>NC_086257.1:12520692-15514442 GCF_021018805.1 Prinia subflava
TTTTATTTATATATAATTCTGCATGTTGATGATCCATTGATCATTTTTCACCACCAGGTTTTATTTTGTATCCAGCACTTAAGTTGCATATATTGTCCTTTTTTCTTATTTTTAGAAAGATCAAATATGTTTTGTATCCAAATAGTACCTTAGCAGAAACAAATGTTTTGTTCTAAGATTAGGAACTTCATCATACAAGAAAATTAATCTTGTTGTCTACCTTTGCCAGGAAAAGCACAAATATGAGTCTCCTATACAGCCAGGATTACCTGCTTTGATATTTGCATGGCTCATCCACCAAACTGGGAAACAGACCAAATATCTAAATGCTGATGTCAGTAGAATCCCCGGGTTAAATATTGTAAATTTATTTCTATTATGTATTACAAAAGGCACCCTTCCTCATTAATTTTACTGAAGTCTCCAGATGGGAAACAAAATATTAATTTTGTTCAGCCTTAGGCATTGTTGACTGTTAAGGTACTCACTAAATCACTGATCTTATACACATTAATATTAGATTTCTGCTATAAAAATTTAAGACCCATGGGTATAAGGTTCAGTTTGTCATAAGTATAATTAATTGTTTTCAGAAATGATTAATTTGTCAAAATGGCAAACATATATATTGGGCAGGCAAGACTCCTGAGCAAGCTAACCTACCTTAAAATCATGGTAATACTCATGGAATTATGCAAATTAATTGAGTCTTTCAATGTTGCATAAAATGCTACTACTAGTACAATGCATGGAACATTAGGCTGTTCATCCAACAAAAAAGTTGCATTTTAAAGGCAGGCATCTTTACAAGAGAGTCCTTATGGCAGAAGGCCCTTAGAAGTACATTTTTTTTCCTGCAAAGCAATAGACTTTCAACCGTTACACAGAAGTTGTATTTTTTATTACAATTTTTAAAGCAACCCTCAAGAGAAAACAAAAAAAACAGTAAAATTCTGGTGACCTGAGACAAAGGGACCTATGAGATTTGCACTCTGTGCTGATGCTAGAGGGAAATGGTATATGTCCAAGTAATAAGAGTTTCACTAGTAAAACCTCATTTACAAGCCTGGGAACTCGTGATACACTACATTAAAATCTAAAAAGATTAACTTAATTATGCAAATTAAATTTACTGTTTATCTTCTAAATAGTAAAAGGCATTGTCAACATTGGAATAGCCATATTACTCTAAATGCATTTCTTCCCCTCCAAAGTGAACCACACATATATTTGAAACTCTGATGTAGTTAATTATTATCTATAAAGTCCATTCAAACATAGACTTATGCTTCTTGCTAGTCAAAACATTTATTTTTATGCCCACTAGTAGTGTCTGATTATCAATGAACTCAATATGTTAGAGCAGCAAATAAAAATATCTGTGTTAAATATGATTATTTTTAATATCCCTAGATATTAAAGATTAAGTATTCCTAATGAAATATTCCCTTCCAAGTCACTTGGAATTTCCCAGAGATTCACCCTGCTACCTCTTCTTCTTCCCTTCCAAAATCAGTATTTCTGATTTTTCTGAAATAAGAGATATTAAAAATATTCCAAGAGGTATTTCAGGGGTGAAGAAAAGCTTCTCTCATGGCTAAAAGTCTCTCTTCTTAATCTCATGCATCCCTCTAGAGATGATTCTGATTTTTACCCATTTTATTCAGATGCCACCAACTGACTTTGTGGTTGTTCCTATTTCACATTGCTGTAAATACAATCAGGATTACAATGTACACCCAAACACAGGTAGGCTGTGAGTGTTCCATCCATTCTGGCACACTACAGAATAATGCAGGGCCATTAGGCAAATGCACTACTGAATCAATTATTCTGGTCTGAGGCAACAACTTCTGGCCTTGGACTAATAGACAAGTATTAATTTCAATCTCTCCAGTGTCAACAGTCTTGATATTAACATATATATCAAAGACACTGTTATTACTAACATGATAGACTTCCTTTTCCACATCTAATCACATTTTAAATAGTTTTTTTTTAAGTTCAAACTGGACTTTGTATTTGATAATTGATTATTTTAAATGCAGATATTCTTTGCTGGTTTTTTACTGATAGCCTGTAGAACAATCATAAAAACCTGATATTCAAAGGAGTTATGCAACCTTACCCTAATAGTTTTCATTTTTGATATGTTCAGTTAATAATTAATAGTTAGGAATGCAATGTTCTGTTCCATAAATTCAGATCAATTTTTTTTTCTCAAAAACCAAACAAACTAAAAAACACAAACAAAAAAACCCCTCCAACTCTGTTAGATTACCTTTATAAGTAGTTTTAAAGCATGTAAAATTTAGAAATTTCAATCCAGAAGGAAATCCATCTCTTAAAGTCACCCTTAAATCCACTGCATACACAGCTCTGATGTCAGGCTATAGCAGTGGGATCCACTGTGCCTGGGTGCTTTCATGTCACACCCAGTATCTCCAGGGGCAGATACTGTACATGGGGAGAGCACAGAATATTTGAACTCCCAGCCCAGGTTTCAGCACAGAGTTCAGGGAGCCACGGTGCCAGAAATGCTGCATGGTCATCACTGGAGGTGTGGAACTGGCGCTCCCAGAGGAGGCAAAATGGAACAGGAGGGCTGAGGTAGCCCTGGGTGTGGAGAAGCTGCAGCAGAAACACAGAGACGAGTGACAGCTCCAGCCCTGGCATAAAGGCAGTGGTCAGTGTGGTACCCAAGTGAAGCCATTGGAGACCTCTCCATTTAGACTGTGCTTGGGGTTTAGAGTTTACCACACATACCAACAAACACACAACAGGAACGTGTGGCAGAGCCAGCTACCCTCACACCTGGAGTTAAAAACTAACTATGGCAGAGCTAAGACAGCAAAGCCCAGAGCCAACGTTTGCTCAGCTGATAATGGTCACTGCACAACCCTGAAAAAGTTAGGGCAGCCTTGTAGCTGGGACACAGCCAAAGGAACACATGGATCCCCCTATCCACTGAGCACCATTGACACCATGCTGAGCCTGTGCAGACACACATGGGCATTAGACCCTTCAGCTGCCCTTCCCACCACACCAGGTGCAGAAGACCAATAAGTCTTCATGACAGCCCAGGGCCTCCCAATTTCCAAAGGCTGTCCACAAGCAATCCCACAGTTCCACAAAAGCTATGATTTCCATGGGAATTAGCAGTGCTATGCCCTAACCATCTCTCTTGAGAAGAGCCAGATTTGCCCTGCTGAGGGGAGGATGGGCTCATTGGTGGTTTGAGGTGCCCACCCAGGAAGGAGTGACGTGATAGCTAAACCAGTGTGGTACTTGCTGTACCCTCTGATGCCACGTTAATTGAATGGCTGACTTGGGAAATAGTTATTTACTGACAACCTTGGCACAACGTCTCTCTGAGTAATTTTCCATGTTACTATTACAGTGGTTTTGCTGGGAACTTCCTTCAGCTGTGACCACAGGGCTACAGAACATCCACAGTTAGAGAGCAAGCCAGCCCTGTTTCCTGCAAGGTCCTGCAGCAAAGGAACAAGGGCAGTGATGGGATGTGGATGGGGTCACACATGGAGGGCAGGCCCAGAGAGGTTTGAAATGTTTCTGTCTGTTTACAGCAACAAATGAGAGACACTGGGAAAGGGCAAGAGGATGGACATTACATTCATGTCAGCTCATCTCATTGTAGGATAAGTCTACATCTTCTTTCCACTTGAGAAGACAGCTATTCTCTCCCTTTAAGGTACCTTCTGTGTAACTGGACTGGGTTCTAGCCCAGCATCTTAATGTCCAAGGCTTGCTCTCATTTACATGAAGGGAAGAAGGAATTGGGTTTCTAGGCCACATGTGTTTCTAATAAAATGTATATTATTATTTCCTTAATCTACCACAGTGTCTTAGAAGACGTCCCATATCTGTATACGAATTAAGTATTTAGATACTCTGTTTGAAATCTATTTTTTCAGTGACCCATCATGCAACTATTGTGTGCATTTTGGCAGACTGTCATGTTACACATGTGCAACAAATATGGCTAATAACAAATCATTGTGATGTCCCAAAAAGCGTATGTTAAACTTGCCCCATAGTCAGCACTCAAATAACAACATTTTGCTTATTCTACACGTCTTTTTTTGGTCTGAATACAAAAAGCAATCAGATCTCATTGGGGAGTTAATCACATGTGAACATAGAGCAATGAAATTATCTAACAAAAGGGCCCTTTTTCTCTACCTTAAAATCACTGGTGAACCTTTATACATTTATTCACTGTTGAAAATCACTTTGTAGTTATTTTGAAAAAGTCATTTTGGGAGGTATATGAAATGACTTCAACAGAAATACTCATGTGAGAAAGCACTCAACATAAACATGATGTAATTGGACTCGGGGTGTTTTTCATACTCAGTTTTGGTGAAACCAATTGCTACCCATTATTTAGTTGCTATTACTTACAAGTTATATCTTGCATTTCATAACAGACATCTTTCACAGCTAAGTCTACAGCGTGAGTTATTGAAAACATCAAAAATACTCAATGGTCAGGAGCGTTTTTGGTAACAAAGATGTGCTGTGGTCAGAGTTTATGTCCTCACTTGTCCAAAATTAATTTACAACACGAATCCCATGTCTGGATCCCAGTAAGGGCTTGTCCCAATCAACCATTCCAGTTTATATCCGCAATTCATTTTTACAGGCTCCAAGAAATACAGACACACATATTTCAGGCACGTATTTTTCTTACATCCAAAAAGGGGGATGGGCACATGTAAGATCAGCTTTTATAAAAGGATATCCATAAAGATATATTCCAGAGATGATATTTTCTTGTTACTGCAGGGCTATAAATCATTGCCTCTTCCTATGTGATATGAGTCTAAAATATTAATTTCATATTAGTATACATCTCTCTATATATATCTTGTGGTTTGACTGCAACCTGGAATTCAAAGGATACTAAAGAGTTTATAGGGTATCCTAATATTAATATAATTTATCAGTATTTGAAGATCTCAGTGTTCCATCTCTTCAGTTTATGAATGATCAGCATGGACAAGCATCAGAAAATAAAGATAAAAAAGACAGTGGAGGATTAGTGGTATGCTGCAGAAAGAGAACTTTTCTGGCACCGCATGCTGAGATGGTGCTAACATTATGGTAAGAAAGCATTCTCTTTGAATGCTCTAACACCACTATATTTCTGAAATGGTTGCTTTTGTTACCATCAAAATCAGAAGAGGTAACTTAAGACTTAATTTGTTCTGTAAGCTACAATAAGGACTTCTCAACATCGTAAATACTGCAAGTTTTTTATTATTATTCTCCTGTAAACCTGACACAATTTTAGGTTTGGATTGACTTCATGCACTGATAGAGGTAATTTTTATACCACCAAATTAAAAACACTAAATAAAAAGGTATCATGCACATGTCACCACTTTATATGTTTTATGCCTTTTTGAAAGCTTGCTGTTTCTTTGTGTGTGTGATTTTGAGATAAAATTGCAATTGACATCAAATTAAAATGTATGCTATGATTTAGATGGTTTAAATGTAAACTACTAAGTATGTTACAAATGAAAACTGATGTTAAAATGTTTTATCTTAAATATATCTACCCTAAGGATTATTGCTCAAAGTTATCTCAATCCCTCAAAAAAGCACTCAGAGTTTGACCTTTAAACTTTCTCATGTATTAAGTTTAAAAAAAAATTGTCCAGTAAATTTTATTGCCTTTTTGAGGAGAGAAAAATAATTACACAGTTCTTACTATGTAGAGAATGGGACCAAATCCTCAAATAATCTGGGAAATGAAGCCATTATTCTCTTGCATTTAAAACACTAACATGCTACCCAGAATTAAAAATTAAAGATCCAGAAACAGACATTTTACTGCATGAATAAAATCTGTTGGAAACTGGAATGTCAGTTCCACTCTGCAAGGGCTGTCATTTCTTTTGTTCGGCCAAAATTTTTGTCTGCCATAAGAATGCAACAGATGAGAAAGAAAACACTTTTTTCTCTCTTTTCAAGTAGCCATCAGCAATCTTCAAACACATATAAAATTAACAAAATATGATTTGTGTGCACATTATTGAGTTTTACCAGACATGTTAGGGAAAGAAAGGGTTTGTGTTATTTTCCCTTCACCACCAGCAACAGCGTCATTATGGCTATTTTAAAAAGTTGCTGTGCTGCAGTTACTGTGGCACATGGGACTGAAATTTCCATTACAATGCTCCAAGCCTGCCTCAGGTCCTGGAGGCTGTGGGTATTATTTTTTTAAATGTTAATTTTTATTTTATTTTTACTCTATATGTAGAAATCTGACAGCGCTTAAATTTTAATCATTCAGGACCTTAATCCAGGATTTCTTTCAAAGCTTAAAATTCCCTGTAAAGCCAAATTCCTTGATGTGCAAGAAATGCAGAATCAAACCCTAGGTAGCTGGATCCAAGCTTTGTTTTATCAGCCAAGAAACAAAGTTCTCCTGATTTGAAATACTGCACATAACATTGGTAAGATAAGGATTTAGTTTCCTAAGCCAGGCCCTGATCCTTTAATGAGCTGTGGGGAGGCTCACACACAGCCACAGTGCTGGAGTCACACTGACTCCACTTGCAGGAAACTCCAGCTCTGGCCAGGTTTCTCTATTTCCCCTTCACTTCAACGAGAGAGAAAACCATCCTTTACTCTGTCAGTTCATTATATTTTAAGACCCCCTAAAAAACATTTATTCCACACCCTCTGAATTCAGCAGGAGTAGGACATTTCTAGAAGTGGGTTATTTTCATTTGACTGATATTATTAATTTAACAGTAAGAATAACTAAAGAGCACAGAATGAGAGACTTTTTAATTTGTTTTCTTTTCTAACAGAGACATCAACACAGCTCCAAAATGGCTCATCATCAATGATGATGTATTCACCTGCAAAAGTGCAATCAGATCCCCACAGATGCAACATTAAACAATTCCTCTAAATAGTAAGGTTTTTTGGGATCATACTTTCTTTACCATTTTTGCAACATTTATCTGTTCTCACTATAAATTCTTTTCACCAAAACATTTTCATTGAAATCAGTAACCTTTAAAAAAGGATTTATTTCAAGAAAACATAGTTTAGATAGAAAAATGTATCAATGAAAGTCTATAATGTTATTTCAAAGATTACTCATTTACCTTAGCATTTCAAAAAGAATTTCATCACTTTTTTAAATAAAATTATTTGCACTATTGTAGTATAACAAATCTAAAATCACTGAATTATTTATTTCTCTTTTTACATGTCTTTTCTGTGGTAACAACACACCTCAAAAATAACAAAAATAACACAGAGATTTTTCCTGTAAAATATTTACATGAAATATTACACATTTTAAAGTTTGTGCAATCATTCTGCATTCATCATAATGTAAACCAATCAAAAAATACAATAATGCTATTGATATACCAAGATATTCATTTGAAAATAAATAGTACCTTGGTATTTTATATAAACATGATAAAATGGTGATAAAGAAATGTCAAGAAATAAAAATTTATTATAAAGTCTTCTGTAATTTAATATTTTGACAGTCCTACTCTCTACTTTTTTTCTCTAAAAGAACCCTAAAAGAAAACAGTGTTTATGATAAAAAATAAGATTCAGTAGCGTTGTACATAGCAGATATCAGAAATTTATTAGCAGATCATTTTATGGATCTCCCATTGTTCTGGCAATACAATGCGATGATCCTCAATACTTCATTTCATGAATTCATCACTTTATGGAAACCCACTTTGCTACAAACAAAACATCTACCCACTGTGGAGTGCTTAATTTTGACAACTTTCCCAATCTAGTATATGGAAACCTTGGCAACAAAACATCCTTCACCTTTAAAATTGCTCATAAAGGCATAGAAATTAAATTGGTGCTCACTTTCAGTTTGAGGAGCAACAAATCCCAGGCTGAGCCTGTTTGCCTGTGGCCAAGAGCCAGCATCATCCCTCCAGAGCTCAGGGCTCTCCACATGCAGTTCTGTGTCAGCCAAGGTACAGGAGGGCCTCAGGCACCAGCACCAGAGCCAGCCAGAGGACACCAGGACACAGCACTGGGTGGGGAACAAAGCTATGGAAGATCCCTCATGAGCCAGCCAGGAACATCTCTGGAATTCCAGCAAGAGCTGCCTGGGGGCTGGTCCTCTCTTACAGAGCACAGGGATGTGTTTGGTTTCTACAAGTGAGATAACTCTCTGTGAGTGGGATGGGCTCCTGAAAGCAAAGACTTCCAGACACATCCAGACAGAATCCAAGCATGTCTGAGAGCCTACAACAGCACCTGAGCTCACCACATTCACCTCACTTTGGGGAGTGAAGGGGAAAGCTGTGTTACATATGGAGCAATAATTGTCAAATACTGAGCCTCTGGAATGACCTCGGCAGGACTCACTGTTTTTGCTCACAGCCAGTTTGCATCACTAGCCTATTTTCAAGCTATTTCATTACCCCTGCTAGCTCTGAGTGCTGTGTTCTTTAGGTATATGTCATTAGCCTGAGTGCTACCCAAATCTACTGCACAGAGGTCTGAGCAGATAAATACCAGGGATTAATTTAGAAAGTCAGATTGTGGAAGGAGGCAGCTCCACACACTTTTCTTAGTCCTACTGCATTTACTCTGAGGATGCATGTTTATTAACACTCTGGTTAATAAAGCACATTTATACCTGTGAAGAGATCAAAACAAGACCTGTTTGGGGAGATTTGGGTAGAGGTTTTCACATACTTTATAAATGCAGGCCAGTACACTGTAAACAGGTCACACCACGTCCCCTTGAAGAGCAGCACATAAAACACCTCATCAACACTTCCAGCTGAAATCAAACTCACCCCAACAGCAGCAGAGCAGTGCTCTGTCATCCCGAGGAATAGGAATGACACACAGAGACTGCACAGACAACAAAGAGCAAAGTGTCAGGTGCTGGATCCTGACCTGCTCACAGGGATGTTTTGCCTGACCGATGCTGGAAAATTGCATGCCAATTTAGGAGGAGGAGAGGAGCCTGGCAAGGCTGAACATGTGCACGGCAGTGTTTGGGCAGGTGCCCACAGCCCCTAGCAGGCTCTGGGCAGAGCAGGGGGGAGCTGGTCCCCTCAGCTGCCCTCAGCCCAGCTGTGAATGCAGGGTGAGAAGGGAGGCCTGGTCTGTCCTTGCTCCTTCCATGGTGCACCAGGCTGGATACTCACAGCTGCCATGCCTGGGGACCCAAGGAAACACGTCCTTTCTCTAGTTTGGGCTTCGAAGGGAAAAAAGCAGGGGGTAGCTCTAAAACAATATGGCAAAAGAGCAACATCCAGCATGATCATCTGCACAGCACTGAGCACACTTAGCACCTTGTACAAATAAACATGAATCGCTCTCACATCACCCAGTTGCAGGGACAGACAACCACACAGCTCTCCATGAGCGCATATGGCACGAACCAGCGCTTGCCTTTTCCCTCAGTTAGCGCCTTATTGTGCTGTTCTGGCAGCCCAAGCAGTGCCTCCGAGGTTCTGTGGAGCCTTTGTGGCAGCCCTGCAGTGGTGCGGGCAGCGAGGGCGCAGCAGCAGCAGCAGCCAGCTGGCCGGGCGCTGGACACCCGCCAGCGTGGCTCGCCTCCAGCACACAGCCCCGGCACGCCCGGGGCAGCAAGGAGCTGACAGACCTTCAGGGAGGATGCATTTTGTCTGTTAGGTAACTGAAGCATAGTTTGATGGAAGTTAATACACAAAAACCCCCCAAAGAAATGAATAAAAAAGACAACCCTTGCTAAAGCTCACCAGACAGTCACATGGAAACTGGTTCTGTGGTTTTAAGTGAGAACTGTAGCACTGTGAGATATATGACATATTGGTGACATTGTCCCTACATCACATACCAGTTTTGGTCTGTGCAGCCTGCCCTTTCCTTTCCAGAGTTAATGTGCTTTGCAATATTCCTACATCCTACAGCACATACAAGAATATTTTCAATATCCCCAAAACATTTCTACTTGTAATAGTATATCAATAGTAGGTCAAGTTTTATCCAATAGGTTTTCTCCTTTCCTTTCAACTTTGAGAGATTTCTAATTCAGAGACTGGACCGTTACCAGCAGTAAAAGAACAATGTTTTAACAGGTTTGTCTAAGGGAGGAAGATGGTCTGTTGATTTGGTATTAGAAAAACAAGAGATGCAAAGGAAACCTTTGCCTTAACCCTTCAAAGCATGGAAAGGCCTGTTACAATCTTTTAACTTGACTTCCAAAGTTTTGGAATAAATTTTCATTTAGCAATTACTACACAAAAGCTGCATCACTAAAGATAACAAAAACTAGTCTTTGGAAATTCTTCCAGATTCAGTGTAGGAATGCCAAGCAGTAAAACATTTGCTGTAACTCTGAATACTCTGTTTAAGTGGTGAATAATTTCATTGTCAAACAGAAACACCTAATTTCTAATCTTAAACTCATATTCATATTTCTCATAAACTCATAGTCATATTTCATATTTCCAATCACTCCATGTCACAGAACACACTGTGCTTCTATGCCCCACTTGCTGCTCAGTTTCAGCATTGGTTGTGAACTCCTCATGGCTCTTTATGATGTATTTGGCACACAGAGATCAACTTCCTACTACTACTAACACCATCTACTAGCAGATTAATCTTTCTAACCAGCACATCACTTCAGAGCTCCCATTCAGGTATTTATCCACCCCAACCTTTAAATTCTCTTCATAGCAATTGTTTTCAATTATTTTTTCCTTCCAGTAGCTGTGACTTTTATGTGTTTGCAGATACCACTGCTGAGAAAAAATTCCTCTTACCACAAATCTATTACAGACTAACTTGTCAGTTTGTCACTGAGCTCAAACAGCACCTTTCTGCTCCAGTGTTAGAGAGACTGGGACACTCCACTCCTCTGCATGTAGGTCTGGTAAATTGTTCAGTTCCACCTTGATCTAGTCATATTTTGATGGGCTGAAAAGTGAACATGCATATGTCTGACAAGATGTGAGAATAACTTCTCATATTTTCTTAAGCAGCTGTGGAAAAATCCATTTGTTTCTGATGTAAAGGCCTCTCTCATTCTTGTTCCTCACTAACCATGCATGTACATGATTATGTTCCCTAAAATACCACGAGGAAAGGTAGAGAGTTTATCCCAGTGTTGCAATGGCCAGACCTTGAGATTAGTTTTCCCTGTACTTCTCCTGTACTTTCCCCTGTACTCCTGAAAGTATTTAACAGAGGGGTAGAAAAGGGTATATTGGAGGGGAGAAAAGGCTTCAGTCCATCTCTATACCTGTGTCTGCCATCTCTGCCAGAAGATTTAGTGTCTCATATTTAGGAAACACTACTCAGTTGGCAATTACAGAAAAAAGTGCACATGAAGTTAGAACATTGCTGTGCCCACCAGCAACCCTGGCTGTGAACAAAGAAAGGACTCCAGAGACTTCATGCACTTGAATTTTGCATCAGCTGTCCCCTGACTTGTGGTGGTATTCCTTCTCACAGCCAAGATAAGAGCAGCTGGAGTAGCCCTTCCTATGCTCAGTTCTGGGTGGAAGTAAACCCCAAAGTACTACAAAGTTTCTTGTCATTACAAACACCCTACTGCTAATACATAAAAGAAGCAAAAACATATATAATCAAAAAAAATCCAGGAAAAACCTTTCACACTTGCAGCAAAACATAATGCACTGGAAATCCATAGGTATTACCATGGTTACTAATCCACAGATAACTAAGGTTTCCTTCCTTCTCTTACTTTGCGGGTTTCTCTGTTGTACTTTATTCACAAGAAGAGTTCAATAACAAATTATCCTTAATTTACTGCTACTAACAATGTAGGCAATTTTTGGTCCCAAGTCTGCTGCCTTAATATAGGCAAAATACTCAGTGAGGCAGACAGAATCCTTGCCTGAGTTAAGAAGGCAGGATTAGGCCCACCCTATTATACAGTTATTTATTACACAATGATAATTAACATGAGGCAGACAAGCTCATTTATTTGGCAGCAGCAACCCTGGCTGAAACACACTGTTAAAAAATGCTGAGCATAAATAATATGAAGAAATGCTTATGCAACAATAAGAAAATGCATGATTGTGTATTCTATCACATAGCTTAAAAACTGCAGGTTAAGCAAATTACCACTGGCACTGCGTATCCCTAGTTCTGCCGATCACTTAAATGAATGATCAGGTATGATCCTTTCAATTCTAGCAGCGTTTCTTTCTAAATACCTCACTGTTTAGCAGCCTAAAGGGAGCCAACACATCAGTAGTGCCTTCTATGCACTGTCGAGTCCCAGCTTGAGCACACCAAACTCTGAGGCCTTTTGAAATCTTTAAAGACAATCACACATAAGACAGTTTCTATATTGCAGGGCTGGGTAGCGCTGCTGCAGCACAAAACAATATTTCAAGCTTTCTGATATACATGTGTCACCTCTATGTGACAAATAGCTTGTATTAATTAGGCACTAGACTTGGTGAGATTGCTGTTATTAACTGAGAGAAGATGGGTTGAATTTAATTGTGTGTGACATCAAAGCCAAGTGACTGATATTTCAAGCATCATTTAAAATGTTTGATATTGGAGTCATTGTATTCACATAAAGACTGTCTAAAAATATAAAGGAGAATGATGAGAGAGGAACTGAAATGCATTCATACAATCCATCTTATGAAGTGAATTTCATGTAATTTTGTTTGTATTTTTGACCCAGTGTTGACAATATTTATTTATTTAGTTATATAAAATTATTACTTTGAAGAACAGTTTATTTTTCTCAGTACTAATTTTGGAGACAGCTGGAATGGTTTGTATTGGTTCCAGCATCAATGTTCTCAGAAATGTGGACATAAGGGAGGGGAAACATAAAAGATCAGCTTGCACTGGGATTTGCTTTATAGCCATTAATGAATACTATTTGGAAAATGTTTACTCAAGAAAAGCAGACTGCACATTTTTTAGGCAAACTTCCACAACAGCTTGAAAAGAAAGGGGAAAAGGAAACTGTTTAAAATTGCTCACGAAAGAATAGATTTAAGGAGCAAGAGCTCGCTATTTTACTGTGCACTGTACAAATGGTAACTATCCCCCACTCATCAGGATATGAGGAGTGCTGGTTTAGGGTCGAATGTTTCTCTCACTTAAGATGCTGGCAAAAATCCTCTTCAGTCTGACAGGGCAGAATCATACTTGTGATGTAGCATGATAATGTATATGGTGTTTTGCTAAAAAGTGGGTCAATAAACAATTGCCCCAGAGGATACTTGTCTATAATGCTTCTGCATTGTACCCTTTCCTTTTAGTTCTTTCCTCAAACATAAATAAAATAAACCACTTGCTTACTCCGTGCTTGTCATAAAGCACACAAAACAATCCAACTGAAATCAGCTTAATTAAACCGTGAGGCGTTGCAAGCAAACATGTATCCCCTAGGTATTCCCAAGCAGACAAATCTGAAGTGCACGACAGCCAAAAGTAAATATTAACAGTTTCACATGCTTTATAAATGCCAGAAAGACAATGTTCCAGTCAGAAGAACCCCCTCATTGCTGCAGTGATGCCCTAGACCCACACACCACAGAACAAGGAGGGACAGACAGGCACACTGGAGGTGCCTTGCCCTTCTTGCAGCCCAAGGAGGTCAAAATATAAAATCCAATAGGTATAATATACATAAATCAAATATATTTGATTATATATCGTATATAAATATATTTATATATAATATATATTTTATATATTATAAATAATATATATATTGTATGTAACATCTATATATGTTTAGATTTTCATGTCTGTTAATATGTGTATCTTATTTTATATCAGAATTAGTACTGCCATAGTCACTAACACAACCAAGTATATACAAATGATACAACCTCATCCCAGTGGGATTCAGTTCTCAGAGGGACTCTGTCCTCCCAGGAGTGTCCTCTAGACTGATCAGACAAAATGCTTAATCATGTGCTTAATTGTAAGAACTGATTTTGATGGGGAAACTGATGTGCATAAAGCCAAAAGACACATAAACACCTCAGCAGTGGTATAGCTAGGAAGCCCAATAGCTGACAGAGAATTCATGGATAAACTCCAGTTTGTGAGAGCAATTCCCCCCCGTTTCTTCAGAGCAGTGGATCAAAATCTTTTTTGAAATTATCCAAATTCTCCTGTCCTCAGTGACAATACAAAGGTGCATCTTTTCCTCACTCTATACAGGATTGACATTAGCCTCAGGTTTTAACTAGCCTTCTGCTAACACAAGATTTAATTTCATTGAAACGCAATGAAGAAAAACTTAGGGTGTCAGACAGAATTCTTTGGCAGTTGCAATACCAGTTTTAGCATAATTGATAAAGTAATTTATATAACAAAGCAGATTTTTTTTCAATATATGAATAGTTCACAGAAGTAGCTCTAGATTCCCTGCAATTCATTTGTTTTTAGGAGCTATTTAGGGAATAATTACAACAACCTCTCACTGCTCTGTCCTTCATATGACAGGCAATAGCTGATTTTTTTTTTTTTTTTAATCCATCAGGTATGTTCCTGCTTTTTGATAAAATTTGCAAAGCTCTCTGAACCAGGTAACAGTACCATATTTGGAAATTTAAAATTATTCCTTATATGCATATGTTCAAAGGTGTTTAAAATGCCCTGTTTCCATAACCATTCCTGCCAGAAAGCTCACCTGCCTAAAAGAATGTTCAGGTGAAGTAAATATTTAGGAGTGTGAGTACAATCAAAGCAAAAAACACAAGCAGATATCTGAGGAGGTTGTGTTGTTCCTTCTACACAGCTTGCTTTGAAAGCTTTATATTTTGAAATTAAATAATTTAAAAAGAAAGCACTCCTCCTTTGATTTGCAGCAGAATGTGCTTTAAACTAAATTTACACTTAAATTCTGTCGCCACTGAAATCAGTCATTCTACCTGACTAATGCTTTCTGGTGAGTTGGTTATGGGATAAAAATGTGAAAGGGAAAGGCAACAATTATAACCCTGTGCCCAAATACGTACATGTATTTATATGTAGCTCAGAGATGTTATTTGGGTTTGTAATCAAGAATTTTGATAAGATCCACAAAAAAAGTAAACATTAATTTATTAATAGCCTTCATTTGTCTGCACAAAAATGGTGAAAACCTTAAGGTAAGGTTTTGTAAGGTGTGGTGCTACTTCTCCTTCGAAGTATAAAAACTATTCAAGTACTAAATATACCTGTGACATAAAAGTTTCTTTTGTTGAACATAAACCACATCTATTTGGTATTCAAACAGCTAGTGTGTTGTTGCCTGGAACATGACCTTTTTGGAACTGCTTTTTGAGCATCATTGCAGAGACTGAAATACCAGTAAGTGTTTTGGATGGCTTCCAGTCAGCTCATCTACCTGTCTGTTGTGAGAGCCTGAGCCTGCTGCACTGCTGCTGCACAACTGTGCCCCAGGCATTCTTTTTCTCTCCTCACAAACACACGTGACTTTCAATTTTTGCAACCATTTGTAGTTCACTGGCAGATTTATTGACCAGGAAAGTTCATGCCTCCTCTGTGCTGCCCAAATAGGCGGTGCTTTGTTTTGTTTTGTTTTTAGCTGGACTTCTACCTGACCTCCAATGTTGTAGGAATCATTTTACACCAGCAATTACATGCTGGACTAGTTATTTGTAGCTTGCAATTGTCCCCATTTAGAAGACTAACTGCCCAATTGCAAAGCTTCTAAATGGGTGCAATTGCAAGTTCAAACAGTTGGGCCCTTGTGTAATTATGGTCACAAAATTGGGCTCACTTATGTCGGAGGTTGCTGCAGAAGACACAGGCCACCAACTAAAAATAATGGTTCTCTGCCCAGTTGCTGCTATGTGTTGTTCATTACAGCAGGAGGAATGAAAGGAAAAGCCTCTTGGTGGAAATACAGAAAACATAAATACATTAAGACAATTTGAGACTATAAAGTGATCAACGTGGCGCCTAGGAAAAATGATCATGACTGTCTCATGCCTAATCACCCATTTCAGACACAGCTTTATGAACAAGTTTTGTTGTCTTTCATGGCTTTTCTCTTATTAAGGCAGAACAGTGTCAGTGGTCAGAGGACTCAGTTCCAGGTACCAGAGGCACAGGCTGTGGGATGCCACTGGCCATTTTAAACCATCTGCTGAACCTACAGCTTTTTTCCTTCTCTCCACTTGAAAGAACTTGATCAAGAAAACACCAGCTGGAGTTTTTTTCTCCTCTCATATAGGCAGACAGTAGGTACAGTGCTACTGCTGTCAGGGAAATCGTATCTAACTCATCCTAATCATAATTAGGAGAAATTTCCCACCTTTTTCTCCCCAGTGCAAAAGTATTTTCAAGTTGAAGGGCATACCTCCACAGGTAAAGGCTCCTCTTTGGTGACAGCGTGATATCCTGCACATGTATGGGGTTCTCCCCAAAGCCTATTCCAGCCTTTGCAATGGGAGTGCAGCCCCACAGACCCAGGCACTCCCAAAATCATCCTGTTTACCAGCCCTTCATTACCACTGCTCAACACCACGGCACAGGGAAGAAGCAGCTCCTGTGCATGCACACAGATCCCTTCATCACAGCCTCCTCCAACCGGAGAGCCTAATCAGCCGCCGAGCATGTCAAACCACTGCTGTTCAGCTCATCTGCTGATGACACGAGACACATCTGGGCAGTGGAACAAAGGGAATATTCTAAAATGATTATGCTAAGATGAGAATTAATATTCATCCCCAAAAGGTGCAACTGCCAGCCCAGAACAGTAAATAAAATCGACCTGCCAAAGTCTTGGGGACCGGGTTCTCCCAAATCCATTGAAACCAAATTTCATTTAGTGAGGATGAGGCCATTGAGACAGGTATTCAGGTAAAACAGAAACATATTTAAATATAATTGCATTTTCTTCAGTGTCACGTGCACTGCAGAGTGGATACATTTTGTGGGGATCCAACAAATGATATTTTAATGTACATACATAATTTATTGAGCAAGCAGTAGACGTGGCTGAATGAATGTCAGCCATTGAAGATCCAACGTGGTGTATTTTTATGCTTGTTACTCGGTACAATAGAAAAGAAGGAAGCATTTAACATATTTATGAACTTGAAACACCTCATAAGTTCCACAGTGCAGGACTATCACAAATTTTATTACATTCTTCTTTTACAGTCACTCTAAGTAAGTTAAGCACTCGCTAAGTATTTTTCATCCTAAAAATGATTGAAATAGTTACAGATTATCACCTATATTATTCTTTTACAATTCCTGCAGTACTGTGAAATATATCTAGAGAACATAATCTACTTTTATTTCTTGCCCATAATTCCCATTTATCTTACATAAAGTGAGAAATTCAGTATCTAACTAATTTCTGCAGATTTTGCTTAAAATTATAATGATTAGATTTTGGAAAATCTAGTGGTTCCAGCTCCAAAAAAAGACTTTTTTAATAATATGTCTATCATAGACCAAAATTGCTATCTGTCTGTTTAAAATTAGCCAGTTTTGAGGTATCTTCAGTCTAAACTTTACATTGCAGATGTGCCTGATGACTGTAAGGTAATGGGAGTTCAGATTCCATGATCCTGTCCTTGGCCCTGCCATTCTGATGAGATATTTCACTGGATACATTAATTAGCTTCAAAAGTTCCCCATTACTGTGGTTGCTCCTCATAAGCAAGTCCTTGATTCTAGTCAGCAGGAGCAGAATTCATTTCATATCAGCTTAATTATCTCCAGTTACCTATAGCCACCTAGAATTACCTTGTGACCAGAATTAACAGTTCTTATTTCTTTCCATCAGCCTTTAACACAGCTAAGACCTAGCGATTCAAGTTCAGAGGCAGGATCTCTGTGCCCGCTCTGTAAAGTTAGATCTCCGAGGTGAATCACACTCCTACTCCCAGTGCTGAGAGGCCTTTGCCTCCCACTGATTTCAGGAGGAGTTGCATGTGCTTAAAGCCCCATTTTGAGGCCAGCTGTGCCCTGGTGCCTGCCACGGCTCTCATCAGGCTCTGGAACCTGACCCGGGGCACGGAGCAGTCACGGCCGCTGCCCCTCGCCACCGCAGCCTCTGCCCTGATGGGACGAGGCATCTACTGGGACCTCTCTGGCTCTGAAGATTCACTGGAGAGGAGAGCACAAGCATTTCTAGACAGCGAGGAAGAGGAAAATTAGTCTTTCAACAGGCTATTGTAACATAAGCAGGCTAATATAATATTTTTTTTTCTTTGACAACTGATTTGTGGAAGGTAGAGGCAGCACATTCTACAGCAACCTAATATGCTGTAAGTCCCTACAGGTCTGCTCAAGGCTGAAGAGAAACACAGGAGAAGCAGTGCTAGAAGACACTTGGTGAAATGGTGCCCCCTTCGTCCTCTGGGCTTGTGTGGAAAGCCCTCAGAAAATTTTCAAACTGATTTGCTTTCTGCTTTCCTGATTGTTCAGTGATAATAAAAAAAGAATGGCAAAGATGGAAAGCCTTTAAAGGACCGAGGCTTGGAGCTTTATTTCCATTTCCCGGGCTAGTGAAACCACCCACTAGCTTATATAGCCCTTAGGCATGCTCTTCCCTGAATTCATACTCACAGGACCCCACTGCTTACAGTTTTTCTATTCTGTGTAGGTTCTTATGCTGCCCTTGTCACTGCAGTAGCTGAGAGCCTTCAGGTAGTGCATTATGTGATGTGACTAACATCTGTGCCAGCCAAAACAGGAGGCAAAAACAGTTAAGGCCCCAGTAGCTTTCCCTCTACACAGCATTTCACTTTCCAACTCTAATAACTTTCTCTCTGTGAATACACAGCCAGATTGTTGTGGTCATATTTGTAGCAGATCACCAACATTTTGTTCCCTCTGAATTTCTCACTCTAGTAAGGCAGTGTGGGGATCATTCTCCTTTACCTCATTCACTGCACTGCCAAAGGCTGGATATTATTCTTCGATTATATTTATTTTAAGAATATCAGCAGTCACCACAAAAACATGGCAGGCAAGGTAGCCTGGACTGGAGACACATGCCAAGGCTTCAAGGTCTGTGTAAGATACAGCATTTGGCACTACCTGCAGTGTGAGGGGAAATTTTTCAGCACCAGACTGAGCCTTACAAGCCTTGGGGTGGAGGTTAAAGGGGCACCAGGTTCCCCAGGAGTGACAACTGAATATCTCATTGCAGGAGAACTCGCATATGGGAACAATATGCCTGCAAATCCTTTAAACGCATGCAATGGCTTTGCCAGAGCGATTGAAATGTTGTGGAAGAAACATTGCAGGGCAGGTGGCTGCTGTGAGATGACCCCACACTTGGGACCAACAGTGAGACGTGAGGTCAAAGATCAAGTGTGACTTTGTTAGAAGTGAAAAATACAGACACCTCTGCACTGCTGCCCACCCTGCAGCACACGGTGCTGCTGAATGCCACACAGGTTGCAGGACCACTGTTTACTGGCACAAAACAAAGCAATTACATTTGCTATTATTTTTTCTGATTGCATGAAATGAAATATTGAGATGTATTAAATTCTACATGCAAATATAAAACAATATTCTTCTTTGCTGTTTAAGGAGTGCTAGTTCACCAAGACAATGAGAAAGGTAGAAACGAAAATAAGTAGAAGATTATGTTAAATAAATAATTACAAAATTAAAAATTTCTTGGCTCATTCTAGGCAGGTGTTTCCCCAGAGATTATTCACCTACCACTTCAGAGTTCTCCTTGACTTTAAGAAATCCTAATGGAAAGTTAAGAATTTGGGGGTGAAGGGAGAGAGCAGAGGATGGATTTCCTGGGTTTTGTGGGTTCCCTCCCAGTGCCAGACACCACACATTTAGAAACTGCCTAGATAAGAATTGACCTGAAATAATACATAAAGTAGGGAATGCTACGTTAAAGAAAAACATAGTAAATTGAAAAGGTGTTTTACTGACTTAAAAATTCCTTTCCTTTCTAGTATCTCTTTTCTGCTATCATTCCAGAGGATCCGAGAATATTTCACAAATTTTATATAGACATTCCAGGAAGGATTGCGAAAGCTGATTAAGAGCATATGCAGCAACAGCACAATACCACAATTAGGATGGGAAATGCAGAACACTAGACTTGATCTTGCCTCAAGCAGAATGTCCAATAGCAGTGAACACTGCACAGAAAGAGGGACAGAGCACAGATGTTCAGATGAGAAGACAAGCCAAGAAAGGCTTAAAAGATCACCGGCTACAAGACATCTCATAGAAAGCACGCTGCCTTATTGCTCTGTGAGCATTATCACACAAGACAATGCAGACTCTAATTTAAATAGTCAGAGGGAAAGATCCTTAAGCTGGATGCCAGTTGGCTACAACAACAAATATGTATCGCTGTTCTGACAACGTTCACTGCGGTAAACTGCGCTGTGCAGTAATTATCCCAGAGACTCTGGCACCCCGGCACAAACAGCAACCCAAAGAATCCATCAACATCCTTCTGGGATGACAAAGCCAGAAGGGGAGGGTAGGAAAACCGTAACAGCCTGGCCAAGGGGACATGAGGGCAAACAGTGCCTTCCTGTGGAGGTTGCCCTGCCGTGGCTGTGCTCCAAGGGCACTGCCACAGTGCCTGACCGTGTCTGCAGAGCTCTGCATGGCACTGCCGCGGTGCCAACGAGTACCAGCCCACAAACACCAACCACACTGCCTTGGAGGAGCCACTGAAGATGTGCACTCATGTGCAGGGCCAAAACAGTCGTATTGATATAGCAAAGTATTTGCAAAATGTAACATTTGTAATTTCTGAAATGGAAAAGTATTTACACTAGGCTTGCCTGATGCAGTTCAGGGAAGACTTTCTGCAGGCCTCTGGATCCCAGCCTACAGGGAGGAAGGAGGAGGGAAATAAATCTGGTTGCTAGCACTCTAGTTTAACACACACACAAAAAAAAAAGCGGGTCAGATGCGCAGTCACACATGCAGATTATTTCTTTAATTGCTGTCTCCATTACAGAGATAAAGTAGGATAGGGTAAGTCCTCCATTACACAGGATAAAGTAATTGAGCAAGAATGTACCTATGACATGAAGCTGAGAGAAGTCACTGACTATGTGACCCATACTTTAATGGTGTGATACAAAGGTCAGGAGAACCAGTGGAAACTCTCCCATGATTTTAATGGCTGATACAGTAATGTAAACTCGGTATAATCAAGTGGTTAGAGCAATGGGCATGAACCTAGGAAGACTGACCCACTTCTCTCCTACACATATGTTCAATCTCATGTTTAATTACACAGTAATACTCACGATAACAAGATTTCTATTTGCCCAGAGAACACTCTGGGGTTGCTGCTCTCACACTAGTGTTTTAATGGTTTTAAAACTGAAAATTCATCTTTGTGGCACTCCTTTCTACAGTGCAGTCTGGGAGGATGTGGTGTCTCTCTTAAACTTTTGTATGTGCAGCTCTGCAGTGAATATTTAGGGAATGGTGCCAGATGCAAGTGTATCTGCCAATCAACTGCTTGATGGTTTTGCATGATGGTTGTTCCAGAAATGGAACTTTCTTTGGCTGGCTCAAAGGTGGCAGGACCTAATCTTCACTCCAGCTGCCTACCTACCTACCTACCTACCTACCTACCTACCTACCTACCTACCTACCTACCTTCCTCTACTATAAAAACTGGTTCAATGAATGAACATGATATCCCATGAAAACTTTGTCCAAGTACCTACTTTGGTCATGAGTGCTATCTAAGAGAGACTCGCTAGCTGGTTTCTACATCTATCTGTCTGTGTTAACAATGGCACGTATTGCCAAAGGCTGTTTAGACAAACAAGTGAGAGATGCAGCCACATTTTGCAATTATGCCCTTGATGAAAAAAAAATTACTTTCATTCTTTGCCTTGTGCCATGATATGCATCTCTAAGTGAAGATGTCCTGACACCAGCTGGATTGTAAATGTGGGTGCAAATACAATTTTGTGCCATATTGTGTCACTCTCCTGCTTGTAGTCTTTCTGTACGTGAGTCACTGTAATGCAGTGTGCAGAAGCTCTGATGCAGGTATCGAGACTGGCATATCGACCTACATGTGCCAGATGATGGTGTACTTCTCCCACCTATGCTTTTCTTCCAGGATTTCTGGGTTAGGGAAACAGGCAGGATAAACACTGAGCAGTCAGAATGCATTTGAAGGCATGCAGGACAAGCCCCAGAATTTATTTTATGTGCTTCAGATGGCATTTTAAACTGGCTTCTTTCCCTACTCAGTGTCTCTGTAACATGTAGATAATTCTCCCCTCCAGACCCTTACACCTTTTTGGTTAGCTCAGAGAGCAGTGTTGATCTTTCTCACCTGGACTGCAGCTATCATGCAGTGCCTGTCATTCTCATACAGATCAAAAAGGATTTTGCAGGCTGTTGCCCTTGATCTGTGCCTTATATGTCAGTGTTAAATGCTTCAGCTGAGAGATGCCTGCTTAAAATACATCTTCACCATCAAACCAAAAGGTCCTGAGGCATATGGAGCACTGCTTAGTAATGCCTCTGAGAGGAAGTCCTGGCCACCCTGGCATCAGCAAGGCTTCCTGCAGTACCTGGCACTTTTGATGGAGATCATCCATCCAAGCAGTGACCTAATGCAGCCCTGTATAACTTTTGAGCCCATGAGAGAGAAGTGTATGTGCAAATGTTAGGGTTTCCTTTTCGAAGGGAGTTCGATGTGGTTAACAAATTCTGCACTCCAGGTACTCTTCATCCTCCAGCTGCAACTGCTAGCACTTTTATAAAGCTGTCTTAATTACCAGTGACCCTGCGCTCTTCAAATGCATCAGCAGTACAAGGGATGATTCAGGATGACAGGGTCACAAGCTATGGGAAGGAGTGTCTGATCCATGCCCCACTTACATACATCTCTAGCTCATAGACTAACTGCCCTAGATTAAAAAGAATCTTCATGCCAAGAACTCAGTTTCACTAGAATTTAAAAGGATTTGGGTTCTAGCGCTCTTTTATTAAAGTGTTGGTAGGATCAAATCTGCATAAGACACAAGCACTGGGACAGAACACGTTAAATAAATGATTCGTGGATGTGAAAGCTGGTAAATTTGAATCTTCTGGAGAAAAAGGGTTTTCACCTTCAGTCTAAAGTTAACTATTGCTTCTAAATTAACTTTTAACATTTGATATGAATTGTAAAAAAGTTTATGACTTTATGTCAAGATGATACAGACAGCTGAGGAGAATTTCAAGTTGACATGATAAGAACCTAATGCCCAAATTTGCTGCTGCTAAAAGTCTCCCTGAGGAAGTCAACAAGTTCTAGAAAATTCTTCCCATCACTGAGGATTTGTCCACAATGGCAATGCTTTTGGGGGAGTCAGGGGTCTAGCTGCCTAGGAAACTGTCTGTCTCTCTTCATCCCCTCCACCACCAGCACTGCCCTGATCAGCAAAGGAGAAGTTATTACATGCTATTTTTATTGCAGCAAAATAATTTAAATTATTTAAATCATTTAGAAATGAGAAATTACAAAGCAGCCTCAAGTGCATGCTTAGGTGCTTTGATGAATAAAAGCTCTCATACAATATGTAAAACAATCAAAATACTCCACTCCAAAACCAAGATGTTTATAAAAAAGACATCTATCATGTTGCTCCAAGAGCTAATCTCACATCCTCCTCTCCTTACAACAGAGTCCTAATATTATGTTATGGTAAAATATTCTTTTTAAAAATTAAATTATAGGAAAAAATTCAATCTTGAATGTTCTATTATTTGTAAATCTAAATGCATATGTATTTTGCCAAAACTTTTGGAAATGTCTGTTCATCTAGGCTGCCATAAGCACTCATCCAAATCAGCTGAAATGAACACATCCAGAAAAACTTAGAAAACTTTTGAGAAATTCTGTTCTTTGTCAAGATTTTATTTTCCTCCACTTTTTGTGGATTGCTTAAAACTATGGGAAAGGCAGAATTTGAAACTAGCTGTAAAACCATCAAAACTTAAAAACAGAAGGGAACACCAGGTATGTATAGTACCTTAAGTAATTATTTTTTGTAACTCTTGCTCAGAAGTAACCTACACTTCAAATACAGTTTGTTCCTGTAGCTTCTTATACCTCAATTGCTGTTTATATTTAAAGTTATTTAGGGTTCTCTCCAAGCACTGAGGATTTCTGATGACATACAATACAATATTAACATCAGAACTGACTATTTGTTGTAATAAGATCATGATCTTCTCCAAGGCTTTCCTCCAATCTCTCATTTCTTCATCCAATGTGACAATCTGATCTTTTTTTTTTACTTGTAACTGGGTGTTATTTTGTCCATGATAAGGATGTCTCTCCTCTTTATTTGCCCATATTGCTCCTAAGTCAGCCAGACCCATGTATTAAAAATGGAGATAGATAAAATACAAGTGTTTGTAAAGGAAAAAAAAACCTGTTTTTTTTTAATAAACCAATGTGTTCTCTTTTATGTAAGCAATCCTCTAAACAATGGGAAGACAGGCCAGAGAAAGCACTAGAGAAGTATTTCTGATGGTTATATTAAACTAGTAACTCTTTCTTATTCTCTCTAATTTAAAATAGAAGTTGTGCATGGCCAACACATTCTTTTCTCTTGAGAAAATCTGAATACATACCAATGGAAGAGACATGGTGGCCAAAGTCTGAGACATCAAAGGATCTCCTCAGAGCCCTGCCACCTTTGCCACATTCCCAAAGCACCCACAAACAAGGCAGGGTAAAAATAACAACAGGGCAAGGCAGAAGAAGCAGGGCAAACTTGGTATGTGTTCATCTACAGAACATCAAATCCCATCTGTCTCCTGGGACTTGATGTTCTGCAAAGCTATCACAGCAATGAGAATGGAGGGCCATCTAGAAGGATGGCTGCTAGAGAAGCCCTGAAATCCGCTCATCAGCCTCACCTACCTGCCTGCTGTTCACTCAAATCTACTTCGAAAATTACCACGAGCGTGAGGACTCTGCAAACTTTTATTCTGTTCTAAAAACAGGCCAGGAATCATCCCACAGCAGCCGAATTCCCTGCAAGGTGGATCAGCACGGGAGAGGTGTCACAGCTTTGACGGGCGCCCCTGGGGGAGGGAGCGGGGAAGGAGCGGCGCGGAGCGGAGCCCGCAGCGGGCGGGCGGGGACAGGGCAGCGCTTTCCTCTCTCCTCCGCCTTCCCCCGGCACCCCTGAGCCATTCGCTGCCTTCCTGCCCTGCCGGCAGCCTCGCTGTCCCCTCTCTCCCCGGCACAGGCGCTGCTGTCCCCGGGGAGCCGCCGCAGCCCGGCCGGCCCCGCTCCGCTCCCGCGCTGTGCCCGCGCACCGCCGCGGCCCCGGCCCGCACAGGCACCGAGCGGGGATTTATCCTCCCTCCCAGGCTCAAGAATCCCAAAGTTTCGTTCCCGAACGCATCTCCTGCTCAAAGGCACGCACGCGTAGCAGAGGGATCCCCGGGGAAGGAGATGCGTCACTGTGGAACGCTCAGCATGAGCATCTTGATCAAAAACGCTTTTTGGGTCTTTCTGCTTCATTCCTTCTGCCCCCGTCCAAAATCTGGTTCGATTTTGCTCAGCACTCCTCTAGCTTCTCACCCATTAAAAAAAATAGAAAAGCATTACTTTTCCAGCTCTGCTTTCTCCAGGCAGATTTGGCTCGCTCCAAAGCCTCTGTGATTAAACACACAGTAAATAGTAGTCAGACCAAAATTCTCTAAGCCTGTGACTTTTTTTGGTGCCAATAAATCCCACTGCACCTTCTCTTCAGCTGCCCTCAATTTCCTTGACTCTCTTAAGGCTGTCATGTACATCTGGACCTGGCTTCCACTTCCATTGCAATATTTTCATTCACTTTCAGATTCCTCGCTGAAAAGCTGCAGACCATTAAACCTACACATTTTATGAAATCTTTAGGGCAATTTAAGGATTTGGTCACTTTTTTTCCCCCCCTTTGGAATCCCCAGCCTAAAAAAATCACCTTCAAAATGTCAAAAATATTGATGTTTAAGTTTTAATTTCTTGTCAAAGGGAAAAAAAAAAAAAAAAAAAAAAGAAAGAATATTGTAACACAGTTTTAATTGGGGGGGGGGGGGCGTCATTCTTCTTGAGACGTTTAAGCAAATAAGACCCTAAAACACTGAATGCTGTCATTACTATTCTGCAATGTAGAAGTGAAAAAAACTTATATGACGATATGGAAACAGCAAATCTCCAGCCTGTGTGATTTTGTAATTTGGTTTTTTTTGGTATCTTTTTGTTCCAGCAGAAGATCTCTGCCACAACGTGTCCAGTACATCTGTGTTTTCTCCCATTTGAGCCAGAAGCACCATGGGGCAGACATAGTCTTTCTTGATATATTTTTCTAAGCAAGTAAGTATTTGACTTTTTTTTTTTTTTTCCCTGTGGTTCAGAGTACAAAGAGTGATGTGGCAGATTCTGGTGATTTATCACAGAGGAATTTAGAGGTAGCAAATAATAAAATTTTATTCAGTGGAGACAACCAGGGGGAGAACGTGTGTGGTTAGAAGTCACTCTTTTTTCCTGCTCACAAGATTATCACTCTACACAGCCTCTGGGAGAACAAAAGCTTTTGAAATAAACAAAGTGCTGCTGTCAAAAGCAGAATAGTCTAAAGCACAGAAGTTAGAAGAGTAAATGGATCTGGCATTACCACGGGGATAGGAAGGAGACGAAGTGTGTACCTAGCAGCATTTGGGGTCTGGCCAGACTGTGCTCTGCACAGCTCGGGGACAGGGATTGCTGTCCGCTGTTCTTTGCTGCCCCCACCGATCTGCTGGCGGAGCTGGTTACCCGAGCTCTCCCCGGCTTATTCCACCCCCAGGAGGCCAGGTTAGTTCAGATAAACAGTAAGTCTTGGCTAATCTAGTGCATTTTGGAAGAATGGGTTAGAGGAGGGTTGCAGGAGCAGCGCTGGCAGCAGAGCCGGAGGGGTTTGGGATTCCTGATGCCCACCCAGAGACGCTGCGGTCACTGAGATCTGCCACCAGCACAGCTGAGGCTGGGACAGCACATCTGTTCACCTCCTGGACAGGACTGCGCTTCTGGCCTGCTAATCTCATTTTCCACTACACATTCGGTCAAAATAGCCCCTCCATGGCTGGAGATTCCTCTGTGCTTGGTTCCTGGATCAGCAGTACTAATTTGGCAAAAGTAAATGAAAAGTGAATGTTAGTGTTTGGAGCCTGATCCAAATAGGGTGTATAAACAGCATAAAAATACACAGCCCTGCTGTATCTCATCCTTTGCTGCTGTTAATACTCTGAGTTCTTAAATCAGGCAGCTCCATGCAGCTTTATTTTAGTCAAGGGCCAAGCAGCTATGAATTAAGGAGCCATAGGGCTGAGCTTCCAGCAATCTGTTCTCTCCCAAATGTCCAATTAGAAGAGATAACACATTCAAGGATAAATTCCTGGCAAGAGCTGAGGATGAGATTTTGCTTGTATCAACAATGTGGTCAACACTTTGAGAATGATATATGAAAATAATGTAAGACAAAGATCTGAAATGTTTAAACAAGAGATCAGTTATGGGCCTCTCAGAGGTGGTAAAGGTAAATTATTAAAGAATTTATAATTACATTCATGCCTAATTATTAATAAACAAAGATAGCTAACAGATGCTGCAGCAGATTTACATTTCCTAAGGAAACAAGAAGAATTATGGAAGAAAATCAGGATCAGCAAAACGATTAGGTCAGGAAGCCAAAATGCCTGTACATGGCAAAAAAAAAAAAAAACAACCTTCTGTCAAAACTATTCAGGAGGAAGGAGGAAGCAGGAAAAAAAAAGAAAAAAAACCCCAGATTTCTTTTCAAACCTTGGAGGCACCAATAGATTGAAGAAAACTGACACAACACCTATGGTGAGGCTGTTCCAACAAATTGAAAATAGGGATCAGATCCAAACCAGAATGTTTAATTCTTACTGATGCCACTCAAGTGATTTTATCATATGTTGAACATGAAAGCTAATTGATATCTGTTTTCTTAAACATACAAATTCTCCAGATCAGTACACTGAAAACTTCATAAGAGAAATATAAAATGTATTGTTTGGAAAAATTAATGCCAAAGCACAAGATAGAAATTGTGAAATCGTGATGAGTAAACTGGATAGAAAGCCTGGAAGAAGTAACAGTGGGTCAGCAGGAGAAATTCTACCCCAGTTGGTTTAAGGTTTGTGGAGATACCAGTACAATACTCAGCACTAAACTTTTGTATTATTTGCAAACAGTGTGACAGAAAGTACTGAAGAGATAAAGAATTGGCTCTTGTTTATTTACGACCTGGAAAAAAAATCCCTGAAGAAATTACTGAAGTTTTCACAGAAACAGCTAATGAGTTTGACAGATAAAGACATAAAGTGATAAAATAAACTTATATGAAATGGAAAATAAAACCTAGCAATTAATTGCTGGGAAACAGAGCAGTGTGCCAACTTTAAAGATAAACACTTATGAAACTATCAGACAAAAAGAAAAGAAATTGAGTACAAGATAACTTCAAGTTCAGGATTTTTTCCAGTGAAGAGAAACATAAAACACCCAAATACTCTTAAGTAGAGCCAGAGTAGCCTGACAAAAATTGCACATTATTGCTCCTGTGCAGTGTTCAGGAAGACAAGATCAGCGGCCGTGCCTGCCCTTACTTAAACAAATGCATTACAAGACTACATTTACATGAAGACAATTTGGCATTGGAATGTCATCAATAAGATTACTGAAGTCACTTTTTTGTTCCTTGGCACAGACTGACCAGGGTAGAAACAGTGAAACAGGGTCTTGCCAGGTTTTAATCATGGTTTTACCACACTCAGAGGATATCAGGTCCTTCTTATTCTCTCAGTACCATATAATGACTTTTCACATGACTTTCACAAAGACATTTAAAACCTACACCAGAAGTCTTTGAAGATAATTTCTATTAAGTTTTCATCTGATTTAAATACCTGCATTTACCACATACTCTTTGCTCCTCAAAGGTTAAAAAAATTTCCTACTAAGGTATTTTCTCCTTTAAGTAAGGAAGATATTACAATAGGCTTATAGTCATTGAAAAGCAGTATTTTCATTATGTTTGTATTGAATACTTGTAGAGAAGATTTTCCTCTCACTATAGAAACAGGTCTGTACATTTAACATTGATGAAAACTGTTAATCTCAATAGGAATAGTTTGATTTGGGACACAGAATACTTTCCACCCCTAGAATCTGTTCAGACCACTTCTTCTGCCATTACATGCCAATAACCTATGTCCAATCACAAGATAAAAATCATCCAGTCTCCCATTTGCAAATCTGGAGTCCCACTTCTTCATTTACACCCAAAAATATCCTGCCTGCTGTTTCCTCCCCATCCTTTGGCAATCGCCATGATTACATGCATGGAGAAACATTATTAGGAAAGTCTAACGATTTTAATTGTTTGCATTGCAAATGTTTCTCCCTGGTGGAAAAAAAGCTCTAATCATACTGTCTCATTGCTCATTCTTTACTCCTCTTCCTGTTGTCTCTATTGCTCTCTCTCCTTCTGTTCATTCTTCTCTCCAACCTGCTTCCCCAAATACACTGCCATGACATTCTCTTTACTCTTCCTTGCCCTGCAGGGAAGCTCATTGCTCTCCCCTTTCTATCTCGTGGTGATGTCACATCTTCTCTCACAGAATCTGCAGCAAAATCCATCTCCTGCTCCTTGCTTGCTATGAGCCATATGCAAAAGCAGTAGCAGAAACTGGGAGACAGCAAACAACCCCTGCCGAGATCAGGTCTCTGCACATGGAAGGCAACGCTCTGGTGAAAGAGCACAGGCTGAAAGCCATTTTGCTTTGATAGATCCTGTTTCTAGCAATAAAGCAGAAACCTCAGCGCATTGAAATATTGGTTGTTGCAGCAGCAGCCTGGCAGTGCCTTGAGGATTTGCAGAAAACCGAAATCTGGCAACTGTTTGGGTGTTCCACAAACACAGGGAAACCAGCTCTCCCTTCAGACACCCCACAGCCTAAACAGATCAAACATGCAAAGAGGGGACAACAGGAATATTGAAAGGTCAAAAGTTGTGCCTGAGGAAACTGGGTAGATCTTGTCTGTGATTGCTTATTGATGGCCAGTGTATTTGTTATCATTACTTATCCCATGGCCAAGTAGTAATGGGGGGAAAAAACATTTTTACATGCTTTCAGACCATTATCTGTAACATCTTTGCATCTAAATGCACAAAATATGTTTTGCACATTTAATTGCTTAATATTGATAATCTCGTAGTAAAGAAGAAAAATCTATTCTATTTTGACAATGGCAGATAACAGGACTCTCTAAATCTCTCCATTTGTCTCAATGCTAACAAACTCACAGCAAAAGAGTTAAGTTGTGAGTTTTGATGGGTTTTTTCTTTGAAGGAAATCACCTAAACACGTTTAGGGATTTTGGTGTGGATTCCCCTTATTGGCACATTGTTAAGAGTGCTCTCTCCCTGCATGTCTGATTCAGGTGTGGGTTAGTACTGGGGGGAAAAAGGGGGAATTTTCCTTCCCAGAAAGTCTCCAAGGATCAGAGATAATGGTTTAACAGTTCTCAGGAGCAGAGAATGTCTACATACAGTTTGTGATTTAAGAACATTTTAATAATTTAAAATATATATGAGGAAAAATGTCTTTAGAATGTCTTAAGGATTTTCATTAAAAAATCAAACAGCTATTTAGAAACATCTGGTAACAACAAAGAAACCTAGTTTGATAACTAGTTCCCAATGCAGATGTAAATCAGAGATGTCAGTAACTATGAAAATGTCTTTTTTTCCACTACACTTTTAGAGTCTAAAAAACTACTGTAGGCTTATTTAGGATTGTGTGCCATTTTTAAACAATAGGCAGTGCCAGTAAATAACAATGTAATTTAGCCTAAAGATGGGCTCACTTTGTTTTCAGAGTATGAGCTGGAAATCCTGAAACAAATTGACTGGTCTCTGCTCAGCTATAAAATTTTGAGAGATATTAACAGTTCTATTGTTCTAAAAGCAGAGGATGTTTTGAGGGAAAACGTAACTCAAAAACAAGTTGTCTGTCAAGAACTGAGGGCTTTCCGCACATTTCTTTTGTTATGACAAAAAGCAATACTTGGGTGCAAACAGCAAATCCATTCAAGCAGCTGAAGAAATTTAACCTGTAATTTGGTCCTTTGTAAGGGGCAAGATGTAACACCAGCACTTTCTTTCCAAAAACCACAGATTCATTTCCTAGGCACAGAGAAACATACTGAAAGTCAGCTGCTATGTAATCACAACCCTGAGACAGATTTCTAAAGGAATTTGCAGGCACTTGGATACTTAGAGAGATTCACCAAAATGCCAAAACCCTCACTGGCACAGGCTGAAAATAGGAGTTTTGTCCTGTCTGCTTGGATGCTTTTATAAACCTCACCAGTCATCTTTGCTGAGCGTCTCCAGCCATCCAACCTTATCCAACTAAATCTGCTTTTGTAACCATGTGAAGGGCCTGACATTTGTGTCTGACCACAGCTATTCCAACTGCTCAGCTTCCCTTGGCTTCTGCATTTCAGATAAACACACAAATTCCACCAAAGCCCATTCTGCCACCACCGTTTCACAGAATTTTGCGCAGAATCCATTTCTTACCCATTATCATTTGAGACCTATTTATTAATATAAGCATAAATTTCTTGAGACCTGGAAAAAATATAACCAATATTGACTAGATTATTGTGCTTAATTAAATTAATCTTTGCTGATATAATAGGGGGAAAGTATGCATGGCTAATACTGCAATTTTTAAGTTTTAAGAAGAAAGGATTATTTTCCTCTGACTAGCTGTAAGATACCAGGGAAAATTTATCTTGTGTATTATCTAATAGGCCTTCCAGAACTAAAGACCACAGGAGGTAAGGCTAACAAAATTAATATGCAAAGAAGTTCAGCACTAGGGACCCATCATTTTCTTGCAAATGGTTTCACTTTAAGGATGAAACAACACAAGACAATACCAATTTCTTTCTTTTTTTTGCAAATAGATGATGCTTTAAAAAAATTAACACATGACAGCAGGTGGGAAGAAACTAGAGAAGTGGATATTCAAAGTGGAGAGTGACTACAAATTTGATTTGCTTAACATTTTACTAACTGATTTGAATTCACTGATATGTTAAAACAATGTCAGGAGGTATATTTAATTAAAACAAGATTGGTTGTAGTTCAGACATGAAGTAAACATTTAGTATACCTAGTGAATTATTAAAGAGAATGAAAAATAATCTGACCTTCAGAAAGCAGAATCATAAATAACAAGGACTGAGGAGATTCCACTTGACCACATTAGAAGATTATGTTCAGTTTTTGCTTGCATTAAATAGTAACTGTAATAGTAATCATTACCAAATTCATTATTAATTAGAGGTTTTTAATAGCAAAGAAGTGCTTTTATTGCAGTGATACATTTATATCACATCTGTACATGCAAGACTACTATGAAATATGATAAGAGGAAGTTAAACCATTCCCTCTTTTATGTGTGGAATTAACTTGGGCATTTAATGTTCTGGTCTTTCTATCTGCTTTGTAAGATGTCAGCAATATCCAGGTATTGTTTCTTGTAGTAAAGAGCTCATTGTGATTAGATTTCAAAAATATATGACTGCACCCCAGGAAAGGGTTCAATCTAACAGTACTCCCATCAATTCAAAATAGGTGAGTGTCAGACAAGCTTCGAAGGAAACAAATCAGCACAGCATAATTCAGAATTTTAAAATCAAGACTTTGAAGAAGGATAAAGGTTACATATCTTGGCCTAAGCACATCAAAATTTGATATTTATGTATGTCAAATGTAGTATGTTATGGCAATAAAACATACTGACAAAAATGCTCTCTTTGAAATGAATTCTCATTTAGAACTGAGTGATAATCCATCAAGGAACATCTTGTTTTAACAAGAACATTGTAAACATACTGCAAGACATTAGCTTAAAGTATATTTTCTATATTTTATCATCCTTTCACATAAGAAAATCTTAGTCTTTAAAAGTTCAATTCACCTTTGAAAGATACGAAGAAGTAACTCCTGATAAGGGTTGAAGAATTTTTTTGCCTTTAGTCTTTGTAAGTCAAAAATTTTCTCTAACATACCAAAGAAAATGACCAGTTTCATACCATTTTATTTATAAGATCATTATTATACCAACTTTATGTAAAACAATTTCCTGAAATCAGTGTGGGTTGCTTATAATAACATTCCTTGAACAAGTACCCCATTCAGGGAAAAGAGCCACACAGTGAAGAAGATGTGTGTGTAAGGGTTTCCAGGACTGTCCTCTGGTTTGATGTGTCCCATCCCTAAACTTCTTTCTTCATTTTAAATATTTTTTAAAAATTAATTCAGATATTTAAATCTGAAAAGTTATATAAATAGAATTTGGTGTGGTGATTATCAGTTCTTAGGGGTGGTTATATTTAATTCAGATACCTAATTTAAGGCTTTGATCCTCAGGCCATAATAACAATAGCAACAAAAGTAAAATGCATTATTTATAAATTTATACTATTGTAAATTCAGATACTTCTAAAAGACTAAAAATCAAGCTCCATTTGTTCAATATAAAAAGGTTTTGGAATGTAATCTCCGTGGGTTGATTGATGTATTACATAATGTCTTTTTTTTGCTTTCTCTGTACAAACATGTTAAACATGCTTGATAGTTTTCTGAGTACACATAATTTCTTCCATTTCCCTTTGCACTCAATCTATTATCTTTTACAGTGTTTAATAAATTAATGTAGGCAATCTAAAATTGAATTACTTTATCTATAATAAAATTAATTATATGTCAACATTTTCCAAGGCCATAAAATATGAATATCTAATAATAGCAGTGTTTGCATTATGCTGTAATAGTTATATTTTTTTAAGGGACAGTAAGAAGATAATAGAGACTGTCAAAATTAAATACAATATCAGAGCTACTCCTTTTTTATTAGGCTTCTTTAATCTCTGTAAATCATATCTTTATAGTCAGCAATGGGAATAAAGTTGGATGGTTAGAGGAGGTTTTGTTAGCTAAATAAAATCATGCTTCTTCTCAAACTGTTCTAGTAACACAGAAAAAGAAAAAAACCTAAAGCTTACACTTTTGGGTTATTTCATTTAAATGGTTATTGATCCCTCACATAAATAAAATCAGACACTTTTAGGTGTTTCTGTGACCCCTCAGTGCAGACTGGCTACACACTTCAGGTCACAACAGCTGTACACAACATTCCTGCATGGAATTCCCTCTGTCCCAACACAACAGGAACAGCCAAAATTTCTTTTTCTCAGTAACACAACAGAGGTTATTGGCTTGATTAGACAGTGTGCCAGTCACCTTTGACACCTAATCCATACTTTTCTTGCAGAGGCTGACTGCTGAGCATCCAAGGAAAGGTTCTCTGTCTTTCAGCACTCCCACAGCATCCCCTGAATGCTGGATGCCCATGACTGGGCAGAACATTTACAGGAGCTCTTCCTTCCCAGGCAGCTCCTGAGCCTCAAGCTTTTCACAAAGGGTAATAGCAGGAACAATTTTGCTGTTTCACCCAGAATCTGGACAGGGTTTTAATTAACACCCCAGCTGCCCACTGAACCTGCAGCAGCAGCCTGAGCATCCTTACTCTCTCGTAGTCTGGTTAAAATCTTCATGGATCAGCCCTTTCAAAGAGTCTGGGAGTGTTTTCTCAGAGTCCTCTGCAAGAACTGATGGTCTAAATAAATAAATCACAGGCCTAAACCTCAGAATAGCTAAACCCAAAAGCCCTCCCCCAAACTTACTGCCAAATGCTAGATAGAACCCAGTCCTGGAAACCAAGGGAAGAATGCACTTCCTTGTCCTCTGATTTCATCTACAATGTGACAGTTTTTCTGTAAAATTAGAGTGAAAGTAGATGGAAAAAGCTCTGAGTCACAGCAAGAAGACCTTCCCATCAAGAGTCCTGCAGCCACAGAGCAGCAAGGGATTGAGCAGTGATGGTGCTGCAGCAAATGCTCCGTCCTTCCAGCCCTTCCCAACACTCACACTGCACCCAGCCAGGCCCTTCTTGACAAAACATTTCTACTGTTGCAGTGGCTTTCCCCAAGAGATGAAAAAGAAATCTTTCCCCTTCTGCTTAAACACAGCTATCCCATCTTGATATAACACCTAGGGTGCCCCAATGTGGAACATATAAATATATAACATTAAAGGACCAGCTGCATGCTCATGTGGTTCTGGCTCAGTATTGTCATCTTGGGCAAATGTTTGATATTCCACCCTGCTTCTTGGTGGTCTCTGTTCTTTAAGCATCCTTGAAGTTAAAAGACCATAAATCATGTTGCAAGGTTTTTTACATCACTGTTCAGAAATAAAAGCATTAAGCCATGCATTAGGTTACCTACGGTCCAAGCAAAACAAGCAATTATATTGCCTCCAAATTCTGGAAACATACATAGGAGTCAAAAATCGACTGTGACTACACATTTAAGATGCAAAATAGACTTGTGCCAAATTGAATTTCATTGATATAAGGTGTGTGGGGTTTTTATGAGAAAGCAAACTCAGAGTTGTGTTTTCTCCAATATTTGTGGAACACAGAGTTTCAAACTGATTTTCACATTCAACAAATGTAGTATGTATTGCCTAAATTAATAGCAATCTGAAGATAAATCTGCTTTACAGTTATTATAGTGCAATTTTCCCTATCCAGAAATGCTGTGGACTTACTGTTTACCTTTCAGTTGATTTTATTTGCCAGATTATATACAAAATGGTCCCATGGGCTTGCTGAATATATGGGTGCTAACAATGAAAAATGTGCATAGTTTTAATACCAACTTTGTAAATTGCCTTAATAATAGCTTGTATAATGTAATAGTATTTTCAACCAGTACTTTTAATTTCTAGCTCATAAAGTCTTTTCATTGAACCCCAAGGGTGTAGCTATAAAAGTAAGATTTAATTTTGTATATAATGTGGCCTAAATTAGTTTTAAAGCAATGGGAGAAACATGCAGCTCAAAGAGATAAGACTGAAATTATTATAACTTGGTGAAATTTCCTATAGCAATATTAATCATTATTTCCATTTTTACATAATTTGACATAAAAAATATAAGACTAATGTAGATCTAATCAAGGTATATATTTTAAATCACTTTACCATAAATTACAGAGGCCATAAAAAGTGTTACACACCATCTGACAACAAATTATTTGAAGACACTTGCAAAGTTGACTATTTCTTTGGTGAAATGAGTTAATAAATAAATGCTACTCCAAAGCAAGAAATGGTATATTTATGTTCATAACTTTGGCTAAAACTGGAAGTTCACACCCAGAAACTGACAGCACCCTCTCATGGCTTGTCATGCTTGTCAACTGTCTGTGACATTTGGTCATTCTCCCTAAAAGTGCATTTCCTGGAATCATGTGATTATGCAAAAACCTCAGTTTCTCATTTTCTAACCCTCCCAGCTGCAGAGAAAATCTAGCAAGCATGAATGATGAAGCAGATGAAAGGAGACAGCACATAACAGACACAACATTATTTTCTCAGACTTTCTTTTTTTATTTATTTATTCTGCTCATCTTTGTTCAGGGGCTTGACACGTTCATGAGTGCTTGGGCTTGGTAATTGTACTCTTTTGACCATTTTAAACACATGAAAAAAATCTTAAAGGCCATCAGACCTGCACAAAATCATTTATTCCATAAGAGAATAATTGTGTTTAACCAGGATTTATTTTAAGTACATTGCATAAAGTAGGGACCAAAATTTTTCCTGACAGATTGGCTGTGACTGCTTTTCTGTAGCAATACATATTCCAATACTGGATGCTTTCTACTGTGAATAGTTCCTTTGGCCTTAAAAATATGGATTACAGCTGTCTTTGTAGTTAAATCTGATATGATATCAAATCAGACCAAATATAAGAGGATGAGAAAGAAAAGAATCTTTATTATGGTATCAGAAGATTTATGTTATCCCCACTATCTGGAGTACTATTTATAATGCTTTCTGTGCACATTGAAATTTGTACCACTAACATGTTATATGGAGGTCTCTCAGGTCTGTGCTATTAATATCTGCACAATTTGATTTTGCTTGCAAGAGCAGCAAGGTTGTGTGGGTCTTTTAATATTCTGGAAGGTTCTGAAAAAGAAAACAAACAAACCAAACTGGAGTTTGATTCAGCAAAACCATGAATGAAGTGCAGGAGGGAGTGATGGTCAGACACTGCCTCAGTGTGCTCCAGTACTGTGGTGTCCAGGCACATTTTGGATCCATCAGGAGACTGGACTTTGGGAAACTTTGCCCAAAGAATCCTGCAAGTTCCTGATGTTGGCCAAAGGCTCTTAAAGAGTAAAACTTCTCCAGGTTTTGGTATGATCAGGCTCAGCCTGATCAAGAGTAGCTTTGTGGAATATTCTCTGTCAGTGCTTCTTTTTTTAAGTTTTTTCATCCTTGTAAGCCTTATTGATTTTTACAGCTGCTGGTGGTCTGACCCCAGGAATTGAATAATGGGCTACAGCTCCTGCAACACCTCCTACTCCCAAAGTTTCAGATCCTGTATCTTTTGAATAGCTAAATAGGCTCATTAACTGTGTTTCTGAAGCCTTCCAACATATTTACTACAAACAAAAATAAGTATCTGTATCAAGCAATCTAAGTAATTATGTGCATTAATTATCCCCACACACACACATATATATTTATATACACATGCAGGGTGCATTAGCTGTGTATTCCAGTGGTGTTCCTGGCATCCCAGCCCTGCTTTTGCCCTCTGATGGGGGTGTGGGGAGCAGACACAGTGGGAGTGTCTGTGTTGCACAGGACATCACCTCCCTGTCCCAGGACATCACCTCCCTGTCCCAGGATATCACCTCCCTGTCACAGGACATCACCTCCCTGTCCCAGGATATCACCTCCCTGTCACAGGACATCACGTCCCTGTCACAGGACATCACCTCCCTGTCCCCAGGCAGGTGAATCCCCCGTGCCTCGTGTCACAGCGCTCACCTCTGGGCACTGCAGAGCCCAGGAGGAGATTCTGAGCACAGAAAATGTCAAAAATCAGAGAGTCAGGTAAAAAGTAAACAAAATGCCAATAATAAGCATTTAAAATCAGGAGAATCATTGATTGGAGAAGCCCTCCAAGATCAAGTGCAGCCACTAAACCAACACTGCCAGGTCCACCCCTGAGACATGTCCCAAAACACCACATCTGCACGGTGCTTTGAACACCCTTGGGGATGGTTGGTGATTCCAACACTTCCCTGGGCAGCCTGTTCCAGTGTTGGAACATCCATTCAGTGAATAAATGATTCTGAATATCCAATCTTGCTTTTAAAAGTGTCATCTAACTAAGAGTTAAACTTATCTGTGCCTTAATTAATTATTTCAATGGGACTGTATGACTGGCTGAGGACAAAAAAATTACAGAATTTAAAAATTACTGCACATTTTTAACACTAGAAAAATATATTATGTTAAAACATTACCCAGCTTTCATCCTGATCTCTTCCTCTAACATATTTTTAGTAAAATCACTCCAAAACCAAGTTAAGGTGTGTTCAGATGGAAATGCAGGGGCTGATTTGCTACCAAGGTCCTGCTCTGAGTGCAATGTCCCGGGAGTGCAGCAGGATGCCAAGGGGAAAGCTGCTGTCCTAACATTGGCCACATGTCCCCACAGCAGCGCTGCAAAGGACGGACTGGGAGCTACCAACAAAAAGACTCGACACTGCATTAATTTGCATCTCAATGAGCATTTTTGTGGTATATTTGAACTTTTTACAGGAAAGGTACTTTGCACAGTCCTTGGATTGATTGTTCTGTTTTGTTTTACTGAATGTGGTTGAGGAAATAATGGGTATGGCTGAATCACCAGTAGAAGGCAGCTCAGGAGGACAACCACAAATTGAAAGACTGAGGATTCCTCACTTGCTTGTGGTGGCATTGCTGGCAGTAGTCAAATACCCAGGAAAGGAGCATAACACTGTGCTGCTGTGTTCCAGAGGTGGGTTATCCCAGGTATTTTCCAAGTGGCAGAGATGAGCTGGCACTCAAAAAACAATTTATAAACATTCCCAAACAGGTTTTGAAATGCTACAGATTTGCTTTGAAACTAGTAAGAGCTTTTTTATTATTTGTTTTTTACTTCAGTAAAGATACTATTTTGTCGTATTCAACAGAAAACAATAATCTCGTGGAAGTCCTTGGAAATTTTTCCAGTTTTTCCTTTCTCATCTGTAAAACTTTCGGTTATACAAACTGGAGATGCAAAGAGTATCTTACTACGAAGGGTGATCAGTTACAAATGATAAACAGCAAGCAGCAAAGTGCTGAAAACACAGGCACTATGATCAGCCTGCAAACATCCTTTGTGCTCAGCGTTTCACTAAAGTGCTCATTGAGAAATCATGAATAATGAACACAATAGTAAAGAAAAAAACAAAAAAACACAACTTTGTTCAGTTAAAAATTGGAAAGGAAAAAGTCAGATAAATTATTCCATATGATCAGTTTTCCCCTCCAGTTCCTGCTTTATCATTGTCTACACAGTGAGAACCACCAGGACCTGCCTGGTTTTTTCCTGAAGTTTTTTTACAATCTGTTACAGGAGCCTCCCCCTCTCTGGCTGCACTCTCAGTTTGTCTCATGGAAAAATATTTGGTGGACGGCAACCAAGCCCCTCTTTACATGTGAGTGCTCTAATCCTACCATACGAGACTGCCTGTTTTCCAAAACAGAGAATGAGTTCCCCTATTTCATCCAAACTAGATTTATATCAGTGCCCAGGTTTAAGGCAGAGATTCCTAGTTGTTCCCTCATGGGGAATAAGATGAAAGAGTTAAAAATGCAGTGCTTTGGACAAAATACATGCATTTGTTCAAGGAAAAAGTTATAACCAGAAGATATGCACGCCTGATGATGAATGAAAGCCTGTTTGTACCTAATGTATCGAAGAAATTGTTCAAGAGCAGTTAATTTTGCCATTTCAATGTCTTTATGAGTTATCTGCCACAGAAGTACTTGTTTTAAAAGATGGGTTGCCTGGCAACCACTTTAACATAGACCAGCTGACTTTTCTGAACTTTGGGAAATGTTTTATTCATCAGCTGGTATTCTTTGCTCACTTCCCTTCATTTTCAAATTTCCTTTTCTGATTGTTTACATGCTTTTTATATTCTGCAGAGCAGCTTCATGGTCTATCCACTACCATGCAATAATGGACACCAGTTTCTTGCATAATTTACACCAGTTTTTGCATAAAATCAGTTTTAAAAAGCAACAGGAATTTAAATTACGGTTTTTTATTGTACATACTCAGCTCATCATGCGACTTGACCCAATAAACCATATAGTGACAAAATGTTTGGAAGAGTTGTATTAATTTTCTCTATTCATTAGTTAAAAAATCAATACCAGAGACATTACTTTCCTTCATGAATTGCCCACAGATGTATTAATATCAGTTTATGCATAGGGAATTAAGATGCTGGTAGATAAAGAGATAGAAAGACAAGAACTGTTTTGGATTACACCACTTGGAAAAATCACAAGAAATCAGGAGGGGGGGAAAGGAAACACACAGAAGAGAAGTTCTTGCCAATAATGAAACAGTTCCCAAGGGAAATAACAGACATCTCTCATTCTGAGACTTTTCCTCTATAATTTGTATGGCAATACACAACCTGAACAGACCAAAAGAAAGCCACTGACACTTTGACCCACCTAGCTTTTTGAAGCCTTCATTATCAAACACAGTTTGATAAAGGCACCCTCATGTGTTGGTTTAATTCTCTGTGCAGAGAAAATGTTGTTTGATCTCCAGCTAAGGGACTGCAGCTCTTGAAGTGCTCACATGGAGTGGCAACCTTGAGGCCCTGACCCGAGGAGCCAGTGTAGGGGATGTTGTTTTGGATATGGTTTAGAATATGTTAATGATGCCCTGACAGGGGTTTGCAGTACTCACTCCCTCCAAACCTGAGGTAAGATCGTTTTCCATGTTGAAGCAGCAGCAGATTCACACAGTTCACTTTTAATGAGCTCTCTTGTTTAGGAAGTTGGTCTTGTTTACACATCCATGTACTGTGTGTTAAAGGTGCAACAGAAAAAGCAGTTCCAAAAAGTTAAGTAAATGAAAAACAGGCAAATAAAAGCATTATGCCTGGCCTTTGGCATTGCACATATGTTCTGCTGGTTTAACCTCATATTCTTCCTCTGGTTCTGACTTATTACTTTCAAAGTAAGTTAAAGGAAATTGTTTACTGTTTAAGAAGACAACAATTACAAGAACTGCCCAGAGGCTCTCCTCATAAGGCCTTTAAGCAATGAGCAGTGGCCTCTGAGGAGGGCCAGAGTGGGGCACTGTGCACATGCCCTGAGCAGGACCAGGCCAGGCATGGGGGAGGCAGCAGTCCTGCCTCATGGCAATTGCTCAGGAGCATTTCATTTGTGTCACCACTCCCTGAACTCAAGTGCCCAGACAAACACAATGCCATTACCTCCTAAACTGCAGATATTTGCCTGTGCTGGTCCACTGGGGTTTTTTCCTGTCCCAGTTGTAGCATGCAAGGTGGCTACGAGAACCTGTGAGGAACAGTCTTCTAAAAGAGTCCTTTAAACAGAATGATTTTAGGAACTTTTCTTCTATTGCACCTTGCTTAATGTGACTGCACTGAGTGAGGATTTCATCTTGCTTGTTCTCTCTTTTAGGAGACCTTTGAACAATTCAGTCTCTCTGCAGAGCTGCAATAATGATAACATCTTTTCAAAAATAGGAGTCAAAACATTATCTTAAAGAAGTATGACTGATTTATTCAGGTCATTAGCAAAATTCTCATTGAATTTAGCAGAATCTGCACTTCCTCTAGGACTTCATCAGAAAGAGGTTGTTTGGCTCAGAAAGAAAAGGCCAGCTGAAGGCCCAGATTTGTTTTGTTGCTGCTTTATAGCTATGCTGTTCAAAGAAGAATCTCATATTTAAATCTTCTAAGTCCTGAAGAATTTTACAATTATACCAGCACATATAAATTGTGTAAGTGTTGAACTATGGGCCCAGACTGGAGGATTACCAAAACACTAGAGAGATTTTTGTTCACATATTTCATAAACTCAAAGCAGTACACCCTCATTGCGGACTTGCAAAAGGAGTCTGGGCTTCACTCCTCTGGTACGGGCTCAGGGAACATAAATCTTGTTCACTCAAGTGTTTTCCTAAATAAGAAGCCATTCCCAGGCATGGTCATAATTCACATCTCATGTAGCTTTGGCTGGAGTCAGTGGATTAAGTCAAAACATGCCCAAAGGCAACAATGGAAGTGTAATTACAGGCGGAGGCCACAACGAGGAAAATTGTACAGGTACATAGAAATTAAATTCTTCTTCCAACTGTCACTTCCAATTAATGCACATGGAATTACAAATATATTGATAATAATTTGTAGTAACTTTTAATTTAAAGTGTTTACTAATTAGTAGATCACTTTATCACTCCAGGTTTGGATGCTACTCCCTTCCCAGTGAACATCTCAGCTTCTCTGTGTCTTCCTTAACCATACTAGGAAATACAAGTATTTCAGTGAATCTTTAGATCCAATTCCTGTACATACATTGACACATGTACACCCCACCACATTTGTATTAAATTACCTTCAATCTCTGTCTAGGATGACTGGAAATCACCTTCCACCTGCCTAGGAAATGGCAAGAGACACTGATAATATCCAACCTTTCCTTCAAGAGGGAGAAATATTTTCCTAAAGGAAATCCTTCTTTAAAGGTCTTCCTAAGCCCAAGCTTGGCCTGCCACAGTTTGGTCTTTACCCCTCTCACACATAAAAAGCTTCCCATAACAAAGCTCAGAGGTCTGAGGCTCAGGTGAAGCAGGAATGTTTTGAGCAAGCCTAAAATCTGCAAACCCTCAGCACCTTTCCATTACCATCAGTGTAACTGGTGACACAAGGCTCCATAAAGAAAAAAAAATCTTCCTATTTCTATCTCAGTCCTCTGGTTATTTATTAAATAACCTGTGAGGTTTGGTCGTTTGCCCTCTGGAGAAAGAGTCAGATTTGCCACAAATATTAATTTTTTTTGTTGCTCAAATAAAACTGCTCAGCTACCAAAAATTCAAGGAAAATGTTTTGCTTCCCTTAAAATATTTTTAATTTTCTTAAGAAAAACACAAGAACTGAAAATTGAGAAGGTTTTGTTTTGGAGTCAAAACAATATAATCAAGAAAAAGTCAAACTTCTCAAATCTTCAGCAACTTTTAAAGTTTTCAAACACATCCAAGGTACTACTAAGATCTCTTGTGTTTCAGGGGATCTCAAAACCTGAGTGTTCTGAAAGAACAATGTTTATAAGGAAAGAAAGAAAGAATTAAGTTATGAAAACATTCTTTCCTCTAGCACTGTAGTTTTTTTATAGAGAAATGTAAGATGGCAGCTAAGAGGAGGATTTCAAGGTCATTACAAATGCCCTATAGGTCTTTTGCAAGGCAATCTGCTGCTGTCATGGTTGGGCAGACACACAGATTCCCCTTTCCCTGTTCACCAAATGCCCACCACTTCCCCTGTCCTCCTCCTCCTGCCCCATGTCATCCCCTGGCTACAGGCAAGCAGAGACACACACTGCCCAAAAGAAACAATGTTCAACAAGTAAAAAGAAAATGAACATTTTACTTGGACATGGTTAAAATGCATATTTTTTTTAAAATGTTTTTGTTGGCCAACAAGTTGCACAATGCTTTCCTGGCATGCTTTATTGATGCACCTATTATTTTATTATTATTACAATTACTGCCTATTATCTGTTATTAATATAACTATTATATATCTATTATACATCTACCACATGCCCTTACATCTTTCTATTCTAAAACTGTCTCTGTCCAGGGGGGAAGAAGCTGCCACAAGACCATCTGATCCCAAGTGATTGGATTAGTAGTAACTAACACAGACGGTACCAGTTGGTGGACTCCTCACACCGCCTGTGCTGCCTGCTCTCCAACCCCAAATACATTTTTAGAAGCCTTAAGGAGACAACAATTAGGTGAGGTAATGGTTATTCTTAGCCTATTATCTCTCACGCAAATGCTGCTCCATAAATAAAACCTGAAAGATCTGTCAACACATGGAACTTACTCTAACACATACTGGTGGCTTGAAAATGAAATGGGATCTTAGGGTTTGTTTTCAGCTGAGTAAACATGGTGATTTTTAGGGCAGACCTTCTGAGATATCCTGGGTCAGTAAATACATGCAGATGGTAAAACAAATCGACATAATGTTAATTGAGGCACTCACTATCCCCTAAGAGTTATTGTTTTGAGCTAAAACTGAACTAGTTTTCTAAGGGAAAGGAATTTGTTATACTGTAACTTGATATTATTTCTACAAACTAAATAATTTTTTTTCATCATAAAGGCTCCTGGTTTTCTTAAATCTAATAGTAATTGATTCCACATTTTCCAAGCTGTGTAACAAACAGCTTTTTTATGCATAACTTGTATTCATCTTGGAACATGATACATTTTCAAAGGCATTATGAAATGAAGTGCATAAGCAGTCAGATTTGAATAGAACATATTATACCGTTCAATCAGCTTACTACAGGCCATAGCCTTAAAAATAAAATTATACCAGTACTGCTGGCATTTGTGCTCCAGAGGGAGATGGTTAATTCTTCAATAAAAAGTAGAAGGATTTGCATCTGCCCTGGCTGACAACATAAAAGATCAACGTTTTTCTTATACTTAGGGCAAAACGCTCTCTCTAAAAACCAAGTTAATGCAATATTAAAGCTGCAGAGTTAAGCACATAAAAATGAGGATAGGCACCATTAAAGGTGAATATTCAAGCTTAATTCTATCCTTCGGTGTGTTTACATTAAAACCTGGTTTGTCATTGTGTGATTGCTTCACCAGCAATAAAATTAACAATATTAAGCAGCAGAAACTGCAGGACAATCATACCAAATCTGATGTTTGAAAAGAAATTTAAAATTGTTCTATTGTATACATGGTATATTCCAAGCTTTCACCTCATTATGGGTTCAGCAGGATTTTGCCTATAATAAGAAATGCAACATTTTTTACTCTTCACTTACAAAGTTACTCCCAGACTCTTCTGATGTGATAAACAGAACATAATCAGGGAACAGATGCATAAAAGGAGAAAGATGCACTATATTCTACAGATACTACACAAGTTCTCAATCTTCAGGAAACAAATTAGTCAGTTCAAATACTAGCATTTCATATAAAACAGTTTATTCTTAGGAGACCTAGTTCCCAAAAGCCAGAACGATATTTTATTTCCAACATAAACCTTTGAATAAATACAATAAGATAATTCTTAATGAGCTAGTTAGAAAAGCTATCCTGCACTTTACACAGTGAAAAGATTTTCGTGTATTTTCACCACAAATTCAAAGCATAGAAACATTACTAAATCCAAAACACTACTTAATTTTACCAATTAAAAAAACAAAAACAAAAACAAAAACAAAGTCATGAATATTCTCATCCCAAAAGATAAATATCTCCCATGTTAAGATTATCCCAAATTCTTTCAGAATCAGCCTGGCATGACAGCCAAGATAGGTCTTCCTACATCTTTTTTGTTCACACCAGATCCTCCCCCACCCCAGACCTTGCCTCAATACAGTTTCTACACCAAAATAATCAAAGCAATTGGAAAAAACATGTTGGCTAAAATCGGTGTCACCTCATATCACACACAGAATATTATTGGTACAAAGTTTATTTATACCAGTGCTTGCTTTTGTAAAAGCTATATTGTAAGAAATATCTTTATAGCTAACACACTTGTGTCCACACCAGGCTGTTACATTGATTTAAACACTGTCTGTTTTCCCAGCAATTTAGCTAAATTATTAAAACAATGACATAAAAAGCAGAGCACAGAGAGCTAGATGATAGAAAACAAAAAACACTTTCACCTCTCGTTTTCATCATCTTTTGTTTGAATTTAAATCTTGCAGATCATGTCTAAGCCTATAATCACAAAAAGCAGCCACATTAAAAAAGAAGGGGATTTGGAGGGCTCTGCAGCATTCTTGCCTTTCCTGCAAGAGCTGCAAACACTGGAAATATGAAGTAAAATTATTATTAGTTTCGTAGTGTATGAAAATGTTCTTTTTCAAGAAAATATTCCACTTTTTAGTTTCTTCTCCATTTGTGAAAAAACCTTTGTGAAACTTTTTCTCATTATCTATGATTTATTTCCTTACTCCTGGACCTGGAGTGTAATAATGGCCCAAATGTAATAGCCTTGACCTTTGCAGCTCTTCTCAGGGAGGTCACAGAGAATTTTGTTTAAGCAAGGATTTCAACCAGAAATAACATGATGCACTTAGATTATATAGGGCTTTATCTACTGGAATGTACATTTCAGCTGTCCCCTGTGCCCAGCCACACAATCAGCATTGCTTTATGAGCAGGGAAACTGAGGCACACTGAGTGAATTACCACTGACTGAAACTGCCAAAGGTGGAATTAGGGGTCAACTTTTCTGCATCCAATACTCACTTTAACCACAGTCACATCCTTCCTCCCAGCACTGTCCATGTCCTTCCATAACAAGACACAGTTATTATTTTAAAATTGAAGCGTGGGAAGGTTTGTGCTGATGAACACTGGCATTACTGCTCTTCTGTGGTGCTTATTTGAAAATCCCAAGGAATTTTCATCTCATTAGGCAATGCCCAGTAATAAATTTCTTGTCTCCACTCTCCTGCCTGCTTCATCCCATTGTCTCCTTTCCTAATGCACTGCAGATCAGGACTGCCATTTTTGGTACAGCTCTAAATTCAGTTCTCTCTCTCTAATTACAGAAGTTTCAGGCTGGTAAAGGGAAAATAAATACCCCACATAAAAGGAATAAACAAACTGGCACAAAGGGAGTATTAAGATCATCCTTATCAGCAAGAAATCCCTTATGCCTTTCCTCCCACCATCTTGTCAAAATCATAAAAAAAGAAACAAAATGGCAAACACTAATATTCAGATTAATAAAGCCCCATATTATTCCCAGCTGTTGACTATAAGTGGCAATCCCTGTGCAGTCTTTTTACCCAATGTGGTTTTCACAATACCCATATTTGTTTCTGCTTCTCAGTCAAGCTCCAAATAGTAACTGGTATGTAGCAGGATCTGTGCAAATAATTTACTGTCTGTCTCACATTTAAGGAACTGCAAAAAGAATGTGAAAAAACAAGGAAGAAGATTTTTGTCCATTAATCAGGACCTTAGAGAGAAAAAGAATAGAGTTTTACTTGTTAATAGTGAACAGAGGTTCGTGCTTTTAGATTTCATGGCTTTCCATAAGGCACAGGCATTCATATGGTTCTCACATTTTCTGCAAAGTGAAGCCCAAGTTAAGTTTAAGCATTTCCCAAAAGCTGTGAGAAATATCGTTTTCTCTGAAAACATTCACATTTTCCTCCCTGTGCCATCCCTTTTAAAACCCATTCTACACTTACGTAGCCAAAAGTGTATTAAATATTAATATAACACTTTTATTTTGGTTCCTGCTTATTTTCTAGGGGAGCATAACAGTAAGCACCGCGCATTTGACAGCGCTGGCTGCATTATCCCGGCCGCTCTCAGACTCCGGCTTTCAGCTTCGGGGGATCCGCTAGCCGGGAAACCAAAGGAGCGAGAGCTCTGCCCTCTGCTCCCCTCCGGGCACAGCCCCGCCGGCCGCGGGCCCCGGGAGCCTTCGCACAGCGGGACGGTGCCGGGAAGGGACGCGGGGCCGCCCCCGGGCCGCTGTCCCCGTGTCCCCACGCCGCGGGCGGCGGGGAGGCTGCAGCGGCCGGGGGAGCTGCGGGCTGCGGGCTCCTGCGCCCGCCGGGGTGATGTGAGCTGCCAGGGGTGATGTGAGCTGCCAGGGGTGTTAGTGAGCTCTCAGGGGTGTTAGTGAGCTCTCAGGGGTGTTGGTGAGCTCCCAGGAGTGGCAGTGAACTCCCAGGGGTGCCAGTGAGCTCTCAGGGGTGCTGGTGAGCTCCCAGAGGTGTTGATGCGCTCCTAGGGGTGCTGGTGAACTCCCCGGGGTGTTGGTGAGCTCCCAGGGGTGATGGTGAACTCCCCGGGGTGTTGGTGAGCTTCCCGGGGTGTTGGTGAGCTCGCAGGGGTGGTGGTGCACTCCCAGGGGTGCTGGTGAGCTCCTAGGGGTGTTAGTGCGCTCCCAGGGGCGTCGGTGAGCTCCCAGGGGTGTCTGTGATCTCCCAGGGATGCCGGTGATCTCCCAGGGGTGTCTGTGATCTCCCAGGGGTGTCAGTGATCTCCCAGGGATGCCGGTGAGCTCGCAGGGGTGCTGGTGCACTCCCAGGGGTGTCTGTGATCTCCCAGGGATGTCGGTGAGCTCCCAGGGGTGTCAGTGATCTCCCAGGGATGTCGGTGAGCTCCCAGGGGTGTCACTGAGCTCCCAGGGTGTCACTGAGCTCCCAGGGGTGTCACTGAGCTCCCAGGGGTGTCATTGAGCCCCAGAGCCCTCGGGCAGCCCGCACAGCCCCGCCGAGCGCCGCATACCGCGGGAGGCGCGGAGCAGCTCGGGGGACACGGGGAGGCTGCTCTGGAAAGAGGAGAAGTGGTTCAGGTATAGAAACTTCAGCTGGGTAGCACTGCTTTGAGAGAGAAAGGTAGGGCTTTCCTGGGGAACAGCTTACAGGAATGGAAAAAATTGTTATTTCCTGCAAATCGGGAGCACGTGTTTACTAGTCCTTAAAACTGTCCCGTGTTTTAACTCTTTGAAGTCACGACATTATCGTCCATGGGAAAGAAAAAGGACAACGATGATGATCAGTATTTATCACACATTTTGTACACAAAAGAGACAGATAATAAAACTTACTGCAGAATACAGATACATTGCTAAATTGGTGTGGTTTCACAATATTCTTTCTTTGCAAACTATTCTTCCATTGCATAATTTTACAAATTATCTGAAAATGTTCCTATTGAAAGCCAATATGATTTATACTAATCTCTCAGAGGCAGCTGGAATAGGAAGAAAAGCTGATGCATTTACAATTTAAAAAAACAACACTATATTTAGGGACAAAAACAGAAATCAAGACAGCAGCTCTGGAGAAAAGATGCAAAAAATTTCAATCAGGGATCACATTCTCTTCTTCACTAACTACATCATTAAAACTGCAATGTGAGACAAAGCTTGGCTTGTTTGTTTGTTTGCTTATTTGTTTGGTTTTATTTAAGTACATTCAGCTGCAGTCACTGATACTCAAAATCTTGTGATACACCATTACTTTTGTTTTCAAACACCAAAGCAGGTTACCAATAGTTATGATCCATTTCATGTGCGTTTTTTTTTTTATTATATACTCTGATTCAATCAAAAATTTAAAGCCAAAACCGTGGGAGAAATATGGCCTGTATTATCAAGCAACTCCTGCCTAATTGTAGACCCACTGAATATTACAGGGGCAAGCAGACATTTGTATCTCTAATGTAATTTATGCACGTGTATCATGGTATGGTGCTAGCAGCCATATCCCAAAATAAATTGCTTTAGTAGGTTCTAAAAATAAGCCAACATTTATAAAACAGCAATAAATGCAGTTCAATTTCCTTCTCCCTTAAGTATAGCGTTGCACCTACACTGGATTAATGCATCAGACACTTGTTACAGGGTCTCTAAGCCATATAACTCAGGGTCCCAACCTGCAAGCCCTCTCAGGACATGCTCTGTACTCCTTAGCAGGCTGGCAGGTGCCAATCAGGCACATGTCCATACTGCAGCTGCTGCAAACTCAAGGAATTTCTGCCGTGCAAACCCAGTCCTAAAAGATGCATTAGTCCTAAATGTACCAGATTCCCCCCTGGCAAGGCTGGTTCCAAGATAATACCTAGCCTGACCTAGCCTCCCCTCTTCACTCTGGGTGTGCACTCACAGGGATCTGAAAGCTCCTGGGCTGGCCCCAATCCCCCCAGATCAGCCCTGTCCCCACGGGTCACACCCAATCCCCACAAGCCAGTCTTGGTCCCCAGGGGTCAGCCCTGTGCTCTGCTCTGCACACAGACAAGGGCATGGCCTACAGGACCATCCATGCTCACCTTTCTGTCTCCAGCAGCTAAAGACAACTTAAATATGCAGGCTGTCTAATTGCCAAGGCTAGCTGTGACTCACAAGCAGTCTGCTGGGCTGTGGTTTTAAGTTTGGGAATTGTGCCATTTCAGTGAGCTTGTGCTGCTCCCACAGCTCCCGTGTCCATCTCTGTTTTTTTCAGGCAGCCCACAAACAGTGGTGTCACCACAGTGGGGAGGTCTTCTCTGCTGGCATCTCAGTGCTCAGGAGGATTGTTCTTGAGCACCCCTGCCCCATTTTAACCTCCAAAATTCAGTAACCAGATACTGAAAAGCAAGCAGCACTCAACACCTCCTCTGCAAATACAGAACACCGAAGACAAAAACCCCAAAGCAGTGTTAAGCACCTTGGAAACTGAATAGCTGAGAGGGCTGAATAGATCCCAGCCAAGAGGCATTCCTGAGGTGATGGAGTGCACAGTGTTGGCTCATACCTGCCCATTTGGGTGGGCACAACACTTCAGAGCTGACAAGAATGTGGGTAACACATGGGGCAATGAACTGACTGCTTGAAATAAAACAGGGGTTTTTCTCTGAAAGGTCTGAATCTTTCATGAATATAAAATGGGAGAATTCTAGAAACAAGTGACAGATAAAAACATATCTTTGGGGCTGCTTTTTTTTTTTTTTTTTTTTTTTTTTTTTTTTTTTTTTTTTTTTTTTTTTTGTTAAATCTTTAACCAAAGTAATATTCAAGACAAATATTTCCCAAAACAATAAAGAGAAATAAAGCTTAGGGCCTCCATTGCCTTTCCCTGAAAAGCATCCTGATACAGTTCCAGCTTAACCAGCTCATGTCTAAACAACAGTTTGCCATAGACAAATAAAAGAAGTCAAGTAAAAATGTTGATTTAATTATATCAGCCTGTTACGGTGCTATGAAACCTTCTATGAATACACAGAGCAATGCCTGAGTGGGGAGTGTGTCCTTTGTAAGCACTGAAATTCAAATGTTTCTGTTGGCTCCCAGTTCTGGAGAGATGGTGACACTTAACTCCAAGCACATGCTCAGCTGGTTTGTGTTGGAGGGAGAGGATTACCCATCAGCTGAGTGTTAATTCTGGATAATGAAGTATAGCAGGTACAAAAATGGAAGTGATAACTGGGGCTGTGGAGGCTTCACCATGACAACCACGCTGGCCAGAACTTTGGGATGCTGCAAAGGTGAACATTCACTAAACATGGTCATTACGTAGGCATATGGCTCCAAATATTGAAAATGAGTCATCTCCTCCCACTGATTTAACTGAGTTTTACCCTGGTACTGGTCCACAAAACACCAATAGCCTGAAATTTCCCAGTGTATTTGACATGGAAGTTCTAGGCTCAGTTAAAATATAGACATCCTGAGACAATAAATACCTGGCTAAGCATTTGGTACTCTATTGAGGAGGCATACTCACAACATGAGCTACATAAACTCATTCTCTAAATGGGAGTATTTTAAGAGATATCAAGTACAGATGTTTCAAAGTAGAATTTAAGGTCTCCATGGGTGTCCCCAACTGGTGATCACTCTATTATAAGCTTAACTCTTCACAGACAGAGTTCAGATTCCAAATTACTTATCCAACTTTGCATCAAAGAAAAATAACTGTTTCATTTCAACAGTTCTTTGCACCCACTACCTAAAACAAACCATGAACATCTGCAATTTCACTGCCCAATCCTTTCTTATACCCTTACAACATTTGTTCTGTTAATGTAGGTTAATTCTGCAAATAACACTTCTGTAAATTGTTCTTGCAAACTGCTACATCATTTATGTAAGGACTTCTGTGAACTTTGAAAAATTAATGCCTTTAATTTTGGTTGATGGCAACATCAGCAGAGCTCTGTAAATTGCACTTTAATGAGATTTTGCTACAGGGGATAATCTGCTACTGACAGAGTAACATCTTGAAAACATCTGTAGACCTATAATTTTTCTATGACGATTAGATCCCACCACAAGAGTCCAAATACAGTGCAGAAATAAAGGAAAAAATGTAAAGTCCTAAATGAATATCCAACCTGTTCTTTAAAAAGAAGAGAGACACAATGAAAAGTTTCACGCGCTGAAAATAAATCAATTTTTCTGACTAATTAACATTTAGCTTTATTTAATTAAGAAAGACTATTACTGTCTTCACTGCTGTGCATCTGTATATAATGAAGCAAACAGCAGTAGGTATAAGATACCACAGAGGGATATGCCCAAGTAACCAGGCACTATAGGTGCAAAGGAACGTCTATTATTGTTAAGTAACTGACATCAGAGCCTCTCTTTAATGTTGTCATAAATAAAAGAAAGATTTTCACAGATGCTTTCACATATGGTTTCTTATTTGTCTCTGATGGAGACTGGGAGTTAGATTAGATGCCAAAATTAAATGATTTAAATAGACAGCTGCATAATGCAAACCACTAAATAACACCTTTTGAACACTTTCTATTTATAGTGAGTTCTAACTCACAAAATGATGACAAATTTCATTTTGCTTATATCACTGGAAGTTGTTGCTATAAAACCACTGCTTTTACAACCCTGAAACGTCAAGTTACACTGCTGTCAATTTGGAAGTGCAAAGAGTGTGGGATTATCGTGGCAAACAGGAGTGGGAAGCTCAGAATCCAAGATTAACTTTAATAGATGAACTTAATCGTTGAAATATGCAGTTAGTGATTATCTGTACCAGAGCTATCCAGGCTGAATTGAAAAGGAAGGTAGAGAGAGGCCTTCAATGCAGACTGCTGGAGCATTCCAAGTCTGTCATCATTCAAATTCAAGTGAAGTGATGGACATCAGAGCAGGCACTTAATACCTGAACAATAATCTACCATTTACCAGCACTAAGGTATTATCTTGGTGATAAAACTTTGCATTAAAAACACAGTATTTGGTGCAAGGGAAAATGCAGCAGCTTTTCAGGAGACATATTCTTTGTTAGTATAGCCATTCCTTGAACTGGAATGTTTGTCTGCATCCTAGGCAGTCATAAAGCCATTCACAAGTATGGACTCTGCATGAAGTTGTTCTGGAAAGGAATACAAACTGCCAAATGCTACTGGGATCTAAAACCTACTCCTAAAAGCAGCTAACACTGCTTGCAACAATATGGAAGGCACTAGCTCATGGGTAACTCTGAAATATTCTACCAAACCAGAGGACTTTTCCTACCACCTATATTTTCAGTAGAGGCATTATGGGCAGAAACACAAAAATGAAGCATCATTTGAAAGACACAAGAATTTGTGTTTCTACACAGTCTATTTATGGACTGTGAAAGTCTGAGCAGCAGTCTGTGGCAGGAGCTGGGAGTCACACACTAGGGGATGCCCCCATCCCTGTCCCCCACCTGCCTACCACCACCACTGGCACACAGCCTCCAGCACAGACAGTTTCTAAACACATCTACTTTCTTCTCACCCTGACAAAGTGAGTAGGACGTGAGAAACAAATGTCAGGCAATTTTGCAACCACAGAAAATGAACCAGGATATTTTGTTACAGAGAGTAAGGATGTTAACACTTCCAGCCCCAAAGATGGTTACATGGATTGTGCAGCCTCTTTATAATTTGGACTCAATCTACACACTATATTTGTCAATATCATGCAGTATTCATCCACTTTCCTTTTCCTAAGCCATCCTTTCACTAGCCAGCATCATGCAGTTGATACCAGTAAGCAACAAGCATCCAACTTTTGTCCATACCATGGTACTGTATAAATAGAGGTAATGAGAACTTTACTGCAATGTTTATAGACTTTAGATACTCTAAGTGTGTTTCACATAGTCAAATAAGTATGTCAACACAATGTTATCCCCATTCTTCAGACAAGATACAGGGCTCAGTTTCCATTTAGACTTTCCCTTTGCTTCATTTCCAACAGTTAAGTTTGCTATAAGTAGCTGCAGTGAAAAACTTCCAAGTGGTATGTGTTTTATAAACTAAATTTTGTAGGATTTAGTATAATTACATAGGTATTTTATATAAATGAGAGCTGAATCACAAAATATATAATTATCAAACTTTTGAGCCTAAAGAAATTTTCTTTTTAGCAACCTCAGTTTTTCTATAGTCTCAGTTTAACTAAAGCACTGAAAGGGACTCAAGGTGTGCATAGTTGAGATGTAGATGTGCTTACCACTATTAAACATCAGAAAAACACTAATTTAAGTTTGAAATATGGGGCACTGGGTCGTGACAATTGTCCTCAAAGTAGCCACTCAGAGGTTTCCCTTACTTACATTTCCCTTGGCTGGGAGAAGCCTCCTTGTCCCTCTGCACTGAAATGCTGCTCTGATGGCAGCACCAGCTTTCCAGCAAATCTGACTGTGCTGTACTATAAAAATTAAGCTGCAGAGGGAAGTAAAGCCTTGGCTGACACCCTTGACAGCAGAACCATCAAGCCATATATGTCTCTTTACCCAGCAAAAGTCTGAGAAAGTTCCCAACACGCAGTCATGTAAATTTAAGGGAACTGGGGGCAGTGTTGTTTTACACGCCAAAAGTGAGGAGCACAGTCAGAAGCTGGCACATGGAAAACCAACAAGCAAGCTGAAATGTGGAGTCAGATAGGGCTGAGCACGTGTGGGGCTCCAGCACGACCTCTGTACTGTGGTTCTTGTGGCACCAAGCCCTGTGGAGGAGCAGAGCCCTGCAGGACCCTGCCTTGAGGGGCTGAGCAGCCCCTCACAGACACTGCCACAGTGCTGCTGCACCCACTGGGCTTTCTCCAGCCTCACTGCAGCTCTTACACCAAAAGTCCTCAAAGAATCTGTTTGGTTTGTGCTGTTCAAGGATTGATCTACTCTAGGACAGCTCTGTGTGTAAAACTACATTCAATGTCCTTTGCATTACCCTGTGCAAAGCAAGAGAAGCTTTTCAGTAGTGTGCAGTTCACTTTGCTTCATGTCTCATTAACCTTAAGCAGAATAATGAATGACAGTGACAGTCAATGGTTCTCATTTTTGTGCAAAAACATTTTTATGAATGTATGCACATTTTACCATCAAAAGCACTCTTTATTAAGCCTCTGTCACTTCTGATATTGGCATTATATTTTGTGAGTGCTTTGTTATTATGTGCTACAGTTCAGTAGGTTTCAAACCCATCAAGTTCAAAGTCAGTAGAACTGGAACTATACAGCAAAGACTGCAAAAGCCAGGTATTGACCCATGAGTGTTTACCTGACTTCTGAAGTGATTTTCTTATTAAAAATCCAAGAATCCGCTGCTGGGGAGAATAGCTATCACGAACATCAAAACCAACTTTCTGTAGGAATATGTTATTAACAAAACCTAGTAAGTAAATGTAGTATGAAGCACAACTAAAATTTTTCAATAGCTGGAAATAAACCACCTTGGGAAAGCTGAGCAGAAATAGCAATTAATAATGGTTCTAATTATATTTTCAGCATATCAAGTGAGTAAAGAATTTAATACATCCTAAAATACAATAAGAATGCAGCACTACAGTAAGAAAATGTAAACATGTTCATATTAGCAAAAAAAGAAATAGAAAGTGTCTACTGAAAGGGAGCATAGGGGATTCTATGTGAAATACCACAGTGCCTAAACACCTAAATCTTTAAAATGTTGCATTTTTAGGAATATTTCTAGAGAAGCAATGATTGAAAATAAATTGCTTTGGAACTGGAAAAGATATTTTCAATAATAGTCAATAAGATATACATATATATAAAATATATAAATGTCAAAGAAATGCTAGCTAACTCTCCTAAGCCAGAGAGTGTGAACTTCAACCACTGAACAAGCTTATTTTCAAGGACAAAGATCAGTATAAAATTGATTGCCATATTATCCACAACTGAGAGAATTTGGTTGTCTTTGCTAACAATAAGCCAGGAAGAAAAAGCTTATACTTAACTTATGGTAAAAAAACCCCTAGAAATAATAACTTCTATCTGATCCTGAAGAAACTGCTTAGATTAGGCAAGATAAAATAATTCTCATGCTGAAATTTAGTTGAAAATTCTCGAACCAAGCAAAAAGGTCCCTTTGTATTTCTGACAACTAGACCATATGTAAATGAAAATCAAATACTTTTTCCTGCCCTATGAATGCCTGGCTGGGTAAAATCTAGGTTGCTCAGCCTTACCAGGAAAACAGATGTTGCCTCATCTGGTTTGATGCTCATATGGATGTTGAAGTCTCTAAGGCTAATAGTACAGTTCCAACAGTAGCTCTGACAGAGTTTCAATGAATACATTTGTGATATATTTCATACACCCTGATAGTCTATGCACTCTTGTAACTACAAACTTTGATCCTTCCCTGGAAGTACAGGAAACACCTGGATAGTCCAATAAACTCCACTGCACAGTTGGCCACTTTTTGCATTGCAACCAAATTATAACCAGGTCCCAGAAATATGAGCTGTGGATCTCCACTTCCTCTGTATCATAGCCTTCAATGCAATACTTTCCATGCAAAAGTGACTCCTTGGGGAGGATAGTGGTGGGAGAAGAGGCTCAAAACACATGAAAGAGAGCCAGTAAACCTAAATACATTTCTCTATAATGTGTTTCTCTTCAAGAGAGGATGTTGTCCTTTCTCCTGTATGCCTCCTTTGATAAGTGCAGATGTATCACCTGAGCTCTTTCTGCTTCTTTACTCTTCTCTTATTCCCAGGCATAAATATCACACTTTCCACTTTTTTTTTTCAGCTCACCAATCTCAGTCCAGAAATTGTGAGCATGATATTTTAACCAGTGGTGACTGTGACCAATAGAGAACAGCTGGCCTGCCTTGCCTCTGCCACATAATTCTTTTTTCAGCGACTTTGGCTATTGGTGAAAAGCAGCACTTTAACACTTACAGTCTAGCTCAGAGAGAAGAACAACTTAAGGTTTAGGAAGATTATTTTTTGACGTCAGCTCTTGGTACCCAGTAATGTAAAAGCACAACTTTATTAAGTTGTTTATCAGGAAAGGTTTGTGTTGGTTAATAATTTTATTCCAATAGGATGAATGGTATGTCAGCTTCCTGAAATACAAACTTGTCACGTTTGTGATTATTGGTTATTAGCATTTTTACATTCCTTCCTCTTTATGTCTGCTTTTCCTCTGTTTCCTGAGTTAAACACATCAAGCAGTGCTGTGAACTTTTCCCTTGGTTCCTATTGATATTCCTCAATCCTAAACAGAATAGACAAGCCAGGTAAGGAAGTCTCACTTCTATCCTTTCTCTCAGTTTTGCATTTAAAAGAACACATTGTCTAGTTGAGACTCTGTGAATTGGAATATGACCCTGTGCTGGTGTTTCCAACCAGTGGTTTTCTACCCTGCCAGGGAAGACTAAACAGGGAGGCTTAGGAGAGCACACACTACCAGTGCTGTGGAAAAACATGAGGAACCAAGTTTTATCCTTTACCCTCCCGCCATTCTGCTTTCCTTCCTTGCAGAAAGTTTCCACTCTGACAGACAGCTACACTAGCCTTATTTCAAGAGCATGCTTTGGGTTTTTCTCCTGTCAGTCTGACTTTCCTGTGTTCCTTCTCACCCTCCCGTGCCCTGACATGTCAGCTGCTTGCTAAGTGCCGCACACGAGTGACACGCTGCAGATGTAATAGCAGATAATGGTCCCTAATAGGGTAAGCTAAGCTTAACCACACCTAAGCTGCTCCTCATAGCACTACATCTGTCAGAGCTTTTGCACTGCCTTGTTTGAAAGCCATGTTAGTGCTAATGGATGCTCCCTGTATGATTATTCCTCCTTTATTTAAGAATGAGCCCTACATTTGCTTTTGTCCCGCCTTTCAGCATGGCCCAAGCATGGTTTTGACTTTCCTGCTGAATGGTGGTGGTGTGGGAGGTTGTTAGGTAGGTGTCAGCCTAGGAAATGCACTGAAACACATTTCCATTTTTCCCTCCTCAAGAACAGATTTGTTTTGTTCAATCAGCACATCTCCTGTGTATCTTACAGCATGTGTAAATTGGGTTGGCAGATGGGTATAGATTAAACTTTGACAAGAATTTCACTACATATTCTTTACCTCCAGGTATTTTGATTAGCTTTCCTTCCTCTTGCTTACACAGGCTTAAATCCTTTTTGTTGATGTGTTCATTCAAAGCATTTTTTATTAAGTTTTTTCTCTCTCTCTCATCTGAGTTATCTTTCTCCTCCTCACTCATTATTTGTATACTCACTAGGGCAGACCAAATAAATTATTAAAACAAGTTCTCATTTCCAAGAAACAACTTTAGTATCTACAAAAAGATGCAATTAAACTGGAGTGGCTCTTCACTCCCCATAAACATCACTAAAAATATTTTTTTAAAAACTAAATAACAAAATGCTTTTTTGAGAAGTTTTCCAGCAAAATAAAAATATTTTCGGTACCTAAATATTCTAATCAAAGTAGCAATTAAAATTCCATTTTTTAAAACTCAATAAAAAAATCCAGCTTTGTTCTGGAGTAAGTAGATGTAAGTTTGCTTGACAAGAGGTTGTGGATTGTTTTTTTTTCATTTTAAATGCAAATCAACATAAATGTTCTTTATGTTCTTATCATTGTTTTAACATCAGTAAAATTTTAGACTGAAGTCAGATCTGGTCCACAAAAGTTTATTTTTAGTATTCTTAGCTTGGAACAATTTTGCACGGTTGTATATGAAATGCAATTTCCTTGAAATTTTTCTAGAAATAAAAATACCAGGGTTCAAGATATGTGTAACAGAAATAGATGATAACACTATTTCATAGCAAGTGGAAAAGACATTAATAAAAGCTCACAATTAGAAACCATTTAATAAAGAAATGTTCCTGTATTCCTTTTAACTGAGACCTAAGAGTAGATATTCAAGTGAACAATGAAGTCCTCACAGTGAAATCTGACAAAGCTTCTGCTTTAACAATTATGCCATTTGATTTAAGGCAGTTTATCAGAACTGTCTGCAAGTGGTAATTGAACTTGTTATTTCAATGCAAGAGTTTGCGTCCTCTGGTTTATTTGCAGCATGCTTTCAATACTCATACAAAAAGGAGAGATAAGCTTACTTTAGCATTAATAAAAAAATGTCTCTAAATGCACATGACATCCTTCCTTACCTGATAACAAGCCACAAATTAAAGGTTTTGGTTTGTGTGTTTCTACTCAGTGCTGATTGAATTATGTTTGAAATATATATTTTTAAAATATATTTAGAAACATGGTATTTTTTCTGATCAAAGTAAGGTGTCTCTTCTCTAGTCTTACTACTGCCAAGCATTTGATTTACACACAGTTTAATTATTCAGATGTTTATTATGTTCTACATAATGAAATTTGGACCCTCATATTTTCTTCCTACATGCTCAGTGCAGACTGCAATTATAGCCACAGATATCTGTTTATTTGATGAATTTTGCTTCTTCTGCATAGTTTGATAAATATGGAAATAAGTCAAAACCTACTTTATATACAGTAATTAAAGTGAAAAATCTAGTCATGATGCAAATCCTTAATTGGACTCCAGGAGAGATATGCAGAATTTCTCTTTAATAATATGGGATGACTGGGGACAGAAAAACAAAGCACACTAAAATATGGTTTAGAAGCACAATTAATCACAAAATAGAAAACAACCAATTTAGCATAGCTCATTCAGTGACTCTCAAGGCTCAGGTAATGTTCTTTTAATCATCTGGCTCTAATATTAAGGTTGTGTCATGTGCAGCTGAAATAAAACACAGTATATGTGCTGATCTTCAGTGTGAAACATGTCCTCTGGACTAATTTGTAAACACAGCCTTTTCACACTAAAATGCTTAGTCTACTTAATGACGTGTAAGTGAATGATCAAAGCAATGTAAAATGGTTTTTAACTATTATTGTTTAATGTATTAATTCATTAGCAGAAAGAAACCCTCTTGCAGTTGGTTGCAGGGAATATGTTTTTGCTGGCTATATATAATTCATTTTGTTTTTTCATTTTATTAAGACAAAGTCATTATTTTGCCTGATGATGTTCCAAAGAATATACTTGTTAAGAGGTATTAAATTGACAAATTATAGCACAGAGCAAGTGGGGCTGAGATACAAGTCTCCAGGAAAGAGAAGTCTGTACAAGCTAAAGAAATAAATGTTTTCTTTCCAAGCTCTGAACAGATATTGCTCTAATAAGCTAAAATTAACCATCACTGTCACTTAATTTGATTGTAAAAATATTATTCTCCATATAGCTTCCTGTAATATCCCATTAGGGGCATATGATCACGTTCTAATCAGAAGGTGTCGGATTTATTGTGCTAGTTTGTTTAAACTACAAATACAATTAATCTCCTTTTGTACTTCTCCCAAATAAGTAACACCAGAGTGACATTTCTGTCTCCAAATGGATTACAGACATTGAGCAGGAGGCAGAGGTCATCCCCCTGCACTGCCATAATTATGGAAGCAAATATCTGCTGCAAGCCCCCGAGTGTTCTGTGGGGAGCCAGCCTGCCCCAGCTCAGGAGCTCTGCCACAGACAGGAGGACACTCTTCTGCTACCCAGATGTGCCCATGGGGAGACACCAGGGCTGCGAGCTTCCATGCTGAGAGCAGCTGAAATTAGAGAGGCTTGATGTCCAGTATTCAGAATCACTGTTAAAACTCTTTCCAAGTCAGGGTCCCGACTGCCTTTGACAGATAAAAGGGGTCCTGTGCAATCCAGTTTCAATGTAGGCTTCTTTTGACCACCCTGAGATGACCTGGCACCTCCTCGTGCACCTGCCGTAAAACTTAAAGGCTTCAGAAATGCTTCTCTTTGAAGTGTCCTAATAATAACAGTCTAACCTTTGATGTTCCTTCCTGTACCACATGCTTGAACTTCTTATAATCTAAAGTGTATAACCTTCAATTGCTACACACAAACGGGTTGCACATCTTGAGAACACAATGCTATAAACCTAATGCAAGCTGTAGTAATGATGGGTTTATTTCATTTGTATTTAGCACTTCACTTATATAGCATCATAAACCTAAACACTTAACACACCAATCAGGCATTAACCATCCAGGCTGATTAGCATGGAGCAGAATTCACCCTCTGCAGCCTGGAGACAGAAGAAATAAACAAACTCATGTAAAATAAACTTTGTGTGCAAATATGGTATTTCAGAAGATACACACTTTTCACACTAAAAATCTGAGAGAAAGTCTGCTTCCGATGGCCTGAGATCCCATTCAGAGAATATTTTTTCAGTACATAAAATTTAACAGACCCCAAAAAAGCTGGGGAAAGTTATTTTTAAAAAAACATTCCTACCCTCATCATTACCTCAGGTTTCTGTAAGTTTTTACAGAGCTCTCTGAGAACGTCTGTCCAGCTCTGTTTTATGTTACTTCACAGATTTTTAATATTCAATAGTCCTTATCCCGTGCAAATGTTTAGATCTAAAAAGAATTGTTTCTAGTCTCTATTTTTAACTTGTACATCAGGGATGAATTTCATCCAAGATGTATCATTTATATAGCTCTGGGGAGAGAGAAAACACATCCTCCATGTAGCCCTAGTCCTGCACGAGCTTATGAACATGCTGAACTTCCCTTGCTTTAAGCCATTCTACCGAAAATTCTGAGCATCCCCAAGGTGCTGTTCCAGCATTGTTTAAATTTCTGCCTTTCCTCTTAATCACTCTTTGGGTGGCTATTTTCAGATGGTTGGTTTTCATTTGATGGTTTTCCAAAACTTCAGGACATTAGATCTAATCTTTCCCTTTGACTGGAATTTTTTTTTAAGATTGTTTTTGACAAAAGTGAACCTTGTGGAGGAAGTTATTTAACTAAAAATTATTATTCATATTTTAGGGTAGTGTCCTTTATCCAGTTACTCAGAAGAACAGAAGGGGATTTTGTCTTCATAACTAACATTTACAAAGAAATAGTCACCACTGAAGAGCAAGATCCTTCAGAGCAAACTATGGAAAGCACCAGGACAGAGTTCCAGTTTCCTCATCAGATGTTGCAGGGGATCCAAACTGAGCTCAGTTCAGCTGACCAAGATTCAACCCCTTTGGCTCTCACTGCAAGATTAGAAGCCAAATTTGTAAATTATCAGAAGGAGAGCAGTTCCAGTTACACTGATGTAGTGGCTCAAATAGCTACAACAGAATGGAAAAAGAGTTGGAGAGGGTGATGAGTATGAACAGCACTCAGCTACAGCCTCCAGGCATGAGCAGGTTAAATACCCTAAGCCTCTTGGAACTGGAAAAAAACACTGAAACGACTAACAGAGACACAGTAAAGGTACTTAATATCAAGAAAGGTGTGGAGGGGATGTATGAGGAACGAGCAGTCACTCTCCAGGAGAGCTGAGTGCCCATCAGATGAAACTTGTGACAGTCAAGTTCAGAAGGAAAATGGGGCATTCTTGATATACAGAGCATAGTTAGGGTAAGGAAGCCTCTTCACTGACAGACACCTGGACTGCCAGAAAATCTGTATGGATTTGAAAATCATCTGGAGATATTAACAGAAAAGGAACTCAACAGGACTAGTAAACAGAACATGGCACCTGTACAGAAGAAAAACCCCCAAGAGACTTGAAGTGCAATTCTAAGTATCACTGTAAAGTTGTTCTTGCATTCTCCCCAAGCATCTGCTCATGGCAGTAGTAAAGTGCAGGACACTGGTCTAGATTGACCTTTAGCCTGGCCCAGTGCAGGCACTTCTGCAGTTTGAGGAAAACTGTAGAGATGTCTGGCTCATTTCAATGTCTTCAACAACAAGGCAAGAGATGCAGACCACGCTGAGAATGAGACAAATTCAAGAAATGGCATACTGATGTACACAGAGATATTTGGCCCTGGATTTCTCAAAGGAAATATTAACATATAGTGATGGAACCAGACATTCAACCCAAAGATCAAGTTCAAAGTCTTCTACCTGAAGGCAATAAAAAGGTGGTAAACACTGGTTATTCATATTTTTGTAACATTTGTCTGACTTTTATGTCACTAAGGAGACTCTTAAATTAGCAATTCTAAAGCAGAGTGAAACGATCAGATTTGGTTATACAGTACTTACTCCTGCCCCAGCCTCCAAAGCACGTTTCAGGTTTGCTGTGTTTTGTTTTCACTGGTGATATTTTTCTACTGTCAGAGGCTCACAGATCTCAGTGTGTTGTTGCAGGCACCATTTCACATAATAAAGGCATTAGCACCTCCTTGGTTTCTAAAAAGATATCTCTCCAGCCTAAAATTACTTTTGCCACTGTATCACTTTACAAGCTCTTTTCTAATTTGCCACCCCCTATAATTCTAGGTATTTTTCAGTCTGACTGCTTTGTAAGTATCTCCTTCCATTATGTAAAGTGGTTTCTTTTCAGATTCTAGATTGTAGAGCTACTCAAAATGAACAAAATTTTTTCACTCTCATTTTTCATTATCACGTTGCACTTAAACCATTTCTTATGGGAACTTAATAATGTTCTGTAGTTGATTAGGCTTAAAAAGGTCTACATTCTTCTTTCAAACATGTACAAAGAGCTCCTATTGACTGACTTCAATTAACTGAATTTATTTCAATTCAACAGTCTAAATTAATTCTTCATCTAACTACTAAAGTCTAGTGAGCCAAATATTGTATGACAGCTGAATTTCACATCCAGACCCAAAGCAATATTTCAATGTTGTCTGTTACACAGATGAACAAAAGAAGAATGTTCAACACTGAAAACTGACTGAAACACATACCATGACCTATACAGAAGCTTAGATTTGATTTGGTTGGTCCTGGTATTGTAACTATAAAAATTCTGCTCCTAGACCCAGAGATTATCCCTGTGAAGTCCAGAGTGAAGCCATGTCAACAATTGGTCTCCCTTAGGCTTCAGCAGAGGTCAGGGTTTCCCTACACATCTGCAGAATAACAGCATTTTCTTTATTTAAAGGAACTCAAAAATCAAAATAGAGGAATTAGGAAGCTTTTATAGAGCAAACAAGCAGAGCAGGAAAAGAAAAAAAAATCAAAGAAAACAGGAAGCAAGGCAAAATTGTGAGCATTTACATCTTCTACATATGGAGTTTAGAAATCCAGGTGGTTTCTGTTTTGCTCCTGTTTGCTTCAGATATTGAAATATCCAGATGTCAGTACAAAAATATACTTGAGACCTATAAGGTTTTAAAATAAATTGAAAGTCATGGTCTGTCCATTCTACTCTTTAACAGCACATTGTCTAAAGCATAATGATCTAATACAGTAGTAGAAATCATTTTCTGGTTTTACACTTCTGCTGTTACAGTTTCCAAACTAACTTATAATGGAAGTCAGCTTGTTGAGTCAATTACTTCAGAGGGGTTTGGGTTAGTTCCAAGTCAAGATATCTTTTTTTTTTTTAAATAAAACAGCAAGTATATTTAAATAAACAAATATGTACTTTATCTCTCGACTGATTGCCTAATTAACCAACTTTGGGACAAGAAAAGCTGCTGCAGATAAACCCAAGGTTTATCTGTTGGAGTACCCTGCTCCAACAGTGGGTGAATGTAGGTGCCTGCACAGGGAGGCCAAACACTCAGGCACACAAATGGCAATAATCTCAATTCCAGCCATTTGTTGCACAGAGACTTCCTGGGCCATTTCCTGAACTCTGAAACCAGTGTTTCTAGCTCTCAATAGGGTTTTCTTGGGTTGTCCAATCAGCTCTTCAACTCTTATGACATCCTAGTACCCTGTGGCAAAATTTTAAGAACTTAACTACATACTGTGTAGAAAAGAATTTACTTTGGGTGTTTTTGCTAAGTCACATCACTTGAGCTCTTCCATTCTTGGATGCCATTATAAGACACTGAATAAATGTTCAGGTATTTTGGTATGTGATGCTTGGTGATTTCATATGGATTTGTCTTCCATGTAAGTGCCATTGTATAAAAAATAGCTTTTAAAAGAACCTTCCAGACATACAGATAGCAGGCAGTTGATAACACTGTGCTGGTTAAATAAGATGAATAAGACCATGAGCAAAGTGTCAGCCAGCTAAAAAGTTGAAAGGATCTCACATAGCTGTTTAAGAAACCTAATTATCCCCAAACCATCAAGCATTACTCTCAACAGAACACTGCAATATCATCTCCAGCACAGGTGCCTGATGAACACAGACACTCCTCATCTGCTCATAGCAACCAGTCCTGCTCAGAAGATGAATAACCTGTCTGAATGCCTCAATGGCCAGAAGTTGCTCCACCAGGTGATGTTGAGCCCATCTAATGCCAAAATGGCAAAATATTAAACACGTAAATGTAAGTAGGCAAAGAGTTATTATGGCTGTAAAAGCAAAAATAAATGGACATCTTTCCTCTGCCAAGAAGAAATGAAAAAACAGTCTCATCTATTACAGCACTAGTCTTTATGGGATGGGGTGGGGGGACGAGGGTAATTATTACCTAAAAAGGGCCTCCTGCCAAAAAACAAAAAAACAAACCAGCAATGTTCATATCTGCAAAGACTCTTTTCATTGTGAAGGTTTTTTCTGCAATACTGATGAGTTCTATGCTTTTATATTTATGTTTTAGACTAGTCCTGATTCAGAGGAGATGCAAGTTGAAGTCACTAGAAGATTCAGGAGCAACCTGTGCTATCTCCAAGCACAATGTTTGGGGAATACAAGAGGACACACTGCACTAACTGATAGGTTTGCCTGAGATTTTGTCTCCCACACTGTCTCATTTGCCCTACCCTGGTCTCATAATTTCAATCTTTTTCAGGTATGTAGGTGGCAAGTCAAATTAATTAAAAAGACCTTTTTATTATTATTATAAATTAAAACAAAGGAGAGGAACTTTAATGGGTTACTTTTGTATGCCATTGTTATGCAAAGTACAGATTTCAGAATGCAATGATTTTGATTAAAGCTTTGCTGAGTTGCCTAGCAAAGATGGGAAGCTCAGACCATGAATATATTACTAAAACTCCAGACAAAACAGTTTGTATCAAGCTCTTAGTGTCTTAGACTTAAGAAAAAAAAAAACAGTTGAAATAGAGAAAAATTTTCAGTTCACAAAGACATTCCAAGAGGAGCTCATCTGGGTGTCCTGCATACCTGGAGTTCTTCAGACACTATTATCCAGAATTCATGGGAAAACAGTTCTTTTTAGAAATAAAAATACTTTTTCTGTTGATGAGGGACACCACCCATAGTTCTTTAAAGAAAAGGAAGTAATGCTATTAGGCAGAAACTGGCTTTCCTGCAAGAGTAGTCTTGATTACTTTCCTGAATAACAGTAACTCCCTTATGAGACTTTTAGTTCTCCCCTGTTCCTTTTGAATGCTTTTCCAGCTCTGTACCATGACAGCCACCCACACAGTGACACCAAAACCATTTGCAAAAGAAAACAAAAGCCCCTCTTATGCATACAAGGAAGTCTTAAATGAAGACTTTTCTTGGTCTATCTTCACATCCTTTAAAAATCTGCTCTCCACGTCCTTGGATAGGAAGGGATCCCATCCATGTCTGCCTAAAGAATGGGTACAGATCCATATTTATCCCACTTCCCACACACTGAGTTCATGAAGCTCTGCTCATGCAGCACTTCATACCTGAGAGGAGAACCCAGTCATTGTCTGCTAGAAAGTGAAGAAGAGTCACAAAGGGAGCCCAGGCCAGGCAGCAGTTGGTGAGTGTGGCAGACAGGACACTTCCTCAGGAAGGGAATGTCTGGAACACTTTGATGTTATGAGACCCTGCTGAGGAAAATGAAGGAACAAGCCTATTTGCAAGAAGGACAGAACTGACCACCTGCAGCATGTGCCAAGCTGGCCTCTGTTGACTCAAAGGACTATCCTGCACTGGATGCAGATGGATTTTTATCACTGAAATATGAATGCTATTCAGTTTATTACTGATGATAAGCTAATATTATTAAAGGCTGAATTTCCCCTCTTCATCGTGTTCTCCTTGCAGTGTAAGTGCCCATATCCCAGTTTATTTTAACGAAACAAAGGTGGGTTTGGAAAAAAAAAAAGCATTAGTGGTGCCTGAGGTTGGGTTTCTAATTGCAATTTAGACACTTCAGGAGAAGTTGGGGCTAAAGGGCATTTTGTACATGGAAATATCTTCCTTCTTTGGCCAGCTAGTCAAAGGGGTGAGCTTGTCTGATGAACTGTCAGTGCACTCTCCTCAGAACAGACAGCCTGAGGTTGAAGAGTTCCCTCTCTCTGTCTTCCCCTGCCAAAGAGCAAGCAGATATCCAGAATCCACTGCTGAGACATGGTATTTTCCTTTTAGAATAATTCAACAGGAATTAAGGGGGATCTTTAATCTTCACCAACACAGAATTCATAATCAGTCCTTATCCTCCACAATGTTCATCAAGTCACCAGCACACGACAGCAGAGTAAGTCATAATGCATTTCGAAAGGAAATAGTATTTCTGCAGTGGAAATTTCCTTTCATTTTGATAGCCTCTTCATGAGCTTCCATTCAAATGTACACAAAAAATTCTCTGTGAATCATCAGAACATGGATTGTAATAGCTACAGGAAGGTTTCTATATTTTTTAACTTTTTTTTAATTTAAGTAGCATGTATTTCAATGGAAATCAAAATAATAAGACTAAGAAGGGGCAATGCCATATTCTCTAGAAACTTTATTTCCCTTTCACTTTTTTTTTTTTCCATTTCTAGTTTTCCCACTATGGCCACTACCAGAAGACAGAAGAGGGAGTTTGTGGCTGCAGAGCTCTGTGAGGGATGCACTGATCATGCAAAGGGTAGTGATGTGAGACACTGACCTACAACCCCTCTGAGGCAACACAGTGGTATTTTAGACTAAAACATTTAGGACTGAGGAAAGTGGTGCCAAAGCCATGCTAGATTTTTGGTTTGTTTAAGTAAGATAAACATGGCAGTGTAAATTTATAATACAAAAATCTGTTAAAAGTAGCTTCAGCAGAAAATATATCAGCTCAGTAGAGAGGGCAGACAGACATCATTCTCCATCCGTGTCTTAGCTCCCAGACAGAAATGTGTCTTGCATACTGAGGATCAGACACACTCCTCTATTCCACAGAAAGGTCTCTCTGCTGTGCTGCATGCATATTTGCCTGGCCTTGCCTCAGGACAGAGCCACATGGACAGAGTACCAGACCAGTCCAGCCCCAGCATGGATGGACCTGTCTCCAAACACCTCCAAACAGCAGAGGTTTGACCTGGTTCTTCAAATTTCCATCAAGGAGATTTCTGCATGTACCTGGGCAATCTGTTCCATGTTTCACTATCCCAGCAGACAGAAACTGTTCCCCAATATCCAGCCTAATCTTACCTTCCTGTAAATATCAGCCAATTATGAGTAACAGCTACAGAGAATCAAACAATGGACAGCCTTTTCTTTGTTATTACCTCTCCATCCCAAAACAAAAATGATGCCCCTCATTCTCCATCTTTTAATGCTAAAGAAAGCAAATTGTTTCATCCTCTCATTGAAGGAGACATTTGCTAACCTCCTGGTTTTGTTTGCTGTTGTCCTCTGGATTCCCACCAGTTTGCCCCCCTCTCAGCACAGCCAGGAGGGTTGGATGTCACACAGCAGTGACCTCCTCCTGCTCACAGACATGTTGCCTGTTCTGTCCACCATCACTGCATAGTTTTGTCACCAAGACACCCTAAAATGTGGAGACCCTTTTCTACCATCCAGACAATGAGACATTTCAATTGTGTGCATGCCTTGGCTTCTTCTGAAGGGCAGCATTCTGTACTTGCAAATAAACACATGTAAATAAACACAAATATAAATTGTGGATGGCTCGTTTTTCTTTATCTTTCTAGAATTTCTGCTTTCTTCTATGTCATGTCACAAATAAAAGGAGCAAATATAAAATTGCACATATTCAACAATGCTCAATAAGGCACTGAGTATTGTACAAATGAGCATATTTGATTTAATCAAAATAAGTGTTGTAGGAAAATCACGTAGGTTTAATTTTTGAAAAGCTATTAAGTTTCAAATTAAATGGAAGATTAAAATAAAAATGAGCTTTAGCTGTAAGTGGAGGCTAAATTTGGTCAATTTTTGTTGTTTATCTGTGCATAAAGTCCTTGCATTTACCATTTGACAAATCCTCTAATAAAATACTTGCTGCAATCAGGTGAAGTAGGTTATTAATGGTTCTAAAAAAGATATACAGGATTGCCTCATCCTGAGGCAATTAAGTCTGTGAAGTAAGTGTGTTTAATATCTCTGGGGGCCTGACTGAAATGAAACAGGTGATCTTTCTACAATTCCCATTGTTTCATTTAGAATGCCTTTAATTTTGTTTGTTTTTAACTGAAGAATGATTCCCTGCTTTATATCTCTTTTGTTAAGACTCTAGTTTGGAAACTTTCAAGGGCTGCACGTGCCGCATCAGAAGCAGAGTGGAAAATTTCAAGCACCACTAAAAAGCAGCAGCAATGATCAGTGTGGAGCCCTGCCAGTCCCCACAGGAGAGGACAACCCAGGCTCTTGAGCCACGTTTGCAGTGGTGCCACCTCCCACGGGTCAGGGCAGCCCAGAGCTCAGCCCCTCCACAAAGGCTGCCCACACCACCCTGCAGCTGGTCCCCGGCATCCTCCCCCTCCAGGTCCCCCAGGGGCTCAGGGAGTGGGGAGGGCAGGGAGCAGAGCCACCAGAGCCACCAGAGCCACCAGAGCCACCACAGCCACCAGAGCCACCAGAGTCTCCCTACACCTCAAAGGAAGAGCGCCAGATCCCAGCTTCAGGCACCTCCCTTTGGAAAACAAATGCCTTCCCACCGTACCCTCTCTGGGGGATGTATTGTGTATCCATCAGGGGGCTGTTTGGCCCTTTGCTATGAAGTCTTGTCTTTTTGATTTCTCCTTTCTTCCTCTGCTGTATTCTTTTTTTTCCCCTGGATTTATTAGCAGGGATGGTTTGTGGAGGTATGGTTAATTACTAGAGCTTATGGCCTGCTGTGATTGAAAGCTGATCTCACCAGTTTGGGGTCTATGTTATATTTATTCTGTATGTAATTAAATCAGAATACCATAACTATGCATAATGTCAGAAAATGAGATTTTTTTTTCAGGGGAAAGCACATCTGAAAGGTATTTTCTTCCTGCAGCACTGAATTTCCACAAAACTCTGCACTTTGCACACACACAAACACGCAAACAGCCAAAAGGGGCTTTGAGGTCTACGATCCAGCTGAAAACAAACATTAGTTTATCAGATCTGTGTGACCCATTAAAAATAAAAAAGAAATTCAAGCAAACTGTGGTTAAGGCTGTCCATACATCTTGGGGTACTCACAGCACCACAGACATTCTAAAGGCTTGCAGAGAAGTGCCAGCACAGCAGGGTGAACACAAACAGCACATCCTGGAAGCAGCAGCATCCAGCTGAACACAGGGGATTTGGCTGAGGAGGCCCTCAAATAAAACAAGTTGTGGGAGGCCAGGCCACTGCTCTGACTGTAGGGATCAAAACTTCTCCTGACTTCCTTACTTAAGGAGGGGGGACCAGACCAGTCTGGGAGAGGAGATCAAACACTGTTTACACTGAGGTAAATCAAGCAGAACACTGCACAGCTCATTGAACCATACCAGAATTAGGCCAGACATATCATATCTAGAGGCTCAATTTTTTTTCTCTGCTACACATAAAACTGAAGTCTGCCAAGGTCCTTGTTGTTCACCAGTGTGACAATGATCTGAAATTAGAGGCCTCTAGAATATTCCTAGAATATCAGAAATCTTTGGTCCAGAAATTTATCTCCTTGCCTCTATATATAGTTGATGCTCAGCAAAAGAGTTTGCCATCTGATGTAAAGGGATGAACGATGCAGTCAATAACACTCAAAAGCAGAAATAACTAAATCAAACCCCCAGTCTTTCACCATAGCAAAGCAAGCCTATCCCAGGGCACACCAAGTAATACAAGGGTGACATTGCAACCAGGAAATTACCTTTAAGGTTTAAGAAAAGCAACAGTGGGGGGGAGAAAATTTAAATTAAAAATTAAAAAAAGGCCTTTTCCTAAGGAACAAAGGTGTGTTCCCCTCTCCCTAAAACAAGAATAAGTCAAGACTTCACTGAACAGCCAATGTGCATGAAGCAGGGGAATTCCCAATGAAATCCTTTTAAGACCTTGCTGTCTAGAAAAGACCTTTTGCTTTGTCACTGTCCCAGAGAGCAAAGAACAGGCCTGCCAGTCTGGGCTGTAAAGAACACCACAAAACTGCCAAATGCCCAGGCATTACATGTTACTTTAGTTTTGAAGACTTTTTTAAGCTTTCTGTTATGTTCTTCATATTAGAGTCAGAAGTTTCACCTTATCACATTTTCTACTATAAACACTGGCTATGTTTTGCTAACTGTCTTTTATTGTTTACATATTTCTAGGTAAGAGGAGAAATGTGATTGACAGTTAGCTCGACCAACGTGGATTGAGAGGTGAAATTCCATCCTCCAATCCACGGGCACCATGGGAAATGTATAAAACTGGGTTTTGTAAATAAACTCGCCCTTTTTTCCTGCTTTGCTCACCAGCGTGTCCTCGTGTAGTTCTTCCCGTGTCCACTGTGACAATTACATTACTAACAGATTTGTTCTTTGAAATGGAGCCATTGTACCCAGAGCCACAGCTGCTGGAGGAAAGCATTTGAAGGAAGCAATCAGCAAAGTCGTGTTCCTACAACACCAAAAACCACAGCAGCACTTCAACACACCTCAGCTTGGCACAGAAGCCAAGGCAGCTCAGAAAACCCCAACTCCTGTACAAGTGCACCTCACCACCAGATTCTGCAGGCACTGCAGCATTTACAAGGGTTGCTTTTGGTTCAATCTGTGGTGTACATAGACCCAAGAGTAGGATTATAAAAATAAAACTTCTTTGCTGAATTCCTGCATCTCATGACTCTTAAATTGGTTAAAAGTTGATCATCCAGGGACTCTGCTAGGTTTTTTGTTTTGTTTTCATTTCAGCAGTGAACAGGATCAGATAATTTCCTTAAATAACTTATGATAGGTGGTAGTAAAGATGTTAAGAAATCCTACTCCTAGCTACATGAAGTACCATCCTATATCACAATTTAATTTGCCATTTATTTTCCCAAGTGACATCACACCAGATTGTCCTCTTTATTGTCATATAAGGCTATTTATCCACTAAATCAAATTTAAAAAAAACAAAACAAAACAAAACAAAACAAAAAAAAAACCAAAAAAACAAACAAACAAACAAAAAACTTCACTGTGGGTATCTGTACAGATAAAATCCAAATTGCAAGTCTGTTTCCTACACAGAAAGCTATGAGATTGCATAAGATACAAGAGAAAAAGATTTTGGCATATGAAAGTAAAAATGTCACTGTCCATCATCCATAATAATAGTAATTTCATAAATTGTAAGGTTTGTATATGTGGTATACAGACAATTAATACATTTCTGAAAAAAATTTAGTCAGAGGAAGTAAAAAAATTTAGATAAAATCATAAATATGCTGGAAGTCCCTCAACACCACCACTACCTTGCATGCAATAATTATGTTGTCTTTTGTGCTCAGGGAGAACAAACAAGAAAAAGACACAGATCCCTGACTCCTCCAAAGAAAATGTTTGTTCAAGAAACACCAAGTAGAAAACGCTTTCACAAATCTTATTGTGCCCAAGAGGAGCTGTAAGCAGCACGGCAGACATTTACACTTGCCAGAACTCCATTCTAAATGACCTGTTCAATACAAACGACTGCGTGGCATTGTAATTGCTGCACTGCTCTTCTGCTCGTGTTTACCTTCTTAAAGCAGATGCATGGCAAACTTTGCAAAATGAAATTATCACATGCAAAGTTTGTTCTTCCTGTCATGTAGATGAAGAAATTGCCATGGAAATCCCTAAATTTTACTGCATTTTGTTTTTTAAAAAGGGCATTTCTTTCCATCTTAAGGTAAACAATAGACCTTGAAGCCTAGGTATAATTAAATAGGAAAAGGAACAACATGTTGATGAGTCATGCATATGATATTTATTTAATACAGCATTCTTCCCAATTTAGTTTTTCTTCTGAATTAGCAATCTGTTAAAATAGATGGGATTGTTCACAGCAACAGTTTATTTCAGCTTCCCTCAGAGAACACATTAGTTTAGGTCTGGAAGTTATTTTTATATCACCATCTCTGTGACTAAGGCTGCTATACTCACCCTTGTTTCTTTAAAATGAAAAGTGAAAAGTTAATGCACAATTGTTCAACAAGCAGGAGGTGAAATGCTGCAGCACAACCCCTACCCACCAACCCATGAAATACATGAAGCTTTCTTCACATCCACTGTTTAAGCAGGACCCCCACAATGCCTTCACTTAGGAGTCTGCATAAGAACAAATGGCATAATATCTCAAACTTAAGAGATACAATATGTTTGCAAATTATTTCCATAAGTATGTTAGTAAATGAAAAGAGAAATTTTAAATCAAAGCAGAGGAAAGAGTGGGAGTTCTTCACCAAACAGCTTGTCTCCCAGTAGAAAGTATGTTTTCAGGTTCATATACCCTAAAAAAAAACATTTAAAACTCTAAAGCTGTGCCCATTGCTACCAGGTGGATATATCTGGAATCTTATTGTTCATGGGAAACATTTGGATGACAACTAAATTCCAGGGAAGAACACTATAAAACTGTGTTCTGTTTTCCATTAGAAATTGCTCCCTCCATATTTTTCACCACTCTTTGCACACTTCCTTCAATACATTGAGAGCTCAGACTTCAGAATAACATATTTTTTTCTGTAGCTCCCTGTTACGAAAAAATTGTTTGTTTGATTTCAGAGACATACAGGTATAAAATCAGCCACACTTTCAGCATTTGGACATGTGCTGAATCTTACTCCTAGTGATCTGGTAGGTAGAATTAGAGGCCTGGAAAATTCAACTTAAGTACTTACATTGACATTCAAGGCTGATAGCACTTGTGCTGATTTTAAAAGTCAGATCCTTACTTCTTTTGGAAAAGTGGTCACCTGCACATTGAAAGGTTTTCTTAAGAATGTCCCTGCACCCTCAGCATGTGGTGCAAAACGACCTCAGAGCTGCACACATTAGTTGGGGACCTCACAAGTCCAGTTCCCAGATGGAGCTGCAGTACCCAGTCCTCCCACATTGCAAAGTTCACATTTTCACTCAGCTTGCCTTTTGTCTCTTAATATAGTAAATGCCTAATGAAATACCTAAAATACCATACTAATTCTGCAAAATACTAACCCTTTACTACCTTTACTAAGCCTGCCTTAGTATCCTCGAGGCTTGTCCCACTTGCTGGCAGCAATGTCAGAAGATCTGTATTCTGTCCAAACCTCTTTCCCTTTAGCATAGTAATGCTACAAGACTGAGTTAATTTCCTTTTATTTTTTCAGTTCCAAATCTGTCGTTTCTCTTATCTAAAATACATCACATAGAGAGATTGAAGAATTAGTCTTCTGCCTCAAAGGCAAAATCTTCACACTCATGTCATCCCTAGCAGAGGCTTATCTGGCTTCTCCACCATGGATGAGCACCCCAAAAACTCCTTAGGTTCCAACACTCAGCTTGTCTTAGCTGGAGACCTCAATCCACCTCTACCTCAAACCCCCTTTGCTGCAATTTAAGCCCACTCTCTTCTGCTCTCAACTGTGGACAAAGCAAGCATTCAGTCCTTGCTCAGGCCTATTCTCACCAACAACTTTTTCTATACTCAGGTCTTCTAAGTTTTGTCCTCTCTCCACTAATTTTTTTCACTGCTACATCTCACAAATCATATCTACACCCACAATTTCTTAATTTTCCTCTAGATGCAAAACCCAGGTATAAATTACCTACCAGTAACCTATTAGGTCTCCTTCTGTCCCTTAGCAGGAGCATTCAAAAGAGGAAAAGAAAAATAATAATAAAAATTTCTGTCTCATATATATATAGCCCTGGGCCAGATCCACAGGTGATATAAATTGACACATCTGTACCTAGTTAAAAGACCATGTAAATTCAGAGTTGAGGTACAGTAGTTTGTTTCACTGGTGCTTTAAGAAAAAGATGAGAGAGAGAAAAGACTGGATCTTCCTTTTTATTTGTGGCTATATGAGAAATTCAGAGGGTTGTGGGGGGTACTTTAGGCGTTATTTTGGAGATTTTCATGTTTTTGAGCTAAAGCATCCCTCAGATGGGCCCATGGGTGTGTAGAGGTCAATTTAATTTTGTCTTCCTGCTCTGCATTAGTTAAAGTCAAACAGCAGCGTGTTACAACCCGCTAGCAAAGAGCTGCTTTCCCACCAGGGGAATGACTTCTTCCCTGGAACTCCGGGGTGGGGGGGCTGTCCCTGGTGGTCCCTGGCCCCCCACTGCCCTGTGACACCGAGGAGGCACAGGGTCATCCTGGGGAAGGGCAATTGCAACCAGCGCAGCGCGCTCCAAAGCCCACGGAAAATCACAAAACACAGCGTAGCTTTGTCTGACTGGTGCTGCTCAGCCCCACGGAACAGGGGGTGCCTGGCGGGGCCGGGGGGCATCCCCGGGGCCGGGGACACACCGAGGGACCGCGGTGGGCTCGGTCCCTCTTCCAAGGAAGAGCACGTCTCTGCTCGCTTACAAAAAGTTGACATCAACTCAGTTGAAAAGTAGGTTAATTAGTAGTGTCTGACACAGCTCCCCAGCAGTGACTTACTTCAGGTGCCGCACATTACTGCTATTCTGCTCAAAAGGCTTTGTTTGCACCTCGCTTTGTAGCCTCGAGTGTCTGAATATTGAATAACTCGGGGTATTTGATTTCTTTGAAATGCACTCGCATTATTCCAATAAACTGTATCCTTTAATCGAGTTTTGTTTTTTTTTTTTAGTGTAAGGAAAATATTTACAGCACTTTGCTACTATATATATGACTCTTGGTAATGAAGTCATTTTTCCTTTATCATCGCAGCTCACCGATGTCCCTGAGGGAGGGATAAGTGGCAGGAAGGGGCTGGAGGGGGTCAGCAAACTCCTGCGCGGGGACTTTGCCCGGCCAGGATTCTTTAGGGGCTTTGATTTTGTTGTTGTTGTTGTTTTCATAAAAAAGACTGAAATATTTACATTCCTAAGAAGGTTTCGATGAGCTCGGCAGAGCCCAACCTCCTGCTCTGGCCATGGGAAGGCAGAAAACCTTTCCACCTTCGAAGATGTCGAAGGAATTGCTCTGGAGGGGAGCTGCCCCCGGCTAGCGGGGCCCTGTCCGTGTCGCGACAGACAGACTGTCGGGGTGGCGGTGACAGGCAGGGCCGGCCCCAGCGCGGAGAGCTGAGCCTGACACCAGCCCCAGGGTGCGCTCCGCTTTCCAAAGGCCTCGGGGACAGTTATAGTCTCTTTTTCTTCTTTCCCTTTATTAACTGAATGAGAACGCGCGGGGGAAGGCACGCGGAGTTAATCGCGGGATTAAACATGGGAGAAATGCCTGCTAAACTGCTGCACGTTCATTGCTGCCGCTCAAACGAAGCTGCGCGCAGCTCCTCGGTACTGAAGGGTCCTGCACAGCGAGTTCCTCCCCGCCGCGGTGGGTTCCCTGAAAGTCTGCTGGGAAGGGCCCCCCGCTCCTTGCGACCCCCAGCAGCCAGAGAAACCCCGGCTGTGCCTCCCGCCTGTCTATTGACCTGCCGGGGTGTCCCCTGAAGGGCTCTGGCAGCTCTCTGGTTTGCTCTCCTCTGGCAGTGCCACTGTGAGGGGCGCAGCTCCTCGAGGAGGAGGAGGAGGAGGGAATCTCCCGGCGATATCCCTGTGCCAGATGGGATTGCTGTTTCAGGGTGAGAGTGGCCGGAGACGGCGGAGAGCCGCGCACAAGGACAATCTTTGAAGCTGTGCGGGAGGGGGCGGAAGAGGGGTCTGGACACGGGGCGCACTCGCGGCTCCAGGGAGCCGGGGGTGGGGAGTGCCCCTCTTCCAGCAAAGAGATCCGCAGCTCCTTCAGAGACCTCCTCCTCCTCCGGTGTTGCCATGTCCTGCAAAAGCCCGAGCAGGCTCAGCTGTACCTGCCTCCTCTGCTCAGCCCAAGGCACCGCTGCGGCGGGGAGAGAGGAGCTGATCAGCTGCTCGCCTCTGAAACCCTGGGCCCCGCTTTGCTGCGGTTTTCTCTTTCCCGTGTTCCCTGTAAAGCCAAGCAAAATCAAACCCAGTTGTCTTGATCTGATCCAAAAGATGTACCAGACCAAGTCCGTTCTCAGTAGAAATGTCCTTGTTTCAATTTCCGCTGAAGCCTATCGCTTTTTCTCCTCAGGCAGGCAGCCGTGCAGCCACTGTTTCAATGTGCGGGGTGAATCGTAAGGTCATCGGCGTTTTCGGGTTTTCGTGTGCTCTAGGAAACTTTTTAATCTTTGTTTGCAAGAGGATGAACGAGAGAGGTGCCCAGTCAATCCCTGTCCCATTAAAACAATTAGACCCTGCCTGTTGACTTTACCTAGCTGTGATGGGGCGGGGTTACGGGAAAGAGCTTCTAAAAAAAAAATAAAGTATTCCAAACCCTCCTTTAAATGGCCAGTTTGGGTGGGCTGGGGTCTGCTCTGCTGCAAATACAGCCTAGTCCACCCTATTTATACTGTACTCTCCAAAGCCTGCAGGCTTCACGGATGAGAAGCGAAGTGCTCCTGGAATCGGTTCAGAACGTGTTCTGATGCACAGATAAACTTCTGGAAAGTATCTGATCATCGTGCCCGAGGCGCTGACCCGCCTCCCATCCATGGGAATAAAGGGAAAGCGTTCGACTTAAAGAAAGCCGCAGAACTTGATTAATTCGATGCTTTAATGGTTATAGAATCTGCAAAACACTAGTATTAATTTAGACCCTGGCATCTGGTTTCTCTGAAGTTCGATGTGTGCATTACCCGCCCCAGCGCTGCGGCGGCCGCGGGCAGGGGAAGCGGGGAAGGGGCCCGGGCCCGGGCCGGGCTCTCGGGAGGGCTGGGCACGGGAGGGAGAGGAATCTCCTGGGTACGGGAGGGAGAGAAATCCCCTGGACACGGGAGGGAGAGAAATTCCCTGGGCACGGGTGGGAGAGGAATCCCCTGGGCACGGGAGAGAGAGGAGCCCGCTGGACACGAGTGGGAGAGGAATCCCCTGGGCACCGGTGGGAACGGAGCCCGCTGGACACGGGAGGAAGCGGAGCCCGCTGGGCTCGGGAGGGAGCGGAGCCCGGCGCACCCGCAGCCCGCCGAGAGCCGCCCGACGCCGCGGCCGCGCAGAGCCCGCGGAGGAGCGCTCCCGCGGCTGGCTCCCGGTCCTGCTCCTGTCCCGCAGCCGGCCGGGCCGGTGGGTCCGGGCCCCCCGTGTCCCTTCGAAGGGATTTTAGCGCCATACACAAGCCCGCGGGACTCTTTGTCCACGCTTCCAAAATCACGCAGCGGTGTGAGTGGAGTCAGCTTTTTCCGATTGTGAAATCTTTAAGACAAAGAGTCTCCCTTAAATCATGAGACTGAAGGGCTTGAAAGAGAAAATTGATAATGTTAAAACGTGGGGTTTGCTGGGAAGATGACATTTAGAAAAGGGTGAGATGCCTCAAATTGAATTTTCGCTGGTGAAACAAGGCGATTCTAAAAGGCCACAGATGAGACGATTTTTATTAAACATTTGCGCTATTTTAGAAGCTAAACCATAATTCATCTGCACTAAAATTTAACGACTTCGATTCATCAGAAAAGTTTACTCTTGGACTCGCTTCAAAGACAGGACAACAACCCAAATGACAGGCTATAATGATTTTGCCTCTCTGATTTGCAGTGGGCTGGTGTGTTCTTGTGCCCAGAACGAAGATTCATATTCAAATCCCAAAGTCATAAAATTTAGACTTTCGCATTTGTCTTTTTCAAACCAAAACTTGACTAAACCAGAGTCCAGGATCAAAAGCGCACAAGAGCTATCACTTTCTCAGGGGACTGCAAAAGACACTCTCCGCAGATACTGTGGCTGTATTGAGGACAATCTGGGAAATATTGGGCAACACGTGTTGTCCCTGGGAACCAGGCTGCACTGCTTTCCTGAGGTTTCCCTGTCAGCTCTGGTTTAACAAAAGGTATCTCCGGGAAGGTTTCTGGGGTAAGACGTGCAAGGCTCCATGTTGGACACAGAGGATGAGCACGGTCAGGGAGGTGTGTGCTCGTGGGACTTTGTTGCTGATCCCGGTTTGACATCGTTTCCCCCCAACTCCAAATCCTTTTTAACTATTTCTTTTTTCCTCCAGTGACGTTAAATCAAGAAAGAGAAGTGCAGAACTAAAGATGAGTTCAAGGTGGTGATACCGAGGCTTTGGCTGGGAAGTGAGGCATCATTCCCCAAAGGTGCATCCTTTTCTGGGGAAGCGGTGGCAGGAGAAAGTGATGTGTTCTCACACTACACTATCTGATCACCCAAGGGAGAAAATCACCTGGATCACAGCCCCGAGCCACAGCCCGGCCCCCGCGGCCGGGACAGCTCAGCCCTGGCACCTCAGCTGCCCTGCCAGGAATTCTGTGTATTCTGCAGCTGAACGGGGTGTTCCCAACTCCACCCCGACGCGTTCACCTCGGTCCCTGTGTGAGCAGGGCTCTGCAGAAAACAACCTGGCCTGTGTTTATTCTTCAGGCTTGGAAAAAAAAGAAACCGTGTCGTTGCTTCTTGATCTTTTCATTTCCTTTCTCTGGCCCGGGCGGAATCCCCTGCCCGCCCCGCACATTTTAAGCCTTGTCTGCGGGACTCCAACTAACCCCAGAGCTGTTTTTTTCAAACGTATTTTAAGCTGCAGAATTTGCTGACACATAAATAAGCCATCAAGGCTCTCGGAAGCTCATGAATCTTTGACTGAAGTATGTGTGAGGACTTACACACTTGTTCCACGTCGTGATACTTTAAAAACTTTCACAAAGACGACTCTTGACAAAAAAAAAAAAAAAAAAAAAAAAAAAAAAACAACACCAAAAAAAAAAAAAAAACACCACCTCTGTTTAACAAGATAATTATTGCTTTCAGTTTTATTTCTATTTTCAACTTCCTATTCTTTTGTCCAGTGACATGGCGCTTTTTTCTCCCTCGGGGACTCCTTTCTCTTCTTTCTCCCCTTCCATTCTGAGCTGTTTTACAGCCCCGCTTTGTTACTGTCAGGAAAAAATGTCTGGAGAGCCCTGTCTCCTAAAGAAGGAACAGAAAAGGGAGGACTGGAGCTGCAATGTTGCCTATGCATGCAGAACATCCCAATCTGTTTTTGTGCATTGAGTTGGGGAGAGGGCAGCAGGGAGCGTGCACCCAGCCTCCTCCCGGACAAAGGGAGGCCGGACAGCTGCGCACCCGCCACAAAAGATTCACTCTTCTGTCAACTCTGTTTACTTAGTGTTGTTTCTGACCTCTGTGCTACACTTGTTGCTAATACATATGCTTATCAAACCATTTTAATTGGCTTTCTTCATAACAGTAGTCACAGCGCTTTTTTTTTTCCTGCGTGTGTTTCCAAACAACTTAATTGACTTCTCTAATATTCATCTTCTTGGGCTCTAAACAACGCCTTTCTCCCGCCACGCTTCCCAGCCTCCGGAAAAAAGGGCCAGGGGTGTCTGCATGGAAAAAAGTCACCTTTCAGAAGGCATGGCTGCGCAGGGACATGAGTCCCCGCACCCCGAGGGCACAGCCGTGTCGCTCGGGCTGGCACTGAGGATCCGGGCAGCGCGTCTGCTGGTAGATGGGAGAGCTGACTGTCCCCGTCACGTCTTAAATGTGTTTTTGCTTTCTTTGTGGCACTCGGTGGACTGGTGCCAACCTGAGAAGACCCGGAGCCACCCCGGGAGCTGCGCATAGACCAGGAGCGGGGCTCAGGGGTGTGCAGGGCCGCGGGAAGAGCCGCGCCCGCCCTGGCAGAGCCGGCCCGCTCCCCCAGCCCCACAGGAGCCCTGCGGCCAGGGCAGCCCCGCTCCCCCAGCCCCACAGGAGCCCTGCGGCCAGGGCAGCCGGCGGGGAGCGCCCGGAGCCGGGCCCCGCCGGCCTGGGATGCTGGGATGCAGGGAGTGGCGGCGAGCAGCCAACCTGCCCCCCGAACCACAGAGCCCCCAACACCACTCCCCGCAGCCTTTGCCATCCATATCAATCGCTTGCTTGAGCCTCGCCTTTTTTTTTTTTTTTCTATTTTTTTTTCACTCAATTTCGTAATTAATTGTTGCACTCGGGTTTGTAATGGAAACAATCCTGCCAGGCCGGATGGTTGTTATGATTTGCTTTCTTTAGCTTTTCTTCCCCTTCGCGAGCATTGTTCGCGGTGACTGTCTGGGCTCAGATATGATGTTGGGACAGCGCCTCCCTTGAAATGGAAACAGAGGCCTGAATAAAGAAGGGTGGAAAAAAAGTACTTTGTAGTCTGCATCGTCCATCTTTAATTCAGAGACGCATCTATACTCCTGGGAGCGCCGCCTTTGATCTCTTTGATTTTTACACCAGATCTGTTATGGACTAAAATTCCTAGGTTTTCCATAGAAACATCTCCATTCCTTCGGGATATTGATGTTTTCTTCTTCCTAGGGGTTATGATATGGTAAATCAGATTCAGAAAAGCATGGACAATGCCAGCATTCATGGGTCGGGGGGCGGGGGTGGGGGGGCGGGAGCCTCTCTCTCTTCTCCCAATGAATCAAAATATTGTTTATTCTGTTGCTCTTTAAGCCCAGTCACTTCAGCTGCCTTTCAGTGCCTTCAACTCTGGAAGAGGGGCAGCAGCGGCAGCAGCAGCAGGTTGCGTTGCCATGGGGACCCTACTGTATGGCAGCAGCGCCAGCCCCAAAGACAATGCCTCGCAAAGGGGCTTGAAAAGTGAGGTTTCTCCCTTTGCCACGCAGCCACTTCCGATGGAGCAAGCATTCTCCTTTCGGGACCCTCATCTTGTCACTAGAACAATGTCTATCTTCGCCTGCCAATTTTTTTTTTCTCTATCCTGCCTTTGATCTATAAAAAATCAAAAGAACAAAGTCAGGGGAGAATAGGGGGCGCTTTTTTTGTTGTTGTTGTTGCTGATGCACAGAACAGGCTTTTATAATTTGGGTCTACTTTTGTGCCTGAGAATTTCAGGGGCAGGGAAGGAGGGAGTTTATTCGTCTGTTGGGCTCTCTCCAGTCCTGGCGACCCTGGGCACGGCGTGTGCCAAAGGCCCCCCTCCCTGTCCCCTCCTCCTCCCCAGAGCAGCCCAACCAAATAAGCCGGGTGCTGCCCAACCTGGGTGTCTCCCACTCCTCAGCCTTGGCCCTGAAACTCTCCTACAGGCTGGGGCCTTCCCACCTGCTGGGCCCAGGACACCACTGGGGTGACAATGACCCTTGCTTAGGGCCCAGAGAAGATCACCCAAGCCTACTAATTAATGCTGATGTTAATAACAGATGTGTACGATGAAAAGCATGCCCATCACACTACATTTCAACAAATGATGTGAAATTATGCTGTTTCCCAAGTCGTGGTTTTGTGTAAATGATAGAGGCATGAATGTGAGACTAACACCCTTTTCTAAAAAATCAGACAATTCTGGACTGTGTGAGGTCATGAGATGCTGAAAGGTTGGAAAAAGAACTGGAGTGCCCATGCAAATGTTCCAGTGTGCATTTGACTTCTTTGTTTCTAAGTGGCAACAGTCATTGTCACATGTGTGGGACAGGCTATAAATAATCCCAGACGAAAAACTGGGGCTAGTTGTGGTTCTTTCCAGGAGGACAACTGGCTGGTTGAGTTCACATGTGACTCCATGGATGTAACCCTCCTGGAATCAACCCTCATGATCTGAACCCAGCTCAGCTCCTTGCCTTGCTTGGAACAGTGGGAAATGTTGATTTCTCCAAAAGGATTGCATTACAGCTAGTTCCTTTTCATTAAAATGCCAGCAGAGGAAATAGCAGAAATGACTGCTCTGTGCTGTATCAGTTTCACTGGCTTTGGTGCCCTGGCTAAAACGTGTTCCTGCACGATTCACTGATTAACTCCATCACGGGCTGGTTTCCTATTCTGAAGGAGTCAGTTTATGGGCAAGAGAATATGGTAGGCTGGGAAGAGAGTGGAAGTTAGAGGAAGGTTTATTATGGAACTCAGACATCCTTGGTGAGTTCCTTGGTGTTCTCTCTCTGGCTGCCTTTTCTTAGTTATTTTTGAAAGTAAATCACCAGCTTCAAAATACTGGTTGGAGTCAATTAATTTAGACAAAGGCATCAGACCCCTAGTCTGGGTTTTTGCTGCTGGGAAACATTTGCTGTGAACTGCAAATGGAGGTTGATACACCCCTCACTGGAGGGCTGTAAGCAGGGACTGGGACCTGGATGGCCTCCTGGGGCTAAGGGTATTTATGTATTTGATATTTATGTCAGAGTGACATGAAACAGGGTGACAGAGCCCTTTTCCAGCAGGGCAGAGTCATGGGTGGGCACAAGGGTGTTAGAGCATTGTATGTCCCAGCAATGTGCTGTGGCAATTCCAGGTCTGGCTCTAGCTCACAACTGGAATGTTCTGGGTGCACCATCCAATACATGGAGAGAGCCAGGTCGCCATTGCTGCATCTCCCTGGCACCACCTAACCTTTACCAGTGTCTCCTAGGTATTGCCTACAATCTGCATTGCACATTTGAACCCAGATCCCATGCCATGCCACAAAAGTCCTCCCCTCAGCGCCCAAGCTTTACCCTTTACCCAAGCTTTACCCTTGACCCTTTACCACCTGGAGCATCCCCATTCCTCACAGTCAGTGCCCAGACACTGCAGAAGTCTGTCATAAAAATGATCACTGAGGTGGTGGGTTTGCATGGTGCTGGGGGGATTTGGGGACACACCCACACCATCCACTTGCAGGCAGTACCCGGGCTTTACAGAGCAGGGATGGGAGAGGGCTCTGTTTCACTGCTCTGAAGATAACCACTGGAAGAAGATGTAGCAGGCCTGGGGCTCAAGATCATTTCCCCTTCTCTCCTCCTGTGCCGCACACACACCCCGGGGAATCGACTTCCCACCCTACCTAGTCGCATTCTCTTCCCAAGATTAATTGTTGGGTCAGGGCAGATTCACTATTGTATCAGCCTGCAAGTGCCCTTCTCCTTTATCTTTTTTTTTTTTTTTTTTTTTTTTTTTTTTTTTTTTTTTTTTTTTTTTTTGTAAGAGCACTTTAGTCAAACTTCAGCCCCCCCTCTTTTCCCTCCTCCCCATCTTTTAGGGCGGGGGGCTGCTACCCTGATCCGACCTTCTGAGCTGCGATGCATCAGCCATGCCTTTTAACTGTACAATTATGCATAGTCCCTAAATGTTGCTTTAGTAACATAGTTTGAAAAAAAGCCGCCGCGGGTCGTTATTTAGGAAAGAGGGGAGATGCCTGAAGCAGCTCGCCCTCCCCCTCAAACACACAGACACGCTTGGGCCGGCTTTGCGGGGGCGGTGAAAGTGCACCCACCCCGAGATGGGTGACACCATCTCCGCGGGATGCCCCGGGTCCCTCCGGGCTGCAGCTGCCCTGGCTCGGGTAGGGGGACGCAGGGAGGTGGCTTGGGGAAGCAGCAGCCTGACCGTGGAGCTGGGAGCCACGGAGAGCCACTCACTGCCCCGAGCAGAGTGGAGGGCGCGGGGAGGCGGCGTCTCCGTGCTGACTTCAGAGCGGTGGATGGGACTGGGGGATTCGGCCGGGGCCGAAGGCATCGCCCCCCGCAGCCGGCAGAGCCGTGCAGAGCGGTGGGGAACTGGGCAGGGCTGCGCCCCTTCCCCCGCTGCTCTCTGCTCCTGCCCCTTCCCCGCCGCGGGCACAGGAGCAGCGGGGCAGCCGCGGTCCCGCTGGCACCGGGCGGGGAGAGCCCCCGGGAGCGCCCCGGCCCCGCCGCCCGTGGGGCTCTCCCCCTCTGTCCCGCGGGAAATCCCCACCCTCTGTGACACTGCAGAGCCTGCCACTCACTTCCCTTCCAAAGCAGCGCCTAAGGGGTGCTGGGAAGGAGACCCAGACACCTTCATATCTCAATTTTTCTTCTTTGGACAGGAAATGTGTGTGTGTGTGGGGGGGGGGGGGGGGGGGGGGGTCGAGATCGTAAATTTCATTGATTACTTGCAGACTGTACAGAGTATATTCAAGCTTTCATGACAGCTTCTGGAGACATAACGACTGGACAATATTGCCCGAGCACTACAAACTCTCTTTAACAACTACAAAGAAATCAGCAGGTAATTATAGGCTCGATTGTATACATAATAGGCATCGGAAATCGGAGAATAACTGTAGGCAGCGATTCTGAACCAGAAGAAGAACTGTCGTGCTTCAAACTCTCCTACAATAGCTGCTCATTGTGCTGGGTGTCTTTTTCTAATTACAGATACCTGCACAGCATAGCAAATATCGAAGAGAGACACTTCCTTGATTTTTCTGCCAGAAAAACTCGTCCTTTAGAAATTAAAGATATAAAGGCAAAGCAAGCCATACGGGTATTCCTGAAACAGGCGATGATGCTGGGCTGCACCCTCTGTTCTGGAAGAGCCCTTCATTGCGCAAAGGGAGCAGAATTTCTGACCTGACCTGGACTGCTTGGGAAAAAAAAAAAAACAAAAAAACCAACAAACAAACAAACAAACAAAAAAACCCACTACTTTTCTCGAGGTGCCTAGAGAATTATCTTTTCCACAGAAAAAGCTAATAAATATAAAAGATCGCCAGACCAAAATTAACCGAAAACAACAATCGCTTCAGGAACATATCAAGCCCTTATTTAAAATAGAGGTTATAAGATTCGAAATTATTTTTTCTTGATACTAGGAAAAAAATAGACACACTTGCTTTTCTATACCTAAAGGAATATAAATATTTAATTCTGTTATAGAGATTGTTCCCTTTTTAAAATATGGTTTTGTTCTGAAATCATTATTGACAGTGCCTGTGCAGAACAGTGTCTCTCCTTTAACCGATGATTTCTCCTCCCAAAGGACTCTAAATCCCAGCAAGATCAAGGAGAACACTCCTAAACACCCTAAAAACTCTCCCGGTGTGGATGCCCATTTCATTCGAGCACTCCCTCGATTCCCGTTCCCTTCAGGTGAAGTTTCCCAACGAGTTCCGTGGCTCCGAGGCGAGGCGGTGCCCGGTGTGCGGCTGCGGTGGGTGAAGCCCCGCACCGCCCGTGCCCGCGGCTCTCATCCCTGCTGGCTGTGGCAGAAACGAGCCCCGGCCGTCTCGGCACAACTTCGCTCTGAAAATCATCTGGCCTGAAAGTTCACTTCGGCTGCTTTGCCTCTAGGGGTACGTGCCGTGTTATTCTAGGTCACTCGTGACTTACAAGCTTAAATAAACATGTGTTCACATCAGAACCCAGCCACACAGAGGCAAATAACCCGAGGTATCATTTCAGCCTGTGGGCACGGCTGTGTCCCCCGGGTCAGGTGCGGCTCTGTGCGGAGGCAGAGCGGAGCGAGCCGAGGGGCGCAGAGGGGCTGCGCGCCCGCGGGGGCTGCGCGGGGCGGGCGCTGCCCTTTGCCGCCGCTTGACTCCGCGACCCGCGGAGCGCGGGGGGTGCAGGGCTGGGCACGCCCCCCACGCGTGTCCGTGGGGTGGGAAATGCACTCCTCTGGGAGCAACCAGACTCCAAGGAAATTAGATTTGGATTCCCTTCAATTGCAAATATCTTATTTGTGAAGTCCGATTGCTAGTTTTCTAAACGTCATTTTCCGCATAGTTGTAAACGAGATAATATAATTGTCGATTTTAAAAAATCAAATTATTTAGAGAAATAAATTCTCTATTTAACTGGCAACGAGTAGTAGCTAAATGGCTCACTCTGTGCCATTCAGTCCTGCTTCTGCAACAACTGTTTTGGCTAAGCTAGGTTGCTGGTTTCAGCCTATCTGTTTGGGCTTAATGCCAAGTTAACGTTAGATCTAAAGAAAGATGTTCTTATAAACATGAATCAATTTTTTCAAAATGCTCCTTACTAAATCGTGACTTGAAAATAAAACACAGAGAGAGAGAAGGAGGGGAAGTGCTGTTTCCCAAAATTGAAAGACAGTAAAAATTGATCATAAAAAAAAGAAAAAAAAAAGTAAAAAGAAAAAAAATCTCCAGATGAAGACAGTAAAGGTAAATCAAAGCAGAGCAACTGTTTGCAATATCACTTGTACTTTTCCTGTTGGACTGCGCAGTATTTTACCGACTGGAAGTGCTAGCAAGATGTGCAGGTATCCGCTTACATCAGAAACTGCATTTGGTATAAATATTCTGTTCCAAAGAACGGCTTTATCACGTTTCCAAATAATAAAGTATCCTTTGAAACAAAAGCAGCACATCAGGTGTCATTCTATTAATGAATGATGTGCTGCCTCATAAATATGAGGGTGACTGCATTTATGAAGGGTGGCTGTTTTCTGCTCCATGCCCCCTGTCCCGTCCCGTCCCTCCTCTGCCGCGGAGCCCCGGCCGCGCCCTGCCCGTCCGGCAGCCGCCCGGAGCCGCCCGGCTCCAGCCCGGCACCGGCTCCAGCCCGGCACCGGCTCCAGCCCGGCACCGGCTCCAGCCCAGCACTGGCTCCAGCCCGGCACCGGCTCCAGCCCGGCACCGGCTCCAGCCCGACACCGGCTCCAGCCCGACACCCGGCTCCGCCGTGCCTCCCGAGCAGGCTTCGGGGCGATGCCTGGGACTCCGGGCGCCAGCGATCAAATTCGAGCACAAAACACTCCCTCCAAACGGCAACTTTTGTTTGTTCCCCTAAAGTTTTGTGATGTTTGCCCAATTTCAGCAAGAGAGGCTTGTGAGAAGAAGGATAGGTCAGATTTCCATCAGGGTAACCTGCCTGCCTCCATCCTTTCTCCTGTGTCACCTGTGAATTTCTCAGGTGCGCTGCTGCACCTTTGCCCTCACATCTCTGCCATCAGCGGTGTCGGGACAGTGCCTGGGCTCAGAGGATGTGTGCCAGGATATGTTTGTCATAGCCGGTCCCAAACCTCAGCTGCTAGCGCAGCTCGACAAAGCCACGCTGAGAACCGGGCAGATTCAGAATCTGTTGATCGCCCTGGACACAAATTCGCTTTTCTGACCTTATATCCCTGTACAGCCGATCCTTTGGTTTGCTGTGGTTTGGGCTTTTCAAAGCCGACTCTTATTTTACGTGTTAAATAGTCGGCTCTTTAACCAGCAACTAGCAATCATCAGACATTAATTTATACGGCTTTTACAAATACCTAAGCTATTTAAAATGCTGAACTGGGTTGTGTGTGGCAGGGAACATCTATCTATTGAATAGGCAGTGTCACACGGTAGCATGCTCTCTTGTCAAGGGTGATTGTGTTTTAGGCAAACATTTGAGCAAACATAAAGGCAAAGGTCAAGTACTGTTCAGTTGCAGTGTGTGCTAATTCACCTAGCTAACCAATGGGGCAAAAGTTGCATTTTCTGCGAGCACCGCAGACCAAACCTCTGCGAAGGGCATTATTAGCTGTGTGCCGGCTGTGATCGTTTCCAGACAGCTCCCGGGTGGAAGGGCTGCAAGCTCGGAGGGTGCCCGGGGTGCAGCTACTGCACCATCACCTCCCGTTGCTAACAAGTGCCTTCCAATAAGCTGGTGGTTTTTGTACTATTCTGACCTCATCCTTTTTTTTTTTTTTTTTTTTTTTTTTTTCCCTCCCTCTTTTCCTTGCTATTTTTGTCTTTCCTGGTATTTGCTTTCTCTCCCCCCCTCCCCATTCCCCGGACAAACGAAGATGGGCTGTCCATCGCCAGCCGGCTCGGTGCACTGAGCAACTCCGGACAAACTGGGCGAGCAGAGACCGGTGGCAGGGAAGTGCAATTTGGCTCCTGATTGAAAGTGCGTGGGGAGGAGGGGGAGGAGGAACAGAGTTACTTTATTATCCTCATTCCTCCCCGCGTCGTGACAATTTGAATAAAAAAATAAAAAAAAAAGGTCATATTTTGAATAGGAAAGGCTGGTATTTATTTCTGAGGGTGATATACCTGCCGATTTTTCCAAGCAAACCTTATTATTTCTCATAGGATTTTTTTCCTGCTATCTATAAAAAAAAAAAAAAAAAAAAAAAAAAAAAAAAAAATCAAAGGACTGGGTGGTGGTTGTCACATTCACAGCTTAGAAGTGTCTCTCTTTCATTCTATCTCTCTCTCTTTTAAGGAAAAAAAAAAAAAAAAAAAGAAAAAAAAAAGAAAAAAAATGATGACCCATTCCTTCCTTCTCGGTTCAGCCTGGAGGGCTCGCACTTTGAATCAATAGTCATTTTATTTGAACCAATGGCAGCGCTCCTGCCCAGGCTGTACGTACAGTACTTTTCATAATAAACAGGCAGTTCACATTTGTGGTCATAAGGCACTCAGGTCTGGGGGATGCACGTGCAAAATAAATAAATAAATAAATAAGTAAATAAATAAATAAATTGCTACCTAAATAAAAAAAATATAAATAACGTGACAGTGGGATGAAAAATAAATCAACCAAAAAAGAAAACCCTAACAAACCACCAAATAAAAACGATTATTTTGAACCCAGGCGAAGGCTCGTGAAATTCTTACTTGTTGCCTTGTGGCACTCGCCTCCCAGTCCCGCACCGTGGGATCTGGCTCTGCCTGGCTCTGCTGCTGGGAGAAGCAGGAGGATTCTTTCTTTTTTTGACAAAACTCCAGGAAGAACATCAACAACATTAGAGACGTAATTCTGAGCACAAAATTGGTTTATGGCGAAAATGACATTAAAATCACGAGGGCATATTTTCTTTGCAATACAAAGTTTAAACACAAACATACACTCATGAGAAAACACGTTGAAAATAATAATAAACTTACCCCCGCCTGCCAAACCATCACAATTTGTGGGACTCTTCTTTAGTGCTGCAGACAACTTGACCCTTCAAGCCCTGCATTAAACACGGTGGATACAGTGAAACAGGAATAAAATTAAGGGGGAAAAAAAAGTTTTATCATGTATTTCTAAATAGTCTAATCTTCAACTGTCTCGGATTTCTTTACAACTCACTGGCTACGGTCCTATAAACACCACCTGGGCAGTTTCACAAGCTTTAAAGTTTTGTGCGAGTGTGTGTGTGTCTGTGCGTGTGTGTGTGTGCGTGTGTGTGTGTGTGCAGTAAGTTGTTTAAAAGGCATCGTTGCCATTCAGAGGTATAAAAGTATTGCCCTGATCTTTGGCGTGATGGGATTTGGGGTTTGGATTTGGAAGGGGTTTTTTTTACATGCACCTCTCATTTTACTTAACTTTTTAAAGATGGGAAAAGCTGGAAGCTTTAGTTTTAGAGAGACTTTTCTCGTTATTCATCTGTTTGGTCGCCTTAGCTGCACAAAAGCGTATCAGCTGCGTTATGAAAAATGGCCTAAGCCCAGAGAATGTCACAGTGGTCGACTTATTATTTTAGCCCTTCTTAAAAAAAAAAAAAAAAAAAAAAAAAAGAAAAGAAAAAACTCAGGGAAAGTTTGCTTTTGAAGAATTCAATAAAAGCGGCACTGCAACGGAAGAGATTTTAAGCTAAAATCATACAGCATGGGGGCAAAAGCTTAAATCAGCCAGATGGCCAAAGGTACACAGAGTCTGCCCGCTTTAAACCAATCCACCGAAGTTACAGTCCTCCAGACTTTTAGCTTCTTATTACATTTATCGTGCTTTGTCCTACTTCCCCCCTCTCTTAAAAGTAAACAAATAAATAATCAAAAGTAAACTTTTGCAATTCATATGTCACGAACAGTTTCTTTAATCGTCAACTCAGGATTTTGCTCTCCTTTTTTCCCCCCCCTTTTCTTCCCTTTTTTATTTTTTATTAGTTTATAAAAAGATGCGGCATTCATAGCCCCTGGGCAAGGTGTTACTTTTTAATTTACCAGCACCTCATGTCTCGTCTCCAGGGAGGGTTTCCCGGCCGTAACCAGAAAGGACAGGTCTAAAGGACTGCAGGGATTGCAGCTGAAGGCTGTGCTGTGAGTCAGCTCCTGTCCTTCTTCTGAGTAATAAATAGATCTAAATAATTACTGCGATTAATAACTATAACAAAAAAATAAATACCACAGACTAGCGACTGTCTGGGGCAGGGAATTGAATTCGGTGTGGGTTTTGTTGGTAGGAAACATCCATAAACAGCCCTAAAATCACTAGTAAACTCTAATGTCCTCTGTCTTAAGAAGCTTTGAAATTCCTGTGATCTCAGTGGCACTCGGAGACGCCACTGACTTCCCGAAAATTGTTCTGCTGTAAGGGAGGGCAGAGATGTGGCTCCTTATCCGGAGTCCGATGCTGTGCCCACCTGCTTTAGCAACAGGACAGTTTCTGGTGCCGCTGGGCCGAAGGAGACAGTTCTGACGGTGCAGGGGTGACAATAATCTGCAGGGGCAGTGCGGACTGAAAGCTCCCCGCCAGCCCTGCCAGCCCTGCCCGGGCTCCTCTCGCCTCTTGCCCCTTCTTCCATAATTTTCCCATCCTGCGGAACAAGTGTCCTCTCCTGTCCGTGGGACGGGGCTGCAGCCGCCAGCAAGTGCCTAAAGCCGAGCTGCCCCCCTTCCCCGCCGGACCGGGACCCTGCGCACCGGACCCGGCCGGGCCGAGCAGCCGGTGCCCGCAGCCCCTGTGCCCCGAGGGCCGGCTCACCCCGGTGCCCGCAGCCCCTGTGCCCCGAGGGCCGGCTCACCCCGGTGCCCGCAGCCCCTGTGCCCCGAGGGCCGGCTCACCCCGGTGCCCGCAGCCCCTGTGCCCCGAGGGCCGCCACATCCCGGTGCCCGCAGCCCCTGTGCCCCGAGGGCCGGGGAGCCCCGGTGCCCGCAGTCCCTGTGCCCCGAGGCCCGGGGAGCCCCGGTGCCCGCAGCCCCTGTGCCCCGAGGCCCGGGGAGCCCCGGTGCCCGCAGCCCCTGTGCCCCGAGGCCCGGGGAGCCCCGGTGCCCGCAGCCCCTGTGCCCCGAGGCCCGGGGAGCCCCGGTGCCCGCAGCCCCTGTGCCCCGAGGCCCGGGGAGCCCCGGTGCCCGCAGCCCCTGTGCCCCGAGGCCCCGGGAGCCCCGGTGCCCGCAGCCCCTGTGCCCCGAGGCCCCGGGAGCCCCGGTGCCCGCACAGGCAGCGCGGCCACCGCAGCGCGGGTCCCGGGGCCGGCTGCCTCCGCCCCGGGGGAGCCGCCGAGCCCACGCGTGGAGGCGGCAGGTGCTGCCAGCTACGGAGGGGCCGAAGGTCCTGCCCGAGCTCCAGGCTGCGGGCAGTGCCCGGGAGCCGAGGGGTATCTCCGAGAGCCGGCTGTTTCCCCAGGACAGTGGGGATACGAACTCTTGATATTTGGCTTAATTTGTAAACGATTAAACGAAATAGAAGGGGAATAACTGTCTCCTCTGCTAAAAGCCAGCTACGGAGTGGGGGAAAGAGTGTGGTTTTGCCCGTCTGTGTGGGCGAGTCGCGCCCTGGACACTGTCCCCTTTCAAAGAGCAAATTTACCGCGGAGTTTCCTAACGCCTAAAGACCTCCGGGAATGGCTCCCCGACAGGCGCTGCCGGGGTGAGGACGGCACCAGTCACGACAGTGGTCAGGAGCAGAAACCGGTTTGCAGTCGCTTCCCCGCTGGCGCAGCGGCTTACGAGAAGCGCTGAAATAGGGGTGAAAAGACGCTGGCAGGAAAACCTTTGGGAAAAGCAGCTCCCCCACTCGTGTGTGTGGAGAGCTGAGGAGCCCGGGGCACTGGGGTGTGGGCGGTCACCTGTGTCCCACTTGGCAGCCCCTGACCTTCCGCAGCCCCCGCCGCTGCCCAGGGTGTGGGTCTGACTTGCGTTCCTGCCTCCACCTGTGGCTGTGCTTAACGGGTCAGCTCGACGTGGGCAAGAGAGACGTCTGGGGGAATCCTGATGACCTTCTAGACGTGTTTTTTCCCAAACGCTGGAGAAATCCGTTAAATGAAAGACCTCGAGAGGCTGGAAATCGCCCCTTGCATCCCCAAGGAACCCAGGCTGGGGAAATTTGAAGAGGCTTCATCCCGCCGGGAATGACAGCGCACCATCGAGGGGCGTTTAAAAAATTTAGAGGAAACACTGAAATCGGCCGACCAAAGAAGTTTTTGTTTTGTTTTAGGAATATTTTGTTGCCCATAAAATAATATCGATTCTGAACGGTTTTACAGAAAAGGGGGTAAATCAGAGGATAAAGGGGTACGATCCAGTCGCATGCTGCCAGAAGCGTACCTGCCCCTCTTTACACAAAAGATCTGGACAAAGAACTCCGGTGCCCCTTGGAGCTGCCCCCCTCCGCCCTTCCTCCCCAGGGCTTCCTCTGCTTGGGACGGGTCCCACCGCCTCCCCCAGCGCCGCTCAGAAGCCTGTGCAGAGCGCTCGGAGAACCCTCGGGGTAGGTGATGCTGTGAGCGCTGCTGGCGCTCCCTTCACCCCCGGGCCCCTCGAGGGACGAGGACGCCGGGGAGCCCCGCAGGCTGGAGGGGCTGAGGGGGCAGCTTGTCCCGGGGCGGAGGCTCAGCACTGCCCACTGGGCTGGCCGTCCGCACCTTGGTCACCAGCTGGGTTTCCCCACGCTGGCCACTGACTGCCTGGCCGCTGCAGCCACGCTGTGACCCGACTCCATCGGGATCGGGCCCAGCGCGTCGGCTCTGCCCCGCTCCGGACGCGGTGGGCCGGGAGCCAGCCCAGAGCCGCGTCCCGGGACGCAGCCTCGCCGCTGCCCTGTAGGAAATACGGACATGTGGTCATGTTTACGGTGTGCAAGATACCAGACGGGTGGTGTGTCCTCCCAGGCGTAGGCTGCCCGTGAAATGCTGGTGTTCAGTCCCCGCCCAGCTATGTTACAGTTCCTGTGCTCTGCGAGAAAGCTCGCTCTGGCTCGGAGGCCCCTTGCTCCGGACTTCACACCTTCTGAGGACCGATCCTGGAGCTCCCAACCAACCCAAACTTCCCTGAAGTAAAGAAGAATAAGGGGTTTTTTCGGGTTTCATCCTCCGAGCATTTTCGCAAGTCAGGACTCAGCCAAGGAACGGAGAAAGGTGGAGGTCGTTCCCTCCGGTGCCCACTGCCTGCTAAGGACGGACTTGGGGACAGAGGCGTCCCTGGCACTCCTCGCAGTTCTCGAAGGCTGTGTCTTGTTTCAATGTTTACTTCCCGGGCTACAAATGTCACCAGAATGCAACTTTAGTGCTTTGTGGTTAATATTTTTCGCCCGAGGTCTATCACTGGCATTAATTGTCCCAATAAATTGAGATATAGTGTGCATAATGCAATGTAACAATATGGTTATATTCCACGTGTATGACTTAATTAAGCTATTTGCAGCCTGATGCTGCAAGTCAACGGGTGTGCAAGTGGATTAACAATGTACTGTTCTCGTATCCTCAGGATGGTGCATAATTACTTTACTGGTGGTACATATCAATTTTTGATGATTGCAGAACACATGCTCACTTTACCAACAAGCGCTTTAATAACTCTCCGTTGTGTTTTTAAAAAGCGTTGTTTGGAAATATTTGGAAGCCTCTGCAAATAATGTTCGAGGTTCGTGGCTCGAGGTGTAGACCCGACCTCTGATGGAGCGCAGAGGTTGTGAGGCAGCTCCCGACCTCGCTGCCCGCTCCCGGGGCCCGCAGGAGCGCGGGCCGGGCCGGCCGTCGAGGCACTCGGCAGCTCCCCGGGGACGGGGGCGTGCGGAGAGGCGGGGGTAGCGTGCCCCAACACATGCTCCTGACATTTGCCAGCGGAGTAATGAAATTAGGAAACTCGATTACAGAGCGGCGGCGAGGCTGGGGAGCCCCGGGTCTTTGTTCCCGGGAAGATGGCGCCAGGCTCTGGCCGGTGGGATTTGGCGTGTGCCTCTCCAGGCAAAGGTGGCGGAGGACCAGTGCCGACCTTTCTGGGGACAAGTTAATTCCTGCAGCCTAATGCCTTTGGGGAGGCAGGTATCACCCACGAGAGCGAGCTCCGTGCGCGGCGCCGAGCGAGGCCGGCCCTGCCCGTGGCTCTGCGGGCCCGGCGCGGCCCGTACGAGCACGGGAACGGAGCAAACACCGTGCCCGGGGCTGGCCCGGGGCACCGGCACGCTCGGGAGCCCCGCAGGGATGGCCTGGAGGGGCCGGGCTGGGTGCGCCTGTCTGCGGGCTGGGCTCGGGCTCCGGCGTAACCAAAGGCAGATGGGCTCCTTGGCTTGCCAGGGCGTTCAGCAGCTCCCGGCCCCGGGGCTGGCCGGAGAGCGGGCTGTCAGCCCGGCCGGGTGGCGAGCAGCCCGCGGTGCCCGGCGAGGACAGCAGCACACGCTCTGTGCCAGCCCCGGGCCCCGCTCCGCGCCCCGCTCCGCGCCCAGGCGCGGTGTCGCTGCTGCTCCAGGGGAAGAAGACGATTTGTTCTTGTACCTGAAGCAGGTGATGTTTATGCAGAGACATCTGAATGACAGCAGGAGTGAAGGACAAATCTAATAAAGCCTAATAAACCGTGAGAGTCTAAATGTCATTAAACTTACAAAGATGAGAATCCAAATCACCAAAAAGGTAAATGTCTTCATTAGCCTGATCTCTGAAGACTGTCGAACATTTCATTAATTTATAATTTATGATTGTTTGACAAATATTGAAAAGTATGTAAATATGAGGGGGATAATGTCTTTTCTGCGGGAGATAAGGAAATGACCCAAACTGTACGTGCCTGCTAGATTACACACGAGGTTCCATCTATCTGTTATCAAACTGTGCTTCCCCTTTATACAACATATTGTGCAACTGACAAGTGAAATAGTGCAGATAAACCAATGGTTTAAAACGTAATAAAGACAACAGCCATTTGCATTTTTTACATTTTATTACAAAGGTAATTTACTATGACACATTTCTGAATGTAATTTATGAAAACATTTTAAGGCAATTATATAATGTATACAGCACTCGGAGACACAGAAAGTCAGATAAATAATAATCTTATGGATCTTCAGAGACTTTCTATAAAGCTGAAAATATAGACTTTTGCAGGAACAGCAGTAAAACATAAAATCATAGAAATAAAATGCAGAATGATGTAATAAAGAGGAAATGGGTGTACTTCGAACTGGAATTGCAACATTAGATATTCAAGGAAACAATTTCATCTAATCCAAAGAACTAGATCATCTTAGACTATTATTTTTTCCTTCCTCTGCGTTGTGAGATAGGCTTCTAAAAGAAAAGATCTCTGGGCAAAACCTCTTGCGCCCCAGTCCTCTTTGGTGGACCAAGGAGTGGACGTTCCAGTGGGGACCCTGGGGAGGCAGGGAACGGCCTCCCTTTGCTCTCCCGTGACAAAGGCGAATTGCGAGTTTATCATCACTGCTCTTCTCGGAGAGAGGGAGGCAGCAGGCGCTGCTCTGCGCGGGCAGAGGAGGCTGCACGGGCCAGGGGCGCGGGCAGGCCCGGGCAGTGCCCGCCGGCTACACCCGGGGAAGGTTTCCACAGTACCCCCGCTTCTCTGCACAGCCCATCCCTTCTCATGCCCCAGTAAATTCCACGGCGAGGTGGCCACTGTTTTGGTGAGGGGCACAGGGCAGCCGTCCGGAGGGGCTCCTGCCCCCGGCTGGCACAGGAGCGCTTCGGTGCTCACCGTGGAGAGCAGGGAGACGCCCAGAAGATGAGAGGGGACAGCATTCTCCGATAAGTGTCTCCATGTGCCTCCAAGGTATTGGCACTCCGAGGGTCAGCAACCCATCGCGTGAACTGCTTCGAGTTTGGGGTTTGTGTTTGAGGTTTTTTTTTTTTTTTTCCCCCAAGCCACCCAGTAGACAATAAGCCACGGAGCAGAGTTTTCTAAAAGCCCCGCATTTCCCAGAATGGGCTCTGTGTCTTTGTCTTTACATAAAACAGTGCCCCTTGGCCAAATGTGCCTGTAACGAGCTTGTAAAACAAACCAGAAATCTCAGCTCCTCCTCGAGACTAAAACCAAGTCGCTTTATTCCCAAATCTTGCAAATATGTTAGGACTGTTAGAAGTGGGACTAAAAAGCCTCCTAGCAGAGCTGCTTACCTGCTGTGAGCCTCGCTGCCACAGACTCTTTCACCAGATATATTAAATCTCTTACCCTAAGAAAACAGGCACTTGTCACAATTGAAACCCGACGTACCAGGGCAGAGGGATGTAAGAGTTTAGGGAACTCTGTGTTTTCCCCGGAGGCCCTCCCGAGCGGAGGTCCGAACACACCTCTGCAAGAGGCCTGCAGGGTCTGCCCCGCGTTTCTGAGGGCCACGTCCAGAGAGTGTTCCAGAGATGTGGCCCTCGACGCCTTCCCTGTGCACAGCCTGCACCTCGCACCCGGGCTGGTGCTGAGCTGTTTATGGAGTGAAGGAGGTTTCAGGAGATGGCAGGTGACCTCCCTCCCCCAGAACCTCCTTTGTTGCTGTCCCTCTCTCCATGGGGTGTCCCGGCTGTCCCCCCGAGGGCAGATCCCGGTGCCTGTCCCAAGCTCGGGGCCTTGGGAATGGCCACCGCGGCCCCCCAGCAGCCGGGGCGGGGGCCGCCAGCTCTCCTCTCCCCGCCCTTCGGCAGCATGCTGGCATTCTTTCCCATCTCTGAAGTATGTGGTTTATTACAAATTATTTCATTTGATGAACAACATTCCCACCGCCCTGAGCGGAGTCTAAGTGGAAAAAGGTTTTCTTGGCATTGCGAAACAGTTTCAATGATAATAGTTAAAAAAACTAAAGAGTCAACTAGGCACACACAAGAATATCTACATATCGCCAGACGGGTTGAGCTGCCTTCCACGGACCTGGGCTGTAAGGTTTTCCCCCTCAGACCAGGCTTTTTTTTTTTTTTTTCTTTTTCCCTTCTTCTTTTTTTTTTTTTTTTTTTTTCTTTTTCTTTTTTTCTTTTTCTTTCTTTCTTTTTTTTTTTTTTTTTTCCTTGATGGACACAAGGAACAAGAGGTCTCCTGTCCCACCATCTCACTTCTAGGACAGGTCCTCCCCATCCAGTCTTCACACGGCTGTTTCTGACCATCTTGGATAAAGACTGGCGATTGTTCAAAACTGGCAAAATGTCTCCCTTATTTAAGTTCAATTTTAGGTTCAGTATATGCCAGGCGACGGAAAGACACTGACAATATTTTTATTTTTTTTTTTTTTTTAGGTGATAATGATTTCTTACAGCATTCGCGGGTTTGTAACTTACAACGAAAGGAGGGAAAAAGGCAGAGACGGCCGGAGGCTGGGCTGGGAGAAGCCCACCGATCCCTGAGTCATAAAAGCGTTCAATGAAAGGGCTTTATTGTCTCTCGTTAAGCAGTTCATAAGTGACCCCGTTTATTTCTGAATAGCCATGTTTTGATGACTTATAGTATATGCAAAAACAAACTTTCCCGCGGTGTTTTTTTCTCCGTCATGCTTTTCTTTTCAAACAGCCAGATGATTTTAAAAAGAAAAACACCCAGAAATGATAAATCGCGTCGCATAGCTAATGGCTGGAGGGCGCGTTTACCAATTCATAATCATTTATTCTTGGTGATGTATGACCCTTACTCTTAAATCTCAAAAGCTTCTATTTGAAGGTGTAAATAGCTTTTTCCCCCCTTGCAGTAAACCTTACTGCATTAGCAGTGATTGATCTCCTGTACAATTCGTCCCAGAGTGCTATTTTAGAGGGGGAACACTGGCTTTTGGAGATTAACTGGGGAGTCTGTTACATATTAATGAACCTAGGAGATATACTAACGTTTTGGTAATTTAGTTATTTGTGTCTATAGCTTTCGCCGTTATTTTCTCTTAGACCCCCGCGGTTGTTATACATCGAATTAAAAAGTGGTCCTTCAGCATCATTTTTTCAGTGGCAACTAAACGCCATTTAATGTGAAAAACAAATGTTGACTTGTCTCTTGAAGGAAGTGTGTTTCTTGGCAAGACATCAAAGTGTTTTAAACTGTATTCGAAGGGTTTGTTAGTTTTCCTACCCGGAGCCTAGGGTAATGTGAGGAAGCAGGCTCTCGGTGGAAGCACCCGTCGGAGGGGGGAGCGGGCGCTGCGCATAGGTGCACGCTCGAGAGGCGGCTTTAGCTGCAGCAGGAATGCACAGGCACCTCTTCGCTGGGATTACAGCCTTGATTAACGTGCTAATGAATAGGGATGTTAAAGAGTCGTCCGGAAACCCGTCTGTGAGAAGGAGGAGTGAGAAACTCCTAGGTTGGGCTTAGCCTGCAGAGAGAGCAACTTCACTAAAATGCCATTAACCTACTGCTCCTTAGCACACACTCGGGCAAAGCACCTCGGAGATGTCTGAGAAAGGGCTGAGGTGGAAGCAGGGGGTGGAATCCCTGCTGGGCTCTCGCCTCTGCCCGCGCAGCTGATGCGGGCTGCGGAGCGGGCGGGGCAGCCCGGAGCACCGGGCCGGACACGGCGCACTCGGCTCCGGGGCAGCCGCTGCCCCGCTCCTCTGCGGAAAAACAGTGTAGGGGAGATGGTGGGGTGGGGAAAAAGGAGCCCAGCGGATTTTTTCAGTGGTTCCGCTCCCTATTAACTTTGACGTCTTTCTCAGATTTATAAATTAGAGTTCATTGTCCTCGAAGGTCATTAAAGTAGGAAGCTCGACTAAGAATCAATGCGTGCAAACCCGCTCGCTACAACTGGCTTCGCCCTGAGCTGTCTGGTGGGCTCAGGAAGTTGGCGGAGGCTTCAGGCACTCCAGTGGTCGAAGAGAGATACCGGTCCCTTCTGCCCTCCTCCTCGCCATTTATCGCAGCTAGAAGATTGAAACGCAGCTGCCCACCAGCCTGGAGAGAGCAGCGAGCAGATCCCCAAGGCAAATGGACCTGCTCCTATTTTTGTAGGAAACGAACATGTTTCTCCCCCCGCGCCCTGTCCCAAAGTTAAACGTTTGTTTAGAACAAACTCGAGAAGCAACAGTCTTTGCGAGAACTTTGTTTCCCCCTTCTCCTTGTGAATAACAAAGTAGTCATAGGCTACTCGGCCAGTTGGCGAGGAGAGAACTTTTGTTTTCTGGGGCGATTTATGTTCTTTATAAATATGTGGTTTGGAAAATAAAAAGAGACTTGAAAACGTTGTTACAATGAAAAAGGACAAATTAGAAGACATTTTCTGTGATCAAAGGAGGAAGAGAAAGCGAGTAGGGGTATTCAAAAAGCTTGACTTATTCACACAACTCCTTTGGAGCCCAGGGGCAACAAGCGTGTCTTACATTGAAAAGGCGGCTCTATTCAGAGTGCAGGTGCGAAGTGGTGTGGCACATTCTGCCACATTATGTAAAGGTTGTTGGAGATTAGTGTTCAGACTTAATAACTAAAGCGCTTGATTTACATTGGAAAAAAGCCCCCTCATCCGTGAAAGCAAAATAATTTAACGCGTGATCATTTCGAGTGCTGCTGATATCCTAATACTTGCATTGTTCTCGGCCAAGTACTAGAGGAGCGCGGATTGATGCTTTTGGGAACCTATCATTTACAGCCACTGAACTCTGCTCAGAACTGGAGGTCTGGAGGGGAGATAAAAGAGAGGCACAAGAGAAAAGTTTCGCATAAGGGGAAAAAAAGGAAAGAAAAAAAAAAAAAGAGAGAGAGAGAGAGAAAGAACAATATAAACGTGACAGTTCTCCTCCCCTCAGAGGACTACATGCCTCCTGTCCAGTGCCAGGGCGAAGCAGCGTCCAGGTCTACGGAGACGAAAATTGGGCTCAGGTCTCAGGCTCTTCCCTACTCCGCCTTCCCCCGTCGGAGCAGAATTACTTACCTTACTAATTATTCATATTTATGTAAATGTCATTAGTTAATGTAACTTTCTATAAAAAGATAATCAGGCGAGAACGGAGCATAGGTATTACCTTAAGTGCATTGGCTCTGGTTGTTTCATTCATATGTTAATACACGTGATGCAGTCGTGCCAGGCGTGGGGAGGGTGGAGAGCAGGGGAGAGCAGGAAGGCAAGGGAAAGAAATTAAATAATAATAACAAAGCCCCACAAAGGCTCTAAGTTTGCATCGCGGGACCAAGGAACACGATGCCTTCTGATGCCCTGAACAAAGGGGGACCCGGCGCCGTCCCAGCAGCGGCGGCTGTCCGGGCACTCCGGCAACTTTGGGTGGCTTTTTTGTTTGTTTGTTTGTGTCCTCTCCTCTTCTGAAGGAGAATTTTATTCTTCAAACCGTTTCGATCTGCCCCAATCCTCGTGCCGAGCCGAGTGCCTCAATTTCCGAGCGACCCGAATTAAAGTATCTTTGTACGCGACACGCACCAATTAAAATTGCAATACCTTTTTGCATCTCCCTCTTTAGTGTAAGCATTTTAGGGCCATTTCCATAAATTCTCTGCGAGAATAAAGGCTATAATGGGAACAAGGTGAGAAAGCTGTTAACCATTGTTTCAGCAAGAAAAGGTCGTAAGTCAGGCAATTGGTGTCTGACCTGTCAGGATAAGGTATAAAGGCTTTATTCATGCAGTCGCTCACGATTTTCTCAGCTCTCACAAAAGTGTTTTTATGGTTCTGTTTTCTTACCTCGTTCCTTAATTAAAAAGCTGAATGATTAGAATAGCACCTGCATAATGTCTGAACGACGCCTGCATACTAATTCGCGAGTCTTTACATCTAGTAATTATAACATAAAATCAGAGATTGAATAAAACAGAAGGATTTTGCCCCTAAAGCCCTGCTAATCCTCTTTTAAAAGAGTCTGCTGAAATAATTCAGAACAGTTTCCGGAAGTTGGATTACCGACTCTTTTTTGACTATTTACAATGAAATGATATTTCACACTTAAAGGACTCTCTGTATTTCTACAACAGGTTTTTTAAGGTGGCCTGTTTTCTAGACAATAACAATCCAGTGATTCCTTTCTTTTCCTACCCGTTTTTTCCCTCTTCCTCCCAGCAAGATCTTCATCTTTATCAAGTATATGCGAGGATTAATCTGTCCTCAGGTAGGGATAACAAAACCTCCCCCCTCGAAACCTCCCTTTGACTCCCCACTCCGGGACTCCCCGTGACGAGGAGGAGGGAGGGCTGCGGGCGGGCAGCCCGGTTGTGCCCAAGTTCAGATGCACCCTGTTTCCCCCCGCTCTCCCGAGCAGGCGCGGAGCAGGGAGCTCTCTTTGCTTTACTGTTGCCCCAGCCAGGGCAGAGGATAATTTAAGCCAGCAACTTTGACCAGCAACTGGTCAAAAGTTGAAGACGTTTTTCTGTGTGTCTTCCCGGAACAGCTGGGGGGTGATGGGGTAGCGGTGGGTCGGCGCTTTTGTCTGAATTTCAGGGAGTGCTGTAGCAGGTATCCTCAGGGGCAGCAGCGAGGCAGGGGAGGCAAAGGGGCAAGAGGGGGCTGCTGGCCGGGGCAGGGCCTCCCCCAACCCGCAGGGGGTGGCTTCCCCCGTCCAGGCAACCCGCAATGACCCCGGGACGGGTTTTGCGGCAGTATAGAGCCGATCCTCTGGGTAACATTGACTAGGGAAAAAAAAATCACAAAACTGCCTATCTGTCAGAGCGCCCTATTTATTTTAGGAAAAAGGTTTTCCTGTAGACCGGTGAGCTCCAGCCGGCCATGAGGTTGGCTGCCTCATGACGAAGAAGAAAACGAAGTTGATGCGCGGATTTTGAAACGCGGGAGCTGCTGCCCGCACCCTCTGCAGTTCCGCGGGGTCGCGGCGCCTGATCCAAAGGAGCCAGCGTGGTCCTAGCCTCGGGGGGACGGCTCCAAATAGAGAAGTTGAGTAAAAAGTCAGCCTCACGAGAAGTTACAGAGGTTTCTCTGAGATGTTGCCATCATTAAGAACACCTTAGTCTGTTGTGCCATTTTTTATCTGTTAAAGAATTGCTTTTGCCGTGACTTTTGTCCTTCCCCCTCCTTCTCCTCCCACAGTGTAATCCTGCAAAAAACTCTGAATCATCTATGAGAAAATGGAGTCAACGTGTCATTCAGCATTAAAAATCTAGGGGCTTTAACTAAAAGCTTTAATTGCTATCGTGGCCCCATTATAACCATGGGAACGACATACTCTGTAGGAAACTCAGAAATGTTACATATCGCTTTAGCAGGCGCTGCCCTTGTTTGTTTATTGTAGCTTACTTTCATTTATATCCCAGGAATATTATTTCACTAGGCGACACACGAAAAGACAAAGGGTGTAAATAAACTAACATATGGCCCAAGGTTTTAGAGGAGCGGGAGCCGCTTAGCAAGTCATGTGGGTGATACTGGGAATCCGTCTTCTGTCCTTCCCCCGCTCCCTCATAACCTCCTTCTCCCTGCGTACTCCTTCCACCTTCTCACGATAAGTCCCGTTTGTGTCGCGACCGGCTTAGGGACACCAGATGGTTTTTCCTTCGGACCGAAAAATTCTGGGCAGCGCAGGGGTGGGGAGGGACGAACTCAGGTCCGTGTGCCTGTTCTTGTATGTGCAGCTGGAGCAAACGCGTTGACATAACAAATGTGTGTGGGGATGTGTGTGCACAGGCACACCAGCCCCGGACACGGTCGCTCCCGGGTGGGGGACCCGGCCCTGGGAAGGGGAGCCGGACCGAGCCGGGCCATTCCGGGCTGGGCGGCCCCTTAGAGCGGGCTGCTCGCCAGCACCGAGCAGAGTCGAGCAATCCGGCACCCACAGACACACTTGACAACCTTTTTTTCTGTTGTTGTTTTCAATTGTCATCAGTTTCAAGATTTCTCTCCCAAAAAGCCCAGCCGGGGTTGAGCCCCGCTCCGTACGGGAGGTGCAGAGTGTTTAACTGCACGCTGCACCTCCTTCCCCTCCGCTTCTCCCGGTAAGGTGGCGGAAGCGGGTCTCGCTTACTGATTCATATTTCTAATCTTCCTTTCCTGAACATACAATGTGCTTTTGTTAAATGAATGGTCTTTAATTAATGCACTTGCACAATGCAGGGCCTTGCATGGGGATCGATGATAGGAAGCAACAGGGGATGGTTCCCTCCAAAATGGTTTGTCAGCATTGAGAAAGAAAAGGCAATGTCTATAAAAGGGCCACTAATAATGCCCACACGTCTCTCACCATGTTGTCTGAGGGGACATTCCTTCCCTTGTTGACAGTCAAGTGTAATAAGTACATGTCTTCGCTCAATCATTATAGACCATAGAATTGTATTCTTTAATTAGCATGTACTGTTAGCCCTCCTTTCCTTTATGGGCAAGTTTTTGTCTTTTACAGACCAGCAAAAATGTTTTCCTTCATTTCTTTTTCTCGAATTCTATTATTTCTTAAATTATTTTCTTTCTTTCTCTTTATCCCTTCATGTAGTCAAATCTATTCTCTATTGACAATATTCCTGGCAGCTAAAGCCAACTTTTTGTCATCTCTCTGCGTTGGGCAACTTCTTTCAAGTTTTCCTTTTCCAAGGGGAATGCGGGCGGCGCATGCGCACGGCGCTGCAGCATCCCTGCGAACAGCCAGGCTGCGCTTGCCATGCCCGGGGAGCTCCGAGCGGGTCGGGAGCTGGGAAACCTGGAACATCCATCAGGAGAATGCGCCAGGCAAAGAAAGCTCACTTTCAGATTACTTTAGCTGGGGAAAGAATCCCCTTTCTTAAAAAAAAAAAAAAAAAATAAAATAAAATAAAATGCCCTAAATCCTCCTAGGAACCTTATAGAAAGGTTTTATTTCGCTGTAACGGGAACTCATTCTGGAGAGGGTGGGAAATTCTTCAAAAGAACACTTGCATCCTGCGAAACAACAGCCCTTCGGGCGGAGGGGAGCAGCAGCTTCTCGGGGTGTCCCCGCTGAAAACTGACGCCAGTCCCCCGAGCGCTGGTGCCCAGCATCCCGGTGTTAGTGTCCCCAAGCCGCACGGTGTCCCCGAGCAGCCAGGGTGCCACTGCGGAGGTCACCGGGACACGCACCCACCCCCGGGGGGACAGGGCTGCACCTGGGTGACACCGGGCTCTGTTTCCGCACCCTGCACCTTGGTGATGCTTAAAGTACTATTGGTTTGAAGTCTGCGATCTGAAAAATGTTGTCTCAGAAATGAAGCCAAAGAAAGGGTTTGTTTTGTTCTTTTAATGGAAATGCCAACCTAAAACGATTAACATTAAAAAAAAGGTTAAAGACCAACGAAAAACCCACTCATTAATACTTGATTGTACACCACATTAATAGTACACAGATTTGGGCAAATTTTTTTCCACTAATATAAAAACCAACGGAAAGAGAAGGTTGATTACACAGTGTTTTAGGAATGGCTAGGTATTATCAGTACAAACACATATCTTAAAAGTGCACATTTGTAAAAATAGCCATAGAAATGAAATACTTATAAATATTTATTGTAAAAAAAATCCAAATATTAAAAATAAATAATATGTTCAAGCACACAACAGAACATTCCTTCATTGCCAAACATGTGATAAAGCAAAATAAAAAATATAAGAAGTCTGGAAAGAGATACAGCATACCAACATTGTAAATGGTTTTCTGCAAGCTACATTTTCAGAGGGTTTTTCTCTGTACAGTTCACAAAGAACGTGCTAGATTTTCCCATAAATATGACAAGATCAAAAAATAATAACAATAATAATAATAATACCCACTCCACTCTAATTCGACTCTGTCTTTACTCAGAAAAGGTCCCATTAAATTCATGGTTTGGCTTAGAATGGCGGGATTTGGCTCAGATAATTCTTTAACAACTAAAAGAGAAGTACACTGATGAGTTACAACTTCAAGGAATCCATATTCCGAACAGGGCATTGCATGATATCCAATGAGAAACTACTAAATAAAACTTGGTCAGGGAATCATTTCAGTACAACACCGTTATGTTTATAAAATGAAGATACAAAGGGGATGCAGTTCGACTACCCTTACACGTACAGACAATAAAACATGAGAGCATATGGAAGCCATCACTTTGAATGCGTTAACAACTTCGATACATTGCAGTATATACATGCTTGATAGGTATTCGGACTGTTAAATGATCAAAGAATTTACTCTATGTCTACGCTTTTGCTTTCACTCTACTGGAATGAAAACATTTGTTGGTCACAAAGTGGTGTTAACGAAACCCAACATTTCTGCCTTCGCCCAAGAATCGCATTCTGTGCAGAGTGTGTGTAGGAATAATTTATTAGACGGAAAAGTTTGGAGGATGAAATGCAAAAACAATGGACATAATTTCAACTTTCGAACTGTGAGGTCATACAGACATCTATGGACATCTGTACACGGAGTTTCACGCAGACACAGCCACATATATCCAGATGTATGTCTATACACAGGATTCGATAGTTTGGTATTTTCTGCACCCTCTGGGCCCCTAAAGTTATCTTTAAAAGTTTGATTTTATCTCTTTAGAAACGGTTTAAAGCTAACGGGCAGGGTGAGTTTGACAGAGAGGAGAACAAATCGCTGACAAAGAACCTTTTACGTTTCATCAGCGTTGTTAGGACGACGAGCAGGAATTTCTCAGATAATAACTCCCACTTCAAAGATTTCTCAGCTCAATAGAAATTGGACCATCCTTTTTATTCAACCACAAGGGCTGGCACTAAAGACGACTCAACTGTTTGAATTTTTTTCCCCCGTGTTTATTTTTCCCCTATTCACTAGGGTACTTGGATAAAATAAACAACAAGACAATTACTGGAACATGGACTTCTAACTTTCCCGGGCCCATGGCCCAGCGCCCATGGCCCCGGCCATGCGGGTGTCAAGTTCCCCGCACCGCGGAGCCTCCGCTCGCTGCCGAGCAGCGACAGAGGGACCGGGCGGAGCGGGAACGGGGTACCGCCATCTGCCCCCGGACCTCACCCCGCTTCCCAGCGCCTGGGGGCCTTCCCTCGGGACACCTACTCCCTGAGACAGAGGCACCCAAGGAGGGGGATCTTCCAGTCTCCATCCTATCTTCCCCTCCCACGTTTGGTGGGGAGGAAAGGAATCAGTTCTCAGGCATTGTGGTCAGTTTTGCTCCTAGAAGCTGGTCAGAAAGGCTGGAGACAGCGGGCGGGAGCTGCCGCCAAGCCTGGGGGGCTGGCACCCTGTTTTTGGGAAGAGGGAGACCGGGGCTACAGCGTCGGAACGGAACCCGCTTCAGGGGGAGGGCAAAGCCCAGCAAAACCCAGCTCCGCCGAAGTGCATTAGGTGGAGGAAGTCCATCTCTAGCGGGGAGCAGATTGAGTGTATTAAGCTAGCATGAAACCAAAGGTCAGTGCAAATGTATCTTAATAGACTGTCTCAAATGGAGTGTGCCTCCTTTGAAGGCCGCTTGCTATTGCTCTCCTCATTACCATAGCGATCCTAACGTGGCATGCTGATGCACCATAAAACTCACACTTTCAACCCCAAAATCAGGCCCTTTGAACAACCCGAGCTTGATTAGACCTTTCTCCTTTTCTTTCCCCCCTTAAAAACCATTTCCTTGCCTTTAGAAACTCGCCCTCAAATCCCAAATGCATTCTCTGATCCTGGCAGAAAGCAGAAACAAAAGTGAGCTGAGGCGACGGTTCAAGCGGGCCTTTTCTTCCTGACAGTCTTATCCATTTTTATTATGGTCTGGAACAAGTGCCCTGTTCGCGTGGGTTTTGTTTACCGGAAATTAAATGAAAATGATTTAGTTCGCGTCAAACAAAAATATATACTTGTATACACAAGAAAAAGGGCCTGTTAGACGTAAATATTATGTCCTTAATGAAAAGACTGGACGGGCTCCAGACTTCGCCTTTCACTATTTAAGTATGACTTGCCTATTGCCATAGAAATCCTAACTTACCATGAAGATTCACCGTTGTGAAGAAATACTTCTTTGTGCGAGCTTGCTTTGATGTCTAAGGCATAAGATTCAGGCTTTCAGCTGCGTCTGTCTAGATTACCTTGAGAGCAACGGGGTAGACATCTGTAACAAGCAAATGAAAAATTAAAGGTGATTAGCCTGCACAACCAAATACTGCTGTAAATAGAGAAATAAAGAAATAAACAGATCTCGGGACATGATGGAAACATCCTCCCTACCCGCATCTGGCTTCTGCACTTCTCGATTTCCATGCCACAAGTTTCAGGGGCTGGAGAGGGGCACAACTGTCCCCAGTTTAGGTTCCTCTTTCACACATTGCTCTCACCTAGCTGATTCCCTAAGCGTATTACTGTTAGCGACATGCTGCTGTTACTATCCGTGGTGTTTAAATACAAAAATTGTTGCGTTTGGGCGAATGAAGAAAGGAAAGCCGACTTGGTGCCTTGGGAGAAAAATACGGGTGTATAAGTAGGGAAAGCAATGGGCATTGGGTTGCTTTTAGTCACTGGCAAGATATTTATTTTCCTGTCGTTTTTGTATTTCTCGGTATCAACATACACGTGTGTGTGTGTGTGTGTGTGTGTGTACAGTTGTACACGCACAGTAGCCCCAGTCACCTGGTGAGGTGATCAGTCAGACACGAGAGGATGCGCTTACAGCAGCCTTCTGTCTGCTCTCCTCAAGCCATAGAAACCCTTTCCAGCAGCCTATGCTATTTATTTGCCTCTACTATCTGGTATCCTTAAACATCATTAAAGTAATTAAAACGGCACCATTCGGTAGTTTCAAGCTACCCCAGTGGAGAAGTTAGTTTATTTATTTTGGGGGTTGTTTATTTTTTTACCCTCCTCCCTTCTTTCTGTGAACCAGCGCAGTGAACCCTGTATGTCTGAGACTCTGGGACAGGATGGAGATGCTAAAGCCGCGTTGTGGGAGCGGTTCATTTCTCCTCGGGGCTGTTGGCAGGGCAGAGCCGTGGAGCAGCGGCCCCAGGTCCCCGCGCTGCCGGGGGCTGCCCGGCCCCCGCCCTGGCACTGACGTCAGGGAATGGTCTCCCCCCACCCCGTCAGAGCCGCCTCCCCCGGGAGCTTCAGCGCCCACGGTTCAACAGGAGCCGCGCTCTGGGTGGGGACGGGATGTTTAGGTATTAGAAGTCATTACCAGTGGGAGCTAAAATGGACAGTCAATCATCGCACCCCCCTGGGCCTTTCTTTATTAGCGACTAATGGGTGGGGGAGGAAATATATATATATGTATTTATATACAGAAAGGGGGGAAAATAAGGAGATTGTTTACAGAAACGTCCATCGAACGGGTTAATTAATCAAAAAATTTAATGGATCCATTTTGTACAAATTGGTAACAAATAATAGTTTATATATATATATCTTAAAAAACCACACTCTCACAGAAAATCGTGGGCGAACAGAACAGTGCAGCACACAGTACTGTTGACAAGAGAAAACCTGTACAGAGAAAATCTGTGTGAAACCACTGAAGGGAAGGGGAAAGGAAAACGGGAAGAGGAAGGGGAAGGGAAAGGAAGGGAAGAGGACAGGGATAAGGAAAGGGAATGCAAATCAGCTGGCATGTAAACAGACTGGAGCAAGGCGGTCAGAGCGGGGGTGTGTGGCACGGCGGGAGGAGGCGGCAGCGCCCCGGCCGAGGCGAGCGCAGCCCTCCCGTGTGCGCGGTGCCGGGGGCGCAGGCAGGGCCCACCCGCGCGTTCCGCAGCCTCTCTCCCTCCGCCAAGCGCCTCTCGCTGCCGCTCCCCCTCGGCCTCCCCGTGCCCGGCTCGGCGCTCCCCGTGCCTGCCGGGCCGGGCCGCCCGCCGCCGCAGCCGGCGCGCCCTAGCAGCGGGGCCGGGGCTCGGCGGGGAGGCGCGGCGGCGGGGAGGCGCCGGGGGGCCCGGGGGGGCCGCGGGGCCCCGCGCCTTGACACACGTACCATTCGCTCAGGTTGGCGGCGGGCTGCGCGGGCGCGGAGGGCTCTGCGTGGGAGCAGGAGGCGGGGGGCTCACGGCCGGAGTCCGAGGAGGGGGACACCAAGGAGGGCGTGGAGGACTCGTAGCCGGAGCTGGGAGGAGGGGATTTGCAGTGCACTTTCATGTGTTTTCTCAGGGAGCTGGGGTGGGTGTAGGACTTGTCGCAGCCTCTCACTTTGCAGTTGTAGGGCTTGTCGCTGGTGTGGACATGCGAGTGCTTCTTCCTGTCGCTGCTGTTGGCGAAGCGCCTGTCACAGCCCTCGAATTCACATTTGAACGGCTTCTCCCCTGCAGGAGGCAATGGGCGAGTACAGCCATTAGCGGCGGCGGCGGGGCCGGGAGCAGCGCATCCCTCACTCCCACAGCCCACAGCCTCCCCGAACCCCTGTCTCCGGCCCTGCCACGGCTCCTCTCCCCGCGGATTCTCCTCTCAGGAGCTCTGCCCTTCCCCGCGGGCCCCGCCGAACGTCCCCCGGAGCCGCCTCTCCGTGCCCACCCGAATGCGCGGCCGGCTCCGCAAGCGGAGCGCCCTGCCCGGCCAGCTTCTCTTTCCCCTGCCCTGTGTGTGTGTCATCCTGGGGGTTTGTGCAAAAGACAAAGCCCCGAAACAAGGAAAATTTAGAGGAGAACTGCTCGTTCCGAGCAAACTTGTGCTGTCCCCGCAGATTCCGAAGTCCTGCAGAAAGAGCGGTCAGTGATTTATCCCTTCGAAGGCTTTTACCTTAAATACACTTCTCACAGTCCCCCAGGCACGTGGAAATATTTTTCATAACCTGGCTAGATCATATTTCATCCATTTCATACTTGCACTGATTACAATGCCATGGGAAGATCCACATCCCCTTCCTTTCCCCGCTCCCCAGCTTACTGATATCATAAGCTAAAGTACAAAATATTTCAGAAAGACATTGATTGTGGGGGAAAAATGATAAAGATTCAGCAGAGGGATGACTAGGCCAGCGCACGGCACTGTCGCGAGGGTAGGATTCCCTTTTCATTTCAACCTACACAGTCACTGAAGGAATTGCAATCGGGATTAAATTGTCTGATCATATAATAAGTGATGTTACACATAATAGAAATACAATCATGTTGCTGGAGTCATGTGAAAGTTTAACCTCGAATCGTGTGGACCTAGCATGGTAGACGATACTCAGGAGGTTTTCAAGGAAACGCGCCACAGCCAGATGCAGGATGAAATGCTGTCGGCATTATTGCCGCTGACAATAGCAAACTGCAAAACCCTGCTTGCCAAGGGGTACCCAGGTCCTGTACCAACCGACTATGAAAATCTCCTCCTCCTCCTCCGTCAAAAGTCAAAAAAAATCAGGGCGGAGAGGACTCCACAAAAATACACGGCCTAACCTTAACGTGAAGTTCAAACAAAGCAACTGTGTTCACCATCATGGCGCACGTAGCCAAAAGGACTTCCAATATTTAGTTTTGTGTGTTTGTTTTGGTTTGGTTTTTAAATTTCTTGGGTTGTGCGTTTGTGGTTGTCGTTGTTATTTTTTTCCCCTCTCAATTCGTCATGATTAAATTTAGGAGAGACTCAGCCTACATCGGGCTCGGCTGCGAGCAGAGGCAAATAAAGGAAGGCATTCCAAATATTTCACATGAATGCACTTTATGCAAGGTGGGTGGGAAAGGCTCATGGCTCCGCGTTTAAAGTATGCTCTTTCCGCACTGTAATAGTCAATGAGGAGCACTGAGATCCTGCACCGCTAACATTTGCACAGAGGATGGGTAAATACCTGGCGTTGGAGGGAAGGGAGAGAAGAGGTTAAAAATAAGGTCTCTCACAAAACGATGCGGATTCTGTAACCAAATACTGTCGACATACAGCGGTGCATATGCATAGACACACGCCCGCCTATAATCTAATTAGAGTTCCACGTAAGGAAATAATTTGACCTTCAGCATCTAAGTTGAGACAACAAATCAAGGATATTAGTGTAGTACAAGCAAGCAGTAAGTTAGGAGACCCCAGGGAAAGCCATCCTCATAAGCACTCTGCTTGTGCAAAGTGAGTCCATTCAGGTAAAAGCGGGCTGCGCCGCACTGCGCTTGGCCGAGTTGAAAAATGTTCAACTTCGCTTAACCCCCTGAAAGAGCCACTGAAAGGTCCGTCCGTGCAGCCGGGTTTCAAGTGGGAAGAGGGCAGCATTTTCTCAGCTGCCCGGGTTGCATTCCCTGAACGCCTCAATAAAGAGGAGCCATCCGAGCCATTTGCAAGTATTCCTTTGGCGAGAGCAGGTTTTCTTACGCGGAAATGCCTGCCCGGCAGGGAGAGGACACTGCACGGGTCCCGGCTGCCGCAGCCCGGGCACGGAGCCGCAGCCACGCACAAAGTTCCGCGGGCGATGGAGACTCGAACCGCCATTTTACCCCCACACTTGTAGCTGGGCAAAAGTGTTCAGTGAAATTCTGCTTGGAATTTGTGGCATAATCCCCCGTCTCCGGGAGTGGATTAAGGTATTTACCAACTTCTCCGGGTGAGTGGTGGTGGGGGGAAGAGGGAGCTGGCGGCTCCCGGGCTGCGGGCGAGGCGCGGGGGCGGCGGGGCCGCAGGGAGGGAGCGGGGCTCCGTCCCACGCCTCGCACTATTGTTCCTGGCCCTCAGGGAAGGCGCTGAAGTGATCCCAGCCCGTCCTGCTCGTCCCGTTGCCGCCGCCTTAACGGCCTTATCCTCCAACCTGGAAAACTCGTACATCGCCAGATATCCCTCTGCCTGCTCCCCAGCCTCGGAGAAATCAGAAGTCATTAATATTTAAGGAGGCAATAATTTTCCTGTTGAATCTAGAACTGTCTTCATGAATAATTCGTAGTGAGTTCTATTAGGGTTTCAGAAACATTGCGTTTTTGACAACTTCTGGGTGTTTAATAGAAACGGTGGAACCATAAAGGCCCTGCAGGAGTTTGCACAATACAGCAATTAATCACTGAGAAAGTTAAAGCCAAAAGTACAGACGCGCCGAATGGTGTTTAATAAACGCAAATCTCCGCTCTCGGGTTTGCCCTGAACCTGCATCTCCGATGTAGGTCAGTTTTCCCAAGAATTTAACCATTTTCTGCTTCAGAGACTTCAAACAGTGATGCCGTTAAAGAGCAGTAAAAGTTTGTTTACTTAAGAAAAACACTGTCATTAAGAGATGAGCTCTCCCGGTTAATGGCTGTACCTGTGCTGATCCAACAAGGAGCTGGCTGGGATACAAGTGATGTGACCCGGGGATACCCCTTTTTCGAGGAAAAAGGGGGCCAAGAAGGCAGCTGAGGAACACGACTGTGCTGTCGTCCACCACCTCCCCCCCACCCCCCCGCCCCGCACACAGACTTACTCCTCATAGAGCGATGGAAAAATAATGAGGTGACGAGTGACGGTGGCTGTAAAATCTCAGTGCTATGTTTAGACGATAGCGATACGAAATTAGTGTATGTTCTGCATATTATATCACGTCGCGCTCTATCATAAAAAATGCAACTCCTGGAAGGTCAAGCCCTGCACCGAGCATGGGGGAAGGGTAGTTTTATGAACTAGAAGGCGAAAAAAATCGTTTGGCTGTAAGCAGATCTTACAATAGGATTATGTAGTTTCCCTCGCAGTGCATAAGGCCGTACAGAAGGGGGTGGGAGGTGGAAAACCCTATACTGGAACAGATTAAATTTTCCAAAAAGGGCTTATTTCTTATCTTCTTCTTTAGAGAAGAAAAAAAAATTAAAAAAAAAAAAAAAAAAAAAAGGAAAAAGAAAAAAAAAATAAAACAAACACAAAAACCCAGGGCAGCGCTATAGACTACAAACACAGACTGCTAAACTAATTAATACAACTTCACAAGCTGCTCCTGGAAGTGTGAAAACTTTCTACGTGCAATTTCATTAATTATAAATGCTTTCCTGGCCGGAAGAGTTCAAACGTAGTTTTGCAAGATCGTCCATCGTGTTACTTTATTTTCTGTTAACTAGAACTATCAGATGTTTCTGACACATGTCCCAATTTCACTTAACAGATCTGCAAATGACATTTCAGAATGTACAGGCCGAAACAATACAAGGGTTTCTTTTCTTTCTTTTCTTTTTCTTTTTTTCTTTCTTTTTTTTTTTTTTTTTTTCCCTCACGAGAATCAGAAATCACAGCTCCCCATATTTGCGAATGCAGAAAGTCGTTGGAAGGCAATGCTCATTAAAAATGTCAGTATTATTCAGATCAAACATTTGAAAGTCCCTCTGCCCAAAACAGGACTGTTGAACGAAAAGGTCGCAGCTTTGTTATTCTCACAATGTTCTAGCAGCAGCATCTCAGCGACATCAGTCAAAACTGACTAGACAAGTTGTAACTTCCATTGTTCACTTTTAATTTGTGAGCTTGCACAATGATTTCATTTTTCCCCCAGACTACTTTAAATTGAAAAAAAAAATAATCCTCGCCTGTGTGAATTTGCAGAAATAGTAGCTATATCACTCGATATTTACACAAATTTACCCACATAAAGATTACAGCAGCCTCTCCACACAAACAGAAAAATATATGGACCAGAATTCTGAGATTTGTTCTCGCTCTCCCCTTCCCCCCCACCCCTTTCCTGCCCCTTCTCCAAACGGTAAAGAAGCAAACAAATCTGAGAATTTATTTTCCAGATGTACTTGGCGTGCATTCAATAACAACTCAAAGGATACATTAAAAAAAAAAACCCAAACAAAAAACAAAACCCAAAAAAAAACCCCAGTACGGTGAATAACAGAAAGAAAGAGAGTAAAGAGAGCTTTACATACTGACCTGTATGAGTTCTTTTGTGTATTTTGAGATTCTCTGATCTGGCAAACACTTTGCCACAGCCTGGGAAAGGGCAGGGGAAAGGTTTTTCACCTGTGTGGACTCTGATGTGATTTACAAGTTTATATTTGGCCTTGAAAGGTTTCCCTTCTCTCGGACACTCTTCCCAGAAACATATGTGATTGGACTGCTCGGGTCCTCCAACGTGCTCCACCGTGACATGAGTCACCAGCTCGTGCATCGTGCTGAAAGTTTTCGAGCATAATTTTTTGGGAGTCTGGTCCAACTCAATCCACTTACAGATGAGTTCCTGTTTGATGGGCTGCCTCATGTAACGAAAGAAGGCACCCGGGCCGTGGTGTGGAGCCAGGTTCACGTTCAGATTCATACCACCGTAGTTATGAAGCGAAGCAGCAGCAAAATGATCTGTCCTGGAGGCTGGTACTTGAGTGAAATGTTCAGACCTGGCGTACATTTCTCCAGGTAACCCCAGTCTGAGCTGTCCGTTTAGATGGCCACCTGGAGCTGCATGGGGAGGCTGCTCATGGAGTCCAGTGAACAGAGAGGGATTCCCAGCTTCTGAGTGGTGGTGGTGGTGACCATGGTGTCCGGGGTAGCTACCTGTTGTTGAGACAAACAGTCCGTGGTGAGAACTTGCAGCGGGGTGCTGCTCGGTCAGCCCTGGCATGAGTGGGGCCGGCAGGTCTCTGCATATGAAGAAGTCCCTACCTGCTGCCAGAGCCTGGGCTGGGTGACAGACGGGGTAAGGGGCTGCTGGTGACTGCGCCGGGCCAAACGCTGCCGTTTGACTAGAGACCACCTCGGCATGGCCTGCCATATGATGATGATGATGATGATGATGATGGTGGTGGTGGAGCTGGTGGTGGGGATGAGGGGCAGGGCTGATCTTAAGGGCCGCGGGGTGATGCTGAGGAGGAGGATGAGGATGGTGGCGGTGCCCCATGTGTCCTGGCCGGAGCTGCTGTGGCCCGAGGCGGGACTCGGCGGCGTGTTCCCCCGGCTGCGTGGGCGCCGCGGTGTGGGGGTGCCCGGCGACGCCCGGGAAGCCTGTCATGGTCTGAGGGGGGTGGTGATGGTGGCGAGGAGCCCCCGCCAAGTCTACTAATCTCAGCGCCGTGTTCCGCCTGGAGAGAGCAGCAGGGTCCATCACCGGGATCCCCAGAGCATCCACGCTCATTAGCTTCTAACGCTAAAAAGTCACCTGACAGCGGGAGGAGAGATACACAGGGCAGCGAGGGGGGTTGGGGGGTGGGAGCGGGGGAAACAACTTTCTTTTTTTTTTTTTTTCTTTTTTTTTTTTCTCCTTTCTCCCAAAATAAAAAAAAAGTTTCGTGGTCCCTATGCCCTGGTGGCGGGACGCACGGGCGGCTGTGCCAGCGGGTGAGCCCGGGGGCCGGCGGGAGGCTTTGGCGGCGGCCGGGTGGGTGCAGGCGCGGCCCGCGCTGCCCGGGGCCGGGCAGGCCCTCACGGCGCGGCGGGACCGGCCGGGCCGCGCTCCGGCCGCGCCGCTGCCCCGCCGGCCGCACAATCGCCGCGCCCGCCCATTGGCTGCCGCCGCGGTGACGTCACCGTGACAGGTCCCGCCGCCGCCTGAAAGGGAGATCGCCGGTGCCGCGGGGGGCGCGCGCGGGGACGGGCTGCGCATGCGCTGCCGCCGCCGCGCCAACCCTGCCCCCGGCGCCCCCTCCGCGGCCCGGCCCGGCCCGGCCCGGCCCGGCCCGGCCCGGCCCGGCCCGGCCCGGCCCGGCCCGGAGTCTCTGCCCGGGGCCTCCGCCCGGGGCCGGACACTGCCGGGCTTCCGCCTGCGGCCGAGGAAGAAAAGGCTCGGCAGGAGTCGAGGGCATCGCCCCGGCCTCCCCCTCGCCCCTGTCCGTTCCCGCTGCCTGCCCTGAGACACGGGGCAGCCGCGGGGTTCATCCCCGGGAGAGCACTGGCAGCCCCGCCGGGCCCCGCCGCCCGGCCGGAGCAGCGGCAGCCGGAGCGGTCCCGGTGCCGGTCCTGCCCGCGGGTCCTTGGCACTTGTTGCCAGCGCGGGGAGAGGGTCCTTGCTCGGCAGAGGCTGCGGCCGGAGCCGCGCCGGCCGCTCGCTGGCCAGGCGTGTTCGGCCCGGGACTGGGCTACCGCCCCTGCCTGAGCCCGGACAAAGGATCCCGGGGAGACTCCCCGTCCCCTTCCCCCTCCTCTGACAAGTTTCAGCAGTTATCTGGTTACTGGCCGCCGGAGCAATGCGAGAAATCGTGGTGTTCAGGCTGAATCTGAATGTTTAACCCAGAAGAGGGAGTCTCTCCCTTTCCCTCTCTCACTTTCTCTCACGCACACTTAAAGGGCAGTTCCATGTAAAATTCCCGTCCTTGGCTTGAGGGGAAAGCATTGCCAAACATTCGTAAGACTCGGTTCTGATGATTCTTACCTGAAGGAAGTAACATGGTTTGCGTGCTAGTAGTGGAAGTGTAATTTTGGGTTTCAGCTGGACACACTGAGGCCTTATAGGTTTAGAAAAGCTTAGGGTTTCAGCACAGGAGGAAGTATCTGCTTAAGTTTTTAAGAAGGGGATTGTGAACTTAAAAAAAGTAAATGAAACATGGGAAGAGATTCTTCTGCTCCAAGAAAGTAAAACACATCTTTAAATATCTACCCATTGAATTACCACAGTACTTGGATCCTGACACAAATACGGCTCCACCAATAACCTCACAGTCTTATGAAATACAGCAATGATGAATTCTCTACCCATCCTGTCAAACTCTCATCATTTAACACATTGACTCGCTGTTGACTTGCCAGTGGATTCTTTACCAGATGCATGTCAGATAAAGCTCCCAGCACAGAATATTGCATTTCCACAAGAATTTAACAGTGTTGGTGATCAATAGGCTTTCTGTGATGTAGTAAAACAAGAACCTATTTGGCAATGTCCACACATCTACTTTCATAACAGAAGCTGCAAGCCAATGATTGGAAACCATAAGATTAAAGTTTAGGACATACATAAGCACATAGGGGACACCTTTGTCATAGCTTTGCATATTCTGGATTAGCTGCATTACATATTTTGTCTCTGCTTGCATTTACCATACTTGAGCTGTAAAACCAGGCTGATATTCAGGTAGCTAGCTATAGATACATCCTTGTGCACATTTTTCTGAGTGGAGATGATGAAAAGTGATAAATTATGCAATTAGCTCCCCAAAATTACATAACATGTTTACGCAGGAATTTTAAACCACGCACCATCCTCACAATATCTCAATTTTCAAGTCTACTTGCTACGAAATGTATTTGACAGTCCTATTCATGACCATCTCAATAGGAGTGCACAGAAGAGACAAACGTTAGGAAGTATGAATCTGTTACTTACAAATGTACTGAGACTGTGAATCCCAAATAAAGCTGCTTTCCTCATACCTCCTTAAAACACTGCATCTCTACATACTTGTTTTCCATCAATTGTGACACTTCTCAGTCAAGGGAGAAAACATCTGGAAGAGTTTGCCAATTAAAAAAAAAGTCATAACCATTTTGCCCTAAGTTCATTTCAAATGCTGTGATGATTTCTTGCCAGACACTCATGGGTCTCAGCTTGCCCCTCACTCAGGGCTGTCTCTCACACCCTTTTCCAGGCGGCGCAGGAGAACCTGGCCCTCGCTGTCCCTCACTGTTAGGTGAGGTTGGTCCGAGCCCCGGCTGCGTGTGGGGAGCGGGCGGGGGCCGCCACATGACTGCGGGGAGGCGGAGAAACGGGGAAGAGGAGGGAAGCGGGCCCGGGCCCGGACGGGCTCCGTGCATCTCCCACAGTGTTTTGAAAACTTGAACTCCTGGCTGTGCAGCCCTTTGGCAGCTCGAGCTCATGCTGCTGCCACTCGAGAGGTGACCGAGGTCTCTTCCTTCTTGGCAGCGGCCTGAGCCCTGGTTGACCAGACACACCGGGCTCTCGGCGAACCGAAAAGGTGTCAATATCGGCTTCTGCAGGGCCAACAGACTGGCAGCCTGACCCTGAATTTTCCTGTGGCTGCTGCGTGTCTGCGACCCCGTCCTCAGACCCTAGCCCCAAAGCTAGCCCGAGCTGGAGGTTTCTTTTGAAGAAGTGACGTGTCGTAAAGACAAGTCACAAACACTTCTCTGGCCCCAGACCCGGCTGGAAGAACGTCGGGGCTGTGCCCTGGGTGAGGGGCTGAGCTTCACCCCTGCTTTCTGCTCTGCCATGCGGGGCCCAGAGCTCCGGCAGCCGCAGCTCGGGGTGCGGGGCAGCTGCAGCGCTCCGGCCCTGCCCGCACGCACCCCCGCCCCGCCGGGCTGCCGAGGCCTGCGGCACTAACTGGCTGCACATCCCTTTGCAGGGTGGGAACAGCCCGAGCTGCTCATCGGCCTTACCTTAGCCTTGTTTTTCGGTAGTAATCTACCTAAACATCAACACGCTTGTCGCTATTTCTAACATTGCTTCGAAGACATTCCCTTTTATAATCGTGCTCCGCTCAAGGCACAGCTCCTGCCCTCGGGAAGCACTCAGAGGAGCCAAATTTGACCTTCATCCACCCCCTGTTCTCCCACATCCACCTCTGCGGAAACTTCCCGACCAGCCAGCTACAAAATATCCAGCCGGTGCCCGAGGGCTGGGCCCGGCCGGGATGCTCTCAGCACTTCTGACAGGCTTCGGGGGTTACCTTTTTAGGCTTCAAATCCCGAACGAGAGGAGGGGAACAGATCAGTCTGGAACCCCCTTATCTTTACTGTGAGAAAGAAAAAACGCGAGGAGCAGAAACAGAGAAGACCAAGAAAGTCACCCTGCACAATTCCTTATCCCTTAAACTCACTTTGGCCAGGAGGGATGAGGGAAGCAGATGCAGGACCTGAGCCCGAGTCCCTGCCTGCCCCGGCAGAAGGCAGTGCTGGTTAGGAAGAGGTGATTCAAGAAAGCCTTTAGGCAATCCCAGCTTCACCTCAGGGAGGAGAGGGTACCGAGTAGCTCGAGAGCACACTCTGCCTTTGTTTTTGTTCCCTCGCCCCATTTCCACTGGTGGACACTTCCTTATTTCTGGGTGCCCGAACCACGGAAAGTCAGCTACCAGACAAGCAACGGTTTGAGCCTAGATTTGCCTCTCACATTTTGTGACCTAGAGCTACCCCAGGACAAGCAAATCATATGCTTATTTTAAATAGAATATTTCATTCAGGACCTTAAGATTAAGGTATTCCTGTCAGATAAGCTGTCAGTCACTAACTACTTAGACACCACATTGTGGAAGCCTGGTATCCCTGGTAAAGATGATACATATCATGTAAACCCCATCAACAAGATCAAAGTCGTCTTCTTTAATAGGATCCAATACATGTCAAACCTCATTCCAATCAAATCGTCCGTAAATGAATTCAAGATGAATATGTCATAGAATAATGTGACAGTGCAATCACATGGGGTCAGGGGTTGTTGTTTCAATGAGAGAGTCGTCAAATATTAATTCTAGAACCTCCAAATGAATAGGCATTGAGCAGGATTAGGCAGCTGCCGGTGGGGAGTTCTGTCACTGATTTGTGTTTATGCAAGTACGTTAAACACTAAGCTGAAAAAAATACAGTCTCCTTTGAACTGTAAAAAGGACATATTTTAACTTACTTGACTTTTCCAGGATGTTTCTGTAAAGTCGTTTTCTTTTCCTCATTACATGGGAAGTCTTGTGCCTCATTTCCTGGCTTTGTTCCTGTTCGGGGAGAGAGGTGGAAAGTTAACAGCAAAAACATTTGTGTGTGGTATGAAGTGAGAAAGGCACTCTATATGTCGGGCATCGTGGATTCAAAAAGAAAAGGAAATAAAACCCAAAAAAACCAACCTATAAAACCAAGCCAAAACACAAGTTAGGCAACGAGAGGGGAAGAGAAGCTTTCTCCGAGGGGAAACTAGAGGCTGTCTCCCCAGCAAAGCAGCACATGTTTTATGGAGTCATGAAGTTTCCATGGCTGATTTAAGAAAAAGAAATATGAAAGGACATCTTTTCAGTTCTCCTTTGATCTGACATTCACCTTCTGGCAGGCTATTGTAAGGCAAGTTTTTACCCACTCGGCTATATTGTTTACAGATCCTTCCGTCCCGAAATTAAATTCCGGACTCTCTGCGAGCCTCCAACACAAGTTGTTGTCTCAGCAAGGATTAGTATAGTACCACCTTGGCACTTCTCCCTGCCTATAATTTTCAGCTTGCTCTTTGCTCTCTGAAGGCAGAGCACTGCCACTGCTACAGGCAGAACTTTGCACAGCTTGTTTTGAGCGGCAGCAATAGCTCTGAGAGCAGATGCAGTGTCTGAGTCTGAATTTTTGCAGATATCTTTGAAATTCACAGGATTTGGGGTGTTTTATTTTTTGTTTTTAACACAGAAAAACACACTAGACTCTGGAATAAGTTACTTTAAATGACGTCATTGTTATTATTACTATTATTATTACTACTATTATTATGGGGACTCCAGAGCTAGTAAACAAAAATCTGTACTAAGACCAACACTTGATGATATCAATTATGAAACTTCATAATCCTATCGTAGTCATAATCTTTCATAAATAATTTGATGTCCTCAATATTTTCACTGCTGAGATGAAAATTGTTGCCAAAACTTTAGCAATCCCTTAGGAATTAAAATTCCTAGGCAACTTCCATTCATCCTCGCACTTTTCTTAAGTCAGAGTGGCCAACACTGCCCCGCTAGTGAGAGGTTTGCAGGAGTTGTGCTTCATTGGTTAGGGTGGGAGGCTGGAGGAGTGCTCAGTTCCCAAGTGTTCTCCAAAACTTGTTGAAACCGGACAAAAAAAAAAAAAAAAAAAAAAAAAAAAAAAAAAAAAAAAAGTCGCTGCATTTAATATTTCAAATGGTTACCAGATGACAAAAAGGAAGGCAAAACAGTTCTGCATTTCAGAGTAAATATTGGCTAAAACTCTGGCTCGACCTCGCAGGCTTTTCTGATCTGCACTGCGCCGTCGGCGGAGCAGAAGGGTGAGGATGTCCCCTTGCCCAAACTGCTGGATGTCGGGCTCTAGTGTGGGGTACCAGTTCCCCCCCAGTGTAGCGCTGGGGCCCGGCCCCCTTCCCTAAACTCACTCCCGCACCGGCTCGAAGGTGCGCTGGCCGAGCGGGGCCGCCGCCGCCCCGCGGGATCCCGGCGAAGCCGGGCGGGGTTGCGGGCCAGCCCGAGTGGGCGGCAGCAGCCACGGCGTGTGCCCCGCCGCCACCGGCTTGTCACGCAACCTGTCCTTTCCGCGGCCGCGCAAGGCGGAGGGAGTGTTCTCCGGAAAGGGCTCGGTGCAGAAATAAAGTTCCTGGTCTCTGGGTGGAGAGAGCCTCGAGACAAGCTCGACCAACGGGGCTGAGGGATCGTGCTTGACAAAGGAGTGACAGGAAAGGGGTCGGCGAGAAGCCCACGCCAGTCCCCATCGGCTGGCTCTGTGCCGGTGCCCGGGGCTGGCACGCTGAGTTGGGCTCGGGTCAGAGGTCACCTTCGGATGTATCGCCCTGGGCAGGGAATTGGGAGCTTTCCCCCTTCCCCAGCCAGCTTCCGACACGGGAGTGCCCCTCGGGGCCGGGACCAGGGTGGCGGCCCCTCCCCGGGCTGTGCGCGAAGCGGGCGGCAGCACCCAGCTCCCGGAGCAGCCCCCCCGGCTCTGCCTGCCGGGGGGGCGGGGAGAGGCCGGAGGGGGCCGGCCGAGCTCGTGGGCTCCGTCCCTGCCGCACCCGCCTATAAAGAAGGGCTTGCGGTGCCGGAGCGCCGGGTCCCCCGGAGCGCCCCCGCGGCACCGGGCGCGGCGGTGGGCGAGGTTCTGGGCGTGGAGCGCGTCCCCCGGGACGCTTCCCCACGGGGCTCGCCATTGTCAGCTCTCTTCCGCCTCTGCGTGTCGCCCCGGGTTCCTGGCCCTGCCTGGGCTGCCGCGGGACCCGTCCGGTCCCGGTGCTTGCCCGTCCGAAGCGAGCCCGGCCGCTGGCGAGGTCGGGAGCGCCTCGGCGCCGCTCTGCGCACCCCGCTGCCCCGCTCCGCGGACCGCCGCCGCTCTGCATCGCGCGGACCTCCAGGCCGAGCCTTCCTTTGCATTTACGGGGGCGGGCGCGGCTCCCGGGGTCCGACAGAAGGTGTCGGACCCCCCTTCGGTGCTTCCCGGGCTCTTGGCCCTCCGCCCGCCCCCGCCCGCCGAGGTGCCGCCGGGACCCTGCTCCACGTGGGCGAGGGGCAGCTGGGGCGCTGCCCCCCTCCCCGCACCGCAAGGCTCCAGCCCTTCTTCCCGGGGTGGCCAAGCCTCCTCCCGAAGACCCCCCCGACGACAGGGAGCTATCGCCCAGCCCTTGGGGCGGGCGGTGGGGGCTAGCCCGCCGCCCGGACTGCACAGGCACCCCCTACACCCAGACACTTACCCCTGCGACCTGTTGAAGGTTTCCCCTCATTTCTGAACTGGCAAAAATAAAAGTGGGGGTGGAGGGGAAGGGAAAAGAAAGAAGGAATGAAAGAAGACAACAATAACCCCCCCCCCCTCAAGAACCCACCACCTCTTTGGCGCTTCCATCGAGGCGGTCATCCTTCATTTCTTCTTTTCTTGCTTTCTGGAAGCAGTTAGGGAATGTATGATGAAGCAGAAATGAGCCGTCAGGATGATATTTTAATGGCTTATATGTCACGTTGGTGCATGTGGCTTTGAACTGGAGCAGCTTTCGTTTCCTGCAGAGAGCGCACCGCAAATCCCACTTGATAACTTCTACAACCCACAACATTTTTTTTTTTTTTTTACATTCACTCTTACACTGTATATTTAGATACGCTTCCTAAAAATACCTTCTCGTCTGCCTTCTCGTATATTTTGCACCGACCTGGAATGATCACTGGTTTCCCCTTGCACTGGGAGGCAGGCTAGCACTGAGCTACCTAACTTTCTAGCTCTCCGAATGCCATCGCCCAGCACACTTCACAGTAACGCTGACAATCCTGTCCTTCGCTTCATTTTAGCACCGAATACAGAAAGTGGTGCAACACCCGCCTTAAGGCTGTGTCACACCCAGGTGCTCCCTAGAGCGGGTATACCTGTTGCTATAAGCTATTGCAATTCCATCAAATAGGTTTCGTAGAATTAATGCAAACGTGCAGATTCAGCTCATCATTATTCTAAAAAAAATTTAAAAAATAAAACCGAACCCCACCAAACCCTGTAAAGCCTCCCAAGATCCAAGGAAAATTACATAATAGATCTGCTTTGAAAGCTATCTCCGCGCACCGAGCACAGGCACATTGCGGCTGCAGATAAACTGCAGTGAAACATTCCATCAAGGCGTATCAAAGTTTATTTACTGTCGTTGATGTTTGTTTGTTTGTTTTCTAACCGCAATGGCCATTTTATACCTCTCAAAATGAGGCAGCTCTCACCCGAGAAGGGTTTTCGCAGCAGCGCTGCTGGTCCGACTCCCCAGTACCTGCGCTGCGGATTGCTTACCAGCGGCTTTAATTAGAGAGGATGAGTTTAAAGTTTCTTTGTTTGGTACTAGGAATTGGAGGGGCTCGGATTGAGCTGCGAAGGAGGCAAGTGAAGGGCTGAACAAAGGCGAAATGTATGGAGTCTGACTGTTAGCGAGCTTTTGGTGTTTTCGTTACTAGAAAATAATTAGAGCTAATGAATATGCAGGCGACGGAGTAAATAAATAATTTGCCAGTTTTATATATATACGCACATGGACACATACGTAAGTGTATCTATACATACACACACAAAGACGCCTATATTTTAAAGTTTCCTGAGATTTTTTTTTAAGAGCAGAAGCACTGTTTAAAATATTGTACAAATGTTGCTTAGCTTAATTGATTAAGCCACAAAGGTTTTCTGCTTTTAAATACCATACTTATACCTTTCAACAATCATTTTAATATATAGTCAATGGCTCTTTGTAGCGGGAACAAAAAAGAACTATCCACAGTTTTTCAATAGACTTTGAGCTGGGGAAAGACAGGTTAATCGAGGGTTGCATCTAGAAAACAACCAAGTGTTGTATGTTTGCACTGAATCCAAATGTCTGCATTTTTCTAACTAAATCAAAGGGAGTGTTATTTCTTTTTCTGCTCACTCATCTGAAGGTAAGTAAATTTTCTCTGGCGATCAAAAGCCTGGTCAGCAACAAAGACACCGCCTGCTTTTTCCACCGTCCTGGTGTGGCAAGTTGAGGAATTTCAATAACTGTGACAAGGGTGACTGATTTGTGAACTAGAAAAGGTTTGAATGTCAGAAAATTTACATTGCTCCTATCGAGGATTTAAAATAAATTTTTACTTAAAAAAAAAAAAAAAAAAAAAAAAAAAAAAGAGGGAGAAAGAGAGAGAGAGAGAAAAAAAGTAACCGTGAGTTACATGCAGTAGAACGAGAAATAATGTAGGTTTGGAAAATTTACAGTTTTACCTGAATGAGAGAATGAATGAGAGAATGAATACCTCCATGAAAGAGAGAGCGAGCGACAGCGAGACAAAATGAGAGCGAGAGGGAAAAGAGAAAGAAAATAACCAAAAAAGAAAAAAAGAGGCGAAACAACAACAACAAAAATAGAAAGTTAAGAGTGCTCACCCACCTGCGTTTTGATGGGTGCAGAAAGCAAGATTTATTTCAGAAACCTGATGGAGGGATAGAATCAGCTACACAGAGAAATCACGCCTGATGTTTAAAAATAAAACCAAGTGCACCCAGCACTTACTCTCTGAGAGCTTCAGTTTTAAATAAGAAGAAAACACCTTCAAAAGACGAGAATCCCTATAGGGCTTCTCTTTCCAAAGCCTAAAAGTTGTTCAGTGATCTTAAAAATTCAGGATCTCCACGAAATCATCATAACCGTCATTATCAGAATGCTGGAGACAGAGGGACAGAGAGAGAGAGAGAGAGCGGGGGACAAAATAACCCTAATAATAATAGTAGATTTTTTTTCCCTTAGCATACACATACACACAAAAAGATGCGCTGGAAATATTTTCGTGAGGTGAAACAAAAAAAAAAAGGCAAAAGCAAAAAAAAAAAAAAAAAAAAAAAAAAAAAAGAGGCTTACATATATATTAAAAAAAAAAAAAAAGTTGGTGGGGCTGCCGCAGCCCCGTTTGTCAGAGCGGTGTCAGGGCGCCACAATACCTGCGATGGATGAGGCGGCGCGGCCAATCAGCGCCCGCAGCCGGCGGGGCCGGGGGCAGCGACGCGGGGAAGGGGGAGCCGGCGCCGGCCAATGCGCGCCCACGTCCGCCCGCACGGCGCTCCGCCCCCGGCTCCCATTCATCAAGGGGGGGGACGGTGTCGTCTTTTCAATTCATTTATCTGCAGGAATGATTGCCGCTATCAGTCTCGCGTTCACCGCCCGGCTGAGGAGGTGAAAGTTTCTCCCCAGGAAGATAAACCGCAAAAGACAATATTGTGTATGATTTGCGCCTTTTTTTTGCGGAGCGAAAAAAAAAAAAAAAGACCCCCCGAAAAAAAAAAAATCGGGTGAGTGTGGGGAAGCTCGAAGAGGAGAGAGAAACAATCTCTCGGCCACTTTGCAACATTCCTATAGCCAAAAAAATCACTGAAGGAAGTTTCTTTTTTGTTTTGGTTTTTTTTTTAAATTCTTTTTTTTTTTTTTTTCTGCCTGTGTTGAACTCTCGCCGTTATTGTTATTTGCAGCCAGTTTATTTTTGAGCTCACCCAACCCCCCCCCTCCTCACTTAAACCTCCCTGAAAAGTCAAAGCAGAGAGACAGTGAATATTTTTGGGGCACATTTTTATTATTATTATTATTTGCAACTGCGAAGATCTCTTCCCCCCTTCCGCACCAGCCTTTTTTTTTTTTTTTTCTCCTTTTTTTTCCTTCCCCCTGCGCTGATGCCGAAGGGGGTGTTTTTGATGTGGTTGCTTTGGTGGTGATCGTCGCTGACTTTCCAAAGAGGGTGTTTTCGCTGCCGCCGCTGCTGCTGCTGCTTCTCTCCGCGTTGTGTGTGTGCGCGCGTGATTTTTTTTTGGTTGCTGCATCGACGCTGGGAAGATGCTTCTGGATGCTGGACCGCAGTATCCCGCCATAGGAGTCACTACCTTCGGATCCTCTCGCCACCACTCCACGGCCGATGTCACGGACAGAGAAGTGGGGCTGGGGATCAACCCCTTCGCCGACGGCATGGGCGCCTTCAAAATCAACCCCAGCACCCACGAGCTGGCCTCGGCCGGCCAGACCGCCTTCACCTCGCAGGCGCCCGGCTACGCGGCGGCGGCCCTGGGGCACCACCACCACCCGACCCATGTCAGCTCCTATTCCAGCGCCGCCTTCAACTCCACCCGGGACTTTCTGTTCCGCAACCGCGGCTTCGGGGAGGCGGCGGCCGCCAGCGCCCAGCACAGCCTCTTCGCCTCCGCTGCCGGCAGCTTCGCCGGACCCCACGGACACACAGATGCCGCGGGACATATACTTTTCCCGGGGCTGCACGAACAAGCCACCAGCCACGCTTCGCCGAACGTGGTGAACGGGCAGATGCGCCTGGGCTTCTCCGGAGACATGTACGGCAGACCCGACCAGTACGGCCAGGTCACCAGCCCCCGCTCCGAGCACTACGCCTCGACCCAGCTGCACGGCTACGGCCACATGAACATGAACATGGCAGCCCACCACGGGGCAGGGGCCTTCTTTCGTTACATGAGGCAGCCCATCAAACAGGAACTCATCTGTAAGTGGATTGAGCCCGAGCAATTGTCAAACCCTAAAAAGTCCTGCAACAAAACTTTCAGCACGATGCACGAGCTGGTGACTCATGTCACGGTGGAGCACGTTGGAGGACCCGAGCAGTCCAATCACATATGTTTCTGGGAAGAGTGTCCGAGAGAAGGGAAACCTTTCAAGGCCAAATATAAACTTGTAAATCACATCAGAGTCCACACAGGTGAAAAACCTTTCCCCTGCCCTTTCCCAGGCTGTGGCAAAGTGTTTGCCAGATCAGAGAATCTCAAAATACACAAAAGAACTCATACAGGTACGGTAACCTTCTCTGTCGCTTTTCTCTCTGCGAGTGGAAGTGCCGAGCGCCGGGGCCGGAGCGGGACGCGGGGCCGTGCCGGAGGGCTCGGGGGGCCGGCCTGGCCGGGGCTCGCACGGGGACCGGGGGATTTGCTCCAGGGACCGCTGCTTTTTTCCGGGAGAGGCCGGCTCGGAGCTCCGCTGCAAAACGAGCTCGGTCACAGCCACGCCGGCAGCAGCAACAAAAAGAAAATGATCCCTGCCGAGGCAGAGGGGGAGGACGGCAGGGTTTGCTGCTGGGATTGTTAGGGCAGAGGGGGTGGGGTGGGGGATCGCAGCAACCTGTCCTGTTTAAATTTATAGGTTTTAATTAATTATTGTTCGGCAGTTTTGGCTGTGGCACGATGAGAAATTGTGCTAAATGTTGCAGGCAGCTCATTCGTCTCCTCTCTGCAATTCAGGGCTCGGTAAATATTTAATTCCGTTGAGCGATATTAAACAAACCGAGCCCGGCGCGTTACTGTGTTATTGTTGTGCGGAGGGGAGGCGCCGGTATTCCTGAGAACTTTTTCCTTCGTGGGAGGTGGGAATGCAGCAGCCTTTGGCCGGGAGAGCGATCTCCCCCTGCTCCCACCCCCGAGCGCTGAAAGCCAGAGCCGCTTTCCCCAGCGCTTTTGCCGAGGGCTTGCGGAGCTGCCCTCTCGTTGATTTCCCGGGCCGGATAATTTTCAATATTGCAAGAAAACGTGGGGGAGGGGAGTGGGGTGGGTGAGAGAGTAAAATATTATGAGAAGGAGCTGTAAAATCGGAAACCAGGCGCTGAGGATCGTGTGTAATATCCCAGCACGCCTGCTCTCTCGCTCGGAGCGTTGTGAAGAGGGAGAGGTGCTCGGGACTGGGGTTGAAAGGAAACTCGCCCCTCCAAAGGGAATGGGGGGGAAAAAAGTTGTTTAGCCCCCCCCGCTCTCCTAAACGGGCACTTGGTGGGAGTCGGAGGTCCGGAAAGGATAGAGACTAGAAGCCGGGTTTTGGGATTTGAGCCTCGCTGAAGTTAGAAAGTTGCAAGTGTTTGAAATGGAGCCCCGAGCTCCGTCCGGCGGTGCGGTGACAATGAGCGATCCAGCCGGCCCTGCTTAATCAGATCCCTTTCCCCCCCCCCCCCACCCCCTTCCCTCTGCAATAGGTGAAAAACCATTTAAGTGTGAGTTCGAGGGCTGTGACAGGCGCTTTGCAAACAGCAGCGACCGCAAAAAGCACATGCATGTGCACACTTCCGACAAGCCCTATCTCTGCAAAATGTGCGACAAGTCCTACACGCACCCCAGCTCCCTCCGAAAGCACATGAAGGTAAATGGAGGGCGCCTGGCGTGCGGGCCTGCCCGGGCGGAGGGCGGCGGGGCCGGCGGGCCGTGCCCGCGGGCCGAGCGCGGCCCGAGGCTCCGGGCCCGAGCTCAGCCCCCGCCCCGCCGGGCCGCGCTCGGCCCGGGCCCGCCGCGGGGCCTCGGTCGGTGCGGGTCACCCGGGGAGGGCAGGGAGGCAGCGCCAGGACGCGGCCGGAGCGCAGCCCGGCCTCGCCCGGCGGGCAGGGCCCGGGGCTGGGGCTGGGGCCGCCGGGGAGCCCCGCGGGAGCACCCGAGCCTGGGGCCGGGGCCGGGTCCCCTCGTCTGGCGCATCCCCGGGCGAAGGCCTCCGTCCGCCGCCGCTCTCTATCTCTGCCCGGGTTTTCTCTTGCAGGTCCATGAATCATCCTCGCAGGGGTCCCAGCCTTCTCCCGCCGCCAGCTCAGGCTACGAGTCCTCCACCCCTCCAACCATCGTGTCTCCATCCACAGAAAACCAGACTGCCAGCTCCTTATCCCCTTCCTCCTCCGCAGTCCATCACACGTCCAGCCACAGCACGCTTACATCAAATTTTAACGAATGGTACGTCTAAAACGCTAAAACAACACAACAACAACAAAACACAAACCGAAACAAAACAAAAAAAAAGCCCCAAGCGAGCAAACAAATATCCTATTTAAAGACTCCAAAATAATGGACACTGAAATCAAAATTTGAATGAGCAAACAAAAATAAAATGCTGCCAGTAGACCCAGGACTGAGTAAAATGAAGATTTAATTTTTAATTTTTTTTTTGTCTTCTATTATTTTTGTCTCTCTCTTTTTTAATAGTTCCTTTTTAATTTTTTTTATTTTTATTTTTATTTTCTGACTGTTTTGCTCTGTTCCAAGGCTTGGTAGGCGAAGGGGTTAGTAGAATGCATAAGAAGACAAGGTTACCAGGGCAAATGCCAACTGTGTAGGGCTTTACTGGAAACCACTGATTAGAGATCGCCAACTGCATGTCTGCTCGGGCAGCGGCCTTCCCCCCCACCCCCTCTTGTAAATACAGAATTATTAGCTTCAAAAACAAAACAACAAAAAAAGTGTACTGTTTGATTTTGTAAATAGTTATATCGCAAGTTGAATAAGGGGGATATGTGGATTTGTGGTCTTTGCATATATGTGGGGGGAGGGGCGGGCGGGCGGGAGCGGCGGCGGGGGGGAGGAGGAGGTGGGGGGGCAGAGGGAAGAGGTAGAAATTCAACTATTTGTACTGAATGGCAAGAATGTTCTAGTAAATGTGTATCAAAATGTGAATTACTTTGTATTATTACAGTCTAAACGTCGATCTAACAGAATATTATTGGTATTAATGTGCTTTTTTGTATAAAGTGCAACATTTCGTCCCAAAGTCCAGTCTAAGTAGTGCAGTAAAATGTTGTTACACGTCCTGTCAAGAAATTCGTATAGTGAAAGCCTGGATCTGCGTGTCAAACTGTTACATTTGTTTATGTAAAGTGATATTAAAAAAAAAAAAAGATATAAACTATATCTGTCCGTTGCTTTTGGCAAATACAAGAACATAATGTATATAAATCCTAATTTCCATATTTATCCGCATGTAAAGGTCCGGTTATACCTGTTACAAGATATTCAATATTTATGGCTAGAAGAATTGGTATGTAAAATTTAGTTTACAGAACTGTTTGGTAACATTTCGTACCTTATTAAAGATTCTTAAATCCCAAGAATTGTGGTAGGAATTCTTATTCACTAAGTCAACCTGCTGCAACTCCTACTAGCTTTAGGATATTAGAATAAAACTGTCCCAGTTTTTCACTGCTTTCCATTATGTCATCACTAAAGCAGCAAAGGTGATATAAATGTGATAAATGAAAGGATCCCTGCTGGCATTACTATAGTGTGTAATTAGTATTTATATCAAAATTTATGAAACAAATTTTCGGCCGCAGTATAATTTAAATGACCTTTGCAGACATAGAATAACAACCATAAAAATAACAGAAATAGATTGCATATGCTACATAAATATTAATGTGGGGAATTGTTACACGAGAAGTGCTGCATTCCACTCCAACACTGTCCATGAATCTGCATAGACTGGGTCCCTAAATTAAATTAATTCGGATAACATATATTAGGAGATTTAAAACAGAGGAGATTTCGGTTGCTATTTTAATTTAAGGCATTTATGACCATAACTAATTCTTAGGCAGTGGATTCATGACTTTCCTTGGGCCTTTTACTCCAAGAAGTACAGCACTGTTTCACGAAGGCCGTTGTTGTTGTTGTGTGTATTTTTATTTGGGTTTTTTCTTCTTTTTTTTTTTTTTTCTTTGCTGATATTCCTTAAAACGTGATGTTAATTTAAATCAATTACTTCTTATGTTATGTTATTATTATTACTATAATTTTGCTAGTGTTAATAGCTTTCTAAAAAAATAAATCTAGGGCATAAGAATTATTTTATGTAATTTGATTATCTTTCTATCTCTTTTATTTATTTCTCATTTACTTAAGAAATTCGTTCCATTGGCTGGCGTTGATACAGTAAATTTGTAAATGAGAAGACAATATAAAAAATCTAAATTACTTGTGCTTAATGACTGTAGCAGAACGCCTTTTCTCTAAATCAGATTGTCTTCCTTGCAGTTTAGTTTGATAGATTTGCAAGCTGTACTGCTTCCACTAACTTAGCTACGGTTGTTGGAACTGTTGGGCTTTGTTCCTGGTTGTAGCTTGCATGATCGCCCCATTAAGCAGACAACATATCAACAGACAACACAAATCATGAGGTTGGCTAAAGCTGCGAGGGCTTGTGATATGTCATAGAGTGAATTGCACAAACTGACCTTCCAGTAGACCAAGATGACACTTTAACAGCTTCTTTAAAGAAATATTATGTGTACAGCGAGTCAATAGCCATATTAACCGCTCGGGGGGCGGGGGTGCGGGGGAAGCCGCTCTCCCCTCGCATTCGTGCGGGCACTCCTCAGCCCCGGCGGTAACCCGCCCAGAGCACAGCCCGCTGCCTCTCAGCAGCCCTCCGCTAGAATTTTTCTTTGTCCGTAACATTTGTGGGTCTCCCTCGGAGACTTTCCTCTGCCCGAAAGCGCACGCCTCAACCCCCACCTCCAAAAAAAAAAAAAAAAAAAAAAAGAAAAAGGGAATGAAAAGCTAGTTAGCTACTTTGTCTTTCTCATCCGAAGCCTCACTGCTGCCAGTTCGGCATCGCCTCCTGCTCCCTGCAGCACCCATGGGAAGGCTTTGCTTTAACTTTACTTTTTACAAAATGTTATTATTATAAGGCTAATATCAGTTTTCAATGAAAAGAGCGCCACCTTGCAGGGCTTGGCGAGATAGGAAAAGTCGGAGCCCAGCGGGACCGGGGCAGAAAGTGTTGAGACTTGAGAAAATGTAGCCCACCGGGCAAAAGAGCCAGGGGAAAAAGTGTTTCATGCGCCTAAAATGCTGCTTGTTGCCAGTCTTTCAGGGCAACTGTCTCTGCGACTTTACCGGGCACCGGTTATAAAAAAATAAGCTTGAGCGTATCTAAGAAAAAAAGAATTCTTGAGCTAGTCTGAGGCATCCATCTGTAAAGTAAACCCGGAGAAATGTGGTGAGGGTGAGATATTTTAAAGATGCGTATTGCAAGTTTCTTTGAACTTGTGTAAAGTCCCTAGTGGTCGGTTAACACAGATCTGTTACTTGTGTGTATTGGAGCACTTGGTTAATGAGAATTCTTTTAAACTTTCAGTCTGAGGTTTGTTTGAGCGTCCTACAGCAGAAAGGATGATTCTAGTGGTATTGTTGCTGCTGCTGTAGGTTTTTTATCTGGGGTGAGGGGGAACTGTGCGATACTGGTTGATCTCCATCTCGTGTATGTTCTGAATTAGCGACGATCACTGGGGCTGGAATTGTTAATGCTGAATTCAAGTCCACGCCATGCTGGTGCTTGTGCTGTTCGCTTGGCTCTGGAGAGGGGAGCAGTGCTTTGAAATCTCCGGCAGAGAGAGGGGTGTTTTCAGGCAGAGCGGTTGTGAGGTTTCTCTCGGCGGTTTCTGCGCTGTTTTAGTCTCTAAAGTCAACTTTCCTCTAGCCAGGCTCCCTTGGCGGATTTACTCACGAAAGCTGGCAAGGAGAAACACCGACCCCAGCTCTCCAGCCTCAACGGAGGCCATCATTTTCTCTCTGATGCCTGGCTCTGGAGATGCTGTCGCGGTACTTTTCCCGCGTGGGAAAAGTAGATTTGGCAGCCCACGGCAGGCCGTGCCGCCAGCCCCGCGGAGCCTGGCCCGGGGTAGACAAAACGCTTGGTCCGATGTCTGCCGTGCGCAGCCTCCCGCGCCCGCGGAGGCTCCCGCCGCCCGGGGGAGTGCTCCAATATACCCAAAGCAGGACGGCAGTGCCGGCGGGGGAGAGTGCAGGGGGCTGCTCGGGAGGGTGTGTGGAGGGCTGTGTGTGCTGGCCCCTCTCGGGTGGCAACCCCCGGCCGTGCTTGTGCCGTTTGCACGCAGAAAGTTAAATGCAAAACAATAATCAGGCGCTTCCACTTCCCCCGCCAAAGACTCGCCTTTCAGGTCGCTTTAATGGTTTGTGAGTGATCGCTTGAATTTATTAGAAGGCAAGTCCGGCATTCATAAGGCAAAGTTAGCTTCTTTAGTCCAGACACTGTTTGAAATGGGGGCACCCGCTCCGCGCTGGCCTCGTCTGGCTATCGCCCTTCTTTTAGCCGTGAGGCAGCAGCAGTCCCTGGACTGATGCACGGAGCATCCACACTTTTATTAACTGCTTTTCTGGCCACGCTGGTAAAGGGCTCTGACTTTGTAAGTTTTCCTGTGTCCAGAACCCTTGCTCCTTTCGGAGCAACTCCTGACAGGAGCGAGCAGGGAGCCGGCGGGCACGCAGGAGCCCGGCTGCACGCCCGGGGCCGCAGGAGCCCCGGCGCGGCCGGCGAGGAGCCAGAGCCCCGCAGCAAAGCCCGCTTCCAGCAGGCAGGACAGGGGAGGAGATCCCCGCTGGAAAGGGCAGAGTATTCCAAGTGACCTGACGCTAAAAGAACCCGTGTGCGCTTTGCCGCTGGAGCTCAAAGTGAGAGGAATTCGTGAGCGGTACGCCCACGAAGGAGGCCGTGCAGGTATCGGGCACACCGTGCATCACCGTCACAAAGTTTGCATCCGAATTTGCACCCACCCGTGCCCCGCTGGCACCCGCAGCACCCTGCCAGGCCGCACACGGCCGTGCCCGCCCGTGGCACCCGTGCGCGCCGGGCACCCCGACAAGAGGGCTCCATCCCCGCGGTCAGCGCGGCGCTCCCGCGGGGATCAGCACATTTTCCTCAAAAGGTGGTTGGCGATTCCCTGCTGAGCGGGGCTTTGCTGCCGGAGAGAGGCCGGGGAACGCTGAGAGGCCCGGCCCGGCCGCGCAGCCCGGCCTGCGGAGCGGCTCCGCGGGCGCGGGGGGTCCCGTGGTGGGCACGGACATTGCCTGTGCTGTGGCTACAACCCACGGGACACACAGCCGCTGCCGCAGATGCCCACAAGATCACCGAAATCACGGTTCGCGTTGCAATTGTATTACAAATACGCGCGTATCTGTACATTACCTCTCCGTCTACATTTGTATGTAAAGAAAGAGAGGTGTTTCTAGAAAGACACACATTCAGGTGTTTACACGGAAGTATATTTTCGAAAGCTCACAGAACCTCTATTATGCAATGCAAATGTTTCTGTACAATGGGTGGCATTTGTAACAGAATGGGTGTAATTTCCAAATTCACCAGAAAGATTAATGATTGAGATTTCTGTTTTGAGTGAAGGGCAGGTCTGATTTCCTGAACCTGCTGAACGTATGGAGGTGGGTTCCATTTCACCGCAAAGATACTGCATTTTAGGGAGCATTGTTTATTAAAAATGGCCCAGGTTTTTATTTTGTATCATTTTTCCTCCTGTCTGCTAACGTCTATGGGTCAGATTTGGTTCATCTTCGATAACATGAAACACGATCCTGTGAAGCGAAGGGGCTATTTTTATCATGCAGCTGGAAGCTGTCATCAATTCATAACATTTATTTCGGCTTTAGAACGATAGTATAAAATAGCATGAAGTTTCCAGATGACGCCCGTACTGCAGACAGGATTTTTCAAGTATAATAAATCAAATTAATTACCTTTTAGATATATACGACCATACTACCTCTCTATGAAACTGCTATTAAAAAAATGCTCGATGGGTGCATCTGTGATTGTGCGTGTGTTTACATCTGGGGACCCAAACACAGAATTAGCTGTCTGGGGTAGCTGCAGCCAGAAAGGTCTCAGGATCAGTGGGGCACACTCAGTTCCGAGTCCTCACATGCCGCTTGTCGAGACGTGAGCACTGCTTCGCTTAGCAAAATGAAAGTTGTGTTTTGGCACTGGGCAGAACTGTAAGATCCTTTAGGACCCTTTTCACTTCCAAAAATGCCGTGAGGAAATATGACCAAAGAGTGACGAAAATATAAGCCCAGGAAAATACCCCCAACATCAGCAAGCTTCCCCCCGCCGGGACGTGTGCTTGATGTTGCCTCTTTTGGGGGCCGGGGGGCAGCGGGGAGGTTCGGGACTGACCACCTGGGGACGGTTCCTGGAGCGTGGGGGCGGTGCGGGAGTGTCAGAGGGGTATGCGTGCATTTGTGTGAGCACTCTGTGTGCGAGCGAGCAGTGCGGGAGCGATGTGGACGCGTGTGCGCATCTGCACGCGTGTGATGCGTGTGCGAGCGCCGTGTGAGTGCGTGAGCGCTCCGTACGGGTAGTGCGTGTGTGTGATGCGCGTCTGCCTGTGCCCGTGTGTCTGTCTGTCTGTGTGTCTGTCTGTGTGTCTGTCTGTGTGTCTGTCTGTGTCTGTGTGTGTGTGAGCGCCCGCCGCGCGCCCCGGCAGCGCATGCGCGCTGGCGGCGCGGCTGCACGTGCTGTTGAATATTTATGACGCGGCCCCGCCGCCCGCGGAAGGTGCGCGCGCCCGCCCCGCGCCCGCGCCGTGCCCGCGCTGTACCCGCGCCGTGCCCGCGCAGTGACCGCGCCGTGCCCGCGCACCGCCGCACGCGCAGCCCGCCCGGCCCGGCCCGGCCCGCCCGGGGCTGCCCCGCCGCGCCGTCCCCCTGCCGCGCAGCGATGCGCCCGGGCCGGCGCTTGCAGCCTCCCCTGTGCGTTGGGCAAACGCGACCTCCCTCTTCTAACGGGCTCCTTAGCGAGCCCCCGGCCCCCTCCTCGCCGCCCTTCTCAGCGCCGGGGGTCGGCGGCCGAGTGGCTTTTCGTGGGTTTGTATGTCAAAACGCGATGGGTACAGTCACCAGAAGAGAACCGTCTCTGGGGAAGGGAGAAAGGTTCTTGTAATGGATGCCTTTCTGCTCGCTCCTCTTAAGAAAACCTCATGATACTGTATGGCCCATCATATTTTATTGCTGATATATCGACATCGCATGATAGATCCGAGGAAGAAATGCAGGCTCTTGGCATTTATTTCTTGGTGGGCTGTAGGTTTTTTGGTTTTGGTTTATTTTTTAACAAATAGTCGTAATTCCCAGTACTCATTGTTCAGCTGCACAAAGTGATTTTAAAGCCTTTTGTAAGGTGGCAAAATAACATCCCATGGTATCAGAAATGTGCTTCTGTATCTTGGTAATGACGTGGTAATTCTCTTTGCCCTGAGCCCGGTGGGGAGCGGGCAGGATGGAGGCGGGAATCCTCGGAACCTGCGCGGGCTGCCGGGCACACCTGGGCACTTGCCCCGGCCCGGGCACGGCCTCGTCCGCACGGCCCGGCCCAGCACCCCCGAAGCTTGCAGAAAGGCCCTTCTGGGTGGAGCCAGGCTGACTGGAAATCGCCCAGCGAAAATTCCCTCTCCGTAGCCTCTGTCTCCCTCTTCCCCCTCCGCCATAGCCCACCTCTCTCCATCGCCCCCTCTCCCCTCCTTGCCCGGCGCTGCAGACCAACGCGCCCATAGGTGTGTGCGCCTCGGCTGGGCTGTGGAAGCCTCTCCGGCCAACACCTGGAGTGCCTGTGTCCCCCTCCCGCATGGCTGAGGCTCCCTGCACGCCCCAGCCGGCTACAAGGGGCGACAATAAAGCCGATGTCCATCATGTTGCCTTTTCGTTTCAGAAAGGGCAGATCTTGACCTCGGTTCCCCAAGTGGAAGCTTGTCTTGGGCACGCACTGTTGTCACCATTTGCTCCAACATTTAAACAGACGTGTATTCATGCACATTTCCCCCCTGCTTTCCATCCAGGCTTTTTTTCTTTCTTCCATTTTCCCCCTCAGCCGAAGGGGAAGCTCCCCAGTAATTGCAGGGGCGCGGGAAGGGCGTTCAGGGGGACAGCGGCAGCCGGGCACACACCTGAGTCACACGCCCACGCCTTCGCGTGGGAATCCGCTCCCACCATTTCGCTCCCAAGAAAACTGTTGATCTCTAAGTGTGAGCCCTTTGCATTTAGTGCTCATGGCTGCTTCATTTCCTCCCTCCCCCAGCCCCTTCCCCTCCGGGTTCGTCCCTTGTTGTGCTTCCAGAGATAACCAGGTCCCCCCGGTGGGCTGGGGCAGGCGCGGGCGTCTGCGCCAGGACGGGACCGCGCAGCGCTGGCTGCGGGGGCAGAGGAGGGGGACGTGCCCTCGCTTCTCCGCCAACTGGACAAGAATGGGCTCTATTATTATTGTTGTTGTTGCTGTTGCTGTTAGTAATATTATTGTTATTGTTATTGTTGTTGTTACTATTATACTAATTTAAAAATTATCCCTTTGCAACTTGCAAAGCGTCCGTAAATTTACCTTAAACCTGCTTTTTTTTTCCTAGCCAATGGTGTCAGGGGCCGGCTAGCCTGTCCCTCCGGAACATTAACCCTTGAGGCTAGCTGGAGTGAGTGAGAAGCAGAGGTTTGGCCCTGAGGAGCCGTGTGTGTAGATCTGGCACAGCTTTGCTCCCTTAACTCCTGGATCTTTGTTTTGGTGGCGACCAGGGAGAGCAGGGAGCGCTGTGCTCGCATTTCCCTCTGGCTTTTACACACGCACACACACACAAATCCCCCTTTCCAACTTTCTGCTTTTTGCGCTTCCCTTCCAGTTTTTTCACTTCTCAGACCTACTGGCAGCATTTGCCGAGATCTAGACCCCCGTCGTGGTAAGTGATGCTTTTCTCCATTGCAAAACTCGCTCAGCTCTCGGCTAGCTGTCCCAGGGATGGGTGTAGAAGTTGTATTTGTTTGGAACAGAATTGCCCAACCCCAGTGGTTTCACGTCAAGCAGCACAGAGTAAAACTATTGTCGTGTGTTAACTCTGAATGGGAGCAAACATACCAAATAATCACAGTAGCACGGCACTAATGTCATTCTTTTTAAGTTTGCAAAGCAACTTTTTTTTTTTTTTTTTTTTTTTTTTTTTTTTTTTTTTTTTTTTTTTTTTTTCTTATGGGGAAAGCGACCCTGTGTTTTCGGTCGGAACTTATATATTTACATTACACACCAGATCATAACAAACTATACAAAGAATGCAGCTGCCATATGTGCTTTGTGAACATGCAATTATGATTGGGGGGTTCAAACATTCAACTTAAGTGTTGCAGACACACTGATACCACACTGCAAGGTTCGTGCACTACCTGAAAACTCACTCCATATTTGGGAGAGGAGCTAGACAGACGCTGCATTTTTAAAACCTCTATTTTTCCTTTTTTTTTTTTTTTTTTTTTTTTTTTTTTTTTTTTTTTAATAAATCAACTTCAGTAAATGCCTCCTGGACGTTTATTTTTAATGTACAGTCTACAGCTCTGACTGGATCAAATTCACGATTATTCAGATGAGGTTGAATTTGAATAACTTGCTGGTTTCTCTCCCCCTCCCTCCCCCATCACACTCCCCCTCCTCTTTTTTTTTTTTTTTTTTTTTTTTTTTTTTTTGGGTTTGTTTGTTTGTTTTAAAAATTAAGAAAATGCAGAGAACCGCTGAGTCCGGCTGACCTTTGGCTGACATAATTTAGCAGGAGACCGGTCGCAAATGAAGACTGGATAATTTAGACGCTCTAATTCTCCGGGTAAAACGATACTCAGCGCCCGGCTCGCAGCTCAAGGAGCCGGGCCAGGGGCTGCCCCGCAGCTCGGGAGCCCCAGGGCGGCGGCAGGAGCCCGGTCCCGGCGGAGAGGAGCGGGGAGCCGCGGGCACCGCCAAGTTCAGGGCTCGTCCCCTGCGCGCCGCCGAGAAACGAGCCCGGTCCCCGCCCGCTGGTGGCTCCTCCCGCGGTCCCCGCTCCGCGGCCGCGCAGGGCCCGCGGGTGTCACGAGTGGCGGCCGGGCCCGGTGGCTCCGCGCTGCCGCCGGTGGCTCCCCCCGGCCGCTCCGCTGCCCTCGGGGCCGGCCCGGTGGCGGCGGGCGAGGGGCCGGGCGCGGGCGGCGATCCGCGGCGGGCCGGGGGCGAGGAGCGGCCGCAGGACGCGGGGCCAGCCCCGCCCGGCCCGATCAGCTTGTCGGGGTTTATCTCGTTAAGTTCTGCAGGACGTTACCAACGTGACGAGGCACGGGAAACTCTGGAGAGGGATTAATCTCCAGAAGTTGCTGTCACAAAAAGAAAAAAACCAAAAAAAGGCTGAAAAAAGAGAAGGAATCGGGGTTTTGTATTTTAGGCGGTCATTTGTTGAGTGTGTGCGGGTACCGCTGCTCTACTCAGGCTGGCTGGCCGGGGATCACTGCTGCGGGGACAGCGGAGCGTTGTCGCGGCGCAGGCTGATGTCCTCTCCCCGCGGGAAGAGGTGAGCGCCGCTCCCGCACGGCAGGGCAGGGGCACGGCAAGGGGCCGAGCCTGAGCTCCTCAGGCAAAACTTCCACCTTAGGCGGGACCCAGCTCCCAGCCGACAGCAATTTCCCCCTCTCTAATGAGTCGCCTCTGCTAATAAATGGTGCCTCTACTCAGGTTCCTCAGCGGGCTGCAGCTGAGTCCGAGAGAATTTGATCCTTTATTTCAAGATGTGCTTTAACAAAACTGCTATAACGTTGGCATTTTATTAGGAGCCTATTGTTTCCAAATTAATCCTTAATCTATGAAAACGTCTATCCTACCAAACTCCATTCACCTCTGTGCACCCCTTTCTTCCTCCACATCCATTTTACTGCTAAGAACCTAGCTCTACATTTCCCTGAATCATCTGACCATTAATTTGCTGGGGAGCTAGCTGTTTCATCCAGATGGATATAATTCTAAATAAACTCAGAAGAAATGCAAAAACATGTACTTTTCTGTCATATTACCCCCCGCCCCCTTTTTTTTCTCTCTTTTTTTCCCCCCTTTCCTCTTTAGTCGGTTTGTGTTGAGCAACGCCTTCAGAAACTTCATTATCTAAAAGGCAGACCTAGAGGGCAGGGACTTTGGGAATAGTTCCCTTTCATTGTGAAACTGTCTAAACTTAGAGCAGGGTTGAACATGTCCTCAAATCTGCACCTTCCAGGAAGAAATGAATGATGTGCCAGACACTTCACTTCTAGTCAAAAAAATATAAACCAAATGCTGTGAGGTTCAAACTTCCTTCTCAGGCCTATTTTCTGTGCGCATTTTACAGTCTGAACCTAAAACGGTCCCCTCAGAAGCTGATAAAAAACTCGTGTAGATGTTCTGGAATATCTTTTGCTCTGTTTTATTTCAAGTAGATTTTACTAACAATTCATATGAAAAGAAAACGGACGGTCAACCCGACAGGATACCTTTGCAGGCTGCAGGCCAAGCAAGCTCAAGCAGCTCACGTTAGACATAAAGTTGGATTAGGTGTAATATTTCTGAAAAAAAATCCCCCTTCCCCCTTCTTCCCCTCCTTTCTCCCCCCCCACAAACTGATATATTTTTGCACTTAAAACAGCTATTATCTAGGAAACACCCTGAAAATGCTCATCTGCTAGATAAAACAAGTGCTGAATAGAAATGTATTTCCTCTATCTCTGCGATATAAATCAAAAAACATTGTTAATATATATGATTGAAAAATCAAGAATTTGTAAATATAATGCCAGCATACAGCACTCAAGGTATTTTTTCCTATTTATAAAAAATAAATGTTTAGTTATTCAGATTTGGATTTTCCTTGTTGTATCTTTATGCTTTATTGGCTTTTAAGGTTTAGAAAGTGGGGTTATAATACAGGCAGTTGCACATCTAATGTGAGTATCTATGTTTGAATCAAAATCAGTATCTTTCACATAGGTGAGCGAAGCAGGTTATATATGCTTACAGCAATTTTTGTGTCAGTCAGATTTTTTTATCCATTTAGATTTTGTTATTTATTTTTATTTACCATTCCTGCTTGCTGCAGGACTTTCACTGAGATATCCCTAATATGAGCATTTGTAATTGTCTTGTTAGTTTGTTTGAAATATTCAGGATATTTTTTTAAAAACTAAAATGAAAATATACTTTTGATGCTCTATTCTTTTTCTGTCGTGATCTTTGTAGGGGCTGTCCAGCCTCTGTGTGTGTTTGGTCAATATACCATGTGGTTCATACTTCCAGAGAAATTTTTAATCCTACAGCAAATTGTTGAATGTTCCTGTAAGGAGCAGTGGACAAAGGCTACCAGGAAGGGTGACTACATTAAACTGGTGAAACACATGAGGGCTGAAATAAGGGACTGAACCAAACCACACTGAAATCAATGGGAGACTCCTATTGAGTTGGAACAGGCTTCAGGCACAGTGTAAATCACTGTATAGGTACAGCACTTCTTCTCTCTTTCCAGTTTTGGTTTGGTTTATAGTGTGTTCTTTACAGGTAACATTCTATGTTAAAATTATTTACAGGTAACATTCTGGATTAAAATTTATTGATTCAGGTCTGGCATAAAATGTCTGGTCTGTTTTTGGATTCAAGTGCAGATAAGAACCTGGGCTGGTATTGCAGAGCTGGTGGAAATGACATGCAAATCACCTTATCCAAGCAGTGGTTGCTTTCAGGATATTTCTTAAAATATTGTTCTTTTAGACAAGTGTGTGTTTTTGTAGGAATGCAGCAACTATACAAAAGATTTGGTCAGGTCCTTTCCAGTAAATATTTTTTTTTCAGCCACACGACTAAAAGTTGAAACTCACCCAGATTATCATACCTATATTCTTGTCTGCCAAGGAGTAACAGCAATGAGGGACCCCCCTCTCTCCCACTGCTCTCTCAGCCTTAGCATGGTCGTACAAATATACCATAATAATTAATCCACTGCTAATATTGGAACTTGACTGTGAAAAAGCTGTTTTCTGCTAGGAGAATTCAGATGTGGTAAACACTGCTGCAACAAATGGAGTGTTTCTGTTGGGATATGCTATAAATGGTGTTTAGTTGGTTCCCACTGGAGCCATAAGTTTAGGATCAGATCCTGCTTAATATCATATTTCTCCTTCTCATGATACTTATTGACTGTAGCAAAAAGCACAGCTATTTAAAAAACCCTGTCCCTTAAAAAAATATATGGACTTGCTTACCTAGAAAATCTTGGTATCAATGGAATTTTTAATTTTCTGCACACATTTGCAAAGGACTTAAAGACTCCTTTACAAACTTAGCCTTATACTTAGATACTGTCTCCTTTTAGTTCTATTGTGTACTGAAGAATAGCTCATTTAATTAAAAAATCCTAACAGCATGAAATTGGGGAGTGTTGTCAGTAAGTTGCAGAGAAAGGGCCAAATTCTTGTTTTCTTATTCTGGCAAAATTTCCAGTTGGTGCTAGGTTCTTTATGAGGCTTGGACATATACTTTAAGACCCCATCAATAATAAATTTTTTTTACACTTGCTTAAGCATTTTCTTGCTGGCTGATGGTGGCAATCAGAAAACTGCATGTTCCTAGTTTTTCTTGTCATAAACTAGGAAGTGTTAAGATGAAATCCTAAATCTTTCAAAAAGCTGTAAACAGCTCACTTCTGACATGAATCTGTGCAGGAACAATCTGTCCATTCTCTTCCAAGAGGGACTTCGAGTTAAACTACAGGATAAGTTCTGCAGCTTTTTAACTTTTCCCCAACCAATGCTGTCATTAGTTAAAATATTATTTTTACCTGTAAAAGTACAATGAAAGGGCTTTACAGTCCAGATCTGTTTATACCCTGTAGGTCTAGTAGAAAACCAAAGTTTCTCCTCTGCCATGCCCAAATAAACAATGACCCTATTTTCAAGTTCCGCTCAATAAGTGTGCTAAATGCAGAAAGTATTTTGAGTAAATGTCGTGCAGCTGTTTGGTCACTCGCAATTCCTGTGGTATCGTGTCTGCCTGTGTTCTGTGTACTGCTATGGATACTGCAAGTGGACACTGCTACTTCTGACACATCTTGTCAGATTTCCTACAAGTCTACAAGATTTTTTTTGCAAGTAGATGAAAATAATGAAACATTATAAATATTAGATGGTCTTGCTCCAGTGTGTGGTGCTGTAAATCTCTGGAGATTTACAAAGAGACAGTGACAACACGAATGCAATTACACACGATACTACTTTATGAGCTAATTCTATAAAGCAGCATCTCAGCTGTGCACTGACAATAATTTTTCACGGCGACTTTTGGAATGTCCCATGGAACCTTTTAATAGATTAATTATTTGCTCATCCCAAAATAAATTTGCACGTGGCTACAATTAAACAAAAGGCCCGCCGCTGCTTCAGGAGTTTTGCCTGAGAAGGAACTCGGGACAGACCCAGTTGTTTCAGGGCTCACATGAAAAAGCTGAGATGCTGTGATAATCTGCCAGGACGCTCTGCAGCACAGCCATATGTGCCCCTGCAAAGCCTTTGCACTGTCCACTGGGCTCTAAAGATTCTAGGCTGGTGAAGGAGAAATGTTTCTTCTCTGTTGCTTCAACAGGTGACTTTGAAACGACCTATGAATTCTTCCACTTTTGTCAAGCTGAGATCAATAGCTAGCATCGTTCTAGGAAAATACACGTAGGTATTTTCTCAAGGCATGCTAATTTGAAAAATAAGGTCTGGAAAAACACTTGTAGTGTTAGAGGATTCAAAGACTACTCAGAAAAAAAACAACTTTGGAATTGTTATAGCAGCTGCTATAATCTATTATGTAAATCATCTGGGAATTAAACCAAAATATTTTGTGAGATAGTTTTTGTCAAATAATAAATATGCGATCATTTAGACTTAATGTTTTTCCAGAGGTGTTATTGTTATGTGATGAAAGTGAAACCTCAGAGTACTCCTTCTTTTGACTGATGAGGATTTAATATTTATTTATAGCTGTGCCAATGATAACACTTGTATATCTGTTCAAGAGAACATATGTTTCTCAAAATTGGGTGTTGGAATTAGCGCTGTTGATCCATACCAAGTTATATTTGTCTTCTAGGTGTCACCTACATGTTCTTACCAAATTTAATCAGAGATACTAAAAGATAAAATATGTGAAAAGAAACCCCAAAATGCATAAGTGCCTTTGGCCACATTATTACTTATTTTAAGGTTCATTTATATCACCATCAGCCTCTCTGTAGAGACTTGATGGTTACTTTTCATTGCCTGAGTGTTGTAAAACTGGCTTTTATAAAAACAAGAATCAGGGCCTTTAATTCATTGTACCCTTCTGTACAGGGCTGCAGTTGGGACATGTCAGATCATCAGCCTGTTGACTAAAGTACAGTATGATTTCACTAATGACTTGGATGCATACTGCAGATTACCACATTTTACAAATTAGTGAGTAATCAAACACCATAAAAATCAAGGATACTGCATAATGAAATACACTTTATTCATTTATTTTTACAACCATATATTAGTTTTAATTATTTGCGTTAGCAGTTCACTGGCTGCTGGAACATGGAGGTATAGAATGAGGGATTTTTAAAAATTTTATTTGAATATCCAAAGCCCCTGTTGTAGCACTCTGGTATACAATCCTTTGTGAGAAGATGGGTGAGCACCCCTTCCTTCAGTGGGGAGCCTTGTTTCAGGGAAAATCCCTAAGAAGGCCCCGAGTTGTCAGGGCCACCCTGCTGTGTCCTGGTGAAGATGCTGGGGAGGACTGGCTGTCACCTTGTGAAGGTCACTGCAGCTGGGCTTGTTGCTCTCCTCTTTTGGATTTCAAAGAGCTGAGGAAGAGAGAGAAACTCGTGTTGGGCAGGGTAGAGCAGAAGCCTGACTTGAGCGTCCTTGGCCACTCACTGGAAGCACTCCTCTCTCCTGTGCCTTCATTCCACTCCTTCATCTTCCTTTCCTGCTCCACACATCAAGGCCACACCACAAAGAACACCAAATTGTATGTTTTACCCCTTGTTTCTGGTGTAATATCTAGGGATGGATCAGGCAGTGGAGGCTTCTCTATTAGGTGCCTGTAGCCTTCAAGGAAGATTTATTCCTGAGCTCCCCTCCGAGGTGTTCACCTCCAGCACCGTGGGCAGAAATCATTCCTTTCACATCTGCAGGATTAACTTCTGTTCCTCCTGAGCTAGTTTGGGCCTCTGGCATGGAGAAGAACATCCCTTCAGGGTCTTAATTTCTTGCCATTCCTTTAAGAAAAGTACTCATTTTTGAAAGTGTCAAGGTAAATATTTTGTGCATGTATAAAAATCTGCAACATGTATAGTCTGTTTTGTTTTTTTCCTCTGTACATTTAATTTTCTCTTCCATATACTGGCTTGTCATCTGGCAGTTCCACAAACTTTCAGTTGTTAAAACCATTTCTCTTTTTTCCTTATATTTTCAGTTTGATCCATGAATGGCCTGTCAAGAGTTTTGTATTATTGTAAGCTGAAGTTTGGATGGTAGCAGCGACAGGCCACTAACCATAATTGTGTTGCTGTTACCACTGTAACAAATTTGTGTCATTTAGCTATATTGAAGCTTGGGAAGTACATAAAGGCAAATGTAGTACTGATGAATATTTATTATACTGCTGTGGGATCTTAGGTTTAACCATATTTGCTTCAATTCTGCAAAAATCTAGCAGAGTGGATTGTAACAGAAAATGGGGGAGAAGGGTGAAAAACCTTGATGCAAAAATTATTTAGGACTGTGGAAAATACTTAATTATTTAATTTTATTAAGAACAGTGTTAGGGATAGTCTTCTTGCAAAGACTGGGGTAGGAGACACACACATGACGTGACCTGAAGTCAGTAACCAGTGTTGGACAAGATGCTGAACACTGTGTGAGGTACACAGATTTTTCTCATTTGACAGTAGTCAACTGAATGCAGGTTTATGCCCCAAATATCTGTGTTTCTTGGTGACCTTATTAGAGAAAGGAAAATTTCAGCCCCCTCAAAGTCTCAGCAGGAGCAAGCCTTTTCCTGTATCACAGTCAGGGCAAAGGAAGGTTGTGTTCTCCACTGCTTCTGAGGCTAGAGGAGTATTATTAACCTACTTGAAACATGGTTTTAATGTGTATAAAACATGCTAACAATTTCAACTTATTGGCAGGACACTGAACTTTTTCTTTTTCCTTTTTTTTCAGATAAAAATGAATATAGGCAATAGAAAATTGATAGGCATGAGTCATAATGTTTCCCTTCTTTACTTCAAGGAATAATCTTTTTGAAATAGTCATGATCTGGAAATAATTTTTTTACTCCTGTTGATAATATAGTGTGCATTGGAGACTTGACATAATGAATTATATTTTAGATAATTATAGTCTTCTTAGAAGCATAGCAGCCAGTATTTATCGCATATGGAGGACCTCTGTGAGAATGGATCTCAATTTTTTTTTATTTTCAGTTTAGTGAGAACTGCAGTTATCTAACAACCAGTGAGTCACTGCTAATGGTTGAGTAAGAATCTTGAAGAAATTGTGAAGTGTTGCAATAAAAAGAGCATTCTCCATGTGCTGAGTCTGACTGTCCATCAGTGCAGCTGGGACAAACTGGACTGGCCAGCATCAATGCCCTTAAGTCAAGAATGACTAAAGCTGAACAATTTTGGAGGTTGAAGTAGAGGCTAAACAGACTCTAGATCCTGCACACAAACAACTGAATTAATTCCTTCAAATCTGGCTGATGGTTATGCTCTTTCCCTTGGCCAGTGAGTGTGTGCAAGATATACCATCCCTGAATAAGAAAACCTCAGACATTTACATGAGAACATCTCTCAAGGTCATAAAGTACATGTGCTAAAGACAAAAGGATATTAATTTCACCATAATTTGTGTGAGGGCTTTCAACAAGGCAGTAGAATGCATATTTTTAAGACTTTTTTCTCTAGTAATTTAATTTCTCAGGAAATGCTGCCATTAATATTTTATTTTGAGCACTGGGGCGCTAATGGTATTATCCATGTTTCTCTTTACTCCTGACAGTACACTCAATGCCAAAAACTTGTTCCAATAACATATTTATCCCCTGGTATGCATAAAGTCTTCTTTTTCTTCCTATCTCTTTTTTTTCTCCCCAATGCCCCTCACTTATAAAAAGCATCAATGTTTAGAAAGGCTGGAAAAATAACGAGATGGGGTTCATATGAAAAGCTGTGATTTTTCCAAGTGAAATTAGAAACAGGGTCCCTTTAACATGGAAATTTGATTTCTGTACAATTTGAGGACTCATTTCTGCAACTGTCACATATGTAAAATTTCCAGTAAAGTCAAAGAGGCCTTTGAATACAAAGAAACAGCACAATCAAGCTCTGAATATATATATTCCATATGCTTTTCTCTCTCTCCCAGTGATGTACATGCTATAATAATTTCATCCAGATAAAACTGTCATAATTTTAATTTTTAGAGTCCTTCAGCTTTTTAAAAAATAAAATTAATAAAAACAATTTCTGAGAAGAAGCAGTCCTCTTTGTGAGAGCATTTAATTAGCATCTCTATTTTTCTTTTTAATCTGAAAGGGGAAATATTGCATTGTCAGGACATCCTTGAATGATATCCTAGATATTTTGTTTGTTTGGAATGGCTTGAAATCACACAACTTTACTGAATTATAACCAGATAAATATATCTAAGCCTGAGGGCAGGAAGTCCTGGCAGTTGAGATGTGGGGAACATGCAGTTTGTCCATACCAGATTCTTCTGTTCTCTTTTACTAATAAATCTAGTAGAAAGCTTTGTTTTCACTCTCTGCATGATAAATAAAGTCTCTGTCTATGGTGCCATATTAGTGCTTGGTACTTATGCTTGTAATTCCACCTATTCTCATGGAGAGATGAGACCTCTGTGAACCAAACCTCATCAGGTCAGGCTTTGTTTGGGTTACTGCCTGTTCTGAAGCAGGGAAAATATCACATATTGCAAGTCTTCTGGGACTGATGAATCACACCTTGGCTTTGTAAGGTCATCTGCAACAGTTATTCGAGCTGCCAGACCACCCACCTCAATTTCTGATTTTCCAGTGCCCAGTTTTATTTTCTATTTACCCATTTTAAAATTCCCCTCCCCTTCTCCCTGATCTCACTTGTAAAAATCAGGTGAGAGGAGACTGTAAAAGTCCTTTGCATGTTCACACAACTCTGTTTGGTTGAAGCCTTTGGTAAACAATTTTTCTTGCATGACAGAGCATGTGCTGTGTGGCAGACATTTTTATGAGGTAGCCTAGGACAGGGCTAATCACATCACCCTGTCTCAAGTTTTGACCTTATCACTGTTGTGCACTGAGCCTAAAAATTGGACACTGGCAACCACATTGGGGGAAAATAAATGGGAAATGACATTTTAGTTAAAAAGAATAAGTAGATTTTATTTTATTGAAACAAAAGGTCATAGGACTTTTATTTATTGTTCTTGCATGAGTGTAATTAAATAGCTGCCATGTTGCCACGTCAAACGATTAAAAAAAAAAGGGATGATTTCACTTGCCAGGACCCAATTCATGGTTCTGCAGCTGTTTTACATTCAGGCCTTTAATGAAGCCAGTGGAAACTCTACCTGGAAAGCAATAAAAGAATAATATTCTTATGTGAAACATCATTTATAACATCTGTAATAAAGCAGGCTAAATCATACCTTTGCCATTTGAAATCATAAATAGTATGTTAGCTTTCAAAAGCAGCCTTTGTCCTTTTGAAATCTTTTGATGTCAGGCTGCTTCAAGAAAAGCCTAAGTAGATCTCTTCTGTACAGTGGTTTGATTAAGGAAAAAAAATCATTACAGAGTCTTCAGTACATCTCTAATGAAAAATAGTATATAAATGTGAGCCTGGTAATTCATTATCAGAATCAGAAACAGAAGAATTTGTTGATACAACCATTATTGCTTCCACAAGAAATAATAAAATAAGATATTCTAAATTGATTACTGGCATATTTTTAAATATATGGATATGTATGTGCATGCATGCAGATTGGTGACATGATCTTTAATAACCTGTGTTTCAGAATGTAATTTTTCACTGATGCACTAGAGCTCTTATTCATAGATTTATTGACACCTTTTACAGTAATAGCCTAACTGTACAATATCAGAGACAAACTCTGGCAGTACTATCAAGGATTTTTCTTAAAACAAAATAGGAATGGGTCCTGCAAATTCAGAAAAAACAAAATGTATTTCTGCAAATTGGAAAATGACAGTTACTTGCCAAATGCCAGGCTGCAGAGAGGGATGTGGTTTGGAAGGAGTATTTGCTGCAGCTTAAATATCAAACCATCTAAACCCAATGTAATGCCAGAAAGGCAGATCTGAGCCACACGTGTGTGACCTGCCCTGGGAAACCTGCACACCATGGCCAGTGCTGGGGCAGCCCTCCTGGAGTTGAGGTGCCGAGGCAGGACCTGGGAGAGAAACCCACGGTCAGAAGAAATGGCTGCTTTAGGGTGTTTCCTGAGTAAACCGACTCCAGTGAAAAATTCTCTGCTTTTTCACCCTTGAGTTTTTTTCATAGCTCTCACCTCTGGCACGGAGCTCTGGCACAGAGCTCACCAGCAGCTGGCTCACACCGTGCCCTTCCCTGTGTCCCTGCCCCAGCCCTGGGACAGGCGGGTCCCCAGGGTCACCCGGGTGTCTCCTGCCACCCAGGCCCAGCAGAAGCCAGGAGACCCTGCTGGGAAGGGGCTGGGATGGGGAGCTCTGGATAAAGGCAGAGGCTGCTTCTGCTTGGGAGAAACGAGCAGACAAAGCTTGTCCCAGCCCCTGCCAATCAATCACACCGAGCACAGACCAGTGGCCAGCCCTGGAAACCCTCGACCGTCACTCACACTAACAGAGTTATCTCTCCCCGATGTTGCCTCAGAGAAGCAGGTCCCAGATGTTACCTGCTTAATAATGTTCCCATTTCCCAAGGACAAAGCTCCCTGCAGCTCCTGCTCCGAGGGCCGGGAGGACACCTGTGGTGGGTCCTCAGAGCTTCGCCGTGCCCCGACAGCTGACGGAGCACATGGAAATGGCTCCTCCAAGAGGGACAATTGCATTAAGGCTTCAGCTTACTTTTTTTTTTCAATTTTTTATTAGGTAAAATAAAATAGGAGAAGCACAGTGCTCTAAAGCAAGTATAAATGTAATTTTGCTGCCCTTTTTTTGTTGTGTGGATGCCACTTGCCAAAAGGCATAGATAAATCATTTGGCTGGAATTTGTATCCCATGAGACACGTAGATTTCAGAAGTTTGAGACAGAGTCTCCTCTTTGCTGTGTGCATTTATGATGCAGGGGGCATCAGGGTGATTAGTTGCAGTGATACCAGGATGCATGTTCCCCATGACTTTGGGCCAATGTTAACGTTTCCTCTTTGCTTTCAATTTATTGTGCCCGAGGGATTGATGACCTCTAGGGCTCCATTTTCATATCATACTTTTGGCATGGATATTAAACACACTGTGATTGACCTCTTCTGATTTATAGCAGAGTAAGAGAACTCAGATTCATTCTGAAGTGGACAAGCTTATCCATAACTTCCAGATGTTGACAATGCAATTAGTCCCTATGTGGAAAGAAAGAGGGGTGTTTCTTCAAGCCCATATTCAATTTCCATGCTCCAATCCCTTTGTTTTAACTTGGCCCACATGCTGGTATGTAATAGTGATAGTTAGATATTTTGTTTTTGGAGTCATATCTGCACTCAACTCACTGATACATAGATGGATAAGGTGCTGGAAAAAGAGGGAAAATACCTCCATTACAAGCACTGTAAATAATTGGTCTTAAACAAGAATATACGGAGAAATCAAAAATACTGCTATTAAATACACCTTTGCTGTCTGCAGTAGAACACAAGACAGATTTGCAACATTAATTATTTCCACCAGTTTTGAGCCTGAAATACAAATATGTCAGGTATTTAAATACTAATTTACTTAAAAGAAATCCCTACTTTATTAAAACATCATTATGCATATTGAAAAGTTAAAAGTCAAAGCTATGTAGCTGCTGGGGTAAAATTCACATTTATTGTCCACTGAATGTGATGGAAATTGAATTTGTCAGGAAGCTGATTGATATCTAGAAGTGTTTTGTTTTCAGTGACTGGCACTGCCGAGTTACAACCATCTATCATCTAACAGGTAATTAGTCAGATTTCTCATCATGAGCCTTCAATCCTGCTGTTTTATTATTGAAATACCACAAACCAGTAAGCATCTGAATGCAGATAAAGTTCTCTGTCATGGTCTTAAGGACAAAGACAACATTTTGCAACTCAGCTGTAATAAGTTTGAATAAAAGTCACTGAAATGTGAGGCATGATATTAATATATATGGGAAAATGAAATCCTGGAAAACGTCATCAGTGTTGACTTCTTTTTTTCTGCAAAAGAAGCATTGAATATTAAAATCTTCAACGTTGTGATGTAGAAAAATATGTCCCTGTACAGAAAGAGGTTGCCTGAGGCAGGGAAACTTTTGGGGCTTGGGAGGATTAGGTGGAAATCAGGGTCTGTCTCTCTGAAGCACCACGTCCGTGCCTCCTCCCAGGGGCAGACATCAGCTCCTCCCATGCAGGACCCCCAGGTCCCTCCTGGGGCTTCCCAGGGAAGCCAGGCCTGCTCCTGCTTGTGTCTGTGGGAGCTCTCATTTGTCTCCAGAGAGAGCAAAGCACAGCTCACTGAGGCTGGCCCCATTCGCAAGTGGTGAAGAATGGAGTTTGGCACTCAGGTGGCAGCTGACCCCAAAAGTTTATGTTCATACAAGAACAGCTTTGTTGGAAGGTGTTTATAAACGCTGCACTTATGTTGAGTGCATGTTTGAACCATTTGCAAGCTCCAATAAAAAAGGATAAAATAAAGTATTTGATAACAGTTGTTACCTACATGACTGTGATATAACTGGTTTTTTTCTATGCATCCCTTCTCCCCTCATCTCTTTGAAGCATTCACTGTAGATGATATAACAGCAGTTGAACAAACCTTACTAGATAAGGATATAAAAAAGTAAAAATAAACTGTTACTAGAGCTTCAGGAAAATAACAATGAACTGATTACACTACTGAATGCATTGCATTCTGACTGCATTCAGTGTCTACAAGGAAATTGAAAAAGTGTTGCTGTTTATCCTTAAAATATTGCTTTTGTAACAGAATGCAATTTTATGAACTAATATTAGTAAAAACTTAATTAATGCTTGGTTTTGGAACTAATTGATGTAATCCAGCTGCACAATTCACTCATAGCACTGGCTTGCTGGCAACCTTGGTGGCTTCAGTGAAATTCCTAAATTTTTAAAGCTTAATTCTAATGTAATTTTTTTTGTGGAAGTCTATATTCGTAATATCCCAGCCCTTCATAATGTCAAGACGCAACACCCTTTAGTTCTTAATGAGTCATAAATGTTGTTATTTCCTAGAGAATTCCCATTGTTGAATATGCAAATCTTATATCCTTCTGTAATTCTGAGTTAGAAAGGATAATTCGCCATAGCTGATAAAGTATTCTTAGTTTATGTTACACACAAGAAAACAATTGCTAGGAAAGTTAGCTAATCATACTAAAAATATTTTTGATCCAAGATGTCAAAACATGTCTAGAACTAATAAAATTTCCAATGACTATCACTTGTTTAACGATTCAAAGAATCTGACAGTAGCAGAATTTAAATCACAGTGTATGTTATCAGATAGCATATATGTGAATATTGTATTACAGTATTTATTTCCAGTTTTCTTAAGATTATCTTGTACTGCAGAGCCAAGTAATTTTGAATTATGAGTTCATTGCGCATGCTTGAGCTGACATTGTCACATGTGAGCAAGAGGCTGAGACATGATTAACAGTGAAAGAGAAGAGTGTATATTAAAGAGACAGCTGAAATGTGGGGGAAGCTAGCTCTTGTTCCACTAGGTTTGGCACAGAGGAGGACCAAAACTTGGACGTTCTGAATAAGACCAGACTTTTGGGGAGAGTGAAACGGAATTTACACTTTGTGGCTGAGACCCATCTTTCAAGTAAATGCTCCCTGCAGAGGGGATCAAATAACCCCTTGATGGAAAATGCAAATATAAACCTGACCGTGAGCCACAGCTTTTCTTTACTCTCCTTCAGTACAAGAGGTCTCTTTTACGTGAAATTTGGATAGCTTGTGTGTTTGGGTAAACTAACTCCATCAAGCTGTTTGTAAACAAATCCCTTATTCCTTGTGCAGTTATTCTACAGGCCAACCCTTCCAATCCATCTGGAAAACAAGGACAAGCTCCTGTCTTCAGAGGATGTAGTGAGAAGAATTTGCAGTTAAAATCAGAGACATACGTGAAATCAGGGCAATTGAAAAAAACCCCCAAACTGGCAGAACATTAGGTGACTGTCAAAGTGTGGTGGAACATATTAGCAGTAATAAATAACCCAGAAGTCTTTTAATGGAAACAAACCAATGCAAACACTGAAGACAGCCAAGGCTAAACACCAACTAGATATAACTGCATTTTCAAAATGATTTAAAGGGTCAGAAAGCCATTCCCTGGCACTGCCCTAGTTGGACACCTGGGCAGAGGCAGTCAATTCCCCCTTCAAGGTCCCCAGGCTTTGCAAAATGCCAGTGGGGAACTGGGGGCCAGATCAGGGGAACAAGAAGAAGCAAAACCTCTTATGCATGGCAGACCTTGGAGAATCTGGCCATAGAGTAATACAGAAGTCAGGATTTCTCTAGGTTATTACAGATTAACAAGGTTTTTACAGGAACACTTCTAAGCAATAGGTCACAGGCTATGTTAGGCTTGCCGAATATTTGCAAATATGAGTTATAATCCTTGCCAATGCACTGAGCTAGTCATGTGGGATGGGAACCTTGTGCTTCAAGCTGTACTTTGAAGCAGCTTGTTTGAATGGCTGATGTGACTGCTGACTCTGGCATTGTATATTATAATTTAAAATAACTGATACTGGTTCTGGCTCCACCTTTTCCTTTCGTGAGCAGTTAGCAGTTTAAGAGCTCCAGTGTACCACCATTTTGTTTCTTGTTTTATTTTTCTGCCTCCCATCAAACAAGTACCTTGCTGAGGGCAGGAGGCCAGGGATGGCCTCTAGTGAAGTGTCAAGATGCCTTATTCCTCGGCAATCACCTTTGGACAGTTGTCACATGAACACATGGTCTCTCCTAAATGGCTATTCACCATCATTGGCATCAATAGCAGCTCCACTGGTCTCTAAATGGAGGAGCCTTGGGAAGTCCAAATCCTCTGCTCTCTCCTCCCATCTCCTCTGTGCCTGTGGTCTGTCTCCAGGCACTCGAAGTGTTCATTATTCCACAGGGCATCCTTCTGCTGGCACTTGACCACCAAGAGGTCTGTGAGCTCCGAGGACTCTGGCCAGTCACTGCCCAGTGTCTTACACAGGCAGCCTGGTGTCACTGGTACAGCATGGGCCACAGGGAAATGTAAAAAGGGGCCACTCTGACTTCCTGCCCTCTCTTCACAGTTTGCTGCCAGGTGCTGCCACCACAGTGGCCTCACGACCACCCTCGTACAGCCATAATCTGATAGAACAGGCCTGTGACAGCCCATACCCTTCAACCCTTTCAGTTTTGATGCTTTGTGGCTTGTGTCTCTCTGTGTGGATGAGTAACATACTCAGAGCCTTATTTAGACAAAAGTACAGAATAAATAGCAGTGATCAAATAGGCACCTTGCAGAGGTCTGCTGGAACAAAAGTGGCAGTGGTGGAGGGTCACAGGAAAGCGTTCTTCTCGTCTCTGAGCTTTACATTTGTTTTGAGAGAGGCGAGATCAATTTTGAAATGAAGTTTCAAAGCACCAAGTCTTCAGAAGGACTGCTCGAAACAGATTATTTTCCTTTTGATGTTAGTAGATTAATTAAGCCGCTGAAATCTAAAGTGAAGGGTAAAGTCAGCCTACCCTCAGCAGTAAGCATGAGCTGGCAAGTATGTAATGGGTACTTTTCTCTCACCTTTCAGTTACAATTTGGGCTTCCTGTTTGCAGTGATATGTGCAGGCTGTTCTTTCAGGAGATCCAGCAGGCACGTGCTGGTGCCAGAGCAGGGCACGTCTCTCAGTGCTTTTCCAGGTAAAAACCCTGTGTTCATCCTCACCATCGGAGGTGTGTGGGAATGGCATCACTGGTGCAGCTCTCATTCTCCTCACATGGAGAAAAGTGGAGGGACAACCTATCATGGAGAGACACAGGGGACACAAGAAGTGCTGATTTTCTCTCCTGTGGGTGCAAAAAGCCCCCAGTTCCACTCACACACCTCCAGGCACCTGAGGCAAATCCTGTAAGAATGGCAAGGTTGCAAGGGGCTGAGTACGTGGGGCTTAGCTAATACCCTCAGGGATAATGATAACTGACGCACTCACTGAAAGAAGCGCTTTAAAGTTCAGTGGTTGTAAAATGGATAATATATTAATGTTTCCGTGTGTTTATTAAATACTTAACAATGCAATTTTTGAAGACTATCCTAGCATTGCTATCTTTTTGCATGTGCTTAGTTACCATTTTAAACAGCTACAAAACAGTGACATGTGGTAGTGAAGATTTCCTAAGCATCCCAAAGCAATATATGTGTGTGATATATGACATCCTTCCATAAATCCTAAATTTACACAGTATGCTAATGCTTGATTCCATAATTTCTTTTAAAAATGATTATACCCTGCTGCTAAGAGCAAAGGCATACTAAAATCAGTTTTCTATGCTTTTCCAACAATGAAATGCAAGCCAGCACACCACATAACCAATACTTACCATATGTTAGAAGATAATCCAGTAGGCTTCAGACACTGACATGATTTGCTTAAATAAAAATCCCGTTTTTTAAGGCAGTAACAACAGCCTACCATTTTTATTATTCCTTTAGTGACCTATTACAGAAACACTAATACTAAATATAAATATTTTTATTGTAAATCAGCCTAGTCCATTTTCATTGCCTTTAAAATGGGATGGCACTGGCTTAGTTGCTGGGCTAGAGGAAAAAGAGCTGCCATTAAATCATTGGGTTGTTCGAAGAAATTCTCAAAACCAGAAAATATTCATCAGATCAAAAGAAGCCTAAAGAGCTGCTTTAAGATTTCTCTGGTATATTGGAGATGAGATGAAACAGTTCAATTTGATACTAAAATAATTAAATATAGTATGGAAAAATAGCTATAAAATACTTTTGTAGAGGACTGGTGTCTCTTAAGTGCAGTTCATTGCTTTCCCATTCTGTGCCAAATGAGACTTAATATTAAGCCCATGCTTAAGTGTTTGCAAATTCGGGGTCTAAGGAAAGAAAATGTGAAATGCAATTTTTATAGTGAAAGGAATGAATGCATCTGACAGGTTAACATTAAGGCTCTATGCACTAATGTGGCATCTTTCATTGTTACAGAATGATAAGAAAATAGAAAAATTGCATGTAGAAAGTAGAAGGTAGCGTATACATGAATTCCCTTCCTTTCAGACTCACCAGGGAAAACATACTTGATCTCAAGTACTGCTCAAAGGCAGAAAATAAAATTTTTTAAAGCTGAGATACTTCCAATTTTTCCCAAATCATTAGGACATCAGAGCTGAACCCTTAGCCCCACTGAAGTCAGCGGCAGATGAAAATACAGATTTAAAAGACATTTGCGCCTAATGTCACTAAACCATTTCTCTCATATCATACTTTTAAATACTGTTGTAATTTCAAATTATGTAATGACATGATACTTAGTAAAATGCATTTGTATCTGTGAGGCAGTGCTTTATATGTTTTAATGCAAAAATTGTGTAATAAATCTCAGCTTGTGGGATCTATTAACAGCCCAGTTTCTCCAGCTAGATGTGTTAGAATTTCTGGTGCCCTTTTTCTCAGACCAGACTATTCCAGCTGGAGTAGTGGCTAGTTTTATTGAGTAATGGACTGAGCAAAACCAGTAGTCATGGGGATACAAAGAGTATTCCCAATGGGAGCATTTGGCGGTATGTAGAAATATTTGTAATAGGAGGATCTGGCATGTGTCCAGCATCTGCAAAAAATGTAGACTCCTCCTTTACTCCCAAAATATGCAAAGGGTTTACAGCTGAGAACAGAGAAATGTGGGAACTCCACAACTTGACACATTGATCCTCTCCCAAATTGCCCACAACTGCATACGTGCTTTGGAACACCCTCTGCAAACCCCAACATTTGGATTAAGTGTTCGTTAGTTCTTTTTCTAATTAATACCAGAGCAAATTATTTTGCTCATTATGTAGTTAGCTATTTATTGGGCCAGATCCTAAGCTGAGGTTAATCAGCATAACTATTGATCTTTACAGAACTTCCCCAGTTATATCAGTTATAGTTCTGGGTATGTGACTTTATGTCATTTTTCAATAATACACTAGAAATTAAAAATGGAAGTATATGTTTGAATATTTATAGGTAAGTTAAATTCAGAATTTTGATAAGTAGAATAAAGTACACACAGGAATTAATTTTGGACTAGGTTTTGTAGAAACAAAATAGAATTCATTCTGTTAGCTGCTGGGATAATTTTTTGAAAACATATTCAGTATTACTGAGAGGATTCTATTGTGGCATAATCCCATTGAAATTAATAGCTACACTATACAACGCTAACTAACCAACAATTTTTTTTGACATTTGGAAAATATCACAGGTTATCTCAACCTTCTGTTCAGTCAGAGCTCACAGGTTCATTTTGTTGTAACCTACTTTAGAGACCAGTCAAGCATATCCTTTTCCTTAGTATTGAAAATTAGATTGTACTAATTGTTTATAACCTTGGGTTGTAAACGCATACCCTGGGAAAAAGTGTCAATAGAAGACACAGAAAATGATATGATTTTCCAATGGTAGGGATATTACTTTTGAGAAAATATAAAGGTACAATAATACTAACAAACTTATGACATGAAAACATGGATGCCACTTTCAAAACATTCAAACATGTAATCGCTGTTGTAGTAAATCTCAAATCCTGCCCTGTAGAAATGCAGGCTGTGAGCACATTTCAAATTAATGAATGAACTCACACATGGTGATGTACTAGAATTTAGGGAGGATTTTAAAACATCCTTATATTCCTAACTCACTTGTTAAATCAAATCATCTAAGTACTTTTTAAAATTGGCCATTTTCATTATTTACCAAAGGACTCACACAATTGCAGGCTAAACCTTAGTTATGCAAAGATGTATGTTTTCATGAAAGCGTTAGGGAATTTTGGCTTGAATAGTATTTTTCCATAATTGTAGTATTTCTTTTTCCAGTTCATTCTCTGAGTGTAGGAAGAGCCTTGGGATGGTCAGGGTTATCTGTCAGAGGAGGGATTTACTTCCACATGCACTCTGCAAAATAATAAAGCTGCTTGGAGGCATCTAAAGCTGCACAGTTTTGTGCCAATATGATAGTGTCACTTTCCAAAAAGGTGAGAGATTTACACCTTAAGGAAAGCATTTCCCCCATAGTTACCTGTATTGTGCTGTCCCAGATGAGACTGATTAGTCACAAAAACTGGGAGGCACATTGCTGGCAAACTCCTATCGCTGAATTTTTTGTCACATGAGGAGTTACTGTCCCAGAGGCTTTTAATGAGAGTTGCATGGCTAAAGTTTGGTCTACTCTAGAAGACCTTTGTGCAGAACCAAGGATTATTCCACCAACAAGAGAACTGCCTTGAAACTTGTAAATTAGAGTTGATTAGATAAATATTGTGCCCTTCCCAACCCATAAGCAAGATTTAGTACTCTAATATATATAAAATTGATTTTAATGTATGGTATAGAGCCAGTGGTCAAGAATGTATAACTATACCAACAAGATAAACTCAAATTGTAGGAGGTTTGAACAATCTTGCAACATGATGTATATGAAATGTATCATATAGCACTTGTCTCTTATTTTCCTGCCTATACCATGATATTTACACTTGTTTCACAAATAGGTAAACTGAATTACTTAGCAGTAGCTGTAAAAGACATTGTATAAATACAGATTTCTCCTGGTGTTTGTGTGCTGTGGTCCTGCAGTTCATTGCATGGTCAATTGCTGGAGAAGTTGTTCCTGGAGAATTTCAGTGGGCCTTTCTCTGTACAAAAAGGGCAACTTCTGAGGCTTACCAGATGTGGAATAGAGAGCAATACTGTGCTTTAAACAGGGGCAACATCTACACCCAGGTAAATGGTACTTCAGTATCAATACAGAAACACCTTGCAATCATCTGTGTGCATGAGGCTTCTTTTCTGCTTCTTGAGTCCTGTCTGTTCTACAGAAAAGTTGAAATACATTCATTCAGTAGAGCTTTAGTCATTGGTCCAACTGCAGAGCTCAGTAATACTCACCTTAATCTCTGGGGGAGAAGTTGTACCTAGAGCCACTCCTGAAGAGCAACAGAAGTATCTACAAGCAGGAAAAACTCTTCTTTGCAAAGACAGAAATTTCTTGAGAGTTAGGTCAAGGATTTGTCTGCCTGTACAGGGCTTTGTCAGCAGACCAGCAGACCTTCCTCAAGTAGACTCCTTGTATATTGGCAAAAGTGTACGTTGTCAGCACATCTTCTGCTGGTTCCCCAAGCAGGAAAACTATGCTGACAAAAGGACATTAACTGACAGAAGGAATGTTTGACCTTGTAATCTCACCAAAATTACAACTCGTCTGACAGAGATACAACAACTAAAAAGTCAACTTTGAGCTTCTGCTGGAAGTAAGAAACATATCAAAACTTGTCTTCCCTCCAAAGAATGAAGTGCTTCTCTTGCATAGTCTTTTTTGGTGTCTACCCTTAACACTGCATATTTGCCATTTTAGAACCAGAGAAAAGCAAAAGCCTGCAACCCCAAAGCCCACCCTTCAGAGAGTTCTTTCCTTGTGAAGGAAATTCATGGAGCTGCCATGAATCATCTTCCAGTCTGCACCACATAAAGCTCCTTGAATGGTGCAAGATGGGTTGCAGCAAGATTTATACAGAGGACCTAAGATAATGCCACAGAAACCCAGAAAAATAACTTTTCTCTCTGAGGTATCTGTGGTGAAACTAATACAGATGTGAGCACATCTTAAACACAAAGTAATTTGATTTCTTCAACTTATATTGTGTTAATACATCCATGAAAAGGTGTCTGACCCTTCTAGGCTGGGGCTGATACACAGCAACCCTGGATCACTTTAGTTTAACCTGTCCTTGTTCAATAACAAACTTTCTCACAGAAGCAAACAGCTTGGTTTCTTTCCTCCTTGTCCTCTCGTGTTTCTTTGCTTACCTGTCACTACATGAAAGATCCATCCTGGCTGTGAGTTCTGACACAGCTTTCTCATTAAGCACCATAGACGACTGTGCAGCCACAGAAAGGCTCAGTGCTGTATTTCATACTTCTGTCACATGAGAAACTAAACTGCTAAGTATGGTAGCCACACTTCAGTTGGCATGCTTTGAACATGTGATTGCCATCATTTCGCATAAAGCCAGGCAATCAGCAGGAGTTCTAATCATTACTAGATAGTTTATTTTCACACTATTTTTCATATAGTACATTATTTTGGAATTCATATCGCTGAATGGGTTAGTAAAGATTAAATTAGACAATGTAATGATGATCAGGACATTGTGCTGACTATAGAAGTAATTTGATTCTCTGAGAATTTGACAAGGGGGAGGGAACAAGAACTAGAAGTTTTAAATATCTCTGAGATTTGAGGAGGATGGCATTAAACAGTCAAAGAAGAAGACTGCACAAGGTATAACTAGCTGTGATGTAATGAATTGAAAAATAAAAGAAAGTTTTGAAAATTAAAATTGAAAACAGTGATTTCATTTTTTTAATTAAAAAAGTAAATGTTACATTAGACACTTTTAATTACATATGAAAACAGAGACAGTCTAGGTTGATTTAAAAGTCTGCATAGAGGGTAAAACTGAAAGTAGCCAAAAGTAAAAAAAAAAAAAAAAAAAGAACCCCAAGCCAACAAAACAAACAGAATTAATAAAATAGAAGGGGAAAAAGCCCTAGAGAAGGAATTAATACACCTCTGTTTCAACATTAGCACTCTCAAGGAAGCTCTGGCTGCCTGTCAGAGCCCCACTGGAATCAATGGGTTACTGTATGGGTGTGGATATCAACCAGTTCTGTGCAGTTTGCAGGCTCTTGGCTAAGATGTGAAGCTATCATCACCTTAACCACTGTGCTTGTATGCTATATCACATTTCCCCATCTGGATTCTGTTTTTTTGTCTCTTAAACCAGCAGCCTTCTTGGAGCAGGGACTGTCTCTTCTGAATATTCAGCACTTAACACAATGAAACCTTGATCTCAACTGCAATTTAGAAGCGTAACAATTCTTTTTAACGATATAGAGTGTAAAGATTTTTAAAACAAAGCAGAATTTGATCACCAAAAATGCTAGACTGGCATAATGAAATTTGGGGGTTACTTTAATAATTCTATCTCCATATTTACAGGTTCAGCAAACATCAAATCCAAATGTTTCAAAAATGGTTTTGGTGGTGTTTGAAAAAATATATGAAAATTTTCATATAATTACTCACTATGTGTAGATCAACTGATCTCTCCTTCAAAGAGATTTTAGCTAGCCAGTCGTGGGGCAGAGATGCTGCTGTTTGAATTAGATCCCTTCTTACAGAAAGCTGAAGGTGCAGATGACCACTGTGAACCCTCGGTGTGGGCTCCACACCCCACATGCCCCACATCTCATCTCTGGTGCTCACGGTGCCATCAGGGAATGTTTCAAAAAGCCAGACCCAGTGCAATCACACCACTTTGCTCAAAACTGCAAAGAGGGGTGAGTTTTGGGATCCTGAAGATCTGAGGTGACCAAGTTAATATCGATTTAAAGAATTTAGGAACAGGCATCCTTTGAGCCCTCTCTGTCAGTTCAAAACCACTCATAAGCATTAGTAATTTTTGAAAATTTTGGCCTAAGCTTACCACAGATGTTGACAGAATGGGACATACATACAGCTCTTTGAATGAATTTAGATACCTCTGTAGAAATACTGTGTTGGAATAGTGATATTTACAGCACTTTTATACCCTGGACAATGTCATTGTTCTTTGATGCTGAACATTCCCCATCAATGTACCTCAGAGAACTGAGGTCCTTTTGGAAACTAATGGAGATATTTAGTTAAGAACCATAATGGGTAAAAGAGAGAGCACCCCTGTGACTTTTAAACATGGAGCAGTGAGCTTACACGAGTCCTGAAATCCATATTAATTTTACATTTATGACTACATATTTTTCATTTGGAAGTCAGCAAGGTCAACTGAATTAACAGGAAAAAAATAATTCATATCATAAAACTATCTCTGCTGTTTTTTGTGGTTTTACTGAATCCATAAATTTAAGAACCAGCAGTTCCTAAGGAAACAGGCATGGAAAGTCCATTCTGAATGATTACAGACCCAATGTTCTCAGAGGCAGGCAGAGTGACCAGGCAGTAGCTGTGTCTAGGAGCTACAACTGTGACTCTCTCTGCCCAGCAGCCTTGCTGTTATAACATACAACTGTACTAATATTGCCATCACCCTTCAGATCCCTGCAGCTGGAGAAAGGCACAAGCTAGATCTGCTTTGATTTAATACATAAATATCAGTTTTTAAGGTGCTTCCTTCACATAGGCACAATACATAATGACTCAACAATGTAAAAATTATGAGACTATGATTTGTGTCATTCAAGACACAGTACACAGGTAATCCTAGAAAGCTGGAGACTGACAAAAACCACATGGGTAACCCTTAAAACTGTTCACTATTAACAAGAGAAACATGGTAAGCCACTGGGGAAACTTGACTGAATTTACATTTTTGTAGAGTTGTTGAAGATGTGTATCTGGACATATTGAAGAAAAATCTTACACATACAGCTAGTATATTCACATGCATTGGCTAAACCTTTCAAATACCTAGGATTAAAATTTAATCCTAAACTGATATTAAGTTTCCTAATTATGCATGGTTGTGGACCCTGTACTCATAATTCTCTGCTGAAGTCAGAGCTTCCAGTTGGACACTGCCTGTGAATAATCAAGCAATTTTATTTAGAAGCCTACATTTGGATGTGATAGCTTAATGCTGTAGATACCTATAATGATTTTTGTTTGGTTTGCATGTTTCTCTGTTTGAAATGTTAAGTATTCTAATTTATGTTGTGATGATATGGCTTTTACTTTTAAAAACTTGTTTTATTTGGAGAGATCAGCAGAAGCAATAGGTGTAAAAAAGGTGATTTAAAAGCTCTGACCAAGCTGGGGTTTACTTACAGGGAGCTGTATTTTTTTCCTGACTCTAGTCACAGGTGAAATAATACAAATGGTGATCTACAGTACATCCTGTACTTCAGTTAGTCAAAGACTGATTTGTCTAATGGTATAATAGCAGGGCCAAAATCTCAATGAGTCTACCCACAGCTTTGCACATTGACTTCACAAGGGGTTTTCATGGTTAAGGCTCAGGAGCCATGGGCCACACAGGTCAAACCATATCTTGCTGCATATGGGAATCCAAAGCTTCTCTCTTTTTGTTGTGCTGGAGTTGATTCAAATTCTCTGTGGTCCACATATGAGGAGCAGGACTTGCTAATGGCTGGGTTGTGACAGGAAACACAACCAGCTCTGCCAGTGCTAATGGGCACAAGGCAGTGGGCAGCCAGTGCAGCAGTGCCATCAGCTCTGTGCGAGCAGGCTGGCCCTGGTGACAGTCCCTGCAAGCCACCAAACCACTGCCATCATTGCTGAGGGATCTTTGGGGTGGGGGATGCTGGAAAATGAAGCCTTTTATATGTTGAAAAAATCAACTACTGAGACCAAGTTTATAGAAGGATGTATTATTGCTCTATGAGACCAAAAGAGAGTCAGGAACAATGTGGATGTTTCAGTCCTTCTGCTTCTGTAGCAACTTGTGTAGCTGGGGATGGACTGTCTTAATCTATTGCTGTGCTGGGATGACAGAAAGGTAATTTTTGCCTCTGTTCTTCGTTATTAATATTCTTTTTTCACCATGCAAACCCAGAGTGCTGCTGTAGGCATTGTGGAGCAGAGAGGGCGGGTCACAGCCCCGCGGGTGGGGGGAGAGGGGCACACATAGCTCCTGTGGCATTTGCATTTCCAGAGTCAGGGATGGCAGTCTCTGCCCAGAACAAGCTCTGTTTTCTCTGAGGTTTACAGAGGTGCACAGGGTGCAGAGCAGGCATGACAGTGGCTCCAAGTTGACACCATGAATAGCAGAACTGACCTGTGCATCACAGAGGTACGAGCCAAGGTTTGTCCAAAGGTTGGAGCAGCCCTGTGCTCCCAGCACTCCATCATCCTCCCTCCTCTGAGGTGTTTCAGCCAGGGTAAATATCTTTTAGGGCACTGAGTGAGAACCTAATGTGAGTATTTTTTGTGTGAGAGAGCTGATGGGACTGTCTTATTTCTGAAATTTCTGAATTCATGATAACAAAATAAAATCCTCAATTTCCTGCAAAAAAAAAAAAAAAAAATCAAGCCTATATGCTTTTTCACATTGGATATTGGTGAAACTTTGTAAAATTGAGTTCTCCATTTAATTTTCTGACTCTCCATATTATCACATCTTCTAGCCTATTAGGCAAACACTCAGGTAGATTTATATTAGGTGCATTTTAAAAAGTGGAGATAGGTAGTAAAGATTATATTGATGTACATAAGACAGAAGACAACAACACATGGAGAAAGAAGATATATGACTGGCTGGAAGCATTGTAAGCTAACACTTTGCTAACTTGCCACATGTGTACATCACATAAGCAGCTGAAAATATTTAATAGTGAAGGCTCACACATCTATAGTGCATTCAGTTTGGGGGAAGCATATGCAGCTGTTACAGATTTAAGTAGTATTTTCTTTTCCTGTTGGTGACACTGAAGAAAAAGAGGACCTATAACTGAAAGATTATATGTTAAAGACAGGCTATAAGGAGGCATGAAGTGGAAGTAAAAATAATTATTAAGAACAGGAAAAGTACTGCATTCTCTGAAAGTGCAAACATGGACTTTAGAAACAGATAAGCCTCTCCTTTCTCTCTCTATGGAACTTCCTTTGTTTAAGGACTTGCTTTGAACGACTTACTAAAATGGGCTACTGGCACAAAATTTAATTTACACTATTATGAGAATATATAAATTATATTTTGCATACCAAAACTTTCACATGTGCTATGTCTGTGTTATTTGCTTTCTAAATAAATGGTTAAAGAACAAATGTTTTTACTTATAATGCTTCCAGTATCCACAGAGCTTGCTCACTACAGTCTTTTCATTTCCCATACAATCAGAATCTAGTTTAATTATATAAAAGCATCCTCCATAAAAAGTAGTGCAAATGCTTTGCAGAGAGAGATAAAGAAAAGAAGTAATGTTTTATGCAGATTGTCACAGTGACTCTCAAGGAGAGGAAAAACAATCTCTGAGGATAGACTACCATGAACACAAGAAAATCAGAAATAAAGAAGAAATAGCAGCAGAATTATTTTTGAAACATAGATCTCATTTAGGAGCCACAGAAGAAGGAAAAAGGGAAGGGAAAAGAATGGAAAGGAAATGAGTTGTGTAACAACAAAAAAAAGGAAAGGAAATTGGAAAGTTTTCAGATGAGATTTAAGAACAAAGACATTTCCGGGAGAGGAAGATAAGGCAGCAGCACAAAAAAGGAGAAGAACATCCATGCAGTGTTGGAAATCACAAAAGAAAGAAGAGTGGCTTAGCTTATAGTCAACAGACCCAGGATTTGGAAAGCCTGGATACTGCTGTCTGGGTGCCTTTTGTCTCTCTGGACTTTCCTACCTATAAAATGGAAAACAGGTTGGGTGATGAGGCATGAGGGTCTCAAGAGACTTCTGAGAGAAAAGCCTTGAAGGGGCTATGGAATAGTTGTACAAAAGTAAGATATGGCCTGTTGATCTTCCCTGGTGAGATACAAATGTTCAAGTGTTCTTTATAGTTGATAGGTAAATTATTTTGTAGCAAATTACAAGTAGTAGGAAGGAACTGTGACTAAGCCAACATAGAACGGAGAAGAGAACAAGCAGAGCTGTGATATTTACAGTAGATATAGTGATTAAAAAGATAGAATTAAGAATAAGAAAGCCTAGGGGAAGAATAAGGAACAATGAATTTTAATGAAGAGGAAAACTTCCTTCAAGGGAGATGAATAGATAACTTTTGCTGTAACTGGAGGAAAAGCATACCAGAAACACTGAGACAAATGTAACCTTGTGTTATTCCAGCTTTTATTATCTTTCTCCACAACATGTATTCCAAAAAGAAATGAAATCCTCCCACAGAGGAGCTTTGAGAGGGAGGTGCCCTGCAGGTTGGCCGATGTTGGCTGAACCCAGAAGGGTGAGGATGGAAAGGGACCCATCTGAGACAGGCAGGAGTTTTGTTTCTCCTGTCATGAGGAGCAAATGATGAGGAGCAAATGTGGAGCAATTATTTGCTCTTTTGCAATTTCCCCTAGAGGTTACTTTCTCCTCCTCTTCTCTGGAGTGCTCAGAGAAGGCTTTCCTGCCCCACCTGCCAGTGCCTGCCTTGGCCATATTTACTTGATTTATGTTTGTGGTGTACTAAATAGTGATGCAATCTGTGCCATGTGTTTAGTAAGATGAACCAAAGGAAATGGCTTGCTGCTGCAAGATCTTAGAATATGCTGAGGAGATTATAGAAACTTCCAAGAAGAGCAGCTAGAGCAGAAGAGCTGAAGCAGGGCTGTTTGACTCAAGAAATAAACATCACCAAGCATTCACAGAAGTGAAGACTCTCTTAAAGCCACTTTTTAAACTATTCTTTTACTGTACCCATTTAGAATAAATTTTAGTTTGTTGCCCAAAAGCTACAAAGTACCATAAACCCTGCTGTACTCAGAAAATATAACTCACAAGCATGGTGGATCTTTCTGAGGACTTCCCAAACTAGCTGCTCTATACTTTGTGAACTTTTACACACACCTTATTTCTCTTAAAATGTTCTTTTATCTTCTCCTTTACATCTTACTATACCTAAAAACTTGAAGGGGATCACATTTAATAGTGGAGTCCATCAGAAGTGGAGATGAGAGAAGGAGCAGCGGGGCAGTTATCTCTGTGCCACTGCTCCATCCACACTCCTTGAATAACTCTGCACAATGACACTTGAATGAAAGCCTAAGTAAATTCTGGTTGATAACTGCTTGGAACAAATGTGGAACAAAGAAGCTATGTTCTACTCTTTATATGTTGGAAGAATGAACTTGTTGCTGCTTGATCAGTTCCTTGTCCTTCGCTAGTACTTGAGTTCCTCTTTTTGCTGAGAGAGCATGCAACTTTGCAGTGCAGGGTTGTGTTATATTTCCTGACCTTTGACACTTTTTTCCCCCCAGAGATTTAAAGGAGTTAATATGGGAAGCAGTTTTTGTCTCACTTTGGCTTTTAAATAGCAGAGTCTATTTATTTCTCATTCAGCAAGCCTCAATTATTTGTTTGTAAAAAATCATTTGGTAACGGGTTTAATTTATCCTTCATGTAACTACACTGGAAAACAATAACGTTACACAAGAGATGAATTTAACAAATATATAACTCTTGTAGGGACAAAAGGAATTCTTTCTAGAGCTGTGTGAAAGGTTTATTATACATGCCTGATTTAGTATATTTCTACAAATCTGAATGTTAGAGCCCATTTTGCCTTTCTTCAAAAGTACTTAATCTGAAACCAGGCCCAAATGTTGAACCATCACTTTTGTTTTTTTAAGAAAAAGGATTTGATTATGCTTATGCTGAGGTTGTATAATGCTTGCTCCTGGCAAATACTCCATTCAATATTTGCAATGTAACACCAAATTGGGCAAATCCATGCAGCTGCAGAGCAAGAAGAAAACTCATGTCAAGCTGCCTAACTCCAGGTTCTCCAGGGCTGGGTGAAGTGATGGTGCTGGTGGGGAGATGGACACCAGGCAGGGCTGTGTGTCCTCTGAGCCTGTTCTGATATTATTCTCCTTGCCATAGTGTCTGCCTAGGCAATCCACTGATGTGTTAAACAATGCCAATCACATCTGTAGCATGCAGTTCTTTCTCTCCTCTTCCCCAGGGGTGGAGCACACAGAGGCAAACATCTTACTGTTGGACAAATTTTTGATTTTTTCAACTGAATGCACACACACACACCCCTATGATACCATGCACAGTGTAGTGTCTTCCTAAATTCGTGCTGTGTGTGTAACCAAGCAGTTAACCAAGCCACTTTTCAGGGACTGTGCTGTGTTTGATTTGTGCTCTGAGGAGGTGATGCCATGCCCTGGAGAGAGCAATAACTCATGACCCAGGACCCAGGATTCCTAATCTTGGCTGTGCTGCCAACCTGCTGCATGGACCTAGGTAAATCACTTGACCCAGATTCCCAAAGACAGATAAGCACCTAAGATCTTTAAATAGTGACATCCAGGACAGATTTATCTGGAGTGCTGGATGCAACTTATAAGCAGTCCTACAATGGGGTTGTGACTGGTGACTGGTCGCCTTTCTCTCCTACTTTTAAAGCTGTATCTGTATCTGTTCTTCATCTACATTCACTATTTCAGCTCCATCCAAATGCTGAGGTAATGCATTTTGCAAGGAGCACCAACATTCTACAATGTACATGGAAAACCATGGAAAAACTCACCTATGGTTGATGGTCTGTAAGGCCTGCAGTGAGAGTTTTAAATTAGGTGCCCCACTGCCATGAGAACCTGGGGTTTGACAGTGTGCCTGTATTCAGAGTGTGTGTAAGGCAGATTTAGGTGGCAGAGAACACAGAGGCAGACAAGTGGGAGTTACCTGGCTCATTTGGTAGTTATAAAACCAGCCCAGGATGGTGAAAATGCAAGTTCAGTTTTCTAATCCAATCCAGGTCTGCTAGGGATGATTTGGTCACAAATTCCAAAAAGTATCTGAACCAGTAAACTACCAGAAACTCTGTGAAATACATTTTTATTTGGGGGGGAATTGCAGGGTAGAAGGAAAATCAAGCATGGTAACTGAGTCACGGATGACTATTTTTTGCCTCTAGTCCAAGGAGGCACCAGGACAGAGTGAACATACCCAAACCCCATCCTTTAGCCTGGGCATTCCAGGCTGGTGTTCCACCAGGAACAATAAAATGTCAGCAAGGAGAAGAAAGGCAGCATACAATTAAAAGCTATGATGCCTTATGTGCATCTGAAGAACCACCTGTGTGTCCTTCTAGGGACTTTTCTGTCTCATAAAGGCAAGGGACACTCTCCAGGGCATTATTTGCATGTGTGGGGGTGACCCTGCACACAGCAAAGCACGACCCTGGACCTTGCTGCTGCAGCAGCAGACAACACTTCTAACATTTGTAAGGGAAGCTTCAGGAGAGGCAGGGGCACGAGGATGCCAGGCTCCTTGGAAAATCACAGTAAGAATGTATAAATGGTGCACAAAATAATAATAATGGCATTCCTGCCATTCAGCTCTGGCCATGCTCTGAGCAGTGTGACAGAATTTTGAGGGGCCTCTGTTTCTCATGATCAAAGTGGTGAAAATATTCAGAACTCCTCGATGGCCTGGAGAAGCCTGCCATTGTGCAAGATGGAGTGTAGTTAAAAAAAAAAACCCAACATATTTTATGAGTAGATCTGGAAGCAAAACAGCTGAGTGCCTCTTTCAGCCAGGCTTTTATACGTGGTCGTAGGGTATCTGGGAATCCATGAATCCACGCTGACATCTGCACACTTAGAATCATGATGCTGCAGGCCCTAAGTATATATTTAGACTGCATCTACAAACCTTGCAGAAAAACATTAAATCAGCAAAATGAAAAAAAAAAACCCAAGCAAAAATGAGACATAAAAACGAGCTGGCTACTCTAAAACACAGATACAGTAATTATTTCAGTCTTTTGCTTAGGGGTGTACCAACTGTTTACAATTTACTGTTTGGCAAGCTGGGTGTTCTCATTTCCCTCATGGTTCAGGAGTCAAAAACATATGCTACCTTTAGTAATGAACTCTTCCAAGATTTGAAACTATCCATATTCATGTCACAAGAAATGTTTACACAAGAGCAAAATGCTCCAACATCAAAATAAATCAGTAACATCTCAGAGTTTATATTTCCATATGCTTCTTTGGCATAATAAAGCAGGCAAAGGACTGCTGTTGTAAAATGGAGTTTAATTAAAAACAAAAGAAAAAAAACTTTATCAGAAATCATGGGCATCCAAAATCGTGCAGAATAATGCAGAGATTCAACATATTCTAAAGATTTATAATCTATCAATAGAAACAAGAAAATGCAATATAATCATATCCTCTACACACCTTGCATATTTTCCATATTATGTGCATAAATTATACATTCATTTTCATAATTATGGTAACATTCTAGTTTTCACATAAACTGCTATTACTCCTGGGTACCAGTAAGTTTACATCTACCAAGGCTACACGCTAATTACATTTTCTCTTTATAATGTTATCTATTTATCAAGTTTAGTTTCTTAATGGAAATTAATAGACTAGGTCTCTGCAGAAAAAAAAATATAATCAGGGGTGACATAGTGTTTGGGTATTTTTCAGCTTTCTTGTTATTCAAGCTTAGAGGGCTTTGAGAGCTTGATTGGTGATTATGGTGTATAAAACCAATGTCCAGGACATGGCTGGGAAGGAGTTAATGATTTTCCTTTTGCCAGCGGAGGTCCACAGCTGCCTGAACAGAGTGCAGGGATTTTCAGGGTAGCCAGCTGTGGGGATTTAATTGATTCACCCACCAGCCCATAAAGGGGGGTACCACAGGGTGACTCTAAATCCTGCTGTGATTAAGGGAGGAGGAGGAAGTTTAGGGTGGGTATTGTAGCCGTGAGAAGACCTAAGCAGGAATGACTAGATGGGTAAATACTTAATGTTATTTTCTTCTGACAATAGTGTCAAGGGAAGAAATGTGTGGGTTTTTTTTTTTTTTTTTTTTTTTTTTTTTTTTTTTGTTGTTTGGTTGGTTTTTATTTTTTTACACATGCTTGAAAAAAAGAGGGCTCTTTCTATTTTTCTAAGACTTTATTTTTCTAACTTCTAATGGAGCTCTGTAATACTCTTGCTTGGATATAAAGTTAGGGCAGCAAGAGAGCTTGAACTGAAGGGATGGAAGATGTGCCTCAGCCAGTGCAGGAGATGAAGATGAGCGGATGGGTGTGGGCAGGAGGGAGGAATAATCCCACAGTGTGTGGGATGCTGGAGGAAATCTCCTTGTCTATATATACAGGAGGGTGACATCTTAAGCAGTCTTGGCGTTCAGCTCTGCAATGTACCTGTTTTCTGTTCAGCTGAGTGCAGTAGAAGGTTTACCTTCCCAGACATTTGACTGTTTTTAACAACAGGGTTTATCAAGGCCTGGCTAATCCCCTGGGTGGGTTTCCCTTCTTTTTCTCTGTCTCTGAATCAGAGTATTGTCAGAAATCCGCAACTTGTTCTACAGGGACAGCAGTGGAATTGTAACACCTTCTGTAAGAACCAGCTTTGACTCTATTTTGGGTTGATCCTTGGCACGTTTTTTTTTTTCCTCCCTCACCTGTAGTGAGAGGAAGTTTCCTTCCTTACCTCCATCTGCCTTGAGGTTTCTCAGGTTTAAGCATGGCAATTTACCTGAGGAGCAGCCTTTATTTGGGGTAAGAAATTCTACATAAATGTAAGAGATTAATACCTAGCAGCACCCTATTTTGAATATTACAATATGTTTAGTTGTGACATATTCTATTTCTAACATTATTTCTAACTTTAGAAATTATTTATATATTTCAAGCATTATTTACATCCACTTTCTCCTCCTCTGGCAGTAACTCTGCTGTAGTTGAAATATAAATCCAGAGAGATGATATCAAAGGTTTCATTCAGGAATGCTTATCTAAATAACATGTTGTATGTGAAGAATAACAGTTAACATTTATGTCTGGCACCTCATTCTAGCAATAATACACTGCTTATATAGATAATAAGGATCTCTGGGATGCACAAGTCTAGAAAAGAGCCATGAGCCTCACCTGCATGTTCTGCAAGGCATTCAGAGGTTGCTGTGATATGCCACAATTCCATGGCTTCCAGTTAGCACATCTCTTCACATGGCAGGCGTGCTCCCAAATCCTATTGCAGTGAAGGCCTGGATGTGTGTGCATCTTCCCTGTGCAACACACACACTCCAAGACTTTTCTAAGTATTGGTGTATAAAAGTTGGCTTTCACTGGTATTTTGAAACCTTTCACAAAGGGATTTTTGTAGAGTCCTGCTTCTATAGACACAATGTGTTGACTCAGGATATTGTCATGGTTGAAGTGTTCTCAGACCATTTTTCCCCTAAGATTTGAAAAGCTCACTTATCTTTTGCCCTCATTAAGGTCAGCTACTGCCTATGAAATACCTTACGCATTCAGAATGCTCAGCGAAGTGTTAATCATTGACACAGGAGATGTTCCAAGTGTTGTGAGTGCTGTATGTTAGCCAAAGTCTCATCAGCCCATGAAATCTGTTCCAGATCCTCTGGCTATAATTTATTGCTGGATTATTCTTTATTAATCCCTGATAGGGTGCTCTGCTGTTGTATGCAACAAGAAAGGAGATGGTACTTGTTCACTTAAGTGGCAAACACAACACTGAGCAGTGATGTGGCTGTTGATGGCAGCCTATGATTTTTTTATTGGCCAAGATTTTCAAAAGGTCACTGACAGCACCTTATTCCACTGCAGTCTCCCAGGAATGTTTGAGGAAACAGGGTAATCAGAGACTCAGAACCCCCCTCACAGCTCTTGAGCTTTCCCTCAAAGCCAAGGGATTGTTCACCTACATTCAGTGTGTTTCTGAATGATCCCAGGAATAACCTGTTATAAAATTGAGAGCACCAGTCAGCCTTAAAGTGTGTAAAACCCAAATTGGCTCTACGTAGAGGAATGGTTTAGATAAGCAGTCTTGTTCATGTGAGATTATCGCTAAACTGACTTATATTCAGTTTGCCTCCTGCTATTAAAATCTCAGTCACCCTTTGTGCTAATGCTTTTTCAAGATGTAGCACTGCTCAGAAACACAAACTGTCCTGAGTATTTTTTATAGTGTTCAGAAATAATTTCATAAGAGCAACTGCAGTAGTTCAGACAAGGGCTTGTCTAACATTACTGTTTTTGTAACAGTGGCCAAAACTGGTTGTCAGGGGAAGATTATAAAGCATGCTCAAGGCAAATGTGTAAAATCTGTCCACTGAGTATTTTTCTGGCTTCTGACTATTCTGGCTCAGGGACTTTAAGACCACTGTGGCTTGTCTGTTTACTAACTCTCTCCAGCTCTCTTTTCAAGTACTTATTAAGCCTGCCCTTGAACGCAGGAAAGTTTTGTTTCTGCCACATCGTTTGGCAAGGATTGACATAATTTTGCTACATATGAATGAAGAACTTCTTGCTTGTTTTGAATTGGGATCAACTGGTTTCCTTTGGCCACGGTGTCCTGTATAGAAAAAAGGAAAGAGAAATCCATCTCTATCTCATCGTTGTTGTGGACCTTCACAATTTTTCCCCTAAGCTCTCTCTTTTCCAGGATGAAAAGTTTTAGCTGACTGAGTCATCCCTTGTATAGAAACCATTCACCTTTATTGCTGTTTTCTGCATATTTTCCAGTTCTAACACATTTTTCCAGGTGGAGGTCTTATAATTAACCACAGTTTACAAGATGTAGGAGAAGCATGGATTTGTACAATGACAGAATACATGACTTTATTTTTTGTCTTCTCTTCCTTTTGTGTGAATGACCTTAGTGTTACCAAATACCTGAGTAATATTTTCATGGTACTATCATAACCCCAAGACTTCCACTCTGAGTGATGTTGACTACCTCAAACCAATGCTTTTTTACATGTAGAGCAAGCACTGTTTCCCCCAACAAATATTATTTTACCTTAATCTGCGTATTTGTAATGCAACACCCTCAGTTATTTGGTTATTTTTCCTGAAGTATTAACTTGATATTCATTCTTTGACTTTCAGTTTCAGCATATTTTGTGAGTTCTGTAGCTTCCATGATTGTCCGAAACTATATATCAAATCCAGTTTTCACAAACAGACAAAACCCCCAAATATCTTTCTGCCGTATGCATTTAAACCTTTTTAGTAAGTTTTGAAAAGAAGTATTGTGTAGAAATAATTCAGTGGAAAAGAGTAGTTGGTGCTCAGGAGCTGGAACGGATTTTCTGTGTAAAAGTGGCATCATTTAAGAAAAATCATGAGAGAAGGTTATGAAGAAGCATTAGGAAGAGTGGTGTGAGAAGAGCACAGCCAGCAGGAGGTTTACTATGAGGAAAGGAGAGCTGACACACAGGAAGGACTGGTAGAGTGTGGTGCCTTGAAGTAAAGATGAAATACTAGAATACGATACAAAAGGTGAAAGGGAAGTCACTGAAGGAACTTGAAAGGGAATTTGTATGCTAGGAAATGGGGGAAAATGATGTAATACCTCTCAATTTCTCCAGGAAGGAAACAGATCCAGGATAATTCTTCAGGTATTTTCCTAGTGTTGCAAAGCACAGACAAGAGGATAAAAATGCAGCACACTAAAGTAGTGCCTCGTTGTATGGAGCTACTGTGACAATAACTGCTGCTGAAAGGTTTGATGCTTGGCTTTGGCTGTGCAAATCTGGAGACCTGCAAATGTCATCTGCTAGAAAACACAGAGATTTTAGAATGTCCTTCCAGTAAGCTAGACACTACTGGAGAGGGCAGAAAACATCTGACTGTCTTTGAGGGAGTAGTAACAAGCTGTCATCTGTATTCCTCATGCTGAGGGTAGATCAGAACCAGGACTCATCTCCATCACTCATAAAAGGAGCCCCATGGAAGATGCTCTCTCTTCCTGTCTTTGCATTCCCCAGGACAGGCTTCCCTGACTTCAATCATATTCTTTGTGATACTTGGCTCAAATCCTGTATACGTGGACATTGTCTTAGCACTCATTCTCATTTGATGACTCCTACTTATGCTTTTAGTTAGGAAATTTAAAGAGTATTTGAGATTCTCAGCTAGTGTACATTGATGTAGACCTGTAAGCTTGTCATCTTTATCATATCCGCATCTTGGTTCCTCTATTAGAGGAAGTGGGAATGATGAAACCACCTGTAAAATGCTTTGATGAAAAATGCTTGCAAGAAGTGAGTATTTTATTATTTTGACAACTTTTTCCAGCTGATAATATCCATGAGCGTTTCAGTATGTTTCACTTCGCCTACCTAAAATGGGGAGAGAGCTGGGGTATAAGGAAGGAAGAAGCAATTAATTACTAAATCTGGTCATTCCTCCTTAATAATAATATACAAAGGACTGGACTTTTTGACAAAGTATAACTGGATAAAAGACATGTTTTCACCAGATGCATAGAACATAAACCAAGGTATTTTTGAGATATTTGTCAAGAGATAATTTTAGATACTAAACGTGTATTTAAGGTGTTTGCTTTTTGTTTAAGGATTTTTTTCCTATCTGAGAGGAGCATAAAATACCTTTAGGGCCACCTAACTATTTTTAAAAGGATTTCAGACTATTAAGACTGTATTTGAATTATCAAGTTCATACTGCCCCAGGCTTATATGTTATACCAGGTGGTGAGGCAGGAATCTATAGGAATATAATTTTTTCTACTTACATTTTGATGAAACTTTGGAAGAAAACATTTTTGTTACGGCATTTTTAAATTTTTTTTGAAAAGTGCAAAAGCTTTTTTTTTTACAGACAGTGTTGTGTTAGAGCTGTCACTGAAATATACTGATTTTATTGGCTATTCAGTACTCTAAAAATCAAAACATTTTATTCTGATCTTCTGTAATCTCACTTCTAGAAACAGAACAGAGAAATTACTAGAGCCTTACATTTAAGATAAAACACCGACAGATAAAGTGCATGAATAATTGTGAATGTGGTGAAAAGCGAATCAAGCTGAGGATTGAGAATATTTCATAAAATATTGAAAGCCTGGAACTCATGCATGCTGCATAACAGTGTATGTAGTGACTGGCACCTCGGACCAAAGTGATTATATATTTGGCTGCCTTTAGAAAGCATATGAGGCATTAAGTCTTAACCTTATCACAGTTATTTTAATGATGATGTTTTTATGTTTAATTTAACTGTAAATCATGTTAGTGGAGTTTTGACTGCTGTGTCAGAGAGCTTAAAAACTGAGCTCAAGTTATTTCAAAAGCTCAGAATTTGTCTAGCCTGTGATGTTTAGTCAATGTGATCCACTCAAGTGTGGAGCTGTCAGAGAGGACACCAGCCCATGGTGCTTAATCTGCTCAGTTCTGAAGGGAGGTTGGACTCCGAGTATGAAGTTAAATTTTTGATCTATCTCTGTTACTGTTAAATAGCCAATTCATGGATTTGTTAAGGGCATTAAGGGAGTCACAATGGCCTACAAAACACTGTGCCATGCCATAGTACATTTTCTAGTCAGATTTCCATGGAGTGTTTACTTTTGCTATATGGGAAATGATCGTTTCAGTTGAGTTTATTCACTCTGGTGCCTCATACAGTGCTGGGTAAATACTTCAAAAACCACATTGGCAAATGTTGGTTCAGATGAATCCTGCACACCCATGTAAGCAATCGTGAGGCTTTCTGTTTGCTTTCTTTTCCACAGGCATTCACACATTCAGTGTCTGTGTAGTCCAAGAAATACAAATTTAGAATGACTCTGTAGTTTTTGCTGGAGCATTCCTGTAGATCCAAAGTCACCCTCTGCCTTCCTGTCTCTGCTGATGTGCTCTTGATCATGTGTAAAAGATCATCTCCCTATCCTATTTACCACACAAATTAAAAATAAAAATGTTCTTGGGGAACCCTGAAGCGTTCATGGTCAAGGTGATGACCAGACTGAGGTGAACCTCTGGTAATGTTGTTTTCTCTCAGCACTTTCTCACCATTCAAATCACACACTTTTAATATGTAGATTTTGTTTTTTGCCCCATAGATCATGAATATGCAAGTCTGTGCATGAGGCTGTGAAATAAGATCATGTGTAGGGCATTGATGGCATTGCTTGTGCAGGAAAAGCCTGTTGAGATGATTGTTTGGGAATGTGTTTTATGTGGGAAAGGTTCAGATTTAAATCGGTTTCCCTGACATGCCATTTGTACAATGTTTCAGGAGAAGCTGAAGTAAAACCATCATGGTATCTTAAAGGAAAACAAGAAAAATAAGTTCCCTCTCTTTTTGTAAAAATTGTCTAAAAGGTCCTGCATTTCAGCATAAATGAGTCAAGAAATGTAATGAACCTAGGTTGGGGTTTTTTTGCATGCTTGACTGGTTTGTTTCCTTCACTCAGCCTGCTCTGAGCCTTTTGAAAACTGCCAACTCTGAGCTCCAAGCTATGGGACAGCAAAACTTCACACAGCTGACTCAAATGGTGTTTTCATCACATCTTAGTGCTTGCTGAAAATTTGGTCTGGAAAAGATTTTTACTGAGTTTGGGCAAGCAGTATTTTCACCAGTGAAAGCCAGTGGTTTATGGACCCTACAAGGACGTCTACCAACAGCAAACCTTTTGCAAAGGCATCTAAGGTTTATTAACCATCGAACACACTATCACTAGTTAGGGATAAAGTTACACGTGGCTGGATTCAGTGGTGGTGGACTGTGCATAAATACAATGTCTGAAAAATTCTTGCTCCTACCACACTTTGACATAAAAAGGTTTTTACCTGAAAGTAAATGAAATTTTGGCTTTCATTTTGAATCATGAAAGTACTTGCAAGCTTTTAAAATGAATCTTGAAATTGCTGCAAGTCATCCTCTTTCCTGGCCCTGTAACTGTCCTTATTTTTTATTCTTATAAGTTACATGATACTGTCTAGGAAAAAATTACACATAATCTTAATCTCCAGGCATGTTTTTTACAGGGAGAAACCAGTAGAACATCTAGAGTAATTAACATATTTTCTGTCTTTCCATTTTGTTAATGATATCTCTTTGAAGGCTGTGCAGTAATTACTGCCCACAGAGGTATGTACTCTGAAATAAATTAATGACCAGTGACCAATAATGATCATAGATGTAATCATCCATTGTGGAAAATAGGCTAAAATAGATACTAGGAACAGTGTTGGATGCAAAAATAAACTGCACAGTTAAGCACTGCTAAAATGATTTTAGAAATTGATCAGAAAAATATAGAGTAACTTAATTCCTAATCGTATGCTAATTTTATTAATTTTCCATTTTTTTATTTCTAGAACAGGAACATGTTGATACAGTAATAAGTAAAAAGCTAATCCTATAGCAGATATGTATTTTGGTGAAACCTATTTTAGAGATAGGAATTTATTGTTAACTGTTCTTATTTGTCAGTTGAATTTTCAAACCAGAATTAGAACTTAAATTTAATTTCATATAAGCATGAATTTGAAATCTCAACCTCTAACCTCTTTTTCAGCAATTTCACTGTTAAAAAATAAAAAAAATCTCCTGCCTGTGCCTGTTCAATTTTGAACTGATATTTGCATACAGAATTGAAAGGTTTAAAGGTAGTCTCCAATAGACTAATATGTTCTTACCATTCAAAAAAAGCATAAAACATACACCCAAAGTTTCTTAAAATTTAACATTCAATAAAGCAAGATCTTGCCTTTTGTTTAAGGCAGAAATTTATTTTTGAAAGAGTTTAAAAAATCCAATGGCAATTCTTCAAAAACTACACTGATTGAGAGCATGATTCTTTTTCAAACAGTGTAGTTTAGAAGCCTTGTTGAAATCCAATAATTTGGTTGTTCACCAGTAGGAAATAGACATCTTAAACATCTTAAATATTTGACCCTTTGGCCTTGCAAAGCACATTTTCACTTTAGTAAACCTTAATATGCCCAGAGTGGTTTTGATTAACATTTGTACTGTCCTTACCTGTCTTTAGGCATCTTGGGTTAAAGAAATACAGCTTTAGAAAATCAGCTCACCTGGAGGAGTTCTGTACTTTACACCATACAGCAATAGCTGGTGTAAAAGTGGCCCTTTTCTTAAATCTTCAGTGTTCTCATCTTTGAAACCACAAATTTTGGAGGTATGTGTGAAAGAAGAGATGAATTCCCATTGAATTTTGACCCGAGACCTTTATGTTCTTAAATTCACCCAAACTGATGGATTTAGCTGCATTTGAACACCAGTTAACACACACTGTCTCACAGTGGGTTAGATTCTGATTTTTCTTTCCAAGGTTAATGCCAGCATAAATAGAAAACATGCACGGCAAGTGAACAATATGGGAGAGGGGGACTCTATAAAACCCAAATGTGGGTATAAACAGCCACCAGTCCCTTATCTGAAAGTGGTTATGTCATCTTACACCAGCAGAAAACTCAGCCCCTCTACGTTTGAATCTGTTTGATTCCTAAATCTCACCTTACATCAGATGTTCAAAGGTTCAGATGAATAAGATATGTCTCTGTGCAGTGTGTTTCAAATTAAAAGCTAGTGAAGAGCATGTCTCTTGATTTCAGGATGACAGTCTTGGAAAATGTGTTTCAACTGGCAGCTGCCCTCTTCCTATTTGCCTCCACCCTCACCCAGAAACCAGCACCCATCAATGTCAGAGCTCATCCACTCGACAAAACCAAAAACCCCTCTGTGCTGCTGCTTCCCTGGTTTGTTCTGGGTGCTGAGAGGTGCCTTTGAAAGGGCAGCATGTACAGGGCAGAAATATTTCTTGAGGGTATGGGAGGTTGTTCTCTCGTTTGAAGGAAACCAAGACTTCCAACTGATTTTAATTTTACTTTTAATGTTCATGGGAACCAGTCTTACATGCCTGACTGAATTCAGAGTTTGGATTTTTGGCAGGTTTTTATTTGAGCCCAGCTTGGCTGTTTTTCAAAATGTCCAGATTGCTCACATTAAATCTGAATAAGCACTACCCACTAGTTTAATCAGAGTCATCTGGTATACCTCTAATTAGTGTTAGTTAAAGTTGAAATTCTTAATAACACAAAATGCAGCATTTTTGGGATGTATTTTGTAAACTCCTAATTGTAAAAACTGTAGGAGACAAAACATCTTTTGCAATATTATTCAAAAATTGGAATACATGAATTATGATGACAATAACAAAATGGTAACAAAATAAGGCTAAGTTCCCAAAAAATACCATCTTTATCCATTTAGGCATGCATACACATATGCAGTATTTTTGATACAAATGCATTTATGAACTTTAGTTGTTGTTCCTGCTAATACAATAATTGACTGTAACTGTACATTGTGCACAAATCAGTAAAAGATGTACACATCTGGGAGTATTTCAGCAATTAAATAAGCATGTGACACTGTGGGTTTAGATGTAAATTGTTTCCTGGTCTTAACCCATTGCAATAAATGATATGTAAACAAAGTGTTATAAAAGTATCTTTCTGTTTGAATTCAATCTATGTTTTGCCTCAGCCAGGAACAGACCATTACTGTGTTTATGTAGGTTGTCAAAAATGGAGCTTCAAAATTATTATACTTCTGCAGTTATATATATATATATATGTACATGTGATCAAGACCCTCTAAAAATCTAATTTTTTTGTATTATGATCTATACCTATTTGGTGCTTGTTTATGTGGAATTCTTCCCCGAATTCTTGCCTTTGCAGATGTTTTAACTTTTATTATGTCAAGACGTAGACCAATTAAAACAGCAAGCCCTGCAGTTTGATTATTTTATTAAAGTGTTCCTCAAATCAGTAATGCTGGATTTGACTTTGATTTTTCAGGTGTCTCTTCTAAATCCTAGAGAACTGGTGAACCACGTTCTTATTTTGTAGATGAGCTATTGTTTTTACATTTGTAATGTAACAATAGTGCAAAAAGCATCTGTTTTCTCAGATTTATGTCTTCAGATGTTCTTGTTTCTCAATCATGCTTCAATTGATACTCTGGACATAAAAATATAATTTATATTCTTTTATTTTTTGGACATATTTCAGCTTCACTGTTCATAGATTCAATGGATTGTGATTACAGGGGTTTTTTTTGTTGGGTTTTTTTTTTTTTTTTTCAAGGGCATCTGTTCTTAGCCACAGCTGAGGATGGGGCCCACTGAGCTGACTGGAAGGATCCACCTAGAATTTGTTGAATTAAGTCCTTGCACCTGGATATAATTGTCATGCTGCTGTGCTGGGGTTTTCTTAAGCTACTGGTAAAACAAATTAGCTCAATTTAAAGTGGCATCCAGTAGGGAAGCAACAACTCACCTCATATAATGTTTTTCAAATAATTATTTTTCTATTGCCAGTTTTGCTTCATGAATATTTTCCTAAAGGCAGGATGAATTGTTAGATTTTTTTTTTAAATAGTTAAACACGAGAACTAGAAAAAGCATTCTATTCTGTGTGTCTGCTGAGTTACAAGTGTTAGAGTGCTATGCCATTACTGATTTTGTGTGACTGTCTCTTAGATAAATAAGAGACAGATAAATAAGAGCTTAGATAAATATATGTATATAAATAATATATAAATATACTTTAAAAGGAAGGCAGCAGCAGATGAAATGCATTTAAAAATGCAGTGTCACAGCACCACCTTTACCCTTGCTAAACCTCCAGAGCAGTCTGTGCACACACAGTTCATGTACTTTTTGCCAGATTTAGCACTACAATGGTATAACTGCTTCTACATTTGGGAAAGATTCGTGCAAGTTTGTTTTTTTCTTGAACAGTAGACAAAGGTAGCCATTTATGTCTGACATGGGAATTTGTATAAATACCATGGGATCTCATTTCCTTATGTACTTTAGAGCTGTTTGAACTTGGCAACAAAATTCACAAGCTTCCTGGAAGGTCCACAAAGGTTCATCGCCTCAGTTGGACTGCAGTGGCAGGGCTTCACATGAATCCCTGGAATGTGTGCATCTGTGTCAGCTTCAGCTTCTCGTAATATTCCCCAAATGCAGACTCTGGGGAAAACAATGAAAAATCACCTCTGCAGCTGAATATTTCAGGATGGCTTCTGAAATGGAAGAAATAATACCTTTACTGGTGCTCTAAGTATTGCTGTTATTTTATTGGTGGGTGATGTGCTAATCTCTAGAACAGAGGGGTACAGTCACTGAGCATGGAGGATGCTTTGGGATTTGCCTCTGGAATAGCCACAGCTTCAGCTGTGACCAAAGGTGCTGCTCTTTTGACATGGTCATGTCATGTGGATACCAATTTAAATTACTAAGATGCTTCTCAGCTGGCTAAAAAAATAACATGGTCTGAAGATACTTCTTTTTTTTTTAAATTTAAAGTTAATTTAAGAATATAAAAGGAGTCTCGGTCATCCTCTTGGATATTGTGGCAGAAATATTGATGCACATAGTATTATAAACCATCCTCTAAGCTACAGTCTCTTTTAATATTGGGTAGGCTCAAATGCACCAGGAATGTGAATTAGGAAAGCAGTTCTTTTCTAAAGGATGGCAAAATGTCCAGAGATCAAAAGTTGAATGTAGAAGCTGCTGCCAGTCTTTCAACTGTGCTGAGAATCTCAGATTTTGGAGGGGGTGTGTGTACAGTGGCAGAAGTAAGCAGGGACTTTCTGCAGCTCTCAAGAGCAGTTTAACTCCCTCAAGCATCAGCTTAAGGTGATCTCTGTGTGTCCCCAGTTCTGCTCCCTGCACCGTGGCCCCGAGGCCAGTGGGGAAGTGCTAAATGCAGACTGTCCTGCATGAAGGCAACTTTCAAACAGCAGCTGGTTCTGAACTCAAGACAGTTTCAGGGTGGAGTGCAGTTGGTTTTTTTTAAATCACCTTTTGTATTAATTTTTTTTTTTTTAAACTGCTGAGTCCTGTTCCCTTTTGTCCAATCCAGCAGTGCAACAGGCGCTCTTCCACAGTATGGATCTGCCACTGCTGCTCCAGCTGTAGGCTCTGCACACACCTGGGCTGCAGAAAATTCACAAAGCAAAAGGGGCCAGCACCTAAAATAACACTGGGTTATTACCCCTGTTCTGTGGAAGAACAGGGCATGGGAGAGAGCTGCCATATCCTAAGCCGTGGTGCTGGTGCACACCTAGAGCAAAGTTTTTCCTCCAACTGACACAGCCCTGAATCAATGCATACCAACTGGCAAGCAAGTTGCTTTCATATATTATTCCTTTTTATAAGTTCATTTTTCATGAGCTTCAGGGGAAAGAAAAAAACCTTCAGTGTTCCCTCAGAGAAGAGGTTGTAACAGCTGTGGCTGGTGTAAAAGTTGCCTGGAATCCTTTCTGTGCTCCCTCTCCTGTCCTGGCTTTCAGGGAGGAGAAAGTAGGAAAAATCAGTAACAAACTGAGTTGAGGATTTTTTTTTCCTTATGTGATGATAATCCTAGGACTACACTTAGAGAGAAATTTCCAGTGGGAAATTAAGCTAAACTGAAAAGCATAACAAAACCCAAATGATCTAGACTGCAAGAATTCCTCCAGTGTTTTGTTCTTTAATGCTTATTAATAGAGACAATACCAAAGCCTTTTCGTTATAGTGTGGATTTTTGTTTAGCAAACTCCATGTCACATCTTCTAATTTAATTATTGAGCTCACAATGTGGATAAATGTACAGACATGACTAATAGCATTCTCTTATAATTTCATTACAGAGTAATAGATGTGGTTTTTAAAACTGATTTTTTTTCTTCTGTTACAGAATATTTGGAATATAAATGAACTCTCACATCCTGCCTTCTTTTTCTCTTTACCCTCTTTTCATTTCTTTATAGATTTGATTCATAGAAAAAATGCGAGTCATGGGTGTTACTGATTTGGGTCATCTACATGCAATTCAAAAGAAAAAGGTGATTTTTTTTTTAATTGCCTGTCAAGTAATTGGGAGAGGCATAGAAAAAATTGGATTTATGCATAAAACAGAAAACTTCAGGTGAAAGAAGGGAGCTCTTTTATCATTGTGGAAAGAATCCGTCTTCAATAATTAACAGTCAGACTATCCCCACACTGTTTCCTCATGACATCTGAGAACTGCTGCACTTCTTGAACCAATAGCTGCTACACAGCAACCAGCATCAGTCCTGAATGAAAAAATTGTCCCAACTGCTGGTGAATGGCACTCAGTGGGTTTCCCATTGAACTGTGCTGCGAAACAATGATGCACATTGGTAAATCACCGTGTGTGCCTTTCAGTTCTTATGCATATCCCATACTGGACAGCTTCCATTCACTCTGGCACCCACTGCAAACAAATGTAAGTATGCATCAGAGATGAAAGTGAAAATGCATATGTTAAATCCCAAATGGAAGCAGAAGAGTGTAATATATACATAGTTGCTTAGCAACAAACATGTTTTGGCCACAGGAATGGTGACATCAGTGAGAGGAGCGAGAGGGAAGCTGCTCTGCCCTCCTTGTGTCTCTCCCTAGAAGCTTCAGAAAGGTCTTTTCTTATTTCTTTCAGCGCAGAGGAGCCAGGGCCATTGTAGACATTTGTTTTTGCTGTTAATGCCACAGGCTGCAGGACAATCAGGCAGGGAGCAGGGAGCTGTGTTTTCCCTCTGGATATCTGCTGCAATAGCCAGGCCCTCTCTGCAGGCAGGTGCTTCCATCCCTGCTGCACAGCTCATGCACTGCCCCTCCCGACCAAAACACCCCCAGAGGAGACACGAGACCTGAAAATACAAACTGCCACAGATAAGAACATTTTTGGCATCACTCTGTCTTTGACATTATTGTGCCCCTTTCGGGCTCCTGGAAGCTTTTATTTTACTGATATTCCACATTCATTGGGCTCTGTGTTTTTTCAGGAAAGCAGGAAATGTTGATTTCAGTAAATCACACACTGTCTATGGCTAGTAGACAGGTGTTTATTAATTCCTCTCATTTCAGATGGCTTGAATATCTCTTGACTCTTTTCCCCCCTTCCTGCACTGGCCTGCCCTCTGCGATGGGAGGCACAGGAGGCAGCTGAATCCTGGTTCCAGTAATGTTCACCCCTCCATGCAAGGGGCTCCTACAGACACAAGTGCAGCTCACACTCACTGTGCCTCATGCTTTCAGCAGTCTGGGTGCTCCACTGGCCAACAGCACCTTGCACGCATAGAGAATTTGTGTCTCAGGGTTCAAACCCATCTGCTGCTTTGGATTGCTGCAGACACTATCCCTGTACACACTAATATTGAGTGTTTCCTTCTAATTCAAGGTAATTAATGTCTTTGTTGGATCCCTAGTGGGGGAAAGAACAGGCATGCACCTCTCTTTGCAAAGAAGGCTTCCACGACCATGTGAGAGATGTGTAGGAATGCAAGACATACTGAAGAACTCAAGTGATATTTGAAATAATGGATGAAAGCAGGCTTAAAGGACAATTATGGTAAAAGAACATATTTATTTCCATTCATGCTGCTTCTATGTATATAGTTTTGCTCACTCTCATTTTCAGTGAATTCATAGAGCCCCCTTTTCACACACTAGCACATACCAAACTGACAGGGTATAACCAATAACATACCACTTACTATCAGATAAGTTTTGGGACAAAAGTGTGTCATTCTGAAAATATGGCAGAACTTGAGACAAGGTGTGGTGGTGCCTCTGACTAGAAAGGCAAATGAGGTCATTCTGGCAGGGTGGACCAAAACAGAAGGAAAAGACAAAAGACTGAAAACCAGGAAAAAATGTGTCATTGATTCTTTCTGAAGAGGTAGAATATTTTCTTCTCTTGAAATGCCAAGAAAAAAAACACTAGAAAGTATAGAGTTGATGTTCTCAGCAAACAGTTGAGGTGAATTCTTCTCTTCATTTTCTGTCTGTGACTTTAAGCTGTTCTCCTAGCATGGCTTTCAGCCTCAGTGGCTGTCCTGAGTGATCCTGCAGCAATTAATCTAACATATGGATCAGAAGTTCATGGCTGGCTCCTCAGTTTCACCATAGGTGAAACCAGGCTCCCATATGTAAATTTTGTGAAGCTGGCAGCTTAAACAGTGGTCTAAAATTGGTTGCCTGAAGTCCCCTCCAAGAAATTCTCCAACCATGCTACTGCACTTTCCCCCCATATGTAAACTCTTCTTTTTTAATTTGTGAAATGAATGACTATATAGCTGAAAGATAATTAAACTAGAAACCAAAATAGATGTTTCAGAGGCCTGTTAGATTGCTGGTATTTTAAATGTGAATAATAAAAAATTTTAATGGTAATTGTTGTCATTGACTAACATGAGATTTTACAATTCACATTAATTACTGAACTCTAATTTATTTCCCAATGTATAAATTTTAGTTTATATCTCTGTGACTCTAGTCTTTAAATGTAGGCTCAATTGGTTGTCAAGACTTGGCTTTCTTATAACTACAATTTATAATTTTCCTAATGGGATTATTAACCTGATAGATGGGCAGGTAGTTTCCTTTTTAAACTGATAAATCTTGTTAAAGGAAAGGAAAGATTATGTCTCTACCCATGCTTTTAGTAGTGTTGTGAAGATCTAATCAAATGTCTGTAAAATATATTGAAATTTATTAACAAGTTTACATCTCTAAAAGTTTGTGTTTGGAGAGTAATAGTAAGAGAAAAGATGGGATGGAACCATGCAAGTTCAGGGTATGAGTCAGTTTTCATGAGTCAGTGACACTTTCATGTCACTTGGAGTCGTGGGGATATTCTTAGCAGCTCTACTGGTCCAGTGACGTGATTGGGGAACTTGGCTTTAAGCAAGACTTCTGAGACTGTTTCACTTATGCACACAGGCCTCATCAAGAATTACTAAATGTCTTATAGGAAGAATTGCAAATATCTCAAACCCTGTTTAACCTCTCCCTCTCTTGATAACTCTTGATAAATTCATTTAAAAAGCTAAGAAAACATAGTTTTGATGAAACCTTCCAAAAGATGGGTATTTTCCCGCTTGGAAAAATATATTTGGAGATCAGTTATCAAGGAGAGACTGTCCAAATGGAAATCTGTACCCCAAGCAGGAGTGTGTGATCTGTGCTCACTGATTAGTGTCAGTAGTGTCCTGGGTGCAAGAAACAAATGTACTCATTGCAACCACAAAGAAGGTGAGCCTGCAAAAACTGCAGGTATGCTGGAGAGTGAAACTGGAGATCAGATTGCAGAAGTGATTAGAAAAATTTTATTCATCTTGGAGAGAAAATAAAAGGTACTGACTGTATATACAGAGGAAAAGGCTGCAGAATGAAGGGTAAAATATTTGATTCTAAAGAAAATAGTAAAGAAGTTATGAGGGATTCAAACTGCATTGAAGTCTTCAATGATACAATGTTGTGAAAAAGAAAAATGTGCTACTGAGATTTTTTTTCATGAATGTAACCTGGAAGACAGGTGTATACATCCTTCTACCTTCCTCAGCACACACAAGCTTTGGGCACTTTCCAAAAAGGACATGAAGGAAAGGAGAGAATCCTGAGCCAAGTGGTCAGAACCAAAGAAATTGGAAAGATGGAGACTGTTTACACCCTACAGCTTAAAAATCTTCAAATACCTAAAAAAGGTGCTGAAGAGAGGAAAGAAATTAATTAACATTTTTTCCCCTGAATTCATGATAAGAAAATATAAACTTAGATTACTCAAAGAAAAATTTAGGTTAGGCATTAAAAAGTCATAATTAAAGAACAGTTTAGATGGCATTAGGAAAATGTGTGCATTTCCACTGCTGAAGGACTTTACAAAGTGGTTAAATAAACAGCTGTCAAAAATAGCACAGGTACAGTTGATTTTTGACCTCTTAAAATCTGTTTCAGCTCTGCTTTCTATTATTTTCTCCAAGTGGATTCTGCCTCTTGGATGTTTGTTGGTAAAGCCAGCAATCAAAATACTGATGTTGAGGCAGAGGCCTGTGAGCACAGAGGATCTGGTAGGTTTTCCAGCCGTGTCATTCAGCCTCTGGTGGAAAGTGCCAAGCTCTGTGCTTTGGAAGGCTCCTAGGGCACATAGCTGCATGTCAGCCTATTTCAATTAGCGTGTTGAAATGGCGGATTACACATCTCTATAAAAATTAAATTGGTCTCATCCCTGAAATTATAAAAAGCCTGAGGATCCAGTGGAAGAATGAAATCTTGAGCACCTCGATTTCAGGGGCTGGAATGCGCTGTGCCGTGGTTTCCGTGGCACCCCGCTGCTCTTGCTCGTCCTCTCTGAATGTCCCCTCTCCCACAGAGTGGGGTCACCGGGACAGGGAGGCACGGATGGAGAGCAGTCCCTAACAGATGGCTTTCTGCTCAGAGTGTGTTAGCTGCTGGGATGTCAGGGAGTCCTGGGAGCCTCAGGTCTGTAGCTTTCTGAAGGCAGACTCGCTCTCTTAAGCGCCTGAATTCAAACTATTTAAATGTTCAGCGTAGATGGATTTTGGGTGTTTGATTGTACAACTGTCCTCCCTGCAATACTGAGCTTGTGGCACACTGTAACACACCATCCATTCACCATCATCCAGTGCCCCAGGTAGCTCAGCTCAGCTGCTGTTTTCCCTTGTGTGCTCAGTCTCTTCCCTCTTTTGAGTCCCTTTCCAACCCATCTGTGTCTCATGTCACCAGCCAACACATTTACCTCCTCAGGGGATCTGCCATGAGATCTATATGAGACTGAAAAATTTCTCAGATTTTCGTATTTCTTCATGCCACTTTCAGTGTCCCTGAAACTTTGGGTCATCACTGTGGTCCCTTCTACCTGTGCTGAAGCAGCCCTGGGCAGAGGCAGAGACTCAGCCCTTCGTGTGTCCATTCCTGAGGCTGCCAAGTCTTTCCTGGTGGCCCCCCTGTCCCTGCTGAGTCTGGGTGAGTGGACAGGCTCTGAGAGCCACAGAATCCATACTGCTGTCCAGAGGGAGAATGACCTCTGGCAGACCTTCCCACCCCACGTTGGGTGGTGACTAATCCTGAGGGGAAAGCAACACAGGGAAAAGATTGGGCAAAGTTCACACAGCTTCCCTGGGGAGAGAGCTTAGCCTTCCATGTGTGGATCCATGCTCTGTAGATGAATACAGTGACATTTCTGTCTCTCTAACATCTCCTCTAAAACTGCTCCAGGATGTCTTGCTTGTCGGATGTGGGTGGATCCGGCATTGCCTTTCTTGTGGACCAAGGCACAGAGTTCTTGGGAAATGGTCTCAGGAGTTGTTATTTCCATAACTCTCATTCTCCAGGGACTGAGGGAAGTGGGGACAGGAAGAATTGTGAGACTAGTTATTATAAAAAGAAAAAAAAAAAAAAAAAAAGGAAAAAAACCCCACCAGCAACAATAACAAAAAAACCCAACCTAACCCCCTAAAACTGCTGTCTCCAATGCTGCATGCTTGAGCTCTAAAAGTACTTCTTCTAGATGTCTATAAAAGTCACTGACATTACCATATCACTGAATTTGTTGGCTCAGCTTTTAATTCTTTTCGTGGTGAGTGAGACACTGAAAGGTGGGGCACAACTCCAGCAGCTCCAGCAGCCCTTGAGCCTGGCACACGGGGTCACCCCTCCCTCCCATCCCTCCCAGCCCCAGTGCCACACCAGCACTGGGAATCACCAGGAATGCAAAGGGATTTTTGCACAGTGCCAAAGCTGCTGCAGTACCAGGGAGGGCTCTTCAGGTGCACAGAGCTCTTCAGGTGCAGTTTTAGTGACAGGTGGGAATCCCAAAATCTGGATATGCAGGTTAGATTCTCTTTGCTTACCCCTGTGCTGGATTTTGATTGACAGACAAGAAATAAAAAGCAAACATATTTTAGGAGGTGCAAAGGCAGTAGTGGCAGCAGACCTAAGGTTGAGGGACTTTTCTGGACTGCAGTTAAGTTTTCAAGAGAGGAGCACTGGGGGGGTGCCAGCAGATTGAATGGCTCTCTGCCTGATATTTTTTCTTTGTTTTTCTTTGCTTCTTTTTCACCAGGGGGAAACATTTTGTGTGGGTGTTTCTGAAAGGAAAGGCTTGGAGACCCATCCTCTCGCTGCCAACAAAATAGTTTGTATTTATAAAATTTCCTGATAAATGAAACTTCTGCATTTTTTAAGACATCAATGTGAGTGAAGCAAAATTAATTTCAAATTGAACTGTTTTGAAATGAAAATGTTCTTTTTAGATAAGGCCAGAATAAAATGCTTTGAAACTTTTCTGCCTGGTTTGGTTTAGGAAGTGCAGTACAGCTGAAATGGACCTATTCCTTGAGGAGTTTTTTATTTTGAAAAAGCAACTTTTTCTACCTGAAAAGCACTGCCTCCCTCCAGCTAGCAGCCCTGGTGGTTTGTAGTGGGAATTTTCTGAGGTGCATAAATAACTCGGGTAGTTATGAACACTTTACCCAGAACCAGATTTATCTTATTTAATGTCTTAAATATCAGTGGAACAACTCATATTAAATCCGATGTACTATAATTTTTTCCTGATCAATTCCACATTTATAGCATTAATCATTTCTCTGCAGTTAATTAAGAGAATTGATGGCTCTCAGCCTTCCTTAAGCTGATTCTTTAAATAAATATATCAAACAAGATCTCCATTACCCAAATCAGACTCTGTCACAATAGCTGAACAGGAGCCAAAGAGACAGGAGCACAGATCTGGAGAGCATCCACAGGGATCTGACAAACAAAAAAAGTGATATTTCAAGCTTGTGTCTCAGAGGAATGGGGAAATAATAGCAATATAATCAAGGGAGTGTTTGTGTAGCCCTTACGGTTTAAAAACCTTTTGCCTCAGCCACGCTAATACTCTGAAACAAGAATGCTGATTATATGACCAATTGTTTGGCATGTGTTCCTAAACTGGTTTATAATTACCAAATTAATCTCTCTGAGGTATTAAAAGCCTATTTGCACAATCTTTGTAGAACTAAAAGGGAAGTGAAGCACTTTACCTGTGTTGATACAGAGCCCTGCAAATAGCAACTATTTGTTTTTGTAGCTGTTGTGGCTCTGGGAACAAGTAAATATAAACAGCAGGAAACACAAATACAGAGGCAGTGCAATTGGAGGCTGTCAGGAAGCAGTATGGTGGCTTCAGGAGCTGAATTCGGCTTGAAATAAGCTTTGTCTCAGTATGCGTAAGAGGCTTTGGCACTGTATCAGACCTCTGGGGAAGCCACTCAGCAGGGTGGGGATTACTATAGTTTGTGCTTCCCAATTCACAGCAAACTTGCCTGTGTGTCACAGTGTCGCGTTAACTCTGTGTGTCCCACCTCGGTGTGCGGGGTGTGCTCGGTCTCCGGGGCAGCCCCGCTCTGCCCGGGCACGGCGGAGCGGGGCCGGGGGAGCACAAAGAGCGCTGCCGCTGCCAGCCCGGGCATTCTCCTCCGCAGGGCAGGGCTGCTCTGACAATACCATCTAAAATGCAAATGAATTATACGCCTGCATCCAAGAGGGCTGTATAGACCTGCTGCTGGCATAAACTTCCTCCTGATGGGGATGTTTTTCTCTCTCTGTGTGAACACATGGACTCCACTCACTCTTTTGAGGTTTCGCAAGGGTTAATTCTCCCTTAGCTGTGGGAATATTTTTCGTTAGGAGCAGCTCGATGGTTATTCCTAACACATGACTATCAAAGAGTCAGATTAGCGAGGGGGAGGGGAAGGACTCCTGAGTTTGCACTTCCTGTCTCTTAATAAAGCTGAGATTCCAGAAGTATTTAATATCATTGTGGTTTACATAGGAAATTGTCTGAACACTCTTAGTAAGTAACTGAATATATGGCTGCTATATTGAATACCGTTTGTCCACGGTCATTTTTCTTTCAGTTAGGTTAGATATCTAGAAAATGTTGTAAAAGCAGGGTCTTGTTACAGTCCACAGCTAAAGGAGGAATGGTAAAATACAGTTTTAAAAATTTAAATATCTAAAATGTATTGAGAAATGTGAGGTGCACCAGTACTAAAGGAACAACAGCAATTGTTTTATATGTTCTGCTAAGGCAATAAAATGTGGATTCCTTATGTAGGTCCAAATGTAGCAGCTGGATTTGGCTTTATGAACCATGAAAAATAGTTCCCATCTGGAAGTTGATGTTGAATAAAGATGCAACAGTAAGGCTGCATCTTACATGTAACATTTATACGTTTCCAACTCAATACAGCACTAGTATTGGAGAGGAAAGAGTGAGGGAGAGGGAGATGGGAATATACAAATCAGAAGACTCTGGCCAACATTTTAATGCGTATTCTCTAATTTAGGAGCCTCAGGTTTTGGCTGCTGGGTTGAGTTTTTAATTTTTTTTTTTTCAGAATAACATTACCAATAGTCAACAGTGTACAAATAAAAAAGGCTTTTGAATGTCTTTCACCACATCCACTGCTTTAAAGATCATTGTCTTCATCTCCCTGTTAGATACATAAGAAAGTGATAATGTCACTCTTCTCTGATATTCATCCCCTCAAGCCTCCCTACAGCCTTCCCACCTATCAAACTGACATTTAAAAGTGCATTCATGGGGCCTGCAAATCAGGAATTCTGTTTCAAAGTGGCTGGCCCCTTGCTCTTTACCTGCACCCTGCCATGAGCGATGTTTGCAACATGCAAATCCCTCATTTTCATATCCCAAACCCCCAGTCATAAGATGCCCAGGAGATCCTACTTCCTCTCACATAAAAATACAAAGGTCGAGTTTACAGACCTTTTCACAAAATCTGGCCCCAGACAAAACTCTTTTAATTCTTAAAAGATTTTGTCAGATTCGCGATGCCCCAAATTTTTTAAAATTAAAATTCCATACAAGCACAGTCCATGCTAAAACCTTACACTGTAAATTAGGTTGTAAATTCTTATTAATAACATAAGGCAACAAAAAGTCAATAAAGGAATGAAGTTGGAACATTTTATTGGCTCTTTCTTGCTTCCTCGAGCAAGAATTATTTCTAATGCAAGATGAAGTGTTAGGAGACGTGATGATCCCCTTTTTGCCTAGAAGATGTTGTGAGGTTTCTTTAACTGCAAGACTTTCATGGTGGCCCCAGTGCTGCAGTGCATCTGGCTGAAAAGATTTCCTGTATTTTTCTAAAAGGGTGCTGTTATTGTTCCTGCTGCTCTGGTTGTTTCCATGAGCCTTTAAAATGAAACCAGGTCCCACATCAATTTGTGAGGCAGACATTTTAAATGTTGGGAAAACTTTAAAATCAAAGTTGGATTTTGCAGGTATTCATTGTCATCAGACCATGGGAATCTTGAAATACTGTTAATACACTTTATCTTTCATTTGAAATAGCAACACCCCCCGATGCCAGCAAACTGTATTCCTTTAACATAGCAAATAAGAACCACACATGTTTAATATACTGACATGTGCAACACTCACTTGGTACATGTGGCCCACTGATGTGATCATAGGCTTTCCTCAAGCAAGCTCTTCAAATCAGAAGGCAGTGTCACCCTTTCACCTCTTGATATCCTGAGATCCCACACCTACACTGCCCCCTCCCCTTATTCCGGTCCCCTGCTCAGAGCAGCACTGGTATTGGAGAGAAGAGGAGAGGAGAGGAGAGAGAGAAAGAGGGAGGGGTGATGGGAATATAGCAGAAACCCCATAGCAACTTTTTTATGTGCATTCTCCAATTTGGGAATGTCGGGATTTGATTGCTTGTTTTGTTTTTGTTTTCATTTTCTCTTTTTGTAGGGTAACACTACTACCAACAATCAGCACTGTACAGGTAAGAGGCCTTTGAATGTCTTCCACTACATGCCTTCCTCCAAAGCCCGTTGTCTTCATCTGCCTGTCAGTTAAGTAAGAAAGTCATGTCCCTATTTTGTGATATTCAACCCCTCAAGCACTCCTACAGCCTCTCCACCCATCGAGTCCCTTGCTGGGGAAGGCTCTGGGGATTTGTCCCAGGAAGGTGTGTGGCTGTGCAGCACAAGGGATGCCAAAAAGCGTGAATGTTTGCCATAGACCTTCTCAGAGAAGTTTCTGAAGCTGAACTCAATGTTCTTGACTCTAGCAGTCTATTTTCCATGAAGGGATCTTAGAGTTTCTGGCAGATACTCCTCAGGCTGGAATCCAGACAGCTTGTCTGAGCACAGAGAAAACACTCTCCTTCACTCCTCAAAGTATTAGGAAAAGGCACTGAATTTGCTGCTCCTTGGATAAAAGCATCCCTAATGGTGAGTGTGGTCTGAAAATACCATGATGGACCTGCTTCAAGGAGATTCACACCTGCAGGTTTCATGTATCAACAGCAGCCCAGCCCCTGAAGGGAAGGGGTCCTGAGCTGTGCCTGCCACCCAAAGCAGGAGGGTGGCACTGGGCTGGGGCAGGGGACAGAGGCAAAGGGCAAAGTGAAGGCAGATTTGGGACTGCAGAGTGGGAACAGAGGAGCCAGTGAGGCTTGAGGAGGGGGGAGAGACCTGACAGCCTAACCAACACCCTCCCTCACCCCGTTCCCTCCATGGTGGGGCTGTCCCAGCCCTGCACTGCAGCCCCTGCCCGTGCTCTGCGTGCCTTGGGCTGGAGGATGAGGGCAAGGAGGCTGCAGGATGGAGGGGACATTTCTGCTCTCTCTGGCAGTCAGTGGGCTGCAAGTGTTCAACTTCCCTTGGCCTGGCAGGAAGAGGAGCAGCACAGGGCTGCATCCATCCAGGAATGGGCTTTTCAGGGTCAAGGATCCAGTTCCTTTCTCCTCTGCCCAAAGCAGAGCGCATGATAACCATTACCTGCTTTGTCTATGCCTTGAGCATGCTCTGGATTCAGTGCAAAGGCCATAAACATTCACTAACTTTCCTGTCCAGCCTCCATGAAAAAATCCCCAACACCTGGAGTAAGCCCATAATGTTGGCTATGGCAAATGGAGAGGTGACTGTCTCTCTCCACTGTATATATACATTTATTGTTAGTTTTATAATTAAAATGGCATTAAAGAAATTAAACATCTAGGCTTTCAAGTCCCAGACCCATTTTTATCCTTAAACTTGCAGGGAAAACAAACAGATTTTTGCATGGAGGAGATTTCTATTCCCATTTGCAGAATCTCGAGCCTTTTCATTGTTTAATTCACGTGCACGCAAATGTAGGGATTGTGCAAGCCTTGGCAGGCCATGCTCTGGAAGCTGCATCCACTGCTGAACAATTTAAACAGCTAGGTCTTGTGGAGTTTGGCAATCCCTTCCAGAAGTGCTGACTCTAGGCCAGGATTTAGGATAGACTTGCATGGTGCTATTAAAGGCATAGGTTGTGTGCAGTTAGCCTGGGAGCTGGAGAGCAGAGCTCCAGTCCTGCTTCTGTCCAGTGGCTTTAATAAAGAATCCCATTTATATTCATTATTGCAACCAAGTTCTGTCTCTAATCTATCGCAAGGGACACTACAGATATATTATTTCTTTGTAGTCTCAAAATGCTCAGATGGTTTTTCACCTTATTAAATCTAAACCCCTTAAATGTGCTTCTGAAGCAAAAGTTTTAGCAATAAGCCTTCCAAAAAGTGCAAGATTTACAAAGCAGATTTATGGCTGTGTGGTTAGTTAAGTAACATTTCTCTCAGCAAATCGTTTGCCAAAATCAGAGGAAATTCCCTACTCCAACTGAACAGGGAGCATTAGGAGTGTGTATTGTGCTGGTAAGATCAGGTTGTTAGTGCTCTAAGAAGCAAGGAAACCAAGTGTTAATCTACCTAGATGATGTTCTGATGGTCGTTGCATTTCAGGAAATAATAAAACTTTGTTTGAATTACAGAATGCTTCCAAGTCCTCAGGATTTCACATTTACTATATGAGAATAAAATTGGTCATAACCTCCCAGAATCTCTCTGGTTTTTAATAGAACCAAGAAAACAATTCTTTTAAAAGGTTAAACCACAATCACAGGTACCGTGGCTCCATGCAAGTAAGTGTGCAGGTACTATCTTGGTGTTTACAGGTAAAGGAGCAGGCAGGGTGACCTGGTGCAGCATCGTGGCAGTTTACTTCACACAAAGAAAGGCACACAGGTACAGAAGTTTTTCAGGTCTGAAAACAAAAGACAGATCCACCTGATCAGTTTAGGATATTTTTTTCTGGTCAGAAATGATGTAAATAATCATTAGCTGAATGAGAACACTCAGTGTTACTAAAAAAATATGCTATCAGGTTTTTGCTATATTGTGTGATAACTAAGCAGACTTTTTGGCTACAGAAAGAGGAAATAGTGCATAGACTGGACTTTGATTCCAGCATTTGGTAAACAGTATGATAATGCAGATGTTTGTTCATTTTTCATCTACATTTTGGGGCCATATGTTTTCAGTCAAGATTTGGAGACTTATTTTCTGAGTTAACTGTATTCTTTAAATTATGATTTTAGATAGAGCCAGCTGGAAACTAAAAGGGAACTGCCTAAGACCACCTCTACACTCACAGTAGTTAATTTTATTGTGTCAGTGGAAGAAAAATTCTATGAGAGTATGGAATTAAAAGCCAATCAATGGAGGGAAAAAATAGCCTTAGAAACTCCAGTGTCAGCATCTCAGAGGCAGGAATTCCCCATTCTGTATCCTAGGCAAAAAGGATTCTAGAGTGGCGCCTTCTCCAAATACCTGGCCTGGGATAAGACGTGTGTTCTGGCAATTTGGCTAAACATGCAAGCTGAAAAATGAGCAAATCTACACTGTAAAATCCTGTATCCAGATGCAACAAGAAAGCAAATTTATCTGTCTCTAGGCAGAGTGGTACAAAATGCATTTGAGGGGTATCTTCTCCCTAGAGAGAGAAAGCAAAAGTTGGATGAGCATTTACTCCATCTACCAGTTTTGGACAATGGTGTTCCAGGTGACCAGGAAACACTTCAAAATAGCATACAGGTGTTCCTCTGAAGGAATTTCTGTATGTTTTAAGTGCATTAAGTTCCTGAATGGGTGCATACTGATTTCATATCAAGGAATGTGTCCCCCAACAATGTGATGCTACTGACAAGTTGGTCTCATCGGTATCTTCCATACACCAGTCACTGACAATTCCAGAGAGAAGGGATTTCCATGAGTAACAGTGATTTATAATATGGTTCCATTCAAAGTACATTATTTCTGTAGCTTTTATATTAAGTGGGAATATGTTAAATGCAGTATGAACCAATTGCTCAAATGGATTTATGCATTTATATAAATGTGAAGTGTTCCCAAAAGTTAATATACAAGAAAGTTTGAGGCTAGGTCTGGATTTATTTGAGGTTCTTTTATGTATTTTTAAAGTACTAGGAGTTAAAATATCTACCTTTGAAATTGTATTCTGGGCTATAAGCTTTAACTTGGAAGCAGATCCATCTGGAGTGGAGTCTGTATCACTTGAGAGAAAATCTTGTTCTAAATATGCATTGCCCTCAAAGCAATAGATATCATCCTTGAAGTTTGGTTTGTTGATAACTTCTCAAATACTTTGAAGAAAGAAGTCTCAAGGTGCATTTGTAAACTTGGCACTTGGCAGAAAAAGAATTGTGAAGGCACAAAATGTTTTAGTGTCAGGTTCTTGGTCTTGTTTCAGATGATATCCAAAATGCACGAGAGGTAGAACCACGGACTGCCAGAGCGATTAATCAGTGGAAACCAAGGACACGGATTCGTGCATGGCTTGCAGAAGATCCATGGATGTATCCAGCTGCCCTCAAGCAGAAGTAAGCCCTGGGGAGGAAGGCAGAGTGCATGTCTCTACTGGTCACCCCCAGAGACAGCTTTAAGCTGGTCCCAGCTCCCCTCTGTTGGGGTGTGTGCTTCCCGGGAGAAGCCTGGTTGCACCTCAGGCAAGAAACTCCCAAAGGCACAGGCTTTACTGTGGGGATTCCCTGCTGTGGGAGCCCTTCAGACACCAATACCTGTCTTCTTTCCTATGTGGAAACTTAGGAAAGGGTTGAAATATATCTGAGGGAATTCTGCCAGATATTCATGTATCTACATTTTCTACTCACTCAAGGGGAGCAGTGGTAACCAGTGTACTAAAAGTCTTCAAATGCTGACAAATACAATTTAGCTTTGAAGGCTGCCAGCAATTCTATGGTAGTAAATCCCATTTGCAATCAAAGGGTGAGTCATTAGCCTTGACATTTGAGAAATGGAGATTACTATGAATTTATGAAAAAGGTTCCCTAAAATGTTTCCTTAGCAACTGCTGCTGAGGAGCCTGGGGCATCTCTCAGGTCCCCAGGCTCAGGAAAGCCAGCAGCACTGGAGCAGTTGGTTTCCTATCCACTTGCTGTGTGTAGTGCTAAGGGTTCACTATCCCTTTCCACTCAAGTCTTGTCTAAGTGAGGAAAAAATGGTGTTTTCTTATGTTCAGTTACCTTTACTGAGCTGACCTAATGCTGCTGAAATTATTTCAACGGGCACAGCTTATACAGCTCAGGGGCTTGAACTGTATCCTACACAGGGCTATGAGCAGCTTGGCCAGTTCCAAACATGAAGTGAAGTGATGTGACAGCTTGTTACCACCATAAAAGCATACCATTTTATTTTAAAAGGGTTTTGCTATATATATATATATATATATATATATATATATATATATATGTATGTATGTATGTATGTATGTATGTATAAAGAAAGGTGTTAGTTTTCCATTTGTCCTCTGTTTCTGAAATGCTCTTAAATTCTCTACATAATCTTGTTCTTATAGCAATGACTTTTTCTTCTAGGTCAAGAAGAAAGAGTGATGAAGACCTTCCATCTACAGGGAAACAACAGAATTTTTCTTGACCTGCTGTAAAATCACAACCATCGACAATATTATATATTTTGTAACTCAGCCAGTTAATTTAATCTCAACACATTTAGTTTGGTTAAGCCAGAGAAAAGTACTTTTCTGTTAGTCAAGTAGGATCCTTGGCTGGCTGCCACATCACCAAAAAAGGTGAGACACCTCGAAGTGAGCAGTGGGAATAGGGGAGAAGGGAACAAGGGGGTGTGGAGAAACCTGGGTGCTCCTTGGAAAGGCAAGGGAGATATTGGTTGGAGGTAGAAGGCACTGGGGTTATGCAGAAGGGGGAGTCTCTTGAGTGTACGACAGCACATCTGTGCCTTGTATCAGTCAGGTAGGCTGTGAAACCAGAGATAAATCCCAAGAGAAGCTGGATGATTGCAAAGCCATGGAGGAATACCCTTATGGCATCTGCATAGACCAGTGCAGAAAATTTCTTCTGAACCTAGGGAACAGGTCTTAGTGAAGAAATGTGCAGCACCTGACTAGCACATACTATATCCTTTTTTTTTTTGGTTTTGTAGTATTAAATTAATTCCTTTAGTAAATTAAGTTCTAATTTTCTGTTTCCAGTAGTCAATACTCTATTTGCATGACATCCTATAGTGGTAAAATCTCATGAGTTTCATGTATATGTGTTTTTTTCTTCAGGGTTTTTCAGATCTGAGACCAATAAAAAACCTAACAGCTTCTAAGGAAAAAATATTTCTGCTGGTGTAACCCACAACACAAAAATGAGCACAGTTCTTAGCTATTCTACTGCAGAATATTTTCAGGGGAGTGGTTGCACTTCATGACATTCTTACAAAAATATGAAGAATATTAATTTTTTCCAATGGAAATAAACCCTTTATTTTCTCCTCTGTGAAACAAGACACTCCCCCTATTTCTGTTGCTCCTGTGCTGTACATCCACTGAGAATGGCCTGTCATTCTGCAAACTCTCATGTATTTTACAGAGTCAACATTGCTATTCATCTCATGCAACCGCAGCCAATCTTGGCTGCCAGGTGAAACACGATGTTGAAACAGAGAAACCGTCTCAAAGAAATACAAGCTCTCAAGCCGTGAATGGCTCTGTGGATCAAAAAAGGCATTTTGAATTACACCTGGAAATGAAGCAGGGAGCAGCAAAGTCCCTGGAGCGCAGGTGCGAGGATGAGGAGGAGGAGCGGTGGCGGGGCTGGCGGTCCCGGCCTCGCCCGCTGAGGCTCTCGCAGGTCGGCTCTGAGCACACTGGATATGATTGGGAGCAGCTGCAAGCTGAGCCCAGTGCAGCGCTCCCAATACATTCCAGATGATGAATATGATGCAGGCTTACTGGAAGAAAAATATATTTCTGAAGAGAAAAACAATTACTTCTCAGAGCAAGACAATGAAGCTGAACCGACGCTACACGGGCATAAAATAGAACAGAACTTTTGGGCAATGGCTTCAGCTTCTAATAAATCACCCACCTGGAGATCCTTTTGCAGAGCGAGTTTGGATGTATCAGGCCCCAAATATTTTCAGAGGTATATAAAGTTGAAAAATTACGCATTTAAACCTTGATTTCTCTCCAAAGGGACAGATACTTTGTTGTGTCATAGCCTCCAATTTTCATGTTAGCAGAAAGGTGCCTTTGCCTCTCCAAACAACGTGTGGGCTGTCTCACGGAAGTTATGTAAAAAAGGCTTGGAAACACCACTTGATACAGTGGGTTTCACTGGCTGAGTCTTCAGAGAGGACTTGAACGAAATTTGCAAAAACATGTCAAAAGTTAAGTGGCGAAAATCAGCTTAAATGCCTAATTTTAATTTTGTTTGTGCTCTTTGTTGTTTCATTGTGGAGGGAGGGAAGAAGCTGTCTTTTTTCTCCCTGTCCTTTCATTTTGTTTGGGAGAAAATGGATGTTGGTGAAAAGAAGAGAGCTCTGGCAGGGACTGGAAAGAGGTTGTTTATTCTGTTTTGTTTTCTTTAGAAAGGGGCAACTCTTCTAAAACTGGTGATGATCCAGTAAAAGGGGGACTCCGGGTGGGGAAGAGAAAAGAAAACTAATAATCAGCCTCTAAATGACAAGTTTTCTCTTGAACAAAAGAGCAACAGGAGGCAGTGCAGGCAGGGGGTCAGTGCCCAGGGGTAACGTGACCAAAACAATGGCTGGAGAATGTGTGTAGCTTTTGCCACTCCAGAAGCTGCTGCCCCGGTGCCTTCACTGAGGGACTGCAAGCATCAAACCTGATCCAATGCTGGGCAAGTGTGGTGCCGCTTCTGGAGTCCTCCAAAGGGGAGGCAATGGCTGACTGTGGGTAACGCAAGCAAGAATTGAAGAACTGTGAGAGAATCCCCCCAGCTCTGAATGACAGGTGTGGCTGAACAGCCCCAGCCAATAAGGCAGAGCCCCTACCAGCAACGGGGCTAAAGGTGGCGTTTAAAGTAACTTTAATTAAAGATGGAGACTGCTTGGCAGTGTCTGTGCTTCTCTTGCACTTGGTTAATTGCCTGTTGGGGAAAGCCAGTGGTGCTGGATAAACAGAAGCGAGATGATTTTTAAACTATTATGAGCATTCATACAGTTCATTTTGATTTAGGCTAAATTGGTTTTAATTTCAATTCATGCAACTTCCGTGTAGATGAGGCCTATGGCTTGCCGTTTTGCAGCAATGGTGAATTTACAGCATATGTGCTCCAAATGGACTCTCTTGCAGATTCTCCTGGTGTTTGCTCCAAGTCCAGTTCCAGCTGTCGGTGGAGATGGAGGAGCAGCACAGACCGCTCCCATGGCCTCCCATGTAATGCAGATTGGATCTATTGTCAGTCAGATGGGCTGGTGGTGTGGGAGCAGTGCAGAGCCAGTTCTTTCACTACATGGTGTGTAAGGCAATGAGGCAGACAAAAGCTGGATTTAAATTAGGGAATATTTCTGCCAAATTTCCTTCTCTGAAGCAGAAAAATAAAACACTTAATGTGTCTGGCAATGTTTATTCTGTGCACAGTGTTTTAGCTGATTGTAAAAGAAAAGCTACGTGTGAACGTTATCTAGCAACTTCATCATATTCTGAGGAGATGAGAGAGGATGATTCCACCATGGTCTGAAAAAGTATTATACTGAGAAAGCGGAAACAATTTGGCAAGAGATGGCAAGAGAAGAAGGAAAAAAATAGGTTATTTTCGATTGGGTAGGAATTACCAGTTGTAATCAGAGCAAAATCATATCTGCCTCAAAGGGTCCATTTTGAAAGTCCTTGATGTCCTCAGTCTCCTGCTCAATGGCCAGAGGCTTCCCACTTTGCCTTCTTGCTGCTTATTCAAAGAAAAGCAAGATCTCAGTGGTTGGAAAATATATGTGTGCTCATTCAGTAACTGCATGTGCATGAAAATAAAGAATTCCTTGCCTGTGCACCTGGAGTTTCTGTGCTGATAAGGAGGCAGTAACTCTCATTACATTCGTATTGGCCCTTTGAAGATTTGGCCCTGAATTCTACTGGTGAAGTCTTTTCCACTGTATCTTCTTAGAGGTTTGTGCTCCAATCATCCAATACCTTGACAGAAATAGAAGACAGTGTTAAAAATAATCCAAAGAAATAATACTAGACCATTTTAAATTCCAAATGTGATTGAAAGAGCAAGTATCATCTAATGTGAATGAAAACATATTTGTGTAATCCAAGTAAAAAGAATGTCAAGAATAACAACTTTGTAACTGGATTTGGAAAAATAAACTATTCTTTCCTTTTTGCATAATAAATATGGTGTGGGTAGCAAAAAATAACATTTTATGAGTGCTGTAGCGTGTTTTTATTTCTACTGATTCAAAACAGCATTTGCTTCTTGAAATTAAATGGAATCTGATTGAGGTTTGTCCTTTCAGAGCCTTGTCTGGTACAAGGTAATGCATTGACTACCCTATTGATATTGTAATTTTTCTATCATACATAGAAATTCTCATACTGCAAGTTGCTTGGGCCCTTGATATTTCACAAATTTGGGATAATTAAGAATGTTTTCCATGTCAGAGCTATACTAATTTTGACTGTGTTGATGACATCCACCATTCTACTTAAACTGAAAATTGCTGCTTACTAAAGAAGTTGGACCCTGAGCTTAAGTCCTTGGTGACTGATTTGATTAGTCCATTTGAGTGAGAATAGGGCAACACAGGGGCTATGTTAATGGAACTTAAACAATAGGCCATCACTAATCAGAGACCTCAAGGTTGAAGTGAGGTTAATTGTTATGCGGGTGGTATTTGAAAAGAAGTGTTGACTGGTGTAATGCACTATGGGACTGTAGCATTTGAACATGCAGCCCTAAGGCCAGAGGTTTTGTTTAGTTTCCCAATGAAATTTAAAGCTACATTATGTACATCTCTAAACAACAGCCTATATGCTACTGCCTTTTGATACATCACAAGCCAACAGCTAATTGATAACAGAAATGAGCCCCCAGGCACAAAATTCAGATCCAAATCTGGTACTGGATTTTAATCCCTTTCTAAACTTGGTAAGGTGGGAATTGATTGAGTTTTGATTAAGCCCTTCATGAAATACACATATAAGATTCAAATGGCTGCCCCGCCCCCAGAAGTTTAGAATATTCTCAGTTCAGTTTCATTTTAGTCCTAGAGTGCACATTTGGTGGAAACATATGAGCTGACAACTACAATGTCAATGCAAAAACATTTTGGCATAATTGGGAAGAACTGTTGTAAGTATTGCTGTGCAGACAGGGATTTGTATCTCAACATGAGTGGCACGAGTTCTAGCTAGATTCCTGAAGAAATGCAGCTTGTATGAAAATATTGGTATTTCATCCTTCCAGAAACTGTGAACCTGTAGAGATAAGTCTCAAACTTTGTTAAAGTAACCTTAAAGGGCACAGAGATTCTTAGTGATCCCACTGAAAGGCTCCAGACTTGGCAGACATTACATGTACTACAGACATTAAATCAGCCTGAAATTCACTGCAATAGAAACAGACCTTGTAAACTGGATTGATACGTGCTTAGGCTCCTCACAACTCCATTTCATGTGGTTCACAGGACTTATTTTTAATTAAATTGATTTTGGACCTCTGGCTCGAATGCCTCCACTGCACATGTGATGTAAAATTTTCTGTAAGGAATGTATTAGCTGTGCACTGGAGGACTGGCTGATGGTGCAGCCCCCCTGGTTGTGGCTCAAGAATCACTTTGGTGCTGGCATGTGGCTTTAGGCTTAGTTTTCTCCAAAGGAATCTGGTGTGCAACCACAGACTAGTGGATGGAGCTGCTCTGGTGTCAATGCTTTCAAGGAAATAAATGAGATGAGAAAGAAAATCAACTAAACTGGGGCATGGTGCAGTGAGGGAAGGGGAACAGCTCCAGAATAATTCAGAAATAAATATTATTTCTTGCAAAACATGGAAAATAATGACAAAGACAAGGGGACAAGAGGTGGTATAGGTGGGAACACGAGACTTCAACCTTCTTTTGCTGCAAATCAACCTACCTTTTTTTTTTTCAGGCAAAATTTTTTTCAATCTTTATTAGAAAAACAAATTCTCCATTTTTGTGCAGTAAAGTGGCACTGGAGGAGGGGGAGGGGGAATGCACTGGTACACATAAAAATCTAGTATGAGCATGGGAAATGTAAGGACATTTTAACACAATCACATAAGGAATTTACAAGGTCCTAAGTCATGAATAAGTGCCTTATTCACAGGAAGCCAATATTTTGATGTATTCCCATGGCAGAAACAAAATGATGGGCAAGAAATGGACAGACACATAATACACACTCCAGTTGTCCTTTGCAGTCAGTGCCTTTCCCTAAAAAGAATCCTTTCTCTATTTTCATTTCTTCTATCTAAATAATCACTCCTCCCAAGCATACCCAACATTAGCAAAGTCTTTCCAATGTGATCAGAAGAGTTACTGGGTGCTGTAGACAGAGCAGCTGGGGGCCTTACAAAAACCACTGATTCAAAGTATTTTAGCACAGTATCCCACACACCAAATAACTACTTAAATGAAAGTTTAATTGCAGCCCCTAGGGAAGGATGGAGGAAGGGTCAAACTGTTAGACACATGTGCTTTGTTCTTTGTAACAAAAGCCTTTGAGCGTAAGTAAATGAACTCTGAAAAATAAAACAAAATTGTGTTTTGATGTTTTGGATATCAGCTATATGGGAGGAGAACACACAAAAGGAAACGAGGAGCAAGTTAAAAAAAAAAAGCAGTTTGTTATCTACTGCACCATTTACATTCGCTTTAAAAATCCCAGTGGTGTTCAAACTACCTGCTTATATTGTACTCTGGGCAAATTCAGGGCTCAGGATTAATCTGCCAGGGATTTGTTTACTTGCCTGTGCATTACTGCATCTATTGCAATGTTTAAAAAAATCAGGAGTTTTGGGTAGTGCCTGAAGCTCCAGGCTTCCACAAGGACAGAATGTGCTCGGAGCTGTACAGATGCAGAAATGGGGTCCTATTCTCAAAGAGCTGAATGTTCACAAAAGGCCCAGCAGCCGACAGGTGGTTGCAGACTGGTTTTCTCAACAAGCATCCAGCCCAGCCAAGCGTGCCCTACTGAAGATTTGTCCCATTGAAGTCAGATGAGAGTATTTTCAAGTTCAAATGAGCTTGAAAATTGCAAGGGACATTTCTCACTGTGTGGAGGCACTTTTTTTCTGAAAGAAAAAGAGAGCAGAACTGTGCCTCCTGAAGACATGAAATCCTTCTCCCCTGCATAAGGCAGGTGGTATGAAGAATGGGGAGGAAATGCATTTAGCTGAACAGGTGGCTTGCTCTCATTGGGATTAAATCTTTCAGGTCTGCCTTTTGCTTTGGAAACTACCCTTGCTTTCCATTCACATGGCCTCAGGGTGAGTCTGTCTTCTGTTTCTTGCTGGTGCTGTGAATTATCATTCTAAATATCATTAGTGTTCGAGTTTCTTCCACATCTTTTCATTCTGCCTACAAGTCACTGAGCTGACTTTCACAGGGACATTCAGGAGAACTTAGACTGCCTTGGTTATCTGATCAAGTACCACTAATTGAACAACTATGGAAATGCCAATTATATCTCTTTGGAATGTATTCTGAATTCCGGTCCCTCTATTTATGCAATTCCACTCCTTTGTCTTTAAAGATGTATACAAACAAGTGCTATCCATGGCAACTGAGGGAATAAATAGACTTTCTTTGGAACTTGGAACTTTCTCAACTTTATAACATACAACAGCCCCAATGCCAGAGCCTGAATTCAGAAAGCTCCCTGTACATAAGACATTTTTATGGCTGCCCTCTGTAGGGCTCTCTTATTTTAAGTGTAAAATTTGGGTTCTAAGTTTGTGTTCCAGCAGTTTTACCACTGTTCCCCTGGCAATGAGTGAGGTACAAACCATCTGCCATTGTTATGCACTGTGGGTGTTCTCACTACAGCCCTGTCACTCCAGCCTTTAACCTCACTCAGCTTTCAGATGTGGGGATACCCATCTCTGTGCCAGGAAAGGTTCTTGGATGTGTCAGTTCACTATCTAGGTCCATCTCATTACACTGGGAACTCCAGCCTGAGCCAGAGCTCCCACGGGATCCAGGGGGAGATGTGATAGTGTTGGATAACTGCATGGCTTGGGCCACGTCTTCATGCCAAAAGGGTGACAGGAGAGGCGTTACATTTATCACCCTTACATGGAAAAGAATACTGTAGTGTATATAAGCCATGCCAAAAGTTGTGGTCCCCTTTCTACCTTTCTTTTGCAAAAAGCTTCAAAATAAAATAATTTAAATATAACAGGCATCAGAAGTTTATTTAAGGATTTACTTTAATTTGGGGATAATCAAAACTTTCAGAACTGTTACATCTTTTAAAAAAACAACAGTAACATAAGGGAGATCCTCCTGATTCACAGCTGAGCTCTCAGTTTCCTTAGTGCACACTCACCACAGCTTTGATTCATTGTCCAAACCCAGTTAAAGCTTTCAGAAGTTTTAACTAACTAAATATAAAAATTATTCTCTCAGATCTAGATACCTCTTTTTGAGGGTGGTTTTGGCTGAATCATCTTGTTTTTATATCACAATCAGCACAAGCCCAGTAATGAAATAATCTTTAGCTGCTGAACTGTGTTTTTTGTTGCTTTCTTCTGTTTCATGTGTCTGTATTTCCAGGTAGTACAAAACCCCTCACTAAGCAAGCCAAGTTTAAAAATCCACCAAGGTTTTCAAATCAGCCTTTAAAGATACCATTTTTATCCTAAAAATGCAATCTAAAAATTAAACAAACTTTTCCCTGCAGTGAAGTAAACTCCACACTGGACAGCAGACATTGCTAAAACATGCCAGTGTGCCTGCTATATGGCCAAAGTGTTTATTCAACAGAAGCTTGGACGACAGCCACCACATCAATGTCACAGCCTCTCGGCACATGCGAAGAAAATACATGTGATACATAGCAAATTAGGTGTCCTGCTCTAGAAGGAGTGGAATGGGATTGATTTGCCACTTTTAGCAATGCTCTTTTACTGTCAGCTTGGCTTTGAGAAAAGCATTAAAGATTCTTGTCACAGATGTTTCTTTCATAAACTGTTGTGGGAGAATGACATTCTGCAAAAATGGTTTACTACTCTGCTTTCTTCTCCTGGGAAAACAAAGTGCGCTAGTCAGCCCAGCCAAATGGGCTCAAGGAACGCTCTTCAGTTATACCACAATAGCATTAAGGATCATGACATTTACAGAGCTGATCTTAGAAGCTCTCTTGGCAAATGTACAGTGTGGAGGTATTTATCCAAAGTGTGTGCCATTGAGGTTGTTTTTTTTTTTTTTTTTGTCTTGCATTAGTTCAGTGGGGTAAAACTGGCCGGTTGGGTGTTCAAAACAGGGAAGATAAAAAGGACTGAGCTTACACACCGTGTATTAAGTGAATGGTTCACACTGCATTTGAGTAATTAATCACCTTTAAACAAAGGAAAAAAAGGAAAAAAAAAAAAGGGAAAGGGGGAAAAAAGCGGGAAATCTACAACAGTAGTTAACATATGAAGCCTCACTAGAATTTACTCAAAGTTACTGGATTGCATAAAATAGAGCTGTGAGATGAAACCACTTTTTAGATCACAGAGTAAGTCTTTGACCGAGGAAGCATAATTTTAATTGTTTATATCTAGCTGAGAGAGATGGGAGAAGGGAAAGACAATGAATCTATTATTTTTAGGTCATAAAGTTTATTTCAAAACATTTTGAGAATGCAAATTTTCTTACTAAAAGTCAAAAGGTTTTGTATGAGTATTTGCTATGCCGTAAAAAAGAGTTACTATAGCAACAGCAACATCATATAGGATCTATGACTTGTAAAGCATCTTCTTGAGGGAACAAGTTATCCATGTCACATTAATTTTCATATTTTATATAAAGTTAAATAAGCAGAAAAATCCTATAATATCCAGGTTTGTCTTCTTTTGCAATGTTTACTTCGAGCAATGTTTTTTTCTGCTGTGCAGGCCTATATTTGGACAATAATTTAAACTCTAAGGTTTCAGTATTTCAAATGCACCCCTTGTAGTTCTCCATACAGCTCTCTGAGTTACTGAACTGATTCCTGCTAGAATGAAACACCACTAGGGGAATGGAAGAAATTCCAAGTTGGCTGTGCTTATGAGCAGGATAACTGCTTTGCAGAAAGGAGCATCCCTTTGTGTTTGAACAGCCTCAGCACAAACCTCAACATGTGATCCTGGGCTGCCCAGAGCTGCTGCTGCTGGACTGAGTGTGCAGAGGGAGAGGGAGCAGAGGTTTGCAGCTTCTCTCCTTCCCTTTTCCTACGGCAGTCCTTAAATAATATCATCATTAATGGTGCCAAACTGCATGAGGCTTGATATATAAAGAAATGTTTACTAAAATAGGAAAACTTTGGGCAACAGCAAAAGAAGGCTATAGTAACTGCAGGTCTAGCAGCAAAGTGAATACTTAGAGGTGAGGTGTTAATTAAGAAGGTTCAGTGCAGTGTTGCACAGGTATGTGATAAGTTGATGAGACTTGGTTGCACTAGTAAGGCAGTCTAGCATACATCCATTAAAAAAAAAAAAAAAGTGGTTAACAAAGGTGATTTAAAGTTTTCAAAAGAGAAAAATTATTAGAAGTCATTCTTTCCCTGCCCCACCAGGTGGAAATCCCAAAGGGACCTCACTGTATTTCAACTTGCAGCACTTTAGAAGTCTCTATCACCAGCTCTCTAAAGAGTACCTTTCTTTCTACAAGCAGATGTCATTTGCCTTGTTTTTAAATGTACTGCCTGGTGTCCTAGGAAAAGGACAGTAATAGACAGATTTTATTTAATTTGAAGCTGTGACCATGTGGTCCTGTCATTATGAACACAGTTATACTGAAAATATATGTTTTAGTTTCTTAGCTGGCTTGATTCCCAGATTGCAATGTGGTAAGACTTTCGATTTGAGATATTAATCAAATGACAAGAATTTCATGCAAGATTTGCTTCTATAGAGGGCCCGTGTAATCTATATCTTTCTTTTCTACACCATTAATGTATTCAGGGGAGCCACTTTTTTTCCTCCATCTAAATGTCAACAAGTCTGATTAAGTGTAAGCAAGAAATCAGTGTTCCTTCTTCAGCAGTATCTCAGCGCAAAGAGGACTTTCCAGGGGAGACAGTGTCATCACTTTGAGACAGACTCTTCCCCAAAACCACCACTTCTGGAATTCTGTGACAGCTCAAGACTGGCTTTCAGAGTGGGGTAAGGATAACTCCCTGGCTGCAGCCCACAAAACCCAGCCTTGTGAAAATCCCCCAGCCTGAAAATCGGTCTCTAAACAGCTGAACTGGTTTCAGTGCACAGTGGCACAGCTCCTGGGGAGCAGCAGCAAACAACAGCCCACGTCCTGCCCGTGCCTGTGCCAGGGGGAGAAGGAGCAAAGCGAGTGTGGGTGCCCTCCTGCACACACACACACATGAGATAACAGCTGGCAGAGTCTGACAATCACAGGCACCCCCAGCACACAGACGGGGTCCTGGGTGACTCTGCCATGGGAGGACGGGCACCAGGGCCCCGGTCTGTGAGCTGGGTGCTCACAGGGAGATGCCCTGGCACCGGGGGCACGGGGCCCTTTCATGCAAATACTGCCAAGGAAGTGCTGAATGCTTACAGTGTGTTACATGTGTTTGTGTGGAGGGCAAAAAAAAAAAGAGAGAGAGAGAAAAGGATAAGACCAGAGGCTTGGTTACTGAGCAGACCTATCTGGTGATATGAAAGCTGTTAAAGCTGGATTTCTCCATGAACATCAGGGATAACACCAGGCTCTAAAAACCAAGGAAACCAAATGCTAGCATACTGCTGTTGCCAAACGTGGAAGGAACTGGATCACTATTCAGATGTCCTTTTTTTCCTGCCCCATATTTTGATTTTCCATGTAGTCTTCCCTTATCTTTATAATGACATTTCTTCAAAAATTTTTTGAGTGAGACTGTCTGTCTTAAAAAGTGCTTGAAATGATTTTGTTAAATCAGTGAAACAAAGCAGACACTGCTTGTCTGAAATTCCTTTCGTGGTGCTGCTATTTTGTCAGGTAACAGAAAGGGGAGAAAAGAACTATTTGAAGGCTCTTGAATGATGTCACCACTGAAAGTAGTGCAGGAGCATCTAAAATAATCTCAGTAATAATATCTGACTGGTTGCTTTTCTTTTATTAGTTTATTCCACATCACCATTTTGTCTTCCGATTTGTATTTGCTTAGCACTTAACATAACGTATGATGTTGATAGAAAATTTTGATCCTTCATTTAGAAAAACGGTGTCTATTTTTAAATGAAGTAAAATGAATTCTGCAAAAACACTGAAAATATCCACAGATGTTGTAAATTGTCTTTAATGAAGTTCATAAACTTGAATTAAGGTCCCAAGTGGCTGTGTAGTTTGTCTACAGTCATGTCTCTTTTTGCCTCTGAATGCTCATTCAGGAGGGATTTTCCTGAAGGTAACATTTGGGAACAAATATTCTTTAGCTGAAGGCCCAAATTCTCATGCACTGTCCTGAAGATCATTCCTCGTAACAAATTACTCATTATTAGACATTAATTATTTATTCATTTTTACAGGTTCCCCTCTTGCAATCTGTCTAGGCAAACAGCTGAATGTGAATTAAAAAAACCCCGCGATGAAACAGATACAAATACCCAGCGGTGGAACTTTGAAAGCTCTGCTCGTGTTTACAGATTTACCGCTCACTCAGGGAAGAATAGACCGGGGGAAAAACTGCCTGTGCATAAATTTTCTTTCAAAACAGAAAGAATAAAGGATAAATGCAGCTGATAAATTGTTCCAAATGAATGATGTAAATATACATCCACCTCAACTGTATTATCGTTGTTAATGAAACCACATTTCAGGGGTTTGTGTCACTATGTGTGCCTTTTGCTTTTCATGAGGCACTCACTACGTGGCTGTTGAGTCTAATGCTGGAAAACCAGCACAAACTCATAAATGATAGACATCTATATTGTAATGAAAAGGTCCAGCCAATTGATGAGTGGGCAGAATGCCATTCAAGCAGATGGGTCTGAACAGCAGCAGCCAAAACATCAAGTAAGTCCATCAAATGGAGATGTTGAGGCTGGGTACATTTCACAGCCAGCAACATTGAATGTTAAGACTGTGTAATTAGCAGAATATGACACTATTAAACTAGCTCTGGGCTGGATTAATTTGGAAAAATCTAATAAATACCTTCCACATTATGGAAGGGAGGGCCTAAAAGATGTTTGTCTTTGCTGGGATATGACAGATGGAAGTCAGGATTTCCAAGCTGGGAGTTTGAGTTTTTCCTTTCAAGCAGATTCATAGTACAGTGCTGTATTTAGGTATTTCCAAGTCTATATAAGGGCAAACCCTTGCTTGCCTAAAAATGCATGGCATGTTATGGAAGAGGCTTCTTCCCACAGGAAGGTCACACCTAACAGGAAAAAAGCTCTTGCTCCTGGCTAACATTTGCAGAGTAGCAAAGTGTCTGAACACAGCTTTTAGTGATCAAAAGTTAACTTAATATACATTATAATTTAGTCATCTAATAAGAGAGTTAAAAGAAGAAAATGTGACTTCAGCTAAATGAATTGTGGAAATTTTTTCTGTTAACCCTTAAGGAATTCCAATTATATTTCAATTTTATAAATTTGCTGCCCCAGAAACTATGAATTACTCTGCTTTTCTAACACGAAACATATTTTCTATGAGATTAATGGGAAATGTGCATTGTTTATAATAACTCAGATTTCATAAATTAGCGGTGATCATATTCTGGTTTCCATTTGCATGCTTAGTTTTTACACCTCCCAAGGACACAGAGAAAACTACTGCTCAGATACTGGCCAAAATGGCAGAGATGCACGGTAGCTTTGGAATTGCCACCCTGCCAGGGTTCCTTGGGCTTTGCTTGTGGCTTTCCTGGAGAGGCACAGGAGGAATACTCTCAACGAGACCTCCCCCTGCTGCACTGCCCCACTGCAAATCCCAAGGCCTTAATGAGGGAGTTATAGTGAGAAATGAGGGATCCACTGAGGAGTGCTTTTAGGAAGAAATGGATGCCCAGAGTGTACTGGTCCCACGGGAGGAACCAGAGCCTTGTGTGCAGTGACAGAACCTCACTGCTGCTGGAGCAGCTGCAGCACGAGGGGTAGGTGGAGTGATGTGATGGATGCACAAAAACTCTGCAGGAGGAGCAGCAGGCCAGGGGTTGCCTTGATGAGGAGCAGTGTGCCAGAGGAGTGGATATGCTCAGTGGGATGGGCAACACCCTGGGTGAGGGTTGGAGGGTCAGGGGGAGAAGGGAGGTCAGTGATGGTGTCACCATGGTGGCAGTGCATTGCAGGTCCACCAGGCCTGGTAAAGAGCTGATGTTCAGATCAGAACCCAAAATTTTCCACTCATCCAGGAGATCTGTGGTGGGACATGGAAAACAAACAGGTCTCAGGCACTCTGAGGCAGAGAGCAGACCTCTGTTTTCCTCTGTGACCAGTTCCTGACAGAACTTGGTCTTCTGGCCAAAGAGTGTAGCCAGACCAACAGAGAAGGTTTGTTGCAATGGATGTTTGTTCTGGCTGCCCTGAGAAGTTGCTGAAGAGTGAGGGACATGTGCTGCACTGAGAACTAAAAAGGCATCGAAACTAAGAACAGCAGCAAAAACCAAAAAATGCAAAGAAGTTTATTCCTCTTTGTGCTTTAATGCCTTCCTCCTCCACCCCCAACGTTTATGTATATCCTTAGTCATTTAATAGGCTTATAATGTCACCATGGGAAAGCAAGATGATATAGCCACAGTGCACATTAATAGACCACTAATCACAAAGCAGCAAGAGTTTGGTTGACCTGAGGATATTCCAGCAAATGGTGAATATTTACATTTTTCATTATTTGTATGGCATTATATTCACATGTAATTTTCAGAAGCAAAAGCCAAATCCCGGTCTGGCCCTAAAATGACCTGTTGAAAATGAATTAGCAAGGCTGTTCTCAAAGGTGGTTTACAATTTAAGGTGGTATGTGACAAAAACAAACCTAGCACAGCATGGTGCAGTCTTTATGGATGATGGAATGTTAATATTAGTTTTTGCTAGAAACTGGAAGCTTGAGAAACCAGAGGAAAAAAAAATTAAATTTACACTACATTGTTTAATTTGCACTACATTGTAGGTGGAGCTGAGGTGGGGAAAGTAAATCACTCTTATTTTTTTCATCCATTAAACCAATCTAAAACATCCTGAAAAAAGCATAATATTGTTACTGTAACCATGCTGAAGGGCATTTAACCTTTGGCTTTCTATTTCCCAGTCTACATTAGGTACAGTGATATTTTCTTAGAGTTGTTCCCCAAATTTATCTTCTTAATAGCAATAAAGTTCATCCCATCCATTGTAGGTTATGCTAATAGTGTGGTTTCTTCAAGAAGTGTTTCACCTGAGTTATGTGAAGGAGACAGAATAAGGCAGAAGGCTAACTTAGAGAAATTTGGAGAAAAGGGGAAACTAATACTCAGAATCAAAATTGTGTAACATAATCAGGATTGTTTTAACAAATGTATTCGGAACAACTTTGGGTTTTGGCAGAATGATACATGTTTTCAACTGAAATGTTGATAAAGTCAGCTTTTACTTTGAATAATCAAGTCACAAGAGTAAAACCCACAATATCTATCTTCTCAAGACCTGAAACACACCATTTGCAAAAGGTGGCCTAAGGTCTCCACTGCTTCACTGCCACATCTCTCTTGAAATCATTAGTGGAGCTTCTATACAGACTGTTTAATATCTGGCTTGTGAAAAAGCAGCTCTGCCCTTCATTTTTTCATTAGGAAAATACCCAGCTGCAGTATGTGAGCCGTGTTTGTTGATCTTTGTGGGTTTGGAGAGTTACCTTGCCAGCTGTAATCCTGGCACCTGGCTGCATTCCTGGAGCCATCCCAGGATTGAGGCTTCTGTCCTGCTCTGCTTTGCTCAGCCCTGCCTTTGCCTCCCTAAGGCTCACCTGCTTTCCCCAAATGTACTTTTCAGGACTCAGCTCCTTCTAATGGCACAGTAAAATCTCATCAGAGACTGTCTTTTGAAAGTGTTTAGCCACAAGCACACGTGGCTGCTCCATCACTTCAATCTTTAACACAAAAAGTGCCTGGTTTGTATTAATGGACCAATAACAAGTCAGAGATGCTGTATGAACAGAGAAACAGTTTTCGGTGTCTCTGCCTTATTATTTCATTTGTGCTAAATAAAATGGGGCTAGCAGATGAGTTATTCATATGAAGGTTGGAAGAAAAATCACTTTTAGTTCCAGAACCCCTGCAGATATTCACGAATTTTACCAAAATATTTTTGTAGATTCCTATTGTTTTTTTACTTAAAAATATGGCAGAACTGAATGAAATGGATAGGTCTCTTTCAAGAATAAAAAAAATTCAATTTCATTGCCCAGCATGTAACATTTTTCTCTGTGTTTCAAATATGCTGTAAAACTAGATCTCCATGTCTTTCTAATAGAGAAACTTAGCACTTTGAAAAATCACAATAAAATATGAGAACACTGTTGATGATTCAGCTTTCCATAGTTATACTATTATGACATTTTTCTACTTTGTTTGCATTGTTTTGTTTTCAGCAAGTTTTGTTTTAACTGCAGAGAAAATACAGCCTCTCCAGAATTAACTTGTGCTTTAAATCAAATATGGAATAAAAGCCACATATACAAGGATATAGGTATATATGGCTGTTAAGCAGATAAATCCCTTCTGCCTTATGTGGTCCAGAGCTGGAGGCCAGGATGACTTTACATTTCCTGTAAAGGTTATTTAGGCTTACTAACACTTTCATCTGAGATCTGATCTATCTCCGAACAGGAAACAGCAACAAGCAGGCAGAGAAACTCCTGAAATTACTGATTTCCTTTGTTGGATACTCCACTATAGGAACACCCTGATAAGACCTTGTCTATCAGAATCTGCTGAGAATTCTCCAGTGGTCCATGTTAGGAGTTGCATTTGGACTTTATCCTAGGTCAGCTTGTTATGGCCTTTCTGTCTAGAACATAAACTTTTTATGTCTTTTTTTCTGTCTAAAGCAGACTACATACAGTAGTCTGAGGACTGGGAAAACATACTTTTCATATCAAGAAGCAGCAGCTGTTAAATTTGAATATACCTGGAATTAGCAACACCTTCAAGTCCATGATGTAGTATCTAGGGAAAGTTCAGAGTAATCACATTTCTTTAAAAAATTTAATCATTTTAGAAAGTAAAACTGTTTCTCTATAAACAGTATGTTTCAACAACCATACTTAAAATTATTTTCCTAAATCCATGACCTGTTTTGTTTAGTGGGACACACTTATTATCTGCTGCATTTTGAGCTAAAATTTAGTAAGTGACCTTAAAAAAAAAGCATCTGCCTTTACACTTCTCATGAAGTTTCTTTGAATATGAACTCTGTGTTTGCAAGGGGTAAAGATGACATTCACTTATTTTTTTATGCAAAGAATGAAGTCTCCCTTCAAAACATATTTAGTGCTTCATGCAGCCATGTCTGTTTAAAAATAAAATAAAATGCAAAACCTGTTTTGTTTTGTGCTTTTAAAAGGGGCAGCTAATGCAATTGCCTGCATGTTATAGTCCTGCCTTAGCTGAGGCTGGCAACAGTAAATACAAATCCCTCTTCACAACCCCTGCAGTGTCCTCTGAGCTAACAAAATATTATCCAGAAAAATGTGGGCAACCTCCAGATCCACTCTGTCCTTGTCTTGGCTGTGGCTGCCAAGGAGAAAGGCAGCTCTTGCCAGCAGTGGCATGAGAGGTCCTTTGGGAAATGGTCTGAGACCACTGAACTTGTTTTCTTTCGGCTGTTCCAACCTGTACAACCATACCAAAGCACAGATTCTTAACTTGTCTGGCCTCTCGGTCCAACAGGGATTAAAGGACAAATAAGATGCTCCATTTCTTGTTTTTTTGAGGTGAATCCTGTGGTGGGTGCTTAGTTGAGAGTTTGTTTTGCCTGAACAGCTGTGGATACTTAGCTGGCTTTCCAGCTGTTTTTTTTAGCAGTCTGCCTGAGGGTTTACTGTAGGCTGTGTGTTTTCTTTTTGCTGGGCTTTGGGATACCTGCCCAGCACCCTCCCGGCACTGGATGGTGCCAGCCTCTCCAGCCCTGGATGCCTGAGCTGGCCCTCCCCTGCGAGCTACCTGCTTGGCTTTGTGCTGCTTTTCATGGGACTGCCTGGGCTTAGCTTGCTCTGACTGACCATCTGCTCCATCTCCCTCCATCAGCAGCTAATTTATTCAAATCTCAAGTAAGCCTTGTATTTTTTCTTCCATTGTTTCCATCTCCTCTCATTCCTGCACTGATTATTATTAAGCATTGCACTAGCAATTGAGAAAAGTGGAAGATGCTGCTCTTTCAGTGCCCAGTGGGAAGCAGAGGTTGGGTCCCACTGCTTTAAAGAAGAAACACACAGGACATTTCCTAGATAACATCAGACATTGTCTACTGCCCCAGCATCTCTGCTTGTTAAGGTGTAGTAGCTCCAAAAGGTACAGAGTTTGGATTAGATTCCTAGAACAGAAGCCAATGCTAATAGGAAAAATCAATGGGACAAAAGAATAAAAAAGGAGTCAAACTCCATATGGTTGTTTCGTGGAGTTTAAAAATCTACTGGTAGTTTCTAAGATATAATACTCCTTGATGCATCTAACTGATTATCCTGCTGGTTTTACAGAGAAAACCACACTTCTGTGTAAACCTGGGAAATGACGAACCTGCTCTTGGTTCAAACCTCCAGTCTGAGCAGAGAGGTGGTGACTCCGGGAGTGCAGGTACATATCAGTCCTTGTTCTGGAGAAAATGACAACCCAATGGCATGGGTTATAAAGTGACTGGATGCCAGCTCTCAAATCTAGGACCAAAGACTTCCAGGATGGCAAAATGTGCCTTGGAAGGCAGGTACAGTGAGAGACCTGAGGCCCAGATAACCATGCCCCATGACATTCAGTGCCATGTACCTCAGCCATGGCCTGAGCTATATAGGTCAAACTAAATGGCTGCAGTTCTCCTCTTTGTCTCAAGTTCTGTTAACTTCCTACTTGGAATATGAATCTGTTATTGAAATTAGAGGACATAGCATGTTAGCAGCAATGAATAGAAAGAGGAGCCAGAACTGTGAAATTTTTGTGGGAAAGGAAAGGAGAACCTTTTCCAAATTTTAGTTGAGAGGTCTCTATAATGAAGGACCATATATCTTTTCATGTACAGATCAACTTCCTTCTCCCAATAAACTTCCAACATCTTACAGACACAGAAAACCTATACTGTGTATGTGTAAGGATTGTCTCCTTACACAGTGGGTACAATGTTTTATTTTATCTACCATTGATCAGGTGGCTAAGATTACATGAAGCTCCACAATGGTAACATGGAGATGTGAATGTTGCATCCTAGACCTGAAATAGACTACAACAGTTTTTTCTTATTCCCCATTTCCTGTATTTTTATTTCCCCACAGGAAGTGGTTTCACTTGAAGCAGAATATTTTTTTGTATGGCCTTATTTGAAAATTTGATGACAGCAGTAAATCAGGAGACAAAAGGATGTTTTGAACAAAGGTGCTCAGCACGTTTGTCTATAGTTTGAACTATGCATGAGTGCACAGACCTTCCCCTCATTTTAAATCAGATAATATTCTTGTACTGGGTGCAGCAACCACTTCCATTGCACTGCAACACCGTGTGAGGAAGGATCTGGATATATGTTTATTTCCAGCTCCTAAATGCCATGCAACCTAAAGAAACAACCATGACAAGGAAGTCTTTTTGTGGACAGACAGTGGCCCCAGACTGCAAACAGAGGAAGCTTTTACAGTGTACATTTAGTTTTGTGTGTAAACTTTTCAAGACCATTTCAGCCTAATAGTCTGAGCTGCATTACCTCGGAGGGTATTGTCATTAAGACTTAACGCGCTCAGCTAATAAATTACAGTGATGTAGCAGCTTTTTGTCAAAGGACCCTGAAGTGCTTTACAAACTTTACAGTCCATAGATGCATGAATCACTTCACCCACTATTGAAGTATGGCCAGGCCAGGGATGAATTGTGGCAGCTGTTTAACAGCACACAGCAGTTCAGCACAATGGGTTTGGGAGAGCAAAGACAACACGCTCTCCCAGCGCCAGTCCAAGTAATTCAGAGGGACAGTGGAGAACACCTTGGGAGAGAAAGGGAGGGATTTCTCCCTCATGGGCTAGTGTAAGGCATTGTTACTTGACTTTAGTGCCTGGAATTGTGTCTCTCATCTTGTACCAAACCTGTTGCGAGAAAGTTCCCCGTTCGAGCTATAAAGTCTGTAAACACACATGTAAGCCAGTAAGGTCTTGAAACCATGGAGGAAATTAGTATAGGTTGAGTTTTCCTGGCCAAACTAGAGCTAATCAGGATTTAGTGCTGCCTCAGTATGGAAAATACTAAAAATATGGTCTTGGTTTAGGCTGTTTTTGCAACTGGGAAACCGAAAGAAAAGCATCAGTTGCTCTCTGTACGTATCTGTACATCAACTTGAACAGAACTCAGATCTTTAAAGAGTTAGATAGGAAATTAATTTAATTCCCACTCCCTTTCTGGTTACCAGCTGTCTTCTAACATAAAGTGATGGTCCCCATAAAGGCCTTCTGAAGAAACAAGCAATTTCCTGAATAAATCAAGTTATCCTTTCCCCCTTCCCTTTTTTCTCCCTTTCAGTGAATAGTATCTTTAGTGACGATCCTGAGCAGTCTTGTTACCAGCTGCTCTAATCTAGGGGGTTATGTCATTTCACCTTGATATTTCTTTCCCCATTGTTTTGCCTAAGTGCACAAAACAAAGCCTATGAGTGCTGCGTGCAGAGCTCAGAGCAGAGGGAGAATTGTTTGCAGTGACACACATCAAACTAAGGCTGGCTTCTTCCATAGGAATAGATTTGTTTTTTTCCTTGGAAAAAATACCTTCAGTTTTTAACTTCTGCAAAAGAGTCTTATTTGAAGAAATTATTGTTTCATTTTCCCTTTTCTATATAGATCCATGGACACCAGAGAAAGTTAATGTGAATGTGTGGGGTAAAAATAGTAATGACTACTGACTTACACAGAGTTGTTTGGATTGGATACTTAAAAGGTTGCTAATTCCTCCTGCTTAATAATATAATATTTGCATGATTGGAGACCCTAAATATATAGTGTTGTGAATTTCTATCCAACAGTTCACTGCAGAAAGAGTAATTGAGAGCCCTCTACCTTCACTCCTAGTGCCTAATTGTAAACTTTCCTCTTCCCCTGTGGAGGTTTCTAGTGGGACTGCTCAGATGGGTGTATGCTACTCACAACTACAGAGCTGGACCCTTGCAGCCCCAAAACAGACCATCATAAGAATGGGGATTATGGTCTTCCTTATAAGACCATTATAAGGAAGAAAATACCTGAGAGAAGAAAGTCTATTGATTTCTTTAAGCACTGAATCCTGCTCACAAAGAGTTAAAAATAAATAAGAATCATAGAGCGTTATCCTACTTATTTTCTAAAGATTGCCAGAACTAATTCTAAAACAGAATATTTAACCAGGATTTTACATATAAAATACTCTAGGTATTGAACCTAGTTTTTGTACATCAACTCTGCGCTGAATAGAATCTTTTGCTTGGAAATGCACTGAGCCTTAAAAGCCATTTCTGTCATATAGCCCTTCATATTCCTATCTCTTTCATCACCACCCAAAAGGAAACACTTTAACTTCAGGCAATAAAAAGCTTTTAATTCAGATATAAGTTTACATGAGCTATCTTCATTACAGTGTACAATGTAAAAAATGAGAAAAATTTAAATCATATTTAAAAATTTAATTAGATCATTTCTGCTGTTTTGCCTGCTTTAAAATATATAATAAAACTTCAATAAATTATATTCTGGGTCATATCAGCTTCTTCTCAAGAAAATGAAGTTAAATCTTTGTAGTAACCAGCAGCTTAATTTTCATTAGGCTAGCTATTTGATAATTAGTCATGCACCATAAATCAAGTCCCCAAGTCTTCTCCAGGTTTCTTAATTGAAAATTATTGTTTCTTGGCTCTGTGGCTAAATGTGCAGCAAGTCTAAGGAGTGATAGATGCTGAATCTAGCACAAACAGTTTGAAACAGTCAGAACTTGATAGATGATTGCCCTGAAGGGGCTTGTAATGGTGGAGAGACTGTGAATTTCAAAATTAAAGGTTTGTTCTTAAAAATCATGAGTGTAAAAGCTAGCTGTAGTTTACCAAATAGCTCCTAACCTTCAGCCACTTTTCCTTTCATTGCTAGCTGGATTTCAGTTGCTTTTCTAGTGACAATTGTCATGGGTTTTTGTGGCTATATTTGAAAAGTTAAAATGTTGGCTTGGAAAGATACAGACCGAGAGTATTTACGTTCTCTTTTGTTGGTAGTGTTCTTTTTCTGGTCAATCTCATTAACAAATATGGAAGTTGTTTCGTTTTTGGCATTTTTAAACACTGAATGAAATGGTGGCAGTTCTCTCAGAGCCACTATGGGAGAACAGATGGGCCTACTACACACGCCTCAGGTCATAAAATAATTTCAGATATGATGCAATTGACTAAGTAAAATACTTTTGTAAAGTCAGAAATATATTACTTCACTGAAAGAAGGGAACCCTTTGTAATTTTTGTTTGACAGCCCAGCAGACTTTGCACAGATCTCAGCTTGTGTTTGCCATTCTGTAAATACGGACAGCCACAGGGCTTTCTGCCATTCATGCCTTGCTTCCTCATGATCCAGTGGCCAAGACCTGATGATGACCACAGCAGGAAACAATGTGAAATGCTTAATAAATTTAAAAGCAGGAATCAATTGATGCTAAAAAAAAACAGAACTAAAAAAACAAACCTCAAAACCAAAGAAACCCCACCAGGCCCAAGATTTTTAGGTGAAAAATTCTAAACCACATTGGTAAAGTCATGCTGAAAACCTTCTCACACCTTATTTAATTTGATGAACAAACACAGACCTGGAGCTGATGCAGGAATTTATTTATTGTCCAGTACAGCAAGACTTGCACTGCAGTTGTTCTTCCCCATTGGCCCATGACAAAACAAAGCCCCACGTTGGCTTTATGGGCAGAGTGAACAGAGTGTGTGTCCTCAGGACCCCTCTCCTGGGACACTGCCACAACGAGGGGCTGAGCTGAGGGGTGCAGCACTCAGCAGGTGCTCCCCACGGATGTCCTGCACTGTGCACTGTGGAGCATTACAGACGTTTCTGCTGTTGTAGCTTCATCTCTTCCCAAGGTCAGCTTAGTGCTGCCAGTTCCAGGAATTTGGTGTGTGCATAATGGCCTTCTCAATGTGCTAGTCACAGCAAAGTCAGGGGTGAATGGTGAGTAATTAAATTCCGAGGAGGGAGGGATATAAAAGGCTACATTGTCAACTGGAAGAGAGTTTATTAAAATTTATAATCAAATAATTATTGTATTTGTGGCTCATGTTCTTTTTGGGGCCCTGAAATGACTGTGCATAACCTTATTTTTGTAGAGATTTTTGTAGAGATTCGTGGAAGGGAAAGTCATTTGCCTAAAAGATATATTGGTTTCATTCATATGGCACCATCCCTTTATAAGATGTTACAGACAGAAAGCCAAATTCAGGCCCAGCTTTGTTTTATTTTTGCATTATACCTAATCTAAATATGGTGGTATTATTACAAATGAGAATTGTTTTCCCATCACCTGCTCCAGTTTCACACTGGACTAGATTGCATCACCTGCTGGGTGAGGAGCAGTAGAGGATGGAGGACAGCAGAGAACAAGGGAGTGAGCAGTGTCAGAGGGCATTTCTGTAGCTGTGTCCAGGGAGGAGCTCCCTCCTGGTGGGCAGTGCTCACCAGGTGAGGGGCTCACACAGCCCTCCTGGCAGGAACAGAAGCAGCAAAGCCAGTGTGGAATTTTGAGCTTTCCATGAGCAGCCCCCTGACCTGCAGGCAGTGCTGGGGTGCAGGGAGCTGGCTCTGCGCTGGGCTGTGGGCTGATACAGAGACACGAGCTGCACTCCCCACAGCAAAGGGACTGGGGTGTCCCAGGTGAGAACCCAGAGCAGAATATCCAGTGTGTAAAACAGGAACTTGCCCCGCTAATTAAAGAGAGCTGATGTGTCAATGCTGACGTGCAGTCTCCAGCAGCCCCCAGAGGTGTGGGTGTGCGCTGAAGCCATGTGCTCTGGCCTGGCCATGGCTGCTCCTTAATCAGGACCAATTGGTTTGGGGGCTTCCTGCTTACAATCTAACAGGGCTGGAGGCCCTTTGTGCCCCTCTAGTCTGGCAGGAACAACTAAATATTTTATCTGAGGGGTGGACAGACCAGAATTTTCTCTGTTGACACCTGGACTGAACTGAAAGCATGAAGATCAGAATGGTGATCATCCTGATTCCACTGAGGGTTATAAGAGTTCAGCAGATTGGTTTTTTACACAGAATCATGGGAAGAGTTTGTGGCAGGATTCCGTGTGAAATAAAATCAGGCAAACTGTTTTTATCAGATTCTGATGCAAAATTGTAGCAGTATCAAACTATCAGTTTTCCTAGCTAGTGTGATTTTCACCTGTTAAAACATTAAAATACTAGTATTATCAGTTTTGTCCATCTTTTAAGCTGGTACAAAGAGATCCAAATTCAGAGTTGAAATGCCTCCTACTCTCCCATCCTTATTACAAACACACACACAAATAAAATGGAATGACTGGTGTTTAAGATTATATTTTAGTTGATTCTCAGTTGCTATGAACTTCACCTCCATGATAATAAAACTTCAGGATTACCAATAATACTTTCTTAAGACACAAAGAATGAACACACTGTGTACTTTTTATTGTGGGGTTTGTTTTCAGGATGTGGAGTGTGTATTCTATTCCACTACCATTTTACAGAGCTATATATAGATACGGATAAGATGAAATCTTTCTCCCTCATACTTCAGTCAGAATCAGAGCCTGCGTGCACAAACCAGAAAGCCGTGTGACTGAGATGGTAGCTGTACACCATTAAAAGGAAAAGATAATAAAATAAATGTCCTGTTGTTTCTCATAAGATGCGAGCTCATTGTCAATCTGTACATCTAGGTAGAATTAGTGTAATATATATGATGTAACAGCAACTAGTGGATAGATGAATTAGAGTGAGGCTGTGTTCTTCACGTAAGGAAGAGGCAGTGCTTACTCAAATGCTGTTAAAGCTCCCTCATTTACAGCTCCTGGAGATGAAACATACAGCAGATTGCCTGTAACCATAGCAATTGGCTCCGACATGAAAGATCTCCAGCATAGAGGTAGTGGTAATGGCAGAAGCACTGTGGAAGATAAAGGTGTACAGATAGAGACAGTACCAGGTGGAAGTGAACTACAAAATAAGTGAGGATGAGGTGCCCTAGATGGATATGGGCAGATGTGTGAGTCTGATGGGAAGGTTTGGGCTGGCGAGGTGTTGGAGGAGGGCAGGGACAGCTGAAGAGAAAGGTGAGGGTTTGGAGCTAGTCTGGTGTAGAGGTCAAAATCAGAATAGGGCTGGCACAAAACATGGGGAAGATTATGCTGCTGGAGGCTGCTGCCTCTCAGGTTGTTGCCTTTCAGCAAGGGCAGATGGAATTCAGGAATCCCAGTCAGCTCATGGAAGGACTCCCCACAAGTTGTTAGCTCGTGATGATGGGGTGTGGTGTGATTCCTGGTGCTGAGGTGCAGCACTCAGAAAGATGTAGATATTCCATATCCCAAAGCAGTGCCAGAGCTGTAGACCGGCACTTTGGAGATGTGGAAGGAAAATGCCCAGAAAATAAATCTACGCTAAGACATGGGGGAGTTCAATCGCCTTGAGTTATGAGCACTGGTATAAATAAAATATGAGATAGTTCCTTTAATATTTTGTTTGATGTCCAATTTGGGAGCTTTTGTTTCAGGAAATATATAGAAGTTGTTTCCTCTTAGTATTTCTGACAAACTTAAAGGGAACCACTTCTAAGAACAAAGGCCCTTGTACAGTAATGCATAGGATCATGGATATGAATAGCTTTTATATAACAATAATAGTAGTAGTAGGAGTAGTAGTAGTGGTGGTAGTAGTAATAGAATTGGCCTGTGAATTCCAGAGAAGAATCCATTTGCAAGAAGCAAACCTTATCAATGAACAAAGGACTACAGGTCAGGACTCTTTAGCTTCATATATACAACTTACTTCTATCCAAAATGAATTTATGGAATTATTACAAAGATTGGGACCAAAGCTCTCAAAATCCATTCAGATCATTTGTCTTTTGTTTCAAAAGGTTCAGTGTCAAAAAGAAAGACTTTTTCAGTTTTTACTGGAAAAAAATCTCAGTAAAAAGTTTTCAGTGTGACTATGGTTCAAATCTGTCTAATAAGGGATAACTTCATCTGAGCAACTGAAATGACATTGGGTAAGGGCACAGAATCCAGCAGTGAGAGTCCCTGGTTGCAGGACTGCTCCCCAGGACTGAGCTGGCTTCCTGTGGAAAAGACTCAGCTCCAACACTACAGCCTGTAAATCTACCATACTGTGCAGAACACATAACCCCTTGGTCTCCCTTACCCTGCCTTTCCACTACTTTCTCTTGTCTTATAGAAGTTATTTTTGGTCAGCCAGGCAAAGCTTTACAGAAGGTATAGTAAATATAAGATTTATACATTATATGTGTCGTCTTAAACCTACTCAACTCCCCAGGTAAAAAACGGGATCACAGCAGTGAACATTTTAATAAACAAGCAAACACATTGAACAAAAAAAAAAGAGAACAGATAGAAAAAAAAGATGTTACAGTTCAACGCCTCCTATCTAGGCTGGAGGAATGAGGTTGAGGCTTGTATTCATGCTCCCATTCTGGAATATTTACTGCCAGTGTTTGGTCCCGAATTAGAGCTATAGGTGATCAGCTCTAATTCATTGTTTCAGTCTCTGATTTTGAAGCAATCAGAAACTCGAGAAACCAGCTGACTTTGCAGGAATTGAAGGCTAAAATCTGATTAAACAAGGTTGCTGGATATTACCCACCGTCAAATCACTGGTTCATCTTTTCAGTGTATCTTTAGGAACGTATGATTGCCCTGAGAGATCTGCTGAGAGAGAGAAATTCTTTTATGTGTAAGAATTAGCTGGCACTGTTATTGCTAGTATCTGGCAGAGTTTCACTTTCTGCTATGATTTGTGCTTCTAAATTAAATTTAGTGTGGTGCTAGCAGCTTGGGATAAGCATCAATTATAAGTTTTGATAAAATAAAAAATCCAACTATAAATCTAAACCTTTCTCTAATACTAGCTAAAGATTTATTCCAAAGTTTATCTACACCCACAATGTACATCAGTCCTAGAAAATTCCTTTTTACATCATCACTTTGCAAATCTAGATAGTCTTCAGATGCTTAAATTTTAACATCTGCTAAATAGGGTTAGCATCACTGTCAAATTGGAATGAGTCTTCAGTGACTGGGTCCAAGTCTGCAATCATCAACTGTCTAATTTGGTAATGGCAACTTCAGCAGAAGCAGAATCAAGACAGATAATTTCTTCCCTATCAAATTTATGTATGTTGTAATGTAATGAAAACATTTCCCAAGGGGATTTCCTTTGCTGTGCATAGCACATGATATCAGTTGAACACTTTTCTTACCCCTTTTTGTGTCTTAAGAACTGATATTAATGTGTCCTTGAAAAATATCCTGGCTTATATAGGTGCAAAGTGCCTTAAAGTTCTTTCACTACCTTGTAGAATGTAAATAAATATTTAATCTTAATTATTGGAAATACTATAGCAATCTTCCCTCTTCCACCAGAAATTTTGCTGTAGAAATGCATTCTACCTGGAAAACACTGTAAGCTAAACTAAAAATTTTCATTTAAATACTGTGAATCCGGATATATCTGAAAAGTATTCCAATTCCTTTAAGGTGTTTAGGAAGTCAGTATTTAGAGATTAGGCATCTGCTGGAAACTGCAGCTCTCTGGTAGAAGAGGTAAATTCCAACTGGAAAAAAAGCCCTAAGCTTTTCTGCAAGATGGGGTTACTTCTAAAATCTGTGGGGGCATCAATTTTCCACTCTCAGGTCAAACTGTAGTCAACACTGATGTCAGCCCACGCAAGCACAGAGCAATAATGACAGTGTGGCTCAGCCAGCAGTGCTCTTACCTCTTGGCTAGAAGGTCACAAGTTTAAGTCTCCCACCAGGACTCGGGCTGATTCTTAATGCTGACATGGCAGGGCAGCACCGGGAGGTGTTGAACTGTTTGAGGTGCCGTCCTTCACGAGATGAGATGTTAATCCAAAATCCCTTTCCCCTGTCCCTGCTGCCTGTCTAGGCAACATCCCTGTGGCACTTTTGTGCAAAGAGGCTGGCTAAGCCTCCTTCCCAGCCAAAACTGGCTGTCACACCAGGCTCGGCCAGAGCACAGGCCATTGTGTTCTGGCACCACCATTACTGTGTTTAGTTAAGTACAATGGAAACATTGTTAAGCGTTTTAGGATACACAGGATATGAAGGGCCTAATGGAAAAGCCAAAATCTAATGCAGTTTTCCAAATTCTATTGTTTATCATGTCTCTGTACACAGGCACACAAACACATTATATGTATATTTAGAAAGTGGGGCTCTGTTAAAAATTACGTTCAGCTTGCACCCATTCCATTTATATTATGTTGAGCAATTATATTCCTTCCCTCAAACTGATTTTTTACCATTTTAAAATAAGAACTCTGCATTTAATATCACACATTCTTTATTAAAGAACCATATTGTTTAGCTTGTCATGATAGAGAGTTGCTTTTCCATAAGTACATTAAGCATGGGTACTCAGGGGATATTTTCTTCAAAGCACGTGGAAATTCTGGGAAGAAACGTGTTATAACAACTGTCTATGGTTAAGAATGAGAAATAGTAGAAAGCTTGGATGTTCCCTGAGGAATAGGGTGCTATATGTAGCATTGTGGATATGCCATCTGAGGATGGTTATGAAGTAAAAGACTGTATGCTCCAATTTATTTAATTTCATTTTATCTTATTTTACTTTATTTCCCCTGACACATTGGCTAGAACTAGAGCATTAAGTGTTCATTTTATTTACAGTACAATGCTATTGATGAATACGTGTGTACGTGACCTAAACCTCAGGAACTACATACAAAGAATTAATATGGAAAAGATTATTAGGTAGGTACAAGTTTGGGAGCATGTCATAATTGAAGGATTTTCCTCCCCCTCAAATTAGAAGCTCTATGATCTTCTGAAATGAAAGTACCTATTTGAAAAAAAAAATCAAATTCAGGGAGTAAAACTTCAAAATAATGGAATCTCCCTTCTTTAAAAACCCCCTTTGCATAATATAAAGTCCTTAAACTCTTTTTGCAGCAGTCCTGCTGGCTTTCTGTTGCTTGATATTCTGACCATTTTTGAACCCTTGAACTCTGACAGAGAGGAGGGACTTGGAGAGGTTGTCATCTGATCCATGTAAAAAGGCAAAAGGAATAGCTTTCCCTTTAATAGCACTCTTTTCTGCCTAACAGTTGGTGGGAGATTAAAATGATCTAGGTGGATAAGGCAGGTTAAAGGTCAAGGGACACCACAACTCCCCCTCTTCCCCACATGTCAAAATATAGACAGGTCATTAGAAGTTAAAATTTTGTGCCCCTTTCCAAAATATTTCAGTTTATATATTATCATTTATATAATTTATGCACTCATTTTTTATTGTAAATTTCAATCTTGAGGGAGACTGGACCCCTACTAGGCTACTGTCCAGCCTGTATAGTCGTCAGGTGCTGACATTCTGAGTTTCAGCCATATTAATTGCTGGATAAAGGCTATAATCCCCTCTCTTTGAAGCCCAAGACTGATTTTTAGGCAGTACTTCAAAAGCAGCACACAACTGAAGAGGCATATTTCCTACTAGCACTGAATCAACATGATTTACTCTGTTTGCCTTCGTCTACATACGCCGTGCATATTTGGCTGCACAACAAAAAGGTGTGAGTTGGCTGTGAGATAGTCTAAGGAGAGGTTTATACTCTCCTGAAGTTGATGCATGGCCTCTTCTCAGACATACTGTTCCAGATCTTTGCTTTAAGCATCATTAGGAAATTATAAACTCCTATGTCATGCTTTTGTTACCAATGAAAAATCTTGCTTTGCGCTGCTAGAATTTTTTCCTCCCGCAACATCATATTAAAACTATAATTTAGAGTGAGGCTGTTTCTTAAGCTGTGAATAAATAAGGCCTGCGCTTTGTAAAAGCAAACCTTTTTCGAAACATGGATTTTAATATCTTAAATACTGCAGCTTCTTAATTAAATGAAGCTGTGATCCAGCAGCAAATATCCATTATTAAGAATAAATAAACATATTGTTTAGCTTGTTTTCGGGAAAAGGAAACGGGTGAAGAGGCCTTTGAATTGCAAACAAATTTGTGGCAATTGCAGAGCTGATGTCTGAGTGTCGGTGTGCTCCTCTCCCGTGGCTGTGCCTCTTTCTGTGGCGGGGTGTGCTGGGCTGCTGGCTGGCTGTCCACAGAGCCGCACTACGGGGACTTTCTCATCCAGGATTTGCCAAGTATACTTAGTGTTATGTTTGAGAAAGATTAACAATATTTCAGATCAAAGGAGAATCCTGCTGCACGGTCTTACGAGATTGTCATTCACTTCCATTATGGCTCATTTGCACAAGATTTTCCTGTAATATGCGCCATTGTTTTGATGGCAGTGATTTGACATGAAGACAGGGCCAAAATGCATCTCGGAGCCCCGCTCCACCAGGCTGGGGGGTAGCTGGGAGGCAAAGAACTTGCCAATCATAAAATGCAACTTTGTCTCGGTTATATTAAAGCCTCTGTCAGGTGGGAAACTTTTGAATGAGTGTTGATTCAAGGAGAAATGCTAACAAAGGCTGGTTTTTATTAGAACGTAGGCACTTTTTAAAGCAGGTAAAGTTTTGGTTAATGGGAAACGCAAACCTCATGCAAAGAGCAATTTTGGTCAGTCACATATTCTGATGGGTTTTTGTTTCTTTGAAATGTGGAATTTGTTTTTCAAATGTTGGAGTGCCCCATGGCAGGGGTGACACATGAGAAATTTATTTTTCCCAAAATTTATTGTTTAACCTAGTAGCTTCATTTTAAAAATCAGATTTCCCAGGTGGATGCTTTGCAGACACTTTAAAATGCAGATCCATTAGACTGTAGTGCAATACAGGAATCAATAAAATTTATTAGAGAAGTAAAGTATATCACATAATCTTCTTCAATTCTTTTCTTTGAAGTAATAACTTTTTAGGTAAGGTCAGCTTTTATGGGTAAATAAATGTTGAACTTAATAAAGTTGCTTGAGCAGTTTAGTTTGATTTCAAGTCACAATTTGGAACTAGACAAAGCCTGTTGCTTTGGCTTTAATACACCCTGTTGGGCTTAGGTAGCACAGGAAACTCAGTACAGGAGCTGATCCAGGATGTCTGATGCCTGAATCTGTAATTCCCACTGAGGCCGAACTTCCAGTGACTCCAGAAAAGGACTGCAGGATGACCATCCTTTCCTGTCCAGCCAAACGCCTTAGGTATAATTATTCAAGTTTAACCAAAAATTTCAGCTGTAACTGTAAGTTTCCAGGCTTTCTGTGGGTCTGAATTAAGATTTTTGCTTATGTTGGTTTTTTTCCACTCTTTTTTTTAGGCATGGTAGTTTGTTTCCATCAGTGGGGGGAAAAGAGAAAATGTGAATGCATGAAAAGATGTAGTACCTTGTACAGGGATTTAGAAAACAATTTGCTTTGAAGAAATAATGATGTCTTTACAGCTGTTAGTTACGTGTGTGGAGGTATAATGCTAAGAAATGCATATGTAAAACTCAAAAGAAAAGTTATTGTACAGAAGATTATTTCAAGATATAAATGGTATATTCTACTGTTTTTTGAGGGTATAAGTAGTTAATAATTTGTTATGAGCAAAACACCTGAAACAACTAGGTATTAACTGCAAAGAATATTTCATAAAGAAAGAAATGTTGAAGAATGCCACTGAAGTGACATGGCATTTCAAATTATTTTCACACTTTGCACTGCAAGTTACACTTAAACACATCTGGTGTACTTTTTAAAATGAAAATAACTGAAATATCCTTATATGAAAATGTGTGATGGAAGGAACCTTGTGGCTGGGTTATAAACTCTTGGTAAATGGACTGTAAAGTGGAAACAGTGAAAAACATTTCACTTTGGTGACGATAGCTGGCATCTCCCCTTTAGACTGCCACGAAAAGGATTTATTTCAGGAAACTCATCACATACTGTGGAAGGTAACATCTATATGTCAGCAATTCCACTGACATTTTATGGAAAGCTTAAAAATGTTAAACTGGTGGATCCCTGTTTTTCTCCCTGCTCAGGAAATGCTCGCAGAATACGCGAACAACAGCGCCCTCTGCACCTGAAACCCCTCCGGTTATTAAACCCAGACGTTCCTACGTGCTGCAGGAGCCTTTAATTTCAATTACTGCTTTTTTCAGCTGCTGGTAGGTATAGCTGGGCAGCGGGGGAGGGGTGAGAATATTCAGCTATATTTTTAAGTGCTGTGTAACTTTATAATGTTACCTGAAAGCTTCAGCACCCTTAGGTACAAAATTTACAACAATCCATAATTTAAAGTTACGTAGGGAAAAAAAACAAGCGCAAAATAGCATCAGAGATGTTGCACTTTTGTGTTTCTTACAGCATAATTTAGATCCCTAGTGCTGCACTTTTGCATTCCCTACAGCATTAATTTAGTTCCCCAGTGTATCATTAACAGTGAAGTACATTACAGTGTGGAGTTTTGTTTTAGTACATGTTGGCTGTGTTGTTTTAATAATTTTTGAGTCTTCAAGTATTAGATACAGAACCAGAATTTTCTGTTTCTTGTAGTACTAAAAGATTTCTTCTGGGGAGTTTCCAGAAACCAGTAGTAAAGCCAGGGACTGATAGGACAGTATTTCAGGAATTTTTAGACATAATGGTGCATTTAAAATTGGAGAACTAGCTATTCTTGCAAGGCTCAGAATAGAATTATGTAAGGAAATAATTATTACAAAAATGTATTAATTTGAAATAAGTATTTTATGTTCCCACAATAATACATGTAAGAAAAAGGTCCTGTGTGAAAAGTTCTTGCATAATGTTTCTTGATGATCAAAAAGAACAAAAATTAATTTCTATGTGCTATTTATATAAGCAATTAGTACATCTGAGAAGTTAATTAGGCCATAATATACTTGCTTATTTCTATAAAAGGCATTAGATGAGCTGTCCAAAAAACTCACAGCAGAAACATATTTCTCTTAAATTAAAGCAACAGTTTTTAGACACTTTCCTCCACAATTTATTTCTTCAAACTAGAGGCATTGAAATATTAGAATTACATATATATATTATATATATATCCATGAAGTATAGAAATGTATCAGGATAATTTGGATTTTTAAAAAATAGATTATCTTTCCCAGTTTTTCACTGGGGATAATTTAATTCTTTGCTTTTTCTCATGCCTTCCTTAGTCAATAATTCCTTATCTTTAATATGAAAGTAGCTCCTAATTGCAAGTTTTGTGTCTGAAATACGAGTTTTAGAAATGTTCAGGGTTATTTCCACATGGATTAGAGTTTATGGATTTAAAGGAAAAAATGAGTGGATGGTATGGAAACTATTATAAAGAACTCTTTTTATAAAATTAAAGTAGTAAAATTAACACCAAAGAGTGGTACTCTTTTGCTTTAATAGAGTGGAAGTAGGTCTATATCGGCAACATAATATTAATGTGACAAAATTTGTTTTTAAAATTTACCCATATAAGAAAGGCAAACTGTCTTTGTCACACCAATTAAGAAGCAGAAAAGCAGAAAGCCTAAAATCATATCGCTTCTGCATATGAACCAAATACTTCCTAAGAAAATTCAAAGACATATCTGAATGCTAATGTAAGCTTAGATTATTGATGTGAAAGGGATTTAACAATCAGAAAACAATAGTTCCTTGTTACATTTCTACTTTAAGCAATTTAAGATGCTGCTTGGAAAGATATGAAGTCTCACGAAATTTTCAAAGACAAAGCACTAATGGCTCTTAATATCACTGTGTTCATTTTAAGAGCAAATTAAAAGAGCGAAAGAACGGCGCAAATAATTGTTTCATATGTTCTTTGCTTGTGACTGCTGTAATCATCCAGGCTGATTTACAAATGTAGACTTGAAGGTTTCTCAGCTTCCTGCAGTGTAGAAGACTGTTACTTTGGCACTCACACTCATGCCCTTGTAATCACCACTCAAAACTGTGCCCTGGTACTTCCAATTCCCAGTGTCTTGATTGAACACCTCATTCTGTGCTAACAAGGTGTCCAAGGTATTTGAACAGGGGCTGCAGTCAGAAAATTGTTAATGGTTTCACTCATTAAGAGTTGCTGCACTAGTTTTGGTAATTTGGTAACTGTCTAAATTGCAAGTTGATTTTTTTCCTTCATTTTAAATAATGATGCTAAAATTTGAGACTAGGAACACTAACAGCTAAAAAACCCCAGAAGGGTGCTTAAATCACTGTATTTGTATTGAAGCAAAGGGTTTTCATAGCAGAAAAGGTATGATTTTATTTTTGAGGTTATGTTTTAAAATAATTGAGAAATGCATAAACAAGAATTAAATAGAAATCTAAGGACAGAAAATGCATAAAAAGGGAATAGTAAAGTGTACATCAGCCTGAAGATCTTAAAGAAATTATTTAGGAAGCAAAGCTAATATTAAAATTACAAACAAGAAAGTAAGAAAGAATTTGCCTTGGAAGCCCAAGGCATGCACATTTTTGGTAATTGGGATGAAATTCTTTAAACCAAAAGGATTTATAGCTGCAGGAAACTGTAGTATATGTACCTGAAAAAGGCCTTAGGAGTCTTTAATATTTTTTTTCTGTATTGCAAGCTAAGCAGAAAGTAAAACAAGATCAATGGGCCTGATCCTGCAATCCATACTCAAATAAGAACCTTTTTCTTTTTCACTTTTCTATCTTGCCAAGAGCAGCATTGAGAAGGAAATGTATTTTATGGGAAAAAAAAAAGCAGTAAAATGTTATTAAAATTCATTAAACAAATGATGTGAAAGAGATTTTACTGTTTGTATGCTCACTGTCATCTGGGATCAGTAAGTTATTTTCTTGAAGTAGGAATATTAAAGCAAGGAGTAGGTTCTGTTTTCGGAGAACATTTTACACCTGAAGAAAATTTTCTCCATGGAGATTTAATATTTGAAGTGGAAAGAAAACTTTTCTGAAAAAAAGAAAATCATAGTTTGCAGATTTTTTACGTACTAAAAGTTTAATCTGCCCCTAAAAACTTGCAGTCTACTCCTTTAAAAACAGAATTGAAATTCAGTGAGTTGGCCTCCGCTGCATCTTTTGGCCAGGTTTTGTGGTTTTTCAATTACATGTATATATATATATCTTTACAAATGATCTCTCTGTGGCTCTGAAAGTTGCACAGGGAAACTAAAGGAAACGCTAACTCTGGCCACACAGAAAGCACTGTCAAAAGCACACTATAAACAAACTGAGGAGATATTTTTTCTCCTGTTGCTTTTCTTCCATTAATTTTAAATATTCTTTGTAACTTTAGAAAGCAAACTACTTTCCAGCACAAGAGTGGATAATTTCTTTGTGGTAGGTGGTTTGAGCTTGTTCTTTACCAAAGAAGTATACACTTTAATTGAAATCATACCGGAAAATGTAAAAATAATATTGTAAATATTTTGCCAGATTTGAAATATGATATGACTTGGCCTTCACAGGAATATTCTAACCAGCAGGCAATACTCATCTGATTTTGTTCAAGCAGAATCTCTCATGCAGCTCCTTTAGCCACTGCACTTTCATAAAGTTATGCTGCCCACATCATTTGTCTCTCAGCTGGCTGGGATATCTCTCCAAGGTACACAGCTCTTGCTCAAGAGGGAAAAAAAGATTGCAGGCAAAGGAGCAAAACGAAGGCGGTGTTTGCAACGCTGCTGCAGTTTGCTGAGAGATGTGCTGTGAGCAAACAAGTGAACGGGAGCTGCTGAACTGAGCACACTGCTCGACATCAGAGAAGTGCAACACGTCTCTGTGTTCTACTTTAACTCCTGTCTTTATGCAGCTTCATGCTTTTAAAAACTTTTTGGTATTTCTATTTATTCATTAATGAGAATTATATTGATGTCTAAAAAGCAAACAACATGTTAATATATCAATGCATCAGTTTTCTTCTGTATGCCTATGTTACTCTTTGATTACAGCTACAGTGAGTGTGGATAAATAAATTTTAGAAGAAAATATTTTCGACTTTTGTTGTGTGATTGGTGTATTTCTGAGCTAGGCAGTGGAAGGGTTTTTCCTTTAAGTAGTTAGGTGATTCCTCTGGAGCTGATTGTAAAGAAAAAATCCTATCTGTATAAATTGAAAACTTTTCTTTTTGAACTGGAAGTTGAATAAAGACCATGACTTTTCAATGGAAAAATTACAGAAATAATGGCCCCTGGCTGTGGAGGCATTTTTTTGTTTTTCATGAATCAGGCACAAAGTTATTTAAATTAATTCTGGTCTCATCACACTAATAGAATATCATTACTGATCTTTAGAAAAAATATCAGAAATCACAGTGTGTGGATGCAATAGCAATAGCTGTTTGACAAATTTCCCCAAACAATTTTTTCTTTATTGAAAAGCAAGACTACTGATGACAATACTCACTCATGATGCACACGCTTCGTGCATTTCACACATTATCTTTTTATGTTAATTGCATGGATTAAGTGCACAAACTACTCTATTGCTTCATGATCAATAGAGGATAATTTATTTACTGCCTTTTGAAAGCAGTCATTAAAGAAAAAAAAAAGCAAAACAAAAGAAGAAAACACTGTTAATATTTCCCTGTAATTTAAAAAATATATGGCAGAATAAAAATTTTACTGCCCAGGCTTCATCTACAGCTATGCACCACCCAAAGTGTTCTGCTCTTCTGACCAGATTCACTACATAGCTTGTACTCAGGTATGATTACATTGACTGCAAGAGAGCAGATTTAATTTCTCTGTGACTGCTGCCTAACAGAACGCAGGATATCAGATACCACAGCTACAGCCATTTAAGTGCTAATACTTCCTTAAATGTGAATATTTTGTTAATTTTTCCCTTCTTCCTTCTGACACTGACACCTCTGTACTAAGACTCCCGTACTTCACCAGTTTCTGTTTCAAGTGTGTGAAATGTCCCTGAAATGAGAACCTTCCCCTGAGTGTTCTGGATTTGTCCCTTTGCCAAGGGATGAGAAAGCTCGAGGTGGTATGAAGCAGTGGATCCATCCCAGATTTGGCACGCTCTCCAGTGGCCCATTTCTGCCTACTAGATACTGTGCATGGGCTTCCTACAAAGCTCCTCTGCTCCTTGGTTAGGTGGGAGACAGACTTTTGTGGTCCCAGGTGTGTCCTGCCTGGAGAAAAGACTCTGATCTAAAGTTGGGGCAGAATCTGCACTTTAAAGACACTCCTGCATGAAAAAGGCTGATGCCTAACCTTAACACTGAAAGCAGCAGCTGAAAGATAGCCAGTGTGCTATGTGCACTGCCAAAATACAGGATAATCTTTCTGACAACCATCAGTTCTACAGAAATTTGTCACTAACCGGAGCAGAAAGAGAACTGAGGTCTTCTTCAGAGGCTCCACTCATCTGCTCATCCTACAGCTCAGTGCTGTGCTCCTCCCATCCAGCTCTGCCAGCCATCAGAGTGCTGAGAAGTGCTGAGTTTCCCAGGCACAGGCACAATGAAGGAGCAGGGACAATGGGTGATGACAAGAAAGCTTCTTGACACTAAGAGGAAGCACCTTTCAAAACTTCCCCATGCCTCCTCTGCAGCACAAGACAAAAAGGGCTGAGGAGAACAGAGAGGGAGGATTTCAGGGGTGAGTAGGTGGCTCTAATGTGGCTAAGCCCAATCCTTAATAAGGAAGTACAGTAAGCATTTAGGTTCAGCATTATCCTCACTGGTAGACTCAGCTCTCCCTTTATTCCAGTATCAGATTTCTCTGCACTTCCTGTCTTACTTACCACTTTGTTGGTTCATACACAGCACTCAGCATGTGCTTTGTAAAAATGGATCGCACAAGACGACGTGGATTTAAATAGGTGCAGTCACTTTTTCAACTGTTGATGGATTTTTCTTGACTGTGTTCAAAGCCTCCATTTTCCAGCTGGAGTTAGGTGGCAGTGGAATTCATTACTGGGGAAATTCTTACACAAGTTGGAGCGCTATTCAAAGCTATCTGCATTTTCTGTGTCAATTGTTTATTTCTTGTACCGTTTATTTTCTTCCTCCATGTAATATCAAAGATGTGGGCATGATATTTCAGCACAGGAGCATCTAGTCCATCAAAAGTATCCATAAAAGCCTTTACAGCAGCTTGTTTAGCCATGGCAATTTCTTTGATCCATACCACAGTAACTAACAAGTTCAATATAATAAGTAAGCAATGAGTTATCCATCCTGGGAAAACTCCAGTTGGCTAGATAGGAAATAACTCAGCACTGTCATGGTCCTTTGCTTTTCCCCCATGCAATTCTTAAATTCTATGCATTTTACACAAGCAAGGACTTCCCAATCCCTGATTAGTCCATCTTCCACTTAGGAAAAAAGGAGCTGTGGGAGTAACTTTTTGAAGTTTTGGGGGAGTCAGGACCACTTTACTGGCGAGTTTTGTTGGCTGTCAGGGGGATGAGTATCACTATGATTTACTCCTGTGAGGGAGAAAGGAAGGGCTCTGATGCTGGGGCATGCAGTGCCAGTGGTGTGGAGAGCTAACTCTGGGGAAAGGATAGGGTATTTTCTACTTCTGTCTTAGCTGCCCTGGCATCAGCAAGTACAAGAAATCCTTGCCTTCCCTCACTGCTCTCTGCTTTTGCTCATTGTTCTCCCTGTTTCTGTTGCTAAACTGCCTTGAACTCAACACCTTATGGAGTGTGGACTGAAAATCTTCAGTAACCCTCAAGTCTTATTTCTAGAGTGATGTATAATTTGCTTTTAATACAAGCCTGGTTTACCACTCCACAGGTAGTAGTGGGGTCAAAGCACTGGGCACCATTCCCACATTTTAACTTACAAGAACACAGTTTGAGGAGAAGCATTGCCATACCTCCAGAGCTGTGTCTTCAAGGTCTGGATGAGCCCCAAGTTCTTGGAGTTCATTCCTGATGCGTGGCACAAAAGCTGCAGGGTCAAAGGTCTTTAACCAAACATCAGTTGCTTCTAACACTGTATTACAGTGCTCCATGTGTACAGCACAGAGAATAGAATCACCACTGGTTTTACCCTCACAGTTAAAAAAATCTTAGCATTTCATTTTTTCCTCTTGATACTGTGTGTATGTTTTTGTTTACTAAGTTTTACACCCTCATTGCTAATTATATCCTGCTTTGCATCACCTTGTGCTCTGCCTCTCCTTAATGAATACACCCTTCAAGTTCATTCCATTGCTTGCCAGTGCCTCTTTGGCCAATATGTACCTAAGATGTTTTTAAAATAAGTTTATTCACTATTGTGAAATAGAATAGCAGAAAACTTCCATGAAATGATTTCTTTCTTCCTGAAATCAATGACAGAGCTCCCAGTTGTAGTTAGTTAAGATTTATTGTTGATTTCCTCTTCTGGTAATATAAGTGATGTGTTTTTTCATCAGCAGATTTTTTTTTCATGTGGATGGTTTTGTATGTTATATCTGAAAGGAATAAAAAGGAAAGACAATATCATTTAGAAAAATGTGACTATGTGGGTACAGAAAATGCTTGAGTTTTTTCAGTCTTGATAATAAACCTGGAATATATTTATTGATGCATCTCATATAAGCAATTTCTATTGTGATGTGTTCTCTCAGAGAACTGTACTATGGAAAATTGAGAATAATGGGCCGTGTCATGCCTTCAGTCCATGTGCAGAACTCACACTGATGTCAATAGGAGCTCCCTTCACAAACCAAGGCCTATATATGACCCATAGAGTCACTAGTAGAAGTTTCCCATACAGAACTACAAAATTAATGGAGCATTGTAATCCATTTTGAGATCTAATGAAATACATCATGATTTAAATTGCAATTAAACAGAGAGATGTCAATAGGCATTGATGAGTTTGCACATGAAGACAGCAACATTCCTGCTACAAACCTACAGCTTTTGATGGGTAATGGCTCATAGACTCTAAAAACACATTTTCTCAGAGCATTATTGATTAAGCATCTCAGGAGCCTTAAACATGTGAATTATATCTTTAGTTGTAAGACATAATTTGTAAATTTAAGACTTGATCCATTCTGGAAAGATCAAAGAATCTCATGTGATGGAATTCAGCATTTCCTAATTGCCTTACATTTAGAAATTGAAAATCACAACATTAAGTTATGCTTTTGTAGCAGGGAGAGGCTGGAAGGTTGTAGAGTTCAGGTGATTCACAAAGATGTTGTTTAAAATTCATATACTTGATGGCGTTTCATCTGTCCATGACTTTTTAAATTATTTAATGTGATAAAATATTCTGGGTTTGTGTTTGTGCCAGTGAGTGAGAAACGTCATAAAATAATTAGGGTGTGTATATTTCACAGCACAGAGAGACCAAGTTTCATTACAACAGTATTTAAACTCTACACCAGAACTTTTGAATCCCACCATAATATTAATCTTCTAGTGCTCTGAAATATTTCATTCTCTGCTTCCTACCCTCATAAAAATACACAGAGAACTGTGGCTTATCTTTGAAATTACCCATTGACATAAAATATGAGGACTATTATTTTCAACTGTGTTTCAAGGCACTGTTTCTCAGGATGCTCACTCAGCAGAGCAGTTCTGGTCTTTAGGCAGGGGCTCCTGTGATCCTTCCCAGAAATCGACCTCCCTGCTTGCCCTTGCCCCACAGACTGCTGCCTTCTGATGGCACCTGGCTGCTGGGAACTGACTTTCTTATTTCTTCAAACAATAGTTCACCTCCTATTTTGCATAATTCTGCAAAATAGTGAGGATGCCATTATCTGTTTTAATGTAATTGCCTCTCACTTGAATGAGACAAAGTCCTGGCCAGAATGCTGGAAACTCGAGGCTTCAGCAAATCCACAGTGTCCTGAAGACTTGCAATTTTCCAGTGAAGAAAGAGCAGAGTTTGCTGGAATCCAAATGAACTAAAGGAAGAATTCATTTCCCTAAGACTATCCACAAACCCCATCAAAATTTCATTTGGTTTTCAGATTTTTTTTTCTGTAATTATATGGACTAGACATTACATATGTTCCTTTTATAACTAGAATATGTTAGATATTGCTAACTATGAAGTATGAAATACATTTCTTATTACAGAACCACAGCAGTTATTTTTAAAAAATCAAACCACATAGAAAGGCCCAAGAGAATTTACAATAGAATTTTTGAGGAATTTTGAGATTGACTTAATAATTTTGCATTGGGGATTTTTTGGCATCTGCTGGTAGTTTTGTTTATTTATTTTGTTGTTGTTGTGTGTGGTTTTTTTTTTTTTTTTTTTTTGATTTTTGTTTTTGGGGTTTTTGGTTTTTTGGTTTTTTGGTTTGTTTTGTTGGGTTTTTTTTTTCTGTGGCTTCTCTACCAGTTTTCTTGCCAGGTTTATCTATGAGAAGGCCAGGCAGCTATTTTGTGATGTTTTCACAGAGCAGTAGGACTCATTTACTCCATGACAACACCTCCATTTAATATCCCACCTTCGCAAGGAGATGAATACTTTGCAACTGCATGACTCTGGGTTGAAGTTTATCTCTAGACAACATATAAATGCTCCCTGGAAACTATTTAAACCAGGAGTACATATAAAAGCTGTTTTTTCTTATTGTTTCCTGACTTTCTGGACTCTAACCAAGACCAGCAAATTCTTAAATCCTATGAATGATTCCAACCATCTGTAAGTTATAAAAGAGCTCTGTTCAGCCTCAAATACCTGAGCTGATTTCTGTTCTATGGCAGGTTGTTCCACTGTTGAGCCTGCTTTGGTCTGAAATAGTCTTTGGTTTTTTCTTTTTTCTTCCTCCTTTGTCTGCTTTTTTAGCTTACACCTTCCCTATGAGAACGGTATGAGATGACAAGAAAAGGTTTCTGACCTCACCATCCTCTACTTCCCCCACACTGCATTTGGCAGGGTAATTTATGAAACTTCACTGGTGTAGCCTGGACACTGCTGTCCCAGTAAGGACTACAGGGAGAAAGAACCAGGGTCTTGGGTTCCCTGCTTGCGTTTTCTTTTTTTAACCCTTTCCCCCTGCTGTCCTAACAGACAGGTGATCTTTCATCTTACCTTTTTCCTTTGATCAAGATCTGCATAATAGAACAAAATTTTGGTCTAGAAAAATGTGAAACTCAACTCTGGAAGGATTACTGATTTCTATAAAATGAAGAAACACGTCTTCCTCACCACAATCAGTGGATTTTTTTTTTTTCCCATAGTTAAGCTTGCTAAGAACATTTTAAATAATATTTTTCTGGACTGAAAGTTCAGACTCTCAGTTCCCAGACTCTTCTCCTTTTTACTCCTGTGAACATAATGCTATACTGTATGTCAATTTGGTCTTGTTTGTGGGTTCATTTTCCCCTCCATTAGAACAGCATTTCTCTCTTTTTTTTTTTTCCTTCTTGTGATATTGTTCAAAGGCTTCTTGTGATGCCTTGAAAAAAGTTATTGATTGTTAGATCATTTCTCTCATTCATTCAGATGTTTTCTGGTCCCCAGATGGAAACATCACAGCTGCTGCTCTGGAATTCACTATCGACTTTTGTCTCTGGATTATCAGAGCCCCCAGCAAAAAGGCCTGATTCCAGGCACCCTCTTTCCCTCTGCTGAGACTTAAAGCTGTTATCCTTCCAGCTCAAAGGAAGTCCCAGTGCCTGTATATGGCCAGAGTCTGGAGCAGCAAGGTCCTTCGATTACTTTCTTTGAGTTATTTTTCTAGTGCACCTTTTTTTTTTTTTTTTTAGTTTCTATACAATTTTTCAGCTCTTCAGTAGGAGCCCCAGATCTCAGAGACCGGTCTGATTTCCTGCCTCCCTCTGCTGTTGTTATTTCTGTGCTGGTCATTTGTTATATGTTTGAAGGCCAGAATCAACCTGACAAATTAGTATTTTCCAAATTCAGCCTTTTCTGACCAGCAGCCATCTGCTCAGACAAAGAAGCAAGTGGGAAGGAATGCCATGTTTTAAATGCTTTTCACCCAATCCCTCAAGGAAAGCCTCTTTTTAAATTCAAAGAGTTGTTATGATTCAAAGAAAATGTTTATTCTACAGACTGTTTCCTTTCCATTAAAGTTTATTTATACCGTCCTCCTTGTCTGAGGGTATAATTATGAATGATCTAAGCCTGTACTGAAAATCCTAAATTAAAAAATACATCTGTTGCAAGGATTGTCTCACCAGAAACCTTGAAAATGTTATCCTGTCTGTGCACCCATATATCTGTCTATCTCTCTGTAGGTTATGGCTATCCTTTATATGTTCCAGAAGTAAGTGGGATTAGATGACTTGCTTCATACTTTAGCTGCTGTAGACATTCATGAAAGGAATAAAACTATGAGGAAAACCGAATACATTTCTTATTTATTTATAGTCACCTTTCAATCACATTTTCACTTGTTAACAACTGAGGGGATTAGATTGTATTGTTCTTCCCCTTATAGATTTACCAATAATCATAAGCATAGGGAAGCATTATTTAAATGGAAAAAGTTATGTGTAGAAAGAAAAGAGAACTATAGCATGAATGAAGTGAACTGCAGCAGTGTTCATCACAGCAAGGTGTTTTCCTGACAACAAAGGGCAATTGCTTCAGCCCAACTTTTCAGCATACCTCAGGAAGCATCAGTGAAACACATTTATTTTTAATTAAGGCTGATTCTGTCCCAACATTTGCTTTAAATATGAGGACCAAAGAGCATCAGAAAAGGACATTATTTCTGCAGTCCTTTGAAGCTGCTGCCTCCTGATATGTAGCTCCAGGGAGGGCAACACCACACGGACAGTGGATCCATAGCAAAATCTCCACTTGGCAGAAGATATCCAGACAGCACTTTTCTCTGCTGGATTTCACCTGACTAATAATTGTATTTTTCATTTTTTAAACATTACAATGAAAGAGTCCATTAAGATGCCATAATGTTAATTAACATTGTCATAAGTTCTTGTTTCATTTTGCTTGCATGCATTTTTCAAAGGTACATTGAGGAAATGATTCTTTTACCCTGCCATTTGCCTATATATCATCTCATGCTAGTGCTGAAAGGTTAAATGTTATAATTTATGCTAATTTTAATTTTCCCTAGTGCCATAGACAGGACAAATCAAGCAGTACCAATTGATTATACATCACTGACAGTATAAAACAGAACAAACATAGAGTTGTGTCAATGAAAGGCTGTGCCAGGTTAGTCATAGTTAGGTTGTTATGGCCTCCTGAGAACAGCAGTCAACGCTAAGCAATAATGATGATATGAATATTTATTTTGTGAATAATTTTGGATCCAAGCCATATCAATAAATAATTTTCCACATACTTTTGTACCTCAAGAAGTTTGATGGAAAGGCTGTTTGCCTCTTGAAGAATTTTGTACAATAAGTTCCAAACATGCATTTGGGCTTTGGCTTTTCAGAGAAGGCCTGATGTTGCAGAGGTCAAGCAGAGTTTCACTGAAGCATGTTCCTGTACAAGAATAAGTAGGTTACAATTACAGGAGAAGGAAGAAGCCAAGGTCTGGCTTAGGCCGTCAAAAGGCAGAAACGTATCACTAGCTTGATATCATCTGGCAGCTAATTTGTTTCCCTGTCACTATCATCAAGAGTATCTTTGGAGCTGAGGAATGATAGTCAGGTTCTTAGAGCTTTTCAAAGAGCCAGGATAAACACCTAAGTTTTTAGGTGTTCCTGAAAACACCAGCCCTTCCCTCCTCACAGCACAAAGAAAACAACACATCACCCTGGCTTAGACCCCTTTGGGGCTCATCTTTGCTGTGACTGCTGCTCTAAAACCAGCATTTTCTCCACAAACGTGGCTTCTCCCTAGATAGCAGGCACTCATTTTCATGGATTAATGGTTCATTCCTTGCTCTGCAACCTACCTGGTAAGACAATGAAACAAAAGAGAGAAATGATGTCACAGAAGTAAGAAGTGGTGGCCAGCCACTGGTACTTCAACATCATGGGACAGAGGCATAATTCCCATGAAAGACAGGCTGAGATGACTCAGGGCTCTTGGAGGCAGAAGAAAATGCCATTTGGAGGAAAACAGAATTGACCCCTGTGGCTGTGGGCAGTGCAGGGAGACACAGTCTGGGCTGGGAAACGTGGATAAGTGTCTCAAGAGCTTTTCTGCTCCTGAATTCCCCTGCCTGGGTAAAAGGCACTGAGGGCACCTCACTGGAAAGATCCTGATGAGCTGCAGAGAGGGTTGCAGGCTTGCTGGTACATGCAAGAGGACAGTCAATGCCACGTTGCTTATGGTAGAAGGAAATGGAGCATTGACAATGGGATTAGGGAATTATTGCCTGACTTGAGGCCAAGTGGGTAACCCTATGAGACAAAGACAATTACACACTCACACAGATCACAGAAGATGGGAAAGAAATTCTTGCAACAATGCAACAACTGAAAGGCAAATGTTGCAATAAATTTTTTTCAAAAATACTTGATAAATTTCAGCATAAAAATCCTGTTGACTTCTAATTGGAAGTCAGTTTGAGTAGTTTCAGCACTGTAACTACAATAGCCATTCTTGCTGATTTTTATGTCTCCAAAACATATTCAATGTTTGTGTGACAAAGCTTAAAACAGAAATAGGGATTTAGCTTGTCCACACATCAGCTTTGCATTACAACATGATTTTTGTTAGAGACATATTTGTGAATTAAGCCATTGTACCAAAAGATTAGAATGCTGCTTTTCAAATTCCGTACTTTAACTTAAAGAAGACACCATTATTTTTTTCATGTAACTACTGCTTCTTGATTTAGAATTAGTGAAACACTGGTTACTTTAACCCAGATGGTTTCTTCCCCACCCATAAGGATTGGTTATTTTAGCACAGATGTCTCTTTTCCTTCCATAAGGCATATTAGAAGGAAAACAAAGATTCACATTTAAGCAATAAATAATAACAAATACCACCCCTATTGGCTTAGATATGTCCAAATCCAAGACCACAGCTTAAAGTTACTTTAAAGTGTGGTGGACCACAGCTTACAGTTCTTTCATTTTGCTTTCTTTTAAAAAGATTTTACTTTGTTGATATTTTTGTACAGTTTCAATTGATCTTTATTGAAAAAGAATAAGGATAGAGCTGACTGACAATTTTATTTGACAGATGATTAATAACTTTGCTTAGATCTGGCCTGAAGTGTAACCACAAAGTGTTTGATAAGGAATGGATAAAATATGGTTTGCAGGCAGCAGAGAGTTTAAGGGACATAATGGCTGAATGGCAATCTTAAAAATGCAAGGTAGAGAGCCATGAGGTCATATTAGCAGTCTTCTAGTGCCCTTTCATCCCAGGAGAACTCCAACATTTTTTCTGATTTCTCTTGGCTCCTGGTGGAGGAATGTCCCTTGGTGCACGTGTGGAAATGTCTGTTTGTGAACAGAAATCTCCCTTTGTCCACGGGAGAGGGGCTCAGCCTCACCTCCCAAAGCCTGCAGGCTGGGCTCAAAGCACCAAGGCTGGGATCAGCACAGGCTCTGTGGGGCCAGCTCAGGCCCCTTTGGGCCAGCCTGCTTTCCCTTGCCATAAGGAACCCTTCCCCCCTTCCCCATCAAGCACCACACCAAAACATTTTCCTTGAAACTCCTCCTAAAGTTTCAGCTCCTTGCGTTTCTCCAAAGGGAGGGTGATCTGGCCCAAAGTAAGCCTGAACGCAATTGAAAACAAAATTCTTTTATGATAACAATTTTTCTCAGTCTTTTTAGCTCAGTCCAGATTTTGTTACTGTGGGGAAAAGCTGGTTGTAAGGATTTATATTATGTTTATTTAATTAGTAATTTCTGTAAAAGAAAAATTAATTCAGTTACTTGTGGTGATGTGTCATGCCAGGAATAACATTTTGCATCTATGTCTTAACACAATACGCCATTTTAAAAGACCTTTTCCTAAAATTTAATTTTAGATTTGGGACTATGGAGCATTTAACTTACCTTCAGGAGGATATTTTGAATAAAAATAACAAGAAACTGCTTTACTAGAATATCAACCATGCTTGACTGATATTAACCATATGAATAAATGTATGGGACATATAAAATTCACATAAGAACTACAGTTAAGCCTACTCATATTTTTCTTTTAAAATGGATGTCCAAACTTTAAAAGTCTGTGTTATTCTTCTTAAGATCCAAATATATTTTTGGAGACTAAGTTCCTACTGGTTGCAATAATGAACACCTCATGGATGGCAGGGGAAAAAAATCAACTTTCCTTAATGCTACTGTTGGCCAAAGGGAGAGTGAAAAAAAGTTTATAACAAGATATCCCCTGTAGTAGAACTACACTTCCTCCCCCATCTCTGGATGGAGAATGGAGTTTCAGGGAAGTCTCCTCACCTCCAGCTCCTATTTTCTTGCCTTGTACCCTGGATGTTTGCCCCAGAGCAAACCCAAGGGACCAGTGGGGTGTTAAGGCTGAGGAAGCCGAAGTAGCTGCTTTCTCCCTGAGTGCCAGGGGACTGACCAAAGTAAAGACAAGGATCTTCCGTGACTTCACTGAGTGTTGGGTGCTGCCCAAGCTGTCAGCCCAGGCCACTCTGCCTGCTGGAGCCTGTGGAGGCTGGGGACAGCACGTGGAACTGGTGTGATACTGGTCTGACAGCCCCTCCCAGCACAGTGTACTGGCACCCCGGGATACACTCTGCCTTGTTAGCTGTCCTGTATTGTCTTCTGTAAGCATAGTGAGTAATGGAAAAAGCTTTTACTAATGAGGCTTAAAATTTTCCTTCAAATGATAGTCTTGCATATTTACATGCTTGTGGTTTGCTGCCATTATATGCACCAAGTGTTGGCCTATCCCCTTCGTCCATGCTCTCTGGGAAACATGCTCCTTTGAGAGAGTCGCGGATAATTTTGTTTTCCCTGTTTTAGCAGGATGCTTCTCTAGCTGCGTGCCAGTTGTCTTAGAAGTGCTGGTTCAACTGGCTGAGCAGTCAGAGGGTTTTTGGAGCTGGGGCCCCTGACCCTGGCACCTGCACCTCGCGTGTGTCTGAGGGAGGCGCCTGAGGACGGCCTGCTCAGGCCCCGGGGAGCCGCACCACACCCCAGAGTCAGAGGCTGCATTTCAGGGACCGGCTCCACTCCCTGGGTTGCCCACCCCTGGTGATAAGAGGTCTGCTTGAGGCAAGGTCACAGCAGCACAAACCACCTGCCCATCACCCTGTGCCAGGGGCTGGCAGCCAGGTGAGGCTGTGCCAAGAGCGCCGGAGCCAGGAGGGGAGCGGGAGGGGAGAGGCCCCGGCAGAGGCTGCTGCAGCCCTGCCCCTGGCCAGCCTCCACCACAGCCCTCCTGGGGAGCCAGGGTTTGCAGAGCTTTCCCCTTCACTGGACTCCTGCAAGAGGCTGAGGACATCAGGGCTGCAGCTGCTTTCGTGGGTGAACTTGCTGTTTCCAGAGGTCTGGCTGCAGCGAGGTATCTAACATGTCATAAGCACAGGCTTAAGTTCTTAAGGATTAAAGCAAAAGTTAGATAATCTGATTCTCCAAACAGCAGCAGAGGACAGAGCTAACAGCTGTCTGAAGCTGATGTGACATGGCACAACTGGCTGGGAGGTGCTAAAGATGGAGCTGGGGGGGGCTGACTTGCAGCATGCCTAGAGGTGACCATCAATAAACCAAAGGGTACCACATCCTCCTCCTCCTCCTGCTCCTCAGTATTTTGAGGACCAATCTGTGACCTAACACAAAAGCTGCTTCTACAAAGCAGCTGCTTCTCCTTGTTTTGCTTCTGCTTTGTTCTTGGTCCTCAAAAAAGGACAAGGACTTTACACTCTATGACAAACAAGACATATGAAGTGTAAATATTGAAAGAATCAGCTTTAACTGTAACAAATACAGCTAAGGGTCAAACACTTAGCTTGCCTCCATACTTAATTTTTGTTCATATATAGTTGCCAAATCTAAATTATTTCATCTGAAATGGCAGTGGATATTCAGAATGACACAACAAGGCAAATATCACATAAAGGCAAGCTCCAGATGAAATTGCCAGGGGAGTCATTCTTCAGAAATCCTAGCTGTAAAATACTGCCTCCCAGCTCATGAGACAACTGCAAGAAGCATTCATGACTTTAATTTAAGAATAAGTTTCCTCAAGGAACTTTAGCCTTTATTTAAGATCTGGAAATCTGTGTAGCTGTAAGAAGCTACATGTAAAATGCATTTCACTCTTTGAAGCAGAAGGCTTTTAAGGGATTTAATTAATTCTGGTTTAACATGGATGATGATATCCGTACGTTAGCTTCATGTACTCCAGGTGATGCACTGACTTTATTTAGGAACCTCGCAGTTTATGTGAGCCAAGACAGTCCCATAGATGTGCTGATATAACTCTGCTGAGATACCACATGCAGATTGCTTTTTTTATGACTTTGAATATTTATTTGAAGTTTTCATTTCAAGAGATTTAGATGGAGTCATTCTGCCTGATGGATATGGTTGTGGATTTTTTTTTTTTTTTTGTGATGTAAAAGGGTTTGCTTCCCCCATCTGGTCATGTATCCATTGTGTCAATTTTTGCAGCTCCGTTGCTCCAGAAAAAGCACATAGACTCATGTGGCTGAAATAATCTTACTCCCAGCCATCTACTGACATAGCTTTAGTCACCCAAATACAAACCTACCTCAGGCTCTTTCATATTCAATCCCCAAAACCAGATTTTGCTGCCTGTTCTTTCCCAGAGCCATTCCCAGTTTAGACCTGTTAGTATCTTTCCTACATTGTTCCTCCCAGTTCTGCCATCCACAGCCTTTTCCATGACCCCATGGTTCTCTTGCCTACCCCATCTGGAAGCATCTCCCATAGCCCTTCCTAAGTCCAGGGAAAGCCATGAAGCACATCTGAGCATCGGTCCTGCCTTCAACACCTTCTTACATTTGTGGCCTTTGCACCTAAATGACCTTTAAACAAAGATTTTCGGAAGAACTACCAGACTGTGAGAAGAAAGCAACACAATAAATACATTTAGAGTTAATATCTCCAAGACAAAACATCTGTTTGTTCCTTTGAGTAACCAAAGGCAAATACACGTGTTCAGAACATGTTACAGAGTGATGCCTACAGCTGACAAAATGAACTTTCTATTCAGTGTTGTTAATAATGGATTCAAAATAATTTTTTGGTAGTGCTAATACAGTGCTTTTAGTTTTATTAAATAAATAATTGCACTTTTTTTTTTTTTTTTTAGGTACATATTACAGCATTTAGAATGCCTGTATCTTCAAATTTTATAAGCTTCAGTAGATGACTATTTACTCAAAAAGACTTTTCTCATAGGGAGTTCACTTGTAGGACTTCATTTAATTGCAGCAGACTTCTAATTAGTAACAAAATTAATGTTTAAAAAAGAATCAGAAAAAATATACACACTGGAGTGTGCAGGAGTATTAAATACATGCAGCAGAACACAGTACTGATCAAAACATTTCTGGAGTTCCACTTGGGTTACTCCAGATGCTGCTGGCTTGGGAACACGACCAGCCTGCACCCTGTTTCCCACAGAGGAGAGAAAGTCCTAAACACTGCTGTTGTGCTCAGGAGAAGAGAAAATGAAGGGCCAGCAGGGAGCTGCTGGGTCTCCAGGGCAGTGCCTGGTCTGGGCTCCCAGATGAGCCATGAAGGGTGACTGAAACCCCCAAGCCCTCCCAGAAATCCTTACCCTGTATGTGAGCATGATTCCTTCTCACCTTGCTGGATGCTTCTGAGAAACCTGGTCCCAGGGCTCAGACTGCATCAGTGGGGATTGGGAGACTGGGGGAGAGTTCAGAATACAAGAAATATTCTGTTCTGCAATCAGCTTTTGCTTCTTGGACTGTGCCTGTGGGCACGCATAGGCAAGCATCTCACCTAGAAGAGATATGTTTGTGCACTTTGTGGCTGTAAACATCTTTTCACAGTGAAACACTTGCACTCCTCATGTACTGCCCTTCTGTATGCTCCAGGAATTTTTCACTCATCTAGACAACAATGCAATTTTGAACTTTCCCAGGGTAGCAGTAACCTCCAGTCTTCACTTTTTGTAATACGTTCCATATGTTTTTTGATGATCACACACATGAAAAATCATAGAGTGTGTGTCAGAGAATATATGTATGGATTTAGCATCGGTCCCCTTCTGCAGGATAGCTCTCCTTGGAGGGGGGGTAAGTTCAGTACATTAGCCACTCAGGGAAGACAAACACCCTCTTAATGGGTGTCACAGGAGAGCACAGTGTAGGTGAAATCATCCCACACTTCCCATTATTAAAGACAACATTAATGAGAAAGGAATTTCCTCCACAGGTTCAGTTTTCTAAGGTGTGGGTGAAGCTCCAAACAAGATCTCCCACATCCACAGGCAATGCTCCAACATGCAGATTAAGTGAGATCTGACATTCTTAATGCAGCAGTTAATGATTTGTTGATTAAATAGCACATTAGAATTTATTTATACAATAGAAAACATATTTTACAATTTTTTTTCTCATATTTAAATTTCTAACCTCTCCTTCTGGCAACAAATCTAGTTTAGACTCATCCTTCTGTGATGATACAAATAGAGGCAAGGAATATTGATTTCAGTGGGATCTTGAGATATAGCCATCTGTTTGCCAAGCATGATTACTTTCAGTTATTTTCCAATACAGACCACAAAAGCCACCAAAAATAGTCACTTTTGGATGTTACAGACAGCTTAGACTACTGGAGACATTTTAAAAGAACACAGTTTCAAGTTGTTCTCCACTTGATTTGGCCCTGTGACATTTGGCCAACCAAAAAATGAGCATAATTTTGAATGGCCTCCTTGCACCATCTACAGGATTTGATATGAGATTTTGGAGGTCATGATTTTAAAAACAGAAGTCCTTAGCTCAGAAGTAGTGCCAACAGAGGCAGCAAGCAGAGAATAAAGGTCTCTGTCCTAGTTGGGAAGTTGAGTGCAGCAAAAAGGAAATTTGTGTATATAACACAGTAACAAGTCACAAGTGCCCATCTCCTGTAGTCTGGAGCAGGAGGGATGAATAGGACTCGACTCTGCACCCTGGAAATTGGGCAGTTACTAAGGAAAGACTTCAAAGATAGCAGAAATTACTCCTATATACCTTAGAAAATGAACTGCATGGCAGCCAGGTGGCTTCTGCAACTTAAATCGCTGTGAGTAATCCTGCACTGTGATTTGAAAATAAAAGTTTGACCAATCACAGAGACATTTAAGAAAAAATACTTTGCACTTGCATTTTTACAAATGCTTCATATTGTTTTTCATATTTTTAAAAAGTTATTTAAATTTCTTTTGCCTTCCTAGAGGTGTTGTCAACTTGTATTTTATGTCATTCTCCTGCAGTGAGGGAGGTGCATCTTTCCAGCGTAGAGCAAAGCAAAACAGTCTATGGAAGATGTAGGGTAATATAAAACTCTACAGCATATGCTGCTTCACCAGGGAAAGGAAGCTTGTCACTCTACTCAATAAAAGACATAGAAATACCATGGGATTTTCCCCCCCTCCAATTGGGCCCCAAATGTTCTCATGCTATACTTGTAATGTGCATTACTAGCTGATTAGAAGTGACATCAATTAGTCACATGTCTGTGTTTCTGATGGAAATAAAAATGAGCTTCTGTACACAAAATCTCAAATTCATCTCTACATTGCCTAGGGATTTTTCCTTCTGCAATATCAGTTATCGGTTTAATATAATATTGTTGACTTAACAATGATATATTTCAGGCTGAAGGCAGAAATGCATTTTGCATTAATAAATTGTTTTGAGAGGGGCTTAAAGAATATTTCATTATATAAGAGAGGCAGCTATAAAGCCTATTTGGTGGTCTTTCAATCACTGCTACCTGTGGCCTATTTATGTGGATGGCATTCATCAGTATGGCAGGAAATATTAAACAAGTGCTAGACAGTTATTAGCTCTCCTCAAGCAGAAGTCCTCATACCCTCTATTCATATACCATGGGAAAAATTCACTTGGTATTTTCTTTCTTGCAACTGTTCTGCTGTTCATAATTTGATGGAAAATTGATTAATCACACATTTAACTCAATGCAAGATCTTCTGCACTGTAATAAATTATGGCCATTAATCAATAAGTACAAAGTAATTCCAGGAGTCTGGAGACATGCTGATTTCTAATAGAAAAACTTGTGCTTAGGCCTTCTTGCCAGTGACCACTTCATCTGAGGTATTTTGCACCTGCCTCAATCCAATTAGATGACATAATTAATGAATCTCGGTGCAGTTGATAATTTGTTATACAAAAGAAAGAATGTTTTGGCACATCTATTAAGTCCTGATGTACAAATCTTTCCAAAGGGGGGAATACTAGGAAGCCAAGAGGGGAACCTACAGCCTCTGCTAATGCAGAAGAAACGTCTGTTTATTCCAGGGCAGCGAGTGTGCAAATTTTACTGAACTTTAAAATCTGCACGTTTCCTTCAGCCGTGTTTAAGGGGAGACTGTGCAGAAGCCTTCCACGCCATCTTGCTTCGTTCGTGACAAATTAAATGGTGTGATTAGAGCAAGCATTCAGGAAGTTTTGTTTCCCAGGCAATCCAATCAATGTGTCCCTGGCCACGTATCAGTTACAGTTTTACATATCGCAATCCATTTGCACCTGTTATATACAGCTAACATATAGGCACTCAATAGATTTTGGTGAGAGAAAGAGTGTGGAGATAAAAAGAACCAGTCTGCTGCTAATTCTGTCACTAGGAGACGCCATGAGCAGATTTTATTTAGAGACTTTGAAAAACAATTAGCTGAGGATTATAGGACTAAAAGGCCTTTACTAGCTGTACCTGGAAAATACTTTGCCCATTTAATGCCTTCTAAGCTGTCATTGTGCTTGAACTTCAGTCCCAGTGATTAATGAAAAGCTGCAGGGCACAGCTAGAAGCTAAAGTCTCAATTATGGAAAAGCAGTAACTAGTTTAATGTGCTGATGCTTTTATACTTAAACTGACAGCTGTGAAAAATGGCAATATTTCCAATCATGCTTTAATAATTTATCATTAATTTATTGGCATGTCCAACACACTTTAGTCCTACTGTTCTTTTTCTCCTTTTAGGCTCATGGCATTTCAATACTGGAGAGCAAAATCTGTTGCAAATCTCTAAGGACGAACGTCCTTATGGTGCCTGAGTGATTATTGTTTGCAGGCAGTCAGAATTACCAAGTAGTCCACAGTTTATCGGCAGAGATACAGCACGAACATTTTTGTGGGCTATGATATGTGAACGTGTTTCATTAGCTGCTGCTAAATTGCTCCAACTCCATCCACTTCAGTGGAGTTAGAGCAACTGAAGAACATAGATGGCTTTGTGGGACTGGGGGCACAGCCTCACGCAGGCAGTTTTCGTTCGTCAGCCCAGCAAGCTCCCTGGATGGAGAACAGGAGCTGTCTAACTGCTCTAAATCAAAAATTAAATTTGGAAAGTGTCCCTTTTGAAGAGCACAGGCAGAGTCTCACCTGCTATGAAATCTGTAGAAACATTATTATGTTTAATACTTAACAATTGAATCAGTGCAGCTAAGTCAATTTAAACCAGCTGAAGATCTACAGTCCATTTATTTTTGAAATATTTTGAATTTTTTCTTTGCTGTTTTGGTTCTTCCTGCATATTCAGTTCCTCCTGACAAGGTGTATGAACAAAGGGAGAGGAACAAAATCAAATAATAAAACCCTGTTTCAGTACAATTTCCGTGCTGAATTTAGTTTGTCATGATTCGTGGCTGTTCCCAGGTCTGATGTGGACTGGAAAAACACTCATGAGAATTGACAAATATTATTTTCAGAGTTCATTACTGTTTTATTTTTTTGACAGCAGAAGTTGACACTATTTTATTTTTCATGTGATACTTTTTAATTTATAAAATCTTAGTCATCCAAGCAGGAGTGTCTCTGAATACTTTATTTTTTTACACAAAACCTCAGTCTTATTTGTACTTTTGCATATATTTCTCTTTGTGTAATGACACAGCCTGGGTGAAACTCACTGCAGTTTTAGGAGGGAACTTGATAACTCCTGAGATTTTTTGCAAAGCTCATGCAGCCCTAAATGGCAGCTGAGCTCTTCCTGACAGCCTAGTTGTGCTGATGGTAGTCTGGGCTGAAAAGCAGGCTGACCAAACAGTGGGGAAAGTTATTCTCAACTGTTTGATGTAAACTATTACAAAATTGCTATCTGGTTGTCATTCATGAACTGGTTGAATAGGAGAGACATGACTATGGGAGAATATTAACATCAATTGATGTAATGGTCTAACAAGTATAACATATTATATTCCTGGAATGTTCACAAAAAGCTGCAGTGTGTCCAATTTGAATTGACATGATGGAAAAGACCTGTCAAGTGGGTTGTTCCATAGGTTGAGAATTTGCTGTTTCCTATTAAAAAAAAAAAAAATAAATTGCCTTTGTTTTTATTTGTTTCTGAGATTTTTTGTTTGACATTTTGATCATTTTGATCATTCTTTTCCGTGCAGACAGAGTTTATACTAATTAGTTAACAGTTCAATTATTATCAAAAGGAGTTTTGAATGAAAAGGAACCAAGTTCCCAGCCCTGCTCTAACTACATGTTTGAGCACTGAGTGTAGCCCTTCATTAGGAACCTTGGAAATGGGCAAAGAACGTGAGTCATTAGTAACACTTATGTCTACTACCGTTTCTTAAAGGAATTGAGTACCTCTTTTGGGAATTTCTGCCTGGAAAAAGGAGGCTTATTCTAATCCATATTATCTGTCATGCTGTAGACCTAATACTGTCTTATAACAACATGTGAAAGAGTGGAGAAATACAACAAAACACATCCAGGTGGCTGGGATGCCAAAGGTATGTCTGGATTTGTGAGGTTCGTGTCTGGCTATTGCTGGATGTAGTCACCAGCAATCTCTCTATTAACACTCTGCCACCCTCTATTTTTCAGGCTCCTACTTTGAGGCTTGATTACAGCAATTTGGAGGATGTATGCAAACCAGTTCCAGCTACTAATTGAAGGAACTCTACTAATTAGAAAAGGCTATGGAACAAATAACAATTGGCAAGTATGGGGTCTTTTTCTGTATGGAACACCCTTGGTACAGTGACTTCTGTCTTGAACAAATTTATCATTAGATTTTCTGGATAGGAGACAGACTTTGAAAATCATTATGCATGTTGATACTATTGCACATCTAAAACTACTTGGTATTTTCCTTAAACTCCCAACTGCTAAAGCTACATGACTGTTTAATAATCTTAGTTTCCATTAAGAAAACTAAAAATTAAATTTCAGTGCTTCTTGATTGAGGAGAAGTCTGGAAAGTATATTTCCCAAAGCCCCAACTTGCAAAGGCAAATAAAAAAAATATTTTTTTTAAAATTTAAATTTAAATTTAAAAATATTTTTCAAAAGTTTCAATGTCTATTTGGAATGACAATAATTTCTGACTTTCCGAAGTTAACACAGATTAATAGCTGCCAGATTAACAATAGATTAATAGATTAGGTTTCTTTTAAGTGTGACTAAATGCAAAGTTTGCAAGATCCAGCTCCTTTATCTACCTCTATTGCAATTTTTTAGTTGATATATGCACCCTAAAGACTGGTTCACATCTTTGCTGAGACAAACATTTAAAACATGCAGAAATCAGTTGTGCAGGACATTTCTTTATGGTACCTTGTCAGAAACAGTCAACATTTTCTTATATTGATATCTAAATAGGGAGATGTGTCTTTGGGTACACGGATTATCTAGTCATTGGCTGAACATCTCTTTCTCTGAAGGCAAGGCTGGTAGCTGGCTGCTGGAGGACCCCATCTCAGGATCTTATCTGGGAGATGTGTGGCTGCAATGGAATTTTATCCCATGCTGCTTCCAGATAAGGCTGTACCATTTCTGCTGGGGCAATCTTCTGTTTGTGCTAACGTGGGCAGGTTTCCAAGAATGCGTGTGTGCATTTTTGCAGGAACACATCTAACTTATATGTGGTATTCCATGTATTTGCATTAGTCTTCAAGTAATAAAATAAAAAAGCGTTAATTTCATGTTTGTCATCTTAAATGCACTCTCTTAATAAGCTTAAACCTCTTACACTTATACCTGTGCTTTATCTCTTCACAAGCAGCCCCATGCCTCCTAAAAATAGTTCCTTTCCACTATAAGAGAGTATCTCTTCCTCTGCTGCTGAATTGGATAAGAATATTGTCCATTCTGCAATAGAGGGATTTGTCTCACTTTCCCACTGCCTTTGTGAGGAATTTTTAGCAGCTATTAATGTTAGCTTAATCCAAATATTATTTACAGTAGAAGCACCAGATATTTTAGTAATGTCATTTAATACATATAAGTCTAGAAAATGCTGAAAATTCAGTCCTATTGACACTTGGATAAGGTCAAGTATTTTCTATCGAAATTCTATGGCTCTGGAATTCAGTATCAGATGATGAGTGCCTCAGGTGCAGTGCAGGTATTTAATTGGTGTGATCCTTCACAAAGTAGGTGTGACAAAAATAAGAAAAAATTAACACACAGTCAAGGTTTCTCAGCACCTTCACTGACACAGACTGCTTTAGGACCTGGTGTGACCACGATCTTTGTCTATCATAGCCAACACAGTGTTCCTCTGGGCATTGCTGCCTGAGTGCAATATTCCCATGAGGAAGCTTTCATGCTACTGAAAGTGTTGTCTTGATGGACTTTATAGATTGCCCTAAGCTACGTTATATATAAAGTACCAGTTTGACACTAACTTCTGAATTTGTCTAAGCACCTTAAAACACAAATAATTCTGTGTCTTATGCCAAATGATGCCAGATTTCCTAGCAACCTACTTTCACTGAAGGTCAAAATCAGTCAGACACTTTCTCAGACTGTTACATCACAGTGGGGTTAGACAGACACCTGTAATTGTGCTGGAGGATCATGCTTTGCACTAAAATGCCTGAGAAAATATAATAGAGTGGAGCTATTCTGATTGATTTCAACAGGTCAAGATCAACTGCACTACAAGAGATGTGAGACATTCAACAAGCAACAGAAAACAATGGGCTCTGTGTCACCTTGGTAGTGAATAAAGGGTGCTGCAGGTGGGAGTCCACATGTTGAAAAGCTCCAGCCTGTAAATGCATGTTACAGTTTAGCCTCGTGTCACACACAGCTTGGTTTGGAACATCATTCACACAGTGGCAAAGCCATAATACCACTTATAAGGAAAACCAGGTCTCCCATTTTTCTCCAGCTGTGTCATTCCTTATTCATTACACTGTTTGCCCAAACTGTCTCTAGAGGTCAGGTACAAGCTGGACTTTCCTGCCCAGCTAGAAAGTGGCACCTAATGTTTCCTAACTGCAGGAGACATTGGCTGGTTTGGACTGGGGTGGTGAGAATAACTGGGAACTCTCCTTCTGACTGCCAGTCCTGAACTTCCCAGCTTCTTTGTAGCCCGAGAGCTTGTCCCTGCTGTAGTGATTGCACTACCTGTACATTGCCTTGGTGTAACCGTAACACAACCTTACTCTTCCCAGTGGGGGATGGTGGAAACTGCTTTCTCCTGAGCCCTGGCACACATATCTTACACAAATACTGTTTTGTAGTAGGAAGTGAAGGAACAGCCAATTATTCTTCACCTTTTCTTGCCCCCATGCCCTTCCCTTAAAAGTGTATCTGGCCTGGAATAGTTCACTAAAAGTCACATTTCACACAAGAGTTTTTCAGAGAACCTTTTCTTTTCCTTTTGTGCAAGCTGAAGTCAAGCTTGGCCACGCTGTGACACTGAAGCCCATCCCGGATGAATAGAAGTGATTGTGTCCCTGACCCAACTTGGAGTGTTACATGTTGGCTCTTCAAGAAAGGGTCTTACATGGTTTACAACACCAGGAAACATTTACTACATGATAGAAAATAGAATTCTTTTTTGTTTTAAAATTAAAAGATGGCATCAAATCTGCACGATAAGTCAGGGGTCTCACTGGTAGACCCTGCTGTGGGGTGATGCACTATTAATTGAAATATCAGTGGTGGGAAGTGAGAAATTGTCTTCAATGCAGACTACCTAAATACTCAGAAGTCTGGAGATAATATGTGCTCTGATTGATGTATTGTGAGTGAAGGCACACTCACAGTACCAGGATAGTGCAATGGGAAAGTTCAGTTTCAGATGTCTAGGGCAGGAGCAGATTGTTTGATAGACCCTCTTTAGGTGTATAATAACTTGGAAAGTTATCTCTAAGTTTTGATAATCACTTTGCCTTCTGAGACTGACAATCTATTTCTTCACTGTTCTTTTTAGTGTGAAAAAGTCTCCCATTTCTATTCTCTGCCCTACATACTTGGGTCAGGAAGCGAACATCCTATTTTTATAGCTTTGAAGCAAAATGGATATATAAGCAGCTGATTTCTTCACAGAATCCTTCTCAGACATTCTTTTATTTTATTTTTTTTTTTTACAAGAGGGGTCCTCACTATATCACCAGTCTTTACCTTAAAAGAAATAGGGCAACACAACTAAAGGAGATTCATAATTTTACCTGCTGAAGGGCACAGTAGTCAGTGGTATTCAGCCCTGCAAGGACCTACTAATATTATTTAAACTGTGGCCCAATTAGCAAAAATGGTTTCTTTTTTTTTTTTTTTTTTCTTTTTGAATGGAAGACAACTGAATAAAAAGATATTTTAAAGAAATGTTCTGAATTTTCCACTAACTGAATGCAGCACTTTTCATTTGAAAGCCAAATTTTTGTTTGACAGATGAATAAGGTTTTGTTTGTTTTGAACACTCCTGCATCAAGAACTCATGGAAAGCACATTTGAGTCTGTCTTACTGCAACTTCAGGCTCAGTTTTGGCTTGGGAAGGGTTCTGGAGAAACAAGATTACAGGGACTAATTCCAATCTTGGACAAAGGCAGCTGACTTTAGATGCACATTTTGTTCTTAAGGACCTTATTACCAGGCATTCTGTTTCTTTGGTAAAATGAATTACTTATTCAGCTTCAAGGTACTTTTTATAAATATCAAAACAGACGATTTCTTGCAAGCAATTATTCTGAGGAAAGAATAGTGAGTTTGGGAAGGAAATTAGGGGAGACACTTTAATGTACGCAAACACAACATATGACAGTAGCATTGCATTGCTGTGTAAAACAAGTCATTCAGATTTATATATTGAAGTCTCTGTTAGTAGTTAATCTGCTGCTGGCCACCTGCAGAGGAGGAATGGAAAAGGTTCCTTTTGATCTCTTTTGTGAAATGACCTTTAAGGGTGAAAAAATATAAAAGAAAATAAATGTGAATGAACCTTAAAAGGTTTGGTACAAATATTCTGTTGGGAACTGTTTGGTCCTTTAAAAAGATGTCCACATAGGATATAAAATGTATGAAAGAAAGTAACATCTGTGCTTTAGGTCAGGAAGGCTCATCACCCATTAATGTAACTCAGCTAACTTCTTACAGGTCACTTAGACACAGTGTTAGTGTGGTGGGTTACATTGAGAGTGTGTTGTGTCTGAGCTAAGAAGAGCAGCTTTGAATATGGAAATGAAGGAGGTAAGGACAGCAATTTAAACTCTGCTATGCAATACATCTTTTCTTGACAAGGGTTCCATTCAGGTGTGGTGTTGGTCGACCCCTATGTAATTTATGCATCCCTGTGCCTAAACTCCTGGTCTTTGTCTTGTAGCTGACAGTGGGTTTGGATTCAATTTCACTGGTAGGAATACAGATTTAACCATGATTTATACTCATTTCAGTGGAAGGGGCCAAACCTCCTTCAATCTTGCCTGCATCAGCAAACAGCAAAGATTCACCCATACATGGAGATAAAACTGAGCACTTGCACCTTACATTATCTTTGTGCCTAAATGAGGCTAAATGTCTGAAAATCATGCTCATGACCTCTGAGTGGGCAGAGATAATTCTGCCTATTATATCTCTCCACTTTCCTATGATCCAGGATTTCTCAAACTGTCTGCAAAATCCCAGGTTCTCCTCTGACCCTTGCACATACCCAGACACCAGGAAGACATATGTCTTAACAGATAATGGCTCCATTGTGTGAATCGTGTCAGTATCATATCAATGTGACACAAATACAGCAAATTAGCCTTATGTTACTTACATAAGAACTGCTCCAGCTCTTTGTGTGGAATGGAAAAGGTGCAAGTGAAAGCCCTCTGAAGCAGCATGCATCTTTTCCTTTTTTTAATGGTGTTTCTGTGAAAACTGCACCACGTTTTAGATTTGGTATCAGTTTAAGCTATTTTTCCCCGAAAATAAGAAGGTACTAAGGTTTATATTTCACCTAGGCACTGCAAAATTGGTACTTTGGCAAAATTTTCCTTAAGGAATATTATTGCCAGTCTTGACCACACATGTGAAAATGACACATTTCTTGTTCATATCACTGTGAGCTTCTCTCCCTGCCACTATCAGAAAATAGCTTCTTTCATTACTCAAAGACAGATTGAGATCTTTGCAAATGCCTTTAGCTTTGGAGACTCAAATTCATCAAATTCCTTTCTACTATGTCTTTACAGATTTCAAAAAATAGATCTATTTAGTCTCTTGAAAAATAAAATTTTAATTGTGACTGTTTTTCTCTTCTGCATGCATTTGTAAGGTAGTACAGCCATTGAAGGCATAATACTTCTTTTGTCACTCAAGAAATATTGCAAAATGATATTCTGAGAAGTGATAGAAAAAATCAAATGAAGCATTTCTCAGGTCTAGGCAAGTGACATAGTTTTATTCGTATACAAACATACAAATAATAGAAAGATATCAAATAACTTCTGGAACTAAATATGCATTTGAGTTTATAAATTTTTACTGAAGTGTGACGTAACAAGTATTTTGAAAAATGTTCGTAAATTTTTTTCCAAACTTTCATCCCTTCCTTAAAGAGTAATCCATGGAAACAAGGAACGTGCCCATATCTGGTTGTGTGTAATGAAAAATGACATATTACTGGAAATTAAATGTAGGCAATACTTTTTCAGAAAATATCAAATAATGTGCTCTGTTTTTTTGCAAACCCTTTTCAATGTTCATTTCATAAGCTTGTGTTCATTCTCTCCCTGCCCGCCTGTCATGGGAACATCTTTAAACAATGGTTTTCAACAAGTCACTTTTTTCAATTTTTTAGCTGTAAGGTATCAAATTGCAGCAGTCTGATTGCATGTGTGTTTTTCTATAACAAGTCAACACCGAATGCATGAACAAATTACTAGGGTGCATTTTAAAATCTAAAGAATAGAAATAAAACTTTGCACTAAAAAATTCTTCAGTAGTGTTCAGTAGACTTTTTTCCTCTAAAATTGTAAATACACTTCTGTTTTCAGAGCAAGCAGCTCTGCTATGATGATGTAATTCGTGTGAATTTTGCCAGAGGAGAACTTTGAACAAATATGTTGTGGATTAGTCCAGTGACTTTTTCAATGTGTAAGATTATCCATGGAAGCTTTTTCTGGGAAAGGGCAGGACTTCACAGAGACATTCTTCCCTTCCAAAATACTAGAGATGTTATATAAACATTACACTGACAAGAGGCTTTATTCTTACTCTTGTCCTGTTATACCATAACTCTTCAGTCAGCTCTGAGTCAAAGCAATGATTACACTAAACTTGGTGGGATGTTGATGTTAATGAATTAAAAGCATATTTGGTGCATATTAGACTCTGTATTTCTGTGATATCTTGACTTCAAATTTACAGGAACAGCGTGATACTACAAAGAAATATAAATCTGGTTAGCCGAATGTAATTTTCTAAGCTCAGAAATTACAGCAATCAAAATTTACATGTTTGTGTAAGACCAACAATGCCTGTATCTTCCTCCTAGTAACTGGAGCACAAAACTCCTGTATAACCCTTGGTTCACCACCAGCTTCTCCACAGAACTCAGCAAGAGCCTTCATATCTATTGTAAATGTATGCACTGCTACAGCATCAATCTCCTCAGAAGAAGACAGGGTTACAGATTTCCATCCCACTTTGTTAGCACTTACACTGACTCGTTCAGTAATGGATATGCCCTACAGCTAATGGGATGGCTCCTGGCTGGAGCTTCCTGGTGCTGGGGGACTTTGTGAGTGGTGTGCCCATAATGAAGGAAATGTTTCTGGGTCTTGTCTGAGAGAACATCACCTTAGTCACATCTTTTTCTAAGTACAATTGCATATGGTTTAATTGTCAGGTGTCTCTTAATGACTGGAATTACACCAGTATTAACAACCTGTGCTTGCAGGTTACCCTACAGTGTCACATGTGGACCATAGCCTGTGCTCCACCTAACCTCTATCTTGAAACAACTCTGACAATATTTGAGAGGATAACTGAAATTACACCAGTGCCTCAGGAACCTCTATTAGAACACCAAAATAGATGGGATAATGTTTAAAAGAGTAAAAAGAAGTATGGGTAAACTGTCTCTTACACTTTGCAGAGCACAGTATTGAAATCAATATGATTCTTAAGTACTGTATGGATTGACTGGTTGCTCCACAATTGCACAGCTTCTGACCCCAGGGCTTCCTGAGCCATAACAAGAGATGGCCACACTTGAAATGATAATAAAAATCCTAACAATAATCAGGACAATAATAAATTACTGGTACTCAGCACAGAGATTATTTATTGGAATTGTAAGGCTTCTTTTATTTTATAACTGAGAAAAAGCAAAGGTTAATTTATAACCCATTTGTATTTTTCCTCTTCAAGACCATACTTAACCAAATGAACAAATTCACTGTGGCTCAAGTGAAGTTTGGCCAGTGCTTTATTGGAAACAGAATTGGTGACCTAGAACCTGTTCCTCTCTGGCAATACTCTGACTGCATCCACTGTAAATGAGAGGTGTGGATACTGGTGTAAAACTGCAGCAACACCCTGGTGGAGCAGGTCTTTAATCCACCACATTCATGCAAATTACACAGACCTCAGAGAACTAAATATTCAGACTTTGTATTTATGCTCAGAGAGGGGAAAACATGCTCATAGTTCATTCGCATAATAAATGTGATGGGAAAATAATTCTGTGGGGACAAACATTGTTTGGTTTGTCATGAGACATACTTGACAGTTACTGCTTTGTCCCTTTTGTGCCATTGCAATGCAGTGGTATGATTGTGCCATAAATCTGAAAGACTGTTTTGCAAAGTTCGTATCTGTGCTTGCTACCTTTAATATTAATAGGAGAATATCTTTAAAGTGAGTAAATTGAGAAAGTGGCTGAAACTATAGTTTATAAAAGAAGATTAGTGGGTTTAATATGCACTGGAGAGTAAAAGAAAAATCTTATTACTGTATGGAGAAATTACCTCATAAAGAAGCTAATACAGCAGGCTAGGGAGTAATTTTTAACAAGGTTTTTATGATGCACAAGTGTAGGCAAGTTAATGAACTTATCTTTCTAGTTATTTTCAGATTGTAACAATGCATTTCTTTTCAGTTCCTGTGCTTTAAAAAGTAAAACACATTTAATCACTTACAATAAAACTAACTCATTAGTTTGATAAATCAAGCAAGATCCTATACTGCTCCTGTTGTGGCAGGGCTGCTAAGAAACTAGATCAGGTGAAAACATTAAGTATGGAACAGAGCAAACGACCAGGTTTATTCATTATTGGAATTAAAAGGTGTCACACTGATGAGGAGCGTTCATTTTTGGAAAGACCTGCTCTGGTCTCAGTAGCAGAACTTAGGAAATAAAATCTAAAATAGGGACTCGGGCCAAGATTTTTCTTAAACAATTCCACTCTTTGCAAAATAGCCATGTGGTCTTTGACATTCATAAAACAGACATCTGAAGAATGTCACATCCAACAGCAAAGAAACCACAGGGGGGAGTTGGTAAATACAGAATGTCCATCTGTCAGCACCCCAGCATGGCATGCGTAGGTATTGTTTGGGAGGAGCATGTCCACATTTTTCTGCCCAAATGCAGAAGACAGACTGCTGAGTAAAACAGTTCAATCTTTATATTGATTAAAGAGATGTGCTTTCCTACCGTACAACAATCACTGTACTTGAAATTAATTCAGCAGCACTCTGAAGGAAAGACTGAAGATTGTCAGGCACTCACTGCAGGTTTTAATACAGATGTCCTAGAACAGAAATACTGTGGACACACCACAACAATTTGACACTACAGCAGGGCATTTCATCGAGAGTGTATCAGAACCTCATCTAGACCACAGTCATGTAAGCCACAGTCTTGTTGAATGTTAGTATTATTCACAGCCTCCTTCACATCACGGCATGGGACAACCCTCCCAGTGGCACACTGAAGGGGAGAGGAGTGTGCTGGGAGGACGAGCTACTGCTGATCCACTCATTGACATAAACAGATGGGAAGGATGGATTTCTCCTCTACTGATGAGAACATTCTCCCACACAGATGTGGAAGAACTGTCAGCAAAGAGGGGCAGCAGAAAGATTTCTGCTATTGCAATAACATCTGAGTGATGAGAATGCCTTGAGCACTTGCACAGTGCTCAAGACATTCAAGGGTCTCCACACCCTTGTTAAAGGCCACAATCAGCAATCTTTACTGCACTGAAACAATAGTCTAAAAAAGCTTATGGCTGATGGAAAACTGGAGCTGTAACTACAACAGTGTATTCACCTTGGGGTGAAGAACTAGTAGTTCTCCCAAGTCACATTTTATGGTTTGCCAATGAGCCAGTAAACACAGCTGAAATGATTAATTTGCTATCTAGGGTTCACAAGTGGGTTTTTTGGTTCAAACTAAATAAACTGAAGTAGTTCTGAGTTAAGGTGCATCTACATACTGTCACAAGCACTGATCTGAATCTGGCTAGAGATATATACATAGGTCTATTCATCCATCTGTCTATAAAGTCTTTTGGAGGGATGTGTGATAGTTATTTTCCTGCTTCCCTGCTTTATGGTAGATTCTGCTTCTCTTTTTTAGAGGTGCAAGATAAAACAAGTTTTACTGAGTTCTCCTTTTAATCATATCTCTCTACAAATAATTTAGGGTTTGAGGGGAAAAAGGTTCTCTCTTCCTTTACTTTGTCCTGAAGAAAATTTTCTATGAGGAAATGCTGTGAACTGCTACAATTTGGTGCCTAAAAACATTTGCCGGGTGGAGAATACTATTTCCGTCTTTCTGGTTCCTCACATTCCTCTGCCCCTACCCAGCCTTAAACATTTTGGATCTACATATTTAATCTTCAGGGCTGGTGATGGGTGTCTGATATAGCTTAAATTAAAAGTCAGATTGCTCCTGAGTTCTGCCAAATTCAAGGCACCTCAGTCATTATGGTTGCTGTGACCTTGACTCTGGTGTTTGGAGCTGACCTTTCCAGGTGGTTGATAGCACAGTGGATGGATGCATCTAAAGTGTAGGTTTACATCAAAATGATGTGATTCAGCCTAATCACTTCTTTAGAAAAAAATTAAAGCAGAATTGACTGGAAACTGAAATAAGCAACTGAAGGAGAAGAATGGGAAAAGGATTGGGTTCATGTTCACCAGGGTTTTGACTCTTACCTGATGATAATAACTTATGTTTCTGTCCCTCTTATTGACCCTTTGAATTGGTCTTTCAATGAAAACTTTATATGGGGATGAGATCCTACTGCTGCCTTTGTCTGTCTGTGATGCAGAAGACTGCCCTTCAAAACAGTTTTTGCTAAATTAAAAAAGGAAATAAACTGAAAGTGATATTTTTCACCAAATTAAAAAAAAAAGAAAATAAAACCAGACAGTGGTTGACCAGCAAGCCGGAGGCTGATAATTAACTAAAAACAGACATAGAACTACACAGCCTTGATCTCAACCAGCTCCTACATGAGTCCTTGTTCTTTGGGTTTCTTTCCAAAAGTAAAGAATTGTAAACTTTCTCATTTTTCAAGACCATGTCACCTGTATAGATGCATTATTTATTATATTTGTTGTTATAGATATATAATTTACTCTCTATCAATGAAAATTATTTTTTATTGTGAAATGGAAGTATCTGCAGTGCAAAGGTAACAGATGTTGATCACTGTGGTTAGAGAAACACTCTCAGTCAGGTGATGAATAACATGTTTGCAAAGCTGAAACTTTACTGGAAGATTTTAGCTGTTTTCTGTAAATGTCTGGAAATCAATAAAATGGCAACACTGAAGTGACAAGGTAGAAGAGGTGTGTGAAGAGACTGGGCCAACTTTTGCTCTTAGTACCATTATGCAAATGTAATTACAGTGCAGACCAAGAAGTTCCTCTAGATTTGTCACGCTTTCCGTTTTAAATCAGAACTACTTTTGGGGAAGGTGCAATAGTTGGAAGGTGCAATAGTTCTAGGGCAGCATTTACCCAGAAATGAATATTTTGAAAGACAAAAAACCTTGCTGTGCCTTTTTCCCCCACACTAACAATTAAAGCAATCTATCCTTCTTTAAACTGCAAAAATTAATGAGTGAACACACAACTGTGAGAAAACTTTAACAGCCCAGTACCAAGACCAACAATCCCTTCCAACAAAGAAAAGTTGAGTAATAAGATTAGGTAAAAATGGTTCTTGAACTATCATAGAAACATGCTCTTACTTTCAAGTTTAATGGACTGAACTTCTAGAGAAATATTGAAAACCACATTTTGGGGGGGGGTTTAGCTCGATATTTCTGCTGCAGAAAATAGTGGTGTGCAAATAACTTCCCAGTAAATGAAAATATCATCCAGATAAACAAGCATAACAGCTTTCCCTTGCTTTTTTGAACATGCAAGAGTAAAGTTCAGTTTGAGAGGTGGGCAAAACTTCTTCCAGTCATTATTTTGACCTGAACTTTGGCTGTCCATGCTCAGAAGCATGTACTGGTTTCTCAGGCACAAATTCTCAATTATCAGGGGAAAAATAGCAAACATTTTCCCCCAAAGTTTGTTCATGTTCTGAGAAGTGATTTTGTCTGCTGGGCTTGCCTCATTTTTGCATATGTTTTGCATGAATAGCTGAACTTCACTGGCTGAAACCTTCTCAGGAAATGAAATTCAAAGAGCTGTGTTAAAGCTGTCATCAAAAATGTCAGGTCTCAGTTTGCAGCAGGGGTGTATTTACTTGCCTGTGTTTGCAGTGCACGCACTGGGGCTGGGGGAAGTGGTTTGTGCATACAGGGGTGGTACAAGGGTTTACCTGGCACAAGGAGGGGACAGTGCCAGGGAGCTTCAGCACCACTCAGCTCCAGGTGCTTAGCCTGGAACATCAGTGACACAGCAAAGAAAACCATGAAATGCTGTGATTTAATACGTTGTGTGCCCCCTCTAAACTTGTGCTCACTCCCACCTTGGTGATACAAGATGTCTTGATGTTGGAGGGGGTTACTAACAAGACTCCTCTGGGGGCACCACTTGTACTTACCAATTAGCCATCTGTCACTCTGACTGATCACTTTGCAATAGTGATATAGTAGCGATCAATTTTGTGATATTTCTGGTAGGGGAACTTGCTTGGGCTTTGCATTATAAGCCAGAGAGAAAACCAGCAGCACATCTTGGGAGAATGCCATGGAAATTGTGTTTTGTATTGCACAATGTCCTGCTGGAGTGCATTGTGTATCAGGAAGAGCTGAGCTCACAGAATCAGATGGCAAGCTCTAGATCTAATGTTATCAGGAATATGACTGCCAGAGGAAAGAATTTGTTGTGTCAACACAGTGCCCAGAATAAGGCTGTCAGAAACCAAATGTGGAGCAAGGATAAGAAAACTTTTAACACTGAATGCTATAAAAGAATGGACATAAGCCAGGGAATAAAAGCATGTACTCAGAAGAGCAACACAGAGCAAACTTGAACTAATCCATTGTTAAAATATAAGAGAACCTTTGGTATAGAATAAATCTAACGTGAGAGTCAGAGAAAGAAAAGTGCGAATTGCAGAAAGTCAGAAATGAAATTATAACAGAAAGCTCTGAAATATCACTTCAGGGAAAGCAAAGGGAGACCTGCAAGGACAGGTGGCCATGAAAAAATAAAACCCTTTCATGGAAACAGGGAATCCATAGTAATGCAGCATAAGGCAAGAACCATATTGTTGGGAGCAGGAGTGAGCACGGCACGGCCCAGCACACCCTCTCCCTCGGTGTCTGAAGCTCCCAGGGTGGTGGAGCTTTAGCCAGCAGGCCCTGACAGATGCTGCGGGGGGATGGGGGAGCCGCTTTAGTGAAATCTGATTCTTTATCTTGTTCTCCAGCTTTTCCTGATAAAACCAGTTCGGATGCAGGGGACAGCTGAGTGCTCTTGCCCCTGCCAGTAGGACCATGGCCAGGGCTCATCTCACTGCGGGGCGACCATCTGCTGCCACTTAACAGCACAGGAAACATCACCGAACAAAAGCATCCACTCGTAGAGCATCCCACCTCCTGCAACAAAATGGAGGCATAAAGGCAATGCTACTTTATCACATACAATTTATGGCGAAGAGAGGACAGCAAAGGTTGTAAGTAAGCCTGTCTGGGATGCCCTAGATGTCATTAACAGGTGCAAGGACATTTCTATGAGGCTTGATACAGCCCAGGCAGATGAAGGGGAGCAAACAGCAACCTCGGTGGTGGAAGGATGGAGGGAGGGAGTGTGGCCTCCCCCATTTGCAGAGAAACCCCTCTGCTGTGATTAGGTTTGATGTTGAAAGAAGCTAAGCCTGGTGTAGGAGCAGACAGGGCGATGCCTTTCAACAGCATCACTCCTCAACAGTGCAGGATTTCCTGGTGATCCTCGGCATGGTATTTTGGTGATTCTGTCAGTCCATGTACATGTTCACATGCCATATTGTGCTGCTGCCTGAATAGGGGATAGTGAACACATACTGTGAATATTACTCACCCAGAGATTTGCCTGATTATATACCCACCCTCCATGAATTTGCTTTCTGCAGATTTTCTAGCGGTTTTTTTTCCTTCCACAAGGAAATTTAAAATCGTTATTTTACATCAATGCCATGGGAAAAATGTCCTTGCTTTTCATAGATGATTTGAAGTGAATAAAAAGGCCTGACATTGTTTTATTAAAACCTCCCCACTTTAACAAGAGTCTTCTTTTTAAAGGAAATGGTAGAAGTTTTGATCAGGTCAAAACCAATCTAAGATATATGCCAGCAAAGAAATACATAGATATGAAGTCTCAGCAATACAAACATACCCATTTATTGCATTTTGACTAAACAATCAATCAGAGAGAACAACAATGGCTTTATTATGGAAAAATATTAAAACATATAGAACTTCTAAAGAAGGGGGTAAAAGGATGCAGATGTACATCCTGAATGCAGAGGAACACTTGGTCACTCTTCCTACCTATAGTGGTTGCTAATATTATGTTCATCAAGGTAAACAGATCCTTCTCACAGAACCTGAATCTTCTTGGAAGCAGACTGCCTGCCACTGTCCTTGTGTTGGCCTTCCTAGAAATGAGTTCTGAGAGGCAAAATTTACCCAGATGATCAGGGCAAGGAGAGGCTTTTCAGAAGCATCTTTTGTGTGTTCTGGACTGTATTGGTATTGTATTGTCAGCTTTGGATTTATGACTTTCTTCTGACATAATATTATGTCTGACTGCTAAGATGATTGCATGGCATGATGTGCCCCAAAATGTAGGTGTTCCACTGGGTGCACAGAACAGCTCTTTTGGACAGGGACCTGAAAGGATTGTGCAGACAAGAGGACAGTTAAAGGGGCTGGGTCACTTGGCTTTCCTGCAGAAAGGGCATAGTAGGAAGCTAAGGTCTTCAATTACCAGGTGTTTATTGTCTGTGAAGCCATTGAGTCAGTTCTGCTTTTTGATTGTGACTTAATTTTATCAAACAGTAAGGGCAGGAGCACCCCATTCAAAAGAAGAAAAAAATGATCTGGGATAACAATGCTGACAGTAAAACTTTAGGAGCATTAAAGATCTTAACCTGGAGTTTATATTTAGATTTTAACATTATATTTAGCTGCTGGTTTTCCACTGCTGCTGAAGACTCTCCTCCCACCTCCTTTGGAAAAGGATATGAGTTTGGAGCACAGGCTGTGCATTTGCCATTCAGACCAGGGTGGGAACTCCACCTGCTCACAGCTTTGCTCTGTTAAAAGCTACTAATCCTCATAAAACCAACCTTTCTGCTTTCCTCCCCCCCACCCCCCCATCTCTAATTTCCTGCATTCCTCACACTCTATTCTCTCTTTGTGTAGAAACTCATCTTGTTCTCTTTTGAACATACTGATTCATAAACATATGTTCTAAGTTACCTCTCTTGTCTTTGGTAACGTATTCCACATGTTTACATGCCATTTTATGAAATAGTTTTCTTTAACCTTTTTATTTGCCTCAATTTCCTAATGTTCAAAATATATTCTTTTCTTTCATGTTTTTTCTTCATAAATATATTGTACAGCTAAACAATGATGATTTTAATCAAAACCAAAACCACGGAAGGCCTAATCCTTCTTTGACACATGAGGCTAAATTCTGTCCTTAGTTACTTTTGTGCAACATTAGAGTGGAAAAAGCTCTCCATTTTCACGGGATTTTAATGTTGGCAAATCACATTTATGGCTAAATCTTGACTTATAAAGTATCCAGGGGAAGTTGAGAGATATATTAAAAGCAATTTAGAAATTTATTGCTAAAATGGCACATTTAAAAGTTATGTTCTAGTATAGTCCAATGTCTGTAAGTGTACACGTGGATGTCAATGTGTTGTTAAATCTAAGAATAACCATGCAAGTTGAATATCCCAAACACAAAGTACCCTGCAGCTGAATTCTTGTCTTTTTTCATTAGTAAGTTATTCAACTTTAATAATAAATGCACTTGGAATTGCAATAGGCAGAAAAATGTACAATATAGAATTTCATAAAAGCTTCATTAAAAAATAAATAAAAAGCAGCAGCAAATAACCCAAATGAAATAGATGCAGTTTTAAAAATCTCTGCATGGATATGTTGCACAGGGAGGGACATGCAAAGGGAAAACAGAAAAAGGCCACTCTGCACCCCAAGTACTAACAGGAGATGGTAGAGCTCTGTCAATGTAACTGAAGGTGGCTTCTGGTGTTTTTATTTTCTGGTGAAACAGGAGTAAACTTGGTCTTGCAAAGAGAGTCAATCTATAACTACAAGGGCTAAACATCCTTGACTTAGAAGATTCAAGGCCCACCAGATGATTTAATATTATCAAGGTTCACCTAGCCTGTTTTGCTTAGCTTTACTGAGGATGGTAGTCCAGGGCCTTTATGTCTACCGGCTGCATTCTCCAGTAACAGGGACACTAATACTCTAAACTGGTCCTGTTGTCAAAAGCAATGCTCAAGCAGATAAATTGCACAGCAGTAATTGTGTACTAAATGTCAATTGAACTAACTTACATGAATTTCTGCTGAGGGACACATAGGTTGCAACCTATGCTTCCATTTTTCTGAATCCTATGTGAAACCAGCCTGAAATCCAATTAAATGAATTTTTGATAAGAGAATGAAGTTATTAGATGCATAAAATTCTGCCAATGTGCAGTGATTGCCTTACCAGTGAAATAAAATGCACTGAAAGGATAAACTTGTGGTAAACCAATTCATGACATGTACTAAACGTGTTGTGGAACCCTCACAAATGAATATGTGACAAAGGAATAAACATGAAAGAAATACACTGATTGTACACTAAGGCTGTGCATTTCAGAGAGATTCACCGTATTATCTTCCTTATTCATGTGGATAACAGGCTTACTTATGTCTTCAAAAATAATTCTTTCTATCACACTGCAATAATTCTGAGCATAGTGATAAATAGGAAGTATGAAAATGCTAATGTATAAGAGCTAGTGGAATTTAAAGGATCAGGACTGAGCCAAATTTTCAGATGAGATTTCTTGACATAGAAAAACCTCACTGAAGAAAAAAATGAACACAATAATATGTGTATTGCATATTTATAGCTCAATAATTTGACTCTGAGATTTACAAAAATCCATTTCAGAGGTTTTATTCCTGTTGTACAGCTTACATGGCTTTGGCATCATTTGCAACTTATGGGCAACAATATCTAACAGATTTATATTTTGCAGGTTTTTCTTTTTAACTTTAATATAACTTAAAAATGAAAGCAGAAACTTCAGCTGGAATAACCCGTGCTTTGTCAGTCAAGTGCAATATATGAAGAAAATAGTACTCTAAATTTTTATTTTTAAAAAGGGAAATATTTTTCTTAAAATTAAATTAAAAGGATCAACTGACTAATAATTTCTGGGTAGCACAAAAGGAGGCTATGCAAAAATTTTTTGCCGAAATATCTACATAGCCACTTTCCCCTTCTGGCACCCTCCTGATCATACCTCTAATGCCTCACTCTTCCATGATGAAATCCATGGGACTCCACAAGACTTAAGGGCTGGACCTGCTGGTTGTGACTGTAAGAAATGGTGAGGAAATCTTGCCTGCTCTCTACATCTCTGCAAAGTTCACCTAGAGGGAAGCAAACCCTTTCTTTCACCCTTGGCATCCCCACAACCTAATAAATATCTGGAGTATAAATGACCTCAAATGCCCAGCCTGAACATAGGCATGAATTTCCAGGGATGCCCAGCAGCTGTGCCCACTGCGTGGCCACCAAGGGCCAAGGCTGAGGCTGCAGGAGGCTCTTGGAAATGAGAGGAACCACCAAAACCTGGAGGTGCCTTTTTGTTTTTCCCCGGTAGCTTCAGTCGGTGTCTCGGCTGCCTTTGTTGGTCCTGGTTAGGGGTGCACTTACGTACCCCCCTGTCCAAGCAACTCCGGCAAGACTCCCGGGCACAGGCAACACTTAGCAAGCTTAGTTATAGTGATATTCAGCTCTTAGCAGTGATCAGCTCTTTAGCAGTGATTCTCAGCTCATAAGCTTGCTAAGGTGCCTTGGCAGACGCAGGGAGAGAGAGGAGAAGCGCCGTATGGAGTTCCACAGATGAATCTTTATTAGCTTCTTCCGTGAAGGGTTCCAGGGACAGCGGCTTCTGCTGAGCTGGGGGAAAGTGGGGTTTTTATAGGGTACAGAGGTTTTGAAAAGGTGTCCAATGGTATGGTTCGGGGTACAAAGTGACCTATTGTCTTACAGGGAGATAAGCGAGGGTCCAAGCGCGGGAGAAGGGTTATTTTGGCCTAGTCACTATGACTAGGCATTTCTGCCCTTAAGCAACTGACCGCCACGGGAGCCTACCAGGCTTCCCGGCTGCAACAATTCCACTTTCTGTATTTAATAAAAAAGCGTTCCCTATAGTTCTTTTAAAGCAATAGATAAGGCATGAGAACATAACTAATACAATGACAACTACAATGAAAATCCACAGAATTCCCTTAACAAGAGATGCAACCCATCCTGTTAATCCCCATTGACCAAAAAGGTCATTGACCCAGTCTGGGTTCTTTTCTATTTTTAAGTCCTTCACAAGTTCTCTCAGTTTTTGGATGTTTGCGTGGATGGATTCTGAGCGTGATGAGAGATTGAAGCAACACATCCCTTCGAAGTCTTGGCATCCGTGTCCGTGGGCGAGCAGCAAGAAGTCAATCGCGGCGCGGTTCTGGAGAGATGCATGTCTTGTGGTTTCCTCATCCTTTAAAAGATCACTCAGGGCAGCAGATGTAGCGTTGGCTTGCTTACTAAGCCAGCAGCCTAAGTGATTTATTTCACCAAGTGCCTTAGCTGCAGCTACCCACGGTAAGAATAGGGAGACAGCAATTCTTTTTGGTTTATTCCAATTGTATAATTTGGGATCACAGGTTTCGTCAAATTCTGTATAGGATCTTTTGTGGCGATTTGCTTCACTTTCTTTTTTCCAATTATGTAACAAGGTAATATTTGGTGTGAGGGTAGAAAGTCTCCCAAGGCTACAGGGACCTCCCTGCAGGCGTGAGGGGATCCCAGCCCATACTCGGTCACCACAGATGAGAAACATCCCTTTGGGTAGTACTTTGGGATGGATAGAGGATACAGATATCACGCGAGTGGTGTAATTGCACCAATCCGGATAGTTATAGGCTTTGTTAATGGGTGATATGTCTTTTCTGTATGTGTTTTTTAACTGGTTAGTTTCTGGCCCATTATTCCTTGGGCGTCTATAGTAAAATTTAACACAGTATGCTGCTTTGGTGGACCCCAGCAAGTCCAATTCTTGGGGTTCCTCTAGGGCATTAGGTAACATTTTTGTCCAATCATCCCAAGTATCTACTGCATTGGGTCTCTTACCTGTGGTGCGGAGGAGCTCAGAGTTATAGACGGGCCAGTCATCTGCTACAAAAGGGATCCCTACTAGACATGTGGAAAGTGGGTTATCAACGCTGCCCATGGATAAGCACATGTTATCCTGTTTCAATGTTTTTGCTAAGGTTACCCAAACATTATGACTAGGCTGGGGGCTAATCCAGCCGCAGGCGTACGGTACGGTGAAGAGCATCCAAACAGAAGTGAGGAGAACACCAGTTTTCATCTCTGGACAGGGATAAGGCTTCTGATAGGGAATATAAACAAAAAGTTGTTATCTTTCATGATGGGAGGAAAGGGTTTGGGTTTTTTCCTTCATTCCATTTCTCTGTTCCTTCCCCCCTCCCCCCTCTTTTTTTTATACAAGGGATGGGTAAGTGGGTGTGAAGTTAGGGGTTTTTGGTAAGAGTTGGGAAAGGGAATAATAGGGGTTTTTGGGGTAAAAATTTTCTAAAAAAGATAATGACATGTAATTCAGAGGACAAGTTTGTGTTCAAGCTATGTCTGGCTTATAGCTTGACTGATGCAGCAGAATGTTGTTCATCTTTTCTGTTTCTTCTGCTGTCGTGGGATGGGTCGGTTTTTTCTTTGGTACGTGGATATTCGGCGACGCCTTCGTCTCCAGGCAGAACTTGTCTGGTTTTGAGGCGGTCTTGTATTCAACTCAGAAGAACTCTTGTCAGTGTCTGACTGAGTAGTGTTTGTAGTGCCTAGGTATGGTTTTATGTGTTTTCCTGGGTACCATCTTGGACCAGATGGTAGTGAAACACACGCATATCCTCTCCCCCAAGTAATTAACTGGAAAGGCCCGGAAATTTGATGAGTCTCTGGGTCCTTCACTAGCACAGGTGGTTTCTCAGCAAGCTTTGCTTGGGTGGTATTTGCGAAGTGGCGAAGTACTGGAGGGTCGGGCTCTGATGTTGTACCATTTAGGAAGTTGATGACATAGAGAGCCTTGCAGAGTCTTTCAACTGGAGATATGATTTTTGTTTCACTTCGCTGCTGATTGAGGACTCTTTTGAGGGTTTGATGTGTTCTCTCTATGATGGATTGTCCTGTGGGATTTGCAGGTATGCCTGTCTTGTGTTCTATTCCCCAGTTACTGAAGAATTCTTTTAACTTACGAGAGGCATAGGCAGGTCCATTATCTGTTTTGATCTGTTTTGGTACTCCCAGGGTAGCAAAGGCAAGGAGGAAGTGCTTTATGGCATGCTGTGTAGTTTCTCCTGGATGAGATGATGCAAACACTGCTCCAGAAAACGTGTCAACCGATACATGCACATACTTTGACCTTCCAAAAGGTGGGAAGTGAGTGACATCTGTCTGCCACAGCTGGCAGCTGTTAAGTCCTCGGGGATTGACTCCTGTCCCCACAGATGGTATCTGGTAGCTTTGGCAGTTCGGGCACGTGGCAACAATAGCTTTTGCTTGATCTTTTGAGAGCTTGAACATTCTAATAAGGGCAGCTGCATTTTGGTGATAAAATGCATGTGACAACTTTGCCTGGGCAAAGATGTCAGGGATGTTAGCAGTCTCTAGTGCCATGGCCAAAGCATCTGCTCTCCTGTTCCCTTCTGCAATGATACCTGGGAGGTCAGTGTGTGACCTCACATGCATTACATAGTAAGGTTGTTTTCTGTGGGAGATTAAACGTATTAATGCAGAAATCAATTGGTGTAACTTTGGATTGGAAACGTCTTTGAGAAGGGCTTGTTCTGCCCTCATAGCTATACCTGCAACATATGAAGAGTCTGTAATGAGATTAAAAGGTTCATCTTTGAATTTCTCAAAGGCTCTGACAACAGCTGCTAACTCTGCAATCTGTGGAGATCCCTCCACAATTTGGACATCAGATTCCCATTTTTGGGTCTTAGGGTCTTTCCATGTCATTACAGACTTGTGGGATGACCCCGAGCCATCTGTAAAGACTGTTAGAGCTTTGAGAGGTGTTCTACTCTGTACTAATTTTGGGGTCAGATTAAAGGTTATATTAAAAAGTTTATGTTTTGGGATATGGATGGAAATTTGGCCTGTATAGCTATCTAGGGCGTACTGGAGATTTTCATTGGTCTGAAGCAAATGTTCCAGGTCTCCGCCGGTTAATGGCATGTATATGCATGTGAACTCACACCCTGCAAGGGAACGGAGGCGAGTTCTGGCCTTTTTTATTAGATGTGCCATGATTTCTTGGAAGGTGGTAATTGTCTTTGTAGGTTGGTTGTTTGTAAAGATCCACTCAATTATCAATAAAGGGTCTCGAAGCTGAGTATCCCATTGGAAAATCAGTCCATGGAACCAGGGTGCTTTTCCCAGGATGACAAACTGGAAAGGCAGGCTAGACTCGAAGCGATGGGCTTGGTGTGAAGATAGGGCTTCTTGGACTTTGGTGATGGCATCTCGGGCTTCTGTTGTAAGAGTGCGTGGAGAGTCCAGGTCTCCGTTGCCACGGAGAAGGTTGAACAGGGGAGCGAGGTCCTCTGTTGTAATTCCTAGCAGAGGACGTACCCAATTGATGGATCCACACAGACTATGTAAGTCTCTCAGAGTTTTTGGGTCGTCTCGGATGACGAGCTGCTGGGGTACGATGGTCCTTTCCCGGATCTGGAATCCAAGATAAGTCCATGGGTTGGTGTACTGTATTTTGTCTTCACGGATCTCGAATCCTGCTTTTTCTATGGTTTCAATAGTCTTTGTAACCGCTTTGTCTAGGTAGGCTTTGTCTGATGCACAGATCAGGATGTCATCCATATAGTGGTAGATGATTGCATCTGGAAATAGGCTCCGAACGGGAGACAAAACACGAGCAACATACCATTGGCATATGGTAGGTGAGACCTTGAGACCTTGGGGAAGAAAAAGCCAATGATATCTTTTGAGTGGAGCCTCTCTGTTAAGAGAGGGGACAGAAAAAGCAAACCTTGGAGCGTCCTGGGGGTGCAGCGGGATGCTGAAGAAACAGTCTTTAATATCTATGATGGCAAGTGTCCAGTCTCGAGGCAACATCGATGGTGAAGGCAGTCCAGGCTGAAGGGGGCCCATATCCTCAATTACCTCATTGATTTTACGCAGATCCTGGAGGAGCCTCCACCTGTCCGTTCCAGGCTTTTGCAGTACAAAGACTGGGGTGTTCCAAGGGCTGGTGGTCTCGACGATGTGACCTTTGGCAAGCTGTTCTTCTACAAGTGCTTGTAGTGCGCACAGTTTTACTTTAGGGAGGGGCCACTGTTCAATCCAGATCGGGGTTTGGCATTTCCAGGTAAGCTGAGGGGTATCTGGTAGTGTGCGCTCCTCAGTGGCCCCAATTAGAAATCCCGACTGGGAATTTGTAAGGAAGCTCCCCATTGGGATAGAACATCCCTTCCCCAAAGGGTGATGGGGGCCCTTACCACAAATGAGCGGATAGTTGCCAACTTGCCTTCAGGCCCTTCGATGAGCACGTTGTGCTTGCTTCGCATGGACATTGTGGCTCCACCGATCCCTGAAATCATACCTGGTACCGGTTCTAGTTCCCAGTTTGCAGGCCATTCTGAGCGTGCGATGAGGCTCAGGTCTGCGCCTGAGTCCAGGAGTCCCAGTCGGTGGATCTTCTCACCTTTGCAGGATAGGCCACACTCAATGGTAGGCCTATTGGATCCCAAAATTTGTGCCCACATTGCTATAGGGTTGAGAGGAAGCTGTTCCTTGTGATTTTTTGGGAGTAGAAAGGCTTGTGCAATTGGAGTTCCCTTTAAAAGAAAAAATGGTAAGTCTGTGCAGCACAGCTGGACCAAGATTTCTTGACCTGGGTGCACTGTTTGTACTGCTGGAAAAACAAAAATTTCATCCGGCCCATTAATGGTATCACCTATAATTAAAATGTCAAAAGGACCTCCTTTTGGCCCATACTTGCCAGTAGGGACACGATAAACATCCCTCTTTTTTAAGTCAATGGATAAAGCAGTTACCAGCTGGCGCCGGGTTCCCGTCTGTATTGCTCTGTATGTTGGATCCCCTTCTTGTGACGTGGCATCTCCTGGAATGATGCATGGTTGGGTCTGGATGGCTTTTGATTTGTTGTCTTGGCGTGGAGCCTGACCACGCTCCGCTGGCAGTTTCCCGAACGCTGCTGGAAGCGCTGCTGATTTTGGGGTCTGTGGTAAGTGTTACGGGGAATTTGCATAGGTGACCTATGTGGACAGTCCTTTATAAAATGTCCAAAGTCTCCACAGTGAAAGCAGCGGGTCTGGTCTTGGGAAGTCACTACTGCAAATGCACCAGAAACTCCTTCTGCAATACCCTTAGCAACTGCTTGGGCTACTGTGTTTTCAGTGGAGAGGTGACGTGTACAGCTTTCCACCATTTGTTCTATGGTAGGTTCTGTATCCAAGGGTAAGGCTCTCAGAATAGTTTTACATTGTTCATTAGCATTGCTCATGGCAAGTTTGCATAACAGTTCTTTTCTTGCCTCTATGCTCTCTATCTGTTTATCCAGAGCATCTTTAATTCTGTCCACAAATTTTATAAAGCTTTCATCTACTCCTTGTTTAATATTAGAGAAGTGTAGGGTAGGGATAGAGTCATCTGGGGTAAGAAGTAAGGAAGTCTTAGCTGCAATAGCCAAATCTCGTATTGCTGCCTCAGACAAAGTTTTAGCTTGATCTGAGGGTTTCTGCAAATTGCCTTCTCCAGCCAGCTGTTCAACTGAAAAACTTTGCCCAGTAGGATCTTTAGCGTATGTGTCTGATAATGTTTTTAATTGTTTTTTCCAATGCCTTTCCCATAGCATATATTCTGCCGGGGATAGGAGGCAGTGAGCAATATTCTTAACATCATGGGGTATTAAAACATGTGCCGAGAAGATAGCTTCTAGGAAATTTTTAAAAATATGTGAACTTCTGCCGTGTTCTTTGGCTACTTTTCGAAGTTCTATGAGCTCTTTGTTTGTATTAGGTTCCCACATAATTTTAGTGGAGGCACCACCTCTTTTTCCCTTTATATAGGTTACAGGGAAGGCAGAAATTTTCTGAGCCAACTCCCAGTCACCTGCGTGAGTGGCTTCCATTTTAATTAAAGCCCATGGATCAATGTCATCTTCATCAGAACTGAGCTCAGTATCACTACTATCCTCCGATGAGGAGTGCTTTTTCTGGCGTTTTGGAGTGGCATTTTGCAGGGGTGTGGGGTGCTGTAGACAGGGCTGCAAGACCTGGCTACGGGAGGCGCAGCTGGGACAGGGTTGCGAGGCCTGTAAAAGCGTTATGCTACCATGGGGTGTCTCAGAAGTACCATGAGGGTTTAGTGGCTGCAGGGTTTGGGGATAAGGTAGCGACGGGTGGGTGGGATTGCATGGGGCCACGTTCGCTACAGAGGGAGTGGGGGGGTTGAGGTGTGGGGGTGCAGAGTCTGTAGGAGCAGGCACAGTTGCATTCGAAGATACCGCGGGGAAAGGGTGATGGCCACACATGAGATAAGCAGGTCCTGCAGGCTTTGCAGGCACACAGGAAGGGTTTGGGATCAGCGCGAGGGAGGGGGAAGGTGGGGGCGGCGCGGAGAGGGGGGGTGGGGACAGCACGGAGTCTGTGTTCTCCGTCCCCGGGGGGGCGGCTGAAGGTGGAGGAGGGGGGGCCGAGGGGTGGGGGCGGGGGCCTTGGGGAGAGGGCGTGGGGGTGCCGGGGGCCGCGGTGGTCCCGGGGGCGCAGGGCGGGAGCGGGGCAGGAGCGGCGCATCCGCGCCCTACCCCCCTGTGGCCAGCATCTGGAGAGAGGGGGAGGAGATTAGCATCTGAAAGGACACAGTCTGGCGGGAGAGATAAGGATGGACAGCTCTCTCCGGGGGGACTGGGAGATTTCTTAACATTTCCTTGTTCTACTACTTTGGTAATATTATGAAAAATGGGCAGAAATCGTGTAACAGAGAAATCTCCATTAAGTTGGGAAGTGTATATTTTTATCCCCACCGAGTCCCAAAAAGAATCTAAAGTTATAGATTGTGTATTAGTATCAGGAAACTGGGAAATGATCCATTTGATAAACTTTTTCAAGTTAGTTTTTAAGATTTTACTTTTAGAGAAAGAAGGGTTGTTAAGAGATAGAATTTCTAAGATTTCTAAATATAAGTCTCTCTCGTTCTGGGATCGTTTAAATTTACTATTTTTTGATCCCATGGTAATGTGGTCCCGTTCCCCTCCCAGCAGAAAAAAGAGAAAAAAAAATAAAAATAAAAAGAAAAAGACCCGAGTAAAGAATTTTTTTGCGCGCAAAAAGGCTGTAATCAACTTACTCCTCAGCCGAATGTGGGTCAAAAAGCTGCTGGTAGGGTGGTCTGCCAACGTCTGACTCCTCAGAGCTGGACTGGGAGGGTCGTCAGACGCCTTCTGCAGAGAAATTCTTCTATAACGGAGAAGTTGCCTTCAGAAGGACTCTGAGCGAACCAAGGCAGTAACTCTTCGCGGTGAAGGCTGCTCTCCAGGGGTTTTTCACCCACGTTGGTTCGCCAGGTTTTGTTTTTCCCCGGTAGCTTCAGTCGGTGTCTCGGCTGCCTTTGTTGGTCCTGGTTAGGGGTGCACTTACGTACCCCCCTGTCCAAGCAACTCCGGCAAGACTCCCGGGCACAGGCAACACTTAGCAAGCTTAGTTATAGTGATATTCAGCTCTTAGCAGTGATCAGCTCTTTAGCAGTGATTCTCAGCTCATAAGCTTGCTAAGGTGCCTTGGCAGACGCAGGGAGAGAGAGGAGAAGCGCCGTATGGAGTTCCACAGATGAATCTTTATTAGCTTCTTCCGTGAAGGGTTCCAGGGACAGCGGCTTCTGCTGAGCTGGGGGAAAGTGGGGTTTTTATAGGGTACAGAGGTTTTGAAAAGGTGTCCAATGGTATGGTTCGGGGTACAAAGTGACCTATTGTCTTACAGGGAGATAAGCGAGGGTCCAAGCGCGGGAGAAGGGTTATTTTGGCCTAGTCACTATGACTAGGCATTTCTGCCCTTAAGCAACTGACCGCCACGGGAGCCTACCAGGCTTCCCGGCTGCAACAGTGCCTGAGGCTGAGACATTTTCACCTGGATGGCAGTGGCAAGACCAAGGGAATGTGAGGATCACTGTAGAGCTTGCCCTGCCCATACCACGCGGAGTCAGGAGAATCAGCCATAAGAAACAGGACATGCAGATGTTGCCAGGGGTTCCAAGTGCTTTGGAACACCCACTGGTGTCCTGTCAGGCACAGGAAGATCCTCCCTCTTGACTTCCTCTGCTCAGGAAGCTGTAGAGAGCAATGAGGTCACCGCTCAGCCTCCCCCAAATTAGACCAACCCAGTGGCCTCAGCTGCTCCCTATAGGACCTGCCTTCAAGCCCCTCCACCAGTTCTGGTGCCTTTTTCTGGGCCTTGATATCCTTTGGAAATGATGGGGCCCAATTTACAGGATTGCATTCCTGTACTCTGTCCCCTTCCAATATGGGAATTAGTAGCAATTAGTACAGCTGCAGCATATTATTTCAGGGTGTGCTAATCAGCATGCATTTGTCTTGTGGGGCCTTTGCAAAAAGGAAAACATGGCCTTAAAATACACTGGCTACCAGTTTGTTTGCAAGCATAACTCAAAACCCTGAAATCCCTTCTTAAAATCTCTCCCTCTTTAAGCCTGAGAGAATTCTGAAGTTCTGAAAAATCTTCAAACCCTGAAATTATCCTTATTCATATTCTTACTGTGTGCATTTTATAGCCTAGTCACACACACATAATAAACAATTTTTATTCTTGCCTCTGTTGATGAAAAAAAAAAGCCAAATAATCTTTGTTTTAGTATTTCTGATTACTGCTTTAAATCACAAAGCCATCATTCAATTCCTTTTGGCTACCACTGGCTGCTGAAAAGAGGAACAAAAATGGAGAAAAGTGTGGAAACCCAGAGCTGCTCTGTGAAGGATTGGCAAGGCGGTATGCAAAGGCTTGCAAAGCATCTGCTCTCACACTATGCTTGGCTTCAGTTAATATTCCCACTATTAATCCTTTAGCTTCATAAGAATTAAAAATAAATAATACTCTAAATAGAAAACAAACAAATAAGCTAAGGTTCCTGGGTTTCTTCCTCCTGTCTGATCAGATCAGGAAATCTGGCTTGATTTTTTATTTTAACAGTCTGTTCTGCACCTTCTCAGACCTAGTAAATCTGTCATCAGTAGGCTTAGGTAAGAACCTGCTCCATCTCTTTGATGGAAGTGAGAAGCTTTTTAAATGTGAAAGCTGCAGGCCCTGCTCCTGAAGAGAGTAGACATTCTTCATGATGCTGAGCAAGAAAAAAGCAAAAGGAAAGGATTCAGGCGGGAGAACAGGAAAATGGCAACTCTTTAGAAATGACATTGTTTTTAATTTTGAACTTGATATAGTTACAGAAAGGGAAATCCTGGCTAATGCCAGTGCTGTGTTGCTGGGATAAATTTATTACTCAAGCTTGTTGCCATACGACTTTGCTATGACTGGATGAAATCTGCCCAGTTTTGACTGAGATTCCTTTCTCAAAACAGAAGGTGGGTGCACTTTGGGAACAAGCATAGCACATGAGAGACTCAGGATTGCTTAGTTATTCTCCTGTTTCTCCCATCCTCTCCCAGCCTGTGACTCAGCTCTTGAGCACTGACCCTCATCTTAGGGCTGAAACCTATGCTAAGCTCTACTCAGTCTGTCTGAGCTGTCTGTCAGGCAAGATGAGGGGGAACTTCCTCCGTGTCAGACTGGCACAGAAGTACTTGTGCTCATCACCATTGCTGCCTCTCTCCACTCAGGTGCAGCTACAAACCCCATGGCTGGTAAAAACCCATGGCTTTTCCTTGCTGGGGTGGACATGAGGATGGGCTCACCCTGCTCAGCATCTGCTTAAATTGTTATTGTTCTGTTATGTGGACTACTGGGTAGCCTGGGGAGACTGTCACTGATACTGCTAAATCTGGTAAATGGGAGACCCTCCTGCAAAAGTTGCCTTTTAGCTGTCAGATTTGACTGGAGGTAGACAATGTGATCCAGTGGAGCACCATGGCAGGGTCATCAGGATAGGAACTGTACAGATAGCACAAATTAATGGTGATAGTTGTTTTCTCACTGCTGACCCTGACACATACAAATATTTGGCAACAGCTATGGATTGCTTCTCAAAATGCACTAAAGATAAACCTCTACAGGATAAACTAGCCAAAAGTGTTGGATTCTTTGATTGAATTCATCAAACATTCATGTGTATCCGCACAAATCAATGGCCAAGGCAAGGAATTTGTCAATCAGGTAAGTGAGGAAATACATTAACAGGTGACAGACAACAATTTGCCAGGACACATAACCCTAGAGCCAGCAAGCCTGTGAAATGGCAGAATTGAACTGTGAAAGACAAATCACTGAAGGTGGAGAAAGTGTCTTCATTATGTCTTTCTCTCACCTGCAACAGCAGAACAAAGTCCAGAGAATTTTATCTCTTACCCTCTGCTGCATTAAAAATGTGAACAACCTGTTAATATACATTTCAAATTCTGTTACTGTCTCACTTTAATAGCGAGATAACAATCGTGCCATTTACATATTTTGCATTTTATTGCTCTTGCATAATTCATCATAAGTAACATAACATTCTTGTCAGGAGAAGTTCTGCAAAATTTAAGAAAATGGAAGGAGAGCTGTATTGCAATCAGAAACAGCAATTAGTATTGAAGTGTTTAGGTAAAATAAAAGGAAATTAAGTAAGAAGTAAGAAGCATGAATGGAAGAGAAAAAAAATTAGCTGATTACAGTTAGGCACAAAATGAAAGTGTGGAATAGAAAGTGACATTCTGCAAAAAATGGGAATCCTTGGCTCACACATCATAGGCAAGATGGGTTTAATGCTGACTAAAATATATATACTGCAAAAGAGTAATTGTTATGGAAAAACACATGTTTCAGGGAACAACAGCAGTGCTGAATCAGTTAGCAAAGTCTGTTGAAAACTGGAGCTATCATTGAGCAGACTGTAAGTTTTTGAAGGAACTGTAATTTTTGAGAGCTCTAAAATTGTTCCATCTCACATTAGTATAGCTGCAAACAATAGTCTGCAGTAGGATAAATTTTAGGATTTTATCAAATTTTCTTCATTACCATCACCTTCATTTGTGTTGTTAATTTTGGCATGAAAATACTCAGACAATGAAATTTCAATGTTCTTTGGATCAAAATTTTATCTCATTTCACATCTGGGCAAACTAAACTAAAAGCACACATACATATAAAATCTTTTATTATCTAGTAACTAGAACTGTTAGACAGGGAACAGAATGTAGTTAGCTGATTTCAATTTGTTTCTGCTGTAAACATGAGCCATGTTTGAGGAGATTGCAGTCCTGGTAAGGGAGCCCTGAATGTCTCAAGCAAAACACAAGTTTAGACTGGATGTGATCTAACTCTGTAGAGTCCAAAGGGGTTTATGGTGGTAGCTAAAACAAGTTAAGTCTCAGTCATTTTGGCTCTGAAGAGGATGACCTTGATAGGTTTGTCATCCCCTTTGATTTCAACTCCTATACAACAGTAAACCTCCCACTGAACCATGGCAGGGACCCGGTCATGAGCAAATCACCATCAAACTGTCTGGACTGGCAGAAAATCAAGCACCACACAGGTTTCATCAGTGGAGGAACTCTCCTCTCCAGGGATTCATGACTTGTGGGTCAGATCCCGCTGAATTTGTGGTCACATATGTCCCCCTGGCAACTCAGTGAATGACATAGCGTGTAGCAGTATTAAGAAAGAATTGGTTATAACTTTCTTCTAACATTTAATGGCTAAAGATGAAGAACTGTGTACTGGCACATATGCATGAATCACAGGCTGAAAACTCTATGTTGATTGGTAGGGGAAAATACAGAGATGTTGGATACCTCTGAGAGATGATAACTGATGGCAAATGTGACATCTAAGAGCCATTCACAATACATTGATACATAATCCCATGTTTAGAGACACCCTCCCTCCCGCCCCCACCCCCAAAACAATCTGAATAATGAATCAAATGGTCTCAGGAGTAATTGGATCTTTTTCTGTGTAATTAGCAATTTTTCCCCTTGCATTATAATTTAAAGTACTGTGGTTGAATTGAGCAACTCATGTAATGAGTCATTAGACTGAGGCTTTTAAGGAAGTTATTTCTGAAGGTCTGTGGAGGCTAAAATATGTCTAAATTAAAAGAATGACAGGCTGCAATCATGGCTGTAAAATAAAGGTGCTCAGTAAGCAGTCCTATTACAATCAGAAAGAAAAAGAAGCAGATCTCTGTCTTGTGCATGGAAGTAGAGGAAATGATGAATACCTTAGGTAACTCATTCTGTGCAAAATCAATCTTTCACTGTCAATTTTAAATGAACTAATTTGTTCACAAATCTGCTCAGTCAGTTTGGAAGCATACTCAGTTCATCCATATTAGCAAATCCTTTAATCTTGACTAGTCCACTGAGTAAGAAATCTAGAAATGTGTTAATATGACTGGACATATGTAGTAGGATAAGAATTGATTCTTTTAATTAGTGTCTATTCAAGTTATAGTTCCTTCTTTTACTGAACTATTGACCCACTGATATATAAAGAGATTACTGTTATGACTAAAATACCTTCCAAAGTTATATTTAACTCTTTCTTTATTGGTGATTGTAAGATAGAAAAATAATCTTTGAGTTATCCAAAAATAAACAATGTAATCTAATCTAAGGTTTCTTTCCGACATGCTCCCATTAATTCTGGAGATTCAAACTGATATTTGAAATTTAAAAAGCATAAGCCTCAAGTTATTGCTAAAGGAATTTTATAATCCTTTCTCCCAACTTAAATAAAATTATAACATGCTATTTGTTATTCTAGTTTGATATCAAGACAGTCAGAATTTCACCACCACAATTCAACTACTGAGCTTGATGGCAAATTCCCACTGAAATTCGTTGATGACAAAAGTATATTTTTAACAAAATAATTTAAATAAAAAACACAGAAAGAGATGGCTCCTGTTCCTCTCATTCTTACTCTGTCCACACAGAATAAGTTAAACTCTGGAAAACAGCTGTGTATAAACTCACTGACAAGATTATGTTTGCTCTTTCTTACCCATGGAGATGAGACAAACACTAGAAACAATCCCAAATAACTGTGCACTGACAATGGAAAATGGCGTTGTAACAATCCTAGCATGGTTTTTGGTGAAAAAAAAAAAAAGAAATCTGGCATTTACTTGTTGCTCTTTACCTTACATTGTGAAAGAGCCTCTGCTGCAGGGTGATGCTAGGCAGAGACCTATATTGGGACATATTGTCCTAGTGCTGAACATCTACGCCCTGCTTGGGGAGCAAATGCTTTATTAGCATTAACAGTATGCCTGTGAACATGTCCTTACATCATCTTTATTAATCTTATGAATCATTTGAGTTACAGCAACAGAAAAATGCCCGCTAGCAACCTGCCTGGGTGGACAATCACTTTTAGTAGCTTTGAGATCTTCACACAGTACTAGACTTTTAAGATTTTCAGAGAGTTATTTAAGTGGAACTTGAATATGGAAGCAAAAGTGAGCAGGTTTCTGGCTAAACGTGGAAAAATGTCATTTACTAAAGCCTTCTTACTGCAAACCAACAAGGCAGATCCTTCTGTTTTGTTCTGAGCCTGGATAATCTGAATCCTGCTGCCTTTGTCAGATCTATTTGTCTACTAAGGTGTGGTCTTGACTTGGGGTTTTGAACCTGTCTCTTGAAGCAGCACTTCTTGCTAGCTACAGCCTTTAATTAAGTGTATATAAGTAAACAAAAAGAGGTGAAATTTTCACTTAACCCTTCCATTGTTTCTTTCTTTCAGCAAATTTTCACTTGAAGGACATTCCCAGGCAGGACATGACAGGAAGAAGACAGCGGTTGTGTTTTGAATTCAGAATGTGTGGAGCTTTCTGAGCATCCATCTGCTTCATTTCGGGCCGTGTCTCTCCTCAGTTTTCAGTGTGATGGTTGTTTTGCTCACCTACTTTTTCAGTAGGCTGAGCTGCTGGGGCCTGGCTGGTGGGAACCAGCAGATTCCTGTCAGTGAAGGCAGCAAATTAACAGTGGCTTTCCCCAGTCTGCTTTCCTACTGCATTAAGGCTGGCCTTTGCCATCTGAGCTGTTGATGTGTATGAGCTCAGACTTTCTTAACTGGGTCTGTAACCAGTCTGAGAGGGATTAGGCCAACACAACACCCTAACCAGCCATCTCACGTGCTCTTGTTCTTTCATGTTAGTGTAACAGTGGGTGTTATGGCCTCCTCATTTATTGTTTAAAATTTCGGCCAAAAGTGTCTCTATAAGAATTCAGCATTCATTTACATCTTTATGGTTTGACATTTTCCCTCTTAATTTGACTCAGCAGCACCCATTTTCTAGACTTTGGCTCACTATTTGTTTCTGTCTCTAACAGCTATCCCTGCAGTGCTCCCCTGTGTCCACCCACTTCCTATTCTTAGGGTTTTTGAAAAAAAGGATTAGAAAAGTATACACATCAACAGACGACCCTTGATCTAGTAGACTACCCCAAACACATGAGAGGTGAAAATGTTTTCTTTGCCCTGTGCTCCTTACCCAGCAGTCCAATTCCAGTTATGTTCATAATGGGAGCCTGTGATGTGTGGGAAGTGTAGCAAGAGCAGGGCAGGGCGTGCCCAGCACCCTCCTGATGGTGGGGAGTTCCTCCCAAGAGTCCCGCTGGCTCAAATGGGAGCTGGTGCTCAGTACTGGATTTCTGTTCCCTGATGAAAGAGCAGTGGAAAATTCTTCATTTACTTTAATGATTATTGCGACTTCACAGAGAAGTAGCTGATTCTGCAAATACTTCTATGAAATGATTACCCTTTGCAAATGCCAGGATACTTAAAGATAACTATGTTGATGTCATATGTATCTCTATCTCCCTATATTAATTGTCTGCATATGTTTATGTGTGTGCTATTTTTGCATGATCTCGGTGGAGGACAGGGTAATAACTTGGTTTGGTTCATTAAAATACTAATAATAATGGCCTTAAATGTGAAAATAATAAAAAAATACTAATGGCATTTTTAATGTCTAAATCAGTGCAGAAACTGAAAACACTCCTCTTGTTTCCAAGGCACATGTAGGATGGAACAGAAGATAAATGGCACATCTCTATCAACCAGTGCATTTTGATAACTGATCAAATTTCCATGTTAATTAGAAAACATGCATGCAAAGTGGGTGGGATCAAAGATTCTATCAGCTCAGTTTTTCTTAATCCTCTTGTGCAAATGAAAAAATGAAGTACCTGGCCTTTTGCTGACTCTGAATTCAAGAGATTGTCTTGACCACTGCTTGCTTCAATTTATCTGGGAATGTCTTTTGTGCTGTATGCTCTCTTATTGTCTGAAAATGGTTTTAATTTCCTGAATACCTATAGGTATACAATGAATATTAATCAAGAGCTGATTAGTATCTCTTCTGCCATCACACAAAAATATTTTATAAGTGACAGATTGTATCTGCAATTGCATATTTAAAGTCTACACTGGAATGGCTCATGAGTTTGACTGAGTATGGACTGAAGTCCTTCAGTAAAATTTTTGATTTTCTCACCTAAAATAAATTTTGCTAACCAAGAAAATGGAACAAAAAACCCTCAAAACACTCATGTATTTTTCCTCAGTAAAACTGTTATTTACTTACTTTCAGATATTCTAGCCAGCAGAGCCATGGGTATTGCTGGAGTTATATTTGGCTAAAATCTCACCACCAATCTCAGCTTCTGGCATGGAAGAAAAAAAATCCTTTCCCAAGGGGCACAGAAAGGATACAGAGATACAAACCTGTCTTGCTTGAAGGCAAGAACCAACTCTTGCAACCTCTACGTTAGGGGAAGAAAACAAAGGAAGTGAATAAACTGCCCACCTGCTAAAATTGATGCTGCAAACTGCCCCCAGGAGACGTGCCAAGGAATCCACCCTCAGATTGCCTGGGAAAGACAAGACCTCCACTGTGGCTCTTCAAACTCTCCTCCCATCCTTTCCCTTCTGCCCAGGAAATGCCATTTGTTGCGCTTGCCCCGTTACTGTGACAACTTTGAAGAAAGGGAGAGTAAAATTTGCATTTTAGTTTCTTCATAATAAACTCCAAATTTTAGTCTGCTTACCTCAAAATAATTTCTGTTTGGTATCCTCTGGTGGCTGTGGCTCTGTCTTGCATGCAGGATGACAGATTGAGTGCTAATTCTACCACCTGTAGACCTTGTTTATTTCAAAATGTCACTTGTTTTTTATATCTGAAGTGTCAGGAGAGATGTTCTCCCAGGACACCAAAAATCAGTCATTATTACAACACAGCTATTAAGCCACCCATGTCTTAAACCCATCAGTCAAAGACGTCTGTCCTGCAACTACACAGCAGAAAGGGCAGCACATTATTAGAGGAAAAGAGAGAGAGGGAGCCAAAATACCAGGGGAGGCAAAATCATTATCTGAGTATATCATTGAGGCTTTCTGAATGCTGTAAGACCCACAGCAGAGCCTACATACTGTAAAGGAAGTTTCAATCCTCTGTGATCATGTAATGGCTCCACAGTAATTCCTTCTGGAAACTTCTAGGGCTCTGATTCTGGGCTCTGAAAGCCCCCACACTTGTGGTTGAGTCACTGCAAAAATTCTGTTTTTCCAGAAGGTTGGGGAAGAAAAAGCTCTTCCATACGCCAAATTCCTTGCCTCCAGGCTTTTTCCAAGTTCTGGAAAATGCACCTAGTCCCCATTAAGCACATCCTAACATTTAGTTCAGAGTCCAACGGTGAACAGCACAGGAGCAAGAAAAGCAAGAAGAGAAAACTTTCCGAAGGCATCTGCTGGGCCCACGTTGGCTGTCTTGGCAAGACATGTCAGGATGCATTGGTGGTGCGCAGTGAGGCTGAAGATTCCCTACTGGCTGGAACCGAGTCATTTGCCAGGCTTTCCTTGTCAGGGAGAGTTAAACCAGTCACTGATCCTAATTCTAACACTGTTGTTGCAGCATTCCAATTTTTAATCGCTACATGACTTGTCAGGTTGAATATGAGCCACAAGAATAAAATTTAAAAACCTCCTAATAATGAGGGTGTCAAAGATGACTAACACTTGGTGTTTCTTCCATTACCTTTCCATTCCTTAAAAGTGGAATGAAGGTGTAAGTGGCCTCATTTCCAAATGCCCTCTATCTTTTCATTTCCCTCCAGCTGATCTTTTCCTGAAATCCACCAAGATAGTCAGTGTAAATAACACATTCCTGCACCCCTTGTACAGTGTTGGGGGAGCTTACTTCAGGCTTAAGAGCATAATTTGAAAAGGGGCTCCCCTCCTTCCACAGTTATGGGACAATATGGTGGACAATTAGGTAAAAAAATAAACGTGCCCTATGCCTTCATCCTAGGGTGGCAGCCTCCTCTTCTGGCTGCTTTTCTCCCTGAGTTTTGAACCATAAGAGAAGTGAATTTCCAGCCTTCAATGAGCAAAAAGGAGTTGTCTTTGGTATGTCACAGTTTTCCGTATCACCAGTTTGTCTTTAAAAGTTTGAAATTTGAAGTAGTTGTAGACAATTGACACAAGCAAAGTGGAAGACGCCCAGATCCCAGTATTCCTTTCCCCATGACAGAAGATGGCTGGAAGAGATGTGCTTCATGCTATAAGTTCCTGGATGCTGACAAACAAGTCAGCTTCCTGTAGGCCCTGAGTTCTCATCTGCAGCTGAACTAATTTAGCATCTTCATCTCCTGTGGGAATGAAATACAATAACTGATTTCAAAAGACTCCAGCATGTTAACAGATACAGGCTGCTGAATGCCAGTCTTTTTCAAAAATTAGCTTACCCTTAGCAGTGTTTCAGTCCACTGATTTCTTCTTGTTTTACTATTTTGTTATAGAATGCTTAAATTTACCATATTTTCCACAAAAGAAAATCTGTACTAAAATCTCTAATCACTGCAAAAAATGCAGGATGAGTTGACTTTATCTTGGATTGACATTAGAAATAATAAACTTACAGCACACAATAAAGCCATACGCAGGAAGAATTAAATGCAGTTATGATTTTAATAGTGATACCAGCAACTGGAACAATTCAATATTTAAAAGTTTAATAATATGTGGAAATTTAGTTCAGCATGAGAGCTGAGTCATGAAAATGGAATAATCCAATTAAAAATTGGTGATGTGGTGAATTTGTCAGTGTTCAAAATGTTGTGGTTTATTTAAAAGGTTGAATATGTTGGATTAAGCTCAATGACTGTTGCAAAATGTCATGTTTTCATGAAAAAAATTAAGGTTTATCTGGGACTACAAAGGCTAGATGTAGCAGGAGAAATTGTGGTGTGTGCCTCACCTCCAGACAAGGCAGCTGCTGCGGCAGGGCTGTAAATCCATCAGTGCAACTTCTGCAGCCAACACAACTTCTGAAATCCATCCCCATGTTCTCTGCAGTGGGAGAGGAACAGGGGCTCCAACTCCCAGCTGGTATTTGGTATTTGGGGAAATATCCATGGAGGCTCTCCAGTCCTGTCAATCTTTTTCCCGGAAGCACACTGCTGCTCCAAAGAGCTCTTCATGGCTCCAAGAAAAAGCTGTGGTGAAAGCTGTCCTTTTATTAGTACGACAGAGAAATTTGCACTGAGTAATGCTCCTTAGTGCTTCTTTGGTCCCTGTATTTTACTCAGCTGTTATTAAAATCTCTGTTCACCTCAGAAGTTAATCAGTGCTGCAAAGTCTATGCTATCCCTTCCTTTGGGAAGCTGAAAGGTGCATCACTGAGGAGATAACACAATGTAGGTGTGACTTTGCACAAAAGTAAAATTCATGGGCACTTACATGTATTGCCTCTTAACTGATGAATTATCTACTGCAATGGCTTTTGTGCTGCTTACCATCCCTGTTGCTATCTCTCCTTCCTGTAAATATGAACTGCTCTGGCAGAACTAACATGACTTTTTAAGTGTAAATAAATTTTTTCACCAAGGAGCATTCTTGGTTCTATGTCCCAGTTTCAGAAATACACAAAACTAGGATTCAACAAAACTTTCCTAACCAAAAAAAGTACCAGGAGAAGGGCAGAAAAGCCACATTTTCTTTTTTAAAACCCAGAATATGGGTAGTTGTTCGCTTTTATTCTGATCATCAGAGGTCGAGGAAAATCACACTTTTTCTTGAGTTCAGAAAAAGGTTTTATTTTTGTCATTTCTATTATGAGAAAACTGGGATGAATGTGATTTTGAGTTGGGCTTGGAAATAGCTTATAAGCTAAGTTTTGGTTTTGCAGAAAAAATCTGGTATTGTTGTGCATAAAGCATGCTTCTTATTATCAAAATCATGAACTTGTATAGACTTGTATAAAAATAAGATTTAGCCTTTTTAATCTTTCCTGACAACCCAGGGTACCGGAACTGTTTGCCTTCTCTCTGAACCACAACTTGGTTGAGATTTTCAAAAGAGGGAAACAGGATTAAATTTGATTAAGGGTTGCAGTGGTTCAGTGTAGGGTAAAATATTTTTATCCATCCTGATTTCCTTTGTATGAGAAACTAAGCTGACCTTCTACTTTAGTTATCCATGTTTCACAACAGTGACTCTCTATAGAAAATTTATACAGATGACATGAAACTCTCCTTTACCAACTATTCACTAAATTATCATAAAATATTTCAGGTGTTTATCTTTGACCTCAATTTCTGATGAATATATTGACATAAAATATAAATCAATATTAACCCTACACTTTTCTGTCATTATACAGCTTAAACTTGCCCAAAAAGCCCTCTGTGCATCTCCTGGTTTCCTTCAATTTAGATTGATTATGTCTTTATACCGGGGAGAGGGCTTTCCTGATAAAAGAATGGCTTAATCTTTATTTGCCTAGAGCAGTTAGAAAAATAAGTGAAGCAAGCAGCATCCTGTGACTGATTTCTGCTCACTTAAGGCAATTCACCCTTGAAACAGAGAATAATTGTTCTCTGTCCTTTTCCAGATATTGTCTTCCCTTTCATGTATTATATCCAAATAATCTTTAAGATTTTGAACATCAGAGGAATACAGAGTGAATCAGGATCATGCACCAGGGTAAGTTTTTCCTACAGAGGCCTATCCACAGATTTCACAAAATACAATGCACAGGACGCCATGCACATATCTATGAGTAAAATTTGGCCCATAGCCTCCCTAAATTCTGAATTAAAAAAAAAAAAAAAAAAGAGAGAGAAAGGAAAAAAGATTCACTTCTATTTCAAGAAACAAAATAATAATGTGTAGGCTTTGATCAAGCTACTGGGTGTCAACAATATGATAATATTTAGAATTGTACATTATATAGGAATTTACTTCCTAGATGGTATTCTACTGGACAATAAACATGGGTGTGCCTGCAGAAATTCCCTACTTGAGGTACCTTTCACTTCTGTACCTCAGTTTTGTGAAGATAAGGTAACAAATGTTTTGCTTTCAGTGCCCACAGAGAGGGTGAACCACTCCATCTCCTCTTGTATTTAGTTCTACTTTTAAAAGCAACATTTCTTTCTTTCCTGCAGCTCATCAAGTGGTTGGCAATGACCAAAAAGTTATATGCTTTGTCTTGTTCAGTAGGAACCTAGGAAACCTTTTTTAGCTAGATTAGGTCTAGCCATAATATTCTTATCTTGTCAGGCTCAACTTAAGACCGAAACAATTCCTAGAAATTCCAAGTTTAGTAAGCCCTATTGTAAATATTTCTCTATAATTGGATTTAAATTAAATTATTGTTATTCCAGTAACAAAACTGTACCAAGGGTGGGTACAGTAATTCACCCTGAAACTTCCTTTTTTTAGTGACTTCTTCCTCAGAGTTGCATCTTAAAAATTCTTTTCTATCAGTGGAATTGAGGACACAGTGTGATATTGAAAACATAACCTTAAAAACTGCTTTTGAATTGCAAAAGTTCATCAAGTTCATCAAGAAATTATTCTTAATTTTAGGGTTGAAGAATGATACAAAACAGAAGTAAACTTTTCCATCAGAAAATAATAATAAAAAAAATTAGCTACAATTTGGAGAGTAATGCTTTTACAAAGCTATCCTTAGCAAATGAAGGCTGAATGCCTGCAAATATATTTGCTGGAAATGCATAATTGAAACTACAAATAAAAAACTGTTCAGAAGTACTTGGCTGTGGTCTTTCAAAAGCTGTAATATATATCCTGCAATATATATATTGCTGTTTCATAGTTTAGTTCTTTGCACTCTATCTGAAAATGCAGCACTTATGCTTTTCACAGGAAGGGTCTTCCAGTGCCTCCACCGGCAGAGAGACCAGGAAGAGCTCTACTTTCATAGGTCATACAGATGGGGACTGACCCATAGCTGTAAACTGTAAATACCAAAATGGAGCACACATAAACTGCTGGCTTTATAAAAACCATGGATGTTTTAATAGGATAAGGATTTCAGTTGTGCTCTTCCTTTATTTCATCATACCCACTGTGCTGGACAAATTTGTGCTGGACAAATTTGCATCAGCTAATACAGTTCTCTGCAGATAATTTGCAGTGTGTGTGTTTGCTATAAATTTTCACTGGAAACTTCTTACAGTTGAATGTTGTTTCATCATGCAAAGTTCTTTCAAATGCTCATTAACAGTGAACTATGACAGACCAGTTCTTTATCAGCTAACCTTGAGGAGGTGTCTGTACAAGAAATCAATGTTTCATGCACCTAGGTATGATATCAAGGAGACACTGAGTTGTTGTATAATAACTAGAGAAAATGCAAAGTTAAATAGTCACCTCTTCGTGGGTTTAAATCCATAAAAGAATGCATTTGTGCATAAAACTCTGAGCAGATTAGAAACAGGTGTTATTAATCTTAGGTTATACAGTATAAATCCAATATCTGTTTGTTTAAGAGTCCTGAATCAACTACTTTTGACTTCTCAGTCCCTCTGCAATAAAACCTATGAAATTTCTGTAAGGTACAGTTGGTTGAGGGCATCACCTGCTAAACTCCCAAGCTGTACCAGTTCTTGCAACTGTGCTATTTGTGGTTCTTCCTTTTGCCCATATTTCCTAGACATAGACTTTCTAAAATACTGTGTTCTGTTTTAGAAGTAATGATTTAATAAGTAGACATGAATGGGTGTGTAGTTCAAAAATGCAGCTTGCTAGCACCCCATCCTTTCTTAGCCTCAGCACTTAGAACTGAGACGTAGTTTTACTGTGACACACTGTGAGAATCTGTATCTCATTGTTGCTTAGATCATGGATGGGCAACAATGGCTTTTTTCAAAGTTTCACAGACTAGCAAACTTAAAGTAGCTCCTTTTAATTGAAACCCAGACATACTTTTAGGTAAAAACAAAACTGAGCTGGCTTGAGTTTTTCCCAAGCCAAACAAAAGAGATTGGAACTTTCCATTGTTTTTGTCTGCCAACCATGCATTGTTAAAGGAATCGAAATAAAGAGGGAAAGGGGTCAAGGGTTATAGAGCTCATATTTCCACTCTACATGACCCCATCTCAGCAATAGTGGGACCCTCGTGATCAGTTCCTGTCGGTCTAACGGAACAGCCATTTCTTAAGAAAAGGAATTACTGCGTACAGTACCTTTGTGACTAACAGAAGAATACCCCAGCTCTTCAAAGGTCCTTTCATTACAGCCTCTGAAGAGGACTCTGACATTACTTTCTTGAGATTATAATGAAAACAGCTGTACTTGTACCAATTCCCCTTTTTATTATTTTTTGTAACAAAACAAGATTGATGTTATGCCACTTTCTGTTCTGTCATGAGAATAAGGTATCACGAATGCTAGTAACTACCACAGTAGCAATATGCACAACTTTGATCTGTTCACTATTCTTTCTTTAATTTGGGCAGCTGGCCACTGAATTCTTTCCTCAAAATCTGTGCTGCCTAAAAACAAAGGGAAAAATGGCCAACAAAATCAAATGTGCATTTTTAAAACCATTCATCTGACTAGTCCAATTCAAAGTCTACATGAGTAATGCAAATACCATACTTTGATTTTGTGATTCTAGGCACTGAAATCTTAATACATAATTCTTCTGATGATAGATTGTTGCAGAACAAGAAACACCACAAACAACCAATTCTCATTAAAACCTAAATTTGTAATCCTTTCTTTCTTATTGGTTGCTTTGCCAAAGGCGTCTTAAGAGATTATTGAGCTTATTAATGAAAATCCAAAAGTAGTTTTAAGTGAATTTTTTTTTCTTCTTATAAGACAGTAAAATTAAACATGCTGTGGTTGTTATTTTTTCTCAGCTTCAAAGGCAGTGCAAGAAGGCAGGATCTGGCAACAGCAGCTGTCAAGATTCCACACCCAAGAAATGCAAGCACTACTGTCCAAATTATTGTTGTACTGGTAGAAACAGGATAGTAGCCTTTGGTGTTTCTGCTAATAAGACAGAACAGAACTGTGTATTGCCAGTTCAATTTCTTTTTCAGTAACTCAACTTTTCACGGTGAATCAGATGCACAATTTTTCTATTCTCTGCATTTCAGTTTGGTCCCAGCTCTATCTTCATCACAAGCACTGTTAGTCTCTTACTTACATGAATATCAAAAGGAAAATGATAAAGTGGCTGGTGGTGCTCAGAATTTCCAAGTAAAGCTCTCTAAATGAGAATTTTGGATCCTCATTTCCAACCAATAGCAACAATTTAGATACTTAAGTTCTCTCCTGGAAGCCACAGTACAACGTTTCCAAAAGCTGAAAGAAGTGCCTCATGGAAAATTCATAATCAGCTGAAGACATAATTTTATTGCATAAATACTTTTGAAAATATGAATGTTCTCTTCCTTAGTAAATGAAATGTAATAATTTTAGAAAATTTAAAATTTAGCAAAATTTGTATGAAATGGAGTGAGAGGAAAACAGTTTAACAAATACAGTCTCCACAGGGAAAGCATCATGAGAGAAGATCTACATGTCCAAGTTAATTCACTGTTTGAAGTGTTTTTACACTCTGTTTCATTTCAAAGAGAAATGTTAAAGTGATAAGTAAGGAAGCAACAGAGAAATCAAAATTGTTATGTTTGTGAGTTACTGGGAGACGAGATACTGCTTAGAGGAAAAGGAGCCTCCTGAAGTGTTCAAAAAGATGAGAACATTGTATATGCTATAAAACAAGATTATAAAGTGGAATAAAAAGTTTAGTATGCATAAAATGAGAGGCATGAAATGGGGATCGATCTATCTATCTATCTATCTATCTATCTATCTATCTATCCATCCATCCAGTCAGGACAGGGCATGTATTGCAATACACTGCAACTAATTTGATTGCTTATATGCTTATGGCTATGGTTTTGTTCTTATGTTCAGACACATATAACCAAGTGCATCTTGCACCTTAGTGAACAGGCTGGGACAGTTTTGTTTACACTGATGCAGTAGCAACTGTGGTCATTCTGCATGGGTATTCTGAATGTAGCTTGGGTTGGGAAGGGGAAGGAGGGAATGTAGCAGGGTGAACGGAGCTTTGCAAACAAGCTATTACAGGAATTGATTTGTTGTATTACAGGGCTATTCATTACTCCTTTGCAATTTCTCTGCACGACATAGTTTTTGTCTACTAATATAGCTTTGAGTATGCATACTTACTTTTGTCTGAGCACTATTTTGTGCTTTAGGCCTGGTTTTGCTGCATAAACAATTCCTGACAGTGGTTTGGTCATGCAGCAGAGTAGCTGCTTGGTTAGGTATGTTTGACATACAGAGCAGATGGTTACCATTGTGAAAGCCTTCCAGAGGCCACACACCACTGGGCAGATACACTGAATTGTGCAGATGCTTTCCAGGGCTTGAAGTGGAAGAAAACCAGCAAAATGAGGAGTAAACATGTTTATACAGACTGGAAATCACCACAATCATTCTACAAATTCAACCTAATGAATTAGGTGTGGTGCTCCTTGTCATTCCAGTATCAGTAAATTCAATTCATGGAGCTTTTCTAGCAAATTTGTTTAAATTGTGATCTGGAGACCTCCAACCTCACAATTTACATCAGTGATTTAAGCCCAGAAACTTGTCCATGAACTTCAGAGATTAGTACATCAATACAGATTTAGTACTGCTAACTTCGGAGTCAGCAACCTCTTCTTAGGAGAGGATATAAGTGTGAGAGGTATGTCCTAAAATACAATCTTAAATCTGCAACAGGCTATTCATTATATTCTCTAGCTATGCCTATATCAATGGCACTGGAGCAATGGCAGCTGGCAAAAGCTAGGTATAGAAATAGACAAAACAAGGGCTGCAATAGAAGCAGAGAAACATATCACATGACTAATGAATACTGCACACAACAGGATAGATGTGGGGCAATATCAAAAGTTAAACAGGCTAAGAGTGAAGATATTACAGAGTAATATCTGCATAGTGTGCCCATGACTAGAAGAAAGTCAGGGGAAGAGAGCTTCAAATTTGAACTCAGAGAATGCTGTAAGATAGTAGCCAGTAGGAAAAAGGATGTAATACAGAAAAAGGGCATTAGTGGGACCACTCTCAAAGCCAATGATTGACTGAAAGGGACAGATATAATGACAGCAGAGCATTAAAGAAAAGAATGGTAGAGTATCAGAAAATTCTTAGTTACCTTGGACTGTAAAGTAAAAAGACACATGCAGGACGTGTCTGATCATTCCAGCATTGAGAACACCTTTCGTACTAACCCTCTTTTTTCTTTCCCCTCTATACTAATGGCTTTTTCTTACAACAGTTTATTTGTTCCTGCTGAGATATGTACACATGCACATGTACACACTGCCTCACGCCCCTCTACAGCTGAGCATGACCCATACTACAACATTATCTTCTGCATTTGTTCAGATTCCTGGAAAAATGCTCAAGGGAGGCAGCACAGATCTGATATATGGATGCCAATTTGTCCCTCTGTCTTAACAACACAGCCAAGGTCTGACCTTCCCCAGCTTCCAGGGGTTTCTGAGTAGAGAAAGGTAAAAAAAATCACCAGACTATTATAGATGAAAAGAGCCCTGAAAATGGAGAAATGTTAATTAATATGTCATATATCCATAACCCATTTACTTACCTTTGCCAGCTTAAGATATTTGGATGAGGCACTGGGACTACACATGCTTTAAAGAAAGGTGTATAGATAGCTGTAAAGGAAGGTGCAGTATCTTTTCCTAACAAGAGATTTAAATTATTTTTTAATATCTTTTGTGAATCACTACTAAAGAAAGTGGCAACTTCTCAAGCTTTTGGGGGAAAAAAAAGGAAACAAAAGAAAAGCCTTTGGATGCCCACAGTAGGTGGCATCAGCTACTGACCTACCTACTAATAAGGCAAATGAAAGGAAAACAGCCTGAGAGGAACTAAATAGCAGAGAGCCAAAGTCTTGAGGGGAAAACAGGCAAAAGAGGCATATAGTGCTTAATTCACCCTGACTAAAAAGCTCTGTCAAACCACAAGCTGAAGATGCTACCATTACAACAGGAAAAAATAGTTAATTGCATTATATTCCTTTGACTGGAATACTGCTGCTTCTGAATTGCTGAACATGGCTGAAAACAGAAAGTCTAATAAGAGTCTTTAAGAAAATAACATAGCCTGGGAGCACTAGAACTAGGGCTAGCCAGGCTTCTGCTTGCTGTTACAGGAGCTCCATCCTAGTGGATGATCTATGGGAAATAGCTCTGAAATCAAATTCACTGAGCTGCTTGGGCTTCAGAACCAGCACTTTGTGCAGTAAATAGAAACATGGGACAGAATAAATTAAACAGAAAAGTCAGAATCATAAACGCCTTCCTCGGCAGCTTTGGAAATGTGCAATGCTTATTAGAGTTTCTAAACCTGTTCCTTCCCTTAAAGCCTCCCTGGAATATTTAGAAAACAGATTTCCTTAGACTCTGAGTACTTTTCCTGCACCCCCTTCTAAGTAAATAGAGGCTTTTAACATGTCTTTAATAATCATAAACTTTGCTCTTAAGCAGTTCGTTGTTCCATTTTTTACACTTACTGAATATCAACATTAGGGTTTGATTAATTAATTTATTTATATATTTAATACTTGTGTTGATGTATTTTTGATAATTCGGTATTATTAAATTTATATACATATATTTAATATATATAATGTCAGGTGGAAACAGTATCCTGAGAAGTGTTTTTAGGAACTTTCTTTGATGTGGAACAGGTCTGCTACTACTGGTATAACTCCATATTATTTTTGATTATTTATTTTTCACTCTTACTTTGGTATTTGACTCATGTTTATAAGATGCATCATTTGGTTTGTTGCTTAACTCTGAAATAATAAAGAAAACACAATGAAAATATTTTAAGTGTGTATATTTTTGTGTGTTTTATTGGCTTAGGAGACAAGAGGATTGAAGCTTTGATGTCTTCTTGCAAGTTTCCCAGTTATAAAAAAAAAAAAAAGAAAAAAAGAAAAGAAACGTCTATGTAGAATTCTTGCCTTTTTGTTTGGACAGATTCTTGCAATTTCTTCCCATGGCTTTAGTGACATGACTTCCCATGGCTTTAGTGGAAATTTTGCACACAGTCCATACCGTCAGCAGGATTCTTTCCCAGATTTCTCACCCTTTTTAATTTGTATCCCCTAGTTACCTGCTCCATCCTTTCTGTTCCCCTCCCTTCTCCAACACTAATAGGCCTGCTGGAATCCACCTTCTAAATGAAATCAGTCAAGTCACCCCAGCTTTGATTGCCTCATTCCCATGCTGTAGAACGAAAGCACTTTGTTGAATCAAAAATGTTCTACATTCAATTGTCATAAATAACAATGCACAGCAAAGAACTTAAGCTATCAACATAAACAATACAATATGAAAGTGTGCTTCAAACCAGATGCTTTTTTATTTCTGACCAAACAGCTTGAAGAGCCTGTTAAAATGCTCCAAGTTGCTGTTTACTAAGGGTCAAATGAACATTTTTCAATGAAATGTGTCCCTTCTGGTTCCTTAATGATTAAGTACAGTGAAACAATAGCCATTTAAAATAGCAAAAGAATACCTGATGATTTTTTCTTGTTAGTATTGTTAAAATAGGAGGAGTTGAAAAGCTTTGTGTGAGGTGAGAGAAGAATGCTCTGACAGCATCTCAGCCACCTCAAAGATTTTGACGATTTGTCAAAAATCATTGCACTTTTCAAGTAGCCCTTTTTCATGACACTCGGGAAAACAAGCAGCATCTTTCCTTTGCTAGGATTGGCAAACACTTTTTCCCACAACACCTCCAAAATGTTGAGCCGTGTCTGCTCCTCCTCCCTTCACCTCCCCCAAATGAGCAATCTCAAACACATATCTTCCTTCCTGGTGAAAACAACCAAGATAATTAAAATCTGTCTGCTTGTCTTGTTGATAAAGGGTTCTCTGTAACCCCAAAACTCCAGATTTGTCTCCTGGATCCTGCTCTTTCCATTCTGCTCACCTGTGTCAGGATACTGTAGCCTGCATATCATTAAATTGCTCCTCTGAGTTTGTTGGTAGAACTTTAACCTTTAGAATCCACTTTGATCTATTAAATAGAGCTGAGCTTCACTGAAATATACTCTGTGTTTATGCAAACACAGCCATGCAACTGGAATGTCAAATGGTGATCTAACTAAGATTGAAGCTGATATTTTTTGATAAGAAACCCACCATTAAAAAAAAGGGTGGGGGAAGTAAAAAATGCCTTGGTTCTGTGTGATCTGAATAAAATTGTATTTCTTTTTACTGTTTATCAAAGCCTTGTCAGGATCTAAAAAACCAGAGCTACCAGGCCACTGTATTTCTGTCATAGCTCCATGGAATAAGGGTATTTGTGACCTCATCCTTACCAACTATCCATACTTAAACCTTGCAGAACAGTATTTTGCTGTACAATAAAAATGAAGCCAGGAACATTTCTGTTAAATTCACATTATCATGTTGGAGAGTCTGACTTTTTGTGTAAACATACACAGCATGCAAACATCAAAATAGTCAAGGAATAGCAATAACAGGTAATAAGTTTTTGCTGTGTGAACTTCCTTCCTAAGTTACTCAGCTTCCTCATGTGCTAGGAGCTGTGTAAGGCATATAAATAATAAATGAGATTCTTATTAAACTGGATCAATTTAGATCAGGTAAATAAGTGTTTTCCTTAAGAAATTGCAAGTTTATGATGATTAATATGATAGGTTTCACAGTACTTCTTTCTAAGCTGAATGCTTGTTTCAAGAGATACATTCTTAAAACTCTTCACCTCTACAGAGGTAAGTTTATACTCCTGCCTTTGTATATGGGGCAAGAAAATACAGGGAACCTTCTTTCCTACTTTAATGCCTTCTCAGATAGGGCAGAGGCCTGGTAGTCTTAATTCTGGTGAGAACAAGATGATCTTTCCTATGCTTGGTATCCTAAAAGTGCTATGAAGTTACTGGTGGATATCAACTATAAACCAGTCTTCAAAACTGGCAGGACACAGAGGGTTGGTGGTGCACTGGTGGGGTTATTCTCATTTGGATTTGATTGCAGGAGCTTTTCAGTACCTGTGGGACTGCTGTGAGATAGGTAGAGTGGGAAAGGGTTTTCAGAGTGTGTGGTGTAAGGCAGCATGCAAGGGTCTCTGCGAGCCAGTTAGAAGATTTACAAGAGTTTCTGGTTATTTGGGAGGGAAATAAGTGTAGGGAGTACATATGCATGCATTGATGTATAAAAGCTATATAAAAAGATTATAAAAATGTGGGTGCTGGTCAGCTGCACAGGTCTTGCAGCACCTCCCCTCTGTCCCCAGCCCCAGATTTATTTTGCAGACTCCTCCTGTTCTCCATCCTTCTTCTCACTAAACCCTCAACAATGGGCTCAGACTGCAAAATTCAGGGTTGGGATGACCAGATGATGGCTTTTTGTGGGATGAAAATTAAACAAAATCAGTAAGAAAAGGTCATGAGCATGCTGAAAATCCCACTAGCCATCACAGACAAGTACAGTAGCCACGCTGCCTCTCACAGACTCCATTTCCACAGATAACAACTGCTGCCCATTAGGCCCAGCTCAGCTGCAGACATTAAGCTCTTTGCACTGCATGAACCCATGCTAAGTGAAGTGCATCACTGTAACTGACTTCCTACATCTCCACCTTAGCTTCCCCAAGAACTATGGTAAAAATAATGGCATTTGTTCGTTATTGTTCCTGCTTTAGCTACCTTTAATTACATATTTTTCTATCCCAGTCTTTCTGCCTTCAAGAACAAATTCTGAAAGTACACAGGAGAGAAAAATCTGTAGGTTTTACATCACAGCAAAAGATTTTCCTGCCCTCAGGAAAATAAAAGAAAACCCAACAAACACTGTATTCCAGCTTTGTTGCAAATGTGGAGTAAAATATTGTCCTTCCAAGGATTTATGCTAAGTTTACACTGTTAAAGTAAACAGAAATTTTGGCCAGGATCCTTTTATATATAGGGCACAAGCCATTTAAGTTTAGTTAGCTTCTTTCCAAGCTCCAGAAAGGATCTAGTGAAGGAATGAAGCATACTAGGACTGTGGCAGACCCCTAGTATTCAGCCTATATTCATTCTAATATGATGATATCACTCAGGTTGCAGAAAGAGTAGCTAAGCACCGAATGGTTTGCTTAGAGGATAGTAACAGGTACTACTCATATTAAAAAATCATTTAATAATTAAACAAATAGAATGACTGAAGACTATCAGAATGTACTTAACCAAAATCAATCCTGCCTTCAGGCAAAATGATGAGCTAGATGATCCCCCTTTCTGATCATTATTATATGATTAATTCTATGATTTTCTGATCCACTTTACTCAATTTCTTTTGGGAAATCATGTGTCTATCAGTTAATATGTACAGGGCATGAAAGAAGTTTTCTCAGAGCTTTCTGAGCCTTCCAGAAAGAGGATAGAACTTTTAGACCATGTCCTCCTTGCACAGAGGATGTACAGGTAGGGAACAGAGAAAATGCAGTCTTAGTTTCTTTCATCCATCCTCCCCTTGACCTTTTGCCACCCTGTGCAGACCTGCCAGCCAACACAACTCAAAGGGGAGACTTGGTGGAAGAGAAGGGGATGGTAAGTTTTGCTTCCTTTTAGGAAGGTTAAAGTGCAGTCCTTGCATGCATACTTACCCTTCTCCACTTAAGTTGAAAGTCCTTTATGAGTTCACATCCAGGGACATTTCATAAGACCATTTTTCTCCTTGATGTTATTTGGGCTTATGGACATTTTTTTAAAAGGTATCTTTAGTACAGAACTGGTAATTCCCTCTCCCTGGGTAGCTTTCCAGAGGGTTGTTACTTTTCTGTGCTGTGTACATCTCTGTAAATTACTTTATTTTTCCCTGTGTTTCACAGAACAGTTAGTAAGATCATAAGTGGTGGCTTTTTGCCTCAGAGGTTTGAAAACACTGTCATCAGTTGAGTTTTGGACTGCATTAACTTACTTTGAGAGTCGTGAGTTTCTGCTGCCAGCAGACAGTTATTGTCTTCAGGATGTTCACTTAAGAACATCCTAAAGATAGACGAAAATTCAACCCCCCAAACTGCCAGTATTAGAGTAATCATTTCATAGCTCACTTTTTGAGATATTTTTGTAAGAATGGTTGGTCCAGCCCACACACTGCACAGAAAAAACTGCACCCATCTCTTCTCTGCATGAATTGGCTTGGCTTTTGAACAAGCCACAGAGATACTCAAAGGATCTTCTGCACATGCAAACTGATGTCTTTGGTGGTTCCAGCAAAGGCTGCAATATAGGCCTGAACTGAAAAACTTGCATATAAAAGGGGAAATCCAGTTCTCCTTTTGCTAACACAGATGTAAATCAGGAATATGCCTTTGACAGCTGGTGGTGCTACACTGCACGGGCAGGGAATTGGGGCCAGAACAGAGATCTGGAATGCTGCCAAGCTGAAGCAATATTAGATTGATACCTGTTCTGAAATCCTATAGAAACCATCATCTCCAAGTTTATCAAACCAAAACTACAGATGCTTAAATAAAAATGAAAAAAAACCCTGTGTGTTTGTGAAATCTGGCCTTTATTTTATATCACTCTCATGACAAAAAGTGTTAGAAAAATGTCTTAAACCACTACTTGGGGATTTCCTCCAAGCACTATGCCAGCTGCTCGCAGCCTCCATTGTGAACTGATGGGCTGCTGGCATAGCCAAAGTACTTTACACTCCAGCAACCACTGGATGCATAGCAGCCCTTTGGGAGTCATTACCAACTGGTGTAATTTAGGGCAGCCCTGAGGCAGCTCTAAGTCACAGTCTCCAGGAACTGGAGGCTATAAAGGTGGCATAACACCTCTCCTCTAGGTCTATAATCTGCAATAACATTTACAATACAGACTGCATCATATTATTTCCATGTTTAATTAGAGTACGAAATATCAAACATTTTGCTTTAACACTACCCCGTGTGCTGTTACTGGCTCTGTATGTGATTTAATGGGTGATCAATCATTCACATATCAGTGGTGATGGAAACCTGATGTTCATTTGCTCTTTTTCACTTCATGCATGGATCTCATGTAACAAGAAAAGAAATATCTATGAGGAATGTGGTAGTTCTGCATTGCTGTTAAATCTCAGCAAGCCCTCTTAGAATTCAAGAAGTAAGGTAGCATCAGTTTACAGACCAGCTTTTCAGTGGCATCGTTCCAAGTCTGTGCTATTGGCCAGCATGGCTTATGCTTTGTTTTCATAGCCAAATATGTGATGCTTGACATGTCCAGTCAGCTGCTGGTTTTTTTTTTTTTTTTTTCAAGAGAGGACTATTGTTGATACAGCTGTGAAAGAGTCCTTTCTCCTTTCCAAAGAATTATCACCAAATTGCATTAACCAGAGAGACACCCTCTTCACTGGATCAGCACTTAACAAAAAGTGCCCTGTCATCATTTTCCTTTCACTCTCTTCTCACTACCCCTCTGATCTGATGCTGCCGTCCACTTATATTTCAAATGGGTATTATCCTGCCATTCATCTGCAGATATCAACAGGAAAATCACATTCAAGAAATCTGAAGGGTTAGACCTCGTAAAGGAAAAATTGTGAGATTTATGCCACTGTTTCAGGCCAGCAAACTGAGTTCAGCTGAGCTCGGGGAGAGGTAGGGCCAAGGACGGCCAGGGTTGGTGGTGTCTCCATGGAAGGAGAGATGTAGGAGGTGGGTGCCTGGCAGGGTCTGCTGGGGGAGCAGAGCTGCAGGAGCTGGCAGAGTTTGAGTGTCTGTGTGCCCAGGGATGAGGAACAGGCTGGGATTTCCCAGGTATGCCAAGCACAGAGGACACGAGGATGCCATTCCTCTGTGCTGCTCTGCAAGTACATCCATGCAGCTCTAAAGGACAGCTCCAAATGCTCCTTTCCAGGAGCAAAAGCAGGAAAGCAACCTGAAACTTGCCAGGGAAAAGGGAGTAACAATTTTGCCAAGTGGTAGCAACACAACTTTGTTGTTATTATAGTAATAAAACAGAGCTGACAAGTGATGACTTCTCTGAGGTGCTTTTAACCTTAATAAGAGCTCCATTAATTTTTCATATTATTGATAAAGCAAATTAATACACATCTCCAAACAAGCAAAACATAAAAAGGCATCAAAACCAAACTGAAATAATTGAATATTATTTGTAGAGAATGCCATTAAAATAATGTAAATCTTCTTTTGTAAATTAACTTCATGCATAACTAGAAATGATTAGCATGCATACATACCAACCTCTGTGTTTGTAATTTTGACACACATCCTAATAGACTTGGGGTGTTTTATTCACACACACTCTGAAAGTATTATTCTGTGTGAATGCACAGTAACTCTGAGAGAGAACCAGAGGGAAGATGTGAAGCTGGTGGAATTGCTGTCAGTCAGTCTCCCAGGCCATAAGGGAGGATGTCCCTCTCATGGCAAGGACAAGTGGGAAAACACTGGCAAATATTAACTCTTCCACATAACTGGGAGTATCTGGCCACTCCTCAAATCACTGGCAGTGCATATTTAATAAAAGCACAAATAGTGCTTTTAGACATCTACAGCACGGGATGTATTCATATCCCATGGCAACGGGGAATTTTCCCAAGTTCAGAGAAAGAGTAAGGAAACTTTTTAATGAATATTTTGGCAGATGTACAGTCTCCATTAGAAAAACCATGATCTTCTTTAGCTTCATTTTGCAAGGGACAGTGTGGAGGAATCATTGCAAGCAAATATCACTAAATAAACATATATTTTCTTGGGCCAATTTTCAAGATTGTTCAAGCAGTTACATAAAATCTGTGTTTGGATGATTAGTAGTAGGTTGATAAGAAGTGATGATAATCTAGTTAAATTTTTCAGAATTTTACAGGAAATGAAATAAAAAAATCCCCAGTTTGTGTAACAGCTCTTACCTGAATCCACAAACATGCATTACTTGCGTCCTGGAACAAAGCTAAAAAAAAGTCTGATATTCTGTTTCTAACATATCTGTCCCAACAACCCCCAAAAGAATTAAACTTTAACAAAGAATTTTATATTAATTACTTAATTAAAATAATTTCTTTAGTGTTTTATACTTAAAATATTAGAAATGCATAAATGCATATCTGAATGATGAGTGGCTAGGGAATACTTGAAAAAGTCACAGGAGAAATCAAGATCCCTTTCACCAATATCTTCTACTGCTGTGCAGACTTGAGGTAGTCAGAGCAGATGTGAACCCAGCCTAAGCACAGGCCTGCCATGTGCTGGGAATTTGCAAATCTCTCTGTACATAGTTGTTTCAAAACTGGGACTAGAAGGCATTGCTGACAACTTCTGCCAAGCTCTTGGTGTCTTGAAAGCCTGAAAGAATTAAATCCTCCCTCATGTGTTTGTGACAGATTTTGTTTTAGTCCTTGTTCTTGTACCCTATGTAAACAATAATGTTTGTGAGCTAGCAGTGGGCACTAGGGAATAAAAGGATAAACAAACAGGAATATTAAATACTGTAGGGTTTTTTTTTAATTTCTGAGATACAGATATAAAGCCTTATTTTAATTAAGCATTTCTAGTTCTGCCTGCATCAGTATTAAAGTTGCAAATTTATCCAAGGCAATTTAGTGTTTGAGCACAGAGATAATAATCCACATTTAGTGAAATTAGCCAGGAGGCTCCTGCCTAGAATTATTTACATTCTTTGACCCTTTAGGCTCAACTCTTTATCCAATCAAATTTATCTAGCAGAACTTGTAGCCTGACTTGTTTGTGTCATACACATTTGGCATTAAGGCTGCAGCAGAATTTTGCAAGTATCTGGCATATCCTTGATAGCACATCTGGTGAGTATGGACACTGTTCATTAGAATAGCTTTGCAAACTGATAACACGCCAAAGCTTTGACAAAAGTACTTATGGTAGATGTCAATCATCTTTCTTTGCCAGTTTAAAAATGCACCCTTCTGGGAAAAAAATTTATCTATTCTGGCACATAAAACATAATGAACAGTATCTTCAGGCTTTGCAAATGAATGCAGGTCCCTGTGTTATGTGTGCTGCATGTGGATCACTAAACAAATGTAGCAGGAGGAAGGATGGTGTTTATATATGTTATCAATAAAAATCTGTGAGAAACACGAGGCAGAGAGAGCAAATCTGTGGCAAGTAAGGACTGTATGAAGGACAAGAGGACTGTGGGTCCACAGTACAGCCACAGCAGTCACTAGCACACTCCTGGTGTGAGTGACAGAGCCTGCATGGGCCCTCCAAGAGGGATGAGGACTTCTTTTGCACTGGGGGATTACACTTGATATAGATTCTCCCAGCTTCATTGCTGTTATTTGCACATAGATTTAAATGTGTTGACTTCCTAAAATACATTTCAATAGTGAAATCATGTTAATAATGAAGTGGGAAAAGCCCAAAAATTTAAAATGAGCTCTAAAGTTTCAGAAAGTCGCACAAAAAAAAAATACAGACTATTGTTGTCTTTCACATGAACACACTGTATTTCTTTTAAATATGTACTGGTAGAATATTTGAGATTTGCTGAATACAGTAGGTATTTATGCTTTTATTTCAAATGGGGATTACAAATTATTCGCCTTTTGTCATGCACAATATGCATATTATGGTGTGGATATTGTGTTACCAATTCACTGTAACTAAGTGCTTTGGCACTTAAAAAAAAAAGCCATTTTTGACCCAAAAGACCATAATGGAGCCTTTCAAACTTGTTTAAGGCAGCTGCCATGAACTGAAAAAGTCATACAAAACAAGCTGTATGTAGAGCAATTTAATATGTAGAAACGTGCATTTTCAGTAAAATACAATGGCTGGCTTAGATTATTTTAAATTAAAAAAGTACTGGACCTCATTATCTTCTGATGGTGAGAAAGGCTTCAGATTAGTCCTGTCAATAGCTACTAACTAGCAGGTGAATTTACCAAATTATGTTGCCTCCTTACTGATGAGGGTGGTACCATATATGCACAATGTGAGCTTTTATGGGTGTGTGAAAGCAACCTCTTAGCACTGAGAAACACTAAAAGAACCAGACAATTCAACCAAAAATGTATTTTAAAGTATTTTTAGTGGTTTAAATAAAAACACATTCTTGGTTTTTTAATGTGGTTTTCGGTATGTTCCATCTTTTTAAATTTAGCCTATTGCGTCAGTATTTTGCATGTCATCATGAATGCTGTCCTCTTGTTAATGAAATAATGATTCAAGCCACAAAATTAAAACCAGATGGTTTGTCAAATTCTGAGCTTAAAAACAATTCTGTAGGATGATTATGGAGAAAATAGATGAAACCTTGATAATCCATTGCTGGTAATTAACTACTGAAACTAGAGGTTGCCTTCAGTTGCCTCAAAGCAGGACCCTGAAGCCATCTGGCAAGGCCTGGGGATGTCACTAGCCTCCTAGTGCCAATTCAGAAGAAAATAGGACTCTATAGACTCTGATGCATTTGCCAGTGGGTGTTGCAGATACCCTGGATATCACTGGACTTTCCTCTGTATCAGTACCTAGAAGTTTATATCTTGAATTCTTAGTATGATTTGTATGAATATGGAAGATGTGCATGTATGTTTGTATGTATTATTGAAGCATTTAGGGATTCCCATAAATGTTCATGAATATGTTGATGAATATATGTGCTAAATAGCTAACTTAAATTTGCTATACAAATTATATTTTTTCCCCTAAAAGATTCTTTCCTTATAATTTTATTTTTAGCAAGAGTACTGCAGCACCCAAAGCTCACAGTATTGCGTCTTCCACTAAATAATCATTAGAAGTTCTAAACAAAGAATCAAGTGATGGAGCCAAAGCACACTGAAATCAATAGGAGTCTTTTCATTGACTTCAATGGGCTTTGAATCAGCATCCAAATCCTGACTGTTGCTGAACATATTTACAACCACAACATTTTGTGTGGCACTCTGTGGGCACAATGGTGCAATTTACTTGGGAAAACAAATAGAAACATTTTCTTAGATGGTATGACCAGTACCACTACACACTCAAAAATTAGGTCTTGTGAATCTCAGTTATATCACTAAAAAATAATTGATTCAGCTGTGCATGTGAAGACATATAGCTAGACAGAGTCTGTCCAGGCCAGAAAAGGACTTGTGCTGATGCTTTTGAAACCACTGCCAAAGAAGGGATTTTGTTAGAGTCAGTGTATTCACATATCAAAATTAGAATCAGTGTTATTTTAAGAATGTTCTCATAAATCATAGCTGCTGCAAAATTTCTAAACAAAGGGAACTAGTGTTTGTTGATTCCAACACTAATTAATCAGTGGTAGTCACATTAGACTTATACAGATCATACTTGTATCAGCATGTCTGATTTCAATTTGAGAAACTACTGTAAACTTATTAAGTAAGTTGCTATTTCATAATATAACACATCTAAGTAATCCAGTGTCTTATGCCTACTGTAGGTAAACTGGGGAGATCTTTCCTCATTCCCTACCTCAGGTATGTAATACAATAACAGACATTGCACATTACAATGACATTCCATTATGTTGCACAGCAATGTATATTATTAGCTCCCGAGGGAAAAAATGACCAGTGCAAATTGAAGCTAGGCCACGGACCTAGCCAATAATTCACTGGATCTCAGCCAGATACATTCACACTTACACACACCCACATAATCATGACTTTAAGTGATGTTTAGTAGATTAACATCCAATTAAAAATACATTTTGATCCTGTTGCAATAACATGACAAAAATATTTATGTAGCACACATTGCAAAAGAGATTAATTTCAGTGTGCCCTCTTGAAACCTTTGAAGACATTAGCGGCTCTCCAAGCATGTTGACTATCTGGACAATGAATTATTATATCCTTGTCAAATTTTAAATATCCTGCTGTTAAAAATATTAGTCACAGGAACTGCTTGACAGCAGTGTCGCAGTAAATTTTTTAGTCTGTACAAACATGGATAACCCGATACATAAAATCAGTGTCTGGCATTCAGTGGGAAAAGCTGAGCATTCAAAGATTCCTTGGAGCATTGGCAATACCCTGCCAATAGATATCCTGTACGTGCCATTTAAACCAGCTGAGTACTGCTTTTCCTCTCCCTCCCTCCAGTTTTTCCATTCCCCAAGGGGCAATCCTTTGGCGCACAACCCATTTAAGTCAAACAGCTATCATGTAAAAGTGAAGATGAGCAACAAAGCACATCCAAGGGAAGCAAGTTAAGATCTAGGCCCTGAGGTTTGAAGGGGGGGCTAAAGAAACCGAGCCAAAGAAATTCTAAAAAGGCACTTTTTTAGCTTAAAAAATAAGATTAGAAACTGGCTTGTATGAGCCCAACTGTGATTAAAAAAATAAACCTTTTATAGTTAAGACAGAATTTTTTTTCTTTTTGTTCTTTGACTTTTCCTTGCAGAGAAAGAGGCTATCTTCACTTAATCAGAGCAAAGAAAGAGTGGCTGAGACAGAAGCAGCATCATGTGGGTGAAGGTCAGGCCAATTTTCACCCATGTGATGCTGCTTTATCACTCATGGAACAAAGATTAAGGCCTTTCTTTCTTTATCCTTTTGTGCTTTCCCCCATTACTTTAACAGATCTGAACAAATCCCAGGCAGTTCATCCAAAAGTTCCTTTTAGCTACATTTAGTTCAGATCCTCTAAATTCCACATAAGACTTCATGCTATACCAACATGAAGAGGATATAAAATCCACATGTGTAGGGAGAAAAATGTTATAGAAAAACACAGAAATCACTGCAGAATATGATGACAGCAAAGGCCTTTTCACTTGGAAGAAACTAGGCACATCCAGGAATCAAAATTATCACTATTTCTATTCCCTTACTTTTAAACAAATATGTTTTACTGCTACACACAGAGGCTGCATAAATACTGATGTTTGTTAAAGGTGAATTTAACATCATAAAAATCTAGCTTAGCTCCAAGGTTCTGGAAAAAAACCCACACTAGAAATGCCAGTTTGTTGCTGCCTGTGAGTAACTGTAAAAATGTTATATGATAACAATTAGCTTGCATTGCATCTGTTTACACATCTTGTCAGTAGCCACCTTAATCAAACATACTAGAATTGCATCAACTGCAGAAATAGGTCAGGATGTAATTTTTACACAGAGTACCAGGGGACTGACTGCAAGGGCAGTTTTTGGATTTGACTGTGCTTTTCAACCCTTTGGTTTTACCCAGGTGTGGGAAGCAGCCCTTCCTACCTCTCTGTTTGTCTTGTTTCAAACAAGCTTCAGGAATGCCTGTTGCATTTATTTAATTTATCAATCTCTTGATATCTTAAAACAATCAGTATAGTCACTGAGTCAAATACTAGCCATCAGTTATGTAATCATAATGACCAGAAGGTATATTTATGTCCCTTGTCTCAGCTACCCATAACACTTATACATACTCTGACTCCACAACATTTAACAGATTAAAAGGTATGGAAGACAAAGCAGTTAAGCTTTAATAAGTGAGACAGGTATCTTAATGTGGTTCCTAGCATTATGCCAGTGCTGTTTGTACCCCTGCAGTGATCAGAGTGTGTTTCCACATTTCAGATTCCCTGTTTCTATGCAATCAGGGTAAATGCTACTCTTCCCCTAATGTAGTTTTAGGACAGTGGGGAGAACCCTGCACAAAGCATCAGCTGAAGCAAAGAACCACTGCAGCTTTTCATATGAGGCACTAAAAAAATTGGCTTATCCTCCTGTACCATATGTTATCATGTATTAGAGTGCCTCCCAAAATTTTTAAAGTTTTATACTCTTCATGTCTACAGACTGAAATCTTAGCCTGAAGTCAACAGAAATAGTATCTTTGACTCCAGTGAGTCCTCGTTTCATTCAGTGAGTCCAAGAGAAATATTTCAGCGGTGAGTCTCTTTTACTTTGAGTAATTTTGAGACATGAAAACCACTAATATAGGTGTGAGAAGTCAGTATCTGAAAACTGCTTGCGTAGGATAATATACAAATGTGCTCTTACTGAGGCTGACAGGAGGCTAATAAATAATGTTATGCATACATTTCTTAAGAGCATTGTACTCATATTGCTTATATCTGAAAATATCTTCCTATACATTGTCCATATTTCTGATGCAACTGAAAGCATTCTCATTGTCTTATCAAAACAGACCATAACAACAGGTTTTTGGACTCTTTTAAACAGAAAAGGAAGTTTCTGTCATGAGTAATCACAAGCAATTTGGGTTAAAATGAGCTGCAAACCCTCTCCTGTACCAACCTAAATCCCACCTCCTTTCCTCAGAAATACTTTTGGAATGTGTTTCCTCTGGCTGTTTTGGTAGGCTTTCATCAGGTGACAATTTAATATTCTCTCTGAGATTCGTTGTCTGGATTTTTGTAACAAAGTTTAAGTATCTTTCAAAGTAGTTAAATCCAGATGGGAAATACTGGATATTTCTTAATCTCTACAAATGCTGATTTTTCAGGCAATGTGTTTTGTCTCAGTGTAAGTGGAGGGCTGAGAGCAGTGGTTACCACCAGTAAGACATGACAAACTGGGACTGAGGCTCTGCTGCTCTGGAGGTGTTTCCGCACTCAGTCCACCCTGTGGATTGTACTGTGTGCTTTTCATTCTCTATTGGACGAATATGAATTTGAGTAAATGCCATGTGACAGTGTGGCTGCTGTGGAATTTATTCATTTTTCTTGAGTAGGAGATCAATTAGTAATTACTTAAGGGCAGTCCTTATAGGCCATCTAGGTTGGCCCTTAATTAACCAACAAGACATGACAGGCAATGTATTTCTGGGCAATTTAGCACATCTCTTAGGGAGTTTTTAAGGCAGGAGGCCGAAGGTCAAGTGACTTTAACCACCTGAGAAGTGCAGAAATCCCTTAGAAATACACTGTCTAGAGTGACTTATTGCTGTTATTAAATGGAATTTGTGAATAAAAATAAGAAAGACTGTCAGCCCCAGGCATGAATAGGGCATTATTAACATGGATATGACATTGTTGACAGCTAATCTAAAGCTCCATTTGTGTCCTGAGCTCTAGACCTATTTCTTTATACTGTATATTAATACAAGGAAGATATGTTATATTCTTCATACATTTTTACCATAGCTGTCCAAGGGCTTTTTGTTGTTGTTGTTGTTTCTTTGTTTTTTTTAATTTGCATTGCACATTTCTTTTTTGGTTTGGTGTTTTGTTTTTTGTTTTTTTTTTTTTTTTTTTTTGAGGGATGAAATATAGCAATTAAACCTTGTCTGCCTAACATCCCATTTTTGGACTATAACATAGAAGTCTCTTGAAAGAACAAACTATCCTTCCTAGGACGTAAAATCGCTATTCCTGACATGCTCTCCCCTGCCATCCTGAGATCTACCCTGAATTTGTCTCCTCCCTGGCTCAGCTGCTTCCTCTGTCCCCTGCTGCTGGGCTCAATGTGCCTGATTGTCTGTACATGTCAGTGTGTTCAGGTTGAAGAAGTGCACCACAGCAACATTCACATGTAAAGATGAATAAACACAGTCAATTCTAGCACCTTCATCTTACCTATGTCTTTCTCTTTCTTTTCTTTTTTGCTTTCTCTTTTTAATTTTTTTTCCCGTACAACATTAATGTAAATTTTAAAGTGCATACCTGCATTCTTAATACCTTGAATTAAATATGCACAGCTACATTGCCAAAGCAGAGCTTGTCTCCTGAATTATGGAGCTGCAGAAAATGGACAAGAATCTGAACATCTGTTGTAAATATTATCTTTCACCATACTGCTCGTGTATAGATGTAGATATTTTGGCTTTGCTTGCTTCCATTGGCTTAAATTGCTCTTGTGTTTCTTGATGTGTCTGTTATTATCCACACACTGATACTCTCCTGCCCTTTGCTGATCTACAGCAACAGCCAGTTCCAAAGACCAACACCTTTTCTGGAGAGAAAATTGACAGAGTCACATCCTAACCTTGCCCTGACCAGCACAGCTCCATCACTTCTATGGGAATAGCTGGAAGGCTGCACACTGGTGATCTTGCCTTGATGGGGGGCTCCAGCTGCCCAGGGTTTCCCTGCTCTGCAGCCCTGCAGTGCCCTGCAGGGTGATGGAGGAGACCTTCTCTTTCCTAAGCACGTGGCAGTGCAGAGTGCTGGGGAGAGCAGGGTCACCGGCCCCTGTGACAGTGCTGCTCTCTTCAGTGTGATGACACCACGAAGTGCTGGATTGTTCTGCCAGGAGGTTCTGACATGCACAGGGAGTCTCTGTTTTCCAGGAGACGTAACAGCAGCTTAGCATGTGGTGTCCAGTTCTTCTGCACGCTCACAAGTACATCTGATGTGTTATGAAAGTAATGGATTTATTGTGCATACCTCAAATATTTCAAGGGTATGTGAACACATATTTTTGTCTGGGAAATCCTGGGCAGAAATATGGAACTACTGATGTGGATTCTTTGTTTAGGCTGACAGGAACTAAAGTAAGGCTCTGCATGCATGCTGATAATTTAGGGGAGTTGTTGCAGGGTTAAAATGCAGGCATAGTGTGAATATTCCCTGAATCAGTTCTAACTACAGGGGGATATATGAGTTTGTCTTGGTATTCTTAGTGCAAGGAAAGGTAAAACAGGTTTAAGAAATAAGAGGGCTTTAAAGGCATACTTTGAAAATCATTGTTTTTAACAGCAGTGATCCATAAAGCTGGATTAAATCAGTGTTTTTAACAGGCTGAGTGCACTGTAGTTTGCAAAAAGTTCCACATACTGCAGTTTGAGCCAAGTAACCTGAAAACTAAAAGTGCTCTGTACTAGCCTAGTGCCAGTGCCCTAGGAGAAAATTTCTTATAATTGCTAATAGAAAAAAATGGTTATATTGTCTAGGCACAAGGCTACCCTATTAAGTTTGAGCTGAAAAATCCTCTTTTTGGAGCAACTTTGAAAACAAATTTTCCTGAAATTCTAACTGTCCTGAAACTAGCGATTTACTGTAAAACAGCAAGAGACATTATGACCTTACAAAGCACATAATTCTGTGTTATTGCAAAACTGAAATAGCAAGCAACAAAAAATAAAAATGTGCACATGTTCTTGTACCAATGAAGAAGAAATTTTGATTTTTGTGCACTTGATAAGTAATAAAACAATTCAGAAATAAAATAAAAAGGCTTGATTCTAAAGAAACAAAGGAAATATAATTAGTGACTCATGTATGTGGTTTGGATCATGCTGAAGGTGATATTGAACCACAAGGAATGACTAATGAATTGTGGTCCACAATCCAAGACTTCCTGGAAAAAAAAGTCAAAAATTTAGCCCTTATGGCAGCAAAACTACCCCCACAAATGTCTGTACCTAGAGCAACCCTTATCATCCTACGTATTTTAAGACATGCAGGAACTGCTGTCATTTATCTAGATTCAGCATTAACTGGCAGTTTTGAACTATTTTAAAAATGATCAAAAGCATGCAAAAAAAAAAAAAAAAAAAAAAAAAAAAAAAAAAAAAAAAAAAGGGGTGAAGAGAAGAACACACACTTCAGAGCTCCTCACATTTTACTGTGCATTGCTTCCCTGCTGTGTGATTTCTCTGTTTTAGCTTCAGTACTGCTGTGGCTGCTATCTGTCTTAATGGAGAGGTTCATAGGTTTGACTGATCCTGTATCCAAACCTGCTTCTGCCCATATTTGATCAACCACACCTGAGACTGAGATGTGAAAGAGCCCTGGGTAGGTGTAATGGCTGCTTAATCAAGCAGATGTATCCAAATAATTTTTATATCCAAATGGTTCCTTTTACATCTAAATGTTTGCTTTACTGGGGCTCACAGGTTCCGCTGAACACTTGCCCTGCAATCTCAGCTTTTGGCTCCTCCTCTTGTGTCTTTTGGCACCTGGTGCAATCAGCACCCAGGCTCAGGTCTGGCAGCTTGGGGAGTGCCAACCTGGGCAAGGCAGATGACTTTCTGCTATCTTTCACAACATAAAGGAGTGTTAACATAATACAGATGTCCTCATTACAGGGCATTACTCATAGGTGCTTGTTTTAGAAAGTGTGTGTTTGAAGGATTTTAGATCATTTGTGGTTAAGCTTAGTTCTTGTTTTTAATATAAAATCTAATGTAAATTCCCTCCCTTCATTTGTACAATCTTCCATTCTTTTAAAAAAGTAAGTTACAGAATTATGGTGGGCTGACCTAATGAAAAAGAAAAGAAAGGAAAAGAAATAGAGAAACCCTTTACCATGAGGAAAGATGTTATGGTCATGGGTTGAAAGAGATGAATTAATAAAGGCTATGGAAAACAAAATCAAGAAAAATATATCAGAAAAACAGTGAGAGAAATTATTGAGCAATCAAGAGCACATTTAAAAATCATAATTTGGACATATTTGGAGAAATAAAAATATGGTGATTATTTTTACTGCATGACAAAAGGAAGTCTTCTTTCAATTTGGTCCTGTAAAATTAGAGTATCAGTGAAAATATTCAGCATGAATTATCTGCTATGCGTTTCTGAATTGACACATCTTCTACATCTTATTTGCAGTGTATCCAGTCTATAATCCAAATAATAGTAGAAGAGGCTTAACATTCTTTCTTAATCCTGGTTTATGTTAATTTCCTTAAGAAAAGTTTATTTTTGTCCTTTTCTGAGAACAAAAACAGAACTATTTGCAATCTTAGAGGTAGGACCAGGTAAAACATGAACTAAACACCAACACCTTATGGAGTAAAGGACACAAACTCTTGGTGGCAGCTTAATGCGAAGGCTTAATAAAGCACTCACACACATATACTCCATTTATATAGTTGATATATACTACCCAAGGTAGTATTGGCATATCTATTGGCATAACACAGCAAAAATAATTCCATTTAAGTAACATTGCATGTGCTGGTGACTGTAGAAGTTACTCCTTATCCTTTCATTACATGCCATAGATAGTTCATTGGATATGGGATGTGCTTGCAGGAGGGCAGGTCTGTGTGACAGGAGTATGCATGTGAGCACTGTCGTGAAGGTTAGGGAGGCTGTACAACTGAAATTAAAGATCACTTATTCTATTAATTTCCTTGTCCATTACTTATTTGAATTAATGTAATAACCACATGCCCAAGTTTGTTTCCTGGCACTGGATTAAAGTGTTAGAGAAAAATCTGTTCGCTACTATGGGAAGGAAGAAAAAAAACACCAAATCAACCCAACAATCAAAGATGGTTGTTGCAATGATTTTTTGCTAAATGATGTGAAAGACGTAGCTCTTTGAACTTGTATTTAGCTACAGAGGGTTTACACAGCTTTTAAAGAGATTTTTTTAATAAAACAGCTCATACTTGCCAGGTTCAGCACGCACCAATTATTTGTACTAGCTCTATTTCTCCTTTAAATATGAGCTGTGGTCAGAAAAGAATTCTTGTGTTTAAAAGTGGCTTGTTAAAAACAATAAAAATTCACTGAAATTAATTATTTGACAGTTCTTTTCCTAGTATATTGCATATATAATACCCATATGTGCTCTTAACACATTTCTGAAACAATTTTTCATGAAACGATGTGGTGTTGTACATTAATAACTATGTATTTTGAGGAAACAATTGTTATCAGTAAGGGTGTACATTTTTTAGAGAGCATTTGGGTATCTTGGCCTTTATTTCGTTTTGAATTTCCAAAGACTTTCCATTGAAGTAACATTTACTTTTGAGGTGTGTAATTGGGACTCAGCATGCTCCATGCTGTACTCTTTGATGTTCACCAGTGTTGTTAAAGAAATGAGTTAGAACTGGGAGTCTGGTATCTGCTAGGGCAATTCTTAAACCCACAGGATGACTGTCTATTCATTGCTTCTCTTTCTGTATGCATTTATAGCCCTTTTCTTTAAGCTTTCTGAACTGTCAAGATACAAGAAGAGATCCAATTAGCCAGAGAAGCAAGGGTTTTTTGTGGGATTAAAAAAACATAATAAAGCCAGGCAACTAGTTGGTTAAATTCATACTCAGAAGAACTGGGATGGTTTTGGTATGGGGTTTTTTGGTTGTTTTTTGGCTTCCCTACCCCCCAACTTCTTTTTGTCTTGTTGCTTAACTCAAAAAAAAAAAAAAAAGTGTCTGATGAGATATCGATACCTCGGGGAATAATACCACATTATTTTTTCTGCCTCTGGTATAATCAATTGTCTCTTTAAATTGACATCAGCTGAGGCCGCTAAGACCCTCACACCAAAAAACACTTGTGACCCCCTGCACTGCCTTCAAAGCTTATTTTATAATTCCTGGTCTACTTGGTTTTGATCTGAGGCACAGTACATATTTTGGGGGCAATTTCATATATTATAGTAAACTAGTCATCTCTGTCCCTTCTAATGGCCTCATTTGAGGTTCTAGAACAAGCCCTTTTTGGACAGTAAAATTCACTTGGACTAAATCTTTCTTTAGCATAGTAGAAGAAAGTGATGCAGTCCAGAAGCAGCAGTTGACAATGCTTTTCATTCAGGCTTCTTAGCTGCTCTTTTCAGTCTGGAAGAGGTTTCTTAAACTGTTTTTCTGTATTGAGTTCTTCTGTATTATCTCATCCCAAGACTGTCTACCGTACGAACTATTCTTGAACTATTCCTCACCAAGGGAATTATCTGGTTTTGTCTCACTTAGCTTCTACTCAGGACCACTGTGCATCATAAGGTATCCCACAAGATCTACATTCTTCCTCTGCAAAACATGTGCTTTGCTCCTGCATCAAAATCCCAGGTCTGGGGCTCTTGAGAGGTACATCTTTCCAGAATACTCAGGAAACAATAGGGGGAAACTGCAGATGATGATCACCTTATCCATCTGCTTTACACAGATGTGCTCACAAGGGCTGGAGGCCCTATAAAACAGGAATGCAGAGGTGAACATGGCAAGAAGTGCCCACAGAAGATTCTTCAGGAAGCAGCTTACTTAGAGTGCTGTTTCCCAGAGTAAAGTTGCAATGACACATTAAATGGGAGATGGCCATCATTGAGGTGGGGTTGTCATGCCTATGCTCAAGCAGAAACAGAAAACACAGCTCTTCTAACCTTTTTTTCTGTGATAACTCAGCTAATCTAATTAAGAAAGTCTCTCCATGACCATAAACAGTTATTTCAGTTCAAGGGGCAAAGATGATTTAACTCTTATCCTTTCAAATGATGGTATACTTAAACACTAGCACACATTAATCTTAACAGTTAAATATGGCAGGTTTTGTGTTTGTGCAACGATATAGAAATTTTGGCATTCAGGGAAGGGACAGAAAGCCTCTCAGGTGATATTCAGAGCCTACTGGTCAGGGATGTCCCCAGACAAAACTTTACAGGAGACCTGCATACACAAGGGAATAGATTTGAATTGGTGTACTCTGCTTGGCTTTTTCTGCACATCAGCATGGGTGTCTCTGAATTTGTCTTTGCACCCTTGTTCTATCCAAGCAGTGAACACCCACTCACTTCTCTCACAATCTTCAGTAAAGGGGGAGCACCTTTCTCTTCTCTTGGTCATTGCAAGGATTGTTTTTCATGGACAGAATTATCCAAGAACCTCCCCATCACTTTCAGGAAATGGTTAGACAGAACTGGATCCTAACAAGTAGACCTACTCTCCCTGGTCTGCTATACTTTGTAATTTATTTTGAATTCTGGAAATATTTATACGACAATTTATATAGTATTTATCATGATGTTTTGTATAACAATGTTGTATCAGTTCTGTTATACAGGTTATAACATTTGCCATGGTGCCATATATTTTACACAAAATGATCTGGAGGGTACTGGCTACAATGTTTAGGGACATTAAAAAAGAGGGTTTTTAAATGGCCATAACTTTCTAAAATGTTTTACATTTTTGGTTGTAGGTCTGGTCTGCCCATCTGGGGATATTTTTGAAAGTTGAACAAAACCAGCTTAGATGCTAGTAGATGAAATATAAGTAAAAACATATTTCCTGCTTCTTTTAAAAATGAAGCTTTTGGTAAAAATAGAAATTCAGCTGATGTGACATGGGTACGAAAGCTGTGTTTGGAAAGGAAATAGTCTTCACCAAGGGGTGTGAACAGCCTCATTCCAAAGGAAATGGTTTTGATTTCTCTGAGGTTTTGAAAAAATTGCTCAGGACCTGATCTGAAGCCCATTGACGTCAAAGGAAAGATTCACAGTGCCTTCAATGGGCTGAGGATCAAGTGTGAACTGTGCATGGGCAGCTGTTTGAGGCCTTTACATCACCACCATCAATTTAGCATCTGATTCTTAGAATGTGTTTCGACTTGGCCTCTGGCTTTGATGTAGTGAGTATACTTGCATCTCCAAAAGTAACTGCAGGTATATCAGTGATGAATTCTTTTTGTACCTAGATCAAAAGTTTAATCTTAAAACGAAGCCTTGGTGATGAATTCTGTTATGCAGACAGCAGAGAATGGGACTTAGGGGTTGTTTCAGGGTCATTTTGGTGCCCTGGCTGATTCTGCATTCTTAATTTTCATAGCTGGTCCATGAGCCACCTGAGATCTCATTTGGGTAAAAAGCTTTGACAAGACAAGGGATGCTGAACTGGACTTCAAGTTGATGTGTTCTGTAGTTGAAGAATTAGTTTAGGTGAGCTGAAGAGAGAACATTCTTACAGGATGAGTGAAGGATGTTGTACTTCCAATGACTATTCATGAATGACATAGTAGCTGGGATAAATGGAGATGCTTTCTTCTGATAAAGATAGATATAAACACAAACTTTTACCGCATATTAATGAGTACTTAATTCACAGTCTAAAGTTGTGTCAGTGTAATTTAATAAAATTACAGATGTGGTCTGCTGGCCAAAGATAAGTAGAAGGGACTGCAGAAATATCTGTAAATATTTTTCAGGTGGAGAGTGAAAAAACACTGGAATCTCTGCCTGGGACAAAGCTGTGTTTTCAGTTGCAGGAATTTCTGAAGAAAGACTATGCTAACTGGCTGGGAGAGGACAGACAGACAGGTAAGATACTTTTGACTGAGATCCAGGATAAATTTTTCCATGCAATAAAGTGGTCTGGAGGTGGTAGCCAGCTGCCCTAACTTTGATCAGTCAGTTAGCTGCTCTACTTGTCTTGTGAGTCTGGGTGCTGGAATGAGAGTGAGGCAAGTGAAGACACCAAGATTTTCTCCGCAAGAGAAAAATGCATAAAGTGAGAAGGACATAGGAAAAAAATCTCCCTAACATCCCATTGTGATTACTACTTTTTTTTTCAATGGATTCTCTATTTAGCTTCCTTTAACATCTCTACAGGACATTGACATCAACAATGACTACACTTATCTGGCTGCTGGGAAAAATGTGCTAAATTTCTTTTAAACAAAATAAATATTATCCAACTGACCAGGAAGAAAAATAGAAAAATTTTCACTTATTTCCAATCAAGCTTTGATGCATTAAAAGAGCAGTTAAAATTCTGAATAAATTACTGGTGATGTTGAAGCATAAAAATTATATAATTAAATAGTATCTCATTCTGAGACTGTTAGTGATTTAAATTATTTGGATTTCTAGTACTGAAATATGGGACTGAACTGAGGACAAAAAATGTATCTGGTGAGTACTACAAATCTAAACAATGAAAAGTTGCTAAGCATATATTTCTTACATTGTAAGACTTGCCAATCTCATTGTTCAAATAAATAGTTCTTGCAAAGCTTACTTTTGTAACATTTTCTTAATCCTGCCTGCTTATTTTGTTTTACTTTATACAAATGTAAAATCTCTACAAAGGACCCTGGTTCTGCACTTTTTCCAGATCAAATATATATAACTAAATGTTGTTTCTTCTATAGTAACAGCTTATGAAACAAACACCTGCTGGTAAGAAAAGAACCTTCAAAAACGAAAATTTAAAGAAAATTCATTCTAGTCTTAATTTTCATCAGGTCTTAACAATTGACCTGCTTTCTTTTGGGACCAATAATGACAATGACTTAGCAAAAATTTTCTGCATGATTTAAAAATTCTTCTTTTAAACATTCTTTGGTGACAGTTTTCTCTCAGTGGGTACAGTCTACAAATCTGTGTTGAACTGTGGGCTCAGAGTGATACTGTTTTCATGGTGCATTTGAGGATAGTCTAAAGCATTACGTGTCATCACATTTTGCTGTAAAGCTATGCAGATTTAGGTCACAAGTCCTGTTTAAGCTACATCGTATAATGTACAGTTGTTCCAGATCCAACAACCAATTTAAAATTGAAAGTTAATACATTACATTAATAATATCATACTGCCTATGGGATCATTTGTCAGTGTTACCATAAAAGACTGATGATTTGATAACTGAAGGGTATTTATTATAAAGGCAATTTGTACTATTATACTATAAATAAGAATGTCTTGGCATTTCTATAATAAATCCTATTTTCAGTGGTCTATTACTCGGTTATAAAAAAATCACCCTGGGCTGAATTAGATCTATTGGATGTACAATAGCAATAATATATTACCAAAATGTACATTCAATCTAGTGAGTAATACAGCCTTGAAAAACCCTTAAATGTGTATTAAATTGATCACAGATATTACTTACATAGAGATTAGAATAAATCTTTTGAATATTGTCAATATTCTAAACAAAAGGTCTATAGGTGTAATGCTGATCTTATTTGCATAGGAGTAAATCCTATCTAAAACCACACTGGTGTCAAGAGAGCTGCCCCAGGGAAAAAGGATCCCTGATGAAAAATATGAAGGAGAACAAAATCAGACATGGATATAGAATTATTCAAAATTAGCTATATAGGATGGGCTTAGATAAAATGTAAGAAGCTGTCAAGAATCATACATGCTGTCAGACTTTTAAAAGACCTGACACTGAGAAAAAAGAGAAACTATATCTAGGGAATGACACTTGGCAATCCTTGGCCAGATTTATCTCACCTGAATAGTTATCAGCAACATAAAGGATGCCAGCACCACCTTTCCCTTGGCATGCAGGAATTGGACAAAGGTGCCAGTATCTCCTGGGTGTGAGCCCCAGCAAAGTGGATGAGGGGATGTGGGAAGGAGATGGGCCCACAGAGGTGCAACACGGGTGGTGCACAGCGTGTGCATTTTACTGGCATGCTGTGCTGCACTGGAGGCATTGTGCCTCTCCAAGGTATAATCCTTTTCAGAATTCTCCTCAGAGTTATATGAATCCACATCACCCTTTAATTAACACTGTGCCTAGGAGGCACAACTGAGCCTTTAGTATAGCCACAGGCTTTACAAACACCTTAACTTGCAAATTGCAGATAAAAGTACTTAATTTAAGTATAAACTGTCTCTTTCTTGTTTTTTAAGAAAGACCTTGATTTACATATGGAAGAGAAAGTAATTACTTTTAACAGATGTCACAGCTCTTAAAGAATATTTGATAATAATTAATCACTAAGAAAAAAAGAAAAACAACAGAAAGACAAAAATTTGATTAATTTCAGAGCTGCAGTCAAAACCCCAACCTCTGAAAGGAACTTTTACTCTGTTCTGTTCTACTCAATTATTTCCTATTCTATTCTTTCCCAGGTTTTACATTACATGTATAATTTTAACACTGCGGCATCTTTCCAGAGTACTACATTCAACAATATGATTGCATTCCATCATCTGTTCCATCAACTATATTTCATGAAGTGAATCAGAGCTGTGACAATTCAGTGTCATGCAGGACTGCCAGGCATCTTTCACAGTTCTCTAGCTACTGGATATATTTTTAATGTAGACTTCATCAGAGTTTATTCTCATCATAACATTGAGAAAGTGAATGCTAAGTGAATCTAATCCTGATGTGCCTCTACCCCTCCCTCCACCATCAGCATGTCAGAGCACTGGGCTTCTGTGTTTATAAATGGCATTTACCCTCCTATCTATCTATTTTGCTTAACTACTCTCTCAGCAGAGTGCAGAGAAGCAGAATCAGGATGCTCACAAGACCTTTGCTTGAATATTCGGCTCATGATCGTAGACAGACACCAGGGCATAAATGACATTTTTGGGCTATGTCAGTACAACATCACATGTGCCTACACCCAACAGCATGGTATTTCCACGAGTGTGAATAGATTTGCCCAGTATTTTTATTCCTCTATGGTTTCTTCTCTTTTAACTAACAGCTACTAGCAGCTTCTGGTTTAAATGGGATTGTGGCCTGAAACACAAAATATTTTACTCTGCTATTCAATGTTTTGCATCTTTTTCAACACATATATTCAAAGAAAATGGTTTATTTTGGAGTCCACATTAAAAGAGTGTTAGAAGTCATCAAAGAAAGTGGAGAGTAGAGCATATGCTGTTCTAAGGATGACTTCAATCCTCTAAAAATTAGAAGCCAAATTCTGCTCTCACTGGTATCAGTGGGAACACTTCCACTGACTCCAGAATATGAACAATCAGATCCTGTAATAATAAAACACAGACAGATATTGCTAAGGGGAAGTGCACAGGATATTTTTACTCAATATTAAAATATAAATGAGTATAACATAGGCCTAAAGGACAAGTTTTAGTGAGAAGAGACTAATGAATGAACCAGAATTTGCAAGGATCATACCATTATCTCTTTAACCTTTCTGAGCATCAGGGTGTATTTTGCTTGTTTGCTTTTATCACAGAAAGGTTTCTATAGTAAAGTTATTGCTACAGATGCTCAAGTTACCTGGAATTTATTAACTCCATTCATTTATGGAGTTTTACCAAGTGCTAGCTGATTTTGCTGTTGATTATAGCTTGTTTATTATAACCTATTGTATAATAAAAGAGGTGCTTTAGTCAAAAGTGATGGAGATATGTTGAGGATGTTAACTCAGACTTTCTCGTCCAAACCATGTCAGCAAAGGAAGTGAGCAGCCATTTCTCTCCCTCAGAAGGACCAGGCAATGAGCCTTGTTTCTTTCTCTGAAGCTAACATAAGTTCACTGTCACTCTTCAATGTGCAAGAAATCCTCTGTAAGCACAACTTGGGTCATTACAGACATCCCAAGCTGGGACAGAGGTGGCAGAGAGGCAGCCAGGCTGTTGACTTGTTTCTCTGTACAGCACACAGTTCTTGATTTTTTTCCCACAGCAGCAACAGACAAATCTGTAAGTTCATAATATAGTTCCAGTCTACCTTCCACATCATTTACTTCAATTGGGTTTCTAATGCAAGAAGGAATCCAGCTTTAGAAGAGTTCCTTGGGGCAGGTAATGTTAGCATTGGATAGTTAAACCAGGTTTTCCTTCCTATGACAGAAGGCCAGTTGTGGTATCAGTCCCAACAGTCATCAGCATCCAGGAAAAACTTGCCCTCTGCCTCTCAGGAGGCATCCTCTCTTGGGATATATCAGAATCAGCAGTCATATTCTTCCTGCAAATACCTGTGATGGTCTGAAGTACAGGTTGTCCCGCCATAATGAGAGGGAAGCTCAAGGTGAATTTGTACGTAATAGGGCTGCAAGTTAATGCATCATGGCCTGAGGGTAGCCCATGGAGTTGAATTGGTCATCAACAGCTTAAAAACCACAACCAAGCAAAGAGCATAAGAACAAAGAACAGAAAAATGAGTTATGAAAGCAGGACTTTCTGGTGTTTATGGTCCATTGATTTGACACTTCTGCCATCTCTGGTTCTAAATGACTGGGTAAGACTGTTCATAACCATGAGGGTCACACATTCATTCAAAACTGGGCAGAAAAAATGAAATCAGATTATTTCACTGATGCCCCTGACTAGGGAGACTCCATGTATTTGTGAGGGATATGTTTTAATCTTCATCCAAAAAAGAAGTGACCTCTCATGGCAGGCCTGATAATTTAAGGTCTTCTCGGGTTTTTGAATGATGCTACTGTAAGTAGCTAAAAATTGTTTAATAAACATCACTAAGTGGCCTGGCTTTAAACCAAGCCTGTCATCTAGTGGAGTGCTATGCTATTCCAACTTTAATCTAGATAACTGGCACACATAAAGTAAGGAAACACAAATGTGACACAGCTGCAGCTAGTCTGATGGAGCTAAAAGGTTTATCAGTGTTTTATGCCTGCGATATGAAACCACTTATTGATGGGAGAATCCTATGTGCAAAAGAGTGTCAGTCAGATTGCTTTGATATAATTGGTTCCAAAAATATTGGAGATTTAGAATTTATGGTGCCTTCAGTTTACGGTAAAATGCTTCTTATGGTATTACTTCAGTAGACATTAAAAATGGTGCAGAACTATGGCCAAACTTCACAGGTTACTGCCCAACATGTGCAGGAAGCAAGGTTTTCAGTAAAGAGTGGGTTAATGATCCACAGTCCAAAGTAAGGCAGCTGACATAACTTCGAGTGATTTGCTAAGCAATCCATGTGCCCTTTCTGAATAATGTATCTGAATGTGACAGGAAAACACAATGTATGAATTAAATTTACTAAATTAGAGTCGGTGGAGTAAATTAAATAAATAGGGTGTGATCCAATTGGTTTTGTCAATAGTGCATTGATTATAATGCCACATACTGTACTAAAAATCTAATAAATACAGAAAGTCAGCTGGATAACTAGAGCATAAGTACGCCAAGTTCTGACACTTGAGGCAGATATAAGTAACCTTATTTGTGCTCTAGAAGAAAACAAAAAAAAAGACACTATCAGTTACCCTACATTTCAAAACAGGAAACAGGTGCTCAGAAAAGAAATAGATCTGCTCCTTTAATTTTGGACCTTGAGACAATATGGAGGAAAATCAATTCTGGTAGTAGAAGAGACAGAGAACAGAAATATAAACCAGAAGTTCTTTGCTCAACCAAGCTGTACTGAACCTGTTATTAGGTCTATACTATATGCTTTGTTTCTCAAGAAGTATCCCTACAAAGGTATAACATGCTAGTGTGATCACAATATTGCTTGAAAAACTCTGAAATAGCTGCCAGATTTACCAGTGTGTCACTGGGATGCAAAAAAAACGATAGCTTTGGCTTCTTGCTTTGCACCAAACTAAAGAATGCTGTACAGAGTTGAGTAAATATCTATGCACAGGCTTGCTCTCCTGGGGCAGTAGCATCCTGTCATCCATTAAATGCTTGTAGAGGTTTTCTGAGACTAATGGTCCAACCTGGAGGCTGATGTAACCTCAGCAGCTCACACCAGACTGCACAGAATTGCTCAGGCTGGGCAGACCTGGTACCACCAGCAGATGGGAAAAATTTTTCTCTGCCTATGCCAATCAAAGCTGCATAATTTACTCCAAATACTAATAGCTGTCACAAAGCTGTGAGCTAGCGAAGACAAAACAAGGCAAAAATACTGAGGGTGGCTGCTGGCAGTGACAGCAGATTCCAGAGCTGGAAGTCATCTAACTGGCTTGTTTTTGAAAAGACTGTAACTTTACATAGCAATTCTCCCTGATTCCTCTTGGCTGTTAGGCACTGTCACCAGATATATTCAAAGCTGCCATGTTTATTTTGTTTTTTTATTGGGTCTCCAAGATAACCTTCATAAAAACTTGCATGTTTTCAAACGGTATCAGGATTTTAGGGCTTGGTTGATAAGCATTTGTGACTAATCTGATTTAGGGGAGGATGACATGCAATTAGGCTGATGATCAGCTTGCAGTTTGTGACTGCTAAGTCCCTATAAAGATGCCATTCTCATTTTTATGACCTGATCACACCCCTCCCCAGAAAACAGTCCAAGAAGCTCCAGTCCCAATTATTCACAAGAGTCTGATCCAGAAAAGTAAACATTTGAGAAAGTGTGAAATTTTAAGCATTTGGGTAGTTCTACCAGCTTCAACCTCCTCATGATATGCTGGATCAGTCTCAGACTAGAGCGAGATATCTGTGAGAATGTAACTAGGCAGTATTCTGCTTATACCCCTCCAGTTGGGTTGTGCAATGGTTTCTTTCACACTGGAATGTAAAGAGTTGAGCATTTGTTTGGAAGCTTGGATGTTAGTGTAGAATAGTGGCATTTTCCCTCAATTAGATATATGTACGAAATGGATGTTGGGTGTTTCTAATGGTAAAGCATTATTCCTCTGTATTATGTATTTTGCCCAGAAAAGATGCATTTCCTCTCTCTGTAATGAGAGGCAGGGCACACAGTTTGGTGAATGTCTCTTTGCACACACAGACATGAGTGTATTTTATGTTAAAATGAAGTATATGTTGTAAAATACAGGCCAAAGACTGATTACTTACAAGGGTGGGTAATAGTATGTGGCTAAAGTTTAGGCAAGCACATAATTGTGTAATGAAATCACTTAAATGCATTGGAAAATTCATTTTCCTTTCACCCTTGGACAAACTGATCCGCATGGGAAGAAATGGAATTTTATGCTGAGGTTTTAACTTCTGTTCCCTCAGCCTTCTCGCATACCCTCTCGCCCTTTCTGCTGGGCCTACAGCTTTTACATGTCTCTCCATGACTCTCTTCCTTTTGTCTGCCTCCTCAATGGCTCCAGAGTCCTAAAGAAATGTTCAGCTTTGAAGACTGGCCTAAAAAAATGGTAATTTTCCAGACAAAGGCCAGGTGTTACTTCCAATTCATTCAGTATGCATCCCTATTATCCTGCGGGTCAGCTCCTGCCGGGCGCGCTCCATGGGTGTTCTGACTGCGTAAGGCCTGTGAGATTTGCCCCGTGTGACTGAACTGCAGATGGAACTTTCATATCTCTTATTTTAGCAGCAGTCAATTTGCTAAAGTTTCTTAATAGCAAGCTGGAAGGTGATTTCTGTGTCACAGCCTCACAGCTCTCCCTCACCAAGCAGTGGAGGAGAGGTGCGGCGCCCATGGTCAGAGGGCGGCCGGACGCGAGAGCTCCAGCCTGCGGGCAGGGTGACGGTCTGCAGGCTCCCACCGCGGCTGTGCCACTACAGGGGGTGCAGATTTTGAACTTGGCTCATCAGAACCTGGCTCATCGAGCCTTTCCTGCTCCCCTGGGAGAGGGAATATCAGCTCCCCTCACAAGCAGTGCAGCAGGAGGAGATGTGGGCCAGGCTGTGTAGGGCGCACCAGGGCTGCCCATCCTCCTGGTCAGGGAAGCCTTGGCAGAGCTGGCACAGGCCTTGAGCAGCCTGCCAGGATTCCACAACTCCTTCTGGAGGCACCGGCATCTGTGCAGATACGTCTTCGTAGCAAGGTCAGCCATTTCAAGCAAACAAAGAGCTTGGATCATTGTTTACTCTCAGGACAGATTATTTTTCTCTATCTCTGCAACCAGGGTTAGATGAGAAAAAGAAACAACCCACCCTTTGTCAATATACTGTATCCAAATCAAACTAACACATTTGGTTTCTGCTAGAAAACAAAGTGAAGTTTCAGTTTCTAAATAAACCATTTATGGAATCATCACTCTGGAATTCTGCCTTTCTTTCCTGTGTCTCCTTTCTGATGGAGAGAAGAATCATCTTAGATAAGTAATGCTATCTGCAGGTGCCTATCTCCAGTTAAAGCCAATTTTCTTTTAAAGAAATGCTAAATGCTGCTGAAAATCCCAGAAGTTAGAAGCTGAGATGTCATTCAAAACCTTCCTTTTGAATTCTCATCACCTCAGATTCAGGTATTTGTGGTGATTCCCCTTACATTTTATGACTGGAAAACCTTGAATCATATTCAGTGATAGCTAGATCAGGCTCAGGATATTTTACTGCATTTTCTTAGTCAAATCAAATGTCTTGTTACACAGTTACAGGATTAAAGTAAACCAACACGTCACTACAGGACCACTAGAATACTTGACTTTATTAGTTTCATACTTAACAGAAATTTCTAGAATAAGGTTAAAATTGTGCATTAATAATTTCTTACTTTTGAGTGAGTTAACACCTTTCTTTTATATTTTATTATGTGCTTTTGTTGCTCAGAGTAAGCCATGCAATAAACCATCTAAATGCTGAGTACAAAGAAGGAAAAAGAGAAAAAAGATTTAAATGAGATTGGGACATCATAAATAAATGACTCATTGCATTAGGAAAAAAAAAAGAAATTTTTCTGCAAGGCACCCTAAACCAGCGATGTTATGGAGAGGATCTCAGCAAGGCAACAAAGGTGATGGAAAAATATAATGAGTGGCAGTGAGGACTCTGTGCTTATAGAGTGTCTGTGAGAGCAGCTGGGAGTGGGCTCGGACATTAAATAGAAGCAATGGTTATGATTAAGCACAAACAACAACAACAAACCCGTGTTTTGACTGCAAGACAGATGACTTGAATGCAGCTACTCACGGTTTTTGCTGGAGAGGGTGAGAGGAAATGATCAGCTAAGCCCAGGATGTCAAACCACAACTTCACCTCAATGTGGTGAAAGGCACATTGGAATGTGAATCTTTAAGTGTGTGTTCAGATTTCATTACAGCCATGGAAGCTGGCGGGTGCCTCTGCGTGAAAGTGTTTAGCAGAAGAGAAATGGACTTAATCATGGGCTTGGATGCTCTTCTGTGTTTCAAGTAGACAGTGGTGAAAGTGAAGGTAATGTGAGGCCTGTAGTTACAGGGGTTTTGAATATCTAAACACTATTTCACAACTTCTTTTTTCCCCATCCAGGGTGAGTTTTTATAGTTTAGCCTTTAATCTTTTGAAGCAGAAATTTAATACATTAGTGTTGACAGATTGTTAACTATAGCAGCAATGGTGAAGCTTCTATAATATTAACCTTTCAAAAAATAAAACTGCAATAATGATGTTGTTTCCATTAGACCTTTCAGATCACTTACAAATTATCTGGAACTCCTACTGTTTATTTGTTTATACTTTAGATTGTTGCCCCAAGCACTTAAATAATTGTAATAAAATAATAATAGAATTAAGATTAGATAAATTAAGTGGAAATGAAACTGAATACATTTTCCATGACAGCTGGCAAGTCCCATTCTGTGACTGCTCAGAAAGAGAACTGGAATTTTTATGACAGTAGACAATAAGGCGATCGTGTACAGGATGTAACCCAATGCTCAAGAGGAGCAGTGTGCAAGTGACACATCAACAAAAACAAACTTGTTTCATTTATGTACTATTAATTACCATAACTTACATAATCATGGACATCTGTTCTCCCTTTCTCATACATGTATCTATGCACAGATAATTACCACTATCTACTGGTCAGAAGAGTAAGTAGCATAATACAGACATAAATAGATTATAGCATATAATTGTATATTAGTATACATATATTTTATATATATATATATATATACAGATAAGACCATCTCCATTTTATTAATTCATACATCACTTTGCAAGAGATTTTTTTTTAGATCATAAATTTCACATTGAAACTGTAATACCTTGTTCCAACTTGCATACTTGGAAGAACATTATAGAGAAAAAAGAGTGAATAATTTTTAGCTAATCAAAAATTAAGTATGACAATATCAGTTTAGCATCTTTTCTCATGATTGTTCCAAAACACTGTTTCAAAAGATAAAAAGATTTTGTCTTCCAACTAGACTATAATCAGCTCTAATATAGTTGTATTCTTCTAAAAGAAGCAGCCACTGTTTTATTGCATTGTTTAGATAAAAGAAAAAAGCAACTGGTGCATAAATTACAATCCTTAGGAAACAGGAGTTTTTCCACATTGAGTTTCAAGTACTTTAGGGTGATACTTGTCCCATGAAATATTTTATGACTGTCCCTTTCCAATAACTGTACTTTTGGAGCCCAGAAAGCTGTTTTCCTGGAATGTCACATAACAGAATCATAGAATGGTTTACATTGGGAGTGACCTTAAAGCTCACCATGGAGAGGGGCTGTTTCTTTTTGTGCCTAAAGTTTACCAGGCACGTATCTTCTATATACAAATTAAGGGTTAGTCAAGAGCACTCCTCTGTTAAAAGTGATATTTTATAACAAAGAAGTGGAAATACCCACATACATAAGGTTAATAAACGTACTTTATATTGATTAATAAGTACTACTCTGAGATAGGTAAAAGCAAAAACTTTAACTTACATTTTTAAAATCTACAAGTTTTCAAAGGCTGCTGATATTTAATGGGCTTTATTAACTTTTATAAATTTTGAAATTTGTATGCAATTGTACATACTAATTTAATTTTAAATTTCATCTTACCTAGTCAATGGGCCTGACTTGCATTTCTGTAAACTGCTGTTGGATGACAAGTCAAAAATTAGTTATGATGTTTTTCTACAAGTGTCCTGGAAAACATATCCTGAGTTAAATAACTCTAAACAGCAGGTACTGAATTACTGCTCCCACTTTAGTTAGAAGGATAACTAATCAAATTAATCTAGATGTGCCCTTGGTTAGAGGAATTCCTGCATGTGACAGAAAATTGCTTCTCCATGTTTAGCTATTTCTGAAAACACTATTAACTGTAGAATGGATAATTAACTTATTTACTGTCTTTTTTCAGCCTCCACCCTTTTGGTCAGTGCACAGGGATTGTCCCACCAGCTGGAAGGAACTGGGAATACCAAGATGGTGAGGAAAGCTTGCCTTACTGAAAGTACAAGAAACTGTTTATGTACTGCCAAATACTCATTGGGAAAAAGAGCAAGACACAGACAATAAAATTCTTGCATCTGTTGACCATTTAATCTTCTATTCTGTAAATAACATCATGTAGCACTGTATATTACAAAAGAAAAAAGAAATAAACTTATACCACACAGCTGTAGGAGAACCTACTGGACATATCTTCCCTATTAGCCAGTAAAGCAGATTAGTTTGTATCCTGAGTCCTGAGGATTTAGATAGCTTCCACTCTTTTTACTTTTTTCTTTCCAGTATATATGTTTTCAGTCTCTAGTGTAGTAATTCAATAATTTATTCATTTCAGTCTTGCGAAACTACTTACATACTGTGCTTCTGTTCTATTTCTTTGGAGAGAGGAAAACTCAAAAGACCACCAGGCAGAAAGTCAAGTCATCAGTCCATGGTCCCACTGGGTTTGTGGAATTAAGGGATGAAATCTCCGCTGTTGTACAATGGTCCTTGAGGAGGCTGATGACAACAGGGAAGGAGAGAAAGATTGGGAAATAATTATTTATTTCATCAGTTTATGACTTCTGAGTAACTGCCCCACTGTTTTAAACCAGTAAATTTTTCCTCTGCCTTCACACCTTCACATCAAGAGTCTGATATACACTGGAAACAGATGGAAGACAATATTTGAGTCGATCCTGTGGTTTCTAAAAGGTAATGGGTATGAGCAGAAGTTGATATATAGGTATAGCTATAGATATGGATAAGTCAAGGAAAGGAGACTGAACTTTGTACTGCTCCATGTCCCCATGTCAGGGGGGCGGGGGTGGAGCAGAGAGTTTTATTTTTGTGTCCAAACTGTGTTGTCCACTACTGCAAAGAAAAAAATCTGGAGTTAATTTACTGAGCCATGAAGCTTCCCTCCTCCTCCTCCTTACTGTAAGTGTGCTAAAATAAGGTTTGGTAGAACAAGGAAGAAGCTGTGACTGGATATGACTGGCCTCTCTGACCTGGTTAAAACTAATGTTCTGATCTACCCTGTACACTGCCCACTTTACACCCATTAAAATCCAAATTAACTCCAGAGAAATCAATGTCATTTTAGTGTGACTGAAAAAGATTTCTTTTTTTTTCCTAATAAAATTTGTGCCAAGTAACATTGGCTCTAATGGTGTAATCTTATTCCTTTAAAAATGTAGTGCCTCCTGTAACCATTTTTTTCTGAATAAAAATGTTTTATTTTTCCTTAAAAATTGCTGTATTTTAAAGAACATTTTTTCCTCAGCACCTGCTTCATCTTTTGTTCCACAGATAATTTCTCATTACCCAGGTGTCCTCTTATGGACCCACAGAAAGATTGGGCCTAGTTTAAGTGTGAAATAATCCTGTTGCTTCTATCTGAGAATGAATGAGCCCAGGATTAGATCAGATAAAACACACTTGAGATAAAGTGCACAAGGTGGATTATATGAGAAAAGAGGATTTAGTGAAGAACATATCCACAACTTTTTGTTAACATAGAGAATGGTATCTTTTGTAAGCAACATTTATGGAAACTCAACTGGAGGTTTAAAAGCTATGTCTTTTGTTGTACATTTCTCTGCATACATTTGCTTTGTAGCTGGTAGCTTTAACTTTGGAAGCCATGCTGGGCCTTGACTCATGCTCATTTTGCTTAATGAAAAGCTAAGGATGTACTTTTACTCATAGATTCTTGTTTTGTTTTCTTTGAAGTTTATTAAGCTATCCAGTAAGATGGGAGGTTCATTAGGTTGTTATTATCACGGCCGCAAATTAAGCATCTGTTCCCTGGGGAGTTATAACCTTCAAGTGGATGTCAGAGCCATACTTATTACAATATTTACTTAATTACCAAGTTAGTGCTCTTGTCATATAAAATACAAACATGGACTCTGCTGTCCATGTTAGCCATATACTCTCCACCTGCTAAATTTTTAAGATATACTCATTTCTTTGAAGTACTCTTAAAATATGTACCAATTTTTTGATAAACAATTATTGAAAAAAGTAAACTGAGATTAATTCACAGTTATGAATTTAAGGTATCATCAAGAATATTCAAAAATGCTAAAGTATCTGACATTATAAATTACTTTAGTTTCACATCTAGAGACAAATGTAGTTTCAAATATCAACAGATGCATCACAATATTAGCAAATTATGATTTGCCAAAGCCCATCAAAAGTCAGCATCACGGTATGTTTGGTCGAGTAGCTGGTTGGACATCATTGGCCTTGATGGTACCACTCAGGCAAGTACAAGGCTGGAGCACATATCTTTTATGAAAACTCTGGGAATTTCACCTAAGAGGGAAATTGCCACCACAAATATCTGAAAGTCATTATTTGTCATAATTTTGTGGCTTTTTTCCCTCCTCTTCAGTGCTGTAATTAACTAATGTTGTAAATTACAGAATCACCAGATCTTCCCTCTCTAGTCTTCTGAAAATGTCAAGCCATATAAGCTCAATAATATTATTCCCTCTTCTCAGACATGACTTGTGTGAACAGGTATGAATCTTGGGAGGACATCAATACCACGAGACAATGTCTATACCTTTATAATATATATAATATCTTTATAATATAAAAAATGGAAAATTCGTGTCCATTTTCACTTCAGAAACTGCATTTGGACTTTATAGGGTTGTTTTGTTTTTACTCTGACAAACTCATAATTGTATTGCCATCTACTACATACTACAAATATCTTCTTATTGTTCATATTTTACACAAAAAACTATCAGTACGTGATAATGCACTGTTTGACATGGTGCATTCTTCCAGCACTTTTCAGTGTAAAGAAAACCTGTAATTACTTAACTTTGTTGAAGCTTTTCCTGGAGATTTTTTTTTTACCCCAGCTATAGAGGGAATGTAGACTTCTAAATCCAGGTCCCTTCAAATCACGGCATGGGAACAACTTCCACTGTTTCTGTAAACTCTAGTTAATATAAACACACTCCTTAAATGAAGGTTTTAAATCCCCAGTTTTAAAGAAATAATGGTTGCATCCAAGTCTGGAGTCTTTCCTGGTTCTCCCATAAGAAAGAAAGGCCAAATTAACTGAATAGTTATCTACCAATGAACATGAATTCTGAAACACAAAATATTCCTGACTTGCTTTGAAATTTTCAACAAACATGTTAAACACTCCAGCTCAATAAAAAAGTGATTTTCCAGCCTGAGTACTTCAAGAAAACTCTCAGTTGTTTTTAGTAGTTTCATATAAACTGTTTTGATGTGAAATACTGAGATACTGAGGTCCAGTATAAGTGATGACAAACTTTTACTGTCTTTCTCTAGTAGAAGATATCATAGAAATAAATCTTTTCCTAAGAAACTCTGTATACTAAATACAAACTCAAATGCTTAAGTGCTTGCTGTGCCTTTTTGATAAGTTTATATTAATTAGCTTGGAAATTAATTCTTGGAAAGAATTTTGAAAGCTTTTCCTAAAAAAAAAAAATAAAAAACAATATTAGTGCCTGAAAATATGATGATACCACATTTTGGTGCCCACTGAATCTCAACTACTACAGATGAGTGTAAAATTCAAGCTATCATCCAACAAAATCCCAACCCAGTCTCTATATGTCTCAATTTTGGTCTTTCTTTTGAACTTGACTTCTTAAAAATTCGTAGCTCATACCGTTTGCAAAGATGAACTTGTTTTTCATTCAGTTCTTAAAAAAGATCACAAAATGTTAAAAAAATAACCTTGCAAAACATCGAAAAATTGTTAATAATTTTATTCTTTTTTGCAAGAATGAAATAATTTTAAAAGTTTAAATAAACTGATTAGTTTCCATCTTGTCATCTAACAATAATTAAAATGAGAAAACCCAAGAATATCAGTTATAACTCCAGCCATCAGGGACTCTTTTATAATTTTAGAGAGGTCAGACACCACTAAAGTTATTTAAAGATATATAAATGTCAACAGAATATGACTCTTACTCTGAAGTGTCTGGAGTTTCTCAGATGTACTCAAATACTGGAAAAAGAGAACAACATTTTACATAATCTGTAATAATTATGGTAAAATAATAATGAGAATATTCTCTGGTGAATTTTGTTCTATGTTTTCTTAAAAATAGATTTGTGATTAAAAATAATCATCTGTAGTTACATCCACAGAGCTGTTTAAGCTTTTTTATCACTGTTAATGAAAATATGGTTATACCTTCTATGAAAAGTATATTTCTCAACATGATGTGCTGTAAACAACATGTCTTTAGGCTATTTTTGACCTTTAACCAATGGGAAAGGTCTGTCTAGTTGATCTCATCTAACTACACAGCAGGTACAAGGAATTAAAGCAATTTAGGTTGAGTCCTGGTACAATATCAAGTATCAGACAATGTTTTCCAAAAGGAAATACTTAACAAGTTTGTAATTCACTATTACATTTATCTACTGAAAGAGGTAAAAGAGAAAAAAAAAAAAAAAAGTGAGCACGTTCAACAGTGTGGAATCCCATGTAAAAATCTATGATATCATTGTTGTTTGTAAAAGTTGGCAAAGAAGATTGTTATGAGCAAATTAAAAGAAAACAATCTACTCTAGATCTACACTGTGTCAGACTGCTTGTAAGGTCATACAAAAAAAGCAAAACATTAAATATGGGGCTTGAACAGCCCTAAGATATTTGCCAGACTTTTAAACTGAACTGTTTTTCAGTGGGAGAGCACAGTACACAAGAGCTTAACATGATTTTTTAAAAATTTGTTTCTTTAATTTTTTTTTTTTACACTAATTTACTCCTTAACAGCACATGCATAATCTGAGGGGAGATCTTTGCTTTTGGTAACTTCACAGGCCCCATATTCACAATTCTGGCTCTATTTGTTTGTTCAGATGGAGCCTGACCCCTCTCCAAGGACTAGGAACTTGGGATAAACACATTACTTTGTTAGCAAGCTGGAAAACCAAGAAAATTATCCAGGATATGGTGCCATCATGTGAGGAATGGGTGTTCCAGAGGTTTTGTGAGAATAAGCCAGTTATTTGCCTTGAATTCTTGCAAAGCCTATTCCAGAAATTGTCAGAAACAAGGGGACAGTCCAGAGGGGATGTGATCCAAAGGGATCATCAACTTCCAGTGACCAAATCTAATCTACACACATATTCAGCTGCTATTCATTAAAAAGGTACAAGGCCAAATCCTTTAAAACGTGCAATCAGGATGAAAGTTTTCAGACACCTTAGATCCTCCTTCTGGTGCAATGTGGGAGAACCATGATCCCTATGCATACCCAGGTTTCATCAAATGACCAAAACTGAAATAGAACTTAAATTTTGCATAGTTTTGAACAATTTTGCTCATCAATTTCCCTGTTGCCTTTAACCGTTTTCTTCTTCTGATGTTTGTCTTGAATAAGAATCACCTTAGGCAGCCTAAACATTTGTTTGAAACATTTTTTTTAAGGAGATACCTTATAGTGTCATTATTTATCGGTGTATATCCTTAGAGAATATTCAAATGTTTCAAACTGGAAATGGAGCATGATGCAAGGCACTATAGAGCAGATGCTAAGCTTGAAGTGCTTTTAGGAATACATATACCACATTTTAATTTCAACTCCTATTATTATACTAACTAGTCACAAAATGGCTTCCTATTTATGCAATATGTTATCTGTAATGTCTCTTAAATTGAATAGATGAGTGCCTTCTAATAATGTATGTTTACTTCATGAACTTGTGGGCAATTACATTGTAATTATGTCTTTTGTAGGTCCTTTTTTGCTGACACATAGTGCACCAGTGCATTTTAAGTGTAATTGCAGTTCTCCCTACCATTTAGGAAAGCTGAACATTGTTAAAGGTTTGCAAATTACCTACACTTAGACCATAGCAAGTAGGCAAATTAAATGGCAGTGTCAGTAATATTACAATGTAAATTGGTGGCAAGCATAATCCAAGGTAGAAGCATTTTTACAGAATAATGTTTACATAGAACATCGAAACAGAAAACACAAATATTCCCAAACTTGTAAAAGCACATAATTTTTATACCTGAAAAAAGACATAAAGCAGACAATTTACATAGCTATCAACTAGCCAAAGAATCAAATATGTATTTACACACACACATTTTGTTCTGCTGGGCTATACAGTCATCTTACAGAAGAGAAAGGTATGCCCAAATGCCAGCATGTCAGAACACCATTCTTCCTACCCTTGGGAATAGTGCTTCACCAGAGAAGCAAGAAAATATATTCTCAGCATCCTGAAAAGCTCTGGAGAGAAGCAGGGAAGGAGGGAAGCAGGGAGGGAGACCTTCCTTGCAGTGAAAAGTGGATCTTTCCTACTCCATTCTCACTAGACCTTGAACTCACCAGAAGGAAGCAACCAACCTCATCACAAATCATGCTCGTTCCTCCTTTTTTCCTTAGGGTAAAGGTATATGCAGGAACATGGGGCAGCATGTCTTCATCATGCTTTTGGCTCCTCAACAAATCCATGGAGTAGATTCCCAGGTGAAGTCAAGGTAGGAACCCCATAGTTGATCATGATCCTTGCAGAGGGTGGAAATCTTAATGCCAAGCAAAGATAGGAATCCTTTATCCCTATCCTTATTCCTGCTGAGCAGTGAGCTGAATCTCCCAGGCAGCTAGAAGAGCAAAGGCAAGATAAACCTCATCTCTTGTTGATGGCATGAGGCCTTATTTTCCACAGCTGGGACTCCAGGACTGTTTGACTGGTGCTTAGAATTACAAAATCTGGTTAATACATTTTCAGCCTGACATTATAAACCTGTTGTCTGCGTGCTATGTTATTATTCACCTCAACCTCTGGATCACAAGATTGCATTTCACTTTCATTTTTTAACCACTTTGAGGGTAAAACAGAAATTTCAAAGCAGAGAATATTTTTATTTGCCCAAATTTTTCAATGCACACGAGGCACAATTACAAAAGTACAACTTTTTAAACTACAGACTTGATATATTGATGTTTTTTTCAAGAACTGACACTTGGAAGGTTGGTGGTATTTTTACTATAGGAATTTTAACTATCGTTTGCATGGACATGTCACCACAGAATTTTTTTAAAGTAGATTTATGTCGCCCTATGGGGCTTAAGGGGATAGTGATTATTATACACTGAGAAATGTGCATTTAGCTTACAAAACCAATGTCCCACAGAGGTGACCACTCTAGAAAGACCAGCAACATCACTTAAGTAAATTAAATTTGAAGTACTGTCCTGTCACTTCATGCCTCTAGGCCAATCACTCACTGGTGGAGACATCCTGGTTTTGGATTAAACCAGCTCAACCATGCAAACTGTAGCCACTGCATGGGAATGAGCATCTGGGATTGACAGATCACAGATCACGGCAGTAGAGGCCACAAGTCCAATGACATAATTTTTATTTAGAGCAAAATCCTAGTGGCATTTTGGTAGAATTCAATCTTCAGTAAACATTTATCAGAATAAACCCAGGGGGATGTATGCTGATCTCATTTGCCTTCTTTGCAACTTGGAAGTAGGAATGGAATTCCACTGGTGAAAATCAGAACCATTTCCTATGGCTGAATTCAAAAATTGGTATGATAAAATGAAAACAATCACATTACCAGGCCCAGCACACATAGGCATAGTAAGCTCTCAAATTTTCTGTATTCAGAGTTCCCGGGGATTTAGAATTCCTCCTTCTGTTGGTGTTTCTAGCTGAAACTGAGGAGTGCAAAATACACAATATGACGCACACCCATTAAGTGGCTGGTGGTCATTTCTCCGTGACTGGTGAGAAGGAGAGAGGTTTGCAGAACACTGGCACAACATGGACACAGAGATGTTAATTGTGCCTGGCCTTCCAAAGGCCAGCATGGAAAAGGCAAAACACCCAGCCACTCTGAGGGACCCCACGGCTGTTCTCTTCTTTTTGGTTCTCTGAAAGCACGAGAATCAGCAGGACACAGTGATAAATTGCAGGCTTCTTACTAAAGCCTTACTAGCAGCTTTTTTGTCACCAGCTGAGATGGTTCAACCAACTCCAGCCCCATCTCTAGTAACTCCTGTTTGATTGAAATCTACCAATAAGTGCTACAATTTAAAGAAGTCAATTAGTAGTAGTCTGAAGTCTGACAGTTTGCACAGCCACAAAAATAATCTCATGCACACAGGCCTCCCTGTACTTCTACACCAGTTTTGTATTCACCTTTTTACACTAAACACAAAAAGATTTTCAGTAAACATCAGTGCTAAATGCTATTCTACTTAAATGGACATAAATTATTCAACTACCACAATTATTGCAAAAATGTAACTTTTAATATGGGGAGAGAAAACCCTTAATTGTTATATTCAGTAACTATTCTTCCATACTCACAATGGACTTAGAAGAGAACAGCAAAGAACTGAAGAACCCTGTTGCCAAACACAGCCCTTAAATTACCAGCTTGTCTATGGAGCTTTTTCCTTTAATGCACTTAGGGGAAATAGCTCATCACTAATGATTTGGAAACACAGATCACATAAATCCTCAACTCAAAGTTGAACAGTAACCCGAGTCTTAATACACAAGTTATGTCTCCTTCCTCTAATACATATACAGTTAAAAAAATTAATAACACCAAAATACCATGTCAAGTGCAATGGTTTCCCTACAAACTCTATCACCTGTTTATCTCTAACCCTCAGTACTAACGCTAAATTGGGCCTCATGAATTATTCATGAGGGGCCCTTTAATGGGATCATTTTTCCTGGCTAGCACTGACACTAATGCTAAGAAAAATCTCTTGACATTAATCTTGGGTTGAAGAAAGCCCCAAATACCTGGTTTTCTTCTGAATGTTCTCTTTCCTCCTATTTAACACATTGCAGAAACCAGTCATTCTACATCTCTGTTATGCATGAGTGTGGGCATGGGAAGACAGAAGGGACGATACAAGGTCGGAGAGGGAATTTGTAACATTATGATTTTTACATTGAGAACTCTGGAGTCTGGTCCAGCTCACATTAAATTTAAATGAAAGTTTCTTTTTTTTTTCTTTTTTTTTCTTTTTTTTTTCTTTTTTTTTTTTTTTTTTTTTTTTTTTGAATGTATATTCTCTCGGAAGGAAATGGGATATCTGTTGAAAAAGACAAGCAAACTATGGATCTCTAACTGCATTCTTTATCTAAACTGTCTAGAATTTATTAAAGCCCATCCTTTCTGCATTAGTTTATAGCTATTCTAATGATGAAGTGATTTAGGGTGTTTTTCAGGGCTGATTACGAGAGTAATGGGCTCTGGTCTTACAATTGCAAATATGACTGTTTTCAGAGCCATAAAAAGTCAGAAGCATGTTTTGGCACATCCTAAAGACAGAGTTGTTTTTAGTTTATGCACTAAGACTCCTGCAAAATATTATCCAAATTACAATCTCTGCCCTGAAGAAAAATTTCTTTCAATGTCTTAGAGAATAGTGAATTACAGGATAAAATGTAGCTTGTTGGCAAGTGCTGTATAACAGGAATCCCTCCACACAAACTCTTGGGTCATATGATATAACTACTGACTTGCTTCATTTTTCTAAACCAAAATACCTAAAAAGCAATACATTTATTTTTTTTTCAGTTGCAGCTTTCTGACATCTATAATGGTTTTGTGTCTAAATCTGACAACATCTGTAACAAACTGAAGTGACTGTTACTGCTGGAATGTCCTGAAGGCTTTTTCTGTCGGAGGAGATGACAGTAACTTTTCCCATGCAGATTAAGCTGGTGTTTACAGATTTGCCCTGGGTGTGCATTTTTATCCAGCTGTGATCAAGTAACACTGCCTGATGAGTGCCAGACAGATCTCCTGATATGAAGGGCTTACATGCCCATCAATTCTGTGCAGAACATGGTTCTAATCTGGACACCACAGCAAAGTTCAGTTATTGTTTGATTTTTATTTTCCCTTCATTCCCTTCACACTAAGGTGGAATACTCAAGTGAGAATGCAAAATCTTTGCCATTTGAAAATCTCCTTGCCATTTGACAGAAACTAGCATTATGTGGATTTAAAGTTTTTTTTTGTTCAGCCTTTCAGTTCTCTACACTGAGCTCTAACAGGATTTAAAAACAATTAGAAGTAGTGTGGGTGGTTTAACAATTGAGAGTTTAGGATTTTATTAATTCTTTCTTTTTTTTTTCCTCGATGAATATGTTTAATTTGAATGTTGTAATAATCTGAAATATGGCAAAATATAGGCTCAAAAACTTTTCCCCATCAATGAAAGTGTGTGGTCAAGAGGTTGTTTGCCTTTGTGGGATGTGAAGCTATACACACATCATAGTGTGATGTACACACATTGTAGCATGGTGTGCTACTTTGAAAGTACCAGTGGTTGCAGATTGTTTTCTTAGAACTCCCTGCTATTGAAGCTGGAAGAAGTTCTGTTTCCTAATATCTGATCCCCTGTTTGGAATCTCTAATACATGAAAGGATAAAAGAAAAGCCCATGTCATACTTTGAATTTGAACTTAAAACGTATTTCTAAACATTAGTAATATTAACATTGCCTGAAATACTAGCAACTTATTTTATATCTGTTGTGTGGTTTAAAGCTGTAAAAGGAGTACTTAAACTTGTGGGGTAAGTTCAGCTTTTTTATCAGAATTTCCACTGCTTTCCAAGACTAATTGATCCCTACTCATATCAGTGTATGTGAAAACAACATTTTCCATTCCATTTCCTGTTTACTTCAAACTGCCACACAGTTTGCAGATATTTCCTGCTCCGATATTAATTTCAATATGGGAAAGTATTAAGATCCCTCATCCCATTCATAGCCAGCTCTGTATAAATTTATTATCCTCACAAATTGCAAGGCAGATTTTTCCAGAAGCCAGCATGAGGAGGTACAAATTTAAAAAAAAAAAAAAATCATTTGTTTCTATCAAGAGCTTACATAGAACATCTTTGTATTTGTTATATGACTTATATTTGTGCTGCGGGCATCAAAGGTGCAGCAAACACTGTTGAAAAAGTGATTCCAGAATCTGGTGCAGAAAACCAGTACTGTATGAGGAGTATTATTCTTTTCCAGCTGTGAAATGGTCAGATACTGGTAAGGCCAGGGGAAGGCTGAGTTAGAAAACCTTTCACTTCTGGGTTACAAGTTCAAATCTGGACAGGTCCTCGGTGTCTGGAAGCCTTTACCATATGGTGGTTTTCTGGTGACTTCCATGGAACATATTGGTGGGCTGCTCCAGACCCAGTGGGGAGATGTCCACCTCACAAAAGACGTCACTTCAGTTTGTTCTCCTGGCAGCTGTACCAGAGGAAGTGAGGAATAAATGGGCATAACCCTCCTCTCTCCCAGCCTTTGCTTTCACTAACCTGGCAGGCTATTACTGAGGAACCTGAACTTATAAACTGCAAGAATAGAGAACACACCACAATTGTACTCACCACTGAGTTCATAAATTGCAATATAAGCAGTTTGCCATGCCAGTTTCAAGTTGCTCTTTTGAAGGCACAGTTTGAAGCCAGACCATCCCAGGGGGGTGAGAAGAGGTGTGCAGCCTCCCAGATTAATTCCCTGTACAGAGGAAAAGCGCTCGCGGTACTGCTGTAAGAGCAAGCAGCCAGCTCTGAAGGCCACTAGCTAAGGATGAAGTCCATGGCTCTTGTCCCATCACTAATTCATCCCTGGGGTCCCTCCTCTGCTTTGCAGAGCACAGGAATGGAGAGGTTCACTGCAGTGCATCTGCATCCGTGCAATAGGATGGGATAACAGGTACAGCCCCAGAAACTCTTGGAACCTTTCTCCATAACCAGCTAAACTCAGCCTGTGTCACACATGTTATCTGTGCATTGTGAATGCATTACATATGTTCATATACATATGTTTATGTGCAGATGTGTGGTATCTCATTGGCTGACAACAATTTGGCTATTTTATAAAACTTGAAACTAGGTTCTTGTATTTTTAAGAGAGTTTATTAATTTTAATGTATCAGCCAACCATTAGCTCATGGAAAGCCTATAGATTTTTGATACTCAGCTTTAGCTTGCCAAGTTCTAATAATCATTAAACTCTAAGGGAAAAAAATTAATTGTAACCAGATTTTGAAAAACACTAAGCTGTTCTTTGACTACAGTTAGAGAACACAGAAAGCTGGAAGACTGCTTTCCTGGGGCTTATTTTTCTGGGTGTACTGAAATTCAGTATCATGCAACCACAATTGTAATTCTTTAAACTGACACTAACTTAGAGGCCAGATTTTAAATGACCTGTGGCTAGTTACATAAATACATTAAAAGCTGGCTTTAAATCGTATCAGTATCAAGTTTTATTCTGACAGTAACAAATTCAAGAAAGTTGCTCAAGCAGCCTTAAATTTATTACATAACTTTTTTTTCCTATTGCAATGTTACCAGTTTGGATCCCAATTAATGTTAAAATGTAGATGAACATTTCTGAGCCACTTTCTCAGCTGATGTAATACACGAAGCTCAAATAATGGCAGATTTATCTCTGAAAAATAGTTATATAGTTATATATTGCTATCTGATTTACACAAAATCTAGCTATTGGAGCTAATCAGATGTACCATTCAGCTAAGGATCTGCTTCAGAATCATTATTTTCTTTTAAAGTGTCAGGAGCATGACAAAAGAGCATATATTTAATTCATTTATTTCTTCATCCATTTCAATGAACATCGGATTTTATCCCTTTGTGCACAAAAATAAATCTCCACAGAGATTTTTATAGTACTTATTGATTTAGAAGGATTTGCTATACAATTTAATTTTGATTTGCCAGGGAAGATGTGTTTTTTAGCAGTTACCTGTCTATTATTCACTTAGCTAGGTGCCTGTATGAGCTTTACACTTTTAAAAATCCCTTTCAGGAGACTTAATTTTCACCTGCACATGCACTAGTTCCCTATTCTTCTTCACTGTCCTGACAATAAACCAAGAATCCTGGTACTCATTTCATTATAAACATTTTGTAAGCATCCCATAAAGATTACTTCTGAACACAACAGTCAGGGCTAGATATGAGCTGCTTTTCTCTGTGATGAAAGGCTGGTGTCTGATCAAATGAGCCATCCAGGCCCTAAAAAGGCTTTTAAAAAAATAGTTTTAATCTCTTCATTGTCTGACTTCACGGCATGGTAGAGCTGCCCTTAAATAAAACTTACATAAAAATGGTTAGTACAGCTGGTCAGAAAATGTGCTTGAAGTTTGGAATCACATATCATTGTTTATACAGATGACTATTTGGGATAGACTTCAATAGAATCTGACTTTACTAGCAAAGGAGAAGGCTTTGGCAATAGCATAGGGTGATCAGCAACAGCAACTCATATTTTCCAACTGAGATCAATGTGGACTTTAATCCATTAATGCAGACCTAAATATCACCAGACCGATATGAATAGATGACAGTGAAAATGTGAGAAAGAAAAGTCTGGAGTAGTCAGATTTAAGAGAGTTGTTTCATATTTGATTTCATTTTAGTACTCTACAGGAAAGCAGCCCATTTCTAGATTTTCAATTAACATACCCTAGATATGAACTGAAAACATTTCTACTAACACAGATGCTTTTTTGTTCACCCATTTTGAGCCCATGCTCACAGAATTGGATTTTTACAAAATCCTTGGAAACATGTTAGCAATACATTTTTTTGAAATGTCAAGGCAGGTGTTTGTTTGGAATGGAAAGCTGCCGACAAACACGCCAAGTCACTCAGATGGCAATTTAGATATTTAGATACTCATGGCAGGCTGGGGAGAGAGGAGAGGAAAACCCCAAAACAACAAAAACACCATCCAAATTGAAAGAAGCTGGCAGCTCTGTGCTATTAAACTAAAAATAAAAATGATGGCAGTATCTGCAAGCAGTTTGGGTGGTCAAAAAACAATGGTGCCCTCTGGTTTGAAAACAGTGTTTAGTGTTTGCACTGTTCTTACTTGTCACAATAAATTTGGACAGGGTTCCTATTTCCTGAATTGACTGAAGCTTTTCATTCTTTAAATTTCTAATGTGTTATGTCACATCTTATTGTATTTCATGGTGTCACTTTGCATTATTTTGCATCGTCTCCGAAGCTGATGAGACACAACACAACAGCATATGACAAAAAGAAATAAGCTATTGGTTACACAGACTAAGTGTTATAATTCAGTATTTGTCAGATGCATTACTCATTGCAAATAATCTCAAACTTTCAATAGCTGTAACTCCTTAGTCAGTGAGAAACCTGTTTAATTTACTAGTTTAGCATAAAAGAAGGATCCTTTCCTGGGAATCACAGGATTGCTGGTATTTACTCAGTATCAGAGTGTGCTGCTGCTGCTTCTCAACCCCTGCATTGCTAATTTATAACACTAGAATGAGATTTGAGACATGCTAGGGAGAGAATTTCTCAGGATGAAATAAGAATATCCATTTGAGACAGCATTAATGGTGCAATATGACTGTTTTGATTTTACACCTCAAGTACAGTACAGAACCTTGGGACAATTTCCACTTGTTATGACTAAGTCACATTACTCAACAGAGAGACAACTGAGGGCTCCCTCCTCCCCAGCTATTCTTGTTGATAGCAATGACATAAAACTATAGAATGATAGCCTCACAATTGTGGCCTGGTTAAGATAAGAAAAATAGGTATATTCTGAGAAATGAACCAACTTATCATTATAAAATATTAGAGTCTGTAATCCTCACAAGATTCTTATCAATATTGCAAGTATAATTCTTCTCTGAGAAGGAACTACATGAATATAAGAACTTAGTAACAATAATATTAAGTCATGTTAAAAATGGTTTGGTCAATGTATTTAGCTTTAGATTTGAAATGTACTTGAGGAACTTACAAAAATGTGTGCAAATAGATTGAATGGGAACAAAAGACAAAAAATTTGAAACTGTCTTTCAGTGAAGTTCTTACTTCTAAATTTCTTTCTGAGTGGATGGGAATCAAGTGCTTACTTTCTGTACTACTATATTCTTATTTTAGATTTTTTGCTTCAATGCAAAAATTTTTTTCTAAAGAAACAGCCACTTTATTTCCTCTTCATTCCATTGTTCTGGTCATTGCAAGACATGGGCTGTTATTGCTGTTTGTCTCTCAAGAAAGAAGAGAATGGATAGCTAAAGGTATCATCTAATATTTGTGTTACATCAAAGAGGTTATGCTGTAAAATATATATACCCACAAGTACAACTGAGAATGTCCCAGAAAATGTAGTCAGCCAAGGAAAGGACTGTCAGCAAGGCTGCCTGAAAAATAGGGCACAGAGCTGATCAGGAGTCATCAGGTTCAAACATGTGCCAAGGCATGAATCACATAAGCCCAGGAAATAAATCTGTCTCGCTTTGTCCTTACTCCCACACTCCTTTCCTCCGTTTCTTGTCCAAATTTATTCATAGTCACTTTAAGTCCATTTGTTCTCATGCCAAAATTATTGTGTGAATTCAAGAGCTTTTTCTTGTCCCTGGTGTTTATCTCTTTGTATACTTAGAGATAACAATTTTTACCTCTCCAACCTCTGTTTTGCTGGGCACAGCTTCTTTTCAGACAGGCCATCCTTTCCTCTGATCATCATAATAGTCAGCACACATTCACAGCTGTTAAAAAACCCACAACATTTGCACTTTAACCATAGGGATTTGGAATTTAGGGTGATGTCTAACGAGCACCTTGGTCACTGACATACTCTCCTTGCTTCATTAAAAATATTTTACTCAATATATCTCCAAATTGTGTTTTCCTTTTTTGTGCACTAGTAGCTCATAGTAATTCTGTGATTGACTGTTACAACTAGGTGGTTTTTCTTTCTGTCACTTCACGCTGATGAGCCTACAGTTCATAGCTGGTTCTTTTCATTAGTCCTTAAGTGCATGACCTTGCAGTGCACAACCTTAAATTCCACTCCATTTCTACTACCCCAGTCTTCAAGGTCATTTAATTCTTCCTGTATAATATTCCAATCCTCCTCTGTATTCATGACATCTCCCAGTTTTGTATCATCAGCAAATTAATTAGTACACTCCTACTTTTTCTGCCTAGGCCATTAAGGAAAATATTAAATAAAATTAATCCCCAGACCAGTCCTAAAGGAACTCTACAAGCAACTTCCCTCCAGGGAGAGAGAGAAATCCTTTCAACATAACTCACTCTCGTCTCTTGTTCAGTCACTTTACTTATCTTACAGTCCTGATACTTGCTCTTATCTTTTTCAATTTAACTAATAATTCCCCATGTAGTAATGTATCAAATGCTTTACTGAAGAGCAGAAAGGTTGAATCTATTGCATATGCTTTATCTCAACAGTCAAATTATCATTAAAATAAAAGGTGTGAGAAAACAAGTTTATCCGAATGACTTCTAAAAAAATAAATTTATGTTTACTTAATCTCGTTTTCCCATTTTGATCTTGTTTTTTATTATTGATTAATCTTAATTTAGATTTTGGGTCACACCTAGATTACATTTAATTTCTATTCAGTCCTCAGTGCACAGGGATTCTCTTGGTTATTTTCTCTTCATACGACTGAGAAAGCTTTTGACATCTGTTTAATTTGCTTTAAAAGGTCTGATTCTACTAAGAAGCATCTTTCTGCTAAACTGTTTGTCCCCTGCCTTCATTTCTTGTCAGGCTTCTATTATTTCTCATACACTGTCTGAAATTGTAATTTATCTGCTCAGGCATATGGTTGGTCTCGTGTTAGTCCTCCAGGTCTAAGGCACACTCCTCTTATCCAGATTCCAGAAACGAATGTGCAAGAACACTGCCATATCAAATATTAGGAGCCTGCTTTATCCTATTACTTGTTTGTGGCTCAGATTAGGATTTTGGCTGTAACTACTATATTACATTAAGCTGTAAGAATTTCTAAGCTGAACACTGCTCAGGTGTATTCTGTGAATAAAGCAGAGCTTTCTTTAACAGCTGTCAATTGATATCACTTGTGCTTGCAAAGAGAAACACATCTACCTGGACAGGCAAAAGCCCAGGACAAGCCCAGACAGCAGGAAACACCTAGCAGGCATGTCAGAGAAAGATGACTTCTCATAAAGCCTTCCTAGAGGCATTTAATTTGACACAAACCCTGCAGAGCTCACTCAGTGAGCCACATTGCAAAGATGCTTCCTTCAGCACATTCTGGAATGTACCAGAATTGGCCATAACTGCTTTATACAAGTATGAATAAGCTCTAGGTGCCTTTGTTTGGGTGGGAAAGGCTGTGAAGAATCTATAAGAGGTGCAAACCAAGTATTTCAGGGCAGTGAGGAAGCATGTTTGCATGGGGGTTGCCCATCAGAAATAGGAGTTCCAGAATCAACCACTAGTAGCTTTGGTCATTAAAATCCATGAAGGTTTTGACCTTTGGAATTGTTTTTCCTGTGTTTCTGTTTCTCCCTCTAGTGCTATTATCTCTACTCTCTTGACTAACTCATACATGTCTGCATTCAGCATGTGTACCTACCATTCCCCATAATTTCCCTTACATAGCTGCTGTCCTGGTTATGTAAAGTTTCTGTATGTGCTCAAAGACTGTTCTCTTCCAGTAATTTCTCTAACCTTGTGATGATTTCAGGCTGTTTCTGTAGTCAGAACTGTCAGCATATGGGCTATTATGAATGTTCTATGATTCAGAGTTAATATAGCCAAATATGAGACAATGCGCTTTTTTTTTTTTTTTTTTTAATAGGAATCTCCTGAAGGGTTCTTTTGTTTCTCTTAGCATATTATGATCTTTTAAAAATTATTCTTGGCTTTCAGTGGTATACATGTTGAAGAAGAGACCTTGCCTATTTACTCCACTTCGTATGCTTTAGAGAAGCCAGTGCACTACAGGTCAAGGGGAGGGATCTCATAATAAAAATGCAGAATCAGTCTGGTTATGCTGGTTAGACCAAGTTTTCCATGGTTGCTCCTTGGCTCCAGCATTGGTCATTGGCTAGAGAGAATTAGAGACAGTGGCATGCATAAAGCCATTTTTAGTTCTGCATTCTAGAAAAGCAGGACTTACAAAGTTACTCAGCTTAGTGTTGTCTCCAGGTCATCATGTTTTAGAAACACTGATGGACCAAAATGACATTACTTTCCCTTATTTTTTTTTCAGTCCATCTATACTTTTAACCTCCATAGTTTTCTATAGAAATGAAGTCCACAACTGGCAGCATTTTCTCTATTTTAAACCTTAAAAGCTCATTTGTTATGGGAGCCTTGCATCTCACACTGTGAGAAATAGTGAATGATGATTCCCTGTTCACATTCTGACATAACTGATGTTTTTTCATAGTTCTGTCATATCTTGTTTTCATGGCTTTTGCAAGATGAAGACTCCTAATGTACTTGAACATGTACAAAAGCAGTTACATTCTTCCCATCTCCCTTGTAATCCTTCCCCAGCTCTCATATCTTTTTCGAGATTCAAAGATCAGGGCTGAACGCCCTGTTCAGTTTCATGCAGGAGTATACCCCTTTTCATTTTTTTATCTAATTATGTTTAATAATCAATTTTCAATCGTGACTATTATTGACATTTTCAGAGAAGCATACACATTGATTTCAAAACCTCTTACCCGAATATTTTGCAAGCCACTTTTATATATGCCTAATACTATTTTTCTCCATAGGTTAGAATCTATCAGTTTCCCAAACACAGATATGTAATGTCACGTTCAAGGACTGGCTGTGTGTGTGGCTTCTGCCATCATCATATGGACATGTCCTCCCTCAGAGGACTCTAGGTTCTTATTTTCCAGCAACTGGAACACATGCTGAATGTCCTATACTATTTGGTTCCTCATTTGGCTAGAAAATACTATTCCAAACCTTCACATTCAGCTGTAAACCCATCGACCTTTAATCATTTTGTATCATCTGTAAACAGCCACAGCTTCTGAATCATCCCTCTCCCTCAATAAATGTTATTTATTAATATAAAGAGTGCACAAATAGTCTGTGCTTTATGAGCAACCATTCATTGTGAAAAAAGTTATTTTATTTCCACCTGTTGTGCCCTATTTTTTTATAATTTGTTATTAATCAAAGTTGTTTCCTCCTATTTTCTTAAAAATTTTCTCTTCCATTGGCTCTTCAATCCAAAATAGCATCTTATGTTCATGTCCTGTGAGGGTAAACCTGGAGGAGTCTCCTGATAGCCTAGTGCTGAAGGCTGCTTCTAAAGTTTATTTTTTCCTTCCTGCTGTGACCTGACATTACTTAAGTGCTCCATTTATACTGTTAACACTGAGCTCCAGGAACTTCTTTCAGGACTTTCAGCAGACTCTGTTGCACCCATTGTGTTGATTCTGAAGATGAACAGATAATAAACCAGATTTAATATATCTACCCAAAACCACACTCAGGTCACAACCTGTCAGACAGGTTTCTTCTTTGGAAACCACTCCCAGCACACACCTACTATTGGTGTTGTTTCAAGAAAAATGAAATCAAAACAGCTCAGTGGATAGCAAGGGAACATATTTTAAGGGATAGAGAAGAGTACTCAGTCTTAATATGAGACATAATCTTGAGTATATCACCAACCTTATTGTCTTTGATCTAACTCTGTAAAAGACCTTTTTTCTTATGAGTTTAGTACTATCATTTTGATAGATATTCAGTGCCAGTGATCCACTGCCTGTATCACAAATTTAAAAAACCCAAAACACTACTGTACTTATTTCTGCCCTTCAGAAGGATGCAAAATGCCTGTTAATTATATATCAACCATGCATATGCAACCACAGACATAGAGTTAGAAAGGAGCTACATGATAGACATACCACTTACTGCACTGAATGGATATTTAAATCCCAGTTGTCTGAAGAAGGGGGAATTGAATGTCTAGTCTCTGTCTGTAATATCTTATTGAAATGAACAAACCACGCACTTACAGAAGGAAAAGGAAAATTGCTTGAACAGGTAATACGAATTATAGACATGTCAGTGATTGCTTTGCTTTGCCATTTCTGAAGTGTCAAGTTTTCAAATCAGTATTATTCACCTCTAATTAATATCAATACCCTGAGCCCAAATCTTTCTGTAATTGCTTTTTCATGTGTATTTTCCATATGTTCTCACCCTAAGACAGTATGTAGGCTTGAGAGGCCTAAACCATTTATAGTTCAGCAAAGACCTTAAGCTGTGCTTTTCAAGTTTTATTAACAACAAGTTCCAGTTCCATACTGACTTTCCTGCTGTGCATAAAAAATACCACGAGCATTTTTGGTGGATATTAACAAATGTCAACAGTACAAAACCAATCCTACATTTTGCAGATAATTAGACCATCTGAAATAATTTTGAAAAGGTGGTTTCATTTGTGATCTGTGAGTAATTCACTTTCATGGACACATATTCTTTCTTAGAACTGGTTAGGGTAATTTACACATTACAAGACTTCTAGATATAGTTGATCACTTATCCAGTACTAATAAATTGGAAATGCATGTGCATGATTTAACAGAAAAAGGAAGATGTGAATGTAATGCAGGTAAATTGCTGAACTAAGTTCTACTTCTGACAGCTAAAGAACACATGAATAGAACTTATCTGGAGAACACAAGTTGCTTTGCATCATCTTTCAAAATGTTGATTTTTCTTCTAAATATTTCAAAACAATTATATGACTATTTTTGAGAAAAATGCTTAGTCCCAAAACACTGGATTCCAGACAAATTGTGAGTTTGCATGTGGGGAGGGATTGCAGGGCCACATTCTTCTTCCTTCAGCACCTAAATTGGACATGAGAGGAAAAGTAATATTCCTGTTAAAAAAACCCACAAAAAATCCCAAACAAAGAAATAAAAAAACCCAAGCCCAAAAATATTTCTCTTTCAACAAAATACTGATTTATTTTAAAAATAATTTCAGCTACAGCTCATTTCTGCCAGACTTTCCATGTCACCTGCCATTGGCTAAATTGGTATATCCCTTTCAGTGTCTGACTTTACCAAATTAACCTTCCATATTTGGGTTCTGGTTACTGGGAATGAACCTCTGCAGATTCATAAATATCTTCAGTTTTGAAGAGTTTTCTACTTCCAAGGATGAACCTTTTCTTTTTCTAGATCTTTTTCCTGCCTCTACCAGCACCAGGCATTTTGCAAGGTTTGTTACAAAGTCTATGGGGAATACAAAAGCTTGAGAGATCTTAAAAGAGGTGGAATTTCATGAGGCAAATAATGTAAATGAATACAGGAGTGCTGTGTGCCCTGGCCTATTGGTGATGCAGCAAAGTTTCCTCCTTTTTTCATACGCATTTTTTCTTTTGTCTTAAAACCCCTCTGTTTGTCTGTTTTGTTTTTGTTTTTGTTTTTTTTGTTTCATTGATTTTGGGGTTCCTTTTAACTTTTTGATTTTGGATTTCTCCCATCCTAATGAGATTTTAAACAGACATGTATGAAAAATAAAAACCTTGACTTAAAACTCTCAAGCAGGGAAACAGAAAGAAATTGAGCTGTGAAGGGAAATGTGACAATTAAAGCTGCAGAATCTGTAGCGGTGAAATCCACTTGAAATTGTGTCACAGCACAGAAATGAAGCTGTAATTACTGAAAGGCTCAGCAAATACAAGCATTCCAATTCTTATTAAAACAAGCAATGTTAGCCACAGTAAAGAGAAATAGGCAAAATAAAAAAAAAAAAAGCCACAGTGCATAGACATTCTTATCTATACAAGTTTTTTGGATAAGATATGTCTTTTAGTATGAGTCTTTTAATATGAGCCCAAGATTCAGTGTCTTCTCAAATTATGGACATCAGGAGAAACATCCATGGGGCTGGGTCATGTTACAAAGGCATGAAACAGGTGTAAAGAGAGTTAATTCCGTAGATTATATATTCCCATTGAAAGGAAAATACTTATCAGAAGGAACACTTTTTAATGGTTTTGTTTGCTGGCTAAACCCACTCTTGGTAAGACTTGTAAAACTAAAACTTTGGGTTAGTACTTGCTTTTCATTTTTGAGGCACTAGTAGCTGAAACTATCTACAATTACTTGTAACTGAGCTGACAAAGTATTTCAAACACAGCTCAGCCTCTCCTGCCTTCCTTCTTAATTCAGGCATTCTGGAAATGGTGCCACTCTTACCACTCCTCCCATTATTTCTGCTCCACATCTCTGGTGGCTTCAGATCTTCCTGCCGCCCATCCAACATGGTCTTTTAATATCCCTCAACGACTCACACCAGCCACTGGCATCAGAACCAGCCCTCAGCAGCCCAGCACCACCTTGCAAAGTGAATGTCATTATTGCCATTGATCGCCAATGGAGCAGGGGATCTGTGTCAGCTGAAAAAGCGCTCAACTCTTCAGTATTGCCTCAGTTCACGGCGGTTCCTTTTCTGTCTCCTGATATTTTATTACAGCAGAATCATTTTAATTGGCACATGCTGGTGGAAACAAAACTGCATCTGTTGAGGGCCAGATTCTAGGACTCCTGCTCAGGTGGTACAAGTCCCTTGTTCTGGAGTGTGTCCATTGAAATCAAGAAACCTGCCCAATTGTTAGAGGTTCAGAGGAACACATTGTTCTGATAGGTATTCACTTTTATTCCATAATATGCTTTAAAAATACACACTGTACAAACCATTAAAAAAAACTCCTATTAAAGTAAGTTTTGCCATAATAGAGCAGGGAAGCAGCAGGAGGGGAACAAAGGGCTACCCAGCACGACACTTATGCTAGCAAACACCAATTCACACCTGTTAACTACTGTGAATAAAATCTTTGGAATCAGTTCCTCAAAAAAGTCAAAGAAAGAAAGAAAAACTGTTCACCATGAAAGAAAACGGGAACCTCAGGTGTGCTGCTGAAAGCTTACAGAGTCAGATCAGCATTTATAATCAGTGACTTCTGAGACTACCTGAAGGAATGGAAGGCGAGGACTTGGCAGGTACACAAAGTATACACAAGCACAGAAGAATCCGTCCTCGTAATTTTGAAGTGAAATGGAGGATAACCCCACGAGGTCCCAGGAAAGACACAATGTTCTGAACTAAAAGTTCAGCCGGAGCTTTGGTCCTGGGAGATAATTATAAGGCTGCCTGACCTAACTGACCCAGCTTAATGAAATGAGTATGTCAGAACTGAGGAGAAAAGAAAAATATGCAGTGAGCATCAAAATGGGGTTCCTGATCTGTCACTGCTATTCAGATTTTTACGAAAAGAGATGTGTTATTGTCAAAGGCTTTTCCATTAATAGATGTCAGCCTTGGCGGCTACACACGACCAAACAGAGTACAGAAATTCTGATCTCATTTCTATCCCCACAAATATGGTGACAGTTGCCTGAAAACTGTTGCTGAAGACTGAAGTGATTGAATTCAGGACATTTGCTTAAGATGGGCATTTAATCATAAGTGTTATTTGTCAATCTAAAATCCAATTACACATCCTTACCTTTGTGAGGACTTGGGCAATATTGCATCAACATGAACAAGCAGGAAAAATGTCCTCTCGTTATTAATAATAATATCTCATTATATGGAATAGAATGCTCTTGCAAAGAGACTTAAGATTCCTGAGGAACCCATAGGCTTATATCTTATGTATTTTAAATCAGCTTTACATTAGCCCTGGTTCCAAAGTAAACTTAAACTAGAAAAACCCAGCTGTGGAAGTCTGGCTGGGTGAATTTTCTATTGGTAGGGCTGTCTTCCACTGCATACCACTGAGAAGGAATGACATGACTTGTGTATCCACAACCCAGCAATTCCTGGCTCACCATGCAACCCAAGGAGCTTCTTCATAGATGACACAGCATAAATCCTGAGGCTGTATCCCATTTTTATTTATTTACACACTCGTAGTCTTAAGGGATGCTTCAGCAGGAAAAAGCAGGTACAGTACTTAATGTGCAAGTTCAGTTCAGCAGAACTCCAACTAAAGCATGTCAGCCTCAAGGGCTTTTCTCTCAAACAGTGATCCTAAGTTCTCCACAGAAGGAAACTTGCTGAACTACATTTTTCTGAACTTTAAAGAAAAAAAGTCCTGATTCTAAACCGAATGAGAGAGTAAATGAATGAGCAACTTCACTGAAAGCAGGAGTGGCCCTGGTCTATTCTAGGAGAGCTATAGAGAATCCGGACAACGAAGCCATGACAAGAAAATGTTCCCACTTTTTTTTTAACTCTTTTGTTGTAAGAACATTATCCATCTCAGTAGCTTTATTCTCAGCAGCAAACTGTAGACTGGTCTTTGAGGACTCTTAAATAACCTCAGGTCTGGACGTAAAAAGGAAGCAAACCAGAACAATCAAACCTAAGGTTTACTTTTTACCATATTTCTAAGCTACCTTTTTGATTCTCAGGCTCCTGCCTCCAGCCTTTCCCAAGTCAGTTCCATTCCCATCTTTTTCTCCCTGGATGATTCCCTCACAGCAGGCAGAGAGGCACCACTTCCAGGCAACTCCTGCTGTGCATCAGTTCTTCCACTGTAGTCTTTTTCTTGAGGCTCCTTTACATGGATCAGTCTCCCCAGCAACTTTGGCCTCAATTTCTGCTCTTCTTTGTCATTTAGGGGTTGGCTACACTGAAATCTCGTTTGGTTGGAAGCTGACCTGCTGCCTATTCTGAATAATTTTAGGCTTAGTCCTGGGATCTGACTGGGATTTTAAGAGTCGTTCTTTTCTTTCCTGGGGATTAATGAACCTTTTCAAATCACCTTATTTGGTATAACATCACAAAGTGCCTTTACTTTGCCAAAAAACTACCCAAAATAATTAGTATTTAGCTTTTAAATATCTCCTGTTTTCCTTGTTCTTTGAAACTATGACCACCTGGAAAATTATGACGTTCCCATTCTGGCATAGCAGAACCTTGATGGACAGACTAATGTAAACTTAGAGACTTAAGTCCAGCCTTACCTTCAAATTGGAAACTCATGACTCTGACAAATAAATAAAAAACGCTTTGGAAAACTCCTGGTCTTTTTAGAATTTCTCTGTAAATACACATATCTGTAGATGGCTTGGAGAAATACAAATGAATAAAGTTCAGAGGAGACTTCCCAGGCTCACGGCTGTTTTTTACAGGATATTCTAGACTAGAAGATTGGTCATGGATTCATTCCAAGTCAGTTCCTTTAAGACTACATAACTTTTACTCTCTGCCTCATCCAGCTCTTCCTCACCCCTGGTGACATCCACACACTTTTCCCCTGTTCAGACTTTTGCTGGGGGAGAAATAAAGTTACATTTGAAGGTTCGTGGAAGAAAATCTCAGATAATGTGAGACAGTCGAGGAGTAGAAGTCTCAGTCTGAATGGGGTCAAAAGGATTACAAATCATTTGTGGCTTGACCAAGCAGCAGAGAAGTATATCCAGTATAGATGGTGGAAATGAGATACAGTTTTTCTAGGTTTTAATTGGATGTAATGTTTTCCCCTCAGACAAGGGCCCATCAACAGCTCAACATGTTCTTGGTGTTGCTGCAAGACCGAATTGCACATTTGTTTTTGACCTTGAGGCAATCAGGATTTTGTCTTTGAGGTAAGATCTGTCAACATCACCTTCTTTCATTTGCCAGGCCCATATCCTCCTAATATCCATGGAGAGCATTTGTATCTTACCCAACTCCTTTTACTTGAGAGCATTTAAACATCTAAGGGCAGAATTCTACCACGTCTCTAGGCAGGCTGCTTTTTCTTTGGTTTTCACAACATTTCTTTTGTGGGTGTTAACTTTGTTTTTGGTCAGGAAATATATAAAAAAAACCCAGTTACTAAATTGCATAAAAGAAATTAATTGGAAAAACTGAGATAAAACCATTTATGAAAGAATATAAAAATTACGTTCAAGAATACTCTCAGAAGTATTTCTTTCCTGACTAAATCTCTGAGAAAAACACCAGTATTTCCTTTTTGTACTGAAAGATTCAAAAGGCAAATATAACAACAGTAAACTTTGATAGTATACACAATAAAGCTGAATATCCTTCTTCGTTGTCTCTGTGAATTGTATCTTGTGATATTAACTTTAAAAAAGAAAGAAAATTAACATTTTATATTTATTAGCAGATTACTCAAATGGTTTGTAATCTCAGAGGTTCCTGTAAGTACTGCTGAAAATTTTTACATCATTTCACTGGGCACAACAACATAAAATGACACAAAGTGCTTCTCTGAGTTACTTATACTTCTCACCAGGTTATGTACTCTCTTCATTCTGCCACCAGATATATCTTCTTTCTTTTTGCCCTCAGGATTCTTCTACACAATTTCAATATGCTTGTCTGAGAGAGAAAAAGGAAAAAAAAAATATTCAGTTCAAATTTTGAAAATATCTTATGCTTACAACTCTTTCCTTTCACATTAAAAAATATTACTTAGGCGATTTTTTTTATTTTTGTAAGGTCTCAAAAAGAACACCTTCCAGACTCAAGGACTAAAGACAAAACACTCTCACAGTGCAAAAATTCAGCTGAAAATTTTAATCAGGACTGGAAGTGGAGTTTGCAGATTGATTTAAATTAGGCAGGCCTGGCTCTATATTGGGAAGTCTGTGCTTGCATATCCATTTTTTTTAAGCCAGTTCTTCTTTTGGATTCTCAGATAAAAGAGAATAAAGTGGGCATTCTCCACTTGATGCAATTTCACTATACAGTGATTCCCATCAATGTATAATTAAAAGTGGATTTCCTTTTCCCTGAGATGGGGGAGGGTCTGCATAAACCTGGTTGATGTGAAGTGAACAAAGAGAACTTTCATGAGTTCTCCTGCAAACAGTCTATCAGTTACAATTCCTAGTGTTCACACTGCTGCACTGTTCAAAAGGAGCTCTAAAAAAAAAGTCAAGCAGGGGGTCCAAGAAAAATTCAACCCGCATGCCAACTAAGGGAAAGAAAGAGAAGGCAGGAAAAAAAACCTAGCTTTTGTTGTAAAAAGAACTAATGAAGCTGCTCTTAGAACTGTCCACGGTGACACAACAAGCCTGTGCACCCACACACATTGTGAGAGTGCCAGTCACCCACGGTAATGAGAAAAGGAAACACTGTAGGCAAAGGAAATATATGAATACATTGCTTTTATGGTTTAACTGTAGGAAATCACAACGCTGGCCCACAATATCTTGTGCCAACTGCCAAAAGTGGTAAAGTAATACATAAGGTTGTCTACTTATATTTTTCTTACAGACAAGATGGACTGGTGGGGGGTAAAATCCCATTATCATTATAAATTGCTAATTAAATAATTATCAATTAGATGGGCAGACAGAACTCATTCCAATGAATTCCTTAGAGGGCTTTCAGTAAAGAAAAACAGTAATTTTGATTATTTTTTTTATCCATACTTCCTGCCTAGGGGCTCTAAATAGAGATGATATATGGTGTATCCCATGTTAGACTTTCACATAGTATATCTTGTGTTAGAGCTCAGGGACAAACACTGAACTTTGGTGCATATATAGATCCTTTTTCAGGTTTTCAGATAAATGGCCTTAATTTCATGATATTAATTAGATACCCAGGGTTATTTCCTAAGGAATAAAAAGAACACTTTCCAGACTTTTACATGGCTTTGAGAAATCACTTTTTCCCAAGTAATTGATAATATTTTCTAATATGTCATTGCATTTTCTTTTCCCTTTTTTTTTTTTTGTATAATCCAGAATTTATTTTGAAATAAAATATTAAAACATGTAATACAGATATGTAGTCAGGATTCAGCACAGTGCAAGGAATATTTTTAATTAACTTTATTCTGTCCATTATTACCAAAACCAACACAAAATTAAACCCTTTGCTTTCAGGTTTTGCTGTCAAGTTTTCAGGTCAGACCCTTGCGCAAAGCTGTAACAGTTCTGAGCAACAGAAATGATCCTGTCCTGTCCTGTCCCCTTACTCATGTACGTAATTTTTCTGAGAAGTGTCCCTCTGGCCCCTTAAAAAACTTATTCAGCTACAGTCAGTCATTACTCATGTGAGCACAGAGTGGTTGCATCCACACTTTTCTTGTTCTAAATCAGTTTTGCAAGACAATTATAAGCGATAATGGTTTGCAAGTGCTGGTTAAGAAATGTTCAGTAGTATGTGACAAGGAATATTTTTTAAGAACAGAAGTTCTGCAGGCTGAACTGAAGAGTCACATTAATGTTTGGAAAGGAGTTTTCATTGCCAGCAAACACCAACAAAAAGTGAGGAACGGAAATGGTAAGATGAAAGATGGACTTTTAATTCCAAAGCCAGGAACATTTAAATATGAATGGGGTTTGCTGCCGTCCTCTATCTTTTGTCAGGAAATATGAAGCTCTGGAAGTCCTTTTGTTGCCTTCTTTGTTAACTGTATGAGGCTGAAAGGAGTTGGCTTGTTTCATTTTCAAACCCCATCACAATGAGGGTCTCAAAAAAGAATGCTTATAAATACATGAAAATGCTGGAGGGGTCATAAAGGATAGAAAACTTTCTTTTTCATAATCATCTGTCATTGGATGACTTACCAGGAACAATAATAATGAAAAACAAACAGCAAGGAAAAAAATTTTAAGGTTTAGAAAGGGGAACAGAGCTGTAGAATAAAATTAAAATATCCTGTCATAAAGGTAGATATTTGAGAACAAGATCAAGAGATATAAAGTATATTTAGCAATGTGCAATCTCTTGCTATTTCCTCTTTTGCTATTTTCCCTGTTGGTTTCTGGGAGATCTCAGAATCCCAAGGTAAGTTCCTCACAGTGATGTTCTCTAATGTGATTTACTTTGAGGAATACTTAATGGAGAAAGGTGCCTACTACATTTAGTTATTGAGTTTTTGTTCATGGTTCAGGATTGATCCACTTGAGTCTTTCAGCAGGGAGTAGTTTTCCAGTGTGGCACAGCATGACTCCAAATCAATAAGGTTAATAGATGTGGTGGCCACACAGTCAGAGGTGATGTGCCTGGCATTTTCCATGCCAATGAAGAAAATTTCTGATGACGAGATGTCATTTTTGTGCCGGCAGTAATGTCACCCTGATTACCTAGAGCACACAGCCAGTTAGTAAGTTAGCAAGACTGTAAATGGCCCATTAATCTGAATTATCTTTACAGGAACTGTTTCAAAAAATTTTGCTTGCACCCAAATTACTGGCGCCTCTGTGATTCTTGAAATGCCAACAGCATACTTGCTATATAAAAACAGTATTTGCTCTGTAAAGGTGACTGAATGGGAATCACCAGCCTGGGACTTCACTCTACATTTCCAGCCTTAAGAAAAAGAAAAAAAAAATATAAAGAAAAAAAGAAGAAAAAAAGTTACATGTTGTTTTAAAAATAAACACATGAGCAAAGAGGAAAAAAACACAACACAAAACACCACTGGAAAAAAGTAATAATGTAGATGACATCTACTTATGTAATGAGAATGTGATGTGTTGGTGTTCCTGCAGTTCTAATTTTCTCTGACTTTTTAAAATATGCAAACTCTTAACAGTGCCTCCCAGATCATTAATGGGTACACATTCCCAGATGGCCTGCATTGTGAACAAAGTGTTGGACTGGACTGCAAAGAGAAATCTGTTTAATATTCCAATATCTAAATGTCAGGAAGGTGTAATTCAGAGTGCCACTGGAAGATGAACTGAACAGAATACAATTTATGGTGACTTTAGTTAACAAATGGCATTAAGGGAAGAATTTCCATAATTAAATCATTAACTAATATGAAATATTGATTTCCTCTCTGATGTTACAGTATTATCACTTGTCAGACTTGCAGATAAGCGAAGAGCACTCAGTGCAGTCCCTACCAGGAACAACAATAATTTGCATTATGATAACACTGTCGAGCACCATCAAGCACAGCAAACAGAGCTAGGTGCCACGTGTGCCAGGCCATCCTTGCCCCGAAGAGCTCACAGACAACACTTTGATGAGAAATAATAAGGTGGTTGCAAGGGATGTCTGTGCAAACAGACTGGATGAAGTGATGATTTGTACTGGGAAGCTGCTCCCACACTGCCTTCCTCACACTCTCTATTGCTTGGTAACTCATTCACAGCTTCTCCAGGCCATCTCTACAAGGCTTCAAGACAGCTGCTTGTCTGAAGACATAAATTCTGTTGCAGTTAATATCAAGAAGTTCCATTTTCTAACTGTGAACTTTTGGGTTTTTCTGTCTGCTCTTTATGTGTTCCTGTTGCCCAAGGGAAGTTGAGTGCCTACCATGGAAGCCATAGGGCACATTAAATAACGATTTTACTTATATTCCAGTATGCTCATTAAACATGTTAAACACTGGAACATATTAGGTTAACTTGAAAATGCAGGAGGACTAGAAGAGGCAAGATTAAAAAAATTTACACTGAAAAGATCCTCCTTAATTGAGTTGTAATCACTTAGTATTGATCATTAGTCCTTTTATCAGCATGATGAAGATAATGATGATAATGATGACAATGATGCAATGTGCAGCACTTGGATCATAAAGAGAGGATGGAAAATTGTTTAAATATTTAATAATAATTCTTTCTTGAAGGTGATACAGACGGCACAGCATTGTATATTACACTCAAATTCATGACAAATCTTGAAAAGAAGTTGAATAAGCAATTTTTAATACACTTTCCTTGACCTGTTTTTAAAGAAATGGTCCACTCTTTGTTAAAGTCGAAAGAAGCTATATTTTTGAGAAATGCTGTCAAAAAATTGTTATTTTCTACCTCAGTGTTTCAGCAGGAAAGCAGTTCTTTTGCCAGTCAAACATTCAAAAATCATGTCTCATTTGAATAAATTAACATATTTTGTGGCAAAAATTAATTCCAAGGAAGGAACAATAAATACGAAAGCAATTTAAATTGTGTATTTTACAGGGGAGGGGGAAAAAAAAGAAAACCCAACATTGTCATGAGTATGACAGCTCAGCTAATTTGATGGGCTTTGATGTTAATTTAGGGTTTACTTTAATTTCAAAACATATTTTTTCACTTAATAAGGGAAACAAAAGAAACTTTCAACCAGTTTGTTATCTGGGAATGTTTTGGCTTCTCAAATGTGAGAACATGATTGTTTTTATTTCCAGGAGGAGATAATAACACTGAAGCAATAAAAAAGAGTCAAGGCAGCTTGCACAGCACAGGAAGTTCACAGCCAGAGACTTAATTTCCCACACAATGTACTGTGCAATGGGCCCATTAACATAGATGAATAGGCTCTTTAAAGGCGTTTTTTTTTTCCAGATATGCAGCTGCCGCTGAATGGTGCTATGTTAATAAGGTACTCACTTGCCTATTCTTCAGGTACTCTGGCATTCTCTACCTAGGTAATCTCCATATAGGAAAAGCTATTAGGGGTTGTATCTCCTACCACACCTTCAATTATTTTAACACCTGCACTGATAATCCTGGCAAGGTAAACTGGTAGGGGGCCAAGGGTCTAAGTCCATCCTCTTCTTGCCCCAGAAGTCACATCTCAGGGGGAGGGGCTGAAGGAGAGCCGAGAAGGAAAGAAAGTAAAGTCACTTTTATTACACATCAGTGGGAACATTCTGAAAAAGCTTTCATGCCTAGGAAATTGTTATTTCTTCAAACAACTGACAGCCTGCAGAGGAAACTCTAATGGAAATCCAGCTCATGCATTGTTATGCATGGCCCTCATGTAGATACATGGGGGTGGATTAAGTTAGCTTCCAAAGGGTCTATTGTGTGCAGCATTAATTTGCTGTGCTCTTGATATTTGAGTTTGAAGGTTTTACAACCTCTGTGTTTACTTAGATGCACTATATCCTACGTTTGTTTATTTCCTTCCACAATCTCTTATTACCCGGTAAATGTTACATTTATCTTTACTAACTTTCAATATGTTGCTGTAACTTACAGAGAAGGAAATAATTACAACCTCCTTCAGATGTAGTAGTTTTAGAAAACAATTTTGTTTTTTTTTTTTTTTCCCTTCCTGGTCAGTTCTGACTTTTCCATCTGTTGAAACAGTGGCCTTCTTTATTGAGACAGTGGAGTAATAGCATAAAAATCGTGTCTTTTATTATTATATGAATATTAGCCTATAAAATATATTTTCCTTGTCATATATGACAAATAAATAAACAAACCAACCAACAGTCTTCTAAGAGAATCTGACACTGGTGTGATTGCCTCTTACTACACAGAGATATAAGAAGAAAAAAGGCACATAGCACTCTCCCTCATCACAACTTTTGCACTGTTTTCTCAGAATCCATTTCAACTTTGTTGCTATAACCTACAGGTCTCCTTCTCCCAATATTAAGATACAAAATACAAACAAAACTTTTCCCCTGCTATCTTAGCTTGCTTCCTTATTTTCGTGTAAAGATTCATATACATTGCAGACAGTCACTTTTCAACTTTTCAGTGAGGTTCATATTCAGAAGTTCCTAATGAATTTTTATTTGAACTTGCCAGAGGTGTCTAGAAGTGTTAGTTTTTCAATACTGAACTAAGAACTCAAAGTAACTTGTACATTCAAAGGAAGCTATGATGTTAATCTGAACTAAAGGGCTCAATTGAATAAAAATAGCTTATGCTCGAGTAACTCAAGTAACTCAACTCCTTCCCCTCCCCTTTTATATGGAAGTCAGTCAGTAAGGCATTTTTGTATTTTAATAACACAAAAGGGTTTCTCGTGGAAAGAAATAAATGCCTGACTTACAGTAATTAGGGTCTGAGTAGTGTCAGGTGCACAGTTTACTCAGGAAACCCCTGACACTGAGGGAGAGACCTTAAAACTGCAGAAAGGTTTGAATTCAGGTTTGGTGCTACATGATGGACAAGAGAAATCTCCTTCCTTAGGGCTCAGTCATTCAGTCCTTAGGGCACAACAGCAAAAACACTTGCCCCTGGACCTGCCTGCTTGTTAGCATGGGGGAGACTATGTCGAATCTCCCCCAGACTGACCAAGAACTGCAAACCCAATGACAGAAGATGGTGAACTCGGCTGGTGAAGTGGAGACCTTAATCCAACTTTTTTGGTTTAGGAACTTTTCTAATATCCTAGAAAATTATAACAGCAGGGATAGAAGGAACTGCATTTCACAGACCTGTTTGAAGTGCTGTGGTACTTCTGGCATTTTATAAAACAATAGCACAGCTTCCTCTAGAATGTGACAAAAAGTGTGTGAAACCATGGCTGGTCCAGAGAATACAGACCCAGTGCTTCTGTTCTCCTTGTTTTATAGCACAAGGAAAAGGAGTGATAACAGAGAGATGCAAATTAAAAACTAATAAAAAGGAAACTCTTTTTTCCCTCACTTTAGATATTTAGGCTGTCATTATGCAATATCACATTATTTCACAAAAGTCAGATTAAATCCAACAGAATAAACTGAAATCCAATGTTAAAAGGATCTCCAACATTACAATACTTAATTGGAATTACTGGAAAATAAGAGACCTGAGTCTAAAGCAGTGTCATCTTCATTTACTGTCACAAAATTCTGTGTCTTCAACTAAATATATAGGCCACTTCCTTGATACATTAAAATAATTCTCATCTTGGGGGGGATTCAGAGATTTTTTTTTTAATTTTAATTTTTTAAATAAAAATACAAGAATTACAAGGCAGAAAATGTTTCTGGTTTTCTTTTTTTTTCTTCTTCTTTTTTTTTTCTTCTCTTTTTTTTCCTTTGCTTGTTTGTGTGTGGTGTGGTTTTGTGCTGATTCTTTTTGGACTTTTTTTATTTTAAGATAGATTTTCCAAAGTTTTTCCAAAATAAAGTGAAGAACTGAGTAAATCTCATATAGCCTATTTTGCTCTTATAAAAGCTGGTAAAGGCCTTGTGGCCAAGTGTACTTCTCTAGCAGAGCTTCTGATTATTTAATATATGAGATATGAGCACACTTGACTTACTGTATGTCAATTTTGTGTCGTTTTCTGCAACCTCCCCCTACTCCATGAGAGGAGTCATATACAAAGAGTGCATCATACTCCTTCATGTTTTTATCTGAGCCTTGTTTAAGCAATCATTCAAAGGAATATGTGTCCTGAAGTTAGTCAATGGATGGTCACTGTATTGAAGAAGGGTCTGATTTGCCCTTGGTTTCAAAGTGTGCACAGTATTTTGACTTGGTCTCCACCAAGTCCTTGCCAAGCCAGGGAAGGAAATCTGGCCCAGTGCTCACAGTAACTCACGTTTCACTGCCCTCAGTGCTTCATGGAGAGGGGCAGGACAGAACAGAGCAATCCTCTCTCGTCACTGAAACCTTCCAAATAGGTGTGGAACTGTCTGTAGCTCCATTTCCCATGTCTTTGGAACCAATCAGAGTAAGAAAAATGAAAAGCTTTTACCATTTTGCCCTTCTTTTAAATACAAGAAACAGCCTGTCTCATAATCTCCTTCTGACTCATCCAGTATTGAATAGTGGATGAATACCTGGAGTTAACTGTGGTAGTGAGGAGATGAAAATGAACAGTTTCCCACTCAGGAAATGAGCAGGTACCATGAATCCTCAGGGCAGGTTACCCTTCCAGAATCTCTGAACATGAACAGTTGCCCTGAGGAAACCAGGAGGAGTGATTAAAGGAGCTGTACTGTGTGGTGGAAGAAGATGGAGATGAAGATAAATTAAGCTACACAATCTGTACATCTGAGATAGTAAAAGATACTCTTCAAAGCTGAGGAGTGGTCAGCAAGAAGCTTGTTACTAGCCCAGGAAAATTATAGGTGCTCTCTAGAGAGTAAAAACAATTGGAAAGGAGTTAGTCAAGTGGAAGAAAAAGTTTAATGAGAAGCTTTGTAAGGAAAAAGTAAACATAAAGAGAAGGAAGCAGATAAATCAGATCTCAAAGTAGTGGAAACAATTTGAGAATAGTAAATACCTGTGAAAAGTAAAACACAAGGATGCCTGCCTCATTTGGATAATAATATTACTCTGTCAAAAAAACCCCCAAAACAAACAAACAAACAAAAACCAATCCAGAAAACACCTAATTTCTTTAGACTTCTATGAACTATAAAAACCATGTAATTTTCTCTCTGATTACTCCCTTCTGTGTTCATATACCCATTGCTCAGGGTCCTGACCACATTTTTAACCAGGAGACATCACCACTGCAGGACCTGCTGAGCACAAGCCTCCCCTGGGTGCACGTGCTGCACTCACACCATCCTGCAGGCTGGGACTCCTTGAGATTCCAGCAAAAAACCCCAGGAAAACAACAGCAATAACAGCCCAGCAAGGGGAATGCTGGAAAGGACTGTCTGCATGTTACAACTCACCCACAGAAAGGACCAGGCTCTTTTTCCCTTTCTTTTCCCTCTGTGCCTGGCATGTACACCTCTAGGCTTAACTTTGCTTCTGCCTTCTCCAGTCTTTAGAACAGCGTCAGTCAGATGGGAAAGGGATGGGACCAGATTCCCTAATTATTTTTAATGGCCTTTCCTGGTACACTGCAGAGCTCTGCACCCCTCAGTGAGGGGTGGGCTGTCATGCAGCTCATGTCGTACAGCATGGGACTGATAAACCACTCCTTTTTTAGATTATTTATTGTTTGTTTAATGGAAAGCTTGTCTTTTTAGATAACGTTGAAGATAACGTTGATCATCAAACTTTATGTGTTTAAATTTTTTTTTAATAGAAAGTGTTTTCTGGTGTTTTACAGGGAAAAAAATGCATCTCAGACTTGGAGCACCAGCAGTTTTGGGGATGTATTCTGATAGGAAAACTCAAAAAGTCACTGCTAATTTTACATCCCAAAAATTTGGTGTCTGTAAGTGTGAAATGAGCCTCTGTTCCTTCCCAGTCAGGACTGCCTCTACACACAGGCCAGGACCAGTTACCTTCAAATGAAAGCTCATTTCCCTATCACTTTCCTTCATATAATGCAATATTGACCCCAATTAGCCTCAGTTTCTAATTGTACCTGACACAGCAAAGGCCCCTGCTGAGGGACAGTCCCAGAACCATGCACCTTAAAATGCAATATGGGCAAAAATCATACAAAATCCTGGCATAGCAAGAAAAAACTACATAACTCATTTTCTTCCCTTCCAAAGAATAGTTAAATAATTTCATTTGTTGATGCCTAATGAAAATTACAGGACCACTTTTTTTTTTTTTTACTTTGTTCCTCTGTAACTACAGACTGAGCCATTAACAGGAGAAGGAAGAGAGTGATCCCCACAGTCTGCCTCTTTGACACGGTGGTCTGTATCCATCTCTCTGCTGCTCCTGGAGGCAGCTCTGAACAGCCACTTCCAGGATGATGTGGCTCAGACAGGCAGCCTCGTTGCTGAGCACTGTGGGGTTTTTTTTCAGCTACCAGGCAGCTTGTTTAAACCACCACAGAGCAGGGGCAGAGCCTGCAAGAAGCTGAGGTAATCATTTTTACATTAACTATCTGGCTGTGGGCTGCAGACAGGGAGAAGGGATACAGAGGGAGGGAGGAGCTGCAGAAAATGACAGTGAAAAATGAAACAGTCTTTTAAAAGAAATCCAGTGTTCCTTGGAAAGGTATGACGCTGCAGGAAAACTGAAGGCAGAGAAGGGAAGGCAGAAATGCTGCATGTCTTCATTCTGCACATTTACTTCTAATGTACTTTTTTGTCTTTATCTTTTTTGTTGCTGTTTTTCAGGCCAGCTGCAAAAGTTTTGCAAAAGACTCTCACTTCCAAAGCAAACCAAAAAGTCAGGGTACAGTAGTGGTGTGTCTTATCTAAGGATATTTTTTCTATTTTGTTTTTCTGAGATCAGCTGCTGAGGAAATAAACCCCCATGCAATTTCCAGTAATGAAAAGTGAATCAGTCCTTGTGCTTAAAAAAAAACAAACCTCATTTTCATATTTCCATATTTAATTTTTGCACTTGCATGTACATTTCTGTTATCTTCCAGCCACATGTTGCTATTTGTCTCTGCAGTGAAGGATTTTTTTCCTTTTTTTTTTTAAAGACTGTGGGCTATGTGAAGCCTGACTTGAATGTAAAAGATGCACAGGGAAAAGAATCTTCCAGTCCTCACTGAATTAAAGAAAGCTGGCATGCCACAGGTTTTGTGGGAGCACTCCACCCTCAGCATCACCTTGGGTGTCACATGGAGCAGGCAAGGAGCACCTACAGACCAATATCTCATGGCCATTGCAAAGTCCCTCAGCAGATCTGCTGGTGTGGGTAATGGGAAGATGAAAAAATCAGCAGCCACTCACTCTTCCAAATATCAGCCAGCTTTGGCCAACTAAACACTGTTTAACACTCAGCTGGTAACTCTGCAGCTTCTACAGAGGACAACTGCCTAAACTCAGGCAGAAGGAGAGCTCTGAGATTTATGAGACCTTTCCAGGCACTTTCGCTGCATTTAGGCTCTTGTTTATGTTAGTCACCCCTCAGCTATCTGCCCTTCAATGAGATTCAGGCTTGTAAGCTATTTGGGTGCTTTTGAAAAGGTTACATGCAGTCAAAAGCAGGCAGCCAAGGCTCTTGCACTCAGCCAGAGCTAGTGAGGCCGCTCAGCTTTACGATATGTCTTAACCCAGCAGCAGCAATTCTTGGACAGACATCATTTCTGTTGTGCTTGCTGGCAGACAAAGTTTCAGACAGGCTCTGGTTATGATTTAATTTTGGTCTGCATGTTCAGGGCTCAGTCAAAATTCTTGTGCAGCCAACATGGTGAATGCCTTCAATAGGAGAGAGAGTAAATGCAGTGTTTTCAATCTGAACAATATTTCAGTTGTTTTGTCAGTGGCCCACAGTCACTCATAAACTGCTCCAACTCAGTCCCAGACTGCAGACAGCTCTGGTTTGTCCACATAAAGTGTATTCAATGAACTAGCACTGCAAGCTGGCAGAAGGGACACACCTCCAGCTCCCGTGTGTCACTGCTGCCATCAGGGGACTGCCAAACCCACCAGTGCTCCTGACAGGCAAGCTCTGCATCTGCAGCAGGAAAAAATGTTCAACACAAGGGTTTTTCCAGCCCTGATGACAAAGCTGGAACTCAAAAAACGCAACAATACACATTGTGTATTACCTGGTATTGGTCTCCCTCCCTTCTCATTCTCAGCTTTCTGTATCTCCATATTTACAAGTCTCCCCTCCGTGGCAGCCAGATGCCAACTGCAGCTCCCAAGGTTTAGGAAGTGACTACTGATAATGTGTGAAGTCTGTGATATTTTGTATGGGAATTGTCAGGTTTTGAACTTAAAGAGGCTCCGAGTAAAATCAGTGTGTAAGACTCTTGAAAGCATTTGAAAATTAAGGACAATGTACTGGGATTTCATGCAGTTTCTTCAACTTCCAAATGTACCTGCAACTAAGACTGAATCATAACTATAAGTATTAAACATTATTAAGACACTATATTACAATTTGTAATGTAAGGGGGGAAAAAAGTGTGGTTTTTTTTCTTCTGGAAAATTTGTGTGTCATTTGGCAGTTTAAAGGTTTAACTAGCCTATTCCTGTGAAAATCTTGAAATTCAGCCAAAGACATCCTAGTTTTATACACTTTTCTGCTGAATCTCTTCATGTTCTATGGCAAATGTGTCATTTTCCTTCTGGAGCAGTTAACATAAAAGGCCTTGGTTAGGAGAAGCTTTCCTCTTGGAAAAGATAATCTGCCTTCAAAGTTATAAGTTAAACAACTGAGTGGTCTAATTGGTTGAACATTTACAAATTATAATTGAATTTGTGCCAAACTATGTGAAAAAGATTTATGTTCCGCTTCCCATACTGTTTATCCCTCATTTTTTTTGTGTGTGTGTGCATGTGTGAACTGAATCTTTGGGAACTCCTTTCAGTTGCTGCATCACTGAGGTGGTTAAACACATTGCATTATGGCAGTCTGTCACATCAGTGTTTCACACTGAAATACTGGACTTGACACATCCCTGCAAAAGGAAGTCAGACTATCCAAAATCCAGAGTTATGTTTCTTTTGAAATTTGAGATTCTGAACACAGAATTTTCACTTGCTTAACTCCAACTGCAGGGGATAAAGAAAAAAGAAGAAAAAAATGAAAGCTTTAAGTATTTATAATGCAGCTTTTTTAAGCATTAAAAAGAATTTTCTTGAAAATAATAGTGTCTTGATGATCCTGTAAAGTAATTATGGAAGAACAATAAAGGGGACAGGATCTGAGGCTCTAGCAAACAAAATGCAACATATTGTCATATTTTTATGTAATAATTTCTTGAATATGAGGGGTCCAAAAGCATGTCAAAACTTACCTGAATCCTTGATGATGGTGAAAATTGAGCTAATGAACATTCTTGAGAGAATGTTTCTTTCAGCAGGATCTAATACTCAAGTGAAGAGCTGTAGTAGTTTTGGGGCTGTATCTTGTATTCCCAAAGAAAGAATTGCAAGTCCATTGAAATGCAAAGCTTAACTTCTGGAGTTATACAGACTATGCTCCAAAACAATGGCATCATCAACAAAGGCAGGATTTTTTTTTCCATCTTGTTTTCCTATGTATAAACCCCAAAATAATTTAAAAAATCTTTTACCACATTCTTCAGCTTAACCCGTTCCCATGCTGTAACCTGCCACATTGCCCAGACAAGTTCACTGATCATACACAAGACTGGATGTGATGACCTTCTACTCTAACCACGGAGTATCAACATTTATTTTGGTGATTTCAAAAAAAAAAAAAAAAAAAATTTAAAAATCTTCAAGATTATGAGCAGCCATTGTTCAACATTGTAGCACAAGAGGGTAGAAATAGGACCAGGAAATTCTAGTTTTCTAACTTTAATCAGCATACAATAATGTGGCAGAGTAATTAGTGTGGGAACAAGAGTGAAGATGGATTGCCAGATTTGAAGGAAAATTACTGCCTTCTGGACCATATTACCAGCTTAAGATTATATATAAATCTCAGTTATTTAGTCTTTTTCTGTTACAATGGAGGATATAAAATATATTAAGGAAAAATTGTATTAAGGATACAATATATTAATTAATTAATTATATAATTATATATAGGGATACAATATATTAAATCTAACAATAAAAAGACAACGTATATAACCCTTAATATCAGTGACTGCTTGAAAATATGCCACCAACATGCATTACAGGTATTGTTTCTATTATTTTAAATTTTGAAACCTTTTTTTGAAATTGAATTCATGGCTTTTAAGCACTTTGGGATTAACAATAACATTTGTTGAAATTCCCAAAATATTCTACTGCTTGGCATTCAGTGGATTATAAAAAATGTCTGTTACTTGAATACCCTATGGCATCTAGGATCCAAATTACATGACATTATCCCCCTCCTTCCATCTCAGAATCATCTGTAAATTACTCTCCCTTTCCATCAACAGTTTTCTTGTGATGAAGTCCTGCCTCTTCCAACGCCCACCTCAGAGCTCCTGGGTTTATAAAATGTGTTCAAGACCTCACGGGATTCTCTAACATTTACACAGCTGTGGCAAACACTTCAAAATTAACCACCTGACCTTCCCCAAAATGCTCAAAGAGCTCAAATTCCTTATTGCACACAAATGAATCAAACACATTTGGAGGCCCTAGGGCCATGATGTTTTCTTAGCTATCAGGCACAAAAAGCCCTCCATCCACTTTTTCAGAGGACTCTGTTTCACCAGTGCCTTTTTTAATCTGCTCTCCACATTCTACCCTATCTTCTGTCTCCACAAAGAAGCCATCTCTACCACAGGGCAATAAATTACCACTGAAGAAAGAATGGTCACTTTTACCCAGAACCAAAAGAGGTGTGTAATCAATACCAAATTCATAGCTGAGACCTAGTCTCAGACTTTGCAGAGTGCAGATCAGTGTTACTGAGCTCCCATGAAGGGGCTCATACCTTGTGTGTCCTTCTAAGCTCAGTCTGATTTCAAACCCACTGCAGGATAAGGCATAAACTTTAACCATAGTTTTTTTCTGTTTTGATTTACAATTATTATGGTGAATACCTTCCTTTACTTTCTATCTCATCTCAGGAGTCATTTGGCATGAACGAAACTCCTGTGAAAAAAGCAGTTTTACCACAGAAACTTACTCCCAAGATGGTTATTGAACTGAAGAGCAGGACAAGCACTCTTGGTGTTCACCAAGGAGCAGCTCTAGGGCTGTTTTGGGTACACTCCTCTCCCAAGAAGAGGAGAAGCTGGTGGGCACACAGGTTAGATCCTCATCACCTTAGACATGTTCCATGAAGGTTAAAACACAGCAAACTGATAGTGTGGCTTTGTCCCTTGGCAGGGATGCAGTCATTGCCCAGCTCGCCTGGTCTCAGTAAAACAGCACTGGTTTCTTTCCAAATTGCCTGATAAGACCACAGCAGGCTCTGATTTTACCCATTACTACAAGGTTTAATGACCTTAAAGCACAACACTAAATTACACCTCCAATTGCTATTTCCATCTGATTAACACTGAAAAATGCATAAGGCTGGGTACATACATACAACACTGGTAAGTGGACTAACACATTGAGCCATGACATGCAGCAGTTAATCCTCATTCAACACTTAACTCACAACTGTTTACCAAGCCTTTCAGAAAGAGATGTGATATTGCAAAATACAGAACTGAAAAGCTGGTCTGCTAAAAAAAAAAAATTAAGAAATGTTTGAAGCACTTGGTAATAAACTTCTAGGAGATCTGCCACTGAAGGGATCTCATGTAGCCATTGCTCCCACTACCCATACCAAAGCTTCACCAAAGTCATGATTTTGCAAATAACTGTTTAGGAATAGGGGAACTGAGTTCAAGGTTTTGCTCTTGGCCATAATCTAAAGCACAGGGATAATTTTGCAAAAAATTGTCAGTTTTACCATTGTGGCATAAGTGTCTGCAGTTCATCCAAATGCTCATCAGCCAGCCTAGAAGTTTATCTAAACTGGGCATCACAGTCATTAAGAAACTAGGTGAAAGGGAGGTTATGGATGCAGAACAATACTACCATTTTTAAATTACTAAAATAGAGCTTGGAGTTATAATAAGAACCAGAGCTAAAAGTTGAATGCCAGCTTTTTTTTTGTTTTGTTTTAGGCTTTCATGTTGACCTCTGCTCTACACAAACTTAAATCTGTTTTACATCAGAAGCTGCAGGGACTGAAGAGTACATGGGAAAAGAACATGTCTGGGAGTTTAGAGAGGACCAGCAAAATTTTTTGAGCTCCAGTGGGATTGGTGACATAACTAAAAAGCAACAAACAGCAGGTGAGAGGGAGGGTTTAAATATAAATAAGGACACTTTGAAGCCATAAGTTTTTATTGATCACATTCACATTTACAAATCAAAGTCTCTGCTCTTAGAAAAATATTTAACTAAGAAAGAATCCAGAAGTCATAAAATACCAAGCAGGGAAAGAAAAAATAATAAAGAAAAGTTAAGGCATGGAATCATGTTAATAAATATTCCCCAGACTAAAAAAATCAACTAAATACCCTATTTTCTTTAATTAAAAATCACTGAATTATTTAAGGATATCTGCCTGGATTAATTATTGAAGACACATCAAGATCTGCCTAGTGGTGTGATTACTGGTTTATATGGTTATTAATATCTATCCATTTGGACCTGAATTCAACCTCCAATTAAAAAAGTTATTAGAAATTCAATCCCACAAACAACTTAGCACATCCACCCTCCATGCTTTAAAATGGTTAAAAATTTTAACTCACATCATTCATTAATAAAAAAACAGAGCTTATTTTCTTTTTTCACTGGTCAGTCTATACAAAGAAACAATGCCCATTTTATGGCCATGGTTTAGCAGACAACATTTGCCATCCTCACGCTCTCTCCATGGGATCAGAGTTCAAATAGCAGCACATTCAATCTGGAAAAGAGTGGTGATTACAGTAGCATAGTAATAACAGTTGCAGATAACAATCTGAAAAGCTGAGACTACTGAAACATGATGGTTTACAGTTAGAAAATATTTGTGTGTTTTACCAGAATGTAGCCCAGTACACTGCTGACTGGGAGAAATAATCTGGTGGAAAGACACAAAATTAGATCAGAGCTCCCTCAAATGAAAAGAAACCCAGTCTTGCTGAACTGAAATGTGATCATCCAGATAGCATTTCTATCAGCTCATTCTTTTCAGACTCAATTTAATGCATATTAGAAACTTAATTTTAACAAATGCTATTGCATAGGTACAACTTGGCTGCCAGAGCAGGCCCACAAGTAGGTCTGAACAGCCCTTTGTCCACAGAGACCCCATAACCATACTTAGTGAACAGAGACACAGATTCCCTCCACCAAGTGAAGGTAGCCAGCTGAGGCACTGAATGAATATCATAAAATAGGTCTTACCAGCTTCTGCAAGATGAGTTCAGCCCTGTTGGTTTTAACAGTGACCATGGGGATGTCTGGGAATTAATACAAGCAAGGAACAAACATTTAGTGCTACTTAGACAGAAAACTTTGCCGTTCTTCAAAAATTGCAGCTTCGAGGCTTCCCTCTACAGACCTTGCTGGATTTCTCTTCCACAAACTTCTCCAGTTGCCTCCTGACCTGCCCCATAAAGAAACAAAAATCACAGCATGCAGACTTGCACTGTGCAGAACCATCGTGGTCCCTTCTGGGGCTGTGCGTGTCACCTTCATTTAATCCCCACACTTCTGGTATCAGAAAAAATAGTGGGCACTTGTTCATCTCCATGGCAGTCATGATCTTCAGACCCTTTTTCTTATCTTCTCTGCATTAGCTTTTTGGTAGGCTGAAGAGTATGACATATGTGGATGTTCCTTCTGCAAAGGATGTGAATTCAGGACTCCAGGGGTCTGTGGCTGCTCCTCTGCTCCATGGAGAGTGTTCCCATGCCTTCACCTTGTATCTAATGGTTTGTCTTGTATGGGCTGAGTTATTTCCCAAATATTTCTGGTTTTCCCTAGAGGAAAGATTCTTGATGACAATATCTGGTTTAGATACCAGTCTGGTGTTTTGAAGGAGACAGACTTAGAACAAATTGCATTAAAGTTATCAGGTGAAGATCTCAGTGTGTCCGTTTAGTGAGATGCAGAAATTTGTGCCATTAATGTTTGCCACTTGACAGTGGTTTCTTTTCATTACATGAAATGGGAAAACTGAGCCAATTCATTATGAAGATAGTGAAAGTTTTAATAAGGCTAATACAGGCTGAATCCTACAAGTGCATGTGGGGAAAGTAATGTATAAAAATGCAACATCAAAGAAAGATGAGCAGAGAATGGCGAGCAGAGAAACATGTAATGAGCCAAGTCAGGCTGAAGTCTAAGATAATTGCTTAAAGATTGCAGCCCTTGGGAAATGCTGTCCCACAGCAGTAGTAGAAAATGTGTAGGAATGAATGGGACCCAGTCAATCTGTAACGATCTTGAAAGGGCCCAGAAAACTTCCACCATTTTTCAGGTGTAGAAACTGAGGCTCTGGATAGAGCTAGCAGTGAGGGTCTCACCTGGAGCAGATCATTTTGATCTGAGATCAGACCTGACCCAAATTGTTCTTTGCCCAAAAACCTCTTCTAAATATTTTTTGTATTAACTTTGGGGCTAGAGAGAACTTAATAACCTGTCAGTGTGAAGTAATTAACTTTCTTAATTGCAAAGAGTGGGGCTTGTGCCCCAGTGTAAGTTCTTGCTGTTTGTAGAGTATTAAATAAGCCAGTTGGTCAATGGGGCTCTGATGATTTATTAACATCATGTTGCCAATGATAACACATGCTGAAACTTAGGATGGCTCAAACTTAATTTTAAAATACTGAAGGGAATCTCAAATCTTTCAAGGACTTATAGAACTGGTTGTATATTTGTCATATATTAACACAAATACAAAAAAGCAAAATACATCTAAATAATAAGGAATGCATCTTTCTCCAGTTCAAAGTACTGCCAACAACAAATAGCAAATTATTTTTATAATGTTTTCTTGCAATTCCACAAAAATGGCTTGATCCCAGTGTATTAAGCAATTCCTACATTGTGTACTAAGTACCTCTGTTTTTTCAAAAAGAAGAAAAACCAACCTAAATCTATTTTCGTTTGGATAGGAGTACTTTATTTTTTAATTTCAATGAAGGCAATCCAACTGAACTAAATTCTCACTAAAAAAATTGATCATTATTAAAACAGCTGAAACGAAACACTACATATTTTTATTTTTGTGGGTTTTTTTCTGCTAAACATACACAACACCAAACTGCCCGAGTTAAGATCATTATTTCTAAAATTTGATTCATTATTTATACCTCACTTAAGGTGATAGTGCACATACCTAGTAAAGATTTATTTAGCAACTGTCTGCTACCCCAAGAGAGGCTGCTGTTCTCCTTCACTTTTCTAAATACCCACATAAGCAGCATTTCAGTGGAAACTGATCCATAAACAATTACCAGGTACTAAAAATCATATGGGAAACCAAGCAAAGCTTATATTAAGAGGATTTGATTATGTGCACTGCCATTAGCTTGGATGTATTTTTACAGTTCAGATTAGCAACTTCAAAATATATGTATATAGCACAGAGAATTGTAGGAGGATTCTGGAGATGTAGTAACAGGTAAAATATTACTACACTTCAGATTTGCTTGGGCTTTCATCTGAGATGCATCTCATCTAACCATCCATAAAGATGGTCAGGTATTATCTTCCCCATTTCACACTTTAAGAACATGAACTGTAGATAGACTGAACAACTTCTGAATCCATCAGAAAGATCTTTCTACACTGGGAAAAAAAAGCTCAGCTGAGCCTCAAGGCTACATCCACACTGGTAAACAGTGCAGACCAAAGATTTTTAGAGCAAAAGAGGTGACAGTGAGGACCAGAAAGCTACATTACAAGAAATTTTAATTTTAATTAATTAATTTATTTTTACTTTGGACTATCTTTTGTTTAACCCCACAGACCAAGTACCTATTTCTCTCTGGAGTGCATTAGATGTAATTGGTTTACTTTTATTCAAAATTATTCCAGCTCATGCACTTGAGACAGTTCCTCAACACGAGCAAAAGCATAAACAATGGAAATGATCACAAGACCTACTTTAGAAGTTCCCATCTGATCCAAGCTAAAATTCAAGGGTAGACTCAGCCTTTGCTCTGCCAGCTGGATGGGGCCTGATTCAGTGTGGAGCCAGCAGTGAGGTGAGGATAAGGGGCATTTGCAGAAGCTCCAGTGGAACCAGGCTTTGGGGCACAATGTTTTGTTACCCCTTAGCTATCTCTGCACAGATATGCTCTGCAGTTCTTGGGTTTGCATTCTTGCTGAAAACACACAGAACTTGCTTCATACCACATGTCACAGTGTGCGTGAAAGCCATCCACATGACAGGCAGTCTTCCAGAGATAACAGTAATCTTCAGGTGATGCCAACAAGTTTTACTGACTGACTGTGGGCAGTGCTCTGCTGAGCCCAGCCACTCAACTCAGTCTGCTGAGCAACAAGAAAAGGTCCCCAGCTTTGCTATGCTCTGTCAGCTTTCCTTACTGCTTCCAGAAATTAGTTCTGGGGACTTTGTTGATACATTTATGTGAAAAGACAATGTACTCTTCAGCCTCCTGATACACATATTAGATTATAACCACAGATCGTGTTCCATGAGAGTCCACGTACATCTCAAGTGTCAGGGAGTTTTCCATGCTTCCAGAAGACAGAATTCTATGAAGGCAGCAATGTGTAGAGTTCCCAAGTCAGCTTCAGTGGATTTTCATGCCTGTGTAATGAAAATGAACACTGAGATATTGCTTGTCATCAGAGACCTGCTGTATCTGTGATGCAAATAATAATAATTGTTGAATAATTGTTCCTTTGTTACTTTTGCTTTCAATAGATAGACAAGGAGAAAAGATATTTAAAGCCAGAGAGGTCAAAACATACCAGAAAAATTCAAGAATTTTCTTTTCTGGAAGAATATAGCTTTTATATAAAAGACTTGAAGGAGCAGATTAGTTTGTTTACACTCATTTAGCTTGAGGGATTGTCCATCATGTGAACACATCATGCCCCTGTTGAGGATTTTGGACCCAGCTAATTTTCAGTGTAATATAAACCATGAGAACTCTGGCCCTGAGCACTGTCCCCATATCCTAGAATTCCTGAGGTCTGGAAAAATTCTGAGTAGTCTACAGAGGTTTGTATGTGAATGTAAGGATTTTTATATGGAGATCCACTCCTAAGCAGGTTAAGGGACATACTCACTATTTAGACACAGCTGTTAAAGCTTTTTTTTTTTTTTTAAATCAAAGAATATAGAAGTATCATTTAAAAGTTGAAGAGGATTTAGCACCAAATCTTTAGTCCTTTATGTAACCAATTGCTGCTTTGTACTTCATAAAATATAGTAGAGCAGTCGAACTGCAGGCACCATAACTTGTACTTTGAATCTACCTAAATGTAAAAAGTAATAAATTACAGTGAGATATCCTAGCTTTTTAACTGGGATTCCAAATCCATTTGCCTGTCTAATGCTTTTTCAAAAAGATAAATGCCAAACATGTAAGCTGCACGTAAGCTTCTTGGTCCTTTATATTATTTCCTATAAATAAAAATATAAATGCTTGTGGTCATGCAATTTGATCTTTGTGCACATGGTACTATAAATCTAGTCATGATACATTTCCCTTGAAAATAAATATGATCTTTTCTTTTAAGATGTAGGACAAAAAGGTTCTTTATTAAGGACATAAACACCTAATAATCCAAATAGCCACTTAGCACAGAAGGTAGACACATTGCCCCTGGGCATGGGTGCTCACTGGATACATGGTCTCCATGCCAGGCAAAAAACAAACTCTTAGTCAGGAAGTTTTTGGGACAGAGCTGTGCTATTGTGAGCCCTTTTCTCTCATATGAGAAAGATTTTTTATGAACAGGATTAAATAGATGTTATATAAAGGAATGTCTGTATTCTGTGTCAGGTACTTACTCTACTTTGAAGTTATGTTCTCTGCTTCACAATTGAAACTATTCTTTCCCTTTAACTGAAGTTGCCAAAATACAGTCTTCATCAACATTGATTCAACACATCATCATCTAAAACAAGGTGATAAAGCTGGTATTTATATCTGTCAGGGGACTGATTATAGATGATGGCAACAACCATCTCAAAAGGTGTAATTCTCTGCCACAGTGTATATCAGTATTTTTCTTAATTATTTTTGACATTTTACCTATTACTCCAAGGACTTTTTCAGAGGGCGGAAATAAAGGGGAAAAATGGGTTTTGTGCCACAGATGAAGAAATACATCTTCTGTAAGTAATTCCCAGAAGAAATCTTGGAAATCTTATGGGGTCAGGAAAGAGGCAAGAAAGCAGAATTTGTCACCCTTGCTGAATTGGTCATCTAAACTTACAGTAACACTGAAGCTGAGTGACTTATCTGCCGCCCCTTAGGGAGGAAGAAAAGTGAAGCTAAAGAAGTATAGAGGGGGTGAAAAGCACACTGTGAAGGTATCATCTAAAATAGTGCCTAAAGATTCTGATCTTTCAGTCACTTAGCTCCTATTTCCCTATAGCAGATGTGGGCATTATTTCTGATTTTAGAGATCCCACAAAGCAAAAATGAAGAAGTGTACAGCTGAGGTTTTGGCAAGAATAAAAGTTCACCAAGTTTAGGACAAGCAAATAATGTTTGAGAGTGCCTCAGAGAAAAACTGAGCTGAAGAGCAGTACAGATGCAAGAGAAACAGACAATGATCACCATCTACAGGGAATATTAAGGTAGGATGAGCGATAGGCAACCCACAAAACCAAAAGGAACCTTGAAAAAAGCATGTGAAAAAGCTTGTTACAAGTCACTGCTTTTGACAACAGTTTGATGCGGGATGGACAACATCCCGCAAACTTTTGTAGCACAAACTGTGCTACAAAAAGCAACTTGTCATATCTCTAGAAAAATTTCAGCCACAGTTGGCTGCTCAGTTTAATGACACCATTATTAAACTCAATATGGGTAAAGCAGCCTATAATAGACAAGAACTTTCTGCTTTTATCCTAAAAACCAGTGAACACTGCAGTCATTCCAGACTAATACATCAGCTGGTTTCCAGCCTTGGAGTTAGTTTCTTTACAGAGTCTTCTCTCATCCTCTGAATCTTCCAGCATCCCATGTTGATAACCTACCAGCATGAGCATGGTTAACAAAACACGAGTTTTACATAGCTATTGGGCCTATCTTATCTTGCATTACACAAATACAAATAAAACTAACAGCACTCCATGGAAGTTCCTATGTGTTAAAATGGATTTTTAGGTACAACAGAGTTTGTAATATGGGCCACTTGACATGCCAAAACCATGTGAATTATTCTGTATCTAACAGAAGGAAACATTTATCTTTCAGATATTTGCTAGTTATGTTAAGGTGGTTTGTCCTTAACTTATGCTCCATCAGAAATGAAAATGCCTTTTTCCTTCTACATCTAGTGTTGGCTACATGGTGGCCTGCCTTTAAGAAGGCATTTACTGCCTACCTCTCAGAGATAGTAGAGGAAGGGTGAGTGATTTTCATGCTCTGGCACTCATTGTAGGCTGTTTAATTTGTCAGGACTACTAGGCCATGGTTTTGTGCTTTGACAGGTTTTTGTTATTCCTGCTAATCCCATTTCTGTTGTGTAATGTGCGTGGCAGCATCTGGTGACAACAGAATAGAACACCTAATTGTGAATGAATACAGCGAGCCCTGTTCTGCCACATTGCCTGTTGCACTATTTTTGCATTTTTATGGCTGAGGGTGGGCTTCCAGGAGCTGCAAAGCAGACAGCCCATCGTTGTAATCAAATTTGCCATTTGCATGTGTGTGTTCTCAGCAGCCTTCCTGTTTCTACAGCCCCCAGGATTCCCCGAGTTTGGTTTTCTGGCTCCCTCTTCTGAATGGAGAGCATGATCTTAAGTATTTATTAAACAAGTTCTCATTAGCTATTTAGTCACAATGTCAAACTGATGGTTTTAAGTGCATTTGGGTGTCACTAAAAGGAGCAGTATGTGAGGAGAGCCAGCGCAGTACCTGCACAGCTGTCACTGCCTTCACCCCTTGTATGGCTTAGTTCACTTGCTGGGCACAAGGACCCAGCCTGTCCTGATGCCTGGGGTTATTATTCTCCAGGTGCAGGACCCTGCATTTACCTTTGCTGAGTTTCATATGCTTCCTCTCTGCCCATCTCTTCAGCCTCTCAAGCTCCTTCTGAAGGGCTACAGGGCCTTCTGGGGTATTGGCCACTCCTCCAAGCTTTGTGTCACCAGCAAACTTGCTGAGGAGGCATCTGGCCCTTCATCCAAGTCATTGATGGATAAGTTAAACAGTACTGGGCCCAGCACTGAACCTTGGGGGACACCACTGTTGACAGGCATCCAGCTAGATCCTGTGGTAGTGATTAAAATCTTCTGGGATCTGCCACTCAGCCAGGTTTCAATCTGCCTCACTGTCCCCTCATCCAGTCCACACTTCCACTGAGTTTGCCTACAATGACATTGTGAGAAACAGTGTCTAAAGCCCTGCTGAATTCAAGGTAGACAATTTCCTCTACTTTGCCCTCATCCACCCTGGAAGCTGTTCTATCATAGAAGGCCATCAAATTGGACAAGCAGGATTTACCTTCAGTGAATCCATGCTCACTACTCCCATCTTGCCATGCATGTGGATAGAGACAGGCTCCAGAATGAGACACTCCATAAACTTTCCAAGGATTTATGTGAAGGTGACTTGCCAGTCATTCCCTGGGTCCTCCTTCTTGCTCCTTTTGAGCTCTAGGGTGACATTTGCTTTATTGCAGTTCTCAGACATCTCCCCTGATCACCACGACCTTTCAAAAATGATTGTGAGGGGCCTCCCTGTGCATGGGCACAGCCTGTCAGGCCCCAGGGGCTTTTGGATCTCAGGTCTGCCTGGATGTTCTCTAACCCAATCCTCCTAGACCAAAGAACTTCACATATTTCCAGCTTAGATTCTTCTCAGCCACAAGCATTAGTATTGCAAAACAAGGCTGCCAAAATTCACTGCCCACATCAATCTTGCAAGAACTTTCAAAAGATTAATTAAAACAAAGCTCTAAAACCCAAGAGATCTGAAGTATATGAATCACAACTTCAAAAAGAAAAACTTTAAGGAGAGTGTTCAGAATTTTAAATTAAAGTGCAAGCTTCAATTTTCTCCTGGTACCACTTGGTACAGTTTTCCTTCCAGTAAACAACACAGCTCTTCTGTATTTACCACAACAATATGGAATCAAAACACAAAATCTGTTGGATGCAGAAACCAAAAAAAGATCTAAAGCTGGTATAAAATGTAACACATTACTCATAAATATTTCTTCCTCCTCTGTATTGTAGGATGTTGGATTTACTAAGTTTTAAAAAGGTGGTCAAGCAATACAGTAAATATGAAAGTTGTTTCAGGACTGAAGCAAGAGACAGCACACAATCCACATATGAAAATAAGATTTTGTCTTATCCTCCCTCTTATAAGATACAGTTCAATTCTAAACTGAGTTCTAAGAAACATATGATAGTGTGAAAGAAAAAACATTTATGAACGTTCTGTATATAGAATAGAAACCAAGGGAGAAATGTTCCTCCTTATCAAAGACTTGTATTAGATGTATCCTCCTTCTAAGCATCTGTGGACAGGTTCCCCAGAAAAGATGCCTTTCATCAGCTATGGGAGCTGTTATTCGTTATCATCATCTGTTTATAATCAATGAGAACAGTTGGATGCTCAGCAGTCTTGAAAATTGAACCAATTACTTAGGTCAGTAGTTTCTAACCTTTTTCTATTTGTGGACTCTTAAGTATTTTCCACTGGATGTGAGGCACTGTTAGAAATTTTGCTCATGTAGATAGCTGTCACTTTCTTTGGCACTTACAACAAACTGTCTAGAATTTATCCCTTCCCTTTCATCTCCTTATGAATATATCCTCAGACTCTGAGCTGATCCTCAGACTCTGAAAAAACCCCAAACCACATTAGCTAAGTGTATATATTTTTGGTTATTTTTTTTTAAAAAAGCGACCTGAATCCACGTGATCTTAAGCACCCTGACAAACTATGCAAACAAAACTTCCTCAGTTTGAGTCTGTTATTTTGATTACAAGCCAGGGAAGATGCAGTTCTGCAGACATTGTTCTCCACTGGCACAAGCAGCTGCTGCTCAGCTTCATGCCTGTGAAATGTTGCCTTTCCCTGGCTGCCAGGCACTGGCCTCCATCATGTGCCAGCACGTGTTTCCTTTCTGATCAATGAGCTGTGCTGTGAGACCGAATGGTCAGGTAGGGACAAGCATCTTTAACTCAGAACTGCTACCAAAAATACTTAAGTGACACAGTAACCCTTTACTTTCGTGCTACAACCTTCAAAAAACTTGTGAACATACCTTTGAACAGAGAGTGAGGGAGAAGAGCAGACACAAGTGAGGGATGGCATGAGCACCCTAATTCACCCACAGCAGCACAAATTAAAATGTCCCAGATTTGACTTCACGTTCCCAAGCAGAAAGGCCTGGGGCTGCCTTGGGAAGGAGCTCTGACTGAGCTCTAACCACAGGTAACTTCTGCAGTCCCACTGGAAGGTGTTTCCACCGTGTCTGGTGAATAGTCACAGCAGAAACTGTTTCTGGAACTCACACCACTCGTGAATATTGTTCTGCCCCCTCATGTCACTCTGTCAAAGGAGAGTCACTACAGCAAGTCCAACCAAATCCAACAACCACACACTGAGCAGAGATTTCTTTGTAAAATATTTCTGATGTCATTTTGCTATTTATTCTAATTATTATAGTTACTGGGATACACAGCAATTACATATATTTGATCTAATCTCCATTACATTACTGTTCTGCACATAAACATGTACAGCCAGTGAGGAAAACATAGAAGGAGCCACATTAATCAGAACAGGCTCTTAAGGCTCCAAAGCAGCTCAAGCTCTACCCTCAGTTTAGGCAGTGAAAGTGTACCCAGGTCAGCCCTGTTGAGACTTGGGTAATGCCTGATGCAAATGCTGTGGGAAATGCTCTGGACCAACAACTGACAACATACGTAAAAAAAGTAACTGCTGACAAGTTGCCTAAAATAAAGAAAGGTTTGGGAGGAGGCAAGACCCTCCCTGGTTTTAATGAAAAAAACCTTAAGTCTGGACTACTGTATTTAAATTAAATCTATTTGCTTTTTGCACAGTTCGAATAGATGCTTTTTAATTATTGCTAATTGTTTAAGATATTGTTGTATCCCCCTGAAGATTTAAACTGAATAAATTTAATTCTTTTAAAATATCCTTCAGCTACAGGCAATAAAGTAAGAAGCCCCATAGGTATGGCAGTAAAAATAACCATAAAGGCATAAGCATTTAAATGAGGAGAGCATGGAATACTTCCCACTAGACCAAAAAAAAAAAAAAAAAAAGAAAAAAGAAAAAAAAAAAAAGTGGGAGAGAGTAAAGAGAAAGAAAAGAAAAGAAAGAAAGAAGGGGTGGGGGAGGAGGAGGGGGGGAAGCTATGTGTTTTGGAGACACAAGAACCAAACCATGAAACACACAGTTGAAACATTTAGGATGACTATGAAAAAGGTCTATGTTCACTTGTTAAGGAATGCGCTAAGGCAGACTAAAGCATATGAATGGCCCTTTCACAGGTCACAGATTCCATTCAGTTCTTGGACATTGTTATTATCCGACAGAAATAGATGGGCCTAATTAATATTCTGGACATACCTGAGAGAACATTCTTAAGGAAATCATCCTATGGTGGTTTGGGTTTGTTGTGTTTTGGGGGTTTTGTTTTTTGTTGGGTTTTCTCTATGCTTTTTGGTTTTGTTTTTAACAAACAGGAAATGTTACAAGTAGCATCTGGTAAAAAAACTGTGAGCGTAATTTTGATGTTAGAAGTTTAATAAAGAGTCTACTTCTGAATATACTTGTTTATGCAAAGTCTTGGATTTTTTTTATTTTCGTAAACAATTTTGCTATGTAGATTAAAGCTGAACTGCACAGTCATTTTGCAAGCAATTATAGTCTTGGCACTTTTCTGAACATAATATAACAATTACCACAGCAACTGCATTTTATCAGAGCACTCCAAGCATGCAGCAGGTTAATATCAGTTTTCAGCAACTTCAGATAATATTTCTAAGATGCTAATGTTAGGCAGTTTCAAATGACCAAACAGCTTCTGATATGAACTGAGCTCTGGTCTTTTAAGATAGTGTGGTTATACAGGCCCTAATCTTTTAAGTAATGGGACTACTGTTCCCCTTATAAAATACTATTAAACTTGATGGGACCCTTTGCAAACAAACCCAAATGCAGGGCCAGTTTCATGGCAAGAAAGATAGACTGATTGAAAGGTCAGTTTTCCAAAGAGCATAATATGCTGCACAGCTGGGTTGGGATCTTGGTGCTCCCACTGCCTGATGTGGGACAAGCTGCCCCCTTGTACAGCTTCTCCATTTACCTCAAAACCTTTGCAAGAATCAGCTACTCACTGAGTGTTCACTGCCCTAAAATTATTTTATTATTAGGCTAATCTACACTGAATGTTAAAGATATGTGGTTTGGTTTGAGCTATTTGATTCCTGCTGAAAAATCCCCAAAAGAATAACCTCATTTTTTGTATCCCAGTTGCCCTCACTGCTGACCCTTGTGACAGTTTTGCTGTTGACTTCACAGAGAGTAGAAGTAGGCCCCAAAAATGTATGATCCTCCAAAGTCATCCAAGCAGTATCACTGCATTTTGAATTCAGGACACCTCTTCCATACAGTGACTTGTTATCATCTTAAATGTCTGGACAGAATATAAATATAGCTAAAAGTAGATACTAATTATCACATCTATTTTCAAGGCATGCATGGAGGGAGGCAATAAAGAGGAGGGGAAGTTTGTGGGTTACTCCCACACATAAATCCTCTATGTGTCAATGGGTGAATAGACTATTTTAGTCTATTGTGCAAAGCTGTTTTATAACAACAGTAAGCTGAAACAGAGAAGAAACTATACTGGAAAGGCAAATATCAAAATACATCACTACTAAAATGCTTGCAGGTAATCAAGTAGTTCTGTAGTATATCCAGAAACAGGAGTCAAGTTTTTTGTACTCAAACCTTAATACGGCATATGTAGAAAAAAAAAATCCCATTGAAATAAATAGACCTATTCATTTCAGAGACAGTGAAAAAGAGACGAACTTTCTTTGCCTCGCCACTTTAGAGCCCCTTGATAGCATTTTCCTTTTTTATTGTCTTTTAGATATAGATGCCCCTCTGCTTAAGTATCACCAAAGCTACTAGTAACAAATACCTAAATATATAACAGATGCATAAGTGCATCTTGGGATAAATACATTATGGACAATTAACTGTCATCATACCCCTCAATTACATTTTCACCCGCTCCTGTAGTGTACACCTGTGGCTTGTTAGTACTGCAATAAGTGTTGGAAAGCAACTCTAAGGTTCAAAGGTAGCGCTGCTAAAATCTGTTTTCCTCTTTTTTCTTAAATGTGTATTATTTAAATGTGAAAACAGAAAAACAAACACAAGAAAAAAGAACAGTAGCCCTTTTTGTTTACTGGCTGACACTGTTGATCTAGTGAAAATTTTTCACTTTCCTGTTACCTCACACAGGAAAGACCATTTGCATGGAATATTGGGCCTGATTCTGAATTCAGAGTAGTGTAGAAATCTAGTAATCTCTGTAGTAATCTCTAAATAATGTAAAAATTAACCCAGAGAAATAGCAATCCAAATTCACTTTAGCACCATTTTCAACATTATTTTAAATGTGGCTTTCTCATCTATGAGGGAATAATATAAGGATCACAAACACAACTTGAGAATATTCTGTAATGCACATTGTATTTAGTGAAATGTAAAAGAACTTGTTAGAAGCATAATTAAAACTGACACATAGTTAGGTTACATTATAATCAAGTCTGCAAGTTTGCAAAATGGATATTGGTACAAGTTGAAGTAACTATTGGATATCTTTACTATAACCATACTTAGATCCATAATAGCTCCTGGAAAGATTACTTATTATTAAACATGTAAGTGGCATAATTCAGTAAGCTTTGTATATGACATTGATAGATTGCCTGTAAAGAAAAATATTAAACAAAAAATATACTGTACAAATGGCCTTATAATTGTAGCTGAAGGCAAATCCAGCACAGAAATACCTTTCTCAGCTCATATCCCAATGTCATTAACACATTTATGTGGCTTCTATGTTTGTTTATGTACTGATAAGGTAAATCAGCTGAGAAAAGCTAACCTTGCCCCCATTGATTCAACTACAGTAAGATATTTACCTACTCACCAATAAATTTCAGCAGAGGCTCTTACTACTTTCCTTTTTCCTTTTGGCAAGAGAAAGTTTTTTTTCAAGTCTTCCCATAATTTTTTCTCAGATCATTTGTATACGTAAAAGTCAATAATCTTTTCTGTATAATGAACAGTGGTGTCAGATGACAACTCTGCAGCTTTTTGGCAGCTTGCTTTAATTGTATTGTTTTTTCTTTGCTTGTCTTTTTAAAATCCTGTGAAGGTGGGCTGAAGGACACATACCCAGGTATTCACAGGTAGCATTCAAGAGCTGCATTTTGTTCTACATCCCCTGTGACTTACCTGAGAGACACTGAGAGGCTGCAAGTTGGCTCGCAGAATTAATGAAGAATATTGCAGGTGCTTATTTATAGGCAAGAATCAAATATGCCTGGTTTGACCAACAGTGACTCAGGGATTATCAAACAGCAGCATTTCAACGTGTTCAAGCAGCCCTTTGAAGAACTGGGTTAGCTCACTACATGATAACAGTGACTGGCCAGTCAGCATAAGCTGTGATGAGTTATATCATCTTTGCTAAATCCACAGTCTCAAAAGAGTTTAATCACAGTTGCATGACACAAAGCCAATGCTTTGCAATGACTTTCAGTTAATTTGCCTTTTTGCACCCACATATGAACAAGATATCATTAAGTGGACCCTAGAACGAGCAATAGAAGAGACGTAAACACAAATATTTGAAAACTGTTAGCATTATCTATGGGGAAAATACTTAGCAGAAACAGAAGAGGAAATACTTGTTAAATTGAGAGAAACCTTTCTGATACATGCTGTGTGCAAATCCTCTGATGTTTGGGTGCTTCATTGCATGTCTGAAAAGTCTAGAACTGATCAAACAGCAGAAAAATGCATTACAAAGAATAATCCTGCATGATTCAGGAACTGGACAGGATGATCTAATAAGACACTCATTTCTAGCAATTTTTTCCTTGGAAGTATTACTACTGTTGCTAAAAAGCTTGCACCATTACAAACAATAATAAAAACCTGTCTTTCCTATGTCATGTGTTCTTTTAAATTTATTTTTATAATTAGGAACTTAATCAGAAAGCATCCTTAGGATTTTAACTTCTTAAATGATAATAGGAAACACCCTAATTTCTATTGTCTAAGCACTTTCATTGACTAGTCAGGGAAAAATTAGTATCAGTAGCATTTACATTGTTCTATAAATGGCCCGAGCAAAATCTCATAACAAATCCACAGTGTAGTCGGAACTCATCTGTTCTTTGCACTTCCTACTTTGCAGATGAGACAGTCTCTAAAGACTGGGTAGGCTGAAGACTGGTTGGACAACTCTATAAGTGAAGTCTCAAGACTCTTGTCATTCTAGCTGTCTAAATTACTTAAACAGGACTCAGAGGGATTTAAAGGGGAGAAACGACATGACAAACAATTATATTCTAACACACTATTTATAACAATGCCCTTTCAGATTATTGTTCCACTCAGACTGACACATTACTGTAATCCCAGGGATGAATCAAGGGACTTAGAGTTAGATCGTGCACAGCTTGTAGGCATAAAAAAAATAAGAATAAAGAACTGACATTCAGGAAATATAGAGCGACTCAAGGATAAATTCTGCTGGGATGAGCTTAATTTATCAATGTCAATAACAACGGTGAACACATCGCAAGAATACATGCATATTAATTGAAAATAACTCAGATTAAATCACTGCAGTTTGACATTTTGAGATAGGCACTTTATCTTTTCAAGAAAGAGAGCACTATAAAATCTTTAATCTGAAAACACATCTTAATTGCGTGTTATCACCTCCTAATTGCTTCTATATTATATTAAACATTTTGCTAATTACTAGCCTGATCATGGTGTAAATAGCTTCAGGCTAGAGCTCATAACCAGCTGAAGACAACTGGGCACAATGAGGGCCACAAAGAAGTTTATCACTTCGGTGTATTATCGCGGACTTCCATCATTATCAGTGTCTATCACTCTTTATCTCTGCTTCCCCCGTGAGATAAAGAAGAGAGGCAATAATGTAGATCAGAGGTTGGGTTGCATTTCAGTTAATCCATCTATTTCTAGCTCTAGATTTCTAATATTCCCCGGGGACAAAAGTTGTCTGCCTACTGCTGTCACTAATCTACTGCTGGAAGACTGAGGCCAGAATGCTATTTGCTGTGCCACGGGCCTGGGTAATGGAGGTGCTCCCGGACAGCTGGAAGCGCGCGCTGCAGCGGAACCGAAGGACACGGATGAAATGCGTTGCTGTGAGCAATCTTCCCACTTAGCTTCAGACACCAGCCAATACACACATGATACATAGGGACACTCTGAGGCAGCAGCCTGAGAATTCATCAGGAAAGAAAATTATTGATGTATAGGCAATGAAGATGCTCATACAAAACTGCCAGGTGACCCAGCAATGCAAGCAGTCGCTGGGGCAGCGACTAATCATTTAGGTACAGCACTTGTTTAAACAATTACTGTAACATGAAATGAGCTGACCAAAACACAATTGTTAGGAGTTTTTTTGAAAGAAAAAAAAAATTGTCCAATATCACATTCAAGAATTAAGAGGCTTTTGGGGTTTCAAACTGCAAGGTAAAATGTACCTTTGTAAAAAATTACTTGCACTTCTCAAAGAAACCAACCTTAAATAGGAATAAATCATCACAATGGTAAACAGCTTTTCTCACTGTCCCCATGACAGAACATAATTCTCGCCAGTGCAAAGAGGATGTGAGCCTATGAATTTTGCTCTCTGTGTTTAAAATTAGATTTTGTCAGGGCCTGCTGTAAGATGTCAGAGGCCCAAGTTCATCTCTGTTAATAAAAGCTCATTTTTTGTCTGTGGCTACAAAAAAGACTTTATGCCTTGAGCTTCATTTGCTAGATGGATAAACCTCACAACTTCTACTTAATAGAAAGTTTACAAGTCAGGCAGGAAGAAAGCACACTGAAAATGAGAGAATATTTTCAGTATGGATGAAGTATGGATGAATTTAGGCCTGAGTTATGAAGTGCAAAAGCAAAACATCCTCAGCTCCAAACTGTTTTTTATGGGAAGACCATATTTAATGAAATTGTACATAAAAACTTAATCAGAAAGTAATGCTCAAATCTGAAGAAATCTTCCACCCTCCCCACAAAAAGGGAAGCTTCATGGATGAGGTGACACTTTCTCCACTGAGATAAGAGGTGCTATCTCTGCTTCACCCTTTACCTTCCAGATTCCCCTGCTCACACCTCCTGGACTCAGCTATGGAGGTTTTGTTTTCCCACTCTAAGGATGGTGTCACTCTCTCTTTACCTAGGTTCCTATTTTTCAGAAGCAACTTAAAATAATTTAGAGAAGTGGATGGTGTCCCTGACCCTGGTTAAGGGGTTGGAACCAGATGATCTTTAAGATTCTTTCTAACCTAAACTATTTATGAGTCCATGAAATAGGAAGTGCTAACTGCAGCCCTTTGCACTCCCTGTGTCCCCCCTGGTACTGCAGGTACTGCTCCCCGCTGGCTGCTGCAGGTGCTGCCCACCTCCCAGGGTCTGTCCCTCTCCTCCCCTGTGCCTCCTGCATCCCCTTGGCTGTCCCATCCCTGCTTCACTCTCCTGGGGCAGCACGATGGATTGCTTCAGTGACTTGAGCTTCAGCATGACAATGACATGGATCCAGGGCTCTGAAAGACTTTATGTCAAAGCTTGAGAAACTGGGTTCCTTGTTAAAAAAAAAAAAAAAAAAAAAGAATGAAATACAGCACAGCTATCTTGAAGGAAGCAATGATGCACAGCTGTTTTATTGCCTGGTAAAGGTAAGACATTTTAGGGAATATATTCTGTCTTTTAATGAGCCTACGGCAGAACGCCCTGGATTTATCTCAGCTGCCAGGATCCTCTCACTCTTTCAGGTTTCCATTATCTTTCTCTATTTCCACTTTTCTTTGTTTCTAGGCTGTGTCTATTTAAAGCGCCTCAGCCGTTTTCTTCTTCTCCTAAGCAGTTTTTACAGGTGTCTGTGCTCTCCCCAAGAATTCCTTAATTTGCCATCTCACCTTTGCCTGTGGTTATGGGAAAGCCATGCTGGATTGTCTTCCTTTGCATCCCAAGTGAGGAGAGGGAGACATTTCCCAGTAATTTAAATATTCTGACATGACAACTTGGTGCAAGGCTGGGCCCCCTATGTGGTGGTAAGGGTTCAAGAGTACCTTGTACACACAGGGATGCACACAGCTCAAAGGACAGGCTGTGCTACACAACATACAACTCTTCCAAGGGCTCATTTCTGCAGTTGTATTTTAAGCCCACGCTACAGATGAATTTTATGATATTTGCTTGTTTGTGTTTTCTCCTCTGTGTTAGCATATATTATCTCCACAGACACTAATTCTTGATATAAATGATGCTAAGCAGTAAAGTATGGTCCATTAACTTGATTTTTAAAAGTATCTAAAATTTACGCAGTGATTTAAATAATAATATAAATTATATTAAGTATGTGCAGCAGCAGAGGGTACGGCCTCCTAAACAGAATGAATTTCTCCTTGGAGAGCACTGATTAGTTCATTTTTCCTAATGAATCTTTCGTTATAGTCAGAAGTTCCTTTTTTCCCCCCTCACTGTCTCACTTATGAAGCATGCATATGTATATATGTATGTTCCATTTATATATTTGATAGCTAGATTAAGTAGTACCCTACTTCACCTCCAGAAAGGGCACAGCACTCCTCAAGGAGGCAGCTGCATTTCTTAGGTGAGGGAAACTGAGGCCAAGGCATGTCACACACAGGTCCTCGACCTCTTTAATCTATGGGCCAGCACTTCAAAGCAAGAAATTCATGGCTAAAATCCACTCTGCAGAAAAGTGGATGAATAGTGCTGCTTCTCTCAGCAAAATTTATAGTTGGGGCCAATTAGAAAGTGTTACCTGTTAAGAATGATGGAGTTATTATTACTTCTGCCCTGTCAAAAAGGTGTAGCAGATGGTTTTGCACTGCCTCTCCCAGTGCTTAGCAGTGCCCCCCTGCTTGAGCTCTCCCTTTGCTCTGCATATTCACACAGCTCTTCCCCAGGGCAGGGTGAAGGAAGAGAAGTCCCTCCATTCCCTTAGAAGTGCTTTACATGCTCCTGGAAGACAGGCTGCCATCTGGCCTAATGAGCTTTGGAACAAACTGCTTTTAAGACAACTTTCCTTTACCTGCAGCGACGCTCCTTTGGTGGTTGTTTACCAGCACCCCGGTCATTTAGGCAGCAGTTTAAGATGCATCACAGTTGTTGGTTTTTTCCCCTAGAAATATCAGTGGAGGTAGTACTTTCCAATAAGTGGACATTAATTCATGCTGAATTACAGTGGGATTCCCAAGAAACTACATATGAATACTGAAAGAAATCATTATGATTAATGATATAATTTATATGTGCATGTTGATGAAAGAATCATAATCTAGAGTAAATTAGTAGAGATTTATGTACTAATAATTTTGTTGTGCTCTAAGGTCCAGATGAAAACCAACTAAGTGATGTTGTATTGACAGCAGTTCATATTAGCATATCTTAAAGGGATAGTATAACAGTATCAAATAAACAATTTCCAATGCATATCAACTCAATTTCTCTTCCCCTTCCCCCTCAATCTATATTGATGACATTGATAGGAATAAGGTTTCATCCCTTTTATTTTCACCTATGTGCCAAAGAGTCAAGGTGAATGAGATGACTGAAAGTATTTAAACAGAAATAAAGGACTTCTAAGTGAGAAAAGTAAATGAACTGACATGACCCATCCACACGCTCCTGAGTGCATGAGGGCCATGTGGCTGCATTCAGGGAAGAGGAATTCCATGCCCTGCAGGACAGCTGGTGCAGCTCTCCCCAGGGCCCCTGGTGCCCCAGGTCAGCAGCACCCCACACACCCCCGGGCTCCCCAGGTGCTGCAGACTTGGCACAACCCTCATTATCCCAAATGCAGCCTTTATTGCTGTGGCACAATGCAGCCGTGGCACTGGGGAGAACAGAGGCCATGGAGTGAATTCATATTTGGTTTCCACACAGGAAAACACCAGGAGAAGCATCTGTTTTATTGGCAATATTTTTTCAAGTGCTTATTGCATAAGCTGGAGCACACCTGAAGCTCAGGGTAGTGGGGGCCTTTTTGAAACTCTGTGTGGCAGGGGCCACCCACCAATGTCACAGAGTCACCTTGTGGAGTTTGAAATGCCAGCTGATGGTAACATGTGAAGTAAAGTGCATTACTTGATAATATAAAGAGGTGGTTGTGAATTGTCACACATTAATCACTATAGTAAATGTTTATAAAATGCTTCTCTGAATAATTACTAATAGATCTTGCCTCTGAAATTCTTATGGAAAATAATAAGTGGAACTTAGGTGAAATTGTCTATTCCAATTTATTTTTAAAAACAAGGATAAATCACTGATCTAGAAAAACCAGCAATATTTTTTCCTAGGGTGCTCTTAGTACATAATATTAATTTTCAAAAAGTTTTTTTAAGAACTGGTATAATCTAGTCAAAAGAGTCATATGTTTTTCTAATTAAGCTACTTTATCTATCTATAGCAATTCAGAAAAAAACTCCTCCTCAATCTTAAAGGGTTTGCAATTTCCAAGAAGAAAACATCCCCTGAGCTTTGTGTCTGAGGCTGTAGTGATATGATTTAACAGCAGCACTACTACAGTACAACAGTAATTTAAACAAGATCCAGGATATTTCTTCCTGTATCTTCCCTTTTAAATTAGGTATTTAAATTTTTTGCTGCAGGAGACATACTTTTTGTAGGACAAAACTGAATACTGCAGACAATGTTTAAATTTTATAAAAACTTAGATATATTTGTTTGTAACAAAGCCTTTAGAAGAATTAATTCTCTTCTACAGGGAACCAATGTCAATTTACAAAGGACAAACTACTAACAACAATATTTCTAAAGAAAACCAGTGCCTTTGCATTTTACCTAGCTATGGAACCTGTAGCCACCACTAGACACTATGCAAAATATCTAACTAATTCTCAAAATCCTCACTTAAACCTTAATTCAAGGGAAAGACCTCATGATCTTACAAAAGGCATTATTGCTGGAGATTAAACTGCTTGATGCTATGTATTGTTCTAGCTGTAGTCAAGAGGGAATATTAATTGAGATGTTCCATGGATTACAGTGTGTATTCCACCGTGGTTCACATGTTTCCTGGTGGTCTTTCCAACAGGAGCAGCACAAATGAGGAGAATAAGACAGATCATTTTGAACCTTAGTTGTTAAGCCATTGTTCTGTTGTGCACAAAAGGTAATGCTTGGTTGATTTGCTTTATTTCTGAGCTGTTCTGATTTTTTCCCTGTGCACCTAATCTCTGCCACTTCCTCTGTGAGTCATCAGCAGCTGGACCCAGTGAAACCACAGGAACTAGCTCCTGGTAAAGAGCTCTAATGGTGCTATTACTCAAGTTCAATTCTCTTTAAGCCTGGTAAAGCAGCATCATGAGTCATATGGTACAGACAAGAGTTCTTTTGCATTTGTTTCTTTAGGAAAATCAAAACCCATGCCTTGCTTTTTGAGAGTGATTACAATAGGTGTCTCATATACCTATGTCACTCTGCCTGTCCTTTGCAGGAAGGATGGAGTGTCATTTTCTTTTCAAGTCCTCATTATTTTTTCTTGTACTTACCAGTTGCACTGCCTATAATTTAAAAGCAAGATCTTAAAAATAAAACAAAACAAAAATTCCCCACCGTTTAGCTCTGTCCTTTCTGCTCATTTTCACTGCACAGAAGTGCAATGTGGTTCACACCTCCATTCAGCTGATTTGATTAGTTGTTGCTGCCATACACCTGCTGCTGTCACTGCAGTAGTCTGTATTTGTGGCAAACATTCCTGCTGTCTGACAGAACAGGTGGATATTGTATAGGAGATTGAAAAGAATGGATGAATGGTAATTGTTCTGCATCCCTGCTTACATAAACTCAGCAAAAGTTGGGTCTATAAAATGAGTCTCATGATTTGCCTTCAGTAAATAGAGTGGTCAAGCATCTCATTTTAAACTAAAGCCAAATTTTTAACTGTAGAAGAGACTAACCTCCTCAGATGAACTTTACAGTGAGATGGCTGGAAAGATTTTATAACCTTTGTTCATTTCTGATACTCAGGCATTTCTATACAAGACAATCTGAAGACTTCAGAGAGCTCTGGGGGATCTCTTTGACTCTTGGTAGGAGTTCCTTTCCTCTCCTTCAATTAAAACAAGTCATTCTTAACATTTAAAAATGATCCTTATTAAAAGAATATCTCAGTTATTATCCTCTCAGACTGTCGTTTTGCCTTCTGATGAAGGCTTGCATGCTGGTTGAAGGAGGTTTACTTGAATTGTAATGCAATGCTGCTCGGGGATGGATGGTCTGTGACAGTCTGTAACACTGGGCAGCAGGAAAAGAAATGGAGTTTATTGTTCAGACTATTAACAGACTGAATTATATGGCAGACAACAGAGATCCTCTTGCAAAGTGGACAGGCACCTCTGAGCATACAGGTCTTTGAATTTTTCTTTAAGCATGAAACAGGGAACACCCTAAATCCAACATGCTTTCCAAGTCAGAAGTATTTCAGTGAAAAACTGAGTGACAGTGCAAGTAGCATTTAATGGGTAGGGAGAAATGGAGAAACCCAATACAGAAAACATGAAACCTCCCAAAGAGAGGTAAAGTGACACTGTAGTCTCTGAATCAGATAGTTTGTTTATTAGCACAGTTGCATTTTAATGGATTAAGAGCTTCAATGCAGCACTCCCAAGTTGCAATCCACATACCACAAGTGATATGCAAGGATCTGCCCTCTGACATATGAGCCTGTGCAGAGCTGCAGGCTGAGGCTGCTGTCACCACGGCTCTGGTGGCAGCACTTGGCAAGAAAAGGTTTGAAAATCATAGTCCTGGTGATTGAACAGTTTTCCTTTTCATTCAGGATAATTTTTAGGCAAATAGTGTGCTTCATCTAAAGCACACACATCATTCCTCCAGTCTGAACTAAACCAAATATTTTGATGTTTTCATGCAATGAATGTCATCTAAATAGCAATTTGGCAGCAGTGCCAAGATTTAAAATTGTTTACTTCTGCCTATTTCTCCAGCTAGCTATTAAATTTGTAGCAGATTGTAAATCATGGTTCTGTAGAAGAAAAATCCAACAAATATTTGAAGACAATATTGTGTACATTTTTAATATGCACTTTTTTTCAAATATGCACATCTGAATGTTGTGTGATGGAAGAATGTATTTTTCTAAAGTCAGGAAAGAAATATAATGAGATAAAATTTTAGGCAGACTTTGATTTGAAAGTTTCCATAAAGTTTTATGACATCTATTTCAGATTAATATTTCATTAAACTACTTTCATGTGCTATCTTTAGAATGATTAATGCGATACTTTACTTTAGTTTTACCTTTTATCTATACAGCCCACATTAGTGTTTTGGAATCATGCTACTGATGATTTTTTAGCTCTCAGGTACATAAGAGGATAGGATGGAACCAAAGAGCTTTCAGTTTTCATCCAGTTCTTACAGATGTACTTGATTTATAGTAGAAGCTAGTTTCATATCCTTAAAAATGTTGTAAACAATTTGCAGCTGCTTGATTTTTTGATGCCATCATAAATATTCATGATCATTTTCCAAGATCTACAAAGATAAGGTGACCTTAGACAAAAAAAAAAAAATCAGACTTGGGTGGTACAGACTGTTAAGTCATTGCTTTTTCACCTTTCTAAGAATTGTAGACAGCTGCAATGTCTGTACTAGACATCCCATGCACAGCTTCTGGAAAATGTTTATCAATGTATTTGAAACAGAACTGATGAAAAGCCACTGCAGTAAAGCTATGTTAGCAGAGAGTCTGATAGAACAGTTTGGCATAAATATAATGGCCTGACAAGAAGTCAGTGGGTGTGTAATCAATAACTGTGAGCGTGACTTTTAATCACCTTAGTAAACATTTTTCAGCATGCCATAGCATAGTTCTCTGACCATAAGAATGGAAGAGAAAGGGAATGACTGCTGGAAAATGGATAAAGGTATAAAAAAAAAGTAGAACTGGCAAAGCTGTTTGAAAACCTGTTAATTGTTCAGCAAATAAAGATGACACCAAAGCAGAGAAAAAATATTGTCTATAACTAACATTTTGCTCATCCCTCAGCAAACTTCTCTCTGTTTTGCCCCTTGAGATTTTTTTCTTCAGTGTTTTCACACACTATCTAAAACAGGTGTGCTTGTGTTTCAGGTGAAATTTTTTACATTTTTTAAGACTACTAGTAGAGTGTATATGGAGACAGTAATTGCATCAGTGCCACAAGCCAGTCAGATTAGCCAGGGATGGGAAGGTAGGGGGTTCTGACTAAAATGAAATGTAAGAAAAGACTTGAGAAGGTGAAACAGTTTCACTCAGGAAACTGTTCACTCAGGACTTTGAGGGGGTTTATCTTCAGTGGCATAAATTGCTTAAAGTGATGTTGAATTACATGAGCTTGCCTTAAACACTTGGGTTATCTGACATGTAATTTAAGCATGGCCTATGTGACTCAGATTTCTAATGATATAGCTCAGCAAGTAGTGACTAAAAATGACACATCAGTGGCAAAACCCCAAGATTTGTCCCAAAATTCATGGCACACATTTCCTACTAACACAGTGCATCTGCAACACACCTTTTTCCTGGAGTGTTCACAAGGTTTAAATAAATTACAGGTAAGATTTTCTTAAGTATATGATTTAGAAATCCATGCCCCATTTTTTAAATTGAAGGAAAATGTTTAAAGTGATTTCAAAGGGACTGAGGTGATGAAACACTCTAAAAAGAATCCTACCAGGCTCCTCTTACATTCAGTATTTGTCCATAGATGCTTAGATGTCCCTTTGAAGGTCAGTGAGATCTAATGTACTAAGCATCCAAGTTCCTTTTAGAACTGTGAATTATACCCCTAACATAAGCAATTTTGAAAATGAATTCTAGCAAAGTCCTGTGGACACATTGGGATCAGTAAGGGATCAGAAAGTCTCACCTGTAAGTCTTAATAGCTTTAGGAAACCTTTGAAAAAATCCCATATTCTTCTTGTATCATTCATCATCAGATGTAAACTGAATACAGTCCTATGAACAGAAAGAACAATATGAGTTATCTGGGTTTTAATCTTTATTCTTAAATTAGCATGCAGTCTGAAAGAAAAAATAAGAAAAATCCAAATAATTCCAGAATAATTCCCACATACTCAGAGATGTCAATGTCATATGGCTGACTCCGAACTGAGCAGCACAGTGAAAACTGCATCACAACCAACTCCAAAACATCACCATCACTGCTGCTTTCAGGTTTCAGAAAACTTGTATTGAGATTAATGCTAAAACATTCACTCCAAAAAAAAAAAAAAAGAAATTAAGGATAATCTATTAGGAAGAACTAAAACAAGGTTATATTTTGATATATTACTGTATTTTTTTCTGAGATGAAGACTTTTAGGAAAAGACAATGACATATGAGTTATACATCCAACTGATTAATCATCTTTATAGAATGTAATTCCCTGATATGAAAAGTCTAAATTTCTTTTTTCTCTCTGCGATTTTAATAAAACTTTTGTTATGCCTATAAGGCCTGGAGAACTGTTGCAATAAATTAAGGAAACATGTTTTCCAAGTCAATTTTTAAACTGTGAATATGGGAATTTCTCAAGATAGTGAACACTATCTAGACAACAGAATGATCTAAAGAAAGTATTCACTATTGGCAGAAAATTAAGCAGCAGCTCTGCTGCTTAATATTTTCATGCAAATTTGAGTCAGGTCAGCCTTATCCATCTGAGGATGCTCAGGATGTATTATTTGTTAATGCTTCCTTTACCAGGCAGCACAAGGCACTTGGGTAGATGTGACTCTTGGTCACTATGAAACCATGCCCAAGCATCTTCATGATTTTCCCCTTAAGAACCTAAACCCTACTTCTCTGAAGGCTACTTTTGGAGCATAGAGAGGGATTTTATTTTAAAATTTTTTAAAAAATCAAGCCTGATTCACAGCCAGTCACATCCTTTCTACATTTCACAGACTTGACATATCATTAGGAAGTGGTGCTACTCTTGGTTACATTGGCATGTCATGTTGCATTAGGAAACATGATGTGCTGACATAACCATGCAAGACCCATCCAAATGACAAATTAAATACTGACAGTTAAGGAAGAGGCACATTTAGATCTCAACACACATATTCTGCATATATCATAATCTGCACAAGCAAAGTGTAAATGATTGGAAAAAACCACACAGGAAATAGTGAAATTATGAAGTCAAATCATGCTTTATTCAGCATTCACCCAAATTCCCATCTCAGTCTGTTCTTGTGTACACACACAATAGTGAGCACAGTCCCTAATTGATCATGTATGCAAAACAAGACTCAAAAATATATAAATAGTTGGTTTCAAATACTAGAAGAAAGCACAGTAACTTTTTATGACCTCCATAGCTGTTACAGTTGATCTTTATATTTCATTCTTTCCCAACTTTTGGTGTGTGTTAACATCTGGGACTCATCACGCTATCCAGCATTTCAACAAAAATGATGTCACTGGTGCCAAATACTTTGACAAACATGGCTACTGCATAAATCTGAAGAACAGAAAAACCAGACAAATTATGTTTAAGATTAGAGACAAAATGTGTTGTTTGTGCCATGAGTTTAAATATGTTGAACACAGACTTGCTTCCCAGAAGGAAGACATTGACTGAAAACTGTAAAAGCAAGCAATTCTTTTTTTCCTCTCTCTTTGAGAGTCTGGAAGAGCTTTTGATCTTCCAGTGTCTGTTACAACCTTGGGGAAGGTTAAATTAACCCTTTGGACAAACATTCCTACCAGCATCCAATTCACACAAAGTCACTTAATCACCAGCTAAATTGAATTTAAACTTCTCTAGAGAACATGAACTGACGTAACCCAGCTCTGATGACAAGGAAATGAAAAGGGCTGACTTTGCTGCCGAGATGCACTGAGGGGCCCAAACCTTTGGTTCCATCTTTGGAGACACCAGGCACTGTGATTTCATTGCACAGAGATGTTGGTGCAGGGATGGCTGAGGTGCAAGTTGTGTGCTGCGGTGCTGAGACCCACGACTGACACCTTCCCTTGCAGTGCTGCTTGGAGGGCAGCACACGACAGGGGACAACTCTGGGCAAGGCTGTCCCTTCCCACCCTGCTGAAGGAGCAGAGGTGGCAAGTGCAGGAAGTGCTTCACGTGCAGTCCCTTCTCCTTCCTTCGGAGGATGAATTTCTTTCTTGCACTTTTCTTCCCGTGCACCCATCTGAAACCCAGCAGACCTTTTCAAGAGTTGTTTTGTTAAAGACATAACTCAAAAGGGAATTATTCAATTCAGTATTGGCCACTCCCACCAAGAATTCATAAAAGCAGCATGACTTTACCAGTCTGACAGGGCAGGGATGCAGGAGATTTCAAGGACACAGGTTTATGGAGCAGAATAGCACTACAAGCTCTGCATTACTCCGCTGCCAGCGTGTACCTACTGTTACAGGAGTTGTGATCAGTGGCTTCTCCAAAAAGGGTGTAAACAAAAGAGGATGATTAAAGGAGGCACAGAAGCACCAGTTCTTGTTATCAGGCCTAAACCTGGCACTGCAACATTTCCAAGGGGTGATAATTGCACGGGGAATTTCTGTGGCATAGACACTAATTCACATTGCAGTCAGCTTAATCGTGTAACCTCCAAACAACTGCAAGCAATATGGGATGTACATAGCAAGGTATGTTTACTACCCAAACAGACAGACAATTATCTTGCCTGAGACTTATCAGTCTCTAAATAGAAAGTAAAATATTCAACAGAAAGATGTATTTCAGCTATCATATAAAAGGGAAGATGAGACTCTAGATTATATATAAAATGGCAGATAACCAAAAACAACACAGCAAAGGTGTCAGATAAGGATTTGAGTCTTTTAATCACACTGCTAATAGAATTCCAATAAAATTAAGTCACCCATCATTTATTATGCCAGACAGAGTGCAAGTTCAAATATTAAGCTGAAGAATTATTAACTCAGCTTTCAGCTGGCTCCAAAAGCTTTCATCTGCACTTGATATTGGTGAATACTTTCGCACCAGCTACTATTACTTTCAGCCCTCGGGTATAACATCTTGCACACAGAAGTAGCAGGAACACATGGATATTTTTCCCACACACAGGAATATTAGCTCTGATACAAGTACAATATCTCTTTATGCTTAACCATGCCAGTATTTCCTTTTTGCTTTCTACCACATGCCTTTGTGTAAAATCTCTGATAAAACTAAAAGGACAAGGAGCTTTATAAAATAGAATAATCCTACTGGACATGCAATCAATTAACTGCAACATGGAGATGGATATTTTCTGAAAGCTCCTTACAGGGTCTAGACAAACACAGAGAGATAACAATGGAAAATTGTTTTGCTTACTAATTGTAACCAAATGTATGCTGTTCTATCAAAACATTCTCAGGAGGATGTCAGAGACTTTTTAAAGTAAACATATTGTGTCATCCTTTTACTGAAAGTGGAACAAGGGTCTGCAATAAAAATCCTACATATCAAGGACACTCAAAGAGGTTTATATATATATTACTGATCTTTGAAAATGCAGCTTGAGGGGTACATTAATAATTTCACCCAGCTGGGCAATAAACATTCCTGCCAAAAGAATTATGTAAAATTACATAAACCCTTTTTAAAGAGAATAAAGTTTCAAGAAGACAAAGTATAGACTTACTTCACTTTTTTTTTACAGCTGTGTTTTACAGAAAGCATTTTAGCATGTAATATCTCTGTACTTGTAAAGTACTCCAAAGAGAAGCCAAAATTCAAACCTTTATGCAATGCTGAATTTTAAAATGTTAAAAAAGTTTAGCAGCGAGAAACCAACAAATCTCAACCAAATAAAAAAGCTTTTCACAGCTGAAACAATAGATAAAGTAACAATGAAAAGCTAAAGGCAAGCACTTTCATCAAGGCCTACTTTAACCTTTAAATACAATACATATCAAAAGGGAACTACCATACGGTTAAAGCTTAGATCATTCTTCAAGTGTGGATTAATTACAGAGCTGGACTCCTATGCTGAAAAATTAAGATCAAATAAAATCTCACATTTTTCAAAAGAACCCAAAAATTGTAACAATGGATCCAAGCCTGGAACATCCATTAGCAAAACATTCAAGCATATTCCTCGTATTCCTATCCAAGCTTCACAGGAGGACACGGTACTTAATCAAGCAAGCAAAAATTAAGAAAATCAAGAGTAAACAGAAGTGTTTTGATAAATAATAAATAAATCAGTTTTTCAATTTTGACCAAGATGACTAAAAATAGTTAATTTTACTCAGCAAGATAACTAATTTTGCATTCATTTCAGTCACAGAGAGTAAATACGTTACTAGAAAAGCATATGCTGCCATGGAGTCTTAGCAAGTGTTAAGCATAGAGCTACAGGGAATTTCAGCCTTGTAAAATCTACAATAATTCTTGGCTGGGATTTCTGAGAATTCCCAGTACAACTACAACTTAAAAAAAACTTCTCCTTTATAACTTCATTTTCAGAAAGAGGAAGGAGTTTCCTCAAACAGATTTTTAATGGAAATTCTTCTAATGAACATGCAAAATATTTTCCATCTAATGTACTCTAGAAAAACTGTCTTTTATGAGAAAATCACACAAAAGTTTAAAGATCCTGGAATAAATTATGAGAGATTGCTACTTACCAACTAATCTCCCATGGTCCTCTGTGAGCTCTGACATGGGAGAGCCAAGCCTGCAGGAAATATTCCTAAAGCTACTGGGAAAACTTAGCTCTAAGAGGCTGAGACTGCAACTGGCTGGGTTACCAGCCTCAGGAAAGTAAGGATGCCATATTTGTTCTCCTCTTTTGTTTTCTTTCCTCCTTCTAGGCAGTGCAGAGATTGTCAGGTGAAAAGTAGACAAGTGTGAAAAAAAGATAGGGAACTTTCTTTTGGTCCTTTGATCCTTCAGTAATCTATCTGCAAAATAGAGAAGAAAAATCAAAGCATAAAATTTAAGCATAAGAACAACTGGATGAGAGCAAAGGTCTCTCTGGCAGAGTCCTATTTCCTGCAGCAGCCAGTGGCAAAGGTACGAGGAAGAAGTGAGGAACCAGGCTTGTATGTTGAGATTCCTGTGCTTGGCTGTACTTTTGCAACCAGCAGTTTCTAAAGCACTGTAATAAAGGTGACATAATAAAAAAATTTAGTTGTGATTTAAAAAAAAAATTACTATTTTTGTAACATCACTTTGAATCCAGATGCCTAGTGAGTTAGTTGTCCTGAGGAAGCACAGGCAGATGCAATTCCCATAGAAAACTGAGTAAAATGTAAAATGGGGAGCTCCAAACAAGTCACTAAAGCATAGAAATGAAAAGTTAAACCATATTTGGGGGCATGACATTGCTAGAAAAAAGATAAACAACATTTTTTATAATTTCTTTATCATTTCATAAAAGAAAATTGGTAACAAATAAAAGTCAGCCCTAGAGTTTTTTTATCTTCCCTGGAGCTGTGGTGTTAGTGATACAACCTAAAGAATGGAACAATATGAAATGGATGGCTGAAATATCAGAGGGAAGAGAAGCTGGATTTTTTTAAAATTGCTGCTAGCAGTATCCAGTAATAAATTTAATAACTGACTGCCTTTGGTTCCTCATAGACATTTTTTCAATATCTGCTGTTTACTATTACTTCTTACAGGCCCAGTGTTTCATTTCACACTTTCCATCCACATCAGAGCTCCATAAGACCCATTGGTTCAGAGGGACTATGCAAACACTGATCTAAGTTCCAGCCTCAGTGATTTTACAAACTGAAGCGTCTCAGTGCGTTTCAGGTTTTTAACCAACACAAAACTCCAGAGAAAATGTCATCAGCACATGTAAAATTATTGAAGTTTCTGAAACAGAAAAACCTGCCCTCCAATATTGTGAAATGATAGGTTATATCTGGTATATTTAAAGATGAATTTGAAGCATTTTCCAGCTTTTTAGTGGAATTTTATTGTTTACATGAAAAACTGTTTACAAACATAAAATCCACTTACATTTTGTAGAAAATCAAAGTCCTTTGCTAGAATATACATAACTACATAGATTCATTTGAATTGTCTGCAGAAAACAAGTGTTTATGGGCATACAGATGCGTAGATGGACATGCACACTCATACATTTCTATTTCCTACTGGCTCCTAACTTTAGCCTGCCACAGGGGAATCACTGCAACAATTCTGCTATCAGACAGGACTTGATTACAAAGCAAGGGCAGAATTTACAGCCTCCTGATTTTAAACTCCTACAGTCTGAGCACGTATGTCAACTTCAGCTTGAAAAAAAGTTACTGGTTACCAGCACATTGTTGTGTCTTTTAGCTGAACTTTGCAAGACATGGAGTAGTTATATTAAAAATTAAATTTATTTCAGTTAGAAAGGAAGATCCTAATACTGAACAACACATAGGTTTGTATAAAAATATATCTCCTTTATAGATATGAAAAGAATCCAAAATGTGCAAACAGAACCCCCCACAAATGTATGCACAGAGATGGTGGGACATAACCATGCTAAAATTAAGACTCTACAAAATCTGAAGTAAATACGTTTTGTGACGTTGTTCTGGGTTGCTCCATGACAAAGAGAATTCATGGCAAAAATATTATTAAATACAGAAAGCAATGTTATCCAAGTGGCATAGGAGGGAACTTCACAATGATCTTTTACCATAACTTCTTACACAAAACTCTTCAAGTCACTTTTTTGGAAATTTAAGCCTTTGCTGCTATACTAAAGGTGCTCTTTGGGTATGCTAAAATTTCATAATTTAATGATAAAATTAAATATTTTGGCAAGAGGAACTGATAAGTTAAGAAACTGTATTTACACAACACACCAATAGAAATACCAGTCAGAAAACCTATTTATTTTCTAGGTAGGATTCTTCCATGCTTGCATGTGACCATCCCAACCATTTTAGAATTTCTCAGGTAGATAACATGCAATATGAAATTATTCATTAAGACAAATTACTACAATCTTCTGCCTAAATTCATGCAAATTTAACTCCTTACTACATAAATTATTCCACTACTTTCATTGCAATTGATTAGAGTCAGTTATCAGCCAGTGTGAGTGACAATGGCAGAAAAAGGCCCAATGCAGCTGACAGGAGAGAGATTTTTAATAGTTGCCCTAAACATACTTTTGTCTTCTCTACCAAAGCTTGACAACAACCTTTCAGTGTATTTCACTGAGATATTTTACATGAATGATATATAGAATTTTCTGGCTCACAGTCTGCAATCTTCTCCACTAGATTTTGGAAGGAGCTGACACAATAATCAGTGAAAGTTTTCCAGTTGCAGTTTATGCCCTTAAAACACACTGCTATAATAAAACAGTCTAGGGGTTCATTTTTAGTTTTGTCTGGATGACAAAATATATTCTAACTTCAGCAGTTCAGGCTATGCTTTCAAAATTTAAAGCTTAAGATTCAGATATTATCACTTTTCATCTTTTCTGTCCTCTCTTTCTCCTCCACTTCATCCACTATGCTTTGTTGTCCTTCTCAAAAGAGATTTTTTCTTTTATTTGTTACATTTCTTTTATATGTAGCCCTTCATTCAGCCTGAAGTTCAGAATAAAGTCCTCACTTTATATTGAAATTAAAATGCAATTGAATAAAGTAAATTGAAAAGACCCTAACAATATTTTCAGATGTTTCTTCCTTTGTTAAGGAGAAGAGACAATGATAAGAATTCTACCCAGAAGCTGCACTGTGCTGCCTGTGATCATCTCCATCCTCTCTCTGATTTGTCAGGCTGTGTGTGTGAGCAGCTACTCTGACTGCCTTTTGCTGCCTGTTGTATTTTGGAGCAGGTGAAATATTCCAGCTCCACTGGATGGCCAGACTGGAGTCACCTGTCAAGACATGAAGGAGTGGCACAGCTCAGGGGTGGCTTTCTCTAGGAATGTCACGGGGTACCCAGTGCAGTTCTAAGTGGACACCCTCTCCCAATAAACCAGTGGCATGTTACATTGGGGATATTCTGGATCTATTTTGCAGAGACATCAGAAATGGCAAAGAGAAATGGTTTCAGCAGGAGATAATAGGCTTTATGACTTTTCCCAAATTATTCCCTTTTTAGTAGCCATCATCTTGTCGGGTGACATCTGGAATGATTAGAAGACGATATTTTAGAGTGACAACTGGGCTGTCATTCACACTGTCAGTCAGCAAACACCCAGGTTGCCCAGGGTTACAAAGCTGGTTTATGCCTTTGTCCTGCAGTATTTAGTGCTGCTGATTCTTTGCCTTGATTCCAGCTGAAGCTGTCTGACAGGCAGCGCCAGAGGCAGGCAGAGCGCTCATGTCGAGGGTGGGAGTCCCGTGGTGCCTTTGTATGAGGGGGTTTTAGAGCTTTGGTGGCAGCCCATCAGGCAGGAGACAACCCCAGAGCATTAGGCTGGGCCTAGCGAGTTCATCTGCTTTCAAAAAATAGAAGGGCAGTGTTTATCTCTGCCCTAGGAACACATCTAATTATTTTAGCCCTACATACCTGAAAGGGAGCTTTCTTACACAACACAGCTGTCTGCAGAATTATTATCCTAAAGCAGGCCTGCAAACAAACCAACCCAAAGCAGCCTTCTGCTCCAAGGATGAGCAGCACCTCTGCATTCCTCAACAGGCAGAGAGCATCCTCACCAAATTGGCATCAAGAATAAATGTGCTCCACAGCAACAACTTCACATTGCTCAGCTGTTCCTTGATACACAATCAAAATTCCATTTCACTGTGCACATCTCTGATGAATACAAAGATCTGAGACTTTGAATATTTCAGTTTGGGTACCAAAACCCAACTTTGGGTACCCAAACTCTGGTTTTCAAAGGGAAAATTCACCTGCAGTTGTCAGAAAACTCAAAGGAGTGTTGTGAGCATGTACCAGCTCTGATACTCAAGACCTAGGACAGACCAACAGGGAACCCAAGAAGCAGAGCACCAAAGACAGCCTGCCTGCAGCTTCCCCCCATTTCATTTGCCTCAATGCATCCTTTTGACATAAAACTAACATTTCTTACAGACATAATTAGCAAATGGACTACTAATAAATCCTAATAATTTTAAACTAATAAACTAGCTGACAAATTGAGATAAGGAATGCCCAATATCCAGCGTGTTTTCAGTGAGCAGGTAAGTAGCTCACTATTATTGTGGTTTCAGACTTGTAATAATAAAAATCATCCTATTGGAGTGTTTCACAGACCAGTTTAAAACTCATAATGTCTCTGTGACATTTGCCTTCTGCAAACAGGCTTGCAGCCTTGTCATCAGAAAACATAGGATGAAAGACTGTGCTCAAAGCAAATTTGCTTAAAAAATCAATAAAAATGCCTTAAAACACTGGGACAAGTTGCATAGCCTGAAGGCAAGGAACTCCTTCTGTAATGTTTCTAGCTAATGCTTCTGAAGCATGAAAAAAGTAATAAAATTTCATTAAAAAGTTGGAAATGAACAGATGACTATTTTTGTGTTTTTGAGACCATAACACCTTTATTCAGGGCTGTATTCTGCCTCCTGTGTACTTCATTCCTGGTGCTCTACCAGAAGATGCTTGCCAATTACAGCAACAGAAAAGCTGAAACTAGAATTCAAGAAGCACGTAGAAATGTGTGGACATGATGTTAAAACAAAAGGAGAAAAAAAGCTGTTTGAAACATGCTTAGGTAACATTGCCCTGGAGCTCAAGCCAACAACTTTCTATAGAGCAACAGGAAAGCAAATAAATCACTATAATTTATTTATACTAACTTTTTAAATAGTTCACTCTGATTCTTTTTGAGTACCATCTCACAAACCTAGTTGTTAAATATAAATTAAAAGTATTCAAGAGGTAATATTTGCAAAGCACTTTTGCATCCACAGATGAATGCTGCTGTATAATATGAACATTGACATATTTGACAAGGCAACAGAGTTAAGTGTGATACAGAGTCAGACAAAAGATTTTTTTTCTTGTCTGAAAAGCCCTTGTTTTGTTACTAATATTAGAGCTACAGAGGCCTATTTGACAAAAAGCACCTCCTAATTTGAGAGCTGTAGCTCTTAAGCTCCATAGTAGCAGCTATTTACCTGGTTGGCTCACTCTTCACAAAATGTGCCCATTAAGCTCAGGGGATAAAGCAAAAAAAAAAAAGCTAACCACTCTACTGAGCATGACTGAACAAACGACTGTGCTGGTATGTGTTTGATAAGAGACAGCAGAGGAAAAGGAGATAAACCTTGGGGTGTAAGACAGGAGTTACATATTCCATTTAGAACAAAAGGGAAGGCTATTATTGACTTTACTGGGAATAACTCATGGTAGCACAAATTCTGGTTGCAGGTGTTTGGAGGATTTTCCCTGAGGGAAGGTTTATGGTATATATACATACATACACATACGACACCAGCTTATGTCAAGGGAATTTATGCATGCACTCTCAACCGAGAGTAAATTTTAGCCCTTTTCTTCTTCACTGATGTTTTACAAGCATTTTCCCAGCTTGGCAGGGCTAAATTAAATTGGGCAACGTTCTGTGTGTGTTTGATGTCTGCTAAATGAAGTGAGCGTCCAATTCGTCATATTTACTCAAGCTCACTCAACTCTAGTAAAAATTAAAATGTTCCAGTTAATTTAACGAGATAATTCAGCTCTCTGAAATCTTTCTTGCTCAACATTTGTTGCCATTTAGAAGCTGAGGGTATGTGGTGCCATGTAATTCTTTGGACAGATCTGAGGACTTACTAATAAACAGTAGACTTTTAAGACACTGGACTGACATTGTATTTAATCTCAAGCAAGTTCCTGAGCTGCCACTGGAGAGGGGAAGTCTAGGATCAGACCCTTTGTGTTCATTTTATAATGAAAAGGGATCACAAACAAAAAGCCATGGAATGTTTAGGCAAAAATTGGGCTGACTTAGGTAGAAGTCGGAAGATGAAAATTACAAAACTGCCATGTTGAGTAACTTGGATAAAAAATATAAAGTAAGCAAGGGCTCCAAGAACCAAAATAATCAAGTACCCACTCATGCTTGGTACTTGGAAACAACAGCTCTGCCTTGAGGTGAATACATCTTGATCTTGCAACTCTATTTTATGTCAATACAGACAAGGAAGCCATCATGCAATATTTGTGGTACGTATGTGATAAAGTCCACTGAAATATTAGTAAAACAAACCAAGACAGAGAATTTACACATAGCACTGAGATTTACTCACAGGAACTTGCAATATTGTCTCTCTGCAAACTGGCAGCACTTGAGCATTCCTTATGGAGGAGGGGAAATCCAGGGAGATCAGCCTCCTGATGGCACTGGGTGTCTAAAGCTAAACAAAACGATTCTAAGCCTCCCATTCAGATGCCTTCAAACATTCTGCCTTCAGTTCCTCAGGTTTCTATGAGACTGTGGAAGAGACACATTTAGGTAAGAGTCCATTAAGCATCTTAGCAGCTTGGCAATGATCAGTACACTTGGAAGAAGATGCAGGTAGGTGAAATGTAAAAAACTAGTACACAAATGCAGAGTAATTTAAGCATATAGGTGCTGGGGATTTTAGCAAAATTACAGCTATGTGCTACTCCTGTTGCAGAATCAAAAGCAATGCAGAGCACACCTGGTTTCATTAGACAAACCATGAGCAGCCAACGATGACTATCATTCACCCTTGGAGAGATGTAAGTCAGATGGGTGAAGAGCTACCATGACAATAAATATATTTTATTGTGCAAATATATGGGGATTTTCAGGGATTGTTTTTCTTTTAGTGATTCTTAAAATGTTTTCATGTTCCATTCAGAAAGACAAATGACCTAAACATTATTAGTGATCATGTTGAATTGCAGTGAGAAAACCAGAAAATACATTTGCAAAAATTAAAATATAATTAAAGTACTTTAACAAAAATAAAGCTCTTTCAGAAATACATCATTATTTCTAATCACTTTGAGCAAAAGATGTAATGCAGAGGTAAATGGGAAGCTTTTTAAAAAACTAGACAATTAAGAATAGTCAAGAATCTAAAAAAACCCCAAACCAATCCTCACCTGAAGAAAAGTTAAAAGCACACGGTTATTTACATTAGAAAGGAGACACATAAGAAGAACAAGATCCAAGTATGAAAACAGAATAGATGGAAAAGGTAAGAAACTTCACCTTAGAACAAGGGATTTACTGAAATTAAAAGATGGCAAAAGCAAAAATGATAAAAAGAAACTTATTATCTTCATTCTATAATTGAACTATGGTAGAGAGCTTAATAAAATATTTTGCAGTTTTCTGTTGTATGGTGCACTATAGTAAAAATAGAAGCATTTTAAATAAAGTATCCATAACAATATTTACAAATGTTATAAATCTAACGAGCACCTTTCAGAGAACGTAAAATATTGCATTTAAACTTTAATGTGTTGATTCAGAGTCTTTCATTGTATCCTATATGAGATAAATGTTAAAAAGAAACATTCAAATGCTATTGAAGCAAATTATCTCAGTGATCAGAAATTAGCATTTTCCCAGTAATGGGAATGGGGATTTTTTGATCATTTTTTTCTTTCAATTTTTGTATTTTTTATTTTACAAAATGGAAATTCTCATTTCCAACTACTTTGGAGCTCACCGACATTGGATTCCTTTGAGTGCAAGAATTTACCACAGCTGAACTTTAGAAAAGGAATGAATATCCACAGTGATTAGAGAGAATGGGAAATAATATTTTGGGAAGAACATTAAATCTCTGAGACTTCCATTACTTTCAGGCACTCTGACTTGGTTCCTGGGGCGGTTTACTGTTTTTTCTCACTAAAACTGTTTCCTCTGTAGCACCTGTAGGAGGGAGGCTGTAGGGCTGGAAGGAACACTGAGTGTAATGGACTCAGCTAGACCAGCTCCCCAGACAAGCAGCGCTGATGGGAGCCCATGGGTTCAGAATTTCCACGGGGAAGCAGCTCCCTAGAATGATGCTGGAGCCCTGCAGCTCTCCTGAGAACTCTCCTCCAGGAGAGAGCTGACATCAAAGGAATTTGGCCAAACACTGTCCTTTAGTACCCAAAACCTCAAATACGGTAACAAAAATGAGAGAATGAAACTGGAGCCAGAGGCGGAGATAGTAGAATAAAATACATTTTCAGTTCTTTAGAGAGTGAAAAAACCTATTGTCTGCCCCTACGCTGAAGATGGAAAAAGCAGACACATGCCTTGAGTTCATAGGCTGAGCATTATTTGCAGCTCTTTCAGATGATGAAAAATGCAGATGAGGCTGATAAGACGACTCAGGGGTTTCTGCTGGGTGCTGCAGCATGAAGAGGTTGCCTTTCATACAGGACAGAAAGCCAAATTAGGTCCATGTAACTGTTCAAAATTCATTAGAATGACCTTAGTCAAGCTTTGCTTCCATGCACACTATGGTATATGATAACATAGCCTGAAGCAACAGCAGTAGTGGTGGTAACATTTTCTGAAATATTTCTACTACTTGAAAGCCATTGGATTTGTTAAAATTTCTAAAAGGATTATAACAGGATGAACTGTTTTTTTTCCTTTTACTTTCTCAAAGCCAGTATAATAATATTACACAGAGCTTTTCATCTTCAAAGATCTTTACAAATCTTAGCAATTCACAGTAACTGAACAGTTATAAAACTATAGTAAAACTCATATTTGCTGCTTTGTTAATTTTTTCATATTATTTTTAAGAATTAATTTTACATAGCAATAACTTCTTTCCTTGGACTTGTTCTGCAAATGTAACATGAAACTCATTACTAAGAAAATTTGAACAGTCACATCCTCCATATAATCATTAGTCATAATATTAATAAAAATAAAATATATTCTGACTCCCCGCTATTCCAACAGAAGGTGACACACTTTCAGTGTAGACATTTAATTCATTGCTCCTTCACTATTTAAACCACAAGCAGGAATAATGTTGAAATGAGTATTACCAAAAAATCATCTTACCAAGTAGGACCATATACAATGTCTGTGTCAGGTAAGAACACAAAGTAATTTTACTATTCCCCTTTCAATTTCTAAGCATTTGCTATAATAACATCCAAAATATTCCCACAATATTCAAGTCATTGGTGTACAAGCAGGCAGTTTCATTACTTAACACTAAAGGTCTGAGCTTGCCCACTGTGGGCAAACACCCTCTGCTCCTGCTCTTGCGGGTGGATGCTGAAGACACTCACCAAGCAACAATACTGACTTGTCTGGCCTTTAATTCACATCAAAAATGTACATTACACAACACAAGATGCTTACTGCAGGGAAGGGAATCTGCATCCAGGCCCCACTGGAGCAGTTTTGTGCACCTGAAGACTCTCAGGCACCTTTGCTCACTTATTCCCAACAGCACGAGGGCAGCTCAAAGGCTGCCAGCTTGCTCTGGAGACCTCGCCAATGCAAAATGCTGCTTGAAGCTGGAGCACTTTCTGCTCCTGGCACTATTACAAGTGTCCCAGTTTGAACACTCTAATAGCAATAGCTTTGAAGTCAGAGAAGGGGTGAGGCTTTTGGTGGCCCTAAAACATCTCTTAAATGAGGCCCAATTCTGCAGCCCTTTCTCACACTGAGTAGTACTTAACTGTCCCAGTGATGCCAAGGTGACAGCTTGCATGGAATTGTCACTGCAGAGGCAGAAAAAGAAAATGTAAAAACTATATTTAATCACAGAATAACTGGGCAAGGATCAAATACTTGAGTCTTAAGTGTCACTCATTCCTTTGTCTTAGCTTGCTCCACAGTAAGAAGACATTTTACATCATCAAACTGCCCTTTGCACAAGGGTCCCACAGACATTTCATAAACCCTAACATTGCCCTAGAGAGAAAGAAGCTGAGACATGTCCTTCAAAGGAAATGGAGTAGAGAGGAGGGAGACAGGGTCTCCTGATGTCTGGACCAAGTCTGGTCTTGTAGTTCAGGGTAAATGTGGAGGGGAGCTGAATGAATAGCAGACTACATACCTAAAATAATAGAAAACAGAAGAGTGGCAGGTCATAATCATAAAAAATCCTGCAAAGAAAAAAATACTCTTTTTTTCTCACAACATCCTTGCAGTATGTTTTTTTTTCCTGCCAACTGATTCCAATACTGAACACTAAAGCCTGGGTTGTGGCCTCCTGGTAATACATGATTTGCAAGAGCCTGGTCACAGAGACATCAGAAAACCATGTAAATTGCTTGGATGGGAAAGCCTCTTTCACAGGAGGGAGCTGTAGGTGGTAGAGAGGCTCCCTGCCACAATTTTACATTCCCTGGACATAGTGATATAGAAAGAGACAACAGGGCAATGATGATCTTCAGCCATCGGGCACCCTCCGCCTGCCCTCTGTGGCAGGGATGGGTAAGAGTGAGGGTGGTTCCTGTCCCTTGTAGCAACCACCACACACACCTTTTAGAGGTTGAGCTGTTTTAAACAGTGTCCAAAGGCTGAAAATGTTATGGTGAGTTTTACTATACACCTAGTTGCACATATTTAATTTTTACTGTCACTTACACAGAACAGGGGATTTACTTCCCGTATTTGACAAGGTTTACTCCTAGGGGATTTACTGCAGTATTGGAATATAATTTCACTTTGAATGCAGCCTTGTGATATCAGAAAAACAGAAGCTAACAGAGCATGCTCTGGGAACTCTTATTTCTTCAGCCAAAGTTATTCTTATCCACATGCAGAACTAAGCTGATGGCTTGATCTGGAGTACCTGCCAGAGGGGAAGACCTAATTCAAGGAAAAGCAACACTCTGTCATGCTCTTCCCTTCTGGCCTACCTGACAGGACCAGGACCCCTTTCCATGGGTTGTATCTTCTCTCCCATGCCATGCTGTTTGACTCCTCTATTCCCTTTGCAGACCCTCATGGAACATGGCTGGGTCAATAATGGGAAACACTTGAGTGAGAAATGGATACTGCCATGATGCACAAACCCCACTGCCAGGTTATGCATCTTCCTTCCACGTCAAACAAGTGTTTCACTTTGAGCACACAGCAAAATGAGCACTCAGCTCTGCCGACTGAATTGTTCAGCTGCATCTCAAATCCTGCTTGTTCGGTGCTGGAACTACAGCAACCTTATCAAATTAGTCTAAATTATTTTTACCTGTTAAGATACATGTCCTGAACATTTTCTTTCAGATCTCACTAAATACACAAGCCACAAGATATATCAATCAGCATCCTACATTGTATTACTACCCAGACACAAATGTCAGAATTAAATGTAGTTGTCGTGCAATAAACACCATCGCATCTCCCTTCTAGGGACATTTTTCAACCAACCTTTCTGCTAAAATCAGCATGGCTGTTCTGTGTTATTTGCTTATTGTCTAGGCTCAAAGATCACCCTTTCCTTTTCTTTAATTTGAAAAAAGAAAAGCCCTTTTTTTTTGGATTAACAAAAATATTAAACAGCAAGACTGTGGAACATAAAGGCCATCGGTTGCATTTTGCACAGGATAGGTTCTGGTTGAATGAGATCTGGGATGTGTGCCAAATTAATAGAAAAAATCCTGTTCTTCCTCTCCAATAGCCACAATGTTCATTATTAAGAAAAGCATATGAACCGCAGGATTTGATTTTAATAACACCAATGTCTTCATTAATCTGTACTTTCCATTTAGCCTCATTATTAAGTAAATGCTGAGTTAATGCAGCACCTATTATTGTTGGATTTTCCATGAAAAACCTCCTTTCCCTCTTCTTTTTTTATTGATTCAAGGACTATCAGGTGTGTGTGTCATGTTTTTAAACAGGCCATCCGCTGTCAATGGCTGTTTTCTTCCCTCAGGTCCTTGCAGCTACTCCAGCGACGCGCAGTCTACAAAGCTGATAAGTAACAAAAAAAAAAACAGCCCAAGAGAACAAAACCCTGATAAACCCACTCCTAACTCAAAACCATATTTGTTTTGGTGGTGTTTTAAATGCTGTCATGTCAAGGAGCCTCTTACTATCACCTGCAACTGAGCTGATCTTCCCTGGATGCTCCACGCAGCCTCCTTCTAAATCACGGTTCCTGATGGCCAACACCGCTTTGTATCTGCCGAACAAATAGTGGCCTTTTGTCCAGCACAAGTTCCTAAACAAACTTAATCTCTCTAACACTGTGACAGATGACATTTAGATGTCCTTGTTACCCTTAAAATGAGTTTTATTGACAATCAGAGAACAAAAAGAAGGCCCAGATAAAGCCCAATGTTTTATAGGCCTGCTAACAACATCTTAGTTCTTAGTGCAGAGGGTGTAGAGAAAGCCTGGAGTTGCCCCCATTTTCCCCTGCTTTGCTATATCACCATGACAACAGATATAGAAATCACTTAGTGACTCCTAGAAAGAAAACACAGTGACACAGTACCCCTTGTATGGCGAATCAAACTAAAGCTTGCATTCAAATGGCTATTCAGCTTGGGCATTCATGTAGAGGATGGGGTGGATTTTACACAGGTAACAACAACAGAAAGGCCAGCAAGCACTCCAGCCACAGCATATGGTAAAGTCTCTGTTTAATTAATGCATCCTCAATAGAATTTATCCATTTTAAATTTGTTTTCTTTTACTTGAAACATCATTAATGTAAAGGGCAACATTAATCAACATCTTACAACTTAAAAGGGCATTAAAAAGTGATCTTTCCCCCTCCATGCCACAGAATCTTTTCAAGTACTTTTGCTCACTGCGACTGATTCCAGGCAGAGTTCTTAATCATAAGGCAAATCTAGAGAGGCCTCTACTGGCCAGCCTCTCCAGCTGCAATTTTTTCCATTTTTAAGTGACTTGGAAAAGCGAGCACTAGAGTAGCTGCAAGCTTTTATCTTAAAGTTGCACACAGAACGGATTACTGATAAATATATGGCGCAAAACATAGGATAATTGGGCTTTTTTGAAGCTATCATGTAAGGTATAACTTGGCTGTTTTAAAAAAGTAAGAAGACTAGAAAGATTTATCCTGGCTGTGATGTGTTTGCCTCTATGACATTTTGAGACATTTTAAGATTAAAGGTCTAAAAGTTAATGGGTAATCATTTTTCTTTGTGGACAGGGCTCTCCTTAAAGTTGGGGCTTAAATCCATTTACACTTGAAATTCTCATATGCATGTGGCATTTTATATATGCATTTCTCACAACTGGAGTAAAACATACATCAAAGCTCAGAGAAATGAAATCAAGAGCACAAGAAAAGAAACTTATTGAATGATAGAGGATCCCTGCTTCTGTGGGGTTTACACAGTGACAGCACAAAGACAAAGAACTTTTAAAAACCCCTTTTAGGTAAAATTTAATGTTTCAGGCAATGGTTGTGCTTGTGTTAATATCAGCAATTTTGTTCAGAAAATAAAAGAGTTTCTCTTGTATCCTTTAAACAAAAATATGCAGTGTGAGTTTGAAGACACTTGAAACTAAATTGACTTTCTTTAATTTTTTTTATTCTACTTATCAACCTCAAACCATGGGAATAAAAAGTACCTAATAGGCAGAGAATGCAGCTTACTAGGTTTTAAGTTATTGCTGTGAAGATAGGAAACTTCTAAACAAGATGCAAGGAGAATGGGCAAACTGACAGATCTGGTGAAATAAATCCCAAAGCTGAAGGCTGAAAGAAGACACTGATTCTAAAAACAAAGTGCAAAATATTGATGGAAATTACAATTACAAGGGAACTTATTACCTTGGATTGTGGTAGGCTGCTCCAAAATCTTAGGCTAACTTACTAAGATTTTAATTTTTTTCTGTGTAGAATACATACCATGGTAACTCCTAATGCTATTAGTTTTTTAGGTCTACAGTCTCTAGTGAATTCTTAGGAATCTTTAGGAAGTTACACAGGTTATTTGTATTACACTTATGATTTAAAAATTTTCAACCTATTAGTGGTCTGTAAATAAACATTTTTTCTTAATAGAAGAAGATTTAATAAATTTCAAATACCTTGAAAGCATTATCAAGTAAAATTTTAACATTTACAAAATAAATCTCACATCACATAAATCCTTATAAAGTATTAAAATGAAGAAGGAATCATATCAAAATAATTCCTCCCTGACCCAAGACAATTTTTTATAAACACCTAGGAATAGAATAAACACCTAGAATAGGGAAAACCCCCTATTTTAACAAGGCTGTGTTAGTTTGTATTTCTCACAGCACCAAGCACTGAATATCTTTCTGTATTTTTTTTTCTCTGTTACACTCTATAAGCCACCAGCTAATTTTACCTGTGGTTACCTTTTCCCCGGAAAGGCTGGGGGCAGGGAAGGAGGTGTGATACAGGTCAGCTCCTACCTCATGGTCAATGTAGGCTGGAAAAGCTGAGAGCAGCTCGGAGCTGGCCCTGCCATCCAACAGTGACACCTCCTGGGGCAGGCTGCTCCGGGGGCTGCCACGCTCTGCCTGGCAGCAGGCACAGCCCCAGCCCAGAGGGTCTCTGAAGAAACTTTTCAGCTCTGAAGCACTGCAGGGAGGAAAATGAACAATCCCGTTTAATTACATCAGTTTAGTGAGGAAAGCACAGGAGCCAGCGGCCATGTGGACGGACAGTGTGAAACACTAATGTTATCCTTCAGGTATTTCCTTAAAATAAAAAGGGGGATTCAATTTGGAAAGTAACGTTCCAGAAATAGTTTAGGGGTATGTCCAACAATGGTGCCCAAAGCGCAGGGCTAACATTAGACTTTCTGGTTTTAATGGGTTTTGTTTATTTGTTTGGTTTGGTGGGGGTTGTTGGTTTTGGGGTTTTGTTTGTTTGTTTGTTTGTTTGTGGTTCCTTTGTTTCATGGTTTGGTTTGGTTTTGTGTAGTATAAGCTCACCTATGCAGAAAAGCTGGAAACATTTTAAATGACAATTTCCTCTGGTCTCACAGCATTTCATACCTAATTTTTAAAAACTATGGGACAAATAGCTTACAGTCTGCAAGTCCAGTTCTGTAAACTCTAGGTAACAGGGACAAATCTTCCAACAGCAGGAACCTAGTAAGGACTGGTCATCACAAAGAGATTTTGTCACAAGCCACAGTGTCCTGAAAGAAAATTGATAAAACTGAGTTGGAGGAAAAAACATATTGTAAATATGCCTAGATTTACAATATCCTTTACTTGCATTTGAATTAAAACAGAGAAAAAAATTGCAAATTTAACCCAAGACCACTCCTTTGCAAGAGGAACAATTTTTGCTTTAGATTCTCACAGAACTAATATTGGGTAACATTATTACCAATCAGTTCACAATGGTCAAGATATCCACCGTGGTCTTTGACGTTAGCCTAATAAAAATAAATTTTAAGATTCATACATTTTTAGGAATATGGACTGTGAGCATTTCATCGAGGAATCTCTGGCATGTGGTAATTTCCTGACAGAGATAGAATTACACAGATTTGGTGACATCAAAGTGTAAAAGAGCTCACACAAATTGGTTGAGAGGGATTTTGTTTTCTTATTTCTACTGAGTTCATTATTACTATTTAAAAATCCAAACAAACAGCATATGAAATACCAATTAATAAACATTTTCAGTATATGACTTTCAAGGAAATTCTGTGAACAAAAGTGATCTCAAAAGGATACACAATTTCAGTCAAATCTAACAAGTGATCTGACAGCTTTTTGGGAACTAGCACACTAGAAAGTGCAGAGAAGCACCCAGGGGGAAAAATCCCCTCTACAGATCTGCTTTTGCAGGTAAAGCTGCAGTAGAATGCAATCGAATTTTCTGCATTTTTTTATTATAATAATTCACAAATATGTAGTTTATTAATTATAAAAACCAATCCAGAATTAATAAACTGGAAGTTAGAAATCCACAAGGGAGATGTTAATCACCAATTAAGAAATGTATTTTTTTTCAAATCAGCTACGCAAAAAAGGGAAACAATACAAAAAATATATAATATTATTAGCTGATTTAATAAAAAGCCCAAGAATCTTACCTACAAATATCTTTTATAAATATAATTATTCTAATTTTCTTCAATAATGCATTTGTAAAAGAAATATTTTATATTAGCTGCATAGCAACATACGTATCTAATAGAAGAAATTTTTGAAAAGATTTTAAGATAGTTTTATTCACATGTTCAATACAGAAAAAGCAGAATGACTTAAAACTGTATTTTATATACCTAATTTATATTTTAAAGTATGATTGAATTACAGATAAATTGGGATGAAAAGAATTGCATGAAGTACAGAACTCATCTTTTTTTAATCTTATCGTTATATTTGAAATACCCTGTTTACTTTCTGATGGTGTGGTGTTGCTAATATATCATAAAGAGAGTACAGTTAAAGAGTTTGCAAAAAAACACAGAGTAGCAAAGATAAAAGATAGTTAGAAAAAAAAAAAAGAAACGGGTGAGGGGGAGAGGACTAAGACTAACACCTGGGGCTGTACCTGGCTCTGCCTTTGTGATTAATATTACAGCTTAGGGAAACCAAAAATTGCAAAATGACCAAAGTTTCCCCAAGTACCTGAAGCAGTCATTTACTAATGTCTACAGCAGCCAGGAAACAGATTCCCTCTCTGCCCTAGAAGAGCCCATTTATCTATTTCACAGGGGATTTGCACAGTGCAAAGCTTCCCAAAGCCCATGGGCTGACAGAGGGAAATGGCATCCAGCAGCACAGGGCAGCCTGGGCAGCCCATCAAGAGCAAAGCCACAAAACAGAGCCAGAGGCAGCTCTAAGGCTGCCAACACAACTGCCTACAAAAGCTGCCAACGAGCCAGAAACTGCTTGTGGGAAAATATCACTTACCCTTAGCATCTGGGTCCCGTGATTACTGTCCAAAGAAACACAGACTGGTAAGATAATGGCAGGATAAATAGCACTTCATTGCTGCTTTTACTCTCCCTTTACTCCCAAAAATTTTTGATACATCACCCCCTCCAAAATGGGTACAAATTTTTAAAAAATCATTTGTTTTAATCTTTGTGTTACTCATGTAGAAGAATGAGTCTTCCTGCCACATCTCTAAAAATAGCTTTCGCACGCGCTTCCCCTGGCTCTCGATGTACGACACATAGTGGGGCCATTTGTTACCATTATTGACATGTTTGTGGTGAACTGCAAGCATGTTTACAGTAGAAATGAAGTCCCTGCTCTCTTGGAGGTAATCCTGGGGTGTCTAAAAGACTCATGGGAGTCCTTGACGTGGATTCTCTGAAATGAATTTCTGTTCCCATATAAATAAATTATCTCGGGGCCAAATATTTATATTTTCCTTCTATTTCAGGAAGGCGGCAGATGCAAAAGTTCCTGATGGTTCTAGCAATAGTGCCCTGTACAAGCTGTCTGCTATTGGATGTAAGGATGAATGGGAGCAAAAGAGGAAGAGGAGGGCTTTGTGCTTACCCCTTGCAGTGTAACAGAATGAGAAATGGGGCTTTTGCAGCCAGTAAATAGGGCAAAGTGAGAACTGGCTCCCTGAGGTGATGGGTGTCAAAATTGCTAGTGGACCTAAAGGCCAGAGATGCCTCATGGCGAGTGAATTGGCCTTAACTTCCCCAAATTATGCCAAAAGTTGACCAGAAAATTTTACAGTCATTAGCTTTTGATCAGAATGGATAGATTTCCCTTTCTATTCACTGCAGTTTCTGTTAAAAATATACAGCCTTGTCATCTTACCAGCATAAGCTGGATTTTTTCCTGCAGAAATTCACTAAAGAAGTAAGCTTTAACCAGAATTGCAGTTTGTAAATTTGTACCCCACTGAAACATACCCAGGCAATTGCTCATTAAAGCTGTCCACTTATGTGCAACATACATGGGATTGTGCAACATGTCAGGTGTTAAACAAAACATGAGGTGACATCATTCTGCAGACTGGGCTATAGAAAATACAATCTCCTGGTGATCTACAGGGAAAAAGCTCACTGCTTCGTGGTGAACTTAAAAGAAAACGACAGAAGAATACAAGTTGTTATTGTCTTTATATTTTGAAATTGGGCAAATTTGTCTCTGCATTCACAAATTCATGTTTATAAACAGCAAGACTACACTAAATCTGCCATTAACATATTCTTTCTAGTAAGGAATAAGGAGCTTAGAGTAAAATAAACAAAATTTATAGGAATATCTGTGAGCTGTAAATAGATTTAAGAGTATAGCCAGCAAAAAAATATCCAAGGGAGGCTAACCAATAACATAAGAAGAAACTGTAAACTGGAGTTCCTGTATAATAAACAATATGAAGCAATATGGATTCAATGCCACAATCTGTTTTCCTGTGGTTTTTTAATCCTCAAAGACAGAAAGGTGTTTGGCTACAGCTATGGACTCCTTTGATTGATAGATTATTTGATCAAATGTTGCTGAGAGATGGTTATTTCTATTCCTGTGTAAACTAATGAATTTCAAAACCTGCTCATGCTTGTAGTGTTATTAGTACCTTCATTAAACAAACAGCAAACATCATTGCTAAACAGTTGAGCTCCCCCCGATCCATTGGACAAGGTCTATATTCAAAACCAAATGTATCTCCAGTGTGAGGTTGAGCTCTGAGAGGAAGTTACTGTACATGTCATTACTTGATATGTACAGGTAAGCCAGTCTCGTCCTTGCAAACAAGAAAAAATAGATGTGAAAATGCATTTTTTTCAGTGAAGCAAAGTACAGAAAACCCAACAAAGTACCCATGATGTGCTACACAACTCTTACTTTCAGTGCTGTGGGAAGATGAGTACAGAAAATGTTGTTGGATGGCTCTGAGTATCGTCAGGAGGAAACATATCTTGGACAACATCACATGTATGACAAGAGATGGATGATAGGTTAACTCTGTTTTACATTAAGCAGAAAGGTTGACAGTGGTATAAAAACACTAAAAGGTTGTTGCTAGAGTCAGGCTTTACATGCTTTCTATGCAATATCAGAGTGCTTGTTGTGGAATAAATCAAGAAAGCGAAGTAGGTTATTTGTTCCTTTTAATAGGAAGCCACTAGACAGAGCATTTAGCTTGCTTTTTCTGTTCATACACACTTTGTTTACTGCTTTTTTTTTTTTTTTTTTTAGTGTCTTGAATATTTAGTGGCATACGGATCTTGCTCACATTCAACATTTTCATATTTCATTGTATTTTAATTACCACAAAACCTTATGCATAAGCTGCATCATAATATTATTTGCTTCCACTCCACTGAAAATAACATTCAATTTCTTGATCATGGAAATATTTATAATTTTTAATATGGAGTTGTCTGAGAAGACACAGTTTCAGCAGTGAGGCCCAATGTTCCAAATAAAACACATCACCTATGTTTCAGGACAAAAAAAAAGAGACACATATTGTATCTTATGTATTTGAAAAGAATGTCAGTGCCGCTTCATCCTTCATAATCTTATAGTTCCTACATAACCAACAGAAAAATGTTGAAACTGTCACTAGTATTCATCAATTAAAAAAAGCAGATTTTGTCCTAAAATATGTTTGAGTGTTTTTTTCCTTATGCTTTTATACAGGCAGACATTTCTTTTAAGACATCAGCTGAAAATGCAGAGAACTAGTTAGCTGCACACACACACTCCATGTTCATCCTGTATTCTTTGGAATAACTGTCCAAATTTTATTAGGATTTTCTTATAATGATGTTAGATGATGTCCTTGTGATACCTGCATATGTAGAGATCTTAATATTGATTTACTGTGTCTTTTGCCCATCTTTGAGCAGTGTAGATAGCAATTACAGCTGTTGGTGGTATCTATTTTGTCTTTTCATAATTGTCATTTTTTGGTTCTACTTAGGATTAAAATATGAAAATTGCATCACATGCACATGAGCAGGGCTTTAGCCAAGTTATCAGCAATTTCACGGCAGAATCATAATTTTAAGCAGCATCCTCTTCATCTTGTTTATGAAAACCACATACTGTAACATAAACTTTAGAAGGAATGCATCATCGTAAGAGCTACCCTGACAAGAAGCCTTCATTCAGATCATTAATATCTTCCCCCAAAAATCATCAGGGACAGAGAAACACCTGTACAGTTGTACCAGATGCTTCTGAATAGTTCTGCTTGGGTTGCTGTCTGAGATTGATCAATTCAACCCTATTCCTTAGCTGGATCTAAAATCACTTACAAACTCCTTGTGGTCAGCATTTTGCTCAGCTAAAGTTGCAAAGGTGCAGTGGCACATGCACTTTCTCAACTGCACAATGGGTTTTTTAAAAAGCAGTAAAAACAAACATTCTGATGAATAGTAAATGTCTGTTCATTCTTCCCAGTAATCAAAATAAAACATATTCCAAGGATATGGCTAGAAAAGAGGTAGATAACATATGCAGAGAAACAGCAGAAAATATTTTTTTAAACTGCCGAAGTCTCTGTTTATAAAGCAGTGATTTTCTTTAGCACTAGAAAAAGAAATCCTTGTGCAGGGTTGACTTGGTGCTGGTTTTTGTATATTCTGTTCATGTACAACACAGAGCTGAGATAATAGAGAGCAAACATTACATGTAACATCCTCACAAGCATCAACTTTATGTACCAGTCCTCCCAAGCAGGATATCTCCTCACTTGGCAATGAACTGAATCTTCTATTAAAATTAAGTTGAATAAAGAAAAACAATCTGAGAAGGTGTTTGGTTTTGGTTTTTTGGTTTTGTGACATTTTGTTTTTTTAAACACACTCTGACTGGTATTTTAAAAGAACTTTGGCACACATTTGGATACAGATGAGAACAATTAAATGCCCTCTAATAATTAATGTATATGCAATCTATAGCATGCATTCTCTTCTTATTAGAGGCTGTGGGGTTTTTTGTTGCAATCTAGCTAATAAAGGCTTTCTTTTCCACAAGAGAATTTTGACAGGGTTGACTCCAGACGGCTTTCCAGCTGAGGTCTGGGGCCTTGCTGAACCTTCAAAATTTTCCCATTTGAGCTGCATCAAAGTGAAGGAAATTCAAGGATCACTAACGTCTCAGATGGTAGCACTTGCCCTAACAACCAAGGTTCAGGAATTCTTTGGAGCAGGCTGAGGTCATTTTTCTCCCCTTTTCTCCTAATGCTTTTCTCTATTAATCAGAGCTCACAGCTCAGATTGGTCTTCAACTTCCTCCCAATCCTTGCTAAGCCTGTCATTTCTAGCTATTATTTACTTTAATGGACTTTGGCTGATCCCTTATGAAGCTTTGGATCTGAGAATAATAAGGCTGGAGAGTAACGGGCACAGACATGGGTGTGGGTTTGCCTGCAGATTAACCGTGGCAGATGGGCTTTATTGCGGTTTCCTGTGTGCCGAGTGTTGATTGAGAGGGTATAATGAGAGAGGTGGTGTCTGCACAATGGCTGCAGCCACTTCATTGCACCTCGCGTCTAAACAACCCCATTTTTCTAAATCTTTGGGTTGTGAAATTTTAGGAAGTCAGAGCACAAGAACAAGTACAAAAACAACTGTAAATAACCATGAATGTTAATCCAACCCTAATTGGTCCCTTCTTTCATTATGGGTGCATTTTGCTGAGCTTCCCCCCCACCCCCCGCCTGCCTTTTTCTTTTAACAAATGAATGATATGGACAGCTATGCATACATTTGACTTTTTTAACAGTTTACCACAAATATTACTTCATATCAACTAATATTATTATTAATATTAATGTCCCATTAGCTTTTGCATTATTAACATCAGCAGCAAAAGCTTATCTTGCGATCATCCTGTTATGCTTTAGGTTTTTGTCATCTTGGGAAAATTTGTTTGAATTAAATTATCTATTGTCTAGAGAATATCAAAAATAACAGCAGGAAAATTGCTTAGTATCTGGCAGAATGAATCAAAAATACGCTTTTCTAAGTCCAAATGCCATTAACTTTAAACAGCGATCAGATGATAAATTATTTTCAGCTATAGGTACTATCAAAAGATCTTTTACAAATTCCCCATTTTAAGGATTTTACTTAATTCCTCCCTTTCACTGATGGATTAAATCACAACTATTGATTCTTTTCTTCCTTTGGGGCTTTACCCATCTGTCCTAACGCTTTCATCCCAGCACCCCTTGGGCTGAGAGAAGTGTTCTACAAATGAACCAGTGAAAACCTGGAGAAGATTCCAGGTCAAGTTTGTGTACAAGAGTTTAAATTTTTAGTGACAGTCTTCCCTTCGCACAGACGAAAGTTTCCACACAGAGCCGCACAAGCTAGCCCCACCAATTATCCTCCTCCTTTGAAAACCATTATCAAGTTTTTCAAAACTTCTTTCATTTCACTGTTGTCACTGGATGAAAAGGAAACTAACCACCATGTCAAGACAACTCGGCTGCCTGGCAACCAAGGGCCACATTTTAATTCTGACTTGCTTCTGGTCTTGACTAATGGAAAGTGACTATGTTAAGCCAGTCAGAAGAGTTGTTTGTCACTTCTGAAATGCAAACAAAACTATATTGTTTCGAAAGTCCTGGGCGTGATTGATGTAAAGATTTACAGTAACATCATTCATTTGCCCTTGTGTTTTAGTGGGATTGATGTCATATCTTTTCATGCTTTATTAAATGCTTTTGGAGAGCTCAAACACATGATGCTTTTTGTCCTAAAGAATCTAAAGAGATTTTTCTTATGCAGGAAAACTGGAGTCCAACTTGAGAGATTAAATTATTCGACACAACATGTGTCTGTAATTTAATAAGAAACATCAGCTGAGAAATGTGAATATATAACCTGATAAAAAGCAAAAGAAGCCAAGACAGGGGGAAAAAATAAAATCAACAGTTTGGAGGAGGGGAAGGAAAGATACACTGCTAAATTGCCAGCAGTAAAGCTTGTTTGGATAAACTTTCCCACAGCTGAGTTAATTTTTTCACTTCTAATACAAAAAGACAAGTTCAAATTCTGCTCTCCACTTCTTTAACTGTAAATATATGCAGTCACAATTATAAAACATGTGTCCATTTTTCTATAAAATATTACTAAAAATATTACAAGTAATATCAACATCAATTTTCCTGACTAACTATGACAGATTCAAAGAGGTTTAAACAGCTTTTTTCTAAAGTCATCTTAAAATTCCCTCTAAAAACAATTATATTGTAAATCATTTTTGTAAAAGCCAGGCTGACTTTTCTATTAAATTAAGAATCAGGAAAGGATGAATTGACCTACAGGCAGTTTTCTTATCTGCAACAGTGAGACAGACTCTCACATTCTCCATGTATAGATACAATTTTTTGTCATGAAAAATATATGTGAATATATATGTGTGTATATGTGTGTGCATATGTGTTAAACAGAAAGGAAAAAACAGCTAATATGGCAGTTTCTGTTCTATTTCAAGTATATAAATTACTCTTCAAATGCCTATTATGCATAAGGCAATAATTTAATGAACATTTAATGTAGTAGGTTTAGGCTTTTGGAAGTATATTTATATACTTCATATACATCAATGTTGTGCTAGAGCTGTTTTCCAAAATAAGTACAATAGCTTTTTGCTGTTCTGATGATACCTGTTAATAAGCAGATCCTTGCCATTACCTTTTTTTTTTTAACAGATATTAAAATTTAAGCACAGTAATAACACACCGTAATTACTGTTGCCATCTGGGATTCTTAGGGCTAGTCCAAGAGGACTCCAGCATGTCAATTCTCTGTGCAGAGGTTTAGAAGTTTGGATGAATGGAAGGTATGTGTGAAGCAAGGAGAAGCAGTTCAGCCTTCTTGGTCCATGGTGGACGGTGTTCTATTCCACACCCTCCTACAAATCAAGCTGTCCGATACTCAGCCTGTGCAATACCAAACCCCTGCCTAGAACTCTGAGCCCATGAGATGTGGGGATTTATCCCCAATGCTATCCAACCTTGACAACCAAATCGTCCAAAATATGAGTGGTCAGCTCAGCACCAGCACTGTGTCCTCCAAAGGGAGAGGATAATTGATACTGGTTACAGGTGTCCGCCAGGAGGTACCACATGCCTTCAGTCCCCAGAATATGCTGCCATCAGTGGGGTGAGCAGCTGCCAGAGCTAAGTGAGCAGGTCTCAGCTGAGGGCCATGGGCCAAGAGGGCAGAGCACCCAGCAGAGCACCCAACAGGTGAAGCCCAGCACCACTGCCGTGGCTGAGCTGGGGAGAGTGGGGGACTCCCAGCACCAGCACCAAACATTGGTTTGTTGAAGCACATCAGTACGGATGTGCGCCTCTCTGCTTTCCAGAAAATAGTTAAGATCTCTGCATGGCCTGCTACTTCAAGATTGCTCAATGCATGATTAAGCTGAAGGATTAGTGACTTCAAGGAAGGAGAAGAAGGAGGAGGAGGAGGAGAAGAAGAAGGAGGAGAAGAAGGAGGAAGGGAAGCAGCTGCCCAATCTTTCCACTGAGGGGAAGTCAAGTCTGGCTCAAGAACAATAACTCCATTGACTCAGGAAAATAAGTATGCATTCATTCAGATTATCTAATCAGTCTAGGTCTAGATATTAGGTCACTGCGTTACCTCAGTCCACCACCAGTCTCAGCAAGCTCTGCATCTCCAAGAAGAAACAATTTAACAACATGCACATTCCAGGATCACAGCATTTTTTCAGTCCTTATCATAGCCAAAATGCAAAAGCTGGGTGTAAAACTGTCTCTCTACAGCCAAACTGCACACAAAGCATGTTGTAAATCAGCGTCACCCCAGGGAAGGCAAGCTGTAAACTACCTTTCATTTTACACAGCTACATCGAACCATCATGGTGGAGGAAGCCTGAAAAGGTCAAGAGATTTTTCTAAACTACCTACATCTCCGGAGTAGCTCAAGAAGCCACATAATCTAACGTCCTCAGATAGTATCTCTCTGGCTTTTTTTTTCCCTTATGGAAAAGAATGTGTAACATTCTAACTGCCTTCAGCTTCTGCTGAATTAAACACATTCCAGCGTCTCTAGAGCAGCACTCAGGCAGTTGCACTCCCCCTTGCACTCTCCTGGGTAATACTTCTGGGGGAAAGAATACATAAGGAAGCCCTCAGCTGACAATCTGGGAGGCCTGCCACTGCTTATTGCCATCAGTTATTTTTCAACTGATTCGAAGATAACACAAGGGCTGAAAACTTGTAGCAACTTCTTTTGAGAAAATGGAGTCCAAAGAAGTTCCTCTTATTCCAGGGGATTACTCAAGAGATTCCAGTACTCTACTTTAGACCAACTCAAGATTCAAAAAAAAAAAAAAGGACAAATTCTTCCTTGCAGTATTTGAAGGCCCATGTTCCTTTCCAAAAACAAATATGCAAATAAAATTGCAATGCAACTGACTGAAACTTTATACAATTGTTCCAGGTTCATAAACATTTCATGAACTCAGATTAAATTTCAATTACAATACAAGTACTTCCACGAGCGGCAGAATGAAAGATGCCTGTTCTCCCCTGGCTTTGTGCTCATAGTTAGATTCCCTGGGACCTCAGGGGGTGCAAGTCTCCAATGGAAAATGTTGTTCCAGGTGGAATATTCTCTGTTCTGCAAGGACTCCTGATACCTTTCCCTCATCAGAAATTACGTACCTCTTCCCTTGCTACCAATTTCCACAAAACCTATGGTCCTCAGATTCATTTCCTGTAGGGAACAGACTGAAACAGACACAAAAAATGCAGAGATATGTGATGGTATAAAACATATTTACAAACAGGACAAGAACTAGATTTCCTTGGGTCTAGACAAAACCAAAAATAAGAAAAGGCCAAGGCTACACATGCAAGGACTGACACAAGCAGTGAATCAGCAGTGTGCCACAGAAAACACCTTCTTCTCTGGCTCCTGGCTGAGCCTTCAGACTTGTCTGCCTTTCCATCTGGTTTAGCCAAAGCTCTTTTCTCTTTCACCTTGCACAGTGCTGTTTTCTCTCTCTGAGGGCTGCCTTTGGGCTGCTGCTGAGCTCCCCTTGTCCCAGCAGTGCCCGCCGTGATGCCCTGGCACTCTCCGGGCCCGGCACAGCCCCGGCGGGCAGGCCCTGCGCAGCCCCACGGGCCTCCACTCACGGCTCCCCGCCAGCCCTCACCTCGCTCCCGGCTACCAGGGCTCCTCAGCCGGGCTCACACTGCCCCCTGTGCCAAGGCAGCCCCTTCCAGCCCCCCAAACCCCCTTCTCCAGGATCGCTGCCTCCCGGAACTCCAGATGATGCACCGGTGCCTCACATTGGTGCGCGTTCGTCAGCTTTTCATTGTACGTCCTTTTCAGCAATGAATGCAGCTTATTTGTGTTGCACGTCGTGCCATGCAAATTTAGGGCACTATTTTAATGCATGATAAATAATTACTATAATTAACAGGAAAAAAAAAATGCCTCCTGGCAATTTGTCAGGACCAGACACCTCTTTTCATGCCAGATATTTTCATATGTATGACATGTACATATAAGATCCCTCTTGCCTCTGTGTGGGGACATGCATCTCCCATTAGCAGTAATGGGAATTATGTGTGTGCACTGAGGGGAAACTGTAGTCTACCCTGGCTGGTGTGCTATGTTAGTTGTGCTTTATTGGATCATATGGAGCATGCCATATAAGAAAAGAAAAAACACCTTTCCATCTTCGTTGTTGAGAGAGAAATATATAGAAAGCCCCTGTACACAATCATGCTTTTAATTACGTGCTATTTGCAGGTGCTGTTTGTCTCCAATCTCTTATAGCCATTTCTGAAAGAGCAATAACACAAATAATCTACAAAACAAAGTGATTAGGGATAAAAATAAGCTAGGGTTACTAGAATGATGAAAATTTTTTCTTAAAATGAGCATTTTTAATAAACCACATTTTGAAACTATAAACATTCTCGTATTGGTAGATGTTGCACTGCAAAATACTAAACTTCATTTCACTATCAATTTTCTGATTCATCTGAAGAAGTTCATTATCTGTTAAATTGAAGGCAAGCCTCCCACAGAGGAATGCTATCTAAAGATGGATGTGTTTGTGTGTGAAAGGATAGCCTTTCTTAGCTGTTTATCAAAAGGGACAATCACAGAGTAGGTACCATACCACACTACTTTGTAAATAGAAAGCACAATACAAATATACATACAATCATGACACTGGTTCATTTTTGTTGTCTGGTTGTAACACATTAATACAAATTTAGTCCAAACATCCAAAGTTATGCTGCTAGGAATGTTACCATCTGGTTTTAATGAATATCTGGGGTCCATTTTTCAGTTAAGCTTTTCATAGTGTGTTTGTATGTTGCTTTTTCCAAGCTATCTGCATAATTGCTTAAAGATTTTACTGCAAAATTAATATCCTCACTGTGAATGAGGGAGAAGGGCAAAAACCAGGATGACAAAAGCTGAAATGAGGTGAAAGGCAAATTCAATTTTTCCTTGCACCATAGAAACCTCGTCAGGACTAGCTTTATCTGGTAATCCACATTTAAACTTTAACCTGTAGGGGGGCTCTTTGTGTTAGTTAATGTAAGCATAAAAAGAGTCTGAACCACTAATCAGATTAATCATATTTTGTGAGACTCAAAAGCTTCATTAAAAGGACCTCGTTTCCAAGCTACACATTTCAGAAAGAGAAAAAAAGTTGGCTATGAAAAGGAAAAAGTAACACTGAAATTCAAAAAGACACAGACTGTGTGTCTCCTGGAATTAAACCAAAGACAGTTAAGACCTGGAACAATATCCACCTTCATAAGACATACCTTGAGGATGCCAAAATAATTAGGATATTTTGCTATTGAAATTATATATTCCCTACATTTACAAAGCTTTATCTAACCACAACAGAGAACCATTTATTAGGTAAATACAAAAAAATATCTTCCCATTCCTCACATTTATGGAAGTCTCCCTCTCTGCTTGCTGAAGCAATAGTATTTCCTAAGTACTTCAGATGACCCCTCAGGGACAGGAGAATGTGAACATCAGAAGAATAAGAATCTGTCATCTCCAGTTGGGTTATTACACTCTCACAAGAAACACTCAGTTCTCTACTAAGCATGAAAGTGAGGGAGCAAGTTACTCTCCCAGGTTGGTGCAGCATTGTGCTCTCTTCCAAAAACAAGAGAATATCTCCATTTTCAATAAACAAATTGTTTCCTAGAAATGAAGCTTCACTGATCTGTTGTTCATGGCTATGGAATAAAACACGGTTTACTTAAGGTTTTCATGAAGTTTAACAGGAACCATCTGCACTTGAGACAAACATTTTGCACTTAGTGTGAAACTCATTCCTATCTCAGCCTACCCTGCACTGATCTGGACTTAGTGGGCCTTTGAAATCAGGAGACGTTTTGAGAAAACATTAACAAAGTTGAAAGTCTATGGAAGATTATTCAATACTGGGCAAATGAAACATATCAGAGCAGTTATATTCTCCTTAAAATATATTTAAGTGCTGAGGAGAGAAATCAAGACATGACATCATGGGAAAGATCGTCTGTAATACAGACTCATCCATTTTCCAAGCTTGGGACTGCAGAAGTGCAGTTAGTCTCACTTTTGTTTTCCAAGTCAGGAGGAGCAGCCTGCTGCTGTATCACAGCCAAACTCTTTGTTAGCTTTTCACCATTATGTGTTCATTTTTCTTCCCCCATAACTTGCCAAGGTAATCTTGCTCCCACCAGCTGCACAACCCTTTGCAAGGTCAGTGTTCAACTGATCCTTTACTTCTGGACAAGTCAGGCAACCTGAAATACATTGTTACTCACACATCCACAGTCCTACACTCTACATAAGGTTATGCATTTAATTAGTAGCTTTCTGAATGTCTATTTACAAGTTTTGTCTGTAATTGCACTGAGCCTGCACTGCTTGGCATGGTCAGTTATACCTAAAGGCACTGCTTGTTCCCTGGCTAAGATGACAGCAGGTGAGGAATCTTCTGTAGGAAATTACCAGTCACCAAGGAATTGTTGCCACATGCAAAGGTCAGAAAGGAAGGTCAGAGCTTGGTGGTAGGCCAGTTCCCTCTCCCACTTCACTCTTGGCAGAGCTGATGATGTTTTCCTCTTGCTGCGTGTGCTACAGAGGCTTTAAAAGAAACACCATGGCCAAGCTGTCTGCACTTGATAGACCAGACACTTCACACAAAGTTTTACCACAAGCTGTCATTGTATGGCTACATTTCCAAGTGTGTGCCATTGTGTGCCATCCTGTGCCCTGAGGTCTTCACTGTTTCTTCATCAAACCAAGCAGCTGTCGAAATGTGCCTCAGCTCCATCCAGCACACATTCCCCAGCTTTCCTGTCCAAGGAAAAGGAGGGGAGAAAGGACAGCAAGTACCAAGGTCTTGCTCCAGTGAGGAACTGGGATGTGGCCAAGGACAAGCTCCCAGGCCCCTAGCGTAGATGTAGACTATTATACCAATGAATTCTGCAGAGAATGTCACAGAAATCTAAGTTGTTTATAAGTTTACCTGACTTGAGAAGGTTTGCACCAGTGCAAAACTGGAGCAATTGCACTATCTTCAACAGAGTCCTTCTAAGTCTAAACCAATGTAATTTAAAGCAGAATCTGTCCCTTTACTTTAGATAATGATCTAGAAATGCTGCCCAAAAGATACAGAAACAAAGAATTTTGCCTGAACACAAAGAGAATTGTTCATAGGTCTGACCCAAAGCTGTGAATTTAAATTACTCAAATGTAACTCAAAGAGAGCCGACTTTTGTATTAATAAAAATTTAGTAAAGCACTGAGACGCGTTAGGACCACCAATTTGCATTAGTTAAGGTTTTCTCAGCCTTCCTGATACTGTCTCACCTTGGTTTATGACAAGTTCCAGTGACATGCATATGAATACTCCTAGAGTATATTTCTGTGCAGTGCAAACCGTTATGGGAAAAAAATATCCCCTATCAGGTTGTCATCCAAGCTGTGGTACTTCCCAGGCCATAGCAGGGCAGAGTCAGAGGGATTAACATGCAGCACTACTGCCAGTCTGCTAAAAATGCTGGAAATGGCTTCAGGCTCTCTGCTTGCCTCTGGCCTGAACTGCACTGGGGCCGTTCCTAAGTCAGGTTCTCGCTGACCTTGAGGGCTAGCTGAGAGGAAGCAACTACTGCAGCTCTTCTGAACATATTCTGCATATTTCTTATTATATAGGTTGGGAAAATGAGTCTCAGAGACAGAAAAACCACACACTTGTTACCACAGAATTTTGTGCTGGTGACCCTGACAGAGTCTCTGACCTCCAGGTGTGCCGACCTTCCTCCTGCTTGTGCACTGTTTGCACCCTGGGCATGATGGCACAGGGTGCAGGACATGGGAACTCAACAGAGCAGGTTCATTTCTCCAGAGATGGACCTACAGTGGCACAGCAGCCAACCTAGTTCAAAGGCTGGGAGGATTCCAATTATATTCGCCATCTCACAATAAATACGTTCAATAATTTTTTTTTCTCCCTCATTTTGATACTACTAGGTTCAGATAATGGGATATCTAGTGAGACCATGTTAAAAACTGGCCAAGTCTGTATAATCTTTCAGTCAGAATGTTGTGTCTAGTAAATGGGATAAGTTTTCCACAAAGAACTTGAGAAACTTCGTGAAAATAAGAAAATAATTTATGAAAATCTGACCCTGCCTTGCTTTAAATTTGCAGGTCTGTAAAAACCAAAACAACTTTTGAGTTCATTACATAAATTGGATAAGGTTCACATTCCCTGACTTGCATAACATGACTTGTCTCTGCTCATTCCAGAATAGATTTCTCCTTTTCCTTTTCTTTTCTTCCTAAACACATACACATACATACACACACACAAAACCCCCAAACAAAAAACAAACAAACAAACAAACAAAAACCCTTCAAACAGAAAAACAGCTTCCCCATTGTTTTATTTCCATAACTGATGAAGTAGTTATTTTAAAAGGTAGTACAAACCTTATAAATTCAAAGAAAGGCAACACTGGAATGCCCACCGGTGCTGCCCACAGTAAAGAAAACACATTCAGAGATTTTATCACTTCAAATAAAAATTTCTGTTCTGCAAGGAGAAAATCCCCTCTCTGCTGTTGTTCCAGGCTCTACAGATCATTAGGTAGGTAAAGCAACTTCTGATCTTTTGATCATTCACAGCTCTTTGGAAAGAAGTTTCCCACAAGGCTCATGATGCTCTAAGTCACTTTTTTTTCTGTTCTGCAACCTCCTTCTCTCCAAGTTAAAACTCATGCAGAACAAAACAGCACTGCTGAGCTCAGCAGCATCACGAAGGAGGAATCTGTGGCACCCTAAGGCCTGATTGTATAAAAATGTGTAACGTTACCAGAAAGGGGATGGGAAAACATTCCCATGACTACTTGGTAGGGCTTCATGCCTATGAGGCATGTGTGAAGAGAGCTTCACACTTATGAATATCCTGGAGTCCAACCCTCATCTCTTCTCTGAGATCTTAAATAATGTTCCAGCTGGGGACCCAGCTATAAACATTTTTTGCACTTAGAGAGCAATAAAAAAAGAACACACAGGATAGGAAACACTTGGTTAAATTTGCAGCTTTTCTCTTCATTATAAATAATGAGGATGCATCTTTTCCTTCCTCCTCCTGTCAGCCACCTTCTGTTCCCTTGTTTCTGCTGTACCACCATCTAAAAACTCCTATCTTTAATCTTTAAATACCTGGATTAACTCATAGCATCTAGAATACTTTGGGACATAAAACTGCATATGGCAAACTCCTACAAGAGAAGAGTAAAATTAACTCCCTCTTCTGTCAAAGCTGTCCCCAACACAGAGAGGACCCCAACCCTGAAAATTCCTGATATGTCTGACTCTGCACAGGGAACTGCAAAATTTTTCCATCTCCGTGAGATCCCACAGAGAAAGTCTAAACCTATGCACTTGCCTAGATTGGATTTGGGTGCGTGTAATGACAAAAATACAGAAAGATATTGTTCATTGAGCATCATAAAAGATTTGGATGGAAATAGAGTACAAAAGATCAGACCAGGTCCTTAAATTGTAGATGCAATACAAACCAATCTTCAACTGTTTGGATTTTTGTTTGCTGTTGCAAGTCAGAAGAGGTATTTCCCCAGAGAACCTGTTGGTTTGCTGTATTTCAGAATGTTACTTCAGCTGGACAAACTATAAGCATTTTTGCAGCTGCAAACATGTTGATTATCCTAAAGTTTTAGTGACAAAGTGGCATTGTGTCCTTAAGACATTATATACCTATAGTATAGCATATATTCCTATATTTTCATTCAGATATCAGAGTAATGATAGAATAGTTTTCTCCTGCCCTAATTGCTGTTGAGCCAAACAGCTCATTTCTCTACTTCTCACTGAAGAGAAATAAGGTATTTTTTTCCTGTGCTTGGCACTGGAATTTTAGGGTTTTTTTAGAATGTTTCCATTTATGGACCCATCTGCATCCTATTCCACTGTTACTGCACAAAGGAAAGAGAAGCAGAACTGCATAATAACAGAGGGACAAAGAAATTTCTCCTCGTATGCCCCCCCTCTTAACATGAGAACAGATTTCTAAATATTATTGCCTACCATCTCAATCGAGAGGCTGCACTTCACCAGTGATGAATTCTCTCTATTGAAATCATAGTATGGGCACACTGGTAAACTCATGTGTGCAAGCTAGCATCACCTAAATTACAGTTTTATGACACAGTATTAGAAAAAAAAGGTTATGAACAGAGAACCTGATTTTAACCGGGAGTGTAGTACTCAATTTAGTAGGGAAATCTAGTCATTGAGGGAAGCGTTTTTAAAAGCCATATTGTTTGGAGGAACAGATATATCCCTATCTTTCAAACTATCCTCTCATGGGTCTTAATAATAGTTCTTTTCAAACAGCTTTTTGTAATGAAATAAACATTAACCCACATGCATAGATTGCACACAGGTCTCAGTTGTTATAGCACAGTCTCACTCTGCCTCTCACTCATCTCATATTGCAACTTTCCTGCTTTTAAAGGGTTAGACTTCCCCATAACAGATTTGATTGTAAATCTATTAAACCCTTTATAATGCAATGCTTCAGCTATGGGTTGTATCTTTAGCCCACTACACAAATGCAGAACGAGCTGCCTAAGTTTATACAGTAAGTTAGCGTGAGAATGGAAAGATGAAGTTTATTTTCCTTCCAGTTCCACACTTAGGCTACAGTTTCTACAATAACATAAACAGAACCTATGCAGAGCTCAGGCAAAGTCTGCTACATTTGCCTGGTGATTCCTTTTTAAATGGACAGAAATTATTTGTCTCTAATTCCTACAGGCAGAGTTTGAGATCATCTTAAAAGGACTCAAACTAGGTTCTTAGATTGGTGAATTTTTTGAAAAAATTCCCTAAAACTATCTTTATTTTCAGTTTGAAAGTAAATACTGTTTTCTGTTTATGCCTGGTGAGTCCCTGATGTCAGTAGGTGAATCCCCTCTCCTCCTTGTCCCACCAGGGAATTTCTCTACCCTTTGGTTAGAGAACAAGTGAGAGCTGTGCCTTGAATGTCACATGCCAGTGGAGGAACGCCTTTTCTTCCAGGAAAAATGTGCACTTCCAAACATAACAGGGCTCATGCAGAGTAAGTCAAAGACACTAATATTGATACTGATAGTTATGTAACCTGTGCGACAATATGTTTAGTTCAGAAATTAGGAAAATGGATTGTTGCATGAATGTCAAATGTTGTTTTCTTATAAAGGAGAAATATAGTTTGGAATCCAAAGGACATTTCGCTTATCCTTCCACCAGTAAATAAATCCCTCAGCTCTCCTCACAGGTAGATCATCTGTCTTCTTGAAACTGTTATCACATGGGTGAATTTTCCAGTAGCTTTTTGAATGATTGCAAAACTATTTAGCAAAGCAATCCTGGGGGAAAATGCATAAATGGTCTTTAATGCAGCACAAACTTTTACAACTTTCAGAAAAACAAATACATTTCAGTGAAAACCAACAACTTCATAGTCAGATATGAGTATGGATTTACTCAGCTGGCTGGTGGTGGATCACCCACTAAAGAGTTTGAAGGGTCTCTGTTAAGAACTGGGAAGTTAGCATTAGAAATGTGTCTGACTTAAGAGGGAGTTTTAAGCAATTAACTCTGCAAACACACAAAAGTGAAGCACAAAGAAACACTAATGGGAAGAGATCATTAATGCAATCCATCCACATTCTCCATCTATACGCTCATTACCTGCTGACAACACCAATAGGATTTGCCTATATGAGGAAATGGGCCAAAATAGCTATTGCAGAATAAGCCATTCTTTAATAGCTTTCTGTTTGTCCCTGTGTAGACACTGTAGGAATAATTAGTGCACTTATTCTGTTCTAGAATAATTGCTGCACTAATTATTCCAGACTAAAGTATCTTTTATTCCAAAACAATTTGTCCACAAGGGGAGCTATTGTGAAATCTCCTCTGCTCAATTTCCATGTGTAAAAAGGCCATAATCCGTGTGGTAGGAATAGCTGCACCCCAGACTCCAGGAGCAAATCAAACTGTAGACAAGTTCTAATTCTCACATTGCTCAGGATGGTTTTCTTAAATTGAACACATAGAGTTGTTGTGTAAACAGGATTCAGTTGAATGGCAATGAGTAAGCTCTTCTTTTAAGAGCTTTTCCTTTATAAAATTATTTTAGTCACATTTGCATCCTAGTCTATTGGATTGGATTTAAGGATTGTAGTGAGTAGAGGCTGACATGGTAGATGAGACTTTGCCCACTCTTTTGCAAAGTGTGAAATGCTGAAATTGGATAAGCACGTATCATAATTAGCTAATTTGTTAGGGTAGCTTTATGCAGTCTGTGTGTTTAGAAACATCACTGATCTCACAGTTTTTTGTGATGAATTTCAATTAAACTAAATACTGATATGCCTAGACAGTGACCCTACAGCACCAATAAAAACCTTTTAAAATGAAGGATGGAATTGGTGGTGTCAGATCTTCCTAAACTGGAATGAGAGTACCAATTCTCTAGTCTACTACTGCTTTCTTTTCAGACAGAATCAAACCTCTATTTCGTTCTGTTTCTGGGGTACTTTTTATTTGGTGGGTATTTTTAAATCTTTCCATTTTCTCAAGCGAAGCATAACCTTATCTGAAAAACCTGTTCCCTCCTTCTTGCTCAGGAAATGGCAGAATAAAACAGTGAATTAGGTTTCCCCAAATCCTACCCCACACAGGATTTGGCCCAGTACTTGAGAACTGTAACGATCAGATAGCAAGGCTGCATAATATCCTACTTTTTGTGAAACTGCATACAAGGTATTTATAAGCAATAAATATAAATTTTCCACTTCTATATTTCAGATGGGTGGCACTGTCCCATCACTCAACCTCTACCTTTTTTGGTCTAGAGAGAAATCAAAATCAGTTTGTGCTATGTTTCAAAATAAGTGGCTGTATTGCTTAGTGTGTATTTTCAGAGATATTTGTAATGGTCATGGGATATGATTTGCACAGCATTTACCAATCTCTCCCGTGTCTGGCTAGGGTCTAGGAAGTCTAGGGTCTAATAGGGTCTAATTTTTCTCAAAATACATTCATTGTCTTGAAGCATCTAGCCCCTGCTCACAGTATTATTTTGGTATAAATCCCTCAGCCTCTGATCTTGAAATTTGTTGAGCCCAAGATATATTGTTAACCAATAATTCATCAAAATTTACTACTAAAATTTCTTTCTAAGTATGGTAGTATTCTAAGAATGGACTGACTTTAATTCTATCACATCACATCTATTGATTTCTATCATAAACAGAATTCAGCACAGGAAAATTGTCAATAAAAGGCTCCTTAACAAAAGAAAATATTGGCATGTTCAACATCTGTAGCTACAGAAAGCTCTGTTGATGGATTTCTTTTCACTTCACCAATCTAATAGTATGAATTTGATTCATTACAAATAACATTTGTCTATTTAAGGCTCATAAGACAGCTTTTTGTGATTCTTGTAATAAGTTTTTTGTCAATTAAAGTTTCTGTTCATTTACGAGATGGATGCAATTAGAAATACAAGATGTTCAGTATTCTCAGCTCAAACTCTTATTATCTTGTGTTTCTCATGTGCTACTGTAGCTGTTCTACCCTGAATTGAACTAGATTATGATTACTAGTTAAGAACTGAAAACACTACCACTTTTTACTTCTCTCTGTTACTTTGTAAATAAGTACTTTCAATTACAAAATTGTTCCCAAAGAAATAGGAATTATGTTGAAAGTACCCCACTGTTGCTGTAACAGTTTCAAATTTATTGAATCCTTCTCACTGTATTACAGCAGTTCCTGCTGTTTTACCTGGACTGCAGCAATACTGACTCCAGCCTTGTATTTTGTGATGTTTCAAACCATCTGGGACAAAAAAAACACCCTCAACATTCTTCTATCTTCAAGTTACTTATTATAATCAGAATGGAAATGCTATGAAGAAATAGCTAAGAAGTTTTATAGCTATCTCAGATTTTACATGCAAGGGTCTAATTTTATTCGTATTTATTAAGGGCAACTCTAGCATAGCAGCACAGGCAATACAGCTGGGAGAGGTCGGCGAGAGAAGCAACATGTTTAACATTAAAATGATGCTGAACTTGGAGAGACATCCTTCCTCATCTGCAGCTATCCTACACGTAGTGCTGTGCTTTTAAAGTCATTCTTGTGAGGAAGTTTCATATCAAGTTTCTTGGTCTGATTGTCATAATGATTAAAGAATGAATAGAGGCCCTGGATATGGTCTCTATCACTGTATGAAGGCATGGAAAAAATTCAAATTCAACCATCCTGTTGCTTTAGTACTGGATCATTCTCATTTCTTTTCCAACACATCAATAATTTCCACATGAAAGCTGTAGGATGATACTCTTTTGTCCTTATATCTATACTGACCTTGTATTCAAACTTTGCCTCAATCTTTTAAATTGCTTCTTTAATTTAGGTCATGGGAACTGACCACTGCATCCCAAACAACAAAGACAAAAAATCCAGAGTAGCAAAGGTGCCAGAGTGAAGAAGTACTGGCTTGGTTTTACACTATAAATAACTCCATTGGACCCTTCTGGTGCACTGAGAGAAAGCATATTTTTTTCTATTTAATCTTTGGAGTCCTTGTTGTATACATGCATGGAAGAGAGGGAAAACCTGCTCCTACCTGCTACTCTTAGTACTTACTTATTTGAGCATCTAGTAATCTAAAACCAAATATTATTCTCTTATTTAAATTGTATCACTGAGTTTAAAGGGATTATTTATTTGTCTAAACTGGTCCTAAGTAAGAGAACTAAATGATACATAGAGATTATTCCAAAACAATATAAACAAAACCAGATCAGCTGTCTCGCCAGTTGCTCACATAGAGATTCCAGAAAAGCTATCCATAACACATCAAATTCTTTCTTTTTATTTTTATTTTTGACAAACTATTCTTTCATGAACACAAGGGCAGGAAAAAATCAAGTGCCAGATGGTGAGCTAGGGTATCAGCAATTGGATCCAACGGCACATTGAAAGCAGCCAACATTCTCAAGGAAAGACATTCAATAGTATCTGAAAGAAAAATCACCCATTTTCAGGGAAAAAAAGGAAGATAGAATCAATGAAATAGACAACTGCAAAGCAAATCCACAAAGAGAATGACTGTGTAAGCCGAGATCAGAAGAAACTGAAATAGTTTCAAGAGAGCTGTTTAGACAGTGATTTTTGTTATAAATTACATACACAGAGCAAGTCCTGCAAATAACCAGTTTTCCATGCCAGGACAACAGGGAGTCTGTACAGAAATTTATGCTGAATTTGTCAGAGGTACATGACATCTTTGGCTTTTTGTGACATTCCTGTGCCTGTTTTTCACTGGTATTCTCTTCACTCCCAAAAGCATTACAGAATGCTTCCTCTGTTCCATCCCTTGCCACCTTTGTAGATGCATTCACATTACTGAAACTAGCCCTCCATGAGATCCTGGCAGTTTAGAACAGCCTCAAGCAGAGAAAGAGATAAACACATATTTGTATAACTATGAAATGCCTCAGTTGAAGGTAAGCAAAGAAATTAGACTTGGAGAGTTCATAAGGGGAATGCAGATTGTAAAATCCACAGACTCCCTGAGATAAAAATAATGACCAAGTACTTTAAGCCTTTAACACACTGAAGATCATACAAAATGAGCTTGGCAAAGCACAATACACAGAACAGTCATTTGCAAACACCATACCATGCTCAAATCAAGGAATCATTCCATATAACCTTGCTGATTTGGGGATTTGTTTTATGATGGGCTATACAGTGAATTTCCAAATGCACTGTCAAATCAGACCCTAATCTCTACTTACAAGCTGGACTCCTTTCCTTTTTGAGTTTCTTACCAAATCCCAGCTCCCTGCCTGAGATTTAAAAGGGCTTTAGTTTTCCCTTTTGCAATTAGGGGCTTTTAATATTTTGTCCAAGCATTTTAATTTTGCTTGCCAAGTGCAAGCAGTGTCTTCAAACATAGTAACTCAAGCAACTACAGTGGGGTGACTGTAGATATCCATTAGTTTAACCAAGACAAACATTTGGCCTATAGAGGATTAGTAACCTTCTCACAATCTATTTTGAAACGCAACATGAAGCCACCTTTAGACTGTGACAGAATCTGTTCTGTCTCTTGAATGTCAGAGAAAAAAAATTTCTGAGTTCAGTTTATTCTCTAACGATTGATGATAGAGCAATTTTAGTTTCTTCTGAAACACATTCCTCTGGTTCCTACTTTATTCATTGGACTAAGTGGACCACATGTAAAATAAAAAGGAAATAACATGGATATCTACACACTTCATTTTCATTTATAGACCTAGCAAGAAAATGACCTTGTAAAATTACATTCTTCCAATTGATATCTAATACTTTTCACTATTCTTTGCACAGTCCGATTTGAAAACCTGCTGACATCCAGATGTCCCACAGTTTTATATACATACCATATAAGAATAGCAAGGGAAGAGGATCCATTGTTATGTCTTTCTACTGTGTTACATAAATACAGGACAGAAGAAGGGAGGAAAAGCAGGACCATGACTGAAATTCACTCAGTGTTTTGGCTACCAGAATGGGCTGACAATATAAACAGAAAGATTTTTCATCCCCTGAAGTGGAGCAGCAGAGTGACAACTACTTTGGGCTGCCAGGACACCCAGTAGGGCTTCTGCATTTTGAGACATGAGTCCTTGAGGCAATATGACTGAAGGGATGCAGCTCCCTCCAGTGCGGGGTTTTGCTTAAATGCAACACTGAGCCCTGGAAAAAGATATTAACTCATTCCTCATTTGAGCTGCCAAACATACCAGGAATACCTGGCAGCAGCTCTCTACCATGCTGCCAACCATTCTAGGTACACAGCTGGCTCTTTCAGTGATTTCAGAAGAACTCAGAGGATTTACAGCACAGCTGCAAAAGCAATGGAGGGACAAAACCAGAATTTGATTTCTTTGCACAGAGATCTATCCCAGGCAACTTAAACTGACCCAGGCACAAACCTCCAGAATTAAGTATTGTCCTGCATGGCCCAAGCCCAGGTTCAACTCCCTCTCTGTAAATCAGATAATTAAACAGCTGATACCAAGCAACTGCCTCTCCCATTCTCAGAATGTTTTATGTTCACATCACAAGCAATCCTGCAAAGCCTTGGTAAGTATATTCATTATTTATGGTCTGCCATAATTATATTTGGTACTTCTAGCTTAGCCCACAGGAGGCAGTGTCATCTGTGCAAAGTAGAACTTATCAACGCTCATGAACTTTTTCAGGAGTTTTAAAGACCATGATTTCTCTTAAAACCAAGAAATTCAAAATGGCAAGAAGTTTAGTAAGAACATCTGGTCTAGGGCAAAACAGGGAGGGGTGCCATCAGTTTAAAACATGAGGGTTTACCCTCAATTTTTTTCCCCTCCAAATAAAAACTGCAACCTATCTTCTGGTTTCTATTTTTATGGTGTCCAGGTTCTCAGTTCTTTGCATAAATTTTCATAGACTGCTTTGGAGTTTCTTAATAGCAAGATATTTAAGTAGAAGCCAGTGCTCACCTTCAGGCTGGAGCTAGCTACCACTGACTGGCAGCATCTAATCTGCCTGCTTTTGAATGTCAGAAACAAAATAAAGTGATAAATCTGGATGGAGATGTCTCTGTATTTTTCCTAATGCAATTTCATTGAGTAAATATCAAGAAGGTGGCTGGCAGGCATACAAACAGCATTGTTCCTATTGGTGTATATAGGCCCAGGGACATCTCCAGGACTATAAAAAGTTGAAAAATGTTAAGGTCAGTGGTGTAAAGAAGGAAGAGAGCTTCAGACTACATGGTACCCTATGGCTATGGCAGAAACTGTTCAAACCAAGAAACTGGTGAGACAGGGAAGGTTTCAAAAACAAACACTCAGCTTTGAACTGAACCAGTAAAGAAACAGATGATGAAACAGACACTCAACAAAGGCTCTTCACAGAATGCCAGACAAAGTTTCAGGGGTTTTTTTAGTCTGCTAATTTGTGTTTATCATCACAATGAAAGGTTGGGCATGGAAATATTCTCAGACATTAAAAGCTAAAACTGGACTGTCTACATTTCATTCTCTTTTTATTAACCACCAACAAGTGTTCTGAAAGTAATAATACAGGGAAATTAATTAGATGACTATATTTCAATCATGGGGTTTTCTTGACATTTTATACTAAAAGAATGCAGCTCAAGCAGTTTGTAACTGACAGCAATGCCATGAAATTGCACTACAGCCTTGATAATTATCCTCTTCATTATTTTTATAATATATAAAGAGATGAAGTACAACATCCCCCTTTCATTTTATAATAGTATGCAGTATAATGGAAGCAGCTGAAGGGGGATGTTTGTCTTACAATGCTACAGTTTAAATCTAGTGACAAGAAGTATCACATTAATGATGCACAGAGAAGAGCACTACAAGCAGCCATCCTTTATATAATTACTCTATGAAAGCTGTAAACATATGGGATAGATAATATATCCCAAATATTTTTTTTCTCATTCCTTAATATTCAAGGAATACAAATGGCAACTCATTAGAGGGAAAAGTATATAATTCCATTAACATAAATTTCCTTCATTGTTAAAATTTAGTGTAATCAAAGCTTATAAAAACATTGATGACACAGAAAAGTTGATAATTTCTTTTGTAGAGCAGTACCAAGAACTTGTGTACTACACAAGCCCAGATCATTAATTGAAAGGGGAAGAGTCCTTTTGGATCCAGATGGGGACACTAAAGTAATAGAAGTCTTATCAAGTATTATGGATAACTTTAATTAGGAAGAGTGGTAATAAAGCAATAACAATTCCATAAATTGGTGAACTCTTTTGGAAAATATTCAGAAAATGTAGTTGAGGAAGTCTCAGCTGGAACACAACAAACATGGACAAGAAGATGAGAAGTTACTCTCTGCCTGTCTGCCACAGCACCAGCTCAACTTGGTATATGAACAACAGAAGTCAGCTCCAGATGGCTACAAAAGAACTCAGTCTGTTATCTTAGTAAGGCAGAGCTGGAAATCAGGGTAGCTTCATGAACAGCAACTTTGCAGGTAGTTTCAGTAGAGGTTTCTGAATTAATCATGTAAAGATATGAAGCACTTAAAGCAGCTGTGGTGAACAGTAACCTCCTGTCTCTGAGCAAGAAGTTGGGATATTCTCTTGGTGCAACTCAAATAAAAAGTAAAATTTATTTAGTCTAGGCAACATCAGGTTCTTATTCTGAACTAATTTATCCTAATAACATGACAATATATGGCTCCTGTTATAGATTGCCTGTGTCCAGGAAAGGAGCTGGTTTTTTATTTTGCTAACTTAAAGACAATAAGAGTACCTTTAGAATTCTTTTCTTCAGTCACTGTAAAGAAGCGTGGCTTGCACATTAGTGAAAATCCATTGGTAACTTTATAATTTTTTCCTATCCCAAATGGAATAGAGACAGTGGTATCATGACTCCAAAAAGGAGCCTTGCATCCACAGAATACTGTCGTGGACCATATTTGCTGCAATATATGGACATTAACTTGAGGATTTCTGTTTCTATTGTTTCTATTATCCTTATGACATGCTTGTATGTGGGTGCTCTATGCTACTTATCACATCAGTCAGTTTCCCTGAGGTTTTTTCCAAATTCAAGCTTTTAAAACTGTGGGGAAAAAAAGCCAGAAATATTTGGCTCTTTGCCCAGGTATTGTACATATCATAAAACATATATTCCTGCATTTTCAGAGCAGTGTGTTCTTTTAAACATACCTGACAGCTCCAAGTGTTTTGGCAACACATACACTTTTGCAGTGAGTTCTGGATAAACCTACAATTTCAGTCATTCACTCATCAATTTCTGTGTCACACAGCCCAGCTAAGCCTGTCGTTTTCTGGAAACGTGGATACAAGTCCAGGGGCAAGGGCAATGTCTGCTCTGCATGGCTTGCCTGTACAGCACAGAAATACAGAACATGGGGTAGGTAGGATGCTAAACACAAATCATGCAGGTAACCCATGCATCCACGGCACTGCCAGTGTGTTCTCTGCTGAAAGGTTCACAGTGCATGTGATGCAGGGCCAGTCCACAAGTGTGTGGTGAGTACAGAAGTGTCAGATCTCCTGTGCACACAGAGATCACCTCAGTGTGAACAGCACATCTCTGAGACAAAATGAACCACTGCAATCCTGCCCAGTGACACAGTGGAAGACAGCCTTTCCACATACTTAGAGCCAACTTTATCACTAAGGAAAGCAGTTTTCTGTTCTAAAACACACTATGACTCTTCAAGAATGCTCTGTATGGTTGGGTGTGTACCCCAGGCATTTATTTTCATCATTTTTCCATGGATCAGAACAGATGATGGTGTTTTAGGGCTTACTAGGAATAAGGCAATACTGGCTTTTGATCCTAAAGAACAAAAGGCCAGCATTAACCTATGTGCAAAGACAGAAGAGCTGAAAAATGGGGGGGTGGGAATGGAGGGGAGAGAGAGAATCTGGCAGATCTTTGAAGTAATCCAAGGTCAAAAGTTTCCCCTTAAGACTATATGAGCAATGTGAACTTACGGTACCCAGGAAGCCACCTCTCAAGGCAAACACTTTCAGAAGACAAGTCCTTGAAACTCTTCATAGTGTCAAAGGTTGAAATGAGCAAAGTGACAGCTGGTTTAAGGCATTTCTCCTTTGAAATTTCCAAACTTCCTGAGTTTTCTGAGACATTTGGCTGATAATGACAACAGTTCCCTAGGCATATTAAAAAAAAAAAAAAAAAATCACGAACCTACACCCTTGAAATAAATAAAGGAATTCAAGACAAACCAAAAGGAAAAGAAAAATCAGAACCCTCTGCACCACTACCAGAAAAAAAAAAAAGTGACTTATCTATCCAAAAATGTGAGTTATCAAAATTGCCCATTAGAATACAATCAGAGAGGGCTTTAGAACGAGCTGAAGCATTGAAGACCTTCTCACCCATCAGGTGTTCATTGTTTGCTTCAGTTGAATTTCCAGAGCAGCTTCCATGAACTTGTCAGTGTCCAGCCTGCCCATATCACTCTCCAAGCAGTTTATGCTGGGAGAGTAAGTTTACACTGAGCTGACAGCAGGTGTGCACACAAATCATTTTAGCAATTTAGGAAAGTTAATGAAGGCTACCTGAAAGGAACAAACATCCTCCTGTGTTAAATCGTAGAATTTTTCACTTTTATGTATAAACATAAGAAAATTCATACTTATGGGAACAACAGTGTAAGAACCTTCCAAACAGCTGTTGCTTAAATAGACAGACATTTTCATTTATCAAAACTAAAGTTAATATTTTCACTATTTCCATCACTAAATCAATAGGATATTAAGCACATGAAAAGTCTTTAGGACATGGATAGGATCATTAGATTAGGCCTGTTCACATAGGTACTACAATTTCCCACTGACGTAAGTACTTAAAAGAGATCTACAATTAGAAGACAGACAAAGAGAGGTCATTTCTCAGAAAGAAAGCTTGAAAGGACATAAAGTATATAGCAGATACACTATCAGATTTCTTCATATGGAGGCACTGCTGCAACAGTGTTGTTTCTTCAAAGTGATAAGCCCTCAACAACAAAAAAATACACAGATTTTCAAACACAGTGAAATATTTTCTAATATGAACATCCTAAAAAGGGGAAATCAATAAATGGCATGAAAAACTTCAAAGACGGACCTCCTGTCAATGACAGAGGTTCTTCAGCAATGTAAAGTCTTTGAAGAAGGACTCCCAGTGCTGGGAAACCTTTGAAGTGACAGAAAGCAGACATTTATAATTACAGAAAGGTGCGGTGTCCAGCAGAGATAGTAAAAAGATATAACTGGGGTATGTGTGGGGGAGGCTGAGCGGTGGCTTGGGCCCTGAGTGACCCCGTTCACTTGAAGCCTAAAACCCTGCAAGGTCAAGCCTATATCCATATGAAAGAGACAATTTGTGAATTGGAGATGTGGGTAGGGCTTAGAAATGAAATTACTGCAGCTTTCACACTTTTGGCATATGTTTATTAAACAAGGCATCTCTGTTTTCTCACTGCCTCAGATTCCAGCACACACATACCCACACAGCCCCTTCTCACTTTGCAGCCCACAGTTCCCCTGAGGAGAGAGTGAGGCTTGTTATGTCCATTGGCTCAGAAGCTGACTTAAAGCAAGGCAGTCCAGCTTTACTTATATTTATCTATACGGTTTTCATGAGTATATCACCCCTGAAATATTTGCTTCTGTCTTCTCCCTGTTTCCTGGTTATTTCTTGATAAAGTGATATAGAAATCCAGAGAAGTGAAAAATTATATTCTGGAAGAAAAATAAACTGTCTGGACTCTGGAGTTCTTTGAATTCTTGTGTGCAAGAAATTGAAAATGTGAAAGTTTAATTCATAATAGATTTCTGCCTTCCCCTTAGACTACAAGGCAAGTCTCTGGTGTGCCTTTGGAGCAGAGCAGGGTCTGAGAGCAAAGATATTTCAGCATGGTATTGAGCTTACACTTGTGTGCCCAGCTGAGAAACAGAGGAAATGGCTCTCACTTTTCCCTGCCTTCCATACATTCCCAGACCCAGGTTCTCCTAAAGCACAGGGTTGGGTCTCTTGCCTGTATCCCAAAGATCATACATCTACATCCCAAATATTCATTTTTAGTTATTTTCCTGTCTGTGACATGTTAAAAACATAAGGAAAAAAAAATCAGCATCTGATTCAAGCCAAGTTTTCTTGGGAAGATTAAATGAGAGACAAGCAAATGAATCAGCAGGTGTTGTCACCTTTCTGAACTCATCTGTTCTTTCTTGTATAAGGCCAGGATCTGGAAGCAGGACTGCTCACAGTGGGCTGAAATGGGACCCCAGGTCTGTATTCCTCTGCCCTGGTGTGAGGAGGACACCGGAGAATCCTCTTCCTCAATGACCTAGAGCTCCACCTGTGAGCCTCAAATCCACACAGTCCCTTGGCTAGAAGTGAGCTATCCAAAAAGCAAACACCAGCTCCCACATTCTTGCATAGCTCAGAACTTCCATGCAAAGGCTGGTAGAAGATGGCACCCTTTAAACCCTGAAATAAACTCATGAACAGTGGTGCTTGTTTACTTTTACACACACATGACACCCTTAGATTTCAAACCATTGAGTAACCTGGTTTATGAATGGGAAAACTGAAACATTGGAAAGAAACCTTGTAGAAAATGAAGTCTTAACACAAATATACCAACATTTATTAATGCAGGACATTGGGAGTATTCAGCATTAAGTCTATTTTTGTCTTCACATAACTTCCAGTCCTAGGTTAAGGTCAGAACTGGAGGAAAAAATACCAAAGTCCGATGGAGTCTTCAGAGAAATTGCTGAAGCTTATTTTGTTGAACTCTTCTTTTGCTGGCCAGACAGCAACCATGTAATTAGGATAACTATGCAATAGTGTTTTTAAGGGAGTGCTATAGAGAAAAACTCAAACTACAGTACATATAAAAGCACTGTATTTGTTTTCTCATGCATCAACAATTTAGTTTTTGTTCTGTTCAGGAGGTTGGCCCGAAGGGAATGGAAATCACAGAGATTATTACCTTTTTATAACTATCTTTCTAAAAGTTATGGCATCAGCTACACGAGGTGTGTAGTAAAAGGATAAAAAAATCCTAAATGCAAGTGGAGAGACCGTATGGAAACTCAGAAGCAATTATCATGCAGACAAAATTTTTAAGAGTAGTGATGAAATTAAGCATTATTGCCAGAAGATGTTTACTAAAAATATCTTTCAGGTCTTTCAAAATTTTGCTTGGAGGATTTGGCATGACAAAGAAAGCAGATGTCAGATAACACATAACACATCAAGAAAACAATAATATATTCTGAGCTTAAGAGTCCTGCTGGTGATATGGGACAAAAATATGCCTGGGCAATCTGAAATAGCTTTTAAATAAAACAAAACCAAAACAAATTGAGGTGTTTTAAAGTGCCTACATAACATGTAAATTTTTTGCTACAAAAAGTTAGGTGACAGACAGGAAAAACTCAGCAAAAACTATATTACCCAAATGCAACAGATAAGTGGAAATTGTTTTCTGATATGTAGTATTTGCTATCTGTGTAATATACATTATAAGATTCAGACCATTCTGAAGCAAGGTACACAGTGCTGTTTATACCACAGCTGTTAAATGCCAACACTTTCATATAATAAGCCCCCTGAGGGGGACATCATTAAAAGAGGAGGGTGCAAACACGGAGCTTTTCCAGCTGAGCAGTAAGGGTGTGTTCCTCATGGCTGCTGGAGGATGAGCCTTTTGCCCACGCAGCAGTGCCACGTTCTGTGTGCTCTGCCACAAGACAACCATATGGCAAGAACCATCCCTTCTCAGATACCTCTCTTTTCTCCTTCTGTCCCTGTTACTGGGCTCCTTCTGGAGTCACACACAAGGAGTTCCTTTCTCTCACATCCTGGATTCCAGGATATTTCTGTGGTCAGTTTAGCAGAGCACAGGTGACTAAGAGCAGCAGCTTCCCCCTGGGCATGATGAGGACACTGAGTCTGCTGATGATTCCAATGGCAGCAGCAGTGCCCCCTGGACAACAGCACAGTACCAGAGGTCATTGTAGCACCACGGCCTCTGGGGTAATGTCTTATTTGTAAATAAGGCCAGAGAAAAACAAAATTATGTTGAGTGCACTGATTACTCACAGGGACATCCTGTATTGTAAGAAAGGGATCTGAGTTACTATCCACTGAGGAACCAGTGGTGAGGTCTTAAAAATAGGAACAAAACCACCTTGAATTTAATAATGTAAAACAAACTAAGAGCAGAGAGTACTACGGTTCAGAAGAGGGAGGCTGCAATATCACCAGTACCAGTATTTCTGTCAAATGGAAAAACCTCCAGGCTCATTTCCAGAGAAGACAGTTGCTATCATTTGTGTTACAGGTAACAGGAACTTAACAGTCTCAGTGGGAAGCTAGGAGGGACTACATTATTCATATATTTAAAAGGAAAAAAATCGTCAGATTTGGCCACAGTCTAAAAATCAAGAGAAAAAATAGCACAGAATGACCTAAAGTTACATGCCTGGTTGATATCCCTGGTTTTTGCTGTAGATGATAATAAGTTTGGTGAGTTTGCCAAGATGTCATCTTTGTCATATTCTTTTTTGCTGTTCTTTCCTTATATTTTTCCTGAGAACACAGGAATCAGATTTATGAAAAATGTATGCTGTTGTCAAGTACATACAAGTAATTTCTGTGAAGTGTTAACTAAGAAGGACTTACCTGCCAAAATTTAAGTATATGTTTGTTTTTAAGCACTTTTTATTTTCATTCTACTGTGGGAATCATCAAAATATGATAATATATTGTTTAAATTCTAAACTTCAAATATAATAAACTAACCTGAGACAGGACTAATGCTGAGAACTCAGTAATTCTTCTTATACCCATTGCATTTCAGGCACCCTTCAAGCTCCAAAATGTACTTCAGATTCTAGAGAGGTCTCACAAAAATAACAATCAAAACCAAAACACAGACTTTTCATTTTTTTCAAATATCAGCCAGAACACATTGTTTACTCCTTAAGATAGCTTTTCCTAAACAAACAGGGACTGAACACAATGAAATATTGAAATTTTATATTAACAGCTGACAGTGAATCTATAACATTATAAAACTTCTCCAATACAGAGTCACTGAATGTATTTAATTCTATCAGGTAGCACCAATATACAAGTCCCATAATAATTTCTTTAAAAAAATATACTGCTAAGAAAGAAGGACATGGGCGAGACATCTAGTATTCTTTATGCAGCAAATCACAAACAGAGGAGAATCCCTTGTTCTGACAAGTGCATCATGTTATGGTCTTATCCTGCAAAAGGTGATGCATGTGTGAAATCCAAAATCAGTACTTGTGAAACTAATTTTATCAATATTAATTAAATCTACTTTTTAATATTAACTGCTTAGCAGGATTGACTTAACACATGAAATAGAACAGAAAAAAGAAGATAAAAGTCACCATGGAACAGAAAATGTTAATCAGTTTAGTTTTCTCGGCAGCTTTCTCAGGACTTTTGCTGTTTCTGGCTCCAATCTGTGTGTCCCCCGTGCAAGACAAGTGTTTGAAATGAAAAGCAGTGGACAAGAGTAAGACTTCAAACACCACAGCATCAAGATTTCTATGGCTTTTCAGGCATTAAGTATTAAATGGATATTCAACTATTTAGCAGTGAAAAGGAAGCTAAAGATGTCAGATATGACAGGGGACAGACAGAAGCTGGAATTTTCTGGAATAGCAGAGAGGTCAGCAGAATATGGCTTCTTAAACGGAACTAAACTGCTGTGTGGAGGCAACTGAATGCTTCTACAGCTCATGGCATGTGGGGACCCAACTCTGAAAGTGCAACCCAGAAAATCCCTCCAGGTCCCTGTAAGCACTGATGTGTTTTGTCTGCGAGTTTCCCATGAACACCTTAAGACTTGTCCCTTCACTCTGGACAGGTGAATGCATTGCTTTAGGATCCACAGATTACAGGATATACTGTGGAACAAATTCAACATGCCAATCTCTCTAAACACAGCAGATGATAAAAGTTTTCTCCAATTCTTGAACAATAATAAAGCTCACTGTCACTTGTAGTCCCACTGTTTATTCAGGATTTGGAGGATAGTAACTTCGCTTTCTGCACTGAAATGATGGCCACTGAAGCCCCCTAGCTACTGGGATTATTTAGGAATTAAGTGATTACCTACTTAGATATGTCTAAATATATTTATGTGCTTTTATGGAAAAGGGCCAGGGACAACAGTCTCCAGGACACTTGATTGTTGTGCTGCTCCCTGAGTGTCCGGTCCACTGCTCAGTCAGACTCATTTCTCTCTGCCTGAAGGGTCACCCTTCCCTCCAAAACCAGGATTCAGCCACTGCATGACAAAAGCCTGAATCCCACATCCTGAATGAGTCAGATCACAGTCTAGGTGTGCATTTATATCCCACAGGTGAACTTATTATGGTCACACTATGTTGGCAGTGGTGATGACTGCCCTTCCTCAGGCATCTTGGGGTGGGAACAGACCCAAACAATTAGGAGGCTGTAGCTGCTGGGATGAGAAGGGTTGTCTATGACACCAAGCAAAATGAATTCGATTCCCACAGCTGCTAAATGACAAAGACTTCAGAGACACCACTCCTTCACTTTGAAGGATAGCAGGATACAGAACAGGAGGGGAAGAGGTGAGCCTCATCCTAGAGGAAGAACAGCTACTTAGACTCCTCTCTGCTATATTTTTTTTTCTAAAAAGAAACCACATGGACCAAAAACCCACAGGTGAAAAGGAAAGCAATAAGGGAGCAGAAGATTGATTTTCTGTAAAATCTAGATTCTTTGAGCATAACAGAGTTTTGTTGTATTACAGGGAAGCTGGCCATCTAGCTGGAGTCCACTGGCAGAATTTAGAACCCAAAGTGTGTAGGTCTTTGACCTTAACTGATTTTCAAGGTAATTTTTCTCAGCTCTTTTACAAACTTATCTCTATTTCTGTGGCAGTATCAGCGTAAATTCCCAAGCACAAAATTTAGATATGTCCCAGACTGTTTGCTTTTTTGTATTTTACTGTCAATAATATAATACAATATATTCAGAGTCGAACTTTTAGAGGGTTTAGAATTAACCTGTTCAAATTGTTATTGTTTGAAGAACATGCATTTTTCCAAGAATCACCTACCTCTCATATCCATAAACTATGCATAGTATGGTGAGCTGGATAACATCAAAGGAAGTAGATCTTTTTCAGTAATATATCTTATTCCGTAAATCAGCTTGAAAGGTATTTTTCAGCTCATTTTGATTTTTATGCTTTCTTTTTCCTGCTGCTTGATGTAAAACTGACAAAGTAAAACTGACAATAAGCTGCACAGAGATGCAAGCTTCCTGCTACAGAGGAGTAAACATTTCTCCTAACAGATGGAGTAATTTTCACTTCTATCATCATTAACAAACTTCAAAACTCTATGCAAGTGGAGAAGCCAGCAAGCTAGCAGTGTACCCCTGGATGCTCCTTTACTGCTATATTTTTACAGATATCTGTATTTTTAGAAGATCATGTAAGTTAAAACATTATCAGCTACATATTGGGCATCCTCTCAGCCTGCAGCCCATCCATTTCAGCAGCATCACAGCAGTTGGACTGTGAAGGACAAGACAGACTCTTTGAGTAACTAAACTCTCATCATTCAAAAGCCAGTATTTTCCAGCCCACAGCAACGCTGCCCTGCAGTTATTGCCTGCTCTCTGTCACAGAACAGCTGCATTTTCATGTGGAATGGGTGACAGTAAAAATGGGAATGTCTAGGTGGCCAGTGGGGCAGCCACACAAACAAAGCAACTGCTTGGGAGTGAGGAAATGTTTGGGGGAGCAAATCTCAGGGGACACCTGATGCTGGAGCTGGCAAAGCTGTGCAACTAAACTGTGCTTGCCCCAAAATGTCCACAGGAACAATTTTCCTTTGACCCAATCTTTATGAATCTTCCCCATGTAAAACACACCATCCCTTTCCACAAAAGGCAAAGAGAAGGTTCTTATTCTCTGAGTAGCCCACAGTCTACTGCTAGTAATGTGTGTGTTACTGAAAGCAGCATTATACAGTGGTGAAATTGTTCTTTCAATTAGTCAAATTATGATAATTTTTTCTTTTTGTTGTTAAGCCTTTTCCTGTCTACAATACACTTATTTTTTTCTAATGTATAAAGACCTCTAGCATCTGGAGTTGTTTTACATAAATTATTTTTGAAAGGAATGCACATTACGAATTACAGGGGCTTAAAACTATAACTGCATTTACAGACCCACTGAAACTGCTCCAAATTTAAATATAAAATCTCCTTATACAATGTTTCCTTTAAAATTTCCATTATTTTATGCATCCAAGCTGGTAGTAAATTGTAAACATAAATAAAATCTGTTGAGATATTTTTATAAAGATTTTTTAAAGCCATTATGATTTTAGACATTTAAGACATTATTAATTTATTTCAGCATTTGTGAGATGTAAAACTGTAGCTATAGCATTTTGTTTTCATGTGTAGTTGTAGACTTTACTCATCATGAAAAGGATTTTTTTTTTCTTTTCACAATTTCCCCTTCACATTTCTTTTAGCTACAGACTAATCTGTAAGAGCATTTTGTTTGACTGAAATGGGCAGCAATTTAATTTTCTTTTTGTTTCTCTAACATATCAGCAGAATCAGTTAGATGCTGCAAATTACTAAGGAACAATATTATCCAGAGAAAATTACTGAAATAAAGAGTAAATAACTCAGTGTTAAAGAAGAATTAATATAATGGGATCACTCAGAAACTATCAGGATCATTAATGAAATTAAAGTATAACCCCTACTAATTTAAAATTTCAGTTAAAGGCTACATTTAAAATTGCTAAGTGTCAGGGGAAAATATTTAAATTATGAAAATTATTATAAAGCTCTGACTGGAAAGTACCCATTTACACAAGCCTTGAGCCACCCATTGATTTTATATGCATTGATACTCACACTATATTATTGAGCAGAAAATTATTAAAGGAAATGGTTTAGTTCCATTTACTTTTAAATATATTTACAATACAAATAAGGATAAAAATACAATTCTACTGTATTTCCTATACCCGAATTTTATGAAAAATACTTTTCAATTGATTTTCTGAAATATATATACACTTGTTCATGTACTTAGGGGATAGATTTACTAACAACATGTTGGGTAGTGAGGGGGCTGTAGCATCATATCAGGGATGAGGCTGAATTGCTGCTGGTTCTTTGAATTCCTCTCCCTCATAACCATACACTTACCCCCAGCCCCAACCCCCCTTCAAAGCACATGCAAACACAACCATCTGTGATGCACTGGCCAGGATTTCCGTGTAAATACCTGCAAAATTTTCTAACTTGATGTTTAAAAACTCAAAAGATTTTTTTTCTGACTGTACCCTACCAGGAGGTTGGCAAAATGTTAAACTCTGAGGAAGGAGCCTGGAACTCCTGCTATGGTGAGAGACTGAAGCAGCTGAAGAAATGATTAATATCTGTCAGGTTCCCAAGGTGACATCTTAAACCCATGGATGTCTGACTGATGTTCAATGGAGAGAACCTTGGATTTCACCCACCGTTTATGGGAGTGTAGGAAGAAAAGCTTATAGACAGAAGTAGCACCAGTTATTTGATAAGAATCACTGAATAGTGGAAGCTACAAAAGCTTTCTTTTCTTAACACAACCACTGGAAGATTTTAAGCCACTTGAAGCCTTGAATCAAGTTTGTCTATCTTCACTCAGCTCTCCCAGTTCAATCAAAGCCACTGCAAATAATGGAGAATGTAGGCCAAATTCTAGGCTGTGCTTATGCAGAAAGTCTGAGCAATCCTTTTTCAATTCTTTCTGTTAGATGTAGAGTTAATTCTGATACCTAACTCATATTTTGTTTCACACCCATGGCACTGATACATTTTCAATCCTGGAAATGCTACCAGCAGATCTACCTTCTTCCCTAATGGCCCACATCTTCCCTAATTAAGCTTATGTTGTTGCCCAGTGTATTTCCTATTTGTCCCAAGCACAAGGATAAGTGTGGGAGAACTGAAGGTGGCAGCAAAGGAGTTGAAAAGACCACACCCTTCAGGGGTTTTTATAAAATCAGTCCAGTGACAACACCAGGGTAAATAATGCCTTAGTGTGCTGTAAATCAATTACAGTATTTGCTGTCAGTGACAACCTCCTGGCCATCTCCACAGTCATTCCTCAGTTACAACAATTTGCTAAGACACCAAAAATCAGATGATAAAGTCAATAAACATGTAAAATTTGAATTAGCTTGCTGACCTCAATGGAGGTATTGCAATGTTAGAACAGCAAAACTACAGACAGATTCCAGATGTACATGACATATTATTTTAAAGATGTTTCAGAGGTCTGGATGTACTCTCTACAACCTCCTCAAATGTAATCAAATGAGTACTCCTGATCAATTACAGTACTATTAAAATATACAATCAGAATGATCATGGTCTCTCAAATATAATTGATTTTGTCCAGTTTGTGAAAAACATTTTAGGAGATAAGTTGAGAGGGGTTTTGTGTTGGATTTTTCTGTTGTTGTTTCAGGTGACCTCATGATTTATTTCCAAATCTGGAGCAGTCTGTTCTTTTGCTTTCAAAACAAACTGAAAAAAAACGTAGCTTTAATAACAAAAACAAATCTACAGAAAGAATTTACTGAGTGTACTTCTCCTTCATTCCATTTGAGATGATCAAACAGCAGTTTTTCTTTGAAAGTGTTCATTGGCTCTCTTATAGCTAGGATATTTGATTATATTTAATGCACTTTAAAGATACTTTAAAAATGTGGAACAGAAGAATGAAAGGAAGGGAAGTGTCGTTAGCCCATTGCAGATGGGTCAAAATTATTTTGCTGTCCAGAGAAGTTTAAAACTTGAATTCTTTGATGGCACTTCAGGGGAAAATAAAAGTAGTTATTAACACAAACACACGTGCACTCGCACACACAGTGACATTTTTATATTTGAGATGAATCATGTGTATAGATGTCATATATATACATATGAGATGGAATTTAGTCATATCAAAAAACAAATAAATCCTTGATATCAATTACTGAGACATTTTGCTTGCCTTGTTGTAGGGATCTGACTCTGCCCCAGTTCCTATAAAGTTTTTACAGATGCAATTTCCATCAAAAACAGTGGAGGCAAAAAAGGAAAAGGGAGAGAAGAGGAAACAGTACCATATTTTCTTTGCAGTATACAAACTTAGCTTGGAAAAAACCCCAACACAACACCTCACTTGAAGCCAGGTTTTTTAAACGTAACTGCAAAGTACCAAATGCAAAGTCCAGACTGTTCAGTAAATCACCTCCAGCCCCTGACAATCAGAGAGCAAGCAGAGCAGGAAGCAAACAGCAAGAGGCTTCTTTGTTCACAGACCCAAAAGCTTCCTCGCCAGTGCTCATCTCACATCACTCTGTTTTCTCCTTCACTCTCTTTGCTCTCTCCCAGAGCAGCACCAGCAGTGATTCTGCAGAGCACAATATGGATTTTCATCCTTGTCTCTTGCTGCCCATGGCCCAGCTGCTCCCAGGTATGGTCCTGTCAAAGTGCCCTGCAAAATCCTTCCATACATATAATTAAGCTTCTCTCTGACCTGCTGTGTGGCTTTGCTTTTGCATTCCCAATAAATTCAGGGCTTTTTTACTCTATATATGACTTTTCTTATATATTCTATTCACTCTTCATTGTCAGGTAGCTGTCAGAGGCTGCTTTCTTTAAAATCACTGTTCAAACAGTGGTGCATGAAAAGAATAAAACTCCTTGCAGGTGTGTTTAGTAACAGACTGAAAGCAGATCTTAGAACAGAGAAATATGTAAAGAGGCAGAGTTTATGAAATCTAATAAAAAAACAAACCTGCATTTTGAAGTGTTTCAAGTCACATGGGCATCAGAAAGAATCAAGTGTTAATATTTTCAAAAACTCCAGGTTAATTTTTAAAATACTAGTGGAAACATATATGATTTTTGACCTCTTAACTGGAAAGGTATAAAATATGGCTTAACTTGTTTAAAAGGCAATTTGATCTTGTTAAAAGGCACCAGTGGTAGCATTTCACTGAGCTGCTCTGCAGTTGAGAGCCAAGGACTGTGCCTTAATTCCTGAGTTTGTCCTGAGCTTTCTGGTTACTTGTCTAATTCCTGCCTGAGTTTACCAGTGGACCAGTAAAAAAGAGGGAACCATGTGGATTTTTGTTGCACCTCATGTAATTCCTGACTTCAGAGAGCTTCCACTGGATTTGATTTCAGGGCTTGCAAGGGTCAAGGGAGAATTTTGTCCAAAAGAGTTGGCCTGTAGATAGCTGACAGAAAAAAAAAAACCACCACTGATAAGAAGCTCTGTTATTTTGGAGTGGGTAGGGGATAAAATAAGTCAGAATAACTGAACTAGCTGAAGAGAAACAGAATTTCATCAAAAGACTGCAAGTGAACAAAGGTAACCATTTACTGTGTGTTTACTTGAGACCAAACCAAACAAGTCATTTGAAGCAAAAAAGGCCTGTCTGTAAAGAAGCAAAGTATAAAATAGCAGCAGCAAAATTCACTACAATGTGGGCTCCTTCATGAAAATTACTACTACCATGATGCTAATATATATATAACACACAGGAACAATTCAAGCATTTGCACTAGAGCAAAGCAGATGGGAACTTTCTTTTCCCTGCTTTAGCAACATTAAAATAATTACTTATAATAATCATGTTTACCAACCTTAATGCATGCACAGTATATCAAATATTGCCACATTGTGAGACTGTCTACCCTCCCTTCTTCCTGCGTCTCATCCAGCCCAGACTTTCTTCTCTGCCTCAGCCCACAACTACTGCTGCTTTACTACCAGCAAGGCTCCAGCACATCCTGACCCCAGGATTTTACTATGGAAATTTTTCTCATTCCTATCTGTCTGGCGTTTCCTTGTCTCTTTGAGCTCATCTTTATCATAGTCCCACTGTGACAGTCCCCTATCTACAGGAAGTCCAATTTCTACAACTGCACCAACTTGTTAGTGATTACTGACCTGAACTCAGACTAGATCTGCCATTTGTGAAGTTTCCCTCAATGTTTTGTTCTGTCAGCATCCATTTCCTCCACTGATTTCACTGTTCATTTGACTTTCTGTGCCACTGCCCTCATGCACAGAACTCCTTGACAGCTTACAAAGAGAGGCCTTTTTTCCACACCACCATAACTTGCAGACTCTCCTACTACCTCATTCCTCGAGGGACTTCCAAACATAGCAGGCATCTGACTTCCCTAATTGCCCTGTCATAGAAAAAGCAAAAGCAAACGCCTTTCAAACTGCTCATAACGTTACCATCCAAGGGAAGTAGTCAAGTTCCTATTGTCTGAATTGTTTAAACCAGACAGTGCAAAGCATTACACCACACACATGGGGAAAACCCAGTATTCACAAGGGACTAAACTTGGCAACCTTAAAGGTGTTTTCTGTCTCCATTTTTTGTGATATCCTGAAGTGCTTTCCTACACTAAGGTGGAAATTGGCACTTGGAGGTGAACCTTTCTTCCAGTATAAATAATGGCTCTAGGTTCCTTCATGCAACTTTACTTCCTTGCCTTAGGTCTGCATCTGCAAATGCCAGTTCAATTATCCTTAGTGATTTTATTAGTCATTTCTCTACTACCTGTGAAAGATCTTCTTTTGTTCCCTGCTCAGTGGAGTGATTTAACAGAGTAAAATCCCATCTCTGAGGACACCTTTAAGAAACTGGTCTCTCCAAACTATGCACTGAATGTCACAGTGCTGGTCACCTCTCAAACTGTGCTCTGCCTTCTTTGCCAAGTGCTGAAGGATTGGCATGCTTCCACGAGTGGAGACAGGACAGCACCGTGGGGAAGGCATGGGGAGCATGCACATTTGTGTACCACATGGGAATGTAGATGCCTAAGGAAACGCAGAGCAGGAGAATGAGCCGAGTCAGGAGCTGTAACCAAGCAGAACCTTTTTCCCCACGGAGCCACAGTGCAGGAGGAATGCCTCCAGGCCTCTTGGCTCCACAGCCCCTCTCTGACCAGATGGGTGCTTTCTTCACACATGCAAACCTTCAGGGTTTAGCTGGAGTATTCACCCTGTGACCAGAAATGGGTTAGACCTGAACCATAACTCCTACAGTCAGCCTTCATAGCCTTCATTTTATTGTATTAAACCATAATATTTGCATTTGTATTTGACTCAGCCACTTTTCAGACTCTTCTGTCCATTTGTGAACCAATTTTAGATTTTTCTCTCAGGTAGTTAAGGAGTTTCAGCTGCTGGTGGAAAGAAACAAACCAAAAAGCCAGTGAACATGCCAAGGGGAGAGCAGGGATAATATCCTGTAGCCTTTATACATCTACTGAGGCTCTGTGTAAATTGTAAGGCCTCTTGTTTTACTGCACACTGTTGGCATAGTTGAAGCAGGAGTCTTGTAATGTCAGCCAAGAAGACCCACACACAGTCACTGAAGCCCCAGGAAGAAAAGAATTAACAGCCTTCAAAAGTGGAAAAGTTTTAAAAAGAGATATTTAAAAGCTTTGACTTGCAGCCAAATGTTAAACAGTAAATACAAGTTTTAAGTGTCTCAACGATTGAGATGAAGTATCATAATTCAGCAGCATGGAATGGGACCTCTTACTGGGAGAAGCTAAAGAAGAAAAATGAACCAGCACAAAAGGAACCCCCTCTAGGGAAGATCTCACACATTTGGGTCTGGAGTCTAGTTAGAGTAGGCCAAAACCTGATACTTTTATCTCCAACCTTTGACCCTGACATCTGGAAACTTAGTTTGAGTCAAACAGAAGGAAGTTTTCTTTTCTATTTCAAATACTTTATAGAAGGAAAACTTCAAGTATCTACAATCAAGTCTGTTAGTACAAACTACTTCTATTTGTGCACTTGTAGTGAACTCTAAAATATGGAACATTTGTGCAGGAAATGCATGCGTCAGAACTTTTGGAAAAAGAGAGTAACTTGGTGAAACTGGCACATTGTTCGATGCTTGTATGGGATCCAGATAACAGCACAGATAAACATCTCCAAGGGGGTGCTGAAGAGTATAAAAGGTCCAGTTCCTTTGATGTTCTTAGATGTTCTCATTTAATAGCTATCAGCCCTAGTGCCAGAAATAACAACATGTTTAAACATTCTGTATCAAAACACAAATTAAATTCATTTAGCGTAACCTGTTTCCAAAGTTAATTTTCATCTTTAGCTGGAACACTAAGTGTGATGTAACTCATGTTCTTCCTGGCAGTTATTTTCATTATTATGTTTATTACTCATTTAAGAGACTTTTTTTTTTTTTTTTTTTTTTTAACAGAGGGATTAATGAATTTAGACTGCACATTATAACATCAAAAGCTTTGGTTTCAAATAAGCCCATCTGAGCTACAGGAGATTTTCTCCCCTTATACGAAGCTAAACAGCAACTTCAAAAACATATCTCAGTTATAGTATTATTTTCTAGTTGAGTGAAGTCATGGGGTTTATGTCAACCTGTTATATTTGCATATAATAAATGACTACTTATTTGTATTGTCCAAGTGACTCCTTTGACTCCTTTAACCCACAATCTGTTCAGAAGTCAGATGCTTTCCACAGATACCAGCTCTCTCCTCAGGAGGACTTCTCACCATGTGAAAGAACAAAAATAATAATAAAGGGACCTCTTTTTCAGGATTCAAACAATTGTTTGATATCAGATGATCAGAAGGGGGGAAGACACATGCTAGCATTTTAACATCATGTTGTTCAGGCCAATAAAAATAAAACAGGAAATAAAGAGTACAATACATACCAGTTAGCAGAAGTATTTCTTCCCTTATGTGTTACTTTTGATCACTAAGCCTTCTGTTTACTAGTGAAATTTTTTTCACCCAGTATTGATTAACAACAAAGTCTCATAGGATGAGCATACAGAGGTCTCAGAAATAAGCCTGAATTTATAAATGAAGACAGAGATCTGCAAAATTTTCTGTTTAATAGTGCTCTCTAATATATCTGAAGTTCCTCATCAATTATTTTCCTAGAAATAATAGAATATTGCTTACCATGCTGGCTGAATTATTTTATTTTTACTAATTAATACTGTTACTGTTACTGCAAGATATTCTCCTGATTGGTTTTGGTGATTATAGGGTGGTTTGCAGCACTGTTTTTTAAAGACAGTAATGTTTGAGTTAGAGGCCCTGCCTCTGCTTTTCCCCATACGGACAAAATATCTCTCACATCAGTGGAAGATACAGGCCCCAGCTAAGGAAATTACTTCTAAAGCATCGCTTTTTATTGTGCTGAGAATTTCACTGTGTCTGAAGGGATTCAGGCAGGAGGAAGCAGCAATACACATCTGTAGTCAAAACCAAGGTACTGTCTGTGAGACTGTTTGAAATTCACTGATATATCTTGAAGTTATTGTGGATAAATACTACAAAATATCAGATTTTTTTAGAAAAGGCCAGCAAAGTCCTCTTTGGAAGAAAGTACACACATAATTGTTTCTAGTCTAGAAAAGACACCCTTGCAGGGAACATAAACAAATGGAAAAACCCTCTGTCATTTTGAACTACAAAATCAGAGGAGTTCTTCTCCATACTGTTTTACTCAAGACTACATGAAACACATTTGCATTGGCTGAGACTTCCATCGTGCTCTCAAAATCACCTCCCATACTAGAACATCCAACGTTCTAGTATGAAATGTTCTAGTATGTTCTGTATGAAATGCCCTCCTGATTTCCTTCTTGGTCTCAACCTGCCCCCCATGATCTCTCTTGTCATGTGCAGCTGTCCACTGCCCTCCTACAGCTCTGTTTTCCACAAAGGTGGCCAAACAGAAGAAGGCACACAGGCACTAAAATGTGCATTTTGGCAATACAACCAGACCACCCCAGTTAATATTTACATTATGGAAGAGTGAAAAAAAATCTTATCTTTGGGCGCATCATCTCAGGTAGCAGACTGCTTCTGTCCTCATATCCTCTGGTCCTCAGAAAAGGCCACTGTGTGGAGCTGCCACCCACTGGAGCAGGTGTGCTCTCCAACCAGCAGCCCATTGTCACAGTTCTGGTTTGCATGGCATTTGGCTCACCATTTTTGGGTGACTTGGGCTCCAGGAGAAAGGCCATGCTATTCAGATTAAAGGATTTGGTTCAGTGAAACAGCACTCACATTTTCCGTGTTGAAGCCAGAGCTGTGGCAGATGATACTTTCCAGGTTTACAGGTAGGGCTGTAGCTGTTGATGCACCTATTCATGTTATCTAGACCTCTTCCCAATCTTTACAATGAATTCAAGGCTTGGATTAGCATGCTCCAATCACACAGGCACCAGAAGATTTAAGGTCAGGTGGCCTTTTTATCAGTGATCATCTCTCAATCCTGACACAAAAACAGTGTGAGTGGCTCAGCTGGCAAAGTTTTATTTTACATGTAAGTGTTGGAGGGAAAAGAAAAAGTTAATACAAAAATCAAGGCAACCAAGGAGAAAAACACAGAAATAATTTGATGTTTTAGTATGATATTTGATAACTTGATAGAAATTGATAATCTGATATTAATAAACTGATATTTTAGTATGCAGAAACCCTAGAAAATATTATGTAGAGAGAATTAATTATCTTGTTTCTTTGTAGTCCAAAACCAAATAAATATCAGGAGTGCCAAGGCAGAGGGGTTTTTCAGGTCTCTAAATTTTCTTATGTCTTAACTCTACAGTACAGCAAGGGATATATTCTCCTTTTGAAGCCAAGACCTAGCATTAACATTTATAGGAGTTATACACACATCAAAAGAAAAACCTACATTAAGCAATTTATAATCTGAATATTTTTTCTCTGACCAGTGCAATTGCAGGATTTATCTAAAGGAAAGTGCAAAAATTTCTCATGTTATTTCTGCTGCAAAGTACCTGTATGCTGGGGGAAAGATAGGAGCTAGAGAGCCAGAAGAAGAAAAGGAGAGGCAAAAAGAGGATGAGGAGGAGGAGAGGAAAAGAGAGAGAAACACGCCCCTAAGATTTGAAAACTACTTAGAACAGTTTGTATTCTTCTTGGTATGTTTTCCTTAGCCTTTGAGGGACCCAAAACATATTTGCATATATTTAGAACTGTATATAGAAGTGCTTCCCTTCCCTACAAGACCTTTTCATTTTTTTCCTCATTTGAGGAATGTGTACATGGCACAAGTTCACAATGTTTAAAACCTTCCTACACAATGCCATGAAGTACTTGTACTCCTTTCCATTTTTTCAGTTTCTTCTAATCCTCATCACTATCTTGTGATTAAACCCTCTTAATAATTATATGCACAAAGGGATTCCTTGGTCATACTTTTCTATTCAAGTTGGTTGATTAAAGATGTCCCTTATTCTGATCCATTCTATACCTTTTTAGTTTAATATCTTAGAGAAATAACCACTTCCTTTTCCTTGCTTCTTCCTTGGTTATTTTTAATAGATTTTTCCCATACATATTCTCTTTTATGTGATGTATAAATTTAAATTCAGCAGAGAAAATCCCAAATTTCAGCTCTTCCTTTAGAAAAGTAAAGTGCTTCTGTGACCATTTAACAACTTTTACAATGAATTCATACTAAATTTGTGCTTGGCCATAGGGCCAAAAATCCCTGGTGAGAATCTTTTCAATCCGAGCTTTGGATTAATAGGGTCAGTGAACCAAAAACACTTCAAGAAAATATTCTGGGACTCACAAGTAAACACTGTTCAGTGGTACCTTGTTTGTTTGGCAAACACACCTGCTGCTAATTGAGACAAGACCTGCAAACCTGAACCATGATTATGTGCGAATTTTCAGTACTGCAAGGGACCTTAGTTGTCTTTTCTGTCTTTAAACCACATCTAACCAGCCCACTCTCAGACCACCAGCTGGTATTGGGTTTTTATGCATTTGCAGTGCTAAACCCCACAGTTATCCATTCCATTTCTCACTATATTGTTTAGTCCCTCAAGAGAAGCTTTATTTCATGAGCTGTAGAGCAAATTAACCTCAACAAAGCATTGGAATCCTGTGGCTGGGGGGATGTGGTTCCTGATTTACAGCTGGCTGGGGTACGTGCACATTCTCCTGGAATCTGCAACATGGGCCCTACTTTAGGCTGTAGATTCAGGCAAAAGACCTTTCCTATAAAACATCTTACCTGTTACCACCTAGTTTTAGAAAAATGAGATCTGATGCATTGTCTTTAGAACATTTTGGTACTGTAGATGTTTTCTATACCTGTTTCTGGCTGTGAAACATTATTTTTCCATCAAGTTGAAAATGGCAGCTGGCCAAAGTGTAGCAAATGAGGTGTTTCCTCAGAATATGACTGATGTTCACATGAGGTTTGCTGCTCTCTTAAGAAATGGTGACAAAATATTAAGCAGGCTGTCAGACAGATATGCAGGGATATCTTTGCATTACAAAATCACTACATAAAAATATAAGGATTTCCTTGTCAAAACTTTGCAAAGCCAAGATAGGAAGTTAGTATATGCAAGCCAGTTAATAAAACAAAATTACAAAAGTAGTAGTTGGCATACAAGTTGCTATTTGGGTGCTAGTGATCAGATTCTATAAAATAAAAAAGAATTTTACATGTAAGTTAAAACATTTATTACAGGTGCTTAATCATGAAATCCGCTTAATCGGGACATTTCCCAGGGAACCAAATTAAGCCTAATGATACTTAATGGCAAGGACTGCTGCTTAATTGGGGTGGTAATTCCAGTTAATTGGGATTCCTGCAGGTGAGTAAATGGCACTCAAATAGAGATACTGTATCTGGCCTTCACGATGTTCCAGTACTGGTGGTGCTTTGTCTTTCCTCAAACAGCCTCTCCTGCCCCTGGATCAGCAAAGCAAAATTACTTCTGTGCTTCCATTGTGGTCCTTTCAAACATTGCTTAAAGTTACAATCACTCTCTCTGGGCTGGAAATACAAGAGAACTGCTTTGAGGTCTAGTAATTCTGAATTCATGGATTTATTTGCATATCACCAGGATTTTGGAAAGATCACACTCAACCCCTTACCTGACCAAGGAGAAGCTTTTTGTAAATCTTCAGACATCATGGAGATGCCTCAAAGATATTTCAAAACTGTTGCTTGCAACTTCCACTACAGAACAGCATGTCCTAATTAGAAATATTTCTTCATTGGCTTATGAGAATAAATATTCAACTACCAAGCCCTCCCCAACATATATCCTTTCTTCAATACTAGGAAAGACCTGCACTGTCATGGCACACCACTCAAGGTTTATTTTAGTCCTTCACACACACACAAAGCCACTTGCTAAAATACTTGGATTTTTTTTTTTTTACCATCATTAAAATATGTTTAAATATTATTCAGGCTTTTACACAGCACCAGAGACTCTGAAAATGAGAGCTGATAATGGCATTCAGGTTATTAGAAAGATCTGTTTTCGTCATTACTCCTCGAGGTGCTCCTGCTCTCTGGAGGAGGCGGTACCCAGCGCTCTGCGAGTGGAAAGACAGGCAAGCTGCCAGTTCTGGGAGAGAGAGCTGTACCTGCAGTGCCTGCAGCTACCTGGGAAGAGCCACTATTCTTTGTAGGCTCTCTTTAAAAGCACAGCAGAGTGGCCTGACTCCAGAGCTACCGCCTCTCACAAATCCACAAGAGGCTCCACAACTCCTAGGCTGTCTTGGGAATTTTGTGGAGAGAGGAAATCTTACTCGCTCTAGTCCCTGCAAAACCCAGGCTGCCACTGAGCCTGTATTCCCCAGAGTGCAGGAGGGGCTGCCCAGCCCAGGGCTGCTGGCTGGAAGAAGATCCCACCAGTCAGCTGAGAGAGGTGGTTTCAAGTTCCAGGCTGCTATAAAACAGCATCTCCAGGTGAGTTCAGGTTTAACTGGAGCTAGAAGATCCCCAGACAGCAGACTTTGGCTTTTCAGAGTGGCACATTCCCCTTTGTGAGCTTGAGGGGGAACTACTGCAGCTCCAGCAGTGCTGACAAGCAAGAACAAGCTATTACCATGAGCTGGGACCCCCACAGCCCCCATTTCATACAAAAATCAGGATTGCACCTCTGTCAGAACCAGCAGCTCCTGACTCCTGGCTCCTGCTGAGATCAAAACCATACCTGATTTTTCCCCCTCCACTTCAAGCAGTGGTTCATTTTCTCAAAACCTTTCACAACAGAGGTGCTCTGAACAGAAAAGGAAACATTCTGAAAATACTTTGCAGGGCTGATTTTTCTATTAGCACAGTGTACCCAGCCCTAAGGATTAGTGCATTCCACAGCTCCTGTGGGTGAATGCCAGCAGGAGCTCCAGTTTGTACAGCTAGGGAATGGTACCTCTGCACATATTTCCCTGAGCCTCTATGGACCTCCTCAGTCTCAAACCAACACACAATACCTGATTTTGATTCCCCTTTACAGGGGAGAGCTTCAGAATGAGAAATCAGACTCAGTGAGAAATACTATGCAATAAAAGCACCAAAGTCAGATTTTACATGTGCTATGCTTTGTGTTCTTAGACATCTATAAGCTGCAGATACATTTGAAGTTCTAACAATAAGCACTTGCAAAAGGAAAACAAGAATGATAACCTCAGAACTAAAACAACTTGATCTTTGTTGCAGAACTGTTTAAATGCTGTAGTTAAAACACAATGAAATTCTCAGGTGAAGTATGGCAAAGGTTTCACTTCAGTTTTTCTCCACCACATCACTTTCATGTCACTACAGATAAACTAAAATAAAGGAGAATTAAAAGACTGGGCCAAAATTAGGAAGGATGTCTGTTAATCCACTGCTAAAAGGTCTTTCTGCAGTACAACACATAAAATCTGTACTGTAACAATTAACCTAGTTGTTAATTTATACCTAGTCATGTGTACTGCATCAAATGAGCAAGAGCACGGTTACAAAATAGTGAATACACCCAGGGAAATCTAAATGGAAGCTATTTCTCATGCTGATCTCATGCTTGAATTTACAGATTCTTCCCAAAGCTTATCATAAAATATTCACAGAACTAGAAGAATATCAGTGTTAGTAAATTATTCACAGTCAAACATTAACTTGAAGTAGCAGCTTTTTCTCTTCTTCAGAGCATCCTCACACAGAAAATGGGTCCCTGTGTAAAGCAAAGATTCATCTTACACATGGGAATACCTCTGATTCAGGATTTGACCAACAATATCACCCTACATTTCCTCTGCACTGGCAGAAATCAGAGGTTTGCTGCCAAGGTTCCCATCAGAAGCAGAATAGCAGCAGTAGAGGTAACATCAATAAACAACTAAAACGGTGGAAACAAAATGATTTTTCTCTCTGGAATTCCGGTTCAAAATTTTAACTGTTTTCTACTGGTTCCTGTATGCTGCCAGTTCCAAGCCAAAGAAAGATAATCAGGATTGCTTATTCTCAAGAAATGCTGCTCTAGCAACAAGGACTCACATAGATTGTCAGAACCCACCAGGAATTAGCTGAGGGATTTTAATGGACTCTACAGCAATTTTCACTGTTTAAGGGGAAGAAATTATATGAGTTTAAATAAGTGAAATGTAAATTATTAATCATCATCATGATGAAAAAAGTTGAAGTGTTAGGAAAAAATCTGTAACAGAAGATTAATGAGGACAACAAAAGAAAAAGGAGAAAGTAAGAAAATAAACAATTATTAGAAAAGTCAAGATTGTTACTATTAGAAATTAGTTATTGCAATGAAATACAAGGGCTCAAAAATGATTGAGTCAGCAGGTGATCAAAACCATAAATGAATATTAAAATAATGAAGGACAATAAGTCAAGGTGAACTAACTGAAAATCAAGCCAGAATGATTTTAAGGCATTAGTAATGAAGAGAAGGGGACAGCTCCTCAGCAGGTAGAAATCCACCAGAGCTCTGCTGATTTAGACCGGCTAAAGTGGTGCCTGTGTGCTGTCAGCAAACAGGAAAAACCTCACCTCTCACTCCTGCACCCCAACTGGAAAAAAGAAAAGGTGGCAGTCACCCAGATGAATTTCTGCCAGGAGTACAGCATGCTAAAACTTTTCAGACAAATAATTTATTCACTCAGAAAAGCAGTCAGGTCTGCCATACCTATCTGCCAACTTGGACCTAATTCACCAGGCAGCATTGGTCAAAAAAATTAAATCCACAACACGTGCAATTCTGAAACATTTTATTTCAATGTTTCTGAAAGCATTATTGAGTTTTTCACACGAAGTATTTTAAACTGACAGAAATTAATATCAGAAAGATGTTAAAAATCCATTTCAGGTTGGAAAAATGTTTCACTTGAGCTAAAATAATTTGGGGGAGTTCATTTTGTTCAGAAAATTGAAAATCCATTCTTTTCACAGTTCTGTAGCTTAGACCATTTATGGAGACTCATATTTGCTCTAACCTCAGAAGCATCTAAAATACAATCAAAACCTATATATTTCCAGTGTGTACAAATGATTACCTTTTAAACAATGCAATATGCATAAATGGAAAACCCTACTCCAACAAAGACATTTGTATTTATTTTAGGAACACGAGCTCTTAAACAAATGAAAGATTTTGCGATGTGAACCATGAATAAATTTAGCATACAATACCTCTACATATTGAGATACTTAGCAATGTAGACAAAATTACCACTGAAAAATATTTTGCAAATTATAATGCACAAAATTGGCATGATATCACGGATTTATTTGAATTTTTGAATTTATTACTCACTTCATATCATATAGTAATTCAGTTAAGGAATGTCTTTTCTAATTGGCAACACTAACTAACTTCCACTAATGTGGAAGACTTAATTTTATTTAAAGGCTTCAAACAAGAAGGGAATTAAAGCTTTGGTCTTCCAAAGGTACTTACCTAAAGATTTTCACAAGCTTCTCTAAAACACAGTAATTAAGTAATTACCTAATACAGGGCAAGCATAAGATTCTAAACTGTTGTTCCCTTAGAGTCCCAAGTACAAAGCTGAGCAAGAGACTCATCTGGCCACAAAGGAGTTTTAGACAGTAAAGAAATGGTGTGAGAATAAAAACATGGATGCTAGTATCCTGAGAGGAAGAGGGCCAGCAGCACAGAATGAGACAAGTGTATTTTCTGTGTTCTACATTGTATTTCTTTCTCTTTTCAAGCCCCCTGGTGAGCATGGTGAGCAATACCATTGACACCCAGAGCTGTAGATCCATGTGAAACCTGGTGTGACTCACTAGAGAACTTGCCTCCAGTCCCTGACAGCAAGAATCAAGCTCTCCTATCACTAACATGACCTAAGTCCTCAGCTACCACCTGTCACACTCACAATCAGTTTTGCCAGCTCCTTGGTAAAGGTGTGCCAGGTTGTTCTACCAGACACTGCAATCTCTCAGATCAAACTTTGCCTTGACTCTGCCATAGCCCCAGGGAAAAGTGTCCCAACAGAGAGGCTAAAGCAGGAAATCAACAAACCTAGACTCTCTTCTCACTACTAACTACTTTACTATGTGTCCCTGTACTTCCAACACTGACATGTCTTGTTTTTCAAAAGAAAATTCATTAAATGCTTATAAAGAATTCTGGGATTCTCTGAGGGAAATCGTTACTGACATTCAATATTATTAGAAATAGCATGTAGAATAAGCTAAAGCAATCTATCTCAATTTAAGTCAATATAGACATTTTTGTATCATCTCCCCAGCATAATGTCCCTGCTAACTGCTGGTAAATGACTGCTTTCTAAGACTGGTTTAAAAAATTGTTCACACAATCAGAACTGCATCGTGTGCATTTTAAACAAGACTAGAGCCAGAAGCAAACTCCAATTCCACCCTCCCCTGCCTCACCCAGTGAAGTCCACAGTAATGTACATTTTCAATTATTCTCCATTCAAAATTCAACAATTCAACAAACTGTCATATTAGAAACAATTGTAGCTCGTTGGCAAAACCTAACACTATTATTACACAGAAACTGTCAGCACAAAAATAGTGTCATTTCTCATTGAAAGAAATGCTCTTGTAGAGGTCCATCCAGCAGCAATGGATGGTACAATTTAGGCTATATGGTTTCTAAACAGAGTAGGGTCATTTAAATATCATTTTCAAGCAATCACTATCTCTGCCTCAGAAAAGATAGTAGTATCCAATATCTAATTATTATTCTGGAACATTCTACACACTGTATCTTGGAACAACATGAAAACTAACTTCTATTCAAACACTGAATAGTTTAATGTTATGATAAATCAGACTGAACCGGAATTAATAACTACCAGGTGCAGAATATTATTATACTAATTCATAAAGCACAATTCACATTTTCCAGTATGATGAATTATCTTGCTAATGAGGGCTGCAATATAATGGAGCAGCTAATAGACAGATTCTTTAAAGTCATGCAATATAAGTTACTTCCTACTCAGTTACTTAGTTTAATCAGGTTATGTATTATTGTATTACATTTCCAAGTACCTTGGGGAGATTGTGTCTCTTTTGATGGAAAGCAAGGTTACTTTGAAATAACAGATCATTTTCATCAACTGAGGACATCACCTAAATTGTCTCATGATTCCTACAAGTTTGGGAACACAACAAGTAATTACTAACAGCCAGCTGATGAGTGATAACTTTCAGAATCACTGCCTACACAGTTACTGCTTCTAACTCCACAGCAAACAGAATATAATTTGAGATTGTTTTTCAGAAGAAGGGTAGGTTATTTCTGGTATACTCTGTCCATATCCACAGAAGGGCTGATTCCCTCTTTTTTGTTTACATGGCAGTACTGTGTATTCATTTTATTCAAAATGGGAACAAGATAGGGAGAAGATTGACCACAATCTCAGAAAGATGCATTCCCTGTCTTGAGCTTTGAGAAAGGCCAAATCACCATGCTGGAGATGGGGCAAAATACTGCACAATTTAGCAGAACATCATATATGATCAAAACAAAAATTCTGCTTCAGGACTGTGTGCAAAGTTTGCAACTTCATATGATGGCACTATTCAATATGTGATTGACATCATGTGATGTTATAAATTAGCACATGGAAGACTACTAGAATTAATGAAACCCAATTGGATAAGAGCCAGGGTGCACTGTTGCACACATCACATCACAGTTCTGTTCCTAAATCAGAGAGACTTGATTGTATTTTTCGATTTCCTTGAACCCCAAGCTGCAAGCTACACTGCTGTCTGCTGAAAGACACTTACAGAAATGTTTCCAACAACCCTGACAAATGAAAACCACAATACTCTGCACAGCTCTTTTCTGCTAATGCAGTCCCAGTCACATCTGGTGCTCCTTTTATCTTAAAACAAAGATAAATTCATATGTGAGAACAAAGAGATATCCATGTCATTTGGTGTTATTTTACAAAAGAGAAAAAAAAAAGAAAAAACAACAAAACCTTTCTGGTTTTCCCATGTCAGCAATCAGAGCTTTAAATCCATGAAAGGAGATTTGCATTCATTATTTAACCACAAGGCAAGACAATATTTTTAAAAAGCATCCAAGATTGACTAAACTTCCCCTTGGGTCTCCTTTCAGACACATCTTCTGGAACCCCTCACACTACAAACATCCCCCTAGAAAAATGCATCTGCCAGGTTTTAAGACCTCTGCAATGCACCTTATTAGCATATTATTTTCCTAGCCCACCCCCAATCAATAATACTTACCTTTCTCTTACAGCGTTTGATAGTTCTTAATCCATCCTACGGTATCTTGCTCAGCCTGCAGCCCTGGATGTGTCCTGATTTCAGAGCTTGTCATCCCTGGACATACCTCAGATAATTGTTTGATTCTCTTCCTAAATCCACCTGCAATTTTGGATACTTGCATTACAAAAAAAAAAAAAAAAAAAAAAAAAAAAAAAAGGAATTTCTTTAGCTCCAAAACTGCTGTTATTAATTATTACCATGGAAAATGTTATTTAGTGACTTAGAGCCCAATCCTGTTCCCATTGAAGTTAATTGCAGGACTCCCATCACCTTCAGAGAAAGTAGGATCAGGTTTTAACTTCCAAAGGCTTAAATACATCATTAATAGAGTCTGAATGGACTTTACAGCATATTTTTGCTTATCTCAGGAATCCTATAAGAAATCATAACATTCTAATGCTGAACTCTGATGCTGAGACACTTGACATTGGGAGAAAGCTGGATGTTATTTTACCACTGCACTCTGGTACATACCAGTCAGTGCAACTGCTGCAGAGTGCTGAAAATAAAACTGCTGCAGGTAACTCCTGATGCACAGCTTGGTACTGGGCTGAGTTTCTCATGAACACTGCAAGACAACCTAATTAATCTAAGAATGAAGAAAGGAAATGGGGTAGTGGGGTAGAAACTTTTGGCATTACATGAGACTGAAGCAAGACTCTAAATCTTTTCTTAAACTTTTGCTTGTTCTGTAGAAACCATCACAAGCAAGGCAACACAATAAAAATGGCATTACTCCCCTACCAAATGAAGAGGGAAATGCTTCATATACAAACATTCAGGGCATATTATAATTAAACTTTGCACCATGAAGATTTAAATTGTGTTCTGTTCTGGAAAATCATTACTCACATGCTTGTTCAACTGTGTGCATCTCTGTGCCCCACTGAATTCAAATGTGCAGTTAGGTATACGTATAATTATTTTTAGGATTATCACTTTGACTTTAAGCTCCCTGGGCCAGGCTGTGTATACATCGTTATCCATTACAAAGTACAGTTTGCAGTAGCAAGTAATACTGTGATAGTTGTGTGCTGAATTATACAGCTCATGATAAGGAAAATCACAGAATCACAAATTCTGAATTGGAAGAGATCCACCAGGATCATCAAAGAACTCCTGGCCCTGCACAGCACCATCACCAAGAGTCACACCCTGTGCCTGAGAGCATTGTCCAAACACTTCTTGAGCTCTGCCAGGCTTGGTGCTGTGACCACTGCCCTGGGGAGCCTGTTCCATTTCATTCCTTTTCCTAATATCCAACTAAACCTCCCCTGACACAGCCTCAGGCCTCTCCCTGGGGTCCTGTCCCTGGTCACAGAGCAGAGCTCAGTGCCTGCCCCTCCCTTCCCCTCAGGAGAAGCTGTAACTGTGCTGAGCTCTCCCCTCAGTCTCCTCCAGGCTGAACAGACCAAGTGCCCTCAGCCACTCCTCACACGGTTTCCCCTCAAGGCCCTTCACCACTCACAGCCCTCCTTTGGGTGCTCTCTAATAGTTTGGTGTCTTTCTTACATTTTGGTGCCCAAAACTGCCCCAGCACTGGAGGTGAGGCTGCCCAGAGCAGAACAGGACAATCCCCTCCCTTGCCCAGCTGGCCATGCTGTGCCTCCTACATCCCAATAAAGAACATGGATTCTGTGCACATATTATTATCATTGTTGTTGTGTTTATGTTTATACTATAAGGACTTTCCACACTAAGTTACTCAACTGCATAAATTTGTCCCTGGGTGAAACATGTGAGACTTGATTTACTTTACAGATCTATTTCATATGGTTTGAATTATATCTGGTGGCTGCACATTTAGATTCCTATTTGGCAATCAGAGTCACATGTGCTGACATGTAAATTTACACAGGCTTAAGCCAGAATCTCCCTTTTTGGCAAAACCCAGTATCTGATCCTCTTTCCCACAAACACCAATACAAGTAAAACCCCTCTGAGATCAGTGGAAACTACCTAAGCCTTATATTATTTAGAGATAGCTACCAGCACTACAGAATGCCAGAGGGTATATCTACATCAGGATTCTGTTTCAAATCCAGATTTCATTTTTCTACCTTGTCATCCACATTCACCACATTTTGCCTCATATTGCAGGGCTCTCTGAGGCTGCACAATCCCCTGGATGAAACCCAAGGCATCTCCTGTGCTCCTGCTGCTAAAGGGCATTCAGCCCATGGGACCTGGAGAGACAGGCAGCCTACCTGAAATCCCCAGCACTTGTGATGAACATTGGGACCTTACCCATATCACTCTACAGACTGGATTTTACCTTCAGAGCTCACCAGAACACTCAGGCATTCATATTTAGTTCCCTATCACATTCACATTCCTCTATACCAGGACTTGTATTGATGTTTCCTCTAAATATGAGGGCTGATTAGAGGGTAGACAAGAATAGGCATAAACATTCAGTTGTACAGGTATTATTTCTTTCATACTTCAATTTCAAACTCCTCTGCAAAGCCAATAACTAAAAACTGGTGGAAAAGTTCATGAGCACTACGTTATTTTGTGCTAAACTGAATGCAGCTTCATCCTAAATTTCTGGGGTTTCTTACTGTTTAGCACCCACTGTTGATACAAGCACCATTGCAGCTGTTCTACTAGCAGTGTAAACATTTGGTTGATGATGTCCCTTATACCAGCAGTATGAGCAGTATGAGCAGTATGAGCAGTCCTCATACCACTGTACCTACGAGGAAATCAATGATATCTGAATCAGAATATCCTTTTCACTCACTACTCTCCATCTTTGTGGCAATTTGCAAAGCCCAATTCGTCCTTTTCCTCAGTTTCACTAATCCAAGATGAAGATCTTAAAATCTCCCACGAGGCCTTTAATTAATGACTGACATGAATACACAAACATTCTCTCTCTGACACTGGAAGTTAACAAATATATCCGCAGTCCCTCAGGATTTATTGACAGTCTCTTCTTAAGCTGCAGCTTGCTGAGCTGCTGCTTATTTGCCCTCTAAATATTTTGATTTAAGTGTGGCCAGAATGCCTTCTCCTTCTTCAAACATTGACATAACTCCATGGAGGAAAACAAATAGGTTTTTGCTCACTTGTTTTCTGTTCTACTTGATAACGAAGCACATCAAGTACATCCACAGTAAGGACATGCACTCTCCAGTATGTTTAGAACTCAAGCTTCAGCTCTTAAAATGCATTCTCAGGAAAACCCTTCATTCTACCCCTTTTCCAAGGATATATCATCCCAGATATGGTAAGGCAGGCCAATGACTCATACAGAAACAGCAAGATAATTTGTATATTTCCCACTGCATCATGGATTCAGTGTGTACAGCCACTCTGCCACATCATTACACATGCACGTGATGACTTTCCTGACATCTGCATTAGTTGTGTTAACAGAGATGTCAGAGAAATGTATTCTTGTAGAGTGCTGTTGACAGGATCAGAATGTCATTGCAAATGCTTCTCCTTCCTTCCCACGGTTCAGCAAAGCTGTTTGTGTTTATCGCAAAAAAATAATCAATTTATGAGAACTCTAATCCCTCTTTCTTTACACAAGCTCACATCAGTAAGCAAGGTAATGGATATTTTAATAGGTTTTTGTTGGGGTTTGGAACATGTTACTTATTTACAGGGATCCCACTCAGGAGAGCAGTGGGAGCATCACTGTAAATGGCAACCTTCTCCCCCTGGCAGGCTCGCCCCAGAACTGGACTAAGAGCTACAGGTCCCTGCTGTGACGCCCAAAAAAGGGACCAAGGCACGTAATACTCACTTCACTGCTGTCACAATTTAGCACAAATAGAATACAAAAGTGGCTTTATAGAGCAGCAGCAAGGTCCTACAGAATAAATCTTTATTACCTTACTCAGCATGACCTGAAGAAGCAAAGGGCATTAAGTAAAGTTGGAATATCTAAAGCAGTGTGGGATCTGCCATGAAATACTAGCAAAATTCTGTTACAATAAGTAACACTTTGTGAGTAAGCTGGGCAAGAGAAGTGAAGAAAGTCTGTAAGATACTGAAAACCTCAGATTGATCCTGTGCCTGCCATTCAGGGGATATGTAACCCAGCACTTTTCCTTCAGCTTCATGGGTACCACGTCAGCCTTGGCTTCGTCAGCTCAGCAGCAGGAAACAAATTTCATAGAAAGAATGTTTCATTTCTCAGAAACTGCTCATGGGGAAACGACTATTTGCAAGCTTGTCTGAAAGCTAAAAAGGAAAAAAAGTGTGGGTGTTCTTTTAAAACAAAAACACAAAAAGCCAAAAAAAAAAACAAACCCACACACACAAAAAGTGAAAAACCTGAAATTACTTCATAGCAGTTAGTATAAGTAACAATACTGAACAAATTGCAGTGATTACAAAATCCTCTATAAATATGGGTAGCACTATTCTTGACAATAATTAGTGTACAGCATCTTCTCAATAGTATCATGATTAATATTTATTCTGATGTTGGTTTTGTTCTGGGAGATAGGAGGGGAGAAAGGGAAGGGAGACAGCATTCTAAAAGAGCTGAGTATGTTTGAGAAGCAGAACCAAAAGAAAAAAAAATCTGCTTTATTTTCCTGCTTACTGTCATTTCCCCTCCCCTGAAAAAGGCAATGCAAATGGTGCTTTACTGGTTTTAAAAGTAAAGACAGAAATTATGTGGAGTTGGGACTGCTGAATTATTCATGAGTTCTGATTGAATGGGATCATTATCTCTGGCCTTACAAGCTAATAAATACTGTCTAATGCCTGGGTACTGTTTTGATCTAATAGTGTCAGAGAAAAAAGACAAAAAAAAAAAAAAGATTTCTTTTTTGCAAGCTAGAGCCTAAATTAGGGAGGAGCTCCCTGATGAGCTCATTGCAGGAAAACCATGGGGTTTTTTCCCTTCCATTGACTATAAGGTTCACTTTGCAGTTCTCAGTCTCATTTGCTGCAAAGGCATTTTAACTTAGGCATGAAGTTAAGATGTTGCTCAGTGGCATCTACACAGTTACCCATAAATTCTTATTCCTTTCTTATCCTCAACAGTCTTATCCTTTCCCCCCGTCCCAAGGTTTCCCAATCTCTTTCACCTTGCAGTAGAAAATACCCAAACCCAGAGTACTTGCAGAGGCAGACAGAGTACAGGAAATTATTATGCTACCTAATCATCTGCCTGTCAGCAGTCAAATAATCTTAAATTGCATTGTTCTGTGATTTATTTCAGGATTGATTGTCCTGAGTCTATACTCACTTGATTTAATATCATAAACTACACATTTTGTATGGAACCTGAATTAAGGTTCTGTTCAGAGACTATCAAAAGAGAAGAGGAATTTGTTAGAGTACAATACAAAACAATATTTGTTGATAATATTTGAAACAACAAAAATTAATGGTTCAGAACCCACATAAATTAAAATTAAAGCCAAGGTATTTCACTGGATAGTTTTCCATATGCTTTCTTGAGGATTACTTCTAGAACAAGACTTGTTTCAATAAGAGGAAATAATTAGGATATTATTACAAGTTTAAAAACCCCTCATAATTAGATAGGGATTAGTAACTTCGTTTTCATATGATTAACACAATAAAACCCATTTTTCCCCAAAGTAATCTGAGACCTATTAAGCAACATGAGATCATATATCAAGGGACCTTTTAGTAATTCAGCAGTTTGTAACATTTATGCAGACTGAGAGTCTTCCACAAAACAGCTGGCTTCTTTCTATCAAAAAACCCACAGTTTTGGGCATATTTATTTCAAGATCTAACACAGCCCTTGGAATCATAATATTTAATTAAGGATTTTTTTTTAACACCAGTTAGAATTGTGTGAACAGCTAGGGGGAAAGTGTGAACAGTTTCTCAAATTGTTTATAAGTAATGGAGCGCTCTGCTCTTCTTGCTCTAGCATGGAAGGACCCACCTGGTACATCTGGATTTTAAGGAGTATCTCCTAATAATTGGCACATTTAAGCTTAAAAATGCCCAGTTTTATGGTGTTTTGGTAGTCTAATAATGTTAAATGCTTAGCTCCACTATGATAACTATGCTAAATATGAAGCAAATTATTGACACATTTGCCATTTGCACACACAGCTCATAAACAATAAGTAATAAAGAACAGATGCGACATAAATTTAGAGTTTGTGGCTCTATTCAGTGGAATAATTCTCCAAATATTACTTTTTAAGCAGGCCTTTTTAGTGCTTTTATCTGCAGCAAAAATACAAAACTGTTCCTTTTGTTGTTATTAGGTAGGAACATGTTCACCCGTCCCAGCTTTTCTGCATTTTCTGCATATGATGCCAGTCCCTGCAGCCAATGAGACCTTCAGACAGTGGCCATTATCTGTCACACTCCTGGACAAAAATAACAAATAATATGCCTGGAGGTGCTGCATTTTGTGACTGCTAGTTTCCCCGCATGGCATATGCCTAGACAGACTCAGATGAGAGGTGATTGCACAAAACTGTGATTGTGAGATGACTTAGCAGAACCCGTGATGATGTCCTAATGGCCTCCTGCAGAGGGGAACAGGGGTAATTGTTTGTCAGGGGAAGGAACACATCTGTAAGGAGGCATCCTCTGCAAACCAGGCAGCCATGTGGAAAAAAGAGAGGCAGAATCATAGTGCAGCAAGGCTGCATTCGGGTCTAATAAAATAGAATAGGTCTAATAAAATGAATAACAAAGAGGTGAAAAATAAAACAAAATTACCAGGTTAAAAAAACTGTTAATGGTGGGCTCTGGGTTTAAAAATGAAGAAGTCACCTCCAGATAACATGGTTCTTTTATAATTATTAATTTAAATTCTGTGACTCCCAGCAAGGAAAATTAGTGCAACAAACCCAGGGAACGAAAATGCATTCCCCAACATCAAAAATGGGCACAGAGAGACCTCTGCTTCCTCTGTGTTCTCACCTGTGACAAGGTGACTTGATAGTCACCACCCTTTTGCTGCATCATTTTCTTCTTCCAGCTCTTTAATCTTCCATTTAAAATATTTGTTTTCTGTCTGATCACTGCTTAGAAACCTGACATCATACCAACATCCTAGAGCAAAGCTATTGGACTTGAGAAATGAGAAACCATCAATGTCAACCCAGGCAATTAGGGCATCAGCCACATCAGTGGGAATTCGCCTTTACTGTCAACTGGGGCAGAAACAGGCCCTTAGAGTATATTAAGGACCTTATTTTATACTCTTTCAGCATCTTCTATTTGATCAAAAATAAACTGGAGCAAATAAGCTAATTAATTGCACACAGAACAAATTCCCATGCCTTTCCACCCTACATCTTAATTATTTATTTTCTAACTACGGAGTAACAAACATATGAATCTCAACAGAAATAATATTAACTACAAATCAATCAACTGATTATAGCTTCACGCTCCTTTAGGTAAGAGCCACAATTTTTAAAATTTCATACAATCATGTGTTTGTTATTCCACTCATTATACCTTACCAATGAGCAGCTGGTAAAGAGCCACACAAACCCCGAGTGAGGCGGGGTAATCCTTGACTGTCCTATATCCAATGTCAAAAAGTTTGCTTGTTTTTTTTAAAAAGAAGCAGAGCATTGAAAAATGCCTTCAAATCAGATCCAACAGAACAAACAGAACTCAGGTCTGATGAGTACCTTCCTAAAAAATAAACCAAAAAAACAGGTCTACATACTTCCCAAGATGTAATAAATATAATAAACATGAAAATACAGACAGTGTGGTGTGAGGAGAGACATTCTTAGATGTAGGTTTAGATTTTACTTGTTGGTTCTGTTCTCTCATTCAATGTTCAAGTTCTGAGCAATTATCCTTCTGCTAAATTCAGAATTCATGAAAATCTGTAAATTTTCTGTTCTATGTACAATGTGCTACAAATTCTTACACTTAATATATTCAGTATAGATATATTGAATCATATAATTCAATATTAATATATTCAAATTTTACAGCTTGGAAAGGTGATTATTGTAGGTCCCTTCCAATTGAAATATTCTATTCTATACAACTCCTTGAGATAGCAAAAGTCTTTTCTAGTTCTATTATATTGTGTGCTCAATTGAAGCTTGAATCTTTTTATGATACTGGAAAATCACATGATTCTTTAAAAAATATTAAAGTGATAGAAAAGATAAAAATCACCATTTCTTTCCTAAAGCTTTTACCACAAGCTTTACAAATACATTTTAAAATATTTTATTACACCACTTAATTAATTTTTTTAAATTATTGAATCTGTAGTTCTGAGTTTCCTTCTGTTGTAACACTGAAGAGAACTTACAGGTTCAGAATGCCAGCATAGGCTTTAAAACAGAAGAACATTTAAATATTTTAAGCACTGCTTTTATCTTATTTGTTTTGAAAATGATAAAGTCAACCAAAAAAGTAAACTGACACCAAAGCAACGTTTTAGCAGTGATTCCCAGGCAGCACACATTGTCTTCCTTTCAGCACACAGAAGGCATTTAAATACTCCTACAGGTACCCTCACCCTGAAGGCAGAGCCCAGGGTATGCCTTTGAGTCTTCACACACTCTGGCATTTGGGGAGCTTTTCTTCTCAAAACCACATGAGAAGCAATTCATGCCTCCTCCACCTTCTTCTGAATAGCTTTTTCAACTGTGCTGAACATTTTCTACTAACTCTCTGAAATTTGGTCGGAATAAAATAAAATATGCCACAGACTAATGATAAGGACAAGTGTCAGGAAACCTTCTGAAGGGACAAAATGCCCCAATATCTTTGCAATTGAACACTAAATGTTTTATATTTAGTAAAGAAAGGAAAATATATTGAAAACAATGGAGGAAATTGCTAGATAATTAAATACTGTAAATTCTTGGGTATGATAAATCTAGGGCGAATGGCTGTCATGATTTCTTTTCTATATAAAGTAGAAAAAGCAGTGAGACATAATTATCCCTGAAATGCAAAATCATGCAACTCTCTTACAGTGTCTTGAAAAAAACCTACACCTTTATAAAACATGGTGGGAGAAGAGAAGATCTTGTAAAATGTGGTAGAAGTACCAGCAAGACTGCATGATGATTCATGAAGAAACCTCAGCATACAAAGAAGTAGGAAGACTGGAGAGAAATCACAGCTCTAGGAATTCAACACAAGTTTTATTCTTGAGATATCAGGCAGGATTTCACTGCTACTTCAAAATAAAAATTTTCAACTGGAAATCAAAACAAGACTAATTTGAAAAAGAAATGCTGTGCTAAATGAAGTCTAATTTCTCTCCTACGTGCTTTACTTCAGTGAGTATATTAAAATACTCTGTGCTAAATGTGTGAATAATAATTTGCTGAATTGTGTCCAAGCTGGTTACTTGCCTGAACTAAGTCAGATAAAGTAGACGTGGGAATTTCAAACTCAATAACAGCTATTTTTTTCATTTTCTTTCCTTAATTTCAGACATCATACCTTGTTCAGTTTACACCCCTGGCAGTCTGCTAAATCATTCTTCTTCAGAACAAAAATAGCATAACAGCATAAATTCCACTTTACACGAAGTGTAAAGAACAGAAGTGAGAACAGAAAGTATTCAGTTTAGCAGGCACTTCAAGTGAAATATTTCCCCTCCTACCAGGTATTACCTCTCTGTTCCAGCTGTATTTTTCTGTCTTGCTGTATACTCCTCTGGCAGAATCTCTTTTGCCTTGCTAGGAAAACATAAAATGAAATTAGCAACCGGCCAACAGTGAATCACAACTGGTAGTGACTGCAGGCAGCTCTAAAGGTGACACCATTACTTGTCCATGCAAGAGATAGGACCAGAGGAAATGGCCTTAAGCCAGGGGAAGTTTAGATTGGGCATTAGGAAAAATTTCTTTGCAGAAAGGTGAAGGTTTGTTCAAGCATTGGAGGCTGCCCAGGGAAGCCATTGAGCCACCATCCCTGGGGGTGTGTAAAAAATGTGTAAACAGGGCATTTAGAGCCATGGATTTGATAGTGTTGGGTTAATTGTTGGACTTGATTACGTCAAGGGTTCTTTTCAAATGAAATGATTCTGATTCTAGGAAAAATCAATTGTTTTGTGCTATGTTAAAGCTTTTATAAGCTTTCCTAATTTAGTCTTGACCTCAAGTAGATTTTTTTGCATTATAACGCACATTGAATCTTGCTGCTATATTGAAACTTAGTATTCTCATCTTTGAGTGAATGTTAACCAGCAAACACACGTGAGTATTTAAGGGCAAAGGTGGCACTTTCCAGAAGGTGTCTGTTTCTGAGTATAACTGTGTTGCAATGTTATTTCACCAAGTTAATAAGATTTAATTTTTTTCCTGTTCTAACAGCTACTAACAAAATATTGGAGAGTTTTTTCATGGAAAATTAGAGTAAAAATATCAGGAGCTGTCTTCTCTAATAGATTACTCTGCTCTGCTAGAATTTGTCCATAAAAGTTTCAATTAAAGCTACTCTTTTTACATGCAACACACACCAAGGGGTGAAAAGCACTAAATAAATCCCTGATGTCATCAAGAGTGAAAGAGATCAGGGACTTCACAGGGGGTTCTAAAACAGGATGTGACAACAGCACCCCGTGGGGATCCATCACCCTGTGGAGAGCAGGACAGTTCATTCTGACTGCTGAGCTGTAAGGGATCCCTCAGGCTCACTCCTACTATGGATTCCTGAGGCCACCACAATTCCAGAAGAGAGCATGACACAGCCCCAGCCCAGGAACCATGTTTAAACTGTCCAGGAGGCAGATGTTGGCCGTGTGCCTGTCCCTCTGAGCCAATGGATAAGTCATAGCTATACAGAGTGGAATTTTATATTGAGAAATCTCAGTGAGACAGTCAAGCCAGACACCTGAAAGTCCACAGTTTGACCAAGGTAGGGCATGAATTTGAGGTTTGCAGGCAAGCATTCTGAATCAGGTGTTTCATAACGTGCAGTTTCACTCTCAGTCTGAGGAAGTATCAACAAAACTGGTATTGAAAGTCTCCTTCCAAAAATGAGATTTTTCTTGGGAAAAAAAATTAAGCATTTTCCAGTTAATTCCACTGTGACCTAGTCTTACTTTCTCTCTGGCAGATATCCCTGAGAAATAGCATACAAAACAGAAAAATGTTGATTAGCCATGTTCTACCTCAGTCTGATTTAGCATAACACTGCAGTATTTTCCTGTGTCTTTTATATCCCCAATCACTTGATTACGGAGTTGCATCATTGCTGAACCCTGGGCCATAAAAAATAAAGGAACACAATGACAGTCAGCCAAAACAACACAAACAGCTGCTTGTCTAGACATACTAGTAGTGTCCTGAAACCTTGGCAGCCTGGTGATATAATCTAAAAAACTTTGTGCCACTATTCTTGCAATGTCTTATTGTGATTATGTAAATCTACTCATTTATTTTCACTGAAAAACATAAATACAGGCAAAGGAAATCATGAATCATTTCACCCTTGGTTCCTAACAAACAGTAGGATTTAAAGGGTGGTATCTGCAAGCTTTCTTCTCTAATGAAACTCTCCTGTGACCTGTATGTTCTATAACATGAAGGGATAAATTAATAACAGTGTTACGACATAATTGTTTTCTTTCTGTTATGTCTGCTTATTTTGCTTTGGCAATTATTTGTTTATAAACCATTAAGTTATTTGTAAAACCTATTTGATGTTCCACTGCTGATTTAATTAGTAGAAGACAGTCCCTTTGCAATTAACAATAAAGGTGAACTTTTTACAAAATTCCCAGTAGAACTGAATATTTCATGTCTTAGTTTTTTTACATCCACTACTAATTATAGATAGGTGGCTTTGTTCAATTAAAATGTGCACATAGACTCCACAAAATATCACCACCAATAACAGAAGATATCAATAGTTCCCACATAATCACTCTGTAGTCTAAGTTTCTGGTTGCTCAAATTCTGAAGGAATTTAAAAACCAGGAAAGCAGTTAATGGGCTCTGGCTTGTCCTAGCCACAAAAGACATTAACATCTACAGTTAAAACAAGTTCTTGAGTAACAGGTCAGAAGTTTGGCTGCTACTTCCCTTCAACTTGCTCTTGTGACTTTTCAAAGTTACATAGAGTGGTCAGTGATCCAACCTGCAATTTTGCTGGACTTCAGCTGCATTGCATGCTTGAAAAAACTGAGCTCCTTGGAAAAAAAGCCAAGGTTTAAAGACAAAGCCTTACACCAACTGTCTGAAGTTCCAAGGGCATTTAATTGTTAGAGATATTTCTACTTTCTTGGCTGCTCAGAAGGGGCTGAGAGGCAGGCAAGATGAAGAGGGAGATCAGAATTTGACCCTCTGTTTCTGTCACTTTAATATTTGGCATTTCTGTGGCCTAAAAAGACTGGGGAAATCATTTAAGAACTAATGAAGAGCTATTTACCTCCTAAATCTTCTTCCCTTGAGTAATGAAATAATTACCCTCCCATAATCATGGAAATATTCAACTTGAATCTTAAATTGAGCTGTTGTGAAAAGTGGTAGTGATGTTACATAGGTGATCACCATGGTAACGTTTGGAAACTGCACTGTCGTCAGCCAAGAATATCATTCTGCTTTTCCCATAACAGTGTAAGAGACTGGAAATGAACTCTTCCAAGATTCCATATTGAGAAGGGAAAGTGAGCACTTGTCTGTCTTACCTGCTAGGACAAATGCTTAAAAACCCATCAAAACCACAAAGCAGCCGCTCAAAAATCCACTCAGCAGCACACTGTCCATGCACTGAATTACTTTGTAATGTGATATTACTGTTTTCTAGTTTTGTTTTGTTTACTCTCTGTACATTAAGTCAAGACAGATCCCAAAGGAACAACGTGGTAGGACTACAAGGAAAAATCAAAAGATTCTATTTGCTTAACTTCAATAATTAGTCATCCTACAAAATATTAGAGCAGTTACCTTTTAACTTGGCTTTTTTACAAATGAGCCCTCTCTTTCTGCTTGAATCTTTGATTTCTTATGCAATATGATTTTCTACACTGGCCGTAGTAGTCTCTGCAACTGAAGACTGTTCAATTCAGGCTACCCAGACCAAATACCCCAAGAATAAATCTTGCTCCCTACTCAAGGAGAAGCCCAAGGGAAGTTCAGTATTAAGAACATTGCTTTTATCAACAGTCAAAGAGATATAATGAAGAGCCATATTTTTAATATTCACCCCTTACAAAAATGGTCTGAGGTTAAAACCTTTCAGAGTATGTAAAACATTCATGACAGAAGAGATGGGCAATTTTTTGCTACACTTTTGCAAACCAATGGGTGAACTAATGTGCACTACAAATAAGGACTGGAGTTTCTGTATCAAAACTGAAGGAGCTGCACATCTCCCAGCTCTAAGATATCTTGATTTTCACAACTTGATAGTTGTTTTTCTGCTTTAATGATGAGTGGGATGAAAGCATAACCATTCAAAGAAGATATTAAGTATCTTGGATACTAATTTTCCATTACTTAGGATAAAGAAATTGAAGTGTCAATGATGCTCGAGTACACACTGCTATGGAGATGGTAGATAGGATGCCCAAACTGCATTGGCAGTTTACAGTTAAGAATGATTCTGTGAGGTTTTGCTAAAATATAAAGTTAATTAAAAATCCAAATCATATACAAGAAAATTTTCAGAAAGAACTTATACACCTAGCAAATTACAAGGAAGCAGAGGATTACATTCCTCTGTTAAGGATATTCTCTACTGAAAAATTACCTGCAGAACATTCACACACATTCTTCAGGCAGTGTAAGGGAAAGCTGCCTTCCAGGCTGCTGCAATAAAACAGCAAGTGGCAGGTGAGGTGAGAAAAGTAATAAAGACAACATATCCAGACTGAAAATATTCTCTACTTAACTTGAAGTCACAAGTGATCTATGGAGTTCATAGTGGATTTCTAAAGGCCTAACCTTTATCTAGTGGTTACTGAATTAAACTATTCTCTGATAATGATGGGATTTATCTCTCCTTACTTTAGCTACCTAAAACCTAGGGTATCTAGTGTAAACTGGCTTTCTTTGCAGGCAGTGACAAATGATGCTTGAACATACAAAAGGTAAGATACCTTTTCTTAAACACTTCTCAGTGTTCAGAGGGCAGTCGTCACATCTTCCCACTTCTTTTCCATGGAACAGAGTTTTATATCCTAAACTTGGCATCACATCTTCTAAATTCTTAATTACCTAAGCAGTTGTTACTGCACATGAACCCCAGCCCTAACCAAAGGGAGCCTGTTCACACCTGCTCACAAATGATATCAAGCCTGGGATGGGACAAACTGGAGTGCTGCAGAAGGCAGCCAAACTTCTGCCCCACTGAAATGGGAGCAGAGGCCACAAAGGCTCATTCTGTCTGCTTAGCACAGAAGGAGAAGATGCAGATACTGCAGAAGGAAGTAGAGCTCAAGATCACTTTGACAGATGTAAAGAGGTGCTGAGGCAGAAACAGCATGTGGTATCAAGCGAAAAAAAAAAAAAACAAACCTGCTTTAGCCAAGTACAGATAAGGACAGCTCAGTGACTTTTAGACTGCTCCAAAGGCACAGATCAGTGCAGTGTTAGACTTTGAGCAGCACTTCTTTCCTCTGTGGGCAGCGGGGGCATCTGACTAATACCAGAACGCCTACAGTTCACTCCTGGAGACTTTAGAAGCTGTAAGAGGGCTCTTCATTCCTGGGGAGCCTGGGATAACCATTTCAACAGATGACACACTCCACATAGACTATGGCTGTGTGAAAGAAGAAGCAGATGTCTTCCCTGGAAGAAGTTCTGAGTGAAATGTCCCTTTCACTGACTCCACTATCCAAGCCATTTTAAATGTGCTTGCCAGTCTGTGGTCAGATCCTTCTCAGAAGCTTCCCCTAAACACAGCACTTTCAAGTTGCACCCCTGTTTGTCCTCTTCCTGTCACTGGGATCAAATGGATTATGCTCTCACAACCCCTTTCCCAGAACTGTCTGTAACAACCCTGGTTCTGGTCAGGAGACCAGGTGGCAAGTAGGACTGCAAAGTCTCTGCCCCACAAGTAGTAGGATACGGCCTTAGACCATACACATAACCAAATTATTCAGGTCTCATACATGGGGGTTATATGCACAACAGGAGTTGTACTTGGAGAGTGAGAGAAGAAACAGAAATACTCCCATCCCAGAAAATACTCCCATCACTCACATTTTCAAGACGTAGTGCTCAGAGTAAGAGCTCAGTAGGCACACCTCTGTGAGGTCCACAACTTATTTCAAGTAGAGTATCCAAAACTGGAACAAATGGTCCTGCTCAGACCCTTCTGGTGCTTATAGTAGCACTATTCTGCATGCTTATATTCCAATCCATCACTTGAAATTTTGCAAGAGCTCACCAGTTTTTAATTGCTTCTGACCTGTGGTCTACCAGGATCATTACATAATTTTCTACAAAATCCTTATTTCCCCTGTGCTCTCCTATGTATTTTGTAAACTTAGTTTGTCACTTCCTTCTAGTTTGGTGGCACATACAAATGCAATAGACTACTCTCAGGCCCATTGGTTAGGTTGTTAATGAAAACAAGAATAATACCTAAACCAGAACAGAAACCTTTGGGTGCTCACCCATCACAGATTTTTGGAGCGAACAACAGTTACACACTTGCTCTGTATATGTCTGTATATTTCAGTGCCTTTCCAGCAACTGGGTGTTTTGTAAATCCCTCACTTTTCCAACTCTTTCTACACAATCACTAAATTTACATTTTATAGTATCTAGGTAACTTGTCTGCCTCTCAGAAGATCCTGCAGATAACTGTTAGAGGCTCTGAGAGTTCATCAAACCACACCATTAAGCACCAAGAGCAAAGTTCACCTGCCCAGCTGTCATGAAAACATCTAGATTTTATACACACTATCAAACCTGTTTCTTCCTTATTCTCCTGCTGGTGCTGGTGTTAGGCCACCTTATTGCAGCTGACCTTCATCCTGAAATCCAGCAGAAAGGGCCTGACACTTGAGCCCTTGCACTGTCCCCTCAGACAGCCTTCCCTCTCGCAGGAGCAGCTCCTCTGATTTACACTCGTGCAGTTTGCCGTGGTGAGCTGACCTAGTTTCCACTTCGTGCAATCCTCCTTCTCATGTCTGAAGTATGGGAAGTGCTCTTGATTTAGCCAGCTCAGGCTCCTGCTGTATTTCCTATCCTTCCCCCTTGATGGGATAATTTGCACTGTACCCTTAGTAGGCAGGTCCCTTCTTACCTTCTCACTCAGACCAGACTCCTAACAATCCTGCCTCTGCTGTGCATACAGTAAGATGTATTTAGAAAAAAGTTATTCCAAATAAGGACATCAAAGATCACTAAAATCAGGTCTGTGCTGCTATTTTTCATTTCAGGCACTTACTGTACTGTTGGATTAACAGATTTTTCACTTCACCCAGGAGTGGCTGAATTTATCTACATTCTTCCACATATTCTAAACAGCAAATTTTCTTCCAAAAATTTTAAACTGATTGAAATGGCATTCATTAATTATTCAAATAGTCACTTGTCATGGCCTCCAGTAAAAACATGCAGATACTTACAGGTGAAATTTGTGTATCCTATTTTTATTGACATGCTGGTCAAATGATTCCAGTCTCACTTTTCTTGGGCACTTTTGCATTCAACACATTCAGTCTTTTTCCTTGACATCATTCTACTCAATATCATAAGCTTTGATAAGGGCTTGTTTTGACACACTGTTCCCAAGTCTTCTGTGCATGTACAGCATTTTTTGGCACTGGTACACAAATAAAATACAAAGAGCAAGAAATGTGACTTGTGACATGCTACAAAACCAGAGTGTAAGTCAATCTTCTAGACCTGCATCCACTGAGTTCTGGGGTTTGAGGGTTATTATTGCTTTTGACAGTTTTATTCAACTGCTTTTGATGGACTTACTAAAGTCTGGATTCTCTTCACTTTGAGGTGATCCCAAGTTCTTAACTTGAAGAAAAAACAGTATTTTTGACCAATCATGAAATTGTGTGAATTATCAGTACATATTACAATTTAAGGGAAAAAAAGTCCCAAACTAGTGAATCACTAGTGATTTCATGAGAAAGAGGGATCAAGACATTATTATAATCTATAAATATTACAGCAAAGAAATAAGAACAGAACAAAACCATCCCAACTTTTCAAACAATCTAAGTAATTCAAGGAGATCTGTGTCATTGCCCCATGCCCTTGTTCTCTAACCACGTTTGAAAATTCCCACTCTGTAATTAGTGTTCTCTGTCAACACTACTGAAATAAAAGCATAGCTTGCCTGAAATTGGGCTGCTGTTTATAATGCAAATTAGTAAGCATTTTCCCCCCATAAAAAATCCTTAATTTACAATGTTTAGCAAGTTTACATTCTGGACCAGACAAGATAAATCATTCACACAAAATTATACAGAAATCCAGTCAACATATCTTTAGTAAATATGCTTTGAAGTGTTGGAAATAAGAAAGCTGACAATTTTTAATTTTTTTCCCCTTTCAAACTCTAAAGAGAATGATACCTGTATATACCAAGTTTTCCTAAAATACCATTTTCAAAGAGTACGCAGGGTAAAAATAATGTAGAATACCTTGATCACAAGTGATCGTTGAAAATGAGCTTTATACTAACAAAAATATTCAGTACTTCAACTATTGAGGGTTAAGCCCTGAAATTAGTTCACTCAATGAAATTCTATCAAGACAGAGCTAGACAGGAGAAAAGGCTATAGCTACGTATGACATTTTTTTCTATATAGGGATTGAAAAATGTGGATTATCTTCATAAACCAAGCCTTTTCCTGCTCCATATCAGCTGACCCAATAACAATGCAAATTTCTCATAAAACTATCAATATAAAAACCCCTGTTATTCTAATTATCTCTGGTCTACATGCATTCTACTTAACACCATCTTCAGATGCATCTAGTGTCCTCAGCATACTGTGCCATTTTGCAAATAGGTGGTGCATGGGTTTGATGGGCCAATTTGTCCCAAATCTCACATTCTGAAAGAGCAGCAGACATAACTGCACTTACTCAGATAACACCCAGGAATCAACTCTATCTCAAAGTAGCAGATTTATGTACTATTTTCACATTCTTCTGAAGAGATAAGGGGGAGGGGAGGGAAAATTTAACACCAAGACAGTGTGGTGAGCAAAGAGAATGGCACCATCTCTACCCTGGCCGTCCTTTGTCTCCACAGAGAAAAACAGCAGTCAGTCTCATATGTTCTCCTTATAATTTAACTGAAAATTCAAGAAGGACAGGACAAAAGAAAAAGAGGGTGCTCATTTACCTCTGCTGCTAAGTGAGGCAGATGAAGGTGCATATTACATTGCACAGTATATAGTCAAATAAACTGATCAGCAACATACAATCAACTCCTTAAATTTCAAGTTATGTACCTATTAAATCTAATCTGATAATTAGCTTCAGGTTAAAGATATAAACTATCAAAGGCAATCAATAAACAGAGACAGCAAATATTACACATAATGCATATTTGTCCTATCATAATTAAAAATCTCCGTTCTTTGCTCACAGCATAGGCAATGTGACTTTTCCTAGATTTCCTGCTGTGACCAGGACAAGAGGCTTGGGGTTGCTCCTGCTCACTCTTCTGACCTGCACTAGTCCAAGGGCTCAGCACTTGTGGGAAAGGGCACTAGGGGTGGAAGGTAGAACAGCAGTTGTACCACATTTCCACACTGTAAATCTGCTGGTCTAGCTTGGGAGCACCTCTGTCCTAAATGTATTCTGTATTTCTGGCAAATAAATACTGCATAGCTATGCAATACACTATTGCATAGAGGAGGAATAGGGCTTCTGGGGAAGGTTTGCACCTCACAGACACCAGGAGCTTTTCCTGTGACCAGGAAACCCAGAGCAGTCCCTTCTAGCCTTATTTCCAGGCTTTGCACAACATTGGGATAAACTGTTCTAGCTCAGAGGTTTTTAGCCTGGGTTTTCCAAGGAAACCTTTTGGAAGGCCACCTGAAGACTAGAGAGCAACATTATCTGTTTACACAATGCATGCCTTTAAACCGGGATTTTTCTTTCTGATTAATTTCATTGATACAAGAATCTTATATTATTGCCTCATGAAATAAAGATCAACAAGTGGTACTTGAATTCATGCCACTGGCAATACCCCAAAATGTTAACTGGAACAGCAACAATCCACTATCTTATAGCATTGACTAGCAGACATCCTGGACTCACTAAATTTGATGAAATAATGTGCCTGGAAACGAAAAGCAGAGTAAAAAAGAATAAGGCCTGAAGCAGGGTAGTTCAAACTGCAGTGAGAGAGTTGATATCTTGCATCATTCTTGTGCAGAAATTAGTTGGCAATGGGATGCTTGTTTATTATCCCTGCATTACACCATCTTTGGATGGCTCAGCTGTACAGGCCAGAAGAGGCAAAAGCTGCAAAAACATTCGTGCCAATTTCTTGCCTCTACTCAGTCATTTATTATGGAAAAAAACATCCATAGATGCATCACCTGTTCCAAATCTTCTGGCCCTCAAGGCTTTAAAAGATTGGTGGTTATTTAAATCCATAAGACCCTATTTATACACAAATCCTGATGTAACTTGTTTGAAGAGACGGATTCTGAAAACTTCAACTAACATCATTTTCTCAGGGAAAACTCTTTGAAATGAACAGGAGAAATTCCTAAAGCATTCTACTTCTTGGTATCAGTGAAATCCAGCCCTTGATTGTTAGAGGCAATGCTTCATGTTACACCCCTTCCCACTATAACCACCTGCCTTGCAGGGGTCAGGCATCACTATTCCTACCCAGACATAATTAAATTCTTACTGAAAAAGGTAATGCATCATGAATTTACATGCAAATTCTGAGGAAAAAAAATCATATATTATAAATCATCCTTTTAAGGTCTAATCATATTAATTTGTTTTTATAAAAATATTCTAAATTAAACAAAGCACAAAGAAAAAAATCAGGAGAATTTTCTTGCATGTCCTGTTTTGAGGAAATTAATATTTAGAAAATAAATTCTTATCTACAAAACAGTTTTGTTAAGAGATGATTTCTTAAAAATAAGCTTGTAGAGCTTGAATAATATCTTTGTTAATGCCATGCCTTGTTTGTAAGCAGAGAAATCCTTCTTGAGTTTACTTGTCAGTTGAAGTCTTCATGGATTGATATCTCATATAAAACTAGATAAAGATGATATATCCTTTAAAGAAAGAACATCTTTTCAGAATTTGCTAGGTACATTTTCTGATCTTTTTTGATTTATGGCTATAAATTTTGATTGGCTGCTTGGCTGACAACTGTCCTGGGTAAGAGTTATTTGATATTCTCAATCTTTTCTTCCTGAGGTCCCCAGAAAATAAAGTGGTGTCTTCTGCTGTTCTTTTACCCAGCCTCACAACTCTGTGTTCCTCTAAGCATGAAAGCCTCCAGATCTGAAGATAAAACCACATGACTGCAGAGGGAGCCAATTGTGTGCAGCTCCAGGATCCAACGCTGTAAGGTTAATGCCTCCTTGTCGAAAGCATATAATCATTTTGAAGTATCTTCTTTGTTTTGTTTTGTGGTTTTGTTGTGGTTTTGTGTTCTGTGTTTTGTTTGGGCTTTTTTTTTTCTGTTTTGTTTTGTTGGGTTTTTTTAAAGAATGACAAAAAAAAACAAAAATCCAGAGCCTAATTTTATGTGCCTGGGAGTAGCTATGTGAGCTTCAGGCAATACAAACGCTGCTATTACTGGGGAGTAAAAGCTCTGCATAATTAACAAACATCATCAGCCTTACAGTTCCTGTAGAATGTAGTAAGTTCCTTGCCTGAAGGCTGCTCTCAGCCTAGTAAGTCTGTTTACCCTGTCCAAGATTAGATTAGTTTAATTATTATGAAAAGGCTGCTAAGATCTTACAGCCTAATTATGCAAATGTTTCTAAATGTTCACAAAAGTAATTTATTTATTTGGAGATAAATGAATCTGTTTTGTCATAAACCAGATTGCAGTCCTGGCAATGTACAAGCAGGGTTATGTGCCCTTAGGCATATCCTTCACCACAAATATCAGTGGGACCCCTGGATTACAACATTTATAAATACATAAATGTTTTTTAGCAGGTTTTTATTGTTTTTATAAATTATAGTAATCCCGGAAAGAACTATCACAGGTTTAATACTCACCAACCTTGTTATGAAAACAGGGTTTCTCAGCAGAAGCATTTAAAAGATGCTAACAGCTAAAACATTCCTGGCAGACCTATTAAGATGCACCTGTTTTATTATGCTTTGGAACTGATATCTTCAAAAGAGTTCTCCCCTCCTAGCACAGACTTGCTGCTAACATAACCTGCATCAATACAATACTGTTATTCTAAATAAGGTGGTAGTGCTCTTCTCAAGGCATACAGTGCTGACCTTAACTGGAAACAACCTCTTTTACATTAGGAATTCTCTAAGTTTTCCTCATAAACCTCATTACAGGTTAGAGATTTAGTTCTTCATCTATTTGTAATTACATGACAACACATGAAATAGATGCAGAAAACCTGTTCTATATTTAGCTACTGCTCCAGTTTCATTGCTATTATCATGGAGATAACACCTCAGCAGCACACTGCTGCCTTCTCTGAACTCCTGCACGTTCAAGGTAGAATACTTCAATTTTGGATTGTTAGACACAATCTGATCTTGTAACCACAAATACATCTGAAAAGCTTAATGTGCTCACACTGTGTGAAATGAAGTGGGACATAAACCAGAAGAAGACTGGCCTTTGCAGGGGTCAAATCTTGTCTTAATGAGGCAACACATCTGTAGACAGGGGCAGTTTTGTGCACGTCAGAGCACATCCTGATTCCCACAGGCATCACTTCAGAGGGAACTGAACTACCACTACCTTGAAAACAACAAACACAAAAGGTTTAGCTGGATATTAGTATCAAAGCAGATGAAGTGCAAATCATATATTTATTAAACTCAGATATTTTGAGCTAAGTTCCTTTACACTGTAACACCAAATTGATGCATCAATGCCTTTCCACCATCAATGTTTATTTTCTACAGGAGACAATAGCATGACATTTTACTGGGAACATATTGCATTAAAATCAATGCAGAGTGACTTCTTGATTTGTTTATAAATTAACCATTCCTTAAATAAGCAAGGCGATAGCTCTATATGGGAATTATACCCACAGTTCTCCTGTGTATTAAATGGAGGATGTGAGCGATTATTTTTACTGGCTGCTATGACATCACCATTATCATGGATATTCAAGACATTAGAAGCTGTGTGCTGTCAGTTAAATGATCACATCTCAAGTGCACCTGTGTTATTATTATTCATTTGGAGCAGGATCATTAACATATTCCTTAAGTCATTTACAGGCAATTTGACTCTACAGTAATGATTTTTCCCTCTTTGTAACAAATTAATGAGATATATATAAATACCCAAGTACAAATGAAATTCACACAATTCATACCATAATTAGCGTGCACCAAAGGTCTGAAGATTGTATAACTTCTTGTTGTTTTTCTTTCTGTGGTAGGCAGCTATTCAGCACTACATGATTCCTTCAGAAGAAAGATCCCTGTCAATATATATTTAGCAGTCATAAAAGGTTAGCAATCATGTAAGCTGTTGGCACTTATCAAGCAATACTTGTAGTCCAGGTTCAAGAATTTAAAATATGAAAGTAGAAGAGGTAAGAAGATGGAAGTTTATTAAATCTATCTATTGAACTACATAAAAAAGTTATTTTTTCAGTATCACCAATGTAATTAACTTGCCCCAGTTTCAAAAACTCACAGTTGTTTCTGGCTAGACAACTTTGAGAATCCTGGAGCTGATTGATAAGTGTGTACAAATATAACAAAACACATTGTTTTTCTATATCCATGCACCTGCCAAACAGCCTAAATATTGATAATGCATTTGAGGATTTTTTCCCATATCCTTGCTGACAGAACTTCCCTAAAACTGTAAAATCTCTATCATTAGTGCAAGATAGCACTGATCTCAGCTTACATACAAAGCTCTTTGGAGCATTTGGACATTGCTGGGGTGAAGGATGCTGTGATACTGTCAGAAAAGTGCATTGCACACTCACTTGGACCCAAAGAAACCTTCATTCAGTAACACCCAAGATGCAATAATTGTCTACTCCAGGCATCATCTTTTCCTCACTCACAAGATGCAGTGGACTGAAAAAATTCACAGCAGCATTTACACAGATCAGCCCTACACACTGTTTGCCCTTACCATGTCATTAGCTGGTATCATTGGATTGAAATAAATTGTTTTGATTGCAAAATAATTCTCTAAATTATATGCAGGAGAGAGGCAGTGTGGCTCTGAACTACTGGGTTGCAATCTGGGTACTGGGCAGGTGTACCCTGTCTCTGGATTTGTTACACTAGCAATGCAGCAGTGAGCACAGTCTTGTCCACTGGGAGAAGACACTGTGAGGTGGCAGGGGTTTTTTCTAGCTCGTTCCCCTCAAAATGTGAGTAAAACTCCTGCTATTTGGGGAATTTCTTCTCTTACACAGGTGCTCTTTAGAAGTGACTTGGGAGTATCTGAAAAGAGAGTGGGGGGAAAAGTGTTTCCAGCTTCTCTTCAATTTGACAAGAGTGCTCAAAAATCTCCAAGTACATCCACAGCAATGACATCACCTCTGTCTTGGCTCAGCAACCTCTCTTGGACAAATCTGTAGGAGGAAATAGACACTTCATAGGAAAGAGCAGCTGCATGCGTGCACAGGGAACTCTGCAGCAGTAATCTATAACTCAAAGCATGAGACATTCTGGATGACACACATGATCTTGTATGGCAACAAGATGCAGAAAGGATCCTAGATTTATCTGCAAGCAATTTTGTGCTAGACTTCCATTTGGAAATCTTGACCTTAGGAAGACAATTGGAGTTTTCTATTTACACCATAGCCCTTTTCTCAGGACCTGATGTTTACAGTGTGGTACCAGCAATGGCCTAGGGTTTTACCTCTCCTGGAGTAAAATCTGACAACTCACCCCCTCCCATATCAGTACCTAGAGACTGTCCATCCCTGCCCACCAGCCACCGTTAGTGTTTCCCTACCCAAGCAAGCTCAGAAGGGCTTCTCATAGGATTTATCTTGCACTGCACCAGGAGAGCAGACATTTAAAGCAATTCACAAAAGAAAGAGTTTGCTATTTTTTCAGCCAGTAATGGAAAGCATCAGTGTCATCATAGGCAGACAAAGGAGAGTTCCATATATATACCCTCCTACATACATACATACATCCTCTTTCTCCCGTGCCCAAGACAACCTGGCTGCCTGTCCAGCTTTCAAGCCCTAGCCCTGAAATTTCTTGTGCTTTGATTCTTCCCAGGGTCTGCATCACCCTTCCCCTCCCACATCTCTCTAAAACCCCTCCCTCTCTGCTCAGCACAGAAGAATAGAAATCCTCCCTGGCCATCAAGTGAGCCCTGAAAATGTAAGCCATCCTACACTAGACTGTTACTGTGAAAATTTAAAGCTGTGCATCTGACTTTATCTTACCTGCGCCAGCACTTTCCTTGTCCCTCTTCCAGCTTTAAAGACCATTTTAAAGTGGCATAAAACTGCATTCACTCAGGCAGCAATGTACAAGTTTGAAGAAACCCACAATACACATCAGAATAATGCAGAGCACTCATCATGACTCATTCTTACTTCCTCTGTATTCACTGAAAGCAGTTTTATATTTGTGAACTGCATGATACCACTGAACAGTACCTGAGTGCCTTCTCTGGGTGACAAAACTTGCCACTGCCAATTTGTTGGACTTTATTCAGAGCAGAGCAGGATCCATCCAGTTCCTTTCCCCTGGCCCACCCAGCACCAGTCCCCCACCCTCAGCCTCCAGGCAGTGAGCACCCTCCTGAGTGCTCCTTCCAACCTCCCTGGGCTCCCTTAGCCACAGCCACTGGCTCAACACAGCACCACAGACCTACAGTCCCTTTTAATAGGGCAAAAGGGACAGAGCTGGACCCTATTTACTCTAAATTGCTCTGTTGTTCACGTGCAGGTGAGACAAAGATCTCTCTTCCTCCCATCTTTGCTTGGATCACCTACTAGTGAGTCAACTGAAAATATATGTCACAGTAAACCAGTTATCATTAAGACATTAACATTTACCAGCTGCTCGGGTACCTTGACATCTGACAAAAACTAAAGAAATATTATGGCATCTGTATATCACACAGGCAAATAACCAAACTTAAATCAAATGTTACATCATTTTTCACCTCTGACTATTCCAGTAAAAATCCAAAATAAGGCAAAAAGCAGGCTACATAGTACTTCACACTCAGAATAGATTTATTTCATCTTTCTGAGGTTTCCAGTACAAATCATTACTCATCTATCTAGAAACAACACGTTTAGCTTATGAGAACAATAGCCTGTAAATTTTGGAATCTGAAATATTCATGAGAAATAGGTAATGACATTTACAGCTTAATACACACATACACATTCTGAGTTTCTAATGAGTGATCATAAAAAGCCAGAGTGCAATGTAGCATTATCCTTTGTTTGCAACTATTTTGAAAGACAGTCTACATGGGAAAACAGCTGGGAGAGTTGGGGTATTTTCAGCTACAGCAGTCATTGTCTTGGAGAGGATCTGTGGCTAAAGGACAGGGGGTCCCTTAGCATTGCTGAGCAGCTGCTGCAGAGCTGTAGCCCACTGAGTTGAAGGGAATGCTGCTTGCTAGACCAGTGTTACTGATGGAGCGGGTCTGCTCAGGGCTGACTCATCGATTAACACAAATGACTTGGACACACAACTCAAAGGGATACTAAATAAATTTGCCAATGGTACGAAACTTGGAGGAGCTGTTGATTTCATAAAGGCAGAGAGGCCCTGCAGGGAGACTTTGACGATTTAGAGGGCTGGACAATCACCAGTTGTATGAAGCTTAACAAAGACAAGTGCAGGATTCTCCACCTGGGATGGGGCAATGCTGGAGGACAACCTGGGAATGAGAGGCTGGCGAGCAGAGCCACAGAAAGGGACTGGTGTTACAAAGTTGAATGTCAGTCAGCAGAGCCCTGGCAGCCAGGAGGGCCAGCCCTGTCCTGGGGTGCCTCAGACACAGCATGGCCAGCTGGGCAAGGGAGGGATTGTCCTGCTCTGCTCTGCTCTGGGCAGCCTCACCTCCAGTGCTCGGGCAGTTTTGGGCACCAAAATGTAAGAAAGACACCAAACTATTAGAGAGCACCCAAAGGAGGGCTGTGAGTGGTGAAGGGCCTTGAGGGGAACCCGTGTGAGGAGTGGCTGAGGGCACTTGGTCTGCTCAGCCTGGAGGAGACTGAGGGGAGAGCTCAGCACAGTTACAGCTTCTCCTGAGGGGAAGGGAGGGGCAGGCACTGAGCTCTGCTCTGTGACCAGGGACAGGACCCCAGGGAGACGCCTGAGGCTGTGTCAGGGGAGGTTTAGTTGGATATTAGGAAAAGGAATGAAATGGAACAGGCTCCCCAGGGCAGTGGTCACAGCACCAAGCCTGGCAGAGCTCAAGAAGTGTTTGGACAATGCTCTCAGGCACAGGGTGTGACTCTTGGTGATGGTGCTGTGCAGGGCCAGGAGTCCTTTGATGATCCTGGTGGATCTCTTCCAACTCAGAATATGCTATAATTCTATGATTCAATCATATACTGGTAATTAAAACCTCATTTTTATTTGATATGGGTTTTGTTTTCAGTTTGGCTTTTTTAAGAAAAGGAAATGTTATATCATTTGGTAGAGAAAGTTTCTTTCAATTAAAAAGCTAATCTGTGTTTTGAGATAGAAAAATAGTAGTCTACCAATGTTATGGCTGATTTAATTTTTAAGTCAACATTATCACATTTTCCAGCTTTATGCAACAACTATTGAGTTAGTTATTTCATACCCCACACTTCACAAACATAAATTCTTGCTAATAATAATAATAACAACAACAACAACAAGCATTTCCTTCAATTCATTCTAGTTTCCTAAACCTTGAGTGTGACACATCGTAGAGATACATGCTTCATATATAGGATGAAAATCTCAAAAACTGTGCTCATTTCTTCAAAAAAACAAAGGTATGCTGTGATTCTGGAAGCAAAAAGAAAAATCTCTATTCATGAATTTATTATTGATCTATGAAAAGATCGCATTAGACTGGATTAAATTTGATCTCCCCTATTTCATGTCTCAGAAATCCTTTGCAAATTACGGCAGGGGAAAAAAGTGATATTTTTAAAGAATTTAAATCAAGGTTAAGTTTCCCATTGATAAAGAAATCAAGCATGTTTAAAAGGATTGACACCTTTGATTAACTGGAAATTTGATACCCTCAGAGCACCTGTTGACTACAGCATTTAAGGTACCAGATAGTCTTGTGCTAATCGCTGACCCTTACCTCATACAGGGTTTGAAAAGTGTAGCTCATCCCCTTAACTCAGGAGGGGAAGCTGGAACATCAGGCATCACTTTCATTTTCACTTTATCAAGAGCTCAGACCTTCCTAGACCCACATCATCCACTCTTATCAGAAAGATGCCCTCTGCTCTCTTTCTTCTGCTTGAAGCTGGAGCCCCTCTCTGCTACACAAAGGATTTTGTCACTGCTTTCACATGGTTTGCAGCTTCATTACAACCATTTTGCACATCTCAGGCTGGAACCTGTAGATGAGAACAGCTTTTTAATGTTTTCTGTAGTCTGTAAGAATTGTGCAATTATTCAACTGAAAGCAGTAAGCATGAAGGGAAAAATATTATTTTCAACTCTACTTTCACCGCACATTTCCAAGATGAGGCAGTGAAGCTTCATTTGCAGTCTGTTACAAAGCAAATCAAGATATATATTTAATATCTAAATTGTGCACAGAAGCAATATAGAAAGAAGAGAAGAAACTGCTGATTATGTAGTTCAAGATGGGGCGAAAAACATGCTGTTCACACATATCAAGTGCCAGCAGGCAAATGTTAGAATAGTATCATTGCCTGCTCACTTAACTTGCTTTGTGCAGAAACTGACACATCTGTATAAATATTATAGGACACTCACTCGTAATTGAGGTCTCTCGTTGCAAAAATAAGGTCTCCAGAATTAGCTTCTGGAGTGCCTGGCACCCAAAACTGCACGATAGTAAAGTGATCTTCCACAAGATGGCTCTCTCCCGCTCTGTTCCTATTCCTGACTCAAACCTACGGAGAGGGAACATAAATAATATCCAGGACAAAATGAGATTACAGTTTGGAGGAGTAAGAGTGCCTCCACATGGGAACAGAGATGCTTCACTGAATTAGGGTAACCTATGTGACAGTGGAGAACTACATATCATCCATTTTCTGCTGTCTGTAAAGGGGTTTCACTGGGTGTTTTGAAATTATGCCTTTTGAAAGGCAGGTGCTTTTCCACCTGCAAGGCAAGCTGGTGGCCTCCAAAGAAGTGTCATTTTATCAGCCACATTCCTAAGGGGCAGTGCCTAAATTAACAAACACTACTTTTCAGAACTAACAGAAATGCTCAGCTTCTGGACTTGATTTAACACACAGTTCCTGCTTTGCTATAAGCATGGGCAGTGAACAATCTCTGCAAATGTAAGTTCATACTTGCACTCCAGACTTCAGGGAAAATGAAGCAAAAATAATAATAGAAAATATTTGCACCAGTGTATTTTTTTAAATATTTTTAGACAGAAATTCTATTCATCTCTTATATGTCAGCTGTGGAAAAGTATCTTTGTGACATTTGAAAACATGTGATTTTGAGTAGCTTTAAAACCTATTGAACACACAGAACCCCCTTACCCATATTTATCCTGGACTATTTTGCATCTCTACTGTATTTTCTGTGAAGTGCACTTTCGTGTACATTGTTCTGTTTAATGTGCTTACCAGAGCCTTGAGAGTGTGTGTGACAGATTTGTCTGTGGAGTGTTCATCTACACCTACAGAAAATTCTTTCAGAAATCAAAGAATCTAAAAAAATCTAAAGTACATTTGACTGAAACAGAGATGCTAAGATCTTGCCTATGCCACCAAGAGCTTTACAGTATCTGATGATGACACAGATATTTGTGCATCCCTCTTATGCCAAGTATTCACAGTACCTCACCTTTAAGCAGTTCCATTAGGTGTATTCAGGGCTGCCCACTGAGCAAGAGAGAAAAAAACACACATCAAAATAGGAGAATAGGAATATTTTTCACACTGCAGCTTCCTTCATCTCCAAACAGTACTCTGGGACAGACATAAAAGCAGCAAAAAACTCCCTAGCCCCCATGCTCTTTGCTGTAGGAAGTGGGAAGAGCAGTGAGGGAAACCTCCAGTTCTGTGGGATTCCTGGCACAGTTTGGAGCTGGTAAGCTGAGAGCTTCCTAAAATACATTGTGGGGAAAAGCTGGGACACCAGCTTCCCACATGGCTTATCTAAGGCAGCTCACAGCTTCAGGCTACCTCACTTCTACCACAGCACAAAAGTACATCACTGGCAGCTGCACTAGGGCAGCTGGGACATTGAAATTACCATGTAATTTACTCTCACATGCCCATGCTCATTGCTTCTGGAATATACCATCCTCAGTTGGCCCCATTTTGACAGATGATAAGTGCAGTGTGGTAGGCAGGGACCTTCTTTCTTCTCTATCACTGTTATGTGGTCTCTGCAGAGCTATAAGAAGGTACCAGAAGTGTAGACCCACATTTGGCTTGACAAGAGCCAGCAGAGAGTTCTCTTACCACACTAGGACTCCTCAGTGAGCATTTGCAGCTAGATTACATCTCTTCTTCATAGTATGAGCACAGGAAACTGCTTACAGGGTCCCCTAAGAATATGGTCTATTAAATTAGCAAAACCAAGATTAGGTTTAAAGACTAAAAAGAATGAGAAAACAGTGTTTCCTACACATTACAAATTGATATTATTTTTATGTACCTCGAACTGACTATTGACCACCTGTGCTCCTTACCATACACACTGCTCCCCTCCTCATCATTCAGCTTTCTTGCATGTACACAACACCCTTTTCCAGCACTGTGGATGCCATTGGACCATTTTCCTAGCAAGGTAAAGGAGCTCTGCTCTCTCCATTTTATTTCACCCACACTAAGGAGATCACCTTTTTGTCCATATCACAAGATGATGGAGAAACCTGAGCCCTAAGAGTAGCTGCCTTTCTGTCCTCGGTGCTGTCAGTCACAATTACGGCAGGCAGCTGAGAGACATAAAAAAATGAGAGAAATGCCCAAATTTCACACTCACATGTGCACACAACCACAGCAGCACATGACTGGATCACATCATCCAGTTCTGCCTCCACCACCCATCAGAAATGGTGACTCAGATCTTGGGGTGTGTAGCAAGCTTCTGGCACTCATTTCACAAACAATTTGAAAATTAGGCAAAGAATAAAGAGAACTTTTTCTTCAGAGGTTTTTTTTTAGCCCCTGAAAGATAAGTCTGTCATTAGTTTCACTTGCTTCTTTACAACTACTTCATTTCCCCAGCACATTAGACAAAGTCTGCTCCCAGTGCTATCTCCCAGCTCAGGTACTGACCATCTCCTTTGAAACACTGACCTCCTCCTCAAAAAACATTCCTGTTTTCTACTTGTGCACATAGGTAACAGCATTGGGGAGGGGAGTTCAATTATGACTTGGCAAGTTCTACACTATGAAGCAACTTCTTCTGTTGGGACAAGAGAAAAGGAGCTTGAAATTTATAATGAATGTAAGGGCTGCACAGGCAGCACTGTGGCTTAGCTCCATTCTGTCAAAAGGAAGATTTTTTTGGAAAGAAACACAGGGATATATCTTTCACATGCTCTCAATCTGTGTTAATTAAAAGTTATTTAATTTCACTGTCAGTAAAGCTTAGGCATGTTACTGAGAGCTCCAAGATCCAATTCTGATGCCCTACAGATTCAGAGCAGTGCAAGGCAATAATCTTATTTTATAGAACCAAACACAAGGTATTCTGAAAAGAGAAGGAAAAATAAACTAACATTTTTGCTTGCAGCCTTGTAATTTTCCTGAACCATGCTGTGCTGTTGACTTTTAAGCAAAAGTCTTTATTGAAATTCACTAGAAGTTCTATTTAAGAACTGGTGGCAAGATATGGGCCATTGACTTTAGTACAATTACTCCAAGTTGTACTGCAGAAGTCTGAGACTTAAGTTCCGAGTATTTCATAAGCTTGAGCAGGCTTAAGATCCATTATACAAATGAGACATTGAAGTGAGTGAAAATATACCCAGAAATCCTGTGGAACCTGACTGGACCTCTTTTCTTTTGGCTTTTGCTTCTGTGGGTTTAATTTAAACTCCAAGATAAACTCAATGTACAGGCAGTTTATCTTTCTCACATATAAAAGTTGACATGAAAAAGGTTGCCATTGTATTACAGATTACTTTAAGGACTTCATACTTTTTTTTAATTTCTATAACATTTTAGAAGAATCTTTCCTCTTTATTATTGTCAGATTTCTTTAAGAAAACACATTAAAATCCAAAAAAAAGTCAGAGAAATGCAAATAGAAATGGTTAATTTTCCTCTGCTGGGATGTTTCTGTATTTTGGGAATATCTTATGTCCCCAGAGACCCAAAAGGCAAGTCATTTGAGAAGCAGTGTGTATGCAGAAAATCACCAGAATGCCCTGTGGGACCAATCTGAGCCCTTCAAAATCCACTGGAGTCTGTCTGCTGACTTCAGAGAGCTTCAGCAATAGTCCCCCATGCACATTTTCTAAATCTAAAGAGTCATTAGGCTTTCCAAAGCTCCCTGTTACTGCCTGCACTTTAACAGGTTCAGGAACAGCACACCACTAAAGATTGATGCTGTACCACCCCACGGACTGCCCGATGCGGTTTTCTTTCCACGCTGCTGACCACGGGAGCTGCCATACATATGCACTGCAGCAGCTGGAATAAATTGCAGGGAGGGAGAAAGTGTTGAGTGCTGACAAGTCAAAGATCTGAGAGCAGCCAGTACTCCTAAAGGAGATTCTGTACAGTGAAATAACACCAAAGCAGGATTAAGCCAACAATCGGAGGAATTTAGTATATATTAACTGGAGTTTGACACAGGGAAGACAGACCAGCAATATTTTTGAATATCAAAAAGTCTCCAGAATACTAAAAGGCTGGCAACCAAGGGCCCCAGGTTTGGGACCCAGCAACTGAAATCAAGAGCCCACAGATGAGATTCATAGAATCAATAATTTCAGAATTACTTTCACTGAAATGAAAAATAAAATTATTACTAAAATAAATTCAAAAATCCATGGAAAATGTATTTTGTTTGCCTGGAGCCTTGACCTCTATCTTCAGAGCAAAGGAACAAACTTTATCACTTTTGTACCAAGCAGTGTTGACACTGTCAGAAAAATGTAAATGGATTGTTATGGGAAATATTATGGCATTTGATGCACATTTCATGTGTATAGGGAAAATCTTTTGCATGTTTTCACATCATTTAAATTAAGCTTGTTCATACAGGCCGTGTCATAAACATCTTAAAAAGAAAAAAAAAAAAAGCAGAAAGTATAAGTAGATGTACTGTGTGGTCTGAAAACTGATCTACTATTTTGGCTGCTGACTAACTGTTTTACACTGACATGAATTTTAGGTGCAGACAAATGCTGAAGAAACTTGGTCTGTGAATTGAAAGAAACCCATAAATTGCTTAATATATTAGTGACTTCTATAAACAGTCAGCATACACAGTTTTGTTTGCAACATATTCTAAAGAAAGGATGGATTTTGGAAACCTGTACAAGTATTCCTGAATATTACAACCCATTGACCAAGCTATATTTAGAGTGGCCAAACATCTTTCTCATTTAAAACCAGGGAATCTCACAGTGGGGAGCAGGAGGACACACAGTGCCCTTGGGCACAGCACCAGAGGGAGGGGAGCACGGTCTGCAAGAGTGAAGCACAAGCTCACTGCTGGAAACTGCTGCCTGCACAGCTGAGGTGTCCTGAGCAAACTGGGCTTGAGGATTCCCTGCCTGCCTGTTGTGTATCACATACAACCCACCCAAGCAGCACAGGCTGAGCTGCTGCCTTACAATAAAATCAATTTATGTCGTTGGAGGGCTGAACCTAGGTGTTCTAATCTCATCATTAAATATTTGGACACCTTTTACCTGTGGTGTACCCTTTCAAAGGGCAGAAGAACTTTTCTCATTTGAAATACAAAAATCAGGCTAGACCTCCATCAAGCTATTTACATTTTCTCACCTAGTTCTAGGTCTTAGTTCCCCATTCCTTATCTAATCCTTTCTAATTTATATCTATTTAGGAATTTGGCCATTCACCCAAGCTCATTTCTTCATATGCATTAACTGTAATACTTGTAAGAAGCATGAAAAGCTTTTCATGTAATGAGAAGATTCCCAAAGTGCTTGGAATTCCTGTAAATTTTTTCTTCCTGGAACACGGATGCAAGAAGCTGGCTTCAACTCTTCACACAAAAGTCGGATGATCTTCTTAACAGATATCTCCAAGCTATAGCAGCTAACACATATTTATGTGTGAGATGGCTCAGCATAATCAATTTGGTTTGCTGAGGTTCCAGTAAAGAAACTACAGCTACAATCTCTTTTTTCTTCTTCCTCACTGTTTTCTTGCGTAATATTTTTTCCTTATCATTGCTTATTTTCATGCAGAGCATGTTTGCTTATTTGCTATGGTCAGTAGACACTCTATTTTAATTACTTCAAAGGTAAATGTATTTGAAGACACTTGGCTCTCATTCCAGGTAAGAAAAACAATTAATATAATGGCTTTAGAAGTGCACAGAAAAAAAAAATCAAAAACATGAGTTGCCATCACTTAAAACACCCATATACATTAATAAATATACTGTTTATTTTGCCTTTGCCTTCCCTTTTTTCAACAAATAGAGTAGTGGCAACAAGTGAACATACTTGCTACCTAAACTTATCAAAGGTTACTGTGCAGTTATTTATCAACTGTGAACCTACTACTTCATTACTATAATTATGTAGTAACCAGCCAATTGACTTCTGGGGTAAGTGCATATTTCTCTTGCACTCCCCCCTCCAACACACATTTAGTGTTTAATTTCTGTTATTACTATCAATGTCATACTGCAGCACCTCCAAGGCTGTTAAGAGATCAGAATGTCACCATTGCTGACACTGGGCAATCAAATAATGTAAGAATGCACACAAACATTTAAGAAAGTGCTGTTAATATGTGAGAGATGCATTTGCTGTAAAACAAAGTGGCAGAGAACCCTCATGTAACGTAGACCAGCTCATTCAAAGATGGACAAGAGGAACTAAATCATAAGCTAACATCAATCACTCTAATTTCAATCAAATCCATGAATTAACACCAACCCACGAGAACTGCCTCTCCTTCCATAACATATGATGTACATTTCATAATACACACTCAAATTAGAAAGTCAGTAATAGGATACTGATACAGTTCATCCATACAGGTATTGATACCACTCTATTTTGATGGTTGCAAAATTCACAAATAGGCCAAAACAACTGCTACAGAAGTTTTCTATGAAACTGAATCGATATCCAGTGCATTGAGGCACTAAGCAGCTGAATAATTTCTGAGTGTTTCCATGTCCAAGGAGACAGTACTGAGCCTCCCAACTCCAGCCCTGGCTGGCAGCACACAGACCGTGCTCTCCACAGTCCACTGGTGGTCCCCAGGGCACTGCTGCTGCCCAACCCAGGCACTCTGCAGGCAAAGCCCATGTTCCAAAGGCAATTCAAGCATGGAAACTTTGCTATTCAGCCTTCCAAGGGAAACTTAATATCTTTTTGTCATGTAAATGTGTTCAAATGACATAAAAAATTCCTTTCCAGACATAGGTGAAAGAGAAGAATTTTAGGGAATTATGAGAAAGGTGTAACAGGATGCCTCCTGATGATTACAGCTAATAGGACTGTCCTGAAATCAAACATGGACACGTCTGTTTCTTCCCTTAAAACCACTTCTGGGAATATATTTACTGCCCACATCCTCTCTCAGATTCCCCAATCTCTTCAAGAGCTTGTAAAAAGAATTGCTTGGCAAATAGAATTTAATTGCATTAAATAGCAAATTAATCTTTTCCCTCTAGATATCCTACATGGTCTCTCCACACCAGAAAACAACACAAAATATAGCCACGCATTGACTGGAGCTTCATTGTAAAAAGTTATTCCAGGATATTGGCTTCTGTCCAAAAGGTAAGAGTAACGGAGGTAATTTAAATATGCTTGAGCACAGGAACAAATCCCTAAGCTCCCTTGCTCTCTTTGTCAAAACCCATTCTTTCAGAAAATCATTTTCTTTACTCATTGGACAACAAAATGCATTGTCAAGAAATTTTATAGCAATAATTATAAAAGATGTCCATTTGAACCCATTGAGGTCTTACTGATTTTATAATACCCAGCAGACCTCCCTGCAGGAGAACGCTATATTTATGTTAGCAATATATGCGAGAATTGAGATCGTAAAATTAAATGACCACATAGAACTGTCATTTATATGATGAGCACCTACAAATGTGAAGGCTGGTTTATCTTGCAAGATAGGGTAGAACTAAATGGTCCACTCTCAGTGTATGCTTTTAATCACGCATTTCTTCACTGTTTCTGCAATATTACACTTGAAGGACTGGTGAGCAGTTTGCTATGAAATGTTAAATGGCTACTAGCAGTACAAGCCCGATGGAAGTGCTCACTAAAATAGAAGTACAGTACATATTGTATGCAATTGTTTTATGAGAGACATTATGGTTACTAGAATAACATTTCACCATTACCAACCGCTGAGAGAAAAGTCATTAAGATATTTGGCAAGCTGGTGTAATTTTTCAGCAGAACTACAGTACCAGACCTCAGAATAGCTTCTGTACGAAAAGGCTAGCTGTCTCAAGAAAACAACTTAAGTCTTTGGTGTCATTTTATTCATAGGGGTTTATTTTCAGATTCCAATGAGAAAGTTATTGCTGCTGGAGAGTGAACAATTGAGCCTTAACCCTTATTATAACAGTGCAATTTCAGAACCAGTGCAATAAATCTTGTGGCAGTGTTTCCATTAAAAATCTCTTTTCTAAAGAGATTTTATGGTGTGTAGTTTCATTCAGACACTTTTATGAGAGATTTCTTTAAACTATGGTTTCAAAACTAGAGAGAGATTAAGCACGTGTTTAGGCACTGTTAAATAATGAGGTGGAAATAAACAAAATTCAAGTCCCTGCTGTCATCTCAGCCTCGTCCATGGTTTTGCAAATACTGCAGGAACAGAAAATTCATGCTCTCCATAAAAATAGCAGGGTCCATGCTGGACAGGGTTCCCCTCAACACCATCACTGGAGCAGCAAGTGCCCATTTTTCATACTGCCATTAACATATTAAAGACAGACTCACAGACACACATATGCCATTCCACCCTGATTGTTTCCAGTAAATACGCTCTCCCTCTTCCTACAACTGCACTCTAATGATGTGACGAGGCATTGCAGCTTCAAGGTGCAAACATTTTGAACTGAAACAGCCACTATGCATCACCTAACTAAATCCTTTTCTCTATAACAAGAACGGTAATGACCTATTACAGTATTATCACAAGGTAACAAGACATAAGTAACAAGGCCCACTGCAACCAAACACTTCTGGTTGTCAAAGTTTCCAGTGGAAACAATGACTTCTGGTTAACGTGAGCTGACAGGAGATCTCATGAAAGCCCCATAAATGACACAGGCCAGCATTAAACAAGCTGCTGTTGTAATCTTGCTTCTTTTTACAAATCTGACCATGACAATCCCAAAATGGTGTCATTTCAATAGGATTTTATATTTATCTGATTTGGAAAAACATAATTTTGTTATTTGATTTCTTTTAATCTGATATTGTGTGATTCCATACACATATTTAACAACATACATTAAAGCAAACAAACTTGATTCAAGATCAAGGAAACATTTACCAAAATTTACCCATTTTCGATGAGAAGAATAAATCCATAGAAGCTCCATCTAATACAAGGCATTTGACACATATGGGAAAGGATTGTTCTGGGGAATATTTTTTCTAGAAAACTTTGTAAAAACATCCATGTTCCACTGTGTCTCTAAAATAATGCAGTTCCCATGAACTGAAGTTTTCTAGTCATTTGTTGCTATCACCCGAGTTCAGAAAGTTCTATGCTAAAAAACTCATTCTAATCTGAGAGCTCCCAAGTTCTGAATAATATTACAGTGTGGTTGGTCCTATGTCTGTAACTGCCAAATAAAGCAAAATACCTAACTACAGAAACTGAAATTGCATAGAAACTTAGTTACTTACTTGCCTGGATCTCTCAGATGATTACACCCCTGATTCACAGGCCTTCACTCCTCAGTAAGGTTACATGTACAGGTATCCAGAGTATTTTCCAGGGCAGCAGCTTCCTGAAGTTCTCTGTTTGGATCTGACAGCTTGGAAGACTAAAACAGGGTAGAATGAAAATCCTGGTTTACTTGATAATTATCAGGAGTGACCCCAAAAGGTAAACATGCAACACAGAAAACCATGGTGAAAATTAACTTATTCTCTAGCAAAGACAGATCCAGCTGAACTGAAGCTTCTGGTCAAAGCCATCCTTTCAGAGAGACTCATACCATAACATTCTAGGCTTGCATCATTACATTTCTAATTTTGCAAACATTTAAACATATGCTTGATTATGCCATCATAAGTAGTTCTTATGGGTCTTCCTCTAGTACAGAAATAACTCCCAAAATTGTCCATTCACTTGAAGAGGTGTTTAAGTCATTGTTAGTTTTCCTCCTCACATCCATTACCCCTTTCACCCTCACGATTACCAAGTGATTTCTGAATAACTGTAGTTCATTCATGAACTGTGAATTTACAGCAGTTATTAATACCAGAGCAAAAAATTTAGAAGAACAGACCTAGATGTCTAGAACCACAACAGAATATAAAAGAAATTGAGACTGGAAAGATTAAAACATTTTCTAGAACTTAACTGCTGAACTTCACAACTCTAATGTTATTAACATAAGGGTTTCTAAATAAAGCATTTAAAATTAAACTTCTTTTTCTTACACAAATAATAGCCAATAACTGCCATTATATCACAAAATTACTCCCTGTTCAACAGAAAGCTAATTTTGAGAACTTCATTCTCAATTAGCTGCAACTGTACATAAAGAGGTATCAACATCTGTATTTAATTCTCATACTCATTTCAGTTCCACAAAATTAATTTCCAAAGGGAAAATACATTTATTAAAGATATATTTTTACTTCCTTGTCTCCTAACTTGATGAATTTGCTTGTGTTAGAACCAGACAACAAAATCAGATATATATTCATGTACTAAAAAAAAAGTATTTGGTCTTAACAATCAATAAATTTTGCTTTTATTTTAAAATTCAGTTATAAACTTTTTTTCCTCATGAAAACATTCATTTTCTTCCTTAGGACTTTTTAGAATAATTGTGAACATAGATAAACATAAACAAATGTTTTGTCTATAAAGCTCATCTGTTGTGCCAGAAGGGTGTGCTCTTCATCATTTTTAATTTAGAATGCTCATTTTACAGAACTGAGAATTCAGAGCTAGCTCTTCATAGGCTCTATCCCCACTAGAGTTTGCGCTGAAAAGTTAATAACTTTAACAGGTTTTTTTATTCATTTCATTTGGATTTTCCCTGGGTTTTTAGGGTTTCACAATATAAAAATCCTAAAAAATCTGCAAGAATTTTAAAAAAAAGGTGCTAAAATTTCCCTCAATAAACTAAAAATATAGAGAAAATATGTACCTTAACAAGATTTGTAAAATTTCACCATCTATATCACTTGGCAAAAAAAAATCTACAATTATGCCTATATCATAAAGCATTAAATGACATAAATTAAATTTAAAACACTAGCTGCACTAGCTGTTTCACTGCTTGGATGTAGAGCTACACATCTTATCAATTTACAATATGAGTGACCCAGTCCATGGTCTAAAAACTTAAAATTTTCAAGCAAAGCATGAGGAGAGACAGTGTTGGCTCTTATGTCATTTACAAAGTTTCTCCTGCAAAGATAGTCCTTTCATAGCTATAGAATCTCAAATTTAGTTCTTCAAATTGGCCACACAAAGCTGCTGCCTTGTTTTTACAAGAGCAGTTCTTAGTATATCATTATATTGCTGAACAACAATTGTTCCAACAGAATTTAAGAAAATATGCACTTCAACCCAAAAGTGGAGCTGGGAAATGTGATGAGTAAACAGGATTACTTGTTTAGGTAGTCAAAGTTTGCCAGGCATTCAAACCCTAAGGAAAACTTAATTAAAGTCAATAAAGAGGAAGAGAAAGCACATGAAAATTAACTAATAATATTTGTGCAAAGCAAAATATGAGCTGATCAGTTATCTGTGCCTGTGGGATAGTTTTGCAAACATAAGCCTTCAGCCTACAGCGTGCTGGGATGGATTCTGAGCTTTCTGTGTTTATCAGGCACGGATCCACTTAAATCAATAAAGTTATGTCAGAATTTTGCCCATGTGAACAAAACAATGATTGCTGCCATGCCCTTCTAAGGACATGAAATGAAAAAAATTAAATTCTTCCTTCATAGATTCATTTCACTGTTTTAGCAGACTATTTGATTGTGCCATTTATGCAGAATTTAGAAAATGTGAAGATCTGAGATCAGATTCTCTTCTTTGCTGCAGAAATGTAATGTTGATAAAACTGTCTGTAAGTCATTATAGACATTCACTGATAAGCAGTGAATATTTATTACTCCATAACAGGTAGTAATCATGCTCTTAACTTTTTCACTCATTATTTTGTTGTATTTCCTCTCTGCATTAGGCACTTTGGGACATTACTCACTCTATGTTCAAAATCTCTCAGGTACTGTCAGCTATTTTCAACCACCTAGGAAAGACTATAAGCACTTTTCTGACATGAATTTGCTGAACTCGCTGAACTCTTAGATTTCTATAGAAATTGAGTTAAAGGCACTTAAGGATGTGGGAAAAGAAAGGGACAGACCCTTAAAATAATGTATTAAACCTGCAGCAGCAGCCTCTTCTCAGTCTGTCTTGAGCCACCAAGTCAGCATCCTTCCTTCGGAAACTCCAGAGCATCCAAAGGGCTCTGTAAGTTTCATACTTTTTACCACCTTGAATAGCATTTGTAGAGGGAAAATAAAATCCTACATCCCTTTCAAAAGTGTACTGCTGTAGCATTCCAGTTGTGAAATTGATCGCTTGCTGCAACTTTGCTACTAAATTTACTGCTGACTCCCAAAAGGGGAGATGTTTCTATTCCCACTGCCCCAGCAACATCACTCAGCATTTTGCCCAGACTGATTTGTTGTCAATCCGCAGGCCACAACCAAGATCAAAAAGTGCTATTCAGGGTACAAAACACCAAAGAATCTGAATTTTAATAATCGTGTTAAACAGCATTTGCAGCACTAGTCAGGATGCAACAGTTTAGTGTTTGTGTCAGATTTGATGTAATAATATGTCAGTTTGAAGCACTTAAATTCAGTTTAAACTGCAGCAGACTGCTGCAAATCCCACAGAAACAAATCTCTCATGGCAAAACAAACACTGGCTGGAATCTCATGGGGGTTTCAAGCCCAACTCCGTCTTCAAGGAAAACGTTTGGGGTGAGGAAGGAATTTCTTTTCTCAGACAACTGACATGGCAATAGTCATGTGGTCACCAGCATCATCATCCAGTACTTCAGGCAGAATAATGCTGGGAATTTACAAACTTTGAAATTATAAACAGTAATCAAATGCTTTTGCATATAGGTGGCTAAAAGATCTCAGCTTTTCCAACCAAAGGAACTACTTAATATTATTTGTAGGAGAAAGAGAAGCCACTAGAGTTTTGCAGAGCAAGATACAGAGGTGTTACCATTCCTTCTGGCAGGTGATTTGAAGGAAAATATCTATAAGAATTAGGCTAAAAAGAGTGAAACTGGGATAAGTTTTTACAGGACTTGCCAGAAGATACCCACTAGACTTGTTTAATACTCACAATTTAAATATAAAAGTGTACAGTTAGCTTCACTCACTGGTCTCTACACTTCAAACTGATCACTATGTCAGTTTGTGATCAGTCACAATAAGTTGGTGCTCTGTTCACACACAAAATGAAGAAAAATTATTTTTTTTCCCAATCATAGAGTCTATTATTTTAGCTTTGCAGTGTAGTAAGGTGTGGTATTCTTGATCAGAAAGGGATGTAGGAAGATGAAAGAAAATATTAAAATTGTAGAAGGACAGAAGTTATTAATGGAGATAATAACAGTTGACTTCACTGTTTCATACAAAAATTAATTTTTAAAATCATATTCAAAGCAAAGGCACCAGAAAAATTGTGTTGAATTAATTACTTAGGAACCACCATGTTTAACTGGGCAAAGTGTTAGATTTAAATTATTTGCCTCCAGTTGAAAAACCCACCACCACATCCAGTGACCCCTGAAAAAGGCTTATTTTTGCAGTTTGAATATAAAAAGCTTAGAAATGTTAATCATTCCATCAGGAAATCAAAATCATAAACTGCTAGATTAATGAACGTTACAAGTAGCTCTCACATGCAGAATAGTTAAGACATTGTCAGTAATTTGTTTTGACAAAAGTGATTAGAATATTTATTTTTGCTAATACTTCTCCTACATGCGGACCTGGAAAAATGAAACTTGTTTGTATAACACAGTAATAAAAATCTTTATTAAAACTCAGAATGTTGTAAGTTAATTATATGATATTAGCAAGAAAAGGGATAATCAAGAAATCCTTCATGAGTTCATAATCTGTAAGGCAAACAACTCGTCACTGGTCTGATCTGGTCTGTAGTGCCACTTAAAGCTATTCTAAATGGAATTGCTAGTTTTTACTATTTATTATTACAATAGAAGAAAAAGCAGAATTGTTGATTACAGTACCTTCTGATCATAAGGAATGTAATGCAAAAGCACCTAAACCATTAGGTTTTCTTAGATTACATTGCCTGCAAATAGTGCTTCATGAATGAGAGAGAGGGAATGTTGTAGAGGGTGTTTTTGTCATCTGGTTTGTACCTGCTTATTCCATTATGTGTGGAGAAAAGAAAAATCTCATTTTTTAACAATGCTGCAATTAGCTGAATTTACAAAAGAAAAAAAAAGAAATTGTAGGCATTTTAACAGACTAAAATTTCATCTGTGATGTCAAACTCAGCTGTAGGATTTCACTCCCATTTTGCTTTCAAAATAAGTGGGGAAAAAAAGGGGGGAGGGGGACAAAAATTAAGAGCAATTATTCACAGATTCCTTGTTCAGTAGGAACCATATTGTTCAGGGCTAACAGCATAGCACAGACTAAAGATATAGCACAATGAGTTCTGTCTCAAGTTCCATTCTTGTGGCTGAGGTATAGGAAGATATTCCACCCTGATTACAAGCAATAGAGGATATCTTAACCTCCTTGAGTTTCAGTGATTAATTACTCTCACTGTATAAAACTATTATGCCTGCTGTCAGTTTCTAGCAGCATAGCTTTATTATGCCTTTCTCTGCTAGACTGAAAAGTCCATCTACTATCACTGTTTTGTTTTTTTTTTCCTACAGGAATAATAAGTTACATATATCACAGTTTAGGTGAACCATCCCTCTTACGTTTGGTCCCAAATCCAAGTTCCAGCTCTGCCCTAGGTTTTACCTGTAGGCTTCCTACTGGACAGATCAGACTAGCAAGACTCTACAAGCCCTAAAATTTTTCTCCAGCCTTTAAAGCCTCCACAACCAAGGGGTCAAGTTTTCCTGAGATGAACGAGAACTTGAATTAAGCAAGACTGCATCCCTAAGTGTGAATATAAAAAGTACAGAGTACTGGTTTCAGAGAAAAATCTACTTTTGACTTGGACAGAGTTTTAGAAACTTCTGAGAAAGTCTGTGGTGTAGGGAGGGGAAGAGGAGAGGAAACGCTGCAGCAGCTCTGGAGAAGTTAAAGGAGTATGATTTTGAATGTTTCTATGTCTCCAGGGGTATGTGGACAGCGTTGGTACACATTTTTTACATTTTATTGTACACAGTAGGCAGGGCTTCTTCAGCCATATGACCTGAGTTCCCACAGTCACAGTTTCTCTGATTACTTGTAAAATAACCACTAACTGAGGTGGAGGGCAGGCTCTAGACAACTGTGTGCTTTGCTGTTAGGAGGAAACTGCAAGCCAGTCACATCCAGACTCAAAGAGAGGAATCCATCCTTACAAAACTATAACCTTAGTCCAGGGCTGGTAGTCCATATAAGCAGAAAGGAGGAAAATGAAAAAGTACAGGTCAAATCTGCTACAAAACTCAGAATTAAGCCAGTCCCCATCTCATTCATTTGGCATGGTTCTGTTTTTGTTATCAGCTTTGGTGGGTATCTGCAAAGCAATGTCAGCACCTTCTCCAGGCAAACAGCTGCCTCTGAAACATTCGGGGCCATCTCTTGGCAGCTGCCTTTCTAGTGGTACATCAGTGAAACACTGCCTCTCTAAAAAGCAGCAGCTGCTAATTCTGGTGTGGTACATAACAGCTTGCTGCCACATCAGGTTGGGTCCTGCAAGAAAATGAGTTTCTCTGGCCCAGATCATTTGACAATTGCTACCGTATGAATAATTCAGTCCACAAAACCCAGCAAATGCAAGCAAGCGAATAAAACAGCAAGCTGTGTACTGCACTGGATGGCCAGCAGCAGCCCCAGGTCAGCCAAAGGGTGTGACAGCTGCTTGCTGATGGTGATGGCTGGCCACTGCAAACCGGCTAATGGACCCGCCAGCAGGAGGCTTCCCGGGAAGACATTTCCGTGTTTCACTGGATGCCTTGCCATCCCAGTCCCTTTGATTTGAGCTGGCAAAATTAGCGTTCAAACCTATTAAAATATGTTCACACAATTCTTCCTTTGGATTAACTGACCTGATTGAAAAGGACACATTTAACTGAAGCCATGCAATCTTCTCACGACTTAAAAAACCTTTAGCTTCATCTTACTTGCCTTTGGCCTCTGTGTCTGCAAATCTGTACGAGCATGAGCTTCACATCTTTGTTCAAAAATGTTTCTTCAGCTTTAATTTTGGTAATATGTACAGGAAGGATACATTAATTGAAAGGAGAAATGCTTCCTTCTCTGTCCTTCAGTATGTTTTCCTGCCCTTGTTTCATCCGCTTTTAAAGCAGGAAAGGAGAATGCGTTTAAAGAGAATTTTGCTGCTCCTGAGATGAATTTATTCTGCTCATCAGTTCAGAGATACTCTCCAAAAGAGGAGGTGACTGCAGCTCCATCCCAGGCTGCCTGGTGGGCTGTGTCACCTGCCCTGGCTTGTAGGCAGCAGCCTGGAAATCTGGGAGCCCCAGACCCAGGGTAGCCCACCTGGCAGAGGAGCCAAACAACCTCCACATCCTGTGCATCTCACTTTGTAGCTGGCATGCTTCCAGGAGCTGTGTGGGTGAACCAGCAGGAAACCAGGCTGAAACTTTACTTGTTTCCAGAAAGAAATTTGTCAAATTGAACTATTTGCATGGGCTACTCGGGTGAATTAGCAGCCCCCACCATTAGAAGTTTTCTGACTCAACGTGCTCTGTGCCATGTTTAGTTAACACAGTAACCAGCAAGTATGGGTAAGAGATTCACACAGAAACAGGGGAAAAATAATAACAAAAAAAACCTCTGTAAAACTGCAGTTGTTGGGGTTATGATCCAGGCTAGAAGCATTTATAATGCTTGCCATTAAGGCTTTCCAAATTTAGGTTCTCATTGTTCCTTCTCTGTACTGCTCACCCACAATCACTCCATCATACACTGTCCCTATTTTCCTAGTGTAAGCAGTACCTCTAGCCAGGGATTCTCTTCACCTTTGGGCACTTTATTCTTCACCTCAGTTACCCACAGAAAAAAAAATCAGGCTATCAACAGAGACACTTGACCTTACTCTTTACACAGGAATTCTACCTGCAATGGTAATTTTGTATCATTTTATTTGCTCATATAAAAGAACAGAATATGTTTATTGATTGAATTTGCCTTGATAATTAATGGCACTTGGCAGGACTTGACTTACCTGTGTATAGAAGTAAATTAGATTATTTTCCTAGTTTGTACAGTCAGTGTGGGTTTTCTTGAATAATCAATGTTTGGGTGTAGAGCTGATTGACAAAGACTAGGTAGTAACATTGTTTTACTCAGAACCATTCATTTTCTTCCTTATGAATGGAATTATTCCAAAACACTTAGACAACATCTCTTCCAGTGAATTAAGAGGCTTAGCTTGATCTCAAATGGTTAACTAAAAAGGAGAGCAGAAGAGATCAGTAAGGTAAGCAGAGTCCAGCTTTTATGAAGAGCTCTTGTAGGAAGAGATAACCTGCCACCATAGCAAACAAAAGGAAAACAAAAACCAATATGGATCCTTTAAAGCAAATGAGAAATCAGTTTTGTTCTCAGAAGGAAGGGAGGAAGGGTGAGAAGGCAGGCAGGCAGTTATAGAAACAGGAAAGAAAAATTGATGAAGGACAGGAGGTAAGCAGATGGATCTTACAAAAAGTTCATAAGATATGATGATCTTTTTCTATGCACACAGATTTATGATATTTAGGACTACTGACTCTCCTTTGACAGACCTGCTTCATACAGGACACTTACCCAATTTCCTGCCAAAATCTGAGATTTTTTTTGTCCAAAGTTCAAATGGGAGGGAGTTAAACCACTTCACAATCTGCAGTTGGCCTCTTGGCTACACCAAGTGTGTTTTGCCAAGTCTCCCTCATCCCAGCCCATCCAGAGCTGGTTTCCCAGGCTCTCATGGTCTCTGCTGAGCAGGGTATTGAACGTGCTGAACAGGACCTGCTACCAAGCCTGTATTTTGTGTGTGTTCTGCTAAGCCAAGGCAGCAGCACATCCCCTGACACAGAGGCACAGTGCAGCTCTCCCTGTACAAGGCAGCTGTGTGCACATGCCTCCCCAGCCAGCCCTAGCAGTGCTCCCATACCCTCCCTCCTCCACATGTACCAGCTCCTCTCTTCCCACACAGCCCCCCTGAATGCATATTCACAGCTTGTGCCAACGCTAAAAGCACCGCAGAGCACAGGCACATTTCAAGGGAGACTTCCACAGCCCTCTGAAATCACCATCCTTCTAGGTAAATAAGCCTCTGATGACCCATGCTGTATGTATGGCATTATGCTGCATTTGTGATTCAGATGCCTGCTCCAAATCCAAAGCACACACACAAAGTACTAAGAGAACTTTCAACATAAAGGAGGTATAAAAGTGGAGCTGATTCACACTCTTAGCCGCAATCAAACTGCCAGAGGATGCTGAATGATTCCCTCTGCTCTGGTTTTGGATGTCATTATCTGACCTCATTTCTTGCTCATGGCATTTTCTTGGGCAGCTCAGTGCTCACATATTATCAAGCCAGCCGCACTCAAAGTCATACAAATGTGAGTGTATGTGTATGTGCTGAAGGAGCACAAGGGGTGGGGTAAATTAAAGGCTTTTATGTACTACTGATTGAGAAAGAGAGAAAACAACATTTAAAAGCCTTTTAAATTGCTATTCCTTCCTTTTAATCCCAAATTTCTCTTTGTTTTGTTTTATGCAGCTGGCTGAATGATGGCAGAGTGGCTTGCAATTATCTGGATGACATTAGATGCCAGCTGAAATGGACACTAAAGGAAGAATCCAACATCCTGCATATATAATTCCTACTCCATTTGGCACTGAACCAAGTCAACAAATATACATTCCTTTCCCCACCATCCCAAGGAAATCCCATGACCATTGAATGCTGCTATGGAAACAAAAGCCCAGGATGTAGGCAGAGTTTGGATATACAGTTTCCAAAATGTTGGAGTAGAGTTTTAGGTTGAGAACTACACGCACCTGTAGGTAACTCCCACAAGGTCTCCCACACACTGAGCATTTAAGTGTACCCCACAGACCTGGGCTTGCAATGCCTGCAGAATTCTGAAGGGCCCTAATTAATCTGATGGCTTTCATTTTCAGTCATTGTATGGCTTATTCAAATCACAGGTACTTTTCCACCTGTTCTGTGAAGCTTACTAAAATAGACCTAAGAAACAGAGCACAGCTGTCAAAACAGTGTTGTTGTATTCCTGAATCTGTTCCAAAGATAGATATTCCAGAGAAATTTAAAAGTTATATTCCTGTAGTAGCACACTAGGTAGTTCATAGCCGTTTAGTAAATCAAATATTCCATACTGCTAGCTTAATAAGATGGGGAGTCATGCACAAAATGACTGCCAGGTTAATAACACAGGGAGCCATGCATGGCATGTATTTGCATATAATAGCACAGAATGTTCCCCTAAATCCTTTTAATTGCTCATCAGTTCTTAAATAGTCATTTAACTAAGCTTTCATCCAGAATCAAAAAGAAAGAGGAAGCCACCTACAACTGAAAGGAACGATAGATAAGGACTAAGTTAAATTTTAAATGTCATCTTGCAGAACAAGCTGGAAATCTGCACTTGTAACAAACCAAACCATAATTTCTACAGTTAAAAGTAAATGAATAAATTTGTTTTAGAGCAACTCTTAAAATGAAAACTAGATCTATTGCAACATGAAGATGACAGAGGGAAAACACCAAAAACCTTTAAACCAAACCTGGAGCAATACGCAGAGATGATGATGAGGGGAACAGAATTTATGCCTGTTATTTTCCTGATGACTCACAGTCAGCCAGACAGAAGTCCAAGCTGAAGATTTTTGTTTGGTTTCCTTTCCAAAGTCCCTTCCAGACTGCCATATGTACATTCCTTTGTGCCACAACATTTTTTGGGCTTAGGATGTAGGAGCAGCTGAAGAAACAGAACACTAAAACCTGAGCTACAGATGGGAAGCCAAGGTGAAGAGAGAGAGTCTAGACCCTTCTTAAACAACAGTTCAGGGAGGGTGTGTTACTGTGCCAATCCATGCTTAGACTCAAGAAAGTTGTTTCAATTTTTAATTTTTCTTTTTCTCTCCCTGTTGTCTTATAGCTGCTCGGATGGCCAGCTCTTCAGGGCAAGGACATGCTCCCAAAAGGTTCCCAAATGGGCCCTCAGGCATGCTCAGGACTTTTTATGCCATTGCAATGTAACAGTCCAATTTGTGTGTTGTTTAAACAGCTCAGGCCCAAATACCTGGAACATGCAAACACACACTGAGGACAAAATGCTGGCTGAATAAGTCTCTGTATCAACTTTAAGTGATATCTCATGTAAACACTGCCATCATACATGCTGTGCTGTGCAGAACACGTGTTTTCCTCTGCATGCTGAGTCATTCCTTCCTCCACTTTCAAAGAAGGAAATCCTCAAGAGGATTATTTTATAAATAGCCGGATTTAAATGCCCTTTGTTACAAACTTTATTATAACTTGCAAATATGAGTAACAAATTAATTTAACCAAAGTCTCTAAATCTAACTATATCACCATTCCAACATGCAGAAAGGTAACACATTTATTACTATATTTGGATATGAAAAGCAATTTTAAAAACTAATTTAAATTTACTGAGTATGGAATAGAGAACCTTGAACTTTCACAGTGTCACACTTGTCAGCAAAAGGACAAACAATGTTCACCATCTGCTTTTGCTATGACTCACTCAAGTAGTACTAAGGAATAAGGACAAGCAATTAGACTTCTGTAAGCAAAAGCATTAAGATATATCCATTGCCTCATAAGCTGAGACCATTTCATTCAGGGAAAGTGTCCTTGCCTAGACAGTAACAGAGAAAAATATGAACTCCCCTCCTCAGCTCCCATCCACTTCACCAAAATATCAGTTTCAAAGCTTAAGCCACTGAAATATTACTCAGTTTATTATTCCTTTTCTTCTTCATAGAATAAAAACAATACAGCTGTTGTATTACTGGCACTTTATGTGTACCAGGTTGTACTTGAGAAAAGAAACATCTATAGAAGACATAAGGCTCCACAGACATACTGATTCATCCTTTTTGTAAATCACAATGTATCTCTATTGGTCTCATCAGAGACCAGGTACTGCTATAAGACAAAAGGCTGACTGTGGTTTACTTGTGATTAATTTCCCATGGAAGAAAGTTAAAATCACATCCAGAAATACACTTGAAAGGCTTTGGAGAATCCCACTGTCCCAAATCAAACTGCTTTACACTGCAGAAATATGGGAACTAGTACTCACCTCTTGAAGCAGGTGAAGCATAATGGCATACAAAATGGCCATTCTTTCATGCAAATGGCCAATAAAGATATTTGAAGGGCTTTCCCTGTACCATTAACCTTATTAATAACTAGATTAATATGTTGCTTTGAGTATGTGAAATGTTATAAAAGTATATATAAATGGATACTCTTCAATACCAACAAAAAGACTGACACTGTCTATACCTGATACCAAATGCACTGAGTAAACAAGAAAGAAAATACTTCTTTCATCTAAAACAGCTGCAGATACAGTACCTAAATGCTTTCTGAGAAAGATCCCTTAATATTAATGAAATTTTTATCCTTTCTACAGATTTACCATTTATTTTTAATAACTGGATATCAGAAATTCCTTCTATAGTATAAAGGTGTAAGAGTTGTAAGCAACCACAGTAACAACCTATATTTTATTTGCTAAGAAATATTATCTCAGAATATACCATGCTCTAAATTCTCATTTCTCTTCAACTAATGCTCGAGCTATTACATGTACTGTAGGAAAGGCTTTTATTTGTAAGTATGGTCTTTTGTGTTAAGAAAGATAAATGTCAGACTCATTAATTATGTATCTATAATTAGATACTGCTGAAAACGAGCTGAAACTTGTTTTGACATCTTCTTTGAAGAATGTATTTGTACATTGCATGTAACATTGCATATATGCATTTGCAAAACCTGAAATAGCTGAATGGCAGCTATGTACAAAAGCCAGTAAGCCTTGACAGGGTAAACAAAATCAAAGCACAGCTGAAGCACAGACTAACAGGAGGGAAATTCATGTGAGATAGCTTGCCCAGAAAAAAGCTAAATGGCCATCAAGAGGAAAGGAAGTCTCTAACCAGGAACACATGATGAAAGCTGTACTTTGTTGATTGCAGAAAGTTTGCTTTTAAATACACCCTTCTAAGTGTTTAACTAATTTCCAAGAGGCTTGATTGTACTTCACTCAACTTCAGGGGTTTTTTTCCTACTAATTTGGAGATGGATTGCACCTTAAGGCAGAGCCAGGAACATGGGGTGTGTGCTTAAGCGGCAGGAACCCAAGAGTGAGCGTGGGAGGTATTGTGCCTCAGCGACAAAACATCTCCCTTCCCCCACAGAGGCAAAGTTAACTGAGAATTTAAGTATGAAAACCAGCAGTGTGCAGAACATGCTGCAGGATGGAAGCAAACTCTCTTCTGCCTTTTATGCAGTCTAGGAATTTAAAGAAGTAATGCCAGGAACATTTCTGTGTGAGTGGTCCCATGTATGAGGAAATCACATGTGAATTAATAATGGCAATGATAGTAGGAGTATTGATGAAGACTCAAAGAACTCTCCAGATTTTTAAAGGAAAATTATAAATGGTCTGACAATGCTGTTTCTGGGACTGAATAAGCAATTCAGCCTTACCACAGCTGCTGGACTTTACCCAGCATTTAGGTGCTGTTATGATCAGAAAAACAACACTGTAAAAATACCTTCCTACTCAAAAGAGATGCTTCTTCTATATTCTCCGAGTCATTCCTGATACCATTACTGACAAAACAATCAATCAGTACTGATAGCATGGCAGTGCTAACCCAGCTCCAGGAGGGAAGGCTGGGTCCCAGTTTGTCTCCCCATGCTGGAGGGGTGACTGGCACATAGCCCAGATCTCTGCTGGAGGAGCAGTGTAGGGACACGCAGGAAACCATTCCCAAACACCTGTGATTAGGCACAGTCACTACATCTCTCTTAAGGACAAACACAAAAGCCTCCCCAAACCAACCAAGACCCTTGCTGAAACAGGAACAAGCAGAGGCATTTGCCCTGAGGGCACCCTCCGTATCACAGTATGTCTTCTGCAAGTCCATGGCACTGCAACATGGACTGCAACCAACACTATCCCCATGCCACCCTTTCCAGAGCTCAGACAAAAACCATTTCTAAAGTAGAGGGGACTCTACTCAGCATCTTATTTTTGCACATTTTAAAAACGAAGTGACCTTCATTTGGGATAAATCAGCACAGCCACACCAATTGCTGTGACTGATGCCAATAACTTTACTGATTACTTCACGCTCAGTAACGTGTGCCAAAAAGGAGCGACTCTGTTGTTGATGATCACTAAGTCAGGAACAGCTTGGCAGCTCCTTGCTAGCACAGTGCTGCCAGTGCTTGCCAGTTTATCCCTACGCTGCCTCACACTCTCCATAGGTACAAAGCCATTACATCATCAGTGTGCAAACAGACACATGGCTTACGAAAATAAAATGGCAGTGGGACTTCTCCCACAGCAGGTGTACACCAAAGTAGTGTTCATTTTAGAGTAACCTTCAAAATAGAAAAGGAGCAGAAAAATTACCTGCCTTATTTCTAAGGCTCTTGAGAACAAGAAATTTGAGTGGACATAAGCAAATGTGAAATTAAAATATTTCTAACCTTAGACAATTTCAGTGTTTTCACATTTGTAACTGACTACAGTCTAGCAGTTCTCTTTCCTGCCAAGAGCATCCACTTTAAAGGGCAAAACCACCAAAAAGAAAAGTTTTCTTCTCTTCTAAAGTTTTCCCCAAATGCCATTAGCACACTGAATGTAAAACAACTCAAACTGTTGTGGACGCTGTGCTCAATCTTGTGCAAATCCAAGAAGGGAAGCTTATTTCCTGATTAGCAATTCCTCAGTGGTAGTGGTGGGGAGGAAGAACCTGCCTACAAAAATCATAGCTGTTAGGAAATATCAGCCTGTCTATAAACAGATGGCTACTCCTCACGGGATACTGTCCTCTCCAGGAATGCTGCACTAAGTTCTGAACCTCTTCCAATGCAGCCCTGAGCAGGCTGTGTTCCTAGCAAAGGTGAGGAAAGTTAGAAATGGAATGAAGCCAATCTGTTCATATAAAAGCTCTAAATTCATTACTCTCAATTAAAATGAATGAGGATAAGGATTGCTTCCAAGTACATCAATCAAAGAAAGTACTTGCTGCAGGAAAACAGAAGACACTGGTGTGTACACGAAGGAATTTATTCCCACCTTAACAAAATGTGTGCAGGCAAATGTACACAAAATGGGCAGTTTATTTTTCACTTGAGAAGAGGCAGCTATCTAAGAATAACAGGTTAAATATCTAGAGTTTTATATTTTTATTATTTTTAAAAAGCCTATTTCTTAAAGAAATATTTGTATGCCTGCACACCTGATCTTACAAAAAAATAAGCAAGTAACTCAAACCAGAGCATTTCATGCCATGTAAATTGGTATACAATGCTTAGTAGACAAGTACAGATTTGCTTCCATATTAATTTATTCTGTTAATTATTCTATTAACTTTGGGGCACCATAAGTACCCTTAACTCTTTCTGAAATTAAAATCCTGAGAAACTGCTGAGCCCCACAAAATAAACTCTTGAGAAGGAACAAAATCTTCAAACAAAAACTAATACTTCTTACTGTCGACAAAAATACAGCCCTTTACAATGCTGGTGCGTTTCTCACTGTGATTTTGCTTTGGGTTTTGGTGTTTGGGGCTTTTTATCCACTGGTTGCAGTATGAACAAAGCTGAGGTTTTCAGCAATAGAAATAGCTATAAATTGACTAAGAGTAGGATGAGTTAATTTTTTTTGTAGCTGGTCTTATTGACAACATAGCATCAACATGCACACTCATCTCCTCCAAAGGATCTGTTCAGCCCAAATCACTTGCAACTTTGCAAGTTTACCTCTACAAGAGGCTGAGAATGTTGAGATAGCCCAGTACTTACCATACTCTTAGAAATATTTCAGCATATTTTCACAGCTATGGAACTTCAGAAATTAGGATATCAAGGAGAATTGCACAGGGCATATTAAAGCACTTAGGTAGGATGCCTGAGCAGGATGTGCTTGAGTAGGAATTTGGAGGAGATGGAACAAGGCACTTTGTTTCTGTCTCAGTTTATCTTATGGCCCACCTCAAAAGCAGTATTGGAAATCCATGTTCATTATTTGTAAGAGAGCAACTGGTGCTTCTTTGTGCAGGAGGAGTATGGAGTCAAGCCTTCCATTAATGGAGATGTATCAAGAGCAAGTCATTTTTAAGACTATAATTTCACCCACCTATACCACAAAGCAGAAGAAAAGTGCTTATTTCATTGTGTGGCAAAAGGGGGTTTTATTTTTACTACATGCCTACCATCAGGCTTACAGCAAAAAGAACCCAAAAAAGTCGCTGTGATACATCAAAATAAGACAAGAGCCTTTCTCCATCCTGAACAATGCATGCAATCCTGCTCTGGGTGAATACCTCTTAGTGCTCCTGAGGAATGATTATCAGCCTCACAAAATTTAAAACTTGACCTGCAGCACAGCACAAGCATTTGAGATTTTCCTAGGATGACTTTTAGTCCAGGCCCTATTGTTAGGGTCACATAAGTAACCTCCTTTGGCAGGTCATAATGCTGTCAGAATCTATAAAAACATGACATTTTCTCACGCTGACATCATCACAGACCAGCTCTTGTTGGAGAGGGCTGGCACAAGGCTTGTGGGATAGAAGGAACAAAGCTGGAAAGGACCTATGGCCATGGTGGTGGAGGGCTCAGAAGGAAGGATGGGTGATAACAACACTGAACCTAAGCTGATCAGGCCAGGGAAGCTGGGGCTGAAGCTGATGTGTCTGCCACCTTCCTTTGTCCATTGACTGCTTCAGGAAAACTGTGCCTCCAGCTGCTGGCATCCACACTGTACAAGCACAGCCCATTTGCAGGCTGCAAGCCCCAGCTGCCCTTGTGTTTGTACCTCCAAGCCTCCTCCACAAGGCAAAGAACATTTACAGATATGGTGTGCAGGTCTCATTTTTGTGCCTGGCACTCCACTGGATCTGTGATGGGAAAATTCATCGATGAGAGCAGCAAACAGACACGCAGACACAGTGTAAACAAGTAGTTGGACACTGCCTGCACTGAGCTTCAGAGCAGGAAGAGCTGCTTCCTCAAACTGTGCTATAAGCTGTTCTTATCTATAGGAACTGACAGTCCAAAAATCAACAAACAGCCATGACCAAAAATCTCACAAAAGCAGAGCTAAATCTAGGGCACTCCTACTAGGACAGACAGTCTACAAAGAGAAAGTGATTCTTGCAGTGGAAAAAAAAAAGAAAATTAAAGATGAGGAAAATAAAGGGAAAGAGAAGGTGCAAAAATAAAAGAAAAGGCCATCACAGAAAGACTCCATGAGGTAGAAAACAATATTCCTTAAAAAAACCTCAGGAGTTCCAACAAAATAAGTTCTTGTTTTATTACCTATGTACCAACTAAGCTGTTCTGGAAAATTTAATTCTATAATAAAATACAGTAAAAGCCTAGACAGAAATGATAAACAGATTTATATAAGGAAAAGAGGAGGCACATAAGATCTTTTATGTAGCCACAGAAGTTATCTCCCCTATGGCCATTTTTAGAATAAATGTTGCTATATATACATCTAGTACTACCCCAAGTCTCATTAACAGCTGTTCAGGTAGAGCTGTGAATTGAGCCATACGGAGACTATACCACAGGGCAGGCTTTAAAGATAAAGACTTCAAGAACTGTGAATAATTTAAGACATAATCCTATACACAGGACTTTCCAAATTCAATTTGTCAGTGAACATGCAACTCACTAAAACGTCTTTGAGGTAATACTGAGATTTGCATGATAGTTTGGGTCAGATACAGAAATTAAAGCTAAGAAAGGTCTGCAATGACTTTTGCATTTGGTTTGAGACTTGGATCCAGAAGATTCATTTGGGTTCCTGAATAAACCTTCTCTTGTCATAGAAAAAACCACTGCATTGCTTTCTACCCCAATCCACATCAGTAACAGAAAATTGTGTTCATGTTCTTCCCCCTCCTGCTCTAGAAGCAACCAGTGACAGCTCCAACAAGAACTGAGATTCATTAGCAACACCCTCAGCCTCCTGACTCCCACCTCACACCCCACGCTCCAGAGCTCAAGCCTTCACTGGGGCTGCTAAGTGCTACTGAGATATAAATAGCATCTTACAATAACACCGTAATTAAAACACATATGCTTATGCATAACCATACTTCCTGAAACTGGGGACTGAAAAAGTCCTTCATTAACTCATTTACAGTTCTTTCCTATACACCAAAAAATTCACCACTTAGTCCCACTGGACTTCTCAAAGTTGATTTAATGGCAGAGCCCTCCTGGGAACTCTTAAGAGAATTCACTAATTCACTCATGGAATATTTACTTTGATAAGCATCAGTATTTCTTACATATATTTTCCATAAAATATGTTCAGATAAAGTTCTCAAACATATAACACTCTCAACTATCATCGTTGCCCACATTATCTTGAATTAGGATATACTCATACAAACTGCTTATATATTTTTGTCTGAAATTACTGTTTCACCATGAGTCTCGCACTCACTGAAAAAAACGTAGCAATGTTCAATTTAAATGAATTTTTCTATTTCAAATAAATATAAGCATCCTATCAGCATTGCTTAGGCAAAATGAAGAGGGGATGGAAGCTGCAAGACTGTTCTCATAATTTGATTGTGTTTGATGCCATAAAGGTATGGGAACACTAGATGGCAATAACTACTGCACATGTATCTTTAACTCCTGTTACAATATTGTCTGTAGCAAAGCTTCTAAGGCAATATTATTTAGAAGGTACCATATTGCATCCTGAAAAAACCACAAATAGAGAAAAAACTATCACAATCTACCCCCAAAAAATACCAGCTGTGGGTTAGGGGGGCTTTTAGGGTTTTTTTTAAACCAAGCCAGTTTTCCTCAAAGGATTAGCCTTCAATTCAGGTTTCTATTCACAGTAACTTCTACTTGAATATGAATCAAATTGTTATAAGATTCAAAAGTTACTGCAGCAGAGAAGGCATAAAGGTCAGAAATAGAAAACTAAAGTGCTGTCATTTCTACTAGAATATTTATTTCAGCTTTTAGCGCATAAAGCAAATGCATAGAATGCACAAGCATCACAAAATAATGATAATTGTTCAATACCCTGTAAGGGTATTGTCTTAAGTAACAACAATAATTTTTAAAAAGAACACTTCACAACTTTGTTATTCGCCATCAGGAAGTCCAAGAGACTTCATAAGATCTGGTAATGGAGCTCATTTAGGAATCTGTACTAAAAGTTTGAATAACTCAAAATCCCACTGTAAACCACTTGAAGAACTAGGATGAGACTACAAAATGTCATGAGAAACCAAAAGCTCTGTAGATTGGTTTGTAACGTAGAAACATTAAAGGCAACCCGCGATGCCACAGCCCGGGGAGAGGCTGTGCCCACCGCCGCCAGCGGCTCCCGGGCTGCAGCCTGCTGGACCGGGATCGGGACCTGGATCGGGACCGGGATTGGATCGGGATTTCGGCACCTGGATCATATCGGGATCCGAATCGGGATTTCGGCACCTGGATCATATCGGGATTGGAATCAGGATTTCGGCACCTGGATCATATCGGGATCGGGATTTCGGGATCGGGATTTCAGGACCGGCTCGGATCGGGATCGCGGCCTCCCAACCGCGGCCTTGCAGCGCCACCTGCCGGCCTGGCCGGGCAGCGCACACGGGAGCGGCGGCCGGCACCGCGGGCACTTTGGGTTTTGAAAGAAATTGGATTAATTTGAAACCTGCAGAATTTCCTGAGAAAATACAATTACTCTGCTTTCCACACCGATATGCCTCCAGTCAGGTGGTTTTCTCGCCTGCCACAAAAGCACGGAAAGCGTTTGTATGCATCTGTTCAATTAGAAGACGATAACTAAAAATACAAGGGATCTGCATCAACTTTTATTTTCCTCAAAAAGAAACCTCATAAACCAATTGATCTTTGCAGAGTGCAGCTATTCCCTATGAAGCAAAGACTATAATAATCTTTCAACTTATGATTCAGCCAAAGGAAAACTGTCTTTCAGCCTGAAAAATTGATTAAATGTCTAACATACCTATTGAGAAAATTATCAGTTTAAATATACACGGCTGTGTGTATTTGTTCAGAAACTCTCCTGCACTATAACTCTCTCTCACACACAAACCCAAGCACATGCACAAACCTTCCCATGGGATGTGGCAGGGAAGGAGGGGGAGTTCAATCTAAACTCCCCCATTTCAGAAACACATTAAACTCACAGGGTGCAGTTTTGCTTTTCCAAATAGTCATTTATTAGAACCCAATAAAAGTCATCACTTTCCGTTGACTGCTCTTCTCTTCTAAGAGAACCAGCAAAACCAAACATGGAAGAAAACAGAAAGGCAAAAAAGAGCGGAAAAATAAACTTCATCAGTATGTTTGTCAAACTGTTTTTTTAAATAATGGAAAAAAATATGCTTCCCATTCTGATCCTTCCTTCACATTAAAAAAAACAGACAGGTCTATATAAGACAAAGAACAGACATTTATGTTGTAGTCTATAAAGCAAAGTTTCACAATAAGTCAATAACTGAAAGTGAGATCAGCAAAGGAAGATTTAGATGACTGTTTCAATTTTTGTCTCACTGCCTGTAATGTAGACCTAAAAAAGGATTACAAAAAATAAATAAGCACTACAGAAATAGATATCCTAAACACACTCAAAAATGTATTGCCCAATTTTCTATGTGTATCAGTTGCTGTCTAGAGATGTTAGAACCCAAGTAAGTCTGAGAGAAGTCTGCTGCAGTCCCACACACCTGAATGAAAGTGTCACACTCAGGACATAAAACCCCTCACCATCCACCATGGGATGAGACTGTGGGGCTTTCCCAGCTCCCGGGTGCCTCAGTGCCTGGCTGCCAGAGAAAACCAGTTCAGACCAATTAAGTCATGGCAATGGCACTGATGGTTTGCCCCTTTCTGTGTCTGTGTATTATTCAGATCCAAACCTTCATTTTACAAAGAGAATATTTTCTGCTAATTCTCTCTAGGTCTGAAAGTCATCAGGGATTGCCATCACCATAGTGGAAGCAAGGTTAAAAACCCTTAAATTATCAGTAAGGGAAACCATCTCTCCTTCCAGTACCTGTAGGCTTTGCAGTCTGAAAGCAATTATAAAGCAATACATTTGAGTACATGGATAGAGGAAAATAGGTGGTTCTCAGAATACAAGAGTGGAAGAGCTTCAATGAGGAAAAAGAATTTTCTGCCCTAAAGTGGCCATCACACAAGGATTTCAGAAACAAACAAGAGTGGAAGTGTTATTTATTTCCATAATTCTTGACATGTGACATCCATAACAGTCACCTGTTAAACAGATTGCACCAAACAAACAGATGAAGTAAAACAAAGTGACAGAAGGAATAACTGGGATTTCCAGAGTTCCAATATACTCTTCACATCTGCAGCAAGAACTCAAAATATTTTCTATCATCTCTACTCAGAAAAGAACTTTACAATTTTTATTTTCAAAATTTTCTCTCCAAAAAATAATGCTGCTCAGAGAAAGCAAACAATTTTTCTAATGTCCAGAGACAGAAATTTTGCCACTAAATCATTTGCTGAAATAGCTTCTCTCCTTTTCTCAGAACTTCATTTTGTAAGTTGCCAAATCAGGTGAGACAAGATGGTGGGGGAAAGGTATGAAACAAATCCAGAAATGCAGAATATATCTGCCATTCACAGCAAACCAAATTATTTTCAGCTGAGGGAAAGAGTCTTATTAAAAATAGACTCCAGAGATTGGGTTTTTATTTTTCTCCTTGGTTTTCACTATGCTGTCAGAAGGGGCAAAGATACCTCTGGGAAAAGCTGCTCAGGTAGAGCTTGACAGCTTAACCTTTTCCCTGTATTTTCAATATCTTGGTTTACCTACAGCATGTCTGTACCTACAGTAGTAAGAACACTTTTGAGGCACTGGTTTAGGAAGCATCTATCAGCATTTCCTCACCACAGAAAATGGCTCCAAATTAAAGCCTCCCTCAATCAGGAAGCAGTTAAAGCCCACTGAAAGCAAAGCCTCTGTGAGCAGCAGGCAGTGCTGGGAGCACAATGGAACCGAGACCAGAGCAAGCACCTCACTATCTGTCAGCCACCCTTCCTAGCATCAGACTAAAGAGACCCTCTGAAGTCAATGAAAAGGTTTCCATGGAAATCAATGAGGTCTCAGTAAGGCTGTAAAGATGCATCATTAATTTTTTCAGCCTCGCTTTCACACACATCCATTCCCTCTTTAATATCAGTTCTTATACTATTTATATAACTCAGGATCTAATCAAGACGTGTACTCCTACTTGCTGGGAGCTGAAAAGATCATGCTGATTTGTTACTTATTTTTTAATATTTAGGAGGTACCCAGTTACACTGTGGATGTGGGCTCCATGAGAGCCTGCACAGAGACACTGGGAAGCAGCGAAGCAGCTTGGATAGCTGCACACAAGAACTTTTTCATCTAAAGACCTATCACAGTTTCCAGAACAAAAATTGCTTAAATCCTAGGTCAGTAGAATTTATATATTGCAATCACTGTATTATTAATACCCAGAACAAGGCCTAATTTTTGTTGGCTAATATGAAACTCACATTAAAAAAAAAAAAATAAAAACACTGGTAAGCATCTTCCTTCTAAACATTATATGGTTAAAAAACTATTTAAAATCTCCTCTCTTTTCTGCATATACAACACTACTTTGCTAAAGTGAAGAAGCTTTCCTAGAGCTTCTTCAGGGAAATGTCCATAAAGTTGTTGGTTTATTGCTTCTGCTCCTTTTTAAATTCACAGTTGCTAGTATACATAAAAGAGTTGAGAAGCAGGGAAATTAATAACTGCAGAAGCTGTGAGGTGCTAATGGCATTGTATTTCACAGGACTAAAATGTGGGCAACATAGACTGTATTAGTATTGCAAAGTACAGCACAAACTATAAGAAAAGATTTTAAATTATTTACCTTTCTACTTCAGCACAAATGTCCTATAACCAATTATCATGAGATATTGCCTAGAAATTAACCAGTCATCTTGTGTTTCTATCTCCAGATTTACAATTAGTAATGCTATTAATGTGGATCCTGTACTTAGCATCACTAATTACATTGCTATGAACTAATGGTGTTAAAAATAGCAATAGCCATCAACTACCAATTAATGCTTAATGAGAGCGTATAAACCCTGGCATTGTAATGAATTTCCAAATTATTGTTTCTCATGTGTCTCTTGAAATCATATGAAAATGTGCATAACCTATGAAGGCAAGCAGTGAATAAAAACATATTTATCACAAAATTTTGAACAGGAACAGTAGGAAAATGTTTAAGGTTTAATCTACACCTTTCAGGCAAGTAAACAGCCAAACAGAGATACACTTCTACAGGTAAACACTCAAATTTTTACAAAGGTAAAAAATACAGTGGTCATTGAGTTGTTTAACTGTTGCAGCCTTAAGCAGAACAGGACAAGAGCCTAAAACACAGGGAGGTTGTGAATACTGTAAACAGCATTAATAAACTGCTTTTGTGCTGAACGGTTGGAATACAGAGTAACACTCACTTTTTCCACACCAAACAGGTTTTGTTCTTTGAAATACTGTGGTAGGCAAGACAGAAAAAAATCCCCATCACCTGCATCATAAAATACAGCAGGTGATGTTTACTCCAGCAACTTTCAGAAGTTAGAATCCACTTTAAGTCATAAAACCTGGATCTGTTGTACCTTGGTGGAAAGAAATAAAGATCCACTACAGGTCTGATCTCAGGGGAAAAATATGAGGCCAGGATTGATCCAGGGCTGGAAATTAAAGGCAGAGAACACTAAAGAAAATAGTAGACAGGAACAAGAAGAAAGAATACTGAAAGCAAGTGGGAAATTCTGAGTGTCTGGGAGATCCTTGTTTAGCAGGACAAATTAAACTGGGTAGCACTGAAATATCTGTGCAGTGTTTGTTTGACATAGCCTCAAAATTGTGGATTTACTGTTGTTCCCTAAGACATGGGCACTGACTGTGAGCCCTGGTACACCAGCTGCAGTTAAAATGAAGCATCCACATTGCAAAGCAACAACAGGTAAGGAACCAAACACTGCTGAAATGGGAAAGGTCATCTTTCTGGGAAGGAGCCAGTCGGATAAAACCTGTGGAATGGCTGACCCTTGGAACTGAAATCCTGCCATAAAGGATCCCCTTAATCCAAACTTAGAGAGTTGAGAGCGGAGTGCCAGAGCAGTGACTGTAGGAAAGACAGAAGGAGCACAAAATTAAACTGCTTTATTCACAAATGTAAGCATGGGCATAGGATAAAGGATAGGAAGACCAAACATGCTGCAGTCAAGGCCAACCTGAGCAGCCCAGGAGGAGCCACTGAGGGCACAGCAGCTCCCTCCCTGCAGGGATGTGTGGGCAAAGGGACCTGGGGAGAACACGGCCGAGTTCTCCAGCGCTCTGCAGGGCAAATGCAGCCTGGGGACACCAGGAGCAGCTCTTCCTTCCATGGGGCAGTGTACTGGGAGGATCCAGCCTCACAGCTCCATGTGTACCAAGCTGCAGGAGCAGCCCAGCAAGGTGCTCTGTCAGCACGAACCTTCCCAGGGATACTGTTCGAGCATTCTATTGTTCACCAGACAGTGCCACTTTTGCCATCTTTGCTCACTAAACTCTGTGCACAGCTTTGATTAGAAATAAATCCCAGAAATTCCAGATATCTTCCTAACTGCTATATCATGAACATATGCTGGGACAACTGCAAAAAGGCGTCAGCTGCCACTGGGAAGCAGGTCCATGCTTCCTGTTTTGTTTTGCATGTCTCTACAAAGAAGAGCAGATTAAAAATTCTACTTAAGGAAGGCCTTACCCATCATTTACTTTCTTACCCTGGTTTACCTATGACAAAATTGACTCCTGGAAGATGTTCTACACAGAGGTGCATTTGAAGATTTTCTCCCTTAAATTTCACTTTTTTTTCTTAACACATTTTTTATCTCCATGCTGGGTCTTCCCAATGCTTTTTGGTGAAGAGACAGATGTTCCACCACAGCAAAGCAGGGAGGGAGACAAGAAGATGTAATGTCAGAAGAGGCAATCCCCAGGGAGGCTGCAGGTCAGCACACTCAATGCTCCTTACTCCTGTGAACAGAGAATGAATCCCTGTCTCCTCCATGACACAGAAATACCATGGCCACCTTTGCTACATGTTCATTCAGACCCTTAGACCTGAGAAGCCTTTTACAAAGGAACCTTGGGAAAGGTTTATCGAAGGAAAAAAACCTTTTTTGCCCTTTAACAACTATCCAAATGCTCTAATTGGAAAAGTTTATTTTCAATATATGCTGTTCACATTCCTCATACTGGAAAGGATGGCTGATTAAAAACTTCAGGAAACAGAGACCAACTTATTGTTTTCCTTGGGAGAAAAATTATCTTGGTTTCAATGCTATACATAAATATATAAAGAAAAGGCTTTATGGTTTGGATTTTAAGTCCAAAGCAGTAGAGCTTTGTTCAGCATTTCTTTTGCTGTATACACTCAAACAGTGGTCTCTTACAGTATTCAAAGCTAATCACTTTTTTATATTCATCTCTTCTAGTTTCCCTACTAACAAAGTTCTATCTCAGTATCCTAACAAACATTTAGACAATATATAGTTATGGTGGGATTTTTATGCCACTCAGTGTAAACCTGTAAACATTTCTTGAAAATAAGAAAGAACCCCCTCTATATCAAGATTATTCTTCCATTTTCTCATATTTCTTCATCAGCAGTTTCAAATCCTAGAGCACTACAGGTACTATAGTATCAAAGCAAACAAGCAAAATTAGATCTCTTTTTATGGAAATCAACTCATTTTGATCTGAAATTATTCTAAAATATTTGAATCGAAATGTTTTCTTACACCTTGGCTCTTCATAAGTCTTTTACCTAAACCAGTGTTACTAATTCAATTCTACCTACTTAAATTACTCCTCTGAAAATAGGCATCCATAACACTTTTGCACAGGAAATTGAAATGCACTTGTCTCAGATGATGTTTAGTACAAGGCACTTAAATTTCCTGCACTTTTAAAGATGTAGCCATGGTAGCTTTGTGTCAGGCACCAGAACTAAGAATTCTCATTCAAACCTGCAGCAATCTTCATCTTTTTTCACCAAAAGCATCAATCCATCGTGCCTCCATGGTGGGAAAACAGGCTTTATCTGATGTGTTACAAAGGATTCAGAGCAGAACTGATAGTATACAGCTGGGATATTCTGGGAACACGTGTTGGGAACACATGCTGGGATTCTGGGAACAGCAGGGAACACACATGTAGATTGACAACCACTGTGGTTAGTTTATATGGTTCAGGGCAAAACTCGAAGCCAGAGTTGTGTAACCACGCACAGCTCCAGACTCCACTCACTGCTGGGAACCATGTCAGAGACCATGCCTCTGCTTCTGAGATCAAGGAATTAATTTTGAAGCTTAGCTGCTCTTTTAAGGTATTTGAAAAGTATGTTAGAGCTTAAATATCTACAGCTCTAGCATAATGTTTGGAAGTAGATTTGTGTGGTTTTCATTCACACTGCATGTATTTGTTTCATTGATAATGGGATATTTTTAATACAATTAGATTAAAATCTTTTTTGCTTTTCTGAGATCTTGACGCCTTTGCTGTCTGCTTCACAAGTATAAAGAAAATGAAGTCTAAATAACAATGGAAAAAATCATCTACATTCAAATGACTAACTGAAGATTGATAAAATGAAATGCATCCACAGTCAAGTAACCACAGTGAGTTTAAATTCTCGTGTATGTCACCTTTATTCCATGCCTTAACAAAAGATTTCTGGGAACATTTCCCTCGTCTGTCCACTAAGGTTGAGATAATGTGCAATATACCTGCTTTATTCCTGAGTCAGCAGATGTTGTTGTTTATTTTTTGGTAATAAAGAATAAATTAGAATTATTAAAGCCAGGCTGTATGCTTACAGAATTTATTATGCAACCAATCAAATTCCAAATCCTCCATCTTTAAAGATGTATTTAAAAAATACTAAATGTGGCTCCTAGCTGCTCAGCTTTTGACTTCAGTGCCACAGAATTCCCTTGTGCTTATTTTTCTTAATATCACTGATTGCAGAACTCAGTACAGAACCCCTGTTTACTGATATATGTGAAACTTTTCTTTGATGCAAACAACCTTCTACACTATAATTGTGAGTTACACAACCTAAAACTTATTTGTACATTAAGGAATCTCAAATTTTTCTCATTCTTATGAGAATACATACAATCCAATACGTGGAAGTTTTACTTGTCATAAAACCCAAATCATAATATATATTAGCTGCAAACAGGAAATCTATGAAAAAGGTTCTCCCAGCATATACTACCTGAAACAGAAATCAAAGGGGGGGAAAAATTAAAAGAAAGCTTCAGTAGAAATTTATGGTAAAATAACCTTAAAAGAGTATTTATCTTTCTGAAGAGATGATCATCCTAATTATTATGGATGGATTTGAGATAAATTCTGTATGTCTGAGTTGGTTCAGACATGGCAAAGCACTTAAAGCCCAGGAGATATTACTGTGTTTGCAGCAAGCAAAAGTCTCGAAACACAGCAGTGCTGCTCATTAGTGCTTGTGAGAGATGTGCACTCAGTTTGTTAATTCTCAAAGAAGGTGCTGCATGTACTGTTATTTTAGTCAATGAAAAAGCTTTCCTGAAGAGCTTCAGATCCCACAACTGCAAATTCCATAGGAGAGCCTTGATTCTGTATAAGAATCTCTGCTCAGAATGAGCCCAGAGCTCTGCCATGGGCTGACCCTCACACCACATATCCAGCTCTTAACAACTGCATTTCCAAGTTTTTCTTTCTTGGTCTTCTGCAGCACAACCACAAGACCAATACTCGAGGAAAAAAAGTACGTGTTTATCCTCCAACTCATCTGTACACAACATCCACATGTTACACGGTGTAGTGACTTACCAACACAAGGTGGTGCTCTCTTCTTAGTAAACAGCTCCAATTCTGGTTTACGGCTTCGGTGTTTTGGAGAACTCCGAGCAGTTTTCAGAGGCATTTTTCCCCCAGAACCAGAATTTCATGGATGTCAGATGTCAGACATTTAAATAATTACTTAAGCACTTTCTTTATTTTTTTCCCCCTAAAGATGTTTTGCTGAATGAAATGACACTTTTCACTACATTTATCAATTCTCCCAGTCTGCCTGCAGATCTCCCACTGTCTTCCAGTCTCTCTAGCTGCTTTCTCATCCAGCCCACCAGCTGGATGTCAACAGGACTTAAGACTTGCAAAGGAGATACACAAGCTGTTTTCTCAGAGGCTGCTAAAAACCCCAACGAGATCTATTTCTTATTTTTTTATCAGGTGGTAAAAGATAATCAGAGACACTTCATGAACAAGGTTTTCTCAGCATACTCAGTTTCCACTATCAGAATCTATACACTAGATGAGCTCCAACCCAGACACCATATTAAAGATCCAACAGTGGTTTGTTTCCTATTTCTTTTACTAATAATATATACCAATATTACAGCTTTTTTATTTCCCTCCTAGGAAAACACTGGTAGGCTTTCATGCCAGAACTTCCAAATCAGCTCCAAAAACATCAATCAATTCTGTCCATCAAAACAAGTGCATGTGCAGCACTTTCAGATGAAAAACCAGAGCAAAACAAAGCAATCCCACTGCTGTTTACAGAAGCCTTTCTTTCAGATGAAAATTAATATTCAGAGCAAGTTCAACCATATATTTTACCCAGGTTTTGAATTTTTTAGGGTTATATATTTGTCTAGCAACAACAAAATTGACACATCAGTGGTGGAGGTCAGCCACATACAGGACTCTGAGAACTCTTTGGGTTTCAGTGTGGTTGAGATCAATAGAAACCCTTGCACCACCTTGGAGCAGCCGCAGCCTTTTACGTCAGTACACACAAAATCACAGGTGCCAAACTAATTCCCAGTCTCTTACAGGTCATCCTGACCTTGGGAATACTGGCCATCTGTGGGAACCCTCCCGGAGCTGCAGGATACAAATCACACAGGTACACCTTGTTAACTATATGAAAATCAGTGCATCTACTCCCTTGGGCAGACACCAGTGGTGGAAATTTCCTACTAGAAACTGCATCCCTGCCCTGTGCAAAAGGGTATGCTACATAGTGGCTGACTACCTTTCCCATCACCTCCATAAATTTCATGGCAAACTAGAGACAGTGGAAATCCCAAAGCATAAAGCAAGATAAACATTTTCTCATCTCTTCCTTAGAAGTGCACCACAAGAACAGCAAGCATATGGGAAATTAGTTAATTTATAAAGACCTGTGTTACATAAACATCTCTTTAATCAGATTACTCTGGTGCCACGGGATTGTGCCATGCTTTATTTCCTCAAAGGACACACTGTTCGGTTACTATAGCATTTCTATATCTGGATTAATTAGAAACGGAAATGTGGATACAATTAAGTTTGAAATTAAACATTCTGTGTAGGAGGGAAGATAATCACTGCTTTAGAATGATCTGGCTGCTCCAACCTGTGAAACATCTAGCTATTCTCTCAATTAATTGGAACAGTACTGTGTGTTCTCAGAGCCTGCTAACCGTGGCACTCTGTACTGAGTGTCTGTGGACACACTGCTTCTCTGACCTACTATTTGACCTGCATTATTTGATGATAATAATAGTAATTAACATCCCTACACAATTCTTGATGTCAAGCATAGTACTTACACTTTTAAATTACTCTGGTCTGCTGCACCTCTTCTTCTGGCTGCCCTGGATTCACACCTCCTGCTGTGTTCATCAGTACATCCTGAACAAGGAAACTGAAGTGTCAGTGAATTCAGGCAAAGTTCTCCTCTGATTCACAGCAGAATTTATTATGAATTTTGATTTCCATTAAGAAGGATCTTTAAACAGGATGTTCTCTCAGGAAAGGACGAGTCCTCTTCCCCAGTCCTGGCTCACGTTGAAAAAGAATGTGTGAAAAGTGACCAAGGTTCAAGACCTTAGGGAGTGGGTTAGTATTGATGCAATTCTGTGCACAATAATATCAATTTTTCTCTCAACAGAAAGCAGAATAAACTTTGTGCTTTATCTTAACAGGAAGATGTGCAACATTCTAGGGGCTGCAGCAACAAGAACTTAAAACATCTCAGGAGGGGCATCAGCAGCACACACAGATCTTATGATCCAGTGAGCAGGCCAGGAAGACAGAAGTTCTGACTCTGTGGAAGGTCTTAAAGTTCATTATCTAAATGCTTGCTTCCTTTTAACCTTCTGACCAGCTGTGACTATAGGGAGCTTATATTCTCCCCACCTCCCAGTACAGTGGAAAAGAACAGATCCATAGGGTTGAGAGAGCACACCAAGACTGGGAGGACACACAGACTGTTCAGGCTTCAGATTCAAGGCAGTAAGACAAAATCTTTCCTTCCTGATAACACTGGTGGAGATATTCATACTAAAATGCACAAGAAAAGCTGGGTTCTCCAAGGGAACTGTGCAAGTAATGGGTCATTGGGAAATTCAGAACCATCACAGCAAAGAATTTTCTTCCTGTGCATAGACAGAGATCAGCTCTGTTTGACAAGCTGAGAACAGAAGTCTCTATTGTGTGCATTATAATTGAAATACCAGAATAGGTGAGGGCTAAAAACACCCCAAATTGGATAATGAAAAATACAAACAAAATTTACACAAGCTCTCCATAGAAAGTTTTCATGTAGAAATGCAGCTCAAAGTTTAAATCTGATTTTCACATTTTAGAACATCCACTGCATACGTTCAAGTAAAACAAACAAAAATTAAAAGACAATGGAAAATTATCCAAACTGTGTAATTAGAACACCCTGATCTTCTTATTGCCAAGCCCTTGGCTTTAACTACTAGACCACATGTCTCACCCCCTAATTAATGCGTAAAATCAATGTTATAAAATTTTCCAAATCTTCTTTTCTTTTTTTTTTTAATAAAGCTGAGGTGGAGATTTCCAGTGTCAAGCAATTAGAAGGGTCTTAATCCACTCAGATACCTTCCACAAGGCTTAGCATATGGCAAGTACATTTTCCAGTCTACTTGTTTGGCTTGTTGCTCTTATTTTCATTTATACCTTACTTTTTATCTTAAATTTTTCACCTTTTGTAACCTTAGTCACAAGTCAGCTTCACTGAGGATGGGAAAGGACTTAATGGTCTCCTACAAAGTTACAGTGTAAATGAAGCAGAGATTCTCTTACGAGCCTCCATCACCTACATTTCAGAGAGGGGTTTATGCATCAAGTCTGTAAACAATCCTGGGAACCTGCATAAGGAGAAATTCTGTGCCAGAAGACTGCAGCACGTTCCCCTCAAAGTGTTTAGTGGTTATTTGTAAACATGAGAATGACAGGAATAACAATGATAGAGAGAATTTAAATATCACCATGGAAATATTTACAAAAATACAGAAGGAGAGGAGAAAAAAAGCTTCTGTGCATGTTTGTCATGAAACTGCCAACTGATACTCTCATATGCAAATGTTTTTAGAATACAAAATAGGAACAAAGAACAAGCTCCTGAAAGTGTAAAGTGTATTATTGAATCAGTGGAACAGTGAAGAGTCTAAATTATAGAATAGTTTCCTTTTATAACCCTGGCACCCGTTTGCAAGGCACAGGCCTCATTGCAAAAGTTTCCAGTTTATCAGAAGACTCCCACTTGTGGCTATCAATCTATGTAGAGCATTTTTGTTTTAAAGTTTCAGGATGATCAGGTAATCTTCATTTCTTTAAACAGAGAAAGCCCAACCCAACACAGCCTTACTTTTGCCAACTCAAAACAAGCACAGGTTTTAAGATGAACTAAAAGTCTCTTAAACAAGGTTACTTATCCCAAAAAAATGCAAAGGCACATTATTACTGTGCCTATGATGGGTTCCAGGAGAAATTTGGTGGAGATTATCAGAAAATGAAATGTGACTATGGATTTTGCAAAAAACTTCCCGAACCACACAAGTGTGGTGACAAGACCAGTGGTGTTTACAGCAGCTCCAACACATTTCATCCAACGACACCTTTTCTATAAAGTTTAAAAAAACCCTAGTTTTCCCAGGGGCTCACTATAATACTTGAGGAAAACCATTTTTCCAAATGGAAAAATTCAAATTTCTCAGAAGAAAAATTCAGCAAGTCCAAGGAATTCATAATCTTTACTCCCTATGATACTTTAGACATCCCTGCTGCCTGTGCTGCTGTTTTCCTGCCTCTAAATCACAGGGAGCACAGGAATACTGGCTGAAGCATTGTCTGAGCTCTTTCAGAAAACTCATGCCTACCATTTCCTGGGGTCACCAAGGAATTACAGCAGATGCTATCAGGAAAGCTCCTACTTAGGAGACCACATATCTGCAAACATCAGTTCTCAGGACAACAATGAGAAAAAAATCTTTAGGAATCATCAACCTGAAGGTTTTCCCATCTGAAGTTGTATTTGAAGTTAAGCAGTCGCTTTCTGCATATGGCACAATCTGTTTTGTAGTTATTTTGATGTTTAAGCTCAGCATTACCACCATGATACATAAACCACATCACTGAGTTCTGAGGATGGGGGACTTGGAGTGGCTCTGCCGTTTGCTACTCAGTTATCATCATCTTGGGTTTGGAAGAAAACGGAAAGTTTGTTATATATCTCTTAAGAAACAATTCTCACGATCAGAAGGCAGCAGACACAAATAGATCTACTCACACAGGGCTGAGAAATGAAGGAACATATCAGATCTAAAGCACAGCAGGCACCATTTTCCTGGTGACCTTTTCCTTGCAGCAAAGCGATGGCCCTGGTGAATAAATGACCAATTTGGGTCTTTTTCATTTAACTGATTTTTTGCCATTTGGGGGCTCCAGACCTGTTCCTTTCTCCCTGGGAAGGTCTGTCCCTGCTGTGAGTGGCTCCCTTGGTCAACAGCAGGAGGTAAGGCTGGTGGCAGCTGCCTGAAGAGAGAATACAACAACCTATTACTGCTTCATACAGGAACAGCAGCCACCTCCGATTGTGTGAAGAAAGAGAAGGAACACTTGTTTCACCCTCAGCAATCCCCCCTATTTCATCCCTACCTATAAAAGTTATTCACACAGCTCCTACTGAGCCATGCAATCTCCAGTGTCCTTACAACGCTCCTGCATTGCAGCAAAGCATATCGTACCTTTGTGCTCATCAAAACTTGAGGCACTGAAAAATAAGGTTGCTCAAGGTAACAAACAGTTCATAGTCCAGAAAACACACTCTGTATTTGGAAAAAAAATCTTAAAAAAAAAAACCAAAAAAAACCCACTTACTTTTACAAACTCCCCAGAAAATTTTCAGTTCCAACAAAGTTGATCAATGCACAAAACAACCCAGTTGTTACACTTCTCTAAGTCTTCATATTAAAATACTTGCAAAGCTGAGCTGAAAAATCAGTCAGCCATCTTGCAGTAGATCAGACTGGTAGCAAGACTAGATTTTATTACTGAACTTCCAATACAAAAATTCCCGGAGAAAGCTCTTCTACAACTTCCACTTGCTTCATAGCAGCCACAGCCTCTACAGCACTTTCTGGAGACTCAAATTTGTGAGTATACCAGTATCTCAGTCTGAAGAAGGGAAGACAGAGGATGGAGATGAGTTTCCTACAAATGAAACTCTATCTGAAAAAAATTTATAGTCCCTAGAGGCTTAAGGGAATTATCAGGCATGAACTCCAGCATTTCTAAATCATCAGGGCAGATATCACGTTACTTTGGTGTGGCTATGCAATGGAAGATGGGTTTAAGGAGTTTATATTAGTCTCTACCTAAGATATGGAGATAGCAAATACCAACTTCATTTGATCTGCACAATTAGTTTCAACCCATCTGCAATGAGAAGACTCATTTTACCTTGATGCTACTGCTATTTTATATGATCCTAGCACCCTGACTTTCAACATCAGAACATAGGAAAAACAGGCACAAAAATTCATGATTTTAAAAAATATGTGAAGACCATGAAACATTTATCATTAATTTTGCATTACTGCTTCATTTGAGATCACTGTTTTATGGCAAGTATCAAGTTTTGCCTTGGCAGAATATGCAATAATTCAAGACACCAGTTCCACATTAAAAAGTAGCAATTTTTTTTGTTACCAGTTTCCTCATAATAATCTTTAGAGAGAATATTATGTAAAGTGTGGAACTTGTTATTTATTTTTAAGTTATATTTAGCTAAATAAATAGAGAGCTAAATATATCAAGCTAAATAAAGCACACGTTCAAATACTGTATATACTGTAATTACACCCACTAATTTCATGCTTTTGGTCATGCATTTAGCTTAAGTAGTTGTAATTACACATTTAAGACATGTAATCATATAATTATTAAGATTCACAATTCAATTATATAATTAATGTATGCAAATACATAGATCTATCCTGTGACATTGATTTTAAGTAGAATACCCCACATATTCTGAGGGGAGTTCTGCTTAAAAATTCATTATGCAATACAGCTTGCAAAGAACTACACTGACAGAAAGAAGGCAGGCCCACTGTCATGATTCTATGGATATCTGTGTGAAATTTAAATAAAAATAGATAGATAGATAGATAGATAGATAGATAGATAGATAGATAGATAGATAGATAGATACATAGATACATAGATAGATACATAGATACATAGATACATAGATAGATAGAAGCTATACACACACACAGAGAGTCTCAAAATCTCTGGACTGAAACTGAATTCTGCCAGGAGAACACACTCAGGCAATGCTATTTACGTTGCTAGGTACTATAAGTCAGGAACAGATATAACCAAACTATTTCCATGCTTCCTCTAGTAGGAACCTCTGAACCAGAGCCTATCTCATCATCAATTAGCACAACGTGGCTCTGATCTTTGGTGGTGTTCTATCACAGGTTTCCCACTCCACAGTTAATAAATAGCATTTATAACCTGGTGAGCAACACCTCTGCAGGTGATCTCCATTATTTTCAAAGTATTCTCTTCTACCATTGCTGAGGAATAACATAGCTAGCCTTGAAGAGGATTTCATCTCTTTTTGAAAGGTTACCAATAGCATTTCTCTACTGGCAGTATTTCAAAGAGAAACTACTGCTTCTCTCTAAGACACTGCAGCTCTTTGGAGAAGGAAAGGCTCTTCTGATGTACTGTAATACAGAAACATTGTGTGTTCTGTCTGAAAAACCAAACCAAAGTGAGAGGTCTTGAGGGTTCTCACAAAAATAGGATGACATATTTCTATTCCCCCAAAATGTCCACCTTATCTTCACACAGCACAACCAACATACCTTTGTTTTCTCTAATTTCAGGGGATTTTGCCATGTGATACTCAAGTACTGGAGCTGCTGCTGCAAGACATGTTCTGCAACAAACCACAGAAAGATCTTACACTGGATGTATTTATTCATCTTCTTTTTCTGCTAACCACACACCTTGTTGTTAAACACTTTAATTGATCAGCTTAGGTTTAGCCTTGATGCAATGGTGGAAGACAGCATCAATGGTCTGAGGGTAGGACATTTCATAGATCAGACCCATTCCCAGCCTACACCTTTTCAGTTTTCCCCCTGGCCTTTCCTCAGCACCAGCTTACAAAGAGTATTTCTAACTAGATGTTGTCAAGTTCCTGCAGTGGCTATCTTTTAACAATTGGTGTACTGAATACTTCAATTTCTTTTTGGTGTTATTTGGTTTTAGAAAATTGGTTACATTACAAAACAAGCAAACTCACAAAGTCCAGAAAACAGCTTTTTTTTTTGCATGTGTCTTTGTTGGCCAATCGTGGTGAAGCATCTCTTTTCTATCTGCCTTAAGGAAAAGGTAGGAGTTCCCCTGTTCTCTTCACTTTTCCCTGATATTGCTTAACAAAATCTGAAGCTCCTTCTCTAATGAATGTTCCCTGCTTACACACACACTCACAACTCTCTCTCCACATTAAACATTTAGGCTAGCATTTCAGAATTTTAAGCTTGGTACAGGGAGGCAAGGGCTCCTAAGCAGAACCAGTCTTCACTTCTGACCCAGCAGGTCAAAGCATATCCCAGAGGCATGTACACACATTTTATTATCCTGTTCAATGCTGTTGTCATAGCAATTGATCACTGCAAACAGGAAAGTCATGAAAGTCATTAAATGTTGTAATTTAGACATATAAGGATTTTGCTGCTGTGGGAAAATCTAGCACTAGACTAAAATAGCATGCAGCAAATACCTTCTAACATAGAAGACAACACATTGCAAGGCACTAACTGCAAATTTTCATATGAACTTTCACAAAAAGAGTTTAGAAAAACACAAATGCACAAAAACTCATGCCAGTTTGGAGCCTGTTTTGGTAAACTTGAGCTGCCTTGATACAGAAATCAGTGATGCTATAGATTACTTACACTATAACACATTTATTGTTGCTGCCCCAAGTGGCATTAAGATGAAAGACATTTGCATACTGATGGTACAAAATTATTTATTTCTAATGAGAAATAGTGGATATAGTATAATAGCCTAACATACTAATCTCATCACCAGCTCCAGTGAATCAAATTTGAGCCCAATGCTGAAGTATATGCCATGTCTTCTAAACAAAGATATTTTGGTGTATCTGCACCATTTCATGTCATTTCCAGCATTCAGCCTGGCCCATTTCTCCCTCCAGCCCTCACCCTTCCTGCCTCACAGACCAGCCAGGATGAAAGAAAAGGAGAATGTTCATGGCAGCTCCTAATCCACAGGGCAGCACCATTCTCAAGAGCCTGCCTGTGAAAAGAGTTGACCACTGCATACAGACTCCAAGCTCTGCCCCCATGAATGTTTGATATCCCAATGTTTGATAATGCCAAGAGCTGCTAACAAACCTAGAGAAAAAGTCTGACCAGTGAAGGTCTCACAAGGAGATTGACCAGCAGTGACCTTAACCTGTGATGCAGTCAATGCCCTGAGCAGCAGAGCCTGTGTGAGCTTCTCCCTCACATGGCAGGGGGATGGTGTCATCTCCTCTAAAACTCTTCACCAACATTTGGCAAGAGGAAGACAGGTTTGTATCTGCTTCAAAATTGGACAGCAACACCAAGATGTATTCAATTAAGGTGTCGTGTCCCATCTCAAGTGTAAAAGGAGAAATGAAGTAGTACAATAGCATTTCACAGCTGATAATTGTGTTTCTGCCTGATTTGCTCTAAATACACAGACAGAACAGGCTCAGTGTTACAGGCAACCATTAATTACCTGTTCTATAACCCAAGTGCATATTTTTCTTCAGTGTTTTATAGCTAAGGTCCTAACCCTTACCATACAAGAATTGCACGTACAATTGCAACTCTTACGTTTAGGTAAGCTAGTAACTCTACTGCCACAACCAAAAACTTTCTTGTTCATTTAGGGCAGACACTTCATTTCATTGCCAGCATACTTAAAAGTAACTAAATTACCCCAAAGAGAAACTCCAAATGAACTTTCAAATTCATATAAGAGCCTTTGCCAACCATGTATTTTCAATTATACAGTAAGTTGTTTCATGGCATAACTGCTGCTTTTTTCATTGATTAGTAGATATTTTTGCTTGTATTAAATTGTTCAAGGGCAGAATACATCATGATGAGAATTGGATTTCAGAAAGTTTACCTCATCACATTTTGAAAATCATATGTAATATAGTTAACATTATACTTTTTTATTTCCCTTCATGTCTCTAAATTTTGACAAGCAATTGACATGAATGCAAATGCTGAACTGTTTCCTGCTACATATTTGTGATAACCATTTACATCTCTAGAGCACATAACTACTTTTCACTGAGAGTAATTTTGGCAGAAGTAGCAGGCCTGTGGATTGACCTACGAAAATGTGAATTCCCATTATGTTTATGGGGCTCTGATGAATACAAAGCTAGAGCTACTTAAAACAAGACTACACAAACACAATCCTTTGAAGGGAGGGAACATTTTGGAACTCTTTTACTCAACAGAGTACTTTTGCTAGAGGACCATGAATAATTATTGTCAGACAGCAGGAATAATGCCACATAAAACAGCTCTGAAAAAATTGCTTACAAAAATGCACACATTAATTTATTACAAGCAAAGAGCTAGGTGTAAAAGCAAATAAAGAACATTCCTGTTAACAGAGAATTTGACTTTGAAATAATTTCATTATTTAGCTTAAGGTATTCTCCTATAGAGGTGTTCCTTATACAGAAAACTAAATCTCTGATCTTCTAAAAAAGGACAGGCTACATACAGCCCCTTACAGTAAATGGGTGAAGACACAAGCTTATGTGTTTCACAATGCTGTGTTTGAGTCTTTCCCCAAGGAATTGTCTTTCAAAACATTGTCATGTGCCAAAATTAAAAATATTCACAGTCTGTCAACACAGTAACCTGAAGTTAAAAAAACATTTGTACACACTCAAAAAGCCCCAAACAAACCAAAAATCCCCGCAAAACACCCCCTCCCACACCAACACAGTATGACGTTACTAAAGTGATAACTAAATGCAAACTGATCCTGACAACATCAGTGAAAATATATTGAGATAAGTCTACACAGAATTACAATTGAATATGTTGTATTTACAGAAATTATGTGTTTGCTTGCAATTCTGATAAAGGCATGGCAGCTGAGACTGCTCAGAACACTTCTGAAGCTATTTATTTTTAAAATCCACAGTGTTAGCCTTAAATTTTTTTCTCCTTTTGTTGTTCAAGCCATTTTATGTTGTGGGTGACTTGAACAGGTGAAACAAGGAAACAGTAAGTCAAGCAACAGGAACTCATAACCACTTACGTCTGGGGAAATACACCTTTTTCAGCCTTCAAATCAAGGGCTTGAGGTTTCAAGGTTGGTGTCATATAATTCAATAATTATATGAATCATTCAGATTCAGTTTGATATTTTGTAACTTTAGAGCTATCATCCTCATCAAAACAATCCCACGCTAAGAGAAATAACACAGGGAAAATGACATAGGGATAATCTTATCAAAACTTGTTTCCTTCTGTGAGAGTAAGGAACCCTGTGATGGCCCCTCCTCTTTCCCTGTTTCTCCTTACAGGAGGTAAAAGCACCTTGGAAATGTTAATCCTCCTACAACACTTGATTTTGCTGTAGGAATCATTAGGTTTTCCCTCATTAACACAGAACCTGTGTTAATTAGATATCAGACTTGGCAATTTTTGCTGAAGAATTTTGTTTCTACCCTGGCAATTCACCACAAAAGTGATGTTGTGTCTTGCTGCCACAGGTTCCATCACTAATTATGTAATTACTATTACCTGTCTCCCCCTGCCTGACCCCAAATTTGGCCTATTTTCAGCCTGAAGTCTGAGCTCCTCAGCATTTCTTAACTACAGAAGGGCTTTAAGCACTGCATATTCTTGTAGATTTACTGAAATTATTGAAAAAAGGAGGAAATAGTCAAGATTTTCTTCACAAATCATACTTAGATTTTTATGAAGTCAAAGTCCAACTCTCTAGGCTCCTAAGTAATTCCAAAGTCTGCTCTTCTTTTTTCCCCCCTTATCTCACTAATATCACTCATATTTAAAAATTAATGATTCTCCTCTTGCCAGTGCTTTTTTAGGAACCTTCAACAAGAACAGACTCACTCCATTTCCATGTACAATCGCTGAGGATTGGCGTCTCTTATTAAAAACGTGTGAAATAGCATCTCCCTGCTTCTACCTCAGTTATACAACCTGACAGAAAAAACATTCCTAAATTCACATCTGTGAAAACAAGTCTAAATTTCATCATATGGAACCAACAAAGGAGCACTGCCACTGCAAACTTGTGCAAAAACTCTCAGAAATGTCTGTCTGAAAATGCTCTTGGATTTGGAGTAATCTTATGGATTAAGGTTTTCCATCTAAAAAACACGATGAAACACAATGTTCCCTTCCAAAGAGCCTGCTCTCTTCTCCCTAATAGCCAGGGTAAATGTGTACCTCTTACAAGCACATCAACTCAAACAGAATGCAGAGGCAAAGCTGAGATCCACAGGGGATGGGAGTTATCCGCTCCCCAGGGCGATACGTCCTCCAAGTCACCGACTGCTTATTCCCAGGACCACTCTCTAGCAAATTCCCACCAATCTTCTCAGGCAGTGAGGCCCCCCGAGGGTCTCTGTGACATTGTGCATTTTATCCCATTGTCCTGCTGCTGTTGTTTGTTTGCTGCTGGTGCATCTCTCAAAGCAGTGCACACAGTCTGACGACAAAGCAAGAGCACACCGCTCTCACCGCCTGCTGGTTTCCATGAACACTCCCTGCTCTCATTTGTTTTAGAAAAGACCCTCTTCCTTTACTCTCCATTGAATTTTTCAGGATACAGCTTCCAAGCACTGCTCTGAATTTCTCTATGTGATTTAGAAAGCCTTTTGAAGTTGCTTTTATTCTTCCATTAAAGATTCACCTCTTTGTATCATTGTCCTGTAAAAAATTTGGATTGACTCTGATAGCCCTCAATAAAATACCATTTCACCAGCCCACAAATCCTTCCAGCTCTTCTGCAGACATTGTCCAGTTTTTCATCTTTTGGAGATCTTAACCCCAGACAGAGATACGGTATGTAAGTATTTATTAGTTACTTGAATCCTTCTTCTCAAAAGTAGTTTTCTATTTGCACCAAAATAAGAGTAAAGGCAACACAACCACTTGTACCCCACCAATCTTTCTCTATGAAGTTTACTTCAATAATCATAAGGCTTAATTGCTTACTCTGTCAGCCAAGCCTTTTGTAGAAAATTATCAATTCATAATTCACTCTCAATTTAAACACAGGATGTTTATTCTTCCCTTTTGTCACATGAAAACTTCAGTTAAGCTCAATATAATTGTCTGTGGCACTACAGAATCCAGCTCTGTTGTATAGAGCTACAAGCTATAGCAACCATCTATTATCACAGTACAATTAAATAAACACTTCATCTACATCCAAATAACACAGCACGTTCTGTTTTTCTAGCACAGCAGAGTCCAGTAATCCCTGACGTCTGAGAGTACTTTATAATAAAAAACCCAGAAACCTAAGTAACATTAATAATTACAAGTATTTCCTTCATTCCACTTACTCACAGAGGCAAAACATTACATTTGAAGAGCTGAATAAAGAAAAATATTGAATTATGCTTCCACATGTGAAGCACACAGAGCTTCAATGGTGTTAGCATTAAGAACAAGAATTTTATGGAAACACTGTTCTTGAAATGCATATTGAAATATGACCCTTATTTTTTCCTTCATTACTCTTTTCACTTGCCTTGCATAACTCATATAAAGTTTGGAGAAGCCTGAATTACACTCTTGGCACAAAGATGCTGTCTTCCCAGAACATGAGTGATGACCACATAAATTTTGAAATAAGGACTATTTAACATCAATAAGACCAACAATGGCTATTTAAATATCAAACATGAACAACTTATGCAGTCAGTCCTGCCCTAATTTCCACCTGACTTTTTAAACAACAATCGCAATGAATAAAAATGCAGATTATTTGTTAATGGTTTTATCTGACTACATACAGTCACTATTTTTTCAGGCCTTTTGTTGATATTTAAAGGACAGAAAGTACTTTAAATTATACCCATTATTGATGGGAATTTTTTAAGCACTACCCCATCTGAGCTGGACATTGTGAGGCACTGCCTTCCCTGACAGAGCCTCCTCTCCTGGCCAGCACTGCAGCACTGGGCACACAGTGGGATGGTCCCATATGGCCACTGCTGTGCACTTACAAAATTGGATGCATCAAATAATGTCATAAATGCTCACATTTCACACTGGCAGCCTACCTGAATACTGGACCGCTGTGCTGACATTAGGAAATGTGAAATAGATAGGGACATGGAATTTATTCTTTTGTTTTTCAAGTCACAGCTATTAAATTCAAAAGAAAGCAAGTTATGAGATTAGTGACAGGCAATCACAGTGACTTGTTTAAGAGGACAACTCTGAAAGACTTTTTAATTCAGGGAGAAGTAGGTGTGAATAAATCACATAAATCATGGATATCGTTGTTTCAAGAAGACAAGTCATGTTCATTTTTAACTAATGCAAATACAAAATCATAATACAATCTATTTATTACTTCCCCTGTATCTAGTACCCACTTGAAAAATGCTCAGCAAACTTCAGGAGGAACAAATCCATGCTATGTATCACTTTCAGGAAAAGGGTAAGTTTAGACTCCATGAAATCTGCATTCGCATTCATCCAAGAGGATGCTGTCTGCAGGGAAATGCTAGGAAACTACAAATTGTTAGCATTAATTGGAAGAGTGTTACTAACAGAAACCACAGCTACAGTACAGAGAGACAACATTTACCCAAGCAGATGTGATCACTTTGGGTGTCTGGTAATACCTAGGTTTTCAAAGTTATTAAAAATAAATTATTATATCAGTCAGTTACATAAAAATATTATTTTAGTAAATGAGCTCAGCTCTAGACTTAAAGAAAGTAATTAAAACAGAATAAAAACTGAATTAGTTGATCTGAATGATAACAATGCTATAATATATATTATATACTTTTAACAAGAAAGAACTTGTTCAAGACCAAACTTCTTTGTGTTATAAATGACTTTTTAGAAGGCTATGGGTACATCTTGTTACAGAATAAAAATCTAACATGTGCAGACATGCAGTCTCAAAATGGTCCTCAAGACCAGAACAGGACATTCACACCAAGAAACAAAGTCCCATAAATTTACCAGCCCTTGCCTGGTACCCTACAGGCACAGCAGATTCCACAACTCAAAGGATAAAGAGCAGACAACTGTGGGCATCATTCAGCTTTAGTAATGATCAGAGGCTAAGAATAACAAAGAACATTGCATCTCTCAACAGTAATATAATCTGTCCATCCAAGTGTCTGGCTGTAAAACCCTTGTTCACAGCTGGGACCAGCACTGCCCCATAAGTCAGAGCTCCTATCTTCTCATTTGTATCATCAGTCAAAGCAAGGAATGGATAGACGGAATAAAAATATATAAAAATCTTTAAGAAAAGCAAACTGCTTTACCAATAATCAATTTCAGACAGATGGAAAAAGTATCAGGAACTATTTCAACATCATTTCAACAATCTAATATCGTGAAGTTACCAGAATTAGGGGATTTCCCAAAGTAACATAACTTCACGTTCAGACTGTAACCTAAATTTTATTCACAAAAAAAAAATTAAAAATTGGAAAAAAATATTTAAAGAAATAGCCTTTCCTTCAAGGCCTATTCTCCCCACTACTTTCAAATCTCTGCAGTTTGGGCCTAGTATGAAAAAAGCAGCAATATTTTACTCTGCCAAGCCATAGTACACAATTTCATGCACAAGACATGGCTAAAGCCTTGTAAGCCAGTACAGATCCTTGTAGAGAATCTGTTCCCCTAACCCCCAATCTTGTTTTTTTCAGTTCAAGATGCAGCTCAGCACATGCCAACCCATCAGAGATAGGCCATTCTCCAAATACAAGCATTTGAGTGAAGTTATGGGTAGGCTGCACTCTCCAGCCATGCAAAACCCTGGGTGTCTGATGCTCCATCATTTAGCCTTCCTTCCCAGCAGCAAATCAAATAAAGATGCAATTTTTCTTCTTTTCAGAGTGATTGACATTTTAATTAATCTACAATTAGAAGTGTTAATTGAGCCATGACGTGAGGCAGTAATTCACAGCTAGTAAAATTTCCCACAATGGTTTTACAAGCATCACTACACAATTTACCTCATTAGTTGTTCTTTGGATACTTCTAATAAAAAATAAATGCACCCACAGTGGTATAACTCTCTTTTCAAAGAAAACCAGCTTCCAGGAACCCAATTCCTTCTACAAGATGATCTAAATCCTTAATGAGTTATTACAAAGGATTCAAATACAATAACAATTTTATTTACTACTTTCATTTTGATACATTCATAAAGATATAGCCAAAACATCCCTTCTTCCATGGTGCTTCACCCCACTGATAATATTACAGAAACAAGTTTTGTCCTTCTATTTTTTAAGTATTCTACAGATGCAAAGATGCTCACTCCAAAGATTTTCAGGAACAAAAGCTGTCCTTGCTCTTAAACACAGAACAAAAACATGCTGAGCATGGTACGCATGTGAGTCACTATTTATTTTCTTTTAAGAATGCAAACCCTTGACAACAAATATTTCTAAATTAATAATTCATTTGTTTATTTATTTTGTGCATGAATTTTTGAAAGATTATTTATCTTCTACGAAGTTCAACCATCTGGCTATTGTGAAAGCCTTAAAAAAATTATAGAAACAAATGGCTAAGAAAATCCCTTGCTTTACTAAGAAATATTATGGGTGTGGTGGGGCTGTTTTGGCAGTGTGTATGTGCATGGGTCCAGCAAAGGATGGCTTTAACATAGCATCATCCTCTTGATAGATAAAGTTTTTCACTTCAGTTTTTGGATACAATAATCCTAAAATATACTCAATACTTACATTCAATGTTTTGAGAGAATGGGGCTAGGAAAAGAATTTAAGAAATATTTGAGAAGCTGAAAGTGCCCTGTGCACAGATACATCTCCAGTTCTGAGAAGTACATTTAATAAAAACCTCACAATCAGAGGCAAACATTAAGATGAACTTCATCCTGTCACCATAGGAATTGTACAAAAAGCTCCCTAAGCTGTGTTACACTTACCAGATACTAGAAACCTTCACATTTTCAAAAAAGTTTTGATTTATAAGTCTAAATGAAGAAAAAGAGTGCCCACATTTTTTCCTTTCCTTTTACTTCTTTAAAGAGCTCAACAAGTTCCTACACCAGTCAGCAGTAGCTGTGAATCAGCTCAGTGCAATGATAACACACCACCTTCTGCAGCTCTACAGAATTTTCCATTTTCAGGCTTAATTCCTGACTGCAGATGAACTGAGCCACAATAAAAAGACATCCTTACCCATTTACTAGTGTGGGTTGAGAGAGAAATTAGCCAAATTATTTCAATATATATGCACCAAGCAAGATACAGAAAATTTCTTGCACTTTTTCCTGTTGATTGCTGACTCTCAATTCAGGATCTCTTGCCAGCAATTTGCAAATAAAATGATTTGTTAAGATATTCTGAGTCCTTGCAATTCTTAAACATCTTTTATCTTCCACTGAATATACATATCAGTAAACACCTTTGAATGAAATGCCCAAAAATCACAAATAAATTCATGGTGAAACTACATATTGTGCAACCTCTTAGAAAAGCTAACCTCACATAATCAGATATAGGGCAAGGAGGAAATCAGTTTTTAAAACATCATTTTCACAGACATCATTAAAATTCAGGATTAAGAAATGGGTCAAGGGTAGCTACAGTTCAGTTCCATATGATATTTTGTTTTCCATGTGAAATAAGTGACTTGGCTCCATAAGGATGCCTTGGAGCCAGAACGGAGAGAGGAGGAAAAGATGATTATTTGCAGGCCAGATTGGTCATGGGTATATGACCTAACAGAACCTCCCCTTCTCACCCCTTTTACATGAATTTCATTTATTCAAATACAGACGCAACAAAAAATCCTGCAAACAAAACCAACAACCAATAAAAACCACCCCAAATCCCTAAAACCTCCAAGAAACCAACCAAAAAAAGAAAATAAAACCCAACCAAGATTTCACTGTTATTGGCCAAGGACTACCAAACTACTGTATTAATTCCTCCTCAATGAAATATGTACATTCCAAGCACAAACCCTTAATTCACAGATGGCAAAAATCTGTATGATGGAATACACATACAATTCATAGGATTTTACTCCTATTTCACACTATGACTGATTAGGAATCTCATAACAAAGTCTTTTGGCATAATCTAGCCATTGTTCTCCTCAGGGAAGTTCACAGATTATATTTGAAAGATACACAAAATCATCTGAGCAAAATCTTGCCCTGTATTACTAGTGCAGTTTTCTTTTACTGAGGCACCTTCTCATTATTTTTAGAATGGGGCTGGTCAGTCAAGTACCAAAATTTTTTTCATTATAAAGGATGATTTTAATATTTGGTAATTGACAGAGAATAAAACCTCGGCTGATGAGCCTTAGCCTTATCAAAATCTGCCATTACCTTTTATTCATCTTCTCTTAATGAGAAAGGCACATGCTGTATTTTGGCAAGGGTTCTCCAGTTCAAATTCTCTCAGAATCAATTATCAACACATTATAGTAACATACCCAGGGGGGGCACAGATCCAGACTTTGCAACTGTAATTTCAGAGACTGTAGGTCTCACATTTGTAAGTATTATATAAAATACAACCAAACTTGATATAAGTAAGTTATTTATAGGATTCTGAAAAAAAAACCCTCAGTTCATCTATTTTGTTTTATTTTAACTAGAACATTAATATCCATAATAAAAAACCTTGATTTTATCAAAAGTACTCATTAAGAAAATGAATCCACATCAGAGAATCAGCCTTTCAAAACCAGTGAGGGTTGGTCTTCAGATCAAGGCAAATTTTCAAGTGAATTATATATTTTACATATAGTTTTTAGCTCTGGTTTTATAATAAAGGCTAGTTTATTATAAAATAATGCAGCAGAATGAAACCAACTCAGTACACAAATAATCCTTTTTCAGTTAAATACCATGTTCTTGAAACTAGCACCTCCATTTTCATTTGCAAAAGAGTACAGCTGGCCATTTTGTCATTTTCCAAACATCATAACTTCTATTACTGCTTCAAGGTATCATGTTCAGGGTTTTTACTAGATCATACTTCCCTTTTATACCCAAAGGTTACTGAACTTCTCACAGCTGACTGAGGTTTACAGTCCAAGTGAGAAAGCTGCTTGCACAAGCAAGGCTTTGTAACCAAGCAAGAAGGCAGTGCTAACCATGGAAATAAAGTGCATTATTCCAATAACTCCAGGAAATAAGGCATGATGGGGTAGCAACAGTACAAAGACAAAATACTATGGAAAAAATAAGCCATAGGATCTAGAGATTGATAAACTAACAAATAATGCATCTACATCTGAAGCAGCTTAGATTGCCTTGTTTTCAAATTATTTGTAATTTTAAAGAAACAGACAGCAGTATAACACATAGTATATATTACTCCACAGCCAGTGTTTATTTAATTCACCAGATGAATGAGACAAAAAAGCATTGTAGTTATTCTTTGTAAGGTGGCTCTGTAGGATACTATTACTGTAAGTAAATCTAAATATATACTTCACAATTCTTTTCCCTAGATGCATATTCTTTTATTCAAAACAGTCCACAAGCATGTAGTAGAATTCTAACAACAAAGTTGAAAGATTCCAACAATAATATACATTTTTAATAATGCTAATAACTCATTTCATATATGTATGTATGTATATCTATATATATGTATATGCATATATAAACTGGAGCATGCATTACTTTCTCTGATTGGCAAATTCAATGCATTTACCTTCTCCAATTGAATGACTTCTGTAAGTACTACAAGGAAAATCCTGTATCCTGATTTTTACATAGAGTACACACAAACAGAAAAAATCTTCTGCTAATGAAATAAATTATAGATAGAAAATTGAAATACCTTTAAATTAATAAAGAGGGCAAGCTGAGAAAAGCAACAGCCCTGACAAGCTTTTAATATTTCTTTCACATTTTCCTCAGAATTAAATTTTCTGTGTGGATCAGACAGAATGAGTTCTCTGATCAGCTCTGCCCTTACCAGTGAGGGCTGACTGAACACTAACAAGAATCTCCAGAGTCAATCACACACAGATCAATCCAAACACACAGACACTGCAGAGCTGGAAGAGAACTCAGACTGTGGGGGAACAACGCTCTCCCAGCACTGCAAGGGCAGTTACCTCAGTTCTAGCAAAGAAAACAATGTTGGGGGGCAGGTTGTTCATAGGATCACTCTAAAGCCAAACAAGCCAACGACAACAAGAAAGAGAGATGCATGTAATTGCATGAAGGAGGCTGCAAGCACCACGGGACCCATCCTGTGCTCCAGCTTGCTTTTCCCAAGAGAAATTGCAAGACCTAGATTTTATCTCTGATTGTGTCCATACACTGATCACTCCTGTCTTCTTTCATACCTATTACAGCCTTCAAATCTGTGTTAACATGCAGCTCCCAAAAATGTTACTGAAGAACACGAAGGTTGAGTTTTCTCCAACATTCTCCAACCAACCATCCAGAGAGCTGAAACAACCTGCAGCCCAAGAGCAATTAGAGCTCTTTGATAAACTGGGGAAATCAGTCAGAGCTGATGTCCAAAATAACAGCACTGAGTTTACATTTCTGCAGCCAACAGTGGAGTCCTTTAGGCAAGCAGACGAGGACTGAGTTCAGTGCTGTAAGGTTAGAGAGCTCACACTGTGCTGTTCTCAGCACAGGATGAAAGAGGTGGATAGAGTGGATTTTTCCTGCTCTCCTGCCACAAGCAGAAAAAGCAACACTTCCCCAGATCCCACCCTATGGGACAGATCTTCAACAGCACAGTACACAATGGAGTTACAAACTATCCCAATTTTAATCAGCTGAAAAACTTGACTAGTCTGGAAATAAAAATTTTAAAAGAATACATAAAAAATTCCTGTCTTTGGTGGTTCAAATTTTCCATGACAGCACTTATGAACCTATTACAGCATGTACTTTGAAGAAAAAAAGGCAGAAAGCCACATCTAATAGCACAGATCTTCTTTTTATTCACAGACTCTCAACATTATATGTGCTATGATGAACATTTTCCCTCTAAGTCAAAAAACAAGTTCGCCTTTTTTCCTTTCTCCCCAAATGTCAACACTTGTCCCATTTGGGAAAGCTTGCAACTCAAAACAGCTTTTCATTGAAAAAGAGGTTTACAAGAGTGGTCTTGAACTGTTTTGAAAAACATTATCCTATTTTTCCATAATTTGCCCCTTGTGTAAAACTAAATGAAGGGCTTTTGTTTGCATTTATAGGGGTTTTTTTTTCCTTCAGTTGTATTTCCTCCCTTGAATGTGTAGAACAAACTTCCCTTTCCCCTCCAGTTTTTATTTACGAGTCCTATAGAACTGTTCAGGAGTGCACAGGAGGCAGTGGCACATTTCTCAACACATGGTGTTCCATATGCAAGGCTTTACACGTGTCCATATATTGGATGTACTAAAAGTCTTCTGACTGCAACAAATTGAATTGCTGCCAGTCACTACAGCATGGCTAAAAGAAGTCTTTATCTTCTTCCAACAACCACTTTAAAGATGATTTGGTGTTCCTGAAGTACTGCAAATAACGAAGAAAAAAACCTGCTCAGAAAAATAATTATGCTTTTTAACTATGGGGAAAAAAGAGCTGAAAGATCCAGATATGCTTTAAAGTTTTTTTTTTCTTCACAGAGACTGGTTAATTCACAGTTACTGCCATGAAAAAATAATGTCTCGAGAAGGAAAAAAGAAAAAGGAAACCACCTGAAAACTCCAAGTCCAGAACTGGTGGCACATACAGTAATCAGAGGTACACTACATGCCCTTCCTGATGGGATTACTGCTCCAGATTTGCTCATTAAATTGTGGGGAGTTGGCTGTTCATGGTCTTGTGTCAGGTGCTGTCTGATGACAGGAACATCATCCCAGCACATTACAGCAACCAAGTGTCTTGACAAATGTCCTGCAAAACTGGGATATTGTACTTCAGCAGTATGCAATGGAGTTTTGCCAAACGTCTAACAGCCCTATTATTTCTCCTTGACAGGCTGTTTTACAGAGGTTATTATTTTCTGATTACACCAAATTAAAGTATGGGTTGCTGGACAGAACAGAAGGATATTTACATTGGATCTCTGGCATCATTATAATGAGATAAAGGGCAAATACAAGCCAGAAATGCTTCATTTACAGTGACATTGCAACTTGTTATACTGTATATTTACAAAAGAAGAGGAAGACAAAGTAATTGAATCCTTATTTTCAATACAGTCTTGGCAAAACAAATCTATTATACTCACAGTGATTAACCCTCAAGAGGCAATAACATAGATACCCTTTAATTGTGAAACAAATGTATGTATTAACAAGTACAAAAAGTACATTAATAACAAGACCCTCCTTGATTTTAATTAAAATTCAGACTGATTTTTCCTACAAGTGTTTTAAGTTGAGACAAATTATCTCCTACTGTTGTCATTTATCTCACTTGGTAGGCACATAGCATTAATTTGGCAGTATTGAAGTCCTATGAAAAATAGGATTCATATACAAGATACAAAATTTTGTCAAACAATTCCCTTTTCTTTTGACTGTGCATGGAAAATGGTATGGAGTGGGCAGTCAGCCCTGCAGTCCCAAGAGTGTATCACCCAACAAAGATGAGGATGCACCTAAGAGGGAATAATAGTACAGCAAATGGAATAATTTCTTTTCCACAACAAAATAGCAGGAGATTGTTTTTCTTCTGTGGACACACAGGTTACATGTGTTCAGTACACAGCACTCTCTATTCAAAGGCTGATGTGCACAGAAAACAAGTATATATTGTTTTATAATTTCAAAGAATCCACCTAACTGTAAATGGTAATTTTCTGTCTCCATAACCATTTGCATAAAAATTAAATCTTCATGACATTTGTAGTTTCCAACAATACAGTAAACTAATGCTGCATAGAACAGAAACAGAGCTTACATCTGTTATATTAACCATGGGAAAAGAAGAATGGCACATATGTTTAAGATTAATACTGATCAAATTACATAGAAATCTTGGCTCACAGTAATAACAAAGAAGAGAAAACTGGAAAACCTATCTAGGGTCACATCTGAAATCTAAGTCAGAATATAATAACCTTCCCATGTTAGTCTGCAGTGCATTGCTGCTGGTAGAGATCAGCACTGTGGTACCAGAAGGAGAACATAATGTAGCTGGTTCTGAGGCTGAACTTCCTCTTTAGGTGTTAATGGTTATAAAATTTATTTTATCTTGTCAAAGATATTTCTGATCTGCCCTAGAATAACACCTTGACAGCTGCAGTTATGTAAGTTGCTGGTATTGTTATGGTCAGTTCTATTTATAAATTCTTAATTTATTTTTGAAATTTTATCAGCATAAAATCCAGAAAGCAATTTTGTATTTCTAAATTTCATTTAGGAATTCTCTTCGGAAAAACCCCTAAACAAACATTTAGCTCATATAAAGTAGCACCCTGCATGAAGCTGGGTGAAGCTTCTTTCAAAGACCCTCATCCCCACCCCAGCCCCAAGAAAAAAAGAAAAAACCCAAACCACTACAGAGCCTTTTCATGGGAATCCATTCCTATTCAGGAATAACTGGGGTTCACTGTTCCCTTTCTCACAAAAATCCTTAGCTCTCCCATCACTAGGAAGCACACTCACTTCCCTTACCAAAGCTTATGCCCTCTATCTTCTCTTTCAAAGACCTCCTAAAATTCCTTTTTGTAGGTTCTCTTGCTATTAATAAAACTTTCCACAGCTCCAAAAGTCACTGTTTCACTGTATTTTAAAAAATACTGGGAAGTTGTTGCTCTTATCCAGCTTTTAGAATACTGTAAACCACAGCAGACTTTCACTACAAATGGAATCGCATTAACATTTAACATACACATTAAGTAAGAAAATCCTATCATGTCATGATGAAAACATATAAATATTTTTTGATCACTTGTGCTTTCTTATACTCAAGACTTATTCTATGTTTCATTTCCTGACCTACTGGGGCTGGACTTTACCCTTTGTGTTCTCTGCAGGCCTAATTCCCACAATGGGGTGTATTGCTGAGGAGTTCCACAGAGTGTTTTTCCAGCCACATGTTTACAGTATCCTGGAGAAAAGTATTTCAATGTTGGAGATAGTATTTCAGCACTATTCTAGTATAAATGCTAGTAATGTAACCAAAAAATAGTTTAGGCACTTAATAAATAAAGTACTGTAAGCGAAATGACTTCTTGTATATCTCATGGGATCCCAGCCACAAATACCAGGAAAACAGTTTGAGAAGCAACCACAGAAATAGAAAGTTGGATATCAGATTAAAAATAACCCAGAACCAATGAATAACAGTCTTATTTAAACTTAGATTTAAGAATAAGATAGTTTTATTCTGTAGTGTTAACCACATAAGTCAGATCTCACCACGAAAAAAAACTAGCATCAGTAGCACACAAAAGCCATTAGAAGAAATACCAGTGGTAAAATTTCCTCAAAAACTGAAAAAGAAAATGAAAAGTGCAAAAGCACAGACTTGTTTAGAGAAAGTGTATTATCATGGCAGTGTGTTAAAATGGATGTTACCTGTGAATACTAGTCATTGTAATATTGTGGTTCTGTAAACTAAGGAGCTGATGCTTAACAGGACCACTAGCTATACTGAAAGTTGGAACTTTAACAAAACCAAAAATACGTGAAGGTGCACAGCAGAAAAAGTAATAGTAAATTTTACCCACAAAATCAGTGTAAAGTTAATCATAGACTGGCAAGGATGAGATCTAGGTACCATAAAAGTAACATTATTACATAATATTGGTACCATAAAAGTAACATTATTACATAAGACTGGTACCATAAAAGTAACATTATTACATAAAATTGGACCAGCCATATTGGGCTGTAACTGTAATTCAACAACACAAATTTTCTGCATCTGACAGTGATTTCAAAAAGTTCTCCAGAGGCAGCCATGACCCCCAGAATTTACAAGTACAGTACAAGTCTGCCCATACATTTTTGTTTGTTTTTTGTTTTGTTTTGTTTGCTTTTTTACTTAGGTCCCAATGGCTGTATTTTCACCATAAATTAAGATGTGCCCAAGAACAGTTTCAGCACTGGACACATTCTCCATCCGTGTGGTTAACACAAAAGGTAAGAGACCCATGAGAGGAGGCTTTGGCCCCTGTTTCCTGCAGGGGACTGTTTGCTCCAACAACACATCATTTGTGTATCGTAGGTGCAGTAATGAAAATAGTTCTAAAGCAAGTACCTCAGAAGACCTATAGAGCAGAAGGATACCACCTTAGCAAGGAGCTCAAAGACATCTTCATGCTTGTATCTGGACCACCCAAGCACCTCAACCATTTGTCCAGTCCCCAGCCCATCCTTTAACACAATGAAGAAAATTTAAGTACATCATTTGCAGCCTATGTAAGTTATCTTCCCTTCTCAGCAATGCCCAAGTAGTGCTGTTGGGAGAGTGACCCAGGTAAGTAATATCAGCCATCCAACTGCACTTACAGGCTCAGATTCAATATTTTGTTTCTTTTCCTCAAGTGCAAAGGGCTTCTGAGGAGGTGGAAATAGGCCTGATTATGACCAATCCCAGTAAAACTGGTCCCTAGAAAACTCCTATCCATTCCACTAAAGCCTGTACACACTTTAAAAATCCTTCCTTAAAACCAGAAGTGTGCATATCTTGGGGAAAAGAGCTCAATCTTATTCTAAACAAACATGGCAGCATAGCAGGAGATCTACAGCAAAGTGAGAGAGCTGAAGACGTCAGGGCACATCCAAAGTCAACGAGCAACCAGCCAGACCTTCAGCTAATACAAACCAGCCCTGTCTTCATTAACTTCTTTGGCTCAGAATCATCTTCCAAGCTTACGGCACGCAGGCCACACGTGACTTCTTCCATCAAAATTTTCACAAGCCAAATCTCAGCCTCACCCACCCCCTTCTCCCACAGCCCCTCGGCTGCTCCTGTTCCAGCACAGCTGGGCTTCATTACTGCACCTCCTAGCCCTGTGAAAACACGTCCTGCACAAAGCTCAGCCCTCCTTCCCTTCTTTCTTCATGCTAGAGAAGCTTGAAAGCACCACCTAATGGCACGAGTAACATTCTGAATATCAACTTTTTACACTGTTTCTAGAGTGTTCTATCACCAGGAGATACAGTTTCATATCAGTAATTTTAGTGGCCACTACCCAAAGAATGCAAGGTACAAAAAAGGGAAATATTATTTCCTCCCACATCAAGGAAAAGGCATTGCACTTTACCAAGACATATTTATGCAAAGGCATATCTTTCTATATTATGTCAGAGTTCACAGATACCCTCAATTTGGCTGAAATACAGAGTTCATTAGTGCAGTGACCACAATTCCATATCTGGATTTAGAAGCAACTGTGTGAACTGTTCTGCAGAGAAGTTAACAAGAACACTTCTACTGTCAACTGCATATGAAAGAGAAAAATGTGCTGAACAAAACATTTTAAGAACTCAGCTGTGGGCTGCCTTATATCATCAGTACTTACTGAACAGAAATTGGAACAACAGGAAGCTGTGTGATTGCTTACTTTACCCTGAGTTTACCACTTGGCTACTGTAACGTTCTCAGCTACTTTCAAGAGAACAAACTAAACGAAAAACTGTGATTTCATTCACAAGTTTGGAGTGCATTTTGGCAGGACACTACAGATTGCTGTGGTCAACCTCTGACTCTGAAGTAATCTGCCTGTTACTTCATTCAATCTTGAGCAGAAGACATAAACACCCTTCCTGCATCCATTCACTCCATGAACAGCCAGAACAGGAGTCAGTGCTCTATGTATACCTATTTACATCCTTTATATTTTAGTATCCAAACATGCCCACATGTGGAACATCAGGATTAATAGAACCGATATTGCTCCAGCACAATCCAATATTTTTCTTTGTAAAATAATGAAATTATGCAGAAGGAACAGATTATATTCTACTGCAAGCTAATAAGATTTATATCTTCCCACCAGAGAGTTTCCTCATATCATCATAATATAATAATACTTCTGCAGGTAGAAAAATCAAGAAAATAAGAAATTAAAGCATATAACCACATTCCACAGCAAGTCAGTAGCAGATCTAGAAACATAATTCAGTATCCCAGCACTGTTCCAAAATTCTATTCACTCAGCTGTGTATAAAGCATATGGCATGTCACAACTATAAGCAAAGCAGTAGCACGGCTGGACTTCATCTTCCCCAGTTCAAACCCCTCTCAGATGAAAACAGAGATACTGGCTACGCCATTCTTCTGATTCCAAATGCTCAATCTAACTTTATTAGAAGAAACCAAACCAAACAATCAATTTCCTTTCTGAAAATGAATACATTTAATGAGAGTTTCCAGCACCGCGTAGGAATGTAAGTTGTCTTCATGCACTAGAGGCTGGAAATACCACATATTAAAAAAAATGGTGAAAGAAAAAGAGTCATAAAAAAGACATTCTTTTTTCTTCAAATGTATCAATATTAAAAGTGAGGGTGTTGGAACAATTTTATCATATAGAGGAACTTTCTTCCATATGGGATTCAGAGCACGCAGCAGGATATGAACTTTCAATACCAAATGCATGACAACCAAGTACTCACATGTCATATGTCCTCCATAGACACAAAGGAAAACAATGGTTATTCCCCCTTAGAAATATTCAAATATGAATCAAAACACAAATGTACCTGCAAAATCTTTAATGTCTTTGTTTTTTTCCTAGCTATTGAGATACTGATGTCTCTATCTAGGATTCTTTTTTAATCTAAATCTTAAAAATCTCTTACTCTGATCCCTATTTTGGTTTCCACTTGATTCTGTAGAATTTGTCTTTGAAAAGTGCCTACTAAATAAAGCTTTATTTACTTACTTCGAAATAAGCTGATACTGAAGATGTTTCCAAAAAACTGCATCTGTAAATCCTTATTGCTTAATACCTACCTACACTGGAGTTTCCCTGTACAGCTTTATTGTCATGCTTTTCCCATATGAAGATCTGCTTTGGGCAAGTTTCACTCCTCTTTGACCCCTCAAGGTTTTCACTAAGATCAAATCCAACGCAGTTTTGAGTTTAACAAGGGCTTTGGAATTTACAATGAAATCTTTTTCTGTTTGACTCCTCCACACCAACCATATCTTAGTTTCATATTTGCTTTGTTTGAAATTTTTATCCTGGTTGCACAGAAGAAATAATAACTAAATGAACAGAGAAGGTATTTGATCCTGGTATCATTCATGATCAATCAACAATGAAGGAAGAGTTCAACCCCTTTGTTACAGATTGCAACAATTTTAAACCATGTTTTGACTTTTCTATAGGACTTTCTGTTTATATGAACTAAACCACAACAATATTTAGCATGCTGAGAACTGTTTATATATCTTGTATTTAAGAAGTGCTTGCTGTGTTTATGTTTAAATCTGATAACACAGATGGCTTCCCCCTCCACAACTCTATAATAAATCTAAATTGTAACTCCCCATTTATTTTTACTGCCTTGACAAGAATCCTTTGAAATTATCATGTATTTTATTTAAAAGATTTTTTTCAGTTTTCCCATGTTAAAAGAAATCTCCTGGGAGGGAAAAAAGGCACTTTCAAAACAAAGAAGTTCCATTAATAGAAAAATATTTTAAAATGATAAAAGGGGAGTAGATTCAGAACTTACTTTTTTTTGCCTACATATTGAGCATAAAGGTTTGTTCTGGTTTTCTGGATTTTTGTTCTTTTAACTAATACAAGTTGGGCTAGTTGAAACCAATTCCTTGTTTAGGTTTTATACAATACATTTTAACTGAAGAATGAAGTTCCATTGAATGTTAAAGCCCATTTTTGTTCCAGCTTTACCAGTTCCACTGATGATATGATTATCCATGACTTAACAGGCAGAGGGCTGGAAACTGGAAAAATCTATGCTCTACTTTTGTTTCTGTCACTGTCTGTTGTTTCATGTCAGTTTGTCTAAAATTCACTGGCATTATAAGAAGGAACATATTCACATTCCTTCATTCATTCACACAAATTCACGTGCAGCAGCCAAGAGCCAGGGCTTCCCAGACTTTTTAAGCCATCAAAAAAAGCAGCAAGCCTGGGAGAAACCAGCAGGTCAGAGCTCACATGGACAGCTCTGGTGTGTCCTCCAGTCCAGAGGCAGAAATGTAGAGAGAATGGAGGGAGGCCAAGCTTCATCAGTTTTATTGCTCAGAAAGTGCCCAGATGCAGAAGAGAATCCACAAAAGAGATACGACACACATTGCAGACTTTTTATTGTTTGTATTGAAGCAGGGAAGGATGGCTCCTGGTAAACACTTTCTCTTCCTTTAAAGTATTACTCAGATCTCACAACAATGAAAATGGGCATTACACTAGAAAGTGACCCAAGAACAGAAAATTGACAAACTATATAGAGACTATATAGAGCTCAATGTCTACACAGGCACACATGCCTGCCACCATTCATGTTTCCATGTTGCCAGGAGCCAGCAAGAGTGCTGGCAGTGCTGATTTTCTTTTCCATATTATATTTTCTCCTTATGAATCAATGCTTATGATTTTATTTTAGCCAGCCTTGAGGGGGGTTACAAGCAGCAACTGCTCTATAAAGTCTCCATTATTCTAAACCTATAAAAGAGCTAAATATAAATTTTTATTCATGGTCTAAAAAGGTTTTTTATTTAATAGTACAGCAGTGCACCTGAGAGTCCATCCTTTCACATTATTCCATCTGATGAAATACATCCTGATTTTCTCGATTTAAACCAATATGAGGGTTGAATCAGATTAAGACTGGCAAAACATACTTAAAGCTCCGTGGAGCTGAACAGGAGATTACATATGGTTTGTAAGAAGCAAAAATTAAGACATCACTAAAAAAGAAGAGAGAATGACTCTCAGGTTTTAGCTTAGTCAAAATCTGCATGTTTGCTAAATGACCAGAGCTAAGAGCATTGGCACAGCCACTGCAGTCTCCTCATGTTTTTACTTCTAAATTAAGCAGCATGCATTTGCCACAACCAGTGAGGATAGTGAAGCTTCCGAGTGAAAGAAACAAAGTTTATTTCACTTTGCTAATGTTATTAAAAGAACCCAAACAACTATACTGGAAAGCTAAAGCATTCTGACTGAATTCAAGTAAGGAGCTAAGTTATTAACTCTTTAGGTTCCTCCAGCTTTTGAAGTGAAGAGGGAGACTTTCTATTACTTCCAAATAAGGCAAACTTAACTTTCACAGAGTTTGGGCGAAAGCTGAGCACTAAAACCTCAAAATGCACACAGAGAACAATCTTCTGTGCTCAGACCAAATACACTTCATAGAAAGCACTCAATGATGGTATATTCTAACACTAGACAATGATAACACTAGACACTTCACACACATATACAAAAAAAAAAGAAAAAAATACACATTTTCATGTGAATTGAAGCTAAATTATTAAATTTTGTGCTAAAATAAATTTTTATAATATCATAAGACAAAAGAGTTCATAAGCCCATTGACTAATACTTCAATGCATTAACAAATGCATTTTGGTTTGCACATGATGCCTTAGAAGAAAACAATGCCTTCACAAGTGGTATCAGCTGTAACCCCACAAGGATTTGTACCTCACTCTGGGAGCTCCAGCTTCAGGCTGAGTCTCTCATCCCATGGTTCAAGATTATCCTGATTACTGCCCTGCAATATTCCTGGATGGGCACAACCTCTTCCATAAAAACAGATCATCTAAATGGCATAAAATCTGTAGAAATCGCCCATAGAGAAAAAAGAAATTACCTGAAAAAAATACCAGTGGTCACAGAAGATCACCATTAACTCATCATAAAAATAAAAATACTGGCTATGGTTACTGAGACTGTAGCTCACCACGAATACCTTTTCTAAATAACTAAGATCTCTTGCGCCAAGAAGGAAAATACATTATTTCAAACTTGGCCAGGTCAGTGAAATACATGTTTGGAAAGATATAGGCTGTGTAGAAATAATGAAATCTTTCCATCCCCTTTACATATTTCAGTATATTTCATTCAGATAAATTTTACAATGGAAAAAAATTTGTCAGGTATTTACCGGGTCATTTCTATTTGTAGTCTCTTTTTTTTTTTTTTAATGTTTAGGTCTCTCCCTTTCTCCAAGTGTTGCAATTTCACTATAAAAATCAGGTATTGCTTAATAGTTAAAGGATCTTGTTCTAAATAATTTGACAAACTTCTGGAAGAATCACTTGAAGAGGCCCAAGGAACTCAGTGCCAAACCCCCTCCTACTTCCACGCTCAATAGAGGAGGTGGCAGAACACATCAAAATTACGACCACACCACATGACTCCATAAGAACTCCATCTTGAGGACCCTTTTAGGATTATTGTGCATTACTCCATCAGTCTGCAAAGCAGGCTGTTCTTAAATGAAAGACTGGGGTGGCAGTGACAGTCTCCTTATGAACATCATAAAGTTTTTATGACATTTCCACAGATACCTCTTAGGTTATTTTATAGTTCTGCCACTAAAAGCAAAACTAGCACAAATAGATTTAGTTGGTAATACAAGACAGTAAAGCACAAAGCCTAAGAGAACCAGATGCAATTTCATCTTTAAAACATTTCAGTTGACTTTATAGATTTTAGAATTTACTATGATTTTATTGCACAGCAACAAGGACTACATTTGAAGCAAGAATCCTTTCATAACAGGCCAGATATATCCTTTTATACTATTTCTACATTGTCATTAATTTAGAACAGTTTAGTAAAAAAGGCAGATCACTACACGAAGAGATGCATCGTGACAAGTAGCTCCAGTGACTCAGCACGGATTAAGTCAGACATGGACGTTCAAAGGCCTCTCCACAGTTAAGATCTGTTTAAAGCCTTGTAGAAACTATTCTAACACATGCAAATACCTCTTAAAAGGCCTCTTAGCCAGGAAATTACATTGGCTGTTGACTGCTGAGTACGGAACAGAGACCACAGGACTGCAGAACAGAGAGCACCTTCTTGTACCGTGAGCAGGGTCTCGTGTTTCCAGGGTGGAATGCACTTTCACATGTGTAAACCACTTTGCTTTCCAAATAGGAGTACAGCTAGGGTGCTCCTTTAGTTACGTGGATTTTGGCCAATGGAATGCTTACAGAACCAAGCATTTGAGAAGTTTTATTTCTGTGAACATTCCCGCAAAGAAAGAGGGGAAACTTTAAACCATGCCTTATGCTAGCTGAAGAGAAGGTAAAGCACTTAACTGCCTCTCTGCTTCCAGATATTCATTAGGCTGACTTTACAAAACCAGGCAAATAGCAGATTAAAGTGCTTGGACCCATTTTATTAACAACATTTTTTAGCAACAGCTTTCTAAAAAACTTTTTCCCAGAAAATCCATCAATTAATTTTTTTTTAATGGTCATCACCAACTTGCAGATGCTTGAGTAAGTAGGAGAAAAATCAGCTCCTGAATCACAGAATAGAGATCACAAAATTCATAGAGACATGACTTGCAATTTGCAGCTCTGCACTGAAATCCCCACCACTCACACTGCTGGCTGGTGATACCTGTGGCCTCCCTGCTCTCCTCACAAGGCATGAGAACACACAGTCCCTGCCTTCAGGCCTGACACAGAAAGGCCAGGTGTCAGGCATAAGGAGTTAGGAAAGTAGAAGTGGCTGCTTCTTTTTTCCACAAAACAGCACATGCAAAAATTTACTAAGACCATGTTTCACACAGGAAGCTCCTTCTCCAAAGCACAGTGCCTCTAACATCAAAGTTCCCTGAAATACATCTTCCTTTCTTAAAAAGATATTATTATGAAAACAGATTCTCTCAGAATTCAATACAAAGTTCTAATTAAAATCTTGCATCATTTTTTGGTTTCAGACAGATATCCATCATGGCAAACAGCAGCACACTGAGCACACCAAAATATGGCAATGGTGCAACCATCTGAAAGAGCCACAGGACACAAAGATCCAGCTCCTGGTCTGTACTCCAGGACACTCGAGAGCAGCCCACAGCTCCAGCTCTCTAACAATTCATTTGATACTTAAAGCTAACTGGACCAAAATCTTGATCCTGTTCAAGTCCATAGTGTAAGTCCCAAGTCTCTGCTCTTCTGTAGTTCTATGGCCCCATTTTAGCATGGGGATATTTGACTAAAAAAGCTTTGAACATTTCAAATGTGCCTATTACTACCCATCACTAGGACAAATTTATATTTCTCCTAAATGCCTGATATTAATCACATGAAATAAGAATAATTTACCCCATATAGGAGCTAAGTGGTTTTCCCTGGAAACATCAGCTTTACTGTGCTGTGGGGTAAAGGACAAAGCCTTAAAACATCAGTTTCTGAATTTAATTTGGACACTCTAAAATCAAATCTCATCTCCCTTACTGAATTTAATAATTGATAGAAATACTTTTCTTAAAAGCTATTTTTCTTCTGCCCCAAACAAAGGCACTAAGAGTCCTGAATCATCCATTCCTTTCTTCATTTTTCACACATTTAAACTTAAATCTCATCATGCCAAGGGGAAATGTCCACACAAGTCTGATGGATTGTCAAAGAAAAAAGCATCACTTTAACTTTATGGTGTTTCTGAGACCAAAGTGTTCCCTTTAAAGGTTTTAATAAAGGTTTCACTTATAAACATTTTTTTTAAGTTTAAACTCTTAATTAAATGCTGACAGTGTTTCCAGTAATAATGCAAGAAAAAAGGACCCATCAGGCTGTCTTCAGTGTACAAATTAACAGCTCTCTCACAGTTAATCAAAGTTCCCTGATACAAGCCAAGAAAAAAAAAAAAAAAATCAGAAAACACACAAATTTTTGGATGACCAATGTCAAAAAAAGTACTTTGCTTTACTATACAAGCACAAAAATAAATGGGTCCTTTATCTAAACAAATTGTCCACCCATGCTGTAACTGAAGTAAAAAACACTTTTGGAAACAAGAGTGCGGAATATGAGGAAGGTTAACAGTTCTGTGATTCTATTAACACATCGTGTGTAAGGCAGTGCTCAGACACCAGCTGCAGGGTCTTGCCTGCCACAGCACAGATCCCATCCCTCAGTATGGGACATTCACAAGAATTTTAAGTGGATAAACGTCTGCAGCTTTCAAATAACCTGAAAATTGCTAAAGGTTTTCTTTTCCCCTTAATGTCTTGTGTCTGATATGCCACTGTTCTGCTCAGTTACAAAACACAAAGAGAATTCCACCAACACATTCCCATACACGGGTAGAAGCTCTGCCATGTTTTGAGTACTGTAGGTACAACAATTTCTTGCTCTGCTCCTAATAATAAACATGCTTTGTATCTCTTTTAAAAGCAGACAATTTACATTACTCTTTTAATGTCACTGGCCCCATGACTCTAAATCTTTATCTGCATCACTACTCTCAAGCATATTCCTGACATTTAATACTTCTGGGAGAAGGAAAAGCCTTGACCTCCTTCATGAGGAAGTTGTTCATCACTGGATTTTGTCCAAGGGGAATGTTAATGATGATACAGAAAAGTGCTTAACCATTTTTCTTATATATAAAAAGCATCTCTTCTTAAGGATATGCTTCCATTTTATGGTGGGAAATACACTAAAAGCCAACATATTAACCTTGGTTTGTTTGTATGAACTCTTATCTTCAAATGTGGACATACAGCTCCAAAATTATTCTACCTGACAGCCAAAGAATTGCTCCAATATGTCCACTCAAGAAAAAAGTAATATTTAAACTGATTATGTGAGGCATGGAACCAGGCTCCCACGCATACATGGCAAACATATTCCACGTGGCACCACTGAGAGAAACTCTTGGGAAGAGCACACAAGCACACTCTCTAGAGCCCCTCTGCTTTCCCCAGTATCTATGATTTAGGAATGGAAGAGGAACAGGCCTCTGTCTACTCCCTTCAACATCCTAGCAGATGCAGGGAGTAGCCTCTGTCTCCCTCTCAATAACATTCCTGAGGCTGCCCGATATTTTGTTGGCTTTTTTGACCACCACAGACTGACACAGCAATTTTAGGGAACTGTAAATGATGGCTTAATGACCTCTTAGGTCCTGAGCTTTTTCTGCCAGCCCCAAGTCTAAAGTCATGCAGGTATTACCTGTGCTGCTCTCCCTGAAGCTTTATCTCCTGCCTTTTTGTCCACTCATACAGTCATGCAGAGTTCTCCCCCCACATGTTTTAAGAGTCAGGCAAGGCACTGTGGCCACAAAACAGATGGGTTAAAAAAATATCTGGTAACTGAGTGGAAAAAATGGATAAAGGGAAATCCACAGGGTTGTTTTTGTTACAACTGAGAATCTTGTTCAAAGTGATAATAGACAGTTATTATTAATAGATTGGTAAATAAGGAATCTAATAAAACAGTCATTCCTTTCATGCACTAAGTGACTAGGACTCGCAGCTGAAGGAATAAATCAGGTTTTCTATGTCTAGAAGACTTAGAAAAAAATAAAAATAATTTCTTTCAGTCTATGAAATCTCAGGAATGAGGCTGTGGCCTCATTGAGTCTAAAAAGGGTGACACAAGCCACCTGTTGCTGTTATGCTACTCTTTATTTGGCCAGTATTGGAGAAAATACAGGTCACTTCTGCGAACCTCATGGGGTTCTGTTAAAAAAAAAACTCTAGCACTGTCTACAGCTGCTCACTCAGTGAGTACCTACCACAGGCAGCTCAGTCCCTACATTCTGACTTTGGCCACATTTGCACCACCTAAGGTTAACCTAGACAGCAGCTCATACCCAGCACAACAGGGTCAAATTCAGGTCCCATGATATGGCTCCACAGAAACAATAAATAAAGCAGGAGAAACGTGACCCACAGTGTGAGATTTGGCAGCCTTTTCTAGCTCCATCCCTGCAGCAGCTGTGCCCTTGGAAAGGCAGAGCCACACAGCCAGAGGGAGCAGCCAGGAGAGCTGCAGGGGGGTCACGCAGGAAGGAAGGAATCCTCTCCTCTGCTGCTCTCTCAGGACAGTAACCCTGCCCTCTCACACCCACCCTGCTGGAAAACAGCAGAGCCACAGAGGAGTCTCACAGAATTTTTAAAGGAAGTTCATTTAATCCATTTTGGAGTCTCTTGGTCTCTCTCCATTCCTTTTGCTATCCAACTCTGATTAAGAGGAAGGTGCACTTTGAGTCCTTTGTAATAAGAAAAAAGAACCGGAAGACAATTTCCTCTTTTACCATACTGGAAAGGAATTAATTTGCTCAGCTTTGAAGCAATAAGTGATTTTATGGGTGTTAAATGAAGTTAAGTCCTTATTTACCAATAGAGATGTTTACACAAATGAAGGCAGATTACACAATAAAAATGTCCAGTTATACTCCTAAATAATGTCCAATTACAAGATTTTGCTGTCTGGGACCTATTTTGCAATATGTTTAGTACTGCTGTACTAAAATATATTTAAAATCTTTTGCTTTCTGAAGCATTACTGGTACAATGCCTTTTGTATTTTAGAATTAAATTATTCAGCAATTCATTAAATAAATCAGACAAATCAGATTCTAGCACAGCATGTAGTAGAGTAGACTCCAGTCACTGGTATTTATGATGCTTTGCAATGGAAAGTAAACAGGCTTTTCCCAATTATATTTATGATCTTTTATTATTTTTAATCTCATTTATATACAGAGCAGCTGTTTATACAAACAGTAGCTGTCAGGTCACATCAGAAATCAATGTGTCAAAGGTATATAAGAGGGTTTTATATAAGGCTGTATAAAATTAAATATATACACAACTCACTTAAACATTTGCATTAGCAGTTGTTTTTCAACAGATTGGAGAGAGGTATGAATCCATTAATTCAGGATTAAGTCTGTTAGTATAGCATGAATCTGCTTTATCAGCCTCCTCAAATATACCAAATTATTTTATTGCTAATGTAAGCCATTCACACTGAGATGTTCTGCAAATCTCCTTTGCCTGCAAATGAAAATATGATTAGACACAGCGCCATGTAATACTTCGGAGGCGAGAACAAATGTGTGAAGTGTGAAATAAATGTAGCAGAACACAAATCTCCTGTTCCTAGCAGCTGTTTGGCAGTGCAGCATGTGTATGTGACAGCAATGACAACACAGTGTCCTCAGAGGTAATGAGACTCATTTCCCGCCGAGCACAGAAATGCGTCACAGCCCCGCCAGCCCCAGCACAGACACCGCGTGTTGTTGTTTAAATTTATGGGGGGTCCCCGGGGAGTGCCCCCCGGAGACCCCCGGGGTCTTTTGGGGTCGTGGTGTTCCCGCGCTGGCAGGCAAGGAGACTTCAGACGCCGGTGGGGTGCTGATGAGGTGAGGGTTTATTCACTGAGGGAGAGGGGAAGGGGGGAGGGGGGAGGGGGAAGGGGGGGAGAGGAGAGAGGAGCGTCCGGACGCCTCCAGGGGAAGAGGGGCAAGAGGGGGAGAGCCTTCTGCCTTAGCATTCTTATCACAGAGGTTCAAAGGGGCGCGGTAACATTCTCCAGCCAATGAGGTTACAGATACAGGATACTGCAGGGAAGATACAGACTTGGGATAAACCATACATTTTCCAAGGGTGAGCCAGAGCAAACCATTTCCATAAAATGCATTTCCACAAGTCACCCTTTTTTTCTTTAAAATGTGAGAAGAGAAATATGACATATGACAATTAACAATTTAAAAAATGAAACAGTAATTACAGTTTTGCAGCATGAAACCAAATACAATTGCAGTAAGGATTATGTTATACTGTGAACTTTTTTCTGACCTTGTAATTGCAGTAGACGGGTTATGTGAGTTTATATTGCAAGATTTGAAACAAGTTAACAAATTTGTTTGAGCCTTTCCAGCGTGACTGGCCTAATAGTGTCTAGTCTTTTCCAACTGGCTTTTCAGACCACCACAGCCCCCAGCTTAGGCTGAGGCGCTGACCTCTGCTCCCATTCCAGGGACAGGAAAACACGTGGAGTTCCCCGGGCTCCACACACGGCTTCAGATTCTCCAGGTGGCCTGCTGCAGTTCCCCCATTGGGGCCGGGCAGGGGCAGTGAGGAATTTAAATCAACTCAAGCTGCCATTGATCTGTCACGGAATTCCCTTAAGGCCTGAACAGCAAGTCACCGACACTCACGGATCTGAGCCAAACCACTCCTTTCACTTTCCAACTGGTTCAACCGAAAGGACCTACACTCTGCATGCAATTGTTTACATTCGTCCATATGTACCCATTGGGGATTTTTTTCGTCCATACTTGCACCAGAACTGTCAGAGACCTAACAAAAGACCCCCAGTTTAGGTCATCAAAAGAAAAACAAAAGAAAAAAACTACAAAAACCGTCAAATACTTTCTCAGACACCCTATCAGGTTATCAATCACCCTCAGAACTAACTGAGGACAGCATAAACCCAAAAGCGTTACAGATTCAATAGTCTACACTACTGAATCGCGCCTTACAAGAAGACAATTCAAAAACTGCTTCCCTTGGATCTACACTTGTGACCTGAAAAGGCCTCTGCTTTCTAAATTAGAAAACAGGGGAATCTGCAATATGAACACACACAAAAGCTAGAAAGGTATAATTGTAAAACTACTTCATGGGGATGGGAAGGAAATGGAGGGGTTTGGGACACCCTGCTGTTTGGCCAGAACAGCAAGGGACAGGGGCAGAAAAACAGGGAAAGGGAATCAAAGTAGCATTAACAATTATACAAGGCTGCAAAACTGGTATTACAAATTCACTTTAGCTTTGGGGTTTGGTTTCTTAGCGTTTACCTTGTGGGACTTGAAAGGCGGAAGATGGGACTGAGAGCACGTGGCCATGGTGGCCGTGCGGTCACAGCGCAGCACGTGGTGTTAGCTGTGCCGTGCCGGGTTTAGCAGGAAAGGGTTAACTCTCGGGGGTTTGTTAAGGGAAAGGGGGTTAGGGAGAAGGAGCAGCGAGGAGAGGAGGGGGTAAGGGTAAGGAAGGAGGTTACACAATTTACAAAACCGAGTTTTGGAAGGTGCAGGGCTTGGACACAACTGAAGACTGCTTTTTCCTTCTCTGATGGCTGTCTGGCTGAGTTCCTTTCGCTGCTGTCCAGGGGCGTTGGCTTCTCGGGCTCGATCGACAGTGTGCAGGGCTCTTCTCGCCGCTGAGCCGGGCGGGGGGAGGGGCGCCTGTTCTCCGCGCGGCTTCTCCCGGTGCTGGGGCCCGCGCGCGCTGCGGCGGGGCTGGGGCCACGTGTTGGCTCACGCCGGGACTGCCCCGCGCCGCGGCCGCTGGGCTGGGGCCGCTCCTCCGCCGGGGCCGTGCCGGGCCGGGGCCGCTCCGCCGCCGGGGCCGCGCCGGGCCGGGGCCGCTCCGCCGCCGGGGCCGCGCCGGTGCCGCGCAGCCCGCGCCGCCGAGCCGAGGCGGGCCGGGGCCGCGCCGCCGCCACGCGCCGCTGCAGCGGTCCCGCCGCGCCGGGGCTCACGCTGGAGCCTCGCCGTGGCGGAGCCGCGCCGCCCGGGCCGCGCCGCCCGGCGGGGCTGTGCAGCCCGCGCAGCGCCGAGGCGGGCCGGGGCCCCAAGGGGCTGAGACCCGGGCCCGCACCGGGCTGGTCGGCGGTGGTGGGATGGCGGCGTGGTGGCTCACGAGGTCTCTGCGCGGTGGGGGAGGGGCCGCCCCGGGCCGCGATGGCCCAGAACGGCCGCTCCACCGGAGACGGCACCGAAACGGAGTTACCATGGTCCATCTTTTCTCAGGGTCGCTGATGCTGTTGCCCCACGTTGGGCGCCATCTGTTGTTGTTTAAATTTATGGGGGGTCCCCGGGGAGTGCCCCCCGGAGACCCCCGGGGTCTTTTGGGGTCGTGGTGTTCCCGCGCTGGCAGGCAAGGAGACTTCAGACGCCGGTGGGGTGCTGATGAGGTGAGGGTTTATTCACTGAGGGAGAGGGGAAGGGGGGAGGGGGGAGGGGGAAGGGGGGGAGAGGAGAGAGGAGCGTCCGGACGCCTCCAGGGGAAGAGGGGCAAGAGGGGGAGAGCCTTCTGCCTTAGCATTCTTATCACAGAGGTTCAAAGGGGCGCGGTAACATTCTCCAGCCAATGAGGTTACAGATACAGGATACTGCAGGGAAGATACAGACTTGGGATAAACCATACATTTTCCAAGGGTGAGCCAGAGCAAACCATTTCCATAAAATGCATTTCCACAACCGCGGGCACAAGATGCATCACCCTGGGCCACAGGAAACCAGGGAGCAGGGATTCCAACCAGCAACAGCCATTTCCATACTCAGGTGGAGAGGCAGGATTGATCTGTATCACCACCAGAAGAGCATGATCAATCTTTAGAGCTGATGTGGTAATATACTATTCCTTGCTGCTTCCAGGTACTGAAATGGAAGGCTGAAGCCCTTTCTTGTCTCCTTTAGAGCAACAGTATAATTGACTATATTTTAGCAAGTAAATAAACAAAAAGAATTTAAACCAGAACTTTTTTCTTTTATCAGGTAGCAGCTGCTACAAGGGAATTGCTGACAAGGGAATAGAGCAACACAACAAAGCTGGGATGACTACAGCAGAACCCATCAAGAGATTCTAGGGGAGCCTGGGAGAACAAGACATACATATAGAACCTACTGCCAGAAAGCCCAAAAGACATATCCTGCACAGAAGGGGAACAAATGTCAAGAAAGCTTTTTTCAAGTTTCTATTATCCCTTCTTTCTGATGAGCTTCTTCTGAAAACAATTCAAGAGACACTGTAAAGAAATATTAATGCACAGAAGTAACAGTGCTCTCTTAGGAGGAACCACGCTTTCCTCTGGACAGGCTTTGCACTCCTGACTGCTCTGTGGAAATAAACACTGTCAGAACAGGACAGGCACCAGGACAGCTCAGCACACCAGGACACAGCCTGGTGCACAGCAGGGGATGTGCTGCCCTGCCCAGTCTGAGCCTCACACAGACCCTCTGCCACTGTGTGGCATCACAGGGACTGCACAGTGAAGGGCTGTGGCTTCTTCTCAAGGACTCCTTACTCAGCTGCCACTGAGTCCCTGCTCTTGTGAGAGGAGAAATGATGCACAAGGAGCCAGAGGTGGAGCATACAGTGCACCAAAGCACACGTGATTCACATTGCCTAGAAAAGCCACTCAAGTAGAGAGGAGTTGGTTTCAGCTCTGTATCATCACCTATTCATTAATGTACCATAGTGCATAACTTGAAGGAAAGCATCAATAATAACAGGGTTTGTGTTTAAAACAGAAAATGGTGTTTGTCCTGCATAACTCAAGGGAGGGCTTTTGTCAGCTCACAAGGTTTTACTTTCTGTTGGAAGCACAGGAAACAAAAATAACAGAATGATGCACACTTACCAGCAGATAAACAACCTGGAAGTTTCTGAAAGGTCAGCATTACCAAGAAGTTTTTCTTATTAGCCATACAAACATTATGAATTTCAAGCAAAGTTAATATTTGACTACACATAGACCAGTCCCATATTCCTCACTCATAAAAATAAATTAAAACCCAGAATTATTCTAATAGTAGAAATGTACTTTTCAACAGTAACATTACTAAAATATGCAGAAAAAACAACTGTGTGACTCCACACAAATTTTTTTTTTTTCAAGCCCTCTTTCTACTTCCCAAGAACAGTTTTCATGAGACAGCATGATGATTTTTGACAGTTTGGGATACCATAAGCCTGTATGGTCTTCAGATATTTCAACTATTCTTATGGTCATGAGAATTTAGATAAGAATCATTCTTTGAAAATTTGGATTTCCTATTCTTTAGCTAGGAAATGTCAGCTTTATTCTTCACTAATTCTCCAACAGCAGGGAAAAATAATAATAAACTCTCAGTCATAGCATTTCAGAGGGACTGAATGGATTGTTAAGGAACAGATATTAGTAGAACAGATGCAAGTTCTCTCTAGTACACGTTCTTGAGGGTGTACATGGGAAAAAAGATACCGAGAACACTGAAGGCTAGTTATTTTGGGGGGGGTTAAAATATTTTTTGAAGGAGATATAATCTTATGAACAATTTGCCCACAGTCAGTCTGTTTCACTTTGAAGCTGATTGACATATTTTAACCATTTTTAAAAGTAATACCCAGTAAAAGTGGTATTTATTGACAGTACTTACACGTGTGTTGTGTTGCATTTGCATCATTTCGTCTTTAGGAAAACCATCTCTCAGTCAATGTAGAAAATGTATATAAGCTAACAAAAACAAACAAAATATTATATAGCACACAGGATGTGGCAAGATTCAGTCAGGAAGGCACATTTTATTTTTCTAGAAACTCACGTAACACATGGATTTTCTGAAAACTAATTCCTAATAGCAAGCACAGCCAAAGAAAATCAAATGTCTTTTCAGGTCAGGCCCTTCTCCACGTAGAACAGTAAACACTGCACAGTTCTAGCCTAGAGATACAACAGCATTTAATGATGCAAATAGAAACAAAAAGAGATAGAAAAACAGGACAAAAGCATCACAAGTGAAAGAATGAAATACAGATAAATTCTATTTCATGTATATTTCTATGATTCCTGGATATAAGAGAATCCAACTCTGAGTAAAACTGATTAAAAGCCAGAGTCAAAGAGATCTGCATTGGGAACAGCTATGTTATGCAGTTCTTCCAGAAACCAAGCCTACACATGTTCCTGCAGGCACCTTAATGCTAAACTTAGTGACAAATTCTGCCTTGACCCCAAGGATTGTAAGGCTGCCCAGGCCATGCTAGCTCAGGCAAAGCCAGGACTCAGAATGATCAGATTGTGTTTTGTGTGTCTATTTTTGAACCACACAAGTTGAAGGTCCACTGGCAAAAAGAATGAGATTGCATTGGTACTGAAGGAGGAAGACCACAGGTTAAAGTTACAGTGAGAAAAGGCGGGACAGACAGATTAACCAAGGGAGTCATGCCACACAGACTGCAGCTGGAGTGCAGAAGGGAGCCCAGAGAGAGGGAGGGACCTTCAACCAAACACTGAAATGTCAACGCTCAGAAGAACTCAGGTGACCTGGAGTGAAGTTTTCACTGTTTACAAGGCAACAAACATGTGGCTGTTTGCTAACACAATGTACTCAACCCTATATTTTAAAAACATTTTGTCTTTTATTATCAAAACCAATAAGCCATCAGACTTATGAGTCATCACAGCAGCAACAAAAAGGACTGGATTTAAATAATACATATGTATGTATCCAAAGTTAACACCCATGCATGGTAGCTAACACAAAATATTGGTAAATTCAAAGATGTTGTCTGTGCAAGGGGTTGCAGAATAATGAAATGTTGAGAAATTCCATATGGAACAGATTTTCAAGAGAACATTGTGAAAGGTACATCTTCCAAAAATTTGTTCCATAAGTGAGAAGTACTTTTGCCTAAAACTGATTTCATCATTCCATCAGGACTCATCAGCAAAAGATTTAGCAATAGCCTGTGACATGCCCCCTTACACAGAAGTGATTCAGTTTCCCAGTGCATCCAAACACACATTCTGCACAGGAGACAGATCCACTGTAAGGAATCACGTGCATTCAGTTACTGAGCTCAAGTATTAATTTTCTGGGGCTGAAGAACAGAATACAGCAATCACTGTGCATTTCTAATCTTTAGTCAAGTTCTCACTTACCAGTGTTACTCCCTCTGAATTTGGTAATATTTGTAGGAGTGGATCCCTTGTTTGCCCTTAACTCTTGTTGGTGTTGCCACTGACCACCTTGGCAAACACATCTGATACTGTGGCTGTGACCACTGCACGACATTAACACAGTAAGAGAACAGTGCAACACATGTTTTGATAGAGCACTTGTGAATAAGAGGAATCTGCTACATATTATCCAATAAACACCACAATTAAAGCCAGATATCTTTGTGCCCTTTACTCATTTTAATTGACAAGCTGACAAATATGTAGGAGGTCAGAAAAAACAAAGATACCGACAAGGATTTTTATCACTTGCTGTAAAATACGCAAGTGTGCACTTTGACATATTTGAGACTTTTTTCACATACGAAACAAGACATGGCAAGGTCATAACCCAACCTGCCTCAAATCTCTTCAAAGTGTTAAGTAAAACACATGAGCATTTTCTTGATATTGAGTGAGGATACGAAGTTTACTTTGACCAAAACTCTGAAAATTGACCACAGGGCAACCGAGGACAAGATTTTCATTAAACATCTCACATTTATAATACCTCAGAATTTACGAAAATGATAAACTAATTATTTGGTTTGTGCTTCCACCACTGCAATAAATCCTGTCTCTCCCTCTCCTGCATGATATCATATCTTGCTCAATTTCACAGTTATAACAAAAAGTGACAGAAAGTACCAGACCTTGTGCTTAATTCTGTTCAGAGGCCATTTACACTCATGCTTTGGAAGAGATGGCCATATGGGCATCTGCAGCTCTGTTTTCAATTTTACAGCTCTCACTGATGAGCAACATTAGATAAAAAGCTGCTCATCCAAAGTCAAGTATGTGCTAGCAATGGAGAAACAAATTGAAGGTGTGAGATAAGTGACATTTCTATTAGAAATATCACCTTCTATTAATGGAAGCTGTCTTTTTGCATTATCTAATCTGAAACTTTAATTTTGGGAGGAACAGCCAAAGCCAGTAACTTCAGTACCCAGCTGTTCATATAAAGCCATTAATACAATATAGATTTTACACTGAACAATGACAAAAACCTCCACCTTTATCTGACATTTATAATATCATTTCCCTATTAACATTTAGTAGTGTTGGAAGAAAAAGCAACATTTCTCTATTAGCCACATGAAGGCTCCAAAGGACTTGGTGGTCTTCCAGGTAGCTGACTCATCTGGCTGTGCTAACTACTTCAGGATTTTAGAACAAAAACTTTCACATTTTGCTTTAGAATACAAGAAAAAGCACTTTCACTTCATATCTTTTCACAGATGCAAATAAGTGTGCAATAAGAAATTAACTGCTTCACTTTAGAGCAGAGTTAGCTGCCACCTCTGTAGAGTCAACACTGCCTGCTCCAGGAGGCTCCAGTGAGGAGAGGTCCTCCAGCAGAACATCACAAAATCCACAGCTTGCTACCACGTGGCTCTTAAGCATGCAAAAGAGGAAAAGTTCTCCAAAGAGCCAGAAGTCTTACCCAAGCCTAACATCAAAGTTACAAACAAACCCCTTTCCTTTAAACTCTCATTTAGCTTTTGTAACTCTTCCTCTTAAGTAATAATTGGATTTTGTACATATTATTTTCACATAGATTTAGAGTTTGACTGGTTTAGGTAAAGGAGAATAGGATTTTCCTGTAACATTGCACTCTCTAAGAATGAAAAAAAAAGAAACTAAAGGGACAATAAATTAAAACAAGACTAAAATATCTGTGAACTCCAGCTCTTATTCAGTCCAAGTTTCATAAAGTGTAAAGGTGTAAGACACATTCTGAGAAAGAGATTCCAATTTCCCTATCCACTCTTGGACAAAGAATAATTTAGAATGGATCTCATCTTTACAGATAAGCCAAATCAAATTATAGAAATATTTTTTAAAGTCACAATGCCTATTTTCTCACTAAAAAGCAGATGAACAGTCTGATAGAAACTGCATTTAAGAAGAATATGCATGTGCCCAGCATTATCTTCTTCAAATCCATTTCTTTGAGTGGCGAAAACATGATGTCTCGTTTTATTTCTGCTCCCTTGTTTTGCTGCTCTTCCTGCCAGTGTTAGACAATATTATTTTCTCCTACTTGCCAGCACTGAGCTAGGTGTGAGCTCCCTAAGGCAAGGTTAATCACAGTGGGTCACGTTGCCTTACTGAGGAAGGACAGAGACCCATTCTGCTGTTTAAAGGTCTTGGGCATGAGGTTGTCAGTCAGAGATTTCTGGCTGGAGATACCAAGGACTGTGAAGCCTTCTCAACAAAGCAGTTGGTCAATACCAACATTCCTGCAAGCTGCTTTAATTTTATTATTCTCAGCCTATCAGCAGGCTGAAAGGGTCTCAATACTGAACCTATATCCATCCATAACCTCCCTATGTCACTGGGATCCAGAGACCTAGAACCAAATGAACCACCACCCCAGGAAAAAGACGCCTGCCTAACTGGGCTGTCTCACCTCTTCCCACTTAAATCTTCACCTCCATTGCTTGGCATTTTCCACAAAATGCAGGGCAGGCAGAAGCTACCAGCACCCCTAGCACCCCACTAACCCCCAGTGGGCTCTCATTATTTAAAAGCTGTTTCCACTATTCAAGTAGTTTTAATCATGTGCTATCCCCATCAATCACAATCACTGGGTGTGCCTTGGAGCCCTTTTCAAACTGATCATGCCTTTCCAAGATCAACTTCTAACCTGTGTTAGAGCAAATGTGCAAATGTAACACCAGCAACCCCAGCTTGGGGAAAGAAGATAGTAATGCACTTAGAAATGCAAATGGGCCAGCCAACTTGATGCAAAATTAATACAATTCTGTATTCCTATATGCTTCAGGGAACTCTTAAGTTTCTTTTTACCTGGGAACATATTAACCTTGAATAATGCTGTATGCTCTGATTCCCCTAAGGCAGATAAGGCTTCTAAATCTATGAAAAGACTGATTAGAATAACAAAATATACTTAAGCATCAGTTTCCACCCTTGTGGGCTCTACAATAAGACAACTGTCGGAAGCAACTTACACATGTTAAGCTGCAGGCATCAAAATTAATTATTTTACACCAAAGCTTGCCTCAAAAGGGACCACTGTAATTAGGATAATAAGCATTAGTGAAGCTCATCAATTTTATGTGGGTTGGGCTTTTTTTAAAGTTTATAAATCCCCTTTGTATGCAATTGTTATGTTATTGCTATTTGAAATAAAAACACAAATTAAACATTTAAAATCTTATTAAAATGTATGCAGTTAAACACCGACTAAAGTGTATCTAACCCTCCCACAATTTCAGATTTTATGGACAATATCTATCATTCTAAGTCCATAAGTATATTAATTGCATGGATTTTAAGTGCCATTAACATTCAACCAATAGTGTTATTCCAGAAAGCTTCCAGCAAGGATTAGCACCTTTTGGAAATAAAATTTAATTTGCAGGGAAGGTAATAACAACATTTTAATCTATCTCAACGTATTAAAAATGAGAGGGAAAAAAATCAGCTAATGCTGGTTTTGAGCACTGGAGACCTGTCCCATGGCTCCCAGAAATTAAACAAACCCATCCACTGCAGAGCTGTGAGTGACCCGGGGCCCAGCTGGGGAGGGAGCTGTGTCCTGCACTGCTGCAGGAGGTGTGAGCCCCTGCACCGCTGCTGACTCTCACACCTCGGCTGCGGCCCCAAAGAGAGGAAACAGATGCTGAGGTGAAAGCAGATGGTGCATTGATTGCTTCTTTTAGGATTAGCATTAAAGTGTGCAGTGTGTAACATTCAACCCTCAGCTCCTGCACCTCCCGCTCAGCCACCAGCGCGCTGCACAAGGACAGAAAAGAAGGATTTTGCCTTAAGCCAACAGAGCGTTTGACTTTGTAGGAACAGCATGGATTAATCTTGCTCCTGTTTTTTGAATGTGGCAGTTGTTTGCTTTCGAAAGCGCTACGAGGCAACATCAAGTTGCTGTTGCTGGATACTGTATTTACAATTATATCTCAGACTCAAGTTATAAAACAATTTTTTACCATATCAAAATTGGTACAAGATAAAATTTTGAAGGGTAGTTCTGGACATAATCATTATGAAATTTGTGGTACTTTCTCTGAAATTTAGATTTGTTAGCTCCAGGCTCCCAGCAATTTTTTTCCAATTAATTACTGCTTTCCTTCCTAATTTTGTCAAACATTTTCACTGTCACTGCATGTGTGATGTCCTCCCTCAGATTATTTCAGAGCATCACAATTAGCATTAAAACAGATATTGTTTTTCCACTCAGAACCTAATGTTTTGAATGAACCCAACAATTTTTCCTACTTTCTGATCTGTTGTGGAGCCTAAATAACATCTGTAAAGTGCTCCAATATCTTAGATACAGACAAAGTAAGAATAGGAAAGGAGTTTTTATCACTAATTGTAGATTTCTTTAGGAAGAATAGGAGGGGGATTCTAGTACCAATTCCTTTCCACACTCCCTTCTAATAGAAACACTACATAGCATAAAATTTGATAAAAGATCACCATTCTGTTGCCAAGAACTGTGACATATTCATTGAAATAAACCCTTTAAAAAGGGGACAAACATGCTGCAAGTGCTGCCTGAAAGAAGAAAGGAAAATTCCACTGAGATTTTAATCTGCCACTTACCATTGCTAAAATAACTGCTGATAACACAGATCCCAGTAGCTAATCACACTGCTAACATCCATTTCACATTAATTTACATTATTTCTGTGAGCCATTGCTGTATCCATTGTAATTATTTATATTTCCTTTCAGGACACAAGGATTTATGTGATCCAAAGTTAAGGGAAACTGTTTTGTTAACTTCAGTGGATAAGACCTCACACAAAATATGCACCTTGGCTGTCTTGAGCCAGCAGTTACCAAGCCTTCATGTACAAATTTAAAAAGGGGAACTCACAAAGGTTTCAGACCAGCATCATAATCGTGTCATCCAAGAATGCAAAACCATGCTCATGTTTATCTGCAGATGAACTAGAGAATTTTAATTAATGTTAAGCTTTTGGGGTTTTGGGTATTTTATTTTAATACAGTGAGAAAAAGACAACAGTCTGAAGACCAGAAGTCACATTTCATTCCATGTGGATATGAGGGGAAACAGGGAGGCAAGCAAGCAAAGCGTGGGTGATTACATAACAATGATCAATGAGAGAGAATACAAGGAAGATAAACTGGACTGTGTCAGTCAGCAAAACAAGTGTGTTTAAAATGAAATGAGGGCACTGGTTGCAGGAGTGTCTGGCCTATAGCAAGTTTCACATCATAAATGTTTTGGGAAAACTTCTGTTGACCAGAAGCTGACTTGTTCAGGGCTTTCCAGTAATCACCATAGAGCAGGTTTGTTTAGAAAGAAAGTGTAATGTATCAGCTCTGGCTTATTTTAGAAGCTGTTTGCAGCACATAAGGGATCCTGACATGGCAAAGACCAGCTGAACATTGTGATCCAGGCTCATACCCACCTGAATGTGGATGGGTGCCATTACCACACAGGGTAGGCAGGCTCTAAATAGATGAGAATCTTAACAACAGGAGGAAGAAGCTCCTGGACCTATCCAAATTGTTGATAAATTGATAAAAAGAAGCAGAATCAGACAGCAGCTGAAGGAATATTGACACTGCTATAACAGCAATGCTTATATTTTGTTCCAAGCAGGCAGCAACCCCCTTCAGCACACAGAGAGCACAGCAGTCAGTATAACTTTATACAGCTCCTAAATCCAAACAGAGAGTACAAGCCTAAAAATGCTGACCAAGCCTGACACAAACCTCTAGTTGGTTTTTCTGTAGGGAAGAATGCCACATACAAAGCACTAGAAGAAGTTTTCCAGTGAAGTTGTGGATGTCCCAGCCCTGGAAGTGCTCGAGGTTTGATGGGAGCTCTGAGCAACCTGGTCCAGTGAAAGGTGTCCCTGCCCATGTCTGGGGCATGGAATTAGGAGATCTCTAGGGTTCCTTCCAAACCATTCTATGGAAGCATTTTCCAACACAAATCATCAGTATGGCAACTTCTCCAGGCCCTTACAAAGGAGTACAATTAATTTGTGTAAATACAACAGAATTCACATGTCTGAACATGCAGTTATTCTTTCTAGAAATGTTCTGGGATTGTGATGAATTCTTTTTCCATTTATGTTATTCTTGACCAATTCCACCTCTTTTTAAATAAAATAATGTTTTAAATAAAATCTTGTTGCTATTTGTTTCTGCCAATTTTATTCTACTGAATTCAATTTTGCCTACAGCAGCACTTCAATTCTGATTTATAACTTTCAGTAGTAAGGCAAATTAACTCTCATCATACCACCTTCCCTTAAATGAAACAGAATTAAGGGCTTCCCTCAGAGCAGATTTTCTTCTAAGCTGTACTTTAGGTGATAGTGGAATGTAATTTAAAAAACACAAAACAACACAATAATTCCACCAAAATAAAGCCAAACAAACCAAAATCAAATAAACAAACAAATCCAAAACATTTGCAAGACTCAAAAAGAGTCTTGGAGATAATGGGGCTAGAATATTGTAAGCATTGAGATTCCAACAGTTAAAAGAAAAAATGGTCAAGGAGAGAAAAAAAATTATAAAAATTCCTGATTTGCTGAACCTCTAGGTCAGGACTGTCTGTTCTGTCTGAGCAAAAAGATGTCCTAAACTCTTGATTATGACCTCCTATTATAACATCCTACTCTACTTTCATGAACTCTCGCTCTTACTATGAGTACCCCTACTACAAACAAGCTATAGACACCTATCACTAAAACCAGCAACAAAAATGCTCAATAATACATTTGCCACTTTATTTTACAGATGTTACCTCTGTGACCTCTTTATAGTAGAGAGGCTGTATCTCCAAGAAAGGACACTGCCTTGGACAAAGGACACCAAGCTAAAACACTCCAAGCCATTTTGGTTTTATTTATCTTAATTTAATACATCTGGAGACAAATACCTGACATTGATATTTGCTACCAATTTTCAACCTGAACCACCCTATATTAGGCTTTGGGATTCAGCTACCCCCTTTTCTCAGCAATAATACAGAAGAAAATGCTGAGTACTTCAAAAAGTAATTTAAGAGCCACAGACCTTAATGCTGCTTTAGGATACTGGAGCACTATAATAATAAAATAAAATAAAGAGGCTTTTTAAATTGAGAACACAAAGAATCAGGCAAAATATCTGCATGTAAATTGCTGTTCTTCCTTCTCCTTCATTTCCTGATTATTGTAGGTTTTTCTACTATGCTAATGATCTTTCCAAACAGCTCTTAAAAACAAACAAATAAACTAACTCTATGCTTTTTACTTTATCTAGAGCAAAGAAAGGTGCTTTGCTCTGGCTCTAAAAAAATCAGAACAAAGTATAGTGTGCCATCTCATGTTGCTCAGATACAAGGCAAACTACCAAGAATGTTGCTGATTCTGTGAATTGATAAAGAGTTATTATCTCACATAGCTACACTTTCCTGTATGGATTCTCTTGTTTTGGTTTAATGTAATTAAAACAGAGCAGACATGGTTTCCAGTCGACTTGCCCTAATGCTGAAGTAAATCTCTCATGGTTATAGCCCTGTGCACAAAGACTCAAACACTGCAAAAAATAACAATTCTTGAAAAGCATGTGGAATCCTGATGCCTATAAACAGTTTGTTGAAATATGAACAAAGACATGTACCTGGCACTTCCAAAAAGAGGTTTATAAGGCAGTGTCTACTCCTTCAGATTTATATGTGCTTATGTTTTAGAGTTAACATGCCACAACAGGGAGGTAATAAGTATGTTCTTCACCAATTATTCAAAGCACTCTACATTCCTTCAGTGCTACAGCACTGTTCCAGCTGGGCTGTGTCAGCTCTGCCTTCAGAAAATGCATCCAAATACTTGCAGATAGGTCAGGAGAACACACTGTGGAATGAATATAAACTGGGAATGGCAGCAGCATACTCTGTTTCCCAATCTCTTCCAAAAATTAAGTTTACTGATTGTGTTCATAAATAGAGCCTCACTCCCTGGTTACCTGTAGAAAGCTCAAGTATTTCATTCAGTACTTTTCTGAAATTGTGTCCCTGCCAGTATTTTGATTTTAGTAACATTGCAAAACATTGACATCATGCATTAGATGACTTCAATATCTACTGACTGCTGACTGCACCATCTGACAGAGTGATCCTGACCCCTTCAGAGGAGAAAATCAAGAGCATCAGTCCTTATAGCCAGTGCTTCCTCATAAGCCCAGTAGCCCAAGCTCCTGTTAATAAAGGATCACCACAAAAATGCAAAACTGTACTTCAGAGAAAAAAGAAAGATTGAATGGCAGTTATAATATACAACATGTTTTTTTACAAATGTTTATGTAAGTGTACAGAGAATACAGGGTGGTTTATATGGATATGTCTACATTTTTTGTTTCTTTGTAGATGCACTAAGAAAGGCTTTAGGAAACTGTGATTCACCGTATGTTATTCGTGCTTTCTAAAGGGCAAAGCATCCTAAATGTTACTCTTTGGTGTTAAAAGCTTCACAGTATAAACTTATTCAATAAAAAAACCCCTTTAAATTATAAAAAAAAAAAAAAATCCTGATAGCCACTCTGTGATCCTCTGGTGGTTTGTTTCTCATCCTCATATTTACATAGTTCACTGTCAACAAGCTAAGCCAGCCCCTTGCAATAAGCCAAACATCACGGTAAACAAGCTAAAGTCATCTCAATTATGAACAAACTAACATGTTCTCACCGTTCATTAAGGTTGCCTAGAAACTAATTTTACTTTTTTGAAAAACAGCCAATGTCTGGATAAGCAATTCAGCCCCCAAAATGTGCAGTGAAAACAGATAACATCCGAAAGCCATGAAACCAGAGTGCCAAAGGCACACCCTGGCCTGGCCAGGCTGTCTGACAGCACTGAGATAATGGCTTACGAGTAGGGATGACAGCATGGGCCAGCCAAGATTTAAACAAAAAAATCAGCCACCGAAATTAGACTGCTAAAACATACATAATCGTAGAGAGATGTCCTTAGCACCATTAAAATCAAAATTAGCACAGATACCTAGGTCTTCAAGACATTCATTAATTGTGAAAGACAACAACCCCAAAGAGGTAGTTGGCACCACGAATTAATGCCATCCCCACCACCCTGCCCCAGCAGCTTTCCCTGTGTTTCTTATGCAGCCCCAAAGTTTCTCTCAGCCCTCCACCCTCTAGGACATGTAGAGAGGGAGGGGCAGAGAGAAAAAGGACAGCCAGCAGGGCCATTTCAGCAGTCATAGCAGCCCAGAGCTCTGGCAGGTGAGAGGGGAGCTCCTGTGTGATTAAACAGCCTAACTCCCCTGTAAAGTGATAATACTTCTGTGCTGTGTGTTCACCCACAGCAATTGGGCAGGGCTAGGTTGATGAGCAATATGTGCCTGGAACCACTGAGTGTTCAGCCATAGTTCCAATAATTCTCATCCTCCCCACTCTGAAGTGCTCTGATGAGAAGGGGTAGAAATTATGTTTTTGTGTATAGAATCAAAAGATGCTGCTCAGTAACTCTGTATTAAAAACACTATCTTTTACTCTCCTGTTGCTTACATTTCTTTTTCAGAAACAGAAAAACTCCCTGCTAACTAGAAAATAGTGTTTTCTCCAAACAATCTGCTGAGAGAAGAAAACCCATTTATTTGTGCTTCTGTTTAGCTCAAAGAACACAGTAAATACTACCAGGAGGGTCTTCTAGCTGCAATTCTTGGTAAATTTATATAATTCCAGAAGGAAAAACTGACCTCTAAATCTTTCCATGGTTAGGCTGGAGAAGAGAGTTTTTCACATAGTAATTATCACTGAAGCACTCACTATACACTCTCCATCAAATTTTAATCACAATGAATAGGGTCAACAAGAAATAGAGGCCAGTTCAGACACCAATTTCTCTTTCTCTTCTTGTTCCAAAGTATAAATGTGGGTTTATGAATACATACTGTATTTAAGTTTACCACAATGGGAAGTCTTGCTCATTGTTTTGAGGAAAGATATTTCAAAGATTACTAATTACACATTAGTTCACACCCATTTTCAGAGGTGACTAAGCAATGCAATACCATAACTTCAGCCTTTCCCAGAAGCTGATAATTTTATGATAATTAAAAATCAAATGGGATAGTTCTTTTGACCTACAAGAGCCTTACATCAATAACACGTCAAGAAGAAATGCCTAAACCATCCTTTTCTGCTGCACAATAAAAGAATCTCATAAAAAATAGTCACAAGTTTTATGACTTAGATTTCTCTATTTCAGTATTTAATATGTTCCTTTCAAATTGTATCTCTATTCTACCCTGAACATAGGTTTTTTACATAAAGGTTGCTTCACCTGAGCTGGATTTACTCAAAGGAAGGGTAAATGAAGGGCTACAATGTGTTCCCCACTAACAGCACAGTTCACACATAGCATCACACACTGAGAACAAATCACATGGCCTGTCCAAATGTACTTCACTGTCATCATCACTGCTTCCAGCTCTAAGGAATTTAAACATGATTCCTTTCACAGGAATAATTTGTTGGTTCAAATTCAGCTTTCATAAAACCTGAAACATAAACGATGATATTCGTTTGGCATTGTGTGGAGAACAGAGCTGAAACCCAAACAGCCACGACTGTCAGTGCTAGAAATGAGAGCCAAACATCAGACTTTGGATCATGCCCAGGTTCAGTGTTAGCTGTCCTGTGCCGAATCTCATAAAAATAAACTTTTTAATGGCAAAATCTGTGTAGTATTATATTTAATGGCATGCATAATTTTCGAAAACACATTTTAAATATAACGTTTTGTAGCCACTTCCCAGAAAAAAACATGGCCATGCTCATGCAGCAGGGGTGAAGATTCACCGGCCAGATTTAAGTGGCAAACCCAAGTTAACTGGTATCTGTGTCTGGGATAAAACAAAACTATTAAAAAGTAAAGCATCTAAGTCTGAGGGGAAAGGGCTGATTTTCAAAAGCACAGCAACAATTTTGATGAATAAAGGACCTCAAACACCTGCCTGCTTACAAGTGGTAGACTTTTACTCCAGCCTGACATTTCTTGGAGGCATTCAAAAGACGGCTCTTGGCTCTCCCTGCTGCAGTCAGGTGAAGGGCATCATGAGCAGAGTAAAAGGTTCTTTATCAAGAAGGCCCTGCATTCACTTAAGAAACAGTGGGGTTTTGACAGAAGTACAACAGATAAAGGAGTAAAATAAAGACAAGGAAGGATACACAAGAAGGAAACACATCATATAGTTAAAAGAAACCCTATTGCTCCCTGTTTTAATATTAAAGTGAATGATGAGTCCAGCAAAACAGGGTTTACTTTGTATCCAGTTTGGACACAGATTTTACCTACACAGGAAGAGAGACATTTGCTTTTTGGAACTGCCAGTCCAGAAGCAGCTCCCATGGCTATGCAGATGGAATAGCACTTACGCAGCAAATACAGCCTCTTCTTCTGAAGACTTTTCCAAGAGTTCATGACATTGAGTTCATTTGTTTGAAAAATCCTAGAAAGTCTTCAGAAGAGGAAATATCTCCCCAATTATAGTTCTTTCCAGTCATTTTTGGTAGAGCTGGCTATCACTCCCTGACCCTGTGGACTGCAGAGCAGTGTGAGCACAGTTTAGGGAGCCCAGCCCCTGGGTGCTGCCTGGCCAGCAGCTGGGCAAGGCCAGACAGGCTCTGGTCTTGCTTCCAGCAGTGCAACACCCAGCACTTGCTGCTGTGGAGATCCCTGCCTCAAAACCAGGCTGGTACCTGTCACAGAAAGAGCACAGGGGTTTGCATTTAAATGATCATGGGACAGTTTCACCAAGCAGGGATTTACTCTACAGATAAGAGTCTAAGTCTCCATCCCTCCCCTTCCCACAGCACCACCTAATTTTACTTCCCCCTTAGCAAAAGCAGCTGCCCACACAGGGCTGGGAGCAGGGCTCTCTTGTGCACACACTGCCCAGACCAGGCTCTCCTTGCTGGCACCTGCAGCTCCTGCACTCCAGGCCCATGACACAGGTAATGAATTCAACAGTCCAAACTCTCAAACCTAACCCATTTGTTGTTAAATAACATGCTGTTAATGATCAAGCACAACCAAGTCTACATATAACAATAATTACATAATTGTCCTATTTTATAAACTTCAGAAAATGATGCCACACTTCTCATTCAGCTCAGCTCATTCAGTTCAGCATTCACAGTAGAAGCCAAACAAAACCCTACTATTTATCTATCAAAATCAAACCAGTTAAACTTCAAAGTGTTATGGAAATGCTGAGATTTAAAACATTAGCTTCCCTAGAATCTTCATATTTTCCAGCCTCCCCTTTTGCTGTATGCTATGATGATTATGAGGGATGCAATTAAAGCATAGCAGCTGAGGAAGACTAGAAGTTAAAGCATATAGCTTCCTGGAAAGAGATTAAATATCTTAATTGCTCACAGACCTCATCAGAAAAAAAAAAAAAAGTAAATTTCCATCACTCTGGAGAGATAGACATTGTGGATATTAGCGTCACTGCTGCTCAAAAGTCTGCAAACTACCTCCCTCACTTGTCCCAAATAACATTTCACCCTCTCCTGCTCTCTTCTCCTCTCACACACACAAACACAGATTACTCTGGTGACCCAAGCAGAATGTTCTGGTCTCACATAGAAGTGGATGACAACAGTAATATACATTCCTACACTTGCAGCAGAAGCTAACATTTTTCCTCTAACTGAAAAGGTTTGGGATCTAGAGAGAGAGTGAGAATTACAATGTATCTTTTTTCAAAATTTTCTTTCCTTAATATTTCCCAGTAACTTTCATTTTTTAGACCTGAGAGAAGGGAACACACTCTGAAAACACAGTTCATCATAGACAAAAATTCTAAATCACAGATGCATTGGCCTGGGATCAATTCTAGGTCTCTTTTCTCAGAAAACATTTAGGGATATATAAACAGGATAGAACTGAAATACTCCTTATGGCAGCAGGAGAGTATTTTGACAAGAAGTGTTCTTAAAAAATAACTTTTGTAAGTTGTCTTATCTTCAGGAAAATCATCAGCTTTACTCACATCAGATTGCTACCAGGACATAGCCAGGTTTCCAGTAATTCTACATCTTTACTCAGTTGCTTCTAGGCAAATGCACAGGTATATTCTATGTGTAACAGTCCAGTCTATTTCCTAAAAGAATCAACAGTGGGAAAATGCATCAGAAATGAACAAAAGAATACAATGAAGAGAACCAGAATGCCACAAATCCAACAGCCTGTAGTACTTTCCTCAAGCCTGGCTCTTGACATGCAGAAGCATGGGAATAGAAGCATGTAAGAAGCATCAGCTTTCAACAAAGAAAATAACTTTGTACTTCTTGTTCTAGCAAAAAGAAATAAAATGTCTTGAAAATGTAAAAAACTTCAGTCAAAGTGTTCAGATGTGAATCATTCCAAACATATTACTAAAAAATAAAGGGTTTTAAAGGCAATGGAATTTTCACTTCCTAATAAAGATTTTTTTAAACTGTTTCTTCTCACTAGACCACTAGCAATTTTAATAAAAATTGCTATTAGAAAGGTTATTTATTTGGTTTCATAGCAATCAAATTGCCCAGTTTAGTCACCTTTTAATGACAGCTCTTTGCTCTAACACAAGCAATAGAATGAAACCTGCTCCTTGAAACCCTTTTCACATTACAGACACCTCAATCAATTCTGGTGGAAGACGCCTCTTTATTTACAGCAGCTCAATGAAAATAGAATTCTGGTCATCAAGTCTATTATTCACTGGATGTTCCTGTAAATCACATTTCTATAGCAAGTGTATTTTGCAGTGCTCATCATGTTACAATTCTGTTATTGGGGTTCCAGACACAAAGCTGCTGGAAGTGAAGAGATTTTCCCAAAATTACATTAAATTACATCTCTCTTACATACCCCAGAGATGGCCTGAACTCAGCAGAGAGATGCAGACCCAAATTCAATTTTACATGCATCTTTTAAGAAAGAATCCAATTGAAAAAGAAGTTGTTGTGGTTTTTTCATTTTTTCTGGTTTAAAATACAGTTATCTTCTTTCTTCATCCTTTCCTGAAGAGATGATGGAATGCAATAAAGGGCATTGATCCTAGGCAGTGATTCACTCTTACAGAGGCTTTGTAAGCAGCCAGTGTTTGATGCTGGCATTGGGATTTGATTTCAGCTCTGTGACAACTGCAAGCCCTGTAAATGTGACCTTGTGAGGATCTCCTGCCCAGCAGCCCCATCCAGCAGGTCCCACCACAGGACACACTGAGGCAGAAGTGGGCAATACCTGTTACAACAAATACATGGTTACTCAGTAGAGTTTGGGAATCGGCCACACAGGTACAAAGAATGGTTTGGATAGAAAAAAATACGTCTCATACGAGCTCCACATAATAAAACCAACCACATAAATGGGGATTACAGCCCGCTGCTGCAGCCAGTTTCAGGTGTTGTACAGGCCTGAACAGTACCTACAGCAAGTGATTCCTAGTCCCTGTCATGAGAAATCTGTAAACACATACATGGCTCCTCATTAGAAGATCTCTCAGCCCAATCTCTTTAGTGAAGAAGCCACTCACAAACTCCCCAAGTGACAGGAGGGCAGCATGCTGCTAATATAGACTGCTTCAGTCCTGGCTGCTGTTCTGACGAAAATGCAGATGATTTTTCTTGTCATGACATAAATAAGTTAAGGGCAAAAGATTATGTCACAGGTGAATTAGTGTTTCCATGTAGCACACTCATGGCCCATCAGACATGGCCTGGAACAAGTGAAATCATGCAATGTGCTGCAGTTCTGCATTTCTATCTGAACCTCTGATTTGGCCAATAGATTTTCAAAAACAAATTATAGCCAGACGAGACCTTACTGATTGTATATGTGCATATACTGAAAAATTCATTCTTATCACTCCATAATCCAAATGTTTCCTCTTGATTTGCCTCTCCTATTACTATGACTAAATAGACTGTAATTATTCTTAGCCACAATAAAGTTATACTGCCAGCCTTTGAACAATATTGCCATTCTAGATCATGTCTTTCTCAAGAGGGCCTTCAAAAACACAGTAAGTATATAAAAAAGATTAGGAAGCAATCCACTGTTGTGCAGCTCCCATTGGAATCTCTAGCTCTGTCCATAACTGTAGCCCCAATATGAAACATAACTTCTAAAATTCTGTTCTTGATGACCATGGCAGTGTCCCAAACTCTGCCTGAAAAGTTGTTCCCTGTCCTGCTTAGCAGAACGAGACACAAATAAGCCAAATATACAAAATCCTTTCTTTAAATGAGTTATCAGTGACACGAAAAGTCTTCCTAGAAAATGTATTCCAAGGGGGTTTCCTCTGCTCCCCTCCACTCCCAGAGAATAAAGTTTGCCAGATTTATTAAGGCAAGTATACATTTAACTTCACTAGGGGCGATCAGAACATTTCAGTTGTGCTCACTGGGGGTCCGGGGTAGTCTTAGAGAAATGGGGAATGTTTGTACATCACTCGCAACCCCTTCCCCTGAGAGCTGGAGGCAAAGGCAGGGGAGGGGCCCCTGATGCGCATCCCTCGCCCCACGGCCGCAGCCTCCGCTCCCCGCAGCGATCCCAGCTCCCGGCGGGGCTCAGCCCAGCGCCGGCTCGGGGCCGCGGGGAAGGAGGGGCGGTGGGAGGGAGCCGGGTCAGCGGGCCCGTCCCGGGGATGGGTGGGGAGAGGAGCGGGCGAGCGGGGCTGTGCCGCAACGCCCCTCGCTATAAACGGAGCGGCCGCGCACGGAGCGGGAGGAGCGGCGCGGCCGGCGAGGAGCGCGCCCGGAGCCCAGCCCAGCCCAGCCTAGTTCAGCTCGGCTCAGCCCAGCCCGCTCCGAGCGCCGCCGGGGCTCAGCCACCCCGCCCGGACCCAGGTAAGCGCGTCCCTCTCGGGCACCTTCGGCCAGGGGCAACCGGAGCGTTTGCGAGCGCGGCACAGCCTCGTTTGTACGGAGTTTATACGTGGCTTGGACGGAGCTGGCACACGAAGGCTCAGTCCTGGACGAAAAGCAGCCACTTAATCCCCCGTGCTCTGGCTTGCCCTGCGAGGCCCGCTCCACATAACTATTTTAGAGAGGGTTAAGTGCCCCACAGACTCCCAGCCCTGCCGCGTCTGAGCTCTCGAGTGTTGCCAACAGTTCAGAGAAAGCGAGGGCGCCCTTGGGCAGGAACTCCGCCGCACCTTGGGGCTCACCCCAGCATCCTGCGAGACAGCCCTGCCACCTCTGCTCAGTTCAGATGAGCAATTAAATTTCTATTGCTGTGCTAAGCTCATGATAGAAATTAATCAAACACCAAGAGGGATGTTTATGATTCCCGGGAGTTGTACAAACAGTTCAGTGTCTCAGTCTGTCAGGCAATGCGACTTCCACCAGTTAGCAGCAAGCATTGGTTTAATCAGACTTCTGTAGCATACACCCTCCATAACCAGGTCTATCCTTTTTCTACAGAGCAAGAATTGGAGCGATCTACAACCAGAGATTACTTTTAGTCAGTAAAGTTAAAATGCCTCCCTCACTGTTTTTTTTCCCTGGCCCATTTCTAAACTCCTCTTGGACTCTCATTGGACTAGAGCTCTTTAACAAGTTCAGATGAAGTCCTGCAAAATATTTATTGTTTGTCCCCTCTCCATGCATCAAAACACTGAATGTTAATGTTACCAGTTACTTACAAGTACAAGCCATATATTCCTCACAGTCAACTGTGGTATCAGTAACTAAGTCAGGTCATGATACGTACAAAGCAGTAAAATTGCAGTATTCAGTTACACCTCTTTCTATGCTTCTGCAAAACCCTTGGGATTAATGAGATGTATGGCAATAAGGGACAGCAGGATTCTGCCCAGAGCATGCTACAGTTCACTGTAAATTTCCATCACTTCCAAAAGTAGCAGCACTCATTTGGGTTGTGTTGTGCTGCATAGCATGGAACAAGGCAGTAAACTGGCTCAGTAAAATCACAGGACGAAGGTATAAAGAGGGAGGTTTTTAAAGTGAAGCCTCTTCTCTTGTCACTTGCCTGAACCCACAGCACTAACATGATTAGATTTTTGCCTGAATAGGAGGATTAAGTATGGCCTGAAGCAGGTAATTACAATGATGATGTAGAAAGGCTTTTAGGTCTGTTCTAGTGTCAGACAAATGTTTCATATTCCTGACTATGGCAGTCCATTTTACTTGGTGCCTCCATAATCTTTTAAATTACAACAGCTTTCAAAAATATTAAGTACCTACAAATTCAGCTTTTGCTCATGTATTAAGAGTTTAAAATACATGCCTTTTAGCAGGAACATGGTATTTCTGCACATTTTTCTCTCTACAGCTTGAACTACAAAGCAGAGAAAAATCAGTTGTGATTATTGCATGCCTCCTAGCTTATGTTGTTGAACTGAGAAAGCAAAGTGGCCCTGTACAATTAAGAGAAGTCACATTTAGCATTAAATTTGAATATAGCTGGTTTCATTCTCCCCTAATTTTTGTCATAGTAATAGATGAAAACAGATAAATTTTGCACTGGGGGAGAGCAGAAGTCTACTCATTTTCTATGGAGTAAGGTGTCCTGCCTTCCTGCTTTGAAACAGTGTCTCCTGGGCTGGACAGCATATGCAAACTGCAGGTAGAAGTTACTGGTTTAAAAGGGAGAAAATACCAGCCTGAAGTGTCAGTACCCACAGCTGCCTTTAACTTTCAAATATCACAACTCAACAACCTGCTTTTTACAGTCCTCTTGGAACAAGAAGATGAATTACGGTATTCATCTTTCCTGAATAACATTATCTTTAATTCATTAAATACTGGAAAATATGTTTAATTTCACTCTTTGTCACACCATAAAAACAGAGGCAGATGCAGAATGTAAATATGGTGATTTATTTATATTTTCTAGAAATGTAAGGACTGACATGGAAATAAGTGTCAGAGTTAATGCCCATTTTAAAAAAATATATATTTTGTATAATGGGCACTGACTGCATTTTTCTACTCTTAAGTTTTCTCCTCTGTGGTAATTTTATCCTCTATGTTTGTTAGAGGAGTATATTTTGGTAGTTCTTTTCTCTGGCACTGCCTGTTGTTGAGTACAGTAATTAATACAGTAATTTAAAGTTACATAAATTACAAACTTTCATACACTGTCCTAGTTTATATAAAAGGTTAGTATTAATTTAAACCATTTTAAGCAGTCACAAATTACTCCCAATTGCTCACTACCTTTCTTTTTTCTCTAGAACTTCTTGTGTTCCAGAAGTTATTAGTATCTCCAGTAGTATTCATAAGCTTAACTGTGGCTATTGCTGCCCAAATTTTAGGGGTCTTAATCACACTCTAAGAAGCATGCAATTGTTTGAGGAGTTGGCTCTCTGCACCTTAAATATCCTATTCTACCTTGGTGACTTCATAAAATGTCATATTTGTCTTGATGTGGATACAGAACATGGATATTTATGCATTACTTTAATCAAATACTATATCTTTATAACCATGTAATTTATATTACATGGTTAATCTTGTACATTCTTTAAACTGAATTTAATGGTTATCTTCTAGGAGACTACCTCAATGAGAGGCAAGATCAACTAAAATTGAATTTGAATATGTTGTATCTAAAGCTGAGCTGGGGAGATGGGGTATCAAGATTTATCTACAAATAGATCTGCCTGGGCTTGTATTGGATACATGAAAAAAGAAGACAAGTGGCCAAGCTGGGAAGGGTGGTGGGCAGCAAAGCAAAGCATTCCCCTCACCTATTTCTGATAGTAATGCTGGCAGCACAGCAACCATCATCTCTCTCCAGAAGGAGAAGCATAAACTCAAAATCTTTTCAGAGTTGCAAGAATGGTGAGATTGGGAGCTCACAGCTGGGAGGATTGGTGAAGGTATAGCCTGGTCACTACAGGCCCACAGCAGCCTGCTTGTCTTGGAGGCTCTATTGCACGTTTAGATAAATCTCTAGCCTTTGGGTAATCTTAACTCAGTTTTCAAGCCTTATCTACTTTACTGCTGCTATTTGTTCATCCTGCCCTCAGCTGTACAAAAATTCCATCAGAAACGCAGTGACACAGATGTTGTCTTTTACCATGTGTTCCTCTGAAAAAATAATTAGGAATTTTTCACTATTCTTGGATGGCAGTTCACATTTTTGGACAGTTAGTCCTAAAGGTGACTGTGCTGTTTTTAAGAAGTCAGCCTCTGCATTTTAGGATGAGGTTTGAGAAGGTGAAACGGCAGAATGTAACAAAGAAACATTTTTAGAAATCTCATGGAATTCTGACACAGAATAAAAAACGTATATCACTTTTGAAGAAAGAAGGAAATGGAGGGGAAAATGACATAATTCTTTTCACTATTTTAGGGTTAGTTTCCACAACACCAACAGGAATAAATAGGGGGCCATTGCTGAGCGTTGAACCTCCCCTACTTACAGGGAATTCATTTTGCATAAAAGTTAAATCTTTTGCATGTAAGCACAAGGTGACTTCAAATGCATTGGAGAGTTTGAGTAGGTGGCAACCTAACATATGCTTTGAGTTTCAAGATGCATAGAGCTCATTCATGAGGCTGAAACACTGCAGCCTGGAGAGCAGAAAGGCTCCAGTAGAGCTGTTTCAGTGCAATTGTGTGCAATCACAGTATCATATTCTGTCTCTTCCTTCTGATCCCCAACACCCTTGCAGTGAAGAGCAAGCCAGTAATCTTTTGCTAATGACAGTACTTCTTTCCATTCTGTTTCCATCAACAAATTTGTCTCTTAAGATCACTTTCACAAACAGATAGTCATTCTACTCAGAGCACTCATTCCATGTTCTGTACCATTTCCTAAAATGTACCCTTTGCCAACAAAAGAAAACAAAAAAAAACCCCTAAAATTGCCAGATGTACCCTGGAAGAATCTTCGCCACTTCGGAACATTTTGGGGAATTTAACAAATTTGACAAAGAAGGGCAGTTATGATACTCATACTTAACATTTTTTTACCTCAGCTGTAACAAATGGAGAGAGGTTATCTTGACTGTAAGTCCTAACAGCTGTGATTGTTTGAGACAGATCTCATGTGAAATAAAATTGCTGGCCCAATAATTTTTGGTCTTATCTTCAGATAAATGATGGATTATACTAAAATTACTCTGCACTTTCAATTGAATTGCAACAAAGGATAGGAAAATATCATGTTCCAAATGACCCGCTGTTAGTTTTCTCTGTTGCACCATCATGTGAAAGAACTACAGATTTTGGCCTTCGGTCAGGTGTCTTTTACAATTTTTATTCCATTTGTGTTTTGTTTGATAGCAAAACTGTCCAGGTATTCACTATATAACAAGGCTAGCTAGAATGCTTGGTTACTATTTGTGGTGTTTATCTCCTTTTATAGTAGCTGAGTAGCATTTCTCTTGTAGGCACAGAAAACGGGTAATAACCGAAGACAGCCTCACAGCAGGAAAGTGAGATCAGATTGGCAATGCAGCAGTGAGTGGCATGATTGAAGACAAGACAAAAAGCAGGCTACAGCAAAAGGTAACTGGCAATACCCAAAGAATCTAGTACTGAATTTGGGCAAGGTCAATATTTAGACAGTATTTCACTGCTTGAGGTGAAAGCTATAATTAGGGTTACAGACAGAACAAAGAATGATTTTAGTTAACTCCTAATTTCAGCTAATTCACCTATTCCTTTCTTTACTTCTAGGTCATTCAACTTTGAGTTACTGATAGATCCTTGGCTAGTTAGTGTCTAATAATCAGTAGATGAAGCATAGGAACAGAAACAGAAATTAAAATTCAGTGGATTCCTGAATCCACTCAGTTTTCAGAGAACAGAGAGGAGACACTACAAAGGAGGGCTGTGGCTCAGCATTTCTAGCTGAGAGGGAGGGACACATGCAAATAAGTAAAACATTCCAGAAAACCTCTGAACAGCTGTACTTTCATGATGGGGGGCTTACGCAAGGAGAAAAATGCACAAGTTGACTTCTCTAAAAAATGTTCTTTTGGCAACTGGCCTCCATTTAACTCTGCTTTAGCATCAGCACAGCCTGGCCAGAGCCTTTCCTCAAAGCAGGCAGCACATGATGAACAAAGATGCAGCCTGAGCTTGTTTATTAAGAAACCATTCAAGCCCTTCCCAGTCTACATTTATGGGATGTATATTGCCTTCTCTTCTTTTTCTTTATAAATTCCTATTGTTTTTCATCTTTTTTCCTTTCTCCACCCATTCTTGTTGCCCAAGCCTAAATGTTTATGCAGTTTTACTTCCTTCCCTTCCCCTGCCAAGGGGTAAGTTGGCACCACTGGAGTTGCTCAGGGTTGGTTTTCTCCATCCTCAGTCTCTCTACTTGATGTACAGCAGTCAGAAATGGAAGGCATGGGGCAAGAATCAACATGTGTTGTCAAACTGGGACTCTAGTTGTGCTGTCTATTGTTTTCCACTTGGTTTTGTTATTAGCAGGTTACCATGATTAGACAATTACAGTTTTTCTCAAATCAGGTAAAAATATTTCTTTTCACATGGCCTTCCTAAAAAGCACTTCAAAGAAAAGTGTTCAAAATCATTTTACCTTCAAAGACATTTTATGATGCTATTCCACATTCTTAACACACCATCAAAAAAAAAAAAAAAAAAGAAGCTATGTCAGTAAAGGACACACACAAGTAATTGCACGGTAGTTTTCCTAGCACTAAAGCAAAGCAAAGCTCATTTTGCATCTCAGGGAAGGCACAGCACTGTCCCTTCTGGGCTTCTGTGCACTTTTGTTTGCTTGAGAACGGAGACTGCACCTGCTTGAGGATGCACTGATTCACAGTATCATAGATTAGCTCACTCCAGCTGTAACAGCTGCCTTTGTTTTGCTACCTCTGGCTGGTCCTCAGTACCCACAAGGAACATCACAGGACAGCAAAGAGAGTTCACCAATTAATTTTATTTTCAAAATAGAGCAATAAATTTTACTGTGGGGGGAAAAACAGGAAACAAGCTGTACAAATTTGGCAGAACATCTATTTTGGGATCCTACTATTAAGTGTGCCGCCTTCCAGACAAAGCACTAAGGATCATAGTAACTTGTTTTTCCATGGGTGATAATGCCTTTCACACTGACATGGATTAAGGTGTCTATGTTTGACCTTTCCTTGTCTTTGATTAACCCTTTAGAAACTCCCTAGTTCAACTGACTCACATAATCTCAAATTTTCTTCTAGTCCTCATAATGATCTGCCCTTAACAGGAGTTTTGTGCAACTGAAAGCACAATTGGGCCTCTATGCTTTCAGTGTTATACCTACTAACAGTTACAATGATACTAACTTCTCTTGGGCTTAGCTACATTACCATTTTAAAAGATTTTTTTTGTCTGAATAAACTCTTGTACTTTACCAGTTACTCATACTGTTTTCTTTCCTTTCTGCCTTTGGTTCCCCTTTTCTGACCCTAATGAGCGATTCATTAAGAAGCCTCCATGCTGATCTTTTGCTTTTAATCTTTTAACTTTTCCCTCCAGGCTGTTCCTAACATTCTCATTTAGGGAGGAAAAGTCTTTTCTGAGGCATATTGCCATGGTGTGATATTTTCCCACTGTAAGGATGTCTAAATTAATTATATAATAAGAAAAGTAATCAAGGGTCTCAGTCAGACACAGTCAACCAAATCCTATTACAGATTGCTGAATTACAAAACAAAGGTTCCTCTGAACTAAGGTGTTGAAATCTAACATCCATTTCCTTGCCCAGAAATCCACAATACATTGCCTTTGCTTCTTCAGTAAGACAAACACTATTTTTCAGCACAAAGTCAAAAGAAAAAAAGTGTTCAACACAAAGTTTGCTTGCTGCAGAGCTGACTGGTGGGAAGTTACATGGAAATCACTAGCTATGACACTAGAAATGCAGTGATAAAGCTTTCACATTAGCTGGTTTAATTACCATGGTAGACACTTGAGTGATACTGGTGTGTCTGTGTTCACATAGAAATGCTGCATGTGCACACATTTGTATTTCAGTTCATGTCTTCATTACTCAAAGCAAAAGATTCTGTTAACTTTAAACACTTTGGTGAAAGGTAACAGGAATGGAATGCATTAGCCATCATTGCAGGTGAAGGTAATTGCTCTGCACAATGCATTTCTAAAGTTATTAATTAATTTACATCTGCCTTCTATATTTGGGGGGGAAGCAGGGGGGTTGGGTTGGGATGTAAAAATAAAAAGCCCTTCCTGCAGAAGGACCTGCATACTGAGCCTGTAAAGCTCATAGGTGTATCATGGCACAAGCCTGGTCATTTAGCTCAATGGCAAGAGAATGTTTTTTTGAGGATTAACGTACCAGGTAAGGCTTCAACACACATCAGAATCTTGCTATGCATGTCAAAATGTTACTGATTTGCTTTACTTGAAGCAAATCTATGTAAGCTCTCTGGTGGCAACTGTCCTACTGTTTTACAGGAAGGTACATAAAGGCAGTTCCTTGTACCAGAAAAGTAGAAGTAAAATTACTTTTCAGAATTTGTTGTTGATTGCATTAGTATCTCACTTTTAACTAAGGAAATTTGTTCAGGATTGTAAATAAACTGCATACATAATGTTTATTTTTGCCCCTGTGTCTGGCTCAGCAGAAGAGTTATATGACTCTGGGAGAGGGGCAAATGACACTGTGGTCTCTGAATAAAATAAACTATTGGAAAAAAACAAGGAAACCTCTATCTAGACTAACTGGAAATTCCACAAAATGCTATCACATCCCAACTTTGTCTACAAAATTATTAGCTGTGTCCACTACCCTTCTTCCTAGAAACATCCTTGCCTAAAGGGAGCAACAGAAACCTAATTAAAACATTATTTTTGGTACATTTATACTAGTAGCACCACTGATTGAGTTGTCTTTCACAGTAAATCTGTAACACAGAAGAAGAGCAAAGATTGAGAAAAAGCCTTTTCTCCCACAGGAAGGGGATTTGATTCACAAGGAAGTAGTTTATGTTTCGGTCTTTCCATTCCATTTTCTGTTGTAATCTCTGCCAGCAACAGAAAAGGTTCTGCCAGTGACTGCATATTGCTGTGGGTGTGTCTCTCATGCAGTAACCATTTTATGAAATTATCATTTCTAATTTAGAAGCACAAAGTACCTTTTTCTGCTAAATTATTCACAACCATTAGTATTTTAAGCTTACGTAAGTCTCACTTGGTTTTACATAGAGGCTGGTAAGCAAGCTCTGTCTTGCAATTATAGCAGCTTATGGAAGTAGCCTTCACCACCCCCCCAAGAAGGTCACTTTCCATGGGATAGCTCCCTCCTCCTGGACAAGTGCAACCACTAAGACCAAGATCGGCACAATGAAACTTAAAAACACTTTCTGTGTCAGATGCATTCCATCTAGCATTCCTTCCAACAAGAATAGGAGCGATTAGAGACCAGTGATACTCAAAACAGCAAGTAAAATGTATTGTAATTCCTTGTTAAGCTTTACTTGCTCAAAATCACAGTAATATAACAGCATTTCTCCTACAAGCTGGACAGGAAGAACAGTTGTTCCTGCTATTTTTTACATACTGAAGAAGGAACACTCAATCTTCAGTGAAGAGGACTGTGTAACTTAGGACAGATCCACAGGTGTGTGGAACACCCAGTAAGCAAATTCTGATTTATGTAAGACCTAATGCTGCCTCAGCCCTCTTGTTAAAGAGTAGAAATGAGCCAACACACAGACTTCTGATTTATCACAGCATGAAAAGGGTCCTGGTTTAATCCTCTTTACAGCTGAGCCATCCTGACCCCAACCATTCACTGACTGTGGCTGCAGCCAGCTCCTGCTTGAGGTTTCCCTCACAGCCTCTGACTGCAGGGTCAGCCTAGCTAGACTGTGACTGCAGGTTCCAACAACAGGTTCTAACTGCACACAAAGACTGACCTCAAAGCAGTGATTCTCTCTCCTCAGGATCCTTCTTCAAGAGCCTCTCACTCCCTCTTGCCCAAGGTTCCTCCTCTTCATGCTCCCCTCACCAGCTCACGCACCCCTTTTATCACACTTCTCTTTATTGGCCACAGCAGGGCCAGGCTGCATTGGGTAATTGACACAGCTGGTGCTTACCAGGGGCACCCGTGCTCCCTTCTCCCACAAGCTGAAAGGAGGTGAGATACCTCACTCCTTGTACCTGATCTCTGCTGTTGGAACTGGCCATGACAAGGTGTGCTCACAGAGTGCTTTTTATTTCAGTATGGTTTTTTTCTTTCTTGCCTCTCCACAGCATTTTTAATATAAGACTGAAATATAAAACTGGATCAAGGCAAGAATTAACATAAATTCCCTTCTCAGATTGGAGGTGTTCACAATAGAATCTTATGGTGCATTACATATGGAAGCAATGGAGAAATTTCAGGTGTGGGATTAGGTATCCAGAAGCTACATTTGTCTAGGATGTGCCTTGCAATGTAATTAAACCAAAACAAAACAACAAACTTCTTATTTCATTGAACTAAGCTATCAGAAAAGAAACTTAAAATTCATCAAATTATTCCACTTGTGCTTAACAAACCTGAATTCGATTTCTGTCTTTTATTAAAAATAATCACATGGGGCACACTATATTTTATATAGGCAATTCCGACTGTAATAAAGGAAATGTGTTCATTCATTCATTTACTATCACTCAGAGAAAGTAACTGTGCAGCATGTAACCTTTCACAGCTCAAACTAATATCATTTTTATTCCTTCTGGGATTGATGGCTTAATTCTGGTTAATTATTGATTATTTCAAGTACTTCCAAATACCCTGAAGATACTTCATAACCCTGCATCAAATTGAAGTTATAAACCTTCAGTAAAATGTGTATTCATACTAAAATATTACATTGTGCTGCTATTCTAAAAACATGTCATGTCAGTGCTGAAAACCCTAGAAATTCTAGTCCTATATTGTTCTGAAATACCTTTATTTTGTCTTTCATTTACTTTCATCTAATGTGCAATAAATGACACTGTTAGCAGTATGAGGAGATGACATGATCCTGAGAAGCAGACATTAGGTTAGCCTGCTGGTTATTGATTATTTTTATCTCCCAGAAGGGTGCCAATCTTTCTTTTTGGTAAAGCTAATGGCCAGAGCAGAGATGCAAAAACCCATGCTGCATTGGTGATAGTTGTTAATGTACTCATTTCAAAGTCTTAATATGCCTAAGTGCCTCTTCTAGAGAAAGAAACAATTCTTTACCTTGTGTTATAAACAAGAGCAGTGCTTCCTGCTATAACAACTAATTTTCATATTTAAAAACTAATTTGGCTATAGGTTAATAATCTAGATAAGGAAAAGATGATATTCATTTCTGTCAAGACAGACCAACCTAGGTGACAGGACACCATGAGAATCCCCTTTCAAACATCATCTTTTCAGAAGCTTAGCATTGTGATGTTCAGTTTCAGAATTACTGAGCTATTAATCTAGAAATATATTTTACTTTATTTAATTATCTTTTCAGTTTTAAGTTATTGTTCTGGGAATAATTTTATGTTCATATCCTTAAGGTTATATGATACGTAAGACATTTAAACACCAGAGAGTTTGCAACATATTCATGTAGCCTTGGTCAAAGAAAGAAAACAGAGATTGTTCTGATAGTTAAATAGGAAAAAAGAAAACAGAAAATTAGGTAGAAAAGTCTAAAGTATCTGGCATACACTGTCAAGCCAGAGCCAGCAGTGTCTAAAACCACCACCTCACTGATCCTCCACGAGAGATTAAACAGGCTGCATGTTGACAGTGGTTAATCTTTCAATGTTTTGGAGTCCAGTTCTACATGGATTGAATCCAAGAATGTTTTCCTTACCCTTAACGGCAGAGAAAACAAAATTACATGTGTATAAGAGGAAATCAATGTTTACTTTGAAACTTAAATCTAGAGAATCCTAACAATGAAACCTATAAATTAAAAGAATTAGACTGAAAAACTTTTGGCTAGCTCTAATGAGTGCCCCGTTTATCTGTCAGTCAACAAATTTCATACAAAAAATCCCCCTAATCTTTGCCATGATAGCATTCACTAAGTTCTGGTGAGGTTGAGAAACACTAGTGAAGTTGAGCAATCCTTTCTTGGCATTAACTTCTACAAGTAAAATTTTATAGAAGTATGTACATCAGGGCTTCCCAGATTCTGGGAAAAAAAGAAAAAAAATAAAAAACACCCAAAACAACACATACATGGGTTAGGGATTGACAGTTAGCTTTGTCCAAAGAGCTAAGTAGTAGGAAGAGCTATTTCCAGTGTTTCTGGACTCTGTATGCACTGTGAGAGTATATGCAAACAGCAGTCCAAACTTCCCTGCTACTGCAGCTGCTCTCATTGTAACTGTGACATCATTACACTGTAGACTGCTAAAAGAGCAGACAAACTGCCACATCTTACACAGGACTACATTGGAATTTAATGCCCAAAAAAATATATTGAAAGATTATATTCATCACTCCACTAGCCCATGAATTAGTGTTTCGAAGTGTCCTTTCACTTCCACCAATTTTTGCCACATTGATTTTGAACACAAAGTGTAAGTGTGCAAATAATAGACTAAATTTCTTTATTCTTAATTTTAAATTTAGCCAATTGCTTGCCAGTCTTCCATCTCTATATATCACTTCTATTCTCTCTAAATGCTCCTATTTTTAGCAGCTTGGAGATATAAACATTGTGTGCTTGTACCCAAACATCCCTTAAGTGCACAGAGATAAACTGACACTGTATAACCCATTGGACATAAATACAGGACAAGCTACTGATTAGTCCAACTCATCTGGAACAGGACAGTATAGTTCATAGCATTTTTTTGGTTCTAATTTGCTCATCTACTGTTTTCAATAAATAAATCTCATTGTGACACCAACAACCCTTCTGCTCCATCTGAATTAAAAGCTGTTTGCCCTTACCAGCTTTAGGGAACTATTCAGGTAAACATGTAGTTTGAAAGAGAATAACAGCATCATCCACTGCCACTGTCCATAGAGGTAATGACAAATCCAAGGATATTAGTAAAAGTGGGGGTTGGTAGTGGTGTAAAAAGTGTTAAATAGGCTTCTATTTTCAAATTAATAAATTGCTAAAAATTAATAAAATGTACACACTATTTGGATAACACTGTGTAGGCTTCTTGTAGACTTGTTACCTTTCAATTTCTAAAAGACCCTTAAGTTGTTTAAAAAAAAAAAAAGTATTTCTGAAGTGTCATTTTCAACAGTAAAAATATCTTCATTCAAAATTGGCTGATATTTGGAAAAGAGCTGTATGATTAACAACGTGCTTAGTCAGATCTAAAATAATCTTTGTTCAATGAGTAGGTGTTACTATTTTTCCATCTGCATTGCTAAAGTGAATTTTCTTTAAAATAGTCTTAATTTGGGTCACAGAGAGTTTAAGCTGCATATGTCTTTGAAAAAATAAAATATCACACTCTTATTCTAAGTCTTAAAAGTGCAAGAACTGGGCTGAAGGTTAACAAAACCAGGAATGTGTCAGAATACAGGAAATTAGATGGAAGATGGTAGATGCTAAAATAAAGTGAAAATAGTTACCTCTGGTGCATTAAATTTAAATAAGTACAGGTACAATGATATATATTTTGCCTTATGTTTTCTTCTTAAATAATCTTGAACAAAGGGGATGTTTTGAAAAGTGATAGCACTTGAGTATAAAACATAGCAATTGTCTTATTTTAAAACAGGAAATACAGACCTCTAGTGGTCAAAATCTATATTATGAGTTAAACTTCAAAGCAATTTAAATGTCACTCTGCTTAACTTGTTACTTTCTTTTGCATTTTCCTCCTCCATAATCATTCAAAATCATACACACTCCCTATTCAGACATTCTACAAGCATTGATTTTTCCCAGAGGAAAAAGCCCCTTCATCTGTCTTTTTTCACATAAATTTTGAAACTGAGTAGTTGAAAGATACTTGGGAATTGAAGAGAAAATTAATGAGAGTAGTCCATGAGAACAAACAGAAGATAGATGTTAATTCTTCTCAGAATAAACTATAAAGCCATCCTACAGAAGGACAGACTGCTTTGAAGTGTGGCAGAGGAAATAAATACAGAGAAGTTCTTACAGGGAAGGTCAGAGTACATAAACAGTTCACATTTGCAAAATAACAGGAACCGTTCTGCTAGCACAAAAAGAAGTAATACCCAATTTAAGTTCTGATGTTATAGAGAAGGAGATCCTGAAAGGATCACAGGCAGTTTATTTTCCAGCTCTATTGGGCCAGCACAAGTGAAGCAGACCAGCTCGAGCTCTTGCAAGGGGAAGGCACAAAGAATCCACACATATGTTAGAACATTAAAAATATACATACTTTTAAGTAAATAAAGCAAACATCACAAAATTAACAGCAATTTCAACAGACTGGCAGTTGCCTCAGTTGTTAAAAGAAAATGCAAAGACCAGTACAAGGTCCTTCAAGTTCTGTTTTGATATCAGACCATCTCCTTATCCAAAATTGCAGAGCAGCAGCCAGCTTGACAGCTGCTAACACAGGTCTCCTGTGTTTGAATTATGTACCTGTGTTTGTATTTCTCTTTCCCTTCACAATTCATCTATCAGCTCTGGATTAAAGATATTTAGGAAAGCCATAGGTGGGAAATACAGACTGTTAGAACTAGCTGAAGAAATAAGAGCTAGGAGAAAAGTAAATCTATAGCTCCACAACAGTACTGCTCAGGAATTCCAGGAAGGCAGAGAAGGTGCTGAAGTGTGCATGTGAAACAGAAGTAGATCTATTCACTACGGCCATGAGATAGAAAGGTTACTCTGTTGGATAGAAAAATACCCTAAAAGCCTTTGCAATAAAGCATGTGTAGGTGTCATTACTTTCTCAGCAGTTAGAATAAATTAGGAAAGGGCGGGACTAAACTCATAAGATAAAGTTTATACCACCAGAAAGAAATAAATACAGCTAATATACTGAATGTAATGTTCCAAACATTTTTCATTCTCTTTTCTCCCTGTGCAAAAATTTTACATAAAAATAGAATGCAGTATCATCTTAAACATGGAACTACCTTCTCATTTGTATGAAAAGCAAATAACCTACCCACTGTCAGAAGGAAAGTGCACATTACCTAGTGATAAGATGGCTGAGCTGTGGCAGGATTTGTCAGCCTGAGTTTATTTAATCTTTGTCAAAGCAAATATTAAGTACATTTTTGTTCAAAATCTGACTTGTGATGCCTGCTTACCTATTTTTAGCTGATGAACTTCTCACAGAAAGGCACAGCCACTGCTATCTGATCTTGCAGTAGGCAAAGTGCTGTTTACCTCACATGAGCCCAGCATTCCTTGTTTCCACAGGCAGTTTAATTAGGATGCATGTTCACCCAACAGAAGCAATGAATGGAGTGGTAAATAATAGTTGGTTGGGCAGTCTGAAGCATTTCATTATCAGGGACTTATTGTAATCATTGTAATTAAAAAAGATAAAAGGTCAAACAGGACAGTACCTCAGAACAGGAGCTTGCTTCTCACCAGATAATTTGTTTGAGATTAATGCCACCACACCATTCACAGTCACAATTCAATCCTGTTAGAAAAAGCTTCTTGTGTAGCAGCCCTAAAATGATCCAATTATCATTATGTTAACACAGATCATTTGAGATGCTTTACATGGAATTATCAATGTGCACAACTTCAATAGAAGCATTTAACTGGCCAGTGGTTTTACCTGCTTTGTTGCATTCTGGCAGCATAAAGCTGTATCAGCCATCTACTTCTGGAGTATTTTAAAAGAATCTGCAGTTCTTCCTGTGCAGCAATATCTGCTTTGCACTTGTACAGCCATGATCCTGGGACAAGCAGATGAACTGTGGCAGGTGAGAAAAACAGGAAAAACTGAAGGTGCTATGGGAAAGAGATCACTGCCTGTAAGGAATTCACATTGCTGCGGTGGCCCTCTCTCACTACTCAGCACAGCCATGGGCCCATGCCTTCCAAAAAAATTACCTTCTCCAATTTTGAAGCTTTTACTAATGCTATGAAGTTGTTTGTGCTCAAGGAACCAGATCCACCTGAGGCTGCTCTGAAACTTTAGAATTTCCAGGAAATTTAAAACTTCTGTTTGAGATTAGAAGTGCTTTCCTTAGTGTGCTTCACATGTACAGCTCCTGTGAGGCTCATTCTCACAGCAGCATTCAGATTGTTTTCAGATACCCAGATGGCAATCCATATGTGTTTATCCAAAAGCAACCACATTACGTATTTCTGCTTCCTTGTCATTTACTGCAAATGTTGATGAATTTATTTATTGATTGTAATTCCTTAGTATAATGTAAAGCTGATAGCATACCAGACACATCATTTGCACAATTCCACTGACTTCAGTGTTACATCAAAACCTTTTAACTCCAGGAGGATTACAGAGTCTAACAGAGGTGGATTGAAGTATAATGCTATTTCTTGACAAAATTCTTGATTCTTCATGGAACTTGTTCTGCCTTTTTTTACTTCCCAAGCACTCCAGAATATGCTCTGAGAATTCAATACCTCAGAGTGCCAGATAGTTATTCCCAGCTGAATGTTTCTTTTATTTTAACACATTTCTGAAAATGTAATAGAATCACTGTTAGCCTTTCTTGAAAGAACATATGCTATTAATTAGCATCTGCTAAAGCTACTACTGACATGAAACAGTACAGGTCACCAAGTGGGCAGAAAAGGGAAATTGGAAGCAAAACAACATAACACAGTACACTGAAGGGGTGTGTGAGAAGACCATGGGAAAATTGCCTTGGCATCTACACAGAATCAACCCCACCCAAAGGGAATATTCACCCTCAGCTGCATTTGCCTTAGAAACTGGATCTGTCACTTAGCACACACAGAGCCAAATTGTATCAGTGGCTGGTTAATCTTGTCACTGAGAAACATCTTGCCCAGCCTTAACTGGGCCTGATGCACATTATTGCCAGTCAAACTTGTACAGGTGACCTCCTGAGCAGAAACTTCACTACAGAGTCTCACTGCAAAGTTCTGGGCTGTAATTTTAGTGGGTACATAAGGGAGCAAAGACTGTAAGTCCCAGCCTGTAGCTGGGACAGGGCAAATGTTGTCAGACCTTGATGTTGCAGAACATATCACTTACTGTCAAAGTTACTTTCATAACCAAGGGATGAGATAAAAGGATTTATCTTGAAATCTTTTTATTGTGGTTTCCCTGTCCCAGGGATAGGCTGACCTTCCACAGAGCCAAACATCTTGTATTTGAGATTTGGCACAGTTTGAAAGCCAGGTTTTGCTCAGAATGTACTAGAGTGCCACATGTGATCAGATTTCTTTGTATTGGCTCTTTTTCTTGACTTTTTAATTTCTTAGACATGGCAAAAATAGCTGATGTCATTTTGAGACATCTATGAAGAACAAGACTAATACATAGAATGAATTGACTGGGAAGTGTTGTATGGCACATCTTGACAAAATGTCTATTAGTTGCACTTTAGTAGATACTCTAAACTTGATAGAGTTATCAAGAACCTAAATCTTGACATTACCCTGCTAGTTTTGTAGAAGTGAATCAGGTTATTAATGCAAACATATGCTACAACATAAGCTAAGACAGAGAAATAACAAGTCTTCAAAACGCTGAGAGCCAAAGGGTGACCTTGCTCACAAGACGCTGGGTCCATTCTGGGTTCAGTCCCTGGCTCCTTCAGACTTCCTGTGGGCTTTGCTGAGACAAATCGGTGCCTCACTTCCCTATTAAAACACAATCATTTGTGAAAAGATTTGTCTTCCAACAAGAGCAAGTCAAACATTAAACTCAGTAGCATTCCACACCTAAAAGGAACATCAGTGCTGAACCTCTCAAATAACGAGCAGCCACATCTGAAACAGCATAGCTCTTGTGTCTGTAATGAAGGGCATCTCTGCTTTCTGCAGGCATCTGGACTGCCCAGGGCCTTAGGGTGGGTCTTACATTTAAAAAGGATTTCTTTGCTGTTTGGGGTGTGCTTTATTTTGTTTTGGAAGCCAAAGTATTTCAGTTAATTTTTGTTTTAAGCAGTACAAGTTGGGTTTGGCTTATAGCTGTCAGGATCCTGCAAACAGCAATAAACACTACTCTGCAATAATAACTATCAATTTTATTTTTTTTTTTCACATACATTATTTTTCAGGGAAGACTATCTGTTTTTAGACTCTGGAAAGTATGGAGTGTCAGAGTCACACTGTATTACCTGCTTTCTAAAGTCATCAGTCATTAGTCAATAAGGAAATGATTCTTGCAGAACACACAGGCCCTGGCAAACCAAACAGGTGCCCTTTAAAGGAGATTTCTTATCCTTGCTGAACATTTAATATGATCCAGAAACATAGCTTCAGTTCTTGGATACATAAATTCTGTAAGCAACTGAAAATGTACTATGTTCCCCCTTGCATCCTTCTTAAACTCTTTGTACAGTTATTAATGTGCAACTGTTCAGGAGATGTCTGGATTTTCAGAGATTCATTTTCCCTCACTAGAAATATCATTGTTCCAAGCCAGATGGGGAGCTAAGTAACCTCGGAATAGTTAATGTGGTTTTGATACAACAGAATACTAGATTGTGAGTTTACATCTTTCTCTGTGATGTAAAAATTTTCTCAAAGAATTTAGTTCACTGTACAGAAAAAAATTTCTAGTGATTAATCTCAGAGATACAAATGAGTACCTAATCTAAAGTCACTTATTTTCTTAATTCATTGCAGTTTGTATTTACATACTTAATTAGTATTCAGAGTGCTTGAGTTTAGTTTCTGAGCTATCTGAATAACTTACCTCATTAAATATGTTACCTATTTATGGAAAGAAAATAATCTAAAGATTCTGCTGAATTTATAGTTATCTGCTATTTTCAGTCTCCCTTATTATTTTTGACATATGTTCACTAAATACTATTATTCTAAATTGGAACTTTGTTAATTGAAAGAGGCTTTTTAGATTTCATTTATGCTAAAAAGAATCTAAAAATGTTCAGCCAACTCCTAACATTCTTAGCTCTGTTTTACTCTGCGAAGTTTGTATTAAAATAGGAATTGGTTGATAAAACACTTGAAGATGGCTTATTTTAAAATTCAAAGACATTGACACATTGTGTCAGACTTGACCAAAAACTTGACATTTAGTTGAGAATGGTTAAAAATTAAATCCCTAACACAAATACTGTTTTCTTCCTCTTTTTCCCTCCTAGGTGTGAGCTCCATATTTTCTTTCTGAAACTAGGTTACAGCTGAAGAGTTCAAGATGATCCCAAATTACTCTGCTGAAGAAACTGTTAAAAGAATCCACGTGGACTGTCCTGTTTCAGGAAGACACAGCTACATCTACATTATGGTTCCGACTGTTTACAGCATCATCTTTATCATAGGCATATTCGGGAACAGCCTGGTCGTTATCGTCATTTACTGCTACATGAAATTAAAAACAGTAGCCAGCATCTTTCTTCTCAACCTGGCGCTGGCCGACCTGTGTTTCCTGATAACTCTGCCCCTCTGGGCGGCCTACACGGCCATGGAGTACCAGTGGCCTTTTGGCAACTGCTTGTGCAAGCTGGCCTCGGCGGGGATCAGTTTCAACCTGTACGCCAGCGTGTTCCTGCTGACGTGCCTGAGCATCGACCGCTACCTGGCCATCGTGCACCCGGTGCGCTCGCGGGTGCGCCGCACCATCTTCGTGGCCCGCGCCACCTGCGTGGCCATCTGGCTGCTGGCCGGCGTGGCCAGCCTGCCCGTCATCATCCACCGCAACATCTTCTTTGCAGAGAACCTCAACATGACGGTCTGCGGCTTTCGCTACGAGAGCAATAACACCACGCTCCGGGTCGGGTTGGGCTTGTCCAAAAATCTGCTGGGCTTTTTGATTCCTTTCCTGATCATATTAACAAGCTACACCTTAATTTGGAAGACTCTGAAGAAGGCGTATCAAATTCAAAAAAATAAGACTAGAAATGATGATATTTTTAAGATGATTGTGGCAATTGTATTTTTCTTTTTCTTTTCCTGGATTCCTCATCAAGTGTTCACTTTTTTGGATGTGTTGATTCAACTACATGTAATAACAGATTGCAAAATCACCGATATTGTGGATACAGCTATGCCCTTCACCATCTGTATCGCTTACTTTAACAACTGTCTGAATCCCTTTTTTTATGTTTTTTTTGGAAAGAACTTTAAAAAATACTTCTTTCAGCTAATAAAATACATCCCACCAAACGTCAGCACACATCCAAGCTTAACAACCAAAATGAGCTCCCTCTCCTATCGGCCACCAGAAAATATCCGCTTGCACACCAAAAAGACTGCCGGGCCTTTCGATACCGACTGAGGCGTTTCGCAGAGTTCTTCTTTCGAACAACCTTGCGTGTGTAGCAGCAAGAACAACAAGATTCATCTGCGGTCCTGAACATCACGGTTCATTACAGCAACACTGGATCACCTCAGAGAAATCATACTGTAGAGAGTCAGCAGTGGCCTTTCATCTTACATTGTAAAGAGGACTGCTTCGTTCTCATTTTCTTTACTGAAAGCAGCACAAGTGTTGGACAGGCGTGTCAGAGTTCCTGCCAGGATCCCACTGTTTGCTTGGAGCTACGAAAGAAGGGGAGGGAAAACTCCTAACTTGAGTTCACAGGTGTTTCAAAAGGAAAAACTTGTACAAATAACACAAAATACAAAGAACCTGATTTGCATATATGTGAGCTATTCTGTTGGAGGAGTGGCGTTTTGTTTCTTGTTTTGTTGGTTTGTTTTGTTTTTTTTTAATTATATAAATGTCCTATAATCATATTTATAATATATTTTCAAATATATGCTATATATAGAGGCCCAATTTTAAACTCAAATTGAAATTTAAGGTCCTTGAAATTGGTCTTATTCTGATTTATGCTACTATTTTTTATGGCAATTTTTTTCATAATATATGCAATAAAATGCAGATTTATTTATTAAATATAGAATATATATATTTCTAGATTTATATTCCTACTCATACATTTCAAACATTCCTTCAGAAATGTACATTTATATCCCAGTGGGTATTTTTATAGTAGTTTAAAAACCCACCTCTATATGGGCACACAGAAATGAGGTTCACTCAGCCTTTCGTCATGATAAGCCACCCTGACTTTGAAGAACTTTACATGTAGAGGGAGTTGACTCTGTACTCTTTATGACTAAAAGTAAAATTCTGTATTTGAAAACATGAGTCCTGGGAAAGAGATGATCAGAAAACTTTAAACTACTTTTGTGTTATAACCAGGACACTCAGTGAGAGAAGTTACCAACTAATCAAATCCACTTAGTTTTTCAAATTCCTGCACATTTAGTAAACTCATATATTGATAAGCAAAAATGTGGCAATGTTTATGTATCTGTTTAACTAATAATACTTTTAGTCCCATCACAGAACACCTAAGATCAAACTTTACTCTTGGCTTTTCAGAATTTCTCTCCATTTATATAAAATTATATCCAAGGTATTTGCTCCCTTTACAACATTTTTTTTATTTATATGGAACAAATTCAGATTTATACTAGCATAAATCAGAACTAAAGTCTGGTTCAAACTCTCAACACAAATCAAGAAGAAAGGTGATAAGCACTGTAGGAAGTTTCCACCAATGATATCTTCATATATGTCCTTTTTCCCTCAAATAATGAACTTCAGATAATATTTATGCTTGATTCACACCCATTTATGATCCTCAAAGATAAATGAGTTCATAAGTACTTTTTGACATTACAAACTTCAGAAAAAATCCAAAACTTTACATATGTCATGTAGAAAATTACATGCCCCTTGAGAATTTGCAGTATTTGTAATAATACATCTAATGTGGCTTAGTCTCAAGTAGTGAGTGGATGGATTATCCATATTTTCTGATGATCAAAAGCAAAACACAACAAAACAGTTATTACTGTAGTTTAATACTTTTTAAGGAAAAAATGGGACAACAACCAGATCTAGAAATCTTCCTACTCTTCCATTTGCTTATGCTAATGAAAGTTTTTTTCAGTTTTGCCTTTGTTCTTCCAGCTGCAAAAATGGGAAAATGTGTCTACTCATATACATTGCAAGGCACTGTGACAAGCCATAACTTCTAAAGCTGTATGTTAAAACATAGCTCCTTCATTAAAACATCAATTTAATTGCAAGCTAGTATCCCAACATATGAAGCCTTAACATCATTTAACTATATCATTTAAAGACATATTTAAATTGTTATACAGAACACTTCCTATTTAGCTTACATCCTTATGTGTGAGGCAGCCATTTGCTTGAACAAGGCAATAACCCCATGCATTATCAACACCACCCAGAGCAGGACTAGTGCCCCAGAACTCTAAGGTGGCAAAGGACTGGCAGAGATTGCTGTTTATCTGTGTATTTTGTTCATGGACACACATGCACATGCTGAGCAGCATCGGGAACTTCCCCTAGCAGAAGCATCTCTGTCCAGCCATAATTCTGCGTGCTGTGCTTGCCACCTGCTGGATGCAGCCACAAATTTGCTTTACATCTCAAAAGTTGTTACAGAAAGAAACAGCAACACTTCCCTGCCACCTGAAGGATATGAAGATCCTCACCTGTGGCAAAATTCCTGTATGAATAAAACACAAACTTGTCCATCTGGGAGGCCAGTAAATTCCTTGAGAGGGTCTAAGCAAGCATTTCCTCATCATCTGCTCATCCCTTTGGTCACTGAAATCCAGCATCCCCAGTGACCACAATAGGGAGCTCATTTGCAAAACATTGATGGCATTACTACAAGAGCCATTTCAAAGAGGACATAAAAATCAAAGCCATTGGTTACTGATCTTGGTCATTTCATGCCAGAGCCTGCAGTTTTAAGAGGCTGTGTTCCTAAGCTACTGGTGCCACCTGCATCTGCCTGTGCCATGTAAAAAGCAGGAGCATGCACAGCTGTGTTACTGGAGGAAAGGTAGGAAGGGACTGCACCTGGTGTGCCCTGAGGGCAGCACTGACCCTGAACCAAAAGGCAAAGAAGGTGGAGGGGAAAGCTTTCCTAAATAATGCAGGGAAATTTCTGTTCTCCTAAGGAGTAAGTAAACAATGATCAACCCCCAAATATGCTAGTTAAAAAAAAAAGAAAACAAAAATACAGCAAATCAGCAGATACTGAAAAGAATCTAGAGATAAAAGTCTCCAGCAACTCATACTGGTAGGTTTTGGAGCACAGAGTTACTGTGTACAGCCAGATGCTGCAGTTTCACAACACCCCAAACTGACAGCTAAGGGAAAAACCCACAGCACGGACACCCACACCACTTCCTTCATGTACTGCAGCCAAGGCAGGTGCTGAGATAGAGGTTATTGCTGAGCCTTACACTCCCCTGCACACCTATGGGCTGGAGACCTGTACACAGGGCAGGCAGAGCACAGGGGAGGCAGAGGGGACAGTCTGGCCTTTGCTGGGGACCCTTGGCCATGTGGACCCTACTGAGGGGCAGGTGGGAGATGGGCAGAATGTTCTTTGGTGCAAGGACCTACCCAGTGCCAACAAAGGAGGGAGTAAGATTCGGCTCTATCTGACTTTGCCATCTTTGGGAAACTTTGGGTTGAGCCCTATCAAAACAAAACTGGCTGTAGATGTTTAAGAACAAATTACCACTACCTTAAAGAACACAAAGTTAATTAATATGCAATAGTATGCAGTTATTTTTGAAAGGAATATCCACAGTGCTTTTCATTCCTGTGATGACCAAAGCAAAATACTACAACTCTTAGTCTGTCCTTGTACTGTCCTGTTGTGAGGAACCCAAATCAGTACTAATGGGAACAGCATATAACCCCAAATACAGGCATTACAACCCCTGTTCCACCACAGTTTTATCTACTGAATGAATACCTTATTTTCTGCTGAATAATTACTGAATTACATATTGTACATGTACATGGATAATATTTATTTCTATTTATTGTGCAAGAGTACTTTATGTGACTCATGTTTTGTGCTCCACTCCCTACTTGCTTGTCCATTGTAAGCCCATTCTAAATCATACTGTATAATGTACATTGGTGAGCTCCAATTCCAACAAAATTATTATAGATACAGTGGGTATTGATCTGGCTTCTTGGACTAACAATTTCTTTGTGTTTACATTATTAATCTAGATTTTGCAGAGTAAGCACAAGACCAAAAGTCCTTTCCTTTACCAGCATTACTATTTAGGTGATAGTTTTCACTGTCTACTTGAAACTGTGACAGCAGCAGAGAATGCAGTAAGTTTTCTAGGTTTGGTTTACTTTTGCTTTAATAACTTCAGCAAAGGTTTGTTTTGATAAATCTGACCTCCTTTTTAAGTATACAAAAGTGCAGGTATTCCTAGGGAAACATATGCCACTGAAAGGAGAAACAAATCCTTGGGAGAAGGCCTACAACAGGGACTTGCTGAATTTGGAAATATTAAGTGTTAAATGTAAACATTTATTTTTAGTTTTGCAACACACTGGGTGGGGGGGGGGGGGTGGGAGGGGGAGGAACACACATAAACAAAAAAAGAAGAAATCTTTTATCTTAGTAAAACCTTCCAGAAAGTTTGGAGAGACTCTAAATTTCTTAAAAACATCAGCTCAGTTTGGAACGTGTCAAACCATTCCTGCACTGCTCACAAGGTCAGGGCTCTTCTGCGTTGCTTTGCAGGCTTGGCCAGACCCTCGTGCCACCAGCTCGTGCAAAGTGAGGGCTTTTCTATCAATCACTGAGTGCACCTCACCAGCGACCTCCCAGCCAAGGCTGAACTAACAAACCCTCAATGTTACAGCCCAGCCGCCCAGCTCATTGTCACCAGCCCTGCAGAGGTGACAGGACACTCGAGGGGTAGGGACAGACCAGATCATGTCTGAGAACAGCACTGTGTGAGCCTTTCAGTGGGCTAGTGCCGTGGGCTCCAGCTTTGTAGTTAGCAAGTTAGATAACTAAAACTAGGTGTTATTTTCTTTTCAACATTTTTGTGCAGTTGTAATTTGTGACTTGTGGATGCTAAATGTTTTCTGTTTCAATAGACATGGTTTTATATCATAATTTACCTTGATTATATAACAACTTTTATTGTCTGAAGTATTATCAAAAACATACAAGTCATCAATAAATGTCTTTGTGAAAGTCATCTTCACTTCTGTGTTAAGCACTCAAAGCAAAGAGATCTGTTTCTGTATTGTGTACTATACTGTTATCTGGATAATTACACACACACACATATATATATGTATGTATGTGTATATATATATATATATATATCTACCTGGCTTAGGCAATATCATCCTTAAAGTATTTCTGTGTACTGCTGTAACATTTTATATCAATATTCCTCATTACTTTTAACCCATATCCTAACCCAAATCTCCCTTAAATCTTTGAGGTTGTGTCTGCAATTCATATTGGACAGCATACCCAGCTAGATCCAAAATCACATATAGAGCAGCAGTTCAGTAATTCATTTCTGTATCCCAGAATAGACTAAGCTAATAATGTTTACTTGGAGTGGAGACTTAGCAAATCACTAATTTTCCTAAATACAAGTTGGAGTTTTAAGCCAAATTTAGGCTTAACCTTTCAGAAACTAAATTTAATTTTAGGGACAGATTTATTTAGAATACTGTGTTAAATGCAGGATCACATTACATTATGAATAATGGCCTTGAACAGCCAGACTCAGGCTGCCTTTAGCTGAGTATTCAATGTAAATATATCCACTTAGAATATAAGCAGTGCCACATTGTTCTGTGGCTGCAGAGGAAACAGCATCAGGTTCCAGCATAAGAAGAAAGGGACTGGGGAGGGCAGGAGGGGTTGACTGTGAAAAGAATGGTAGATTGGATTTTGCCATTTCCAATTTGTATGAAAATAAAATAGAATTTAGTCTTGTGTAGTAAACCCCACTTCATACCATACCTTACAGTGTCACATACTGGAAAAAAAGTGAAAAACAGATAAAAGTTGGGTCTGTGAAATTTTTATAGTTTATCTACTGCATAACTTATTTTCCATGTATATTAGTTATTCCTCAGCTTTGTGTATTGGCAGCTTTCTGTACTGTTAGTGTTGTTAGGCTACAATTAAGCAAAAGCCCTGGGGCAGGAGGACAGACAGAGACATCCCTTGGAGCTTTATCATGAGGTGATCAGAGGTGAAAAATTGTTAGAATAGGGTGGAAAGCAAAGAGTTGCTGAAAAAATACAAAATTGTAAAGATAATTAACCCTGCCATTAAATAAAATTTTAATTGTATTTTAAAACCAAAGTCAGCCAAATAATTAAAAATAATAAATCAAAAAGAATAGAAAATGCTGAAAGAGAATTTCAATTCCACTTAGAATTACAGAGAATTTCAAGCATCTCCAACTCATATTCTCAAACAAATGCAAACCTGGCCATTTTTGTGAAATTGAATGCATAAATGGAAAAGTTGAAGTTAACAGATGTGTGTAAGATACCAGCAGCCACTTTGCTGCTATTGACTTTTCTTTCAGAAAAAAAGTTGAATTATGTTAAAATCCATCAGATAATTATATGCCCAGGAAAGGGAAACAATGTACTGCCTTTGGGCTGGGATGAGCTTTGCATACCTAGCCTGAACCCTCCTCCTGCTTAGCTTAGCCTGAATCCTCCTCATGCTTAGTTTATCACATGGTACACAACTACACAAAAAAAAACCAAAAAGAAACCCCAACCAAAACAAACAAACAACTCCCCCCACCAAAACAAAACAAAACAAAACAAAACCAAAAAAAAAAAAAACAACCTGAAAACAAAACAGAAATAAATTTATTTTGTGAAAATATGTAGTACAGTAGTGCTATGCATATTTAATTTTCAAATCACCTATGAAACACTAAATTATCAAAACAACTTTGTTTTAACGAGTTAATATTCATTTAAGTAATTTTAAGCTTTTATAGATATTATGTTTTGTACTGTAAAAAGATCTCCGAACATGAGCAGCAAGATTCCAGACCCAAAGCCTCTTTCTGTGCAGCAGCACCTATAAATTGAGGTTATGTGTGTGATTTGCTGGATGCCTTTCAAAGGCAGGACATGAGTAAGTGCACATAATGTCACCTGCCAGAGCATTGTTAATGTTGAACCTGATTTTTGTGATGTGATTATTTTAGATATAAATGAAAAGAACCAGTAGAAAGGCATACTCTGTATACAGTGCCTTTTTTATATGTTAAATTCTGAAGAATTATATTTCTGGTTTTTTTATTTTCTCTGCTTATCTATGATGGCTCTTTATACTGTCATCTGTTATTTTTACTTGAGAGTACACAGCAGATATGCACTGTTCTGTTTTTTAAAAAAAAAATCTTTTCAATGGCTTTTTGTCTAACACAACTGCAAACCCAGTTGTTTTAACAGAGGCATCTACATCAGACTTGTTGAATTTTGAAATACTGAAAATATTAAAACAATACAAAATAACTTTAAGTAAGTGTCAGTTTAACTTATTCTTCACACTGTATGTTTAGACTGTTTCTCTCAAGTTTTATTTCTCATTAACCCTACAAGTAACTGTGTTTTCATCTTCAACTCAGTAATATGGAGGAGAACCATGTACAGTCTGACATAAAATCTAGAAAATGTACATTATCTGTAAAGCTTATACCCCAGAAACTCTATAGTTGCTCATAATTTTTTTTTTATCAGCAGTGTTTGTGATTCAATATCCTGTTCATTAAAGATGACTTTAAACATTTATTGGAAAAAAATACACTGTTCTTACTGCTTAAGCTTAGATAACATTTTAACAAGCAATGTGCTCCTACAATTCTTTTCATGAGGGATTCACCACTAGTGTGCACGTCAAATATGTTTTAAGAGCTTGACAAAATGTCAACATTCAGTACTATGACCCAGAAATATGCATTTGATTTAAATGTGGAACTGAATCACAATACTGTCAAGGCACTAGAAAGGTACACAGTACATTTAAAAAAAAATAAAATAAAAAGCTAAAGGCGTCTTCCAATTTTTATCTCAGTTCCAGCCCGAAAGTCAACTGCAAACTTTTCATGCAAGATAAAATTTTCCTTACACTTCACTGCTTATCTTGGAGCTGTTTAAAGGCTAAATTTTCTGCCAAGTTAGTTCAATTATTTTGACAAGGTTATTCCATGACAGAACATGCCTTTATCTCTCCTGACAAATCATTTGATTGATGATCTGGTTATATCACAGGAGAAGCCGATCGACACTGCAAAGCTCCAGAACTTCCCTCTACAAGGAGATCATCACCCTGGCATTTAAACTTGCACAGAGGATTGGTGTGCACACAGCACAGCAATGGAATCCAGTTTCACTTATTGCAAAATAAAATTTACTCCTCTGGTCCCATATAGCCATGGAGGAAAAGATATCCTGAACAAAAATTATCGTGGGTAGAGATATCCCCAAATTTTACTTACTATGCAATACCTGCAATGCCTACAATATTTCACTTACTGATAACTGCCAGCCAGCACATACCATACACAAAGTATGGGCTAGAATGAACACTAGGGCTTGGTTTTGTTTGGCAAAGCCTTGCATTTAATTTATCATGTCTACACTTAAATTTTGGGCTTTCCACTCTATGTTTTTCTCCTAACAGCTATGCATGAAATACTCTCTGAGGGTTAAGTTCACTATAAAAGTGGAGAAAAACACATGGACAATACTAACAATTTGCTCCAACACACACTGTTAATCCCACATTGTTTTTAAATATGTGTTTTCACAGAAAACAAAGGAATCTAAGACTTTCCCTATATGTTTTTAATTTGGGAAATGTTTGATTTCCCAAAAGCACAGACCAACTCTCAGGAGGTCTCTAACAAATTTGAAAACAAACAAACATTCTTTCGCACAAGCTTTGAATCACAATTTAGACAGTATTTTAGATGTAAACTGCTGACTGAGCGTTTGACAGGATTTTGCTGGCAGTCATTCCAGTATCTCTTTCTCCCTCAGAGGGCCTCTGAGTAATAGGACATAAAACATTCTTTTAACAGAGGGTAAAAATTAAAATATACACTGAACAATCAATGTTGGAAAGCAGGTCAATGCAGCAGTGGTTCCTAGAGCTGCATTACCCACTATTAATTTCCTTACATTTAAAAAGGTATGATTTTAAACTAAGAGCCTCTCTAAAAGGCAGAAGTGGTCTGAAGGCTCAGTATTATTTCAGGCTCCTGTAAAGATATAAATCTTCAGGAATTATAGGAATTGAAATTGCAAACATGCATTTACGTATACTTTAAATCCCTTGATATTCTACATTTCAACCCTCAAATTGCACCTTGTAATAGCAAGCATTGACATTGATGTAGAGAAGTCAAAGCAGGTCTGTAAACATTGGCCATAAACCTGTCACAGCTGTTCCTGTGTGCAGTCTAAACATCCCTAGTAAGATTTCTGTCAGGCAGTGTTAAAATCTGTTTTATTCCCATTTAAAATGATATTGCTCTACAGACAAGATTATAATGGTTAGTCTGGTAAATGAGACTTCGTATTTTTAAGATTATGGGGAAAAAAAAAAGAGAAAACTATGCAATCACCTATAGGGCACAATATTGAAGAGTTTTAAGAATATGCAGAGTGGCACTGGTGTGGAAAAGAAATTTGTCAAATGAGCACAAAACACACACTGCATCCTGTTCACACTGATGTCAGCTGGAATTTAGTTATTGGCTTCAATGAAGAGACAACATTAGATTCTAAAACATGTCACATGCTACTGTTCACTTTAGAAATGGATAAAGAATAGCATCTGAAAAATCGTTTTATCTCCTCTAAGACAGATATGAAAATATAACATGCATTGTGCCATCATCTGAGAGGATGAGTACAGAACAGATCAAGGCAAAATGATGGAGCCAAGCATTTGATCCATCTGCTTGTAAAGGTTGTTTTAAACACAGCCAAGTCCATCTAGAAAACACTGAAAAATTAAACACTCTATTTCCTTATGCTGTGAAGCAGCTTCCTAGCCTATCTTCTTTGGTTTGTGCAGTACCCAGCACTTCTTTGTAGCATATACTAATCAGGATATTAACCCGATGTGATTCTACATCACTAACAGAGTGTTTGAAATAATTGCCATTAAAACCATGTAAAGTGTCACTTAATAACAGAGAGAGTGGAATAAAGTCATAAATTGAGAGGAGGAAGGCAGGAAAAAACCCTAGCAGCATAAAAATTTTTATTGGCAATTAAGTGTATTTTTCCCTGATTGAAGCAGAATTCATAGAACAACCCATGGCACAGATCTGTAATTAGCCCTTAAAACTACTGTTATTTTCTGACAATTCAGAAGCTGCTTTTGTTTATTTCAGGAAATGAAACATCAAATCTACTTTCGACTATCCAAAACTGAAAACATAGGTCAACATCAGCTAATCCCCCAGTGCCAAAATTTTGCTGAAGCTCCCACTGTCAAATAGGAGACTTATGGCCTAATTTATAATTGTAATTCATTCTTGTCAACCAATTAGAACTTTTAAGGTAGCAATATGCACTTCAGTACCTTGTACTTAGATCATGCTGTGCAACAATAGAAAATACACAATCAAATATAGTGAAGGAATTATTGGAGATAAATTACTGTTAAACAGTTTTAATAAATTCAGTCAGAATTAATGTCAGAGAGATGTATGTTATAAAAACAAAAATCAGTATCGCAATAAAGTCCTGCCTGCACAAAGTCATCCAGGCACTTCAACAATATTTGTATCATGATATATCTTTATCTTAGTAGCTAAAAATTACTTCTACGCTGTCATGAAATGTAAAATGGTTTTCATTATCAAGTTCATATACCAGAGCTTGGATGGAATAGAGAACTTCTACAATTCTCCATAGCAGAGACCACACTCAGACCCATCATCACATTCTTTTTCCATCACCTATTCAAAGAAAATATCCCTGCTGCAACTACATTGCAATACTGCCTTAACTGCTTAATGCAGAACAGCAATATTGAGAAATTGTCAGTGAAATGGTACGAGGGGAATGTGTGTCTGTGTGTTCTGTTGATTTTTGCATGTCTGTTTGGTTTGGGGGTTGGGGAGCAGGGGTTGTGCATGTAGGGGGTGCACTTACTACAGTTGTTTTCTCATTTAGAAAAAGTACAGATCTCAGGGTCTGTTTTTCTTCTTCGTTTCACATACTCTTTATTTAGGTCTAGCCCTTTCTATTTTGTTTTCTTTTGTTTCCCAAACAAGGTACTATGTTTTGGTATTCTCCAATGTTATTTGACTCTTGTCTTTGACCTAATCACATTATTTCAATAAAATTGGAAAGGTCTAATCCTAACCCTATAACTCAAAAAAAAAAAAAAAGGGTCAAAAGTTTAGACACACAACAGCTCACTCCAAACACCACTGCAGCGCTCACCATCAGCTTGTAACCACAAAGGAAGGTAAAAATACAGCAGGCCCCACCCCAACCAAGCAAGCAGATGCATCTATCAAACACGTAATTATTACAGACCACTTCCTCCCTCCAGAAGAGGCGAACACCTTCCTGTGCTTATGCCACCAGCTTCCAGAAGTGGGGTTTTCCTGCTCTGCTTTTCCAAGTGAGAGCACAGAGTTGACAGACAGCTCAGACTTCTCTCTTCCCTTTCACACGTGTACACTGTCTCCCCTGCTTTGTTGTTGACCTCCTCATTATGTCTGATCTTAAAATTAAATGTAATGCAGACAAGAAAGACAACAAAGCATTAGAGAAATACTAAAACTAGATTTTAGGCTAGCCCTGCTTCTGTTCATACGTGCAGTCTGCCATTTGCTAGAACACATTTCCTCCCAGAAAGCTGTTTAAGAATGAAAAAAATGTAGTATAATCTTTTGAACACATCCCTTTAAAATATCTACTTAATTTACCACATCACACTCATCATGTGTACTCACAAAGTTGCAACAAATTTCATTTAAAGTTTCATTGACAAATTATTGAATCCTCCCCAGTCTGCCAAATTTTCCAAGTAATACAAATCTTCATGTAAAAATGCTGCTGTGAAAGACAATTCTATGCAAACTTAGACATACAAATAAAAATAAATCACACTAAGACATCGCCCCATGTGATTTCCTGAGGGAGAAAACCCCATAGGATTTACTGAGCTAGGAACAGCATAATAAGAGACAATCTGTGAATTAATACTCAAATCAAAGCATAAGGATTTTATACACTAGAAGATTTACTTTCATCCCCACGAATTTTTTTATTTTTTTAATGTAAGCACTGTTATTTATCAGCTCCCCAGTGAAAAATACTTGTGGTTTTCTCTTAAAAAATGATGAAGCAAAACAGATGCTGCAGAGCGCAGCACAGCAACACAGGGAACAGTGGTTTGCTGGCTCTCCAGTGTGCCACGCACATTATTTGCAATCATGCAAGCCCCCATTAGGCCAAGTGCTGAGCCACGATGAAGCCTTGCTGCCTTGGGAGCTGTGCACGTGCAGCTGAGCTCAGGATCTGGCCACGTCCGTGCTTTCCTGGCCCAACAAGCACAATCCTTGCTGTATAAATTCTTACAGATGCACAGACAAACCTGGCCACAGTGTACCTTCCCTGCTGGCAGCTCACATTCCCTGCTGCTGTGCAGCTCACAGAGCTCGTGTTTGCCTCTCACCAGGACACTGACCAGCAGAACATGAAGAAAGAGTGTCTGCTCACTTCATTTATCCACTGCCACAAGCACCGGCAGCTCGTTGTGATCCTGTCATGTCAAAGCCCACTCAGCCACAACTGGTCTCTCCTTCTCAGGACAAGCATGGAATGTTTTAGACAAGAATCAAAAGAAAGGAAAATTATATTTCTTTTAGTCATTAAAAGCGTAGCTTTCTTGTATTTTAACTAAACTGTGTGTGAAGCAGAGGAAAAAAGCTTGAAAAGTCTGAATCAAAGCGATAGGAGACAGGACACAGTTAAATGGATTAGATTGCCTCTGGAATAGAGGTATGTGTACTGCCACATGCACCATTCCAAGATCTTCAATACAAAATACTTCTGTGGGTAAGAAAAAATCAGAGCCAGGATTAACAAATGACAGTATCTTCCTTAACAGAGAGAAGAATTCCAGAGAGATTAGGAACAGGTTTTCTCTATCATTCAGTGCCTTGACCAAAGAGTCCCCCAGGATCTCTGTTTCTTCTTTCTTTGCTACATTTCCTAGAACTGTATCTAGCAAAAAAGAGGCCTCTTAGTGTCACTGGCTCAGCCTTTGCAATGGAAAACTCATAGAGGAGCAAAATATTGAGGAAGACATTTTGCCTGGAAGTACAAGTTTGTCCTCTCAAGCAACTCCCATCTATCTTTGCTTTGCCCATTTTCCAACAACAGCTGCTGGTTATCTGTCATATGAATATGCTTCCAATACACTGGGCTTGAAGCAGCTGGACCAACTTGAAACCAACTTGAAAAGCATGTTTATTGAGAAAGGCAAAGGAAATCACCTGCAACATTTGCACACAACCAGCAGCTGAGCTGCTCCATGGCTGGAGTTCTTAGTCACACAACATCATGGGTGTGACATACTGGCTGCAGAATAAAGCACTGGGCCATGGGATGTCTTTTCTACCTTTTCTATGAAGCACTACTACAGCAACATCAAAATATGGGGAGTTTTTCTCTCTTTCTTCCTTTTTTTGATTTTTTTTCAGAAAATGTTTTCAATAATTCACAGAAAATGTAAGGATTTCAGGTAGCTGTGATGTTTCAGAAGGCAGCAGATCAAAGCATGGTTTCTCTCTTTACTCCTCCTTCACCCCTTCCTAGTAGATCTGATTGCAGGGTTGGAAGCTGAGAAGTGCACCAAAATATAACTAAGAAGCAGAGATAAATTAGTAGCAAAAAGCCTGTGTCTAAAACTGGACCTGCTCAGTTCCAGTGTTTATCTATTACAACCTAATTTTACAAACTGTTTCCAATCAAGATAGTATAAGGAATATTTTCTCTCAATTGTGCTTTACCAAGCAAAAAAAAAAAAAGGAAATAATTTAAACATCTGGAGTTGCCTGGGTGTAATACAGAATATGGATACTGAATTTAAAGCAGCTATCTTATCTGTGATGCCTAATATTTTCATATGTGCAGGCAAAAGTATTTCCCAAGAATTCTGTAATTTATGCTCTGGAGCTTGCTTCTCCTTTGCTTCACTGAGGCCCTTTTCATGCAAGTGTAACAGACATTTGTCCAACCAAATTTAGTTACAGATAAATTCATGGAAATGAGATTTGACTGTGATGACAAGATTAAATTTTTTGCACTCTGTTTTCCTTTGTTGCATGAAACCTGAAACCTACTGTTTACTAAAAATAGCAAATTATTAGATTTTTTAAAGCCCAGTTTTATCTTATGTAATTGAACTCCTTCTTTGAATAAAAGGAACCTAGGAAAAAAATCCATGCTTCAATTAGATTTGGTTCCACACACCTCAGCAGCATGCATTTGATTTGTTGTTCATTTTTTTCCCCATGATATCTCACAAATAACTAATACTCTTGCTTAAGTCAGACAGGCTCTCTGCTCAGTTTGAGTTTTGTTTATTTACATGTTCACAGAGGAACAAAGAGTGCCAAGACTAATTCATTCAACTTAATCTGCTACCCCATACTCTTGTAATGAGTAATGAGCTCTCACTAGTTTTTGCAATTAGTATGTTTTAATAAGGCTGTCCAAGTAGAGATTATTAGTCCAATTAATTGCTTTGAAAAGAGTTTTATGAATACTCATGATCAATAAATAACTCTCAGTCTGTTTAAGAAGGAAAATATTTTTAAATGAACAAATTGATGTGCAGAATCTATCTGAAATTTTTTGTTTGGTATTTTTTTACATGCTTCTTTCGATATGGGTTTGGTTTGTTTTTTCTTCTTTTTTTGCAGTATGTTTTTTGAAGTCTATCTCCAAACTCCTTTAGAAAGCAAGAAGGGAACTAATTTTATTGATCTTTTCATGTATGTTTTGTTGGGAAGGAAGCCAGAGAATTAGGCAAAATTTTATTTGATTATAGTAGAGTTCTACTTTCATCTGTAGCTTGTGAATTTGGGTTATTTCAGTAGATGTGAATAGAAAACTTTATTAATTTCTAAATAGTCTTGTTTTTCTGAAATGGTAGAACTCCCTGACCTTTGCCATGTATAACACCAGGTGATATAACTCCTCTCTCAGCAAAGGAACCGGATTTCAAAATCATCCAGAGCTGAAAGAAACTATCTAAGCACTAGGCTTCAGATTTATCAAGCCTGAAGATGAAAAGCTATGCAGGAGAAAAATGTTCATGATTTACATCACTCATGAAGGCCATCACATATAAAAAGCAAAACAGAACAGTAAATTACCCAGCAATCTGTAAAAAGAAATTTCAGTTAGGCCTAAGGGTGGAATCAAACTGCTCAGTCCACTCTCTTCCTTGAACCTTTCCTGTTGATGTTTCTTTAATGCATCCTGGACTCTCCTGTTATCTGTCATCTGCCTTTGCTCCCACTCGTGGTGATCCCGCTGTGCTTGGTTAACACCAATAGAGCATCACTATCTGGATCACATTTAGTGGGATGAAATGGAGATCCATCTGTCTGTCTAAATCCTTCTGTTAAAACTGGAGGTGGATGAGTGCACACTGACAGTCTGATTTACCTTCAGCCCCTGCAGAGTCCAGGATGGGAATTAGGGGAATACTGAGGAAGACAACATGCTAACAATGTGAATTACATACCCTGGAGAGGCCTCAGCAGCGGGCAGACACTCCTGTGTCTTGTTACAGAATAATTCTAGCACCACCTCAGCAGCATCTGGTTCTGGCATTGTTGGAGATATTTATAGGTGTGAATTATGTGCTGATCCACCCCAGAAGAGAAACTCCTGAACCCATCAGATAGAACGTGCACAAAGATGGGAGTTGAAACTGGCTTCTATTAGTAAGAGCACTCACTGAGTGTCTACTTACTCCTGTACTTCTCTGGAGTAGGAACTTTTTGCTGTAGCTATGCTCTCACTTCACACCACATGCTGATCATGAGGTGCCTTAAATTTGTAAGGGAAAGAGCCTTCTGCTTTTGTGTCTTTGAGCTGTCACTGAGCCCTGCCGTGACCCTGCCAACCTCACTGAGATCATGGCATAGGCTCGAGTATGAGAACTGGCCACAGTCCTGTACATGGCAGAAAGCTCAGCCCAAGGACCAGCTAATTAAACAGATGTCCACAACCAATGTGTGTGAGGTCATTCCTCGTTGCTTCAGTAAACATCTTTTTTCTGTTTGGCACTAATCTAAAAATTCTTGGTTTCTGGGAATTCTGGTACTGCAAATACCTTTATTCACTGCTTCTATTTCAGTATATTTCATACCTTTTTTCAAACATATATGAATTTGAATGCTTGTTATACATATAGTCAACTTCAAGCTAGGGTAATAAAATACTTTCTAAATCCTAAGCAAGCTGTGCATGGATCATGCAATGAAGCTGCAATACTACAGTCAATCCTGATTCCTAGAGGTCAATAGTAAAAGTATGATACTTTTTTCACAGGAGATACATTGGCAAGAATCCACTGACTTTACAAAAAACCAGTTACAAGTTCTGCTGTTTCTCACCTGATGAGTCAATAACAAAAGTACAAATACATCCCAAAGTCATGAGAGCTCCCTCTTTTTTAGCTCCATATCCTTGATCTCATCAGTTCCATTCTTTTATCTTCTTTTCCAGTACCTGTTCACCTATTAAGTATCATCTGCAAATGTGGAAAAAAAAATTTAAAAAGAAGATACCTACACATAGCTACCAAAACAGTAGGATATGAACATGTCCCAGGGCCTTAAAGTTGAAAAAGCCTTTGATGAATTAAAAGATGCAATATTAATAATATATAAATAAAGTACCAAGAAAGCTTGGATCATATGCTGGATAGCAGATTCTGCTGACCCTGGCTTCTTCAAAGTACTCTCAACGGTCTTCAGAATATATTCAATAGTATTACTCTTCAAAACTGAGGTTAGAATGTATTACCCTAACAAATAAATGATCAGAAGAGGGTGCCCATACATCAAATACATGTGCCTGGTCTGGGGCACATGCTAGGACTTTGCTACATAACATACATAAGCAGTGTTAAGATTTGCACATTGCTGATTTTTTGGAACATAGTAAATATTAAACAATATTAAGAAGATAAATTTGTCTATCAGGGATTGTAAGAACTGACAATATTTTGTGACTAAAAGATTGCGGACTTTTTAAAAATGTAGATCAACAAACTATTGGATTCAGGAAACCTCTATCTACCGAAACTCCTATAAAAACAGACCTTATTTATCCTCAGACTTTTGGACTCAGTTTGATAACAAATAGGATGAAAGCCTTTGTAGGATAAAGGATGCTTCTGAAATGCTAACATTGATGTGTATTTTTTCCTTTTATCAGTCTGTGGTTAGCCTTCATACACTTTTCAAAGTGGAGTATCAGAGGAATTCTATTCTAAAAACTGAAATAAGAAATTACTACAAAGATAAATTTCAGCTGGAATATAGCCAGTTATTTACAGAGAATATTCTTTGTGAGTGACAGCATCATAGGAGGCTGTATTTTTAATCATCTAAAAAGCAAACAACTACAAGAAAATTGCAAATACTGACACTGTTTTTAGCTTCAGTTATGTTAAATATAATACAAAATGCATGTCCTGAAGGAAATTAGCACAAATTACCACACACTCTCCTTTGGGATTTTGTTACTTCCTTGATGACAAAAAAATTAATTTTTCCTTCTGAATCTATTGAGAGATATAGGTAATGCTCTGCTCTTTGTGATAGGCCAAGGTTTACTCAACCATGGCCAACTCATGATGTTGGCTTGTAATCAGATGCTAAAAAGAACAGATGGCTTAACAAAATTTGATTTGCTATTTCCTTTATCCTTATGCTTCCCCCTTATCATACAAGAATTACACATTTATGCTATACAGTTAGAAGAACAAGACAATGTCTAGAGCTAGTTTATGAACTAACCTGACAAATATCCATCCTGAGATGCAAAATAAATCACTTAGGTAGAATTCCAGGACAGTGTTTTTTTCTGATGTAGTTTGGGATAGAAACTGCAAAAGCTGCCATTACAAATTCTAGTGTTCAGTGATGCTTGCCAACTCAGTAGTTGATGCTGCATCACTGATTGTTTGGGGAAAAAAAAACCTTAAACATAAAACCAAAAAAAGCCCATCATCTCCAACAGCATGAATAAGGAAGCCATTTATTAAAAGTAAACTCAGTCTTTGAAATCTGGCAATTTCTATTTCCAAAATGCTTCACAGCAGGGAATGATGACATCTGCAAATTGTTTAATTACTTCTTGTGATTGTTTATTCATTGCAAGATCTGTGCTTGATCATCTCCACATTGTTGTGTTTGCGATTGTCTTTATGGGATCAGACTCTCTTATCTGATACCAATATCTATAGTGATAATCTCATCATCATAAAATTAAAACTTCTGAAGACTCTGCAGTATTGTTTTGATACTGTCAGAAGAGTTTCTGATGTCATCTGTCTTCAGAGGCTTGTCTCTCAGTAAGATTATTACCGGACAAGAGCTTGCAGTGCTACAAATTAGGCTATTAATTGCAACCTAAGTTTGAATCCTATAGTTTGGCAAAGACAGTTTTCTATAAGTAGGCCTGGTAAAATTTTTGACTCTCCCTTTAGAAAAGTATTAATTATGGGTCCTATTGATAAGCATGAGCTGTACATTGATTAAAAAAATTATTTCTAGCTATTCTGTATCTAAGGCCGCTTTAGTGAGCTGACTCCAGAGAACCTCATAAAAAAATTAGGTGTCAAGTCTGATGCCACATTCTTAAAATTTTCAACGACAATTCAAATTTCTGTACCTTGAAATTGTAACTACATCTTTTAATCTGAGATGAGTTATATTATTTTTCTAGTAACTTTTCACATATTATGTAATACATATATAGAGAGAGATTATCTGTGTCTGAACTCCTTTTATTTGCCTGGTTACTTAGGTATAACATTAGACAGGACTGAGTTTGTAAATTCCATTTTTTATTTATTTGTACACTGATTCATTTAGAGGCTCCCTGTCGAAAACATCAGTCACATCAGGACACAACATCAACACACAATTAATGTTGCATTCAATGCCAAGTACTCGTTAATGAAAACTAAACAGATGCAAGTGCACTGATGCAAACACACCACTGTTCTTCAGAGTAGGCACAACACGAAAGTTAAAGATAAAAATGCTTTTGTATGACTACAGTTCATTTGATCTCCTTAGTAAATCCCACAGTAAACCTTAACCTAAGATGTTTACCTCCAATCCAATGAAATTAGAGAATGTACAAGAATCAGCAGCTGTATTACATGGAGTGTATGTACAACCCTACTGCTACTAGAAATTTCTGCACTTTCAGTTCTGCAGATGCCTGACTTAAATTTCAGTGAAGTGAGCAAAGAACCAGTTCAGTACCTTTCTTCTCTGTTGGGAAAAAAAGAAAAAAAAGCTAACTGGTATATATCCCAGTTGGTAGAATCCTCTTTGGCAATAATATGTCAAATTCAAACCTATATTATTTAGGAAAAGGAACATCGTGATTAAGACCAGGTACACTGCAACAACATCTGATGGACATCTACATTACACAAAGTAACAATAAAATATTATAAAGTTTGTAATTCAGCAACCAGTTTAAAAACAAATCTAAATTTCCATGAAACAGGAAAATAACAAAGTAAATTAAATTCACTTTCTCATTTCAAGGGGTGATCCAGCTCAAATACCAGATTCTTTACCCAGCCCCTTGTGAGACTTTCAGCTGTTTTCACAGGTGCAGAGGAAAACACACACTATAAATAGTATGCAAATAATACAAGGTCAAAGGAATAAACTATCAGTTGATCAGTGAGTTGTTCTGGTGTATAATTGATAAAAAGAAGGACAAAACAAGTTATAAAAACAGAACAAAAATAACAGAAAACCTGTTTGAAAAAATGTGGGCACTCTTGGTTCTCATAGGTGCTGCATCTGTTTCTGCTCACCTGCAGGATCTTTCCTTTGATGGGTAAGAACAGACCTATCTGTGATTTCTTCTGCATGATCAAAAGGCTTTCAGCTCTTTCAAACTGAATCTTTTTCTCCTTTTACAGACAGAAGGTGTTCCGTGTGCTTCCACAGAATGATGAGCAGGTGGAAATCCTCAACTTCCTTGCCAGCATCATGGAGGTAAAGGACTTGGGGAAGTGGTTATATTGTAGTTGCAAGAAACATTTCTCCTTTTGCTCAAATAACAGGCTTTTTAAAATTGTAATACTGAATTAAAGATCTAATCTTGATTTTATTCAAATCAGCTGTATCATTTCTTCAGAAGGAATAGGATAAATTGATAAAATCAGAGCTGTATACAAAACATTCAAATACCTTCCAAGAAAGTCTGGTTTACCCAGTCTGAATGTCAAAGTGCCCATCAGAATTTATTAATAGAATAAATAAATCTCAAATGCTGTATTCAGTGTGGGGTGCTTTCAAGAATATATTAGATAAATCATGGAAATTCCAACTACCAGAACTTTTACCATTACAGGTGAAACATTTTCCTCATGTAAATAATCTAAAAATTTATACTCCCAGCAAAATGAATTTTCCTTTGGCCTCTAGTCTCTCATGTCATCTTTTCTCCTCTGACTTTACTTTAAAGCTTCTTTTCTCTCTAAACTGCATGTTTCTCACTGACCTTGATGTAGATAAATGATGACACAATGACACAATGAAAAACAATAAAGACAGCAAATGTGTTTTCAATATTTCTGTTCAGCTTTGATGTAGTAAAATAGCTGTTGGTGAAAAAGACACCATTAGCTGTAGGATGAAAGGATGATATTTTTAATGAAGTACAGATGTGGAGACCCATCATCAACAGGCTACTACAGCATGCTGGATCAGTTTTCTGTAGAAGAATATACTATTGGAATGGTGCTGCCAATATTAACAAAATTAATACATACCATGCTTGCTTTTAAGTGTGAAGTATCAAAGGATTGTTTGTTTTCTTTTTCTTTTAAGAAAAGATCCCTGAAATGCCGCTGTTATACAAAGCAGTCAATCAGGACTGATGTAATTGTATATTCATCGCCTCACTCAATGACACACAATTCATGAATAACCAGCCCAAATTTCTTTTACCCTCATGAGATGAAAGGCTGAAAAGGCATCAGGCTGGCAAATCAGCTTTGTTTCCATTAGCCTTCAACAGGGCACTAAATCCAGAGGCTTGGATGCTTACTTCAGCAAAAATAAGGGAAGTAGTAACAACACTGCTGTTACATTGTCCACTTTGAATGAAACATCCTCAAAGGCACAAGTTACTCATATCAACTTTAGCAACCTCTTTTAAAAGCACTCATACAGACAACAGTCTTTTTCAGCTGATTTATGTAAAATATTCATACAATTTAACCCTGATACTGACTTTATTCCTCTCTAACATTTGTATGCAAAAACCTGGGCAAAAAAAATGAAAGAAGCTGTAAAAATGAAAGAAGTTGTAAATATAGTTATAATATTCACAATTCTGTATGAATGCAGATGCTGGAGAATTCTGGACATTTGTGAAATTTTCACTGTCATCTTCAGAATTCTGCCATATAAAATGCAGGGCCTAAGAAAATCTTAATCAAAATTTCCAGGAATTTAGGTTGATATTTGTGGGAAGCAATGCTGAATCAGTGTAACAAGATATGCATGAAATTCAGTGTATTGATCACAACCTCACCAGCACACATATACCAATCTAAAAGTCACAGCCATATGTATGTATTTATTTGTTTATGTATTCATTTGGCCTTCTTTCAGGTTGACTTTTGGCAGCCAGACTCTGTCACATTGGTAAGGCCAAAAATGCAAGTTGATTTCCGAGTTGAAGCGGAGAAGTCTTTTAAGGTTGAAGATCTTTTGAAAGAAAGTGGAATGGAGTATCAGTAAGTTTGTTCTCACTGCCATACTTTGAATAGAATGGTACTAAATGCCATGGAGAATGTGTTTGAGCTTTTTACATTGGTCAACTGATTTTCTTGTCACAAACTTCGTCCCTGTGGATGCCTCTACTGGGTTCAGCTTTCCTGTGACAGTTCAAATGGACTGTAACTAGTCTGCATTGAAGGGGTGAGATGAAATGTTGATAGAGGCAAGAAACAGGAAGCAGAGATGCAGTACCAGACACTTCCCTGAGGTGAAAGGTCACTGCAATACATAAGGCTGGAGTAAGGAGGGAGATAGAAATATTTCCTACAACAGACCAAATGCAGCAAAGGTCTAGAAAGAGCCAGAAAATACACCAGAGGAGGAAAATGGACAGGGAACAGAAGCCAGAAAATAAAATGGAGAGCCCTAAGGGCTACCATGAGCAGGTCCCCACTGAGTTGCAGAACAATAGCTAGAGAGCCAAAAAACCCCAGCATGTGACAGACAGAAGACAGCTGCCAGGTGAAGGGCCCAGAAGGCATAGAAAACTGAGTCCCAGGACAGCTTTGGGCTGACTGAAGCTGATCCATGGCAAGGATGTCTCCAAAGAGAGAGCTGACCGAACATGACTGCAGCACAAGTGGAGTAAACAGCGCACACTGCCACATTACACATCACTGGGAACAGAAGCACTGTAGTGAGTAGCACTAGTGGAAGAATAAGGAGAATGAGGAGTTGCCTGGTCCTGTTCTTTACTTCATATCTTCCAATCACTGTGTAAGCATTAACGGGGGATGAGAAATTGACTTCGAGCTGGAGTGGAGTGGGGTTGTCTGTCTTAATTTCTCGTTTCACTCCACTTAAGCATTGCAAAAGGGCTCTGCCCAGCTTCATTAGGAGGCTTCTTTGATGTGTAAAATACAGTCTGTCAACACCATGTACTTAGACACTGAAAATAAGTAGTATTTGATCAAGTTTTTGTTATTTCATTTGTCTGAGTGTAGAGTTTTTGTCTCTCAGCCCCACTGTCATTGCTACTAGACCAAACTTCTTCATTGGACATCACACAGTTCTCAGGATAACTTTCATGATCTGCTAAATCAAAAGATAATCCATCCTAAATTTACTGGCATCATGTCAATTGTGTCTGATTTGTATGCCTCTGCAGGAACAGAATCTAAAAACACTCTAGAATAAATGGTTATCAATAATCCTACAATGGAATTGGTCTTTAGCAAAGGAGTTACTCTACGTGTGTTAGTTTTCCCATAATATTCATGAACTGCCTCAGGTCCATGCACAAATCTTTTGATTGCAACAAAGGCTCAGAATGTCTGAAAACTGTCCCTGACAATCTTGAGTGGATTGTCCTTGTAACAACCCAAGCTGTTACAATTCTTTTGAAGTGCAGCTGCAGTGCCGTGACATGTCACTTACAATGCTTGTACTGAAGGCTGCTGGTGCCTCACAAACTGGCCTCCTGTTCCTCTATCCAAATCACAAATGATCAAGGACATATCCTGGATGAATAAGATTTGTAAGAGTTTTAACACAGGCTCTGGAAAAACAAGAGGACTTCATTTTTTGATAGCCAAGGTTGAAATATGAGCAAAAGGTCCTCAAGAGCATGCTCAGAGATAAGTTGTGCCTTTGTGTCAGCCCCAGAGAAAAATGAACAGGAGAGATCCAACGAATCCAGGCAGGATGTTGAGGGGTTTTTGCAATTGTGTGTTCTGTTTAATAGCTCACCTCACATACAGTAAAGCGCTTGGAGGATGGATAATGCTACCAGCAACAGAGCTGTTAAACCACATCTAACCTTTGGAAGCTTGGTTTACCAGAGAATTTCATCAGGCAAACATCTCTGGGTTGCTGTCTGGTTTTGAAATGTTGCTGCAGTCCAACTCTCCTCCAGTGCCAAAAGTTCAAGAGGGCCCTTTTCCTATTGAGGCAGAACCAACAGGCAACCTAAGATCAGCTAGGGCTCATTTTTACATTAAACACACCCTGTCTCAGCATTGCCATTTTTCTGAAACCAAACTGTTGCCATCCTGGAGGTTTGTTGTTATGGGAGTGAGGCAGGTGCTAATTGGCAGGAGCCTATTGGTTCCTAGTCCTGGTGGCAAGACTGAGGCAGGACGTAGGTTGAAACTTGAAATTAATATCTCTTATTTTCAACCTGCCCACCTTTCCTTTCACAATCTATGCAGCCCGAATGCTGGGCAGACCTTGAAATGTCTTACCTTCCTGCTGGGCTGCTGTATATTTCCCTTGACACTTTTCATGGTGCTCTCTTGCAGAGTTCTGATTGACAACCTGCAGGCTGCACTGGAGGCCCAGTTTGACAGCAAAGCTCGTACTGCCAGCCACAGCTATGAGAAGTACAACAACTGGGACACGGTAAAGCCTACAACATTTACCACATTATCAGCTTGGTACCTTAACTTCTGTAGTCAAAGTGCTACCAGCCTTCTTCCCTTTTCCTCTTCTGCTACATCCATTGATATGATAATGCCTCCAAACTCTCCTTCCTCTTCAATACTGAGCTAGTTTGTGTAACCTACACTTCTGGAGATACTTCTGCTCCCAATGCTGCAAAGAACCTCTGGCAGAAATCCAACAACTAGGCTGAAATGCTTCACTATTAATTTCCTCTTTGCTTTTCACTACTTCTCCCATCTCCTCTGCTAAACAATTCCATTCCCTGCCTCAATTCTAGCTCTTCATGTCCTACTGTAAGATCCTTTCCTCCTTTTTTCACAGCCATGCTCAGTTTTCCTGACATGTAATCATGGCCATCTTAGTCTTCACATCTTTGCAGAGTCTCTTTGGAAATCTACAAATTGTATTAAATATTAGGCCACGTTAGATGCTCAGAAAGACTGTTCTGGCTTGAAGTCTGCAAATTAATCAGTCTGGACCTGAGGAACAGAGACATCAACAGATCTAACCTCTTCATTAAACAGATAGCTGCTTGGACTGCTGATATTGCTGCTCAGAACCCAGACCTTGTCTCTCGCAGTGTAATTGGGGAAACATATGAAGGACGGCCAATGTACCTTCTCAAAGTAAGTGCCTGGATTTCTTCATGCCAGACCCTTCCCTTATTAACCTCTGTAAGATCAGGATATCTAGTAAAACACCAATGATGCTAACAAAATATCTAAAGTATATAGACATTTTGCAGAAAATCTAATATATTTTGTTTACTACTACTATTATGATTTTTTTAAAAAAAAATTTATATATTTTTTAAAAGGGCATAAAGCATTATTGGAAGTTCAGACATAAATTCAATCACACTACTGAGACCTATTTGAATGATCATCTACCTTTATGTTCTCTCCATCTGTTGTGTGTAAACTCATTTGCTCTAAAAGCATCTATAAATGTCAGTCTCTGCCAACAGGAAACAAATTGTCTTCACCATACATAATTTTGAGTTGATTTTGACTGGGGTAGAATTAATTTTGTTTACAGTAGCTCGTATGGAGCTGTTTCGGATTCATGCTGATTTGGAAACAGTGTTGAGAATTCAGGGATGTTGTAGTTACTGCTGGACAGTGATTACACAGAGCCAAGGCCTTTTCTGCTTCTCACACCACCAGCCAGGGCAGTGGCACCTGGGAGGGGACACAGCTGGGACAGCTGACCCCAAGTGACCCAGGGAATAGCCCAAACCACACGGCTCACGCTTAGTGATAAACTAGGGGGAAGGTGGGTCAGGGCCACTGCATAGGGACTGGCTGGGCAATTGCTTACATTTGTATCACTTGTCTTTCTTGGGGTTTATTTTTTTGTTTTTGTTGTTTTCCTTTTCATCATTATCATTATTATTATTATTGATTAAACTATGCTTGGCCCATAAGTTTGCTCTGAGTGAGCTACTGTGTTGTGCTTAGTTGTCAGTTGGGTTTAAACCATCGAATTTTTTTTCATAATCTTATGAATTAATAAGACAATAACTTAAACAAAGGTGAAAGAATAAGGAGTACTTACCATAAAATGCACAAGTATTTACAATAATATATTATTCAAACATACAAGATAAACTTTTAGAGACACTACAGGAAAGAAATCAACGGTGCAGAATAATCAAATAACTGGGAAAAGTTTATCTACATTAATAAAAATGAAATTATTAGGAATTTTTTTTAGCTTGACTATCATGGTCAGCTACAGATGGGAGCACTCCATAGATTTCCATTTAAACAAGGAATGTTATATTTGTATAAAGATTGACCTTTTAGGTCAGCAAGCTGATTGACTTGTTTTGCATATAATTTATTTTGTTCAAGCCCTGGGGTGTTGTTTTTGTTGTTTTGGTTTTTTCCTAGATGGGAAAAAGTGGTCCAAATAAGAAGGCCATCTTTATGGATTGTGGTTTCCATGCAAGAGAGTGGATCAGCCCTGCTTTCTGCCAGTGGTTTGTGAAAGAGGTCAGTAAGCTTAATGATGAAAAAATATTTTACAAAATGCAACTATGTTTAAGAAAATCTTAAATGAGCAGCAAGAGCTCAGGCCACTGCCTTTTCCCCTTTAAATACGTGTCTGCTCATGCCTTCTTCTCACCTCAGAGGTTTAAGGTGTAACTACTTAAACCAGATCTTTGTGCCTGGACCTGTAATCTGTCAGCAGCTTAAGACCATCTGAAACATGTCCAAGAGCAACTGACAACTACAATGGTTGATCAGTTTGTAAATTCATTTTGCACCTGTAGTCAGAGAAAGGTGAGAGAAAGGCAAACAGCTCTAGTAACATTATAAACATAGCCATGTTCTGTACACAAATATAAAGAATAAGAAAATTCAAGGGCACATCAGAAGGCATCAGAATACACTCCAGAACAGCTGGCTTGCTGCTCTGCCAGGTGGTGGATTCCTTGCAACCAGCTTTATTCAGTAAGGCAACAGAGAGGATGGAAACCCACCCTCAGCTCAGCACTGAGGAAATGTACCCAAGAAAGGAGGAAGACTACAACTGAAGCCCCCTAAGCTCCACTCAGGAAGAAGGAAATGCATATACACCCCTTTGAGATGCCACCTCAGGCTGTACAGAAAGGTGATAAAACACAAAACCATATTCAAGGAATAACTGCACAGGTGAAATTAGCTTCACTTCAGTCTGGAGTACTTTAGTACTTTTTGAATTAAACAATTATGTCCTTTATATTTTCTTTCTCACCACCACTATAAAGCAGGTGGGGGTTATCAAATGCTGCACAGTCATCTTCACAGAGTCAGGTATATTACTTTTCAGATGGGGAAGATCAATTTAGCAGAGCAACTTACTGACTGAATCTCAAATTTTATAATAACTTCTGTTGGAAGATTAAAAAAAAAACATCAAAAACCCAACCAACCAAACAAATAAATAAAACCACACCAGAAGCAGCAGCTGGAATTTAAAACCCAAGAGAAGGAAAGCAAATATACATGAGCCAGCCAAGCTGGCAGAGGCCTTGGTGGCAAGTACAATCTCAGTCTTATCAGACAGGCATGCGGTTTTGTGTAGGGAGCAGTGGAAATTGGAAATGACATTTCAGTGGAGTCAATGGGAATATGATTTCATTAGTGCCTAATAAGGCTGCAGACAATATGTGGTACCATTTTTCTCTCAGCAATTCACGTCACTGTAGCTGTCATTTTCACTGTCTGGTCACTTAATTCATGGGTGTACCTGACACCAGCAGTGCCTCTGCTCAGTGTGTCCATAGGCAGAAGTGCTTTAAAAGCACAGACCTCTGAGCATCATCAGAATTTCACTTGGGATTGCTTCTAGACATAAAAGTAAAAAAAAAAAGGAGAAAAACATGAGCAAGGTGGATTGTTATAGGTATCTCAAAAAAGAAACCCACCAAGACAATAACAAAAACTCAAAACAAGAATAAAATAAAAACCAGGAAAAATAATTTCAAGTGATCTGAAACTGCTTTTCTGTGTTTTATATCCCACCCTCCTATTTGTCAGTTATAGGACAAAAAATGCCTTTTCCATTGCATTGGCACGTGTGTTGCCCTTTATAGCTGTGTAACCAAAACACGGGTGCAACACACTTAAAGCAAATATCCATGATCCTTGTATGGTCTCTCAACACTGGTATGAATCTATGAACAAGCATAGCCAGACCATGAACAATCAAGATATAGAGGTTATTGCAGGAGTTCCTATTTGTTATTCAATATCTGTGTCTGCAAAAGTGCAGGGAAAAATCTATCTCCCTATGAATAAATGCATCCACAGAATTATGATTGGAAATGTGATAGGATGCTACTTAGAAATATCTCTATAATTCTGGTTGTTGATGAAATTTTTGCACAACAGATACAAAAATGGAAATAATTGTTTCTCATTCTCACAGAAATTAAACTCTAACCTTTAAGGTGTTAGGATGTAGGAATATATATGGACAGCAATATTGTTCTGCCTGTAATCAAGAAGCTAGTAGATGGAAATCTTTTTCCAGTGATTTATTATCCTGCTCAAAATCAACACTCCTTCATCTTATAATTTATCTAGCAGTACGAGATGGTTTTCTAACAGCAGTGTGGTTTGGGTCAGTGCAAATCTAAGCACATGTAACAACACAGGGGTGCCATCTCATGTGCTGGAGTGACCTGGATGACTTTTTCTACCACATTCTTTAATTACCGATCCAGAACCAGATCTTTACATATGCACAGGAGATACACATCTGTGAAGGCATCATCAGCTTTTTCTACTTCTCTCCAAGTAGGCTGTGGAGACCTATGGAAAAGATACTGTCATGACCACACTTCTCGACAAGCTGGATTTCTATGTTCTGCCCGTTGTTAACATTGATGGTTACGTTTACACTTGGACAAACGTAAGTACATTCTTCTTTCTTACTGTTGGAGAAGTCAACTGTCAGAACTTTTGGTTTTCATCTATGACTCTGTTACAGGACCGCATGTGGAGAAAGACACGCTCTAAAAATGCCGGGAGCACTTGCATTGGGACAGATCCCAACAGGAACATGGATGCTGGCTGGTGCAGTAAGTGTCTCCTAACAAGAGCTGCAAGTAATTACACACAAGTGCAATAGCCAATATATTTAATTATGGATTTCCCCTACCTGATGGTCCAGCTTCAGCTTGAGTGAAGCACTGTGGAGTAGCTTGTGTTTAATTTTTATAGCAGTTTTGGGAAAAAAGCCAAACTTTGGCTATTAGCATCATCTGTATGGCTATTTCTATGAACATATCTGCACACACATCTGCATATATACACATATATACTTACACACATGTATGCACATATATACAGACACACACATAGCTATGAGTTCAGAGGAGAAACCAAAGGAGACTGCTTTCATGAAAACAGGTCTCTTTCAAGTGGTTTCTACTTCTCTGTTCCATCAAAGTGCCTTAGCAGTGGAGAAGATATGCCAGGAGAGGACAGTTAAGTACTAAAGCAAATCAATATCTCAAAATATTCCCTTAATATAGGGCTTTACATCTGTATTCTTGTTCTTCCAACTATGGACACTGTAAAGACCACATTTATTCATTGCTATGGGATGTTTCCCAGTGTCTTAACTATGCCATAAAATAATCCCTCCTCTGATATGGCATGTATTATCAGGATTTCCAAGGCTTACCTACAAAAGTGGTGTAATATGACTCTTGTAACAATCTACTTCTTCATTTAAGTACTCATTAAATTCACCTTTCTTCTCAGCTGTTGGGGCCTCAGAATACCCCTGTTCTTCCACTTACTGTGGCTCTGCACCTGAGTCTGAAAAGGAGACCAAGGCTTTGGCTGATTTTATTCGTGAACATCTTTCTACAATCAAGGCATACTTGACAATTCACTCCTATTCCCAGCTGCTGCTGTTTCCTTACTCATACACATACGATTTGCCATCGAATTACGAGGAGCTGGTAAGTCTCTTTGTCATTTTGACTTAATGAAAAGAATAAGCAAAAATCATCACTTGCTACTTAGGTCCCTTCAACTTCAAGCAGTTTCTTTAACATCTGGAAAGAATCCATATTGCCATTTTTTGCAAATATTTAGTCTTAGGAAGAATGAGTGAAACCATGGTGGTTTCAAGATAGCTCAAGTACAGGATGAACTTCAGAGCCTTATTTAATTTTCATGTGCACAATGAATTTGACACAATGTCAGTTCTGTCTTCCAGTCATGCCATCCAGAAATCCACTCTGCTGGGCAGCACTGCCTCTTGCTGATCCCAGAGGCTGCTGTATGTGTACCTTTAATATTTTACATAAAACCTCTATGGTCTCTAAGCCAAGCTAGCAGCTTGACAGATTGTAATAACTATGAAATAACTTAACTGTTATCAACAGCAGGCAAGGATCTCTGTCTACCACTTTCTACTGAACCTTAGTTCTCACTGAACTAAAATAGTGAAACTCCTATTGGTACAGGGTCAAGACAATGAGGTAGTTCTTGACAAAAGTATAATTGAAAACAGATACAAAAGATGTAAAAAGTTTCAGTTTTGAGACCTTTTCCAACATGCCTGGATTTAAACACAAACATTTTATTTAGAAGACGATAAATGTGGTATTTAAAAAGACAATTCCTCTTTTATCAATTCTAGAGAAAAGCCACACTCTAATGACATTTAAGAAAGACCTTTTCTTTTTAATCCTTAAAAACAGATAGACAGTTTAGAACTATTAAATGTGTATAGAAGCTGTGAACATTTCATAGTCCAAGAATCAACAATCATGAATAATAAAATTACTTCAGTTCTCTGGCATATTAGCAGTTAGAATCTGTTGGCAGGGAAAATAACAAAGCAAGACAAAACAAACACATTTTGATTCCCCCTTTTTCCTCGATGCTGCCAAAAGTCCAAGGCAACAACAATGTGTGTTGCTCTGGTGTGGAAGTTTGACAGATTTATGAGTGCTCCCAAATACATGTCTTGGTTCTGAACACAAATACAAACTGGGGCCAAGAGTGAAGTTTCTTGTTAGATTTTTTTTACAGCCTAAAAGAGAAGAGTAAATTAAAATGAAGATTTTGTTTTCTTAATTTATATTCCAGGAATTTTGTAATTGAAATTATTCCAGGGAGTGGTAGTAATGACTTGCCTTCATTTTTTACAAAAACTTCATAATTCACATATTACAGTTCAGTCTAAACAGCACTAAACACTTGAAGCTGCTTTGTTGTCAAGATCACAAAGTTCTTATTTGTCAAAAATTTGCATGAAATTCTGCCCCTATTTTTTGAATGAAGAGCAAATGTGATGAAATGTAGCTAAATGTACAGTGCATTTCTCACCAGATTAAATGGAAAAAATACATTGATAACTCATTACTAAAACAATCCTTAGCAGTAAGAAAGAACCTATGTGCTTTGCTAGGTTTTAAAATTCTTAAATGTAACATTTTCAATTAATAACTGTACTTGCTTGAGATAAGAGAGCTACAAAAAGAGGAATTACTTTATGCCAATTGCTGTGTTTAATGTCTAAAAATTCTGTCTAAATTTCGAATTTGGAGAAATGCTGAAGAATGAGAATCTTAACTTTTAACAGATTTTTTTGGGCAAATAAAAGCATCATAAATCATTCTTAAAATGAAGAAGTAAAATTTATAATGCCATTATCTTATCTTAGATGTTATTTTTACCCTGACAGATCTAATAAATTAAAGGAAATATAGCTGCAATTTCTTATCTCTTTCAGTGAGCAACTGGACATGTGTTTAAACAAAACCTTGCATGTCTGCTTCTCATTAATAACATTTTGTTCCATTATATTTAATTAAAAGTAACATAATACCATGGGGCTTATGTTGCATTCCAGTGTCTGAGATGAAGAAGGGTGCAAAAATTGAGTAACCTGAAATTAAGGACACTAAGTCTGCAGAAGAGAAAGGTCCACAGAATGCTTGTACCTTCCTTCTCTGCACATGTAATGAACAGCGTGGGCTCAAAAGACTTTTCCTGTTTACAGCCTCAAGAAATCACCAGAAGGCTTAAAACTGTTTTGGTTTGTCAGCTAGAACAGGGCACTCTGAGAACTCCTTTATGTTCCACGGCATTGCTCAGCAAATCAGAATAACTCAAAGTTACTGTAACTTATTTAGAGCCAGGGATTAGAACTGTCCCTCAACCATGCCTTGTCTTGGAGTGTAAAATGTGATGGAAGTCACGTATGTCCCTTCCTTCTCACAACTTCCCATTCTTCCCCTGAGATGCAAGAGGATCTGTGAGGTTACAAATCCCACAGCTCACAAGGATTTTCCCCAAATTTGTCTCCCTTTATTCAGGGTTGTTGTTTTGTCCGCCCAACCTAGGAGTTGCACAAAACTTTCACTGTTATCCAAACAACAAAAATGAAAACATCCAAGACAGGAAAATCTAGGTCAGGAATTTCTCAGAAGTTACACAATATTCTTGTGATGACACCCTTAAGAAATATGTCCTCTTTTTGGAGAATCATATTTTGTCTGCTTCACAATCCTCTTGGCTCCTTCTTTACTATACCCTGGCATATTGCCCTGAACACAGAATGCACACTTGAATTCCTCTCCCTTCCCTCTCAGGGAACAGAAACATTAGTTTTTCACAATAACAAAATATGCTTGGCAAGACCAGTATCTCTCCACACCCCAAAAAGACTATTTTCATCTTTATTTTACTATTCAAATTTTTGTCCTCTTGCAATAAAGAACTATGTATTTATTCAGACTTTTCATAAACAGTTCAGCCCATATTTTTTAATCCCTTTCATATATTTGCCTTAGCTTCCCACTAGGTCACCCTATGCTTCCCTCATTTTCAGCAGACAAATCTAGCTTTATCAGTTCTTGTTTGTATTTGATTTGCCTCTGAACTGCAGTTTGAGACAGCAGAGGAATGTGCATTGTGCTATTCCTTCCTTTCCAGTTCAATTCCATCTCTCAGTTAAACTCAGCACCAAATACATGTGTGCAGCCAGCACATACACACTTATCAGATTAATGTAGGTGAGTTATTACAGTTTCACAGGCTGCAGAATATTACATTCATTTACAACCCAAGATAATCCCAGTCTCTATTACTTGAATGCATACTGGCTGCATGGGTTGTTGTTTCAACTCACCAAAATTAACCTTCCTTATTGGGTCGGTCTAGCATTTCACTTCCTCTTGAGTGCTTAAAATAGGACATATTAGAAAGCGGAGATATGCGCAGAGTCTGTGCAGCCTGCAAGAGTGAAATTCAAATATATAGCATTTCTGTGAGTATCAGTCTCATTATTTAACTTTGTGCCTGCTGTGAAGTCTTGAATATGCTTAAGACATATGAAGACCTATGGGTAAGAATTGTTGGATAGCAGAACTCCTAAGAGACTCAGACAAGCCAATGAGGAGCTGCAATCTGTTGCTGTTGTGTGTGTGCTATTGCACAGATTGTATTAATGTGATTGTGCTGCTTGTTACAGCAAATATTGCTAAAGTCAACTGGGACACACAACAAACAGGAAAGTGGTCAGCAAAGCAGTGTTTGAAATTGGCTTCACAGCTCCTCCACTGAGTTTACCACAACAGAACTAACAGAACTGGCAGGATTAAAATTGTGAAAAGGGTGTGTTTAGTAGCAGCATCTTCCAGACGAAGTTCATATGCGAATCTGGCTGATAGACAAGTCTCCAACAGGTGTAGGGCCCAACTGAGTTGCTGTAGAAACCCTCTCACCAGGGACAGATCTCTTAAGCACTGTAGAAATTGTCACAGAAAAACAGGCTTGTAAAGAGAATGAATCATTCCACTGAAGTCCTTCCCTGGGCTCTTGGAGCATATGAGCAACAACAGAACAGTGAACTAAATTACACATCATCATGGACCCTTGAGGGGGGAGTCTGTTTTTACTGGCAAAACAAGAAGGCTCAGAAGTTTCAATTCATTTGGCTAAAGCTAACTTAGCAAATCCACTTTTTGAGACTTTCACTACAAAGGAAGTTGAGGGTCCCTTTACTTAACAAGTAAAGGATGCAAGACCGATGTGAAGGGAAAATACAATTTTCAGCCTTGGGCAAAGCAGTTTGCAGTCCAGTGAGGGAAGAGAGCAAGGGGTCCAGTCAAGCAGTGAAAAGACTTCTCCAGACTGCTCTTAGATTGAGAGGGTAAAGGGTGTTGTCCACAAACAGCAGCTGCATATCAACATCTGTGGAGTGTTTCTAAATGGTCACAGTTTGCTGGCAAATCCACTCTGCTGATATGAAAGTAAAATGTGGGAGAAGCTCCCATAAAAATTACCTATTAACACACAAAATATGTTTAGCCTGATAATTTATCTTGTTAGTTCAAACTTCCAATGTTGTGAGCAAGTGACCATATCTTTCATTAAAAGCTAATAACTGAAAAAACCTAGGTTTGAAAGTTGTTAATTATGAAAAATAATGACAACTGAGAACACAACTCTTCTGTCTCCCTGGCTCACGCACTCTGTACACAAGACCAAGTGAAATATTGGTAATTGCAGTGTAAACACAGATGGGTGATGAGCACAGGAAATGCTGCCTTCTGCTGAAATGACCAGCTCTGAGAGCCCAGCTGGGAGTCAGAAGCTGGAAAGCCAATTCTGCTCCCAGTTACAAGGTATTATTCTAGAGTTATTTCTTCGACTGCAGGGCGCCGCTTGTTTCTCTGCTGTTATAAATCTCAGGAAAATTTTCCTTGCAAAAGAGGGAACAGTATAAAACCCCAAACAAACAAACTCCAAACAAACCACAACAATTCAGTTAAGCCCATTATGCCAAGAGATGTAGAAAATCATTGAACAACAAAAAGTATCCTCAAAGGTTAACAGGAAAACAATGTTTCTCCTTGCAGGTGTATTCCAAATAATTTACAGGCTTGAAAACACAAGCTACTTTCGCCCTTTTGGAAAACTTTGGGCATTATTTATATACCTCTAGATAGACCTCCCTATTATTTCCTTCTTATGGATTGCTTTGAGTAATTGAGCTATTTTGAAAAAACCCCAAATGCATTTTCCTCATATTTTGTATTTATTCTCACAAGTATTTACTTAATACATATTATTCCTGCTGGTTTATATTACATTATTAAGAAATTACATTAGTTCCTATAAACTTGAAACTTATTTTTCTGCCTTTAAGTCTTGGACTGTAAATGTATTAGGAAAGTCAATGTTAGAAAGCCACTTAAAGGAAAACAAAAAGATATCAAAACTTTTGATAAAGCTTCATTTCATGATGAAGCCATAAATGCTTAGGCATGTTTTTCACTTAGAGAGGGTCATTTAAAACACCACCTTTATCTCCAACCTGGAGAGCTTGAGGAAGCTGTTTATTTGGATTCTAGGCTCTAAACAGCTGGAAATCTCTACTGCTCTTTCTACAAATCTCTGTATTTACAACTTCCTAGCCAACAATAAAAAATCCCTCAGGTAAAAAGATTTCCTGACATACTTTTCCGGTATCTGTTCTGGTATGATTTACAGCCATCGTTTGTCTGCTGGGTGGAACAAATGCCCTGGGTCAAACACCCCACAGAGCAGCTCTGCTATTCTATTGTCCCTATTTTAGTTAACTAAAGAGAGCAAATACCAGTTACCAAAAGGTCTGCATATTGTACTAGACAATCTTTCCAAATTTTATTTCCCCTTTGCATATATTTGAAGAGAGGAAGAACCAGTTTACATTTAAAAATTCATTTGGTATTGAGAGAAGATTTAACTCAATATCAGCTGCTGATAAATGTGTATATTATAAACAACAGATGGCTGAAGAAAACATGGCATGGCTAGCAGATAGCAGACTCCAACCTCTAAAATTCCCTCAACATGTGTTAAAAATTATTATGGATTTTATAAAAATCACTTTGTTGATGGATTAAAAAAGAAAGGAAAAAACCCAAACCAAATAAAAAAAGAAGACCATAGGAAAGAGCTCAGCTACTCCAATTGCTCTGGATCCAAGATTGTGAAATGCAGAACAACAACATTCTTCCTTGCAATTGCTTGTCTTTGTGTGATAAAGAGGCCAGAAACCAAACCCCATGCTCAGGCACAGTCAGCGTTATAGGTGGAAAGACAAGCTTCAAATATGCTTTGGTCTGCCTTGTTTAAATATCCTTCATATGCTAAAGGACCACAAATTCCTAGAGCAAACTCCCATAATTCTAAAATGTTCAAAACTAAATATTTGGGAATGGGGAAATACTTACAATTCTGCTAGAGAGTCAGCTGCCAGTGATAATGCAAACATGTGATGATGTTTTTTAGAAGCTGAGAAAGTTCTCTCAGAAAGTTACTCTTTTTGAGTAATTCAGAAGAACACTTGAAACATAAGGATGAACGGAGAATATTTTACAATATATCTTCCCCTGGGAAGTAAGCCAGAGTGTAACCTACGGAGAAGGAAAGGGCTTGAGGAAATTCCTGGAATAGTAAGCCATTCAGCTGCAAGCTATAAAGAAATATACGGCAACCCATTGCTTATTCTTCTACTGAACATATGCTTTCAAAAATTATTCATATTTATCATCTGTTAGTAATAGTTTTCATGTTTTATTACCAACATGTTGTATAATGAAGAATTAGAAAAGCCATACGTTCCAAAGAAAAGTCTGTAATTTTCCTTAATGCAACATACGAAGCTTCATAGTACTATTGATGGGCCTGATCCAACCCTCACTGAACCAGTGGGAGTTGAAGGAGTCCCTCTGTGCACAGGAAATGAATTGAAATTATGGAGACTACATATGGTTTCAGGGTAATTTATGCCTTTTTTGGCTGTTAATATTTATAAGACCTTAATCTGCTTCCACTTGTATCAATGTTCAAATCCCCCAACTGAGCTGACTCTACTCTGAATTTATAGCTGCATGAACAGAAGGAAAAGAAAGGCTATTGTATGTTTGCAGTTTACTGTACCAAGTTATTACCATTCTCTAAGACTCTCTTATCTCTAAGTAAGGGGTTTTATTTAGTTTTAACCTGGTACAAGCTTCTTCTAAGTCTAGAAAGTGCTGTTACCTCTTGTTCCCTTATCTGTCCAACCCCCCCAGACTGTACACCAGGCTGCAACAGACCATACACAGACTGGAGCACACTCCATTAAACCTTTGAGAACAAGTTCTTTGCTGACAAGCTCTTTTCACAACACCAGGGCAAGCTGGGCCTGCCTTGTCAACTGGACACCTAGCTGGACACCTAGTCATATTGAAAGGTCATCAACAGTGTTCAAATAAAAGCTTCTCCAGCATGGCTTTCAGTTTATACAACAGTGTAATTGCTTAGATTCACTCAAAAAGCTTCTGAAAATCTGCATTTATCATTCTTCTTCTTTTGTTACAGAATTCCATAGCTAGAGCTGCTTCCAAAGAGCTGGCCAGTTTGCACAACACAAAATATACTTATGGTCCAGCAGCAACAACAATCTGTAAGTATTGACCTAAATATACTGACAATCTGTATTAAGTGCTACTAGGACTATAAAATGCTGTTTTCTAGTGATTCTTGTCCCTCTTTTTAAGTAGTCTCCTTCTTTATTCATATGCGTATACTAAGACGCATATATGGGACCTGTCATTTCTAAATTATGGGATAATTTCTTCCTTAGGGATCCCAGGAAGTGTGTGACCCTCTGGAAAATTAAGTGATGTAGTAAAATGTTTATGAAATCATGTGCATAGCACAAATTCCTAAATCATACACAGCTTAGATTTAAACATAAAAACCTTGACCTGAGGTCCTCTGCATTTCTGGCATCTCCAAATCAAAGATGACGTGAATCCTTTGATTCCACTGTGTGATGAGAATCCTTCAACCGCTCTAGCAGCACAAATTTCTTCTACTTTGCATTACATTCTCAAACACATACTAATTACAATCCTATTTGTAATGACTAATTATTAATACTCTTCTTGGGAACTCAGTTGTGGATATGGCCTTTGAAGTGCCAAAAGCCAAGTCAAGGTTGCCAAACCTAGGTTTATAAAACTTAAAAGTCCCCCATATTTTAGATCTCTTAATTTACTTAAATATGGAAGCCAATTTCCTTGCCTGTTTCTCCTTCCTCAAATAGTTAACCACCCCCTCCCAAACATCTTAAAAAAGAGTTTCTTCCAGTTTTTACAATATATTTGGACATTCTTCCTTTAGAAATGTATTGTGATGCTTGGCAATTCTGGAGGCTCCTTCCTTAGCAAAAGAGACTGTTTTATTGTAGCAGCTATTGCAAAGGGAGGGTACCCTTTGTCCAGCAGAAAAAGATAGAGCTGAAATCCCAGATATGCAGTTCTTTCTCATCTCTGTGAACCTCAGAAAGCCACCCAGTGAGAGGGTATTTGCTTCTGATACCAAGTGTTTCTAAACACCCCCATGGAACCACACCATTTTCCTGTTCCTCAGACATTTCTCCCATGGTTTCCACACAATAGTGACAAGGAGGGAGCAGTTTTGCTTGTTTATGTTTGCTTGCACAAATCAGCTGGCACAAAGCTCATAAATGGCCTAAAATCACAGCAGTTTTCCCATGAGCAGGATAAATCAACCAATTCACTGAATATTTCTTTTTATCTGTCCTTTCTGCATTCCTGGCTATGCGACTTGACTCATTTGATGTATTTTTCATTTGATGTGTAGTCACTCTTTCCCAGTTAAGCTTTATTTAATTTCTTTACCAACAGACCCTGCTGCAGGCGGCTCTGATGACTGGGCTTATGACCAAGGCATCAAATATTCTTTCACTTTTGAGCTCCGGGACACGGGGAGATATGGCTTCCTTCTCCCTGAATCTCAGATAAAGCCAACCTGTGAAGAGACTTTGCTTGCTGTTAAGTATATTGCCAACTATGTCCTTGAGCACTTGTATTAGAATGGAGTTCAAAAACTATTAAAGTAGGCTTTATTCAAAGATGCCTTCCTTTTTGTTCTTCCCTAAAAATCACACCTTTATTTCTCTATACTTAATGTTCTTAGTCACATTCTTAGTCTATTACAGGTCACTAAAACTACAAGGTTTTCAAGAGAAATTTTAGACATTCAAGAGAAATAAAATATTTTAAGGCAACTGATTTAGTTGGGAGGTTGAAAAAGGAGCACAAGAATAATCAACCTAAGGTATAGGTCACCTTATTGATTAAAATTAATCAATAGGAGATGGGCTGAGCATTACAGTTTACACAGCCTGACTGTTAACCACAATGAAACAACCAGGTGATCCACACAGATTGACTTTCACCCAAATATTCATTGCCTCAATGGTAACAGTAGCAAGGAGAAGCTCACATCACAAACTTTTAAAATTATATTAGCTGTGATGTGTTCTTGAGAATTTTCTCAAAACCCACCTTGGATCTGTCCCATCACTGAAAAATAATTTGGATCTGCAGTTACTGCTAGTCCAATCTGGACTCAGTTATGAAAATTATAATTATTGTTAATGGCCAAAACTTGATATCAATCATGCTACTCTGCATTTAAGGCTCTCACACTCACTACAGTAGCATCTCCCAAAGGGTTCTCAGAGTCCTGGTACTTCCTGGGGCCCCACATGTTCCTACTGTCATGAGCAGAAGAATCATAAACAGCCATAAAGACTGTCTGGTATAAATGAGTGAATGTTTCTTTCATGAAAAGCTTTAGAGAATTATCCCCTCCCAGTCAATTTTCTGTACAGGTAATGTGGGTCTGATAGGTCAGAGTGCACGAAAGTGATAAATTGCCACTCGACATCTTTCCCACAGAGCTGCAGAAAATGTGTTTGGCATCAATTAATACTGTTTGGAGCTTGGCTAATATGGGACACACTCTGCACAATGATAGGGAAAAACCCTATGTCAACACAGAACACAGCTGATCTCCCTTCACTGCCGGAAGCTCTGAACAGAGACTTCCACTGTCCCTTGATGGTCCTGGAATTAACCCCATTTCTGGCAGGTCCCTTAGCTAATCCACTCAACACAGCCCCAGATATGCATTTTACAGAAAGTGGTTCTCCAAATAAAACCATCAGATTCAACACCTGTCAAAAACTACATGTTCTGCCTTTTTGTCCCTTTTCAGTGGAAGGAAACAGGAAGACAGGGTCCAATTTAAAATTACACTTTCATTTGCATGTATAAGAGAAAGAAAGGCACACACTAGCCCAGTCCCATTAGCCAAGCAGCACTCAGATTAAACTATTCTTCACGCATGACTGATCCATCTGGTTTTGATCACTGATGAAACTGAACCCACATGTGAAAGTAACACGTACCAATAAAAAGACATATCATTCTGTTTTGCAGAAGAAGTGGGGGGAAGAATAATCATTGTTACTAAAAATAGCACAGGATGTGAACAGAACACACTGGCCAGAGCCAAACATGTCACAAAGGGCAGGAAAATAAATTTCTCGGAATATAAAATATTTTGCTAATTTTAACTAAGTATTAACAACTGTCCAGGGACTATTCTGACAGTAACTATGTTATTTGGGAAGACATCACAGGTTTTACACCAACTGCAATGTGAATTCTTGATACTCAGTACTATGGTGCAGTTGACAAGTTCCATCAGCTTGATGAACTTTGGAGATCATTTTCAACCTTAATGATTCTATGATTCCATTCTATGATACAGTACCAGGCAGGCATTGCAGGCAAGCAAGCACACAGCCACAAACACAGTTGAGAGCCGGGTCACAGCACCCAGCAGTTCCAACAACATTAGAGTTACCCCAGTTAACTTAAATGTGTGACTCTGGGGCAGAATATGGTACACATTTGGTGGCTCTGACATTCACAAATCAAGTCACAGCAAGGCAGTGATCTGCAGCTTTCCTGTGCCTTCTCCCCAGAAGTTCATATTTTGGCCTTAGCTTCCCATTAGGTCACCTTATGCTTTCCTCATTTTCAGCAGATAAATCTAGCTTTATCAATTAAATTCTCCCCAGAAGGCATTCACTCGCACTGCTGATCAAATTACACAGATGCAGAGAAGAGCAATCAAATGTAGTATTATCATCCATGCAGCTTGGAACATAAGCCAAAGAATATATGGGAGAATTTTAAGCAGGAAATATATTGTGCTGGCAGGTAAGCTGCTAGTGCAGAGACACTGAAAGAAAACATGGAGAGGAAGCAAAAGTTCATCAAGCATTCACATTGCTTCAAACTCTAGCATCACTTTCAAAAAACATGGAAATTTCATGTGCAAAACTGATTGATAACTTATTCTCAAATTAAAGCATATGAAACTCCATGTGAACACAAGAAAATCACAGATGTCCAAAAACCAGGACAGGTTGCCCAGAAATGTTGTGGAGTCTCCTTCCTTGGAGATGTTGTTCAAAACTCAGCTGGACAAGGCCCTGGGCAACCTATTTTGTGCCAGTTAATGTCTGCCTGATACAGGTCAACCAAGGACTGAGATGAACAATCTCAGCTTTTCCTGTTTGATTTATACTGCTCCTTTAATCAGATAAATAGAAAGGGAGAATTCTATTTTCTTGATTAAGAATCACACCAAAAAGTTGCCATCTTTCTCATATTAAGCTATTGTTTAGTCAAATGCTTTCAAACAGCCAATTCATTTCAGTGTTCCCAAACTCAGAAGGGATTGTGACCTGATGAAGTGCTTTAAAGACAATGTACTGTCCCTCTGCCAGGTCTCCCAGGAGTGATATTGGAGATACCAGACCACTCACAGAGGAAATGTCCCCTCCGTACAGATCACAGCTGCAAATGCCCTTAAGAAACACAACACTTAAAAATTCTTTATTCTTTAACGCATGAAAAGGTAACTCATACCCAAAAATGAATTAAATGCAGTTAAGTCCCAACAGTTGTGTGAAAGTTAAACATGAGCTTCTGGGGAAGGTATTTCCAAGTTGGCTCAAAGTTGTCCAGCAACTGCTGACACATAATGGTAATTCAGAGAAGGCAACTTTTGCTCTTAATGATCCAGACACAACTGACTTAAAAACTGTCCCAGAAATTAAACCTGTGCTTACAGTGCAGCCTGCTCTGAACTCTGCTTTGCTGACATACGGCCTCAGCATGCTTCCTGTCACTTTGAATTCTTCCAAGCACAGATGTGGGCCATGCATTGAAGCAGGTTGTCTCTGTGTTCCCTGCTGCACTCAGAACAGCTGCATTACAGCTGCATACAGCATTTACTACACGAGGAGAGGACGCAACTAAATGCTTTTGAGAATGGGATTGGGTCCCTGTCCTTTACAGGAAAGATGTCAGGCTACTTGTGGCAAACTTTGCAACCACAGAAAACAGAAAATTATCAGTAAGTGAATATCAGCTTAGCCAAGAAATAAGGAAATAGGGAATTCAACAGTTGGCAAGCACAAAATATTTTCTTTCAGCATTTAGAAGAAGACCTAAGATGCTTAACTGGAATTCTTCAAGGAAAGTAGGAATCATGCTGCTTTTAAAAAATATCAACTTGCAATTTCCTGGCTTCACGAGGAAAAATCAAATATTCAGGGTTTTTTTTAATGCACTGATGTTAGGGCATAATGGGGAAAAAAAGAAAAGGTAACAGTTCGGGAATAATGGCTGTCATTCCCACAGATCCCTGTGTTGCAGCTGCTGACACGAGACAGCGAAGCCACTGAGTACAGCTCTGTATCACAGGGACCCACCAGTTCATGTCCAGAAGGGACACAGCTCACAGCATCTCTGTTCCTACCAGAGTTAGCCCAGAACCTAATCAGCTTTCCAAATAAATCAAGAGATGCTAGTGAATTTTATAAATGGCAAACAGAACTCAAAAGACAAATGTGTTGTTATGCAGTGCAGCAATGATGTCATTGCTGACATGTATGTTGCATCAGCACTCATCTACGTGGTTCATTCTCTCCGTTGCAAAGGTGCAACATACTCAGATTATGGAACTGCAAAGACAGCAGTAGATGCAAAAAGCTTTTCACTTCTAGGCTTATGTCCCTGTTCATAGGATGTGTTTTCTTTATAAAGAAAATAACTTCTCATATATGAAGTTTCAGAAGTTCAAGTGCTCAGTGCACTTAGTAAAAATATTCTAATGTCACTCAAATCTAGAAACTGAGATCCTTTTCTCTTAAAAAACTGTCCCCCATATATGACAGCAAAAACTGTCCCTCATTCTCTTCCCTGGCCTATTCACAGTAATATCATGAAGGCCTCTGAATTAATTCTTCACGCATCTTAAAGAAAATCAAAGGAAAAGTGGGTCCTCCTCGTGGTATATTCAACTAACAAGTTCAGCCCCACTGAAATCAACAGTTATTTCACTCAAAAACTAAGCTGTGAATACTGTAAAAAACATTGGAATTTCACAGAGGGGGTTTTATGTAATTTTACACGTAGCTTTTATTAATTCTTCAATGATTTTTTAAATGTGCCCAGAAATCTTATGAATAAAAAGGTTCAAAAGAAACGTTCATTTTGTACAGACTTCAGGAAACTATTCTGACATTTTTCTCAACAAATGGAAATACTGTTCATGACCTCAGGGCTTTCTTTAAGGATCATAAATAGAACATCTCCTATTTGAATGGAACTAGAATTCCTAATGACATAACGACATTTTACACCTTCCCTCTTTCAATACTCATCTTTGAATCATGTCTGAAAAGCAACAATGTAATCCTTACAAATGCAGAACACCTTTCCTCTATTTAAAAGGAAGGCTGAATAGAAATTGATGCTTTACCTCTAGCTTTTGTCACTACTGTTCCTTTGCAGTTTCAGTTTCTCACATCTCTACTGTAAGTTATACCGACAGAAGTTCTGGCAACAATACATTCAGCAATAAAAAATGTTTAAAAATAATGAATTATTTTAAAATCTTAACACAAAATTAATTTTTAATATATACTTTCTAAACTAGAAAATCAATTACACCTTAAAATTTAAAAATAAATTAAAACTTGCTTTTAAAAAAGCCCTACTACACTATACTTATACTTGACTCTGTTCAGGCATTGTGTGTTTGGAAATCACAAAGCTTATTTCCTAAGATTGTAATAATATGCAGCTAAGAGAGGACTTTTTACGTGCACTAACATATTCAATTAAAATCTATTAAAATGTAAAATATTGAAAACCTGAAATACAGATTCCAGTACTCTCACATTAAGTTCGATTCAGACTTAACTTCACGTGGATATATCTGTAAACCTCCAGTGCAAAGCAGCTCTCAGCTCTTGCAGTGCTGCCCAGCCAACTCCATGTCAGGGCCCATCACAGCCCTGAGCACCTGAAAGCTTTGGTGCTTGCAGCATTCAGCTTTGCATATGTTTTCTGCTCTCTCAGGACAACTCTGTGTCTGGGAATCACTAATCACCTTCAGATTTGTCTGAAGTTGGAGCCCTGGGTCATTCTTTCACTCTCAGTTCCATATTGTCACCAAGGAGGGTGTTGTGCCACTGCACAGGGGGAGCTCCAGCCTGCCCAGCACTTGGCCTAGCCAGGAGGACAATTCACAGAGCACAGGGAACAGCACACTCCCTAACAGACATCAAAGTAATTTGTTTTCTAACAGGGAATGAGTCATTCTCACACCTGTTTAAATTCAATTAAACATCTTTAGGGGGAAATTTATGATTAAACACAGAATCAACACTGTATCCAAGGACTGTTGATGGACACCACATATTTATTCAGGCTTCCGGGCCTCTTTTAATGTTTAATTTTGTCTTGATGACCATTTTGTGTCTAGAACCTGAATTACCGAAAAATTAGCTGGAATTTTCCCTCATTTCTCATATCCTTCCAGGTTTCTGCACTCTTCTGAAGCAATGTCTTTCCTGTCAAACTGTAAACCACGTAATATCTGCTGGCCATCATCATGGCCTTGGATTCTGAGAAAAATTCTGTCCTGTATGTGATTATGGACAATTATCCTGAGGAACTTTTGGAATCCCTTTCAAAATGCTCTCATTATTTTTTGTGACACTGTTTTGCTCAGCTTTTCTAGCTCACTTTGAGATACAACTCAGTCAGTGCTGCTCCCAAAGGCCTTTCAAGAATTCTCCTGGCAAGCCAGAATGTTACACGTTTAGTTTATGGAGAAATAAGTAGACAAAGTTCATTAAAACACATTCAGTACTTTAGCACTATGTACACTGATCTCACTGAACTCCATGGGAGATAAAACTAAGTTCCTGACAGGACTGCACCCTATAAAACAATTAATCAAAACAGCCACCATGACTCGCAGAGTGACTGTGAGAGATCTGAGTACCTTAAAAAAATCTCTGCTAAATCTCCCCTTGCCAAGCTCAGACACCAGCACAGACCTGCTCTCGACATCTGTGCAGGATGGAACTTTGTAAGATTGCTGCTTGAAGGCTTTTTCACATTAATATGTAGATTCCAAAGAGTAAGTTCAGCTGGGAATTTAAAGCAGAAGCAAAAGTGCAGATTTAATGGGAAGAAGTTCTTTCCAATTCATGGAAACATATTCCTCCTCTTACTGGAGTAAATTCAGATGGGGAAAAAACCCTACAAAACCCAAACCACAAGCCAGTCCTTTGCCAGCCTGAACAACCTTTCAGTTCTACAGTGCTGGGTGTTGTGAGGCATCCTACAGATCAGCAACCTTAAGGCACTCCTAACTCCACTGCTTCAGGGCATGTAGAAGACAGTTTAATCAGCCACCAGATATGTTTGTTTCAAGCAGCATTTTAAGACGCAAGAGTTTCGTCAAGAAATGCAGGTGCTGCCCTAGCTGCACAGTGAAATGAGATGCTTTCAGAACACAGCTTTCAGATCACATCATTCCTTCCACAACAGCTCCTCAGCTGAGAATCCTGGCCGCCCCCACTCATCCCGGAGCCAAACACAGCTTCTCACGACATCTTGTGGCAGCAGGACCAGCTGACAGGGCTACTGTCTTCAAAAAAGTAATTTAAGATGTGAGACAATGATACTGCAGAAAATCAAACACAAACCAAAAGGCACAAACTTATAATCAAATAATTTGAACAGAGTAGCAATGATTTTCAAAACAGAAAAAATTCCCCATAAAGACACAAAGCATAAAATAATAGGAGTATTATTTTAAAGTAATAAAGTCAGAGAACTAAAACAATCTAATGCAGTTTGAAGTGCATGTGAGCTACAGATGTACAACTATAACAATACAAGTATGTATTATTAATACTTAATATATTCTTACCTATTCTAACTAGAAAATTTGAATTGTCTTTGCACTTTGTTGCTTCCAGGAAAAGACTGGTAGAGAAGGGAAAAGCTCCATTTTCCAGAAACACAAGGACAATCTGACTCAATTAGACTAATTTTTTCTGATATTTATGTTGCATGCAACTAGCCAAACAGCAAAATAGCAAATCTTATTTCCCATTTGTTTTCAAATTATGTTTGAGAAAAGATGTTGTTCAATTAACCTGAAGAAACAAAAATTGTGGTTCAATACCATTCTACTGCAAACACATCAGTTGCAGAATTAATAGATGGTCCACCTTGAAAAGGAAATCAGTGATAGCTGTAATTAAATACCTTAAACCCAACAAAATTCTTTAACATATAGTCTTATTTTCACAAACATCCTCATCAAGGCATAGAAGGATGTTTTCTCAGTCATTAACTGAGTAAACCTTAATTCACACTGTTTTTTATGGAAGGTATTTCACTTTCTCTCTGTGCAACTTGGTGCCTGAAATCCTGACTCAGCCCCTCATACAGCTTCTGGAACAGTGGTATTTTTTCCTTTCAGGGCAGAAACAACTGGCTTTGCCTAGACTTGAGTTGGAGGGTAACAGAATAAAATACAAATGGGTTTTATGCAGTCAGAGATGAGCACTGGAGGACAAAGACAAAGCTTCTCAGAGGAATATTCAAGCAGGACTGCAACCCGTAATGAACAGTCATGAAAGGGTTTTCAAAAGCATTTGCTGTAGCATCTTCAAAGCAACAAAACTCTACATCAGGAATAACTCATTTGTCCTTCAGATGTGAAAAAAATAACAGTCTACATTTCCCTCAAGTCATGCATACTGACACTATTGCACCTACTTGTGTTTTCCTTACCCTCACCTGTTACTGTGTTGGGAAACACATTAGTTAGCAAAGGCAGCCCAGTCAGCACCAGGACTGAGGACACCAAGCACCTCATCCACCACAGGCTTGTCACATACAGCACCCCATGAATCAGAAAAAAAAATTCTTTTATGAGATTTTTAAAAAGGGCACTTTCCCACAGGGATACTCAAAAGCAACAGACATTTAAGTCTGCCAAGTCCCTGAAGGACTACTGTGACTCCAGAGAAACAAACCAGATATTTTAAGCCCTGCCTAACCTCTTGTCAAGCTGCAGACATTCACTTTGTGTGCAATACAGAACTTCAATTTATAACCTGCTAGAGATCGAAAAAGAGAATGTTGGCCAGAGAAGATCTGCTGGCACAGTTACACAAACCACAATTTATGTGAGATTGTGAAGCATGAATTGGGCATCTGAAGCATGGATGGAGTCAAGCCCACCCCCAATATCATGCGTGTGCTTTGGCAAGATCCAAAGAGGTTGCTGGGAACAGGGAGAGAAGTTACCACAGACCCAGCATATCGCAATATCCAGTGGAAAAGGTAACTAAGCTGTTGCTAAACAGAGAAACATGGGCTACAAACCTGCAAATCCTGACCTCCATTTGCCTCCACTCTTGAGAAATTGTCTACAGACTTCTTTTTGATGGAATTCAGGGGTTTTGGTCATTTCTACGACCAAATCAAGGCAAAATCTCGGCAGCACAACCGCAGCCCCGCGCTGCTCCCAGCAGCCCCCTCTGCCTTGGCGGTGTCACCACCAGCAAGCGCCATGGACGCGTCACCTGCGCTGCCCCTCGGGTGCTCCACACTCAAAGCTCATCCTCCTGCTGAAGGAAATGTTTGCCTCACATCAGAACTCACCAGCTTCTCCGGACTGCAAAGAAGAGTTTGGTTTCCTATTTATCTTTTTCTTTTTTTTCTGTAAAGAACCCAAATAGACACTCAAATGGCCTCCAGGTGGAAGCTAAAATAACCTTGGAGAATAATATGACCTCAGTGAAGTAAAGCACATCTTTGTCTCAGAAAACAAGTTGGGAAGTAGAGTGGCAGGAAGGTCATCCTCATAAATTGTGGAACCTTGACACAAGAACTGATCTCTCCTGCTTTCAGAAAGGAGTTTCTCAAGGTCAGCAAACCTTCTTCTCATGTAACTCTGTCTTTTACTGGCAGGGGTGCAATATACTTTGTATCTTTGTGCAGTTACAGTCTTAATGTACAAATACTATCATTTCATGGATTCAAACCCACAATGTTTTGAAGCCCAGGATACTTCTCTCCACAACCTCCACCCATTTTTTGATACACCACCTACAGTGGTAAGGCCCTAGACTTACCTGAAAGTACCAAATAACTCAGCTAGGAGCAGAAACCTGAGAGTGCAAAGAAAAATGCACACCCTAATTTTTCTTCATTTATATGCTCTGGCGTAAAGTACAACCTGTGCTTTAGAAACTCAAATAGACAGTTTTTGAGCAGGTCAATCCCTGTGGACTGCATTCCTTTGACTAGGATTGTCTTTCTGCTAGAGATGAAACCATGTACAAACATGTCAATTTTAGTAGTTCTCATCAATTTTTTCCTTCACAAGAAGCCTAATCTGACAAAATGTGGAAGGTGAGGTGCGGGATATTAGCTTAAATAGTTGCAGTATTTTTTTTGGAACTGTCTGTGTAGAAAGGACCATTAACACGAACACTTGTGCCTGCACCAACCTGAGCAGGAACTTGTCTGCAGCATGGGACAGTGAAGTAACCAACACACAGACCACCTTGGAATGAGCCTGCAGTGAGACATTGCTAATGGGATTATTGTGTCAGTCATTGAAAACAAATGTCTCTAAGGCTTTTACACTCCACTGATTTTACCCTGTAATACCAAGACTCAAATGCTGTAAATACCAATCTTACTTGCAGCCGTTGCTGCCTAAGAGAGGCATGTAAATCACCCATGAGCCTGCACCAGTCTGAGGGAGAGACTGAAGCTGTCACTGCTTTGACTTCTAACAGCCTCCCTTCCATCAAGGCATATCTAAGTTTCCACTCATATTCTTAGCTGTTGGGTTTTTTTATGGATACAATTCCATAAAAGTAACTAATTATGATGAAGAAGTACTTAGAATGCTAACACAGAGCTTGAACTTCCAAGAAAGTGTTTGTAATTATAATGAAGTAGCTTGTCCAAGAAGCATGGGAGATTCTGTCCTCCCAAGACAGCCTCATCACAATGCACCAGCACATCAGAAAGCTGAAGAAGTCCCCAGAGAACTTTCAAAGACTTAATTCAGTTCCTTTCATTAAGCACTAGGTTCAGCATACCCAGATCTGATTTCAATCAGGGAAGACAACAATCAAACCATCTTCAATTTCCCCTATATGAGCTTTTGAGATTCCAAGAGTTCACATGATATATCATGTGGCTTTAAATCCCATTGTGATTGGTATCTCTCAAAACAGAAAATTTCACCTTAAAACATACTCTTTCCAGACCCATAGTACATAAGCAGCAAAGAACAGTGACTGTTGTGACAAACTGTCTTATTACCACCTCCATCTTATTTGAGAATGACTTTGAGAACTACTGGCAGTACTTACAATAAAAAAACATTTTTTATGAGGAAGATCAGCTTGAAAATTGCTTCCTACATAGCAAAGACTTTCACATTTACTTCAGTATCAACAAAAAATTTCTGTCCTGTAATTCAAAGAAATTCAAACCAGAATGAAGAGCACTAAACACCTTTCAGAATCCAGGTAAGAACAGAACCAGACTGAAAATCCAGTCAAAGGGAAAGAACAGTCATTCTTTTCATCTTAAAAGAGACTAAAACAAAGGATGTGACCAAGAGTCTGACTAGAGCGCGTTCACTGATTCTGTTAAAAAAAAAATAACAAACCATTTTTAATGTTGCAGCTTTATTTAAAAGTGACTTTAGAGTTTTTGTAACATATTTTTATACAAAATTGATACAATGAAAAATAAACTTCAGCAGTGTTCTAGAGCTGATTACAGGCTGTAAACTCATCATCAAATGAATTGTATTGGAAAAGGTAACTTTGTTCAAAGCTTATCTGCAGACCAGCACCAAGTGATCCCGAAAGTCTAGTTCTACTCTACATGCCAAAAACCCTCAAATCCACACGTCCTAAGTAAGGAGTTGTTCAATCTCACTTGTCTTTCAATTTACAGTAACAGTTGTGATTAACTGTATGCAAGAAACGCATCAAAATTTACAACAATACCTTCAGTGAGTTAAGATCAACTTTTGTACACCTTCGAAAGTTTATAAGGAGTCATGGACAACAAGGTATTTGCACAAAACTTTAGGAATTGCCATTTACATGGAACTCAGAAGTCCATGAAGAAAATCCAAAGCCCTGTAACAGTTCTTTTTAAACTATTTTGCTTCAGCAGGTCAATGTCATAGATCTTGGGATCACATTTTTAAACCTATGTCTGCAGTGCATCAAAATTCCAACACATCAACAAGCAGTATGAATAGGATCCAGCAGAGAAAGAGAAAAACCAAAACACAACAAGCTATGCAATCTGAAATTCTTTTACCATTCTTATCACATGCTCAGTAGAAAGCAAGACTCCTCCCAAAACTCTTTTGTTTCTATTTTTAAGTTGTCTGCAATCAAGTTTCTCAAACAGAAAACCAATTTTGGGAAGAAACTTTTTCATTATAAACCCAGTTCCTCAAACATCCCATTTTGCTGGTAACTTGGCTTCATGCAACCCTTACAAGCACAGGGAAGATATGGCCCTCAAACATTAAGGCTGTAGAGAGCTACCAGATATGGCAAAATACTAATACTCAAACTGTGCAACAATTGTACTGTACTTCTTGTTTTTGGTCTTCTCTGTCACGCAATCAAAATTATACTTTGTAGAAGACAGCAGAGGTCTGTTTCCTCTCTCTGCTCAGCTGCTTCTCACTTCATGACTCCTGAACTCAACCTGGTTTGTTTTATTATGGTTTTTCAGGTAAATGTTCTAGGAACAGCACCAGCAAAAAAGGATGTTAATCCAGTAACCCCAGAAAATCTGCAATTTAGAAGTCTTCCCTAGAAACTGAAAAATTTCCCTAGAAATTCCACTTCCTTTACAGGCTCTTTGCCTTTTGCTTTCATCTGTGAAACATCCACCAATCATCTTTCAATACTGCTCTCCACCCTGTGATACCAATGTAAACAAAACCCTGTTGAATAATCAAGTTTTGCCAGAGAAAAAAAAAGCACCATAACGTTACATCTTTGCTCCTTTCAGTAGGTTATAGCAGCATTTCGAGACCAAAGCCTCAGAATTCTAATGCTTAAAGCCTTGCTCTCAGGTCCTCTGCAATGCTTTGGATGCTGGTATTAAAACAGAAGAGGTATTGAACACAGGATGTGCTCACAGGAATGTGCATAGGAGCTTCTGTGAATTGTGTGCAACAGACCTATTTTGTGCCTGGGGACATTCCCAATGCAGATTTGGTTCTCTTGTGAAGTGAGGAGTCACTGGCACTGAACAGTTTTGCCATAGCCACCTCGTCCAGCATCGTAGTCTTGCCGATACTCATCTCGGACCTAATAAAGGAGGGAGAAAGGCAAGTCCAGAAAAGACAAGGAAAAACAATTCCTCAGAAATTGTGACACTGTTAGAATACAGTCATACTGACATCACAACACATATGGGGCTACATGGAGCTGCCTGACTAAACAGAAGGTGAAGTGCATCATGCAGAAGCCCAGAACAGCATAAACCAAGTTCCTCTTTCATCATGTCTGGGGATTCTCTAATCAAAACAGCCCAGGCAAGGATGGCCAGCCTTGGGCTTTGGCAGTACAAGCCACGGCCACCTGCTCCATCTGGGGTAAGCCAACTGCTGTCCTGTGTGCTCCTGACAGCCCCTTACATTTTCTGGGCTTACTTAAAAGCATTATCTCCCCAGGCAGCCAAGAGTTGTTTCTGCAAGTCTTTTTAGTGAAAATTATGAAAGAGTTATTTATTCATAGTGGATTATACTACCACTATCAGATGTCTTCCAGTGTTACTTTACACAATGACTCCTAAGTTGCTATTTCCGAAATTGTTCTGTGTTCATTCAAAACCAAGAAGTTTGGCAAAGTGACCATTCCCTTAAAACCCCAGGCTGTACAATAACCTACCTGCCCCCCTGATCTTCCACGGCCATACTGCCTACCCTCCTTAAATCCTGCATCCCAGTCTGTCCTTATGATCCTGTCATCAAGTCTGGTCCCGTTGATGTATCGCATCGCATTTTCAGCATCTCCTCTGGCATAATACCTTAGGAATACGTTAATGGAAAAACGGCCTTCTATTTTCACCATACGGAAAGAAGAACAGTATCAAATGGGCTACAAAACCAAGTCTTTGCTTGAACCACTTTTATGAAGCTACACCAGTTAAGAAAACTGCTAGTGAAAGGGAGGAACATGCAGCAATTCAAGCATTGAAAATACATATGTTGGATTAAGTTTGTCAATCATGCCGACTTTTAACAGAACAAAGCTCTTGCTAAAGAGTGGGAAGCCCCAGGCATGCTCCATTCATGCTGCAAACTTTCACCATTCAGGTGAGTTCACTGGAACCAGTCACAGAATGATCCTCAGAAACATGCAAGACAATGAAGTCACACAACAGGGACGAAAGATGCCAACAGAAACTTTACATATGTGTTTGTACAAAAAGAAAGGCCTTTTTACCCTGGCATGGAGAATATGAATTTACTGCAGAGGTCAACTACCCAAGAGATGTCCGGGTTAAAGTATCAAAGTGAAAGCAAGCTGCTAACCCCACTCGACATGCAGTGTATCCTCGAATCACAGAATCATGTTTGGAAAAGACCTGTAAGACCATCAGGTCCAACCGCGAGCCCAGCGCGCCCTCTCTCTCAGGGTTTCTCACAGACGCTTTAGCATACGATTAATTTTATCCTCGGAGAACTCCCCGGTGACTCAGAGCCTGCAGTGCAGAGCAGTTCACCCACACCCTGACCGTTCCTGCCGCCCCGCGCAAGGATACTCCACGAAGCAGAAGCCGCAGGCGGTTTTCTTCACTTTGTCCAGCCCCATGATGACCTTCTTGATGTCGCCGCTTTTGCCGAAGAGCTCGTGGATCTGCTCCTCCGTGGTGTAGAAAGAGAGGTTCCCCACGTACAGTGTGCAGCTCTTCCTCAGCAGCCGCTCCTGGTCGTACCGCGTCCCCTGGGCCGCAAGGACACAGCGTTACCTCACGGCCCGGCCCGGCCCGGCCGGACCGCGCGGCGCCCGCCCCCGGCCGCGGCTCACCCGGAAATGCTGGTCCCGGTACTGGCTGAGTTCGGCATAGGAGTCGCTGCGCAGGATGCTCAGCGTCCCGCCGGAGCTCATGGCGGCGCTGCCCGGCCCGGCCCGGCCGAGGCCGGCCCAAGCCAGCCCAGGACAGACGGACAGCACCCGGCGCGGCCGCCCCTCGGCGCCTTCCCGCGCACGCACCCGCGGCCGCCGCGCGCGCCGCCAATGGCGAGGCGGTGCGCGCCTCTCGCGAGCGCGGCGGGGCGGGGTGGCCGCACCTCTCGCGAGAACCGCGGGGTGCCCCGAGTGTGGGGGCGCTCGGGCGCCTGGTCTCGCGAGAGCAGCGGCCATGGCGCTGCTGCGGGCGCTGCTGCTGCTGCTGTCCAGCCCGCAGCTGGTGCAGCGGCTCTCGGAGTCGCGGCCCATCCGCGCCGCCGCCCGGGTCACCGCCGCCGCCCTCACCCGCGGCCAGCGCGACCTGGCCCCGCGCCTGATTCGCCTGCGCGACGCCTTCCTCGCCGAGCTCAAGGACGGCGCCCGTGCGCGGGGGTGGCCGTGGCCGCGCGGGCCGGGCCGCGGCGGCCGGCCCGGATCAGCGCCGTGATCGCCGCGTCAGCGGGAGGCAGCTGCGGACAGCGCCGGGAGGAGAACGGGAACCGCCGCCGCTTCCCTGCGCCGGGCGCACAGAGCGCGTCGGAACCGGCGGGTGAAGGGCCCCGGGCGCTGGTGACAGCGGGGCCCCGGCGGTGCCCGGGCTGTGGATGGCGAGCTGCGGACTGGACGGTGCGTTCCACATGGCGTGGCCTGGAGCGACTCCTCGGGAAAGAATGATCACGGGAAGCTGCTTCGCATCCGTTTCGTGGATTTCCATGTCAAAGACAATATACACGTTCCACGGTTCTCAGGAACAAGCAGACTCACTTTATAATCAACTCACAATGCTGTGAAGATTGTCACTTTCAGTGCTTGATAAGAAACTCAAAATAAAACCACAATTCTCACGGGAGTACCTGTAACAATGTAATGTCTGTGTATACAGGAGTGATAGTCTATATTTGATACAGTTTTGTTACAAAAAGGGTTTAAAAAAGTATTGATGATGATGGACAGGATAATGGACATCTTACAGGAAGGTGAAAGGGATTCAGTAGCTATCCTAAAAGCACACCTCAAGTCTATTGTAGCAAGAAGGGTTTACAGGGAAAAAAATGGCCAATAGAGCCACCCTACATATAAATGGAAATACAGATACATAGTGGAAAAGGATGCATCCATCATGTGTAATGCATTGGGGAGGTCTGCTTAAGATGCTGTGTCTGATGACATCTATGACACTACAGCAGTTAACTTCAGAGGGTGTTTCACTGTTGGATCCAGCTGGTAGAGGCTCGGCTGGGGAGGGTCATTTCCATTCCTTGTATCATCCCAGGTGACAAGAACCTTGCACTTGGTCTGAGACACAGTTTCCTGCATTGCTGGTAAAATTAAACCCAGCAACAAAGACAGGTGTGTACGGATGGAGAAACTGCGTTTGTAAATTCAAAGGTCTGGCTGGCAAGACAAAAGCAGTATATTGTTACTCTGAGCTGGTATTTGTAGTCCAGGTACAGACTGTAGCTGCAGTCCGGTCTCTTGCTGGCTCTCTGCAGGTTACTTGTGCAGTGGTAGAGAAGTCATCATCCTATGGGAATGGTGCTCCATGACATCCTCCAAGAGTTTCAAGATGTATCCCACTCAGACTGCCAGAATTCATAAGTTTTATGAAAATAACGTTGAAGATTTAAGTTGTTTAAGAAATCTGAAAATGGGAAGCAGGACATGGAGTACCAGCTGTGGCACACAGTTGTGTCATCCCAGTGTAAGAGAGCAAAAAGAAAATTAACTTGGAAAATACATTTGCTGTCACAATGCTTTCACTAGTTACACTATTTTGTGAGTCAGCAGTACAAAGAGACAGGTACCTTCTGTTCCTCTGCCTCCCCCCAAACACGCACCTTTAATTTACAGGCAGGCCCGCAGTGAGGAATGAAGGATGTGGGATGAACATACAGGGAACACAAGACAAAATGGTTTACAAGAGAACAAGAGCTGCATTCCCTAAACATCTAGGTCATACTTATAGCTTGGAAAATACAGACAAATCATTCACACATTCCTTTTTCCTAGATTCTCCTTAGAGCCTGCCATCAACCTGTATTATTCCTGTCTCTGTTGAAAACCTGGCTCTTAAGACCTTATGTAGGTTGTGTGGGTGAAGAACTGCCAAAAGCATTACCACCTTTGTGAGCAGAAATAATTCAAGTGTCAGATTTGTTTCAGAGACAGAGGCTTGATCTACAATGCATGTGCCAAGTCAGGATGTTCTGGATCCAGAAGTTCACATAGGCAAAACCAAAGATTGTAGGTGATGCTATGCAATTGAGCATATACATCATTGTCAGCTGAAGCCCAGTTGTTGGTGTCCAGTTGGTCTCCAGTGGAAAGCCAGGATAGGAGCTGTCATTCCCACTGGGCTGTTTTAATGGGGAGCAGTTAGTGCACGGGGAGGGGGCGCAGGGGATGCCGCTCCTCCCTCGAGGCTGCTTTTCCTGCACGGCAGCACAACCGGGGGATTGTCTCTGTGCTGCGCCCGTTCAGAGATGCTGCTGGTGCAATGGCACGATGGATCAAATCCCTCCCCGCTGGCCGCTCTCTGCCTGCGCAGCTCCTGGATCCAGCTCCCGCAGGACCCGCCGTGCGCTCTGCCGGGCTGACAGTCGCGACAGAGCGGCGGGAGCGCGCAAGGGAAGGCGCGCCCGAGCTGCAGCGGCGGAGCGCCGCGCACGCTGAATGCCAGCACAGCGCTGCCCTCCCGAGCCGCCCGGGCCGGGACGTGGGCAGCATGTTCACGAGGATGGAACTGTGGCAAGGAGGGCTAAACAGGCAAAGCTCGGATTTTAGGATTTAGCACAAGTACTTAGGCTGAAGCATCCTCCATGTTCTAAATCAGATTCTGCCAGATCAGTGCTGGGGATTTTTCAAGACGGACCCACCCAAGGTAATGGTACAGTACTGTGACTGCAGGCTGGTCTAATGAATTTTTAAGAGCATAAAATAGAAGATTACTGAGTCAGACAAGCTTCTGTCTAACCCTGTACCCTCTCTCCAGCAGCTGAATTAATGCCTATTACCAATAAACACCCCACAGTGCCCAAACCCTGTCAGAGATTATAAGAGCTTTCAAAAATAAATCGTACATGGAAACAGCTAAACTTCAATCACAGCTCTGATTTCATCCTCTCTCATCAGGAGAATTACAAAAGTTCATATGAAACACCACAGGGCTGAGTAAATCAAATTTTAAACAGGTTCTATCCAGAACTGGCTACCCAAAAAGCATGAGGAATGGGAATAAAGATATGTGGGAGAGCTCCCAGTGCCACTGCCAGTGCTGACAGAGGGGGGTGTATGAAAGAGGAAGGTCACACCACCATCAGACAGCACCCAAATGAAGTAAAGGGCTAAAACTTTGTTCTCCTAAAATCTAAAGGCTTTGATGATCTCTGTTTAGCTCAAGGATGTAAAGTCCTAACTGACTCCTCCAATTTCCACTGGATAGGACAGGTATTTGTGGTGGGTCTTCCATTGATAAGTGAGGGAATATCAAAGTCTCATTCTTGAATGAGACACCACATTTTGTAATTGTGGCTCTGACTGTACCAGGGATTATAATAAAGACGTGACAGTCACTGCAGTTAAAATTGCTTGCTTGCTGCTCTACTGCCTGGCAGAGGGTTTCTTCTCCAGCCCCAGCCATGTCAATGACTTCCACGTGCACATCTGTCTTCTTGATATTGAGCAGAGACCGCGGGGGCATGTAGGTGTGCGCAAAGAGCAGAGTGTAGTGCCGCGGGTGGCCGGGGGATGCCGGGGAATGGATGAGCTGCTCCAAGTGAAACAAAGAGGGAATGAGCCCTCCCTGGTGTAAGCACCCGAACAGAAGCGCCCCCAGAAGGTTGAACACGACAATGAGGAGTTTCCATTTCACAGCTCTGCTTGGTGACGCGCTGAACAGGACCAACGGCAGGATGAGAGGGATGAGAAACCGAGGCTCCTGGTGACTGAACACGGAGAGAAATGCCAAAGGAACAAAATAAAACAGCAGCAATGTTGGACTGCCCTCGGAATGCACCAACAGCCCAGGCGGCCCACGGTAACACCATCTGACCAGCATTAACTGATGGACATATTTCTTTAGCATTTTAAAGCCAGCACTGATGGCCAGGATATGTAAGATCCCAAATAGCATTACTGCATTGACTGTAAAATGTGTAACTCGTGGGTGAGTTCCATGCAGTGCAAGATTATGAGGATTAAGATTATAGCTGAGAAAATTGAAGGGAGTGACTACCATTTTGTCATGCAATTGAACAATTACATCAATTAGGCTGCTCATGTTAGTGCTGTAGAGATTGTCTAAGTTCACAGAGGTAAAATAGAAGGTGTCAGCAGTTATGAAAACAGAAGCGGTAAAACATGCACATAGGATAAACTTCAAAAAGTGGTTTATGAGAGTTTTAATGCTCTTTTGAGAGTCAACAATTAAACCGGCCCAGTAAAGCAGGGGCATTAGAGCAAATGCCAGAAAGGTTGGCCTGTTGAAAAACCCAGCAGTTGTTATGACACCTATGAGAGAGCTGCTTGTAGGCTCTGCTGAGCTGCCACTGGACTTCCTTGAAGAAACCAGTACCATGAGAAGAGCAAAGAGAAGTCCTTCGAGTGTGTTGGTAAACGTTCTTGTATAAAACACCAGCGTGACATACGATCCAGCAAGAAGCACCAGCGCTTTCCACGGATCTGCTCCCCAGAAAGGGGCCAATTGATAAACACTATAGTCGAGTATGAAAGAAAAGATTGTAAAGAGCAGGCGAGGAGATACAAGGAGAGTGTAGCTGTTGATGCAACTTGAACATATGTCCAACTGCTGCAAAGACTTGATCACCCAGTACGTAACTCCTGATGTCATTAATGGGAAAACAACTGTTCTGCAAGGAGAGCTGGAAACGAACTCCCATGGATAATAGACCTGTAGGTTTAAAATATCCCCTACAAAGGAAGAGAAAAATACATACATAGATAATAGATTTTATTCAGTAATTCAGAATTAGGGATACTATTTGGTATAATAAGTATCACAATACAGAGCAGCTCCTAAACTTTTGAAACTGGTGTCAACCTTGACATTTTTCGGAGCGTACCATTCATTTTTACAAAGCATCGGCAAGCCTGTCACAGTAATGTGGTTCGAGGCGCCACTCGCTGTGGACAGCACAAAGCAGGAACCCACCCACCCATCTGGCTAGCCCTGCGGATCTTCTCCCGCCCGGCTTGCGGGACTCGCCGTGTGACAGAGTGGGATCCCTCGCCTGGCCGGTGATGCCCGTGGCCGCGCCGCTTCGCGTCCCCTCGAGCCTGCGCGGGGCCACCCCGCCCCGGGCGCACGCCTTACCTGCCATGACCTCGGGTGCCTGGAAGAACTCGTCGGGGTGCAGGTACCCGCTCTGCGGCAGGAGGCACCAGCCCGCCCGCAGCGCCGCCAGCAGCGCCCACAGCGCCCGCGCCACCATGGCGGCCGCGGCCCCTCACGCCGCACCAGCAGGGGGCGCGCGGCGCACGGAGCAGCGCCGCAGCGCGAGCCCGGCGCGCATGCGCAGCGCCCCCCACGGCTGCTGAATTGACGGGAGCCCGGGATCGATGGGGCCGCGAACGAGCGCGGCACGGCCGAGCACAGGCACGGCCAGCACCGCCGGGGCAGCGCACCGCGCCACGGAGCCTCCAGCGGCGGCGACACCTCCCGGGCAGTCCAGCCCCGTGTCTAATCACCCTGTCTGCGGATTCCTCCTGATGGCCAGCCTGAACTCCCGGCACGGTCTGAGTTCTGTGAGTGTGTTCGCTGTCCTGTCACGGCCCGGGAGAAGAGCCCGACCCCACCAGGCTGCACCCTCCTGGCAGGGGTGAGGTCACCTTGGAGCCTCCTCCAGGCTGGACACCGCCAGCCCCCTCAGCCGCTGCTCATGGGACTCGAGCTCCAGACCCTTCTCTGGGTACATCCCAGCACTTTAATGTGCCCCCTGAACTGAGGGCCCAGAAGTGGACACAGGACTCAAGGTGTGGCCTCTCCAGTGCCAAGTGCAGGGGACATCACTGCCACACTATTCCTGATACAGGCCAGACAGGATGCCACTGGCCTTCCTGGCCAGCTGGGCACACACCAGCTCCTGTTCAGCTGCTGTTTCATAATTGACCAAAAGCACAAGGAGAAGAAACACAGTGGGGGGCACAGCTTGCCAGTAGTCACGGGTTTGGGTGCTGGGCTCCCTGCACAGACACCCTCACACCCACCCCCGTGGGCACAGCCAGGGGCTGGGATCGCTCTGTGTCCCACTCCAGCCCCAGTAACTGGAGCAACGAAACAGTGGGCAGTGAAAGGGAAAGGCAAATAAATGTTCATGTCCCAGAAAAGCAGTAGTTTAGCTATCAGGCTGGTTAAAGTGTGATGACTCCTCATGTTTATTTGCTATTTTCATTTATTTACATAATTATTATGTGGCTTTACAAGGTTTTTATTACACTAAATATTTGTTCATCCCAGGATCAGGAGGTGGTCTCTACAGTAAGGAGCACAGTGCCTGCCAGCAGCACAGCAACATCTGTGGTTAGTGCAGCTATGGATAAAAATAAAACCTGAATACTACAGCCACCAGAATGGCTACTCAGCAGTGAAGCACTTTGTTTCACCTACAGCAAATACAAGTTTCATGCACATGTGTGAGAAAGGAGGACAGTCATGAGGTGCTTGATGAAGGCTGCATCAAACTGAAGATCACAGGACATCTCTGGCCAGCCATGAGAGCAATGGGTGTGGAAAGTCAGTAGGCTCAGTGGATGCTCACATTTGGCATTCCTCTTTTCTCTGTCAAAGGGTGGTTCCCCTTCCAGTCTCTCTGGGCTTCTTTTTAATCCAGTGACTTTGGAAATTTCCCCTAATTTCTTCTGCCGGAAGGTAGAAGGCTTTGTCCATGACAGAAGCTGGATTGGTCTCTGTTCACAGCCTGACCATTCTCTGTGCACTTCCCTCTGTGGCAGCAGAGCTCAGGAGAAACAGGGTAGGATGGGTAAAGCAGGGCTGTGGTGTCTGAACATAACCAGCCAGGAGGCCACTAGAGAGAGCATTCATTAGATGAGCATTTTGATATTGCCTTCCAAGAAATTCTTCCACAGGCCAGAAACCCAGTTATCTATCTAACAGTTCTTGGGAATCCTGGGTGGTTCAGTATCAGCAACAATGGCAGAGATGATGCTCCAGATTTAGACTGATCTTGTAAACCGTGTTGATACTGTATTGCTGGTTTCTGCCCCAAATTCCACCCCATCCACACAGGCAGGGGTGGCTTCCAGCCCTACCCAACTCCCTGATGAGCAGATGCTGTAGGCACTTGCCCTGCAAAGAGGCAGGAGAAGCATTCACAGGTAGCACAGCATGTTATCCACACAGCAGCTTTTCTGAAGAGAGGGTGGCAGGGCAGAGGTGGCCTGGAAGTTCCCACTTGGACTGTGCTAGTCCAAGCTTTGTATGTGACATAAAACAAGCAGGGGAATGACAGTAGCCATGAGTGAGTATTGTGTTATCTTATTACCTGCCCCAGAGCACTGGGGTGTTTGCATCCCTTCAAGGGACTCAATATATTCACTCCCCAGCCATTCTGTGTACGTTCTCCTCTCTTCTACTGGCACAATCTCAACAGCAGAATCTTTAAAAATCAAGTCTTTTCCCTGAAAAGCTGAAGAGTCAAGCATTTTGAATCCATTTCCACTGCTGTTATTTCCAAAGTAGACCTGAAAATAATGAAAAATTCTCAGCCTTTTGCAAGATGAAGTGCCACGTTCCTGTCATACAACATGAAAGATGACAGGAACCATTCTGTAGATGAAAAATTCATACACAGTTGCAGAATCTCGCTTACGCATTTGCTTTTAGACGCTCCAGTAGACCAGATACAGAATTCTGCCACTGGCAATTACAAGAACAGCATTTGTGATTTTGTGTTTTTAGTTACTATCTGGAAAAAGAGCTGTAATTTTTTTAAAAAGTTCCCCTGCCTCAGTATTGTTACACAATATAGGGTTTGGCTGCCCAGGAGTTATAGACATGACTGAAACCTAGCACGGAGATATTTCTCAGTCTTGATTTTGAACTAATTAACTTCAGGATGGAGAAGGAGGAACTTTGCTGTGGCAGCCGGGCACACTCTGCTTGCATGATTTACTGTGTACATGGTTGCAGCATAAACAAACCCAGCAAAGTTCCATTGCATTCCAAGGAAAATTCCAGAATGCAAAAGCATTAGCATGTACTCTGTTTCTTGTGCACCTCAAAGTAATACAGAAATGGGGGAAAGCCATGGGAAAACACCTTAAACTCCAGGGAAATTACTACTGCAACCATTGGCTGGGCAAAAAGTTGAAATCCCTTGTGCAGCAGGTTTTTTTGTGTTTTTACTGGGTGAGTTACATGGGTTGTACTTCCCTTGTCTGTCACACTCCTCACAGGGCTGTGCACTGTGCACATGCTGTCAGTGCCATGAGGCAGGAATATGGCAGCATGGTCCTGTTGTCTTTATCCTTGGACTGTGTAAGACTATATATAATTCCCCCAAAAATAAATGGATTATTAGTACCTGGGCTCTGTCCAGCAGTCCATAAACAGCAAAAACATTGAGATCTGGGTGAACCATAACAGCCTGAGCTGGCACCTGAGCCAGGTGACAATTGGCAAACTGGGTGACTTCAGCACGGGCACCGTTGGGACAGAGTAACTGGAAATCACTGGACTTCAACTTTTGGGCCCAACTAGCAGTGTTTTTACCTGAAAAAAAGAAACTGGTCATTGTCAAGAAATTAATGCTTTAGAGCAAGAAAAAATAATTCAATTATAATAAAAAGACATGTAAAACTAAGTACCATCTGTGTTCTCAAACACTGTCGAGTGCTTCACAAAGGCCACATCCCCAGAATCCTCTACCAGACACCTAAAAGAAGTCAAAGATATAAATGCTTTCAATTCAAAGCATCTTTATGTGAACCACATTTTTTTAATAACTCATAGGTTTAGAATGCAATTTTTTTTACAGGCATTCCTGCAAACAAATGTACTGGACCCAAAGTTAGTAAGAAAAACCAGAGAAATTTAGCATCTTGGATGGAGAGAAAAGCAACAAAATATAAAAAAAAAATTATTCTGAATTACAAATTTCAAGAGTGGAATAGAATAAAAAAAATTATTAAAAGCAGTGTGGAAAAAAACCAGAAAAGACTAGTCTTAGATGAGTAAAGAAATAGAAGATCTATTATGTGATATCCAGTGCAGCATTTGCAGCCCCGTACATTGGACCTCTCTAGTTAATCTAACTGCCATTTCTAAGAACTAAGTTCAGTTTCATCTAATTTTCTGAAGCAGAAGTAGCCCAACATGCCAAGGGACCCTAAAACCACATCCCCTCCTACGCAGCTTTTTCTTTAAGTGTTTTCAATAAGCATTTCCTAAAACAAAATAATGAAACCAATGAAACAGATGTAAAGCTGTAACTGTGCATGGCTTACGCAGTACAAAATACAAGGGGAAGTTATTACTGGTTACAGTTACCAAAGATAAACTAGGTGCAATTGAAATATATGTAACATCAACAGTTCTGATCAAAGGTGGTGAGTCATGAGTGGCTGATACTATCACACAGAGAACAAGGACTCAGTGGGCCTCTTCAGGGCATTTCCCCATCAGAAAAATCTTTCCTAGCAGATTTTTCACTACTCTGTGCATTTTCATTTGCCCCAAGCAGTGGGATATACACAAACTGAATGGCCTCTCACACCTTTATCACATTAGTCTGAAGCCAGCCAGAGTTGAAGGAACCCAGAAATCTGAATTTTAAGTCCATCTCAATCAGTTTCCATAATTCATTCTTCTTTCAGAGGGGATCACCTAAGTGTCACAGATAGACCTACTCATACCTTGTAGAAGATTGTACTCCTCCATTTTTTCACCCAAATTCTACCCTTTTAGATACTTAAAATGTCCCACATCACCCCATCAATTATGCACCTTCTGTATTAGAAACAAAAGTGATCTCCATATGAAGTTTGACTGTATGGGCACTACTATCAAATGTACAATCTTAGAATTATGAGCAAGGCTCACACAGCCCGTAGCAGCATTTGTTGCTCATTCATCTGGTGACTGGGAGCTGGCTCTGTTAATCCATGAAGTACAGCAGAGGATCTGGGCTTTGCCTGCAAGGCATGTACTCAGCAGAGCAGCTGGACTCAACCAAAGAGATTTGCAAGAAGTAGTTATCCAAATCTAACACTTCCTTATTTACCAGGCAGCTGCTGCTGAAGTCTCTTCCCCTGAAGGAAAAAGGCAGCTTTCTGCTAGCTCACCTTCTGAGTGCAGGTCAGGAAACTGAAGTGCTCACTGCATATCTAAGAGCTTCACAGTGTTTGGGTATGGCCCCATCTGTACATGTACATTGTTGTGTATTTGTATTTGTTCCATTATAGATTATTACCCCCCTCTATTTTTAACATACTTTGTTTTGAAGAAGATTTGGTAATTGGACATTGGCCATAGCTGTTTGTGCTGTACAGACATCTATCTTCAGCTACAGCCACCAGTGAATCAGAGTAGTGAAGACACACTCCAGGCTCTCCATCAGGAGTCTGTCACTCTCTGCAGGGACTTACAGCAGCCACATCCTGGCTACTGGGTGCCTGCTTCTGTGCTAGAGCTCCCTGTGGATGACCTGCCCATCCAGAGTGGCAGACTCCCTGTCCCCTAGATTAAAGCAAGGCTGGAGGCCAACAACAACCTGCTTGGTCCTCACAAGGTGGGCTCTGTGCACAGACACACGGGCTGGGCTGTTGGCCACCTGGCTGACTGAGGGGAAGCTGGCAAAGGCTGTGACATGAGCCAGTGTAGAGCCTTATGCCACACCTGTGTTGGTGAGGACATCTGGGGAGACACCTCTCACCTCATTTATGGCACCCACTGCAGCAACAATAACCTCTGCCTGCTGACTGGGATGGAAACCAGGTGCTCCTTGCATTTGGCAGCCTGACACACTAAATCACAACAGTAGGTATCAGTTACCTGAAGGCTCCGCTGTAGCTGTAATAACGTTCTTGGCTACTTGCACTGCACTTGTTGTTTCCACTCTCATCTCCAATACAGAGCTGACAGAGCTTTGCTGGGTAATTGTTCTGCTCATCTGAGGGCACACAGCTGGCAGAGAAAAACTCACTCACAGCTGGGGAAAGACAAAAGCAACATAAGGAGTGAAAACTGGGGGCTCTTCACAAAAAAAGGCAGATACAACATCATGAAGTTATGACCAATGCAGGTTTCAGTAGAACACTAGAAATACAAGTTACAGCTGCCTTACTGAAATTCACAAACTACAGCTTCTAAAATATTTTTAGAGCACTATTTAGCTGACAGATAAGACAGATAGATAAGAAGCAAAATGTGGAGTTCGGTGTTCACAGATCTTTTTCTTGTTGTGCTACATTGTTTCATTACCTAATGTGTCATTACCTCAGTTTGAAAATAAATGCAGTAAAATCCTGGACAGGGGCACAGGGATGCATCATCAATGCTTAGGATAATGGGGTGTGCTGGGGGAGCAGTCAGGGAAGTGAAAGTTCTCCTTTGACATCTGTGACAAGCTCTGAGCTCCCAGTGTTAAAAGGACATGGACAGTCTAGAGCAAATACAGTGGAAGGACAGTAGCATGCTCAGAGGGCTGAAGCACAACTTGCAGTTACTAGGCTGAGAGCTGGACCTGGTCAGCCTGGAGATAAGACAACTAACAAGGTACTGCTATTTTAATGACATTGTGGGTTTTTCAGGAAGACAGAGCCAGATCCTTCTCAGTGATGCAGAGTGAAAGGATGAGAAACAACAGACCAAAGTTATGAGAAGGAAAATTCTGATTAGATATAGGAACAGAAATCCTTTGTACCAAGGATGGTCAAGCAGTGGGACAGGGTTGTGTGTAATCTCTGTTCTAGGAGTTACTCAGAACCTGCCTGGACACAGCCCTGAGCAATACAAACTACCAGACCTTTAAGCAGTTGTTTGGACTAGATGACCTCAAACTGTCCCTTCCAAGCTGAATTAGCCAATTATTTTGTGATAAAGGAAAGGAATACTTTCGTGTTAGATGTAATACTCTGAGAGCCCTCCACTAGTCCACACTAGTGGCAAACTTAAAATTTCAAATCATTATATTAAAAACACAATACCCCTTCACAAACAGATATGATTGATATAGAACTATGAAACACCAAAACCACTTCTCTAATTAAAGTTTATCATTAGACTATTACTATCTTTTTGATATGTAATAGTGTTCTTACCTTGAAGAATATTACAGTGTCTGTTCTTTATAATCCCCCTCTTAATTAGTATACCAATGGGAATATTCCATCCAGCATTTCTCCCCAGTCCTGTGTGGCAGGACTTCTTCCCTCTCAGGTCACTGATGGTGAATGCATTGGTCAGATTTCGTTTCACTAACACCACAGCATAGTATGCATTGCTGCTGTCATTAGCTTGTAAAGTAAAAAAAAAAAAAACACAACACATTACAGCTTCCCTTATGCATTCCCAAGTTTAGTGATCATCTCTTCATCCATTACACTTCAATTGCACCAATAATCTGCTAGTCTGGCAGTATGGATGTACATGGAATTATTCTTCACTTCTACTGCCTCACACTGCTGCATTCACCTCTGCTCTGTAAGCTGGTATTCCCACACACCTGAGCTGAAAAAACTACAGACAAGATAATGGAAGTGTTCTTGTTCCCACCAGCTCTTATAAATACATCCCTCTGAAAAACAATGTTTGAGGCATAAGTAACTCAGCAAATCTGCTTCAAGAAGTTATTTTTATGTGAAAACTTCAAACCTGCATTAAGATTTCTACGAGTTATGCAGCAAATTTAAACCCTGCCTTAGTGACACTGTGGACATAAGCCCTCTTTTAACCAGTGACTCTGAAGCAGCCACACTGACAGGAAGAATTTGCTTCTAACCAGAATCTACTGTGCCATTTCTGTATTTTTGCTTCTCTTAATAATATTTTAACTTTGTGAACACTAATTTTTTCCACTGAAAATATTTTTTTCAGAATTAAAAAAACAAATTAAGAGGTACAAGACTCAAAATTGCCAAAGACTCAACCTGGTCCTGCAGCAGGACAGATGAAAGTAGCCTTACTGTAGAAGCTCATCTCATATTCTCCTTTATCCATGATATCAGGGTAATAATTCTTATTTCCTTTGAAAACAGCTTTCCCAGCTGGGCTGGGATCAAAGGACTGTGCTTTTAGTGCTGTTTTCAAACAACTTGGAAAAATGAAGTGAATATTTATGTTTCTGGATCTTCTTACCTGAGTAACTTTCTCCAGCAGCTGGCACAAGGCCGTATGTCTTCCCAGCTGTGTAAATATCAGCTCCACCCAGAACTACAGCATCACTTTCCTTTTTCTGAAAAATAAAATATAGGATTTTGTAAAAAAATCCAGCACATACTTTCCTTGCTACAATGATGACACCTTTATGGTCACACTTGTGGCACCTTGAAGGTCAAGGCTTACAGCAAATAGCATCACATTGCTAAAGAAAACCTTCCAAATGTGTATAAAGCATCATCAGCAAACAGGGACAGGAGATTGCACACACACAGGTTTGAGTTAGGTGGGGAACAGTGCCCTCATCACAGCCAAAGATCATCAGGGTTCAGGCTCACCCAGACCATCGGAGCTATAGATCATCTCCTTGAAATCCAGTGTTCTTACTTGTCACCAAAGTGAGTGCTCATACCCAACCCCACCTACCCAGCAGGGAGTAGCTTCTGTTCATCTGGTTTAATGCACAAGGATTGTAGCAGCCTACCTGGATCAGCTCCATGCACTCTTCCTTTGTCTTGGCTGAAATACACTGAATTGCTGGCTTCAAATTCTTTTTTCTAAAGGCAACGGCCATTTCACCACATTTCCAAATCTCCTCAGTAGATACAACACACCAGTTCAGGCTTTCTGGTATTGCTGCACAAAATCGAAAAGCAAATGCTACATTCACTTTCTCTGCAGCAGACAACAAGGATTCACACTGCCCACTGCCACATGTGTCCCATACATGCTATTGAAAATATTTGCTTCTCTGTTGCTCCCCATCCCTTCAGCTCAGACTTACACCTGAGCAGGAACCAGGGCACTCCCTGATGAGCAGTTACATCCACACTGCAAACCTCTCTGGAAGAACAACAATTCCTACAATTACTGACCATTAAACCCACCTATAATATGTTAGTTGAGTGCAGCAAAAAGCCATCCTGAACACAAGCTTCCTCACATCTGACAGTCACAGAGCAATGCCCAGAAGAGACAAATCAGGAAGGTGAGGGGCGTTGCCACAGCACAGATCACATCTGGGAGGCTCAGTTCCAGGGATTTTTAAGCTTCTTAAGGCAAAGATTCTTGCACCTTGTGTTTCTGACTTTCTCAGAACGCGTATCAAGTAATTTCTACTTTCTCCTGATAGCAGGAAAGCATAATGCTTCAATAAAGAGCAACTGAGGGTTTCCTTCAGCTTATGGAGGAAATCCTCTGCTAGGAATCCATTCATCCATTTTTATAGACTACCTGGGGATTTGTGCAGCAGCACATTATTATTACCCCTTGTCAGCAGGTAAGAAATTAAGTACCAGGCAGCAGCAGCAGCTTACCAGATTAATGCCTCTCTTACAGCAAGAAAGGGTAGAAAATGCCTGCATCTTATATCAAAGTTGGCCGATTTGTGCAGGAAAATGTTCTGCAATGCAGTATTGTTTCTAGGTCAAAAAGTGACTTTTGCCCATGCTCAAAGATCAGACTGGCATCTTGCTGTAACACTCCAAGAGTGAGAAGAAAATAAAGCAGAATTGAGATGATCTGTGTTACCAGCTATCTGTTTTCTTGGTTATAAAGAGGAATCTACAGACAACTTACTGTTGGGGTTGCAGCTCAGAGCTTGCAAGGCACGAAGATATTCATCACCCAGCCATGCCTGGTAATTCTGAGCTGTGATTGCAACAAGCTCTGTGGTGTCATCTCGGAACAGAAGATTTTGGGCACCGTAGACTGCAGAGTCAAACATCTGAAACTTGGCGCCCACCCCATTAAATCTTTGCTGTAATGTTAGAGAAGAAAGAAGCACCTGTCACACGTTGCTCCATCTGGATGTGTGACACCCCATACCCCTTCAAACCCTGCAGAGCCAAAGGTGCTCAGATATCCCGTTTCCACTTTGGTTAGACAGCTGGGAGCACCCTTGTAAAACACAAAGGAGCAATGAAGAAATGGCCTCCTACCTGTCCCTGGTTTAGGAGGTGGAAGAGAACTGTCCCATCTGTGTCGGGCCGCACGACCACGGCGCGGGCGGGGACGCGGGCCAGGTGGCAGCTCCTCCACTCTGTCACGTCTGCCCTCCTGCCGTCGCGACACAGCAGCTGGAAGTCCCGCGAGCGCAGCCGCTGCGCCCAGGGGGAAAGGCTTCTCCCTGAAACCAGGCAGGACATGCTCAAGGAACAGACATCAGCTGGGGCTGCTGCTTCTGGCTCCAAACTGCATTAAGCCTCACTCGCACGTGTGGAACAGGACACACATCTCCTGAGCATCTCTGAACTACTCCTGATGCACCACATATCCTGTGCATCTTGGTGGTCCTTTAGTCCTGTGACACTTGTGAGACTGCACTGAGCTGTACTGGGGTCTGCAGCACTATCAATGGCATCCCTAGCTTAGGATCACGTACAACAATTTTTTATTTGTTCGTTTGTTTTTCCCCTGGGTCAGACAGGTCCATGATACTAAAGCAATGTTACGCTCAGGGTAGTTTTCACATAGTGCTAAATAGGGCAGGTTAACCCTCTCTCAGTCTCCACTGAATCCCTTGGCAGGCTGGAGCAATGTAACAACCCAGGCCTATATAAGAAGAGTTTTCTGCTGTTGAAGGTCTCTTTCCAGAAGATTTGCTTTCACCTTATACTGAAACTACCAAGCATTTCAAAAAAAAAAATCTCCTGGCATACACCTCAGAGGGTACATCTGTTTTCACTATTACAGCATTTTTTTGCTAATTCCTCAATTCAAAATACATCAAAGATTTGATATTATACTGTCATTACAAACACTGTATTTCAGACCTTGCAGCCATTATTCAACAAGCTTCAGAATTACTCACCATCTGTATATTCAGGCACTGTGCTGTGCTTCACAAAAGCAACCTCTCCAGCATTTTCAGCCAAACACCTAATAAATATAAATCCAACCACAAAGATGCATTATAAAACCCCTGTGCTCTGGCCACTGCCAGCTGACAGCCCGAGGGCTCTGTGCTCTGTTCCATCAGCCACAGACACTGACCTATTTCCTTGTGCTCAGTTTTGCTCAAGGCAGAGACTAGTGGCTGTTAGAGCATGAAGTAAACTATCACTGTCATTTGGTGAATATGAACAACATGCTCAGTGCTGCCTGGGACAAACACCACGACCTTCTTCATCCAGGACAATTCTCTGTCTAAGGCAGTCACACAATCCTTTGGGGAATATGCAGGGAGGAGCAAGTGCTTCTCACAAGCAAATTCTTCCCTTGTTAATGCTGTGACTCGGGGACTGGGAGCTGCAACACAGCACACAGATGGGAAGGAGGAAAATAAAGATTGGTGTGCAAAAATGGAGGGCAGAGCAACTCAGTAATTCAGAGCAGCTGAAATGGGATAACTGAAATAGCCAGGCAGGGCAGCAATTCAGTTCTCAGGCTCCAAGGATCATCAGGTTTTACTGGGAAAGATAAGTCAGTAAAGCTGACTCAGATTGTCAACTGCTGCTGTACAAAGCAAATAGCAGTGGGCTTTCCCTGCCCAGTATATGTGCTAAATATCCATTTGGTTTAATATTCAGGTATTAATACCTGAAATAGTGGGTTAAGAATTACTTTTGATCAGTCAGGTTAAAAGCATGGCTATCCTAACAATATATAGGTTTTCTAATGAGATCAACTGGAAGCTCTGTAGCTTCAGTTTCCCATCAGTGAGTCCTGAACATGATGACTATGGAGAGAGTGCAGCAATAAAAAAATTGTCAGACATGATTTTTACCTGAAAGCCCCACTGTAGCCATAGTATTGCTCTTGGGAATTTTGTTCACATTTGTTCTGTCCTTCTGAGTCCCCTTTGCAGAGCTGACAGAGGGATTTGGGATAGTTCATACCATTTGCTCCAGGAACACAGCTTGCATTGAAATAGTCACTTACAGCTAAATGCAAAATTAGAAGGAGGCATTTTTAGCAATGAATAAACAAGATCAATTTCATTTTAACACATCCACACAGTACATCTCTAAAAAAACCCAGAAGGCACATCTAAAAAGATAATTTCCAAGTTTAAAAAAACCAAAACCCTGCATCTTCATCAGACCTACATTAGGATCATATAAGGAGCATCAAAGTCAAAGAACAAAACAGCAGCTGAGTCCCACATTTCTGTACACACACAGAGGGTGCCAAGGCCATTGGGAGAGCACTGCTGAGGAGACCTTTGCCCTGTAACTCTTGCCTTTTGGCAGGTCACAGCCCATTGCTGCCAGGTGCCCCGTGTCAGTAAGGTAGCCCACGGGCACGTCCCAGCCCGCGGTCCTGTTGATGCCGGTGTGACAGGAGCGTGTGCCCTTCAGGCTGTTGATGGTGATGCTGGAGCTCCTCCTCACCACAGCCACAGCGTAATAGGAAGTTCCAATCTCTGCAGCACAGGAAGAAAGAGAAGCAGCCTAAGCAACCCCACAGCAGCATTACAGTGACATACACTGATTTTTGGACTCTTGTGCCTGCCCTACCCATAAGGAAGTCACTATGTTCCCATCCTTGCTGAGAACCTGTGAATCAGTGTACCCCGTAATTTTTTCAGTGTGAATTGTCAGTCCACAGGCAATCTGCTCTAACTTTGGAGATCACTCTGCTTTGAAAGTGAGGTTCCTTTCTGAGGAAGGAGTTTTCTATGACACTAGGTATATTTGGATTGAATTGAAACCAATATAATTTACTCCCCAGTTGATCTTAATTTTGTTACAGCAGAGTCAACTGATGTCTCTGGAGTGTCACAGCTGATTTCATTCTCTTTGTTTTACAGTCTAATATAACTCAGTGTCAAGAGCTGAGGATTTGAAGTGATCATAAGGTCATTCAATCTGACTTTATTTAGATGAGAAATCATTAAATTTCTTCCGCTTTTCTCTGATTTAAGCTCATAGCCTGACTAATGGAGATAGTCAGCCTCTGGATCCATTTGGTTTTGAGAAGCCAAAGTCCAGGTCCCTCACCAGAGTCATGGTGTGTTTAATGGGGTGGGGGACTGCTGCAGACAATCCAAGATCCTATGGACTGACCTCAACAGCCACTTCTCATGATGCCTCTGGCCAGGTAACACTACCACCCATCTACAAAACAAATCCAGCTCCATCTCACAATAGAGTGATGAGCAGCAGTGCTGACAGCAAACTGCTTCCAGAGCTCTCCCTTCCCTTGCCTCTTAAAGTTTGGAGGGGCATCATCCAGCTCTGAACTACACAAATGTGTTGATACTGAGCCCTTAGTCAGGGTGACAAGTAACCACTGAATTATTGTCACTGCCTTGAAAGGAACTCAAAGCTTAAGGTCACCCAGACAAGAAGCAGAATCTAGTACTTCCATTCTTCCAGCAGGTAATCATATAGTAGTTGAACCAAAATCTAATTATTCTAATGTATGGGTCTGAGAAATAAGCCTAGTGATTTATGCTTAGATTTATTCCTTAATCTGAAAAGTATGGAATAGAGAACACAGAAAACAGAAAGACAGTAAAAATAACAAACAAAAACCAACCCAACAAACTTATTCCAGGAATAGTAACTCTGACCCAATGCTTCAGGGCAGACTCAGCCACAGCCCCGTGTCTCCTGTTTCCCCAGTCTGTTACAGGCAGGAGCAATCAAGAGGGAACCTGACCACTCCCACTGTTTAGAGTCTTCAAGAAGACTCCAAATAAAATGCAAACAGTAAATACAAGCTTCTTCTTATCCACTTTGAGTAATCTAAAAGACATTTAATCAGAATATACCTTGATCATATACTTCCCCAACCACAGGTTTCAGACCATGCTCCCTTCCAGCCTGGAAAATCAAACGGCCATCCAGGGTCACTGCATCTGCCAAGTCATCCTGTGCAGACACAAGGGCAGAATACATGTTAAAGCTTCATTATCAGCAGTTATCAACAACCAGAGTACCCATCCACTTAGAAGAGACCCTTAGTTAATATTCATTTGTGTTTTCTTTTTTCCAGTTATTTTAAGGACACACAAATTTCTGAACAACTCTTACCAAGAGGGATTTTAGACCTTCAAAACTGCCTTCCTGCAGAAGCAATGCAGAAACCAGCCCTGCACAATGATGGCTTCACTAGTCTTAATAGTTCAAAGGAACCTTAGAAATGGATGCTGCAGCTCTCTCCAGGATCTTAAAGCCCAGCAATTTGAAGTTTCATTCACCTCTGTTGTTAGTGCCCCAAAGCTTGAAGATTTAAATAAAATAGATACATTTTTAGATCATACACAGATAGTTCAAAATAATATCTTTTGAGGCTACAAAATCTGAATACCAAAGTGCAGTCCAAAGCACCCTTAAAGCCTGCTGGCTGACAGCTCAGCACAAGCCAGACATGCATTTTACAAGTGGGGAAGCAGGTGGCAGTGGGTTCCTGAGAAGGAGGAAAGTATCTGAAAGGACTGTTCAAATTGGGAGAATACAAATCTGAGGCATCTGCTTTGGGGAAGGTCCAACAACAGCACAGAATTTCTGTTGACTGTAGCACCAAGCTTGCTGGGATCCTGCTGGAGCTGCAGGGTTGCTGTGGATAGCCCAGGACAGGGATTCCCCCAGCAGCAGGGCCAGAACTGCTGGACACTCCCCTGGCAGCAGAACCAGCTCCCACTGTGTACTGAACCTGTGAGAGCCAGGAGGGGGCATTTCACACAAAGACAAGACACTGCCGAGAAAATAATCAGCAGTGTGACATTTTGCATTTCTAAGCTGATTCCAAGTTCCTTATCAGTTTGCTTAACCTCTGCTTTGGCCCTGGAGGGGGTCATTTAGTTTCTCCATCCCTTGGGAGCTTGCAAAGCACTGGTCAGGACAGGGCCAGGACTGCCTAGCACACCACAGCAACTTTCCACAGCATGAACCACTTGAAGAGCTTGAACATTTTTTAAGGGATTGTGTGAGAGCACAGTTAATATGGCAGTGTTGACATCTAAACCATGAAGTTGCCATATAATTTGAAATCTTTTACTTGTTTGGCTTGAAGAAGAAGAAAGATGATTTTCATTAACTAGCTGAAACAATAGATGTCCTGAAAGTTGCTTCTCATAAATGAGAGCTGAACAAATGTAAGGGAACCTGACTTGGGATTGGGAGATACTTGCATCTTAAAGAACAGACACAATCTTTCTGAATAACTAGATGTGATTTTCCACTAGTGAGGGTCAGAGCACAGGACAGTGTAATAATCAAATACAACCTGTGGTTTAAGAGGGACAACTGGCAGGAGAGGAGGTGGGAGCTGGAATGGTCTTACCCGCAGGGAGGGCAAAATGAGCTGGTGGTGAATCAAAAGTAGAGTAGATAAAATGGAAAGGGCTGGCCACAGAAACCACACAAGGTATAAGGCCACATTTTCACAGGAGATAGCACTTTTCTGACTGAAAAGCTGAATCTTTGAGCTCTATTTAAACAGAGCCTCTAATAAACAGCTTTTGTAAAAATAGCAGAAGACAAAAATGGTCTATTGTTGAATTTAATATGAATTAGTTTTCAGGCTACAGATCTCTCCTTTAAATAACACACAATTATTGCTGAGGTGACATATCAACAGCAGTGTGAGCATTTTTTTTCCCAGCAAGCATTTGCCAATAAATTTAGCAAAAGCATGGGACTCACCTACAGTTTTTTAATAACTATACATGTGATGGTAATACTCTCTTTATTATTTTCAGAGGAAGTTTACTTCTGTGTCACAACACTTGAGAATTACCTACATAAGTGTTTTAAAGACCTGCTGAAAACCAGCTCTGGTCACATTAAATATTGTCAGGTTCCCTAGTTAAATATTTAGGTATTTCTTAATTTTTACACACCTTCAGTCAAAAAGGTATTTTCCTTTATCCATGTGCTAACACATTCACAGGTCTAAGTCCAAGTTATGCAGTGTTACAAAACAGCATCTGCCTCTTCAGCCACAGTCCTGCTCCCTTCTTGGCCTCAGAGATCAGAGTTCAGTGCAGATGCCAGCTCAGGGATTCTACACAGTCCTACACAGAATAGGCCAGCTTGAAAATTTAGTAGATTATTAGCACAAGGGGGGGAAAAAAATAAAAGGAGATCTAAAGGACAAAGTCTTGTCTGAAGCCTTATAGTGAAAATTCATTTGATCAGAAAGTAACTTATTCATGCTGTCTGCCTGCCTGCTATTTCCAATGGCTTGCAAATGCAATTCTGTAAGCTTGTATTTCAGAGGCAGACACTCATCAGCCCTTTATATAATCTGCTTTGCAGAGTCTAACAGGTCCCTCTGTGCAATGCAGCAATCAGCCAAGTGGTTTGGGGAAGATCTGACATTAGAATGCCCTGTCTAATCCCAAGGTAACATCCACATCTCTATCAGAGTCTGCTCTCAGCATTCTTCAACACAGTCCTGACACCCTTGCTCAGGAACAGGATTTATCGAGAGGCAATGAGGTAATCTTAGGAGTCAGACAACCATTTTGCTTGACAAAATTACAAGATATCAGTTTTTTAAATCTTTTCCTTTTTTCTAGCTGCACAATCATCTGCCTCATCTCCTTTCAAGCTATTCTTTTAGATCTCCATTCCTTGCTCTGAACCTCTTGTCTTTGACAGGCTGCATCTCCACAAAAACCTGGTTCTCAGGCACATCTACAAGGAACATTATTTATTAACACAGCCAGCCAGCCTTCCCTTCCCCTACACTGCCAGTGATGACAAGCATGATTACCTGCCTCCACACTTCTTCCAACATCCTCTTTTTACCTCCTACCCCTCCAAAGGAGGGAATTATTTTACATACATCATTTTGCAAATCCACATGTTCACAGTCTTTAAAAGCTTCCCCAGAAGCACACTCATTTTGGAAACTGAGCACACTCTGGGCAGCTGAATTAACACAGTTTAATACAGAGGTTTGCCCTTTGCTCACCCCACTTGCTGCTTTGCCTCTCTCTTGTACTTAGTATTGGGAGATTTGATTTGATTATACTCAGCTCATCTGTTTATACAGCAATTTCCACAACATGACCCTGAAATGGAAGTTTGATCCAGAGTTTATCGAAATACAATCTACTTAGAGGCTAAGCAGCACAGCTTTAACTACTGTCTACATCTTGTAGTTCCATCCCTTCTTAAATATCTGCTAAATAAATCTGACAATTCCCAAATCAAAGATTACTATTTGGGAGGAAATATTTAAGGCCTTAGCTGTGTTCCTAATGACTGGCCATATGTGAGCAGCCAAATAGATGTCATGGGGCCATTCTGACATTCAAGTTCACATGTATACCTCTGGGCTTTTTTAAAAAAAGATATGCCTTGATTTGTCAGAGCCATGAATGCCAGGAAGCAGAGGGTCAGATGCCTGGATGGGCACACACTCATCACAGAAATGTGCACCGTGCCAGGGGATCATTATTAGGCACATGGAGAAATTAAACCAGTGACACTGGTGTCACTCACAGCTCACCTTGATCATCTGGGTACAGTTAGCAGCTGACCCCCCTGCTGTGCACTCCAGAGGGGGACGGATGCCAGCCTCACTAAAGGCCTTGCTCATGCCATTACACTTGGAAAGTTCTTGCTCAGACACCGTGCACCACCGGATACGCTCCAGGCCGAGAGCTACAAACACAACACCAAGAGAAAATATCAGAAAACACATCACAGCTTTTGTACCAGAGCTTCCCATTTGGAGACAAACTTTCATTCTGCTTCTCCCCTCAAACAGAAAAAAATCAGGGCTCACTTCACTGTGAGTTCTTAGAGATGATTCCCACTTTCATTCCAATTCACATGAATACTGAAGTTTTTTTGGACTGACCACAAGATCAGACCCAGATATTGAAACCCAATGGCATTTGTTTCTGACATAAGGAATACAGGTACCCTGGAATAGGTCAGGGCATCCAGACTGTTCTAGATACCTTGCAGAATACACTATCTTAATCAAGTTAAAAGCATGTGAAATTATTATTTAAAATTATATGCTACAAAACCAAAGAGACTGTCCACAGACAATTCTTGTCTCAAGTATTGCTAGTTAGTATCTGGAATCCTGCACCAGCCCTGATTGGTCTGAATTAGAAAAGCAACCTTAGGTGCTCCAAAGCCTTGCCACTAGGCTAATTATGAAAACTAGAAAAGTAAACTTGGCCCTTCAAAACAGTCTTTCATAAGAGATCATAACCACAGTCAGGAAAAGGGGAGGGCAGAGCCATGAATGAGGAGACTCAAGTTGAGTAGTGGAGATTTCCATTAATTAGCAGAGAAAGGTGCCTTTCAGCAGCCCCAAACGTCCCCTCCTAAGTGCCAAAGCTACAAACACTTGGCTGCTTTTGCAGGGAGACGTCGTCGTGCGCAGACAGTGCGGTGAAATGGGAACGCAGGCGTGGGTTTCCCTGACAAACAGGCACTGTCATGTTCATAAGCAGGGACACAACGTTCCCCTGCTTGTCTACAATTTCCATTTTTAAGCTGGAGTCTGCTGTAAACCATTTATCATGTGGTTTTCTAATACCTCTGACTGGCTCTCTACTTCCCCCCCAGTGCCACGCAGATGAGATGCCCCATCTGAGTGTGCAAGTTAAAAATGACTCCGCTACTGCCCGATAGTGCTCCCTGCACATCTTCTGACTTGGTGGCTGCAGACTAAACAAGGCTGTTGATGCCAGAAGATCTAAAACTGAAACAGTGGGTTTGGCTTGCTGGTCCTCTGCGACACAGAGCCAACTCTGTCAACAAATATGAAGTCAGACTTGGAAAGTTTACAGGAAGCTTTCATGGCAGCATATGCCAGTAGAGGGAGAAACAACTGCCCACCTCTGAGTTGCAAGAATTCTGAGAACCAAGAGGGCTGGGAGGAAGGCACAACAGGTCATGGTAAAAATACACCTCACAGAAATGAAATGTTTGTACTACCTCATCTGTTGAGGTGAAATTTTCACCATTCATTCCCTGGGACTGGAAGAAAAATCCTGTTTTTCATTTGGGGGTTTTCTTTTTATAAACACAAGGAAATAGAAATTAAATTGGAGAGCCAGCATCTCAGTGTGTATATATGCTAAGTGCCATTCTTCAGCCTCAGCATTCTGATTTTAGATATACACACACAGGGAGTAAAGCATGAACTGTATGGAAAAAATCATTAGCCATATACCTGAAACATGCAGTTCATTTAGCTCTGTATTTCAACCAAAATAGTGAAACACCATGTATCTTTTGGTTTTTTCCTCACTTATCAAAACACAGTCTTTACTGGTCCCTTTCCAAATTGATGAATTTTGTTGTTAGAGGGAAGTCAGATCTGGGCAATATCCTGGCTCCTTCCTTACAAGTTAGCCCATCTGAAATGGGCTTGAGCACAGACAAGGCCTGCAGCTAGCCTCTCTTCCTACTGCCAAGGAAAACCAGCTTAAAACATCAGGTCAGTGTCTGAGCCCAAGTTGATTATCAATTCTGGCCCTTCTGTATATCAGCAGATATATATAAATATATAAAGCTTGAAATGCCAGAAGCTGGCAACTTACATTTGAAATATGCTCAGAGTCCTAACATACCCTTAACTATCACTGACAAACATCCCAATAACTCCTCATAGTAATGGTATTACATTACGTAACATCAAATGGCTATTTATATAGCTACTACTACAATATCATAGACTTTAAAATAGAAAGAAATGGGGGAAAAATTAACTAGGCCCACTTCTTTTCTGCAGCACTCAAGAGTGCTTCAGAAACAGCACCTGCATCTCTGGTGAAATTAAAAGTGCTCACCAACACAATTTGGGAGTGACAGGAGAAAGCCAACATGTTGCATAGAGCATGAGAAGTGAAATAAAGCAATTATTTCTATTTTTACAAAGTAAGTGTCATAGAACTGCTCATTGTGAAAAACAGACACCACTGAACCAGAAATTGATTCAGTACTGAGGAAATACAACATTTAAAATCAATGAGTCAAGACATATACATAGTGTTCAATACAGCCTTTTCTACTGCTTTTCTATTATTTTCTGTTTATACTTTATATACTGTTATATTTTCTGTATATACTGTTTAGAATATACATATATTCTACTATTTTCTGTTTATTTTCCAGCCCACATGAGACTGGCTCTGAAGTGGTTCCAGTTTCCTTCTGCCCTTTCCCATTACACAGAGTTCCCATGCCACAGCAAAACTTTTGTAGGACACTTACCAGCATGAAAGAAGAGAAGATAGAAAACATTTCTGGAGCTCTTCATGGTGAAGATTTTGGGATCTGTGATTTTTTCAGCCTTCTGAACTCCCAGAGATCAAGGCTCCTGCAAGAGTGCTCTCTCCAGCCTGGTCTTAGGTGAAAATCAGTAGCATTCAATTGCCATTGCACTTTGTTCAACAATATACCCTGTGTACCTCAGCACAGGTCACCTCGCAGTGACTGCTGGAAAAGCAAGCATGCCTCTCTTCATACTGCCTCTACATTTGGAAAAAAAAACCAGACAGGAAAATTGCAAAACACCTGAGGCACCAATGAGGCACCGCTACTGCCTTGTCCCCACCCACACACTTCATTCAATAAACTGCAACACACCAGCAGATCGGAGTGAGTCAGGCTCTGCAACTACATTCTGATTTCAGTACTGTGTGCCAGACATGACCTGGGGTTTTTCGGTTCCTCTGTGAAAACAGTTCACAGGGCAGAGGAGCAGCCTTTTTGTACAGGAGGTCTATTGCAAACACAACCCCCTCTAAACAGCACAGTTAGTCAGAATTTAGATCATGTTCCTATTTCATTCTTAACTCTATTAGTATCTGTGCTTTAAGGAGATATTGAAGTTCTTAACCTGGTTTTCAGAACAATTTAGCAAAAATGCCAACAAGGAAATAATATAACTTAATAACACAGCTAACAAATACTTCATCAAGCATGTGTCTGTATAGCAATTATAAATAGCTGGGTTATCAGGCAAGAAGAAAACTCATGATGCCTTCAGTGGGCCAACAAAAGAGAGGTAATGCATCAGTATGATGCCATTTGGATTTCCTAATTGCGCTAGTTGTTAAATCAGAAGCCTTTAGCAAAGTGCATGTACTGTAAAACTTAACTCTAACATCCAGAAAAATGTACCCAAGAATCAAAGGTATATCAGCACCTGATGCTGGGAAAAAATAAGATAACAAGGAGCATCAGGGCTCTCAGAATCAACTTTTCTGCCACTGCTCAAAGGTAACATGGGAAACAAAACTAAAAATGCAAAGCAAATACTCCAGAGTCCTTTGGGTTTTCTTGATCCAAGACTTGTTTTCACTCCCGCATGACAACTGTGCAAGGCAACTGCTGTGGACTTCAGTCCGAGTGCAGTGTTTGGTGATACCTGGCTGCTGTCTGACAACTCTGGGGACAAAGTTCAGTGACAGCTGCTCAGACACTCCAACTGTGAAAGAGAAATTCCTCACAGACCTACTCAGCTGAACAGGGCTCTTTGTGACAGGCTAAAAAAGGGGTAAAAATAAGTGTATACAATACAGATATCTCAAATGTATTTGCAGATTTCATAGAGATTCATATCCTTTTATTTTTTGAGTTGCTCTTTCAAGATATCTCACAAGACACCTCAAACAATCAGTCACTTTCAAGAGGGAGAACACAGTACACTTGTAGCTGCCTTAAAAATTTATTACATTTTTATCAAACTGCATCAATCCAGTGCACCATGTGCTTTCATGGGCAGGAATTCTCAGAAAGGCAGCACACCTGATTTCCCAGATCTTGAAAACCAGCAACTCTTTTGGGGCATGCACCAACAACTTCAACTTCCTGTAAGCTGCATTGGGATCACACATAACATCAGAAATAATTGTGTCACAAGTTTAAACCCTCTCTTAATACAGTAACTTCAGTAGCCCCAAAATGGCCACTGGTTTTCTCTATCATGTGATTTTCACTTACAGTTTCAGTCAATTATTCTAAAGTGCTACAACACCTGTGTTTATCATAATTAAAAACACACTTGACAAATATGTTGTACAATAAAGTTTATTAGCTGTTCTCCTCTTTCTAACAAATGGAATGGATAGTGTTGATAATTCATTACAAACCAAAGCTGATTTGGTTGTGGGACTGCCCCATGACTGCCATAAGTACATCCCTCTCAAAAACAATCAGTTGCAAACAAGAATGGCAGGTACCAAATAATACGGGCATCAGAGAATTTCATTCTTGAAGGTTCTGGTACAACGTATTCATAACATTCAGCACAGAAGTTTGTGCATTGCAAATGGAAGATCTTGTGCCTGTGCAATCCGAGACGAACACGTACAGAAAAAAAAATATATTGTTGACTCTGAATTCTCCCTTTGGTTAAGACATGCATATTACAAAGGGGACAGGGGAAGACAAACACCCGGAACTGCGTAGAAAAGAGGAGAACTTGCATGTATTTTTTTCTTGTACTAATATTCCCTGGACTTCATGCCCAGCCTTCACAGCCCATTTGATTTTTCCATGATTAAGGAAGGTAAATTCTAATTTGATTTTTATTTTTTATTCAAAACAAAAAGCTAGGAGTAGGTGGTAAAAGAAAAATATATATTTTATATATATATATTTATACGTGTGCGCAACTATGTAAAGAAAATAATTCCCATAGTTACAGAGTTTAGTTAAAGAAAGTTTAATATATATATATTTATTATAACAAAATAGGCAGTTATTGTGGGTAAAATATTCATTAAAATCTGACCCCTAAGAACACACACATTTTTAGGCTATGAATCATTCTCTCATTGCCCTAATGACCATCTCTGCAGCTGCTTTCTGAATTACTGCCAATGTAAATTTGGCATTCCTCTGAAAAATACAAGGTTTCCTAGCACCTAAGCATATTTTTAGGCTCAAAAAGTGTGATGACCATTATCTATAAAGAATTTCTGTAACACACTATAAATAGTGTTTCATGAGGAAGATTAAAAACATTACACATCTTTGTCCCTAGCAATTTTATTGGCAAAAATGAAAAAATAGATTATAAGAATATCCGTATGAAATTATGAAAATGAATATCCCTTTAGGAGTAGTAATGGGACTTAATGAAAATGCTAACTCAAAATTTGAAAGTTTCTTTCTAACTGCCTGGAAAGAAAAAAAGATACCATGACAATAGGATTGAACTCAGAAAATAAAACCTGGAATTGATTGCCCTGACCGAACCATGCTATTAAAGTTAAGCGTGCAAAGTTACTCATAATTTACAACTTCCTTGAATACAACTTTTCTTTCAATTGTTATGAAATTTTAAAAGAATGTCTATAAAGCTTTTTTGAAAAATCTTTGAAAGTTACTTTCCCTTAAACATTAAGGAATTTTACCAAGCAATTCCCTCCCACCCCCACCCTAAACTAATAGCTGGTCAGGCCATTCCACTGTCATGTTTGAAAAATGGCAAACCAACAACACACAATAATACAAATTATTTCAACTAAGAGAGACACCAAATGTAAAGCATCATGGGAACTGCAGAATGTGATGGTTAGGGTATGAACCACGTTGGAAAGAACTAGAGGCAGGCTCCACTGGAAGGGCTTAAGAGTCGTCAGATGTAGTAGGTGATGTCAGTTAAAAAATGAAAAATAAAAATCTGTTTTCATAATTTTTCCTTTGCTGGAACCCAGATGTAAGGACCAGACTGTTCCTCTATGATCTGTTTCACTTGGTTGTAGATTTCTTCCAGAGTGTCTCCCTGGACAATAGCTGCAAAACATAACGTGGCAATCAGCAATCATCCCTGCTGGTTCTGTGCAGAAACCAGGCTGCTCCACACCAAACTGCTCCTTCTCCTCAGAGTGCCAGGAGGGTTTGTGAAGGAACAGACACCTGTGGGCATTCCTGGTTTCTGTGCTCAGTGAATTGAAGCACAGAGTGGTACTGCAGGACACACAAAGCCCTTCCTTGGGGACACGAAGTGGCTTCCACTGTCCTACCAAGTGTATACATACAACTGATGAGTTTTTAACTTTTTCCTAGCCACATGTTCCAATTTGCCTGAGTCAATTCACATCCTCCAGTATTCCTTCTGGCCCAACTTTCATTTCTGTTTCCAACACAAGGCAAGACAGTGCAGGGCTGTGTCCTCACAGGCTGGTGAACTCCTCAGAGTTCAGTCCCAAAGCTGCACAGCAAGGCTGGCTAACCTTGAGATGTCTACCTAGTTCTACCTTTGCTTTTGGCTAAAAAGAGGAGGAACTCATGGAGTTTGTTGTCTAGACAACAGATTCAAGTTTTATAGACAAGAGGCTTCCTTATACAGTTAAAAGTGCAATCTATACTCATTCCTATCTTGTTAGTTGATGTATTTTTGCCAGGGCTAGAAATTAATTAGAAATGAGCCAATATGGATGTGTTCTGACATATCAGAATACAAAATACAGTATGGTCTGGTGAAAATGAAGATGAAGTTTGAGCTGTTCTTATCAACACTTTAGCCTGGAAAAGCAATCACTGTGAGATAGAAACTTCTTCATTAGTGTCACAGTCTCAGTGTCAATAATCCAAGAAGTGAAGTTTAGAATGAAAGACAGTTTTGGAGGCAGGTCAGACTCACACTTCTGCACAATAATAGAGTTCTGCTGCTTCTGAGCTTTGCTTTCATGCAAATTAGGTCCCTTTTATTCCTACCATTCCATATTTATCTCTTAAAAACCTTCTCCCCATCTGCAGTCCAATGCTGTACTGCCTGCGGGAGGAGGCTGCTCCATTGGTAGAGGCCAAGTAAAATGTTCAACCCACCTCCTTCAAACTTCACTTACTTCAACCACAAAAAACACTCTCTCCTGTGACTAAGAATAAAACGTTCTGCAAAAAGAGAAACCTGCTGATAAAGTTGGTTTCAGTTACCACACATGATGTGGTATTTTACAATAGATTCAGGAAAACTCACACTTTCTGTTTTACCACCTGGCTCACATGAGTATTGGAATTGGGATCTGTAATGGCTTCAAGTATCTCAGATTCAGAAAAGAATTTCTGGCTGAATAGGATTATCAAAGAGAGAAGTCTGACCACCTTTCTTTGTCAACAAGCCTTATACTCTGGAAAAAAAATCACAGATCTAAACACTTGAGCACTCAAAAATTCTTTAGGTTTTTGAAGTATAATTTATGTCCCTTAATTTCTCGGAAAAGCGTCCTATATAATGCCCTGAGACAGCCTGGGGCAATGCCAGCTACTAACTAATAAAGGATAATGATTAAAATGAACTCATTCATTTTCTGAACAACAAACTGGACACATTTGCAAGCCATTTGTTAAGGGACTCTATAATAGGAGGAATTTTCAAGATATGTTGAGAGTCCCATGACTTTCTGGGTGCAGACAGATGCTCTTCCCCAGCTATGGGAAGAGCAAGGTATGTCAAGAGTCTTGAGATAAACTGACAACTATTTAGCACAAAATGCAGAGAACAAGGCAGCAGGGTCAGGGGATTTACTGGTTTTCCTATCTTCCTCCTCTATGAAGGCACCACCCCAACCTGTGTCTCTGCCCAGCTGGAGCAGACAGCTGCACTCACAGCTCTGCCCACGTAAGATGGGGGGAGATAAACTGGGCAGAGCTCATGTCACAGGAAATAAGTGAATGGGGCAGCAAACACAAAAACACTGCAAAAGAGAACAAAAGGGAAAGGAAAGGAGCAATTGTCTGTCATGGTAGGAATAGGAAAGGTTCATTTCTGGGCTCATGAAGGTCATGACTTGACCAACATCCCCTTGTTAGAAGCCACAATGCCAAGAATGAGCACAGTTTGAATGACTGCTGCCCATCCCTTGCTGTTACAGTGAGGCCCATGGCATGCACAAATTTGAAATAAGTACCATAATGCTGTAGTGTTCAATTTTCAGAGGCTTCATTTACCATTATGCTTGATCATCTTCCCATTTTTTTAAAAAAAAGGTAATTAACAGTTTCCTACAAGCAGCTTTGCTGAGCAATTTCAGGTCTGCAAATAAAAGCTTTAAGTGTACAAGACACCAACAAAGCAAACATCTGCATTTCAACACCCAGGAAAAGTGTAGAAAACCTTAGAGTTTTTAAAACCTAAATTAAGTTCCCAGTAAAATTTTGTATATTCTTTATATTCAATTAATTGATCAAAGTGAAATCAGTGTAGAGATACTAAGATGATTCTATACCTCAAAGTAATCACAGATCATCTGAAAAACAAAGCTCACTATCTCAGTGGGTAAGCAAGTAATATTTCTACAACAAGCAATAAAATTTCAACTCTGGCAAGTGAGCAGTCAAAAGCAAAACACACCTGTGAAGTGTTCAGTAAATTCCTGCTCCAGTTTCATGGCTCTCTCAAATGTCTTCTTGGCTTGCTCTTCTGTTAAGCGTTTATTCATTTCCCTGAAAGTGAAAACATTATACCTTTTAAAACCACTATCAAATACTTGGAGTCTTTAACGTTTTCATTTCTTGTTTGAGTATTAATCCTAATAAAAGGATTAAACCCTAAAGACACTAAGCAAAGACTATAGTGGAAATGAGCTGTTCTGACATTACGCTGCATGGAATTTAACACAATGACATTCATTTTCAAGCACTTTAATTTGGATTACAAACCTTGTCTTAAAGTCCCTAAAAATTAAACTTAGGGAATTAAATATTATTTGAAATGCAAACATTACAATTGTCTGCATATAACTTGCAGTTGGCTTTTCAAATACAATAGTCTCAAACAATTTAGCCTGAGGGACTTTACTTTTACTCACATGATATTTTCCACTGTTTTGGGTTTAATAAAAATGGAGATTGGGTACAGCTGGGCAATCTGCAACCTTTTGATCGCATTACCAGAAACATCAAGAATGCAATGTTTACCCTAAAAAGGGAGAGAGAAGGAAAATGGCACTAAGCAAAGTTTAAGTCATAAGTAGCACAGCATAATAATTTAGAAGAGAAAACACATCTCCACTGAAACCAACAAAATTAGAATATTTGAATCAAAGATACTGTGATTTCACCACTTTGGCACAAGATCCCCCAATCTCCTCTGCTGGATCACACATCATATTTGAGATGTTCCTGACCCTTCTTTCTTCCTTCCTTTCTTCATCACATGTTGCAGAATCATACAGGGGAAGAGCTGGACTTCGACCACACCACCAATTTTTTTTAATTTTGCTTTGTTTTGGTACTAATTTGAGGATGCTTTAGGGAGTAGCCATGTCACAGATGCAGTTTGGAGAGGAGCCAGATGACTTAACTGGCGTCCCTCAGGAGTGCCCACCCCTGTTGGCAGGGAAATGTGCCACCATATTCAGGTGGAACTGCCCACAAGCCCTCTCCTACCACAGGTACCATCCAGCAGAAATACCACATTGGACATGGTGAATGCAATTTATTTGGGTTGATTTATCATTCTTCTCTTGAGAAACAAATAAAACTTGACCATTCCTTGGGGAGCTGGAAGAAAGTGTAGTAATGCTGCTTTCCTCCCCTCTCTCTTCTCCCATGATACAGAATTTTTCAGCTTCATCTCAAAGGCTCTTCCTGTTCTCAGCTCCTTTCATCTCAGATATGCTCATTTCCACCTAACACATTTTTATGTCTTTCTTTTCTGAGTAGCATAGGAATAATTTTGCATACAGTCATTTTAGAAGGGTACAGGGAAAGAGGAACAGAAAACTACTCTCGGGTGACAATACTGAGAAAAGCTTTCCTTCAGCAGGAAACCAAAGTGAATCGAAATCTGTGAGTCAAACCCACAAGTACCACAAACAACGGTTACTCATATCATACACCACCATCTCTGAACTCCTGGGACATCATTCCTGGAAAAATGTCTGAAATTACTGACATGCTTCTGCTCCCTGGCAGAAGAAATAACTAGGATCATTTACATTTGATCTCCTACCCAACAAAATCAGAATTTTATTTCAGGAATTTTTAAAGAGAAGTGTTCTTCCCGCATGAACAATATATATGTCTGTTTGCTTTCAGCTGATGATAGCTGTTTCCCAGATCCTGTCCATGGGTCTGGATGCCAACTGGTAACATCTAAAAAAGGTGTCTGTATGTCCTAGCAGAGTATTTTACATGTGCTGATCTGTCCACATCTTTAAATGTGGCACATGCTCCAAGAACTGAGAATTAAGAGCATTATTTGCTTTTTCCTTGTTCAAATAAAACACTATTTGCTGTATTTAACCCACCAACTTATGCCAGAAGCCAAAGGATGGAGAGTAGAGAGCCAGCACAGTACCTGTGCTGGGCCTTACAGGATATAACTGTGCCAGTTTACTCCAAATTACCAATGAATGTGCATTAACTGAGGCCTTGAGACACAGAGATTGCAAAGTGCTGACAATTCCACAGGAAACAGGGTACAAGAATTCTTTTCAAGTGAAGATTTGAAAGACAAGGATCATGATACGATGGTATTTTCATCCAGGGTAGCTATTTTGCTCTTTGCACAGTGCATTTTGAATAAAATTTTATATATTTTAGTTCCTTACTTGCACAGTGCCTTCTGGCTGAATAAGGACATCAGAAAGCATCTTTAGCTGTGTCCATGAGAGAGACAGGGATCAGCTGGAAGCCTGGGCAAAGGAACACAACTGAAGGCTATTTTAAGAATACTGTTTCTGGGTCTTTTGGGGTAATAGCAGTCACTTCTGTCTTCTTCTAAACTGATTGTAGAAAACTTGGAAATCATCTTTTGTATCCCAGCAATAAAATCCACTGAAAAAACTCAACTTTTCAGCAGAATGGAAAAGAATACAAGGGTGGAAGTAGTTCCAGATCAACCAGTTTGCAGCCCTGTCATGATTTTGAAGTAAAGTTGTGAAGGATAGGCCATTGTTTCCCAGGAAAATAATAGCTGCAACTGAGAAATTGTTGCATCTACCCAAGTTCCATGGTGCCTGTGCAAGAGATTCAACTGCATGGAGATATCTGATAATACTTTGTTCTCCATGTCCATTTATGAAAGATTCATAGCAATTTTCTACCTTACTAATCCCAACAGATGGACAAAAGAACAGAGCCAATTTCAGGTCCAGGATGGAACTGAAAGATTGTATTTGTGCTACCAAGTAAAGGAACTGCCAACAGATTTATAATGTTTAACCTGCTCAATCATTTCATAACTGGATCACATATGATAGTTTCACAGCTTTGTTCAGCCTCCCATACAAAGTACTGTTCGTTTACTTGAACAATTATGTAATTAATATTCTTTTCTTTCCTTTTCTCACTATATCCCACAGGGGCAGGTTCCATTCCATACAGTGACAAAGACAGGAGAAGAAAACATCACTTGACCCCCAGAATCTCACTGTGTTTGCCCTGGTTTTGCTTCCAGTAAATTCAGAAATAGCAATACTCACCCATTTGGTCAAAATGGTCTGCAGAGTTTTCCAGAGGACTAAACTACAGCCCTATGGCACACGGGTTACTACCCACACTTACCCTCTGCATGTCCACACTGACAATGCCCACACTTGAGAGTTCCCACCTAAAAACTGGCTGGTCCTTCTCATAGAGATCAGATAACACTGGCTACTATAAATGCACTGAATTTGTAAGCAGCAGAACAACACTCATCAACTCAATACGGAACAATTGCAAAAAAATTTCATCAAAAGGTTTTCTTTAAGACAAGCACTTCACTCTCAGAAATACACTTTCTTTTTCCCACTTTTTTTTTTCAGACCAAGTCAACTTCATTAAAACTTTGGAAATAATTAGAATTTGCAAGAAATAGTTAATTCAAATTGCTGCAGGATAGAAACAGTAAGGTCAATCTTCAAAATATAGGGTCAATAGAATTTAAATTGAATTATTTACATTTACTCTCTTCCCTTTGTTAGTTAAAACCATGAGGAGGACAAAGAATAACATTTTTGCAAGTTTTCTTTTGCACAGGTCTATGTCAAAAGGATCATTATATTAATTAACTCCACCAGCACTACTTTTAATTAGTTAATGATCTGTGTATGTGAGCTAGGCTAATAAGCCTATAATTCCACTTATTTCTTCTCTATTCTGTTTAAATGAGAGGGCACATTACGGTTGCTCTTTTCCCACTATTTAATCATCATGCTTTCATTATTCTAAAGCTTCATTATTTCCCTAAATGCATCTGTGATAATATGCTTTGTTTCTAGTTTTATACAAATTCCTTTCCAAGTCAGAATGCTCCAAATGGCTTCTTGCCATTCTTCTCTTTTTCCCTGTCAGCACAGGCATGTAATCACTTCAATAAATGAAAATAAGTGGCACTGATTTACCTTTTCTGCTACTTCTCGCACTGATTGGACACTTGTTCCATAAAGATGATTATTGTACTGGCCAGCTTCAATGAATTTGTGATCCTGAATATCCTTCTCCATTTGCTCTCGCGAAGTGACAAAATGGTAATCACGTCCATCCACCTCATAATCTCGTTTTGGTCTAGTAGTATCTTTAAATATAAACCAGGAGTTTTTAAAGCAAAACAAAAAAACAGTGACTTTTTTCTCTACAATACCCAAAAAATCTCCCATTTATGCTGCAAAGTTGTCACAAAGAGATTGACAGTATTAAGACAGGTCCATAAAGTTTAAACATTAAACTTTTTTTTTTTTAACCCAACATACAGCAGATGTACAGCAGATGCTTATAAAAATTTAGAGAAAAATGTCATTTAAAATTGCTTTAGCATTTGCTGAGACTTACGTGGAACACATGAGCCAAATTTGTCCGGAAATTCTGAGATCAGGTCATCATTTATTCTGTCTTTCATGGGTCCCAAAACAATCACAGGTCGAGTGTAACTGACTAATAAACATAAAGGAATAATGTCAGTTATAATTCATATAATTGCTAACTTTTAAGAGTTCATCAAAATAAACTTTCTCACATAGCACTGATTTTAAAACTTAGAAGAATATGTACTTTTAAAGAGAATAAAAACGTGTCAAAGAACATCAACCAGTTAATATCATAGTCATAGCTAGATGTTAGACCTTGACTCTCAAATCACCAATCTCAGTGATTGAAAGTGAGTCTTAAATTATGAAGCCTTTGGGGGGAAAAAAACTCTTTCACAAGCTAATATCCTAAATTCTAATGGAAAAAGGAAAGAGGGGAGGTTTGAAAATCTTTTCAATTCAAAGAGGCACCTAAGCAGCAGCACAGTTCATAAAATTCTGTGTCTGTGTTGGGAGAAGTTCCTGTTCCTCTAAGACCACAATTAAGCACTCACATACAAAATGACTCAAATATAAATAGTTTCTGTAACTATTAACACCCTTACAAAATTAAGTGTAGTACCTTCTAGAAGTAGTTTAATTATTTCTAATAAAGAGGTTTTGGTTAAACTTAAATTAAGTTTAAGCAGATTATGTGTAATTATACTGTAAGAACCATTAAGACAATAATGCCTAAGTATGTTGTCATGATCATGTAATTTCAGCAGTACAGATTTCAATTTTAAGTTCAATCTGCACAAATAAGTATCAATTAATTAAAGTCTGGCCTATTAAATATATTTTAATTTGACTCAGAGCTATTTCCTTTCCACTATATTACTATATGCATAAGAGGAATGTCTTGAATCCAGTATCTATTAAGTTATTAATTAAGTAACAAATATTTTTGCTGTTTCTCCCTTTGTGAGCCACTCTGGTGAGGGGGCACACACAGACCAGCAGCTGCTCCTGTGAGGGTGACAAAACTCCAGTTTCCTACTTTGGACATAACTCACTTTACATCAAAGGGGGCTACCAATTCCCAGTTTCTAGTAGGGTCTTAATTCAAGCATTTCTCACCCATAATTTTATTTGGCATCTTCCAATATTTAAAATTAAATGATATGAATAATGCAGTTTCTGTTAGCCTTGTATAACAATTTTTACTGCTTCTGGAGGATTCCTGATAAACTGGGGCCTTTGTGCCATGGTTATCAAGTCAGAGTGGAAAGTCTATACAGGTGAATGTGCCACAGTGCTATTAAAAACACACTACTCACTGCAAGAAACCAGACATGAAATCTTGGCACCCAAAATTCCTGTTTATACATGATGTATATTTAGTTTGACTGCCACCTTATTTGATAGGAACCAGATAAGTATTCCCAAAGGACATTCATTCCTTTCATCAGAATAATTTCCAAGTATATGAGCTACGTATCAAATAACATAAATCAACTGTTAGCACCTCTGCTAGTGATTTGGAACAGTAAAAACTCTGTGTCTGTATTCACACAATGAATCACAATCAAGACCAAGGTGAAAAGACACAAAACCATTGCACTGGAAACCAGTAAAAAGCAATTTTTAAATTCAAGTGTGAGAAAATATTTTCTCCTTGAAAATATTGATTTCCATTTCATTAAATTTTACCTTTTTCAGGAAAAAATCCCTTGGCAATTATTACCCAAATTAGCCATATAAGAAAATCATACAGAAATGGGTGACTGTTGAGAGACATTTCGATTGAAGTTGGTAAATAGACAAATGGTCTATTCACACACTTTTTGCTGTGACAGTGAGAATGCTAAAGCAATATGAAACAGAAGAAAATGATAATTTATGAGGTTCTCACTGACAAAACTGTCAAGTATACTGTATTTTCCTTCCACAGTATAAACCACAGAAGAAATTATTGAAGTAGCACACCTTTGGATTCTGCACTAAATAATTTAGAGATTTTATTTAATAATTTATGCCTTAATGATTTATTTATTTATTTGAGTAACAGTAAGCTACAACTTAAAAAGGGTGAAGAAGTTTATCCTGGTGCTGACTACATAAGGGCATGTGAAGCATTCTAACAATTCAGATTATTTTTTACTGAGTGAGATCTACCAACCTTCCTGTTGATTGACTGGTTCATAAGATAACACATATTCCTCCTGGCCACCTAAAATGTAAAGGCAAAGATATATCAATGTATTTTTTTCCTGAAGCAACACATTTCAACTGAGTTGTTCCATGGACTATGATGATACAGACACTGCCCAGCAATATGCATTACAATGATACTGATGAGGGACATCTTTTGAGAGCAATGAATTATAAAACTCACAAAGCTAAGCCAAACACCGAGCTTTAAAGCATAAGACACATAGAGTAGAAATAAGTTCCTGGTGAACGCTGGCATGTCAAGCTGACATCAAGCACAGGAATTTTCAGGCATTGCTGAGGTGCTGTTCCCCACTGTCCTGGATGCAATGCATGCACGCTGTCATTCACTGCTAGAGCAATGCAGCAGGAGCGCTCTCCACACTCTGAAGCCAGCATCTACAATAACACTTTTTCATTTTTATACACAGCTGGCAACCATGTATGTCAAGGTACATTACATGGATCTTCCATTAACTTTATCGTGACATGGCATTTACATAAACATTTTCAGCCACTCTAGTTCTATCAAAAAAGCTATGACTGTATATACTAAATAACTACTATTTTATAAATTAATTTTTAAGGACAAAGTTGAAAGCAAAGAATGCTTTGGATTGTTCTCAGCTCCAGGAAGCACATTAGCAGTGAATGAAACTAAAATAACTGACTCTTGAATTTTGACAGCTGTAGGCTTTTAAAATGTTAGTGAAAGCATTTGAAATATACCTCAGTTGCCATCTCTCTAAAAAATTACTTCTATTCTAAAATGATATCTCTTATAATGAAATTAAAACTGTGATAGCAGAGAATTGATAATTCTGAAGGCACAAGCTCAAATTACATGACATTGCTTTGAACTGAAGAAAACACCGTCCTCCAATATTTCACTTGTTTATTTTGGAAGTTTCTTTGACGTTCATAAGCCATACTTAAAACAGACAAAGGAACATACCAAGGCTACGCCAGTTTATGTAGAAACAGAAGGCAGATGAAGGCTTTTACAAATGCATATTGTGCTTCTATATCTCTATTTCAAAGCAAATGCCACTGATATTTTAAATCTAAATATTAGCATTTCATTAGCTGAAATACTTCTTATTTTGCAATAAATTTGCATTCAAACTGTCCTACAGCAATACACAAAGGCTTTAATTTCCTAAAATGTTGCAAGTGAGGAATACCTTAAGACAGACACAAAATCATGCAACCTGTACATTTTAATATCTCAAAAAGTTACTCATGCAAATGGATTTTAGAAGGACAGTATATACTTTCACAACCCTTTTTAGGCTAGGGAGAGGAATAGGGAATTACCAACTATTAACTCATCTATGAAAGATCCAGCTCACATAGAATTAGATTATTTCTTTGGAGAAGTCACATTGCTATAAGGTCAAAGAGCAAACTACTAAAGAGATAAGAACCAGTAGAAAGCATCCCCTGACTGAGGGCAAAAAGTATATATTGTCACTGCTTTTTAAAACTTTGGAAAAATTATTATTAATAGAATGAACCTTTTGAACAACCGTACTCATCTGTAATCAAGATAACTTTCATATTAGACAGCAGTAAGAAGAAATTAAAAGAATATTTTAATAAAAAGTGCTCGGAATTACACATTGAGATAAACAAATCCATGACATTCATAATAAAATCATGGCTTCTCAAGTAACAACAAAGTAAAAAACTAACTAGTAGTACCAACAATGAGCTTTAAATGTAAATAAAGCAAGCTCTGAAAAAAACCTTGGAAGTGAGGGAAGAGAGGGAAGCAGCAAATTTATGAAGAAACAGACATGGTTAGATAGTTTTAATGGTGTGTCATTAAAAACAATTAAAACTTCTGTTTGTCAAAGGCAACTTCCATATGTGCTCAATTCTGTGTTATTCTCAGGGAACACAGATGCCTCCCTCAGTTGGTTTCTTTTCAGTTATAGTCTGCAACACCACCAGCATTTTGCATTAATGTTTATACATTCTCTCCTTCAGCGTCATCATCTGGAAAAAAATATGTGGCTCATCACCTCATCAAGATCTACAGCCAAACAAATATATCTGTTCATGAACCACCTTCCTTAGTATCCTGACATAAATTACATATTTCTGCAGTGCCCATTACACAGCGGGCAGGCAGGGGCTGAGCAGTGAACCACTGCATGACTTTCACTGTTCCTTCTTTTCACGTTTCTCTTCAAACCCTCCACTTTCCTATGGTCCTGCTCTGGTCTATTGTGGCTTCCAGGTCCAGACTGCAACCTCACTGGGAAGCTGTTCACTGGGAATGAGGAGTGGGATTCAAGTTCTTGCTCTGGTTCACGGCATGTCAAAGCACAGCAGAGCAGCACCATGCAGCCTATTACCCACCGTGAGCATGGAGTGCTACTGCAGCTCAGGTAATAGCAGATACTACTGGAGCTTGTGCTAGTAGTAAAAGCAAAGTGAGTGTGCCATTTAGAAGACTTTGTCTTCTGAGAGAGAGAACTGGCATGCTGATTTATCAAAACTGACTCCAGCACTGAATGTGTGTCATATGCTTTGAAGACAGTTCATACTAAGCACCCACACTTGACAAAATGAGCTGAAAGCAAGGGTAAATACATGTTTGCTTATCTGTACTTTCACTGAAGTATATACATATTAAATCTGAGTATCAGTTGTGAAAAACTTCAGATAGTTATTGCATTATTAATTAATAACAATTAATAAATAACAATCTAATAATTAATTATTAATTATTTAACAGATTACACACTTTGGTTACACTTCCAGTATTAAGGCTCAGCTATATATAATTATATTTGTCAGCATTAAAATTACATTTAAATTTAACATGTCTAGCTAGCTTGCATAATTTAAAACAAAAATAGGAGTAGATTCAAATTAAGATGAACTAATAAAATCACAGACAACAATAAAAAAATCCATAAAGGAAGTTTGCAGTTATTCTAGGGAGGTTTTTAAAAACAAAGACATGGAACAATTTGCAGTACTCCACCAAATACACAAATACAGATTTCACCTGAAGCTGACTGGGAAGTTCTACTTAACATGTAAATACCCAGAAAAGACAGACAAACAAAACCAAAGAAAGAGCAACAAAACAAAGGTTCTGAATAAACAAAGAACTTAAAAACACTTACGGTAACTACTTTCACTATCGCTGGCATTAGAGGTTACATGCTCTGAAATTGCAACACAATGGGAAAAAATAAGGAACATACACCAATGGCATGAGTCAAACAGAAAGAAAATTGACAAAAAAAATTCCAGATGAAAGACAATACTCATATCAAAGTGCTGAAATCAATACATACTGCATATAAAAGTTTTAACGTACTTCTCATAGCTCTCAGGATCAAGCTTAATTTCGTATGAAAGGAATTGATGTTAATAAAAAGAAAAACATTAAAAAGCACATAAAATAAGATTACAAAAAGTACTCTAATTCATAATTCACATGTAACCCTGCAATTTATAAGTTTTCACTTCAGGATGAATTTTGTTGTTTAAAAATCTTGGGATTATGCATTTCAATTATTATGCAGGAAATTTATTGATTACATTTAATCTCTTGTAGAGAAAATACTGGATTATATTAGAGGAAATACAGTGTAGCATGTAACACAACTTGCATTAGGTGTGGTAAGGTGGTTTTAAAAAGTCTGTGCTGAAAAACAGACAAGAAACCAATTGTTTATAGAACAGAATCATCTAGAGATATTCCTGGACCATATTATGTACTTTAAACTGGGTATGATCATAAGGTCATAAAGGTGGCTTATGATCTTGTGTTCTAAACCATATATAAAGGTTGCTAAAGTCTTCTGGTCCAGACCAAGAATTTCTTTGAAAGCAGCCATTTCAGAAATGAAAAATGAATGTTACAGCTACTAGAATTTCTACTTCACGATTGAAGTAGAGTTGGTGTTTTTAGTTGGTTGATTGAGGACAGGTGCAGAAGTACACTGGCCTTACAAGTAATTTCACCAACACTGTGCCTTACAGTTATGCCTTGGGAAGAAACGCTACCCTTAGCCACATCCCTTTAGAAACTCCTTTTCCTATTGCATTAGTGCCTAACAGTGTATGTATTTAATATCTGTGATGAAAGCAAGTCTTGGCTTTATTTGTCATTTTAATACATTTGGTGGTGGGGTGTGTGCACACAAATGGATCTGCTAAGAACACACAGCAACTTTTGAATCTTACTGGATTCATGTAGAAATACAAGAAATGCTTCAAGTTACCCCTATTAGCCCTCCACCTGGTCTAACAGCATCACAAGTGTTCAAGTCAGACAGAAAAATTCTCATGGCATTTGTTAAAGAAAAGTTTTATTTGCTCTAAGTAGCTGTAAACATCAGTTGCCTAAGAGAGAGGAGTGAAAACTGTTACTAGTTAAAGTAGCACAGCAATGGTTGTGGTATTACTGTAAAAAGTCATAAGGTTATTTTTAAATAAATCAAAATACAAGGACAAGATATAAGTAACATTAAAAATAATCACCAAATTAAAAACACAGTACTGTTGAGGACAAACAAGAAAGCACTGGTAAGCTTCTGAAAACAAACAAACAAAAAAATCTAACGTGACAGTCACATACACTTTATGTGTTCCTGAAAGCAAAAACTCCAAAAGATTACAAACTAGGGAAATCTTATGAACCAGTTTTAGTTAACCTCCTTATGCGGTAGAGCACCAATCTCAAAGAGATCTGTCAAAAAAAAAAGTAGTAATTTTTCAGATGGAGGTTAAAATAACTTGGGAGTATTTTGATCACTTACTCAGGCCTTTTGATCCCATGTCGTCAGGGACCTCCTGCAGAGTAGTCCCCAGAGGGCAAGCAATAAAAAGACAATCACAAAGAAAATAATTGTCAGTAATATATAAAATTGGCGCTACGACAGGAGACAGTTCCTAGAACATCACAGGGAAAAATAAGTCTATAGAATTTGACTTGACTAGCACATGACGTGCAATCAGTAATGCAAATGGCAGAGAACACAGTTTGTTTTGAACCTGGTCTGAATTGGCAAATTGATGCAATTATGTTTTGAGAATACACTCTTTTATTGCTGGCAAGAACAGTGAAAATCAGAGTAACCTCTCTTTGATAGAAAAATCAAATTAGAATGAATGGCTTGGAAAAACCAGTTTACAGGGACTGATGTGTGAAACTGGTAAGCTCTGTCATACTTCCATGAATACTGTGCCTTCTCCTCCAGTTCAGACACAGGGAAGCATCACTGACAGCACTGGAAGGCAGTTATCTCCTCCAGTTAGTCAACAGTATTTATTGCCCAGTTTATTCCAAACTGGGATATTCTTGTGTTGTGTTTTATTTTAACAGCAAACAGAGGTTTGCACTGGTTTTGCAGACTGGTTTGCCACTGGCACCACGAGCTCCTCAGCCTGTTGCAGCTCAAGAAACTGTCTCCATGGGAACACCCTAGTGCAGTCTAGCAGGCCCTTCTACTGTGCTTCGCTCTCCATGGAATGCCACATACTTACGGTCAATATCACTGGTTTCCTGCTCACTCTGGTCCTTGTTCTTGTAGAAGGGAAATTTTCGGGAAAAGAGGTTCTTTTTACGCTTGTCATTGAATGACTGCTGAAGAAGAGAAGGAGGGGCAAAACAAAGGATGTCTAATGTCTGTGTGAACAAAGGCCCAGACCAGCAGCTTTGCGGAAGCTGACTCCTACAACCACATTATGCAGTGCATATCTCACTTAAACACTCATCTCCTCAGCTCATAGAAACAGAGACTGGGATCATGACTTTGCTCATATCCTCCATGCTTCACATGCTTAGTACTGAGAAAACTGGTTCATCCTATACAGCCTGACCTGTATTTCACAAATTTAGGTTTGCTGTGAGTGTTTAAAAAAAAGTGTAAAACTAGGCTGCTGTATGATGGCCAAACCATAATGACTCAAAGTCAATTAAATCACTGATATTATCTCATTTAGGGTTACAGTATAAAAAACAATTTAAAAATCCCAAGCTAAGGCTTTTGCAAACAGCTGATATTGTAACAGGACATCAGAAGTATTGGGCTGTATTATCAACCAACTAAAAATGCCAACTCCAAAACTTGTATCAGTGTTTTACTATTGAAATTCATTGCAAGTTCATGAAAAGGAATTACTCTGTTCTATGTAAGTCTGTGTCCTAATGTGAAGACTAACTTTCAAAAGAAATAAACTAATTTCACTGCTTTATTGTGGCAATTATGTTTTTCAAGAGTGCACTTATAATTACCACATGAAAAATCCTGTATATCAAGGATCATGTTCAGCAGCTTTTGACATTAGCTGCTTATGCTGAGGAAGAATTTCTGCATCTCAGTTGCTGCAAACATTTCTAGTTACTTACATAGACATTTACATCCATGTGAATATAAACTATTATTGTGCTCCTTGTCCAAGTGGTGGAAAGCATCAATGCATTTTCATTCCTACATAGCTATGTCCATAGGTAATTAGCACAGATTTTAGTAATATCTGCTATGTCTTCTGCTGATCATGTGACTACAGCACCTTTAATTTGATGTTCCAAGTCAATAAAAAACCTTAAAATACAAATAATTCACTAATGTTTTCATTGCAATTATGCCCAGAACTAGAGCTAATACAGCTAACTTAAAGTCAGCAGTTATTCCCTTCCATCTTTAGGCATGACTGACTCATCTGACCAGTTTTGCAAAGACATAAAATTTACCATATTTTTGTCATTTGGTTAGCAGAAAACACTGTAACAGAAAGGATGGCAAAATAGGAAACCACCCAACTTGGTCTTGAGACACTGTGCTATAGGGAACTGTTTTTTTCTAAGCTAAGCAGAGCCTCTGTGCAGCAGGAAGTAAGATAAGCGCCACAAAAACATCTTTTAAAAGGTATTGTAAAAAAATAATTATGCATTCAAGACTCTATTAGCAACTGTTTCTAAAATCTGGAGCATGTTGGCTTTCAAGTAATTGTTTGTCTTTCTTCAGCCAACGTGAGCTCACATACCTCTATTATATGCAATACAGTTGCATCAAGGAATATTATCCTACCAGCATTAAGTATGGAATGAATTACAGTAACAACTAGGGGCAAACAGGACAACGTTTTTTTAAATGATGGGCCACATTTTGTGGTACAATTGAAACTAGCACTTTGTCTTCCTAAAGAAAATGTCTGTAATTGCTCTCCTTTCCTACAGTGCAACACAAAAGCTGCATCCTGCTACAAGACTAACAATCCTTCTGGCCATCTGTTTTAATACAGATGTGCTTGACAATAGCAGATACTTAAACATTCAGTGATACTTTCATTACCAATGTTTTTTTAAAAATTACTTAAAATTACAAGGTAATTACAAGGTGTTAAAGAGGTACACAGTACCATGGGAGCACAATCAGTGACATTGAGCTCTGGAAATAACAATACTGTGCTAAGGAGGAAATCTATAAAACCATTAATTGCCTTGCATCTGTGTTCGATTAAACTGTTGTTCCACTGTAAAAATTGCTAAATTATCAACCTGACACACAGACAAAAGATCAAGTTTCAAGCCAATCATATGCCTGCAGGAACCATACTTGGCACAGGCAAATTTTTATGTTATGGTCCTCCTGACCTTCTCTAACAGAAGTCAAGTCATTGCAAATGATTTCTCATAACCAGGAAAGGTAATGTAAACTAGAGAATAAGGACAACAAAGAAATATGTCCAAAGGAGATCCTTGCTGAGTGTACTGAAAAATACTGTGATGTAAATTTAAAAAATAAAAGAATCACATCTATAATTGTTTCATTTGGGCAAGTCTATCAGTTTGGTAAAAGGACGCCAACGTAATAAAGCTAAAATGGTTCAGTTTAGCTGAGGTGGTGAGAGTGTGCAATTTGTACAGTTAAAAGGAGAAGCTGATTTATTGTACTTCATAAAACACAATCAAGTTCTTCATTATAGTTTTGAAAATATTTCATAATAATTATTTTCAACTTCTGTACAGCAAGACTTCCTAAGCTAATTCAAAACTTTATATACTGCATGTATAATGGTCAGAGTCAGTTCCATTGCCAAAAAAAAACAAGAGAAAATAAAAGTAGTATTATACTGATTTTGCATAAATGATTAGCCAAAAGATTACTTTTAAAAGATACCATGATTATAAGGAAGGATTTGCTTATTAGTTGAAAATTAATAGTAATTGCATTAAATTTTTCATAAGCCCACTGGCAATCATTCACAGGCATCATAAGCAGGAATATATGAAATCAGAAGCAGCACAGAAAATGAGATAAATGTGTATATAAAAGGGACAAACAAGAGTAAAATGGAACCATTTTTGCTCCAGATTTTTTAGCTTTCCTTACAATGAAAGGAACGTGGATTTTAATGTTAGCCATCACTAGGGTTATTCTTCAAGGTCTTAATGTAGAAATTTTCAAAAACTGTGGAACGTTGGTATTTCATCCTGTTTATGAAGTATTAGCACACAGACACAGGAAGGCACATGGTCCATGAGGACATGTATGGTGCTGTCAGCTTACTGGGATAAGTATCATCATGACAAATACAAGAGGAATACTTTAAGGAGAAACTCTGAAGTTAAATATTAATTTACAGCTGAAGCAAAGGACTGTGATCAGTAAGTGTTTGCAAAATGAAGTGTTACTAAGGGAAGAGAACTGCAGTTCTACATCAATGGCAAGCGTAGTTGCTTTTCCACTCAGTATTCCATGCATTTCTTTGGTGCTCTGTTAGTACACAGGCACTGTGCACCAACTCTGCTTTTGTCAAAACGCTGCTTCAAACGCGTCAGTAATTAACTGTTTGCAGTTTATTGGTAGACACACTCTAAAACCATGCAATTATCTTTCAAAGAACATGGTAACATTTGAAAAATTACTTAATGTAATGAAAAGAATCTGAAGTATTTAAGCCTCTCTTTATATGACTTCTAAAAAGCAAACTCAAATTACCATGTCAGTTGATAACATTTTATTCCAATACCAAACTATGAAGCACCAAAACAGAAAAATACTGCAAATATTCCAGTGACTCTCCAGGGCAGTACCATAATTGTGAATCAGAAAGTAGTTAGAGATATTGATCCCCTTATTAGGCAAATACTTACAGGGGAAAAACATGACATTTCATTAATAACTGAAACCTCTGACATGTGGCAGAGGGATGTATATATGAATTTTAGAGTCTTTTTACTTTGCAGTCCTACACTATCAGGATATAATACTGAAGCTTTAATAATTTATGTATGTGATTTCTGAAGTTATGTAAACATTGTAACTGAAATAAATTACTAACAAGCCATTGTAGAATTTACAATAATGACTAATCAATGCTACAGCATTAGTGGTATTAAAAATATAATCACTATGTAAGAAAGAGTTTCCTCAGGAGCTTAAAGCACACTTCAGGTTTTTTAAAATGACAATATATTATTACTTTAGAAGACTCTTACATCTAAAATGCATGTGCCTAAGTCTTGAAATTATTAGTCACATACTACTGGTAGAAATGGCAAGGTTGTGGAATTGTTTCTCAAATTTCAGAACAGCCAAAACATTGCGAAAAAGCCTCACCCTCAAAACAATAAAAAAATTGGCTGCTGTACCATTATGAAATGGCTGTAACTTGGGCCACAAACATTCCTATTACTACTCAAGTAGCCTCAGTGCTTTCTCACCACTCATTCCCATCCATGTACTGTGACAGGAATCACATATGGTGCAGAGCTGTTAGAAATGGCATTATTCAACACTTGGTTAGGATATAGAGTTCCTACTGCATTATAGTATTAAAAAGCATATATATATATATATCTATGCTAATTCTTTAAACAATTTGCAGTGTTTTGGCAATTAAAGTCTGCTTTGGTGCTCAGAATTATTTCATTTCTATTTGATAGAATTCAGTCTTTTCACTCAAATCTGAAAATGATTCTCCACACATAAACCCACTAAAAATGTTACTGTTCACAATGTCAGGTGTAATTAGCACTTCATTAACTCACCCCTTTATCTCCTCTTGTTTTGGAATTGAATTTCACTGTCTTCAAACGGGCTCGTTCTTTTTTCTCAACCCTACCAAAAAAAAGCACACACAAAAATGTCAGAATCAGCAAAACTCCAGAACTTCAAGTTACCACTTGTTACAACAGAACCTTTTGTACTACACATTTTATTGCTTATGACACATTCAGAAAATTGAAGCCTGCTAATGGAAAACTGCTATTTCTCAAGGGATGAGCTGTGAGAGTATTGGGAGTATTTTGTGGCTAAACATGTTCAATAAATCCAGACTGCAAAGAGGAATCACATCGCACTAAGTGAACAGCCTCAATTATCAGTCACTAGCAGATATTAAGATTCAGAGCACCTAAACTCTTATTTGAGTCTCCTGTATGCCAACAAAAACCTCATCTCCATTGGCTCTGGCTATCAAAGAATGATTTTCCAGTTTTCCACGTTCTAGGCAGAAAGAATTCATTATAGTGTCATGACTTGAATAAAGTTCATTCCTACTTTGCACCTTATCACACATAAATGGTTATTGAACTGATATTAAACTCACATGTAATATTATTAAAACGACAACTCACTTTCAGTGAGAACAGAGAAGGTGGATGTGGACCACCTTTATTAACTTCAGCACACAACTCCTAAAGCTAAATAGGGTTTTAGTGCTCGTATTGAGTAAATGAAAATCCCACTACGATTACTTAAAAAAAAAAAAAAGAATCAATGAAGTATGACACACCTCCGTTTGCTTGGGATAACTCCAATTTCATCACTTTCTCCATCTGGAGTCACCTGCCGTGCTTGCCACCATTCATCATCAGAAGCATTAATGACATGGAGAATATCGCCAAATTTAAAGTTCAATCCTTGACTCGGAAGGCCACTGTCTTTAGTCTTGTCATAATCAAAAAGAGCTCTACATTGAAAAGAAAAAATTAAACATAGAAAAAAAGCAAGAAAAATCTAGGTGAGTATGAATAGCACCAAATATGAAGCAAGCTGCCTATGCTATTCATAAATGATTGCATCATTCTGACAGGTACTTACAAGAAGGCTGAATACACTTTCTCACACACACACAGAATGTGTAGTACAGTACCCCCACACACTTCTAAGCTTTAATCAACGAGGAAAAAACTTCATCTAGAGCAAACCTCTAGTGCTTTACGAAAGCTCTACAGAAGACACCTCCTGCAATTCAGTAAGTACTTTGCACAGAGCAAGTTACATGTCAGCCTAGGATAAAGACAAGCACTTAAAGCATACAGCACTGTCAAATGTTTTGTAAAGCACACTGTTTCATATCAAGTTATAAATTGAAATTATTTAGTACAGTTTAGTACAGTCTTTAAAATAAAAGTCAGTATCCTGCTCACAGGAAAAAAAAAAACAACTTTGAAATATGATTTGGTCACCATTTTGCTACTGTAGTACCTACAGGCAGAGAACCTTATGCACATTCTTTGAGGAAATTCCTGACCATTTCGAGAGAATTTCCTAAGGTAAGCCTGTTTTCAAATAATAGGTCCTCACAATACCTGAACAGCAGCTGCATGACTACAGTTTTATTAACATTCCCTCTGGCAGCAAGATTGGTTTATGCAACTGACTGCTGATCCCCTTTTTGTTTAAGAAAGCACATTGTCTGGAAAGGTACATGGTGCACCACACCATGGAAATGTTCTGGTTTACAAGTCATATCTTTTCTGCTTTTCTGCCTTTTTCTGCCTTTTAGATCATTTTATACCTGGACAAGTTCCCCGAGGAAATGAAGATATCTGCAGTATGTTTTTCCCTGGCACAGCTAGAGGGTTTAATGAGGATGTGGAAATGAAAGATGACAGGAGTCACTTAGCAAATGGCAACAGATACTGCCAAGGTTCTGCCCTCCAAAGGGCTCCTCTTTTACATTTGAAAATAATTCACAAACTTCACCCCTATGTGAAATAAGTACTTGTATGACACAGTCGAAAAATCTTCAACATTATTTAATCTGCCACCTCATATGCTGTCAGTGCTGCACTTTCTGAACAATACCCAAATTCAACTTACTCGATACCAAGCCAAAGTAGCACCAACAGATGACAGTGTGATGATGTAAAAGGGTGTCATATTCCTTGTACAAAATCTTCTTGTTTGTTCATCCCAAACACTGCTCTTGCATACCTTTTTCTGCTAGATTTTTAACATCACAGAAATTTCTAACGCATGTAAATCAAAACCTATTTACTCTAAAATGTACTTCAGTTTTGTGAATTTTGCCTTTCTGAAGCACTGAGTGAACTGTATTTGTTCATAACCAATAGCAAATTGTTACAGGGAAAAAATTCAAAATATTCTCTCAGATGAATTCACCTTCAGCATCTGTTGCAAAACCAGAGTTGTTTGAGACACCATGCCTTTCTTGGGATATATTAAAAAAAATTCCTAAAGGATTAAAGGTTTTAATAAAGATTTTTAGAATGTCTAAAAAAAGACAAAAATTTTAAAATGGCTTCAAAATATTTGCTCTCCCAATACAGAGAGCCTTATACTTAAATCTGCAATAGCTTTAATTTAAGTTTATAACCAAATTTAGACTTTCAATGTTGAAATAGCTTGGAGGTTGAAATAACACCTTGCTTAGCAGTGCAACCTTCACAATAGGAATCTTTTGAGTTAATTCCACAGCATATTTCAGATATCCTGAGTATTTAAAAAAAAAAATCAGAACCATTTTTTTCTTCCTGTGAAATAGCCAAAATATTGGAGGTAAGAAAATGATACAGACAGGAAGTAGTTATTCCTCCACATTTATTCTGCACATTTGTTCGAGAAACACTCTGGACAAATATCATTTCATATCTCCAAATGAAGTGCACGTAATCCAGTATGTACTTTCAATGCAGATTCAAGAGGTATACATTTTCACTGAATTAATTACATGCATCGTGAAATTTATTTCCTGAGATTTCTTGTTAGCATTCACACAATGATTTCTACCAGCTCCACTTTTAAGTTCTATTTTTGAGTTTGCATATAAATTTACAAAAGCTGTGAGCTTGGCCTAACAGCATTAACATATATGGTGACTGCAAGAGAAGAAATGCTCAGGAGTGAAATAGAGGCAGAAATGGATACGGTCACTATTACCACCATGTGCTTTTCCAACTAGATAATGGTTCAACAGAGCAGGTTTTGCACAATGAAAGGCAGTTTCATCAAAGACATTTCCTCTGGTGAAATTACTTCAAGAAAAATAATTTTATTGGGCAAAAAAGTCAAAGCTGATGAAGTTTTATAAAAAGATGGTATAGGCTATCACACAATAGTGACAAAACTATGCAGCTAACATTTATAACAATACCAGGAACTGCTAATGAGCCTATAAATTACCTCAAAAGCGAACAGAATTAACAAAAATTTCTTTTGATTCCAAGTGATTAACATGGCTTTTCCTGTATGCCTGGCATGTTATCAAGCAAGAACTCACTTCACAGCCCAGATGATGCATTTATCTACAAGCTGGAATATAAAAAATACTGCTTCTATTAACTTCCTGCATGGAGACTTTTATTACAGATTAAAAATGGCATATATATATTTACTTAAGTTATAAACACAAATTAACTTAAAAATAAATCTAGTAATCCTGATCAACTACTGCTTTAAATGCAGACCCATGATATTTACTGTAAAGTTCTATTTAAATTTAAATGGGAAGTCCTAAAAATTATTTTCTAGAGAAAGCACCAAGTCCTCCCTTTTATTTCACTTTGTATTACTCAGGAACTAAAGAGCATTAAAAAGATAACTCAGAGCTCCTTCAACCACAAGTCTAGAGAAACTGAAATTAGGCTGAATATTTCATGAATGTTTATGCTTCAAAGCCTAAAATGTAATGGCTGTGTAACAGTGCCAAATTTTCCACAATAACTTTTTACCTGCCACTCATTACTTTCAGTATCACAGGCTGTTGACCAAGTTTTACTGAGGCATTTTCTTCAACAGAGCAACCAGGAATTCCTGCAGCAAAAGCATCTCTGTTTCATTTCATTAAATATGAATTAATTTTACCACTTCACAATAAATGAAAGTCAGCTTTAAAGGAAGTTCTCTTTTTCTGAGTTATTGGAAAAGTTGTTTGAAACTTAATGTTTGAACTCAGTGAATAACATAGAGACAGCCCAATTAAACTGCAGGCAAGTACACTTAGCCTGCTGCTAATAGCAGATCTGATTTTTCCAAAGGATTTAGTTAAAATTTCCTAGTCATTTTAAACACTTACGTTTCTTCAACTTGGAGACATAACCATTTTTTGCTCTGATTCAAGCACAAATCAGCACCATTGTTTGAAATTGGAATGTATTATGCTGGTCAGAAAAATGCACAAAGGTAAAAGTAATTTTTGATTGTGAATGCTACACACATTGGAGAGTGAGACTTGCTACAGAAAATGAGATTTACTCTCTCTCCATGAATTATCACAGAAACTTGATACCACGAAGGTATCTCAAATGTGCTTTTGAATCTCCAGATGAACATATATATCTATAGATATAGATCAGATGCAAACACAGAAACGTTATTATGAGAGAATCTGTCTCAGAACAAAGACCAGAAGAAAGATAAAGCAAAAGAAGACACATCAGCACATCTGAATTAGCTGGGGACAGGGCGGGTGGTGTAGGGGCAGTAGGATGTACAAATGGAGAGTCAGCTGCTGCTGAATTGCTGTATTTGCATTGTCCTCCAAGGGCTGTTTCCTAAATTGCTGTGCATCACTTTTTGATATACACACAATTACAAAGAAAAATCTGCCACTTTACTCCAAATTGTATTTTCGGGCAAATGCAATTGCCTTTTCCTTAATATTACATAATACCAAAAAATGCTGTTTGCAAGCAGGACTAGTCTTAAAAGTATCACGTTTACAAGGATACAATCATATATTTGATTTTATTTCCTAATTTGTTTCCATTATTTTGAGAAAGCAGCAGAGATGATTTTCAGGGTATATTTATTGAATAGCTTTTCTGCAATTGTGATTGAATGCCTATAAACATTTTACTGTTGGATTTACCATTCAATTTCATTACATAACTGGCATCCTTTAAGGCATATCCAAAACCCAGCACTACTGAAAAAAGATCTCTGAAGTTATTAAAGTTGGCTTTGAATTGCTACAGTTAAAAGTACAGTATGACTAAACCAGAGGGACTTATTATAAGGAATAAAGTGGGTAACTACATGTTGTGTCAGTATCTAGCAATATGTGAAAATATTCATAAAAGTTACTTCAGTGGAGTCAAAATTACATCAGAAACCAGACAGAACAGATGTGAACCCTTTCTGTGCATACAAAGTTGCCTTCCAGTCCTTGCCAACTTTTGGTGTGATGACACAAGCCGAGCCCAAAAGCCCTAGCAGCACCCTCTGTGAAGAGATGTGGGTACAGAAGTACTTTTGCTGTGGAATTTTTGCATTTTAGATATTTGTACTGACTTATACCAACACTGATTATTCAGCCTCAAAAACCTTCAATAAAATCAGTCCCCACAGGGCTTCTGCCAACAGCCTGGAGAAGGCTGCAAGTTCTGCAGCAGCTGCAAAAGTCAAAAGCTTTACAAATTCCATCAGTAAGATAAAAGCTGCATAAATATAAAATGTTTGTCAGTGTGTCAAAATATCAGACATGTGAGCATGAGCAGAAGTGGTTTAGAACCTAATCAGGCTATTGCTAACCAAACAAAAGCATTTAGAATTGTTTAGGCGTAGTTATATGATGAGAGCTAAAACAATTAATTTTGGGTTTATGGAAATGAAGATCTTGGCACAATATCCATACGTACACCTACCTACCAGTGGAAACTGAAGGATATGGATAACTACAGTATCAAGCACTAACCCCAAGTATTTAAAGCATTTATTTTTAGAGATTTAAATTTTAACTCCCAAAATATTGAAGGCAAACAGAAGTAGAAAAAAAAAGTAGGCTCAGATCTGAGAAAACAGAATCCAGCTACTGAAACAACAGGTTAAAACATAGAAACTACCTGTTAGAGTCAAGCTAAACAGAAGCCTTTTGAATATTTAGCTATATTTGTGTCAAGCATTCGGAAAGAGTTACAAAGGACCGTGACTTTCCTCAGCATCGATGCAATTACTTAGGGAACTGCTTTGTGTATGACTTATTTCTTTTCCCATAGCTCAGCAGACAGAACACACCATGAACAAAACACTATCTGCTTTGGGAAAAGTCAACAGCACCTGAGCCTGCTTCCTTTTAGGAGGTAAACCAGTGAGGTCCTACGACATTTTAAATCATGTTTAACCCAAACACCAGAACTACTTGAAGGCATCCCTGCTCTACTGAAACATTCTGGCCCCTACCAAGAGGCTGCTGCTGGCCCTGATTCAATCCAGAGATGAGCTGATTTGAAGAACTCAAAAACCAATTTATTTTTAAAAATGCAATCCTTTTACCCATGTTCCATACTTGAAGTGTTATGCTTTATCAGTACATGATAACCAATGTAGGAGTTGAGTGACACACGAATAAGCTGCACCCTGCCATAATTTCCCTGTGAAACCACCTATTTTCTCATCTGCTTCATGCTCTTACTTTTCCACTTCCTTTCAGCCTCCTTCATGTTTAACTTGATATGAATAAATTAATGAGGTATACTCAGTTCATTTGCTTTGCATTTTCTCTCTTGGTTACCATGGAAAAATATTCCATAACAAAATTCAGTTGGATAGAGAAATAATGTTCCTTAATAAAGCCGAGAAAGCAACTAAAGTAAGCTGGAGAAAATAAGATGGAAATCTGTCAAACCTTAAGAGAGAGAAGACTGTAAATTTGAATTCAAGTACTGAACAAAGGAGAATATGAAGACTACAAACTGAAATAAGTCAGCTCTGAAGACTTCACATGACTTAAAGAAGAGATTTTTTTTTTTTCTGAAGGGTTATCATCTCTCTCAAATCAAAAGGCAAAAAGCAAATGATAACACCACTCTTCAAAGTTCATACAAGGTCTCAGGGATATTGCTTCTTTTTCAGCTATATTACATTAATCACTCTAAATAAAGCTTTATTTTTATTATATTTGCATATAAGTATCCCTTTAGTAATACTTAGTAAATAATTATATGAAAACACATATACCAAAATAAGTCTACAGGAAAGCAGGAAACACAGTAGCAGTGCTATGCAAAAGATGATTACCTGACATAGAGGGATCTCTTCTGGCTGGTTCGCAAAGATCCTGATCCTGAGCTAATGCTACTGTTCATCATCTGCTCCCGTAAATCATGGATTTTTGCTTCAAAACGACTGTATTCTGTAACAAACACAGGCATGGCAATTAGTTTCCTGCTGAACTTCAGCAATTAAACTGAAAGAGAATCTGAAATAATTTTGATTAGACAAAGAAAATACACAAGGATATTATACTTCAAAATTCTGTGATTGTAATCTATACTTCACAGTAACTATTTTTTTCAAATTAAGTCAAGCATTTCTACTAATAACTATCAATTTCATAGTAATAAAAAGACAGATACAGATAAGTTTTAACCCATGACAGAAAGGAAACTTCGGAACATACATGTGAAATACATGTTTATAATCAAGAACTACATATTTTAAATTTAAAATGTTAAGAAATGGGAATGAAAAATGTCTGTATTTCAAAATTACTGGATTTGATTGAGATAAAGAATTTAACACCACAAGGTGGCAAATATGCAAAACATCTTCTGAAGTAAGACCATGTTCTTCTGGGAGGTCAGGAAAGGAAAAAAAATATCCAGAATTCTCACATGCATTTCAGTCTACTTGTAAAGGGCATTAGAGCTTCAAATTGGCCCCACAGAATTATGTACAATGTTAATCCTGGAAAACGGATTGTGTTCTTAAGCAGCACTCTGTACTAATAAAACTAAGCTAAATGCATTTGATTTTAGCTACAAAAGCAGGCAGGAAAACAGTAATTGCTTCTTCAGGACAAACATCCCCTGAAGTGAGGTACTTACATGCCGTCAGCATAAAATACGACCTCAGAGCAAGTAAGTTTTTCCTTCAGCTGAATAGTTTGGACTTCAGGATCAACAGATCCACTTGTAAACCCTTCCTAGTCAAAGGAAATGTTGTTCAGCCACCACCTTCCCCAGGAGAGCACGTGATGCCAGATTATAACAAGTCAACACTGGGAGAGCCAGGGCGTGTGTGCTGCAGGCAGCAGCTGGAGCGGGCAGTGAGCCGCTCTCCGAGCTGCACCCTCGCTCCCCGCGGGCACCACGCTCACTCAGGAGGAGCAGGGCTGAGAAAGGGCCCTGAAATAAAAATGCTTGAGAAAAATCTCTAAAGTAAGGTTCCTTCAACAGCCATCTGAAGACTGTGAGTGTTTTATCATAGTATGTTCTGTAGCCCTTTCTCCCCACACACTCATCATACCAATAGCATCTAGAATTAACCCTATCCAGTTTATGAGAGTATGAACAGTCTCTTCAATAACCCTAACTTTGGTCCTTTATAAACAAAAGCTGGTAGCTTTTAAGATATCTTAGTTTTTAAAATAGCACCAAGCGCCTTTTCACAAATAAAGTTTACATCAAACACTTTACTGGCACTAAATCAAACTGATGAGGTTGTTTGACAAGAGAATCAAAACCATTATTTCCACCACTACTGATGCCATCACTAATAACAAAAGAATGTAAGATAGCAGGACAGTAACCAAAGAGGAATGTGAGAAAACGACATTTTTAAGAAAGCAACATTCCTTAGGGGAAGGGCTCTGATGCAGTGAGAGAACAGCACACTCCTACTGTGTTACTGCTGCCCTGCAGGGCTTTGGGTAAGTCACCTTATTTTACTCATTTATATCCAAGAAATGATAAACCTAGAAGATTTTTGTATGCCCCTGGGTGAAAGAAAGTAAGCATGGAAAAGATCAGATAATCCAAGCGTTTTCTTGTGCTACAGCCTGTTCAATACTAAATGTCTCTGCAGCTCTTTGCAATAGCTACTGGAAAAAAATACAAATTTCTGTATCATGTGTCATTTTATTGAAGAATCAGACTTCCTCCTATGCAGTACATAGATTTAAGAGAGCTACCAGGGAGGCTATTTCCCAGTATTGCTTAACTATCCTGTATTTCACCCTCAGATTGCTGGTCTTGCAGCTTCCTGAACTAATTTAATTTTTCTCATCAGAACTCCTGGGAAGTAAGTGCTGAATGAGTGACAGGGACATCTGTAGGAGTAAGGAGGAGAATAATTTCACCATACAGGCTCCTGCCATATGAATAAAGCAAAAAAAGGAAACTAATGGGCTGGGACTGAGAAGGCTTTATGTTCGAAAAGAAGGAGTGCCAAGAAATTTCATATTTAGGAGAAGCTTAAGCACTGTGCAGTCAGAATCTGGTGAGCTCCTCAGATGCAGAGCTAGCTAAAATTTGAGTTATATTCCTCTTAACAGAAGGTTTTGGGAGTAACAGGATGGATAGAATTCTCACCGTTATTGGGTTTGGAGCTGAAAAGTACACAGGCTTTTTGGATTTCAAAAAAAGAAATCTTAGTATTGGTATAGTGGTTATGCTGGAGACAGAAAAGATGACAGCAGGACTCTTGATAGCATCAGAAAAGCAGTGTTAGTCTGATACCCAAAGGATCAGCACCTGTGCCCTCTGGACAAAGTAGCATTGATTCAACATCAGCTTCACGAATCCAAGTGTGAGCTCTGCTAATTTGTCTAGAAGAGGTTGTAATTTGTCTAGGACAGGCTATATTTCCATCTCTGTGATTAAGAAGAGTTGGATATCAAGTGGTTTTTGCATCTTCAATCTTTTACTTTCCTTCAGCTTATCATCCCTAGATTCTCACAAATGCTAGAGAACTGATTTCTTTACAATTCCTTTCTTTCTTATGTTATGCATAATAGCCATATTTAGTGTATGACAAATTTGATATTTGTTCCCCTAAATCACAGTGAACAGCACAGCAAACTTTCACTAGGCTGTGACAAAACCATACCATGCACATATAAATATGTAACTTTAAAAAAGTTTCCTCATGTGAACATTCCAGAAATTCGGAGCTGGAATGGGCACAGAGCGAGCAAGATGAAAAGGACACACTGCTTTCCTGTTCAACAGGAAATGAAGAGCTTGGCAGGGAAGGAATGCTTTTGATTTCTGTGATTTATCAGGGTAACCAAACAGAAAGGGCATAAGCTAGTTAAACAAAAAACTACAAGTGATTTTAACCCAAATGAAGCAGGCTGGTCATTGGAACTCTGTCTACAAGTATCCTTCCAATTTCCACAGCCATCTGTGGAAATCTATTTCAGAATCCACTGAGATTCTGAAATTCTGTTTTAATAAGAACTATGGTTCAAGAAACACAGACACCCACCCAAAAAGAAATTCAAAACCAAAAGAAAACCACACAATCCAACCTCTCAATCCTCATTAAGAACTTGGTCAGGCTCCAAAACAAGATGGATATGCAACAGCAGTGAATGCTGCTCAGAATCAACTTGTAAGGTCTTAATTTTAGGAAAGCTGCTGATGATCTACATCAAACAAAGGATAACAGACAGCAAAACTACCATGAAACATAATAAAATAAGACCACTTGAATAAGGGCATCTTTTCTTGACTAGAATTTTCTCAGAGTTTCCAAGAAGTTTAGAGGCAGAGAGGGAATGGTATCTACTGTCCTAACAGTGAGATCAAGGAAGCACAAGCACCTCCTGCTTCAATCCATGGCATTTATCCAACAGAACCCCACCATCACCCAGAAAAAAAGAAAAAATCCCAAAGCCTACTCAGGCTTACACATAATCAGTTGTTAAGAACAGAGGATGAATACATCTGGGCTCAAGCTTAAACTATAAAATTATACTGGATAAGCAGATGGCGCAAAACTACACTAAATCTGCTCTGTTTCATGTCTGCATGTATTCCAGCACAGCAAGAAACAAAAAGGAGGCAAGATGAGCAAATCTTGGAAGATTACTCTGATTCCTAGCTGCTAAAGTGATTTTACCGAGAAATCTGTCATATTTTCAATGTTAATATTTACTTGAACAGAAAATCAAAATTCCAGAAAGGATCTGATCACTGAAACTCTCCTGAACTGCCCATCTGGTGGGCAAGAAAAACCAGACACACAGAAAAGTGGGGAATTGTCTGTGCAGGCAGGGGAAGAGGACAACGAGGCTGCAATGAACATGCATCTGGTCTGGAACACACATTCCAGCAAATGGGGCAGGAGAGCAGAAGGCTACACAAGGGATGGGAAATTCAGCAAGCAGCACAGAAGGAACAGCGACTCAAAGAAGCCGGGATGTGCGTACAAGGAACAGATGGCAGCGCAGCTCTGAGATGCAGAGATTCTTACTTATATCGAACCCACGTAGAGCTGAAAAAGTTCACTTAAATTAAAAAAGTATGCCCCTTGCTTCCCTCTTCCCATCTGTCTATAGAAAGCTCTCTTTAGCAGGACCCATTGGATCTGTCTAAGCAGGACAATTTTATATAACTACTGATTTATATTCTTTTCTCAACTCCCAGAGTAGATTCAATTTTCCTTTTCATGGTGCCTCCAAAGAGAGAAATGGAGTCTGGTAGTCAGGATGATCACACTGATCCTGTATTGATCTTCCATTTTTCTTTTAAAATGCATGGACCACAAGACAAACATCACAAATCATTTTTGAGGAGATACTATTTTGCTGCAATGCTTGTCATTTCATATTAACATTGCCTGGGACAGACCACAATGAATTCCATATGCTGTTGGTGACTTTTATGCACTCTAATGTTTAATGAGCTTGTATCTCATTAATCACTTGAAAGACTGCCAGGGAATTTCAAAAGATTAGAAAAACTGCATTTGTATTCAGTTAAGGACACCTCCCACAGACCTTGGAAAACTCAGAAAGAGACTAGGTCCAGTCACTGCTGAGGTGAATCCACTAAAAATGTTGTTGAAGGCTTAGCAAGCATTCACAAGCAATTTTATTTAGTATATTAAAGAGTAGGAGTGAGGTTTTAAAGGATTAAAACATGTGTAAGCCGCCTTATAGTGTCCATCAGGGTTATATATAGCAAAACCCTTTTTCTAATCTTAATGGGTGCAGTTTTGAAGATACTCTAATTGGCTAATCTAGATTACTTGCAAATGAGTAGAACCAGGTACAAAACAAGTAAGAACAGAAGCCTGGAAAACCAGGGACTACACCAAAAACAGGGCAAGTTTTTTTTGAAGTTTTTTTTTTATACAAATTTTTCATTTTATGAAATCGAGATGCACTGATCTTTTGAACTACCTTTGTTTAAGAAAATGCATGTCCTCATCTAGAAAACAAGGAAAGCTCAGCCTTGATAAAAAATAGTTACTGAAAACTCAGTTTTGCACAAGCATTATTGGTTTCATGCTACCCCAGCTGGACTTCTGCAGACAGAAGATTTACAATGTATTTCAAGATTAACGCTCAAAAAACAATCTTAGCTTATACATATGAAAATAGCACCATTTCCCAGAGCTTCGTTATTCTCTTTTAAATTCCACTAGAAAACAGTACACAGATGCAGCATTGTAAACAGAAAAATCAGCCACACACTGGCCATTGAGCAGAGAGCTCTAACAAAACTTTTGTACTTCCTCCTTTTTTTTTCTTTTGAGTAATTTGTTTTCAAAACAAGAGAGAATGAAAAATACAGAGTTTCCATTAATAACACTGAAAGAATGTGTGTTAACTACCTATATGAACAATGCAGGTTCAGAAAGCAAATGCTTTACAAAAATAAATTGAAATCTTCTCTTGATGTTTTGGTTCCACCTTCTCCTAATCTTACACTGATCCACCAGATCACCTAAGAACATGAAGCTAATCTGATCACTTAAACATCTTACCACTCTTTCAGAAAAGAAATTACAATTTTATTTTTGGTATGTCAGGTGAACCCTTGGGAAACAGAAAGGGCTGGCATCCTTTTTTGTCATGACAGGCTTATCTGAATTTTGCCCTGCTTTAGGGAAAGATGAGGTGACCAGTGAACAACTGCTGGTGCCAATAGACTTGGCCTGCTGCCTTCCTCAAGGCTCTCCAAGAGCAGGCTTCACAGTTTATGTAACTGCAGCTAATGTTATCCACATCCTTAATACAGCTCAGTTCTGATCTAGCAGAGCATAACCACAATAGAAAGCTTAACCCACTAAATTATTTTCTATTCAATTTCAGTCAAATACATTTGCATATTTTTAATATAGTTGTTAACACTTAAATGCATTTAAACTATAATACAGTTATGGCAGCCCACTGACACCACATACCCTTTTGGAATGGCAAAATCTAACCTTCCAGAAATTCTGAATTTTGAGGCAACATTATTATTACATTTCAGATGACCTTTAATTTGAGTGAATGTAACAATGGATGGGAAATGTGAAACACAGAGCCCTCCAAGAACTGTAAGCCTCTGCTGTCCTATACTTCCCCCTTGCTGCTCCTCTCCTCACTACATTCCCTTCAAGCACTCAAGTTCCTGTAACCCTGTTATGCAGCATGATTAAAATTCTGACCATTCTGAACTCCCACTCCCAGGAGATACATATATATCCAAATTTCTTAGTGCTTCCTCTCATTCCTCTGCACCCACAGTACAATTCTTCCTTGCCATCCCACCTCTGCAGGAAACCCAGGGACACAGCAGTGTGGCACTGAGGTGTCTGCAGAGCCAAGGAGCAACACGAAAATTAAATGGATCAGAAGCCACTACAAATGCAAATGGCTTATCAAAACACTTTTGTGTACTGAAGCAACATCTCCTATTTTGAAATTGCTCCAGGTCACAGTGTTTCTTTTCCAGTTGAATTCACAGTATAGCAAAATCCCTTTTTATTCATGAGTGATGTTGTGAAAGGAAGTAGAAATTTGTAGTACAAATGAGGGATTAAGGAAAAGCTTCCAAATAAAAGTGAAAATGAGAACAAGATCCTGACTTCCCAACCACATTTCTACAGGATAATTCCTGTTTCACACACTCTTGCTCATCTCCTGCTACAGATCCCTCTGCAGCATCCAGCCCCAACAGGTCCAAACCCACTGATCTGTGCAACAAGGGAGACTCTGTCACGCACACTCCCACAGCATGGATGTACCACAGGATGCACCAGTACAGCCCAACAGGTGACCAGTTTCCAACACCAGCTCCTGGCAAGTTGCAAGGTAAAGCCTGGAGCCTACAAGGTGAGAGCCTCAGGTCAGGTGAGTACACTTGTGGTGCCTGATGCATGACCACTTCTGTAAATAGCAGAACACACTCACATTCCATGTTTGGCTTTTACCTGTCCCTAAAAGTGCTGGCAGGTTGCTGGAATTTAATTCAGTGGAGTAGAAAAACTTTATAAGGCATCCCTCAAACTTACTGAACACTCCTGAAACTAAAGGAATGCCCGGAAGGACATTTTAAAGAATGCAATTACATTGGTTTTCACCCAATTCCATAACCAAGGAACACTGTGGAGATTTAAGGGAAAGAAAAGTCAGTGGTTACATAACTTGAGCTCAAATTCAATAAAAGCAATTTCATTCAGCCATAATAGCCTACCCCAAACTCAGTAATTAGAATTTAGTTACCATGGATTTGAAGAGAGAGATATGGAAAATTCAAGCTTTTGCAGGAGAAGAGTTTTCCGGTGATTCATTTTTCTACAGCCTAAGTCAGGCTTTCCTATGAGAGAACTGCTAGCAAAAATCCTCTTTTCCCAAAAATAGGAGGAGAAAGACAAATGGGAAACTTATGATGGGAAAATAGGAAATGTGATAGGATGTAAAAACATAAATTAGCATTCCCCACCACATCTATGAACATACAAAATGTCATATACAATTACAGGGAGTGAAGTGAGCCTGTCCCAAGTGTCTTCCAAATGCTCCTATCATACTGAATCTCTTTATTCAGTTATAATGAACCCTGATGGATGTCTAGAATCTCCTTGATCTGTCCTAGCTGTCAGCATCCTTTACAAAATCCTGCTGGATTCATAAATAAAATACATATGCAATACAAGCAGTTATAACTGATGCTCTCCATCTTTATGAAGATATTTGAGAAACACCAATAATGAACAACTTTATGAATATTTTAATACTTATTAACCTGTTTTCAAGTGGCAGAAACAAAAAATGAGGATAATTATAAAAAACACACACACATATATATACACATAAAAAGTTTACCATTTAAATGAATCTAGTGAGGAGAAAAGACTACCATGTGAAGCTATCATTTAGCAAATATGAAGATGACCAAAGAACACACAGACTTTTATCAAGTACACTCAATCACACAGATGGTATTTTCTATTCGGAAAGTCAAATTGCAAATGGATTGCTTTTCTATGCTAACAAAGGGTAACCTTTAAGGAAATAATCTCTTCACTAATCTCTAAGATATAAACAATGGTCATCTGATTCAATTTACCTCCCACACCAGACCTCACAAAACTGACAGCTGGACTTCCATTCAAACTTACTTTATGAGGAGTAAGAATAAGGCAGAGATGTCAGACACCAGAACTGCAGCTCTCTGAGGTAGGTTGGCCATCAGTCCATTCATACTTTGCCTCCAAAGTACAATGGATCTCAATTTTCTAATTACACTTTCCTTCAAGGCATACCTCAGAAGGGTAGTGAGCCCTACTGTGATTCTAACATCTTCACTCCAAAGGGAGATTTTAAGCACTGTTTCAGAAGGAAAGATGCTCAAATGCAGACCAAGTATCTTCGGGGGGGGTTGCTTTGATTAATTTGTCAGATGTCTGTCCATAATATCGGGTAAAATTTCACCTGAAAATTTCATGCATCTTCTCAAATGGGCCACATAAATCTTTAAGAACTGAATTCTCAACAGAGCTCAGCTGCACAGTCTTGTCCAGAATGCTTCAGTAGCCACGAAGGAATAAGTACAGCTCTAGCCTTGAAATCTACCAGTGACAGTCACTGAGTAATTTCTAAGAGCAGTTTGTGTTGCTCTGGGCAAATCTCTGTGCAATGATTCAAAACCTCAGCAGTCAGTCAAGTACCTCAATACACACTGCAAGAAAATAAATTATCTACTTGGACAAATGGTAATGAAGAAAGCTGTTATTTCCAATTCAGAAATAGCAGAAACCATCTAAAATGTTTAGTTCTCTTCTTCTAAAAGGTTCTGACTTTCAAAGTCTGACAGGATTCTTTTCATCTTAAAGCCTGAATCCTAGAAAGAAGGGACTGAAAAACTGCTGGTTTTGTCTGAAGTCTGCATATATCTTATCTGCATATATATCTTATCTGCATATACAGGGCAAGGGAAACAAAGTGTTTGAGTCCTAGCACATATTCTACACCAGAGAAACATTTGTTCTTCCCCGAGGAGCCACACCTCACCATGCCTTTCTGGCAGGAGAAACAGTGACCATAAATGCCCTCTTTGAACAAAAAAAGTGGTCAGGTGCTCAAAAGGACAACTCAGAGACAAATAACAGCATACATTTTATTTCTCAATAAGGTGAGAAGCCCCTACCCAAGAAGTAAGAAGGTGCAACAATTTGACCACCCATGACAACAATGAAGATCCAAGCAGAAGATAGACCAAATGTGTATCAATGGAAAAATTTGACAATTCTGACATAAAGCCAAAGCAAATATTTCAGAACCATTCCTGCCCTTACTATTTCTTTTAAAAGGCAGCCTCAGAGTGAGCATTTTTAGAAAATGAATCCTGGAACACAGCAATGTACAGATGGAACATGTGACCAAGATACAGCCTCCTGAGGTAATTATCCTGAGATAATGCAGGCATTGGCAACATGGGCTGGCTACAGGGATTTGAACAGGAAGCAGAAAACCCAATCCTTTGGCCTTATTATGAACAGACTTCCTAGGTCAGGGGAGAGATGTGAGAGATGCAGGTGATGGGGAATGTGAAAGATAATGCTTCAAACATCTGAGGAGGCATAGAAGATAGCTCTTCTATAAAAGAAACATTACAGAAAAGAAGAAATAAGGAATGATTAGAAGTGTGCTGCTATCAGCACCTAACAGATGAAGGCAGCAGTCCTGCTCCATGTCCTGATGGACACCTACACTTAACCCTTGACAGTACTGCTAAAGGAAAGTTTCAAACAAACACGTCTCTGCAAGGAAGAATCAGTGCTGGGCCAACCAATTTAGAAAAATTGGAAAAATTTGCTGATCATCACAGTTCATAAAACAACAAATACGTCTTAGCATAAATAACACAAATAACAGATGAGTTTACCAACTCAAGATAAGCATTGCATTTTAGACTAATTATTAAGTCTTTTAAGTCTCAAACAGACAAAGGCATTTGAAATGTACTGCAGAAATATAAGAGGACAAATATGTGTATTGATGATATAGTGTTCTGCAGAACACACAATGATGGTTAAACAGCATCAGCTGTAGTCTAATCTGGACCAGAAGAAACCGCTGGATAAATAGAAATAACAGCTCAGTGTGAAACCAAGGAATGAAAACCTGATGGCCTCCTTAGGTCACCTGAATCAACACAACAATAAAGGAATTAGTCTTCCGTCTTCCTACTACTAAAGCATACAAAACCACCATATTAAAGAATGAAGACAAGTGGAAATACAAAAGAACAGGGTATTTCCGTTCAGTTCTGGATTTACTAGATGAATTTTCATTCTGACAGTGGCAACATTTGCTGAGGAAACAAACTCTGAAATGGTGAAAGCAAGAAATGCAGCAAGCCATGGCAGCAACACTTGCAGACATTCCAATTTGTTCACTTGCAATTATGCTGACATCTATGTGACAATACCATTATGTTATTTGTTTCAGAAGAGGGGTTTGGTGGAAAGACACTGTAGATCACCTTTTTCTGAGTTTCAGATTGTACAAGAGAACTTGAATGTATAAAGGAACCCTTACCTTCTGGACGGTACTGAGCTACAATAGTCACTGCTTGGCCTGCATTCTTCAGGGCTGCTGCTGCCTGCTCATGGGTTGCTGCTTTTAGATCTACTCCATTTACCTAGAGGCAATACAAAAAAGCTCTTTATCAAAATTACTCCTTGTATTCATCACCACAGAACACACACCTGTGGAAAAAAATTAACTGGATACAAACTAGTTTCCATGCCATGTGTACTTCCCCTGTTCCCAAGACTGCTCCTGAAATAAAAAGTCAATAAAATCCTCTCTCACATATGCCACTCTTAAGAATTACTGAGGCTATCATAATATATCACTCAGAGAATGGTCAATTTTCTTCCTGTTTAAGAGTGTTTTCTTTCTTTTTAAGGAGAAATAGAAAACGTCACTTTTTGCAATGTTTCAGGGACCTTCGTAGGCAAATAATGCCCACAGACCACGCTGTCATCACACTCAGTGACAGACAACACCCTTTGTGAATCTGGCATTGTTTTCAATGCAGATTTTAAAACAGTATGACAAAAAAACTGAAGAAGAAATGTGTATTCCACATTTTAGACCACAAGCTGTTTCCATAGTTCAAACTAAAATAAAGATGTGCTTTAACATCAGTTTTACTAAAAGCTGTTAAAAGGACATAATTCTTCTCAAATAACTTCCAAAATATAACATAATTGCCCAAAGAAATGATTCTCCATAAATTAAGTAATTTTACAAGGAAACACAAAATATTTACAACCTTCAATACTAATATAGAAAAAGCCCTTAGAGAGGTATGAGATGGATCTTTTTAGGACTAATAGGAGGTTCAGCAGCTACTCCAGGAAGTAAAGATCCAGTTTTAGATACTCTCAGTCTCATTAGAAGGGTTATTTCTGAAACCTGTATTCTTTCAACTCAGACACACACAGCCCTCAGCTACAAGACTAAGACAAGTTACTGTCTTCATTGAATGTCTCAGAGGGAAGTGCTATTTTAATCAGGTTATAGATGAGAAACTGAGGCAGACTAAAGTCCTCAAAGATATTTTGGAAATATATTGGAATCTGTCCCATTATCTCTAACTTAGCTCAGTTACTAACATTTTTTCTACATCATTAATTGGCACTAATATGCAGGGAGGGTGAAACTTTTGTTGCTGTTTAAATAAAAGAAACAAAGAATCCTACAGAAATGATACGATCTCCTTTCCTAAGCTCTCCACTCAGGTCAGCTGGCCCTCCTGCAAGGATGAAAGAGATGAAAATTCCTTCTCCATCTTCTCCTCCAACAATGTTGAAACCAAGACCTGTTGATCCTCGATGTAGGACAACCTTTCTTGGCTCCCTGAAGGAAAAGAAAGGAATATGAAATCTCGGTCACTAGAAGTAAAAGTAAAATAAACAATTAGAAAAGCTTCTAGATGCAAAACACAATCCCTTTGCAGTTGTTAGGTGAACTGAACAAATCTCTAGTATGTATAAATAAATAAATTACTGTTTTGCTACAATCCAATTCAGCATTGTCATTACTTAATATTTTCCATATTGTTCAAGAACATTAGGTTGTGATATGCTCAAATACATTTTCAATTTCAGCAAAGCAATTGAAGAAGTTAAACTAAATCAAGTTGTTGCACTCTTTTTCATGAGATCCTCTCCTAACTTGAATGAGGGGAGGAAAAAAGAAATATTGGTAAGGCCAGTCAAATTCTAATGCAGAAAGACTCCTTCCAAAAATCTATTGTCTGTTACTTGATTTAAGTAAAGCATAAATGATCTCAGAAAAAGACACTTCTAATAAAGCAGAGAAACTGTGCACTGCATTTCAAAAATCACTAGAGAGCACTAAAGAACAATTAATGGACATTAAGTATTTGGAGGCATTAATTATTAATTTACAGGATAAAGTAAGAAGCTGGGGTTTTTTTTCCAAAACAAAAAGTATCATATAGTCCAACCTTTAAAAACAATCTAAACATGTTCTGAATAGCCCTTGTATTTCAGAAGAAATCTAAAACCAGCCTTTTACGATATTTTTAAAAGAAAGCAATAAAACCATAATGATATCAATAGGACAGAATCATTTTGGCTTATACGTCTACCTAACTCTAAGTTAAAAATCAGTACAAAGAATTATCCTACCTTCCACTACACTAAAATCAATTCTCCAATTTATTATGTCACTTAGGTTTCAATCCTGGGTGGACCCTGCCTCGGAATCTGAGTGACATTATCCGTATCAGATGATGGTGTGACACAGAATTCAGCAACAGCACACTGAAAGTGCAGTATTACATCCCTATACTTGCAGAACAGAAGGGCAACAAAATTACAAGAGCTTCCCTTTATCAGAATGATGAACAAAAGATTAATGCAATCTACTGAATCAGTGAAGGAATGAAAGGTCTGTTAATGGGAGAGGATTAAGAGCTGCCCAGCCTTTCAGGACTTAGAATCCATCAAAACAAACTCTTGTCTGTGGGGGCAGGGAGGACACAAACACTGCTTGCTTTAAAATAAGAAAGGCTCTGGTCTGCTCATACTACCACCCTAAAAATCTCTGTCAAAGCATTTCCAGGGCTTTCTGCTTTAAATGCTATTCCTGCACTGATAAATAAAGTGTGTGTGTATATATACATATAAATATACCTAGATTTATCCTTACAACAATGTTAACAAGAATTAAACAACTAATATCTACTTCTTGAAATAAAATATAGCATTCACTAGTATTTTGCCCACTAACACATCTTGGAGCTTCCCTGGTGAAGCAATTTGACACTTATTAAGTTTGATTATTCATTACCTGGTAATCTCATCGTCCCCAAGCATTCCCTTGGGAACTGGTGAATACCGGCCTGGTGATGCTGGGGGCAGGGACTGGCCCAGGTAGGCAGATGGAGTGATATGGTTATCCACTGGAGGAGAATAAGCTTCACAGAGGGGGAAGGAAAACAATAAAGACATCAGGATAATACAGAAAAAGAGCTGGAGGAACTGACACAAAGGAGTGACCTCTTTTAAAAACAATTTATAGCAGTTTAAATGATACATTATAAATATCACAGCTCTAGGAGAGTGTGTTAAATCTGTACATTCCCTGGTCTCCTCACTAAGTCAGGAAGCAAATTTTTCAGTTTCATTGTGTCTAAAATAAAACTTTTTTAGAAACAGTTACTGTGGATAGTGGAAGCCCATGGGAACAGTCTTTAGATTTATCTGTTTTAAAGCTGTTTTTAACTTGACTGAAGCAAAGTTTTAACTGAAGCACAGCACACATACCAGAAGAAATTTAGCATCCTAATGATTACAATTGATGGAAAATATTCTACAACACCAGGAGAATTGTTCCAATAAATAATTAAGAAGGTGCATGATACTTCCAAGTTAGGCACATCAATTTTAAGTGCTCATTAAGGCACAGTCAGACCCACTGTTTGCTATTACAAAGCATGTTCTACAATTGGAAATGTTTTTTTTTTCCTGATGCATGTGCTTCAAACTTTGAGGCTTAAACATGAAGGGTGGGGACTCTTTACAGATTCAGCATTATTAACATTGCCAGACTCTTGCCTTTACTTGCTGTATCTGATGGGGTAGCTGACCTTTGAGGATTTACACTAAACCCAAAGCTCTTTAACTGAACATACATGACACAGATTCCTGAAGCAATCTGCATGTTCTCCTTTTGTATTTTCCTTTTCAAACCATTATCAAAAGGTTTGGATCATACACAAACTTATCAAGAGTATTCTTGATATACATATATACATGATATATTTGCTAAACCACCCAGTCTGGGCTGGATTGTGCCTGTATTGTTCTGGATTCCTAGTAAAGATGTGTTCAGTAAATTCTTCATAGGGCATATGCATCAGGTCAATACTGTCAGCATTTCAGCAAGCATTAAAATCCACTATGAACAGCTTCAGCAGTGTAAAAGCACTGGCTGATAAAGGAATTGTGCTATTCAGACACACCAGCCCTAAGCTGCATGAGACTATGCAGAACTCCTGGAATTCATAATTCTGGATACACAAGAGGCTTCAGCAAAATTCAGAGCTGAAGTGCAAGAGATACCTGGTACCCTCCTACAACAAAGACAGAAAGAATTCCCTCACGTTGCTTGGCTTCATGAGGTCTAAAGCAAAGAGAATGCTGCTTTTGTTAAAGCCAAATGATTGACATAGGTATTCATATTAGAGAATTCCCTAAAAATTAGGGGCTGTTCAACATATGAGATTCCCAGTACAGTTTTCTGGAACAGCAGTAACACACACATTACACCTTCATCCTTGCACTCCCTGCAAGGATTTTATAGATCCCACTTCCTTCTGTCTGTCCCAGTACAATACATAGTTTCTGTGCACTGGTAAGAGATTTGGACACCTAACTGTCAATTTCAAAACTTGGAGTCTTTTTAGTCACATTACAATTTTAGCAACATGTTCACAAATGATTACCAAACTACATTGCAATATTTGCTTTTCAGTTAAAAAAAAAATATTTAATACAACATTATTATTGCCATGTCATTTTACACATTTTTTGCTTAAAACAAAACGACACAAATTCAGTTATTTTCTTTTTTCTCAGAAGATTTTAAGGCAAAAGCACAAAAAATTAAATGCCAGACATTATGAGCTCTTTTCCAACTAATCAAAAAACCTTAACAACTGTTGTACAGTATAGCAGCTCTGTACATTCTGTTCCTGCACTAAATTATCTCATTCCACAAAATGAATTTGAAATTGCTTTTCACAAGCCAATGGTAGTCATAATGATGCATATTTTATAGGAAGTAATTAGATACAAATTCTATATTCATTGACTTACAGTTCTAAGTACTTGTTTGATTTTCAAGTTCCTGAAGCTTTTAACTGCACTGTGTTCAGAAACATACACACCACCTATTACATGACCTTATTTTTTATATTTTTCATCCTTTCACCATGTGACTAAAATTCAGCTCTCAATCAATATAACAGTTTATTATTTCAGACCTGTGGACTGTTCCACAACAGCACTGACTGCATCCTTTACACAGTTTTACATGTGCTACTTGCTTGAACAGTCTGGTCCTTTCTCAAGGCTGGTGCTCTCCGTGCTATGAAAGTCAAGCTGTACCAAGGCACAAAGAGGCTGCTCTCCGAGGAGCTCCTGCACAAAACCATGTCTGCATCTCTCCTGAAACTGTTTCAGATGGAAATTACAGCTGAAGCATATTCATGAGCAACATGACAGAAATAAAAGGCAAGCCATCACTTTTTGAATCCTAAATGAGGTCTAAACTTCTATTTCCAGGTAAATATTATTACTGATGGAATTGATAAAGGAACTGTCTTGTGGATGAACAGAAGACTGCATGCATAAAATCAACTTGCTTTGACAGGAAAAGTCAGGCTCTTAAGAAGAAATTCTATTTCCAAATCCACCCTCTGCTTTACAAAAGACAGCTCTAGACAAAAAGAAAAAATGGAATTTCCTATTATTTTCCTATCATTCATAAACTGAGAACACCAATCACAAGTATAATCTCTAAAATGGGCAATAAAATTAAAACTTTATTGTCTTTTACTTATTACATATTCTTCTCTTCCTGTACTTAGGCCATTTAAGAAATGATAAGGCATTCATGTCTACTGAAGAAACTGATTATTCCCTAATTTCCAGTATTTTATTTCTCAGTACAGTTCCTAAATGCAGGCTGTTGGCTCTGTATTTTAAATCCTCATCAACAGGGCAAGTGAGGCAACTCTATAACTAAACAAGTTCCAGAGGGAAAATCCTAAAGACAAATCAAATTCTGAATCTAGGCTTTTGAATTAACTACCATGTCCACACAAGTTAGCAGTGAGCAATCTACTGCATGTTCTGCACAGTACCAAGCACTGTGCACTGTGCTTTTAGATATTTCTGATAAAATAAGAATTAAAACAAAGAAACACCACACACAAACAGAAATAAAATAAGCAAACAAAAATCCCTTCCAAGTGGGTTCTGTACGTGAGCAGTTCACATATAAACTCAGGTAGCAGAGTTTCTGCCTTAACATCATTTCTAATTGACATGTTCACAGGGAGCTTCTGTGCACGTCTTATTTCTCCTTTATGGTAGGACTGAACTCTTAAGAACTTGGCTAAAAGGATTCTCACGGACAGAAATAGGAAGGAGGATTGCAAATACATGTCTCAGAACAGCTGCAGATGAGCAGGTGAAGAAAGAGGCCTGGTAACTCTTTCAACACTGAGTTACAATCCAGGTGATCCTAGAAAAGACCTCTTCAATATCTGCCATCTGGTAAAAGCACTTCAGAATCCCCAACATAAAGCTCTAGAGACCTGTACTGCTCTGCTAAATGCTGTATAAAATACTACATATAAGGTGCCACCATTTTTTGGAAAGAATTCTATCTAACTGAGCAGCTTATTGCAGAAAGCAGAGTCTTTCTGGTTGCAAAGTTACCATATCATTTATAAAGCAGAATCAGCCTTTGAAGAGATTGATGTGTCCCTTTGAGATTTCTATTGTAAAGGTGCAAATGCTGAGGTACTGGAAAAGCTTTTGTTCTGCCCTGTATTAGAAAAATAGCATTTAGCAGCTCAGACACGCACAGTTTTTTCCATAAGTGAAAGACTGAGGAAAAGAAACTGATTTCCTGGAACTAAATCATTAAACACCTCAGTAAGACCTTTAGGTCTGCTTTGGGTTCATAATTGCAGCAGTAGGTTCAGTCTCTGCACCAGCTGCAGTAACAGCCAGCTGCACTTTGATCAACAGAGACACGAGCTCATGGAGCCTTTCCTGTTGTAAGGAAAAGAAACAGACTGAAGTTTCATCAAAGAACCCAGCACCTTGCAGAGCAATGTTCTTTGGTCTACCAGAAACAGTGAAAAACAGAGTATCTTCAGATAGAGAACTCAATGGAACTGTAACTAAATGAAATAAAACAGAAAATCTACTCAAATGTACAGACAGCCCACAAACCTTGTCAAGGGTCACTAAAGGACACAAACAGACAAGATGCCTGGAATCTGAGAGAAAGTTTCATGATTTTTTTTAGAATTCTTGAGTAGGAGGAGAAAGGTTCCCAGAAGCAGCTCTGGAGCCTGAGGTACATGACAAGGTCAGGAGCCTGGCTTTTCTCCTCTCAGTAAAAGGAGAGAAGTGACATTTCCCACAAAGGATGGGATACTGGGCCGCACAGAATGCCACCAAATCACCATTAGAGGGAGAGCAAACAGAGAGAAACTCTGGAGGGAGGATGGTAACAGGACTAAAGGCACCTACCATGTGTGACCAGGCCATTTACCTCTGGTAATGCATGTGACACTAACTCATACTGAGTGAGAAATTCAGGACTCATGGCTAGATGGCAGAGGACATCTTCATGGCAGTTCTGTGGGATTACCCTTGACAGAACTTTCCTGATGTGTCCAGTCAATGGACAGGGTGAGAAGGTATTCTTGGAGATGTCACTGCCTCTCTTAGGGCTCCATGTTATGATGCAATTACCTGCAATGAACTGAGCCTCCAGTTCATCCACCATTTGAGAGAAATTACATCTCTGCGTAACAAGAGGTCCAACAACCAACAAGCCACCTTTGCCACTGTCACTGATTTGCCAGCACTGGACAAATCATCAGGAATCAGCTCCTTCTCTACCTTCCTTCGCTCAAACTTTCTACAGGTTTTGCCTTTGTCTCCACAAAAGATTAACAAAGTAAATATTGCAATAATTGAGTCAAGGTGCAGTAGTAAGAGATGAGATGCTTCAATGTTTGTCACATCCCAATCCACAGCAGTGTAACTGCATTACTGCAACGCTACCAGGAACACTACATAAACATCAGATTTCTCTGTTCCAAAAAATATGAATTCCATGTGAAATATATGAAACCACCAGTTATATGGAGAGAGACCAGGAAGTCTCTTCCACGGAAACAGTGAGAAGAGAAAGGTTATTGAACAAACTAGATACAGTAAGGGAAATGGCTGCTCTCTAATATATATGAGTAGAAAACTGGAGAAGAATCAGTGGAGGCTGAAAATTAGATATGTCAAAGAATGGAGCCTTCAAGAGCATCCTTCTAATAACACAGTGGAGATAAAACCTAATTAGCTCCAAATTGTAATTCAATAAGCTTACAAATAGATCTTAAGATACTCTAACTATTGCCAGCAAATAATGGGCTTATAAGGTAAGGTCTTTGTTGTGCTGCACTTTTGTTTGTTGTTCTTTACATACTGTTTTCAATTACATCTTTCAGTCCCAAAGCGCTCCTTTTTTTTATATGAAGTAGTACCTAAACAGGTCAGTGTTTAGGTACTACGTATCAATTGCACATACCTAACAGCAGGAAAGAAACCAATACCTAAAATAACTCTCCCCTGGAACCATTCCAATTGACAATATGAGCAGAATTGCTGATCCAGAAAAGTCAGTCTTTTCAGTCTTAGAAAGATACAGTTATGATCATTCCTTTCTCCAACCACTAAATGATAATAACCCTCTTGAGGTATACTTGGCTCAAATATTTCTTTAGATTGTAGTTCAGCCCTGAACTTTCTGGATTTGTATCTTTGCCTTTGAAAATGCTCTTGTCAATAGTACCCTTATGTCAACAAGAAATTCTTATAACTACTTTTAATACAGTGTTCACTGGTTTTCCATTCAAATTGTCAATAATCATGTCAAAACTGAAGTCAGATTTCAAATAAGTTAAGGTGGAATTTTCTAAGACATTCACAGGCAGGCACCAGAGCAAGAACTTCCCAGTTCAGTTTATTCAAGTCTATGCAAGTTGAAGAAAAATGAGAAAAACTGGAAAAACATCACAGCATAACCAACCTCTTTAGTTTACAGGACACTGAACGCACTCACAGTGCACTGCTTTCTACTCTTCACACCCCCAAGAGCATGAGGCACTTGTTCTCTCCCCTTGTACTCATCAGCAGGTGATGAGTAACACTGAGGCTCTAGGACTGGGCCATGACAGCCACAAAAACACACCTGGAGCCCCACTGCTGCTGTCAGTCAGTATACAACTATAGGATGTTCTTCTGTATATCATTTTCCTCATTAAACAACTCATATCACATTTTTGCCTCATATAATTTTTAAAACCTTGCAACAGTTAAAATACTAAAAATGAAATATGTTAAAGCCTTAAAGGGAAAATTAATTAAATCGGAAAGATAAGATGAACTTACAGTTTGTGATGTCAGGAGGGGCATAACTGTCATTCATGAACATGCTGGTGGGCTTTGCAACCTTCAGATAAACAAAGTCAGATGTGTTTTTTAAGGCAGTCACTGCTTCTTCATGAGTAACTTCTTCTAAGCAAACACTGTTGACCTTAAGAGAAAAACAAACATTCTTAACCCAGAAAAATGTACTGTTCTCATAGGACACTCACTGAAGGCTGTTGGAACACTGCCATTGAGAGTCTTTATTAGGATTTACGTGCCACAGACATAACTGGTTACATAAAATTATATAAGAGATATTTGTTAAGTGTGAGAAAGACAAGTATTCCTATGAAAGATTATAATAAACTGTATTGACCACAATGTTGTAAAGAAGGCACACCTGACTTTGGGGACCTAATGGGACAAATAGGGCACTCAAAATGTTGTAAGAGTGCACACTTACACTCTACTGACAGCATTACATAGAGAGAAGTTTCTTCTAAAAAGAATAAATCCCACATCAACTTGTCAAGACATAATTATGTAACACCAAGACCTCAGTTCTATTATTTAAAAAAAAGCAGGATTCTTCACATAAAGGGATAATTCCAGTATTCCTTATGTGCCCTCACATTTCTCCATCTCTGTTTTAAGTGACAAAATTATCCAAAAAGTCTTTTTACAGATGGCAAACTCTGCACTAAACATTTAGAGTTAGTTTTTACTGTTAGAAGAGCAGTAGAACACATGTTCTGCTGTTTTTTAGTGTGAGTACAGATGTACCCAGAGCTCTTACAGCAGCAAATACTGCTAGAGGAAGGAGTGTGGAGCAATGAACCTTACAAGAGTTAACAATTCAGAAATACAGAAATTTCTGGCTGCAACTCTCATTTTTCTATCTGGATAAAATATTTGTGGATTGAATTGAAGAAAGTTGAAAGTTATTTTTACTTTGTGCATAGAAAAATTCAACTTTGAAACTATTTTAAGCTTCTAAAAAAATAAGAGCGCCATTCAGCAGCATTACAAAAACTGAAATGCAATATAAGCACCAGTTTTACTACAGGCTGGCTAAAGCCTAGCCAACCACCAGTACAATGATTTCCATGCCACTCTTCTCTTCTGAGAAGAGAAACAATCCTATTGTATGTTTGTTTACAATTCTGTCACTCAGATCCCAGAAAAATAACAGCAAGCATCAGAAATAAACATGCTGATTCATACAGGTTTTTTATGGAACATTGGGCTGAGGAATAGATCTCAGATTTCCTGATGAGATGGTGTTGAATGATGCAGATTTAATTTTATCACTGATTTCCAAGCAGCTTAACCACAAATTGAATCATGCCCCTATTGAGCCTGAAAGTGAATGACCATTAAAAAAATGCAGCTCTTACTTACAGCTAAAAGTTTGTCTCCAATCTGAAGTTTGCCATCTTTATGTGCTGCCCCACCTTCGATGATTTTGGTTACATAAATGCTGTTGTCCCCAGGTATATGCTGATTTCCTACACCACCAGCAATACTGAAGCCAAGACCTGCTTAAAGATAAAGGCATTACTCAAGAAACCACTTTTGCATTCATTGGATTTAAATTATTACATAAATAATAACACTGCTTGTATGACACAAATAATATCAGGGTCTGGCTGAAGTAATTCTAAAGCCTTTCCAAGTGAACTCCATAATTTTCTAGAAAATAAAGCTCTAGAAAAGACGTAACATGTACACAAATTCTGAAAACCAAAAGCTAGATCATTTACTTCATGCTTTGTGAAGAAAGGAAGTGTGGGCAGAGCAGAACTATAAACATCACGATGCTATAGTAGCTATATATTTAGAGACATATTGCCCAGTAATTACTTTCCCTAAATTAATCTCTCAAACACCCTTACTAGGTAATCCAATGAAGTATTTTACTCCAACTCTAATGTACTTAAAAATTACTAGATACAATCAGAAACGTTTTTATCATTTAAGAGAAAACTCTGCATTCTACAAGAACAGTTTCAATTTTATCCTTCTTACGAAACAGAAACTTTGTGTTTCCAACATACCTTTGGGGCCTTTCACGAGTTTGATCTCCACTATTTTTTCTGTGACTGGTTTTCTTCTTTTGACGTACAATCGCACAATCGATCCCGCTTCTTTCAGCGCCTCCACTGCTTTGCTGTGTGTCACATCCCGAACATCCACCTCGTTTACTCGCAGGATACAATCGTTCACCCTGGAGACAGCAACAGTCATGCTCAGCTGCTGTGTTACAGCACAGTGCACACATTAGGAGCCTAATATTTTATCTATAGTACAATAACATACATGTTAACGCATTAAAATACAGAGGTTTATCTCCAAAATTTTACTCATTCAAGGCAATGATCTAAAATTAATTATTAGTGCTTAAAAATAAATCAAGAATCACTAGAAAACTTTTAAGAGGAACATTTAATTCACAGCTGAAGAGGGCATCTTATTATATGTACCTCATTTTGACAGTGTTTTGAACAGATGTCTGTAAAAATTATCTTTTGTTTACAGATATAAAACAGAATTTTAAAAATCAAAACCTAAAAGGCACACAATGAAAACACACTACTTTTAAGCCATGATATGAACAAGTCAATCTTGCTTTTCACAAGCGGTTTAAGTGCTGGCCTTCCAGTCCATTTAACATGTTGCTGCAGTAACAGTGAGCCCTCATTACACTGAGTGCAATGCCAGGCCCACCTGTCACCGTGTCCTGCCAGATGCACCTCTGACAATGGCCAACGAGCTAAAATGAAGCCTTGAAATAAGCTCATTAGGACTAAAGCCCATAATACATCAGGTATTTGCACATGAAATTATGGGGCAAGTTCTTGGCAAAACAAGAGAGAATAAAAATAGTCCTACAATCAATGTGGATGGGTGTCCTTGAAAAATTAAGACACTGAATTATTACCAAGGCTAAAAAAGGGTTGTTAATCAACTCAGCTACCTTGTGGATCAGAAAATCCACACATGGATAATCAAGAGTTACCTATCCTACCTGTCTAAGCTTTTTCTTGAATTAAGAACTATGAAACATATGGCATAATAAATTTATACCACAGAATAGAAAAGGTTCACTTAATTTCCTAAACTGCAGATATTATTAGTTTGGGAGACACATATTGACTCACTCAAACATTCTTCATTATTTAAGGAACACTTCTGTAAGGAAGACCTATTTAACATTTAATGCAGGAGGATAAAACTATTAAAAGTAACAGAAAATTTTCTATCCACTTCTTAAAATACAATAACAACACTTAGTAACCCAACATAGAAATTCATCGTACCGTAATCTTCCATCCTGTGCAGCTGCACCCCCGGCTATAATTTTTGTAATGAAAATACTTGCATCATCCCCAATATGTGGGTTGTCTGTACCACCTGCAATGCTAAAGCCAAGTCCTGAATTTCCCTAAAGATAGAGGGGGGAAAAAATTACATATTTATTTTTTGGGGAAAAGGTATTCTGGTGTATTTGATACTCTATAGAACCAAATCTACATAATTTTCATTGATAACAAAAACATTTAAAGTTTAAGTGGTATGCTACATATATAATTTACTTCTATGAAAATAAGTATAATTACATCTTACATACATGTGAGCAGAACTTAAGTCATAGTATAACCATAAGACAAGTATTTGCTCCTCATTAAATTATTAGTAACACATTATTTTTCCCAGAGAAAAGCCTTTATATAGCTTGTGTCCCACCTCTAATATATTCCCACAGATGCACATTCAGACCGACATTTTTCTCTTCAAGGACTGCTTGCCCTTACCATCAACTGCAAGACCTCTTCAACCTCTCAGTAACCACCAGAACTGCACAGGTATTAGATACAATAATTTCTTTCTGTCTTTTTGTTAACAGTGCACCTCAAGTGAACTGAGCTAGATCTCAACGTAGAAAACCTAACAAAGAAATACATGTGACAAGGTGTCACTTGTAATCTCAATATAAAACTTAATGGCATATAAGTAAAAGCCTATGGAAAAAAATAGTCATACAGGAGATTAAACCAGAATCTGTGTTGTTAGTCTCTACAAGTCTAGGTAGCAACATTAAATGCAGGATGCCTTAGAGGTTTGGATTGCTATTTTTCATATTAAGGTATCATCAATCCCATTTCAGACAAAGTACAGAGGACATTTAGCATGTTACCCTTTCCAGAGTAATTTCTTCATACTCGTAATCTGCATCCGTGCCATTGACCTATTAAAAAAAGAAGTGACACTTACAGAGAATCCCACACTTTACACAACCCAGTCTCTTGGCTGGCAGCTCACTCCCATCAAATCTCAGCTGATTTGCAGTGACCACTGGGCTCAGAGGAGACGTGTGATTTTCACACCACTCAGTATTTATAAATCAGACAATCTTTTTGTACAAGTTTCAAAGTTGCCTGTTCAGGGAGCAGACTGTTCTACACAACTACTGTAGGGCACAGGCCCTCTGCTTCTCATCGCCAGGAAAAAAATGCTCTTGAGAGCCTAAGATGTTCCTCAGGCTATACAGCAACTTGAAAATGAGACAAAAGAAAGAGGATGTGGGGTAGAAAAGAACTGTAAGGAAGAACAGAGCAGCATTTTCCTATTGTTGTTCCACACTGAGAAGAAAAAAAAAAAAAAAAAAAAGAAAAAAAAAGAAAAAAACACAAACAAACAAACAAAACCACAAAAAAAACCACAGAAAAACCCCTGATGCTTTATACCACCTTCTCATGAGAATTGGGTAAGACCTGTCTAAAGTAACATTCAACAACTGTTTATACTACTATTTATCATGTTACATACATACTCAAGTTCAGCAATTTAAAATAGGGGCAAAAAGAGAAGAAGAGTTTAGAAGAATACTTTATAAAGCTTGATGAAAAACTGAAATCCTAGAAAGAAGCCTTGCCATCCTCTGGTTAGAAAGGATACCCACATTCTTTACTACATACAGAACAAGGAAAGAATCAAATACCAGAAGCAAAAAATATCAAAACTAAGCAAAATCAATTAAATAACAAATTCTCATTCATATTTAATATTCAAGAGTAAACTTTTTTACAAGCTATCTTGGAAATCAAATTCTTTCCTCCACAGTTACCTACAGCAGCTACAGACAACTCCCTACTCCTAGCCTTTTAGGATGAAATATTCAACAAGGCAAGAATAACTTTTATACCATTGTTTTACAAAGAACCTTGTCTATCCTTAAGATACAGAACATCTGATAAGACTTCAGGAGTCTTAACAAATGAAGATAAAAAATTCGTATAGAAGAAAGCATTTAAAAAACTATTTTCTAGCAGAGATCTTAAAAAGGGAATTTAATTCACCCCAATAAGATCAAGCTACTTCCTTCCCCCTATGTTTATTTAACATATTTAAATGCTCCAAAAGCTGGCAATGCCATGAACAGCCTTTTACAGGCTAATATCAAGCTCTTTTATCCCTCACTCTCTAATTATATCTCCCCTTAATACAATAGAAGCCATATCCATTCCACATATAACAGATTATCATCTTGGCAAAGTACCTTGAAAATGATAATGTCCTTATTCGTTTGTTCACTGAAAAAGATACGGTGGTTTTACCACATGATATTTCTCTATTAAGAAGGGATGAGGTCCTGACCTTCTGAATACATGAAACTGGATCTGTTGCTACACCAACACAAAAGAAGCCACTGTGATCAAGAAATTTTTATGGTAGCTTAGTCCTTGAGCTATTATCTACAGGACTGACAACATGTGCTAACTGAAGCACTCATCCAGCATTACAGTACCTGCAAAAGGTTCATGATGACTGAGCAGTGTGCAGCGCTCTTTTCTTTTCTTTTTTATTAAATAAATAACAAGGATGATTAATCATTTCCCTATTCATTGCCATTAAACAAAACAAAGCTGATCCTAATATATTTAAGCAGTCTCTTATTTCCATGTACAAAGCTCTGTAATTCAATTTAAAATATCATCTAGATGAACAGCAGCAAACAAAAACCTCCATCATTGTTATCTTCTCCTTTAGCTCAGTTCTATACTCTCCTTTTTTTGAAAAACTACCTTCGAATTTATTCATCTAACAAACCAAACATTAGCAGAGGCAGGAGCAAGGATCTATTACACAAATAAAAATCACTGACCTAGTCTATCTTTTCCAAGTCTTCAAGGGATCTCAGACCCACTAAGCTAAGCTTTACTTGCAGGGCCTTCTCCTGGATGAAGGACTTTCTATATAAATATTGTAATTATGCCTGACAAACGAAAATCTCAGCCTCCACATAACTACACTTATTACCCTAATGTTTTAAACAGAACCAACTCATTTTTATGAACATTTAGAGCACTAAAACCTTAAGTATAGCCACTGCATGAAGCAATGTTTTTATGACAAGTGCAACGGAAATGGCACATTAAATATTAAAGCATCTGCCTGCACAGTTGAAGAAACAGATTGTTCTCTGAACAGTGAACCTCTGGAACCTCAATTGTGTTTTGCACTGTCACACATTGGTACAAAGAAAAATTCCCACTTGCAATCTGCAGCATTTTTTTCATGAAACAGCTATTTAAGGAGTTTAAATAATCATCAAAATCAAACACCATCAGAGAGATAAAATAGATCTTCTTAAACAGCAACAACAGGCGTACACAACTACATCCATAAAACATGATTTAAAGTTATAACTGAAAGCAAGTGTAGACTTACATATGTTGAAGTCTCCAAAGAATCTGTATTCACCAGCACTGGAGGGGGATTTGCCTTTAAAAATAAAAAAATAAATTACACAGCATAAGAAAATGCACTATTAATGATAACTTTACAGCATTTAACTTTGCTGGCTTTCTCAAAGTTCTGTTAAAAGGTAGCCTGACCTTGAGAATCTCAAAACTGACCTTCTGAAACATTTGTTACTATCCTGGACAAATTGCTTCCCTGACATAAAATCACACTGTTAGGGAAGTCTAAGATTGTATTTAATATCTAAGTTCTGACATTTATTACCTTGTTTTCCAAAAGAAAACCTGAGTCATGCTACCATTTGACATGATGCCAGTTACCCCAGTACTTGTGGTACGACATGCAGAGGTTTTTTTACCACTCAGTATCTCAAAACCAATTTTCAGTGGATTTGATTTCCCTTTCTTCCCATCAGGAAGAGTCACCACCCCCTCCACAAACTGCACAATGGAAACCTGCAGAAACGCAACTTGAGCAAGAAAGGACCTACAAAACCCACTTGCAAAAGCAAACCCACAGCAAACATTCATTTACCACACAGCAGCACGTGTGGTAAAACATCAGAAAATTGTTAAGGATTAACAAGCCATAAGCAGTCAGAGATTATTGCCACAGAAAGCTGAGATAATATTAGCATTTCTACAAGCCAGGAACCAGTACAGTAAGTTTAACACTTTTAGTCTCATACCACTGAGAACTTTTCTGTGAAAAATGTGGTTTCAACTGAAAGAAAATCCACAGGAACTGATGGCATTTCTCTGAAATATTTCCAGATAAACAGATTTCCCATTTATCTATGAACTATTTGCCTTTAAAATAGGCAGCATCTAGCTTGCTCTAGGAACATAAGCAAAACCTTGTCTAGATATATTCCAAACTCCAAATACTGCTAATTATTAAGTTCAGTGGCACTAAACAGTTAATCTCCTTATTGCTTTAATGAATCTGAGGGGGTTTTTAATATGTATAAAAATACATTATCTTTAAAATTAAGACATCCCTTTCTTTAATCCCCTCGGTATGTGTGTGTGTGTGTGGAAATAAATTTAGAGATAGTTGAATAGGCTGCAAAAGAAGCCAGTATTAAACTGATTCAAGGATAAAGTTAAGACCTACAAAAACATGACAATTGCATAAACCTACACATATTCTGCATTTGTGTTTCATTACTATGACAGCAACAAATTTCTGCAGAATTTATGATTTTTAAAAGCTCCCACACCTAGGAAGTGATGACTCAGAAGTGCCTTTCAAAAGGCTGAGATGAATAATCTCCCATCATTGGACAGGAGCCATCAATCTGCTATCAAGTGTCGGAAATTAAGCCTGTGTCATTTAATAACTACTAAAATCAGGTGGGACCTACACACATTATCAGAGCAGACAATTAAAAATAAGAGGAAACAAAAAGGATGACACATGTGACTGTCAAAATGCCATCAGAAGCCTTTCTCACCCAGCAATTCTCTCAACAGAAGCACAGGCACACTTCATGCAGTAAAGATATTGAGCACTAGTTATTCATGTCACAAAAAAAAATCTCTGTCAAAACAACACTATCCCTCACCACAATTTTCTGCCACTAACTTAAATTTCCTTTTCTGCTTCTTATTCAAGTGCAGGTTCTATTAAAATAAGAGTAAACTAAAAATAAGATCCTGTACTAAAAAACCCTATTATTCATCACCATAATTTATTGCTACTATATTTATTGATTACAATAAATATAGTTAAACCATATATGTTTTTATGTTTTTGCTCAGAAGAAAGCGTTTAATTGCTCAGTTGTGTTCTTTTCATTCCACTTTGGAATGTATTTTTATTTAATATTGGGATTCTGCAACATCCAATTATAGTCTACATACACAGCGCCAGTGAAAGCTGGCTGCCCATGATTTTTATTTTTGAGACAGACAAGTGTTCTTCTTTTCATGTTTAAAAAAACCAAAAAAGACAACTAAAAGCAAAATTGCTGTTAGTAGGTGAGGTTTGGCAACCGGTGTGTTTGAGATACGTATCAGCCAACCACTACCACAACCCTTCTGTCAGTTAAATGAATACTCCAAACACTCCTACATTTATCCAAACTGTCCATTAAGAAGCAGCACTTTACCACCTTTTTCAAAGATGAACGAGAGAAGTTGTGCCAGGCATTCCAAAGGCACTATGTGGATATGGTTGCACTGGCCTGTCCACCTCAAATCTTGATGTGGGCAGAATCCCCCTATTAGAAGGGAGTATTTCTAAAACTAATCAAATTTCTGGTCTTCCAGATGGAAGAAGTACAGGTGACAGATTCCAATAAACGTGCATTACTGGAAATTGCACTATAAAATAGGAAACTGCAAAAAATTTTTGCTAATTATGGATTATGCAAAAATTAAAAACAGCGAAAACAAAGATTACCACCAGTTGCAAATTTAGTCAAGTAGTCTGAAAGTAAAAATTAAGAAAAAAACACACTGACGTCTATACTACAAACATTTTCAAGTAATATTCTCGGTAGCTTAACTTCCTTTTAAAGTTAATAAATATCTGCCACCAAATGATTCCAAAAATTGACCCATCTTTTCAGAAGGTGTGCACTCATCATTTCAGATTTCTCTACTGAAAGTTACAGTGAAGTTACAAAAATCTAAAAGCAGAATGGCAATCTATTTGCAAAAATCTAACTGCTGTCTATCCTAGATTGTTCCACAGCTTGCTATGCTGTGATCACATATTCCAAATTACATGGGATACTAACATTAACTCATGTTACTGCCCTCACTTGTCTTGATGGGGTTTGGTTTTTGTTTTGTGGGGGGTGTGGACAGTATGGGACCTAAAGTATGATGGCTCAGAAGGGAAACACATTTTATGAGTCAAATATATTGGGAATGGAGAGGTAAAAAGATCTCTTTTGTATTCTAAATGCTGCCCAAAGCAGTAATACCAACAAATGGGTGGAGAACATGAGAAACACCATGCAAGTGCAACCCAAGACATGTATTAAGTATTTATAGGAGATGAGAAAATATTTTCTTTATAAATAAGTCAAGCAATAACACTTTAGTACGGATAAAATGGCTTGAAAGTTATTATGCAAACACAAAATATCCTATTGTTTCTTTCCATTCTTTTGGTTATTTTTTCTTTAGTTCTTTCACAAGTTACTAATCACTTGCAAGTATCTAAATGTACTAAAAGCTATCACAAAATGAACAAACATTACAGTGAAATTCAGTGTATTTAACAGTTCACATCAAACCTGAGTGTGAAGTAGCAAAAGACGTATTTCAACAAAGCAACAAAATAAATTAAAGAAATAAAAGTTGAATAAGTTTAATAAAACAAAACAAAACAGAATAAAAACCTGTGGTATGGTGGATGGGATGGTCTCAGCAGGGACTGGTGGGACAGGGATCACAGGGACAATGGGAGAAGAGGAAGGAACAGCTTCTGTGGGCTAAAAATCACCAACAAAATGTCAAAAATAAGAAAAAACTAGAAAAACAGTTTAAAGCAAACAAGACCCAAATTAAACAGCTTAAACAACTATGAACTAGCACATGGATTTGGAGACTAACTACACGGCAGACAGTCCCCCTGACCCACACTGTTCATGGCAGCACATTCCCAGCACTGCACTGATGGCAAGGAATCCTTGTAGCTGGTGGGTTATTCACACCAAGGCCCTCCCCTTGCAGCACTGAGACTTTGGGGTCCAGCAAAAAACCTGCTCAGGTCAGTGAACAGTCTCAGGCTTTTTGTGGGCTGGTTTCACAACAGGATCCTTTCACCAATATAGAACAGAGTGCAAAAGCAGGGAAACAGACTGAAGTCAACAGCACTCAACAAAGCTAATATTCCTCCTAAAGAGGAAAAATGGGAAGTACCTTATGGTTTCTAAACTTAGCAAAAATCAAAGAAAACCTTTTAGTCAAATGGGTGGAAGGTCCTGAAACAGATTCAATTTACCTCTCAAAGATCTTCACAAAGGTTTACCAAACATCTGCAGATTAGGAGAATTTTGGTCTTAGGAATCTTCATTAAAATAGTAACTAGGAAACCTACTGACACTTAAGGTGCAAGGAATAAGATTCCTAACAGCATTTTGAGCAAAACGTTGACTCGAGTATTTTTGAGATGTTCACGTACTGGTTGTGAACAAGCTGTCAGCAACACAAACTCCTGGCAATTATCACCAACGTTACAAGCTGAGCAGCAGATCAAAGCTCTTGCAATTCAGTTGATCCAAGACATTCTTGTGATCTTTAAAAATAATGAAGCATAATGACAAAAGAAAACACTAGATCCCGTAAGTGAACAAAAATCCCAGAACATAACAGAACATAACATATTAAATGTTTTAAAAGTTTGACATATTCTAAAATACAAAACAGATACATCAACAGCAACGACCAAATTAAAGAGTAATAGCAAATAATGCTATTTGCATTAACAGTCCAAGAACAGCAACACATATTAAATGTACATATGGTATTTCTACAGGGTTCTTTCAGCTCCAGTTAATCCACCCAAAATGAAATGAAAGCTGGTGAAAAACATTGCAATTACTCAAAGATGTAAGAACAAAATATATTTGGTATCTTGACAGGTAAACCTAATGTCATTAAAGCATCATTACATCTGTGGACTAAAGCACAATATTTCAAGTGTTTAAAAAGAGGAAGGTAGGGGACAATCTAAATTGGTCTAGAAAGATATTAAAATGTCTTTTGCAAAGGATGCAGGAAATGCTCAGTGCAATAAACCTGTGGCTACTGAAAGACTAACACAGCCTTTAGATGACAGATCAAAGTAAATAGCTCAAGCAACCACTCAGCCCTACACATGTGAAAAATGAGCCACCCCTTTAAGGCTTCCTTGTTCCAAAGTAAGTGGCTTTCCATGTAGCTACACACTAAAATCCTATTAACCAAAATTTCAGAGATGCTACATACCAAAATACAATACAGCACTAAGGCTGAACAGCTAACCATTAGCTTTACAGTTACACTCCTGCAGTAAGAGAAGGTAAAATCAAACTGAAGTTGTTCTAAAATCCTGACCATTCACCTCCCTGATCTTCCACCTGGCAAAAAAAAAATGACCATTGTTGCAATGGATTTCCTTATGGGCCGAACAATCTACACCCCTCTCTTTGCACCAAATGTCAGCTTTATTTTCCTGCTTCCTTTCTTTCTCCAGTTCCTAACTCTGTCCTCTCTATGGTTTTCTCATCCCCAAGTGCTTCAGAAACCCTCCCAGTCAGTTCCAAATTTTATCCTTATTCTTTTAAAACTGCCTTTGTTCATGGTCCTTTAATTCTTCCAGGATCCAGTCTCGTAAGTTATTCATACTGTCATTGTATTTTCCCTTTGTGCTGTTGGTTTAGGATCAACTGAACCTTAAAAGCTCCCCACTCCTCCAAGCCTCCTGGCAGTGTTCTTGTAGAGCCTCCTCCACTACTGTGTGGATGAGGAAAGAGGCAACAACACTGACAACCACTTTCAAAGCATTTGCAAATCCAAATGAAGACAAGACTGTCCTCACTCGAATGTTTCATAAGATACATTGAATTGATGCAGGCACTGCGGCAATCACAAGAAAGGAGAACGCAAGAAATTAAAATATTTTCAATCATTAGATAAAGAAAACCTAGAGCTTCCTTATAACAGAAGAACGATGATTTTATTTTATTAAGATATACAATCAGTCTGCAAATGATTATATGATACAGGTACCTGTGATAGCACGTGAATAAGATCCCAGAGGATAACCTCAAGGCTCTACTTTCCAGGAATTTTCAAGAAACATTTGGAATTCTAAGAATTCTCGAAACATAAACCAAAAAGTATTCTGACAAATAAAAGCTTATTCTCAAAATAATTTTCAATAAAGATGACTGACTAAAGCATTTAATGATTCTGGTTTAAACAGATACAAACCAATATAAAATATAAAATATAAAGAAAGTAGCAGGCCAATTAAAAGCCGTCTTTTGAATACATATGAATTACAGCACACAATTATGACACATTATTATATGTAGGAATGCATGACTTGAACTATAACTCACTTGAGCAGATTTGCCAACCTAAATAAACGTGCTAACACCTACAATGAAAAGTCATTCTGCTACAACAGAATAAAAAAACCCTACAAATTTAAAATTTATATTTAAAAAATAATTTAAGTGATATGTTTACAAAAGCTAACAATGCCTTTAAGTGATCAGCTGAGTGCCTCCAAATCTAGCACTACATCCAGATGTTGTGAAAAGTAAGAACACATACATGTTCTTGTGTTTAACCCACACACAGTAAGTCTTCAGTGAGGAAATACCAACTAATATGTAGGTAAATCAGAGCACCATACACATCCTAAAGGAGACAACTAAGCCAGCAAATTCTGTAACACGGTTCTTAGTAAACAACAAAAAGACACAATTTGGAGAATAAAAATCAAGCAAAGTAAACTTTCCTCGCTTTCAAGAAATTACTGTAGACCCCCATATTGTATGAAGTGCAGCAACCTTCACTGGAAAACATCAGAACAAGTATTCCTTTGCCAATCTGATTTCAATAATTGCTACTTTGATTTCTAGCAATAAAATACAAAGGAAAATTAAGTAAGGAAGTAATTAGAAACAGCAGGGATAGAAGTACAGAAAGAAAAAAATGCAACACACTTCCTACAGTTTGCACAAAAATGCACATCTCCAAACACGTAGTGCAACACCTACCTTTGCTAAAGAGCAATTAGAGCATGAGCCATCAGACACCCAGCCACTAGCAGCTTTTACTTTCGCTGTGCTTTTTGTAGGGCTCTTTTTCACACTGTCCCGCAGGTTTACAAATTTCCCTCTGTGTTTGGCAGACACTGGCAGCGTGGAGGAACTGAAAGGAGCCCGAGTGCTCGGTGCCCACTGCGGGTGCCGGAGCAGCTGCTTTGGCTGCATGTGAGGATTTTGATGTATTTCCATCCTTGGGCTCCTCATTAAATCAGAGCGCCTGAGCGTTCCCATCTCACCCCGAGTAGTCATCAAAGTCGCAACACTAAGAGTCCTTCTTGCGAAAAAAAAACCACCAAAAAAACCCACCACAACCCACCCACCAAAAAAACCACCCCAAATGAAAAATACCCACTGAACACCCAACCAAAAACACCCAACCAAACTGCAGAGAGAAAATAAATTAAAATATTACTTCCTGAGCAAGTTAAAAATATGTTTTCTAGATTATGGTTGTAGGAAGAAACCCTACATGCTCTGCATTAGCTGGGTCTGCATGTTGTGTGCTCTCTCACTCTATTTAAAGAGCACCATTGAACCACCACACAACAGTCAATTTGCTGGGCATAAATAATCAATGCAATGCACAAACTATTGAATAGAGGGTAAAAGTCATCTGACTATTATAAAGAAGCTATGAAAGGTTATTTCTCCCATAAACTCTTACAAATCCCTTATTTTTTCTCCATTTTACCACCTCAAAACTTCTCCAAGGCTTACATCTAGAATTTTTTTTTACTCTTCTGCTTTTCTGAATGCTTCATGGGGGCAAAAAATGAATGAATTTACAAGAACTTCATGATGGAAAGTGTATGAATTGTGAATGGACGGATACATTGCACAAAATTTCAATATTAAAATGTCAAAGAAAATAAATTTGTTAATACCATAATAACAGCAAGAATTACTTTGTGTTAATAATTTTAAGAGCTGTATTTCCCTGAAATGCAGCAACACCATAAAACCACAACTTTCAGGCATAAACTGTTCAAAATATTTTGTTTTAATCTAAGATATTTAAATGAACATGAGTTTTATATTATTCATTCATTTTTAATACTAAGAATGCATGATCTCTAGATACATTTTTATTCTAATATTCAAAACAGAAAAAAGCTTCAAAATTAATCCTCTCCCCATTCCCAAAAAACTACAAAAAGAAGAACTAGCTTAATTTAATTACATTGTTGAATATTTAATTTTACCAGACTATTTTAAATTCTAGAAAAAGTGAATGGTCAAAGGTCATTTCCCAGCACCTATATGAAAGCTGACAGCTAAATACACCTATATTCCCAGCCTCTCAGCAGGGACACACAACCAGCATCTGCACAGCATGCACCACCTGTCTCTTGCCCAGTGAGCCTGTTCTAGGAATACCCTGTGGATCTCAATTTCTTGTGCTGGATATGATGAGAATGAAGGACATTAGCCCATAGGAAACACAACTTGATTATGTCAGCTGCACTGTGTTTAAATAACGTGGAGAGATTTCATCAGTTCACAGCATTAAAACATGATTATTCTCCATTGCACATTACACCTTCAATATTTAAATTATGAGTCAGCAGAATTTTTACACGCAGAAAAAAGGAATGGACATACCGACCTAAGTACAAACATCTCTAGTTATTTATAGCATGAATATTAAGAGATAAATAGGTACTGACAGATGCTTCTCTAATCACCAAGAGCTGCCATGTCTCATCTTCTATCCAGAAGGGATGTAATCAAGAGCTGCAGAACACACCATTAATGCAATATTCATAACACAGAGACAGAAATATTTCTGGCCAGTGACAGGAAACAAGAAATGTGTTGGCCATATCAACAATCTGAGACTTGTGCAGGCACATGGCACAGATGTCTTTGACCTGTGAAGCATTTGGGAGCTGGAGGACTGGGTCTCCCTAATTCATGTGGGCAGGTGCACACAGGTTGTTTTGTACCAGAGAGCCCAGGAACTTCTACATTTTGATACTGAAGGGCAAAGGCAGAGATGAAGATAAGCATGTGGTGAATGCTTATGAAGGTAAATAGTTCAAAACCAGCACATCCTAACTTATTCTCCTTTGAGAAATGTCCACAAATGCATTAATACTGAGCAGCTCTGAGGCATTCTCCAGCCTGCAGGGACTACTTGGATGGAGCTGTCTTGTGCTGAAGCCCCTGTATCAGCATCCTCTTTGGCAACAGCATGCTAAATGGCAGCTTTTGTAGACCACAAACATTCCTTTTCCAGAGACATTCAAGACTGCTTGAGGTTTAGCAGGATGCATTTATGTCATCCATTTCACTTCCATATCAGTACTCAGCATGACATTGTCTAATTACTAAAATGTTGAAAAGCAGAAGAGGGGCTTTGGGATATAAGGCTTTTCTCTTGCATACATAATAAATCCCAAAATACATGATGTTCCAGATTCAAAGGGAACATTTGATTCCTAGAAGCATCAACTTCATGAAAACACATAGACCAAGTAGTGTGTTGATTAAAACAAAAATAAAATAGCTTTTAAGAGTTCTAAGTAAGAAAATTGAGGGCAAGGGGAGGAGATGCTGAATACCACATTCTTGGAAACTCAGCTGTCTGGCTTCCTATATTCTCCTCCAAACAGAAGAGGGGAGGACACAATGCAAAAGATGAGGCAAAGGAATTCACATATCTGCAGTGTGCTTTCAGACCTTTTGACTTCAGTGGCAAAAGAGCAAACATGATGCAGCAGAAAAGGGCTAAGGGCATGATTTTTTTTCTGGCAGTCATCATGCCTTTGGTCCCTGAGGTGATATCAATAAGGTATCAACAATTAAAAGAAAACAAAAACTTGAAGGCAACTGTAATTCCAAAGGCAACAGTCCAAGCACCAAAACAGAGTCAAGGAACAAGAGGTACAGGCAAAATACCTAATCCCTGCAGGGCAGCATAATGTGCCTTGAAAAAGCTCAGGCTGCATTGAAATTTCAGTATAGAAAGTGACTACAGCATAATCAAAGTATAATAATATTTATATAGAACAACCATGGTGTAAACAAAATTAAAACATAACAACAACAAACCAAGAAAAGGAAGAGAAGACAAGAAGAATGTTATTAAAAGAGATTAATCAGATATTTGAGAGGCACGGGGATCAGTCTGCCCAGTTATATTCACATGTGAGGTAAGGCAGAGACTGCCTTGGAGCCACACTGGTAGAACAAACTCTTGCAAAGCAGTGGGGCACATGCACAACCCAAAGCTAGAAAATGCAGTTGTGTAACTGAAGCTGCACGGGTTTGGCAGATCATCTTTTGACTGCAGAAAGCAAATGTTCTCTGCAGACTGCTTTAATTACTAGCATGAGCTGCTCTACTCTAATATCAAGTGCTAAGTGATTTTTCATACCCAGAGGGGGTTCAGGATCAGGTTGTGCTTTCATATTAAATACCAACTCTAAACAATTTGTTGCTAACACAAAGCTGAATCATCAATACTTTATTCTTTAAATTACTGCATCAAATATACAGTGCACACTTTGCAGCAATCTGTTAAAATACCAGCAATCTTCTGTAAGTAGTTTTCTTCAAGAATCATTTTATTTCCACATTCTCTACCACCCACTCAACAGCTGAATAACAACAATACTCGTGGAAAGGGAAAATAGTACTAATATTTCACCAGCAATGTCTTCTGCAAAAGTCCTTTTCAAAGCTTTGGTGACCAACTTTCATGACTCCAAAACACAATTCTAATAGCTGGAAGAGTTCTCCAAAAATAATTTTGTACTTCACCCTTCCCACTGCCTTCAAGTAGATACTACAAAATCAGCAACTTCTGTTAATATGACTTGACTGATGAAAACAAGTCCATATTCATCATTTCTTCCTGAAAGTAGGGAATAAAATATCTTCCAAACTGGACAAAAGCTTAAAAGTGGTAATAAACAATTTTGCTCCAATACCCACTGACAAAGCTGAATTTAAAAGGCACAGATTCTTTCTAGAAATATACAGTTTAAGGTCTGGCAGTGTAGTTCTGTGTCTTTTCTCTGAACTACATCCTAGAATGCCACAGGACATGTCACTAGTGAAGTGTGCTATTTTAAGAACTTTGCATCCATCTTCCTCAAAATCACAAAAGTCAATAGTCATCTAAAAATACCTTCAGGGATTTATAGACTGCTTCATGGAGTCCAACAGTGACAAGAATAAAGCACGACTCTCATTCATCCTCATTCCCAATCCATGCTATCCAAGTGTACTGCCCAGGGGATCTCACTCTGAACACGCAGCTAACACTGAACTCAGGCTCCATCCCTGTCCCATTCCTAAGTCAGTGCCAGCCTGTGGCCTTGGCAGGTCCTTAGTACCACGATGTCAGTGACTTGTGCTGTTAAGCCATCAATTTAAAGACATGCATATTTTTCCTGAGTGTATTGCTGCACTACTTTAAACAAAATGTAGCTTCAAAAGCATTTGAAAATGAAACATAACACAAGTACTTTCTTACAGCCTCAAGTTGGAGTTCCAGAGAAATCAAATCAAAAATTACCAAGTTTCACAAGAACTAAAACCATGTAGAACTATCTGAACATAAGCAATCATATTTCAAGTCAAGTACTGAAGAATGTATCTGAATTTTGAGACCTGCACAGACACGAGCCCTAATTCAGGCCAGGCAGGAGTCACTGTTGATAAGCCTAGAGAGCAAAATCTGCTGAATGCACAGAACAGGACGCAGAACTGCCAAACAAGACAATGCCATTAATAGAAGAACAACTCACTATTACCTGACATGGGGAAATGATGAGCTTCATCAGGATGGCCTCAACCCATGTGTGGTTAGGATTAAGTCTTCCTAACATTCTGTACAGATGTAAAGATAACTTGGTGTTTCTGACTCCTGCCCTTCCAAGGGCTCTTGTTGTACCTTGTCATGATAGAGCAAAGACTGATTACCATGGTGTCCCACGGACAAAGGAACAAAACCCCCTAGCTCTCCACCTGGATGATAACCAGGTCTCTCCAAAGAGAGTTAGGGCAGAAAGCACAGCCACAAAAAAGCTGAGTCTGAATTCTGTCAGGCTCTGCCTACATAAGGAGGGGTAAGTTAGTACACAGTGGTTTAACAGGGAGATTTTGAGGACAGGCAAATTCATCTTGGAGCTGTAACATCAGTTCAGGTAAGAACTGTAACAAAGACATGAAAGTTTTTTTGGATCCCCCAAAGGAAAGACATATCCACCCAGACCTTGTGGATTAAAAGGATTAGGCAGAATGCCTGGGACTTTACTTCAGCTCTCACCTTTTTCAGAGTGAACTATGGCTCTTGAAAATATTATCTATGTGAGCAGACTATTTTAAAGACACACCATTAGCATGCTAGATATTCTAAACTGTAGGGGTTTTCTGGTTGCTTGTTTTTGTGTTGTTTTTTTTTTTGATTCAGTCAAACAATTGATTCTCTAACCTAGTTTCCTCCTCAAACCCCAGAGCATTTTACAGTGAACTCAAATGAACTTAAAACTCTGAACTTAAAATAGAAATAAATAGCTTTGAAAGGGGAAAACAAAGACAGCAGAATATCAGTAAAATCACAGATGGTGAGGATGACCTGAACTGATTTGAAGACAAACACACTGTGTATTTACTCCTTCTTCGTTGCAATCTTTATCTACAAAAACAGCCTAGTAAGGAACAATTTGCACCACAGTTACCCTAGCCAAAGTAAAGCAATGAAGGCAGTGACAGACTCTTACTTGCTGAGGCAGACTGTTGCAAAACTAGAGACAAATTAACAACCATAAGGCAGAAATTGGCAATCTGGACCTACAAAACTACCACCAATGCTACCACACAGTATCCTATGGTTGTTCAATGAGTAAAATTTTCAGATGCTTAGAATCTCATGCAAATACAAGCAACAGTCTCAACAGAACAAAAGTTTCAGCAACCAACCTGTTCTCTCTCTGTTAAGCTCATAAACTGGACTCTTGAAGACTTGCCTTACTGTCCACTTTTTATGTGAGATATTCAGAAAGACTTTGCTCAAATCAATGTGTCCTGTCACACCCCTCATGGACTGAGTTTAATCTCAGTCATATTCCAGATCCATAACATTAAAAATGTACACAAAGTTAATACTACTTTTGATAAAACCAACTTATGTCTTTTGTTTTTCGAATACTAAGCCAAAGTCCAGTACTGAACCCTTTACAGCAGGTCAGTCATTTGTATTCACCAAGTAACTCAACACTCTAAGCTCAAAGCAGAATTACAAGGCTCCTCATTAAGTTCATAAGTGCTATTGAGAATGAATTTAATGCGTTTAATTTGCAACTTAAAGCATGGCCTAGAAAGCTCCTTTTAAATAACATCAGCCTTAAGAATAATAGCTTTTATTATAATGCTAATGCATCCACAAGGAAGCCCAAGCAGGATTTTAGCATCAGAAAGAGCCAAGACAAAGAAAAAACATATTCTAAGACTTTATTACAGAAAAATAATGGCAGCTCTCAGGTGTCAATATTTTAGGTTTTGATATTCACAGTAGAAAGGGTATGCTGTGTTAAGAAACAGATGGGATAAACTGGAACATTATTAAATCAAAACAACATGTTAAAGGTTGAGTACTGTTTACATGTTCCTCAGAACACATAATTTGCAATAATTTTTCAATTATTCAGGAAATAAGTAAACCTAGACAGAATGCTCATTCTGTTATAGTTCATTTAAATATCAAAGAACTCCTATACCTATCTAGCACTGATACTGAAAAGTGATATCACTCAGTACTAGAAACGTGTCAATTAATTGTCAAAACTATCTCACTACTCTTCTCCCAAAGTGTTTTTTTTGTGTGTGTTTTTTGGGTTTTTGGGGTGTTTTTTGTTTGTTTGTTTGTTTTTGTTTTGTTTTTTAATTGAGTAAACTTTTCAAAAACCATTATTCATAACATATGAAAACTTTGCACGTGAATGTCATCTTATTTAAATTACAATTCAGGTAAGAAACATTCTGGTTCACTTAATTATAGCACCCCACTGTCCTTGAAGTACTTAAAGGACAGTCTTAAAACAAGGAGTAGTGAAGGGATCTGCAGCAGGTCAGTGAGTCAGCTAGAGTTTCCCATTTCCAGAGAACTATTTGTATTTTATTGAAAACTGTATTAATCTATGAACAATCTATTATGAACAATCTATTATCTACAAATATTGTTATAAAATACATAAATTTGCCCTAGAGCACTAAGCATAAGCAGAACGTCATTTACCTCACATTAATGAGCAGTGAACAGAAAACCACACCAGGAAAATCATCTATAACAACCCTTTAGCTGAAATCCATTAGCATAAATGTCAGGGAGAAAAAATGAAAATTAATTTTACTTGATTTACACTTAAACTGGCTTTATACTAAAGTGGCTCCTTCATTTACAAAGGGTTTGCACATATCAGTGGCAGTAGCATTTTATCTTGACACGTGCTGAATTCTTCACAAACATCACTGCTACTTTCACTACAGTCCTGATGGCTTCTTATTGCTGCCCACAACTCCCAGCTCAGTTTCTCAGCTGATTTCATTCATTCTTACACCATGGAGGCCCTGCAAGCTGCCATGACAAACTCAGCATTTTGTGCTTTTATCAAACTGACCAAAACATCTATTTTGCTTGGCAATTCCTTGACTCATTTACTCTTGATGAAGGAATATTAACTATACTGACCTGGAAAAAGTGGGTAACAATAAATATTACAAGTAGCAACTTATATTTCTCAGACTATTATAAAACATATAAAACAACGCAAGCTTTTCTTCATGACTTCACTTCCATTAAGTTTTGGTCTAATTTTGACAGGATACTAGCTTACACAATCACTTCAATTACTAAAAAAGGATTTACTTTCCTATATCCTCAGAACATCAAGATACCAACTTTTAGCCACGCTGCTGTCACATTGGTGAGGCCATGAGTGGAGCTCTGAGTCTCAGGCTGACTTTGCCAAGTGAGGTTCCAAAGTTTCTATTCTCAGACCCCTCCAAGCTGCTCCTTGCCCTGCTCTAACCTGGCCTAGTCCCCGTCTGTCTCTACAGAGTAATGAAATAAAACCGAGCAGAAATAAAACAAAACAGAAAAGACAAACCTGACTCTTCAGTGGAAGGGAAAGCTATTTCCTTAAAAATACACTGAATTCTCTTTCCAACACTGTCTTGCCTTTAAAGAACATTGAACAAAATGCAGAACAGGTCCCATAACCCCAACTCTCCTCCCCTTCATTAGACTACCAACAAGCAGAAGCTGTCTTTGACTGTTGAATTCTTGCCACTACAAGAATGCTGTCCAAGTTCATGACAACTCATGGATTCAGCATTATTAAACACAGAAGTCATCTCCAGCTCTTGGGATCCCTGCACTGGAATAGGCAGAAATCTCTGAAAGTCCTCAGAGGAAATATCACAGCTCTTTGGCCTGGGTTTATACCCTTCCCTAATCCTCTGCTCTGGCTGCTGCTGAAACCAGGGCACTAGCTTGACAGACATGCCAGTAGTTTTCTTCTGCAGTTTTTCTTTTCCAATGAGCAAAAAAGCAAGTAGAATATTGTATTTTACAGTACATTCTATTTCATTTGATTACAGCTGCTGAAGTTGAAGGACAAAAGTTGATAAAAATTGAGCACTGCAACAAAGGTAAATATGAGCAGGTGAAGAAATAGGATGAATCGAGAAAAATTAACACTGAAAACTATGAAATAAGAAAGTGGACTAACAGCTATGCAAAAACAATTTAAGTGGTCATACTATAAGCATATAACTACTTACCTGCTTTAAATTTCAAGAACCAGAAAACAAAATGTATCTTTCGTGCTGGTTTCTGAGTCTCAAAGCCAAATTAGTAATTGTTAATTACGTTTTTCAAGACCTGCATTGCTTGAATTTAAGTGACAGCAGTAATGTATGGTAGAAAAATTAACACCAGACAAAACCCAACCTGCCATTTCCCAACTGCACCAGAACACAAGATGAACCATCTGTGATTCCAATATGGGCAGCACTGTATCCACTGTGCTTAGGAGATGGTATAGCATGAAAAAAATAAGAATATTTCTAATTCAGAAGTGCCTTAGGGCAGCAGCTGGGAATTCACCTGTTACTTGTATCATTAATCACATTCTCTGAGACTATTAATTTTAACCACTAGTCCTTTCCAGATACATTTCAAGATTAATTCCTGCCACTCTGATCATCTTATGACTGACACATCACTCAGGGGGTGAATCTATCAGATCGTATTTCCTCAGGAGACTTGGAGATTTCTAGGTCAGGTGATCGTGATTGCTGAGTGACACATAAAAGTCAGAAACTGAGATTCTATTCCCTGCATTTAACTTGCCCTCTTGCCAGGCTTCCAACCATCCTCTAGACACTTATTCTTGGTTGTTCTGGGTTTTTTTCCCCTAGTGTAATTTATTCAAAAACATCAAATAACAGTGCACCACAGAGAGAGATAAATTATTCTGATATTCATGTCCCTCTCCACTGGAAGAAACAGTACTCCACACAACCAGTAGAAGTTGCTGTACTGGATGAGAGCAAAGGCCCAACTGGTCAAGAGTCTTACCAGCAGCAAAAGCTGACAGATGGGCAAGTAGGAATTAGACATATGCCCAGGAATTTTCTCAAAAAACCATCTCAGAACCTGACAGCCAAGGTCTTCCTGAACCACCCTCTGTAAAAGCTTCTTGCCACCTGCTCTTCGCAAATCCATTTAACTCTGCTTTTAAGTGATTCTCTTTTTGAGCCTTCAAAAAGAGCATTTTGTCCACAGTGTTTTGCATTCATGCCTTTCATAGCTTTAGAAGAAATTTTACAGGACAGATTTGGAATCAGGTATCTATTGCAGAATTTCTAGTTGAGAGAGCTCTTAACTTTATTTTCATTTTAACATCTCTATCATATTTTCCCTGAGTTTTTTTTTTTCTGGTTAATTTTTAAGTTATCTATCCTTATAGATAACTACATTGTTCCTCTTGATGCTTTGTTATCCTTTTCCTTTTTCCTTATGCTATATCCTTCCCAAGATAGTGAAAATATAACCTCCTCAAAGTTAGAATTATACACAGTAGGTATCGACAGATCATGCTCTGTGTTGTTTGCTACTACTTCTTTAATAATACCCAACATTTCATTTACTCTTTCCATGACTGCATGGTACTAAGATGACATTTTCATACAATCAGTAGTGACAACTCCAAAGTCTCTTCTGGAATCAAAATACTTCACTTGTAGCCTATCATATCTCTTTTCTCTTATTAATTTTAACAGACTCTGATGCAGAACCACAGTTTTTAAAAACTTCTGTAATTATAACAATGTTCTGATGACCACATGTTCCCATATAGATTTTGATTTACATGGTCTCTGTTTTCAAAGACATTTGGATGATCTGCAAATCCTTATTTTCCCACTATAAAAAGAAAGTGACTTGTCTTAAGAATACCTGTTTATCCCTCTACCTGTTGATTCTTTCATAATAATAAAGAATTTCCCAAAGTTCATACAGTAAGGAAATCAAACCTGCTTAAATGCAATTTCAGAAAGTACAGCTTTGCTCCTTTTTCAAAGAGCATCATAAGTACCTCTTCAAAATTTTTGTTCTAGGAATACCAAGACAGTTTAAACAACAGGGTTATGCACAACATAACTGAACAGACACTTCAGTCATATTAAACACAAGTTTCATAAGAAATTCTGAATAAATGTCTTCACCTTGATCATGTGCCTCAACACATTAATCAAAGTTCTATTGACACCTTATTATTTTTCACACAGTAAAATGAGTAGTAAGAAATACTCTGAGCTCAAAGCTGGGACCGCCCTAGCTAGTTTTCTGCTTGGAGATAGGCATCTACTTTGGCATCCCACACCTATCTGGGAATAGTTTTAGGTCTGTACTATCACCACCTTCATCAGCAGTATTTCATGGTCACTTTGCATAGCACTTGATTTAGCATCTAACTACTCAAGTGCTGCTCTGTAATGAGGCTGAATGTGCTTGAAGTCTAAAAAGCTGCACATAGAATTTTCCCTGCATTCTTCTTTTTAAATTACAGAGTTAAAAGGGAAATTAAAAGCAGTAGCAAAGAAGTGCAATAAAAACAGGGATTTTTTTAAAATATATAAATTGCTTTCCAGCAGTTTACAGCTTTCAAAAAGCAGTTTAAAGCCATTATATTAAATGATGGATCAGAGACTGTGATGCATTTTGACATTCTCAGGTAGCAAACTTTGTCATTCTATATTACATACGAAATACTAATTTATTACCCTGATTTGGCAACTACATCATGTCCCACTAAGCTTCCAAAATGTTTATTATATTAGTATCAATCTTTCAAATTAAGTTTTCTATCTAACTTGGAATACAGATGCCTTTTTCTACTAAATAAACAAGCTTTCTAGTTTCTGAAATCTATCCCTACATATTTACAGTCTGTGATCATATCATCTCCTGACTTTCCTTCAGATGAACTAAGCAGAGGTTCTTAAGCTTTCATAATAAAGCAGGTGTTCCTGAATATCTTCTACAGATAGAGAACACTTTTTTGAACACTCCAATCACTTCCCATGACTTCAGACTGATTACCCCACATGCTGCAGAGAGAATCCAGAGCTCCTTCCCTGACTCCCTTCTCACCTGTACATCACACTGGGTAGTCAGATACAGTTAGTTATCTAAGAAAAACAAGTACCATTTACTTAGTAAATTAAATTTGCTTTGAAGTAGAACTGTACCCCAGAAGTACAGCAATCTTTACTCCCCTCCCTACTTTATTATGAAAGGCAAACACTACTACCTGGGAGCTATGGAACACGGGCTCCTACACTGACTTCTGCAGGCATCCGTCTCAGAGAAATAATTTCAAATAAGCAAATACACACACTGTGAGGCAGCACTGATAAGAGAATAAAAGACGAGAAGCCAGAAGACTCATCCTCAACATTCCCACGGTACAGCAGTTTCCAGGAAGTACCACACAAAGCAGTGGGAAGAAAGTCAAGATTCACCATCAGTGAAAATTCCTGCATTACACCTGCATCCCATAAAATGTCTGAAGTCCTATTTAGAAGACTGACACAGTTGCATAGATACTAGTCTCCAATAACAACAATACTAACTTCCATACAGTTTAAAAAATGTTGGCAACTTACAAAACAACCCAAAACTTAAGCTGATTACAAGGACATGAAAAAAAAAATTCATAAGGAATTCTATTTTAACACTGTCCTGATATACCTTAAACTATTCTGTCCTTTCTTTTTCCCTATGGAAAGTATGTAGTAGTGATCTGATTTTATGAAAATCATTTGCTTAAATGTATCATTTTCAAAAAGACTGTGGCAAGGGACAAGAATATACAAAAGAAACACTGTAACAGAGCAATAGACCAAAAATTCATAAATGCCAAGATCAGCTTACAACAGACAAAATGAGTCATAAATGTCTGTTATCTGTCTGGAGAACACGTCAGCTCAACTACATCCTAATGTGCAGTTAAACACCAACAAAAAGAGAAGGGCAGCAAATGCACAACAGAGACAAGCTGTGGAGCAAGGCTGATATATTAGACAAGTGGGTTATAGGCAACGAGATGAAATTCAATACTGACAACAAGTCACATGGAATAGCAATAAACAGCACAGAGACACCCTGAGGAATACCAAACTGGAAAACAAGTCCAGAAATGCTTTGGTTGGTGGCAAAGGGTTTTTTTTTATACAAGATAGACAGAATGGAATCCTTGCTCTACTTTCAGAGGATTCTTTCAGTCCTTCCAAATGTGCTCTTTTGATATCGAATCTTGTGTGTGCAGCCACAAAAACCTGGTACATAGAAGGGGGCCTTAAGTCTTTCAAAAGGCAAGTGACAGAACAGCACCAGTCTGGGCATTTTTGACAGTTTCCTATGGAATGAACCACCATGTGGTCAGATGGCCATGCTGGACAAGTGGGGATTAGAACTTTAACAACTTGAGCATCTGCTGTAGTAGCAGTTTCCAGTAGGTAATGCTGGCAAACCTTAATGAGGCACAAGAAAAATTTGTGGCTCAGGAGAGTCAGAAAGCACTATTGGTTTGTCTTGAAGTCCAAGCAGCTCCTGGAAGAAACTCAAATAGTAGCAAGAGGTGATCACTTAAGAGATGATCCCAAGTAAACAAAGGTACAGTTTAAAAGATATTGCAGCTGAGTATATCAAAGATAAGGCAGTATTTTTTCCTCCTTTTTGTCATGACAAACTACTTTCAGGGAAAACATTGACATAATTGATTTTGACTTGTATAGAATTGGCTGTTGCTAATGCTATTTTGGGAAAGACCAGAAAAAGCAGATCCTCAAAAGGATTCAGGGATGACTTGCTAGGTGGTGTGGTATTAATAAGCTGTCAAGTCTCAGTACTAAGTTTGGCCTCTGTATTACATTTTCTGAGCTTCCACAACAGATGGCACAAGGTTATCAGCCTTTGTTGTGGAACAGGAATGCTCCTATCCATTCTGTAAGGATTAATATGGAGGAATAGTGCCAACTGATCAGAAGGATTTCTCCTAAATTCCAGCTGGAGAAACCTGTAGAGTGTTCTTGAAATCATCTACTGGACTAGGCAATCTTCACTTGAATTAAACTTGGAAAGACACATTAGAAACAGCTTTAAAGGAAGCATCCTTCCTCAAGGGAGGAATGCACCCACTGGGACCCCTCTGCTACACAGCCAATCCATAATAAGAAAAATGTGAATTATGTGGTTATACCAATAAACAAGAACAAGACACTTCATTTCAATTGCACATGAAAAATATAACATGAGGAGGTCAATGTTTTCCTTGCATTGTCATCTTTTATGGATCTGTCACAGTAATTCAAAATTGAACTGTACTGGAAATGCTTCACAGTATGATTATGCTTGATGTTTTCCAATCAGCAGCATGTTGAAATTAGTTTGAATTCTCTCCCAGGGAGAGGAGTGATGGACCCATTCTTCACTCAGGCTATCATGCCCATCTTAAAAAAGAAGGAAAAAATAAGGGAATTCTAGAGGCCAAATGCTTCACTGAAAAATTTTAAAAGTAACTGTTATTCATTAGAAGAAATTTAAGTTCGTTCTTTGATTTGGAATAAAGATAAAAGCAATGGCCCCAGCAGAGATTCTAGAAAAAGAACCAAATCCTTCTCAAAAGATACTGCATAGCTGGTGTGCACATAAAGATTTCAATTTTTCTCATTTACCAAAACAATTTCTCTCCTTGAGTTACTATAAATCCCAGAAAGGCTGTGGACACAAAGTTTATCAGAAGTCTGATCTGGGTCTAAGCTAGAAGTCTTAAATAGCACAACAGGATACCATGTCAGCTCCCAAACATGGATGCACAGATCATTTTAAAAGACAAGGTCGTGTTTTCTAGAAACATCTAAGAAGCTTCTGTTAAGCTAATGTCTTCAAAGTAAAGGAAATATCCTGCCCATTCTTAATCATAATTGAGAGTGTCCTTGATGTTGTGGACCAAAATAGAAGAACAGGAAGAAGATGATTTTTACTTTACATTCAGTGGTTCTATCAGCCGGTAATTTCGTTAATAATTGTATTAACTGAAACATGTACAGCAGCTTTGGCAGCAAAACAGAAATGCTATACTACAGGAGCCATGCTAGAGCTGTTCAGTGAGCTGACAGCTGGTGAAAGACAGACTGGCCTGTATTTGACTTTCAAAACACTTTGTCAATCAATACAAGCCTCAACTGTGAGGGCAACTATCACAATATAAAATAAATTAGGAACGTTATATAACAGCCCTAAAGAGTCCTACCTTTTTCACAGGCTTCCATGTACTGGGCTTCATACAGCAAGACCTTGTTAGTCCACATGAATTTTTAGTTGAAGACAACGGATTAAGAGGGGATCCAGTGTCTGCCTTGCCTGAAGATTTACACTCTTGGGCACAGTGCAGACAGAAAGCCCCAGTAGTAGCACCAGCAGAACTCCAAAAGCAAAAAATTCTGTGTCTCCTTCTTTCTTTACCAGATTTCTGACTCATTCTGGAAAAAGTAATTTTCTTGAGATAGAATACAACTGAAATACGAAGAGATTATGTTACCAACTCTGAGCCAGACAGAGCAGTGAGAGAAGGGGAAAGAGCAAGTGGAGCCTGAACGCCTGTGGCAGGAAGCAGTGCCTGCAGGTACCTGGAGCAGCGCTTCAGTTCTCAGCACCACTCCCTCAGTCCTTATCAGCACTGCCTGCTGCAGGTGATTAGCTGAGGTGACAACCTGCACATGCCAGCACTGCAGCCCCACCGGGGACAGCCCCACCGGGGACAGCCCCACCGGGGACAGCCCCACCGGGGACAGCCCCACCGGGGACAGGCCTGACCCCAGCAGAGGGGACCATGGCAGGAACCACCAGGATGCTGACAAAGCCTACAGGGCATCATGTGAGTCATGCCAGATTGCCTAAAATTTATTGATACTATTATGGTTTTAAAGTTCCCTATCTCTAAAATGTCAAGCAAATTTCACAGTCTTGAGAAGTTTTCATCTCTACTGTACACAGAAAATGTTTACAAAATGAACCAAAGGTTCCAGAGAAAGTCCTATAATGCTTTGGTTAAACGATCAAGAATTTCTTGCTGTTTAGCCTATTGATTGGAACACATATTAATGCATTCCTCTCACAGAATAAATTCATACCACTTTTATCACTGCTACAATGCCATCTTACAGAAAATGCAACCAGTGGCAGAATTAATTTGCAAAATAAACTCATGCTTTTACAAATGTGTGATTTTACATAGCTAAAAATCAAGAATAAGAAGGAAACTTAGTACATTAAAACTCATGCTTCAGTTTCAGAAGGTGTATTTTTATAGACAAAATTATTCAAACCATGTACATTTAAAGCTGCTTTCTCCTGCATTCATCACAATATTAGCAACAACAATATATAAATACTTCAATATATATCAAAATACAGGAAGTATAATAAATATTGCCCTAATAAATCAGTTTTTCAAGAAGTACAATAAAAGAGGGATTAGGGTAGAGACTTGACTCTTTTTTTTTTACATTTTTCAGAATTCTAGTATTTGTCACTTGCATAATGGTGTATTTACTAAGCTCATGACACAGTTAGTCACCTTTGTGACAGTATAAATTTGTTGTATGCTTGGTTTTATCATTGCCTTCCATTTTATACCACAGATTTGTCTTTAATTTAAGAAATTAAAAAATCTGTTGACAAAAAACCTGATGTATTAGCTCCTAATCAAATTCCTTAATTCTCCTATCTGAGTGAGTAACACCACATCACAGAGAATGAGAAGGAAGAAACAACGAAGGCCTCCAATTCCTGAGCATGTTCAATCTGCTTCCAGGACTCCTAAAGAAGTCTGGTGTGGTTAGCTGGGCACCACGCACTTGGACCTGTGTGCATTCTTTTGGGCATAAACCAAGGGATAACTACAGCCAAAAGCAGTGCTACCATAACCATCATCAACTGCAGCCTGGCTTCTTTAGGATACAAGACCCTGTTCAAAAAACACCCTACCTAAAATCCAAAGTCCTCTAACCATCTTGCTGGGGCGAGGGTGACCCAAGCAGGTCCCAGAGAAGGACAGGCATGTGCTGCCCCATCTCCAGTCATTTCCCTTTCACTGGAGATGGAGGGAACAAAGCAAGTATGACCATTTCATGCCATCTAAGAAAGCCAAGCAAACAAAGGGACTGCTGAAACTGGGGGCTTTGTAGCAGATTCACAGGGCAAGCAGGAGACAACTACTTCATAAACATCAAATAATCATTTGATGTCACAACAGTAAGACTTGATAAAGCCCACGATCACACACAGAATTTCTACACGCCAGGTTAGAGAAGTACATCACGTCTAATTTCTTATTTGGACTCTGAAAATGTCATTACATTCAAATGGTGGAGATGTATCTCAAATGAATGAACAAAAGGCATCAAGTATGTTCAGAATACTACAACCATGAACACAAACTGAAGAGAACTGTAAAACAAAATTACACCCCAATGAACAACCTCCAAATGCCTGTTTCTCTCCTGAGGCTAGAACAGCTGCAATGGGTGGATAAGGTGCGAGCACAGTACAGCACCCTTCCAAAGGAAGTGGCTTCAACAAGCTCTTATGTTTTTAGTGCATGACTTCTGAATATGCTCATTAAGGTTTTTTTAACAACCACTTTAAAATATTTTTTCCCCTCCTTCTGGCCATGAACATGTATAAGCTGTTATTTTTGAAGAAGAACTGACAGAGCTATGAAAAAATCTGGCAGGCTTTCCCAGAGGTAAGCAATCTTTTTCACAGCAGAAAAATAGAACAAACACTGAGATATTCAGAGAATCACAGTTTGGTTTGAAGGGATTTCAGGAACTTCACCTGGTCCAGTCCTCACTCAAAGCAGAGGGTATTCCATATATTATTTATGAGCAGATTTCTAGGCCTGACTAGTCAGTCCAATTGCAAACTTTACACATTCCAATATTACTTCTTCAAGATTTAAACAAATGAGAGCAACTACAATTTTAATTCAAAAGGTTAATACTGTATATTTTTACTTTAAAAAACCCCACAGTATTTAAAAGCTACTATGTCTACCTAATGCATCACTTGGAGTTGTATAATGACCCATTAGAGAAACTACAGGATCCATCTTCCACATCATGCACAAGATGCAAAAAGAAAGTCAAAATTCCCCTCTAAGCTCTCCTATTGTTTACTCCAAATTCATAAGCAAAAAAATAGGTAACAATAAGCAGACTTCAGAGGAAGTGCCAGTTTGCCATCTTTGAATCAATTACTAACAGACAGAAATTATCCTAATAAAATTACAGTGTCTGAGGGTAACAATTTTTTCTTTCTTTAGTAAGTTTTTGTAGTATCTCAGGTCAAATCATTCATGACATCTTGACTAATGATGAATTTCACTTGACAGTAGCAAAACAAACTTAATCTCCCATGTTTAAATAATTCTGACATTTCAGCATTGTTCCATAGGTCTTAGTCATATTTCCCAAAGATATACTAATTTTCTAATGCCAATAAGTTTAAACTTCTCTCAGTGTCAACCTTAAGATGTCATTCAAAACCACACAGTTAAAATTTAGCTTGCTTGCTTTTACCTGACTTTGAATGATGATTAACACAAAAATCACATAGAGCAGATGGACAGTGAAGTTGAAAAATGTCATGTTTTTCTTAACAGACTGCAGTACTGAATGTGCACTCTGTATGTAAGGGAGACAATCCCTCATCCATGTATTATTAGTAGTCAAAAAACCTAGAAAGCTGTTACAAAATTGAATTTGTTGTTTTACCTAGAGTTAAGGTTTTAAATTACTTAATTCTTTTGATAAAATTCCTTTAACCATTAAAGACATAGAATATTTGATTTGACATTTTACTAGAGCTGTGGAATTGATATTTCTTAACTACGTTATTGCCCTCCAGAGCTAAGCAGCAGAATGCAAACCACATTTTCAATATTCTACTGTTTCATTAGGATATCTCATATTTAAAATTGCTGGAGGCTCATCACTTGCAAAATAAATAAAAATCAGACCTCATTTAGCGTTTCCATTTTCATGCTTTAATGCTTGAGATTATACAGAGCTCTTTAAAACATGAAAATGAAAGCAGACAGAAAACGTCATTCATAAATAAGAGATTATATGAAACCATGCATATATAAATAATCGCTCTTTCTGACTAGCAAGTAATGAGAAAACATGCAGACACAATCACTTGAACAAGTGGCATATTACCTGGGTGGAGCTGGCAGCAACAGAAATGCAGTCAATGAAGCCATGTCTCCGAGTGAAAAATGCCACTATCTGCTGCCACCGCGAAGGCTCAGCCCGTAACTCATCTGTTGAGCCTTTCTTTGCCCACTGCTTCTGCTTGGGGCCTACAGAGCCGTGGCTGGAGCCAGCGTTGCCTCGACTGGCGCGAGAATAGAGGAGTGTGTTATTTCCGAAAATGTAATTCATCTCTGCAGCTCTGCAGGTGGTTGCCAGGCAGTCTTAATTCCCTACCAGCTGCTGAGTGGTGAATGAGCAGGGAAAAAAAAAAATTGCAGATAGAATTACAGCAGCATCGTTTACAAACCAGGAAAACAAAATTCTTGCTAGCTGATGCTGGTTTTCTTCCAAGGCTTTCCACCTCTTACATTCCCACTCTACCTGTGATTACAATGATGAGTATAATCTTGAGCAATTAAAAAAAAAATTGCAGCAAGCAAAGGTTTTCCTTATTTTTCCTTTTTGGAATGCACAGGATGAAAACCTTGCTTTCTCTTCCGAGCTGCCAACAGATATTTAAGGGAAACTGGGTAGCAGGTACAGTACAACGTTACAAATTCACAGCTATGAGGATGGTGGTGGATGATAACAGCTACTGGGTGGAGAAAGCACAGATCAAAAATAACCAAGTTTCAATCACTGCCTGTAGAAATATCCAATAGCATCTTTTCACTTCCTTGCTTGCATAAATTATGAACCTGAAGCAAACAAAACGGGGAATATAGAGCAGAGCTGCACTTTTCACTGATTCTGTCTTTATGAAAACATTCCACAGAGCAAAATGATTTTAGCACCATGTTGAAAACAAGTATTTCAGAAACAACTATTTGCTGGTTTCTTCTTGTTTTTCCCTGTTCTTTTGTGCTTAAAACAACTATAGGGGGAGTGAATCACAGTGCAACAAATCCACAAAACAATCATTTTGTGTGGTCTATCAGAGGATGCCTAGTGAAGTTGTTCTACTAAGATTTGGGGGTTTTTTAACCCTCAAGAGGATCAGAGACTAAGATTAAACACTATGAGTCCACACTGTTGCTCTTATTCTGTGAATAACGTGTCACATTCATAACACCTATGCCCAAATTTCTTTGACTACTGTAAGCATATTATGAAAACAAATATATATATCTTTCTGACTCAACATTATTTCTCGAAAGTACAAGAATAATTCAAAACCAAAAAATTATTACTATTCACAAACGACTTTTCAGTAAGATTATTTTGATCTCCCATGCACATGGACAAGTACTAGTTACAGGTTTTCTCTGCTCTCTTCATAGCAAAAAAGAATTCAGAAAAATTATCTGAAAGATTATATGGAACTTAAGTTACCTTCCCGAACTCACAATTCAAATTTTTATAGCTAACAGTTTTTAAAAAAATCCTCCAGCTCACATTGGAGGAATTATTCTGGAAATCAGTTACATGTCAAGTTTTCAATACCAGCTCATCTCTGGAAAGCCAAAGTTATGAAAACTACTTGTGGTATATTTCCACAGTCATGATCATAGCACCAGGGCAAACATTTAAACAAAAGCACAGAACTCTTCACATGACAAACAAAAGCAGAAAAAAATCCTTATAAGACAGCCACAACTTACAGTCACGTAATTCTAAAAATCCACTGATTCATGACGCGCATTTTAGTGGAGTTAGCAAATTCCCTCACTTACTTTTTGGGGTGCAACATAATGTGCTGTTTAACAAATTCTTAATGACAGCTGTCCTATTCTGAGTAACAGTTTTTTTCCTGCCAGCTTCCATTACAAGCAGAAATAATAAGTACATTAATAGAAATCTGTCGTAGTGAGATCAATGCACCATTTACTTCTAGTCACCAGCACAGCTCTAACACACCACATGCCAATATTCTGAGCACACCTTTCAGACAGACTTTATTAATATTTATAAAACACAATGGCTTATCACTGTAAGTCATATGAAACTGGGTCCGTGCAGTGTCCTTAAAGTACGAGCATAAGATAGATAATGGAGGTTGAGAAATGCCTGAGACACAGTAGATACAACAACCCTTGCAAATGGACAAGCTATTCATAATGGGATTTTTTTTCACAGGAAGACTGCAGCACTTCCTGAGCCCTATTTTTTTCCAGACACAAAAAACATACCTAGCCTGAAAAATACTATGAATTTATTACCAGATAAATTGATTAAATCCCTGGCTATGACTGAAGGTGTTTGGAACAATGTACAAATGACATGTTTTGAGTTCCAAGTCTTTTTATAAAGAGTCAAAGTGAAAATATTTTTTTGTCTTTTTCTACATATGGCCTTGAATGTTAACACTGCTATACAGTTTATTAAATATGTTCGAGCACAAGAATTTGTCTAGCATTCAAAAGACCTTCTTCAAGGATTAATTTTTCTCTCTGTTTCTCTCCATAGGCTCCAAATAAAGTCACATGGAATATTGTGCAAAATTCTCGAAGAAAACAGCTCAATACATGGACAAGAAATGTACCAAGCAGGTATTTTTTTTTTACTATTATATCAACCTGTCTGAAGATGAGAGATGTTTTCTGTGTTTTAAGGCAGTTTCTTTCAAGGATGATCCCCACACAGCCAACAATCCACTATGGCATCAATTACAAAGTGATTTTAGAAATCAACGCTTCAGGAAAGGACAAAAAGCTTCCTGAAAGTGAAGCAATGATGATTTAATTTCAATTGAGAGAGAAATCCAGAAAAGTACTTAAGGAAGAGGTTATGCAATCCTGCTGGTGATGCAAGGCAGCAATCTGTGTCACCTACACTCCATATGGATCTAATGATATCGAGCAAGATTTGCTGACGCCTAAGCAGATACAGTTGCAGTTATTTGTAGCAGGAGCTGGTACCGTGGTGATGAGACAAACCCTGATTTTTATGTTACAAAGCAACCTAAAGATAAAGGCAAAGCATAGCTCTAGCACAAAATTGGGACAGCACAAAGGAGTCCAGATTAGAACAACGGTCACTTGTAGAGCTGAAAAAACAGTGGGAGGTTGTAAAAACAAGGGCTCATTCCAGTCAAAGAGCATTTCAACAGAGGGTAAAACACCCACATGGAGAAACTGGGAAAACTTCTATTTGCATGGAAAAGGCAACATCCAGAGAAAGGAAAATCATCAACACAGATGTCACAGCTGGAATTACATCTGTGAATGTTTGCCTCCAGAGTGAGGAGGCAGAACAGGGAGGCTCATCAGGAAACTGCAGGAAGTCCTAAAAGGAGCAGAGAGCTTCATCGCCCCTTTTTCATATTCTGAATATTGAACTGATGGGGCTAAAATTAAAAACAAGCAAACAAAAACCACCACACACTAAAATAAAACAAAAACTACTATTTACTGTTAGGCAAGAATTGAGACTATGCAGATTTGAAAAGAGTACCGCCCCAAAAGAAAACAGCACATAATTAAGATTTCTACACTAGTACACATCTCTCTATAGGGTAAGAAATTCACTGGAAGATTCGTCTGCATTTATAGAGGCTGCAGAGTAACATTACTTGTTCTGTGGCCAATTAGCAAGATACAGTGTTCACAGTGGTTACTAAATGTAAAAAAAAAAAAAACAACCATTAAATATTTCATCTAGAAATCCTCTGACTTTTTATCCAAGCAAATTGGTATTATCAGCTTGCTAAGACAGGTCAAAACATGACATAATGCTGTATTTTAATCTCTCAGATAAAGGTTTCCTGGGCATAATTTTACAAGCAGAATGCACACCTAAAATTAAAAAGACAGCAACAAAAATTGATTGTTAACAGAAACAGCAATTATATCTCAATTACCTTTTCTAAACAAAAATAATCAGTCACCCTGAAGCATTTGAAAAGTATCTTATATTAGTTTTACTACTATTTGGCTAAACAGAGTATTGGCTAAAAAAAGCACAGACCCTAAAGGTTAAAAACCTGATTGTCTTAACAGAGAAAATTCAAGAATCCCCTAAAACAATGGCACGCGCTTATTTTATTTTCAATATCAGTCAGGTTTTGACCAAAAACAGAGGCAAAAGAAATGTTCAGAACTTGGATATTCAAACATAAGACTATGTAACTTAAACTCCTTGGGCATGGGAACAAAAGCAATACCCAAAATGTAGATAGAACCTCATGTTTCTTTCTTACACTTTTCAGAATTCTAGATTTAACAAACTTTTACTGTATAAGTCTAAGTCTCATAAACAAGTATATGCAGTATTCTAAGCCAAAGCCCAGGAGCTCAGGACTCAAATTCTGTGGAGAAAAAAAATTGTTAACCCTTTTTGCTAAAAGATGCTAGAAAGTCTATCTTAACTTTTAGCTCAGATAGGACTGAAGGACAGATCTTAACTAAGTATCAATTACATAATCAATAAAAAGTACATCTCTTACTGCTGAAACCAACTTATAAGTAAACATATCCCAGCACAACTATTCTAAAATGATCTATTTTAGTATAAATATTTAATATAAAAGATTATTACCTTATTACTCACAATACACCTCAGACAACCTACCAATCTGGGCAGATTAAACTGCCTGGTCTTCCGCACCCTGCTCATGAACCTCCTGCCCATCTTTTTGGCACGCCAGACTGATAAAAACATCCTGTGTTCAATGCAAGTCTCCCTAGGCTTGCTTCGGTCATCAAAATGAACCCAAGTGCACCGAGAGCTCAGGGAAAATCTCGGATGAAAACAGTGCAACCCCTTTCTAGGACGACTTGATGTTGATTACTGTATCTTAGGTTGTTCTAATGTTTGGATTAATCCACAGACCATCTGTTACAGTTTTTCTTTCTTGTCTCTGTTGACAAGAATTTGTTGAGCAGATCATTATGAAGAACTGGGCAGATTTGGTCAACTGCTTCTTACTATAAAACACAAACTGACACCTTTGCATGTATTTCCATGTTCTTCAATTACAGTTTAAAATCAGTAACCTATGAAGAACTTGGCCAATGCATTTTAATTAAAGACTGGATAACAGCTCCTCTCAAGTGGGACCACCGAAGTACAATACTAGTCTAAAAATAAGTATACCTGAGCATTTCTTCAAGTTTTTCTTTATGGCTCTCAGTATTCTACGTATGCTCCTAACACCAGAAGCACTGCCTTTCTGCTGAAGAAGGCAGAGCTTTACAAAGTTCTCAATTTAGAAAAAAGTAACAGATTGCAACCTTCTCACACTCATAACCCAACCTGCTAATTACATGTCAGCTCATCTTTAATTTCTAAATGGAAACAGTATCTTCAGGTTAACCTCACCTACCTACTCAAACGGCAGCAGGACAAGAAAATCTACTGGCAAAAAGACGAAATTAAAATTACTTTGACTGCTGGCTAACCTTGAACCCACACGGTTCAAAACATAAAGACCATTAGACTTCCTAGAAGCAGAAAAACTCTCCCAATTAACAGAGAAGACTCTTTTAACAGCAGCTCCACAAGCTCTAAAAGACTTCTGGGGAAGCACTTGAGAAAACAGAGGATTAGAGAGAAGACATATCAGGAGATAAAAAGAAGGGAACCTATTAATATTATCAGCACAAGATTTGGGTTCATACGGAAAGGAGATTGTTAGCATTGAAGGAAGGATGTGTAAATATGCACATTTATGTAACAGCTATTTTCATACAGCTTAATAGGAAGGAGTTAAATAAAGGTGCTTGTTGCAGTTGAAGAAACAAGCAATGTATACTGTAATACCTTGGTTCGCATAGCCAGAAACCAGAAGACTACCAGCAGTTGAAAGATTATTTCAAAGTCAGAGGCTGACTGTAGATCACTGTGTTTACGGGCTATAAAACAGCTAATCTGTAGTTCTGAATATAATTTTAATTTCTGAAATAACCATTCCTTCATCATTTTCATCATTTTAGAGAGACAGCTTTACTGACTAGTTTCATTGGTATCTCCTGAGTCAACTCTTTACCAAACAGAGAGGTCAAACTAGTTCATTCTTCATTCCACAGTAGCTGCCCTCTGTCTCTAATCATTCTTGTTGTTCTTCTTTGAGTATCTAAATTTGCCTTCTTAATCAAGATAATGAATGGTGTAGATTTCTGGAGTGATAAGATAATGCAGTTTAATTCCCTTTTGCTTCGCAGATTTATTCCTTGTATTCCATTTGCCTTTCTGACTGTAAATTGAGTACTGAGATGATTATTCCATTTATCTGTTATAACTCTGAGCTCTTATTCCTCTTAGATGATGCAATGAGAAGACAAGTTCTTCCGAGATCCTTCTAGTAACCTCCATCCATGATTACCAGTCTTCTTCCTTACCCTTTACTTTTGTTTTGTTATTGGTTTGGTTTTGGAGGGGCATTTTTGTTTGCTTTGGGTTTTTTAACTAAATCCCAAATTCTCTTTTTTTCCTTATTTCATTACAGCTGAAGTTTCTCCACAATCTTTATTGAGTGCATCTATTGTGTGCATCTAAGAAAACCTAGAAACCTACATCAACAAGTTGATCTTCAAGCACATGCTTTAAGGGATTTGTGCAGCAGAAATTCTCTTTGCAATGCATTCATTGCTTTCTCATCTCTCATTTCTCCACATGCTCATTGATTCTGCTCTTTAGAACAGCTGCACTGTGTTTTGCCAGTACAGAAATGAGAGCAAGTTCCAATTTCCCCTCTCCTTTCTGGAAGCTATTTTAAGAACAAGTACCACCTTGCCATATCTCATTCCTGTGATACCACAGTCAGGATAAGTGGGCTATTACACAGCACTGCAGCACTAATAGATAAGCAGTTTCAAAACAGGGCTGATTTAAAACCATCAAGCGTAAATACCATTAGGTCCTGGAAATACTTTTCCAAAGATGACTAAACATGTGAAAAAAGCAGGCATACACCAAGTGGGCACAAGATATTTATTTCACAGACAGTGCATGTAGTCAGCAGAACTGTTGTGCTAGGAATACAAAGCCTTTCTCAGCAAAGGTTTGGGTACCACTGACACACTATTAGACATTTTTCTGAAACTATGTGTCCACTTCACAAAGTACAGGATAAGGGGCAGGAAACCACAAGCTGCTTCTTCTAAGCAAGGAGAGAGGAAAGGCTGAAGGACATACTTCTCACCTTACAGGCACTCACAGCACTAGGTCAAATAAAATGCCCGACTAACCTACTGCCTCTCTCAGCAGTGAATGGTGGAGGTGTAGAGAGACCCTTCCCTGCTCAATACACCATCACAAACTCCAACAGAGGTTCACAGAGACAGAGGTAAACTGTCTTCCTGCTTTTATTCTAATAAAAGACTTGCACTATAATGCAAACTGAGCCTGAATATTTTCTCCCATATCTGACACTGCAAGGGGTAAGCAGAGATAAAGCACAAGGGCACTGGCACTGGGCATAGCTACTGCTTCAAAGGTATTCCCTGGGTGCTTCACCTGGGCAAAAAGAGTCCTTTGGTTAGAATTTGGGGGTAAAACTTCAATCCTTTATTCAATGGTGAACAGTATTTCATCTCAGTTTGAAGCATTTCATTGTTCAGAGGCAGGAAAACAGTAACTCATTTGCATTTAATGTCATAATATTATGAAGTCATAGCTTTATTCACTGACATTATGTAACCACAAAAGAGTCCTCCAATTGCTTTAAATGGATAAACAACGTTAATCCACATGTTCCCTTTGGTAAAGGGAAGCGAGGATTTTTACTGCATCACCTGAAGCACAAGTGCTGTAGCAGAATACAACAGCCCCAGCCAGAATGCCGGGTCTGTGCAGGAGATGGAGCAGGCAGCCAGCACTGGGAATGCTGATCCCTGCAGAGCCTGGCCCCGGCCCCCTGCACAGGGATGACCATTCCTGGGGACATGTGAGGACAGGAAAGCGGCCAAAGGTGCTGAATGAAATACAGACAGGAGCCCGTGACTATGGAACTACAAGTTAAAGACTCCCCCCACCAACCCAAACATACTTCTCATAATTCCTAGAGTGTTTTGTTACTCCACTGATGATTGCACAAAGCTGTCCTAGAGATACGAAATATTCAACCACTAAAATGTCTTTAGCTCCTTATAGATGTATGATTCAGTCAGTAATTAATATTTTCATGTATAGCATGAATAAGCAATTTTAGGCCCCTTACTAGACTAATAAAGCCAGTACAACGTTCCAAATAAAACATTTCTGTTCAGCTGTCCATATCTGTGACACATGAAAGGAACAAACCAGGTGCAGGCACTTTTCTCACACCCTTTGAAGATTTGTGCTATGGTGAAAACCTCCAGAGATAGATCATGGAAAAAGATTTGATTAAAGAAAGAAGAACAGCAGAGACTTTTCTCAACCAATAAGTCTAGTTTCCTGTTACCACATGCAGCCACATGATAATATCATTTATAAACTTATCAACTACTTTGAAAAGTTTCTAAGAACTTGTGCAAGTTTCAAACGGGAATTATGGACATAATGGAAATGCATTGAATATTGCAATATTAAGAATTTATTTCAGAGTAAGATACACATTTACCATGCTAGTCATGGTATATTTTTCCAGTACAAGATATATTTAGTAGCTTAAAAATTATTACATGTTTTCTTTAGACTTCCTGCATTAACAGTGAAATATTAGCCCCAAATATGAACACATAATTCACAAATATATTCCAGAAATACATAGAAGCCTCAATCAGGTTCTGCACTTAAATACTGAATTGCCATGCTACATCATATGTATGAGAAAAAGAATCTGTCATACCCAGGTTGCTCTAAAGAAATATTACTGATTTTTTTTTTTTAATCTTATTGAACCATGAGCCACTATTTTATATCCTCGTAATAATCTGTTATTCAAAGCTTTTTTCCTTGATAGAAAACTTCAATCCACAGTTTAAAGCTTGCTGCTTGGTACCATCATATCTATTACAGATTTCACCGAATTGGAGCTGTTCAATAACACCATATTTTAACTCCAAATCCATCACTCCTCGGGGCTGTGATCTCACTGCCCTACAGCGCTAAATTCAGTGTAACATTGAGGCAAACCCTGTTGTAGCATCGCCATCTCGCGGCCAATCTGCAGAGCAGAGCGTTTCAGAGCTCTCGGGACCTCCCAATGGAACCACGCGTTTCCAGGCGGAATTTGGAAATCTCATATTGAAGAAATTCTGGTACTAGCTGCCTACCTACCTGAAAATATTCTTCAAAACCTTTGAGACAGAATATTTGCGAAGGATTTGAAGTTTGACCATTTTCACTATTTCTTCATGATTCTCTACTATTACATAGTTTTTTTAAAGCTGTTTTACAGCATTAGTGTTCAATTTCCCAGTGTTAGAGAAGAGAGGACACAAAATCCCCATGGCCAAGTTTACTTCTTTGCTACTTGAGACACAGGCAGTAAATATTTCTTCTTAAACTGACAAAGCTCCACTCTAACAAGACAAAACCTGTAAGTCTTACTTTAAATCTGTATAGTTAATCTATTATTTTATGCTTATTGCAAACATGCAATATTTTAACCTAATCTGAATCTGAGGCAGCCCATTCCCCTGTCAAGAAGATAAACCACCTTCATTTACTACAGTACTTAACATTTGATAAACAGCAATCACATACTCATCTAACAATTTGAGATACACATTTGTATTTTTGGACATTGGAAACTACTCTTTGAAATAGCATCCACGTGTCCAAGCAAGTTATAAAAGCTGTTTTAAGTCCTACAGTATTTGAAAGCTTCTCTCAAGAACAAAGTACAAACTATTCAGAACCAGGCATCTCCCTTCCCTTCTGTCCTTCTATGTTATTGCTCCATACTGCAGAGAGCTTGCTACAACAGAAGGTATTCCTCAAAAATCCAATTCTCCTGGCCTCTGCAGCATTGCTTAAAAAGCAACATATAATCATAAAACCACTGACTTCTTCAAACTACTAACTCTGTACTTGAAAGTTTAAGTGCATTTAACATTTATATTTAAAACAAAACCCAGATCTATTATTTTATTCCTGTCATAAACACAACATTATTACATATAGTTTCCTTAAGCAATGAACTATTGAAGAAAGCTGATCGAGACCTTATATATCAGTGAAGACCTGGTCTTTGCACAGTGCACCAAGCCAACCTACCAAATAAATCACACAAAGCACTCTTAAATCAGTGCTGTTGTTCTAAACAGATCTTCAGCACGAGCTATGCCAAAACTACGAACACCTTGCACATCATCAGACCAAAAGCAGAGCAGACCGGCTATGCTAATAATATAACAGCAGCCTTGGGTTTTTTCTTCAGGAGAGAAGCAAGCCAGCAGTCAATTAGCATCAGAACTCAAAATTACACAAAATACTGGTAAACAGCTGAAACCTGGAACACCCACCCCAGTTTCCAGACGAACAAAGCTGTGTAGAATTTCAATTTACTATACATTGCTTTGAAATTTATAAAGAGGAGTTACCTGAAAATAATCAGATAAATGCTAAAAATGGTAATACAAACTGAGTGATAATATTCCCCTGATGAACATTCTTCCCTCTTGAGTGAAGATTTCCCAGCATTTACCAATGTGAGATAGATAATAGCAATCCTCCTCAGAGACCTAAGACACATAGTATTTCGAAAAGGCCTCACCATACTTTGTAACTACACTTAATTCTTAATTCTGCTTAATTCTATTTCAAAAAAAGTTTTCTTTCTTTGTTCCAGACAGTTTTACAGGTCCCCTCTTTGCCTTTTTGATCCCTCTACGCTTTCTAAAAGGCAAGACTAACTGCTCTAGCAATTAGGAAAAGCTTGTGAATAAACAGTGTTGACCTTAAGACCCCAGAGGAAGAGGATTTTCTTTAAATTTATTTCTAATGGTTGCACATAAAAGGTGTTCTATTACTTTCTGAACATCAATAAATTCAAGGAATTAGACATGTGAAAGTATGTTACTGAGTGTCTAACTTCACAAGCAAGAAAAGTTTGAAGTCCCAGCCATTCCCAAAATTGAAAGCTTTGTCACATGAGTATTCTCAGAAGGCTCTTCAGAGGGCAATACAGCCCACTTCTAAAAGGTTACTCATTAGGCTTAAAGGATTCAGCTTGTCTAGCTGAAGACTATGGAAAAATACTGAGAGTTCATTATGGAGATATAAGTAAAAATCACTGGTTCAATATCATCATATACATTTTAAAACTTTCAGAAAAGCTGGAAAACTATTACTAAAGGCACTTATACACTACAGTTGGTACTTCTACAGAGTCCTCACAAGTCAATGATAAAGAGCTGATATATTCAACAAAATTTTTCTTCATGATTGAAAAAATGGAAATATAACTAGGTTCAAAACACTTTTTTCTTAAAATATCGTAGAATAATTTGAGTTGGAAGGAGCCTTAAAGATTATCTAGATCAAACTCCCTGCCATGGGCTTGAAGACTCTGCACTAGACCAGGGTGCTCAAAGCCCCATCCAACCCAGCCTTGAACACTTCCAGAGATGAGGCAGCCACACCTTCTGTGGGCAGCCTGTGTTGGGGCCTCATCACTCATGGGAAAGAATTTGTTAATATCTAATCTAAATCTACCCTCTTTCAGCTTGAAGCCATTCCCCATCTTGTCCTATCACTGCACGACCTTGCAGCATTTCCCTCTCCAGCTTTCTTGCAGTTGCTTTATGTACTGGAAGGGGCTCTGAGGTCTCCATGGAGCCTTCTGTTCTCCACGAGGAACAGCCCCAACTCTCTCAGCCTGTCCTCACAGGAGAGGTGCTCCAGCTCTCTGATCTCTTTGTGCCCTCCTCTGGGCCTGCTCCAACAGCTCCATGTCCTTCCTTTGTCTGGGAGCCCGGAGCTGGGCACAGCCCTGCAGGTGGGGTCTCAGCAGAGCAGTGCAGAGCGGCACAATCCCCTCCCTCCCCACTGCTGCCCATCTGCTGTGGATGCAGCCCAGGACATGTTTATCTCTCTAGGCCATGAGTGCACGTTGTTGGGCCATGTCCAGCCTCCCATCCAGCAGCACCCCCAAGTCGTTCTCCCCAGGGCTGCTCTCAGTGTAACAGCATTTGTTCTCTGCAGTTACAAAGGACACTGTCACTCACAAACAATTCATGCTGAGAGTACCAAGCTATAAGCCTACCACGAGAAGCCCATCTCACCCCTCTAAAGCCCAAACATTCCCCAGTGTCAAATAATTTCTCCACTTCTCCCTCAAAACCTGCCATAAAGACTCAGATATGTTATAGAAAACAGCATTTAGTCTGACACAAAAACCACTGTGCTATCCAGAACATGATGGAGCTACATCTATCTACTAACACAGTAAATAAAACTGCCTGTTATTACCCACTCCCAAACCTCAGACTCAGTTTGCTGTCTAAATCTTTAAATTTATCTGAAGTTACTGAAGAAATCCTGAACATAATGGTGCTGCATGCTGAAAATCTCCACAGACATACATTGCACTTGGCTTATTACATATTGCACATATAAAAATATTTACTAGAAACTAACTTGGAATTGACTCTACAGGTTTGTGACCGAAAATCCAAAATGAAAGTGACAGCATGAACTACAGTGTCCCTCAAAACCACATCCAAAATCTTTAGTTACCTACAGTCATTTTCTGGGTATTTTACTACCAAGCATGCCTAGTAAGAATGTGTGGAACCAAGTCAATGCTTTAACATCTACAAAGTAAAATTCACAAATGAGCAGTTCCACAAAAAACAGAAAGAGGTGTTTCACATAAATTTTTTGCCCCCAAAAAATTAATTCCTGAGGAGCATTCCAAAACAGTTCACTCTTTAACTTCAAAAACGCCTACCTTTACTGGTGAAATATGAGAATGGGAAACAAATCCATGGACATTCTCAATCTGTGACAGATTCTTCTCTGATACATGAACCAGCTCTGGACCCGTCACCTCATTGGCAATGTGTGGAGAGCTGTGTTCCTGTGGGGGTGTATCTTCGTCCTGATAGCGGTATTTCTGAAAAAAAAAAATATATAGAAAAAGATCAGGCCACCACAGAAATAAGAAAAGATTATCCAGAAAACCTAAGTCAGACAGAAATAAGTGTTCTTCTGACCTTGCTGACTTCAAGGCAATAAAATTTATAAATAAAATTTTTAATTAGCATTTTAAATTTAAAGACTGTTCCTTTCCAAAAATTTTCCAGCCCTTTTAGTCTCACCTGGGATTACTATAAAGCTACCTAAACCCCAGCAGAGTTTACTGTGCCCATAAAAAACATCTCAATATTTTCTAAGCACATTCACTTTCACACACTACTACTATATTCCCAAGTTCATAAACACTTATTAATAATTTATATGTCATATTATTAAGGGTACAGGAAAACCTTCTAAACATAATCATTTTAATCTTAGGAAAAGTTATTCCTGTTATTGAGGCATGTTTAGGATAGAAAGTATTTCCTTAGGGTTTCTTTTAAACAGAATTCCAAGCTCTACTACATACTACAGCTTAAGTCAAAAATGGACATTTTCCTGGTAGTTCTTTATGTATCATAACCCAGTAAATAACTGCAAGTAACCCACTTGTCTGTAAGCACAGGAACACACAGGAACACTACACCAAGGCAGTGTCAAACAGTGACAAACGTGACAAACAGTGCATAACTTCAAACCCTCTCAAGAATTACATGTAATTTCTATTTCAGGTTACCACAAAAATCCATCTCCTTAATCAAAAACACCTACAATATTACAAAGCTAAGATCTACAGGATAAACTACAAAAAAAACTGCTTGAAATGATCTATCAGTTATCACCTCCTATAATGCTTAATACATTCTTAACTCTACTGTAAAGTAGAAGGAGTTCAAGTGTATTTTCTCTAAAAATACTAATTAGCAGAGAAGCACAAGACCCACTTCTTCCAGCATAAGAAATAACTCTTAAGAATGAAGCAAGAGCATTATATCTTCTGTTGCCACCAGAACCCAACTCCAAACACTTCCAGACCTTCTCCTCAGCTGGATGTACCAAAGGAGAGATAGTAAAGTGCAACAGTTATGAAAAATTGTAGTGGTTATTCAAAATGTCCTGATTTTTCAAATTTTTAGCAGAGAGGCTTCATGAGATAATCAACTTAATAGCTCACTACTACCAGAAGATAAAAGTTATTTTGTTTTCCTTTTCCTGCAGCATCAAAATGCTGGATTGCTCAGCCTCAGACTGCTGCCATTTATCTTTTTTGTGAGATTGACTTGTTTTTCACTTATCAAAATAAAACCCTGAAAGGATTTGACATTAGCTCTCTAGAGTAGCCTTATTAAACATTGGAAACAGACAAGAATTATAATTTAAACAAAGTGTTGGCCAAAAATACAAGGGTACATTACCAGAGTACAAATTAGACCACATTGGTAATTAGAGAAAATAAACATTGGAGCTCCAAGAAGCAGAGAAAATGTCTTGCGGCATCAGAGAACGTAGGAATTCTGCAAGCTTAAAGCAGCCTGGTCCACTGTATTTGGCTGTACTTGTGATCCAAAATATCCCCAGCAGATCTTAAGCTTTGATTTAATTAGAAAATACAGAAAAATCATTTGAAAGTGGATTTAGTTTCCACATCATCTCAGACAAGATCCTGTAGAAGCTAGAAGTGGATCATTCCAGTTTTACTGTGGGTGTCAGGGCACACACAACAACAAACACACACACAAAAAAACCCCTGAACACAATAATTAGTCCAACAGCCACAGGTTAATTAAAACTAATTTCCCTTACAGAACAGTTAATATCTTTAGATGAAGCATGGAATCACTTTGCTTTTTTCCTGAAACCAGACATATTTCTTAGAAACAGGTACTTTATTAGAAACAAATACTTGAACATGACTGAATACAAACAGTATTTCACTAACAGATATGTTTAGATTATAGAGTGCATCAGTGTTTATAATATAATAGTGCACATGAAGTTTTAATAGATTGGTATTTCATTATTTTGATTTAAAATGAAAAAATGTGATAAAGAATTCTCCCCTAAAAGGCAGTGACAGGGCCAACAATCTTCTAAAAAAAAAAAAATTAAAAGTGAACTGCTAATTAGATTTTGATATAGTATTTGAGACTGACACTCCTATTTGACACAAAGTTCAGAAAAGACTTAGTGCTGTGGTGTGGTTGACAAGGTGGTGTTAGGTCATGGGTTGGACATGAGGATCTCAAAGGCCTTTTCCAACCCTGTTGATTCTGAGAAGTGCAGGAAAACATAATATCCACACTAAGACCTAATCTGAAAGGGACCAGAGCCCTTCACAGAAACTACTTTTGAGCAAAGTGCTTTAAGTAAAGCAAACTACTGTATCTTGTAACAGCTGACTCTCCATAGCAGTGTTCCTATTGCTTTACTACAGAGCACCACCCCGAATACAGCACCTCTTGTCTGAGCTCAAGTGAGCTGCTTGGTCAAACACCACCACTCAGCACTGCCCCTTCCCCTCCTCTCCCAGGAGCTGCCAGCCCCTGAACAAGAGCTCAGTGAGCTCTCCCAGTCACATCAGGTTAATTGTGCTGCTGCATCCAATGCCCTGTGCAAGGTGCCCTCCACAGGGCTCTAAGGACACGATTTCACAGCCCAGCTCTCTCCAAGGACAGCCAGGGTCTGAAGAAGCAGAACCCATTCACTTGCTCTCGGTCCAGCTGTACAGCTTCATCTCCCTGCCCCTTGCTGGGAGCACACAGCTGACTTCAGACAGTGAGCAAGCTCAGCAGGCTTATCCAGCAGAATGTTTTTCCCCCCTCTCCCAGCAGTAACAAATTTTCTGCAGTTCCCTGAAGTGGTTCACGACAAGCTGAGGCACACAGCAATACTGGCATAACAGGGAGAAAAGCAGGTAAAGGGTAAGGCCAACCCACTGCCAATGGCTGGGAGTGGTCATTACTGTGCTCACAAGTACCAGAATGCAATCCCACACCCAAATCCAGGCTCCAAGGAGACCCCAATTTACCAGAGCCAGCCGAGCAAGGGACACATCAAAGCAAAGAAAAAGGTGTGGCAAAGCAGCTCTGAACTTGCAGACAGTCTCAGCTGCAAACCTCCCAGCACTCAATTAGGTAGGGGCCAATTAATTTTAAGGAGCTTTATGGACTGCTTTATAATTTATAACCTTAATTTTAAATCCAAAGCAACCAAAGTTCTTTGCTTTGGATTGTCACATGCTTCTGACAGAGACCCTGCCCCAAAGGATTCTGTTCCATAATACAGGTGTGTCAAAATTAATTTAAAACATTTCTTTTCTGATGAAATATACTTAACAGGATATCTTTAGGCTAAATCATACCCTCAAAAAGTTTTGAAATATCACCAAACTCTATGGTCACTATAGTGTAAACTACTGAAAAATCCATTTACTTTAACCAGTGCTAGTTTGCATGAGAAGAAACTCAAAAATGAGCCAAATTCACCACAGTAAAATAATTTTTCAGGCCCACAACATCCTTGCTTCAAGTCCCAGGCCCAAACAAAGTTAGACAAAAATAAGAACAAAGTATCTGCAAGATACTGCAGGACAAACAAGGATTTTCTGGACATTTTACAGCACCATTTTTCAGAACAGACATCACCTGTTCACAGGAAAAGCATGGAAAAGTTTCCTAAAACTCATTCCAAGCAGTTCACTTTAGTCTTCCTAATCTCTTACCTGTATTTTAAAAAGAAGATATTTCAAACTTCCTTCTTTCTCCAGACTTTAGCCCCCTCCACCCACCAGCCATAGAACTCCCAAGTTACTGCTCACTTCCAACAACAAAAGCAACAAATCCCATGAAAACACAGTCTAACAGTCTGTCCCTGGGTAGTTTTCATTTTCACTGTACAGTTCCAACCATGGTTAGAAAGAGGTTAAGAATAAAAGAAGACTTGAATAAGTAAATCTAATCATTCGAATTTGAAAAATATACAGGAGCTCATAGGGCCAGACCCTTTCTGAGGCAGTATGAACAGACAGCGTGATGAAATCAAGAATTTTAGATCATTTGCACATTTTTCCAAGTTTAAATACTTGTCCTTTTTAAATCATGTCTTCATTTTACCAGTTAAACTAAATCTGAAAGAACCCTTCCAAAGATCATTCAAGCAACTGAAGTTATTGTGAAGCACTGTTTGACATGCAACACCTCCACTCCTGCATAAAATTACCTGGATGCAATGTCAAAAACAAACACGTAGAGAAGACTAAAAACCTACAGCTCTCACATCTCCCCAGCTTTCATAAATCTGTCACCCTTCAGCAGAAAATAACTTCCAACAACTCTCTGTTCTCAAATAAAAGCACTAAGTCTTCTCTAGTAACTAGAGCTGTGACAAAGGCATAAGGCATTTCACCCTTCTTGAACAGTTGCAGTTTGACATTGTAGCTTGCATATAACTGCTTATAACATGGTTATTTAGGTCACAGTGTTCCATCATATGTCAAAATGCACAGATAGTGTTAAACTTATTTATGTAATGCTTCATGTCATAGACACCCACAAACAATAAAACAATTGAAGATAAATATATACATTTACAAAAACTCCAGAGATATCTGTAATAAAGTTCACCTGTTCCAGAAGGCCAAGGAAAAGAGAATAAAGAAGGAACACTCTGATTGTGAATGTTCTTTTCACGTGGTCTAAAAAAGGAAAATTGAAAACACTATTTCATGTGATTACTTGTGTGAGATTGTTTCATTATGTGAAGGACTGGTACAGGTAGCCTGTATTACTGTTTCATAGTGTCACTTAAATATTTACTCAGTATTCAAAGGCTGCATCTTCTCAGAGGACAAGAGCATTTTATTTTTAGTACTATCCAGCCCTACAATTTTTATTCAAAATTTAACAAGCGCCTGGTGCAAAATCCCTCTGCACTGCCAGCAGTCACTGTTCAAACACAAATGCTTCCGTTCGCCTGGGACGGAGGCAGCAGAGAGGTGCGAGGTAGGTGGTACACGGGTATCAGGGAGCACCCACTCGGGATTCACAGCCCCCGTGCTCATTGGCGGATAACTCGAGCCTGTGCACACGCAGCCCAAGCCATGCTCAGGACGAGCGATGCCCGCTCGGGGGCTGTGCCTGCCGTGCCCCCCGCCCCAAGCCCGGCGCGCAGCCCAAGGACGCCACGGAGGCGAGCGGGGCTCGGGAGCGCGCCCGCAGCGCCCCGCGGCGGCCGCCCCCGCCCGGGCAGGGCAGCGCCGCCATGGCTCGGCCCCGCCACAACATGCCCAAAGTGCAGCCTGCGTGCTGGCCGGGTATTTTTAGTTTGCTCTTAAAGTGAACGGCAGCCCTGCTCTGCAGCTCAGAGGGTAAATTCCAGCCCCAGAGTATATGCATTCCACGGCTTTCTTCCTAAATTCATTGTTTAAGCATGAGCCTATCTTATAAATAAGGAGTGTGCAGTGCTACAAAAAAAGAAAAAGATAGCAAAAAAAAAAAACAAAAAGAAAAGGAATCTTAGTGTTCTATCAAGTAGTTTCCAAATGGCATCAATAAATAGGTACATATTTCCAACTGAAAAATGCTTCGGACACAGAAAGGATAAGCAGACTCAAAACAAGGCAAAGTCCTCCTCCTGGAAATAAAGCGTTCAACTTTAAGTTTGATAATATTTACACTATCAAAAGAGCCATAAAAATTTAGATTCCTCCCTCCCAACATCAGTGACATTGATTCGCCATCAAAAATTTGTGATACATATATGTGTATATACATGCATATATAAATGCATCACACATGCATATATGAGAGTATATATGTACACACACAACTGATCCCACCTTATAAAATTAAACCTAGTTGAAATATTTTTTGTTAAAAATAACAAACATGACTTGGAAACCCTGAATATATAAAGAAAGTTTTGGAGAGAAAGATTTCCTAATTTCTGCCTCAAAAGTAACTGCATATACATATTCCTTTAATTTTAAAGTGGCTTTCCAGTACTTAACATTCTCCTCATATCCTTGACATTGCATGTTAGTTTTACTTAAATTAAAGTTAAAGAAATGAAAAAACATTTTTGACACAACAGTGAATATATTGTTTATCATTCTGATGACTACCAAATTATATGTTTTATTCCTCTGAAACCTAAACAGTTGATGTAGTCCTAAAATGACTAAATGCCCGAGGGCACTGTTAAACCCAAACCTGCCACTAACAATTGCTTCCATCAAAATGATGTCAGGAGGCATTTCCAGCCCTGTATCTCAGTGCAAGTCTCCTGTGTATTTAATTCTCTACAGCTGAAGAAAATGAAAGCCAAGTGCAATAAACTGATTACATGATGATTAATGCTGATTAATGAAGAATGACGACATTTTACATGCGGCATTCAGTAAATTCAAAATGTTGTTCAAAGGGATCTTTAAACAGTAGGCATGATAATTCATTACTTCTGTCACCATCACTAAGAGCTCGGATAATTGAGTAAGGCATGGAACAAAACACACACTTATTTAACCAGAAATTTAAAGTACAGTTACATTAGACACAAAGGCAATCATTCATTAAATGCAGCTTACATTTCCAGGAAAGTCCTTTTATAGACCCACCTTACATCCAAACATTAAAGATATTGTGTTGTTGGTACATGCTACTTTACAGTGGCATAGCATCGGAGAAAAACAATCCAAGTTTTTTATGCTAGGAGACATTTTTTCAGACCCTGTGCACTTCAATCGATCCGTGACTGAGATTCCAGAAAAATGCTTCTGTAAGCGCTGCTTGCTGCCTGTCTTTGACATTTAATCTAGGTCCATAGTGTTCAAAAATAAGCCTTTATATAAATAGGTTGAATCCTTCAGGAAAAATGTTGCTTCACGTTAGAAACCAGATCTTACAAAAAAAGCCAAGAAAAAATCCCGTGTCCATTTTTAAAAATTTTGAGTCAGCTTTATATTTAATTACGTTAGCGCCAGCTTGAAGTGACAAGTGTCTCACGGCCCAAAGTAATACTCAGATCGTCTCAGCCAGAAGCCCGGGTTAGATCCAAGGCAGCTCCACCTGCTGCAGTGCAAGGGCTGCTATCTCCTCCATGAAAACAGAAGCAACTCCAGCAGAGCCACTGCTCAGTGTGTGCTGCTTGCTTAGGGGAGGGGCGAGATGTTGCAGCAAGGGACTCGTTACACGGCCCGATAGAGATAAATCCAACGCTTCCTGCAAGGTGCTTTCGCACTGCACCAATGAGCATGTGAAAACCCACTTTAAATCAGCCGTGGGTAATTATAAAACCAGGGACGTCGTAAGCTGAACAGCAGGGAATTTGCTGATCTGCAATTTACACTAGCTTTTTTCAAGGAAGTGTCAGCAGACCACAAAATAAATGGCTCTGGGATATTTAATCCTCATTTTCGAACATTAAAAATTCAAGGTTATTTGACACGTCAAAAAAATGGTCTTTAATTGCTGAGAAAAATTCCTAATGGTCTACCAAAAACAGAACAGAAACATATGAATACTCTACAACTTCAACACAAAATCAGAAACTGCAATTTTTCTCCATTAAGCACTATGAAATCATGAACAATCTGGACTATGCATCAATTTGATTATGAAGAGCTCTTGGTAAAGCATTTCAAAGAACTGTACATGTGAACACTTAAGAGTTCAAGAAAAAAAAGCTTTTTTTCTTAGAACTGAGGTAAATACTGTCAGAGTCTCCTTAGAATTTGTTGTTCTTTGTTGTGTGCTAACAAATCTAAGATGTAAAATTTTTAAATGGTTTGTTTGGGGTTTGTTTTTTAATCAAGCCCTATAAGATTCAAACTTTATTTACTTTTTTTGCAAGTGCAGGGTTCTCTGCAAGATTTCAATCTATTCACATATTTTAATAAATTGCATTATAGAAGTTGATGAAAATGATCCAAAACATGCTCTCTGCAATTACTCTGCTCTTGTAACATAAGCTAACTTGCCTTTGCAAAAAACTTCAATAAAATAACATTAGCCATTATTTCTATTTTTTATTGCATTAAGCAGTATTGTAAAGAACTCTCTTTAGGACATAACTGTTCATTAAGTTTACACCTGTAGCAGCCTTTTGTCATTTCTCTTTTACTTCATTTGGTTTACCGGATAAGCACCCCCGAGGTAGCAAATTTAGTGTAGTACAAAATTGCATCCACACTTCCAGCTGAGAAACGAGTAACTTCATGAATTATACTGAGACAGTCATCTTTATATAAACGTGCAGATTGATGAAACCAAAACTAGGCAAGATGTCTGGAGAAAAATGTGTAACTCAGCCCACAGTAAACCTCAAAATAAACTTCATTTGCATGAGGACCCGGTTCTTGGTAGACTCTCCAAGGATTACTGATGACAGTATTTCCATATGAATAAGCATCGTTTTCTCTCCACCATGTGCTGTGACCTACAATATTTCACCAAATAGCCTCAGACATGATTTCCCATAGTAGATCATCTTCTGTATGCAAATGCAGCAGTATGGGCAGGACCAAAGGGAACCATCTAACCCTCAACTTAATTGTCACAAAAAAGAAACAAAGAGTGTGAAGAAATCAAAAAAGCACCTTCTTTGTCTCACTAAATTAGATTATGTTTTTCTTGCAAGAATATTCAAGGGTAACCCTAAGCAGAAAGGCTGACAGAGGAACCTGAATAACCCTTTGTGTTCCTTCTGCTAGCTGGGGTTCCCAGTAAAGAGACTCCTGACTGAAGAATCAGGGCAGAGCACAACTGAGCACATACTCAAACACCACACGCGGGACATGGCACAAGGGGAAGAACACAGGCACAGAGAGCTGGCTCTTGCCAAACACAACAATGTTCCTATCCCACAAAACAACCTTTTCTGTGCACTGTGCATCCACAATCCATCTTACTTCTATGCCTCCAGTTATTGTAATAACATAATTTCTCACTGAAATAACACACAGTCGAATGCATGGCAATTTCATGATAACAAATGAAATCAAAGAGCCAAAAGCAGCTCTTGAATGTTGTAGAAATAGCTTTTTGTGATGCAGAAAATATAAGCTCTAATGTGCCATGGGCACAGAAGAATCAATAAGAGGAAAATACAGTCTACACATCCACAAAGGATTCCATCAGTAAGATACAATAAGGAAGAGAAAGCTTAAGTAACTGCAGGCAATTACATCTACATTGTTGATGAAGACCACATAAAACATCTGACTCTTTCAGCCATATATTTGCAGCTGTAGATAAATAAATTGGTTACACTACAAAATCATCTTGACTTTCATACGAAGATTAAACTTTTTATACATTTGCTCACCCACAAGCTTAAAAATACAGTGTTTAAACTTATCAACTAAAAATATATTCTTACATATTTTGCTGACCAAATCCTGAGATTTAACTGTAATGATTTCACTTGTTTAAAACAATTATTTGTGCTCAACAGCTTTTTTTTAAAAAAAGCTGTTGACATAAATCTTTTTGAAATATGAACATACAGTATGTTCTCATATAGAGAAACATATGAAACAAGATTTCCAAGTCTACTTTTGAGCTCTACAGAAACAAATTCACACTTAATTACTGCTCTGATTCAAGCTGAAGGTTGAATTAACATTTCAAAACACAAAAAATAATGTACTAACACAATGACTAAGTCATTAATTAGAAGAATATGGCCTTAACTACCTATCACTTCTCATTGCCAATTTATTAGTCTGTATTTTGTATTAGCACATAAAAGCTCCTATTGTCAGAGCTCACCATTTCCATGTTTCCTCAAAAGGGTTCTGAGTGAAAATAACTGGTTTCATCCTTACAAAAACACTACCTATAATGAATTGTCTTTATTTCACTTTTTGTTTGAATGTTTACTTGGCAATAACTCATCTTTATGTACAGCTCCCACATGCACAATAAAAATACCCACTTCATTGTGATCTTCAATTAGTGAGAAAGACTAATTTTGTTGTCTTAAAATAAGAAAGCTCCTACTTCAAAGTCCCCTTAGCACTAAGAATATTGGATAGAGAGAAACAAGAGCTATATAGCATCAAAAAATCCCCACTATGAGACTTTCATAGAAACTTAATGCTTCAGTTCAGCACTTGCCAAGTATTCTTGATGGAACACAGGTAGTACCAATTTCATTGATCCATGAATTCCACCTGTATCCTCAATACAACACAGGTTAGAAAACAGCAATCTCAGAAGCAGCAAGACCTGGAGCTTTTAATGAAATGAGTAGTGAAGGTCTAACTTGACAAATGTACCAACTGTTCAGACTGCCAAACCCAAGGGGAAAAGGCTCCATAATTCTTCAAGACAGAATATGTCCCATAAGTACCACTGCAGGCACCTGTCAAGCTGGTGAGATGCAAGCTTACGTGTCCTTTCTCCAGAAGCCTGAGCTGGTACACTTCTGGGATATGTAATACAATCCATTAAAAAAAATACACTTTATTGGAATTACTTAAAACTAATAAATCTGCATAATTATAGTCTGTAAGGTCTTCAAAGAGTGCACAGAACTCCAAAGTGAAAAAGAGCTCTGCAAAACAGCTTGGATGCTGGTTTAAGATTACCCCATACTAGCACAGAGCTCTAAGGTAATGTCTGTAATGATTTCTTACTCAAGAAGTAGTAATTTTATAAGCAATTTCTATACGGCAAATGAAATTTGAACACCAATTTGAGAACAACTGATCTCTGGTGCAAACTGCATCCATCAGCACCCAGGAAGCTCTTTGGCTCTGCAGTTCTTGCTCCCTGAAGTATCAGATGACCATCCAAGCCAATTTTGAGAGAGTAGCCAAAAAATGTACTGCTTGTTCCTGCATGCTCCTAAACTGCCAAAAATCTTTTGCACCATTCTTTTAGGCAAAGAGGTTTATAAACTCAAAACACTGTGAGCTGAAATTCCTCTTCTAAAGGGCATCTTTATCAGGTCTCCATAGTTTAGAAACATGTTTTTGTGAGCTTGGCAGGCAAACATTTGCAGGAGTTAAACCAGCAGCACTGCTGCATGTCCAGCTCAGAGCACTGATGTGTAGATGTCCTTTCTAAGAAGCTTAATGCTCTCCTGTAAAAATTTACAGAATACCCCTCTCTGTGTCTTAAGTTTCCAAAACCCTGAAGAATACCACAGCCTCATTAACTTCAGAAGGAACATGGAATGTTACTTGGGAAGGAGGAAGCTGAGTAATAGTTGCCTTTTTGTTTTTTAAGCTTGCCCTGCAATGGCATTTAAGCCCAGAACAGGTCCTATGAATAGAAACTCTTCAGTGGGTGTTTGTGATTTTTCTCCCAGTTTATTCCAAGTCTTAAATTGCTACATATAAGACAGATCTGGGACATCACTCCAATGAGGTCCTTCATAAGCCTTGATAAGTCAAGCCAAAAAACAGTCAAGACTGTTTCCCTTCCTAACTGAGTGACCATCACTATGGGCATTTGTATGAGCTTGCTTTGGGAGTTTTTCAGCCCAAAACGAAGGAGGGAAATATAACATATTGGAGAAAGAACCCAGAGGCGTTTGCATTATCATGTTCTCTATATGCAAAAATAATCAGGCTTCAAAATACGTGGTGACAGACTGAAGAGCGTTCAGAAGCAAAACTTCATGAAAAACAGACTTTCCTGACAATTACCACTGAATAGAGGTCCTACATATTCCAAGTGTGATTTCAAAGATTTTTAATCCTATCATTCATCTGTCAGTTCCTGCCTCTTAGTAATTCTAACATTACAGTTTAACTTCTGCCAAACTGACTGGAGGAATAGAGGTCTCTGAGGATATCAATCATGTGCAAGTTTCTCACAAGTAGGTAGCAAGCATAGAATAAACACCAAAAAATTCCCACCACAGGAAGGGGAAACAAATGAGAGGGTAAGGCTACCTAAGCAACAACAAGCAGAATTTATAAAATGAGAAAGGGATTAAGAATATCAAAGGGGGGGAAATCTAGCAAAATGCTATATAGGAGCTTTTATTAAAACAGAAGCATACCTTGGCAAAAAGTTACAAGTAGTCATATTTTCTAAGGCAGGCATGAAGCCATTGCATGTTTTGGTATAAAAATGCCCTGAGTGAACTACCTGCCTTTTCTTCTGATGTTTTGAAAGTATTTTAGCCCTACTGGAATATGCTTTACATCTTTAGTTTTCACACAAGAAGTTCCTGAGAATGAAACAGGCCACAGAACTGGCTAGTATGACTACTATGAATGCCAAAACTCAATGTTACCTTCTCCTTCTCCAGAGTCAGGAGAACATCTTCAATACATACTAGGAAATGACTGAAAATAAATAGCTCCTTTTGCAATACTTGAAGTTTGATCCAATAAAGGCATTGTACATGCAGCAGATAGGTGTCTATCTGGCCTTCTCTTAAATTCACCAGAGAAAATTATTTCATTATATTAGCAACATCTCAATGAGAAAAAAAAACCCAACATTACTGTATTTTGAATAGGCTGTACTATGATTAGAATAGAACTCAATCAGAAAATTTGTAAAATCAGAATGTACTACATTGCTTCAAACATATTTAACGTGTCCAGAAACAGTCCATGGTAGGTTGAGCCTAGATGAGAGGTAAGCATCTAACCAGCCACTCACTTCCTCCCAGAGGGATGAGGGAGAGAATCAGAAAACCAAAATCAAGAGGAGCAACCTCATAGGTCAAGATAAATAAGTGAAAGGGAAAATTATTTAAAAAACACCAAAACCAACAATCCACACATACAAGTAATGCAAGCCAAATCACTAACCACCAGCAGATCAATGGCCATCCTCAGCAAGAGCCACTTCCTACTAAATTATTGCTGAGCAAGATAGTAAAGTGTATGGAGTATCTTTTCAGTCAGTTTGGGTCAGAGGCTCCAGCTGTATCCCCTCACAACCTCCAGCCCGCCCCCAGCCTACTTGCCAGGGCAGCAGAGTGAGAATGTAAGAGGCCCTGACACGGTGTGAGTGCTATTCAGCAACAGCTAAAACACTGGCGTGTTCATCAGCAGTTTGTCACAACCCAGAACACAGCACCATATGGACTGCTGAGAGGAAAATTAACTCCATCCCAGCCTGACCTGAAAAGTCCTTTAGTGTTAAAAACTATGAGATCTTTGCATTGAAAAAACATTACTAAAATCATTCAGAGTAAAAGTATGTGAATAATCTAAAGCTGCCTTTGTTGGTTGGTTCCATCTGTCCATACAGGAGAAAAAACAGTATTCATATATAGCCCTAAATGGTTCCATGGAATTCTCAAAAAGACTTCTAGTGAACAACAGACACTGAAATCAAAAAGATAAAACTGCTAAAGTATAAAAGCCCCCAAGAAAGACCCAAAAGCTTTAGAGCCTTGTCTCATCCCTTCCCTATACGTTCAATAAAGATTTCATCCAGTCTGGATGTGGATGGATGATGGATGGACTCTAATCTCAAGTGGTAATTATCAGCCAAGCAAAATTATATTCCCAAGGCTATACTCAGAGGGAAAGATTAAATCCAGCAGGGTTTGATTAGCTGGAACTGCTCTCCACAGTGTCAAGATCAGGCTGGAGCAAGGATGTAATTTCACTCTGGATTGTTCCCTGAAGCACCCAGGCTGACTAGGCTAAGCATACCCTCCAAAACAGGGTTTTCCTTATGCACCTAGTGGGCTTTAGTAGAAAACTAGTTTGACTAAGACTGTTGTGCAGGAACTGTTAGAGGGGAGTGTGATGGGAGGAAAGTGGGACGACACCTTTGAGGTTTATTCCAGTATGGATAACATATGAAGATCCTTCAGTTATTGTAGAACTGCTCAGAATCTGACTCACCCCATCCTATCTTTTTGAAAGAGCCCTTTCAGGAGAAGCAGTTTTCAGTAGTGGAACACCTTCTAAATGGTCCGTGAAAAGTAGCCACAAAAATTAGATCTGCTGCTGAATAATTCACAAAGAATTAATAAAGCATCTGTGCCTCTCCTGAAAAAATAAGGGCAGACTGGTAAAAAACAAGTGAAAATGAGTGAGAGAAAATACATTAATAATACACGTCTTTTATCTGGTGAAGCCTCAAACTACTCCAGATTCATCTCAATTGCTGTTCATGCTTGCTTAACACCACATCAAGAAGAGACTGCAATTTGACATATTTGGTGCTACATCAAAGCAGCCGAGAAGAAAAGAGATGAGGCTAACAACCTCTCATAGCCAGGAGATGAAGTGCTTGCACAATACCAATGACAGTGGGGGTTTTTCCCCACCTGCAGACAGAGAGAACGTGTTTCCAGGGACAAACACAACTCAGTCCTTCAGTCCTGCGGTTTTAAAAACAGTGAAAACTGATCACACCTCAATTATAAAATAATCTGCTGAGATCAGGATGGAATCTCAACAGCAGTGCTGTTCTGTGGATGCTCAAATACCTGCCATACATTTCTGAATACACAGAGGACTGTCACTGGGTTCTATAACGATTGTTTTCAAAAAGACTTTTTCATACAAAGAAGTTGGTACAATGCTTAAAGCAGAAATGCCAATAGTTTATTTCTTACCTCATTCTAATGAATTTAAACATTTCAAAACCAGAGATGATACCTTCCTTTAAATGGGAAAAGATTCATAATGCTACTTTTTGACTCCAATGGATAAAAGCATTTGCTAGCCTACAGTTTTAATTCACTGCAACTTTCCCCACCTTAAAATGCAAATCCTCTCATGGGCAAGGACTACAATTGCCATCTCTGTCCAAGCCAGGGTAGGGGTGCTGGTGATTTACACTTTGTTATTAACTGAGAGCAGGTAAGGAAGGCTGTTATTGCCTGCACTGACTCTTCTGCCACTTCCTAGGAAACTAAAAGGGAAAGGGGAGAGCTGAGGGGAAGCCATAAGCACTTCAGGGTAGCACTGACACTGCTAGTAAGTTAGTATCACTTCTCTCCAGTTTTTAAAAAGTGTTCTTCAAAGTATTTCTGCTGCTTTTAGCAGATTCATTCTCCTATGTAGTGCTCACTAATATGGTCACCAATGCAGTAACAGTTTAAGAACTTGCAAGTAAGGAGGAAATACCTTAATTAACAAGCTGAAAAACAGAGGTGGGGGATGAAAGTTATACCTTTAAAAACTGAAACCACAAATTACAACTGAATCACCACGACAGAACAGCTTAAGCAAGAAATGTGGGGTCTGTTACTTGATCTGAACTTGAGCTCCACAAAGGAATCTCAAACCACATTTTCTTACAGCAGGCTGAATTATCTAAAAGCTCATTAACATAAAATACTTATTCTTCCAGTGAAAATTACTGTCAAATTAGAGCCAAACTTTGGTAAGAATTCAAGCAATGATGCGTTAAAGACTTTATTATTACCAAGTGCCATTTCTCTGACCACAAGCAAACTTTCAAAATATTGATCCTGGACTCAATGCTACTTATCGACCTCAGAGCTCCTGCATATTACTACAGGTTTCTAAACCACAGCATTTCAGCAGGAATCTAGGGCAACAGTCCTGGCAGGCACCAGTCCTTAAAAAACACCAGCAGCTGGTGGCAAACTAATTGCACAACTGTTCAAAACAGAGTATTTCTTCTGAGGATGTTTTAGCAAGATGCTATAGAAAATAAAAACCTACTTCAGCTTTGAAATTACTTCAGGTAGGACCCAAATACCTGAGTGAATGTGACAGTATGTTGTAGCTAATGTAGGTCATTCTCCATTTCTTCCTCCCCTCTGTTGCCTTTAAAACACCTAGAAAATAGAACCTCAACTAAAGTCATAGAGGAGTTTTAAACCACCAAGTGGAACAAAACTACTAGCTCAGACAAGAAGAAAAAGAAAACCAGAAAGTATTACTTTCCTGTATAATTTTGAGAGAATCATAAATCCTGCCTATTGGAAACATTTCTTATCATCTCATCTGATAAAAGCCACAAAAATAAAAAAATTACAAGGAATAACATCAAGGATAAAGATACTCAGTGGCTTCTATTTGAGAAGCTTAACTGACAAAGCTCTTCATCTTATAAAAAGCAAGCAGCTGAGTTGGGAATATGACATTCAATCTTTGAAAAGATGAATGGCATAGAAAAGGCATATAAAAAGCAACTACTAACTATTTAGGACAACACAGGCATTAGCAGACAATTAAATTACCCAGCAGATGTTTGAAAGCAAAGCAAAGAAAGTACTGCAGAACTCATTCCCAAAAATATCAAATCAAAAAGGAACAGAGCAAATCAACAAATGTGGGTCTAATAATGTGCAATTACTATCTCAGGAGTGGGATAGCAGCTGAGGTGGGCACTTGCTCTTCATTTACAATCATCACATAGAATCACTAGGGCTGCAAAAGACCTCAAAATTCATCAGGTCCAACCATTAGCCAGGCTCTACCACGTTCACCACTAAACCAAATCCCCCAGTGCAGCACCCACGAGCCTTTTGAATGCTTCCAGGAATGGGGATTTCACCACTTCCCTGGGCTCTCTATTCCAATGCTCAACTGTCCTTTCAGTGAAGAATTTTTTCCTAATATCTAACCTAAGCTTCATCTTAAGATGAATTACCAGTCATAGCTGGAAAGGATTCACAAAGCTTACCCACAAGTCCAACTCCATTTTTAAGGAGTACCCATACTCTGAAGAATTCAATTTGCATCACCTACTACCAGAGCATCAGAGATCCAGATCAACTCCAGGCTTCCCCTGGGCATCTCAACTATTGGCTAAAGAAGGGCTGATAGAACAACAAACAGAAAGGGGAAAGGCAAAGGAATGAAAATTACAAAAAGCTTAAGGCACTTGTGCACTGCAGTGCTGGGCAGTGTCCAAGAAAGCCATACAACACAGAATGCAGGCAAGAAAGTTTTCACATTCCCTGTATGTTTATTTGATGCTGTAAGGGAAGAGAGTTGAAGTCACTTTCATACCACTTCAATTGCTGAGGACACACAGTTTAAATTAAGAAAGGAAAAGATACAAACAATACTTGCCAGAGTTTTTAAAAGCCCTTTAAGACATTTCATTAAAAAAAAGGCGAGATCACCAAAATAAAAATGGTTTAGTGACACCCATTCTCATATTACAGAAAATCATTAACTAGGCTAATGAAGGCTGGGATAATCCAATTTTAATGAAAATTACCACATGCATATATTTGTATGAGGGATGTGGATGAATATTAACTATATAAATGGATTTTCAAAATAATATAGGAATACAGAAAAAATATGTAGTATCAACAAGATTTTACAGCTTCATGATCAGCAACTCAACAAATTCACATCAGCTCTAACCTTTAGTGAACACTTCATTTCTTTCTACCGTTCAAAAGAACACCCTCACATACTTCAAATGTCAGAGGCTTAAGGAAGCTTTGCGAATTTTGGGAAGCAGATCCCACATTGTCCCGGTTTTTAACCTGAGCAAAACACACTGAACACAGCAGAGGGCAGCAGTTCTCCACTGCCAGTAGACAGAATTTCCCTGCTTGCAAAAGCAGCCTTTAAAGGTAGGAATGCAAACCACTAAAGATGAGAGTATATTCCTGCTTCCAAAATCCTCCTTTCACAGAAACACACTTCAATCTCTACAAAGACAAAAAAGAAATCACTAGGACGTGCAAGCATCAGATCCGAGCTAAAAACAAAACCAGAGAAGAAACAAGTTGATTCTATCAGAAAGGCTTTCATTTCCTTCATTACAGTCACAATCTGGTACCCAAATTGTTTCAATGTGCTGCTTATAAATTGCAGAACACTTGTGAGCCGATGCACAGAACCGAAGTTTTATTTGAATCGCTGAATGAACAGATGAGGAAACATTTTAATTAGCGGTAGAAAAAGTAAAGGTTTTCAGATTGCCAGTTAGCAGTCACAGAGTTGAAACAATCCTATTTTGAAATTAACTTTCCTGTTTAGAGTTACCAGATATGTACTTCTAAAATCCCTGTGACAGCAGAGATACATTACAATATGCTACAAATGGTGCTTAAAGGATTTGAGATTACTGAAAATCCTTATTTTTGGATCTAACCCAATCTGATGCTTTTCATTCAAAATGCAAAGTGAGACAGATTTTTCTGCTAGGGCTCTCACACAACCTAAACACATAATAAACAACTTAATATGATCTTTAAAATCATCTAGCTACATCATAATGAGCTTGTGTTATCTACATTATTACTATAAAAGTCTTTTATTAACTAATTACTTTAGCAGCAAGGATCTTTTTGATTTCCAGCTTTAATTTATTTTTGGCTTAATTCTTATTGTTCCCATTTCAGCATCATCTCATGTGAAAAGTCACTATCATCTTTTGAGTTTGGAAATATATTCCCCAAGCCATCAAGACTAACTCTTCCAGCTTGTTTTTCCTTGCCCTTCCTTCCCAGACACCACTTCCCTCACTGCTCTAATAGTACTTCCAGCTGTGTGTGTGCAATTTGCAGTGGCCCTTATATAACACACAATAAAACAGAACTTTTCCATCTCCTCAGAATACCCTGATGGGCTCCAAAGAGTATTTCAATCACTCAAAATAAGATCAGGAACAGAGTTATAAAGACCATGCGGCTTCTAGCCCAACTGCATACTTCTTTCCAGTCACCTGAATTATAGTTCCTGGCCTAAAACCAGCTGTGTACATAGATCCTGTTAGCAAGTTAGGAAATAAAGAAATACATCCATTTCTCATCACACAAGTGACATTTATTTCCAGGAAATTTCTACAAACAGATTTTAAGATGCATTTATTAATAACAGATCACTAAGTTCAATATTAAGTTAAATACTAAGTTAGATCACCAAATTAACTAAGTGTTCCCTTGGCATTTCCTTAACCTGAAGAAATATGAAACCCAGCAGGTAAGAAAGATTTCATGTAATAAAATAGTCCTCCTTTTGCCTTCTTGAGTAACTGCTATTATAGAATTTAATTACAAATAGCAGCAGAAAGGTGATTTGCTTGGAAATTCTTTTTAAAATGAACTGCCACACCATCATCACTCCAGACTGCAGAACTATGACAGAAATCTCTTTTTCACTTTGAGTCTGGAGTTGTTTTCAGGAGAACTACACCTGAATTAACTAAAGCTAAAGCAACCAAATCAAAGCAGTAGATTTTTCAGACTCAGTCACGTGGTAAATACTTGCATTTTACCACATAGGGATGGCTTGGGTTTTGTTGTTTTATTTTTTTTCCAGAGAGAAAAACAGCAGACTGAAGAATCAGAAAGAAGTCTCCTTCTAGGTAAAATGTTTACAAAAACATACAGGAATATACTACAAGTCAAATGTGTACAGTTTTGAATTATTACATATTTTCAAAGAAATAATGAGCATACAAAGTGAAAGACCATCTTTTAATTACAGGAGAAAAATGGGCCAAGTTCATCATTATAACACTCTATCTACAGAGTGTTATCATAGATAATGTCCAAGAATCTTGCCAGAATGCAAGAAGTGACTGTTTCATTCTGGACTCTTCACTACCACATTTGGCCAACCCACCACCCCAGCAGCTGCAAAGCCCAAGTCAGAAGAGCCTTTGAGTGTGCTTAAGAGAAAAGCTCTGGAGCTTGAGACACAAGATGTGCAAGTGGGGTGTCACCTGCACAATGTGCAAAGCTCTCCTCAGCAGAGGTGTCGTCACCAGGTAATAAAAGGCACACCAAATTCATGTGACTAAATGCAACTATCACACAATTTTTCCAACAGGCAAGAAAGAACAGCCAGAGGAATGAGAATTCTCTGCAGTGGTTCGTTATCTCAATGGCACATTTGAGAGAACTGTTGAATGAAGGCTGCCACATGCAGCCCTGCCAAGACAGGAGCAAAAATGTCCTCAATAAATCTTATTTGTGGCACAAGTAAACTCACTGTTAGAGCACAAAGACTGAAAGAAGGAAGTAATTATTGTTCTAATGTTTTCACAGCATGGAGGGTAGGGAATCATTCTTCCAGGCAGTATGGGTTTGTCACTAAAATGCCCTAAGGCCTGTCCATTCTTTGTTGAGCATTTAGATGAATTCAGAAAATGCTGATGATTCCTGCCCACACTGACCTTTAAGACAGCAGCTCTCAGTTATTCTTTAAGTAGCATTAGAATTTCATTAAAGAATGTCCTTCCCTCCTCCAAACCAAGATATGGCAGTATATGGTCTTCAAAGAAACCTATCTTAAAAACACACAAACCTAACAAAGTTGAATATTCCTTAAAACAGTGATAGTCTCCACCTGAATATGTTTTGAAAGTTTTACTTTTTTTGGTCTGGTAAATACCAGTCTTAGGAATGAGATTCAAGTAATGTTATTCCCACTTATGAAAGTATGAGTAATACCCCCTGACAAAACATCAGACTATGATTAAGCCTCAAATAAAATGTAAAAACACCCCTTATGTTATCAAAGCCCTGGTGCAAGGCACTGCATTGACAAAACAAGTGATCAAGCACAGTGCTGGCCAGTCAATCTGACTAGCAGCATACCAGATAACCAGCCAGTGAGCTCAGCCATCCTGAAATCTCACTTCAAATAAGAGAGGAAGCCTTTTGGGGGTTTTGCCATCAAGAAATCTAAATAGCTGTCTACTGAAGGAATCGTGTTGGAGACCATATGCCCAACTACGAACAACCCTACGTTTATTCACCCACTGTTTTCTCCCACAATTTTCATTACAACAGGAAACTATGCCAAAGTTGTTCACTCAAAGGGTCCAGTTCCATGAGCAGCAGCCAAACTGAGCAAACAGTTTGATTCTGCTGCAGAGAGATCACTGCTCTTCTCACCTTCTCCTTCTGAAGTGTTGACCTGTTCAGTCTTCCCATCCTACCTGCCTTTTCACAGGCTTCTGAATCTTTAACTGCTAACAATTCTCCATCCCAGCAGCTATCTTTCAATAGGTCTAGTGCTTGTTTGACTTTTCCATGAGCTGTTTGCACTCAGTAGCCAGCAGAAAAGCATCCAGAGTTCTACTAGGTCCCTAGCAGGTGAGCAGTGAACAAAAAAGGGTAGAAGCATTCTCAGCAGCACTGAGTTTCACAGCCACTCTTGAAGCCATGGATAGAATTCTTCTCCCAAAGAAAACAAGGTCAGCAAAGCAAAAGAGATCAGGAATGAATGCTTCACCATTCTGCTGCCATAATACCTGGAAAATTACTCAGATTATGATCATCAGCTCCTCTGAAATAAATCCACACAGTTCCAGGCAGGCAAATGGAGTTATAAAAATGCTTTGAAGGGGTTTTATTTGTAGGATCGATTTCACAAGTTATTCTCCCTTTTTACTACTGTATTCAGCATCTCCAGTCTAAACATATTCCACATCATGTTCTCAGAGTCAGTCCAACTCCCTGGTGCAATAACCAAACAGAACCCATTTGTCACTTATTTCTAGTATTAATTAGCAGCTTTTTCATTTAAAGCAGAAGGAGAAAGAAGTACAAACACACACAATAACACAAAAGCTTCATGTAAAATTCATCAGCTTCATATAAACATCTCGGGTGCCTGGTATCCAGTTTCTTGGAGCAAACAAACTCCAACAAATACCAACATCACTGATGCCAGCATGAATATCTACACAATCCTATTAATTCTGGGTTATCAATTAAACAATCCTTGCAGCCATTTAGAGAGAGCTTTTATACCTTTGTTTTATGTTTATTTTGATGAGACTAGGTAATCCACATAAGGGAGAGCCAAAGAATACTACAGAACAAGTGCCTCTGGCTCAGGAAGTTCTTGAGTCATAAAATGCTGTTGGCTGGGAGAATACCAAATAACATGTTAAACAGAAAGAGAACTCTGAAATACGGAGAACTCCCTTAGAAACTTCTACTAATGATTTGCCTTAAGTTAGTCTTAAGTTCTCATACTTTGTCACACAGCTTTTCAGATTTTGCATATCAGGCCCCGTCATCATTTCCTCCATCATCACTCTCTGCCACCTGCATCACTCTTGGTTGTCATCAGTAATCACTTTGAAACATATTCATCTTCAAAACTCTGAGAAACCACTTTCAGTTACATCCACAGAATCTAAACCATAGTATTTCTTAATTTGTTTAGTTACAACCTCTAGAATTAAGCACCAGCTATCTGATGTTGCACTGGGCTTCTTTATTTGCCCTATAGAGACAAGCAGCATGACCCTCTGCCTAAGTTCATTCTGTACATTAAAATTTCAAGCTTTTTAAAGGGCTGCCCACAACATACAGGCAGTTGGGACATGGTTTCTCCTGGCATGACCACAAGGTCAGTAATCTCAGCATGTATTCCTCACTGACTTTGTCAAATACCCTTTAAACCCAATATGGCAAACGTTCCTCACACACTTGATCTCCTGTTCCACATCAAAGTTGGCCAATCTTTTAGATTGCAGACAACTATCCTAGATTTTAACGCTTCCCAACTGTCTCGTAGGCAGCTGTTTCATTGGCATGGCATTATACATCAAGCTTACATGCAAGAGCAATATCATACCATCTGCAGATGCTGCCAACTTTAGAGTTGCACCATTTTTTCACTTCCCAAAGCTTTTATGACTGATTCTGCACCATTTTCTTCAACACTGTAACCAGATGATGCAGCAAAGTCAAAGGATTTACTACTAGTATTATTCACATAGCTCACCAGATAACTATGATTAATCCAATCAAATATGTTTGGAAAGCAATTTGCTTTTTCGTGAGGACTAACATAATGGAATGTTGGCAAAATGAAGTCCTTGGCCAAAACCCATTATGACACATCATTCACATGTGCCAGCTTGGAAGAGCTGTTGCATACTATTAAGTACTGAAAGTATTTCTTAAGCTTTCAGTGTATAAATTGCCCATGTAACTCATTTACATCTCATCTACAGTTTTAAATTCAAAATTCTGTATTTCGTTCCTCCCTTAGAAAACAAATTCCTTTGGGCCCACCAAGTAATTTTGCCCTCAAGTTTATACATAAAAGCTTAGCTTTTCACTGTTTCTGTTTTCACATAATTGTCTCTCACAGTTTATGCCCTACCAACATTGAAGCTTTCAGGTTTTATGCACACAGTATGTAATACAGAAGGCTAAAACTTGCATTGCAACCTCTAATTACGTTTCTTCAAACACTAGTTAGACCTGGAGTACAGGATCAAGTACAGTGGAAAACCACCAAGATGGTCACTTGGCTGAAGCACAGTGAAGAAAGGTTCAGGGAACTGGGCTGGTTCACCCAGAGAAAGGCACTGGGCTGAAAACTGCCTTCTCATGTCTAAGAAGAGACAGTAAGAAAATCAAACTGGGCACTTGTGCACAGCAGAGGAGGGACTACTTTAACTGAGACAGGCTGAAAGGACTTACAAAACCAAACCAAAGCCCTAAGTGACCTGGTCTAAGTTGATGCTGCCCCTTCTTTAAGCAGATGGTCAGCCAAGATCACTCTCAGTGCAAATTCAATTATGCATCATTTATTTAAGCTGAGGCAAATTCCAAAACCTGACTGTAACAACAGTGAGACTGAACTACAGTGAAAGGCACAGCCAAGTGAGGAAAGCTGCAGGAATCACATCAACTCAGTGTCCCTTTCCCCACTTCAGCCATGCTGGCTGTAACTGTGCTCCTGTGGTCAAGCACCTGGCAGCCACATCATGAGCTCACACCCAGAATTTATGAGGTCTCCTAGCTAAGTTATACAACTTAGGAAAAAACCCTTTCTCCATCAGTAACAGGTTGATGCATTATGCATTTCTTCTCTCCTGAAATACTGGAGTTTGGCTACTGTCAGAAATGAGGACTGCACCACACTGGTACTGCTCTGGAGCAGTCGAAGCAGGATGCTTCTTAGTATTTTGAAATAAAAATGGCACAATTGTTTTTTTACACTTGTCAGGCTAGATACATTATTTAAAGCTATTCTAGATCACTGTCATTTTAAATTCAACTGCTTTATTGGAAGTATACTGTGGAACAAAGTTAAGAATGACTGCTAAAAATGTTTTTTTCTGGAAAAATCAACGACTTTTCATATTCTGTATTTTTAAGTGCCATGAACTCATTTAAAACTGTGACTTAAATAAAAATCATTACTGTAAGCTCAGCCCACGTGCTTGCTCTTAATAGTATCCATGGTTGCAGTGATGCAAATTTGCCTACCTACATCAAACCAATGTGCCCACATAAGGAGGAAAAAATACTGTATTAATCAGTGTTCTTTGCACTAGATTTGAGCAAGGTAAACCAGTTAGAACCTTTGAAGACAGGAGAGAAATTAGTTTAAGGACTTGTTCACCTATTGCGACTAAATCTGAATTCTGAATTAAGCAAAACAAATATCAAAGATCAAATTACAAAAGACTCCTCTAATCCACTAGAAAATTCATCTCACTGGCAATTCTTCTCTTCCCTAGACAGAAATAAAGAGTAACCATGATTTGGTTCAAATATACCTTCACTCAAGGTAGACAAAGGGGAAGCATTTAACATTTTTACTAATACTATCATGCATTACATTAAAGCTGATTTCAAAATTGCCTTACTTAGATGCATTGATTTTTCTTGAGATTTGAGTTACAGGTTTATGCACAAAACCAAGGAATGTACTTTTCACTAGATTGCAACTTCTGAGTAATTAGATACACACAGGTACACAGGGAAGCAAACAGTTCTTTTCTAAGCCCCACTTTAAATAAACAGCTTCAGTTGAAGCCACAAGGTACTACAGCAGCATTTAGTTAAATGAGGCCAACACTACACAAGAAGCAGGCAGGAAGGATGGAGTGCTGATAACTCCAGGTGGAAATTCAGCATCAGTCTAACCCCATGTGAGTCTGTGCTGTGCAGAGATGATCTCTCCCTCTCCTGTGCAACATTGCTGTGAGCAGTTTTACTTTCTTAGCACCCACAGAGCAAGGCTAATCATACTGAAAAAACCTCTCTTTTTTTCATGGAATTTTTCTGTTAGCTTAATTTTCCATATAAATTGTTTTTCTGCTCTTAGACAAGTAGATATGTGAAGGTGAATAAATGCACAAAATAAAACTAAAGTTAAGCAATTAGTTATAAAAATGACAGCTCTGCCTCTGCCTTTTTTAAAGTAAGTGCAAGAAAATTAAGGTACATATCAATATAACTGAACTGGAGCAATCAAGATCCAATTCCAATCGCACTGTACAAAAGAGAATAATCTAAAATAAATAAAGCTGAAATGTCACAAATTAATATCACTAAAACATTATTTTAAAGGGTGTATTTAACTTCCAAAAGAACTGTGACAGTTCAGACATCAGAAAGCCTCCTTTGCCAGTGACAGACAAGATAATTTCATTCATTCCAGTCAGTCTTTGCTTTCTTGGTCAAAAAACCCAGAAAGCATCTTTTCTTTGATAAAAGCTATAATTAAATCCACTCAATATTCTCAAAGATGTTCAATTTTATTCTACTTCTTGAGAAGGAGAAGCTTGTACAAGCAAATTTTATGGTTTCAAATTATCCAGAAGAATGCTACCTGTTAAATCAGTTTGTCAAAAAAAAAATTAAACTAGCAACTATCTCAACATCCAGGGAAACGGGAGCAATAGAGAACAATTTTATTACTTGAAGGAAAATAAAAAGCCTCCAAAAAAACAAACCCACAAAGTTAATGTTTCACAATCACAGTACTAACATATTATGTTTATGCATCGGATTTTATCTTTAGCAGTTACAAGTGGACTGCATTAAAAACAAACTTACATAAAACTTTATCCTAGCACAGAAGTAATGACACTAAGTTATCTGAGTGTCTTCATCTCAAAGCAGCAAAATGTCAAAATAATAAAGCATCTTGAAATATATCTATCCCTAACATGACTTGCCAGATTCATCATCTTCTCTTTGATGATTATTTTAAACATGTCCTGATAAAGGTTATGTAAAACATCATTTGGAATTTCTTATTCTGGAATAAAAAGCAAACTACACATTTAGCACATTTAAAGAAAGTGAATTTTTACAAAGGAGTGCCTTACTGCAGAATGAGGAGAAGAAATATCATTCTACTATACTTTTCAATATGTGCATAATTAGCTCTTCAAAGCATTAACATCTATGATTGTTCTTAGCAACAACTATGGAATTTATTTTGATGATCTGTGCAGTTTAAAGTTTAAAAAAGACCAACACTAGAAAATCATCAATGCGTTTTCATTACAGGTAGTAAAATCTGGAAGAAAGATTTAACAAAAACTTCCAAGATTGCAGGCATTAATCAAAAGCTTTATCGTCTTACCTTTGTTGTTACAATGCATAAGCAATCCATCGTTTCAGCATAGCAGGTATATTTCCAAACATTTAAAAGGTTTATTTTCAGTCACAGCTAAACACCATCTCAATAGAATGAGAAAAAGCACACTTATTTAATAGTCAAAACAGTTGAGTGAGTGCCAGGTTTCCCTTTGGATTCATTCAGAGGTAGAAACACCGTGGAGAAAAAAGCAGCAGGCTAAAATACAAATGCTTTAAGTTTCTTGAAAAATTCTTAACCTATTTTGGTTATCTATTTCTGAAAAACTTAAATGTATCCTTGCAAATATTCTACAAAAGATGTCAAATCCTGTTCCATACCAGTTAAGTACCTCTTCGTATTCTATTTCATATACTCCTCTGTCAGGATTACCTAACACATGAGCATCACAGGGAATCATTTGATGAAATGCAATACAAAATTATTTTACAGCAAAAAAAATCTCAATTCAGCTTTTCTTAGCTGGCTACAATTTCTAAAATGAAGCGTTTGTTCAAAAATAGTTTCGGTTGCAAACAAGTATTTCTCCTCTAACGTCATTTCAGCATTTGCAGACTGCAAAAATAACTGATTTCCTAAGCAGTAATGAATGGAATATTCCATGTAGATCAGGGAGAGAAGAAAGTGGCAAGGAAAGAGTAATGCATATTGCAAGAGAAATGCTATTTTGAGCCTTGAATTAACCTAGAATTTCATTTCCTTTTGTAAGGCTGTAATGCAGTGACAAGGCATAGTTTGAATGCACAGGCATTGTCTTCTCAGCCTAATTAGCACGGCTGGGAAGAGTCTAACACTTGGGCACAAACAAGCTCCTGTGTTACTCTGATAACCTGACAGGTCCATACGTTGGTAAGAAACTTAGAGCATTCATTTCCCTCAAGAGGCATCAAAAGCAGCTCACAAACTCAGTTCCCACTATCTTGTCCTATTAGGTCCCCCACTACCACCTTTGCTGCAAACACAATGAAGTATATGGAAAAAATTACATTAGTAATTTCAAGCCATTAAATCTTATCTGAATCATTTTGCTTTTATCACAAGATGTACAACTGACTGACTGCATTTTGCATCAAAACAACTCTAGAACATGCTATGTATCGAGAGCACTCCCTTAAAACTTCCTGCAAATTTGCTCCCAGTTCTTCCATGTATACTGGGAGAAGCAGTGGGGTGTGGGGGGCTACTAGAGGGGGGGAAGAGGGTGACCTGGTATATAAGGAAACTAATCTTTCCAAAATCACACATTTTATTTTGTGGGCAGGTGATATCTTCACAGGACAAACTTGAATGGAATTTTAAGATAAATCTTACACCATTCAACCACTAAGACGATTTTTAACTTGTATGTCCAAGTCAAGCCAGAGATATTTTTCATTTTTACACTGTCTGTAAAATCTGTGAAGAACTTCTGCTGTCACCACCTAGATGAAGTTCTCACTGCTACAAAGCATCAGTGGGAAAAATATGCATCTTTCAGACTGCTGAAACTGGCTGAACTCAGACAGCAGGCTAAAAGTTCTAACTTCAAAAAATCAAAAAAGAGCAAGTTAAGCTGATCAAACATTCCTGTGTGAGAAAAGGGAGAGAGGGATTACTTGCACAGCTGAATGCACACAAGGTATCTCACAAAGAAAATCTTGAATTTCCCAAGTATTCTTTTGGGAAGACTATAACGTTCAGAGAAATTAACTAATTTCAAGTATCCAAAAAGTTAAGGAAAACTAAGGAAATGCATTTTTAGGTAATTTGGCTCATGTCCAGTGTCTAGGCCAGAAACATGTTCAGTGACTAACACAAGACATGCAGTCAGTCCAAATGTACATTTCTTGCACAAACAGCTCTAGGATCCCCAATAGTACATGGAAACCTGGCTTGTCCCTCATTCTCAATCCATGAAGGGCAAAGATTAACAACCCTGCTCATCACTGAAATTTCTCTCAGCCACCTTGGTAGAAGATTGAGCTTCTGCAGATTAATCCTGGCTACAATTAGCTTACATTGAGAATCCATCACTTCTATTCTCAGTTTTTTATTCTCTTGCCTTCTTTGGGACGCTTTTAGAACAAAGGATCATTAACACATCATTTTTCTCCTCTCCCACTTGCCACCACCCTTCCAACAAGACCCAAGAGGCATTAGTCTGTCATAGCAAGCACATGACTTCCTTCAAGTTGCCGATGCAGATGAGGAGATGTAGAAGAGACCTATCTAGAGAGGTGAGGAAAAGGCATTTCTTTGCTGAGGATTTGTGGATCAGGCTGCTCATCATGAACAAGCACCCTAAACACTTCAAAGCAGACAGAAAGTCATCTCCTAACAAGTGTGCTTGAAATGTAGTAAGGCATGCACTGCACAAACCGGAGCAGGATGCACAACCAAGGTACATTAGAGCCCTTCACCAAGCACTGCACCACCACGATGGATTAAAAATCCTCCTGGTAACTGTACATGGTTCTCTCAAGACCTATCTTCAGCTAACAACGTCCACACACAGGGGAAAAAATTCCATAACAGTAGACCAAAAGATTTTGTGGCAAACACCAATAAACGTTTTCATAAATACAGAGTACAGAGAGATAAGCACTCAAAGATAAGAGCACTATGCCTAAAAAAAGTATTTCTTGGCCCAAAAGCAGTTTCTGCAGCCTTTTTACTGCAAATACTATACATAGAAGAAATAAACATTAAAAAAATATTGACCAAGACTCAAACATTTAGGAGGTTTAGCCTTTTCATAAGAAAAAATAATACAGCTTTTTGAAAACAAATCATAAAACTCCTTGAATGAGCAGGTACACACTAAATTTTGGAGATCAGAAGAAAGTTTTTCAAATGAGATATAGGTAAAAAACCTAGAAGTAAAACTACAGTAATTAAATAATTTAATAAAATAATTAAGAACTTTCCTTTAAATTGTATTATGAGAAGGAACACAAAAATATTAAAGATCATACCGAAACTTGAATCATAATCATGAAAGGCATGAAAAGTCATCCTTTCATGCACTGAAGAGTAAGACAGAGTGAAACATAGTGCTGTTAGTCATTAAAACAACTATTATTCTACTGAATTTGTGAGAAACATTGTGATTTCTTCAATGTCATTCATTCTTATTAAATCTTTCTGTCCTGTCAGCTTGAAGTGATCTCAGTAACAACCAGTAAAAACTGTTCTATACAGCTTGGCCAGAAGGAAAAAAATCCATTTCCATTCACCACTACTCATGGCATGAATATTAAAAAACAAAGGATGATTCTCATGTGAGAAACACAAAGGTTTTTCTTTCCTTGAATTACTAATGAATTCTTTCAGGTTATGTTTGGCAGTCACTTTCTGTACCTTCACAGGCTTATTCTTTTTCCAGTGTGGCAGATCCTATCTACAAAGCCACCGGATAACTGAGTAAAGGAAAATTCATGCACAGAAACTATGCACAGAAATAAATCATGCAAATGAAAACAGTGCTTTGGAAAATACTGATTTTGCAGATAAATAATTTCTTTACCTATCCACAAATCTAAAAGTGCGTGTGGTTATTTAAATGCTAATTTGCTCTTGGATTCTATGAGAAAAGCCACACAACACAGAGCTGTCACAGGTGTAACCAGAGCAGCAGGCTCAGCTCAGCCTCGCAAGGGAATGTCAAATGCCCAACCTCAGCATATCTGAGGAGACATATCAAAGACTCAGTACAAGCACTATCATATCTGCAAGCATTTTCTCAGCTACTTTAGTAAAGAAAGCACTTAAAGTGCAAGGTATCATTGTTTATATAGCTACCTTTGAATCTGGCTGCAAGATGTAATTATTACAAGTTTATAAAAAACAATTACTTTTTTTTATTATTATTGCTTGTGTATACATCCTGAACTGAGCATCCGGATTTTGTTTATTTGCTTTTGAATTACTTTGACCAGAAGCCTTCCCCTGGAAGACTTTTTCAGCTTTGGTTCAAGACTTACATTCTTTTCCCTGTACAAATAGTCTGGATTTCAACTAGTGAAGGCAAAATACATAGCAAGCCAAATACCATTTCCTCACTGTAAAGTTAACACTGAGAAAGCAATGAAGCTCCTGAGTAACCCAGGACTATACCAATAGTATACCAATACCAATGTGAAATTAAACAAGCACATCATGTGTGCAGAGAAGGAGCTGATAGAAATAACGGGCAATACACACATACAGATACAGGCATAACAGACCAGTACAACAACAAGGAGCACAACAATCAGACACAGCATATCATCAAGGTAACCAGTACTGAATCTTTATAAATACTAAGGCAGAGAAGGTATTTGAACATAGTACAGTAGGCCAGGGATCTTCACCAAAATAACTTGTTCATGCAACAGGTAAGGATGACTTTGTAAAATGAAGGTGAAGATATTGGAGTTAAAATTCAGAAACAGAAAAACAGAACTAGAGCACCCTGCACTTTAATAATGCACTCTACATATGCAAGTATCTCCTTACAAGACTTCCACTAAGATCCTGATTAACTGTTTGATGTACCATTCCATTCTGAATACAAACTGCTACTGATTAAACACAGATTTTTTTCATTGCACTAGGAACCAGGATCCAAAATTCTTTCCTCCAGACTACATCAGCGTATCTTATTAAGAAGTTATACAAAACTGTCCCAATTTAAAAAAGGTTAAGAAGACATTACTGGCTGCTTTGTAAACAAAGACAATTCCCATATTGTATGGGAAAACAAGGCTAGTTTAACTTTATCCCTTTTCAAAATATTCACATTGACAGAAACTGAGCTAAGCTAACACAAGGCTGCAGCAACCTTAACAGCAAAGGAGGCGAGCAGGAGCTGCAGTAACAGAAACACATCCAGTAGGAACATGAAACTATTATTCCCCTTTGCTTGGCATTTCCAGCAAGGCATCTGGAACACTGCATTCCATTTTGGGGCCCCAATACAGGGATTTTGATAATGTGGAGCAAGTTCTGCAGAGGGCAATTAAGATGGTGAAAGGGTTTTCAGAAGCCTTGACCCTTAAAGAGAAGATGAGGGCACAGGGCTTGTTCAAGCTGGGAAAAAGAGTTCAGAACCTAAAATCAGGCCCCCAGTACCTACAGTGGGGTTAGCCAAAAGACAAAGCTAAGTCCACGTTGCATGATGGAAAAACCCTAGAAACTACAAATAGATTGAAACAGAAATTTCCATCAAAAATAGGGTGAAGCTTTTTCACCATGAGGTTAGTCAAGCATTGGAACAGATTGACCAGAAAAGTTTTGCATTTCCAAACTTCTTGAGATTTTCAAGATTTAAGTGGTCAAAACTCTTCACAATGTAATTGACTTCATAGGTGATACTGAGCTATTTTATAATTGCAAGATGTTAAGCAAGTTTCCTTTCCACTCTGCCTTGGCATCAAATTTTAGCTGAAATTGCAGATGTATCAGCTGTTTCCTTACTTCCTCTATTGCTTTCTTTGTATGAAAAAGGAATTTGGCAAAAGGCCCTAGAGAGCTAGCCAGTCTCTGCATGCCAGATATTAAACACATGGGCACATGCAGCTAGATGGGAAAACCACAGATCAGACCAAAGTCCTTCAGACACCCTTACCCACTAAATACAAAGGTGTCCTCATCCCACTGTAAGAGACTCCAGATTGAGTTTCATGTCCTAAAGCAAAAATTTCCTTTGAGACATTGTTCAGTGAGGGTTTTTTCAACATCTAAAATCAAATTATTGTGGCTACTTTTAAACTTGAGCTAAACAGCAAACATCTTAACTTGTCTGATTTGAAACAATTAAAGTATTAAAACAAATCCTAAGGATTTAAAGATTAAAAAAAACAATGTCACAAGGACTATTTCCTTAGCAATATATTACTCAGTTAGGTCAGAGATTTCTTCCAGTGATTCGAGTTTCACCTGGTGTTTGTCAAACACGAAGTGTCCCACCTACAGATGGCAGCACAGATCACAGCACACGGCTCCGAGGCCGCTCCCTGCGCACTCGCTCTGCTCTCACACTGCGCCCAGATCTTGTTCCACAATTTGTTCGCTTTGCCAGGCACTCTTGAGCTCAGTATTTAATGTACACAAGGAAAGGGATGAACCATTCGTCCTTTTCAGACTGCATACATTTGTTTTTTTAAACTAGTTCCTAGTACCGAAAGGATTAACATTCCTTTCCTGCTTTATCACTGTCTTGAATGACTTCTTTTTTTAGTGGTTTTTCCCCCATCATTTCGTACTGGAGATTGAAACAAACAGAACTGTTCAATAATGTTCCAGGAAATATAGAGCATGGAAAAGAAAACATTGCTGTGAGCAGGAAAACTTGCAATCTGTAGCTCTGACTTTTTCTAATACACAGCCTATGGGGATTTCAAACTCCAGTCTTTGGATTCAGGAGCAGGAAGGAAAAAACAGAAGTAGGTTACGTGCCATGAGAAGTCCTCAGGCAACCTAAGCCTGTATACCACTACACTATGTATATACACAAGCACACATTGCTAAAAAGTCATTCCCAAAGTCAGCTGTGTCGAAAGTTCTTGTAATTCAATCCTTAATCTCTTTAGGGGAGCATTATATTCCCACTCTCAAGCAACTCTCACTATACCATGAAAGCGTCAGCTGAAAGAATATTCATTTGGCCCACAGGAATTGTAGCAAAAACATATCAGCAAGCTAAAAGAAACAGAGTTAAAATACATTACTTCAAAGGCTAACAATGTCCAAGCAAGAAAAAACCACTCCATTCCTATCACCTGTGGACTCACCAGCCTGGCAAGACACAAAATAAAGTTAAAATAATCTCAAAGTGCATACAGCATGCTAATTTGCTTGTGTCTGGTTAATGAACTAACACTGATCTGGACAGCAGCCTTGAAAGTCTGAAAAGAGAGAATTTTTTTTTAAAAAGCTAGCTATGAACAAAATCAGACATACTAAAACCAAGTCTCCCCCAGTCTCTACTAAATTCCAGCAAGCAAAACAAATCACTTGATTAAAAACATGCTGTACTGGAATTATTATGCCCTTCGGTTTATTAAAACCAAATATAAAATAAATTTTTAAAATATCCTAAGTAGCTAAAGAAAGCATTACTGAACCAAAATGCATTAAGCATTAAAACAAATTTTCACATACTATACATGGCAAGTATGTGGAATATAAACTCTGAATACACGAGAATTTCTCCTTGTAATTTTTATTATATATTGAAATATTGAGGGAAAATTATTGCCTAGCAGGTATATAAGGAAAGAAAAAAAAAAGTCACCAAAGAAGAATTAAGGTTGATAAAAACGTACAAGATTACATGTTTATGTAACAATTTTCATATATATTTGAAAGCTAAACTAAGATATTCAGATACACTAGGAAAATGAAAACAACACCAAAATACCATTTTTCAAATTTGTTCAGCTCTTAACCTAACATGGAAACACTATTCTAACCAATGAATTACAAGGCAACATTTACTGTAAGTGACAGAGACTGGGAGAAAAGCTTGCTTTCTGTTTCACATGAACTGGGATCAACAGCAATATATGCAGCTATATTTTTAAATACTGGAAGTAAATCTAAAACCTGACCTTCATATACTGAAGGTCAAACAACTGTGATTTTCACATGATACTCAAGACAAAAAATATGAAGACGACAGGTAGCTTTGTCATAAATGTTCAAATCCAGGCCACTTGGAAAAATAACCAAGTAATCCAGGCCATATCAGGTTCTGTTAGGTAACCCTAGCATGGCTCCCAGACTGTACTGGAGAAGCAAACAGGGCAGCTGAGAACAGACACTCATCTCTGGTGAGCTTTCCCAAACCAGGCAATTCTTCCTTTCAATGCATTGGTGACCTTGCCATGATAATGCGCCCATTCTCATCGGTGCAGTGTCAAGGACAAGGCCTTGGACTCCTGGCAGTTCAATCCCACAAGAGAAAAAATAAAGATACAACTTTGTAATTACGTTACCCCTTCATCTATAACATGGAAAGATACAAGGACAATGCTACACTTGTATAGGGCTCGAAACAGTTTCTGCAGGGGGCTGGGAGTGAATAATCACAAAGCCTGGATTTAACATCCACACTATTCACACTTCAGACATCCATTTCTCCTATAGGAAAAGCACAAAATGTCCTAGAGTGGCAACATCACAAGACAAATCTCATAGCAGCAAATATGTGCTTCAAGAATTTGGAGAATATTTTCTAGTAACAAAACGGTTTAGTAGGGACACAAATCCTCAATTCCATTACACTGTTCCTGGGTGCACTACAGGGATGAAAAAAACCCCAAAACATTTAAGCCCTTTAAGACCTTTATGCTGCCTCGAAAGACCTTCAATAAGGGAGACTGGCTATGTACTATGTACTATGTACTGGTGCTAAGAAAAATATTTAAAATGCTTTTGTAAGTCTGTTTCTATAGTGTAATTCTAGCATGTCTTGTATAAGAGCAAAATGTTATCTTTTTCACATTCTATACAAGAAACTTCTCTTTCCCAATTAAGTGTTCAACTCTTTCAGTCAGCACCAAACTTTCCCAATCCTTACTTCTTTCCAGGCTTTACATCCTTCATGTCAATCTCTTCTAAGCACTGAAATTAAACATCTTTTTCACCCCATGGTACCTCAAATTTGACAATATCTCCAGCAAAGCCTTATACAGACCAAGAAGAACAGAAGAGTTTTATACCACACTTATGTCAATAACATGTTCTTTTCATCTATTAACGTGCTACGGTTGACTCACCTTAAGATTCAAAAATTACCCAGACCTTTTCTAAGAAACCAATTGTTTTGGAATCAAATGCAATGACTCTCAATTTGCCTCATTAAGTTCTCTGCACATGCAGACATAAAATACATTAGAACCAGCTTATTTCAAAACACCTCAGTAGACAAAATAAACCTTGCCTCTCCTTGCCTACCCTCCTGTCTTCAGCTCCTTTTGCTCCTGTTTCTAGGAGATGCCATTCCCACCACAGCTGCAGAAGGGGACGTTCTACAGCTCTAAGCCCCAGATTTAGGTGATGGCACACAGGCAAAGATCACAATGGCCTTTTCCATGCTATTTCTCATTCACCATAGCATTACCCCATTTCCTCCAAACAGGACAATTCATTGAAGTGACTGTGATGACAGTGGCTTTCCCTATGCAATTTCAGATAATAGATTCCACAGAGACATTCAATTTAAATTTTAATAATAATCTTGTGTTACCAAGATTCACAAAAAATCAAAGAAAATAACCTATTCCCACATTGCAGGTTCAACTAGAATTTTAATTCCTCAGTGTTCAATTACCTACAAACCTGAAAAATGCAAAATGCCTAGGCTGCTCAGTTTTTTCATGTAAAGATATTTTAATAGCTGTTCTTTGCAATATATAACTCATGCCCCTGACTTGGCTGACCTTTTATCTACTGGCCATTTCTTATTTTCCAAAAGAATACAAGTTTTGGATTTGATCTACAGTTTCCTTTAAAGCATTCTTGATGTACTTCAAACTAGCTTCAATACGATAGATTTGAAAAAAGCTAGAATGAGCACAAGCATTTTTTTTTTAACTGTACAAACTCATTAGCACATCACACACTTATGATGTGCAGCTGTAAGAACCTCCTTACACAGTCCCAAGAGCCCCTGATAAAGGTTCACTCTTTAAGGCATCCCAGGCACTTTTGCTGAGCAGTACAAGCTCCCGAGCTTCCCTACAGGCTGCAGCACCAGTCCCTGGGCTGATCTCTCCCAGTGCTTCTCCTGAGCTCTACAATCATTTCATGAAAATGGATCAGCAAAGCACTGCCTTCAGTTACTGAGAAATTCCCACACTTTCTCCAGTGCTCTCAGTTTCCAGGGCACACTTCAAACTAGGTTCACCTCTTTGGGGACAAATAATAGCTCTGATGTGAAAATATTCAAGGAACATTTTAAGTTTAAACTGAGCAGGGAGATTTTGTTTTAGTGAAAAATGTACATCAGTGTTCATTTTCCTGATCAGTTTTCACACCACTCACTAGTGACAACTAGCTGCATATAGTTTTCAAAAACAAGCCCTTCCACAGCATACATACAGAAGTAACAGAGAATTTCTTATGATCAGACTGAAAAGATTACTAATCAGAAAGACATAGCCTCAGATTTCCCAAATAATTAATGAAGTAAAGACTCAAGAGTCACAAGTATGGATGAGTATAAGCATACTAAACCTGTCAGTGAGGTTCCAAAATCAAAGCATAAATCCAGTTTAATGGTCACTTAATGGCACATTTGACAAACGAGTTTATAAATTTTTGACTAAGCAAAATGCATACATGTTATTAAATGTTTCAATAATTAAATCCCCTATGAATATTGATCTTAATAATGTACATTTTCTTTGAAAATTAATATTTTATAAAATGAAGGAAACTTAGAGAACAATGTTGAACTAATAGTCTCAACAAGAAAAATACAACAGATCTCTATATCATACCTCTACACTGGGGCTAAGGCTGCTTGGCAATGTTTCTGATGTCACTGTTGTGCTTGGAAGGCTGGAGAAGTCCCAGGTATTCACAGGCTGTATTGGTTCAGATGGCTGCGAGTGATCAATGCATTTTGGATTGTCCAATAAGGTCACTTCATAAAATTCTTGAATATCTAAACATGTAAAAAAATTGCAGTTAGGCTTGATAGGTACTCTAACATTCTGATTTTAACTACATCTTCCTCCTGCAAAACAAATGAGATATGGCTTCATCTGTCATGGGTGAATTCATAGGGACACCACAATCACATGAACGTCCCCCACTGCACACAAAACTCTCTCTCTGTGCCCCCACTCCCTCTGGGCTTCTGCCACCAACCCCAGGAGCACAAGCTGCAGCAGCAACAGCAGGAGCAGCTGAAACAACTGCAGTGGAATAGTGGAGGTGTTTCTGTGTGGAAGGGTGTCTATGTTTCAAGTTCTGGTATACATAATTACAACGAATGGAGCCCTCGGTTAGCTGAAATCTACTGTTCAAGGGCAATATTAGAATGTCCATTTGTACATGTTTCAATTAAATGGCCACAGAAATAGAAGTATACTTAGATGAAATCAGCAAGAAGGAGCAAGAAGCTGCAAGAAGTTAGGAAAGGGAAAATTGATTAGGATAGTTCATCATCTGTTTTTTCAGTCTAAGTACCAGAAATAGGATGAAATTTAACAGTATAAATTACCAGTCATAGTTTATACAGTTTTTCTATAACCCTGAAGACTCCGCTGGAAATTTCTGGGAAACAAAAATTTTCCTGTATTGCATTATTTATTGATATTCTACTCACTCCATGAAACATCAATAAAAATAACACAATATAAAGAAGCACCAAAGGTGTTCCTATGAAGTATAAGTGTACCAAACTTGCTACCACAACTGCAATCTCATTCCTAAACACACACATTTTAATGAAAAAAAAAATTAGAAAAGGCATAGGCTAAAGGAAGGGCAAACAAATTAAGAAGTCATCCTGTAAAGCTTTTAGTCTCTTATTCAAAGTAAAAATCTGCTAAACAGATTTGCAAACTCTTGATTTGTAATCACATCAACTTCATAGAGGAAAAACATACAAGCACATTAAGCCAAAGGTAACAGGACCCAACCACTAGTGAGGAACCTAAGCTGCAGTTTTGTAGCTTTCCAGCAACAGCCCAGAATCAGTAACGGGGGCACAATAACCAATTCCTTTATAGAGCCACCCCACAAAAGAAATACCACACCTAAAAGTTGCAACTACTGTTGCGGGCATTCCAGTCTTATGTGTTCTTATAGACATTGCACTTCTGCTCTCTACCAATTCAGAAAACTGAAATTCTCAAATTCCATTTGTATCTTTCCTCTGAGCAAGAGTCAAATTCCTACCAACAGCTTACATTAATTTTTAAAGTTATACTTGCTCTTAGAGCTGCTGATTGGAAGAAATAGCAGTGAGGGTTGCAGAAGACGTTAAGTGACCTAGATATACAGGAGCAAAGCAGCCTAAGAGATACAAATTGCCTTTAAATCTATCTTTCACATTAGCTCCCTCAGTTGCAAATTTGTCTTGTAGCTGCATTAACATCAATACATCAATCAAGCACTCGCAGTAAAGATTTTTTTTCCCCGGCAGAGAGTACTTTGTGTATTAAAATAGGCAGTGGTGTATGTTGATTCCATAGCTGCAATCCACAGCAGCCAAGCCAGGAAGATCGCTACATTATTTATGGGAAGGGGTTATTTGTGCAACTGTTTTGCAACAGAAATCTAGGACACTGATTTTCAATTCTGCTACTATTCTTTTAAGTCCCTGCCAGTGGAGGTAGCCATTTATTCCTCCTGCAGAACTCTCATTTCAAAAAGCACAGCAATTCCCATACCTCACCTCCACTTCTCCATAGAGGACACCAGAATAGAATCACTACTGAAAGATGGCAAGACATACATGCACCACTTAATGAGGGGATTAGTTTCTGTTTATCCTGGATTTGCTCCAAATCCACAAAGTTTCTAGAAACTTGGTGTCTATATGATAATATCTACCTTCTAAAAAAAAAGTTTCCATTTTCACTATTCAGAATGCAAACATTAAGTATGTACAAGTATAGGCAAGCTACCTATGAACCCTGAACGCATTAGGTCCACAAGAATAAAAGTTGACAATTACACTTTTCTAAAGCCAGAAACCTAGATCACACTACATTAAACATAAAAACTCCTTCTTCTTGTCTACAGCTATGCATCAGCTCACAAAAATATTTCAACACATCAACACATTTGAACCTGTACTGAACACATGTCAATGATGTGAGGATGCATTAGCATATGAAAAGTTTTAACATTTTTCTAATTATTATAAATAGCAGGTAGTAAAATACTAAGTTTTAGTTGTATTTATGGTCAGATTCCCTCTTCAAGCTAGGATGTGCTATTTTTATATTACAACATTTTTCTCACATATTAATTTTAAGAGAGATTCCTTATTCCTTCCTTAAACTAAGTTACAGAAAACTGATTCAAACCAGGTTTCACACAACACTAAAAGAAAATACAGATGAGGAACATTTAGAAACTGAAGGGGAACATTAAAAGAACAGCTGAAACTTGAAAAATAGGAGCACAGAGTTTTAGGAATCCAAAGTGACAAAAAGTGATGAATGGTAGGCAACAGAGAAAACCATGCTGGAATTTGGTCTGCTTACAAGTAAAACCACATTAATTAGGCAAATCAGAAATACATTTGACAGCACAAAGAATAAAAGTCTATACAAAGCAAGTGACAGACCCCCAGTTCTGCAAGGGAGGACTCTTATGAAAAAGAAAATTATATTTCTTAGCCTTTTAGAAGTGTCAAAAGCTAAGGAATGGTGACAAAGTAGGTGTTTTACTCTAAAAGAAATTTGCTGGTGTGTTGTTCACCCTCTTCTCATATTCTCCACTCATCTTAGTTTTGTTCTTTGAACAGGCTTGTTCACCAGCAACATGATATGCCAGAAGCTAAAATCTGCTCACTTTTAAAGCAAACAAGGGTTATCTGCCAAACACAAACTGAAACTTAAATCCACTTGACAAGGGAGATCCAGCTTCACTAAAAACCACAACACAGTAATTAAAAGAACAGCAGAACTGCAGAAGCAGATCCTTTTCTAAAGTATATTTGAGGGCACTTCAAGATACTACATAATTTCTGTCTAAAGAATCTGCCTCCAAGGACAAGGATTCTAACCAGCAAAATGACACCATTCTTCAAGCAATTTCTTCCCTGCTCCTTAGAAATCAAACATAAGGCCTCTGCTTATCATTTGTACAGGTATGTGCAGTGCCTGCTACTTTTTGCTATATATTCAGTGGGGAGTACTTGTAATGAGGATAACTTAAGATCAGTGCATGTTCTAAAAAATCTCATTGTGTTCACTAATGCATGAACCTCTGGATAACTGCAACTTTGCAAGGGAAAGATGGGACACCTAAAACAGCATTTTCTTAAGGGAATGGTGTAACCCTATATACAAGGTGTTGGCATTGCTGATAACAGGCCATGGGCCTTGCAGTAAGTGAATAACCAGGCCTCTGCACTTGTCCTGGCCTGCCCAGAGCTTTGTTTTAGCCTGTCCAACCCTACCACCAACTATCTAAAAACAGGTGACTCATCTAACTTGCATGGCTTTTATTTAGCTTCAGACAACTGTGTGAGTTAATGCCTATTTCTATAAATATTTTTATATATAACACACATCAATAAATACTTGCTACATATATTCCATAAATAGTATACACAAATATATGTGAAATCATTCAGTGTTACATCACACAATTGTTCAAAGCTAATTCAAACCTGTACATAAATATAAGTACATGCACACACACAAACTGAATGTACAAATTTACATTTGTGTGTGTACCAGCTAACACATACCAATAAAAACTGGTTATTCTGTAGGGAATGGATTACCTATGACCCCAGAACAAAAAGCTGCACAGAAGAGCAGAGGCACAGCATGACAAGAGAGGCCTTGAAAACGAAAATACGGGATCGTATCAGAGGCCTTAAGTCTACAAACAACTCAGCAACTGCTGATTACTAGTTAAAGGAAGCCAACCTTGAGAAAAAAAGTTCAGGGTGTAACAGTAAAAAGAACATCCAGCATATATACAATACATGGTATATACAAGAAATTCAAATGCAACTGCAAAGCAGAGAATAAAGGGTGAAACATAGAATATATCAACAAAAAACAATAACCTCAACAAAATGTAACAGTGTGGAAAAAGAAGCAGTCAACACTGCACACCTCCATGGGAAAGATTCCCTTTACTCAGTCTCCCAACTCCCTGTTCTTTTCTGACCATCTTTTAATATGTTCTGCTTTTCAAACAAGCATCAAGCAACTCCAGGTAAATTTTTTATATGACTTTGGTTTCAGACTTCTGATGCTGAACTTTTGTATTATGGAATAGAGGGAACCAATTAGATTTCATTGCCATTTACTATTTACCTGAAACAAGGTTGTAGTTGAGGTGAGTGTCTGTCTCAAAGTAAAGTCACAGGACAAGACAAAATGACCTCAAGTGGTGTCAGCGAAGTTTTAGTTTGGAAATGATGAAAAATTTCTTCTCTGAAAGGGTTGTCGAGCATTGGAACAGCTGTCCAGGAGAATGGTTGAGTCCCAAGGAGTGTTTAAAAGACTTGTAGGTGTGGTGCCTAGGGCTATAGTTTAATGGTGGACTTGACAGTGCTGTGTTAACAAGTGGACTCAATGATCATAAAGGTCCTTTACACCTTAAATGATTCTGTGGTTTATTCTTTTTTAAATTGAAAGCATTCCTCTAATGATCACAGTAACCTACTGGTTTTGAGCTTTGCATTTTTACACTTTATGCATCTTGACCATTTGTGGGTTGTAGATGGTTTTTCTTAAATAAATGCCAGGAAATTCCACACAAGCTTAGCATTTCATGAACTTAAACAGTAACACATTTACTACAACACTGCTTTGGACACTGTCCATGTAAACCAGTGAACTGTTGTCCTTACATCAGCACTACACAAAGGTATAAACTGCTACCATAATATATGTGAATTTAACAATCCCATTTGTGTATGCTGTATTAATTGTATCCCCATCTGAAGGTTTTCAGTTTTAATGTAGTTAACAGCTTTGCAGACGAGCAAGAATTAATTTAGGAAGCTTATGTTTCTTTTCTGTTTGTTCATTTTTTTGTAAAATCTAAATTCATGTTTTGCATTCTAAAATGCAAAGGGGGAGGGTTTACCAGCTGGCAATTCTAATGCTGTCTAATGCAGCCCAAGAGACTGTTCACCACCTTTGCCCCAAAGTTCATGGTCAGCTTTTTGTCACCAGGACCCCCACATCCCTTCTTGCAGCACTGCTTTCCACCTGGCTGACACACAGTATGTATTGGTACACAGGATTGCTCCTCCCCAGGTGCTGGACTCTGCATTTCTACTTGTTGAACTCCAAGAGGTTCCTGTCAGCCCATTTCCTCAGCTTGTCAAGGTCCTTTCTCCATGGCAGCATGGCCAGGATTTACATGCTTCAGCTACTTAGTCCTGCACTCAACAGGTGTTCCTTTTCTGATAGATCTTCAACAGCAGAGCAAACCAATTTCAGCCAAAGCCAGCAAAAACGAGAGAACTTTGCATCACAATACAGACTTTACCACACAAAGCTTTTCAACCCCAGCTTTCTTCAGGAGAACCTCTCAGAGCCAGCACCCTCCCTGTTGCAGATGTGCAAGCAACCAAGGAGCTCATGAACTGCATCAGAAATTGGCCTATTTCAGTTTAGTCCATGTAAGTAATTCCTTTGTCATCTCTTATTGGTCTGCCCCTTCTCAGACATTTGTTCATCTAAATGGAGCACATGCAAATGCCTGGTTTTGTCTATGATGTTACCTATATTTGAAAAAACAAGTTTAAGAATTTGACTACCTGTGTGTTGTCCAGGAAAAGGTGCCATCCCATTATAAATTAAGTACTTCTCTAAATCAAGGAGGGGAGGGAAAGACAGCTTTATTTCTTAGGGCTTCCTGCCAAAGCACCCAAAGCACTTTAATACTTAAGTCTTAAAACTACTAGAAAGAAAACAAAGGTCAATATCCTATTTCAGTTCAGAGCAATTAGAGATAAATGGTATCTGCCAAATTCTTAACAGCCCAACATAATGAACGTATAGACAAAACAGAGTAATGATCACTGTCAGAACAGGCAAAAGAGTCTGCCAACACTACAGACTTTCATTCTACAGTCATAAAGCAACTCCTACTAACTCCAAGGAAGGCTCAATCATGCATGCTTACTTCATCTCCTATGTCACGCTAAGAATATCCATTTAATACAAGGAAAGCACAACTCGAAAAGTGCACGCTTAGTGATCAACAAAAAAATACAAAGACCAAGAAAAGCTTCATGTCCATTTACCAAGCCAATGACCAGAGTTAAGCAAGCATTCTCTTTGTGTATTTAATGGTTGTGTTGTCATGGTGTGTGTGTGTCTGATCAAAAATAAATGTTTGCATTTGTACTATGAGAAGTGAAAACCAGCCTCATCACAACCCCTGTAAAGCCCCTTTCAGGGTTGGCTGTTTGGCAATCTATTTCTTCTTCAAAACTGCAGTATCCAATCAAGACTTCTTAAAAATTTAAGCAGCAACTCGTGGTGTAGCTTTCTGACTACACATTCTGTTCTACAAGATCCTTTGCCACAAGCTGCAGCATCCAGCTACTGATCCCCAGCTCTTTCACCCGCTTCAGTAACTGTGTCCTACCCTCTGAACATCCTTTCTGCACACACTTCTTTGCTTAACTCACATTCCAGGAGATGTTATTGTCTACTTTGCACTTCCAGTTCTCATGAATTGATGCTTAATCTAATTGTTTGTTTTTATTTCTCTAGGTGCTTTTTACTCAGACAAATTCAACTCCTTACCAGCCTGACCACTTATACTTTCCAAACTACTCATTCGTATTTTCCTCTTTGCTTACTAATCCCTCCTTCACCACATCTTCACAGAATCAATTGGGTTGGTAAAATGAACTCTGAGATCGACTCCAATCTATGACCTAACACCACCATGTAAACTGTACCACATGTCACATCCAGTCATTCCTTTAAAAGTGCTTCACATTGTCTCTATCCAGTTTTCCTTCAGAAACTCACAAAGTTTGCTATGTTCAGAATTCCATCACACACACATCAGATGAAAACTGACACAATATTTTGCTGTATAAACCTTCTAATATTGCCTCATGCTCACTTAGTCACCAGCCTAAGCATAAAAAAAACCCTCCCAACCTCCCCCAAACAAACAACAAGTATCCAAATTAAAAATCAACTCCCAGCTATCCAATCTCCCCAAATATCTCAACACTAGTTGCAAACCAGCAGCCATTACAACAATTTTCTTAAAGGGATGCATCTACTACTGTCTTCAGTGGCAACAAAAACCTTATTATTAATATTAATAAGTCCTATTTGTGGCATGGCCCCTAGATAATGTCAGTATACAAGACTGATTATGTTTCTCACTAGACAAATACATTCCAAAAAATCGAAGTTTTGGGATGAATTCACTCAAACTGTATGGAAGTTGACCTTCCATACAGGTGCATAGCTTTGCTTAGATGAGACAGCACAAGCATTGGTTTCCTCTACCTACAGAAAGCTCAAGCTCCAAGGTAATTATGTGGCAGTGGTGGCAACACAAGGCTGGGTGTGCCACAGAGTATCATCTCCTCCAGCACTAACACTTGTGTGTCTCCTGCAGCCAAATTTTAACACAAGTTTCTGAAACTAAAGTTGCAGTGCTTTTACTATTGGCTCACATGGTCTCCTTGCTTCTCCTCTGTCTTAGGCTTTTTCATTCCAAGCCAAAGTAAGTCAGCTGTTTTGAGGGCATGGCTGGGGAGGTACTTCCACATGACAAGATTCCTATTAAAGCTTTACCAAAGAGCTCTAGAGCTGCCCCTAACTTGAGGAAAGAACATGAAGCTAAGGAGGTTATTCTAGTGTCAGTCCTACACCTTCTGCAGTTTCTTAACAATCTTGCAAATTTGGCCTAGTTATAATTCAGGAAACCATCTGTGCCAGGAGACTCCTAGTCAGCTGCTACAGTTCAGTTTCTTTGAAGATTCCTTCCCCCTGCACCAAAACAATCTCCATCTCTCAAAACACAGGCAAGGCAGATGCACAGGGGGCACACGGCATTTTGGCTGCAGAGATGAACAGTATGTTCTGCCCTTGCTGCTGGGACCAGCAGGACTAAGCAGGACTAAGATCAGGACAAATAGCCTCTCTCATGCTTCCCCCCTTCCTCTACACTGTACCGTGTAGCACTGAAGCAAACGTTGAGAGAGATTAGGAGCAAACCCAGGAACAGACAGAAGCATGGGAGGAGATAGGCAGCACACCTATGGAAAAAAGGGGAAAGAACACAGGAAATAAAGCAGGGATAGGCCAGAGGGGAAACTTTCTCAGAACCTGGAAACTACACCAATTATTCAAAATTTCTACTGTCTTTTCAGCCCCTGGATGAACAGTAGATTTATTGACATTTTCTTTGTCAGTAGACCCTTTCAGTGGTAACCCTGGGAAGAGAATACTGCAGCTGATATACTCTACAGTGCAGCTATTCAACACTGAATACACAGTCAGTGAAATACCACAAGGATAAACTTTTGCCACAATACTATTTATCTGCATACCAGTAGCTACTCAACTTACTACTTACTTGCTATTTTAGGCTACCAAAAGCAGCACCTAATCCCAAAAATTCAATACACTGCCCTGTCACACACACACACACAATACAGGGTGGAAAACACTCTGAAAAGCAAGCTAGCTATCAAACTGCACTACATACAAAATAGTAAGTAATTATTTTAAAAAAGAGGAGCAGTGAGATTATTTCACTTATTATTAAGTTCCTTGAAGTGTAAGACATGAAGTTCTTCTAAAGACCAGGACATTCAGACAAACTGCACAGCAGAAAAATACTAACAATAATTGAATGAACATTCCAGTCATCTGGACACAACTAAAATATTTATCTTCCCTCCATCTGGATGAAAGTAATCAAGTACTTAACTACCTTTGTAAACAAACCTAAGTCAAATTTCTGTAAAACTGACCAACTTTTGTGTACTCAAAAGAGACCAAAGCAAGCATAACCATAGTATAAGCCTTAGAGAACTTGTCCAGAAGTCAATGAACATCTCAAAGTTGCAAGGATTATACTGCATGGAAGTTTCAGCCTCAAATATGAGTCAAGATGTTGTATCACAGAAGCTGCAATCTGGGGGAAAAAAATCACAAAGATGCAGCAATGATTAAGACTTCAGTGTGAAAATAACCTATTTATCACCTGCAATAATTTCAGTACTATCCAGTTACAGAAGATCCAATTCTCTCTAAACCTTCCTCTAATAAAAACATAATAAATCCCAGCAATATTCAGTGATTATCTAACAAGATGCTCAACTAACTGTCAAGGACTTCTGGATTCTTAATGTAAATCTTTTTCAGCACAGTCTGAAAGGCACTAAGGCTTAAGTAACCTTTGAAAATGGAAAGGTCTGAAGCGAAGGCCTGTGTCATCATGGGACTATACTGCCGAAATAAAACTTCTAACTGAGGTTTCCCCAAAAGCAACTACTTTTGGTTTCAGTTCAAAAGAGGAGCTTGTGTTTGATTTCCAGTTAGCCAGCAAGTACAGGAAATATTCCCAAGGTGGCCAAGTGAGATGGAGTAAGAAGGAGCAAGAAGAGCTCCAGAGCTGCCACCCACAGCTGAGCTGAGACCACAAGCCAGGTGGCAGGAATGTGGTCAGTCCACTCCAAAGCGGACCAGCTTTGAGGAGTGCTGACCCAGTCCAATCAACTTCAGTCTAAAGTCTAGGGTTGTTTTCCTAACTTAGTTCAGAAAACCGATGTCGACAGAGATGAGAAAGCTGCAAAATAAGTTTTATATTCCTAGAATTTTTGGTCCAAATCACACTGCTGAGAAACCTGAACAGAAAGCTTACTTTATGCAATTATCAACTTTTTTTCAAAATTTTCAGAGACAGGACTTACTTTTCTAGGGTGTAAGGATGTATTAACAGTATTTTTAGTATGTTTAGTTCAATTACAACCAAACTATGGTTAAAAGCACCTTCATGTTTACTGGGAGAAGCTGTTCTTTGGTTTAGAAAGGATTAGTGAAACAGCTACATTTTTTTATTCAAAATTTCCTAGACTGGTTTAGTTCTAGGAAGAGCCAGTACATAAGCACAGTTTTCAAGAAAGGTCTTCATGCAAAAGGACCCAAAGTGCAACAAATGAGACTGTTTACACAATGAAATTCAACATCTTGAACCTTCCCTAGTCAGATTTGCCTTTTTATACTAAAAATAAATAACTGTACATGCATAGCTACAAAATTAGATAGATAAGATAGATAGATAGATAAAAACACCCTACTTTAGGCAAGAAGGGTAGCACAGCCAACTGCATTGCCAGTGTATGTAGAGACTCTCCTAGAATTCCCTTTTTCTGGCACCAGAGCACTTGGAGTTAGTTCTTGTTAGGAAAATGAATGCTTCTGAAGTAGCAAACTACCCTACGTCTCCTGCTATAGCTGTAATATTTTTAATTTAAAAGTCTATTTTAATATGGCAAACCTCAACATGACACCCATTAAAAGCAGATCTTAATTAACCAAAAATATTATGTGTATAAACAGAAGTCTGGTTCATATGTTTTTCTCTCAGAAGTGTTACTTTTATATGCAAGTGTTTTTCTTCCTATATTTTCAAAGAGATAAATACATCCATATCTTTTCGAGAACCTGTAGCTTCTGAAAAGGTAAAAGTGTGCCTACCCGAGAACAGAACTCACCTGCATAACTATTACCTCACTATTTGAAGATAAATATCAAATACCTTACCGAAGTGAAATAAGTCTGCCCCATGGTTTTATATATGGATATTTTCCTTTGGTCTCTTAATAAATTGGCTCACCAATGATCAGAATATCAGAAACAAGCCATTTTAACTAAAAACAAGAAATCAAAAACTAGAAAAAATACCACACATTTTTTGAGCCTGTACAAAAGGAAATTGACTTAAAACTGACACCATTCTCAATTACAGGCCCTTGGTTTCATTTAATTAAAGTTCTAGACATCATTACACGTAGCTGGTTGAAGCAATGGAAAATGCCACATTATGGAAGACAGAAAATATAAAAATGGGCTTTTTCAGAGACTCTTTTAAGGAGGTCACATGTGGTTACAACTTTTGTTACAAAGTTCTTACAGTTACATCACTTAAAATGTAACACTTGCAATGTTGATCTGGTGACACTGGCTGTTCACACTGACTAGTTACTGGCCCAATTCAAACCACTAAAGCCATAACTCAAGAACAAGATCAAGCTTGTAGATTACTGAACTAAAATTTTATTGAGATAATTAAAAAAGAGGACAACATTAAAAAGCTCCAAATGAAAAATTAATATTACTTATTCTTGAGCATCCAAATGGACATTACAAAAAAATACCCTTTTAATTTCTAAAATTTGTTTCATTTTTAAAAGCTTTTACTATCTAAAACCATGAAATACTATTAAAATCCGTAGTTTTCAGGAATATATAATTTCCTCCATTATAAACCCAAAGACTATTTCTGTGCATAATGCTATTTATTGCTTGAAAGAGCAGCATTTGATTGCCAAGTCAAAAATTATACTAAAAAAGATATAGGAATTTGACAGCAGATCCTCACTACAACCTTCACAAACCTACCTACTATGGGCAAACAAGTCTTGGATATAGTGCAGTAACTTGGCAGAAAAAGCAGAAAATAAATGTATGAAGTTTGGTGCGGATTTTTTTAGTATTGTTTTATTTAAAGAAAAGGAAAAAAAAAGGCACCCAAACCAGAAAGTAAAAGTAGCACTTTCTGGAAGAAGTATCTATAAGAGCAATAACTTGGTATAGCTGAGCCTGAAACTTGCTGTCAGAACAGCACTGACTATTTCAGTTGGGAACACATCACAGCTTCTATAAAATGCACTTCAAATTCAGCCATAAAGCAATGACCAATGGAGAATTCCAGGTAAGTCAAACCCCCAGCACAACTTCATCCAGCCTGCTCCCAGATCTTCATGGAAACGAGACAAGCAAAAGCCAGCTCGAGGTGTCCCCAGTAACTGCAGCCATCCTCCAGATCACATCCTTCCCAGGGAGTCTCCCCACTCCTTACCCCCAACCAGGCAGGAATCACACCGTAAAAGAAGGTGCTTCCAGGAAAACAACTGTTCCTGGAGCAGCCTGCCAGGAACAAGAACTCCCCTGGCATATTTCCACAGAAAGTAGCAGGTTAAAGGAGAAAGACCCAAGTTGCCAGCATAAATTGCTTGGCAAGTACCAGCCTTCTGCCAGATGGTTTGGGAACATATGTATGCAATCTAATAAACAATCACACAGGGACCCAGGAAATGCAAAGTTAAAGCAACTTGCCCGAGAAGCATCTGCTGATGAACTGAACTCAACAAGAACTCGGGTCCTGTGGCTGCAAAGTGCAGCTCCTTCCAAGTCCAGAAAACAGGCCACACAGCCCATCCAGGCAACAACACATTCCTCCTTTTTGGTCTTGCAGAAGGAAGCCAGCAGACAGGAGGCTGCCTGCTCTTTCAAGTCCACTACTGCTACTAGGTGTAGAGTTATAAACAATGAAGACTCATACGTGGACATGAGAAGAAATTACATCTTGCCATTTGAATACCAAAGGCTAACAGATTGGTGTCTTTTCAATGAAGGGGAGAAAACAGAGTACTGCAAGGACCTTGAAGAGTTTTAAAATAAAAAACCCTCACACATACACACATCCAGAACAAGAAAAATGGCAGTCTACAGTGAAATTTTTTGGGTGAAAATAAGAAATGCTGCTACTGTACATTAAATATTTGACACAAGATTTCAACATTCTGATCTGCCAATGAGTGAACCCGTTCACACGTGTCCCACAAGGATTATGTTCAGCTCTTCATCATGAAGTTGATTAGCATCAACTATATAGTGAAGAGAAATGCAGAGAAATGTATAAGGAAAAGATTCTTTTAACTGACCTATTTTCACAACTATCCCTTATCAAGTTACATGATAAGAAAAAAACCCAGCACAGTTACTATCTTCTGAAAATCGACACAAGATTAAATAAATGCTCTGGAAGAAAGCATTCAGCAGCAATGCATGTTTGTTTTGCCTGTCCTGTGCTTTGACCACAACACAGGTCTGAAGAAGCTGCAGTCCAGTGAAGGAAGATGTGCAGTAACCTAGGACAGTAAGCATGTAGTAAGTCAAGTAACAAATATAGCTACAATATTTGCCATTAGTCCAATACAGACACTGGTTACTATTAAAAGACAAGGATGCAGAACCAATTTTATTCTTGAGGGTAAACTAACATTAGCTGTCATAAAGATAGTGACAATCCATCAAGAAGAAACCACTTCTCACTGTTTCTCTGCAGAAGTTTCCAAATAAAGACAGGATTCTGCAAGTTCTATTTATGCTCGGGGTTTTTTTTTTCCAAAAAGATGAGCAGGAAATTCAAAATGATATGCAAGTGCTTCTAAGAACTTATGGGAACATATTAAGTCAAGCACTATAAGGACTTTAAACTGAGAATTAATAGTGTTTTCACTATATTTCAGTATTTCACTATACTTTAACATGCAACAAAGGAGAAGAGATGACTGTAGTATTCCCTGAAACATTAAGAGGTTTCTTCTCATTTACTTTAGGTTCAATTTCCACTTCAGTTATACACTTTGTGATGTTTTTAGAGACTCTTCAGCAGGAATTGCCTGATTCCTTAGACCAAAAACATTTCAATACATTCACTAACCTGTTACATACAGACAGAAAAAAACCCCCACCCTCCTTAGAAATTTATCTTAGGTGAACAAAGATGCATAGAGAACCAACCTAAAGAAGTGTAGGATAACATATCACAGAATTAAAAACTATTCCACAGTTCTAAGCAGATCGAACCGGTTAAAAGTCTCAAATAAAGAAAGAAAGTGTAACAAGTGAACTGTTGATCTGTAACAACACGTGTGTTACTATGCAAAACAAAAACACAACGACAAGAAGCACATGGCTCCTAACTTACGGGTAAAACACCTTTTACTCTTAACACAAGTGACAGCACCAGCAGGAACTGACCGGTTTACGCACAAACTGAAAGAAGCCAACCTTTACCTATTAAAGCCTGGAAAAGGTTACTTTGGAAGATGCTGATGACACGCTCGATGGAGTTCCGCAGCTGCCGATCCTCCGCCTGGCTCAGCTTGGAGCGATATTCCTCCAGGAGGCGCAGGGCTCGCTGGGTATCTGCAAGCGGAGACCAGACACCCGAGTGACCGGGGCGCACGGGGCAGGAGTACCGGGGATGCAACAAGCCCCCGCGGCCGGGACCGCCCCGGCGCGGCGCGGCAGCTCCTTTGTTCGCAGCCGGGCGAGCGCGGGCGGGACGGTGCCCCCGGCGCGCTCACAGCCCGCAGCCCCGCGGCTCCCGCCGGCCGCCCCCCCGCCCGTCCCGCCGCGGCGGCGGCTGTCAGCCCGCGGCTCCGGCGGGCCGGCCCCGGGCGTGCGGCGCTCACCTTGCTTCCTGACGGGCATCGCGCCCCGCGCCCCCCGCCCGGGGCTGCCCCGGGGCTCCGCCGCGCCGACCGGGAGCGCGGCCGGGGCAGCGCGGGGGGCGGCGCCCTCTGCCGGCCGGGCGAGGGGGGGCGGCGGCCGCCCCGCCTGACCGACCCAGCCGCCCGGCGAGCGAGCGGCTCCGCTCGGGGCTCCCGCCGGCGCCGGCGCCGCCGCGGCGCCTCGGCAGGACGCGGGGCGAGCCGGGCTGGGCCGGGCCCGGCCGGGCGGGACAGCGCGGTGCGGGCGGCGGGCCGGGGCCGGGCAGGGCTGGGGCGCTGCCGCCGCCTCCCGCCCGCACTGCTCGGAAATTCCAAACTTTCCAGCCAAAATGGCGGCCTGGAGGCTGGGGGAGCGCGCCCCCCCCACGTGACCGGGCCCGGCGGGCGCCCAATCAGCGCCCGGCGCGGGGCCGGTACCTTGGCGGCGGGCGGGAGGAGGCAGGTGAGCGCTCCCCGCCTTAAAGGGGCAGCCCCGCCCCGCCCGCTCGCCCGGCCCGCGGCGCGCCCGCGGCCAGCGCCGGGCACCGGCACCGGCACCGGACCGGGCACCGGGACTGCAGTGACAGCCGGCCCCCGGCGGAACCCGCCCCGAGCGTCCCCGCGGCTGATCGCCGCCGCCGTCCCCGGCGCGCCGCTGGCGGTGCCCGGCGTGGGCTGCGAGACTGCGGGACAGCCCCAGGTGTGCTCCGGTACCTGCGGTAGCGCTGGTAGCGCTTAACCGCGGGAGTTTCTGGGCAACACGCACCGAACAACTGCGGTGGTGCTGTGGGAGTGCCGGGCACGGAGCGGCTCCTGCCGGGAAGAAGCCCAGGCAGAGCCGTGCCCGGCTGCGGAGAGCCCAGAGCCGCGTTACGTGGCGGGAGGTCGGGGGACAGGCAGGAGGACAAAGACATCTCACAGAGCTTGCCGGCCTCCACAGTAAATAATACACGGAGCACTGGCACCCACCTGTTGCTGGGTTTTGTTTTGTTTTGCTTTGCTTTGTTTTTTCCTTCAGTCATCCTGGTGGAGATCAGGATGAAGAGGAAGGACTCAAAGCAAGATAAAGAAATAGCTTTGCTGCAGTTAACAGAGGACTTAAGGTCAGCATAAGGACATCATGGAGAAAAGCCTTGCTTCTTGGAAAGTTTAAGAAATGAGCTGCGTAGGCTGACATCGGGGACTGCTCAGAATCATGATAGTTACTTTCTCAAAACTGGCATAGAAATGGTAAGGAGTTACCTTCAAAGGCAGAACAGCTCGCTTTTTTGTGAGATGGCAAAGAGGTGACAGCACAGAAATAGGTGCCTTGGGTAGAAACATGTGAGCTAAATGGTCTTTGCAGCATATTCTATATACCCACTAAGAGGAAATGTATGTTAAAAATAGTGGATGTAAGGGTAACTCTTGTTTAGAGAGAGAATGTTAACTTATCTCTCAGTCAGATGGATGATGAACCAGAGCCTCTGATCTGATACACTTCAAACCCTGTATTTGTACATATATGAGAGACAGAAAGAGACTTGAAAGTTCAAGGCAAATACTGCTGATGTGATTTTTTTTTTTATCCAAGCTCACATTTCCATTTACACTTTTTAGATTTAAGCACAGCTGAAAATGTTCAAGAACTTATCCAAAGAACCTGAAAAAGCCTCCTGGGCTATTCTCACAAATTTGAAATCTAAAAATCAGAACTAGATTTCTCTTTGGCAAAGACCTGATCTTAAGGAAACTTACACACTGTGACAGATCTAACCCAGATCTAGAAAAGGCCTCTCTCTCTTCTCTCTCCACAATACTCCTGTGTTTTGTTCTTTGATTTGTGCCAGGAGTCTCTCCTCCTCCCATAGCTATGTACTGTGAAACCATTCACACATCTCTTTGAAGCAAGCAGAATATACATTTAGAGCTAACACACATTGCCCATTTTCTTCCTTTCTAGTTGTATTTTCATATCTCAGAATTTTGGCACCAGCTGGTACCAGTTCAGATATTTTGAAATGAAAGCAGGCTAAGAAGGGGCATTGGCAGAAACCTCCATCATCTGGCCTCATCAGTTTTCAGTGTTTACAACAGCAATAAATGTGCTGTAAAGGGGCAATAGCCCTCTTGATGTCAGAGGAATATATATACAGAAGGAGAGGAAGAACAATCTAAATTTAGCTAGCAGAAACGAGACATCTGCAGCATTTAGGTTGGTTTTGCTGACTGACATAAATATATTATTACAATATAAAAAAAGATTTATTTTTTTTACAATTAGAGGAACCACCATAAAGAAACTACTTTTTCATACACAGTATTTGATGTTTCCAAGTCTTTTTTATTTTAAATCAGAGATAATCCCATTACATACGGTCACTGCGCTGGGGATAGAGAAATAATACCATATATAACACCCTGAGACAGCATTTCTCACTTGTTACTAATGCTCTAGGAAAAAAAAAAAAAAAAAAGAAAACATCAAAGAGGGGGTCAGGATGATGGATCAGCAAGTCAGGAAGCAATTAGGTGAGCCTTATTGTACCTCAGAGAACGATATTGGTTCCCGGCACTTCTGTTCTAGGAGTGTATTTGCTGATTGAAAGCAGTTGAACCAGAAAGCACAGTATTAAACTTCAGTATGAAAGGTGGGCTTGAAATTCCAGCACATATAGGAAACAACCCATGAATGGCAAACGACATTTTTACTATCAACATTGCAGCTAAAGTCAGTGTTGCAAAACTGTCCTGTATCACACATTGCCTTTTTCAGGCTCCAGCTTTCAGGAAATTGTGTAGTTCCTTGGAGGAGGGGAAAACTGAGGGTGAACCACAGTATCATTTGTGCCACAACTTAAGCAATATCATTTACATCAAACCGCTACAGGCAGCATACAGAATAGCTTGTACTTAAATTGTGATGGTGTGGTCATTATAGAAGTCAGCACTAAGCTGTGCTTAACGTGCCCTGGCTGTGCTCCAAAATGACCCTTGGCATAGGAACTCCAGGACAATTACACAGAGCAGCAGCCCATTGCCACTGTAGTCCTCAGATGCATCTGAGGATGTGAGCAATGGCCTTTTCTCGCTGCCCTCAGACTTCCCCTGTAAAATCCCTTCCTTTCCCTGCTGCCAGGAGCGTGTCTGGGATGTTCTGCCTGGGACAGTCTCTGGCAGGGACGGGCAGCTTGTTCCAGCACACGTACTGCTTAGGAGGATGTGTGATGCAGGACCAGGCAGCTTTGGCACCAGGGAGGCCAGTACAGCAAAAGCTTTTTTCCCTGGAAAACCTTCTGTAACAGCCACCTGATCCTTACCCATGCCTTTTACGTGGGGAAAAAACAGCCCTGCATCAGAGCCTAATGACCCCAGTTTCATAAACTACAGTGAAACAGAGATGATATTTTCCCACTTTGAGAAACTGTGCCAGAGCTTGTTGGCAGCTTCTTGCTCTGGCAAGTGATCACAGTAGTGAGCCCTGCCACAGATTTGTACCTGCTCCTACACCAGCTCCTACTCCTCAAAGCAGTCCAGTCCAGCTGCCACTTAAAAAATGGCTCTTTCTGCTTTAGAAACATCACCTGGTCAGCTGGCACCACACCACACGGAACAAGAATGCTGTCAGGCTTCTTACGCTTTGAGGCAGTCACACTTTGGCCACAGGCAGGGCAGCAGGACATGGAGGGGTTTGAATTCATGGCAGGTGCCTGGTGAACCCCTTAAGTCCCACTGGAGCCAGCTGATGATGTCGACTTCCCAAACTGGCAATGGCAGTGGATGTGCTGCAGCTGGTGTCCCACACAGGAACTGGAGAGGTACAATGAACTCAGAACAGGAGACTTCAAAAACATTCCCTAGATCCACCCATAATATCAACCAACACAAGAACAACAACAACGACAACAAAAGGACTGCAAACATCATCACATGGCAAGAATTTACAGTTATTAGTATGGCCAAAAAAATACAGGAGTTACAAGCTGAGATAAACTCCATTGCAACAGAAGGCAGGATAGATTAAATAAATACAGGTATATCTGTTCATAATTAAAGATGAACACTGGTGTATAAGGTGGAATATTTCTAGAATAATACAATGATAGTATTAATTTTAGTAAAAAGAAATTCTGACTGTTGAAGAATAATGAGTAAAACTGCAGACTTTTTTTATTGGGCTTACTAATGAAAGAAAACACAAGAACAATAAAATTGGTGCTCTCTTAATTGTCAGATTTAGTGTCCAAAGTCACCATACAGTGCTAGCAGTCACCCTACAAAGCAGGTGATTTCCCTCATTCATTCTGAACTGGGAGCTGATGCTCATGAAAGGATCTCTGACAGCTGCAGGAAAGCTTTCACCTCCCTGCAGACTCAGTGCAATTCTTCACAGCTAACTGGGGAAGCAATGAAATTAATGAAGCCTCATTTCCCCTGCCTAACAAGGAATGAAGCTGGGTGAAGTTATCTTGTTCATTATGCCTCCACTCATCTGGATTCTCTGATGTCTGATGAGTTTGGATCCTGTGCCACAGCCTTACCTTCCAGGAGCTGTCTTTTCAGAGGAGCACCTTTACGTTATCATCTGTAATTTTGTGGGTTATAAGAGATGCAAACAACTTCTTGTAGAAGCATTCTACTTGAATCAAAACATGGAATGGCAACGTGTCTTTTTTCCCTGCAAACCTGTTATCTATGGAAAATTTTCATGAGGCCACTAAATACTAAAGTTGCTCTTTCCAACACAGTCTGCAGTTACTCCATCACACAACTCAATGAGTTACGTGCCTGACATAGATACTCTGATAACAGTTGGAATATCAGCTCACTTTTGTCCATCATCTTCACTCTTGTGGGTAAAATAAGTTGCTACCTATTACATGGGGAAGAGTCTGATCTTCAGTTGTTAAAATCAAAGTTTTATTTTAAAAAATCACAGTTCAGCAAATTTAATTAAGCCTACTCAATGGAATTCTTATGGGATCGTCTTACACATCTCTGCTTATTTAATTTTAATTTTTTTTTTTTTTATACAGAGAAGACAGTTTCTCCAGTAATACAATCTTCATAATTTTCATTTGTGAACTGTATATCCAGTTTGTCCTCATAACTGAAACTTGTCTTGGGTTAATTTGATCTCCATCAGAATACAAAGATGTCTTTATTCTTAGCATAAGAGAGTCCAGCTGGGCATTGCTGGATGTAGATGAAAGTGTTCCTGTTTACAGGGAAAACTGGACTTCTTTTTGTCTAAAAGACTATTTTCTTTTCCCTATCATTGTGCAGTTTGTGTGTGCTGAAGTTGTTTGAGCTCTTGTTCAATTAGGGATTGTATGCCATATGTATACACCAAACTCATCTTTCTTTTGCTCTTGTAATAAGATTTATCTATTGAGTTTGGGACAGTTCACAATCCTACAAGAGTGAGTTTTACTACTCCAGCAAACTCAGGAACTAGAGTATCGTAAGAAATATGAGACTTCTATTTCCTTATTTAGAATAGTTTATTTAAATATATGTACCTAATATATAGAAGAGTGCAATTACAATTAAAATTCAGTGCCTGGCTGCTAATGCTCCAAGATCTTCTGGAGGGCTGTAAAACATCAAAAACAAAAAACAAAAGCATACAAAACAATATTATTTGTAATCATTAACAATTACTGCCAATATGATATGCATAAGCTTAGACCATCTTCCTCCACACTTTCTATAATCAGGGCTGTGTTATATAATATCAGCTTAACAGCTTCTTAGTTGACTTCCTGATGTAAAGATAAACATCATTATATAACCTGCTTATTTTAACTTTCCCAGTCAAATTAGGCAGAGAGGTTGGTGTGTTGTAAGAAGTGAGTTTGCCTGTGTGAAAACCCAATGCAAGAAATAAACCTTCCAAGAGTGTGTTAGAGGCTCTCGAGCAGTGTTTTCCTGGGAGGAAGGAGGCAGCAGTTGCTGTGGAGTTTGCCTGACCAAATGCTAAGCAGAGTGTTTCGAAAGTAAATTTGTGGATTTTTTAATGATCACATTACCCAATTAAAGCAGCTACTAAAAATAAATTAAACTCTTCATATCCTATGAAAATGTAACAATTCCCCGAAAATAGCAAGGCACTCTACTTCAGACAAAGCACAGGAAAGGGCTATCACTCTTACTCTATGGAAATAGAGTAAATAACATGGAAATGTTCTTTCTTTCTTTCTGTAGCACAGAATGCCTTGAAACAGAGCTGCTTTCCATGGCTCAGTTTACTCTGTGCTGATTTTCACCACCCCTGGAGTACAGAGACTGGTGTGCCTGAACCACACGATCCAGCAGCACAGCGAAATGACATCACAGCATATCACACCAAGACACTTTTGTTTTCCCAACCCAAACAATGTAGTATTTGTAGCAAAAAGCATGGGATTGTACCCAGCCTTATGCCTCTTGCACAAGGGTGAGAGATACATGTTCTGCTGTCACCTCATTGTCCATCATGTGCACTGAAAAGACAAAAAATCTTTGTATTTTGGGATTACAGACATGTGTACCTAGATTAGATAAGTGGGAAAAGTAGAAAGGGAGTTTGGCAGTGATTTTTATAGGAATCAAAATCATACTTGTCAGAAAGTACCTTATTTCAAAGCTGAGAGTCGCTCTCCAAATAAACTGTTTTGTTGCAATGTATTAAGACGTTCTACTTCACACCAAACACTGAGTATTTCTGAACACTGCAGAAACACTCTGAGCACGTGGAGCTCTCATAGTAACCCCTCTCTCTCCTGGAATGACAGACAGCTAAACTTGTTTAAAATTCCTTCTTCCTGTGCTAACACCTACCATTTGAGCTCACCCAATAATGGGAGAAACACGCATCTGAGGACACTCAGCAGGAGCACAGGCAGCAGGCTGCTGCTTTGCCCTTCCCAAATCGTGGCTCCATCTGTGGCTCTGTGCCTGCTCCTGGCTACAAGCTGGGCTATGGGTCCACAGGGCCCAAGCTCCCATCTCCTGCCCTGCCATACTCCCTGCTCCTTGAGGTTGTGGAATTTTTCTTCAGAGATCTCTTGAGAGGAGAAGTTACTGGAGTCAGCATATGTTGGCCCTCCTGGCTCACTGGTGGTGAGCAGGTAATTGAATTATCAGGCACACCTTCCCTTTCATGTTGTTTTTTTTTCTCCTTGTTTGTGTAGAAGCTTTGGGAGGATAAAAGCAAGTATGTACCACAGATATGTGAAGGAAAAGAGTGGTGTTAAAATGAAATGCAGCTGGATAATTCAAGAAAAAATTTAGTCTTGTTTAGAATTTTATGAATAATTAAAGTGAGAGGCTGCCAGTGACTGAAGCTGAGGGGTGAGTCCAGTGTCTCACTGAAAATCTGCAGAGCTGGAACAGTGAAGAGACCTGAGAAACTGTCCAGCTTGCAGGGATCTACTGATAAAGAGGAGCTAGGGGCTGCAGGAATTGCCCACAGCAGATGTATCCTGCCTTTCACTCCAGGAGTGAGCATGTAGTGGTGCTGAGATCCTACAGTGTCTACACAGCTTTTCTGTTACATTTTGATGTGTGTTTAGGTGCAGAAAATCCTTGTAAACCTGCCCATTTTTATGAAAGGCCTCAGCAGAGCCTTCATGTGGATTTTGTAAAAACTACTCTTTAAATCCTAGTGGTACTATGCCTACTCTTACTGACTATAAAAGAAGTTGTCAGAGTCCAAAGTCCTGTTACTGACTCACAAGCAGATTCGTGTTTGTCCTTTCAGAAATCCTGTTATAGATAACTCATTTAAGCTTTGTTGCTTCTATATTACTTGTCTTGCCCCAATTTCTTGATCAAACACTGTTGCAAGTTGAAGTCAATGAAAATTTGAACATTTTGTGGCTGTAAGTTCCCAAAGAGCTCATACAAGATTCCCAGGACCAGAACTACTTCTGAATACACTGACCTAAGGGTTCTGCTGCTGTTGGCAGAGCTGCATGGACAGCTCACTTCTCCAGATGGGTCCAAGGGTCCAGGTAGATGCTCCAGAGAGCTACAGGGAAGCTGGCTGCAATAACCAAACATGCACACTCAGAGACAACCTGTACTGTAAGGCTGTTTACTGTTGATATGTCGGTGCTTCTATTCCTTTTATTTGCCTTTTGTGTTCAAAATACAGCATTTCTGGAAATAATCGATCAACCTTCCTTATTTTCAGATTTTCATTACCGGGGGAAAAAATCTTCCACTTACCACAACTGTGATTTTTGCAAGGTGAAAAGTGATATCACCAGGAGCTGTACCACATTCCTTCTCAGAACTGCACCACTGCAACAGCAGAGAGTGTTGAGTAACGAGTTTGTCCGATACCAAGACTGACTCATAAGGACAAGAAAAGTTGGAAGACAGGTGTATGCTTGCAGTTCTTGTCCCATTTTCCTGATAATTTGGAAATGTGGCCAAATAAAACATTAACTTGGTGGTGTGCAGGCCTCTGTCCTGGAATGGTTTGCATTTATGTATTTGCTTAATGCTGAAACCAGCAACATTTCTTTAAATGGATGCAGAGACTGTGTGGACTAAGACTTAGAAGTAAAATATTTTCCTTTTTCTTTCATCAGTAAATATTTTTTATTTCACAGAGACAAGCTTATAGAAGAAGCATGGAGTGATGTGAAAAGCTACAGCAAGAAGAAATGCTGTGAAGTTGGAATAGTGTAGAGATCAAAGTCATACCAGGCAGGAGAGAGAGGCAAGAAACAAAAACAGTCAGCAAAGGATGAGCCCTTAACAAGGCCATGAAAGGGGAAAATAATTGTCAGGGGCTCAGGAGAGAGATTTACAGCAGATAGGGTTATACTAATGGTCCTGCATAAAACTCTAGTGAGACCTCATCTAGAGTTTTACATAACCATGGCATCTGTGTTCAGCTGAGGTGAATTTGCACTAGAAGGTGGCAGAGCAGGAAATCCGGGATTTCCAGAGTGGACAGCCTCACAGGGTACCTTCAGGTCAGTGAGGGTATTGAACAGAAAACAGCAAAGGTCCCCCAGAAAGCTTCCTGGGCCAAGAGCAGTGAGGTTTGGAGCTGCCAACTAGAACAGTGAAGACAAGTCACTGAGCTGGTTTCAAGGTGGGGCTTGATGCAGTCACACATCACTATAGACTGAAGACAGTAAAATGTTCCTCTCTAAGCACATGGTGTCCTTTCATTTCTGTCTCCAGGAGGCTTGGTGCCTGTCACCTCAAATACTCACAGACTGGACCATGTATTTAATAGAAAAGTAAATTTCACAGCCAGATTTGGGCTGCATCTGCATTGAAATTGCTCCATATTGAAGGAAAACAGTGTACAAAGATTTAGATTTTGGGTTTGCTTCATTCCAGGGCATTCTTTCTCATAAAGAGTTTCTCTTGGACCTTTATTCTTGACATTTCTGAGGTCCTCTGGTAGGTGGCTTGGACAGTGTTGTAGCATAGAGCAGCTTCAAGAGAACTTGTTGAAAGTCAGGGGTCCTGAGGACTATTCTGATAGCTGAGAACATCTCTGACATAGTAAAACACTCGACAAGCTCCTCCAAGGTGAGTGACAGGGGACAGGATAAAGCCTCTGATCGATTTGGATTTGGCTTTTTATTCAATCTTATCAAGGGTGGAACAGAAATCAGCTACAGACAAACAATAGTATTCTTCTCACCAAAGCTGCAATGAATTTACATTTCTGCTTTAGGATAGCTGAGAAATTCCAGGCCTGTGCACTAAGGGTAGGCTTAAGAGAAGAACTCAGTCCACCCCCAGTTGGTCTAGATTCAAGGGTGACTTCTCAGCTTCCTAATCAGAAACAGCTCAGTATTCTCACAGATTTCCTGGCACCATGCAGATGTAGAGCATGCGTCCTATTTCAGAAACTCACTAAGGATTTATTCAATTATTAATTAAGATCTCATTTGGTTATGATTATTACATGTTGGAGGAAGCATCCAGTTTCATTGCAAACAGTTCATTTAAGCTCTCTGAAGACATTCCATCATGGAAAACAAAACTAGCAGTCCAAAGAAAGAAAACCTTATCACTATGTATGACATTACATTACAATTCAGAAGGGATTATCTCTGTTTCTACTCTCTTTAACAATACAATGAAACATGCTGGTTGTGTTAATTATTGTTTGCTGAGGCTATTTATGCAGGGTACAACTTCAGTGTAGTTCCCCTGAATTTCTGATGCATCTTTGCCTCTGCAGATTTTATTTTTGTCTGCTTTGGCTGAATGTAACTAAAAATGAAATTCCGTGGCTAGTCTCTGCAGAGCAAGCCACATGCTCATATTTACATCAGAAGCAGCTCATACCTTCAAGGAATTAGAACTGAGGTGTGCTAATTTTTATATCTGTGGCTAGAATTAGCTGCTAGATACCCATAGTGTTTGTTTTATATATAGGCCCACAGAACTGAAAGCATCAAAGCAAAATGCATGAGTATAAAGCAACCTCAGCTCTCACTTGATTCCTTGTGTGAACTTCCTGGAGTTTCTGCAATCAGTCAGGAAGGGTTCAGTTCTGCTGCTCCCCAGACTTCCCAGCACTGTCCATGCTGGGTGACAGCACAGCCCTGCTGGCTGCAGCCACACCAGGGAGGGGACAGAGGGATCCAGCCCTCAGCCCTCACTGACCCACGGTGCTTCACTAATTTTCCTGCCAAAGCAGTAGAGTAAGTAAACAATGGGGTCTAGCCCCCAGTGAGTTTGACTTTTCCACACAATACAAACATTTGTTGCTTTTTAAAAATTTGCAGCAAGTTATTTTTGTAAAGTCTTTGGATGGGTGGAAAGTGCTTTTGAAAATGTGGGAAACATAACACTTCCCTGCAGATTTTACCATCCCACACATGGACCAACTCCATCTCATTGCTGGTGGCTGCAGGGGAAAGCAGACTGCAGGCCCAGGCAGCCAGAGCCCAATGCCTCACTAAAGCATCTCTGCTAAAGCCAGGGAAATCACTCACAGTCACCACAGTTAGAGGGAAAGCGTCAGCCTTAGTCCATGGCAGTTTCAGCAGAGATATATATTGAAAGCAGGACACTGGTTTTCATTTTACAGACCCCTAAAATCTTTTCAATGTCTGTGCAGACCTGAGGAGCCATCTCTAGGCTCATTAAACATAGGTTTGGTTTCTTAGTGCACTTTTACCATATAAAAAATTCACAGGAGCACAGCCCATCCTTCAGAGACCCACAGACCATTTGAGGAACAGCACTCAGCTAGAAGGAAGGATGAGGTGGCACTTGGGAAGTGCAAATGGGTTCCTGCTAGTCTGTTGATGGAGTAGCACAAGCCAGCAGGGATCCAGAGTGCACAGCCTTGTTATTTCTGTCTCAAGCTCGCTGCTCCTGGTGGCCTCTTCATCCTGGAAAACTGTAAGGAGACACCACCATTCCCTGGGAGTTTCTGAGGGGCTCAGCTGGAGACCAAGCTCCCCTAAATAGCCAAGATCAGTTAAGCTCTCTCCAGCTGGACAAGAGGCAGGTCCAGAAGTGCCCCTGAGGAATGGGAACAGCTGGGGCAGGGCTGCAGGTAGGGTGATGTGCTGTTTTCCAGAGAGCTGCCCCCAGGGCTGACAGGGCAGCAGGGCCCTTGGGAGCTGCCAGAGGTGTCCTGGGACACAGGCATCCACCAGAGCATTCCTTCTGCTGTAAGCAGTGACAGACTCTGCCAGAAACAACCTCTAACTTTCTTCTTCTCACTAAGGAGTACATCACATGGGCTTAGATCTGTCATGCTGATCTCTCCAGCAGCACTTGCAGAACAAACCTTCCTATAAACAACCACAGCTCGTTTCTGTTGCTTGTGCAAAAGCATAGATTCAGATAGGGCACTTTAGCTCTTCTTATTCCTCCTCCTATTAGCAAGCACGTTGCTGCCAGGATTTCAAGCAGCTGCCTATTAATGGTGAGTTTCCATCTGCAGGCAGAACTGCCCCAGCAGTGCTGGGTCAAGGGTTCACCACCCCAGAATCTCTGCACTGAGGCAGCTTTCAGTGAAGCTGCCTCTTGAAGCTCTCATGTGCTCTCATGTTCCTTTAGCTCTGCTCTTCACATTCCTGATCTATTTTTATGGAGCACGCCTCCTACATTTTGCATCCATACACATGTGTATATGTATACATGCTGCATGCACTATACACCTTGTAGCTCACTAAAATACTATTAAAACCCATATTTTACCAGTATTGCTTGACTAAACACTATACAGCAAGTTATCCAGGTTTACTATCATAATTTCAAAATATCATGGCTTTGTTGGTTGGGGTTCTTTTGTTATTCTACAGAGTGATTTTTTTTTAACAGTACCAGTCAGAATGAAGGGTGGGAGGGCTATAAATTAGCAATGCTTTTGTGTGCTCGTTTGCAGCTTTCCAGGTCACACACGCTCTTCAGCAGTACAGAAAGAGTAGGAACATCCCTGCCTGTACATTTTTTTGTACAGCATTTTGAGGTGGGTGAATAAAGCAGCACACTCTCTCACAGAGGGTGAAGAGCCCTGATTGTTTGCTCTAATGAACATTATTGGCAATTTTACTAAGCTAAATTACAACAAGAAGTTGTAATTTAGCTCTACAAACTCACACTGCTGCTTCCAGCTGTACAAAACACTCACATGTACCTCTGACGATTCTTCTGGCTGTGTAAGGCCACAGAATCACCCTTTGGTTGCAGAGTGCTTATGAGGAGACATAGATGTTTTTAATGCAAACAGTCATCTCAGACACTCCACGGCAGAACAGTCTATCTACACATGCCTTCCCCTTCGTCTGTGTGTGAGATTATTCTGTTAAACACCCAACCCTGCCTGCATCTGGGGTACAGCTGCAGAAGTTGCTGTTTCTGGCAGGCTGGTTACATCATTCCATGCTGCTGCAGCAAACCTTGGGGCTGCTGTTTTTAATTTGGGCTGCAATGCATCTTCAGTGCTGGCCCATCACAGAGGAAAAAGGAAGAATTGTCTTTTCTCTACTTTCATCAGCAAAAGCAACAGGCAAAGTTTGCACATCACCTGTGCTGCCCTGAGGCAGCAAAATTATCTTGTCATGAGAATGATAAAGGGCAGATAGACTTGTCTGAGGCTGGAGTCCCTGCAGCTGAGGAGTTGAAGGAGCACGAAAACAAACATCTGCCCCAAGCCCTGCTGCCCTGGGTCAGGCCCCAGAGTGTGCTCCATCTGTGCCATCCCTTAGAGCTGCAAAGTCTTGCCAGGGGCTCCCAAAGTACTCACATCCCACTGAAGGCAGCACTGCAGCTGCCTTTGGACACAGAAACACACCAAGGGCCAGCAGGGATCAGGTGTGGCCCTGTCAGAGCAGAAAGAAAGGGTGGAAGCCCAAGTGTGTTGGACTTCCTGCTCCTAAAGCTCTTCTTTCAAAAGGGTCTCACTTTTTCAGTTTAATCCCATCCCCAGACAGCTGCAGGCAATGCTCTGCTCTCATCAAGATTCAATTTCTTTCAAAATAAGAAGTGCCAGTGTATCACCATCCATGAAACTAAAAGCAGATTAGAAAAAAAAAAGATACATATGTAAATCCTTATACATAACTGCCTAAAGTTCTTAAGAGAATGCATGGAAAAGAGACATGGAAGTTTCACAGATTTTCAGATGACTCAAGGGGCATCCAAACAGTAAATGTGACTCATGGGCTGCGTGGGCACGTACAGGTGTGTGGGTTGGCTTCTGGAAGCCATATGGATTCCTGCAGGAGTGAAGATCAACACAGGCAGTGCTGGGGAGAAGGAATGTGATGTTTTATCACATAACAAGCTACTTAGGCACTGTCTGTCCAAGAATTGCTAATGCAGGGGAGCCTGGTGAGGGCTGGCTCCCACCAGCACTGCAGAATAGCATGGCTCCTTTAAAGAGTGGGGTCTGTTTACAGGAAACTCTTTGGAACACAATGAAATTTAAGGGGGTGAGAGGTAATTATATTCCAAAATAATTTGATTTTGTTGAAACTGGTCTTTGAAGACCTCTCTATAGGAGGTCACAATCTGGAAGAAAAGGAACATTATATGGGATCCTGGCAATATTTAGGCTTTGTGAAAGCAGCTGGAAGCAATTTCATCTGAGCTCTAATAATGTTTAAAAATGTACGGGCAAGCTTGGAACCAGAGCAAGATATCACCCGACAGAGCCAAAGGAGCTGTACCTGCCTAGCTGTGTGTAAATGTGCTGTGAAATACTATAATGAAGTAGAGATATTCAGGTGAGCTCCTCCAGCCCAAAAGGGACATGCTGCAGTTGTCACTTCCTGGCACTGCACAGTGCAGACCCTCTCTGCTGAGGCTGAGGGAAGTGTGAAAAGCAACCACATCACCAGGGAAGTCAATACCCACCTCCCACCTCTCCCAAGAGCCACAAGAATTTACAAGGTTGTTTTCCTTCAGGGGAAAGGAACAAGGAGGTAAAACAGAGACTCTGGGGATTTTGTGACTTTACACAAGGAGCATGAGCCAGGGCAGACGCTTGTCAACCAAAAGTGTGAATATTTGTGTGTAAGAGTGTGTTAGAGTGTGTCTGAGTGTGTGTGTGATTGTGTAAAAGTGTGTTTCAGTGTGTAAGAGTCTGTGTGAATATCATATTGACAGCTGCAGCCTGTCATTCATTTCCAGCAAGGCAAAAGAAAATGGAAGAAAATGAGTGGATATTTTCTCCAATATTCTTCCTACAGCAAATTCTTTCCCCACTCTGGAGCCCAAAAAGAAACTGAAAAAGGGGGGTTAAATAGCAGCTACTGTTATGACACTCAAAAGGAGACTGTTTTTAGTTAGCAGTCACTATCAATCCAACACAGAATCTGGTGGACAGGGTGCATTTGCTCATACAGCTTCAGTCTCACCTCTGACACGAGCAGGAAAGAAGTGAGAAAACCAGAATGAATTCATGTTTATTTTGTCAGCCAAAGGTACCTGGGGACAAGGGGCTCTCATCCTGCTTTGGCTCTAATGGTGTTGAGTGCCAGGAGATGGGACATCCTTTCTATGCTCACAGAAAACCTGATCTGCTGCAGAGCTGGGGTCACACCTTCTCTGCACAGGTCCTTGAAGTCCCTCTCCAAAGAAAACTCCCACAAAATATGGAGTCTGTTCTGCCTGAAAGTATGAAAAGCCTTCGGAAAGCCTGTGTAGTGGGATGCAAATCGCCTTTTGAGATCTGTGCTTAAAGAGATAATCACTCTGTGGCATTTGACCCAGGGCAAGTCCATCACTGTGGCTTTGGAAGTGGAAAACCCCTTCTCACCCAAGTGGAGGAAAGGCAGATAGCATAAAGTTATACTCTGTTTTGGGGGTGAGAATTCCCCTGATAAACACTTGTAGAGGAGGTGAGTGCTGCTTTTACATTACAGCAGATTCAGTGAAATAAAAGAGACAGAGACAACCATCTTGATCTAATAATACATGAGAAAAACTGGAATGACAGAAATAAAACACCGATCTCTGGGTTGTCAGAATATCTGTGCTGATATGGGAACAGGCAGGAAGACAGCAGAGGGAGAACAGACTACAAAAACTGTGATCAGCCATGAAAATCTACTTCCAAAAGCTATTTGATAGGTACAGACACTGAATAGTGAGCCTCATGTTCAGAAGCTGGTTAGGATGCCTATACACTATATCCTGGTGGCCTCTGCAGGAGCAGGAGTCTTTCAGAGCATTGCTGCTCATCTTCTACTTAGTGGATGCAGAGAACATGGATTAGAGGGTCTCTCTTCCAGCTACCTGGACTAGATAACTAACTATGACACCTTAAAACCTTGAAATTTCAGGACAATTAAGGTAAAAAATGGAGATGTTTTCTCACATTTGAGAAATCTGCTAGGTCTGCTTGGACCTGTCTCCCAGAAGTGGGCAGGAAGGAATGAGGGAAACACTCGTTGGCAGAAGCACTTCTGATGTGGCAAAGAGACACTATCCATGTATCACCCCTTGCCCTGTCCCAGAAAGAGCTGCCTCCTGCCTGCCCTTCCCAGGCACATCACAGATGTCCTTGTCATCCACCATCTGAGCTTGTTTACATCCAGGACACTTCAGGCACAACAAAGCAGGAAATTAGCAGCAGGGTGTGAAGTGAGTACAGACTCAGGTGGTACATCCAGTTCACTTGTAGTGAATGCACTTTATGCTTCATTCTTGACTTGGCAGCATCAAGCCTTGTAGGAGCAAGTCAAGCACTACTAAACAGACAAGCCCTGGAAGTCTTATGTAGCTTTTAGATGTTAATCTTTTCCCAGAATAAGCAATTAATTAATTTTAATTTAACATAGTAAAGATGTCTCTGTAAGAGCTTGAACATAACTGATCATGAAATAAACGTAATCTAATTCTATCTCACTGATAGTGCAATTATCTGCACAAGCAGCTGGCTGGTCAGCTGGATCCCTGCCTTCACTGGAAGGGCAGAGCCCTGAGCTCTGTCCCTGGGGTGGCACATTCCCTAAGCAACAACCTGGCATGCTGCATCATCCCAGGGGTCAGAGACCTCCTCAGCCCAGGGTGGATCTACTGGAGGGACTTCACTACAGCAGCACAGCCCAGGAAGGGCAGAAGTGGAGGGTCAGAATAGATGTCAGACTTTTTATAAGAAAATTCAACTGAAATTTAGTAGGTCCCTGGATGAAGACTGAGGTGCAGGTGCCCTAGGTGCTTCCAGGTGCTCTCTTCATCATGAGGAAAAGTGAAAGAAATTCCAGATTGGGGTAGAAAGGCAGTGGGCATGCTGTGATCCTTCCTGTGGGATCTGTGGGGAGTTCAGGCTGGCCTGCACCTCACTGCTACTGGGAGCAGCCCAGCAGGCACCTCCCAGCTGCTCAGGCTGGCACAGGGGTCACACACACGGATGGCAGGACACAGCAGGTTTCTGTGGGACACCAGTAACTCCAGGCTTTCTTCTGCACTCCCCAGTGGTGACTTTGGCTTGGGGGGCAGAGCTCTGCAGACATCCCAACCCCAAGCTGCACAGAAAAGAGCTCTTTTGTGTCTTTTTCTTGCCTTGTGTGTCTTTGCAAGGCATTGGTACTACGGCTTTGGGTGCTGTGAAAAAGATCAGATGAGCCTGGGATGCGGGCAAAAGATTTCTCTTGCAGCCTCTGTGGCAAGGTAATTGCTGTTGATTACAAACCCAGTGCAATCTTGTTAATTTGCAACACAGGACAACAGCCATTTAAGAGAGCATCCAGCTCCTCAAGCACAGAATTCTCACATTATTGAACAGCATGGTATGGGGCTGCTTAGGAAACAAATAGGATGCACACCTGGTAGGGGCCAGGAGGATTGGAGAGACAGATAACAGCTACTTGATTAGTACCAGGAGGTGTTACATTCCACCAGATCTGAGTAGCAGCTTGCTCTCACAGGTCCCTGCTGCCCTGTGCCCTGCTCTTGGCACCTGCCAGGAGGCTGTGGTGCAGCTGAACTCTGGGCTATCTCCCATCTGTACTGCAGGAGCAGTCCTGCCCCTGTGTGCTGGCAGGGCAAGGAGCAGGAAGGAGGTGACCTGAGTGGCAAAGTGACTCGAGCAAGGTCCCCCAGCAGGCCAGCAGCAGAGCCATGTGAGCCCTGTCGAATTAATGACCAAGGTCTGAACACAGTGCCCCAAGTTTTCTCCAGGGCAGGGACAGTTCATTTGTAGCTGGACACAAGTTTCCAGCCTTTCTGCAAAACACCTTTCAGGTGACAGCCTTCAAAATCCTGGCAGAGCAAGAGAAAGAGCTGCAACACCTCACTTTGAGCCTCCAACAGCTCTGCCAGAAGGACCAAAAAGGGGAATGAGATAAATTTAAGCTGCACCAAAGCAGGGCAGGAGCCATACATTGTCTGTGGTTTTCATACCCTGGACATATGGTCAGACAAGATCGACAAGTTCTCTTTCACTTCACCTTGTGAACAAAGACATTTCCTATTGCTGAGAGAAGAACCATCACATGGACAGGACTCTAACACCACAGTAAATGATTGCTTTATCTAACACTCATATACTCAAAGGTGGGGTTTCTAGCAAATGAGTTTTACACTATTTTCTTTGATTCAAATGTTATAACATCACCCATGCAGCTCTGCAGCATGCCTGCCTGCTCCCTAAGTTTACCTGGTCCCTTTCCAGAGGAATGGGAGCAAGAGCAGCCCTGCTGAGCTGCAGATTTCTTTGTGGCTGTCCCTGATGGATGGTGGTGACATAAGCTGGCTGTCTTGGGGATTTCACGTAAGCTGAAGCTTGGAGGGCTGAGCTACACAGAAGAAGCGTCAAAGCACCCAGGAGCCCAAAATAGGAAGGAGAAGGAGGTGCGTGGACTGAAGTGGCTCAGAAGCACTAGATCTGGACAGCAGATTAAATATAAATTGCCATGAATGTAAGGTTAGTCTAAACCAGCTCCAGCAAGACAGGAATGAGGAGTCCTGCAGAGTACTGCAGGCACAGAGAGCAGAGTGCTCATAAGTAAAAATACCTCCCCTCTTTTCCCTGCAAACAAAGCAAGAAATCCCAAATCAAAGTCTTGTTCAGTTAAAAGCTATTGGTACTGAAAATATTTTGGAGCAATTGGAAAAGATAAGTTTTGAAGTACTAAAACACAGGGAACAGTGACCAGAAAGGAAAGAAGCCAAGTGAGTAGGAAGGGGCTGATGTAGTCTGAAAGCACTGGTTGCTACCTTCTAATAATCAGAGGGATCTGGAGTGACACTCAGATACAAACAAGGTTTGCAGAGCTCCTGTGGGAATTAAAGTACAGTTACAGCCATCGCTAACATTACTGCAGCTGGGAATGAAGGTGTGCAGCTGCAGAACCCCTTCAGGGATGGATCATCAACCTGTGCAGGCTGACATTCAGAAAAAAAAACCAGAAATATAAAAAACCAGAACACCTAGAGGTGAAAATTCAAGGTTGGACTTGCTAATAGTCTCACATAGTGTGAAGCTGGGGTGACAGCATGCACGTGTGTTTTATGGATGTGTGCAAAAAGGGCAGGGATGAAATCACTGAACTGCTGTTGTCACCTTCAGGGATGACTGGCAGAGCTCAGGAAGAGGAAGTGTTCATCATCCCTGACGAGCTGTAAGTGAACAGCAACGAGAAATGCTGTCATTCCAATGCTAAATCCAAAACAACACATTCACCTTTAATCTACTGCATTTTAAAAAGCATTAGTCAGATTGGCACATGACGCTAGTTACCCCAGAAGGAACGGTAAGTAAAGCTTAGAGGCTCCTAAGCAGTTTATGGGCTGTGCACTATGCTCGAGTGCCTCCTCTAAGTAAAAACCCACCAAATCCTTCATCTCCAGCACCTTCAGGAGCAGAACTGACAAGAAGCCACGCAAGGAGCTGATGCAAGTCCCAGGTCAGCACCAGCACAGAGGCACTGCCTGGCAGCAGAGCAGATGTCCCCACTGGGCTGTGCCACCACCAGCACAGGCACCGAGGCACTTCAACACCTCCCCTGCTGACTTTGCTTCTGCCTCAGCCTGTGACACCCCAGACCTCCAGGACTGTACATCTGTCCCTGTTCTACACCACAGTCACTCCGGACCCTGTGGCTCACCTCCCCTGGGATCAATGGAACCCGTATCCGTGTGAGATCCCGTGTAAGCAGGTAGAAGTGCACAGTCACAAAAGCACAGTGGAGAAAATAATCCTAGTAGGAACTGGGGGAGACTCCCAGCATGGAACCAGCTCCTGCCTGGCGCCTCTGTCGGGGATGACTGGACACAATTCCCTTTGCAGATCACTGTTATTCATATGTAAATCAAAAGCTGGTTCAAAGGCTTCTGTTGAATTCTTGATTCCCCCTGACTCTGGCTTTCACTTTTTCCTCTTTATGCCAAGAGCTTAGTCAGAAGCCTTTTAAATCACTAGAAACATCTCAATTATATTATTAACCAGAATGTGACTATCTGAAAACTGCAACAGGAACTGCTTTGGCTGTCCAAGTTTGAGGGTATGGAGGAAGCTTGTGTGCCATTAATTTTTAGCTAAAGCTGACAGAGAGGAGGCTAAAATCAGCTGTGATCCTCTCTGCCAGTTCCTCCAAGGGCACACGAAGGTTGCACTGTGCCCACATAATCACAGGCACCACGTGGATGTGTGGGGAGGTTTGAATTCCCTCTGTTAAGGGAAGGAATTGCACAGGAGGTGGTTTTTGCATCCTTACAGGCAACTTGGCAAGCCCCAAAACTGCTTTGTTCCGCAGGCAAGGCTTTGCAGGAGTGCCCCATCACCTGATCCGCATGAATGGGCCTTTTCCTCTTTAACCTTCTCTCCCAGCTGGTGGAGCATGAACTGCTGAGCCCCGACTGAAAGGGCAGGGCCGATGGAGGCAGGAGAGCCAAGGAGTTCAGCAGTCACCATCCAGTGAACAGGAGAGCAGACATTTATCTGCCTCTGAAGCAGAGACAAGGTGGGGAGGAGAGGAGGGAGTGCACAGAGACCCAGAGCCGGGAGACTGCAGTGCCACAGGACACAGGGAACCCTTCAGAGAGACACGAGGTGATGGGTGCTCCAGCATTGCTGGCAGAGCTTGTGAAATGGCAGTGGATAACAATAAATTATTATTGATTGAACACATACTGATTTACAACAAACCTCTAAGAAACATGATTCCAAATTCCCAATTCCAAAAGGCAAATGGATCATCTCTAGGAAATGAGAAATCAGCTAAGCTGAGGAATTCAAGACCAAAAGTGGAAGAAAAGCTCTTAAGCTGCTGTGGTACTTGTATCTCATGCAAAAGAGGTAAAGGGTCTGAAGCAGCACAGCAGCCAAAGGCACACTAAACCACCTCAGAAGAGGAGTTGGAGCATGCAGAAATCACAATGGGATGGAATAGGAAATAAGAGCAGAGGCACCAATACACAGAGCAGGTCAAAAGCATCTGGTTATCACCTCTGGCAATCCTCAGACCAAATGACACCTCACAGGAGGTATTACACAAACAGACAAGTTTAGTCAGCTACATGAGAAAAAGTAGATCAAAGGAAGGAGAAGGGAGGGTCTTTCTACAGAGAAAATGGGGTAAATGCTAATCTCAGGATGGCCCCAAGCCAAGTTAACTCTTTGCCTTACTTTTCAAGACAAAGTCAATAATGTTGGATAAGATGAAAGAAGCAAGATGGATAATGTGATAAACACTAATTCACCATTTTCCAGCCCATTCTCAAGGGGAAAAAACATAGTTTTGCATACTGGGGTGGACTGACATAAGAGGCTGCAGAAATAGCAGAGTTTGAGCACATCTGGGACATGAGGATGTGACTAGGGAAATGCAAAACAATACCTGTTCTTAAGAAGGGAGAAGTGATAAGGAAAGGTTGAGGCTTGGTAGTGTGACTGCAGTAGAAATCCAGATCTTAAAACAAATTTTGAAATAGTATGAAATGATGAACACAGTAACAATACATGTGGACTTTACAAAGAGGAATTTTGTCAGACTTTGTTCTTTACTCCTTTGAAAGTCAAATGCAGACTTAGAGCTCATCCCTTTGGACTTCAGAGAAGCAGCTGACATTCCATGAAAGGGAGATTAACAAATTGAAGATGCTTCTGTTAAAAGACAAGGAACAAAAAGGAACTGGCTACAAGGGAGGAAACAGAAACAAGTGTTGAGAGATGCAGGATGAGCCTGAAGAGAAATCACTATCACAGGTCCATAAGGGTCTACCATCAAGTCTGATATGTGGTTTGTCTCTCAAACAAGAGAAGTTTGCTCTTGCTGCCCACATTCAGGAGAGATGGAATAATTTCAATAGACATGAAAGAGCACACCAGCAGGAAACCAGGCTGCTCCAGCAAGGACTAAATGGCTGGATAGTTCTGCAAAACACAACAGGGGAGACCTCATTCATCTGTAGAACGCACAAGAGAACAGGCACAAGAGAGGAAAGAGTTACTCCAGCCACCAAAAGCAGCAGTGACCAGGCTGGCTGGGGTGCAGCAGCAGCCCTCCCACCACTGGGACAGAAGGGCAAGAAGCCAAACTCATTTCCAGATCAAAAGGGATTCACTTGTGAAGAGCAGCAGACAGGGCAGGATAATGGGTGCAGTTAGACACACACACCAGCCAAGTCCCCCTGCTCCCTGGAAACATCACTCTCTTCTGCCACTGCCTGCTTCTCTCCACCTGTGGAGCTTCACTTCAGACTGTGCCAAAGTAGGGCCACAGCACCTGCAGCACTGCCAGCAGGAGCTGAGAGCTGGCAGAGGTGCTCTGGTGCTGCCAGGAACAGACCCCTTGGTGACAGCAGGTGTCCAGGAGCAGCAGCTCACAAGTAATTCAGGAGCATTTCTAGCAGCATTAGTCACCACCCTTGTCCTGACATATTCTGGCTGTCTGGCCAAGTTAATGACACAGACATTGCTTCATGGTGGTCAAATCTCCTGGCTCATAAAACAGTAGTTGGAGAGTTGGAGTTTCCTGCCTTTCATAAAAGCCAGGAGCCCTTCACTCTCCAGCTCATTCATGGAAGATAAAAATCTCTTGGCACAAACTCTTGCCTCACTTGGAGGGTAATTACATTGTTCAGGCTCTGCAGAGCACTTAATACATCTCTGCCCTGTTAATCTCCAGCACAGGCTGTGACTGACATGGCTGAGCACCAGGCAGGCACTGCCAGTTAAGGTGTAGAGGAGGCTCTTTACCCATAGCTTCTTTTTCTCTCCCATCTCCACAGCCAGAGAAGCACTGTGAGATTGCACAAACCCAGCCTGTCATCCTGCCCCTTGCATCTCCAACCTGTCTCCTCACCACTGGAGACATGTCCAGAGTTCTGCAGCACTGAGGAAGTCCATGACTTCTTCAGCAAGGGTGGGAAAGGCAATGGGACCCAAGGGTGCCTTGGCTGGGTGCAGAAGGTGAAATGACCACATGTCAGGGAAATGTTCCCCAAAACAGCTGTGGCTGTAAGGACTAAAAGTGTCTGGACCTCCTGGTTTTCCTTAGGGACTGCACACAGCAATGGTGAGAGCCAGGCAGCATCAGGTGTGTCCTTCTCTTCTGTAAGATAATGGCACCAGGCCACTGAAGTCAGTACAGTTCAAAGAAATTAAGCAGCAAATTTTAATTAAAATTGTAAACTAATTAACTAATGAACTAATGTTCCCAAGGGACATGGTAAAATATCTATCACTCTGGCTTCACAGCAAGTCTAATTGCATAGCCAGAAAATTAAAAATTCTCAGTTTGAAACAACTGTGGGAACTGTGCAGAGATCTCTGCATCTCCTTCAGACACCAGACTTCCCAACACGTTTACTCACCCAGTCCTTCTCCCTCACAGCTTGCTGCAGATATTCACCAGCCACTTCCCCAGCACTGTGTAACCAATGTGCTCACACAGATTGTCCAGCCCTCATCCTAAATCTGTATCCCCTTTGGAGCATCACCTTGTCCCTGCGAGTCTGCAGAGCTCATTTAAAGCTGCTGCTGCCTGCTAGTGGTGCAGTGCTTTGTGTCAGGCCAGCTGCAGAAAAGACTTTTACTATCACAATATTTAGAAGTGTAGTCAGTCATGACTGTGCCTTTGTAAGTCAGAATTACAGAACTGAGCAGAAAAGCACACTTCCACAAAAAACAATATTCAGAAAGGGATTTGATCTAAGCAGAGCCATTCTGGGTGCCCCACATGGTCCTACACCCTTCCCAGCAGTGCCACAGAGAGAGCAGGAGCACAAATCCCTTGGGTTTCTGCTCCACCAACACTAGTCCTTTCAGAGGCTGAACACCATAATTCACTGCTAATAATAACAATGAAAAAACAGCACCTCTGCTCTATTAGACAGCTATAAGGACTCCAAGTACTGCTCAGCCAGTGTGGTTTTTGTCAAGGTAGCAAAGAGCTCTTGCACTGCTCCTACAACGATGAGTTCCCAGTGTCTGCAGCTCAGCAAGCTCTCAGCAAGCCTGGGTAGCAATCCTGCACCACCACCATGCTCAGGAAGGAGAGCTGAGCTCTCCCCAGCTTTCCCTTGTGCTGCCCACACTGGTTTTGTTCAGCTCTTGATGGCACAGGACATAAATGGAGAGGCTGCATTCAGTTCATGAAGCCAATGAGAGATTACCCACAGGATCTGAGCACCAGGACATTTTGCCATAGCCGTGGGGCAGCTCACCAGAGGAAGCTCTGTCACCCCTGTACGTGCCTGTAGGACCTGGCCATAGTTATTCCATGCCTTCAAGCCCTTCAGTTCAAGCAACAGCCCCAAGCTGTGTCCCCCAAAGCTCTCCACATCTGCCAGAGCTATCCATACCCGTGACACCACTCAACTTCAGCTCTCTCAGACAAAAGGATGAAGTCACAGTGAAATCCATAAATGAATGCTGTTCACAGTTTATAAACGCAGCAATCTGGGAGAACTTTTTTACCTCCCAAATCCTGTCTCTTGGTAATGCCCCAGTTCCTGCAGGTTAGCAGTCTCCATCCTTCATGTCACAGTGAAATGGCCAAACAGCTGGGGAAACAACAACTCTGGAAAGGCTGCAGCAGAGATCAGAAGAACCCGACAGGGACACTACAACCAGTGTTAGAAAGTGGTAGCTGGACAGCCAGGGACATATCAGAGGAGACACTCCTGTCCCACCCACTACTGCAGAGCAGCACCCACCCTTCAGGAGCAGTCCTTGGATTCAAAGGCAGAGGGGAGCTCAGGCATACCAAAAGGCTTCCACAGGAAAAAAACACACCCCATCTGCATTTCTGTAGTGTACTTGTTGCTGCCTGTCATGGATCAAGGGCTGGAGGGTCCCACCTGCTCCATCTGGACTCCCTGGGGACAGGATTGGAGGAGGGGAAGATGAGCATTACTGCAGCAACAACCAGAAACCAAAGCAACCTGGTCCCCTGCTCCCCAAACAGGCCTGAACCTTTCTCACAGAAGGCTGAGGCAGGGGGAAACTGGAAAAGACAATTTTAGTTCTAAATCCATGACGAGATTTCTTTCACTTGGAGTAGCAATTACATAAACACTTGTCAGAAGAGAATAATTTGCTGTTCTTTTCAGGAGCCAGTAGGGAGATGCACATGCAGCATTTGGGGCACAGCACGGGTTTGTCCTGGGTCATCCTCCTCCCCTGCAAGGACCACAGCATTTCTCTGTTCTGCTGCCCATTAATTCCCTGCATCATTTGCCTTGCACTCAGCAGGAATGACCTCGACAGAGACCTCTGGAAACATCTGGGTAGCAAAATGATACATGGTTGTTCTTTTTTGGTAAAAGAACCATCTTGAAAAATAAGAAACACTCACTTTAATAGAAAAGTTTTGTTTTATATTCCTGTCTCCCCTAGTAATTGTGTTCACAGAATTGCATATTTCAAAGCATCTTTGTTCTTCTATTTCCCTTCTTGTGCACTTACTTCAACAATGGTTATAACTCACTGCAGTGCCAGCTGAATTAACATCAAAATATTTGCAGTGTCAAAATAGCAAGCCTCCTGGAGAACCAGAAAAATATTCAAATAGGTGATTTTTTTTCAAATGACCTATTTCTCCAGTGAGAAATTTTTGTGATGTGAAAAGTTATTAAAAACAAGTTTTCATATGTAAATTCACATTAATAACTTCAAATTGTACCCCCAATTCCCCTTTTAATTTTTGTCTGAAGCAGCAATTCCTTGGCATAATCAGTACAACTTGATTCTGGTCTGTCATCTACATGAGAAAGGAACAGGTAAAGAAACAGCTTTGAGCTGAATCACCAAAAGCTTCCTGATTTAAAAAGCTCCTACCAGAAACATAAAGCAAAACCAAGGACCTCATGAGCACATGCAATAACTTTTCTACCAGCTGACTTTAAAAAGCACAACAGGATCATACTGGTTCAGACAGTGGGACAGATCTTAAAAGTAGCACCTAGAAAATACTCTTTAAATACATGCTAATAATACCTGAAACACGAGTCAGTGTACCAAGCAGTAAAAAACCCTCAAAACACATTGACCTTTAAAGCCAACAAGAGCTGAGGGGTTCCTCATCTCTGAAAATGGATGTTTTTGAGGCCACCAAAAGGGTGGCCAAAAGCTAGCTGGGGACCCAGCTTAGGAATGGCACCAATTGGCACAGTCTCCAACCAGATAAATCAGAGCCAAGACTTTGCTTCATCCCATAGATCATAACCTGATTTTTTTCATACTAAAACATCTCCCCCATCCAGCCTTGGCTCTTCAGGGCCAGCAGCAGCAGCAGATTGTACACCTGCATTCCTGCAGCAGCACCATTTGTATGTTTACTGCCCACCTCAGCCCCCTTCCCATCTGACTTCCAGATTAGAAGGGTTTCTTCTAAAAAGTCACAGAATCTGAACAAGGATTTCCTTTATTAAAAATCCATAAGTATCACCTCTCTTTTCAGGAAGCAAAGAGGTGGGGACAGACCTTCCAACAAAATGTCCTGGTACAAGATGATCAGCATTCCTGTTCCTGGAATTTGGTCTCATGATCCCATGTGTTAAAACTGTTTTCCAGATGACATGCATTTGCTGAATTGCTTTATATTGTGGGTAAAACAGGTTTACTCAGCTGTTCTGAGTACAAAAAGTAGCTGTAAAATTATCTCTTAGAAATCTCTGACATGGCTTCTTCATAGAAAATGAGTTTTTGCAATCCACAGCAAGGACTTTTTTCTGGGTTACCCAAGCCACAGCCCATAGTATAACCCCCTGGCTGAAAAATAACATCAGCAAAAATCCACATATACAATATTATCTTATTCTTACTCATACTGAAATTAGTTTGCTGCTCTACCTGTGCAAATTTATGCAGAAACCAACACATTCCTCCAGGTATGAATACACAGAGGACCAGCTGAGGTGTTGTAAAGAATTTTCACAAAAGCAAGTCTCTGTTGGAGTCAGAAGGGTTTTCCAGGGTTAGGTTTGAATAGAATCTTCAGGACTTCTGTCATTTACCTTTATTTTTTTGCCTGTCTCTGGCCATAGAGCTGTGCTGCCTGCAGAACACTCAGCAATGCCCTGGGCACAGGAGCAGTTGCCGTGCTGATGGGAGGACAGATCTTGCTGCTCATCAGTGCCTGTGGTCATGCAGCAGGTCAGGACAGCCCCTGGGTTTTGGGATGCTGTCCCCAGGGCCCAGCAGGACAGGGCTGCCTCCTTCAGCTGTGGCAGGAGGCTGCTGTCAGTATCCCGAGCCTGGCACCATGAATGGGGGCAATAACGAGTACCATCACGCAGGAACCAGAAGAGAAGCTTTGTGTGGGTGGTGAGAGAGAAAAGAGGCTGATTAAGGAGACAAGGATCAGAATCTGCAAATCACGCAAAACCAGTTCTGTGTCAAGCAGAGAATAATTAACTTGCTCTTTTTTTACTCCAGACAAGTAGCACTGATGTTGATTTAGAAACTCCCTTTCCAACACCAGGTGAAACTGGTCACCCTTCCTGATGTTTTGCTTTGAATTCTCAGTGCTATTAATGCATAGTTCTGCCATTCACTGTACATTAATAGTGCACTGTAGAAGGGTGGTAGGGGCTGCCTCCATTGCAAATCCAAACCTGCTGGCAAAGACACAAGGCCTTGGAGAGGGTCAGTGCCTGGGGACACGGGTCAAGACAGTTCTAGAGACAGACACCAGCCCCAGGGACATCCAGGGATGTTCTGTGAGTTTAGGAAAACACAGGAGTTACTCCCAAGAAAAAAATCAGTATAAATATTTAGTGGAATTCCTGTGTACCTTATCCATTCCTAGGATTTTTCTTCCACATAAGTCTTTTGAACTATTACATCTGTGCAACTTTGAGGTGGGATCCAGTAACCAGACATGAGGGAGGGAAACATCAGGATCAAATACCTGCCGTGGCAAAGCACAAGCTAAACCCAGCCTGTCGGCAGGTGAGCTCCCCTTTCATGGATCACCACAGACCTCTCATTTCTGCATTACTGCCTAGGGCTCTTTCTGGTAGGATGAGGCATTTTCTGAAGCTGTAGTTACACCCCAGAGGAACATTGTCCCTGCAGGCTGGAGTGTTGTGCAAATCACACCTGCCCTTTTTGAGCTTGGGCCACACCAGGCCATGGCCAGGCTGCGTCCCTCTGTGTTCTGCTGGCTGTAGCACTGAGAAGGAGAGCTAGCTTTGCTCATCAAGGTGTAAAACAAAACCCCAGTGTTAGGAAGCAGAAGTCCCAGGCCTGCCCCTCGCAGTGCACATTGCCAGATCCAAGGACACCCCTTGGCTGCTGGAGCAGCCCCGTCCTGCCTGGCACTGCGCCTGTTCCACCACCACAGGAAAGCAGCAGCTCTTTGCTCTTTGTACCCACAGCACAAGAACCCCAGTTCCTGCAGGGCTGCTTTTCAGGACATGAGGAAAGTGGGTAAGTGTCTCAAGCACAAAGAGGCACCAAAAAGGACTAGAGGACTTAGTTATGTAATCTCTGCAGAAGTCAAAATCCAGGAGCTTTTCCACCCTGCCATGCATGCTAGCAGTGGAGGTGGAATGACTCTTCGCAAGTTTTCACACACCAGAGAGGGCAGAATCATCCTGCACTTAGAAAAGGCAAAGACATTCAGAGCTGTTTTGAGAAAGAAATTGCTCCAGCTCAGGGAAGGGAAGGAAAAAAAAAAAGCCAAACCAGAAAAACCCCACAGGCAGCCATTACTCTGTCTGCACAGGACTTATTTAATAATCCAGTGTCTGCAAACCATAAGTTGAAAATTTTCCCTGTCATACAGCATGCCAGACCGCAGCTGCATAAAACAGAGAAAACCTGTTATAAGTGACCAGAGACATTGGAAAACTGTGGAAATATTGCCTCAAGCTGCAAGGCCCTTTCCTGTGGAAAGAATATTTTGCAATTGTCTGTTCCTTGCTGACAACTAGCACTCATACATTCTGAGTTTCATCAAAAAGGCTGTTCAAAACTCTGAATTGAAAGTAGAGAAAATTTTCTTGCTCATTATTCTGATTTATTCATCTCTCTCCCTTCTCTCCTACATCACACATCAGATACTGAAGAGAATGAAAACTCAAAAGCATGGAAACAAAATAAATGTGCAGGAACAGGATGCCACATGTCACAGAGGCACCATCACTGGATCCTCCACGTAATAGATTTTTGACTAGCGTATGTCAGCTGATGCTAGAACAATTTTGTCACCATTACATCAATACTTATTCTTTAAGCAGTACTTAAGCAGTACTTCATAAAATATTTCTTTTTCTCAATAGCTTCTAAGATATCAAGTGAATGAACACTTATCTCTGATTGAATATCAGAGCTGCAAAATCCTAAAATGCCTGTAAAGTTTAAGCCTCTATTCAGTGCTCCACTCAGCCCTCCCTCCTTGCCAGGCCCTTGAGGGCTCTAAGCCAGCAGCTCCTCCAGTGAAGCTGCCCCTCTGCTGCCTCCCAGCCCCATCTGTGGTGATCTGCCACCCCCAGGCTCTGCTCTGGTCATGAGCTGACCAGAGTCAGTGCCTTCGGAACGGGAAGGAGCCAAGACCTTTGAGCTGCCAGCAAGGGTGTTGGGGAGCTCCTGGGCACACTTGGCACGGGATTGCCCTGCAGTAAACAACTCCCCTGCATCTTGACTGCAGTCAGAATAACCTGGTTTTCCCCCTGGGTTCTCAAGACACCTGGTGGAGGATGTAAGCACCAATGGTTTCCATGAGAGGGTTTCTGGTGGCAGGTGATAGTGGAACCCGCTTATGGAATATGGAAAGATTTCAGGACCAAAGAGAAAAACATGACCAAGGGCTTTAAAGGGCAGAACTATTTCCAGAGCATATCCTAGTCACTGTTTCCATGTGCCTTGCTTGTCAGATCAGAGCAGGATTAAAGCAGCAGAGTGGGAAAATCAGCAGGGGACCAAAGCTAATGAGAGTCTGATTAACTGAGCTGGGAGGTGATGGCTAACCTGAAAGCAACAGAGCATTTTGAAGGGTGAGGGCTGTAACAAAGCCAAAACAGTATCAGGACACATGGGGGTCTTCACCGGGGTAGGAAAAAGAACAAAACAAAAAAATGTGCAGAAGGTAACACCTGTGGTATCTCATGGTGGTTGCACAACAAGGCGCCCACCACAATACACCCTCGAGAGAATTCTTGTGCTGCCATCAGGTACAGGTTCTCCCACTTGCAGGACAGCATCTACAGCAGTATTGGAGTGCAGAGAGAAAGAGGAAAAGTAGTTTGACAGCAACTTATGTCAGCGAAATCTGAATAAAGTTGATGTTTTCACAAGTCCATTGCTATACAGTATAGATTTGCAGAATTCTTCAATTTGTCATTATTTTGAATCCCACTTCTGTCCTCCCATCCTTCTTGTTGTCAGCCTGGCATGCTGCTGTGAGCCAGACTTCTGATGGAGCCACACTGGAGCCCCAGACCTGGGGCAGTCCCCTAAATCTAAATTACAACAGGGCAGTGCTCCCCATCACCAACACAGAGCAGTGCCTCACACCTGGGCAGCAGCAGCATTTGCAAGGTCTGAAAGCTTTCAAACACTTCAGCAAAAAAACAGCCTTATAAAACTCATTAGAAATTGAAACACAAGTCCACAGAGTACAGAGAAATCACAAAGATCTGGAGATTTTGATTAAAAGGCTTAAAAGGGGAACACTCACTAGTGTGGGCTGCCAAAGGGGTGAGCTCCTGCCCCAGTTGCCAGGACCAGCAACAAAACACATCATAGCCCAGAGCCCTCCCAACAGCTCCTCACCCACGTCCTCCCAGCAAACATCCACCCCCAGAGCTGCCCTTATCCAGCTGGTTCACAGGTCACAGGTCACAGCCAGTCCATGTCCAAGCTGGGCCACTCTGTCCTGCTTCCCAGGACAAGAGGGAAACCTCTTTCTTTCTCAGGCAAGGCAGGCTCCTGGCAAAGCAACAGGGAAAACTGAGAGTAATGCGGATGTGAGGAAGCCTCTGACACAGCAGAACAGCAGGCAGCTCCAGACCACAGGGACAGTGTGCAGCACCACCAGCAGCCAGGCAGCTCTGGGCTGCACAGCCCAGGGAAGGCTGAACCCAGACAGAGGAAAACAGACTTGCTGGTAGCACAAGAAAATCCACACAGCCTCTTCCAGCTCATGGGGGAGGGAGCCCTGAGGAGCTGCACAGCCCAGGGGCAGATGGAGAGGTGGAGCACTGGGGTGTGACCGTTAATCAGTGAATAACACCGGGATTTTTGGCTGTATAAATGAATGAAAAGAAGGAAAAAATTGAGGCTGTGCCATACTGATGCTGGGGCAGAACTAGAAATCTTCCAAGTCCCCAAGAAGGAATCATTTTAAATTACTTTTTCTCTAAAACAACTGTGGCATGTGTGGGAAACTGCTGGGAATAGGAGGTTAAGCAAGGAGATGATCACACTAGAGGCAAAAGGAAAGCCCTGTAGTTCAGTTTGCTAGACAGGGAAGGCCAAACAGCAGCTGTTCTGGACAGCTAGAAGTCAGTACACTGAATCACAAGTCAAACAGCATAGAGTTCCAGCAGAGGCACAAAATTCCATCGCATCAGAGGGCTAGAAAAACAGCATTCCAGGCTAAACACAGGTACGTTCACCTTGAACAGCAAACCAGGAGCCCACAGAAAACCCCACTAATCTCATACCCTCACTTATAAAAAAGCTGATGAGAGCAGAAGTGAATATATATTAATGGGAACCTGAGGAGCTGGGAATGAGAGCAGCTGCCTAGGCTGGTGCTGCCACAAGAACAAATTGATAACAGTTGGCCACAATTAAAGTTTGGGCTGTACTTTTAGGTACTTTTTTTCTAAAACAAGGTTTCTATCCTTCAGAACTGTGTGTGTCTGCAGCAGCTTCCACAAAAGAAGAGTAGTCACACTCTTAGTCCAGTGTAGTCCCACTGGTTAGGAAGGTGATTACATCATGTGGTTGTTGAGATAATAAACTATCAGATTTGAAGATCCATGAATTTCCTCCTGATCTATTTTCTGTGATCCAAAGTTTTGCCTTCCCTTTCAGAACTGCCTGATTCAGGGAACACCTGCAAAGAGACCAAAGCAACCTCTCCATCTGCAAAGGCAGTTGTGCAGGCTCCTAGACTGGAACAAGGGTTGTGCAAAAATGCTGCAGAAAGTCCTGAGCAGTATCTGGCAGGTTCCAGGTACATAGGAAGGGAGAGCTCTGTCCTTTCCATGGTTTCTGTACATGGAAAGCATAAAAACCCTGTGCTCAGAGTGAATCATTTATTACTGATGCTGCAAAGCCTGAGACAAAACAGATGAAATCAGCTGGCAGTGCACAAAGCAACCACACATCTGCTTGTACCCATGTGCTAAGTGGAAACAGGGCTGCGTGTTCTAAGCTCTTAATGGTGTGAAACTAGAGCCAAACCACACGGTAAACAGTTAAAAGGTGTTTTTATCTTATGGAGAAATTTAAACATATCTGTGGCTCTTGTTGTGGACAGGAGGAATCTTTAAGTCCCTAGAAATTAAGGAAAACACACTTTAATTAAAGAGCCATTTTGGTTTTAATTTTTAGATTGCAGGTTTAATTGAGAGATAAGTGCTGACCCTCTGTGCACTCTGCATCTCACTGTGCTTGTTGGAATCTGACAATGAGGGTGATGCTTTATTTCACACTCGTACACAGTCATGGCCAAGGCAAACTTGGGGTGCTGCTGTCACTGAGCAGAACCAGATGGTCAGGAGGGGGGAAAGTTCCGTGATGAGATCTCAGCACTGCCCAAAACAGTTTGCATCTTCTCCCTGCCCAGGCAGATACAGGGACTGCCTTCCTCAGGGTTGTTTTGATGTTATCAGACAACAAATTATTTATATTCCACCAAAATAAAGCCTTTTCCTTGAAGCTATTGCAAGGGTGGCTGTGATCAAAGGTGACTGGGAACGCTGCTGGTGGAAACAGCCCCCAGCAGTTTGCATGACCCAGGGGTGGTGTAGAGCAGGGAGAAGATGAAGACGGTCCCTTACCACCTCCTGTGGTCTATTGTTCAGGACTTCAAAGAGCCCAGGATCTGTAGCCACTGCTAATAGCTGTTATCTTCTGACAACACTAATTAGGAACTCAAGGAGACTCTGAGACAGTGACTATAAAAAGCCAGTAAGGCTACACCTTTTCTGCTTCATTTACTTGATTACTCCTGTTTTCATTATATCCACCCCTCTAGGATGTGGCTTTTAATCCTCCAAGCTGATCTATCCCTATGAATATTCACTGTCAATGATGCACATATTGCTCCTGTCTGAATATCCTGAAGCTGCTATCAGTCATGCATTAATCTGACATGCAGCTCCTTGGGCCTCATCTAAATTGCAAGTACAAAAAGAGCAAAATGTAAATAACTGGGAGGAGAAAATGCTAACGTCAGTAAAAGATGATTTATGGTTTCCCAGTTCAGCTTCATATTAATTTTGCTATGCTGGATTTTGAAGCATTTATTTAAAGTCCACATATTACTTATGCAAGAACCTATAAATTTCACACATATGTTGAGCAAAGGGATGTGGAAACAGTGAGTCTGACTGGCAGAACCTCTCCCCAGACTGTGCCAAGAGGAGGGTAAATATCCAGGGGAGCTTGCAAACATGACTCCTGCATCTCCTCCCCACATCTACTGACACTTGGTTCAAGGAACTCTTAATTGAGGGGTTGTATTTGAATTAGTGACCACCAGGTGTTATCTTCTCTTAATATAATAAATAATTTTTTGAATCCTTGTAAAATCTTTGTAGTCTCTCTGCCATGCAACAGACAACAAAAATACAAATTTTGCAAACCAGTTTTTCCTCATTTGCTGTGGTGAACATATTTCTGCCAGTTTCACCTGATAACCCAAACCTCGTTCTTCAAGAGGCAGACGATAACCACTCCCTGGTCACAGCGCTCAGGCTTTAGCAGACTTCACTGATTTTTAGCCTGTAGAACTGCCCCGATCCCAGCCTTCATTAGCGGTGCGTGGCTGTGCCGTGGCCCAGAAGATCCCTGCGTGGAGGGGACGCCGGGGTGTCCCCAGGGTGCGGGTGACACGCTCAGCTGCAGGGACCGAGGCGGGCCAGCCCCAGCCCGTTGTGCCCCGCGCTGCCCCGGGCCTGCCAGGGCAGCACCAGCGCCAGAGGGGCTGGCGGGGGGCACAGCGAGGTGCCCTGCGTGCCCCGCAGGAACCAGAGGCTGCTCCCTGCACCAGAGACATCGCTCATCGCTGTCTTACACATCGCTTTGGTCACAGTTCTTCCTTTACAATGAGAGGGGCGAGAACACTTTTGTCATCAGCTGGTGGGGAGAACAATAGCTGTGCTCACGCTGCCACCGCCCCGCAGGGGCTGAATCACCGTCACAAGGAGAATTCGCCTCTCGCCTGTTGCTCAGCTCCATCATCGCGGTGACTCACTCTGGAACAGGAACGGGAGCCAGAGGCGGCCGCTACAACCTCCTCCCCCCACACCGAACCGTGAATCGAACAGGGATCTGCGGCTGGGATCATCTCGGGGCACCGAGGAGGGCCCGGGGGGCAGCGGGGGCTCGGAGGGCGGCGGCAGAGCCTCCTCAGGGCGGGGAGCGCAGCCCCGGGCCCGGCCCCGGGAGCGCAGATCGCTGCTGCTCCTGCAGCCTCGGGCTGGCCTGCTCCTTGCTAAACCCATCAGCCCATACAGGGCATCAGACCTTGTCTGTCCTTGCTCAACAAAGGTTCCACAAGCGGCAACATTTCCTCTGCCTTCCCTCGGCAAAGAAGGGGGGATTGTTTGGTTCCCTGTACCCGGGGTCAGCAGAGCACCGGAGCCTGAGGGATGCTCTGCTCCACACATCACTTCAAATCGATTTAAACCAGCTGTGGGTGTCCACAAGGAGAAACGAACCGTGTACCAGTGCGACACAGTTCTCACAGCTCATTCTGCAGGACAGAGCTGAGGGGATGCAAGCCCGTGTGTACCTCCGGGCTGTGGGTGCCCGGGCTGGACCCCAGGCTCAGCCTCGCTCGTCATCCCTGGGCACATCCAGCAGAGCCGGAGAGGCGGCATCGCACCTGCCACGTGAGGCATTGTAAAACGGCTTCAAGCTAAGAAAGCTCCGAACAGCCTGGAAACGAGTCTGCAGAACAGGGCACCATCTGTGCCTGCCGAGCAGGGCGGCTCTCACCGCCGCAGTGAGGCTCTCTCCTCACTCACCGGCAGTGAGACGCACTGCCAGGCTGGTGGCGAAGAGAAGACGTGCTACCAAGATTAGACATAAAATGTATTTTACAGGAGGGCTAAAACTAGCTGAGGGTAATGAATTTTACAGCATGCTGCCTTTTGGGACGTGCTAGTGGGCAATTTCTCCTTCCTCTGGCTTTGCCGTTGCCAAGGGAGCCTCAGTGGAGTTGCTGCAGGGATTGTGTGAGCACCTGGTCACCCCCAGGGTTCCGGTGAGCAAAAGCTCCTCTTGCAGCAGGGCGAGGAAGGTGCAGCCCTCTCTGCCCTGTGTCGAGGGGCAGCAACACCTCCCCTCCCTGCCAGCCCCAATGGCACTCTGCCAGGGAACCCCTAAAAACCAGCCCATGGCACTTCATCACTCCTGGAGTGGATCACTCCTGCAGACAAATCCACCCTGGCTTAGCTCTTCATGTTTGTGTCTGTCCTGTATCGCTGCTTGCCTCCCTGGTGCCCACAGCCACTCCTCCCCGGTTTCCTCCCCTCCATCACCACCCACAGCACAGCTCTGCAGTCTGTGCCGTGCCTTGTGCAGGCTCACAGGAGGGCCAGCGATGGCCTTTCCTGGGCACACAGAGTGCTGCACACAGGTGCCATAAGCTGCTATGGGAGAGTCATTGGTTGAGGCAAGAATTATCTCACTGCTAACAAAAATAAACAGGCAATCAAACTTTAAGACACATTAGAGATACTAGCGGTGATTTTAATTGTCAGACAAATATTTTCTGACAATAAATAACGCATGAACACAGATTTTTACCAGGCTTTTTAAGCTTGGGGGAAAATAAGGTATTTTTTTTTCCCCACAAGCCTCCTCTCCACACAGGCAGTCAGTAACTCCCATGTACAAGCATTTGATGGAAGGAGAATCTCTTCAGCTTGTACTCCGAGAGGTTCCTCTGTGTATCATCCTATCTTTAATTGTGCCTTTTGTGCCTAGATATCACCCATGTTTTCATACAAACCATGTAATATAAGGCACAGGGATTTCAGGTGTTGCTGAGGAGCAGAGGGAGTTCTGCAGGCAACATTTCCATTACAAACTGACTATTCATGGCTCCTGCCAAGTGTGGGTGTGCCAGACCAGCCGGTGCATAATGGTGCAGGACCAAAGTCAGGCTGCCAAAGCCAGGACACCCCAGGGGTGCAGGGGCAGAGAGGAGCATCCCCAGTGGCCCAGCTGCTCCCCCAGCAGAGCCCAGGAGCCGGCATAGGGGCTGCAACACAGACAGGGCTGCTCTGAGGGGAGGGCTCAAGGTGCTTCATCCAGGAAGGTTACCTGTGATTGCTCCCGTGGGGAACCACAGAGGGTCTAGGAGCTCCCTGAACACCTCTAAGGTGAGTGAATATTATGAGCTTTTAACCTCACTCTGCACAGCACAGCTGCTGCTGAAGGGAAAAGCTCAATGGCAAAGACTCTGCCAGGCAAGAAAGGATTCCCACTGCAGGATGGCAGCTATCACTGGAACAGCCCATAGCATGGTCCAGCCAATGTGCCATGAGCTGCAGAGAAGTCCTGCACCCTCTCTGAGTATTTTGTGAGGGGGAAAAGGTTCCCCCTAGAGCAGGGGGAAACTCTCTGTGGCATTGCCAGCACCACTGCAATGCTGCATCAGGGAATAGCATGTTTGTGAGGCCACCTGCCCCCACACCCGCGGGGATTAACGGCACCCACACAGGCTGGTGACTCACTGAGCCCAGGAGAAGTGGTTCTCCTGCAGTCATTGTCTTCCCTTGCACAGCGATGGCTGCAGATAGGACTGACAGCCCTCACTGTGGGGAGCCTCAGAGTGTCAGACTTAGAAAATGGTGTTGGTGTTCCTCCTGACCCTGGGCAGCCTTCAGGTGCTCTAGGTAGCAAATTTTATACCAATAAATAATGGGATTGATTAGAGAATTACAGACAGACTGATAAGTAAGCACAAATGACAGGGCTGCCATTATACCAGATGCTCATGGTGATGTTATGAGCTGATGCTGAGGCTGGGACATGGTGCTGGAGACAGTGGGCTCTCAGGCAGGACAGAGGCGGTGCCCATTCTGGATATGCACCCTGAGATACTTCATATTATTTTGGGATGTGTTTCCAAAGTTATTCATTGACAGTTCTTCCAACCTATTTCTAGTACAAATAAAATAACATTTGTTCTACACAAAAGACAGCTCCCACAATTTACAGCTGCTGCAAGGCACTGTAAGACTTTGAGTGGGGCATTATCAGCATTTCTGAAGGTTGGGAACAGTCTGGGATGGCGCAGAAGCCTTGGTGAAGGTGGCAGAAGTCTGAGCAGGGAGCTCAGGGGAGCCCAGGATACCCGAGCTGCAGCCCAGGGAGGAGGCTCACAGCAGGGTGAGGGGCAGAGGAAACACGAGGAGGGCTACAAATCAGAGGATGAGGGGTGTGTACAAATCAGAGGATCAGGGGTGTCTACAAATCAGAGGATGAGGGTCCTGCACAGTCACTGCCTGCTGCAGAGCTCGAAGGTGCTGCAAACACTGTGGGGCACAGACACAGCCACACCTGAGCAAACTCCAGGTGAGAGCCTGTCTAGAGCAGCTATCTCTGGAAGCCAGGATCCATCACAGCCATGAGACACTTGGTGCTCAAACAAATGCCTGTCATGGTTTAGGAGACTGGGGAGCAGAGGACATGTCTGATGGCAGTGCCTGTTCCCAGCAGCTGAGCTGTGGTCCCCACCTTGGTGCAGCTCTGTGCCCTCCCCACACAGTAGTCAAATAAAAGGCAGCAGTTAGCACATGTCACACTGGTAAGGAATTCCCTCCCTGAAGTGCTCCTTGACTGCAGTCCAGTCAGGTTTCCCCTCACCTCCCAGACATTATGTGACCTCTGGAGCAAGACTGTGCCCCAAAAATGCTGCTTCTGTTCCCACCTGACAGGGAGAGGTTCTCCTCTCTGTCACTTGTCCATGTCCCCCAGCTGTAACACTCAGTGTAATTAAAAACCCACCCCTCCCTGTGAACCAGGCACATCAGGAACTCCTGCTGGCAGAGGAGCGAGTTGGGCAGGTCTCTGTGCTCCCAGGAAAGACAAGAAGCTCTGCTTGCTTCAGGGATGGGAAAGGGAGCACGGCAGGCGCCAAGTCCAGGCCCACAGGAGCAGATCCCACCCCACTGAGGATCTCTGGGAAGTCCAGCCTGCCCAGTGATCTCTGGGGTCACTTTTCCCAAAAAGATGAAAGCTCTCCAGAATAACAGTTGGCACTCTTAGTTGCTTCTCTGAGCCCTCTCAGCACTCATCCAAACCTCTCTCCCAAGTAAAGGGCTGCAGATCTGCTCCTTGGGGCCAGGAGCTGATGCTGCCAGCTGACTGCTTCAGCCGGAGCTGTGGGAGGGAAAAGCCACCAAACCCTCTGTGACTCACACCAAAACCATGCTGTCTGCATTTCCAGCCAGGCTTGTAATCAGGCTGCAAAAGGGCTGATCCCAAAAGGGTAGAAGGACAACAGATCTGCCTGTCAGAGGGGTCACAGCCCCTGCTGGGGGACTCACAGCTGAGTCCTGACTGCAAAGACCCCCAGGCTGGGAGGAGCATCTCCAAACAGCCACATCTGCATTTCCCTCTGCGTGCTCAGGGACTGCTACACACACTTCAGTAGGTGTTGCCACTGACAGCACTCACACTCCCTCCAAAATTAGGTCTTTTAAGGAATGTGATGTTTTAAAAATTCTGCTGTGGGGCAGTATGTGTACCAGTAAAATTACATCTGAAGGCTCATCCACCACCTGGTTACCAGTTGGCTAAAATCCAGCTCTGCCTGTTTGCTGTCAGAAATCCTCCAAAACAGTTGTGACTGAGTGACTGAGCTAATTGCAGCACTGCCAAAGCAAAATCCCTGTCTACCCTCTGTTCACCACTGCAGTGCCTCAGCAGTTCCCATGTGCTCCCAACTGCTTGAGGGATCAAAGCCGCCAGCTCAGCTCAAAGAGCTGCCCAGAGTGGAGCCTAAAGAATGTTTCAGCCAAGCCCTAAAAAAATTTCAGCTGCTTTCATACTCACTGCAGTCTAACAGATATCTCCAGGGCACTGGGTAATTCCTGGTGGATTCCCTTTCTCTCTGCTGTATCAAACCACAATGAATCCTGTCAAAAAGCACATTTAAAAGATCTCAGCAGTCCTGGCAGTCCCATCTCCACGGCTGGGAGCTGGCTGGCTGTGAGGGAGGCAGTGCCAGAGTGGTGCTTTCCGGGAGCAGGAGCTCGGCCTGGTGGGCATCCCCTGGAGATGCCAGGCTGTATCATGTGTCCTGCCTCCTCAGTGATCTGGCTATCAGCTGGGCTGGGAATTCTGCTGCATTTTTTTCATTTCTGGGATGGAGTTGGCATGCCTGGATGTTTTTCCTAAAGAATTACACAAGAGCAGAAACAGCAGTTAGAAGATGCAGTCCTCCAGGGTCCCAGCATTTCCTTGGAATGAGAAAGAAAAATGCCTGATGTTATTCTCAGACACCAGGACATTTACCCACTCTGCCTCCCCAGTGTGACCCCCTGTACGTGCCAGGCCACACCCCTGAGCCCAGCCTAGGGCCACCTACGGCCCCATTTGCCCTCCAGGAGCAGCATTAGCAGCAAACTCTCCATCCAGGGAGGGACAGAGCAGCAAAGCAAAGCCCCCGTGCTGCTGGGCAGAGCCGTGTGTGAGTGGGCACCCAGAGCCAGGGCAGCTCCTGCACACAGACCTTGGGGCCTGTGTGAAGCTCTGGCATGGGCCTTTGCCAGGAGCAGAGCTGGTGACCCTCAGTGCCATGTGGGACATGTGGCATTTGGATGAGATGTGTGTCCAGGGAGGGCATCACAGCCCAGACACTGGCACCTGAGCCCTTCTGCTCAGCACGGCTTGAGAGTGGCCACATCTAGAGGAAATTCCCAAAAAGTCATGTTGCTCCTGCTTCATGCTCCACTTAGAGGAATTTCTGGTAGATTTTGGCCTGGGTTTCTGTTATGGTGCAAACAAGAGCACAACTGCAGCGGGTCAGAAAGTCACAAAGGCATCTGTGTGTAGGATGCAGCCGGGAGTGAGAGGCCAGGAGCGAGGACTGTGGCACACACAGGGTCTGGGTGCACAAAGGGCCACAAAGGGCCTTTCAGGGAGGTGGCTGGGGCTCAGCCCTGTGCTGTGGTACCAGCCCGTGCCTGGCCAGCAGCACTGGTGCATGGCTCGACTGTCTGTGCTTTGTGCCAGCGCTGAATTGTCTCTGGCAGATGTGTAGCCCCTTGTTCTCCTCTGCCAGGGCTGAAAGGGAACTTGTCAGGGCCTGGGGATGATTGTTCACCTCCACCCAGCACTCAGGACAACCAGCTGGGCCACAGCACCGATGGCAGGTGGCTGGAAGAGCTCCAGGGGTTTCAGTTCAGGGCTGGCACCTTGGGGACAGCCTGTCCTCCCAACCACCACCCCTCCAGTGGCAGCCAGAGCAGGACACATCCTGTGGCAGGATCCCTGTAACCTCCTCAAGATGCCACACTGTCCCCCTGTGTGCCCATCTCATCCTGCAGCATCCCCTGCTGCCCCACAGAACACCCACCCACACCTCCTGACAGCACCAAGCCTGCACAGGAAACCTGCTTGTAAAAATAACAGCAGAAAATAAAATCTACCAACTTCTTGAAATCCCTGGAGCCTCTTGCTGCCCTCCACCCCAACACACCCTGCCAAGCCACTCGCCCATTAGTGCCTACAGCACAGCTGGAAGTGCATTGGTCTGGCTGAGAATTGCACAAGGGATGTTCCAGGAGCTGAGAAACAAGGAAAGAGTTCAGGAGGACTCAAAGGATGAGGAGGAAGGGTTGCATCCCCAGGAATGCTGTCCAGGCAGTATCTATCCAAGCAGGGCTGGGCTGGGTTGTGCTGGGGTTTGGCCCCTCTCCCGTGCAGAGCCCAGGTTTCCAGGCACGCCAGTGGTGTTCTCTGTGGGATGTGCTGCTCCAAGCAGGTGAGTTCCTTGCTGAGGGACTCAGCGCCACAGGAAACTCCTGATAACAACACAGAGAAGTAGGGCTGTCCCAAAATATCAGCAAAGGGAATGCAAATCCCTGTCTCTGTAGGGTGGAAGGTGATTCCCTCATCTGCAAAAGTTTCTGCCAAGCACAGCTGATCCCCACAGAGCAGGCTCGGAGAGGCAAGGAGCAGGGTGGCATCCAGAGGAGGTCAGGGAAAGCGCTGCCAGCCAGAGGAAGGCAGCTCCCTCTACTCCAGCACCCTCTGCTGTGTGCCTGCACCCAGCCAAAGGCACATCCACCACAGCCACATCCACAGGCCACAGGGGGACTGCAGGGGCCTCTCCACAGGGAGAAGCAGCAGGAGGGTGAAGAAGCAGAGGCAGGACAAGGAGGGAGGTGCTGACCTCCTGGTGCCAGGGAACCACTGCCAAGTGCAGCAGGCTGGGTGTGAGCAGTGCCAGCACGCCAGGAGCATCCCCATCACAGCAGATCCCCCTTGTCCCAGAGTGCTGCTCCTGCCCCGAGCAGGATCATGGGCTCTGGAGAGAGCCATGATTGGAGAGAGGGGTCAGGCAGGCATTGCAGGGATGAATCCAGCCCAGTGGGGCTGAAGACCAGCATCCTCCATCCCCACTCCAGATGGAATGCACAGCCACAGGCAGGGCTGAAATGGGATCCTGAGCCACGGTCAGGGTGGGGAACCCCAGCTGGAACTGGCAAGGTCCTGATGACCCATCAGGGAATAAGATCTTTCTCTGGTTTTAAATTCAGTACAGATTCAGAGGTGAGACATCAAGAATAACCAAAATTTTTGCTTAACCAATCTTTAATTTTTATGGTCTCTCCTTCAGATCAGTCACACTTTCAATCGCATGACAACAAATACTCCAGTTTCACTGTGTGGAAGATTGGATCCTGGTAAAGTTTCCCACAATACCTCCAAAATCTCAGATAGGGGAAGCAACAAATACTCTGTTTTCATGGATATGACAGAAAGTTGCTGCTTTCTGTGCTAATAATGCCCAGCTCTGGGTGGGCTGGCTCAGATGCTCTGGCAGCATTAAGACTCCTAAGGCCTGAAAAACTGGCTGGAAGTCTCTGTGGCAACACATTATCTCACAAGATTTATGGTTCATCCTGCTCCAGGCAAAGTCAGAAATACCACCACAGTGATCGCTCTGGATATTACTGCATTTTTAGGCTACTGCTCTGACATTCACAGCAGGGGAAGAAACGAGGATGGGAACATTTACACTTTCACCCCCAGCTCCAGCAAGGAGCTTTCTGGGGGTTTTGGTGTGTGGGTATTGGGAGAGGAGGCGAGCAGGATCCGGTTGCTTCCCAACTTGCAACTCTGTCTGGAAAATAAAGCTCAAGGATGAATGCCTGCACAAGATCAGGAGGGGGATTTTAGTTTTCTATGTCTTCCTTGGACATAAAAGACTAAACTCATGGGACTAGATTGTTGGGAAAGACAAGCCCTCTCCTCAGTGCCCCTTTTGCTGAAGGAGAGGTAAGCAGGGAGGGGAGCAAACACCACACATTGAAGCCTGTCAGACAGACAAAGGGAGGATGGCCAAAGTCCCTGGCGAGGCCTGCACCTGTCTGGGGTGGCTGCAGGGAGACTGCAATTCCAGGGCACAGCTCCTCAGCACCACAGATGCCAGCTGGGCTGTGGGTGGGCTGACCCGCTTGCTGTGTGGCTGAGAAAGCAGAGCAGCGCTGCTTTGGGAGAGCTCTGATTCCCCAGGACTCGTGTGGGTGCTGGCACAGGTCTCCCAAGCTTTTCTGCTGAAGGTGTCCCACATCACACAAATAATTGCACAACCTTGTGCCAGGGAAGGGAGGGAGAGGATGACTGGAGGAGGCTGTAGCCAGGTACACTCCTTCTTCCAGTTCATTATGGTGGCAGAGCCCCAGAAAGTCAGAAATACTCATTTGTGATCTGGGACAGATGCTACAAAAAGCATCTTCAAATAACCACAAACAAAACACTATGTTAGCAAAAATTATTTTAAGCTAACAACCTACACCTAAGCCAGACTCCTCACCCCTATTCTCTCCACAGACCACAGGCCTGCTGGCTATGGAAGCAGAACAGCCTGATTTGTGGTTTTCAGGCAGCCCTGAGGCCCTGAGACCCTTTGGAAGGTGGAAAATGGTAGGCAACCATTCTCCCTCATGGGTTGCAGGAGAGCTGAAGGATGGCATCTGTGCCACTGCATGTCCCTCTCTGCCTGGTGGGGGTGGAGGTCCCCAGAAACACAGGCCAAGCTGGCATGCCCGTGTTTGCCATCAGCAGCCTCACTGCTGGCAGGGGCAGTGCTGAGCAGTCCCTCCCCACAGCTGACAGTGACATGTGCCCCATCGGGCCACGCTCAGCACCCCTTTCACCCACCACCCAGAGAGGGTCGTGATGCTCAGGTGACAAGCAAAGGTGGCCATCCACGTGACAGGTGCATAGGCTGCTCCTGGCCTTGGCATCTCCTGTTTCTTGCACTCCTGCTCAGTGAGGAACTGCTTGCTTATTGCTTTGCTGGTACCAGCCAGCACCTCCTCTTGTACAGGGAAGTACCAGTTTAAGCCCACAGCACCCCAAGGCTGCACAGCAAATCCTACATCACTGTTGGGAAAGAGGGGAGAGAAACCAGTGCAGTAATCCTGTGCAGTACCTTCCCAGGGAAGTGTCATCAGGTGTGTGAGTTGTGCTTATGATTCCCTTCTTGTTTTCTGGAGATACTTCCTTTCCAGAGCCACAGCCTTCAAAGTGCCAGCAGCTGCACACACACCTTAAAGCAAGGCCCTCTTGGCTTTAGCCCAGCCTCAGAACAGACAGGGATTTGACTTTGTAGCTCAGCAACTGAGCCACTCTTATGTTTAGTTGAGGACCTATATAATTGTTATATTTAATTTAATTGGGAAAGACATCCTGTGGTCTGCTGTTTAACAATGCCTGAGCATGAGTGGTCCTTTCCTCTTTTCTGCTTCCAGAGCAGTCCTATTTCCCAACTGCCACTCTGGGATAAGTCTCAGCCAGACCCACAGGGCTGAGTCCCAGGAGGGAACCTGGGCCAGACCTCTGCCAGGATGTGGGAGCAGGTCTCCTGAAGGTGTGTGAATTTCTGGCTGTGAAATTATCTCCTGTTTAACTGGGCAATTCCTGCAGTTCATCCTGACGAGGTGGCAGTAAGGAGTCACTAAATGCTGGTACTCACTACCTTCATCACCAGGAGCAAAAAGTGGGTAGGACTTTGAAGTGGGTAGGACTTCATGATTTCCACATTAAGGCTCAGAACAAGATGTAACAGCTGTAGTTAAAATTACTCCATCTCTGCTACTTCCCACCACCCAAGGGAAAGTTATTTTTAACTCCAGGTTGCCTAAGGAATACTGCACAGTGACATCTGTTGCGTCACTGCCAAGGGTCTTCACCCGGCAAGAACTCTGGGAAGAGAGAGCCCTTCCTCCAGCCAGCTGGGACCAGAGCAGAGCTCAGGTGTGTGCACCCCTACAAACTGACCCCTCCAGGCTCCCCAGCTCCTCCTGAGGGAGCAGAAGCTGCCACTGAGGCAGCCTTGAGAATATTGAGGGCCAGGTGCCTGGCCAAGTCCTTTTATGTTCTTTTCAGTCTTCAAATAAACTTGAGCTGAAGCTATTCCAGGAGCTGCAGTGGCACTGGGCAGGCAGACTTCGAGTGCTCTGAGTCAAAAGGACAGTCATGCAAACCCAGAGGGGATTAGCTTTTAATGCGCTTCTCAGGGCAAACCCTGAAATCAGGGGATTGCCAAGATCCCAACAGAAAAACTAGCCAGCCCTCCTGACCACAAATCCGCTGCCAAACTCTCCCGGCGTCGGAAAACTCTCACAGAAATGTTGGAACAACTGTGGATGCACAGGAGCACCCCAGCCATTGCCTCCCCAGCATAGGGAAGCACACAGCTCCCTGTTCCTCCAGCCCTGGAACAGTGGCACAGCTCCAGAGCTCCCGGGGGCCACCTCATGGGAGAGCTCAGGAGCCTCCAGAAGAAATGCCACGTAGATGTGAGTGCAGTTATCCCTGCTCAGCTTTATCCTCCTGCCTGGGAATGAACACTGCTGCTGAACACCTGCTACGTTTGCTCCCAGGGTCGCTGAGCTAAACTGAGATAACCTGGCTGTGCACTCAGTTTCCTGCATATCTAACTCCACTTATGTTTGTATTAAAACCAAGAAGTAAAATTAGGAGCTAGCATCCCAGGTGGAATTACATGATTTTTTAATGCTACTTAGCATCTTAAGAGCTAAATTTTAGACTACAAGAACTTCCCTTGTAAAAGCTTTTCTCTCTCTGCTGTATCATCTGCAACAGGCAGTGTTATCCAGGTGTTTTGCTCAGCTTTGCAATTCAGTCCTTGTGCCTGCTGGGTAGTTCACACTCATGTTTTGTCCTAGAGAAGAGTCCTTGTATTGAAAAACAAGGCAATACGCCCTGCACTCAAGAGGTAGCAACCACTGCTGGGATTCTGGAGAAAATTAGGAAGGTTTGGACACCAGTCTCTTCCTGGAATTCATTGGGGATCTGTCAGTGATCTGTTGCGTGCTCCTCTGCTGAATCACTGCCACAACCCTCCCCTCTTCAGAGCTCAGTTTCCTTTCCTGATCCCTTAGGAATAATCCATAATAATCCTTTGTAATCTGCAGGAGTCCACTACAAATGCAGGTTTAAGAGCTGTGAATACACGGAGTCCAGGGGTTTAGGCATCTCTGTCACGAGATCCAGGACACAGCTGGTACTCCTACAGAAGTCTTGAAGATCCCAGTACACACGTGAAAGGCTCAAGACTGCAAATGAGCCTCTGAATGATGTGTGTGTGCAACAGGCATGAACCTCACCACTACAGAATATGAGCCTTCACCTTATATATTTCAAAAATAAAGAGAGGGAGCCTCTGAATTTTGTTACCATTCATGTATACATTTATTAAGCCAAAGGAGTTTGATCATGTCACAGTATGTTACTAGAGCACATGAGATCTTTTCAACTTTACTAACAATGGTCAATAATTACTTTTTATTTTTGCCTTTCAAGCTTAAAAAAATTTACTCTTCCTGAATTCCCCATGAAAGGCTCCTTTTTTTTTTTTTCCTTTTCTTTTCTTTTCTTAAAATACAAAACAAATGTTTCTCAGATATGTAAACAACCATCACGGAAATGAGACTGCTCCTAAAGTTAACTTTATTGTTATGGATGTTTTGATAGATCTATGTCATGTTGCATGTATTTCAACTCAGTGACTCCTTCAATGGAAGCTGGTATTGTTATCATCACCTGTGCTGCAGTACTGGAGGCCTGGTCAGGGTTAAGGGCCTTCTGTGCAAGGTGCTGTACAAATACTTGGCTGTAACTGAGGTCTCTGGCAAGAAGGGCATTCACTGATGTGACTGTAACCCTCTCTGCTCCTTCTGCTCCGCAGTGTTCCTCACAAACCACAAGAGCTCAAGCAAAACTCCTCTCCGAGCTAACTCTGGAGTTCAGCTTCAGATACCGGTGAAGAGAAAGCAAATGTCACTGCAGGCCAATCCTGACACCTGCAGTCCTGTGCGTAAAGCTGCTCACAGTCATGGGAATGCTCATGTGAGTAAGAAACTCCCACTGGGAAAGTCTCCAAGGTTGAGTCCCTGGGTCATTGAACTCCTTTGCAAGAAAGCATGCAAGAGAAGCAGACTGGTTCCTTTTCTCTAATGTTTCATCAGGATAATTCTAAGAGACAAAGGGACGGGTCAGTTGCTCAGTTTCAGCACCTTGAGCATCTTGAGTTCTGATCCTCAAATTAAAGAAGTCTCTGCTCTGCCTTGGGCTATTGTGACCAGGCCTGGAAAAGTCAGTTGGACATTCTTTGTCATGAGGAAGCAGTGGTTTGCCACTAGAGCATGGAGGGATTCTGTTTTATGGTGTGAAGGCTGCATCCTAGGCAGGAATTGTGAAGATTGTGTTTGGCCATCGGCAGAAATTATTCTGAAAACGCTTCAGAGCAATTGCAGTATAAATAATGATTATAGCTTCATATTCGAGGTGAAAAAAGAACGGATTACATGAAATAAATAGCAAAAAATCATTGTCCCTGCACAAACATAACATATTCCTGCCTACGAAACATCCCTTGCAAATTACCGCCTTTTAGGTTATGTCAGACATTTAAATGAACCCTTTAGAGCTAAAATACAGTACTCTGAAATGAGGTTAGAAAATTTTAAAAAAGGACTAATGGGAAGTGTGTACAAAGCTCTCTTTAAAACAAATTTCCCACCTGGGTAGCTTATGAGCGTGAGGCCTCAGTAGACGTAGAGCCGGTCTGCGATGGCGGCGGGCATGTGGGTCATGATCTGCATGCGCAGCCACCAGTAGTAATCCATGGGGTGGTAGCGGGTGTAGGGCGCGGTGGCGGTGAGTGCGTGCGCCACGCTCTCGATCACCGGCGACGTGTCCCGCGAGCCGCTGTTGCAGTACGACTCCATCTTGCTGACCTGCTCGTCGAAGTACTTCCTGCCGTAGTCCTTGCGCACGATCTCGGGGAGCTCGTCCCACATCTTGTCGGCGATGGCTTTGATGCGCTCGGGGCTGTACAGGTTGGTGCCGGCGATGAAGTTGCCAGGCTCCACGATGCTGACCATGACGCCCTGGGGCTGCATCTCGTAGCGCAGGCAGTCGGAGAAGGCTTCCACGCCGAACTTGGTGATGCAGTAGGGTGACCGGGCAGGGCTGCCCATCCGCCCCATCATGCTGCTGATGTTCACCACACGACCTAGGCAGAGACGGGCACAGCACAGCTGAGCCGGTGCCTGACCTGGAGCAGGCACCTGGCACACACCACCCAACACCCCCCTGCCCACTGAGGGCTGCCTGGCAGACGTGCTCATGGCTCTGCCTCAGCAGTGCTGCCCTAGGCAATGGCCTTCAGCAGGAGAACAAGCCCACTGCTGGTGCTCCTTGGCTCATTCTACCTGAGGGAACAGGCACATGCTGACACAGAAAGCTCAGTGCTCTGGAGAACACAGGAGAGCCTGGACAGAACCTGCATGGGGAAAACAGGATTGCTCAGCAGCAATTTGGACTGAGCCCAGACAAGTGAAAGCAGGAGCAAGGAAAGCCTCTGGCACCAAAGCTGAGTTTGTTTATTTGCAAATCAAAGGCCAGTGGTGGCTCAGAGTGTCTGCTTCTCAAAAGGGAATGGATTGTTCCTATACCACCGATGGGCAGAGCAGCTTAAGTCCACTGCACTCTTCCAGGTGACAACTGGGTTATGGCTCCAGGCACAGGGGCCTTTCTTCCCTGGCAGAACCATCCATTTGGGCTGGGGAAAATGCTGTTAAGAGGCTGTGGATGCTGTAGTCTAGGCAGAGGTTGGAGTTCTCTGCACTTTCTACCAGAGCTAATTACTAAGTTGTATTAGAAAGAGAAACTTTGACCTCAGAAGTGGATAACCTTCCATGGTGGAAAAAGGGCTGCCCAGGCCATATCCAGCCCAGGTCTGCAGCACAGGGCAACATTGTTAATGCCTGTGGATGCCTCAAGAGTGAGAAATCCTCTCATTTAGTCAGACAGTAGGCCCTAGCACAGGAAAGCTTTTGCCCCTTTATGCTGAAACCCAGGCCAGCTCCAGGTCTACATGCCTTTGTGGTACAACCACCTCTTTTCCTACATCACAGGCTGTCAGAGTAACAGTGCAAAGTGACAACTTCCCTGCAAGAAGCTTTTTACACTGCTGCTGCCAGCACAGCTGGTTTTTATATAGCAGGGAGGAATGCTCCTGGCACTCTAATTTATTGTGAGCAGCAGTTTCTGAACAGGTATAATGGATTACATCTTGTGTGGGATGTTGCAGAAGGCAGTACATATGGGAAAGAGAAATAACTGATTTTCAGGCCTGCTACCCTGCTGTGTAACTCAGAGAGGTAAGGCAATCTGTGTGTCTGCTGGGGACCACATTCTGCCTCTGAAGGCAGGAAGGTGGCTGATGTGCAGAGAAGTGCCACAGACCTTCTGGCCTCTAACACAGCAAGGTGTGGCAGGATGAGGGACCTGCCACAGGGAGAAGCAGTCAGGATGTCTGCCACTCACCCTTCGACCTCCGGATGAGCGGGAGGAAAGCCTTGGTGGTTCGCACGGTCCCCCACAGGTTCACTTCAGCTACCTCCATGTAGGTGTCCATGCTGGTGAATTCAACTTCCCCAAATGTGGAGATCCCAGCATTGTTAACCAGCCCCCAGAGCCCTACAAGACAAAATCAAGCACCATTAGTTATGCTAATAGGTTATTGAACCCCACAACAGAGCTTTTCATTATGACTTGCGGTGGTGAAGACCAGATAGAAGAGAGTCCAGAGTGCACTTCAGTCTCCTGAGCAAATAAAACCACCACGGAGATCTGCCTGTACCACCCAAAACTGCAGTCACAAAGTACTGTGAATGAGGCTTCCCAGGAAGTTTTGAGCCAGCAAACAGAGAACTTCAGCCTTGTCTGCTCTCCTTGCCACTCTTTTTTATCTGTCATGATTTTTTAAAAGAAGCAAAATATATAATGCAAAGAATAAGAATAGGAATGACCTTGTAAGAAACAAAAGAGCAATTCTTTCAAAGTAAAATCCTGTCACCATAAGAACTAGAGTGTCTGCAGTGCTGGGAAGGAGGGTGTAAGCATGGGTGAGCATGCATGCCATGGCATCTCCCTTTTATTCTGCTGCAACCAAAATGGCAACAACTGAAGCTACCTACTCATTTGACAATAAAAAGAAAGATTAAAAAAGGAATTTTGAATAAAATTAACTCACTTCATATAATATACTAACTGTACAGGAAACATGCTAAGAAAAGTCTGACAGAAGTCTGTTGTTTAGAAAATCTTGCTCTTATCTGTTGACTGACTGTGTCCAGATCTGTGTTATCAGAACAAGCCCAGGAAAGGTAACTTCATTCTGGCCTGTGCTTGAGAAACTTAATCTATATAGAAGATCCATACAGAAAAATTAAATACAAAGAAAATCAAAATAAATTAGTTTGCAAAATCCAAACCAAAACATTACTGGTTGTTCTGTTTTAAAACAACCTTGTGTTGAATGTGGATATCCTTTAGGAGAAAAATCTACTTCAAAGGGTGGAAAGGTTTCAGAAATGTATGAGCAAATGTATGAACAATTTTAACAGTACTGGAGCAGAATTTACTGTCATCACCTCAGCAGAATGAAGTAGGTAGGTTAAGAAAATCAGTACAGCTACCCCCTGAACAACAGCATTAATGATACCCAGCTGGCTTAATGGGAAACTCTTTGGAAAACCTCTCCTTTGCCTTTCGAAAGAGTGGGGAAGGCATTTCCATTGTTAATTCCCAACCTTTGGGCACTGGGCAGGTTTTACGATAGAAAGGGCATCACAATAGACTTCAGTTCACAGGAACAAAGCACTAATCCCAGAGCCTTGAACACCACTCTGGTTTTTGCCAATCTCCCTACAGGACCTAGTGGAGAACAAAGCAGTTTCCTTTGTAGAGGCTGTGCAAAGTGGGAAGCTCCCTTCTGATATGGTATATGTTCTGATATTTGAACAGGCCATTTGCTCTGCCCTGCTGCTCCTCAAAGATTCATGTCCTTCAATGACATGCTCAGCTTTTGAAATGCACTCTGACAATGCTCTTGGAGCCCAGCCAAGGAAGCTCCTGCCCCCTGTGTTGCCTCAGAGCCCATTGCACATACCCACCTTTCTCTGGGTCCTCGAGGCTGTTTTGCACATGCTCCACTGCCCGGTCCATTTCTTTGCTGTCACAGACGTTCAGCTGGACAGTTCTCATTCGATCACTCTTCATGGCATCCAGCTCCTTGGAGCCACCTTCTCCCTTGTCCTAGAGGGGAAGAAAGTGCTGGTTTCAATCTAGCTGAAGAGCCTGTGCAGAATATCAAACGCATACCAACTACCAAATCAAGTGCCAATATCATACCATACCAACTACCAATCAAAAGAGTGCACAGAGCAGTCACAGAATATTCAGGACAGTCCTGCAGCCCTAGGAAGAAGGGAGCAGACAGGACTGGTCCTGCAGAACACTGCTCCTCAAGCATCTCCATCCGACCATGAGCCCTGTACCAAGTCAGCTGGCACAAACTGCTTCAACCACCAAGAAAGCAGCCAGAGGTGGATCTGCTGCAGCAAGGCACCCAGCAAGCACCCCCTGCCCAGCACAAGCTCCTGAGGCCAGGCTATGTCCCACTGCTGCAGCAGTGGGAATGTGGTGCCATCCTCACTTGGCTTGACACGGGGCTGGGATCCTGGCCAAGAATTGGACTCTGGATGTTAACCCACACCCACAAGGCCATTCCCTTGGCTTTCAGCAAGGGCACATGGGAGATGTTTAAGTCAGGCACACGGGACTGTGTCTCCTGGCAGGGGATGCGGCCTGTCCCACAATCCCCAGGCCCATACACAGCAGTGAAAGGATCTTCTTATGCTACAGCAGGCAACCAGTACATCTCTGCTACCAGCCCCAGGGCACACTATCCCTGTGGCAAGAGGCCCCAGCTCTTGCACACTGAAAAAGCACATTGCTGCCTTGCCTTCCTCTTCCCATGGTCACTCTCTGGGGTTCCTGGGCTACAGCTTGTATCTATATCAGTGTGCCCTTGGTCTCTAAGACCCTGTGACTCTGAGCACTCCTGTGGGGCCCTGCAGTGGCCAGTGTGTGTGCCAGCTTATTCAGAGGACCTCTGCCTTCTCATTCCCCTGGAAGCTGCAATCAGTCTGAGCACACACAGCAAAGCAAACTCCTGACAGCACAGACAAACATCACATATGTCCAATGGTAACAGATACTGATGGAAAAATACCTTCATCTTGTGTCAGCTGGCTGCTCCATATATTAACCAAAGGGGTAAAAATAAAACAGCTGCAGCATGAACGTTCATTGGATCCAGTCTACCACTGTCTTTTGGCAATGCAGCATCAACACAACTCTCACACGAGTTTATCTGCCACTGAAAACGTTAGGAAGTAACTGTGTGAAACAGCACACTATTAGCACAGATCCATCCTTGGCCTCCCCTCAGGCATGACTCTACACTCTTCTCTCATGTTTCCTTGAGTGAAATTACAGTCAGGTGCTCAGGATCTGGCCACTTTAGGTAATCTTTGCTAATAAAGACTCAGCACTGCACATACTTTTAATCTGCAGTAAGGACATGGCAATCCTAAGAACTGTGCATGCCCTGAGGACACAGTGGCTCCCCAAGCAGCAGTCTGCTTCTGATGTGCAGGTGTGCTGTGAAAAACAAACCCATGGAAGTGACACTGACGTTTCAGAGCCATTTCCTCTATGTCTGGGCTAGGTCAAATATATCCAAGCCAAAGATTATGTTCCTTATTTTTACCTCCACTTTTTTCTAGCATCTAAAAACACCAAGCTTGTTCTGTTCCTAAAATCAGCACCAGCAATAATTATACTCTGATCAGAATTCTGTTAATGGTTTTGCTAGAGAAGCCTGTAGCACAATGAAAAATCAGCTTGGTCTCCTAAGAGTTGTTTTTGCTCTACAGAAAGTATAATGGCCTGAAGACACATGGGAGGTCACTCAGCTAACTAAGGAGCTTTGGCAGTTTCCAGTGTTTTCTGTTGCTGTTACCATTCTTGGCATGGCCACACAGATTTTGGAAGATGGCATGTGAGTTCAGCTAAAGAAATAATATTTAGTTACAAAGTGATACTGCAAAGTTTTCTGTTGATTTTTCTGTGAGGAAGTAAATATTGATCAAAGTCTAAAAGACTCCTGGCATGCTGCTGCATGTCAGCTTATGTTGAAATTGTCAGAGGCCAAGATTTTCCACTAACGTGCATTCAGTAGAACAAGTACTGAAGACAACAAAAATAGAAAGGGAGGTTTCAGTAACTGTTAGATATGTCCACTGAAAATGATGCCTTTTTAGCAGCTGAGACAGAAGAAATGAAACCCATAAGTAACTTTGCAACTCTGAAGATTTTACCTTCTACCAACATAGAGACAGGCCATTACTCTAAACAGTGTTTTTTAAGTTTGCAGTGTTCTTATATTCTCTAAAGTTGATCTTCAGCTACAAAACTTCTGTAGAAACACCTATCAAAAAGTACTCATCTACCCTCTGTATTGAGCCCTTTTGAAAGGCAGCAGTTTGTACCGAGTGTCCTGTTCTGCTGTGACGCCTCTAGAGGGAGCCCAGGCTAACAAATAAATCTTTGACCGACTGAGACACAAGACACAAAGCAACAGAGACAGTCACCTCTTTTGAAAAAATGCAGCAGAAACAAACTACTCATTAAGCCAAACTTTGTATTAATGCAAAAAAAAAATAATAGTAGAAAGTCGGATAACATCAGAGAATACCTGGCAAATTCTCTGTAAATAGTATCACTATTCAAGATACATTTATAGTGATGGGTGAGCTAAAAGATTAGATCAAACCAACTGACCCACCCCAGGATATCCTGAGGAGTTAAGTTTGTTTCTGTTAGGAAATCGCTGCGCAGTTAAAAAAAGTGCAGTGCTTCATAAGGAGAGAAAGACAGTCACCAAGCTGTTTGTGGCCTGATTCTACTCTCATTTGCACTAGTAGGACTCCATCACCTACCCAGCTATTTCAGGAGACACCATGGCATGGCTGTACTCATGAATACAGAAAAATATGCTCAAAACACATGCCATAAAATCACTGGTGGCTTGGTGTTATGTCAAAATTTATCAAAATAAGCCCTGCATAAATCTACATGGTCTGCAAGCAGGACCAACAGTCCACACTACAGCCTGACACCAAACTTTACTTATGGGTTAAGCCTACAAAATTACATTTGGGATTCCAGTTCATCAGACATGGAACAGACCACAATGTTGTGATTTAAATAAGAATCTCCCTAGATACCATTCAGTCCTGGTTCTGCCCTGTGAAATTCCAGCACCTGTGTCTTTCCCTTTGGGCTACCAACCACCCCCCCTCTCCTTGGCAGAAAGCTGTGCAGAGTGGAGAGGGAAGACTGGAGTTGCTGTGTCACTGCACACGCCACAGGTGAAGAACAGTTTTTGTTTTCCCTACCTTTTGCAGACAGCCAGCATAAATAATGAAACCTTTGTCATGGAGGTGCTTGGCCAAGGCAAATCCAAATCCTGAGTCACAGCCTGTTATAAGCACAGCTCTGCTGCCAATCTGCAAAACAAAGAAGAACAAAATGCACTGGAATTGAGTATTTGAAATTAGAGATTTGCAGGCACAGAACAAGTTCAGTCCTTGGCCAGGAGCAGTCTGTTCCAGGGATGTTGTCTACACTCATTGCCAGCTCCTGCCACTCAGTGCTTCCTGAACACAAGAAATGACACTTTCATACTGAGTCCACCCCAGTGAGGCAGGATCACTGCCCTCTCAGCATAGAGGAGTCCAGCACCTCTGGCAACAGGCCTCTAAGGGAAACAGACCAAGCAAACCACCATGCTCTGGCAGTTCATATCCATCTTGAAATCTGAAAATATACCAGACAGTTCCCCAGACTTCATCAGGAACTGTTCCTATATGTTCAAAGCAGGCAGGATTCCACTCTTGTGTGCACACATGGGGCATGGAGAAGAAAGTTTGACTGAAGAAAGGATGTGGTTTAATCTTACTGACTGCTCGCTCATCTTTCTCTCTCTAGCACCTAAGCCCACTAGGGCTGGGTTCTAAGACCTAAGAAGATTCAAGTGAGGTTAATATATGAAATTAAGACCAGTTGGTCACCACTCTTTTTGTCTGGTTGGGCTTTTTTGGTCTTTCTATTTTTCCAGCTTACAATTTAAATGGAAGTATACCGCTTTCCCTCTCCAAATTCCTTTTTCTAACCCAAAGGCAGCAGTTAAATAACAAGCTAAAAATCAGAGAGTGCATCAGACAGCCCAACAGCACCAATTGCACATCCAAGGTGCTGCTGTGGGTGGAATTACATAATAATTGCCTGCAATTCACTCCAACTCATCTCTTTTAACAAACTATAAATCTGGCTGTCCCCAGCATACTCAAGGACTGATCAAGGTGGAAGCTGGGTGGAAGCAGCAAAGGCTCCTCACACTGGAAGCCCAGCACTGATGCAAGGATCACATGAGAGTTCCTCTGAAACTCTGTTCCAGAGCTATGGGGCAGTTGTGCAAGCTCTAGCACTGCTCTAGTGCTGAGTTCTGTGACACTAGACAGACAAGATGACAAAACACTCCCCTTCCTTCTGCCTGGCACTGTTCCTAGCAAGTCAGTATCTTCAAGGAGAGGGCTGCTAAAAAGGGCTACTCTCCAAATGAAGTGGTGAGGACACACTGATTTATTTACATGTCTTTAAACAACTATACTCCAGAAAAAGTGCTTTAATAAGAATTTGTCATGCAGATCCCCTCCACTGTAAGGTGGAACATTTAATCTGCTGAGTGAGTTCCAAAAATAGAAAAAACCCACTCGTATGATTGTTTATTTCCATCCTTAGCAGCACATGCCGTGCTACGTCAATGGAAGCTCGGTGCTAGGAAAGAATGTGGAGTATGCTCGAGAGGTCCAGCTTGGAGTCTTTCTGGCAAATTGGAAAGATGAGTTTGGTCAGCAGGCTTCAGAGATTTTAAAACCTCTGCTCAGCAGAACTAGTTCCTGGAAGCCACAGTCAAACTCACCTGATCGACTTCATTTGCATAAGAGCGGCTGCCACATGGGGACAAGAGAGGGAAGGAAAATCTCTGCATAGGCCTGTTAAAAAAACCAAAACAACAGAACAGTCAGATGTGGAATATCTTAACCATACCCTGCTGCAGTAACACATACATGAAAAGGAATGTAGTGCTGCCTACATACATGATGTCGATTGTCATTTGGGAAGACAGAACCTAGTCTACACTTCTTAGTCTGTGTTTCTTACAGTATGACACATTTGTTTCTCCACAGACCTTGATGCTATTTCCAGCTGCAGAAGCTGTCTGGGTATTACAAAGTATTCTAAAATAGCTCCTGGTCTGGAGGCACAGAGCTGCTTCCACCCACAAAACGGGCAGCGCAGTGTTTGCACTTTCAAAAGCAACAACACCCACACTTAAGATTTCCACAAAGTTGGTATGGGAAGTTCTTAATTTGTCTGATCAAAGTATTCTGCTGTGGCTTTGTCTCGGACAACCAGTTTGAGGCTGAACTTGCTTGGATTAGTCTCACTCCTTTTACACACAGCTCCATCCTTATTTCATCCTGGATGATGCTTCTTCCCCTGCAGTGTCTACCCATTAGATACTCCTAGATTTTACATCCCCTTTTTGCAACTGTTTAAGCTAACAAACACTGTCTTTGAGCAATACCTGCCATGCAGATCTGAAGCTCCTCCGCACAGTATGTGTGACTCCCAGAAGACAAAACATATTCACATAGACAGACCAGAGCAAAGCAACAATGCCTCCCAGGAAATGAAATTCCATTTAGAAAAGTTATGTTACCTAGTAGCATCACTCTGTCTTAAGTCTTGCCATCATTCATCAAAACTTGGCCTGAACAACAAATCAGAGGGACCCCAAGCTCTGTCCTTGTCAGTCACCTCTCTGGACTTTATCAGCTTTTTCATTTTTGCTTTCGGCACTGACACTGCCCTCCTGGAGCTTTCTGCCTTCCCTTAGACTTGCTGTACTTCATCTACCCTCTGGCTCCTCCAACAGCACCTATCCTTCCCAGAGCTTATCTTGCAGGCTACTTTTCTGTCTTCCAAGTAAATTTGCATAATTATTCACAATTATCTCCAGCTCAGACATCACAGGCTCTCACAGGGTGACCTGTGCTACACTGCACAGCAGCTTGCAGACACTCTGGCCTCTGAGCCACATCTTGGGAAATCAAGGGATCTGTGAAGGCAGAAGCTTTGAACCAGATGGGAAAGGAGATGACATATTCAAGCGATGGTGTTCACTCACCCTCCTGAAACAGTTTAGCTGTTTTTCTAACTTAGAGTGTTAAGCCAAATCAGCTCTTGAAATAGCTATAGCAAACTTAATTGCCTCAAAGGTCAGTCCTCAGGCAGTGTGTGTTAACATCACTGACCTGCAATCCTGGACTGAAACTACTTGGTAAGCTTCTTGGAACGTCTTAAAAGTGCCCAGAAATGTTCATAACATTTCTTTTAGTTGAATGAACTTGGTTTTTATTTTTCAGTGTTATGTTTGGGCCTGATATTTCACTGCAAAGCACTGATTCACTGCACTCAATTCATAATAATCTGCAGAGAATACCTACTTGACATTCTGCCTATCTTGACCTGAAGGCAAGGACAAAAGAAAAGCAGATGCTGGCTGCTGCTGTGCAGGAATGTCATCAGCAGAAACACCCAGGAAGTGATGTGAGCCCCCACATGGTACACCGATGTACCATAAGCCATTTCTGTCATTCTGCATCACTGAATTCTAGAGACCGCAACAGACACTTTCAGAATGCACACATGACCCTCAAATTGAATTTGTGCTTATGATCATGCACTGGCTTTTGTTCAGTTCCACCAACAAAAGGAGTCCTCAGCTTGAAGAGTCAAGCATATAAATTCTACTTCAGTGCATTAAGACACTAGTGGCAGCACTGCCTTTCAATGAACAGTTGGATTTCCATTGCATGTTTAGCAACTCGTGGGGACTTGCAAATGCAACAGTTTTGCACTGAGTACAAGACACACAAAGCACAAATACACAGTGAGCAAAACAGAAGACGGAAGAAAAAAAAACAAGAATATGCTGAAAATTCTTTCCTCAAGTTAATAAAACATTAATTTGTATTTTTTAAGGCCACAGCAGATTCCTGCAGGTGAACTCTGGTGTATGTGGAGCAAATAGGAGATAAAAGACCTACCTATGCCTGTTTGCACAGGAAATCTCTTAACAGCTTAGCTATCTACAACACCCTGTAACCAGAGCCACCCTTGACCATGATGATGCTGGATATCACTATCAGCAGCAGCAGAGCAACACTGGAGGTGGCAGTTCTTGTTTAACAGGCCACGAGCCACTTTTAAATGGCTTAGGTACAATTAGTGGTGCACACACTGCTGTTTGGAAACCCCGCTCTAAAACAAAGCCAAGGAAAGCACTCAACTCGCTCTGAATTTGGACCAATAGGGTTCCAATCATACAGCAATATAAATGTTGGGGCTTTTTCAGAGCTAGAAATTAGAATTAAATAGGCAATTTTTTGCTCATCTGCAGAAAAAACCAGCTTAATTAACCAGCCCACCTCCATTTCTCAGTAAAACCCTCCCTCTCAACTTTCTCATTTCATGGGATTCACTCTTTAATGAAGTCACAGAAATATATGACAATTTCTTGCACTGAAGCAAGGCTTATTGCTGATATTCAAAAAAAGCCTCTTGATGGATACTGAATTAACATGCCACAACTCTTTGATTGCAGTGTAAAAAAAACCAAAAAACAACACGTTGCCAACCCCTCCTTGCATATAGAGTCCCTCTCTGCTGTGCTCAGCTCAGTGACTGAGCCCTGGCAGAGCTGTCCAGGCAGGTTCTAGAGTACCATCCTTGGAGATACTGAAAAGCCACCTGGACACAGTTCTGGGCAACCAACTCAAAGAGGCCCTGCCTTGGCAGGGTGGTTGGACTACATGACCTTCAGAAGCGCCTTCCAAGCTCAACCACCTTGTGACTCCGTAAATAAACTGTCCCACTGAAATCAAGTGAGTCTTTGACCTGTGCTTTACTCAAGATGTCACTCTTTCTTCTTTCCCACCAAGTTACTTACCTAAAGCCATTCCCTGGGTCCTTGAAATTCAGGGCTTTAACAGAAAAGTTCAAGAGAGGGCGGGACAGCTTGGTGGCCAACATGTTTTCAACCAGCACACTCTACCAAAAGCAGAATTGTTCTTCCTTAGCTCTGCAACACAAGATAGCACCTCTGTTTTAGTTGCTCAATTATTTTGTAAGACATGCTGACTCCATGTATTTCAACAGGAAAATAAAGTCCAAAGGAACTCATCTTCTCCCCTTGCAGTCCCTCAAACAGAGATAAACAGCTCAACCTTCAGCCACTCAAGATGTTTTTAAATAAGAAGCATTATAAGTAAACTACCAAGCAGGGGGACATTTAAAGAAAATGTCAATTTCTCCTTCTTTAATGCATCTTTAAATGATTTTTCTGAAACAGGTAAAAATTAAGGTACTCATATGGAATGCATTATTTCAAATGAGCTCTATGAAATAACTTTAAACAAAAATATAACTTTAAACAAAAATATAACTTCATGTCACAAGTGATGTTACATGTTTCCAAAACAATCCTTGGTTTTACAGCTAGTACAGCCATGCAGATAAAAATACTTTTTTTATTTTTGTAATTAAGTAGCTGATGATGCTATAATGAGCACAGGGAACCACCAATAAACTCAATAACGAGTAAAAACATTTCAAGGACAAGACTTTGGCATGGAAAGTCAACTTCAAGCATATTTATCTTGGATAAAACTAACCCAAGGCATAAAAATCATCTCCCAGCCCCCTTTATTGAAGCTGAGAAATGGTATCTAATTGTTAGGGGTGGTTCGCATCTCTGCCGAAGGCTGGGCCGCCACCGCGCCAGCTGCGCGGCCTGCTGGGAACCAGGCCTGGGCTGAAAAACAGCGAAATTACCGCAGAAAGGGCAGCGGTGGGCACCGAGATGGGCAGGGAGGGAGCGGACAGGGCTCAGAAGGCCCACTGGCTCGGGTAACCCTCAGAAATCCCGGTGGTTGGATCAAATTCGGGAGCACGGCTGGTGTCCCCGCAGGTTTCTGTGAGGTTTGCACGCAGAGGCGAGGCCCGAGGTCCGCTGCGGGTCCCGCCGGCCCAGCCCCGCTCCGGGCGCGGCTGTCGCGGCCCCGAACGCGCTCACGGCCCGGCCGAGGCAGCGGGGGGCGCGGCGCGGCCGCCCGCGCTTGTGGCGGCTGCGGGGGAGGCCCGCAGCAGAGACGCCCGCGCCCCCCGCCCGCCGCGGGCAAGGTCTCGGTGCGACCCGGCTGCCAGAGCTCCGCGGGGCCGCCGCGACCCACCCTGGCCCACCCACGCGTTACCTGGAGCCAGCGGCTGCCGGGCGCTGCTGCCGTTTGAATGAGGCTGGGCCGGGGCCGCGGTGCCGGGCGCGGCGGGAGGCGGGCCGGGGGCAGGGCCGGCACGGCGGCGGCGATAGGCTGCGGCCATGAGGAGCGGCGCGGGGCTGGTGCTGGCGCTGGGCGCCTCGGGGGTGCTGCTCCTCCGCCTCCTCCTCCTCCTGCTGCGGCGGGCCCGCCGCGCCCTGCCCGTGAGTACCGCGGCGAGGGGCCGGGGCTGGCCGGCAGAGCCTGCCGGAGGCGCCCCCGAGGCCCAAAATGGCGCCGGGCCGTGTGGCCGGGCCGGGCCGGGCCGAGGCGCTGCAGGTGTCGAGGCCGGAGCGGCGCTGCCCGGGCCGGGCTGGGCTGTGGAGCCGGACCGGCGCTGTGAGGGGGGCGAAGCGCCGGGCTGGGCACGGCCCGGGGCGATGAGGCCCCGGCCGCGAGGCTCAGCCGGGCCGCGGTGCGGCGGGCCCTGCCCTCGGACCCCGCGGTGCGACGGCTGCTCCCCCGGCCCCGCAGTGCCTCATTTGGAGGGGAAACATGTGAATGTAATCATAGCATGGCGTGGGTTGGCAGGGACCTTAATGATCATCCAGTTCCAACCCCTCACCATGTTCCAACCCCAAGGGACACCTTCCACTATCCCACGTTGCTCAGAGCCCTGTCCACCATGATCTCGAACACTTCTAGGAATGGGGCATCCACAGCTTCTCTGGACAACCTGTGCCAGGGCCTCAGCACCCTCACACTTAAGATTTTTTTTTTCCTAGTATCTAATCTAAACCTACTTTCAATGTGAACCCATTCCCCCTTGTCCTGCTCTTGTAAACGGTGTCCCCTCAGGTAGTAGTAGAAGGCCACAATTAGGTCACCCCAAAGCCTTTTCTTTTCCAGGCTGAACAATCTAAATTCTCTTAGCCTTGTCTCATAGGAGAGGTGCTCCACCCCTCTGATCATCTTGGTGGCCTTTTCTGGACTCACTCCAACAGCTTCCTGTCCTTCCTGTGCTGGGACCCCAGAGCTGGATGCAGCCCTGCAGGTGGGGTCTCAGCAGAGTGGAGGGAGAGAATCACCTCCTTTGACCTGCAGTCCATGCTGCTTTGGATGCTCAGGATACAACTTGCTCTCTGAGCCAATGTGTTTGCTTCAGGACCTCCAGTTCAGTCCTTCCCCTCAGAATGGCCAGATAACAGCTGTAGCCTGATTGCAGCTTCCCACTTCACTCTTCCATCCACTCTGCTTCTCTTACTTTCCCCATTCCTTGAGAATATACCTTCCCTTTAGTGAATATTTTCAGTTCTTTTCCCTGGGATTGAAAACCTCAACTTTCCCAACCCTGGAAAAAGGAACAAGCCAAATTTACTTTGTTGCTTCACTCATCCTAAAATCAATCTGTTTGATCACATCAGGGGATGGCCAGTAGAGCCACAAAAGGGAACCAGATCAAATAAAAAAGTGGCACATTGAAAAAAGATAAACTCTAGGTAAGCATGGCATATTCCCACATTGTCTAGAGAGAAAGGCTGAAAAAGTAGTTTCAATTTCTTCAGTCTGTTCTGCAGTAAATGGATGATTCTGATCGATCACCTGCATTAGGAAAATAAATTCTACTATTCAATAAACTGGTCATATCCCAATAGGAAATGCTATGATATCCCAATAGGAAATGCTATGTATATCTGAGCTGACTGCAGGTTAAAATGAGGCTGCTCTGCTAGGGCTGCCTGAACTGTGAGGAATAGTGTTGTGGGTCACAGAGCAAGCATAGACAGTGTGCCCACATGCCACAGCAGCACCTCTGGTACAAGAAGTTACTCTGTGCTCTTAGCAGATCCCAGGCACCCTGTCCCAGGCACCCTGTCCCAGGCATGCTGTCAGCACGGGGTGCTGTCTCCCATGAAGTGTTTCCAGAGAGCACTGTATGACCCCGAGTGAGGGGGGCACCCAGAGTTCCTCAGCATGCTCATTAAGGTCACTGGGCTGATAACAGGTCCTTTCTGCCTGTCCCAGCATCGAGTCAAATTAAGCTGTAGATTGGCCTTATCAAACTTCAGGAACAGGCCCATTAAGCCTTATCTCAGGGCTTTCAAAAGATAGGGGTGATCTGGCTTTTCTGTGCTCAGAAGTTTTTCTGGGATAGGATCCTTTTGGCTGGGAATGGGGTTGATCCCTGCTGTCATCCCTGGGAGCTCTCTGTCCATCAGGCATGGCACAAACAGGCACAGGTACAGATCCAGTACATGCCTTGGGGTTTTGCACACTCCTTGGTGTGGGGCCTCTGTTATGAGCCATGATATTGTAGTCATGTGTTTTATTACCAGCAATTAGGATTATAGCAAATAACAATCAAAGGATCTTTTTCATACTGTAAGTTGTCCCTCACTTTCCTTGCCATTATAAGCAGATGAGAGGATTTTTAAACCTCACTTCTGTCTACATTTTGGTTGTTTGTTTGGGCTGGGGCTTTTTTGTTTTGCTTTGATTTTTTTTTTAAGGAGCTAAGGATGGTTGAGGATTTGGTATCTTCTTTGTTTGCCTGACCTGTGTTCTGGAAGTGATTACAGTTACCTATTTCCTGCACACTTCCTGCTCTTTTGTGAAGTCCTCTGCCTTCAAGATTCAGAGGCAAAGGCTCTAGGGAGGTGAGAGAAGGAGAAAAAGAAATGTCAAATCCTTGTTTTTTTCCACGGGCCAGCTTGTTGAGTTATTGTGGGAGGTGACCTTGACAACTTCTGTGATCTGGTTTGTGTTTGATTTTCATCTCTCTTGGAGTTATGTCACTCTAAATTAAATTCAGACTGAGCACTGTATATTTAATTCTCACTTATCTTTTGTCCTTCAGCTGTAGCTATCTTTAGAGTTTTAATAAAGCTAGTCTGTACCTGGATACTCTTTGTCTGAGTATAGGTTATAGTATAATGTTAATGTGGGTGTTTGTATTATAAATGCAGGATAGACTTTTGTTCAGTTCTTGTTTCAGCTTCAGATCTTAACTCCCCTTGGAGAGCAGTCACTTCAACATGAGTTATAGGACAGGGTGTAGCTTATTTGCTTATTGTTCTCTGCTGAGGCTCACCCTGAGTTTGTGCAGTAATGCTCTGATCACTATCACGCTGCAATCATCCCTTATTGCTGCTTCACTACACCACATGTCAGCAAAGCAAGAGATGAGGGAGCACTGGTGATTGACCCATTTCTCCCTGAAGATGTGGCTGGACCAGCCAGTGCAATTCAAACATAAATACGTTCATATTCCAGCCGTTGTAAATACCGTAACAGGCAATATTAGTTGCTGATATCTCCAGAGAGATGGAGCTGACCTCACTTCCCTATTGCATCCTCTGAATTTTTATTGCTTTATCATGTTATTGCCTCATGGATATGGTTTCAGTTTGGAGCGCTGTGCAGCACAGCAGCTGGCAGCCTTCTAGCTGGGTTAAGTGTTAGTTCATTGCTTCACACCTGTGGTGAGGAGATGACTTTCGAGCAAAGACAGAGGTGAATGGGCAGTGTTTTGTTATAGGCTTCTCTTCAGGATTTCATTTTGCTTTCATATCTATGTCAAGACTGTTGTGTCATACCAGATGGAATATCAAACCTTCTTTCTCAATTTACCTGTCAGTCAAAATATAGTAATAATGTAGGAGAGAACTGTAGGATTTGATGAGTTGTTCCTCTTAAGACTGCAGAGTTTCAGAAGGAAGCTCTAAGCTGTAGTCACATTCCTGCGTGCTAAAATACAGCAAGGAAAGTGCCGCATGGAGGAGGTGGGGAACAGACAGTAATCACTCAGCAGCTAAAAGAGCTGCTGTACAGTTCAAGCCAGTGACATCCTGCCATTTGAATGTTCTCTATGCTGCTTTTTCTTACCATTAACTTCTTTTGAGATGTTTCTGTTCTGCTTTGGCCACTGATACTTGAAAGAAAGAGTTACTGTTCCAGTTCAGGCAACAGAAATTATAACAGACCAGCAACTGAATAAATTGGTGATTTCACAGTAGTTGGGAGTGGGTTGTATTTGTGCACACAGGTGCCACTGTCACTTGTATTTGGAATTGTACCTGCCCTGACTGCAGGAATGCAAGTGGCTCCTGTGCTGCAGTGCTGGTGATGCCTACATTGCCATGTCTGATGGTATCCTATGACTGTCTTTCCCCACACAGGCTGAAGGGAAGGCGGTGCTAATAACAGGCTGTGACAAAGGTTTTGGACATGCCTTGGCAAAATGCCTTCATGCAAAGGGATTTACTGTTTTTGCTGGATGCTTGCTCATGGTGAGTAGTGAAATTCATCAATTTTTTTCTGATTGGAGAAAAATCTCAAGTGAAAGCATCTTCATTTGCAGCCTCCGTTTACCCTGGTTCAAGACCTGAGAGCTGTGCACTGGGGAGGGATCATTACATCTTCCATTGCTTCATCTGCCTGTTGTATCTTGTACCTCATTCCTGTAATTGTGAGCTCTTTACGACAGGGATTGTCTGTCAACTGCATGTCTGTACAGTAGCTTGTACAGTGTGGCACTGTTCAATGCTGGGAGCCTCTCAGAAATGCCACAACACCATAAATCTGATAGGCCAAGATTGCTGTGGCGCTGTGGCTTTCTGTCTTCCATGGCATCCCTGTCTTTCACAATGTCATTTTTTTGTGGACACCCTCCCCAAACTCATTTCCAAGCTTTCTCTCCTGCATTATTAAAGCTCTGTTTCCAAAATGTCTTGCAACTGTGCTTCTGCAGCTTGTGTACAAGCTATTTAGTTTATGGATAGCTGAACAAACAAATTTACCATATATTTCTGACATCTTTAGGTCTCACTTTCTGTCATGTGTGTTTGGCAGGTGGTGTCACTTGTAAGAGATAAGTTTAGACAGACTCAATCCGAAGGGGTTGCAGAACCCTCATCCCAGTCCCTGCTCTTGCAAAGGACTTACAAATCAGTGTTGTGAAACCCTTTTTATAGACTGGGCTGGCTCCACTTTCATCTCAGCTGGGATTTTACCTTTACTATGCATTTTTCCTGTGTTGTTCGTCAAAACTCACGTGATTTCTGACCTGAATTGTTCAAAATCAGTTCATGGTCACTCATTTCTCCATTTGAAGATGACCACATCAGCACAGGTGCTCAGGGCATGATGACTACAGATTTTTGAGTACTGTGGAGGATGAGAACAAACAAAGGTGACCTCCTCTGCCTGTGTGATCATGGCAGAGGTTACGTTCTTCTACCACACCAGAAGAGAAAGTTATTATTGGCTGACATATTGTGTAACTTGAGAACAAGAGAGTCCTGTTGGATTGTTGCCACTGTTTGGAAGTTTCCATGCAGAGCCTTTGTAATTCCTTCAGTACTCATGTCATTTGCTGCTTTGGGGTGCCTGTCTCAGTGCTGACGGCAAGTCAGGCACTCTGCAGAACAGCAGACGTAGGGAACAGAAAGGAGAGGGAAAATAGTGTGGCTGAGGGGTTGTTCAGAAGGCACGTGCTAGTGTGGGGCAGAGAGGGACAGGCTCCATTGGAAACCTTAAATAAACTGAATTTTCCTGAAGTGAGGCATGTTTGCTTGCTTGCTTGCTTCATTGCTTGTGAGCTGCTGTCGGTTCCCAGCAGGGTCAGAGCAGGTCTGGGGGCACTTGTCATGAAGCACATGCCAGGCTCTTAGTTCACACCTAGTTAGTCCATCACCACTTATGTTTATACAGAGAATTAAAGGATCCCTGATGTACTACACCACCACAGGAAGCTCTTGTATTAAATACAGGATAATAGACTGTGAGGTGCATCAGGAGCTTCCTAATGATCAGACAGCCAAATATAAAGTTACAGGAGTAAAAGGAATACTGTACACAGGTTGGGATAGAACTGGAAAGAATCAAATGCAAAAGAGATTACATGAAGCAAGGGCAAGCAAGTCCACTGAGAAAGTTTCTGTTAATATATTAGGATTATGACGGAAGAACCAAACCGAAATAGATAATGAAATAACCCTAAAAGTAGAAATTACAGGAAAAGTTGACATAATAATTGTTTTATTTTCTTTGATCTTACTGAAAAAATAATAAATTGTATTCAGATGCCTACTTCCAGCAGTATTATCATGACAAACATTATCATGAGGATTTGTAGGCAAGAAAAGGTAAAGAACAAGGAATGTTTTTATAAGTTAATGTGCTCAAGTACACTAGGCCTGATGAAATATACTTAAGGGCATTTAGAGGATAAGCCATTGTGATTTCTGCCCCATGGGTGATATTTTCAAGACCACCTGGAGGCCAGGGGATTTCCAGAAGGCTGGAAGAGGGCAGATAATGCACTTCCCTTGCAAAGGAGATAGACCTCTGGAATTGCCAGCCAGGCAGCTCACTCGGTGCACTCGGTGCAGTTGCCACACACTGCCCTGGCAGTTTTACAGATGACTGGATCATAGTGTGATGCACCCTGCCTGTATAAGTTTACTGGGAACAAACTGTGCTGTGTCAATCTAATCTCATTTTGGCTAAACAACAGAGTGGCTGCAGGGGAAGGAATAAATGTATCCTGAGTAAGGGTTTTGTTGCACTTTGTTTGTCCCTCATATTAGTCTCATGAACAAACTCATGTTCTAAGTGACTGCTGTTAAGTCCCAGGACCATATTCTTGGAAGTACCCCTTGGAAGAGAGTTTGCACTTGGAAAAAAGTATGCACAGAACCATACAGAGAAGATTATAGACCTTTTGGGGAACAGGGTTCAAAATGATCCTGACAGATTGGATGGAGTCTGAAATCAATTATGTGAAATCCAGTAATGACAAGCACGAGGTGTTCCGCTCAGGAAACACAGGAAGGCAGCACGTGGGTTGGCAGCAGGGTGGGGAGGAACTGGCGCATGTGGAGTGAGCTGGCTGCATCCATGGGAGTTCAGCTCTGTATTCCTGGCTTCCTGATCCCTCTGACATCTCACTGCGGGCGCCCAAGTGCCTGCCTGGACCTAATCCTGATTCCAGGAGCTTTCCTGGGAAATAAACGTGGCTGTGTCTGTAACAGGGGGGCTTGCCACTATTGAATATCTGTGTGATCTGCCTCTCCTCAGCACCACTGCACTGGGATCCTTCAAACCAGAACAGGGGAGAGGAGCAAGGAAGGGAAGGGGAGGCAGCCAAAAGCTGGAGTGGCTTTCCTCAGCTGGTAGAGAGGGTTTGTGGAGCTGCTGGGCTTCTCAGCCAGGAGCAGGCCCTGCTAGGCACAGGGTGGGGTGGCAGGCAGAGCCTGCAGAGCTGCGAGGGCAGGATAACCAGGGCATAGGAGATAGCTGGGAGAAAACCACACAGTCCCATTGAAGACCTGTGGAGAGAACTTGGGCAGCGGGCTGGGCTGGAGCATGATGGCTTTCAACTCTTATGGAACTGGGAAGGGGAAGCTGAGAGATTTTCTGAGAGGACAAAAATCAGACAGCAAAGAGAGATGGAGGGAGGCTTTCCAGGAGCAGTTGGGCCATTGCTGCCAGCACCTCACTTGATTTGTGCTGCTGTGTGGCTCCTGCTGGTGAAGATCATGAAGATCATCCCTGGGAGGACAGTCTGGCTGCTCCCACAGGAACTGCTCCAGGTGTTATTCCAGCCAACAAATCTACCATTTAAAGAACAAAGAAGAAGTACCATGTGGTACCTAACAAGGAATGTACTTAAAGCCCCTGAAAACCACAGGACATAAGATGATGTTCATTTGCTTCCATAAAAATCTGTAGCTGCTTCATTTGTGAAGAGGTGTTCTGGACAAAAGAATTAAGCACTTTGTTTTACAGTTAAGTGGCTAAGGTGGTGTCTGCAACTGTGAAAAGTGGTCCCAGTTGATATTGCAGGTTGCAGTCTTCCAAAATCAATATGTTTTGTCAATAATGAGTAAATTGTAGTTGGGAAGGTAACTTTGCAGATAGAGTTGCATTGGTGATAGGGGGAAATTCATTTACATATGAACAAAACAATTTTTACTGGATTTTTAAGTTGCCAGCCTATGACTTTGTTTCTCAAAAAGCAGTGGAAATATTTCTTGTTTATTTTATAAGTATTATGCAAGATTAAAAAAAATGCAGGGAAAGGTCTTTTCAGTGCTCAAATAACAATTGGCACTTACATGCAGATATAGTTATGGTTTTGGTTTTATATAGATACAATAAATCTCTCTCTTTAAAATCTGAATTAGCTCCAGTTCATTCACTGTTAAGTAGTGAAAATTTGCTTTATATAACTTGGTGAGATGCAGGAGCATCTTCCAGAACTATGATGAGGCATCATAAAACCCTCATCTGTTTCAAAGGGAATATAATATTTTGGTGATCATGTTGTTGACTACTTGTGACACCACTCTGACATTGTTTTTGTGACTAGATAAGAGGGCCAACACAGCCTGTCACTACCTTTGATGTGCATTAGAAAAGCTTCAAACTTTGTTTGCTGTTCTTGTTGTACTGGGAAATAAGTCAGTTGTGAAATGCCATGCAGCTGTGGGGCCAGGAACTCATTCCTACTATTGCCATAATGCCAGTGTAACTACATATTGATTTTTAAGAGCATTGCCCTGTTTTGCTCACGTTTGTGATGGACATTTCAGCTCTATTTCTTCATTACATGTCATTGTTCACTGGACTGAAGGTGGAGATGAGATGTTGTATACTATATGAATTAAATAGCCTGAGATATTTATAAAAAACTAAGCAGTTACATGTTTTTTATATCTGCCTGGCTGCAGAGGCTGCTGAGCAGGTGACTGTGGGTGGGTTGCTTGCCTTGTTTGCCCTTGTGCTGTGGGAGCTGGTATCAAGTGATAACGGAAGAGTGGCAGCCAGGCATGGTGACTCACCAATTCATAACTTCTTCCTCCCTAATGAGGCAGAGCTTGTGATTCAGCGAATAGTTTTGTGAATTAAATCTCAAGCCTGCTGTGGAACTGTGTAGCTAATCTGTGCTCTTTTCACTTTTATTTGTTATTTACCACCTGAACAAGGCTGTAAGGCTTAGGCAGCAGTCTTGCCTGGAGGTGAGCTGGTAAAATTTGGAATTTTAGCTGTGTTTACATTTGACTAAACAAAAAAAAACTCCACAGTACTAACAGAATCTCTAATGATAACAGTGGGATGGAGAGGAAAGAAAGGAAAAGGGTGAAAAGGAAAGCAGAGCCATGAAGTTCTTATTGCCTATAGAGTGAAAAAAAATAAATTCTTTCTTCCTAAGCCAGAATCTCCTTTCATGCCTCATGCCTGTAATTGTGCCGCTGTGCAGCAGATCTCCACTGAGCATGTATTCCTGAACTTCTGACTCCAGTTTCTGTAGAAGTTATGTTTCTTGTAGAGCTCAGAGACCAAGGCAGTAGAGAGTCACCCACGGTTCTCTCCAGCTGGCACGGTATTCCAGCATGTTAGGGATGTGAAACCCATCCTGAGGAGCCAAGAGCAGGCTGGGCTTCGTGGTGCTTCAGGGCACGGGGTCACTGATGCGGTTCTGAAAGTGTTGCTGGAGGGAAGAGGAGGATGGCATGCTGCTTGGTGCATATTTGTGCACCAAGCTTACACCTGTGTGTGCAATGTCAGTACCTTCTATTTCATGTCCATGTGAACATGCCTGGCCCGAAGCTGCATTGCCGTTCTTGGTCCATCTTAGTGGGACACCTTTCTGTTCTGCTGAACAGGATGAGGATGGAGATGGAGCCAGGGAGCTGAGGAACATGAAGTCAGACCGGATGAAGGTGCTACAGATGGATGTGTGCAGTGACCAAGAGGTGGCTCAGGCCCTGGCTTTTGTGAAGAGCACCCTGAAGGAGCCGGAGGAAGGTATGTAGGGATCTTTTGCTCACAGAATCCTTTCTACAGAGCAGGCCATGCATTGACCAGGTCTTTCTCTCTGTGCACCATCAAAAGAGGGTTAACAAGCCTGGAGACCTGTGCCAGTGTGTGGCTGGCAGTCAGGCTGTGCTGTACCCGGGTCAGTGAGGACAATTGTCTTGCTACTGATGTGGCAGCCACATGGAAAGAGACCAAGACTGGCTGGAGGATTAGGCTTTAACTCTACATCCCATAAAAAGCAGTGAGTGGCAGCAAGCCCACAAGTATCTGTGTCATTGTCCTTGAATGTCTGTGAAGGGCATAGAACGGCCAGGGCTTGATCCCTGCCTTGCACTCCTGCCACACGTGCTCTTAGCTCATGCTGACCTTGCAAGTGACCCTGCTAATGCAGAGGTGATGGGCCCTGGCTGCTTACTGCTGCTGTCCCCTCTGCTCTGGGGGTACAACTGGAGCATAGATTTGGACTGCCCCCAAACCTGGATTAATCTGCAGTCAGTCCAATCTATGTTTTCAGTTTGCCATGCAACATCAGAGGTGATGTGGAGTCCAGGGTAGGCTTGGCATAGATGACCTTAATCCACATGTCACCTTAAGCATGAGTTCAACTCATGGACCCCAAAAGCATGTAAAGGGAAATAAGAATCCCATCTTTCCTTCTTGAAAGTGCTTTGGCAGTGGGATGTGAGTTTACAGTCAGAGCCTGATGTCACACCACCTGACCTCTACCCATATGATCAGGTGAGACTTCTTGCCCTGCACAGGCTGTTCTGCAACCTGTATGCCAGCAGCAAGCTGGCCAGCAGCTGTAGACACAGGCAGAGGGTGAACTGAAGTTTGACGTCTGTGACTGCAGGACTTCAGGGTTGTGACTTAAAGGTGGTTGCTCATTTTGAAGCTTGGATGAGTCTGCCATGGCCTTAGTTTTGTTCACAGCAAGTATTAAGCTAGTAAATAACAACAGCTCTAATCTTCATGCAAATTGCGTGAGCACACCTTCCCTTCTAAAAGAGGCATATGAAATATAACTGAGTAATGTACAAACTCTGATCCCACACATGTTCTCTCCGCATGATTTTTCTTCCTACACAATCACCCAGCCCTTGTCGTGCTTTTCACAGCTTCTTAAACTTTTCCTGAAGAGCCCAGCAACAGCAGTGGTAGCACAAAGCCTTTTCTCACTGCGTGAAAGCTTGGAAGGGAGCAGCTTTATTGCTTCCATAAATGCAGCAGTGTTTGCAAAACTGTGTGTGTAACAGGGACAGACAAGTCTTGCATCCCTGATCAGCAAGTTGGACTGGTTCCTCCTGTAGCTGTTGGCCTCAGAATGGCATGCAAAGCAACAAAGGCTTCTTTTTAGGCCCATTGGTGTGACTGACGTTTGAGGCTTCCCAATAAATAGTGCACAATAAGTAGGTGCTGGAATATAAAGACTAATGAGACTGAGGTGCCTTGCACAAGGTGTGGTTGCACACCGAACGTGGCCCCAGAGGAGCTAGTGCAGAACAGTTCTTGGGCTGTACAGTTCTTTATACCTCTTCTCCCTGTGCTGAACTCTTTTGATAGGAGTGCCCGTTTGTTTTGTTCTCATGCAGTTCCCACTGTATTGTTGACTCTAGAGACGTAATAATGATAAGGTTCTGCTCAATAAACACACTGCTGTCCAGCAAACAGCCCTGTAACTGGGTTCCCCTCAGCACTTTGTTCTGTTTGTAACGTGCCCTGATCCGTGAGCAATGGAATTCCAACAACAAACTATTGTAAATAATGATTCAGGGACATTTGTGAGAACTAACATCACGACCCAGGAAATGGGAAATTATTGTACAGAAATTTACAGGAATTTGTAAGGAATACTCTGCAGAGGTCAGTTTGTGACCGACAGTTTATGTCTTTGGTAAATCCCTGCCAAATTTTCTCAGCATGTCTTTTTGTTAGTGGTGAAATTACTCCACTGTGTGCCCTGTTTCCTTGGTCCTCCTAACAGTTAGACCTTTCTTTGCAGCAGCAGAGGGACCCCATTGAGGCTGAGATGCTGTGCTGGACACAGATCAGTGTGAATTTCAGTCATCTTGACTCACTAAAACTGGGAGCTTCAGTGAGGCAGGAACAGGCTGCTGTACACAGCTGGTCAACAGCCTTGAGGTAGAACAACCTTAGCTGGGAACGGGGCAGGGTTACCCATGTGAGAGCACAGAGTCAGTCTGCCAAGGGCGTGCTGGTGTTTTTAAGTGCAACAGGAGGATAAATTCCATTGCACATTGGCAGAATATTGCAATTTGTTTATAGGACTATGTTTGATAAAATACATGGTTACTATCTGACTGAATCAATACAGGGTGGAAGTTAAAAGACTTTCATACATCAGAGTAGGGAAGCTGTGGAGCAGAGGCAGGGCAAATAGCCCAAAAATTTCTAAGAGAGAGATTGATAACTTTTATCAACAGGGTGGCATGACATTGGTGCTTTTGATAGCAATGTTGCAGCTCCCTGGACATGAAGACTCCTTCTCTAGCCCTGTGTTAGTTCTTGGTAAAAGGAAGGTCCTGGAGTGGAAAGGGGCCCCAACTTCAACTGAGTCCAATTTAGCCCTGACAGTCTAGCCCCAACTCCAGCACAGTGAAAAATAACCATGGTGAATGGCAGGACATCTAAAGAGGAGCAACTCTGTTGTCTTGTTCCGGCTCCTCTGTTGGTTTCTTGTGCAGTTGATGGCTGCATAGTCCCATGCTTCAATAAATCTATGAAGTATGGATTCAGCCCTACAAACCTTTGCCACTGTGAGTCCTGCAGTAACTGCTTTGAAGGGTCAAGTCCTTGCTGACCTTCCCAAGAAGCTCTTGGGAAGTGCAGTCAATTTAATTTTGACATGACTGCATGCACAAAAGACATTAATTTTTAAATTCTAGTAGTTGTAAGGGTTGGTTGTAAGTTTGCTAACTCCTGATAAAGTTAGGGTTGAAGGAAAGCAAATACTTGGACTAAAACACAGCAGCTGTTAACCAGGCCATGAATGTACGGATCAATACCATGCACCCTCCAAAACAGCAAGCCAGAGTTGTGAAGGGGATTAAGAAATCCAAAATATATGTTTCCTTTCCTTTTGTTTTTTCCTCCTAATTGTGGGGAAAAGTCCAGCCCCCTCCAAATTGCAAAATCCATTATAAACTCACTGAGTGGAGGCAAACCTGGGATCAAGAGGAGACTTAAAAGAGAGTCAGCCAGATGCAGCCTTATAAAGCCTCAGAAGAGCATTTGACTGTACAGGAGGTATTTGGGAGGCAATACTTGTGCGGCCCCATCACTTTCCTTGATGTTCCAAACAAGCCCCTGGTATAGGAAGACTGTATTTCATCTCCTTGCTGGGTTTTTCTCTTCAACTTATTTCTACAAAAGTGCCCAGTTCTTTGTTAAGGTTTTAGGTTAGTAGGAAAGTGTTTTCTCTGTGACATTCTTCCTGTTCCACACTTTAATCATGTGTTTGTTTGTGGCAGGTCTGTGGGGCCTAGTGAACAATGCCGGCATCTCGACCTTCGGAGAGGTGGAATTTGCAAGTTTGGACAACTACAAGAAGGTGGCAGAGGTCAACCTATGGGGCACTGTGAGAGTGACAAAGGCTTTCCTGCCCCTCATTCGCAGAGCTAAAGGTACATGCTGGGCAGAGTGGTAAGATTCAGAGCTTTTGTAGCACAGCAAGGAGATGTAGCTGGAAATCCAGGCTGTACTTGAGGGAATGCCTGTGCAGTCCAAGGAGGGTTTCTGAGGATGCCATGTAAGCATTTGGTAGTACAGGCTATTCTTGGGGCAGGCCAGTCACCTGCACAGCAGATGCTATCTTAAACATACAAGATATCAGAGACCTTTGTGCAGTGTTGGCAGATATCACACAGACAAGATAATCCAGAGTCCACGGAGTGGTCATGTTTGGATAACTGAATCTTCTCCCTTCATGTTATTCCATTCACAGGTGACTTCAGGTAGTGACAGAATAAATAAGAGTCAATAACAGCCATTTCAGGTATCTTACAAGACAATGGTATTATCAAAACTCTTTGTTTTATATTGAAAAAAGATATGTATGAAAAAAGAGCAGATCTCTGAAGAGCTTCTTTATTTAGTACGTGTGGGAATGATGATACAGGTGTGTGTTCTGTGAGGACAAAAGGGGGCTATATTAAGAAGATTGCTCAGATGCCATTCCCAGGCAATTAACCACTAAACAAGCTCCATCTCACTACAAAAAGTATCTCACCATCAGGTCAGCAGTGGTTCTCACAGTCCTCCTAAGTTACACTTAGGTCTGGTATGAGACAGCAGAGCTGCCCACTTGTTTCTCAGCTGAAATTTTGAGCTGCAGAAGGGTGTTGTGCTCCATGGCCGTGAAAATTCTGCCTGTAAAAATAGCTGGTGGAATTTCAAGGGCTTGTTTTTAAGTGTATCTGAAACCATAGTGCACAAGTCTTGCCTTGGATAGAGGCTGAGACACGCACAGAGGAGTGACCACTGCTGTCACTGCCCTGAGGCAGTGCCCGACGGCTGTCACAGGCTGTTGGCAGGAATTAGGACAGTTGCTCTCCACTGCCCCATGGACAGCAGAACATCAAATCTCCTCTTGTTTGTCCCAGGAATGGCCACTGGAGACTTGTGGCTGCCCAGCTGGGTGAGTGGGTTGTGCTGCTCATGCTGCAGGTGCAGAGAAATCTCTACCCATTCCCTGCCATCTAGCTCAGGTCTAAAAGTACACAGGTGTGCTAGGCAGATGAGCTGTTGTGCTTACAGAAAGAACCAGAACACTTGGATGGCATCACACAGAGTTTTGAGCTTTGCAGCTCATGACAGTCCAAGCTGGGAGCTTGAGGCCATCTCTAGCAAGATGCATGAGTGGGGCACACTCCTGAGGAAACACAGCTAGCAGTCTCAGAAGATCACGGTACTTCCCTACTTGGAAATTAGGAGGGAAATGTCTCATATGCTTTGTAAATTCTTTGATGCAGAGGTAGGCATATGCACCATCCCCTGGAGAATAAGGGTTAGCCTTGCTTGAGGCAGGAGAGAAAAGGTTGGTGACGGGTATGTGTATTCAAGATTCACATTTTAGAAATCAGCATCATCCAACTAAGTACCCTTTACTGGGATGTCCTGGCTGCTGCTTCTGCAGCTGATCCGCTCTCCCCGATCATTCCTCTCTAGGCCGTGTGGTGAATATCACAAGCATGTTGGGACGCATGGTGAGCCCATCTCGCTCCTGCTACTGCGTCTCCAAGTTTGGGGTGGCAGCCTTCTCGGACTGCCTGAGGCAGGAGATGTACCGCTGGGGGGTCCGCGTCATCCTCATCGAGCCCAGTAACTTTGTGGCGGCCACCGGCATCCTGACGGCCGCGGCCATCGACAGGCAGGCCGAGGCTCTGTGGAGCGGGGCCACCCACACCGTGCGGGAGGACTACGGCAGCGAGTACTTCGCTCGCCACGTGGCCGGGATGAAGTCCTTCGTCAGCAGTGGCCTCAGAGACATGTCTCTGGTCCTGAACGACATCACCGAAGCGCTCACGTCCCCGCGCCCCAAGAACCGCTACAACCCCATGGAGACCTACTGGTGGGTGAGGCTGCAGGTCATGACCCACCTGCCCACAGCCATTGCCGACTGGCTTTACATCCCCGGAGCCACCCTGTAAACAGGCACTTTTCAGGCATCCCTCCAGGGCTCCTACCCACACACACAGCTTAGGGCTGCCCTCTGCACTCCTTGCTGCCGTGTCTCCCCTGGAGATGCACGTGCTTCCACTTTGAGTTAGGACTTCAAGTCGTACGTTGTGGAATGCTAGAGCAGTATGGGTTTTGGTTCTTTTTTCCCCTCATTCTTGTTGTTTGTATTTCTTGCTGTGCTGTTTAAAGTTGAAAGGTGTTTTCCTTTTAACCATGGAGGAAGCAGAGGAAGGTAAATATAACATGTCAAATATGTGGCCAGTGTAATTAGGTCAGCAGAGTTCCCCCAGTGATAAATTTGGCTTATTAATGGGCTCTTGCTTTTCCTTACAAGGACAAACTGCTAATAGCAGAGCAAAGCTGTTGCTATGAGATGGCTTTAAGGAAGAAACTAAAATGGGAAACAAAAGCAGAGTTTTCCATTTGGTTGAAAATGGGTCAGTAACAGCCTTCCATTGTTTTCCTGATACTGCCAAGAAGCTCTGCTGTGTGTGACTGTCTGCTCTTTCCAGGGAAACAGCAACATGCCTCTAAACAGCCTCATTACCTAGCTGCAAAGAAGGGTTCTTCCCTGCTAGCACTGTGGCCAGGAGGTGCCTGAGCCAACAACTGGGCACAGGATGGGCAGTGAAAAGCCCTTCTGATAATGAGGTCTGAGCCATCTCTCAGCAGCCCCTCTCCACCTGCTGCTGCTGAGCTTTGTGGGACAGGGTTTAAGCAGACGTAGCAAACAATTTTGGCTTCTCTGACTACTACCTTAGGTGCCTGAACTACTCCACTGTGATACAGACATTGTCCAGCCATCCCCCTGCTTCCCTCTGGCTGGTCAGGGAGCTGCTGTTGGCTTTTCCAAATCATTTTTTTCATTTATCCTCTGCATTTGGACAGTGATAGGGCACTGTGCAGCTAGTGTGGCCTGAGTATGAGCTCTGGAAGGATGCATTAAGGGACACACATTACTTATTTTTAATATTGCACAATTAAATCTCCATGTCACACAATCATGTCTTCTGAGAATCTCTTGATAACTGATATGAGCTACTCTTGCCCAGTATCCCAGAGGGTCTCTTCTGTTGGCCATGTGCAGGATTTTGATAATGTTTTCCAGGTGCTGGGGCTGCCTGGCTTCAGGCCCTGTTCTCTGTGTTCCAGTGGTGACCACTGGTGGAGCAGCCAGCGAGCTGCAGATGCTGCTGGACAGGCTGGGACCTGAACCTCTTACTGTAGGGACCAGGTTTTCCTTCCATTGTTTTGCCTTATGTCAGATTAAATGGCTGGGAAAAGAGCTTATTGATTGCTCTTTCTTCATCTGTCTCTGGTAGCTCTGACTTGGAAACTGCCTTAAACTTTTTGTATGCCACTGACTGCAGATTCTTGGAGTCTGCATGCAGCCATGAGTGCTGTGATGCCTTCAGGAGGAAAGCAAGTTTCCCTTGGAGATGCTGTCAAGACATCTTGTCTTACAAGTAACAACTGCTAGCAATACTGCTGTGCAGTTTGTGTCTTCTCCAGATCATCTGCACATGGAGATTTCCTGGGATTCAGGACCCAGAAGGATCCCACTGAACTGCAGCTTAACCAGTAATCACTTCTGCCCCCTGCACTGTGAAATGTGATTAATGTTAAGTAACTCTGATTTGCACAGAGAGAAAAATAAACTGTGAGATTTTTAAAGCATATGGCTCTGACTCCAGTGCTCATTTCTACATTTGTTTTCCTACCTCTTTTGAATCTGAGGTTGGGATTTAATTAGGTTCAGTAATTAGGGAGGTAGTTTAATAAGAACAATTAACGATGTTTCATCAGGTAGTGGGCTGTGGTGGCTCAGTGGGAACTGCCTGGAGCAGAATGGGCAAGCATGGCCCATTTCCTCAGCAGGAGGCAGTTAGAGAGGCCTCTCTGTAAACACAGGCACCGTCAATGTTTGTGTTTTGTGTGGTTTCCCTTGAAGGAGATCGTTTAGAGCAGTGCTGTGCATTATTCATTGCCTCAGCACTCTCTGTGTAACTAATCCAAGGGCTACAGCTGCCTGGTAGTAAGGATTAGCTCTTCTCACAGACAGAACAGAGACTGGCAGGCCAAGAGGTGTCCGAGGCCATGCAAGGACCTCGTGGTTGAGCCAGGGTTAGGATTTCACAGCATGTGAGCCCCAGTCCCCTCCTCTGCCCCCTGAGAAGTGCTCAGGAGAGCTGTTAATGTCTGATCTGGTTTCTGCCTGGGAGGGGAGCTCTGGGTGTCTGGGGATGAGAGAAGGGTACATGTTTCACACCACAGAGTTGCACTAATATGGCATTGAGGGCAGATTTTTGTTCTGCTGGTGAGTAGCAGAGGGAAGAAAACTCAATTCCAATTGACAGTGACCTTCAAAGCCAGAGGACAAGAAACAGAAGTTCAGTGAAATCCCGTGGAAGTTCACACTCATTGCTGCTGTGGTATCCTACAAGGAATTATGCTGCCAAAGCTTGCCATGGCTTTTTTTTTCAAGCACCAGCTGCTGAGGCAGTGGCACTGTCCTACCTTTTTCTGCATGTTTCTCACAATGCTTTGGAAGGCTGTGATGATCCAGCCCCTTAGTGCACCCTTTAGCCTTTGTGAAGTGATCCTGGTTTTCCCTTCAGATTGGCAGGTTCTCTGTGATGGCCCTAGGAACCAAGAGGTGGTCAGTCCTCTGCACGCCATGTTTGCTCTGGTTCACCTTAACACGGCAAGGAACCTACCAGGGTTTCCCAAGAAATCACTGCAAGTTTAGATACTCCAGATCACTCCAGATTCTTTGTGTCTTGACCAAAACTCAAGCTCTAAACCAGTGGCAAGTCTCAGTGTGTGTTGCAGACCTCAAAGCACCTGTGTTCCCTGGTTTACCTACAATATGAAACCTCCACTAGCAGTAATGACAGAGAGTTTATTGTGAATGAAGGGAATAAAGATCATCTCTAAAAGCCAAGAGAACCCAAATGTGTCTCCTGAACAGCAAGAGCTGAGAAGTGGTTCATTTGAGAGAGAGACAAGACGCAGGAATTTCCTATGGAGATCCTTCACTGACAGTCCTGTGTTTACCTCTTCAAGGAGCTACACAGAGGATGGGAATCTAAACTTCTGGGCTTCACAAGTCTTACCACTGTCAAGGGCAGCTGACGTCCTAGGTTTGCTGTTCTGATGTGGCTGAAGATCTCGAGCAGCCGTGGAGCTGGCCAGGAGGCTGCTGTACCAAGTGCCAGCTTGTGCAGTGTTCCTGGGAACTACACCTGACATGCTGATGGGCAAGACCCAGCATTGGGACAAATATGTGGGCAGTGGGATGTGATTGCTCCTAGATAATGTTAACCATCACTGTATTTCTGTGTGCCACTTTCCTGACAGCCCTGTAGGTGCTGTCTGGTTAGAGAGCACTAGTGAAAAACCACAGCATGAGGGTGCCAGAATGTTAGCAAAGTGAGTGCTCTCCTTTGCCTAATGGGCCAAAATTATGGATACTCCTGTTTCTGGACAGATGATGCCTATGAGTGACTTGTGGTGCATTGGCATTGTCTGCTAGGTAGCCTGTTGCTTTAACACTTGGGATGGAGTTGATAAGTGTTAGGGAAAAGTTTAGAATTTGAGAAACACTTCTTGCACATCTGGCTGTGAACTTGTAGCTGAGAAACTGCCCACTGCCAGAAATGTTCTTGGGGAAAAGGAGGCCAGTGATGGCAGTGCTCTCACACACAGCATTGCCTTGAAACCAGGATGGGAGATTATTCAGCACAGCTGTCCTCTGCCTGAAGCCAGCGCCTTACTTCTGCTGCTGGTGGTCTATCCCATGCTCCAGAAAGTCTCCTTGTGGGGTCACTGTGTCTCCCAGGCAGACTGCTTCCCCCAGGGTTTCTCCTCTTCCTTGAGAAAAAAAAAAATCAAATAAACACATCAGCACTATCAGCTGGACAAATGTAAATATGTCAAGTGGAGATTAGGAAGCTGTGCTAAAGCTCTTCACAACAGCCAGAAGAGGTGAGAAAGGCTGCTGAGGTCCTGTCTTGCTCAGTGAGGTGGTGGGTCAGCCCTCTGTCGGTGGCCAGGGCACTGCCTGGGTGTGGGACCTTTGCAGGCTTGAGGTTTCTGCAGGGAGCTCTGCTCAACAGCACCCAGCTCTGCAACAGTGCCACCCAGTGCACCCGCACACGGGAGCCTTGCTCAGCCTTTTGGAAACTTAAAGACCTCAGAAACTCAGGCGGGGTTTGTCTTCCCAGCTTAAAGACAGCCCTAAGCGTGCTGGTGTTGTGTAAATAGCAACAGCAGCACCTGTGCTTCTGGCTGGGGTTTTGAAACACAAGTTTTCAGCTTCTTGTGTAACCACAATGCTGAAAAATGTCTTAGAAACAAACCCAAACCCAACCCAACCAGGTTTCTCAGCCAGCAGCCTGAGCCCTGGGGATTGGAGAGATGCTACAAATAGAGAATTTGTAAGAGAGCCAGCTCCACCTCCAGGGCCTGGCCTAGAGCCAGATACAGTTAATTCATTCTCAGCAGTGCTGGAAGGGCCACGGGGATGTTACTGATACAGCCCTATCATCCTCTCCCATGGTGCTCTTTGAGGCAAGAGCAGACCTGTGTTTTCACCTCAAAACACTGATAAATAACACCTCAGCCCTGACAGCAGCTTATCAGAAGGCACAAAGTAGCCGTGTGTGCAGGTCTCCTGCAGCATCCAGTGCCTTCTCCTGTGGTGTCCTGAAGGGAAGAGCTCTCCAGAGCCCTTGGCAGGATGGCGGCAGCATCATCCCGCTGGTGCCGAAGGCAGCTCTGGGCACAGCGCCTGCTGAGCCAGTGAGCAGTGCACTAATCACAGCACGCTGCAGTGAACGTGCCATTTTCACTGCCTGCAGGGCAGCTTAATTGGGTTCCCTGAGGGTGCTTTGTCTCACAGCACTTTTTACCAACAGAGCAGTGACAGAAGGGGGTCCCTGCCCATCCCCTTGGTGTGGGTGTGCAGTATTGCTTTCCTCTGCCCTTAACAGAGAAGCTGATTGTGTTTTACCCCCATATGTATGACCAGGGAGACATTTTTCTGGTACCTTCTGATGAAGCATGTCATTATCATGTTATCCTTAATGAAGGAACCTCCTCAATCAGACAAATTCAAGCCTGAAGGATCAATATAGAGAAAGAATCTGAAGTTTTCTGGTTTCTTGGAACAATAACTGTATTTTTAAGAGTAAGGGTTTCTAAGAGTCAGTGGTATTTCTATACCATTACCAGCTTTGCACTTTCATTGCCATGACACTGGCCTCAATACCATGAGTTTTATGGGTTTGCTTTGAAGAGCACGTGGATATATTTGGTCTGCCTACCAGTTCCTGGCTCTTGCCTTCCCCTGTGCCTGCCTGTTCCCAGCCTGCAGTGCACAAGGTTTTCTATCCTCCTGAGGATGGCCTGTGGTATAAAAGTTCTTTCTTGTGCAGGACCTAGCAGATGATGTTGAAAAGGGCAGTGGTATTTGCCAGTTGTTTCCAGCTCCAGCATGTTGCTGGAACAGATCTGTTCACCTGAGATCTTCCTTCACTGTGTTTGTCAAGACATGAATAAAAATCAAAACAGGAAAAATGAAAGAATTCTTGCTTTGGTTGTAGAAAGAATGCTCATCAGAGGAACCAGGTAAGAGCTAGTCTGTTTTAATGGTTTAGTGGAAAGACTTCTGCCTGGGACTGAGATGAAGCACTTCTGACCCTGGCACTGCTACAGGTTCGCTAAATGCCCTGAATAAATCACTCTACTTGCACCAAGCTCCCTTACTATCCCAGCTGCCTCTGCCACCACCCTGCCCATGCTGGAAAGCAGAAAACCACTGCAATGCAATGCATGTTGTTTGACTCATTTTGTTTATGCCAGAATAGGTATTATCCCCCTTCCCGTGGGCTGAATTACTTTTTGTGGCAGAATAATACAAGTGGTGCTCCAGTCTTCTGCGTGAAAGCTGCTACAAGTGGCTTTTAAAGTCCTCTGAATCGTTAGAGCTGCAGGGAGGAAGGTGCCAGGGTTGAGGGCAGGCATTAACACCACTGTGCTGCTCTTAATCGGGCACCAAGGTTAACCATCACCCCACAGGCACCTTGCCCAGGGACCTCAAACTGCAATTTGGGGAAAATCTCTGCATGGTCTGTTACTGCACAGCTCCAGAGCCTCCCTGCCAGAGCAATTGTGCTCCCAGGGGTGTGGGTGGTTCCTATGACCTTGTGGGGTCAAGTGCTGTAGCAGTCATTTTCCTGGTGAGAGTTTAACCAGGGTTACTAGGACAATCAGTTAGCAGGCTGTCCTTGTGTCTCCTTCCTGGTTTCTGCCTGCTCAGAGGTGTTGAGGCATTCAGAGCACGGCCAAGCACCTTCCCTTTCCAGCTCTAATGAGAGGCAACCATTGCTCCAGGAAGCATGACTAAGGAGGGAGCAGGTGAGAGAGGGAATGCACCTTGGTAAAGCCCCATGGCTCCATCACTCACTGCAGGGAGGGATGTGTCAGTCCCTGTGTCCCGCTGGAGACATCCAGTGGGTGTCTGGAGTATGGCTGTACAGCTTCCATCCCTGCAGAAAGCTTGTGCAGGTATTTAGCCTGGCAGCCCTCCAAAGAAGAAATGAGGATCAAGTACTCCAATACAGCTGAGGTGCACTTTGATAATGAGGAAGTGCCTGCAAAAAACCTGCCTGGGGACTCAGAAAAGGCTTCAAGGTAGCAGTGGCCATCTTTAAAGGGGGTGAAATGGTGTGGTGGCTTGGCTGCTGGCACGAGGTGGCTTTGAAGAGGAGCAGGACACAGTCCTCCAGTGGGTGCAGTGGTCTGGCCATCCCAACAAGGGACTCCAGCACTGAGTTTTCTCAGGGCCAGCACTGGTGTGGGAATGGAGCCAGTGCTGTTACTGGGAGCTGCTGTCACACCATGTGCAGACACAGGAAACACTTCTCTCCCCATCTTTCCCATATACTCTTGGCCCACACACCAAGTCCCAACCTCATCCCCTCCCTGCACATGTTTTTTTTTTGCTGTACACCTTTATCAACAAGCAAGTCCCTAAGATTCTGGAGCCCAAGAGCAGACCTAGATCTTCTTTTTGCACCACTGCCACTTTCACAGCCCTGAACCACACATGAGCTGCCTGGTTCCCTGAGGCATTGGGGACACTTGTATGGGGTGGCTGCTCCCTTCCTGCAGCACTACCAGGCGCAGGAAGCCCCTGTGGGCAGGGAAGGCACTTGGCCCAGCCAGCCCAGCTCCTGCTTCAGGCAGCTTTCCCTCCTGCAGGCACAAGTCAGGAGCTGCCTTCCAGCTCTGTCTGTGCATCGGCACTTACAGAATCTAAAGCAGTCCCAGGTTGATCTATTGCATCCCAAGGAAGTTCCTACACTCCTGTACATCTGTCCTGGTGTAAGAAGCTTTAGTTCTAGTCCATGGGTAACAACAATTTCTCAAGAATAATTATGTCAGGGAATGCAAGGTATGAGATGTGGATAATGCATGCATGTCCTCACGCCAGGTCTCTTTACACTGAAACACATGCCTGACTAGTATTCCTGGGGTGCAGCACAGATAGAAGCATTTTTAATGCTGTCTAAACTAACCATTCCTAAAATGTCCCAACTGGTTTGAATGAAACTCACCGTGAATGGTATCTCTGTGCCGTTTCATACTGTAACCATGTATTGCACCAAAGTCAGAGCACTGACCACTGAATTTATGTTATTTATTTTCTGTACAATATAAATTCCTGTCTAGCAAACACTTAGGCCTGTGTTTCAATGCAAGCTGTGTGTGCTCAGGCTCAGGAGCCTCAATGCAGCTATTCACAGGCAAAGCCAAACACATATGCCAGTGTCTTTGTGCTCTCAGCCTGTGTGGAGGGATGAGACTTGCTCTTTCAGAAAGGGTATTCTTAAAATTCTCCTCTGCCCTGTGCTGTGAGATTGGGGGACTCAAGAGATATGGGATGGAAACACTGTGTTGGCTGGTTGAGAAGTCCTCCAGGGCCAAACTGCTGCCCCTGGGTCTTCCTGGTGCCTATATAAAACATGTATAAAGCAGCCTTGAGGCCTATGAGTGAGGGATATCAGAGAGTCTGAGGCCACCCCTGAACTCCCTGCGTGATTCCTTGGGCTCTGGGTAGCTGATGCAAGTTGCTGACTTGAAGCAGTCTCCAAAGTGCTCTGGCAGCAGGAGAGCCCACATCCCTGCCAAAGGGCTTCCTGCTTGGCTGGCAGGATGTAATCTGCAGCAGATTTCTTAATTGCATTTCTTAATGTAATAGAGGTTGTTCTCTCTTTCTGTGAGCAGAGCTGCGATTACCCACTCACTATAAATCTGTGTCATGAGGAAGATGTAGGTTGTATATAGGTCATAGAAAATATAATTGTGTAACTGCATTAATGCATGCCTGAGATAAGGGCTGAAATATGGCTTAGCTGCAGAAAATAGGGCTGTGGGCTTTAAATAGCCTTACTTGGGCATCTCTTGGACAGAGCTGGTGATGCTGTGAACAGATCACTGTGCTTCCTCCATGAGAACAGAAAATCCCTTTGCAGAAAAAGCTCTCTAAATATGCTTAATGACATTTTTTAGATCATTTACAGTGTTTTTCAATAGGCTAAATATTACTGGTTGAGAAAAATGCATAATGAATCCACTGGGGAATGTGGGAGCTCTCCTCTGAGAAGGGGATGCAGAGCAGGGCAGCTGGGGTGTTCTTCATGCTGGGCTCAGTGGGGCACAGAGGATGGAGCAGCAGCCTGTGCTGAGCTGAGTCACACAGCCAGGGCCCTGCAGTGCTCATAATGCTCAAATCTGAGCGGGCATTCCCAGACAGGGCCCACAGGAGTCTGGTAAATGCCCATGGGATCTGCTCCTACATCCACTGGAGAAGCCCCACTCTGCCCCCTCAGGCTGTGCACTCCTCGCTCCTCTCTGTGAGGACGAGCCCAGCCAAATGCCTGCTCTGCCTGCACCCAGGGTCTGCTGCGAGAACCCAGCAGCAAATGCATCAATTTTTTTTTATCCTTATTTAGCAGCAAAAGACAGCCTTTCATGTGGGGCACTGGAATGTAGCAAAACCCCAGGATTATGGGCACTGCTTAAACTCCTGTTTTTGTGGTGAGCACATCCACAGGGGTGAGATGGTGCCAGGCCAAAGCCTCGTCACTGGTCCAGATCTGCAATGTATTTCTGTATCCAGAGACCTTGTTTTCCTTCTCTCTGTTTTGTTTTTTCTACTTTCTGAAGAGTAAATATTTCTCTGGCTTCTCTCTCTGCAGGGATTCAGATCTTGGCAGCAATGCCAGTTAGGTTGAGGAGCCTTCCTCAGCACAGCCAGAAACACTGCTGGTCCTGCGTGATAGGGGTTGTCCCTTAAATAATAATACCCTTTCTAGTTTTCTAACTTCCTAAATTCTCTCTCTTTGGTTTGTTGTGTTTTGAATATATAATTGGATAACTTCCAAGGCGGAGAGCTACTCACTAATTGTATATAAATGAATCACAACATCTTTTGTGCACTTGCATTGGATCAAGTTCCCATATCCCAGAGGCCAGTTCATGCATCCAGAGTCTGTTTACTTCCTTTGCTGTGTAAGTGTAATTAAAAATTTTACACCATTTTGCATAAACAGATTTCAAAGCACTTTTTGCCACTCCTACAGAGCAAAATTCCCACCTGCTTTTCTCTTCCCTGTCTCGTCTCCTACTTGTTCATTTTTGTTTCTATATACATGTTACAACTCGCTGGTCAACACAAAGCCCCACATTTCCTGGAGAGGAGGAAGACAAACAAACGGAAGGCACCACCTGAGTTTGGAAGAGCTGTCCATGCAAACAGTGTTGTCTCCATGGTGTGACTCTCAGCACTCCCAGGTTATCCTGCTTCTCAGGCTGCTGGTGGCTTCTCTGCAGCTGCTGAAACCCCAGCTGGAGACCCAGTGCGGTACGACAGCCTTCCCCTGGGGAGCCGGTTCCCCCCCAGGCCTGGCTGCTGCTCTCTTTCATAGGTGCCAAGAGCTGATATCTGAGGGGTGCAACAAGACAATCTCACTCCTGTACTAAGCCAGGTCGGCTAGAGATAGAATGTCACAGGTGGAGTGGCACTGCCCAGTGCTAGCCCTCTGCTGGCTGAACTTTAGCTGCACTTCTAACTTATTCTAACAGGAAGGTCGTCTTTGCTGTCAGCACTCAGTGCTGTTGGACCCTCTCACAGGAGCCAGATGAGCTTTGTCTCTGAAATGGACAACTGCCATTGTGAGAATATCCCAGGCAATGCAGTCTGTACGTGCTGCCCTCCCGTCCCTGGACGCGCTGTGTGTCTCATGCCGCCTCACCCCGTGTACGCTTCGCACCCACTCCTGCCCTGCAGGCAGCGCTGCCGCATCCTCCTGCAGCTCCTGTGGGACCCCACTGTCCATGTGCACAAGCCCTGCAGCCTGCCCTGCAGCTGCCTCATCACCCTGAAACGTGGGGGAGGTTTTATTCCTGCATGAAGCATTCCGGAGCGTGTCTGCTGCACCACCACGCCCACCACCCCCCCTTTTGCCCTGGTTTCTCCACAGCTTAGCTCCTTCCTGTCCTCCCTCCCCTGCTCCAGCTTCCTGCCCTTTGATGTGTGGCCCCTCCTCTGCTCCAGGGTACAAACTGCTTACCAGGTGGAGATGACTGCTCCCACCCCGCAATTAGGTGCAATTATAAGGTTATGCTTTTCCCTGAACCCTTGCTCTGGAGTGGCTTCGAGCAGACTCCTCTGTGGGCTAATGATAGGTGGGACATGGGGCAGGCTCTGGTCTGTGCAGGCGAGTGGTGCTGCAGGTGGAATGACAGGAGAGTCCTGGGGTGGCCACTGAACATGTCCTGGCCAGCTGGCCCCAAGCAGGGACTCAGCTGCAGCACCCCAAACCTGCTCCACTCCAAGAGATGAGCTGCAGATACCTGGGTGCTTCCTTCTGTGGTCAGGCAGAGGCCAGAAATGTGCCCCTGGGGAGGGCACAGCCAGTGCTTGTGTGGAGACATCTCAGCAGTGGCAGCGAGCTCGGCTGTCAGCTCTCATCATCTGTGCTTCAAGCTGTGCCGTGCCTTGGCACCCGTGGGTGCTCCTTGGCTGGCAGTGTCCAGTGGAGAAATAGGGCTCCACTGCAACTTCTGCACTTCTGAGGGTGCTGCCTTTGGCTGGACATGGCATTTCCTGCAAAGGTGGGTTTTATTCCAGTGTTGTTGGTGCTGGCTGCACGGGGGGTAATGGCTATAGCCAAGCCCACCCCACCTAGCATCTCCACTCTCAGTGGGGCTCAAGGAGTGTCAGCTCCTGCTGGCTCCTGACTTCTCAGCATCCTGGCCACAGCCCACCCCTGCACACTCCTGCAGCAGGAGTTCCATGGAGCATGGCTGGGTGAACACCTTGATGCTCTGGTGTGACTGGCTGCAGCGTGCCAGGAGCCAAAATGGCAGTGGCCAGCCAGAAATGTCCCTGGCAGGGCTGGCACTGCAGGGCAGCCCTTGGGTACTGGGCAGCACCTATAGGCCAGGGCATGCAGGAGCCACTCCTGCTGCAGCAGTGTAAAAGGCTTCCTCAGAACCATTCCACCCAAGGGCACATTGCTGCCACCACAGCCAAGGAATCCTTGCTCCATCCCATGAGAATGCTCCGTGTGCAGATGTGGATAAGCACACGGTCACACCTCCATATGCAGATGTTCCACTGTGGCCAAGCTGGCCCTTTTGCAGGACTTTCTCCTCTGATTACTCTGCAGGATGTGGGCAGCTGAGCTCAGGATTGAAACTGCTGCTGGTGTGCAGCGCATAGGGAATCCCACCAGTGCAGGGCAGCACTTGCACCATTCAGGTCGGGGTCTGTCCAGGGATTTCTTGACTTCTAACCTGTTTGTATTGCAAGAGGTGCAAGTGAGGTTGCAGAAAGTCTGACAGGACATTTCTGACTTTGACATGGGCAGCCAAAGCAACCCCATCAGGGACACGGGTGGCTGCCAAAGCACTAACGAGCTGTGTGGAGGCAGGGAGAGCCCTGCATGCTCCTCTGCCCTGTGCCAAACACTGTGGCAGACCACGGACAGTGTGCTCCCCATGGCCATGCACCCCCAGCTGGGGCTGCTGGCTCTGAGTTGGATGAGCCAGGCACAGTCTGGTGGTTGTTGAGGTCCTGGGATACACCTTGGCTGTGCTGTGTTTCAGGGCACAGCTCGGCTGCACGGCCCCAGAAAGGGACAGGGCTGAGCCATCTGTGGCTCTTGGGGTGGCATTTGGGCAGTCAGGAGCTCATGTGTGTGTGTATGTGCATGTGTGAGTGAGTAAGGCATGCAGGGCAGCATGTCAAAACACACCTAGAGAGAAAGTCTTAACAGAGATTAGATTAAAATGTAATTAAACACAGAGAGCTTCCTGTCAATTACTCAACTCTGCTTGTATAACTCTTGCGACCGGCTGCCTTCACAGATGGCTGTTCTGCTGTCAAAGCCATTTGCTGGGCACCTGTTGGAAAAAGTGCCTGGTCAGCATGGAATTAATTGCACCAGCATCTTTCCTTGTAACAAGATTTAAAAGTCTAGAACAGAACTGCTGAGAGGTCTTACAGCTCCTCAGACAAACCTGTGATGTGTCCCGCTGCTTCATGCTCCTCATGTAGTCACAGCAAGTGACTATGATGGGACAAGGACACTGCAGTGGCCTGGAGGATCTCCAGGGCTCGCGTAGGAGGCAGAGGCTGCATGTCCCCCCTTGGAGCATGGCCACGGCTGCTGCTGGACCAGAGGGCACAGGATGGGAGCTGCTGTCCCCAGCCCCTCTCAAAGGCTGTGACATTTCTGTCCCTCCCCTACCACTTGCACCCAGGCCTGAGGCTTTAGTGAGCGGCTGCAAGGCAGAGAGCTCTGCAGCTGCAGGGCGGGATCCAGACACGTGGGGTGCCTTTGTTTGCCTGGGTGAGCAGCCAAGTTGCAGCCCATCTCCAGCTTCGTACCAGCTGCAGATCTAAGGCAGCTGACTGGCCTGCCAAAAAACCCAAACACGTCGAGGACCAGGGAGTGGCTTGTGCCAGAGCTGAATACTGATGATCCCAGCACACTTATAAAGGGAAGCAGAGAGCTCACCACAGAGCTGTTCCCTGCCGCCCTGGTCCTCTGCGGAGCATCACTGCGCCTCATCCACCCAGGTATGTCTGACTGGGAGATTCAAAATGGGAACTGCCTGTGTCTGCAGCAGGGCCTGTGCCTGCAGCTGGAGACAGGCTGGGCTTTCCTTCCAAACTTGGGGAAAATGTTACTGCAGTTCCTGTGGAGGAGTTTCCAGCCAGGGAAGCAGAGCAGCCCAGTGCTGCAGGGTCTGTCCATGCAAACCTGCCCCAAGCAGAGCCTAAAGCATGTGGGCAACATCCTGGCTCCAGTGACTGGGTGTGAGCAGCACAGCTCCTGCTTCTGCTCTGCAGGAAAACCTGTCCTTTCCCTCCTCACTCCATGCTTTTGGGGGTCAGTTCATGTATTTGGTGCTGATTTGAATCTCTACCAGCTTCCCCACCTTGGAGTGTTGTGTGTATCCTGGGACACAAAGACCCCACCAGAGGCAGCTGCGCTGTCTCTCCCACCCTGTGGCAGTGTAAGGCAGCCCTGGCATGCCTGGGGATGTCCCTCCTGCATGCAGGTGTACACTGCAGGTGTACAGTGCTCACATCCATGTCCCAGGGCCCCAGCTCTCTGATGCCTCTGGAATATGTTCCTTGTACTCCACCATTTTAAAGCAAAAGTTCTGCCCTTCCCCTCGCCTCAGCTTTGGACAAACAGTGATGCTCCTGTGGGTCCTTGGACATTTCTCACCCCTGCATTTTGCCAGGTGTCAGATGTGGGTGTCGAGTACAAGTGTTCTCACCAGGCATTGCCTGGCTTTTTGTGGAGCTGCTGGGCACAGCCTGAGCACAGGCAGGGATTAAGGCTGCTTTGGTCTTGGGACTTCTTTGGCACTCTTCTAATGATTCTTTCCTCCTTGCTGTGACCCTGAGGTGCCCTGCTGCATGTCCTATCCCTCGTGCTGCATTTCACACAAAGCTCTGCCCCAGGGAGGGCCCAGTTCAGTTGTTTTCCTTCTGTCCAGGTCCGTTTCCTGCCTGCATCCCAGTGCAGCCATGCTGGGCACGGCAGCGCGGCTCTCGGTCCTGCTCAGCCTCTTCAGCATCGGGAAAGGCCAGATGTTTCATATGGGACCATGCCCAGATCCATCAGTCCAAGAAGAATTCGATATCAACAAGGTGGGAAAAGTTTTCTAAAAATCTCATAGGGTGTAGCAAGTTAAGCTAAGGGGGGCATGGGACTGTCAGCAAACTGCCTGGGTGCAGGGGGTGGTGGCAGGTCTGGTCACACCTTGTGCCACAGCTGCCAGTGTGGGTCTGCAGCTCTGCTCAACCCCAACCACTGAGAGGCAAAAGCTATGCTGGCAAAGGAGCTAGGCTGCTCTGCCTCAGCTCACTCATGTTAAAAACATCTCTAAACTTTCTTCTGTCAGTATTTAGGGAAATGGTACGAGATAGAGAAGCTGCCCACAACTTTTGAGAAAGGAAGCTGCATCCAGGCAAATTACTCATTGAAGGAGAACGGGAAGTTCAAGGTGATCAACAAGGAGATGCTGTAAGTGTTTGTGTTTGGGCCATGTCCTCACTGTGGCAGTGGCACTCCTGTCACCTCTCTTGCTGTCCTGGGTGTTCATTTTTCTCTAAATGCCTGGATCTCCCCCCGACTGGCCTGTCAGCCCCAGAGATGGCTGAGAAGCTGGATGCCCTGGGTCCTGTTCTGGGGTGGGTCATGGGGCTGGTTATGGGATGGCAGCTACCACCTTGTGCCCCTGCATGCTCAGAAGTGCCTGTACCCTGTGCTCCTCTCTGCTCCACAGATAGGAGGAAAAGGAAAAGGTGCAGAGAAGGTGAAGCACATGAGTAACTTTTATTTAAATATTTGTCAGCCTATTTCTGGAGAATTTACCTTGCACGTGTAGTAACTGCTATGCAAGGGGATCAGAAATCATTGCCAGTTTAAATCAGTGGTGAAGTGAATGCTTTTCCCTTTATTAGGGAATTAGGATAGTTTGCAATTATCCTGAGTCCTCCTGGATTTTTACATGGAAGGATGCAGGTGTTAGTTCATCTGTTTCCATCACCAGCCTGTTGTGGGCTGCTGCTGTGAGGGGCTGAATGGATGAGAGGGAGCGAGCAGCGAATGCAGTGCTGTCCCCTGTGCTCCTGGCATGGCATGGGGACTTTGTTCTGGCTCACAATAACAACAGCACAGGAACACATCCCTTGTGTCCGGAGCAGAGCAGCATCCCCGCTGTTCCCTGAGTGCCCAGCACTGTCTCAGCAGCTCCACTGCTCAGGCTGTGCCTGGCAAACAGCTGGACATTCATTTGCGCCTGCATTAATCTGTGTGAGGTTAATTCAATCGTTGCTGTCACTACTGCAGCAGCTCAGGACCCTGAAATATTAGGGATATTTTGGGTCAGGTGTGCACTGTGCATGGCTCCAGCATCAGCCCCTTGACCTCTTCTGCTGGCAGCATTCTCTTCTGCCTCCTTGGCTGTTCCTGTTCTACAGGGAAGCGTGAAACTTTCCTGCCTGATAGGCAGCATCCAGGTCTTGAGGCATCCGTGCAAAAGTGCTATTATAAGATGGGCAGCTCAAGTCTTAGGGCTCGCTGCCAGCAGGGCAGTGCTCTGAACAAGCAGCCAAAGAAACCCTGGCTCACCATGCAGGTACAAGTAATTTACGTGCAGAGGAATGTGCAGTGACCTGGAAAAAGCACAGGTGATTAAACAGAAGTGAACATGTGCCTTCCACAACTACCAGGAGCTGAGCTGCTCCCTGGCACATCCAAGATCATGGATGGGATCCTTCAATCCTCCCATCCTGGGCTCCTGCCACCCAGTGCAGAGTGGTCTTGGTCTCCTTCTCTGTCATTGTCACCCTGGAACCAAAGGACATCCTGCTGGCAGGGATACTTGGAGAGAGGCAGCCTGGGATGCTGGGGCAGTTTAACCTGAGGGAATATCTACCCAGTTGCACCTGGCCCAGACCTGTTGTGCCCTGAGAGCTGCTGAAAACATCCTCAGGGATGCTGGGGTTTACTAGTACCTATTTCAGCCACCTCTTGACAGGTAGTTGTGTCAGGAGGGATGATAGAGTAGAAGTGAAAAATAAAATGATCTCCCACTTTCCTGACTTTATCTCTCACCTTTGTCATTCTCCCCTTAGTGCCAATGGCAAAATCAATGAGGCTGAAGGAGAAATGATGCACATGGATGTCAAGCAGCCGGCCAAGCTGGGCGTCCGCTTTAACTGGTGTAAGTGTGTGGTGGGAAGGCTCCCCCGGCCCATGGCCTCAGCAGTGCTGTGTCTGAGCATTGTGCCATGGCACCACGGGTCAGAAACTGCAAAGCAAGGGGTGGAGCTCCCCAGGGGACTTCAGCACAACAGAAAAGAGCTAAAATAGATGTTGTGACCAGCAAGCGGTGGTTTGGTGACGCTGATATGCCATTTACAGCAACAGCCCGTCAGTGGTGGAGAACTCTTCACCAGCTGATCTGACAGAAAGAAAGATCAGCAGCCTTGGTGTCCCTCCAGGTTATTTCACAAATGGGGACAGGGAGGTGGGGAGGTGGGGGAGGCAGCCCCACAGTGCTGCAAGAGCCAAGAATAAGCTTGTTTCTCTGCACACTGCAATACAGCTACTTGCCCACGCTGCCTCTACGTACAAGAGGCTTTTAATAACCATTAATAATATGGTTTTGTTTGCTTGTTCCTTCCCATGTCACTGTAACACTCAACAGGGGCCTGCTGAGGTGCTGTGCCACATTGCACAGTGCTTTCCTCTGTCTGCAGCAACACTGGAAAGTGAGCTGCAGTGTCCCCTTGGATCACTTTTTATTCTGCTCCCTTACACCTTTTCTTTGGCAGTTTCATAGTTCTCTTTCTCAGAGGGGTTATTTGGAGAAGTGGCTGGAGGAGGGGTAGTTGCAAAGGAAGTACAATGACTGTTCCATGAGCACAGCCAGACTGAATTCTGTGCTGCTCTGGGATCACTGGCAGCCATTTCAGCTGCAGCATGTGCAGCCCCAACCACATTCACCAGCTGCAAGCCCCAGAGAACAGCTCTGGGCTCAGCTGGCGCCCTGAGGCAGGGTTCCCTATGGCAGTGGGTGGTGGTTTGTGCTCCTCTTATCACCAGTGTCAGCTCCAGCACTACAGTTCCTTCCCAGCAGCCAGCACCCTCATACTGGTGAGGCTGGGCTGGCTTTCATCAGCCCAGCAGAGCTGTTCAGGTCATAGCGTTAACTTTCCAGAAAGACCTTCATAGTCAGGGCTTTGTGTCTTTCTCAAGTTCCTCTGGGCAGAACAAGGAGTCCTGGTAGGCTTTCATAAATTATAGCTCCCTGTACTGACCACAAGTATGCAGGAACAGTCCCAGGAACTGTGGCTGTGGTGCTGCAGAGCTGTCCAGAGCTGCTTACACACAGCAGTCATGGTGCCCTCCTCTCTCCTAGTCATGCCTGCTGCTCCTTACTGGGTCATCTCCACCGACTATGAAAATTACTCCCTGGTTTACTCCTGCACTAACATCCTCTGGCTCTTCCACATGGACTATGCCTGGATTCTGTCAAGAGCTCCTGACATGCACCCAGAAACCGTGGAGCACCTGAAGGGTGTTCTCCAGTCCTACAAGATCGACACCGATAAAATGATGCCCACTGATCAAGCCAACTGCCCTGCTGAGATGTAACTCCTGGCATGCAGTGACACACCATCAGTCCACAGATAAACTTTGTTGCTTGCTTTATTATCCATTAGAACTTCTCTGTGTACCTGAGAAATTTAATAACAGCAGTTTCCCCTTTGCTAACAGTAGTTTGCCAAGCTAGAGTTACTCCTTGCTGTCATTCCCCATATTGCTCTTCCCCCTCTTTTTGTCTTGCTCTGACTTTGCAGCATAACTGACTGAGTCAGTGCTAATGGGTGAAAGAGAGAAATCCTGAAGTGTAGACCTGAAACTCTGCTGTTGCTGCGATTCCTACAATACATGGATGGGAAAGGATATGAGTTAGGATGTGCAAGTATTAGTCCTGGGGAAAAATCATTAATCGCAGCCCCATGTATGTTTCCAAATCTTCTCTTGATGGTTCTGGGCCTGCCAGGAATCTACAGTGTCGGAGTCACACTGCGGGCACTGCCTTATCAGCAGCAACATCCAGACGTGGTGGGTCAGTCCTGCATCCTGGGAACTGAGGCTGAGGGTCTGGAAAGTTTTCCAGTGCAGGGCTGTAGGCATGTGTTGCTGCTAAGTCAGCAGACCTTCTCAGTAAAAATCAGACCTTGCCCTATTTTAAATCTAAAAATGTCCAGAGATTCAGCATCATTCCATCCCTAATGGTCCTTCTCCTGCCCCTAATGAGACAGGTCCTGCCCTCCCAAGGGGCCAGCTCTGACTATACTTGTAAGCAGACACAAAGAGATGGGGCTGCTCCCTTGTTCTCCCTTCCAGAGGCTTTTCCCTGAACAGCAGGGGACAGCAGGTTCTGCCTGACATCCTGCCCACTGCTGCAAGAGTGCCGAGTGCCCGCTGGCACCGCATCTGCCCTGGCAGGGGTTCAGCAGGCACCGCGACAACTCCGCTTGAATAGCATTCCTGCAACTCATTAAAAATGAAATTAAAATACCTGCTTCGGGCCTTTTGTACCTTCCCAGCTGCACAGCCTTTGCCAGCAGGCTGGGGGCCTCAGTGTGGGGGGCCTGCCCCTCCTCTGAGGCCACAGCACCGCCACAGCAGGGTTGCAATGAGCACAACAACCACGGCTGAAGGGAAATGGTTTGTCCCAGGAGCCTGGAGCGCTTTCCAGCTCTCTGGGGTTGGATGTATGGGCACCCTCCATCATCTGAGCCCTGTCAGCAAATTTGTTGTGGCTTTGGCTGACATCTCCTGCTGCTTTTATTGAAGTGGAGAAATAATGACACGGATGTAGAATGCTGTAAATCTGCCGGAAACATTCTACACTTATTTTGGTGTGACCCTGGTGGTATGGGTGTGCCATAGAGCACCTTCTTGCCCTAGAAGAGCTACAGGAGCTGAGCAGGGAGCCAGTATGTCACTAATCTTTACCAGTCAGAAGAGGCCAGGATGGGAGGGACCAGAAACAACTGCCATGTTTAAGTCATTATCCCTTTAAACTTTCAAATCCTAATGCCACAGTTCCTCCACAGAATAAAGCACTCCACCCGATTTTTCAGGCTATAAGGATGATGGACATGACAGGATACAAACAACTGCATGGTTGCTCCCAAGTGTGTCAGATTCTGGGTGTAATCATTTCACCACTGCTTCATCGGGTTCCTGCTTTCCTTCTCACATGGATGGTGCTGCTGTAGCCCTCATTCTGTGTGATGCAAGCCCATGGCACGGTGGCTGTGCAGGCACTGAGTCCTAGGGCTGGGATCCTGCAGCCCCATGAGCTGGGCAGGCTGGGCAGGCACTGCTCCTGGATCTGGCTAGCAGCTGGGATCTCCAGGTGCAGCTGAGAAATGGGAATGTTTCACTCAGAGACAAAACTCTGCGATGCCTGGGCCCTCTGAAGACCACACTGGTTCCTTCGTTGTGCCACAGCGACTGTGACAAACCTGGGCTGCTCTGGCAAACACTTTGTGCTGGGGACAGCTCTGCATGGTGACACAGAGAGCTTGGGGACACCACAGCACAGGTGCAGCTTGTCCTGCCACGTGCCAGCAGATGTTCCCAGCACACTGGCACACATGTGGGACACCCTGCACATGCAAAACCCTGGAATGTGTGTGGGAGTGCCAAGCAGGCACAAGCCCCACACCATCCCAAGAGCTCTGTGGATGTGCAGACACCCCCAGGGCAGCACACACCTTCTGTGTGCAGGCCCTGTGTGGGCACCAGCCCTGTGCACACACCAGACCTCTGTGTCCATGTGTCCTCGTCAAAGTATGTGTGGATCTGATGGGGAGATGCCAAGAAGATGGAGCCAGGCTCTTCTCAGTGGTGCCAACCACTAGGATGAGAGGCAATAGGCAAAAACTGATGCACAGGAAATTTCATCTGAATATGAGGAAGAACTTCTTTACTATGTGGGTGATGCACCACTGGAACAAATTGCCCAGAGAGGTTGTAAAGTTTCTGTCACTGGACATATTCCAGAACAATCTGGACACACTCCTTTGCAGTGTGACCCCTCCCAACCTGACCTATTCAGTGACTCTGTGTCCGTGTGCCTGTGTGTCCCTGTGTGCCTGTGTCTGTGTGTCGTGTATCTCTGTGCCTGTGTCCCCCTGTGTCACTGTGTTCCCGTGTCCGTGTCCCTGCTGTGCCCGTGTGTCCGTGCATCCATGTCCATGTCTGTGTCCCTGGTGTGTCCGTGTGTCCATGTCCCTGTACATATACCCGCCATGTCCATGCGTCCATCTCTCTGTGTGTCCATCTATCCCTCTGTCCGTGTGTCCGTGTGTCCATGTGTCCCTATGTCCGTGTGTCCATCTATCCCTGTGTCCGTGTCCGTGTGTCCATCTATCCCTGTGTCCGTGTCCGTGTGTCCATGTGTCCCTGTATCCGTGTGTCCATGTGTCCCTGTGTCCGTATGTCCCTGTGTCCATGTGTCCCTGTGTCCGTGTGTCCCTCTGTCCGTGTGTCCGTGTGTCCGTGTGTCCGTGTGTCCGTGTGTCCATGTGTCCCTATGTCCGTGTGTCCATCTATCCCTGTATCCGTGTCCCCGTGCCCGCGCTCCCCGCGCTCGCAGAGCGCCCCCTGGCGGTCGCGCATGCGCACTGCAGCAGGCGCAGTCGGTCCGCCGGCCGCCAGGGGGCGCGGGCGCGCCGGGCTGAGGGGCCGGCGCGGGGCGGGGCGGGCCCGGCCGGGGCGGCGGCGGCGGCGGCGGAACCGGGCGAGTGGCGCGGCCATGGAGGCGCCCTCGGGACCGGACGCCTCGGCGGCGGGGCGGGGGCCCATCAAGGGCATCCTGAAGAAGAGCGGCAGTAAGGCGTCGTCGGGAGCGGCCGTGGGGCCGCGACAGAGCAGCCAGGCCTGCGATGAGGACGAGCACGGGTGAGGCCCCGGTGGCGGTGGGCGGCGGCCGGTCCCCGCAGGGCCTCCCTCCGGCCGTGCCGCTCCTTCGAGGGGCCCGCGGAGCGGGATCAGCCGGGCGGCGTCCCCAGCCGGGGCTGCCGCCGCGTCCCGTGGCCGGGGGGATGCTGCGCAGGCGGGCGGGGGTCCGTGCCGTGCCCCCCGTGCGGCGGCGGGCCCGGAGCCGGGCTCCGCTCGGCGGTGCGGGTCCAGCGGCGGGAGCTCCTGCCAAGCTCCGCTGGGAGCGGCGGGATCCCCGCTGTGCGCCCGGAGGGAGGCGGGCAGCGCTGCCCCTGTGAGGCCGGCGGGAGCTGTCGCCGTGGCTGCTGCGAGGAGTGGCTGTCACCTGCTAAGTGTGGCAGCTCACAAAGGGTTTTACCGATGCCACGAGGATAGTTCACGGTTTGGGAAATGCGCTTGATTTATTCTCAGCCTTCTCATAGCCATCTCATTTCCTGTAATCAGAAGCATGTCCCTGGAGAGGGGACCTCTCCTGGGGCTGAAACATCACCAGGATGTATTCTCGGTTGGGCAGCATCCATCCCTAAAAATCTCACACTTGAGAACATGCACAGCCCTGTTTGTGATTTGAATGACACGAAAATCTTGGTTTAATTGTAACATGCCGAGTTAGTCTAGATGTGCCAGAAGTGGTCTTTAGCTGGCCAGCACCTGTCCTTGATGGGTAAGAATCCTACACTTTTCCTCAAGCACACGGCATGTGCTGCCTGCCGTTGCTCTGATTCTCCATCAAGTTGATGAGCAAGGTTTGACCTGAACTCGGTGTTTACAAGTTTGCTTTGGACAGTTTTCTCTTTCTGGCACCTTATTCAGTATCGCAAGGAGAGAAATAACGATTAAAAAACACACACACGCTGGTGTGTTTTTTGTGTTATTATGGTACTATTCCTTTCAGCTTTACCTAGTTAAGTAATGAATATAGTCTAAAGTCAGCAAGGTAAGACAGAAGAGCTTTTGGGTTGCAGTGTTGCTTGTGTTAGCTGCTCCTGTTTTCCAGAGAAAAATTTCAACTGAATGAATGAGATGATGTTTTTGAGACAGGTGAGTGTAAGTAGCAGTATGTTACACAAATGTGATTTTTTTCTTTTCTTTAGTTTTAATATTTTGTAACTTGATGTGTTTAGTACCACGCCAGACATAAATGACAACTGGCTGTTAGTAGCCTGCGTTTAATTTTCTGCAGCTTCTTTTGTACCTTTTGTATCTTGAAAAATGAATAGAAATTGGAGTATGAGCTTTTGAGTGTATGGCATATTGGCTATTGCACACAGTAATTTCTTGGGAAGCAGTTATTGGGCTAGAGACCAGCTTCTGTTTCCTGTTTACCAACATGAGCCAATAAAGTCAGATTAATTCTGAAATTGCCTTGCAAGTTGAAAGATAATGGCTAAACCTGGCATGCTGCATTAGAAAATTTCCTGGAAAGATCAGCACAGGATATATAAAGCTGGTTTCTGTGCAGGTATTATTTTTGGTTGGCAATGTATCAATATATCAGTGTTATTTCTGATTTCAGGAAAACAAAACCAAAAATTTTGTTTTTAGAAGAATGACAAGTAGTACAGTTGTGATTTTCCTTTGAAATTAAAGATCAATTAATAAGTTCAGGTATCTGTTTTCTTGGTTCTTCTGCTTACTTTTAATATTGAAATTCAGGTCTGAAGATCTTTAAAAAGATCTGTAGATGAAAGAGCTCATTGTGTCAGCTGTCATCTTTTAAAGCACAATGTTCAGTAGAGCTCTCATGTCCTTGCATCATTACTGACCTTGTGCTGCTGTTAGTGATGGTAATATTGTTTGGAAAACTTCCTTAATGAAAATATGATGCAAGAAGGAAGCTAGAGAAATTGGGACACCACTGGAACTGCATCCTGAGAGCTGAGATTGTGGTTTAATGGCAGATGTGCTCTTGGCATACACACTGGGGTACAGTATTTTTTGCTTTCAGACCCCTGTAAGAGCCTGTGAGCGAGTGGATGTGATATTTTACAAAGGAATTTTGGAAGTGTGTGCGTGCACAAGCAGCTGTGTTGGAAGAGGTGAGTCTGCCACGGCAGGAGCGAGTGAGGTGTGAGAGGTGTTCCTTGGCTGTACTGCTGCTGAAACTTCCTGCCTGTCCTCACCACCTGCTGGGGTGTCAAATGAAGTTATTGTGGATTTTTAAAGATGTGAGAAAATACAAATGAGCACTTATGAGATTTTTCAGATCTCATTTTCCTAAGGAAGATTAGATTTCCTGTGTCTGATGTGGAGGGGTGTCAGGATGCATTTCCCTGTGATGGTCCGAAGCCCTGTCATTAGCGCTGTGCTGTGCAGACGTGCCTAAGCATGCAGAACTGGAGACAAGCAGGGGAGGTGTGGGTTTTCAGAGCACTGAGTCACTCTCCTGTGAGGGCTTTTTACAAGCAGGGGTGAAATGACATGTTTGTCTCTTTGCCACTAATGACTTCTTTTTTCCCCCTAGGTGAACTTTTAAGTTGTGCTTTGGGAAGTTCCACAGCCAAGGCTTTTAGTGTTGGAATCTGAGTTTAAAAAAAATAAGTGTGAAAAACGAAGCCACTAAAAACTTGTTCAGTCTTTTATTTCTGACTCACTGACTTGCTCAGTGTGGGCTGTCTGATTTAGCACAGTGCATGCCAAAGGGATTGTTCCAAGATTGCCAGTATTATTATTAGGTGGAGTTGAGCCTGGGCTATAAACCTTGATGTGCTCTGGGCAAGCGAGCACAAAGCATGTGATGGGAATCTCTCCCATCTGTTGTATTTCCTTGTCAGCTGAGCTCTGGCTCTTTACAGGGGCTGTGTACCACTGGCTAGGTACTCTGGCTGGTAAAAATCCTCACTGCAGCACAGTGAGCATCTTGTGTTGGTCACGGATGAACTTCAGGCTGTGTTAAACTGGGTGAACTGGGGATTTTTCGCTTCCTAACCAGACAGTTTAGAATGAGTGGCGTTGCTAGACCGGAGCTCTTGCTTTGTCATCACAAAGCTCATGACTCCCTGCCCTGCCAGAGCCACGCCTGACTCACGTGTTGTCCGCTTATGCTGCAGTCCTTGTGTTTGCACAAAATGATTAAATGGACCTGAAGCCTCGAACATGGGACCTTGGCACTGGTTACTGTGTGCTGAGGGGATTAAGATCATTCAATTTGTATTAATTTCTGGAGTTTAAGCCTGTGGCATGTAGGATTCAGCATCAACCCCCACATCTATTTTTTTCTCCTTAGTTTTTTTCCGCCACACTGTATTATGCAGCAGTCCTGTAAATGTAGAATGCTGTTTGTGCTTGGAACAAGCTTTTGTGTTTTGCTTTATAAAGTTTGTTTTACAGATATTATTTTGCTCAAGAGCACTTGTGTTTTTGAGATTAAATCTATCTTTCAGATCTGTTATTGGAATGCTCTATATTTAAACAAGGGCAGTTAAGAAGTCTTCCAGCCAACTGCCCCTTCCCACCCCCCAAAAACCCAAACAACAACCACCCCAAACCAAACAAAACCCCCCACAAAACCCACAAAGTCCTGTAACGTTTGCTTCCTTAACTAATAATTTACAACAAGAATATATTAATTTGTGGACTTTTTGTATTAATCTAAAATTAATTTATTGGCTTAATCTAAGGGAAAGACCACCTTATATGACATTTGCAATAACCTTTTTAGAGGAAACATGGACCATGGTGGTTTGTGTTGATTAAACATTTTTTGTGGCTTTTAGATCTGTGGAGGGATGGCTCTTTCTCTGGCTACAAGGCTTTTTCTTGTGGCTTATATATTTTGTCAGTGAGCAGTCAATGTGGGTGAGCTTCAGTTTCTTCAAATATACATAAAATGGTGCATTTTCTGGTTGACTAAGAAAATTCTAGATAATGTAGCATCACTGGTGCCTGTCTATATAAAATGTGAAACTCCCTCGGTGTAATTATAGCAGTGAATCACTTGGCTTATGATTCCAATTTACAATGACAAAAGCAGTATTAATAACCAGCTTGTTCTGTGCTACTTATTTCACTGCAGGAGGGAATTTGTTGGTTGCTAATGTTTATGTAACAGTTTTGCTAATAATTATTCCAGCTCCCTCAGCAGAAGTGAACTGAAAGGTGTTGAGTTGTGTTGAGGTCTTGTGGGTTGTAATAAGGGTCTTGTGTAAGTAATAACTCTCTTTACAAATTACTGTAAAAGCAAACCTTTCACAAAATAGTCATTGAACAAGTCCAGGAGTCTCTGAATTATATGAATAAGAATATTTTTACAGATCATTGAGTTTGTTTAGCTATTGTGACTTGTTAGGGAAATTAGGTTGCACTGATTATTTTTTTGACTTAAATATGTATAGAGCAGTATTAAATAGTCATACTTTGAACGTCTTTGTGTCATAACAATATTTTTGTGCTTAGTATGTAGTAGAAATCAGATGATGTTTTAAAAATTCCTTCTCTGGTGAAGCAGAACTAATTGTTTTAGAATGTAAGAAAATATAATTTTCTTTTCTTATTTCAGTAAAAAATCCCAGAAGTGGGATGAAATGAACATCATAGCTACGTATCACCCTCCAGGCAAAGATTATGGCTTGATGAAAATTGATGAGCCAAGTACTCCTTACCACAGGTATGCTTGCTGAAGTGTTGTCCTGTGTGCTGCCAGTTGGAATTGTGGGTTTAAAGCAAAATTTACTGTGCAGGTGATGTGGTATTACTGTGCAGGACTGCTGGGTGTGTGCAGCATACTCAGATCTAGAAAGCTTCTAAATACAGAGAACAGTCTGAAAGGACAAAGTTTAGAAGGTTTGTTCTAGCAGACATTCTAGGCTTGGAATGGAATAAGTAAGTCTGACTTCTATTGGTTTTGTTTTCAGTACTAGAATATATTGTTGTCATATCAATATTTAAAGTTGTTTTGGAAAGCTTTTAAAGCATTAAAGGAATCTTTTAATTGAGTGTTGTAAGGTTTTGACTGTTTTCTTGAGCAAACAACAAACTCAAGCAACTTACTAAAAAAGGTTACTTTTTGTTTGTCCTCCAAGCATGGTAGGAGAAGATGATGAGGATGCAGTGAGTGATTCAGAATATGAGCCCTTAAGAGCAGATGTGTTGAGTAAAAAGTAAGTATTGTAATAAAAAAACTGACTAAATGTGAAGATAATCTGCTCTTTCCTGGGGTGGATTTTCTTTATGGAAAGCTGTTGCTGGTTTCTCTAGAAGCTGCATTTTTGCTATTGTCAAATTCAGTGGTTTTCAGTGTTTGATAGTGCTACTGGTAATTTAAAACTCTTGCAGGTTGTTACTACATATAAATGTGGCAAAAATAACGAACCAAGCTCTTTGTATGAGTGTTCTGAAATGTCATGTATTTTAAATAGTGAAAAACTTGCCATTTCAGCATGTTGTATTGCATGATTTATGTAGACTGGCAGCTGCAGCTGAAGGTAGAGGACCCAAGATTATAGCAAGGCAAGAAGAAAGTGAGGAGGAGGACGAGGATGAAGAATTAACACCTGAAGAACGGGGTAGGTATAAGTTGTTTTCTTTCTTTTGTTTAGACTCTTTTCTTACAAATAGTTTCAGGTTTTCTGTTGGAAGTATTTGTGAAGAAGTAGTACTGTCAGAAAAATGTTGTGATTTGGAAACAGAGATAAATAGTGTTTGAACAAATGCGCTGCTTGTTTCTAATCAGGAATGTTTGGTTTGGGATCTACATGTGAACAGGAATTTGCTGTTGCTGGCTGCCTCCCTGCATACAAGCTTAAGGTGTGGGAATGCCTGCTAAGACACCTCAGATAAGAAGTTCTGGTTTGGGGTTGAAGGAATAGTTCTTAATCTGAACATATTTCAGGTAGACTTAATTCAATGAGTAGCCACTGCAAATAGAATGCTGCTAATTGCTTGCAAACATACAGATGATATTTCTGTTGTTCTCAGAGCAACTGGCAGATGGATGCAATAGGAAGTCTGCAGTTATTCCAAACAAATAGCATCTTTAACAGAGATGCTGTTTCATGTTAACTTGGACTAGAACGTTTTGAGGGAACAGTCAAACCACAATACTTCTAAGGTTTCAGGCCTGTATTATCTAGCTGCTGCTTCTCAAATTTCCTGGCCTTAACTTTGAGTGTGAAACGTTGCTATACTAAAGGAAGGAAAAGAACAAAGCGTTGGGGCTGGCAGAAGCAAAATTTTCTTTAATTATAATGCATTACTGCTGGATATGCTAATGTTTAATATATGGAGCAGAGTTGGCTTCAGGCCATGGGGAAAGTGGAAAATATTTTCTTCTACATGTGGTAAATATATCTCTCCTAGCTGACCTTTTGTGGCTAGCCAGGGGTCAAGCCACACATCTGCAAAAGTTCATCTTCTGTCCCAGCAGTATGTCTCAATATGTCCTTGAGTTTGCTTAGAAACAAGGCTTGTGAAACTTAGGAGTTTTGTGTACTTTTACCAGATGCTTCTCGTGGTTCAGACTTGCTCTTAGTTGCAAACAGGTTCTTATAAAAGTGCTTCTGAGATTCCAGTACATCAATTACTATCCTTTTTGTAAGCAGACTCATTTTAAAAGAACACTCCACTGCTTGAAGATGATAATTTTTATTCAGTGTGTTCCTCTTTGAAGAAGATAAATTGATTTTTTTTAAGGGAAGGCACAACTATTTCCATTTGTTTGTCCACAGAGAAAAAGAAACAGTTTGAAATGAAGAGAAAAATGCACTACAATGAAGGAAGAAACATCAAACTAGCAAGGCAGCTCATTGCAAAAGAACTACATGGTGAAGAGGAGGAAGATGAAGAGGATGAAGAGATGCGTGATGCTGCAGATGTAGAGACAATGAGTACAGAAGTTATTGAACACGGTGAGCTACTGATTAGTTAAAAAGCACCTGTAAGTACTGGTGGCCCTTTGAGCTGTTGGGACATGAATATACTGTAGTGTGAGAATGACTAGAAGGAGTACAGTATGTATTTAACACTCAAGTGTGTAGTGTTGCACTCTGTCTTGATAGGTAGAGTTGTAGCACGAAACAAAAACTATCAGTGTTGATAAACTGCATGTCGGCTTTTGTTTGCTGTGGCATAACAGAAAAACAAACATCTCCAGTTCTTACCATTTCCCCAACCCAGAGGACTTTGGGTGGTGAAGTTGCCGGCGTCCTTTTTAAAGGAGGAGCTGTCTTGTACTGGACACGTTAATGGCCACATGGGAGAGCCTGGCTTTTTGTTGTGGGTCATTTCCCATTATGCTCCCAGTCTGTCCTGTAGCCAACAATGGGAAATTACCATCAATATTTCGTCCCTCTTCAGAGGACTGTATTTATCTTCCTGAGGAAGAACACTGTAATGTAAAACTGCTGTTAGGCTTTCAATACAGACTTGTCCTTGAGCAGAAATGTTCAATTCTATAGTACGGGATAAAAGTCTCAACTTCACTTTTTGTCCAGCTACTGGAAAAAAGTTTGGGATGTTTTAAGTGGGAGCTGTTGCTGGAACCTGTTTCAGGGCTGTCTCTTCATAAGAAACTCCTAAAACTATAGAGGCTGACACCTTCTCTTTCATCTTTAAACTTCTCTCTGGGTGAAAAGTCTTAGAGTTTTGTGGTGGTATTCTGGTGAATAATTACAGTTCACTCCCCACCCTTTTATGTAACAGCACTTTGAATAAATTTTGGACATTAAAAAACCGCACATCTGTTGCTCATGAGACTGGTGGCAGTGAAGTCTGTAAGCCTCGTTCATCTGTGGTTGGCAAAGCTATGAGATAATAGCATGGTCTGGAGACCTGGGAAGATGCTGCATGGGTTTCACTTGGTTCACATCTGCTTTTCACAACCATGTGAACTAGGAGCTCTTCTAAAATTCATTTAAATCCCACGCAATTAAAAGGTGATTTGCAAAGTTGCGTGTTTAAGTTCTGTGGCTTGCACCTTTTCATCCTGTTATTTACTACAGGAGGACTAATTCCTTCACAATTGCTCTGAAAGGGTCATTTGGTATGTGTCTGAGACCCATTACTGGACTGACCTTATCCAGTAACTTAACACAGGCCTTACAATGGCTATTTACAAGAACTTCACTCCCCAGGGGAAAGGAGGGCTGCAGTAGCCAACCGTATGACCCTTCCGCATGGCCTGAAGCTGCCAGCGCTCTGCACTCTGCTGTAAAACAGAGGCAACTCCGCTCCCCAGCTGCATTCGCCAGTGGAAAGAAGGCAGACAGACCTTTGCAGCATTTTTCCATCTCTATTGTTGAAGTCCATTCCACCTTCCTCATAACCAGCTTCAGAGCCACAACTGGTAATTATCAATTTTAGACTGCTCATGGCTAATAGATTCCATAAGTGTAACTGTCTGCCAGTGTAGCGAGCCGTTAACTAATTGGTTCATCTCCACACCATAGCTTGTAGAAATACTTTCTGTTAACCTGATGCAGTTCTCAGTTCTTCACTTTTCTATCATTCTGCTTAAACCTTCATGTTTTGTTATCTCCTAATCTCTATATCAGCTATCACAGCCTTTAATCCCTGTCCCTGATCAGTTCTTCTGAGGTTAAGTACTGGTCTCACTTTTGTAGCAGCTGGTGAATTGAATGTCCTCAGATGGATTATGAGACAGGGTTGGGCAAAGGATGATGGGAATGAACAAAAACTTTAATAAACCAGTGTTCTGCCACTGCCCACATTTTAAGAAATTCCTATATTGAGATGAGAACTGTTCAGCACATAGCTGTGTTACTGTCAAAATTTTACTGAAATAACTTTTTTTGAGATTACATTATTTATTGTTCTCTCATCTGTATTCTGAGGGCACACAAGAATCTCCTTATTCATAAGTGTTAATTAGAGCTACTGAAGGTTTCTCAAATAGATGGCTTTAACGCTTGCTACTTGGGGTTTTTGGTCATTGTGCTTTTGGTCATGCTGTGCTTTTGGTTACATTAAGCACTTGAGTATTTTAAAATTAGGCTATTTCCTTCGTGGAAGGAAATCAAAATCCTATTAGTATTCATGTTCCTGAGAACAGTGTATAGAAGGATTATTCACCTGGATAACTTTCAAAGAGCTCTTTGACTTGAAATTTTATTTTAAAGTGCTTTTGTCAAGAGCAGAAAAGGAAGGGTTTCCTTACTCTTGTACTGGGTGATACAGGAGTTGATTTTTGCAATGGCTTGTTTTGGCTTCACTCTGTTAAACTGACTAACAGCCCTGATGGTTGCTTTTAACTTCACAGAAAATGTCCTGGGTTTTCTGCATGTTGTATTGTAGCTATATTTTTATAGATTCTTCCATATGACTTGAGTTCTTGGGAAGTTATGGAGATCATGAGGTGATGTGGCTGCCACTCAGCTATTATGCCAGTCAGTCTATGTGAGTGAGAGCTGCCATGCAATGTCTTTTGATTCCAATGGAATAACATGATTTCTGTAGTAATGACAATTGTTGCAGGTAAAGATGTGACATGAGAGGCATTTTTTTAGTGGTCTGTTGTGACTGGGGTTCCACTGGCTCCACTGGCTCCTGGGTTGTTTTTCAGGCAATTTGAGAATCTCTTCTCACTTCGATTTTTTTCTATCCTTGAAGATCCCTTAAAGATTCTGTGCTTCTCTTATCCAATGTTTCTTCTACCCTTTAATTCTGTCTGGTTTGTATTTGAGTAAAACTAACAGTACACTTCTAGTCTCTACACTCTGCTTTCAAAGAAGGGGCTAAAGGCTTAGGGCAATTTTAAGGACGCTCCTGTCAGATACCACCAGGTCCACTAATACAAGTTGCACTTCTTGGTTACAGACTGAGTTTTCTTGCTGATTGAAATGAAGATGGCCAGTCCAGTCAGTGATGGTGAGAACTCTTTGTGTATTTTTGCTCCTGTCTTCATTGTGGCTACCAGGTGTTTTAAATGGATGGATCATTCCTTTCTTGCCTCAAGTAGCCATGCCTTATCCCAGCAGCCAAGCTCCTTTGTGGAAAAGAAAGTAGAAGTTGTAGTAGACTGCAGATGGCAGGGGGCTTGGAGCTGGATGTCCTATAACATTCCTTCCAAGCCAAACCATTCTGTGACTTACATTTGCTTGCTTCAGCATTTCACCTTCTCTGGCTGCTTGCTATTTATGACTCCATGAATAACATAAATAGACTTTGCCAGCAGAAGTGACCTTTGTTTCTCTCCATAAAAACGTTCCCTTTAGAAATTCTCTTGGAAATCACTGAAGGAAGTATTCCTGATGTAGATAAATTTAAGCATGATGATTTTAGGGCAGACCTGTCTTCTGCTACACAAAAGTATCAGCCAGAGGGTGTTGTCTATAGCAGTTCAATTGACAAGCAGTAAGACTATTGTTCTCTTTCTCTGGTTCATTTAGCTGCATTGCTCTGCTAACCCTGCTCAGATGGCGCCCAGCAGCTGAGCTGTCACTGACTGGGTGTGCCCTTTGGCCTTGGGTAGATACAGAATATGTTATGTTTTCTTAACCAGGGCAAGCATCACGCTAAAGATAAATTGAGAAGGGTGCGATCACACAGCAATCAGTTCTGCTGGTTAACTGTGCTATTTGCTTGTTGTTAAACTGCATGTTACCAAATCTAACTCATGCCCAAGTCTAACTGGCCTTTTAAAAAGATTATTATCATTTTGATGAGGTATTCTCTGATCAGCACTGAGAAGTTTCCTCTGATTTATTGCGGTGCTTTTGCTCAAAAGCACGAGTTAACAATTTCCTAAAAGCACAACTGATTGTGCTCCTTCATATATAAATTTGGAGGGTTTTTTTTCTTTCAAGTGTCCCATCTGGAACTGAAGTTTGACCTGGGAAGTACGATGTTTGCTGGTGTTTCAGACCCTTATGTTTTGGTTCTAAACACCTGAGTTAAATCCTCCCAGTTCTGAGGGGGTGAGCACTCAGTGCTTGGTGTGCTGTACAGTGGTGTTGGCCATCTCTTTAGAGCATGAGAGTCAAATAACTGTTTCAGAAGTTTCTGCACTCTCCAACTAAAAGCTCATACATTGCTAAGATGGGTTGGCAAACATGATCTTTGGAGAAGCAAAGATGATTTCAGGAGGATATTTGTGTGTGTTGTGAAAATATTCAATGAGCATAAAGAATTACCTATTTTTTGTAATCTTTCTTATGCAGCACATGTTACTCGTGACCAGCTGGAAAGTAGAGCACACAGCATAGAAGAAATCTGTCCAGAACTGTAACTGCTTGTCAAAGACACAAATATAAACATTGCTTCATGATTTTTGCAATTAAGGCTCTTAAATGTTAAGAAGCATATCAGTTACAATGTTGTATTGCCAAGAATGTTAATTTTAGACTTGTTCATTAGGCAGGAAACACTGTCTAATTGATTTATTCTTGTGCCTAGTATTTCATGGAGAATACTGCTTCATAATTTGTTCAACCAGAATGGCATTCCCTGTATGTATAGCGCTGATTATCTTGCGTGATGTACTGTTACTCTTGCTTTGAAACACTCACTATCTTTTGGTTTTTCACTATTTATTTGAGAGTGTTCTAGATGTGGTGTCTCATATGGAAAGTTTTGGGATTCAAGAGCCAAACGGTACAGCGTATATCAGATTGACATGTAAGTTATTTATCAGATGTGTTAAGCAGTTTAAAAAGGGATTATTCAAGTCCTACAACTTTTTTTTCTTGTAAAGTGTTGACCTGTTAATCTAGATTACAGTACATTTTTACCTGCACTTTCCCAGTCTTTAGAACAAGAGCTGTGTTATTTTGTAGGAGCTGTGTTTGGAATCAGTTGTTTCTGACTAAAGCAGTACTAACATCTGGTGGAGGGAGTGTTTTAGACTGGAAACGGCTAACTTGAACTTTGCATTTAACTGTCATAACCTCTTCCATCAGGACTGGTTGTTTTGTGGAGCTCTCTCTGGCTTATTGTGAGAAAGTGCAAGTTTCCTTCAGCTTTTCTCTTAAAATCACATCCAGTGTTACTCTTCTGGCTCTTGTTTCAAACGTTTGGTTCTTTCCAGTTGCATGAACAGTGTTTGTGCTGTTAGCACCTGCGGAAAAACACCCAGCCACGAGGAAATAAACATCAGGACTGAAGATGTGCTGAGCTTCGGCTCTGGCTGTTCTTTATAAAAGATAACTGCTGTGGATCTACTCAACTGGGGTTGGCAACTTCCATACTGAAAACCACTGGTTTGAATCTTCCTGTGTCCACTGCAACTTACAACAACTGCTTTTGTAAAATGAAGGCTTTTTGGAAGCTAGAAGGGAAACTGCCTAATTCAAATACTTGTTTACAGTGTGGTTGTATAGCCGTAAAGAGGGATTCTGCACTTCCAAATTGCTGTAAAAACTTCCCACTGGGTGGAATTTGACTGGTGAATGTTCCAGTATTCAGAGTAGTTCCTGGGTTTTATTACACAAACGAAGTACACACTTAAGCTTTAGCTTGGTTATGAAATACAGTGTATATCTTAATTTTGATCTGAATTTGATATGTTGCAAAAATCCATATAATTATATGGATCTATTTTAAAATGTCTTTTTCTCCACTGTATATGTGAAGTTTGAATAAAGGAATGAAAGTTATTTTACAGTTACATGCATTCTCAAGTGTGAGCTTTCCTGGAGTCCCAGAGAAACTGAGAGTGAATAAGGGAATAGGATGCTTTCCTTTGGAAGATTTTTACAGGAATGATTCATTAGACTGGATGCATTGCCAAAGATACCTTTGAGTTGTGCTAACTGGGTTTTGTGGTGTGCCTTTCCCAACTATCTCCTCTACTTAGTAGTTAACAGGGTAGTCAGTTGGGGTTCGTTAATCTTCTGAGGTCCTTAATCAAGATTAATAGGGTCTTTTCACAAGAAAGAGTTGAACTCTTGATTCTGGCCAGTGTGGTGATGCTAATTTTTCAAAATGCAGAATGCTATTTCTTCTTGTATCAAATGTGGTCACTTGCATAGAGTAAACAGGGGCAAAGGGTAAGCATTTAGCTACTTCTGACTCATCAAGTCACTTACTGTAGCTTTCAATTTGGCTCCCCAGAATAGGATTTAAAAACTTGAGGTTTATACCCTTTATACAGCAGCGTGCAGTGTTCAGAGTGTTGGTCTGTGTGCACTGAGCTGTATTTCAGTCTGAGCACTGCTGCCCTGGCCTGCCCCAGCTGGCCACGGAAATCCTGCCCAGCAAAGCTGTGTCCCTGTCACGCTGAGCAGCGTGTGCAGGTAACTCCACTGTGCTCTGAGGCTGGGGGACACAGCACTTGGACTTTGTGCTAAGTACCCGTGGGTACTTTGGACCTGCAATCAAGGTAGAATCCAGCAGAAGCAGCTCTTACACAAACTAATGTCCTGCCTTCCTTAATCCTCCACTTTCTGGGCCAAGGCCATCTGGTGCTCAGCAGGGCTTCTTTGTACCTTTCAAGGTTTAGAAAGCATTTTGTTTAACAAAGAAACTTTGCTAACTTCCAATAAAGACCTTTCCTGTAATGGTTTCAAAAATCCTAAATAAAATGAGTATGTAGCTTTGAGGAAGGTACCTAAATGCATGAAGATGGTTTTATACATAATATATAGTAGGTCCCTTCATCACTCAGGTGATTTTGAGCTGCTTGGGTGATCTCCCTTTTTCTGTGCCACCAAACACCTAAATTCCAAGTCTGATGCTATTTTGAAACTTGATTAAGTTTGGGGTTTATTTAAGGCTTTCTCCTCTGCATTCTCCTCAGTGCTCGCAGAAATTCTGTTCACAGTGGTTCTCTTCCTCAGCAGAAATGCAACCCCCTGTCCTTGACACTGCTTCTAATTGAAAAGCCAGTTTACTTGGTTTTCTCTGCTTACACCTTCATACATTGTAAAAGCTAAGTTGGGCAAGTTTTACTTTGCAGTAGCTCCAGAAACTCCATATAGCTTTTTTTACAAAGGGATGTCTGATTTCCCTCTGCTCAAGAAATATCTGTTAAGAGTTCCCTGCTGAATGGGGACAAAAGAAAAAATGCCTTTTCTCTTTTTACATTTGATGGGGATTTAGCTTGCATACACATCTTAATCTTTAGGTGCATATGGCAAAGACTCGTGTACAATACAGAGTGGTGTAAAGAGGAAACAAACACAGCTCTCACTTATGTGGACAGTGAGCTCCACAGCACCATAATTGTGAATCTTCTTGCACAGGTTTAAGTCCTCAAGCTGCATCTGTTTAGAGAAAGCATTTTCAATGTGCTTCCAATAGGAAGATCACTTGCAAATAAGAGCCTTAACTCATGTGTATGGATTTTTTTCTGTCCTTAGTTTCTTTCCCACCAGCTTGTACACAATTCATGGGAACTGCACATACTTTTTCTACAGCTCACTCTCTCATGTGAAACTTGTACATCTTGCCAGAACTCTTTCTGTTTCTGTAACATGCTTTTTTGTGGTATTATGATGCCACCTCACAAATGTAATTATTCTCTTTGAAACCAGTGTTAAATGTCACAACATAAATAAAACCATTGTTTTCATTACTGCCTTATGGCACTATTGCTAATCTAATGTTTGGCTTCTTGGAGCTCTTTGGAAGAAACTGACAGCTAAAATTTGCAGGTGTGTTCCTAGATAAATTCTTAAACCAATATTGTCATTTCCTCATGACTCTCATTTATTGTAACTTTGATGTAAATTGGTTTGTTCACACAGTCAGTTTTGCTGGTTTGCCTAGACCTGAGGGTAGATCTGTTACCCTGAGTCCTGAACTTAAAATAGCAGTACCACAGAAAAGGTTACATTTTTCAAGGTTTTGTTCTTTGGGTGTTGTAGGATTTAAGCCCAACTGTCTCTTTATGGTCAACACTGAGTCATCACTCACTAGCATGGAATGGAAAATGTCTCACATCAGCTACTCCTTAGGAAGTAAACCTCTTCCTCAAAACAGAGCTGGGCTCTTCTCAGTTGCATACTTCAGTTGAAAAGCAGATTTCACAACAGAAATGCAGCCTCAGTAATACAAATGACATGCTGCTTTTCCTGAGTGGGTTTGACTTCAATCCCTAATCAAAAGTGGTAGTTTGGCTAGTTTTGGTGAGGGACAGCTCACAAAAATAGACAGTTGTTACATCTGTGTAACTTGTAGTTTGGTTCTGACATTTCACCAGTCTTAGGAAAAAACCTGAACTGACTGAACCAAAAAGTGTCCCTCTGCTTCTGTGAAAGGACACCTTAACTGAGGGAGGGACAGTAAGGGTACAGCAGGCATTCAGCTTCTTGGAAAGAAGTTATATGTGCCCTCCCTCCATGCTCTTTTTCCTTGTAACACTGAAAGGAAGTGAGGGAGAGAGAATGGGAAGAATATGAAAAAACGAAAGAGATTAAAAAAGGTGAAACTGAGTGCAGATGCTGGGGTGAGGGAGGCTGTAGGGGGTAAGTGGGCTCGCAGGAAGAAGGCATGGCAGCTCCTCAAACTGCGGGAGGAGACGAGGGAACATCATCTGCTTGTGTCAGCTTCCCAGCACCGCGTGCCTGTGACCGCGGGATGGAGCCTGGGACGTGGGACTGCTTCATCCTTGACAAGTTTAACTTGGAGAGCAACTTTTACTTCTCTGTCGCTGCTTGTGAGGAGTGGTGATGGCTGCTGCTCCTGTCAGCTTTACATCTGGGAACCATAAGCAGCACCTAACTGGTTAAAGATCTTTTTCTGCATTCTCTTAAACTATCAGAAATCTACAATATTCTGCTGTCCTTCATTGCTAACTGGAGACTGCAACATGGTGCTGTTCACTCTGATTCATTCTACTTCAAAATAAGATCCGTTCTAGTTCAAAAAGTATTCTCGGACAAAGGTTTGTTAAGAAACCGAAGCACGCACACTTGACAGTCCTTGACAGGAAAACCTGCGGTTTGCATTTCTCCTTCAAAGACTCATTTGAGTCTCTACCACGAGTTACTTCCTCTATCTCTTCAGTGGATCACACTGAAGAGCACCCGGAGCTGGAGTTTTCTTCCCGCTGGTGGCACTCTCAGCACGGACACCGGCTGCCCGCGGGAGCCCGTGTGAGGCCATGTCGGCCACGGTGCGTGCCGTGTGTCCCTGTGAGCCCGCGCTCTTCTCCGCCCGCACAGCCCGTGCTGCCGCCCCGCACCGCGCGGGCGCTGCGCGGCTCGGCGGGGCCGACGGGCGGGGCCCGGCTGAGGGACGCGGGCCGCTCTCTACCGGGTACAACAGCTCTGGGGCCCGGCCGGGCCTTCCCCCGCGTGTCTCACCCCCGAGGGCGAGATCCCCCCGTTTAATGAAGAGCTGTAATTTTAAAAAATCAGCCAGGTTGAGCAGGGCCCGGCGCCACACGGCCCGCGCCGGCCCCGGTAACGTCACGGCGGCGGGGGCCGGGCCGTGGCCTCAGCGATCCGGGCAGGCGCGGCGGTGGCGCTGCCGATTGGCGGGAGGCGAGCGCCGCCCGCCCTGTGGCGGGCCCGGCTGTCGCTCTGGGCACGCCGGGAAGGAGCGAACGCTGCGGTGCCGGCGGTTGGCTGCATCTTCCGGGCCGCCGCGCTTATTGGGCGCTCTGCCGACTGGGCCCGCCCCTCCCGCGTTGTGATTGGTCGGGGCGCGCCCCGCTCTGGCCGGCTGTCGCTGCTGGCTGCCCGGGCCGTCAGTCGCAGCCGGGCGGGGCGGGCACAGGGCGCTCCGGTCCCCGCCCCGAGCACCGCCCCCGCCCCGCCCGGCCCGCCCCGCCCGCCGGCCCTGGCCCGGTCTCGCCTCGCCCCGGGCTCGCCGCGCCACCACCGCCAGCAGCCGCAGCAGCGGAGGCAGCGGCGCGACCCGCCACCATGAAGGTGACCGTGGACTTCGAGGAGTGCCTGAAGGACTCGCCGCGCTTCAGGTGCCGCCGAGAGGGGGCCGGGCCGGGGTCTTGCTGGGGGACAGGAAGAGGGGCCGGGTGTGTGCGGGGCGGGCCGGGCTGTGGGGGCCCTGGGGGTGACAGGTGCTGGCGAGCTGTGGGCAGCCGGCCTTGAGTGGGGGGGCAGGCAGGGGATGTGTGGGTCCTGCCGTGGTGTGGGGGCTCTGAGGAGGAAGGGGACGGCGGATGTGGGAAATGCAAGGAAAGGGGCAGCATGTGTGGTACGTGGGACTGGGTGGCCTGTGTGCGGGCTCTGGGCTCGTGCGGCGGTAGCGCAGAGTGCAGCGAGCACTGCTGGGGTCACTCGCCTTTGAGGAGATGGGCTGAATGCTGGCGGGTGGCTGCTGCAGGGAATGCTTGTCAGCCAAAGCAATGTCAGCTGAGACTCGGGCTAAGGAAGGTGAACTCTTTGGTGGTTTATCTTGGGTTCTTCAGAGTTGTGCTCACACTTCAGTTCCCAGTGTCTCCTGCCTGCGTCTGTTGCGTGGTCCACATTCGGTGTGGCCGCTGTTGGAGTGCCAGCAGCAAACAGGCTCGGTATCGTCTTACTTCCTGTTGTCAGAGCAAGGCATGCACTCCTTTGTTTTTCCCCAGTCGAGGGACCAGTTGTCTATCACTGCTGTAGAGTTACTTCTGCTTATGTCAGGCAACTTTCCCCTCAGTCTTTCCTTATGTTTTTACCCGTTCTATATATATACTTACACCCTTGTATTTAATCAACATAATTGTGCCTGTCTGTGGGATGTGTGGCTGGTCTGTGCCTACATACACCCACTTTCTGTGCCTGGTATTACCCTGCTACATGGTGGAGACGCAAACAGCTCCATGACGTGATGTGTCACTGCTGTGCCCCTCCTGTCCCATGCCAAGCCCATATCTCAAGTGCCTGTGGCTCTGTGGTGAGCTCTGGATGTTGAGGGAAATAGTACTGCTGTGTCTCTGCTCTCTGGCTGTATGTTCACGCCTCCTCTCTGTATCAGCTTTAGCAATCCTGTGGTTTCTGGGATGTAGAGGAAGTTGGAGAAGGAAGGTTGGTTGAGTGGCTTACCCTTGGCAGAAGTTGGAGTTCCTGTTCTTCCCTCCTTTGCTCCTGCCTCTGCTGCCAGTTTGTCACTGGCTGCTTCTCCCACGGGTTTTTTGGTGACTGTGACGTGTGTTGTTGCATCCTTCAGTGTGCTGGGTGCCCTGGTAGAAGAGGCTGGGTGGTTCTCTGCCAGGCTAGTGAGTTATGTCAGCATCTCAGTGGGTGTGAAACCTGCTAAAGCTTATGGGGAGTAGAGAGAGGAAACTTCACTGCCAAAGCAAGGCTAGAGGAAGCCAATGGAGAGTGAGACCTCCCTTAGGGCAGCAAGGAACTTTTACAGTGGCTTAGCTGTTTCACAAAACTTTGTCCTGAGCTGGACATGCTTGCTAGTGTATATACATTCTGAGACAACTGTATTTAGTGTTGGGCCATCCCATTTGGTGGCAATGCAGTTGTAGATTGGCATAATTTAACCACAGAACTATACCAGTAGTTGCATTTTTAAATTACTTATACCTGCTGAAGTACTAAATACACTTGAGAAAACAAGAAGTTGTGACTAAACTTTGTGAGCAGAAGTATACTGCTGTTTCTTCAAGGTAAGTCATACTTGTTCATTTGAGTTCACTTTGTAGCATTCTCCTTTTGCCCCTCTTGATTCCTTTCCTTCAAGGAAAAGAAACTGGAGAAGACTCTTTGTTAGGGTCTTTATGGTCTTTTTCCCAGCCTGATACTACTACCTTTGAAGAAATTGCAGAAAACCTTTTAGTGTAATCATTTCATGCCAGCAAAACATCCTTCCAACCTTTAATTGATAGCAAAATTCCTGTAGTACTTCTGAAAAAGTTCATATCTTTCATTATTAGTCATCAATATTTGCTGTTATAATTTTGGTTATTCTTAGTGTTCATATACATTACCCAAACAGTAGGAACTTTCTGAATGAAGGTTACTGCAGTGGTTTTACTGAGGGATGATAGAGACACTAATGTAGAGCAAGGTCATGAGAAAGTCCTATGTTCTTGCAGGGGGTAGTGTGGACATAAAGCAGCTTCTTGCTCTGTGTTCCTTTTAGCAAAGCTGAGCTGCAGCTTTCTCCTGACCTTGCTGAGCAGGAGGGTGTAGCCTCTGTCCTTGCTGTCAGTATACCTATCAGAGCTGTTAAATAAAACTGTTGGGAGGTATGTTGTGAATAGAAATGTCACAGGTTACTTTCTTATGGTCGTGGTGATAACTGGGAGGACATGGGTGAATCAGATTTCCTGAGTCACTGAATCTCTGTTTTCATGGGGAACTATTTAAATCTTTCAAAACATGATACTACAGGCAGCTTCAGCCACATGGCTGGCTTTCTTGCTTATCTGTTTCTCATGAAGTTCATACTGATATTTCTTAGCTTTGAGATTTAATTGGGTCCCCAAATCACAGAACCTAAGGTCTGTTACCTTCCTTAAAGTACTTCTGAAGGGACTGTGGATTGTAGCTGTTGAGATGCTGATACATGATTAGATAATAATATCTATAAAAGTTCACAGCAGAAGTATGATGAGTTATTTCATAGCAAGGCATACTGGATTTTTTTCTCCCTCTAATAGATGATAAAGAAACATCTGATTTATAAAACCGGAAGCAATAATGGCTTATTGCATCACTGCATTTGTAAACTTACAACATGCTAAATCAGTTTGGATTTGGGGATTTGATGTTCAGAAACTAATTTTTAAGGTAATGAAGGCTATGACTTCAGGCACTTTTGCAAATATGTAGCCATGGTTTTTTTCTAAACCTGCTTTGAAAACAATCTTGCTGAAATCACATGCTTTTCTGTCATGATCCACTCTCCTAAAACATGGACAGACCAAAGATCTAGCTAGGAAATGCGTTTGCAGTTCTTGTACAATGTGTCAGTGACTTCCCATCAGATGAAGAAGTTGGCTGAGGCGGGGCCTTGGAGCAGTCCTTGAGCAGTAAGAACTGTTCAAGACAAGTTCTGTGTACATAATCATGCATTCCTGCAGTAGTTTTTTGATATGCATATAGCATTGTGAAATAATTCCTTCTCCTTTAAACAATGAGAGTGTAAGTTTCAGAGTTTAATGGAACAGGCTTCTACATTGTTGTTTCACTTTTATTTTTATTTCTTCTACCTATAGAATGTTTTTTCTCAATGAGGTATCACTGTAGCAACCACAGAAATCACTGGAACTAAGTTACTAGAAAGGAGAAGCAATTTTAAGTGATGTGGAAATACAGCTGCTCTAAGTAGCAGTTAACAGTTTTGATAAACAACAAATAATAGAAAAAGCAAAATTCAATTGCTTGTTATCTGTGCAATTGTAGAACTCTCTTCAAAAACATTCAGGCTGATTTGGTCTTTAAAAATGCTTTAATAAAAAGCTCTGTGATTTTGAGAGAATTTCTTTGTCCTTGCCTGTCACTGTTGCCAAAGTTTAAATTTTTTTGCATTTAAATTTCTATTCATTTCCCGAGACCCCAGCTGCAGAACAGATGATGGTAGAACGAGGTAGATCAAAATATAAATGAAACTGTTGTCAATTACCGTTCTCAGTAAAAGTGTTCCTGGGTAGGACTGTGGTTAGAGTGTATCCCTCCAAAGGGACTCATCTGCGGAGTTTTCCATTTTGCCTGAGCTCAAGCTGTGCCCTGGTGGGCAGGCCTGTGCTGTGAGGCTGGCTGGTCACTGGAGTTCCCTGCCGTGTGCTGCCTTTCCTCTCCTGGGGCTTTGGCCCTGCTCTGTTACCTGGGCCTGTTACCTCTCTTCTTTTGCACTGTGTAACCAAAGGTTTGTCACTAAGCATCTGTTTCCCAAATAGTAGTAAATTTTTGGTCACTTAAACCATGAATAATATAACAAAGTGACTTATTTAACCTATTTGGAATGTGTTGTGTTTGGTAGTCAGAGCAGTTATCAAAAGTGCCCAGCTGATATACTTTGGTCTGCTCATTACTTCTGGAGAACATGTAGAAATAGGAACATCAGGAGAGTTGTCCCTTCGGTGCTGGAGGGCAGCTGCTTCCCAAGGTGCTGTGAGTGGCAACAAACCCCTCGTGTTCAGCCTGGGTTAAAGCTCAGCCCACCTGCGTGGATGTGGCTCCACTGAAATCACTGAGGCTGCTCCTGGGGAGGAACTCAGCCACATTTCAAGTGGGAACAGGAGGAGACCAAGAACTCTGCATATAAAATTGTTTGTTTTGCTGAGACTTACCTAGCTGTTCTAGAACAAATTTCCAAAGAAGTGTTTGGTCTGGGCTTTTTGCCCTTGGTGTTTGGGATTGAAAAGCAAGTTTGTAACATACTTGGCAAGGGAGGATGGAAAGTACTGCAGAAGAATAGGAAAAAAGATACAAAAGAAAAAGCTGCCAAGCATTTGCTTGTGAGTTTGCATTTAGCATTTTTCGTACTGACGTGGTTAACATTTATAATTTCCTGTATGAGGCTCCAGAAGTGCACTTTTTGCAGCTGAAGTGACGTGGAGGACAGTCTTGGTGGGGTAAGTTACACGTGTACAACATGCCTGTCAATGCTGCTGGGAGTCTGGTTGAGTTAAACTTAGTTAAAGTGATTCTAAATTTCTAATTCTGTGCTTTTGTGCAGATTGCAGTGACTGTCCTGTTCTACTCAGGCTCTAGTCAATGGTTGATTTATTTTTAAATCTGTAACTATGCCTTTCAAAGGTACAAACAAAATGTTTGACCTAAAGAAAGGGGTGTATATTTGAATATAGTGTGCAGTGTTTGAGCATTTTTTTTGAGGGAAATCATTCAAGAATAAAGAGGTTTTGTTGAAGATCACTCTCAAATACATCTCTAAAAATCTCTCACACTGAAATATTTTAAATCTGACAAAATTTAGTAGTAAATTGTAACAGTTCTTCCTAATGAAGATTAGAGAAATGTGTCCTGAAATCAGGACTTCATTTACTTAGTGCATCTAAAATTTTAAAATATTAAAAAAAGTTGGCTGGTGCAGTTATGAATAACAAAGGATAGGGTTTTTAGTGGTGATTCTTTTTCTTTATTGTTTGTTTATGATTTACATAAACAAGAGCAAACTTAAAAATCTTAACTGTATTTTAGGTTGCTAATAGGAACTTAACATTTTAACTTCCTCAGTTTTGGTCTTTTTACGTTTTTATCTGGAAATGTTTTTAAAAAAACCCACAATGAGATAGGAGCTTATAGTGGAAGTAGTCACAAAATTGCATATTATCATAGCATTACTGTAGCACAGCAGCAGGATGGTTGCTGAAGAACTGATGTTAATTAAGCCTGTACAACTGATCTTTAATGAGTACTTGCAGAATTAGAAGGACAGCTTATGTATGTGTGCAGTGGAACCGTAATTATCCAAGTCCTTACAGTCTTTCAGGTTTTAAATATAGATTTGAAGAGGTTTGGTTCTTTAGCCTGGAGTGTCTCATTTATGTTGGCTAAGCACATCTCGTGTAATTACATTAAGAGCTAAAGTTATGGAGATGGTAGTTTTATATATTTTGGGAGAGGAGGAATAGCAATGTTAAAATCTCTGGAAAACAGGGTCAGTAAATAGAATATAAATTGGGAAGGTGGCAGCTATCAAATAGAAACCTGTGTCTTAGGCTAGATGGACTTTTTGGTGGCTATTTTTTCATTGTACATATCTATTAAACTGTTGGCCTCTGAATAGCAAATGTGCTGATTTCAGCAATGTTTGCAGCATCCTGTGATCTTTTTTCAGTCTTAGCTTCTTGACAACCTTGTATTCAGAACCACGTTATTTAGTCAGCATTTTTCCTGTTCTTACTTCGTGCAGTGAACAATATGGCTTCAATTATGGCTAACTTTTTAGTGGAGTAAATAATTCTAAAAATTTCCCAAAGCAAACTCTGTTCTTATAACCTGTTTTAGGAGAAAAAAAAGGAAAGGAAAATGTCTAACTTCCATTCCAAAACACAATTTACTGCCTTAGTCTTGATGCAGGCCTTGCTGCCTGAATCAGTTTCGTATCTCAAGGTGATACAAATGCAGAAATGTCATGTTTACATAGGCAGGAAATAGAAAAATAAATTCTGAGTAATTTTGTCAGGTTTTTTTTGCCTCTCACTTATACATGCAGAATTCATTTTAAGAACATGTGTAGAAGTTTAAACCGTGTAAATGCATTTGTGATCTCTGAGCAGATACTGCTGGTTTGAGGTTTAGATATTCCTGTGAGTTTAGGCAGTGATTTAGGTGCTTTGCTTTTTGCTAGTGGCAGATTTGTAACAAAACTAACAGCTAAAGTTGCTGTTTGCAGTGGAAGACCATGGGGAGAACGTGCAGATTAGTGTGTGGACTGTGATGTTGTTTGGATACATGCAGGAATTTTCCATACTTCTGAGTGAGGGAATGTAAATCCTGATTTTGTTGTTGTCACTCTTTCACATGACTAAAAGATTATATTATGAACATGGAAAATAGTAGATATTATCATTATGATCATAAACTGAACAATTTTAACCGGTCCAGTAGACTCAAAGATTGTTTTGCCTTCCTAATAATCTTTTCAAGAGGATTCCTTCTGTATGTGGCAGAATAATGACTTTATGGTTAGTGTTTACTTTATGAATATTGGAAGTAGCCAGGCCTCAGACCTAGAGTCAATCAGTTGTGTTGTTGTGATGCACTGCCTGTGTGAGGAGAAATCTAATTTATGGAGTGATGTTATGTATACATTTTCAAATTGACAAGACACAATGATAGACTAAGAAAATAATTTGTTGCAAAATAGTTCCTTCAAGTTTGTTTTATGAATGAGAGGAGATTTGAGCAGATAAGGTGCCTGTCAGGTGGCTGGTAAACTTACTAGTGTGGCATGAGTCTTTCAGTGAATCAGAATTCCTTTTTCATGTTTTGAGTTATCTGTTTGATATTTTAAGACTCTGTAGTATTCGGGCACAATACCCTTGGATAATTTTTGTAGTTCACATTTCAATATTAATGGGCATTGAAATACTTGTATTGTGGTTTTGTACAAGAATCTGGCAGTAGATGCACATGCACAAACTACCTTTTCATTTCATGAGTTTGTGATCTACCTTCAGCCAGTCATGAAAGGAAGATCTCTGCTTACAGTTTTGTCTTCATAAACATAAAGCAGAGCTAGTGAGAATTTGCATGATGTGATTTTGAAGTTTTGAAGTTGGATATAATACAAAAAAATTGGATAAGTCATATGTAATGTGATGTATTCCATCTGCTAAAATTTAAAACCCCATATTCTATGCAAGACAATTGCAGATTTCCATCTTTCTGTGTGCCAGATGTTAATTAAAGTAGGAACATGCATATCAAACACACATTTCTGTGCATTTGAAATGTTCTAGTCTTCAATTTTTAGTGATCTTGTAGTTATTGTTAGAAATATGTATAACTTATGTAATGCTGGAGATCACATAACAATTTAGTGTACTGATATTTAGAATGACATGTTGTAGATGGAAATTAGAATGAAAATTCAAATTTTTTCCTTTGGTACAAAGGGAAAGTGTGTTGTATTCAGAGTTCTGCCATGAATATTATCCCTGCCTGTCAAAAAAGAGATGTGGAATATGACCTAGGGGATGGGGTTTGGGTTTCTGCTGTGTGGGTTCTACCCAGGGAGGCACTGAGCCTCTTCTGTCGCTGTTGTGCGGTCTGAGCAAGGATCCCTCTCTGCTGGGCACGGAGGTGGTGGCTGGTGCGAGTCTGTGCTGGAAGTCCTGTCCCACCCTCTGATGCCTTCCTAGATTCCAGCTCTCCAGTGACTCCCTTGCTGCTCAAGCTGCTGGTCAGTGGGCACTAGTGGTGTCTGAATGTTGGTAATTTTTAGCATAAAACGATGTAGTTAGTGTGGGGTTTGGGGGTTTTTGTTTTGAGTACTTTGTGTAAGTATCAGACTCAGCGTTTGACCGTATTCTTGTGATGAACTTCAGTGTAAAGAACATGTGGTGTTAAAACAGTTATTGGTTTTATATAATATGCTGTTATTGTACTTTTGGTTTAAGACAATCCAAATAAGAACTAAGTGGGTGAAGAAGAAAAATAATGTAGGTGCAGCAGTGCTGGGCCTTGTGATCTTAACTAGCACTAGCAAAAGGCACTGCAAAGACTCACAGGCCAACTGGAAATGAAGCTTGTATCTTGTCTTTATCCTAGACTTGTACCATTCATGTAAGTTGGAGTTCCTGTCTATAGAAAGTGTTTAGTAAATAATGACCTAGGCCCCTTCTCTCTTAACTTCCTTAAACAGGAAACGGAGAATGCATCTCATCTGCTGTGTACCATCCCTCCTCTTAAGCCAGATCTGAGGCTTAGGCTCCTTACAACTATTTATCTTCATTAAGATTTGATCCCAAGTGGCTCTTGATTTGTTCTAGCCATATGTGTCAGGATAAGGTGAGCTGCACCCTGGAAATCACGTGCTTCTGCTCTGTCATTTCCAAGGGAGCTTTAGCTGACTAATTCGGGTATCTGTGCATAGATACCAGCATTTGATCAGATAAGGCACATTTCAACAATAGAACAATTGCATTGGCTTTGCCAGACAGGGTTACTATTAAGGAAACTGTTCAAGACAATTGAGGAATCTGATGTTTCATTGAGGATGCAGCTTCTGGCTGAATTTGTGTGTTGCTAAATTGGACTCTGTTTAAAAAGATTACTCACATTTACACACCTTCTCTGTGGGACTATTCCTCAAAAGAATCTACAGGATTATTCTTCAGAAGAATCTCCAGTTTGTGGAGAATGATTTTTAAAAGTATTTATTTAACTTCATTTCTTTTGTCAAATGCCTGATTTTGAAGAATGTATCTGCCTATTTATTCTATCCTACTTGATTTACCCCCCAAAAAAGATGAAAAATGACATGGGTAAGCATTGAATGTGCCTGCTATTACAAAATATCTGCTGTGTTGTAAATATCAAGCTTTCAAGATTTTGTTTGAATATATTTGCAGTTGATTTGAAATGAAAAACCTTTAACATAATTACTAAAGGATATATAAGCTTCTGTTTGGTTGAAAAACAGCTTACCTGCAGTTAGCTTTGATAGATGAATGAAATCCCAGGGTCTTTTAAATCTCTTGATGACTAAAAGTAGTGGGAGAAAAGATACTAAATGTACCCAAAGAAGTTCCAGGGCTGTGGGTGTACATGCATTTTGTAGTTTTTATGTTATAAAATTCCAAATGTCTTTTTTTTTTTTAGTTTATCATTATCATTTGAAAGAGATGAGGAGGAAAGACAACTGGCCTTTGCCAATTTGAAAACAGTAAATTTGAGGAAAACACTATATGAATACACTGTATTTCTCTATTGTCCTGCTCTAATGCTTATGCACTCTTTTGGTCTGAGACTGAATTAATTTGACTGACTGCTTCAGGGCAAAGGTGTAAAGGGCAAACAAGCTGCTTTTTGTAGTATGCAGGAACCATAAAACTGCACAATAGAATGCTTAATGTAAAATGCACTTTAGGTTACTGAGTGTGAGATCCATACATCTAAATAAAAAATCCAGGTTCAGAATTTGTCTATTATGACAAAGCTGCAGCCTTTTCTCTGACTGTTAAATAGAGCATTGTGGTTTTGTGAAAGTGTATTAGTGAAATATTCAGCTTCTGAAATGGACAAAAAGGGTAAATACTTGCTGTGGAATCAGTCTTCATAGCAAATCTGAAACTTTCCTCAGGTTTCAGTAAAGAAGATCCATCTGATAAAACTGGAATTGTAGACAGCTAATGGTCCTCAGCTCTTGTGAAACGTGGTGAGCTCCGGTTACAAAGGCTTTGCCAGCTTATCCTGGTTTGTACACAGCAGTGCTCCTCTTACTATGGTGTAAGGTTTAAATCAGCAACTAAGGGAGTTACAAGAAGAAAGGGACAGATACTACCTATTTTTTCTGAAATTGAAGCAAACACAAGATTCCATATTAAGATTATATGGTATCTTTTTGTTTAATTGCACAGTATGCAGACCATTAGTTGCCTCTACTTTACATGAGGTTTCCTGTGGTGGTGGTGAAGTGCTGCTGTTATCAGTTCTGAGCACATTGATCCTGAGAATGCTGTGCTGGGGCTATGTAGGGATATTTAATCTTTCTGCATTGCCTGCAGGTGAGGTACATAAGGGGTGTCTTTCCAAATCAGGGATTAGTGTCTTCAATGTTCTTCAGACTGTTATTACTTACAGCTTTTATAAGCAAAGTTGATAGGACTCCTTAGCATCTGTCTGGTAACTCCAGATCCTGAGGCTAACAGGGTGTATCCATTCATGTCCTATCTTGTATCTTTTGCAGTTGGTCGCTTGATGGTTATATTTATGCTTCCACTTCCTGACCCTACTACATATTTGAGTTTTCAAATGTTGAAATCCGTCATTCCTGCTGCTTCTTGTTCAAGATCCTGGATAGTTGCTGGGATTTAAAAGATTAAAGCAGCTCTGTGATGTTGGCAGGTTTTCAGCAGCAAGGCTTCTGTACAACACCATCAGTTCCTTGAGCTCCTTTCTGCTGCCCCTTTTTTTGTTGCAAGATATTGATACTGTAGTCCTAGTGCCTTATCTGATAGTAAGTCCACCTAAAAAGCTTTTCACCCAATCTTGGATGTTGGAATCACTAGTCAAGAGTATGCAGCATGTGTATTGTGGTGTGTTGCATTCTTATCAACTTGCAGTGTAATCAGCTTCTTTTCTGTGAAGCTTTCATGGTCACAATTGTGTCCCTATCTTGTTAACAGCTGTCTTCTGATGAACAAAACACTGAAGTTGAAAGATGAAGACAATCCTGCTTCTCAGACTCTTTGTGGAGGAAACAGGTTGCTGATTTCCTGCTTAGGCTTACTGTCAGGCACTTCTGGGGTAGAAGAAGCTTAGGAAAAAATTATTAGGCAAAACCATTGGGAAAATAGCACTGTTAGGCATTTCTGGCAATTTATTGCAAAAGAGGAGTGAAAGAAAAAGTTTAAAAATTTAGGTCCAGCAGGTAGCACAGGAGTCCTTGCAGTCTGTGTGTGATAGACTGGGTGATACAGACTGTTAAATGCTAGTGCAAGTTTAGTGGTGATGAGTTTGGCTTCCAGACATGTATGTTAAGGGCAATAGAACTTGTTCCTTTTTGAAGACTGATTTGTTTATAATGTTCATTATCTTTGAGCTGTGTGTAGTCTAGCAGTAAAGAACAAATTAAGTGAAGTGTACATCTTAAAAGGATTTGCCCTACTTGTTATATTAGACCATATGAATTATTGAGGAACCTAAACCTTGTAGGCGCAGACAACCTTAAAAAGTGATAACCTCCAAGCAGACCTTTGCTTTAATAATTTTATGAATTCAGTAAATACCGTTGCTTTATTTGATTTGATTATTTTTTAAGAGAATTCTGGCTTGAGAGGAGTGGAGGAATGATCCTTTTAATATTGAGGACTTGATTCCTGTTTCTCCAGGGAAATTTGAAATGCAGATAGTGCTTTCTGCATACCTGAAAACTTGGATTATTCATCAACATCATAGTCTTCTCTTCAGGAAATGTATTTCTGTATTTCAATCCCTCAAGCTCATAGAAAATTCCTGGGATTTCAGGGTGGAGGTTCAACTTTCTGATTAAAAGCCCTACTGTTCGTGTAGGGTATGTAGAAGTTTTTCCAAGCTATTGATAAAATGTTGTGTGGTGATGACTGAAGAATTAATAATGTGAGGAGTACTAGCATGAATGAGGAATTTTATCTTAGTGTGTCAGGGAGAGTTCATCATCTGTTCCTCAGTGTGGAGGGGCCCTGTGCCAAGGGGGGAAAAACTGCAGTGCCAAACCAGGACTTCAATGGGCTCTATGACAGGCTTGCAACAGTGTTCTTTCTTCAGACCATATTAATGGTTATGACACATCTCATGAGTTGTAAAACTCTTCTTATATCTATCCGTGCTGTTATCTGAAGTTATTAGGCCGTATTGTTCCATGTATGCCTTCTTTGTCCCTCAGTATGTGATGTTTCTTTTTTAGTCTCTGGTTGTCCAGTGCCGTAACACATGTCCCAGCTGTGTTCCTTCTTGGCATGCTGGTTAACGTGCCTTTGTATATCTCACTATACATGAGGGAAATCAAATGAAGTAGGCAGAGATTTGAGGGAATTCTGACAAACTGGAGGGTGGGTCTGCCATCCAGCAGGGCCTCAGCAAGGTAGGGGAAAACACAGATACAAAACTCCTGAAGTTTAACCCATGCAAGTATGAAGATTTCCTCTGAAAAGTAACACCACTGTGCAGCTGTGCTGGTGGATGGGACCTGTGCAGCTGGGTGACCAGCAATGGCCCTTGGTGAGCAGTGGACAGTGGCAGTGTCCAGGGGCATTAGTCACAGTGGGGTGTGTTCCCCTGGCCTGAGGCTGCCCTCAGCAGTCCGTCTGTGCCTGTTTCTGAACTCATCTGTGAGTAATTGCTTTGCATCAGAAGGTGCAGCTGCTGTGGGAGGAAAGGGAGGAGGAGGCAGAGGGAGAGACAAACCAGACCAAACAGGGAGCAGGTGTAATATCTTCTGTGATACACCTGCATTTCAATTTGCCTTTGCATCACAGTACAGGTCATAGTCTATCCTCTGATTAATGTCTACTGTCCTTTTTGCTATCTGTCACTTGATAGGCTCTGACACAGAGGAGGAGACATTCCTTTAAATCATCAGGTTCATATTCTTATCTTGCACTTATACATCTCATTTCCAGGTTTTCACATTCAGTTGTACCTTTTTTTTTCAAGCTGTCTTTAGGGTGTAGTGGATGTTGGCTGAAAGGATGTCATCTCTAGTGAAGTCTAAGTTGTGCATTAAGAAGCTGTTCTGCATAGAATATGTGCAAATAAGAGAGCTGAGTCTTTCTAAGATTTGAGAACAAGACTTTAGCAGTAACGCCATTGAAACTGCAGTGGTAAAAATCCATTATTTCCATTTCATGAGTCCAAATATATGAATGTATTCAAAAGCCCTGGAATGAATAGTAATTGATTTTGTGACTTGTTCCTGTTCTTGTGAAAGTATATTGAAGAAACGAATCAAAACTTTTCTCAATTAAAATAAAAAAGACTTTATTATAGGGCTTTTATTATTATGAATGTTTTTTATAGTGATGTATTATTTCTAGAATTAGTAATTATTAGTTAGTTGCCCATAGCACCTTTGACCCCTCCGATTTGTTGTGTTTTGGCATCTGATTAAGAGTGACTACTGATTCCAGCCTCCTCATTTTCAGGAACACAATCTGAAAATGCAAACTAAAATATGATGAACGAATAAACAAAAGACTAAAGGCAGGATGTGGCCTCAATGGTAGTTAAGATTTTGTTTGAAAAGGAGATGGCTTTAAAAGCACTGGTGATCACCACTCTTCTGTGAGAGCAAACAGAAGCCCTCCAGACCCCTGTCTGTGTCCACAGTGTGTGTGGTGTTCTGGTCAGCGGTGTGTAGCGGATTCCTCCAGGATAAATTGTTTCCTTAGCTCATGTCTGCAGCTTCTGGTCTGTGTGACCCATTCTTCTTTTAGGGGAGAGTTTATCCATCATCATTCTGTTTGGTTCCTGGGATTCTCAAAGTACCTTAACCTGGAAGAAAGTCTTTCAGTGGTCACTCAAAGGGAGTGCAGTGATGGATGTCAGAGTTCAGCTGTCCTTCACGTATCCTGGGCTGGGTGATGGATGACATTCTCCTCTTCTAAAAAGGCTGCAAAGTCAGGTCTTGAGTTTTCTTCATCATCTCCTGTATTCCTCCTGCACTGCAGCTGTGCAGGAAGCTGTATCTAGCAAACTGAACTGTGTTTTAGGGGGGTAGTGGAGGAGAGAAGTCACAGCAGAGCAAAGAAACACATTCCTGAGAGTCCTCATTACAGAGCATGAAGAGTATGGGAGACTGCTCATTTATAAAGTTGTCCTCCACCCTTAAGCAGCTGTTCTGGTTTTATGCGTTGCCATGCAGTATTTGAACATCTTGGGAAGCCACAGATGTTTGACTCATACGCTGGAGCTGATTTGATCCTTATTCCTAATGCTGGAGCCTTCTGGCTGGGCTCACTGTGAGGCAAACCTTGCTCCCAGCTCCCACTTCACTGAGAGCAGCTATTTTATCACGTGTCGGGTCTGGCACTTGGTCCTCAGCTGTTTCACCCCACTTCCTGTGTTTATAGCTGGACAGTGGGTCTTGGCTGTGGACATGACATTTACTCAGAATTACGACAGTTTTCTGTGAGCTTTATGCCTGACACAGATGTTTCTGAGAGAAATGCACCTTTCTATTCTGTGGCTTCAAAAGTATTATATTAAGAAAAACTAAGGGTAGCATTAACATAGCACTGCTCAGATCAGCTGTTTTTCATGTATTGCTAACCCAGGATGAGAACATGAAGACAATTTTTGTGGCTAGGTGGTACATAATTGGATGTATATATCTATATTCTGATAGTCTGAGGGCATCCTCTCCATTGTTTTTGTGCTTGTAATCCAGTATTGGACTAATATATCTGTGAATATGTTGCATGGTAATAACTTCTACTAGTTTTTATGTGGTGGAAACAGTGAAAGTAGTCACTTCTGTGCAAAGAAACATGGAATTAAGGTGAGGTTTGTCTGGAACCCAAGAGCTGTTTGATCGATATCCAGCAATAGGGCCCAGATATGCCATCCCTGCATCACATAGATGTGCTGGGAAATAGCCCAGAGAACCAGCCTGGTGCCTCAGAGGCCTGTGGCATTTCAAAGATCTGCAATAAACTGGGTGATAGTGGGGTGTATCTCCTCTTTCTCATATGATACCTCTATCTGCTTTGTTTATACTTTTTTGCTTGACCTAGCCTTCATTGTTTCATTTTTTTGATGTTCTGCTGTTACTTCTTCCAGCTGAGCTTATTCTGTCTTAAAATTTGCCTCTTGGAATAGAGGTTTAATTACTGAACAGATGTGTTGTCTTCATTCTGCCTGCTCTAACTGCCTTTATCTCTGTTCATTTTGAGTCTTAGACTTTTAGCTCATTAAGTCCTGTGGAGCTAGAACTCTTTGCTAGTTAAAGACACTAAAAAAATAATACTCTTATCAGATCTTGCTGCAGTTCTGTAAACAAGCTACTTAATCGTGCTTTTATGTTAATGCCAAAGAAACAAATAAAAATTTGTTGCACTGTGATTATAAACAAACAAATACAAAATTGCAGTCTAAATATTGAGATGCTTTTCCTTCCTTTGGGTTTTGGTTTTTTTTAATTCTCTTTAATGCTTTCCGAAACAAGATCAACTAGAGACTTAAATGGAAATGAATCACTTATGAAAAAAAATAAAGAAAGTAAAAGAGAAATTGATGTTGTCTGAAATCCTTCATGGTCTGAAGCTAATGAAGAAGGAGAAGCTAAAATGTAGCTGCAGGGATTGCTTGGATATAAAACCTGGGACATAACTGTGGGAATGCACTGAGGTGCAAGAACTGGAATGCAACTACATGTAGTGAAATCTGCAAAAGCTGGGAATGTCATGCTCAGTGTTTGAGATCTGCAAGAAATTGGCAGCGTTTTTCAGAACTGTTCTTGTTAAAAAACTGCTTTTCCTGAACTTGGGGCCTGATCCAGTCTCTCTCTCTCTCTCTCTCTCTTTTTTTTTTTTTTTTAGGTTGTGTTCTTGGCTTGTACTCATGTGAACTAGAGTGGAATTAGAATGGAATTAGCAAGAGACAGTAAAGCTGTGGTTGTGTGTAGTCTCTCCTCAGGGTTATAAGTTGGCTTAAGAAATTCCTGCTCCAAATCATTCTTCTCTGCCAGTATAACTTTTTCCAGGAAGATCTGGGTTTTTTGTAGAACTGCAATGTGAAATGTCTGATCCAATTTTCCAAACAGCATTACAGAAAACTTCCTATTACTTTTTTTTCCCCAAGGCTGGCTACTACTGGTAAACAGTGTGGCTCCATGAACAGTTATGCTGGAATGACTGAAAGAATGGGCACCCTGTGATGGCAGCAAGGGCACTCCTTGCCAGAAATGAGTCCTTTCAGCTCTCAAGGCAATAGCCTGATCAAGCAGCAATGTTCATGGACTCTGACCAAAGTGTCATCCATCCTCAGTCTTCTGTTTTTTCAGGTAGCAATAAGGAAAGTGGTGTCCAAAGAAATATGAGCTTTCAAGAAAAAAAAAAAAAAAAAAAAAAAGAGCTATGCTTTAGCAATGCTCCCTGAAAGCAGCTTTTACTGGCAAGTTAAATTTGACTGGCCTGGAAGATTTGACCAGTCTGGACTAGATGTAAATGATCTAATCAGGTGTGCCATTCAAACCCCCTGCAGGTTAATTGACACGTGGCAAGTGCTGATTCTTTCCTAATCTCATTGCAAGGTTATTCATGAAATAGCTGCAGCATTTCAATTTTGAGCCAGGAGGTCACGAAAAGAGTTAAAATTCTCTCCAACTTTCAGTTTCTTTCCTTTGTCGTTAGCTTCAAACATATAGACTATTTTCCATACAAGAACAGAATAAAACTATTTTGGTGTGACAAATACTAGGATTGATAAAATTTGATCTCAAATCTTTATCAATAGACCATGTTTTAGCAGTGAAGTAGTTTTTCTTGTTTTTACCATCAAATTTCGTGCAATTCTTTTGCTTCTTTAAAATCTATGCTGTTTCGTAGCTGAAATTTAAGTAAGACTGTGATGGCAATACATGAGTTAAATGAATGTGTCTGCCCCTTCTCCCCAGACTCAGAGTATTTTTGTGTAAAATTTTAAAGGGAAACCTCTTTTATGCATGCAGGGCAGCTTTAGAAGAGGTAGAAGGAGATGTGACAGAGCTGGAACTGAAACTTGACAAGGTAAGCTTTTAATTCAACAATGTTTGCTCTTAAAAGCATCAAAAAGCACGTTGTGGTTTTGTTTTAAAGTTCACAGCTGGGAAGTGTCAGTGGCCAAGCAAGCGCCCCTGCTCTGCAGAGGAAAGGGGTCCGGGTGGAGCTCACAGCTGGGCCTCGGGGGCCGAGCTGAGCAAAGCTGAAATTGCTGAAATGAGCTGGCCCCTTCCCCCGGCCGAGGCTGGGGCGATTCTCTCACTGCCCCCTGTGCCTCAGCCCCGTGGGGAGCTGCTGCCAGCGCCTTCAGCTTTCACCTGAGATAAACGCCGGGGTTTGGTCACTGCAGCACCAAGAGCTGGTTTACCACAAAGGCTGTGGAGACCTCTGTGTACTCTTTGTTTTAGAGGTTTAAAATCCCTGCTGTTTGTTGTTGGCAACCTGAGGCACAGCAGCCAGATATATCCTTCACTGTTATGTGGAGGACTTGACTGCTGTAAAATTCATCCTGTGTTTTGTCATGCTTTGTGCATTTATATAAAAAATTATATGTATCATCTTTTCAGCTCCTTACTATCTGTTTATTGGTTTCCTCACCTTTGGAAACTTCTGTTATTTCGTTGCTAGTATTTTGAGAGTGGCTTTTTTTTTCGTTTTCATCTGTATAAAGTCTTCTTTCCTTTGCATTTGTGTGAAATGTTTTAAATTATTTTTGTCTATGTTTTCATATGGCAGGCAGATGTGGTTTGTTTACCTCCTTAGCTGCTTTTTGAATACCACCTTTTTTCATGCAGCTGTGAATTGGCTGCAGAGAGCTGGAGACAGATAAAGATGGTGTCAAGCCTGAAGACTTATTCTTTACTACTTGTAATAATATTTCTATGTTTTTGTAGTTAATAATCTAACAATTTGCTCTTGCAAAATAAATTCAAGATCCTTAATTCTGATTTGCTGTGAGTCTTAGTGAAACTGATGAGTATAACACACATTTTAACTGTAGGGGTGTTGAACCTGTTTCAGTAGATCAAAAGGTGTATTTTAAGGATCTGAAAAATCAGTCTTGGAAGTTTGGCTTTTCCACCAGTCTGAAAGGATTTTTTTGAGGGAAAAGAATTCTCATATTCCTTAAATGACATTATTCAGGGCCTTGTGGTACAATACTGAAGTTGAAAGCCAAGCTTCTTGGGTGAGCTGAAGCAACCATGGCCTGAGGGTAATAATTTGTCTAGGCTTGGTTCGTAACTTTTTCTGCTCAGTTGTTCATAGTAAACTTGGTTTTATTGTCTCACAGTTTTGACTTTAGGCCACATTGTCTGCAGTTCTGTCTTCTCAGTAAGAAATAAAGCATGGTTCAGGCTTGTGAGCTATAAGCAAAGGTAAAGGAAAAAGTTTAATGTTGACAGTGATTTTTTTTTTCTATCCATTGTTCAAGCAACTTGGACATTCATCAGAATGTGGAAGGTCATGCTCAGCTTTCCATTTTTCCTCAAAATCTGAGTCAGCATAAAAATTACTGGGTAACTAAGGCAGGAAGGGTACGTGGATGGATTCTTTGTCCCAACAGAGGATCAAGTGCTTCTGTGTTGCTTTTCATGGAAATTTATTTACCATGCTTGAAAAATCTTTCAGACATGAGGGTTCAATCTTCTGGTTTTATTCTCAGCTTTACTTAGGGTGGGGGAACTCAATCAAAATGTGTCCCTTCTCAAGAGAGCATCTTGGCAATTACAGTAACCACTCTTTCTTACGTTAATGGCCCAGTGCATAAATGGTTCAAGGATTGAGAAAACATCCCTCACAAGGTACTGAGGGCCTTCCTGTCAGACTGCAGTACCGTGAGGGCTGAGTGAAGCAGAGTGGTAGGGATGGAAGGCCATCAGAGATTACTCTGTTTGTGAGTGAAAACATGATTGACTGCACCTCCTGAGATGTAACCATGGCTCCTCAGCTGTGCTCTGTGCACAGCGCCTTTTGCTTTCCTGTGCCTGTATTCTGAATGTCTCAGGATAAAACAACCGGTGTGGGGTTCATTTTTGTTTGTTTTGTGGTGTTTTTCCTCAGAAACCACAATAACCTCATCATTTGCTTGGGTTCTAACCAGTTCTGTTTTAGTTGCTTTTTGCCCCTGTAAAATTCTCTCATGAAATATGTGCAACAACTCAGTTAACAATAAATCAAGTAAAAAAAAAAAAATTAAAAATATATGGAGTGGTAACTTTCCCAACAGCATATCTATTGACCTAGAGTAGTATTTCTATAGCTGTTACTATCCAGTAGAAAGCTTTTCATAGAATCTGAGGGTGAGAATTTAACTTTTGAATTTTTTATTTCATAGGCCTAACTAAGCTCAGTGTGTTCATGTTTATATGATAGTGTAAAAACCAAACAAAAATAAGGCTTCTGCTTTCTCTCTCCTTTTACACTCATTTTAGCTGGTGAAGCTTTGTATTGCAATGATTGATACTGGAAAAGCGTTTTGTACAGCCAACAAGCAGTTCATGAATGGAATTCGAGACCTTGCACAATATTCCTGTAAAGATACGCTGGTTGAGGTAAGTTCTTTAGGTGAAAGTGGAGGGAGAGAAACATAACATAAAAAAAGTACAACATAACAGTTAGCAAGAGAAGTAGTTGAAGTTTATTGTATTTGCCTTTTTGTTCCTTTTCCTTTGGTATCTCTTTTAGAGTGAGGGTTTTTCTGGTTGTGAAGCACTGCAGGTGTCTGTGCTGTTTAGTTTCAGCAGTGACATGGGGCTACCAGATTTCAGAAAATATGTTAGGTTAGTGTGTGCGCTGGTGATTGCAACATGTTAATCAGTTTTTCTGAGTAAGAGTATTAAATGTGAAAAATATTAATTACATCTTAATTTAATATGTAATATTAAATACTTTAAATTAATGTTTTCGATTATGTGAGCTTCACATATCTTTAGTCATTTTGAATTTTTCCTGCTTTCATTCAGTTTGGTACTTTATATACAGGTAGGTAGAAGTAACATTTTTGCTGCAAGTGTCTTTAATAGATTTATTTGATATTACAGCCATGTTGTCCTTCTAGCCTAATGGTTTTAATCTCATAATTGTGCTATAAGGAAAATTAATTTTAAGGTTCTTTACTGAAAAGCTGTAAACCTGTGAACTGTTGCTTTTGTGCTGTGTGTTTAGTAGGGCTCAACTTAAACCACTTTTATTTTCTCTTTACAGACCAGTTTGACAAAGTTCTCTGACACCTTACAGGAAATGATCAATTATCATAATGTGAGTATTTCTAGCTGCAACATGGCACTGATAGCTCATCTCCAGTTATATTTGATAATAGATTAATGATAAAGCCTTTCTTGTTGATACTATTTGCAAAGTAATGCTTTAAATGGTGTTAAATAACTGTCATTTGTACTTATAAATATTTTATTAATGTTTTGTTTACAAAGTATTTGTAAACATCCCCTTTTCTGCAGATCTGCATCTTGGTTTATTTTTCATTTGGAATTTGTAAGCTTTGGTGTGCTAAGGTAGTAAATACTGAAAAGTTTCATCTTTTCGAATCAAACTGATGGTAACAGTTACGGACTGTGACCTTATACCTTCGCTGCTCTGAAATAACGATTGTCTTTTCCATAATTGCTACTTTTTACCCCCTACCCTTTATAAGACACAAAATGAAGCACGTCTGATTTGCATATAGTTTTCTTTTTGGAAGGATAGCAAATTTAGACAAGTGTGGAGAAAGGAGAAAATGATAGAATTTAAGACTAATGGTAATTTTTAGCAGGTCAGAGTTAATCACAAACTTCATTTTTCCCTGCGTTGAAAACTAATTTGTTATTTTTTCCTCTGAAGAGTTTGGTCTGGTATTCTGAAAGCCAAAAGGATGTGTTTGTTCTTCTCTTTTCTTTCTCTTTCATTGGCCCAACTGCTCTTTGATAATTTCCTAGCAAGTTACTGGAGACAAACTGAAGTGTCTCCAAAGTGCTGAAAATATGCAGGATACCTAAAATCAGGGCGTCCTGGCTCAGTGACAGGTCTGTTGCTGACCAAGGATCAGAGCCATCAGGAGGGAGAAGCTAGAGGAGAAAGGAAAGAAAGGATGGAAGGGGGTAGGAGTTCTGGATGACTGTCAGTTTTTTCATGTGAGGCTTTGCTCGGGATAAGACCAGGGACCAGCCTAATGCAGCATCTTCACCGATTCAGCAGTGGGGGAGTAGCTGTGACAGCTTATGGCAAATAGTTTTCTTAGATGTGGAGTGTATGAAAGGTGGTTTGTTGACAAGGCTGTAAATCTAATCAGCTTGTGGTCTAGGCACTTTTTTCTGTTCTTTTAGGGGAAATGATATCTATGTATTTTTCTGCCCACCACATTTTTTCCCTTCAGTACTGTAAGCAGAATGCAAGGCTCATATTTCTGGGAGTCCTCTAATCATTTGAGTTCCCATCTGGTTTTGTCTTTGGTATTGATCTTGATTGGTGCACTCCCCAGGCACTGGCAAGCTTAAATGTCAGCAGTGGGAGTAGTCCCAGCGTGACTTCCAGTTTGTCAAGAAGTTCTTTATTCTGGTTGTCTGCATTTCTGGTTTCCCAAAGGGGGAATACAAACAGGTTCTTCCGTGTCTTAGTGGTAGATACAGTTCTGGTTGGAAGGGGCCTCGTGAGGTGTGGATGGTTTGACTGCCTGCCTAAATCAGAGTCAGTTGTGAGGTTGGAGCAGGTTGCTTTGGTCTTGAAAACCTCCAGACATGGAGACTGGATGCAAGATACAGTACCACTGGTGATGAGTGGCTTCAACTCAGTCATGTTTCCCTTCAGCATTTCTAGAAAAGAGAGATGAGCTGGTAAAGGTTTTACTGTCAGTACTTGGCATTACATAGCTTCCCATTTCCAAAACTTAATAAAGAATCTAAGACTAAGAACATTGAAAGAAAACATTTTTTGACCTTAAACTTTGAAGTTTTGACTTGCTTTTTCAAGAAAGTTATTTAATATTTCAAGATCTTTCCCTTTTATGAGAGATTCTGTTCGACTGGGCCAACTTAATTTTTGTGATGCTGCCTTATGTATTTCTGTAATGCAGAACAGGAGGTGTAGAGGGGTTGGAAATTGAGGCAACATTTCTTGTCTGCACAATAAGAAGTGACAAAAGGATTTGTCCAGTAGCCATTGACCTCTTCCATTCCATTCTAAAATTCAGAGGGCAGATGTGAAGCTGAAGGAATGTGTGTTTTCATTTTCCAGTTAGAATTTTTTGGGTCATAAGAGAACATACTAATTGTCTCACATCCAAGTGTGCTTTGGCCTTAAAAAATTAACAAATATCTTAAACTTTACAATTTGAATGAGTTGATTATATTTTGTGCCCACCAGCCCCCAGCCTTTCCAAATCATATGAAATTTTGGAAGCATTGCTTAGATCACTTATTCTTAAAAAGAATCAGCCATTCCTCTTAGTAGTCCAACAGAGGGTGTTTTTCTACAAACATTTCATGTAAAGGTGATGGTACTAAATACCCACGTATGTTACATTTTCAGCATTAATTTCAATCCGTGGGGTTTTTGCCAGAAGTTAAGAGCATGTTCTTTCTATGGTCTCATTTGTCTTTTAATTGTTGATAAATTGTGAAAGTATAAGAACTAAAAAAAAAGGTTGCTTAACATTCAAAGTTGTTTCTTCAGGAATATTACTGTACAATTAACATAAGTAAACTTGTTGGATGAAACTAGGCATGTCTCATATTGTCAGGATGAGAGAATAAAGTGCCAGAAGCTCTTATCTTTCCTGATAACCACAGTCTTTAAGAAAAGAGCAGCAAAAGATGTTTGGTTTGTGTTATTTTCCTTATTTCCTCCCTTTTATTTATTTCAAAACTACTGTGAAGGGATTTATATTTTGATATTAGAGACACTGTGTTTTAATAATTCTCATCTAATTCTGCATAATTGCCATTTGCATTTCTGAAATCAGAAGGTGTGAGTAACTCTAAGTTACTGATCTATGTAATAATGCTTTTTTTCAGATTCTGTTTGACCAGATCCAAAGATCAATTAAAACACAGCTTCAGACTTTCGTTAAAGAGTAAGTCAATTTGTACTTGTAATGGGAAAATTATACATAAAATGGAATTTTAAAAATCTGATTTGAGTGGATGAAAATTCTTCCTGTAAATAACCACCCATAAATTGAGAAGTGTGTATTAAGGCTTTGTCAAAAATCACCCCAAACCACTGAGGCCTTAGATCCAGCTGCAGAAATGTTGCAATAGGATGAATTACTGATCTAATTATATACTGTAATTGTCTAAGCTTGGGGGACAAAGCTTTTCCTCATTAGGCATTAGATGTGTTCAGTTACATTTCAGTTTTGTCCTTTCCTTGGAAACAAAAGACCAGAAGCTTCTGTCCTAATTTCTGGATTTCCATTTGACCCAAGCATATATTGAAGAATGTAAAATTCGGAAGACACCAGCTATAGCAGTCACAAGCTTGGTCTCTGTGGTGTAGCTTTAAACTGTTTTTCATGCTTAGGAATTAATTTGTTATCCGTATTTCCTTTTTCCATAGAGATATTAGGAAATTTAAAGATGCAAAGAAACAGTTTGAAAAAGTGAGTGAAGAAAAGGAGAATGCTCTGGTGAAAAATGCCCAAGTTCAAAGAAATAAGCAACACGAGGTAGAGGAAGCAACCAATATTTTGACTGCAACACGGAAGTGTTTTCGACACATAGCTCTGGATTATGTTCTTCAGGTAAGGACAGCAGTAAAAAAATTTTCAAAACCATTTGTTACATGTGGTTAGAGACATGTCCTTTACAATGTTAGAAGTTCTTCTTGTCAGCTTCTTGGAAGCTGTGGACATTTAGGGGAAAAAGGAAGAATTTTATCTGCAAGTAATTTCTTTTTTAATAACATCCAAGGAAAATTAATTGATACGTTCTTATTGCTTTAATACTCTGGTATTCAATGCCCTTGCTGCAATGACAGTTTAATTTTCAAGTTGAACAATATTTTTGAAAAAAGCCCCAGTATTTGCCAGATAATTACCTGCATTTTTCATGAGTTAGATACGCTGCAGTTTCTAATATATTTAAAATAAAAACTGTAACCTAGCATAGGAATTACAAATTGCCTGAATAATTCTGATACAGGATGTTGGGTACTTCTGCCATTTTAACTGTATGCTTTGGGTTGTATTCAGCTTGTCTAGATGCCTCAGTTTGGCATTGTGCTATAAAGGGAGTCAAGAATTTAACTATCCTTTACATTTTTAGTGTAGATGTCCCATGGGTGTTGAGAAGTGTTCTTTGTCATGCTACTTTGTATCCTGTAATAAATTATGTAAATTTATTAAGTTATGTTAAATTATGTAAATAGGTAATAAATTTTCTTTTGATACTTAAAATTGATCTATTTCATACTTACCCACAACTTACAGCAAAACAAGATTATTGCAGCTCAGATGGTATGAGAGGTTGGGGGCTCCCAAATGGGTCTGAGCTTCTCCTATGATCAAACACAGAACAGCTCTTTACAGTTAAGCTGGTTTTATATTAGACATTATCATCTTGACTTGTGACAGACCAGTCAGTTATTTAAAGCTTAATTAACTTTTCTATAAATTGCATTATGAGTTGTAAAATGAAGTGGGGCCTGTCAGCCTGGATGTATTCACAGACATGGTGGTCAGTGGTCAACTCTGAACTCCTGTTTTTTAAACACTAAGGCCATTTTGGTGTTTAAAGAGTCATGTGAATTATGCCCCACAGGATTATTTGTATAGCAGTAAATGGTGGGGGCAGCTGGCAGTCACTGCTGTGTAGGCCAGTTCCTTGTGTGTGCATTGAGCTGCAGGTTGTTTGCCTCCTGGAATTTGTGTGTTCCAAGGATGAGCAGTTCCTGGGATAAAGATGCATTTAGAGTAACTGGGATCAGTTTCAGCATCTCTCAACATGGACAAAAATCAGTTCAGCTCTAGGAATTCTTGGGAGATTCTTCTCGGAAAATGGCTTCACAACTGTGGTCTCCTTGTAGCTAGATTGGCTTTAAACTGTAATTCAAAACCTTTGCTTTCCTTTTATTTTTCTTTGCCTCACAGGCTGAGGGTTTGTTCTGTACAAACGAATCTTAATTATTTTTCCTGCAGAAAGTTTTCCAGAATAATGACCATTTAAGTACAGAAGCGGAATCTGGTTTTGATTATAGCTTCAGCAAGTTTATTTATTTTTTCTGAAATTCTAAACTGACATAGAGGTGTTAAATTACAAAATCATGCCTGTTTCTGCTAAGTGGGTCTTTTAAAGTAAAATCTGTAGTTCTGGATGGCAGCCTTTAAGGATTAGGGAACAAAGAAGATAAGGGAACTAGGTGAATGTGAAAAATTGATTAGTTTTTCTATATGATGTGAAATTCCTCAAATTCTAGGGCAAACCATTAATCAGTGGCTTCAGCTAGCTTAAAAGCACAGGTATACATGGCAAGTTACTTATTGAAACTATTGTGTTCTTGCTTGCCTGGAACTACTTTTGGGATACTTAAATACTGTGAGTCTGAGGGAAAAGTAACCCTGCCCCCATCCTGGCAGCAGTGCTCAGTGCAACTTCTCAAGGAGTTGGTGGGCTGGCTTAGCTCACACTGCTTGAAACATCTTGAATTAAATCTCTTGAAAATGAGAGCCAATTTTCCTTGCTTGAAAGGTGTATTATATTACTTCTAGCTAGCACGTGGTGTCTTGTATTTTCCCTACTCTGATAGAAGAAAATTGTGACTTTCACTGTGAAGCTCAAGCTTTGCAAGTGTTCTCTGATTGCATCACTTTGATATCATGACAGAACTAGAGTGCATCTTCTTTTAAAAGTACTTTGGGAAGTCTGATATTGAACTGTCTTCTTCCAATGTTTTAAGCTTGGGTGTGATTGTTTGGGGGAAAATTGCAAATAAAATAAGAAGTTTAGAATAAAAGAAATTGCTTGTTTGTTCATTTTTCTTAGATCAATGTCCTTCAATCTAAAAGGAGAGCAGAAATCTTAAAATCGGTAAGCTATACTTTGTTCTCTGTATATCAAATATTTTAACCTATCTGAAATTAAAAATACGAACACAAAGCAGTATGTTAAAAATTTAGTCCTTTCATTGATCAAATGTTATCAGTACATTTGGCAGTTTGGTGACTGTCAGTTTGGCCTTTGCTGTAGCTGGCCATCCATGTTTAAATGTTTTTGACAATCCTTCTGGTTCAGATTTGAACACTTACAGGTTTTCACTACACTTGATCCTTTGGTATGTGTTCCATGGTTAAAATCAAACTTTGTTTGCCAAGAATTTTGCTCTTTAAGTTGGTTTATTACTTTGTAAACAGTAAGTGCTACTTATAATCTATTCTAAGATGAATTCTGTTCTTTCTAAGAGCAGGGCAAATTTTAGTATGAATAATATGGTATCTGCTAAATTAATATAAAGCTATACCTGCATGCCAATTTTCTTCATTGTATTCTTTTTTCTACTTCACATTATCTCTGTTAGAAGTTTGAGATAGAGAGTGACAAATTAAACGGTGCTATTCTTTCAAATGTCTGAAGTTGCTCTCCCATAATTTTCTTAATTCCTTAAAAAGCAGAAACTTTACTTGGGTTGGTCTATAACTGCCTTCTATTCTGCTCTGCACCTTCCCAACTTGTTTTCTGTTTTAAGGCCGAGCAGTCTTCTCAGCTGTGTTCATAAAGGTTACAGGTTTGAATCATTAGTAAAATATTCTGTAGGTCCTCTCTACCTTACATGTTCCAGTTAAACGGGAGATAACAATTTCAGGTGACATGAATTCGAAATAGTTTTCTGCCATTAAGTAGATTTCTTTTGTTTTGCACATGGGTTTAATGCTATCAACTTTTTTCTGAGATTTTTGGCTTGGTGCTTTTCTTCCTTTACTTTGCACGTTTATTTTACAACATTGGAAGTTCTATGAGGTATTGATGTGTCAGGACATGAGAGGAGAAATTAAACCTGAAATTGTAGGTTGTGTGAATTGACATATTTATGTGATATGGTATGTAATTTTAAGAGAATAAATATTTACTTTGTTCCTTCTAGATGTTATCCTTTATGTATGCACATCTGGCTTTTTTCCATCAAGGCTATGATCTGTTCAGTGAACTTGAGCCCTACATGAAAGATCTTGGTGCACAGGTAACAAATTACTTGAAAAATGCATGACTATGTGCTGAAATGGAAGAAATAATGATATATGCCTACATATCAGGTATTTAATGGATTTATTCAACAAAACGGGAATTGTAGTATGATAAAGGCAAAATATAAAAAATATACTGGAATGAAAGGAATGAAAATAGTTACAAACTGAAAGTTGTCTGTTTACTAAAATTAATAATACCTTTAGGATTTACATACTTTAGCATAGCCGTGTACTGCTCTGTGAGGTACATTGTGACCTTCAGGATACTGGATTTATTTGGATTTCAAAATTTTTGTATATGACCCATGTTTATAAATATATCTAATAATAAAAAGTAGATTAGACTGGTTTTCCTTCTACTCATGTACTTTATTTACTATATAAATTATGCAGTCTGAGTAATTAAATTTTGATGTGTGCAAATATAACTTTGATGTTAGCAATTCAGACCATAAAACGGAAGTATGATTTTAATAAGTAGTGCAAAATTTAGTTCCTGCATGGAATCCTTCTTGCCCATTTTTTGTTGTTTAAGTTTAAGAACAGACAATTGACACTTCTGGGTTTTCAGTGAGGGACTCAGGAAAAGCTTTGATGGCTGCCAACTGCACACAGGAGACATTGAAAATGGTTATGCAAATAGATTGGAACATACAGTATTCAAATGAGGATCTGTCTGTGGTGCAGGGAGGTGACTCAGCAGTGTCTTGACTTGTGTTTTCAGTGCAACTTATATGAGCACTCTCTATTTGCCTCTATCTGAGGACTTGCAACAAGTGCTCTGATACAAACCACTTTATTGCCTCTTCCCAAACAGATCCACAAAGCAGACAGCCAAATTTTTAAGTGTCTGTCCAGGTAAAAAGGCAAATAAATCTACTCAAGATGAATTTTGCATTCATCTTGAGTAGATGTGTTATTGGATGTCTAAGAGATGAAGTTGTTGTGAGCTGTGCAGTGGAGCAGATCGGGAGCTGTACAACTCCAACAACCCAATGGCCGAATAGTTCTTTTTCTGCTAGACTAGGCCCCAGTTGGGTTACTGTGGGTCTTGATTACGTGTAGAGACATATCAAGTCTTGGTGTAATAGGGGTACTTGAACAGTTCACGTGCCCTTTACTCTTCAACACCCTTCCAGTCTGGGTTGTAAGTGCTGAGCTGTAGTGTCTGATTGTATAACGTGTGTGTCCTGTATTTCTGTGCAACAGGGCATAGGGAAAGGACACACAAACTATGGAGTTGATAGTGGGTTATGCTTTCAGCCAGGCTTCAGTGTTTCCATTTCATTGACGTGATTCAAGCAAGAAAACACAAGGTTATTTTTGAATGTCTGGTCATGCTTTTGCTTGATCTGGTAAGGAGCACTGTATAACATTCATTTTGGTGCTGGTATCATAGCAACTGAAGGAGTTAAATTTAGAAAATCCATAGCTAAGAATGTTTTAAATATATTGCAGTTGGAGCAAGGATAGACTGAAGACCCTAAAGTTGTACAACTTGCGGAATTGTTCTTTTGTAGCAGACCTTGGCATTTAAGTAATGGATATTTTTCATGACAGAAGCAGATTTGTAAATAACTGTTGAAAGTTTTAACACTTGATGGCTTTGTGGCTTGTACTGCTTGAAGCTTGTGCCTTTAACAAAGTATGTTGTGACATAACGGGGATTTGCTGGATTTTTGTGAAAATGCTGTTAGATTCCTTCTGTTGGTGAGTGAGTTTTCATTCCTAGGTGAATTTTGTGTATGATCTTAATTATAAGGGTTAACAGCATCTGTTGTACTAAAATTGATCTTAAATAATACAGTTATAATTTTGAATTATTTTGGTCTGTATTTTCAAAATAACTGTTTTACTGTGATGGAGCAATTTTGCTCTCTGGATGCTTCAGATCAGGGTAGGATCTCTTGGGAATCAGATCATTGTATGGGAATCTTTAATAGTGTACAAGCATAATATGAGCTTTTGCATGGAAACTATTGGTTTTGGTTCTTTTCATATGAGATGTGGTATTAGCTTAAAAAGAAAACATTTGAATTTTCATTGAGATGACTGTTCAAAAAGCAAAATATTTTAGTCTGACTTAATTCTTCTCAGAAGGCCAGTTAGAGGACTATGTTTGTAAAAATACATTTGCCAGGAAGTGCAGTAGTTCAAAAATCCTAATTTTCTGAAAATTACCCAGTGATGGCATAATTACTGGGATTTTGATAGTTTAGTTGTGATTTGCTACAGCTTTTGATATTTGTATGCTGTTGGTCTTTTTTAAGACAATTGATGTGCTGCTCACCTGAGTGAAAAGGAAGAAACTCTGGTTTGAGCTTGCAAACAGGAATGGTGCAATGATGTCTTCGTAGTAAAAAAAAGTAACCGATGGAATGAGCTGCTGTTAAGAATTTTGTTTTGGCTAACCCTCAAACACGTTTTTTTAAGATAAAATAGAGGTACTTGCCCTACCTTGAGTGTCTGCCTTCTGTTTCACCTAATGGGTTAGAAGGAAGAATTTCTTGTGGGCAGTGTGCAGATTCCTGAGTCTGATGTTTTTGCAAGAAACTTGATACCTATGAAGTTTGGAACAGCACGCAACCCAATTCTCACCTTTATCACAAAAGAAAGGGTTTCCCAAGGGTTCTTGATGCAAAACAGTCTTTGAGCCCAGTCTCTGATTTGGAGGCTCTTGAGTAATTTTTAAGTCCTGTAGTTGCTTAGATGTGGCATCGGGACACTTCAGCCTTCAATGCATTCCAGTTCACAACTAAATGCAAAGGTGTGCAAGTGCTGCTACGGCCTTTTGAGCCAGAGGGGAAGACAGGGAGAGAAGAGTTAAAAAAGTAACAGAGTACGGAATTGCATCCAGATGTTTCAGCTTTCTGATGTCTCCATAATTGTTAGAGACTGTCTGGCACAAGGGTGTAAGGGCCTGTTATTGTCCCTTTTTTCTCATTTATATCATGTCAGGCAGGGGAAGTAAAGGACTGGGGAAATGGCCAGAGCTGGCAGGGCCTGACACTTGTGGTTCTGAGAGCGGGTGGAGGGGATCCTCTCTGTGTGGATCAGGGGATCTGTCAGTCATCTGTGCCCTGTGCCAAGTGAGTGACCCAGCTGGGAGCTGGTGCTGCTGGTGTTCCTGCTGTGTGCCTGGAGCAGAGCCAGCCCTGTCCCTCAGACAGGGAGAGCTGCGGGCTGAGCCCTGCGCTGCGGCTGCTCCGCACCGAGGCTCGGGGGTGATGCAGCCCTGTGCTACGGGCTGTGCAAAGGAGGGGTTCAGAGGGCATGCAGGTACCAAACCAACTGGTCTTTCAGGCAGCATCTGCTTCTCTGCATTTCTTACTTAAACATGAAGGCCTGGATAAAACAAACAAAAACAAAACCCAAAAATCAAAACTGTAGAACAAAACCAACCAAAACAAGCAACTAGCCACAAAAGAAAACCCTGATCAAACTTTCTCTTTCTGCCTTTTTTTTCTTTTCCTTTTTGTGGTTGTAAAAGGAATTTTTTTGGGTAGTGTCTTTTTTATTATCACAAACTTTGTAAGGATACTAACTTATATATTCTCTGTGACAGTATCTGTTATTTTCAAAACCATATTTTTGTTTCCAAAATTAGTTTGATTGTCTCTGCCTAAGATTTCTAGCAATCTTGCTCGAGTACTGCTGATCAGCTGATCAAGACTATTGACACAACATCCAGACTGAGACTGTTCTCCCACTTCGTGGAGAGAAAAATCCATAGCATTTGTTCCTTCTAGTTTTTGCTGCTCCTACCAGTGCTGCTGCATAGGCCAGCAAGAGCAGCTAAAGCATGAGTCATCCTCTTGGGAGATTGAGCACCAATGCGGTACAGAGTCGCATATGCTTGGCACCATGCTGTTCTTTGAAACAGCTCTTCTAAGGCTTACAAGAAATGTACACCTTTGTAGAGGTTAATTCAGGGTGGCAGAGCAGTGCTGTAAGTGAGGCTTCAGTGGTTATTCAAGGTAAACAATTTGTGACAAAGAAGTAATTATGCTATGCAAGTAAAATAAAAGTCTCTCAACGTCTAGACATGTGTCCTTTTTTTTTTTTTTTGTCAGCATTGTGAAATCTACTGAGCCAAATTTCTTATGGTAATCTAAAGATCCAATTTTCTGTTTCTCTTTACAGCTGGATCAGTTGGCTGTAGATGCTGCGAAGGAGAAGAGAGATATGGAGCAAAAGCACTCCACTATTCAACAAAAGGTACTTGACTGAATGTAAAAGGCAGGCTGCACACACTTTTTTTTTTTATCTGTAGCATCTCTCCTCAGAATATCTGCATCAGAACTACAAGGGATGGTATTTTTAGTGCAGAGAGACAGACTGACACGTCATTAAGTGTAGGGTTGGATTGCAGATATTAATTTTGTGTTACTGAACAAAATATTATACTTAGTTTTTACTGAAACATAAATAGAACAGTAGAATTTAATTGAATGCTGAGATTCTGGCATTTCAGTAGAACTCCTAATTCCTAATACCTCTTGAATTGAATAAGCTGTACAGGTTTCTGTGTTTCTGTGCTGTGTGTTTGTAGAAGAGATGTGTGTGCTGCACAGTCCTACAGCCATAGGTTTCACTTTGGACTGTGCCAAATCCAAGTGCAGCATTTGGAGCTTGTGTGGCAGCTGCTGTTGCATATGAAGAGCAAAAGTAAACTTTGGTAAAGAGTGTCTAATATACTGGTTCAACTGTGCACAGATATGAAATTGAGAACATTTAATTGGTGTTATGTGGAAGATTTCGGTTATAATCTTTTTACTTCTTGAGAAAAATTTAGGTAATTCATGTTGGGGGAATGACTACCTTGTTTGGATGTTTCAGAAGATCAGTATTGGTTTTGCTGGTATAATGCTAGAAGTTAAAAACATTTCCACTGAACTCTTGGGTAGTGAGCTAATACTACAGGCACTTTTGAAAGGGATTAGATACCAGTTTAAAGGTAATGCTACACTTCTTACTGTCATTCAAATATGTTCTCTATCTGTTCAGGTGGCATAAATTAAAAAATTCCACCCAATATAATTGAAATCTGGTCACTAAATAAATTCAAGAATGAAAACGTGCTGAGATTATAAGTTGGGTAGCCTTAGTAGGAGCCGATATTAATACTGATGGGGAAAGATAACATTTTTGGTTGCTGAAAACAGTTTTATGAGTGCATCCTGTCCTCCCTTTAGGAGTTGGTGGGAAGCATTAGGATTGCTGTGAAATTGAGCAGATGTGATGATGAGGGCAGAGCTGACATGCTGTGCTTGGAGTCAGGAGATAACTACAGGCAAGGAAGGAGAAGAAAGGGGGAAATGGGAAAGATGGAACTTGAGAATTGCTGTTGAAGGTCAAATTTTAAGTTTTTTGTGCTTGAAGACTCCTTTCAGGAATGGACAGTAGTTGAGAGGTTCTCTGTTTAAGAGAACAATGGTGCTTGGTGAAGGATGTAAGTTATGAGCAATTGTCTTTTAATTGGCTGTAGAAATAATAACTAGTTACCATGAATTATGGTCACAGCTGTTGCCAAAGTGTTTACAGTCTTTGTTTTTTCTTCAAATGCTGCTTAAGGCTGCTTTACAGGTAAACTACTTCTACTAGTTTCAATTATTACTTTTAAGCTTTATGAAACTTGATAAGCCGTATCTGTGTGTAACATAAATGTTCTTGATTTCTAGTAGGAGTGACAAGCACAATGATGTTACTTTTATTGTTGCTTACTTTAACTGACAATTTAATGCTGTCTCTAAAATATAATCAGGGCAGTCAGAATTACTGTATGTTGTCCTCTTAAGTTCTGTGTTTTGAGTTGTAAATGTTGTCTCCTGTCCTTATCAGTGAAGTCACTGTTGCATTTTTGTGCTGATAATGTCTAGACTGTTCTTTATTGGAGATTCCTCTTACAGCTTGTCCAATCATTTCCTTAGTTTCTTATTCAAATCATGTTGTCAGTTTTTTTCTCCTCCTACTTGCTTTTCCTAACCTTCACACCAAGTTAGCTTCCAGCTCATCAGGACTTCAGAACTGCCTTAGACTTTGGATCTTGTTCTTTTTATCACTACTTGTCATCTGGTCACCCTGTCCCAGATGGCAACTTTATTCCCCATTCTCATGTCTTGTCATGTTGCTTTCCACTATGTTCCCAAATTTTCCAATGCCAAATCCTTCCATGTTTTATAACAACTGAAACTTCTGAAGCTTATTGTGTTGAATATTCCATGAGGTATATATGCATTTAATGTACTGAAGTTCTAATCTGATGCTTCAGAATGGCCTTTCCTTCATTGTGTGGATAAAGAACAGTTCCTTTTCTGAAATGTATAGGTAAGTGCATACGTGCACACACCTGCCCACCTACTACCTGTGTTTGCATATATGTGCATATGCATGCAGAATAATTGCACTAATTAAATAACTCATCTCACTTTTCTGTATAATCATTGTCCTACCTAATTAGGCTGTTGATGGAGAGGCTATTAAAAGTGTCATGGAAGGGCTTGGTCACCAATACACTGGGATTTCTTTTTTAGCAGAGCTGATAATCTGATTTACTTTTTTTAATTGCTTATAACTTTTGTGGTCTATTTACTCAGCAAATGTGCAGGAAACATTTTTTCATTTTAGTTTTTTTTAGTGTGAGAGATTTTTTTCTCAAACTGGAGCAACACCTGCTATGAATCAATCTAGAAATTTCATGATCGTTCTGGGAATTTTTTGCAAAATATTTTTATAAGGAAAGATTAATATTAAAAGAGTTGTGTCACAATTTCAATACATTAGACATGACTTGTTTTCTGAGCAGTTTGCAGCCCATTGCTATAGCAATATGTTTAATAAAGAAATATTTTAAAAAACAGTTACACCTGTAAACAGCTTCATGGCTTTTTGGTATTGTGTCAGAGCTAATATTTTGTCCTAAAATGAGGGAGATGATACAATATAAGTATTTGCATTGAACTTGAATAGTTTTTGTTGTATTCGAATCCCCTTTTCACCAAAGTAAAAATCTGCTTCCAAAGCACTGCTTGGGAAATAGCTGGAGTGAGAATGATTTGAAATGTTTTAACATCTTGAGTAAACAAGGTGATAGGAAACCAGATGCTACCACAATCATAAAGCAGGCATAAACCAGAGCTGCTGCTGAGAAGCTGTGCAGACTAATTCCTGTCTCTAAAACCAAAGATGTGCTTGTATTTCAGGTGACTTGTTTGCTCAATGACACTCTCACATTCTCTCCCTCTGTCTTGGACTGTAAACTTTGTTACTTGTGGTGTCTGTTGTTTTAAACCCTTCCTCGAGGGACTTTTCAGCTTAAGCATGACAAACATCTCTTGCCAATGGAAAGGGAATGGAAGCAACTTTCTAAAGGGGGGTTTGCACAAATAGTGTCTCCTGTTTAGTATATGCTGGCCTAATTTTTCAGGTTAGTGTTTTCTTTAGTACTTATGCTCTCCCATTTACTGCCTTTTAAAAAACTTTAAAAATGCTGCTTCTCTAAAGTAAAAAATCATTTGGGTTACACATTCAATGTTAAAATATAGTTCCTAAGATTTACTGGTGAAATGGTTTGAATAGATTTCATGGCCTGATAGCAATTTTGAAAGTAAATCAAAAGCTCTGCTACTGAAAAGTATGGGGGGAGGGGTTGTTTTGGGAACAAGAAAATCATACACAGAGAAACAGAAAATATGTTCTGAAATAAATCATGTGTGTGTGATGAATTGATACATTCATACGAAAATGCATTCACTGAAACACTGTCAGGAATATTAAGTGTTCTGTGACACACCAGATTAGTATTATTTCTGGAGATGAAAGTTGTTTTTCCATTGCCAGCTGGTCTGCTGCACCCAATGGACATTTAAAGAAAAAGGGGGAAAAAAAGGCATGAAAGCATGCTGTATGCTTCACTTATATAACCCACTTCTACATGTTTCTCCTCCAGTAGCAGCCAACCGTGATAAATCAGTATCAGAATAGAAGCCATGGATGTTTATTCTTTCAAAACTGAGTTAAATGTGTGATGTAGCACTTCAGTGAAAATTACATAATACTGGCTAAATTTTCTTAGTTCTGGTTAGGTGAAATCTACTTTAGTCCTAACTGACACCTAGTTAGTTCAATTATATTTAAAATGAAGTCTTTATCTGTTGTGTGCCTGCTGGCAAAATACACAATTCTGAATCACATACAGTGACTGAGTTTATTAACATGTGATTCTCTTATGCAGGACACTGGAAAGATAGGGTGGATTTTTCTCCACCCCAGATTATTTTTCATGATTCATTAAACTTTTCCATGCACCAAGATAAAAATAAACTATAATGTGACTGCTTTGCTCCTATTTTTTAATTATAGAATAGCAGAGACTAAGATCAGAACAACTAATTTAGTTTCTTTTTCTACTTTTATCCATGGAATTGAAATGGAGCTTTTTGTTTTTTCTGATTGTTTGGTCTTGTTTTTCCTGACCACAACTTTATCAATGAAGTTTCATGGATAAAGCACAGGGAAGCCCTACTCCCTCTCCCCTCCAGCTGATAGTCTGCTGTGTACAGTTAAGGAGATATTTGATATTTGTCTCTATACTCTGGTGTCTTTTTCTGCTCTGTAAAAGTGGAATTCAATCAGGGAAGTAATTAAAAATGACACTAAATGCATTTCATGAGAAGGCTCAGTATTTTAGATAGTTCTGACTGAGAGTGTGGCACGATAAATGGTCCAAAGGTTTCCTGTCATACTTGTATACACCTCCAAAGCATAGATCTGGACTCATTGGAAAAGACAGCTGCATTTTCTGCAGCAGTTCTCCAAACCCAGAGGAAAATGTGATTACATAGTAGTTTGGACAGAAAAGACTGAGTATGTTGTCCTTGACTAGACAAGGAGTTGGAGGCATCACTGAGGCAGGAAGATGCAAATCTTTAGCAGATTTCATTATGTTTGGGAGCTGGTAAGTTAGAGTAATTTATTAGTTTTTGGGGAATGTAGGGAATGTGACATAAACCTAAGTTTGTGCATAGTGGTTTTCCCTTTTTATTTTGAGAGTTTACATGAAGCCTTTTCGGTTCAGCATATTCTGATCTAGAAAACAGGCAGAAAATCAAAGTTATTAAGTGCTGAATAATAAATACAAATATTTGATTTTCTTTTGGTGAAGCCTTCATTTGTAATTAGTATTTTTATTTAGATTGGTGTATGGTAGTGATATGATAATTCCATTTTCTTTCAGAACTTTTGCATTGATCATATGTCAATTCAATAATAAAAATCTTGATTTAACATTTCAACATTAGTTAGTCTATCCAGATTAGTAATAGCTGAAAACAGTGAGTAATTTTAAGGCGTTTGTGCTGTTCTGAGTGGGGAGATTGAAGGGCCCATTTTAATATTTGTAACCATTTCACTATCATGTGTAATTAACCTTGGATTGGACCAAACCATCTGCATGTGTAAGAGTAAACATCATGTGTAGCACGAAAGTTGTGTGCATCCTGAGCTATTACCTGGGGCTAATGACCATGTTGTTGTTGAAACTACTTTTTTAATACATATTTCTTGCCTCTTTTCCTCTATGTATAGACAAATTTCTAAGGAGCAAAGTACAAAACAGAGACTTTCAGATATACTTTTCACTCAAAGCTGATGTTTGCAGTTTACAAAGAGTAACTACTGAAGGTTCAGGAAGTCACATTACAAATTGTTCTGTCTTTTCAGTATCTGACTTGTTTATTTCTTCTGAAATTTAATTTTCAGTAATGTGTCTCTTACACCCTTGTTAAGGGGAAGAAGCCATATGTTGCTAGTCTAAGGATATATATTGTAATAACAGTGACATGAAATTACAGCATGTATGTTATTTTCATCTCTGGACAAAGTTGTGATAAATGTTGTCATTCCATGTGAGCTTTTTGATGCACCCCTAGTAGATATTAGCCTCCCACTCACTGAATATCTGAACTCTACCTCCCTGGGAAGAGCCCATGCACATCAATGAGATGTGAAAGCAGATGATCACCACATGTGTTATTACTTACTTTGCTAAAGATGTGAAGCAGTCAGCCTTTCTAAAGCTCAGAAAGCTGCTATCAGTTGTTATTAGCTGTTTTTAGTTGTTATTAGGCTGATGGAAACGCATATTCCCTTGTCCTACTTGTAATTTTGTAATCTTATCTAAGATCATAAAGAAAATGTTACTGCTAAGGCCTTGTCATCAGTGCCAGCACCATGACTGCTTTACTCTAGAGTTAACTGATAGCATCATCTTTATTTGATTACTTGTCTTCTAAGTTCCTGTGCAGCTCAGCTGTCAACATGATGGAGCTGAAGAAAATGCCAAAGCACAACTGGCTTTGTACAGCTGTCTGCAGCAGGCTGCAACTGTTTCTCAGTTTTGACTCCTAACTTTCATGGCTTCTTTTCCTCTGCTTTTCTGTCCTTTCTTGGAAATATATGAAAGGCCATTTGAACATCAGGTGCTCTGTCAGCAATGTTTGCTCTCTGTTTGGCTGTAGAGGTCACCAATACCTGAACAAGAAATTCCCCTTGTTGTAGGTAAAGTAAAAATCTTCAGCATTTTCATTGCCTAAAATTGCATTTTTAAAAAAAGCCATCAGGGGCTGAGAGTCATGGTTTGACTAATAACTGTTGCAAGCAAAACCTTATTGCTAGATATTTACTCTTTGCCAATAGTACTGCTCATATTTGAAGTTTCATTTGAACTGCAGTGTGTTTTTCTTGTTCCTTTGTACTAGGATTATTCCAGTGATGATACTAAACTAGAATACAATGTAGATGCAGCCAATGGCATTGTTATGGAAGGTTATTTATTCAAGAGAGCCAGCAATGCCTTCAAGACTTGGAACAGGTAATTATTCAGAACCTCTATTTGCTGCTTATAAAAATACTGCTTTTTAACCTGAATTCTCATCTGATTCATAATCTCTGTAACTCACTGACTCCATAGTTTTGACAGAACACTGGGGTGACTCTGTTAGTTAAGTTAGAGATGACACTTCAAAGCCATTTTTCCTTGTTTTCTGTCCTAGTTGTTTGCAAACCTTTCTCTTGTGAAAGCATATGCTTGGAAAGTATTAGAAGACAGAGTGAAATACAAGTTGTATAGCCACTGGAAGCAGAGAAACACAGTCAAAGATTCAAGCTATTTTTCCTGAAAAATAAGCAATGTAATTGTTACCCTTTAAAATTCCTGTCCTGTGCATTGACTTTTGCTTAGTAGTTTTGATGGCCTTTTTGGGAATTCAAAAGATATTGTCATATATCTTTAACAATGTATATTCTATTACTATTTAAATATTTTTCTTCCTGAACAGGATTTTGTTTGCATTTCTAAGGGTATGTGTTTTTTTCAAGGAAATATATATGCTGGAGCATTTATAGTGCAGTTGGATACAGTTCTTGAATTTTAACTGTATTTTGTTGTGATATAGAGCTCTCTGTTGTCCTGTTCTGCTGTTTTTTCAGCGATGCTTCTGTTAAACTATTTGCTGTGTTTCAAAGAGCAGAATGTGCATTTGAGTGGGTGGTCCCTTCCAATCCTAATTATTCTCTGCTTCCTTGAGCATCTCAGCACACCACAAGCTTGTAAGAAATTGGGATCACTTCAGGTAAATCCACAGGCTGATGCAAGGGCCACTGGTGTCAATAAGACTGTATCTATATTAACAGATCATGGGTAACTAGTACAAAGAATTTTGCTTTGGACTGATTCTGATCTGGGCCTTTGGCCTGATTATTCATCTGTAATTATCATGTCCTTTCTGTGTTAGTTTTATGCAAGCAGAATTCAGAGTTCTCCAAGACAAATCTGTGAAGCATCAAAGGGTAGTGAAGGGAGCAAATGGGGAGATGTGCATCAAAAGCACCTTCCTGGTGTGAAGAAAGATGTTAGAGTCATCATACTGAGAAAAATCTGCAGTAATAGGGCAGGAGATTGTCCTTTATTGGATTCCCAAGGGGCTGAAAGGGTCCTTTTTGCCACTGATGGATTGACTGATGGTGAAACTCTGGGTTCCTCTTCTGAATAGCAGGAGGGCCTTGCTCTGATAGGAGGTGACAGGAGAGAGCAGGACAGGAGTGTCTGCTTCCACATGGCTTCATTCCTAGGAATACTGCACATGTCTCTTACCTGAAAGGGATTTGAGAGTAGGATTCAAGTAAAACTAACCTCTGTATGTTGGTAATTTAAATGGACACAAAGTAAATAAGGAGAGGTTGTAATTAAATCAAGATACACAATGACACACCTTCAGATTAAGTTACAGATTTGAACAAATATAATAAAAGCATATCCAAGCAATAATTTAAGAGGGCAAAGATAAAGCTAACTAATGATTCAGACCTTCCTACTTTTATTACATAATTTTTCTTTACTTATAGTATTTTTCTTCTGTTTATCACAGGGGCATTCAATAAAGCAAAACCTTTAACCTTTTTAGTATTAGATTCTTGATAATTTATCTCATGTGACAGACTAGTTGGATGCTTTTAGGCAAAAAATAGGATTGGATATGCTATCTATAAACAGTTCTGAAATTGAATCAATCATTTAAATTTTGGATTCTACATGTTTACAAACCATTACTAATTACTATTAAACTACTTTTGTCACACATAAAATATACATTTAAGACCTTAATGAAGGCAGTTTTTAATTTCTGAATCTAGCCCCCCATTTTTGCTATGTTTTAATAAAAATAAGAAATATTTTTGCTGTTTTTATTTCTGAGTACATTTGTAATTGCTGGCTATGCTGTAGGCACAGAAGTGGTCACTGCCATTTTCCACTGCCTGTTTCCTGTGATGGGAGGTTTTATTTGTGTAGTGTTACAGTTTCAGCTGTGGGGAGATAGTACTGATTGAAGTTTATGGTATACTAGAGATTTTCCCAGTCACTAGTTAAAGTACAAGAAAGGATTTTGTCATTGTATTAAACTGTTTTCTGTGTAAAATTTTACGAAATATCAAAGGAGGAAGCATTTAGAGAATTATGTATTTTATTTTAGGGAATTCTGAGTTGAAGTCAAGACAGACAAGATACTTCTAGTGTTCTTACAGATTAGCTGTTTTCTTATATCCCATCTTTGGGAAAGGTGGGTGGAAAATCAACCAGCTGAAACAAAACTAGAAGAATTTGCCTAGAAATACTGGAATTTCCTGCTGTTCTCAACCAGCAGGTCGACAGCACTGGTTGTCCTACTGACTGCTAAATGCACTGTCAGTAGTAATATGTATTTAAAATGGAGGCTTCTCTTTTACCGTCACTGGTGTCTGTTGGTCTTACATTGGTTCTAGACCTTTTTAAGAACTTCAAGAGTGAATTAAAGGCACCACAAACCATTGCAATGGCCACATTGCAATGCCAGCACTAAAAACATAAGAGAATAGGCAAGGGTATGATAGGTTTTGTCTGGGTTTGACACAGCAGTATGATTCTAGCTGACAGGTGAGGGAAAGGTGGTGCTGCTTGTGTGTCTGTCTTGGTCGATGATTCTGTGTTATCCTGGGAAAAACCTGATTGCTGGGGGAGAAAAAAAATAAGAAGACTGTATGATACAGGCCATTTAAAGGGGGGCAAATCTGTTGTGGTGAGCAAAACAGAATGAAAATCTGTTTCCATTCCAAACTAATGTCTTGCTAGCATAATGAAGTTTCTTCCTGAGGCACATGGCAGCTCATGTTTCATCATCTCAAGACATTAATTATTTGGGCTTTTGCATCAAGTTTCCTGTTCTTGGGATGGTTCTGCTTGACACTGGCTTTAGAAACAAAAAAGTGTTTGAGCAGGCTGTAAATAAACCCCAAGCTGTTTGCAATTCAGTGTCACTGTGTTTTGAAAGAGATGGAGCTTTTGTAATCTCTTTTTGTTGTGACTAAAAGGACAGCATATAATGTACACAAGTATTTCAGATAATACAGTTTAGTGGAATTAAAACTATATCCTTGTACTGCAAAGTCTTGGAGTAATAGGTATGGACACCTGTGTTTACAATGTATGTCTGTCTGTTGGTAAATGATCCACCTTATTGTACGGTAGTTTTCTTAAGGCATCAGGAACTGAAGTCAGGTGCATTTAGTATGGAACAGTAGCTGGAAAGCTGTTTTGGTTCCCAGAATTCAAATGAAAGATAAGTCCATATCATGAAGAAAGAATAAATGTGTGTAGGGAGAAAACCAATCAAACCACTTTCATGTTCCAAATAGGTTTTAGACTGGATGCAATAGATGTTTTCCTTTTTAATTCTGCTGTATTTTCAGATCATGCTAATTCTTTTCTTATTTTGCTCATTTTGCATTTTTCATCCCTTTTCCTCCTTTCCCTTATGTTTTAATCCTACCCCATTTTTTCACATGACAGGAAAAAGCCAGATCACATCAGGTACCAACCAGCTTCTTTTATACCTTCCCAATGTTTCCTTGGCACGCAAAAAGCTCTTCATTAACCCTGCATTTAATTTTGATTACTTGCAATGGATGTGTAAGTGACTCAGTCTAAGAAAATAACAGAAGGATTCTGCCTGGGATGCCAGTATACCTGCTGCTCAACTTTATTAAAAGATTTAGAAAGATTGAGCTAGTTTTTAGCTAAAAAAGGAATTAAAGCCAAGTTTCTGCACTCAAACTTCTGAGCTGAGCTCAAACAAGATCAAAGTCTTGCCTTTTCCAAATTGAAGTTGATGAGATTTTTTTTCTTATCAACTACATTGGGAATAGACATGTACTTTTAAAAGCTGTGCATTCTTAATTACTCTGTTTTAATTGTGTGCTGCTAGCAACTAGATGTGAAAACTGAGAATCACAAAGCACAATTCACTTTTTATGTTAAACTCAAATTTAATATTTATTTTCAGTATTTTACTCTCAGTTCTCAGAAACTGGGTTTTTTTTCTACAGATTTTGCATTGTTTCCTATTTAATAAATACAGTTTTGAATTGTGTAGGTATAAAAGACGGGGAATATTCAGTTTCTAAACAGGAACAACTATTTTCACCACCACGAAGTGAGACAGTGTGAACTACTTTAATATTCCCAAGAATGTTTTTTCCTTCACCATGCTTCTCACTTGCTTTTGACAGAATGACACATTTAAGGAAACTTTGGTGATAATCAGTACTTACTGCACACGTGATGCCTGAAGAGTTATTAAATTATTCTTAGAACCTGATGGATGTGGGTTACCCTATAGCAGCACCTTCAGTAGAGAGATTGTGCCTCAGAAGTTCCTGGCTGAATTTAATTTGTAATTTCAGAAATTCCTGCTGGTGTAGACCCCCAGCAGTCTGTTTGCTATAGTGAAGTGTAGAGTTTGTTAATGGTATTTGGTTAATGAGAAATAATTCCCAAGATTTTGGCCTGAATAAAACTTCTGTGGCACTGGCACCTTGGAGGGCAGCCTGACACTTCCATCTTGTTAAGCAAAAAATAAAATGTATTGACTCTGACGTCTGTTTCTCAAGTGTGATCTACAAGTTATCCTACATTCTAAATTGCTGATCTCATTCAGTAGATGTTTCTTTTAGAAAAGCACCAAAACCTTCACCCTGTTTGCCTGGACTGAAAATTTTTCTTTAACAGGTTTAATTTCTCTACTAGGAAAAAAAAGGGACTGAAATACTTTCAAAACTTATAAACTAGGTTTTAAACATGGCACAAATTTATGTTACAATTTGTGTGTTCACTTATATCCAACTGATGAGATTAAAGCTTGTTTACTAGAGTAACTCATGAAATATTTAGTAGAACAAATGAAGCATTGCATTAATGAAGTTAATTGCACTTCCTGAGGTTCTTATTAGGGATTTGCTCCATTGCTCATTATCTTGGGGCAAGGCTGCTTTTTTCCCCCTTTACTACTCCTTTTATCACTTAGGCACCACTTTTCATGTTGTTCTGTGTTATGTTCAAAAACAGCACATGAAAAAAGATGTGAGTTTATTTCCTTTTCAAGTCTGCTTTTTTGTTAAATTTCCTATATGAATATTAGCAATAACCTGCCTTATATTTGAGGCATAATTACTGCATCTGTAAATAGATAGGAAAGATGATACCTTTTCAGCAGCAGTGACTAAAACTACTGCTGTTAATAAATTGAAAAAGTCAAGGATGACAGGAGATCCTGTAGCTTTTTAAATTAAATATATCTGCACAACATTTGAAAAAACTGTTAAAAGGTAGAATCTCATCTGTCTACGAAACACTAACCTTTCTAACAAATACTAGATTCTGTTTTGCATCTAACATTTTTTGTATATATTAATTTTTCTTAACCATCTTTGTGCACTTCTTTCCATGAATGGCTTGTGGTGGTTGAATAAATACATGGGGCCCTCTTGTTACTAATAGTAGTAAACTCTAGCTTGAAGCTCAGCAGCCTGTGGAGAATAACAAGATCTGTTGCACAACAATATTTTGTTTACTGTTACATTCAAACTAACTGGCAGTGCAGGAAAAAATGTGTGGTAGAGGTGGGGTATTGGAGATGAATGAGGAATGATGCTGTGGTAAACGCAGGTTTGCATTATAAGGCTGAACAAAACAAGGTGTAAATTTCACTGAATCGTTTTTTACATTCCCTGCATTTTTGTCAGTGAAAATGAAACTGTGATAATTGGTTAGCTTTTATTTTGTGAATCCTAGAAGAGCTAGAAAGGCGTGGTTATGTCTACTGCATTTTTTTGCATTCAGTGGTCTGATAAAACTTCATTATTAAGAGATCTGAGGTAATTTTTTTCAAAATGTGAGTGATTTTTCCATTCTCTGTGATGTATCCCTTGTGAACAGAGAGTTTGAGAAGGAAGGATAGAGTTCAGAGGAGTTTTTAAGCATTATATTATCCTTTGGATTTTACAGGATGCCTTCATTAAATCTTTTATTTGATATTTTCCTTTAAAGCTGAGGCTTAATTTAGGATCCTGCTTAAAAGGTTTTCATTGGGTTTGGTTTTTTGTGTTTTGGTTTTGTTTTGATTTGTTTTTTAGGATTTTTTTTTCTTTTAGTTTTTATGTGCAGTGTTTTTATTTCAGGATCAAAAAAATTAAGACATGCCCAATATAGATATCAAACCTGCATGGCATAGCAACACTGAAGTATTTTTAGTGCCTTAGTAAGTTAGTTTTACTCCCAAAAATATTTCAGGATTAGTTTACATGGGTTTAAGTTTTTTTTTATTATTCAAACTATCTGAATTTGTGTTATCAAACAACTACTTAAAATTGTAACTTGCTGCTAAAATACAGCAGGAAATGTTCTTTGAAATGAAAGTGTTTTGTGTGATAGCTTAACTAATGTTGTCATAACATGAATGTGTTTGTTTAGGACTCAAATTATTTCAACCTTGCTTTCTTTTCTGTTTTGTCTCTGCTTTCTCTGTTTTTGTTATTATCATGAAATATTTGCCAAAACTGACTGCAGCATTACTTTCATGAATTCTTTTATGCAGTCTCTTTGTAGGCTGTATGTTAGCACATCTCAGTTAAATAAGCAGTATGAAATCAGTTATGTATTCTCTGGATGTCTCTTCATTTGAATAGGCGCTGGTTCTCAATACAAAATAACCAACTTGTGTACCAGAAGAAATTTAAGGTAGGAATTGAAAACTGGCTTGGGATAGTTCGGGGTTTGGGTGATGATTTTCCAGATTGATTGGGGAAACTGCTGATGTGGCATCCCATGTGATCTTCAACAACTTCCTACTTTTTTCTAAATTAGTTTCTCCCTTTGTGAAATGAGACTAATAGTTACACTGACAGATTCTGAGATTCCTGTGCACTGATTGTAAGCATATACTTTATTTCTGTGGGTTTTGTGACCTAGTTAGAGCTTTAAAAGTTGCTGGTCCCAAAAGGCTTGTGCTCACTTGCTGGCAGTCAGATATTCCATGCTGTTCTCTGAGCAGTTGTGTTTAACTCTTTCAGGACTTGCTCCCTCCAGTTACTCACTGGTTCACACACCCAATTCAGCAATTGGGGGAAAAAAGCACAAAAGCTTCTGTTACAAAGCACTCAGGGCTGCTATATGCATGTATTTAGTGTTGAAAATGCACAGTGGTTCAGCAGTCAGGATCTGCCTTGTTGCTGGTGGGAAGTGCAGCAGTTTAATGTTAAAACAGCAAGTACAGCTCTGCCCCAAGCCATAGAAGCCTTTTCAGTCAGGTTTTGGGCCCCTGCTCCTTTGTTTGCTGTTCTAGAACCTGCTTTTGCAGCAAGGAGCTGTAGCTGTTCTTCAGGTTGGAAAAAAATAGAGATTGTATGGAGAGGGTGGGGGGAAAAAAGAGCAAAGAGCTTATGGGAATTAATTCCTCTTGACTACAAACAGCCTGGGATCAGAGGCTGCTCCTTGTTATCTGATGCTGTCAAAGCAAGGGGCTTCTTTTCTGTGGTGGGAAAGGAAACACAGTTGAGTTTGTGTGAGCATGTTTGGTTGGGAGTTTTGTGTTTGTGAATTCTTGTTGCTCTTTTTTTAACTTTACTTTCAAAATGCTGATAGCTCAGGATGGGATTCTTATGAACTGAATCAAGTTTACAAACCCACTGCATTCGCTTCTGGGGTTTTTTTATTTGGCATTTAAAATACTGCTGATTTAGGTATAACTTTTCTGACTTACAAGTTAATTGCATTTCTTAAATTATCTTTGTGGTTTGAATACCGTTGTTTAAGGTGTTGATTATTCAGTAGATTGGATTGTAGGTAAAAAGAAATTGTCCAAAGTTTGGAAAATTAAAATTTCATTGAATACAACTTAAAAATTAAAATTTATGTAAATACAACCCTATATATCTAAGTATCACCAAATCCACTGAGTTCAAATTTTATTTTTAAGAGAAAAAAATTACTGTAACCAGGCAAATAGAATTCAATGATTAATAATTATTGTCTTACTATCAGCTATATTATTTTTTCTCTGTGACTTTTTTGTCAACTTTTGTCTCCTAGGATAATCCCACAGTAGTTGTTGAAGACTTGCGGCTCTGCACAGTTAAACACTGTGAAGACATAGAAAGACGTTTCTGTTTTGAGGTGGTTTCTCCAACAAAGTAAGGAGAAGCAATGGAGTATGTTTATTTAAAAATAAAAATCATCACATGTAGTTGTTTTAAAATGTAAGATTAATGGTTCTCTTGGGATGGATCAAAACAGGAAAAGTATCTGAAAAATTCTGTTCGCTGAAATTTTGGCTGAAAGTAAGTGATACTGTGAGAAGTGTCCCTGGTATTTAGTTTACTTTTGGCATTAAAATAAACATGCATTCTTGTGCTTTTTGCACAAATTGCTTGTAGTACAGAACTCCGCTGTGGCTTAGCTGATACTATCAGCTGCTTAGTAATGTAGAAAATAGATCACATTTCTCAGTTTCTTCACATTTCTGGTTGGTACAACGAGAAAGAAGCACATAAATAAGCTATTGTCTCAGTGATGTTAAATTATACTTCAGAGTGCAATAAATAAAACTACCAAATAAAAATTTTTTCAGCTCCAGCAGTGCACTGGCTGTACTTAGGGAATTTCGGCATCCTGCCACAGCGAGGGCAGGACATGAATTCCTTATCAGTGATTTTGAGATAGGACTATATTTAAGTTTTCAATACAAGGTCAACTCGCTCTTGGGTTTGGAGGTTATCTACACTCTCCACTCCTCCTTACATTTCTCTTCTGAGTAGATTGCTGTCTGTCCTCATGTTTGCATCCTCACTTGTGGTTCACTATAACATACATTTTCTTCTTTCTTACCTGTGTTTTTCCAACCATAAGTGTTGAAACAGTTTTGATGACCTGTTTGTTTTACTGTTGAAAAGCAGTTCATTCTTTGTCAGAGAGCTTTAAAATTACTCTCTCTTGATCTCAGTGAGTCAGATTGTGTTTTCAAGGACTGATACCTGTGTCTTGTGTCTTGGGGGTAAAATGCATTTGAGGATATAAAAAGGAAAAATTTGGAATAAGAGAAGGAATAGGAAGCTAAGCCGTTGACAGTGTTTTTGGAAGAGTCATTTCTGTATCACTGTTACCTGCAAATAATTTTGAAATTGGGAGTTTGCAGCTCACAAAAGCTCGGCTGCTTTGTTATCTTAAAATAAATGTGTTTATTAGATGATGCCTACTGAACAATTTACTTGGACAGCAAGAGCCTTGCTCCAAGTAAGCAGCCTCCTGAGCAAGGTGTTGTTGGGTGTCAGCTGCTTGGCCCCTGTCTCTGAGAGCTTTATGTTTGCCACAGGAGCTGCATGCTGCAGGCTGACTCGGAGAAGCTGCGGCAGGCATGGATTAAGGCTGTTCAGACCAGCATTGCCACTGCATACAGAGAGAAAGGGGATGAATCTGAGGTGAGTTTAACAATCCGCCAAACAACAACTGCCTCTTTGGGTCCTGCAAATTTTAAATATATGAAACCTCTTTTAATGAGAGGGAAGGGAAAAACCCAATCATTGTTTGTCTTCCAGTGGAAATGCAATGAAATTTTGAAGGCTGTGAATTATACCTAATCTGTCTTTCACTTCATCATGTTAATATTACCATGGCCTATATGTATTTTTGAGATTTTTCTGTAGTGTGATTAAAAATCATGGGATATTCTTATATTCAGTTTTATATAACTTCCAAAAACTAAGCCTTTTTTTTTAGTTCTGTGGCTTTCCTTGGCCTTGGCAGAAGAGACTTTTAACAAATTTAAGAGCACAGTCAGTATCTACAGGACTTTAATTTCTTTAGTTTAGTGTGTGTTTCTTAATTGATTTGTGTCTTTTCTCTTTTAGAAACAGGAAAAGAAATCATCCCCTTCTACTGGGAGCCTAGAATCTGGGAGTGAGACAAAAGAGAAGTTGTTGAAAGGAGAGAGTGCTCTGCAGCGAGTCCAGTGCATTCCTGGTAATGCTGCCTGCTGTGACTGTGGCTTGGCAGATCCTCGTTGGGCCAGTATCAACCTGGGAATCACACTGTGCATCGAGTGCTCTGGGATACACAGGTTGGGGAACTCCTCACAACTGCGTTTGATTTGTGCATTGGCTTAATTAGGAATTGTGGTGTTTGCCTCTTCAAAGGTATATTGAAAGAAAATTAGAGACCCTTGTTTGTAAATAGAATTGAGGTAGCTGCTTTATTTGCACAAACTAATGGTAAATCTGTTTGAGGCAAGATATAACATGGAGTTACAGGTTAGTGTTTTTTTCCATGTTGTTTAGGAGCTTGGGAGTCCACTTTTCAAAAGTGAGATCATTAACGTTGGATTCATGGGAACCTGAACTCCTAAAGGTATAGTATTTTTGAAACAGGTTTCTATTTGGTACTTAAATTGTTGTTCTAAAGCCTCTGCATCAGAAAGTTCAATGCAGGAAACACATTTGTACCCAGTGTGTGTCTTGCAGTTTTGAGCAGAAAATGTTTACAGTTGTGTCTTGGTTTATTTTAATTCACACTTTCTTGTACTCCATAGTAATTTGTGCTACAAACTTGCAATTCAGAACAACTTACAACACCTTCAGGTTCTGGAGTGCACTCTGACTAGCAAGTTTCATCTGATACTTTCAGCATATAAAAAGGCAAATCTGTTTACAAACCAATGATGTCTTTCAGTGGGCTGAAAATTTTGGAAGTGATATATCAGCCTAGAGCATGATCATACTCAAAAATTTGAATGTCAGCTCTTAACAGTGGGATGCTTCTGGCCTCTAGGAGAATACTCATGCAACTGCTGTTGTGTGATATTTGTGTGCCAGATTTCTAGCTTGACCCACGGTTATAAAAATCATGTGACGCTGAAATCCGGAAACAGGAACTCGTGCATGGATGCATGTGTGCAACTGGATAACTCATGCAAAGCATTTGCTTCTAGCTCTGATGTTCTGGCACTTGGGAATTGCTTCTCTATTCTGAACAATCAAAAGACAATGTGCTTTGTAGTTAAATAATTTTTTATCAATCTGTTCATGCTGAGAAAACAACCAATCAACCTCCAACACCCACTCCAAAAAAAAAAAAAAAAAAAAAAAAAAAGTACCTCTTGTACTATTCATGTAGACACCAGAACTAAGTATTCTACCTGGTATTAAAAACAGAAAGTCTGTTCATTGCAATCAATAGGGATAAATTCTCCTTAAGTAGGCTCTTGTCTTTGTTTTTTTTCTATAGTTGAATCATATTGTGGTTTGGCAAAAATGTCCATGGGTAAGGTTGAATTGTCTCTTGCTGATGGGGTAAGAACAGCTCCTGGCAAAGCTGGTGGAAAAGCACCTTTGTTAATGAGGCCTGTAGGTGTCATTCTGGTGATTGTTTTTCAGGCACTTTAAAAGTGACTATTTTTGTTATCTTACTCAGAATTTGGTGTCTCTATCCACTGATGGTTTCATTATTATCATATAAACCCATGCTTATTTCTGTAAGTGTACTTTTACCAGTGAAAACACTAAGTTGTAAATGTAGGCTGAGTGAAATTAAAAACAAGTGAATAGGTAGGTAAAACTTTTTGCAACTATATTTGAATTTATTTATTTTGCTTTATAGCTTATGTGTGAATTGGGAAATGATGTTATAAATAGAATATATGAAGCGAAGTTGGAAAAAGTGGGAGTAAAGAAGCCACAGTCTGGAAGTCAAAGGTAGTATTTTATCAGCAGTGCCTGTTGCTTCCTTTTATTGTTGTTTCCTTCAGCCTCCAACTGTAAAATATGCTGCCACTTAACTGTGTTACACTCCTTTAGTGTCCTCATTTCCCTGTATCACCAGTATGTCTTGCTCTCTGCCTTTTCTCACTTTCTCTCTTTATTGGGTATTCCTTCTGTTGGTCCCTTTCTGCTTCTCCTGTTCATTTGCTCTTTTTGTGATCTCACTCCCTCCTTTGATGGCAGCTGTAGAGCAGCACTGTGGACATGTGGATTTTGTTTCCTCTCTGCTGGGTACCAGCTCAGCCAGCTGTACTCAGTGTGTGAGTGTGCTCCTGGAAGGAGCTGTTCCTTCTGTTTACAGTGACTTTGTTCTGCCCTTTGACTTTCGTTCCCTGATCCTCAGAATGTTCTCATCTGCCTACCTACATTGTACATGAGCTCTGCTGCTTTACAGCAGCCTTCAAATCATTGTTCTGCTGTCTTCTATTTCTCTGATGCTAATCTGTGTTTGAAGGTAGATTCCCGATGCTTTGTGCTGCTGTATGGGATGTCTCTTAAAACTTGCTTTTTTACTACCTTTCCAATTCTGTGCTGCTTGGTGCCCAGCAGTTTTATAGTATAGAAAACTGCATTTTATGAAGTGTTGGCAATTTGGAGACAGGGGTTATAATATACACAAAGCAGGAGATTTCCTGGATATTCCTTCTAGTGGTAACTGCTTTTCAGCAGTTTCAATGCAATAATTACAGCCCCTTTTATCAGTTTGGCACAACTGCTGTTGTGTCTTAAGCTGATAACCTCAGGTTACAAGGAAAAATACTTTAGTATGTGATATGGAACTGATGGCTGTGCCTACCTTAGGCTTGTTATTGTTTTCTTGTGTAATCTTAATGTTCCCTTAACAAATGTTGCAATTTGTATTTACATAAGAAACTAAATATATGTTTATTAATAGGTTATTAACAATGTAAACATGTATGAAGGTTTAATACAGGTAACACAGAGTAACTAATGCTTATTTCTTCCACATATCACTTTCCAAAGTCTCTGTCTGAGAATAAATACATGTTTGTGAACTTAACAAAATTACTTTCTTTTGAGCCTTATGCAAAATTCCATCAAGAATCTAGAAAGTGACAGTGTGCTTTGCATCTTTCTGAAAATGTGCTATAGGTGTGTCTTATATGCAATGCCAAGCTACAAGTTTGGTTACTGACTTTAGTACAAAATAGACTTTTTTTAATACATGAAAATACTAAAATATTAGCTTACTAACTCGAGGGATTTTGTGTATGACAGGCAGGAGAAGGAGGCATACATCAGAGCAAAATATGTGGAAAGAAAGTTTGTAGAGAAGCAAGCTGCATCAGTACCTCTGCCTGAGCCTGGAACAAAAGTTTTGCCTCCAAGTCAGGAAGAGAAAAGGCACAGTGGCCCTGAAAAATCCCTTTTGGCAGGGGAACAAGGGGCAGCATCCCACAAAGGTATTTACACACTTCTCTCCTTAGCTATATTACCCATCTTCTTTTTAAGGTAACATGTTTTTATATTAATTGACTTCTGCCTCACGCAGAGAATTTGGAATCTGTTTTTTAATGTGTTGTAGCCTAGCGTAGAGTGTAGGGGATCAAAGACTTCTTCAGAGATGTGCATTTTCACGTGGGGAAGGATTTGGAATGGGGATGCAATAATTCAGAATCACATTAACCACCTTCTTTCCTCGGTATTTTCATCCTTCTTGATTTTTCCAATAACGTTCTTTCCTGCCCTGTCCCTTCCTTACTGCCTGCTTTGTGCTTTGCTAACCTGCATGTCCCAGCGGTTGCTGTAAGTAGCGACGAGGCGAGGCGGGAGTCTCTGTTCTGTCCTGATGAACTTGATTCACTCTTCTCCTACTTTGATACCTCTTCAAAACTCCGTAGTAGTAAGTACTACAGCTGTGGCGTGTTCAGTATTTGCACTAGTGATCCATTGTGTGTTGTGGCCATCTCCCTGCTTCAATCTGTTGTCTCCAGGCTGCTGCATTGCTTAGTATTTTCATGAAATAATTTAAGCTTTTTTACTTATCCTGATTTTTTTTTTCATTTCCAATTATCTCTGACATTTGTTATTACTGTAAATGTTATGGTTACAAAATGTGACTTCATATTTTTCTATGGATGTATTAAGAATACTGAACAAGAGCAAGCCATTTTTTAAAAATTGTGTTCAGGACCAAGTATAAGAGCTTGCTTTATTATCATGGTATCTGTGAGGTGTAGGTAGCTTCAGCTCTGCATAGTAACTGCAGTTTCTCCCCAAAACAGTCCGAAGCAGTGACAGTGGGATCCAGCCGAGCACTGATGACAGCAGAGAACACCTTGCCTCTACTATATCAGCCAACAGTTTGTATGAACCAGGTATGTTAGGTTTTGTACTTTAAGATGCAAATTTAATCACTTGGCAGCGTTTTTTTTTTTTTGTAGAAAAGATTAATGCTTTGTAATACAATTCATGTCTGCTATCCTGGTTGAAATGCTTTTAGCAAGGGTAAAATTTGCCTGAGTGATCTTTCATTTGGGCTTGCTACCAAAAATGGCATTTAATCCTTCTAAATGGCTTCAAAGAACTATGGCTTTTTCCAGTCAGATGAGACTGATCCCAAAATATGCATTTTTTTTGCACATAGAGAAATGCTGCATTTTGAGAAAGACAAGTCTCCACAGAAATGCATGATCCTTTTATAAATAAATAAATCTGCAGAGATAGAATTCCTCTTGAGTCACAGATAATAGGCTTTTATGTGTTATTTGTGCATTCTTGCTTAATTTTTCCATTTCTTATTTATGTGGATTTGACCAAGTCTTTAAAATCATTCCCTCTACTCAGAAGTTCTGTACGTTGATGAATGAAGTTATTTGCTCATTTTAGTATGCTGTTCTGACAGATATAGTGAGTATGGCTTCTCCAAATTTCCAAAACATTTATTTATAAAGCAGAATTATTCTTCTACATCAAAGCAGTCTTTTAAGGTATGTTTTAAATCCAGTAGTTCACAGGTGTTCACATACAGGCAGGCAGCATGTGGCTTGGATCTTTTTTGATTATGTTATAGAAGTATTTACGATGCTGTAAATCACAAAAGCTTTTAGGTAACAAGATCTTTATGTCCCAGACTTCACTCCATATAATCGTTATTGAGATGAAGAGAAAAATTATGCATTAGTCCAAAAGATTATAGCCACAGCAAGTAATTGGTAAATGACAGTGGTTTCTATTAACTAAAAATTAGGTCAGAGCAGTATTAGCCTCATACTCAGGTGCTGCAGATAAAGATACATTTGTATGACTACATCTCCACAGAAAATGTTTTATTCCTATCTTAGAGTTTACAGGAAAACACATTCCAAACCTTAAACACTTTCTTAGAAATTACATGGAATATCTAGATTGAAGTATATACATGTGCCAGTAATGTGGAGAGAGTGTTTTCTGTGCAGTAATAATTCTGTAAGAGACCCTGCCTGATTGCTGAAGCTAAAGGCATCTGTGAATTCACCTGGCAGAATGGGGCAACAATGCATAGCATTCCACAAATGCAGAGCTACCTACTGCCAGGGAAATGGTGTTTTAATCAGAATTCTAAGAGGTACCTTGTAAAAACACAGATTAGGTAAGCAATTCCTTTTTCTTTTTAGAAGGAGACAAGCAAGAGTCTCCAGTGTTCTGTGACTCCAAGCAGCCTAGTCCAGGACTGCAGTTGTATCAAGCTGCCTTTGAGAAAAATCTTCCTCACATGGCAGAAGCACTGGCTCATGGAGCTGAAGTAAACTGGGTCAACGTGGAAGAAAACAAAGCAACACCACTCATTCAGGCAGTGCGAGGGGTATGTGGTATACAGCACTGGTGATGGGGGAGGAGAGCAGGGGAAATAATGATATTTCTGTGTCACTGTTCCTTTTGAGCTGCTTGCTTCCCTAATGAATGATAATGGGATGCCGAAGTTGTGTTTACAGTGTTCTTTCAGAGTTGTTTCTGAAATATTTTTTCCTGTTAATGCTTTGTTTTGAATTCTATGTCCTAGTAGTGTTTAAAGTTGATATGGAAGCAACTCCCTTTTGTTTCCTTTGGCGGGTGGCTCAGCGGTGAGAAGGCAGAAGAGGTTTGGTTTGATTCTAGAGATCTGGTGCTGAGTTGTTTCTTTGTTTTGATTCCATAGGGTTCATTGGTTACTTGTGAATTTTTGCTGCAGAATGGGGCCAATGTGAACATCCGAGACATGAAAGGAAGGGGGCCCCTGCACCATGCCACAGTTCTAGGACACACTGGGTAACTCACTGCCCCACATTTTGTTCATGGCCATCCTTTACTGTAATTGTTCATGCAAAGCTTCTTCATTGCCCCAGATATTCTGATATTTTAATACTACTTCAGGTGATACAAGTTTTTCTTAAGCTCTGGTTGTGTGAGAGGAACTAATATTTTGATTTAGCAGTCTCATCCACTAGCAAAACAGACGTTTTCTAATGTGGGTTAAATAAATGGTTTGCTTACTCTCTGTTTACATGTTCTAGGTGAAGTGCACAGTTTTGATATATATGAGACTTTTGGTGATTTAAGCTAAATACATTGTATCTAGCTTGACTTTATTAGGCTTTTTTCCTTTATTGTCAAAAATATTCTTCAGTGTTTTTTTTCTAAACAGGCAAGTGTGCTTATTCCTAAAACGAGGAGCAAACCAGCATGCCACTGATGAAGATGGGAAAGATCCACTGAGTATAGCAGTGGAAGCTGCAAATGCAGATATTGTAACATTGTAAGTTGTACATTCTGTTTTCTGGCTAGATAACTTAGATTTTGCTGTTCTGTTTCAAGTTAAAAATACAAGAAATGTCAAAATTCCTTTATATAAAAACAAGAGGGAACAAAAGAAAAATCAAAATACTCTATCTGTAGATGACATCTTTGATGTGAGATTCAGGAGGGGATTGTAGGTCTTGCATTGTAGTCTTTTTTGTGCTTTAAAGATGACATTGTTCCTTTTGTTTTCTGAATGGCAGGTTGCGTTTAGCGAGGATGAATGAAGAAATGCGTGAATCAGAAGGACTCTATGGGCAGCCAGGTCAATACTCTACTAACAACCACACTGAAATGCAGTATAAGAAGTGTATACAGGAATTTATCAGTTTACAATTAGATTCTTAGTGTCTGAGGGAAATTTAAGATTGCTTCATACAATCATGTTTTATAAACCCACACATTCTTAAGGTTCATTGAAATTCAGTGGTGTGACTTTGTCAGAGTGCTTAGGGAACCTAAAAGGAGACTGTTTAAAGAGCATCATTATAGCAGTGTGTTACCACAGCCATGGCCACCCTATTTTGCTGGTAGTTGTCCAGTTTTCTCCTATTGCTGTTCCATTGACATTTGTGTAATGTTAGGATTTACCTGACATTATTTAGTAGCAGCTTTCTGACTCCACTTGCTCAGAGACAGTTGAAGAGTTCATCTTATTCCAGGACACCATTCTCCTTGTGGAATGGTCTACTTTTTCTTTTTTTGAGAAAAAAATACTTGCACACCAATGTAAAAAATGTACATCAAATATTTCAAACTGACTCCAGATGGGAAAGTATAATTTCCTTAAATTTTATTTTTAAATATTTTTATTTGTCAAGATACTAATAAGAAACAAAACAGTCATTCTTAAGTATGTATTTTTTGTATGCATAGTTTCTTTCTGTTTGGTTAAAAACAAATAGAAGCTGGAAGATGCTTGAGCCAACTCCAGCAAGAAAGTAACAAATTATATTTAAGGCATATGTGCGACTTTATTCTCAGGCTTTCAGTCCTAATTTACACTATGTTCTGATGAGATATTTGCTTCCATAGGAAGGTAATTTAATGTCATGCAAATACCAATAATGAATACCAACCACACTTGATTGTGAAGTTAGCTAAAAACACCCTGGTATTCCTGGCAGAAGTGAAAATTGAACCTTATTTTTCAGATTGAGTGCTGAGCACTCTCAGTTCACTCCTATAAAGTTCCTTATGTGTTTTCCACTGATGCATGAGGATTGGGCAGGGGGGATGTTAGCAGATTGGAGCAGTAGAATCTAGAGACTGCAGCTGATCTGATCTGCAATCTGATCCAGGTACTTTGCAGCTGGTGAGAGTAGTGACAGTGGTAACACTTCACTGGTGACAGTGGAGAGTAGATTTGCCACAACAGGCAGAGCTTGCCCAAAATCATGGGGAGGCTTTCATTAGAATAACTTCTGAAATTAATGCCACAAGCTGTAGCAGAGTCCCAGCCAGGAGAACTTACTGTATCTTTGGATAGCAGAGCTCTGCCCCCTTCACTCTGTTACTTGTTGAAGTCTCTTTTAAAAGTTGGAGTCAATATTTGAGTGTTTGAATGTTTGTGTCTGCTGTGGAAGGGTTGTGTCAGTGTAAGCACAAAACCTGTCTGCTCTCATGTCACACCTTTCCATGGTTTTAAGGGATGCAGGTCTTTTTTACTGCATATACATGTTAAATTATCTGCACTGCCCTTACTTTAGAACTCCAGTGTTCCAAAATTATGATTTTAGAAGAAAATAAGGGTTTTCAAGACAACTGTATATTTGCTGGTAGCTATGTGAGGGTAAATACCACTGTATGAGTTCACTGACATCAGAGTGCAGCCACCTGCCGACTTCTCAGCTCTAGCAATGCAGCTGATAAACAATTGATCAAGTAGCCAATGGCATCAAAATTTATAATTTCAATATATATAGCTGGTTTGAGCTACTGAGAGAATTAATATATTGCTTTGCAAGGTACAGTTGGTCTTCCAAAATACTCCTGGAATGGGAACTAGCTGAAACCAGCTTTAAAAGGTTATTTCTGGTGGTAGAAGCCATATGCACCGTAGTACTGTTTCTGTATAATACTTGAGTGCTCATCTTCTGGTGCTACAGTATGTCTTGCTAACTCTTTGATATTAGCATTGCTACTTTTTCTTCCTACCTTTTCTTGAATGTATGATGTGTGCCTTTTGAGTTACTCTGGTGTTAAATGGCAAAGCAGTGTTACAGTATTTTTGTACATAGAATCTGCACTTTAGGGAAAACATTGCTTGGAAAGGGAACTTCCAGAATTCAATTTAAAGTAGAATTTTAAAATAATTATAAGGTTTACAGTATTAAGCATTTTAATGCAACATACAAACTAAAGGGGCACTTTATTTTAGTCTATTTTTGTATGTAATATTTTTGTTATGTAATAGAGACAAAGCCACGATGTATCTTCCAAAAATAGCTTTTTTTTTTCTTTCAAGTTAATTTGAAAGAACCAAATGTGGCGACTTGAACTGCAGTTCTTGTTCACCAATGGAACCCACTTCTGTACTAAAAGCATAATTGCTTTTATCACAGAAGCCTATTTCTGTTTTTGCCCATGGTAGCTGTTCTTTTGGTGAATGTTACAGCTCTGTTCTGTGCTGGTCTCCCAGAGCAAGCAGTTCTCACAAGCTGTTACAATAAAACCTGTCCTGTGCCTGCTGCATCTCTAGAACATAGAATCACTGAACGGTTTGGGTTGGAAGGGACCTTAAAGATCATGTCATTCCAACCCCCCTGCCATGGACAGGGACACCATACTTGAAATTAAATCTGAAAACCAAAAGGGAATTTCTCTAGAACTGACTTTTCCTAGTAGAGCAGTATTGAATGTATTCATCTTTTAAAGTCTGGGAAGAATTGTGTTACTGCCACATTAAATATTTCTGGAAGGTCAGTTATTGTTTGTGAAAGTGTTTTTAAAAGAATGGAGTCTCATCCCCAAAAGAATAATAGCTTTAACTTTGGAAATGTGCATTACAAAATTGATGTAAAAGATAATGTAACTTTTCCCAGTAGTGCAAACTTTTAAGCACAAAAACATTTTCTGTTCCACAATCATGTTAGGAAAAAAAAAATCTTCATATTCAACGTACACAGTGAGAGAGATTTTGGGTTGATTTCTTTGTCATGCTATTAATCAAGCTGTCAGCAAGAAACAGTAGTGCTGGGATCTTGTGTCCTGTGTGGCCATCTGTGTTGGGAAGACTAAAATTTGGATGGCTGCATAGCTCCTACCCAACCCAATGTTTGATGCATTTAATTCCCTTTGAAGACAAAAGGGTATGGTTACTGTTATAAAACAGAACTTGAACTCAAGGCCCAAAATACTCCAACAGATGAAAGAATGTGCAAATGAATGAAAAAATGTCCATTTTAAAGAAGAATGACTTGGTAATGACTCAAGAAGTAATCACTCCTGAATGTGTTTTCCTGTGTAGATAGGAAGGGACATTTTGGAATATGTTCTAGTAAGGTTGTGTTTAAGCACAAAGGGTGAAGATTAAAAAAAAAAAAATTAGGGAAAGTATCATTGTTCTTATAGATCAAACTGAAAAATGTAGTGAAAGATGGAGATGAAATGAAAGTAGAAATTTTATTTTTGCTGAAGTAATAGACCAAAATAATTTATGGACTATAATTTATCTACTTAAGTTTGCTTTTTTAATATATATATTATTGCTTGCTGATTGTTTCTTTCATGGAGAGTTCTGTTTGGCTGTAAGAATTCTTATCTCTGTTTCCGAGTAAATCTTTATTTATGCCATAATTCTATTTTTCTGTAGAGAATCTTGGTTAGCAGTTCCTTGCAAAAACAAGGATTTTATTCTTTAATGGCTAATAAATATTTTTTCTTTTTAAGTTGCTTTAAAGTGCTTTAACTTTTCCTTTCTAACTCTGAACTTTCCTCTGTGTGGCTGCCTGTGAGGTACTATTTCAGGTATAGTTTGGTTTTGTTTAATTTGCTTCTACAGAACATGCATGCAAGTAACCAGTCCTCAGAGTTCACATCAGCATCACTCCATCTAGAAGCAGTCTTCATACATGAATAAGTGTTACACAGTAATTGATAGCACAGTAGGGCATTTGTTCAATGGTGGGTGATGTTGACTATTACAAATGTTTAAAACTGTTTCCCTTTTCTTTTCTACCTAGGAGATGAAATTTATCAGGACATTTTTCGTGACTTTTCTCAAATGGCATCAAATAATCCAGAGAAGTTAAACCGCTTCCAGCAGTCAGATTCCCAGAAGTCTTAAGAGTCAAGAAGGAAAAGAACCTGAAGCTTATAGTGCAAGTCTTTTTTTTTACGTTAACAGATGAATTGTATGCATTTTGTTAGATAGTGTGGATAAAACGACCACTCCAATGTAGCTTTAGATTGTGGTAGCTGGGGCAATGTCTGAGTTGGTTTATGGTCTACAGCACATATACCTCAGCAGCTGCAGATGTTGAATCCCCGAGTACCTGCCAGCTCGGTGTGACCCAGCCCGTTACACGCCCAGCTCGTGCTGGGGGCGGCAGAGCGCGGCTCCCACTGCAGGGTGCTCACAGCAGCTTTGCTACCCGGTGTCATCCACTGGCATCTGTCCCCTGTTGCCATAAGGAATGTGCCTCTGACAAGAAGGTCTGAGTTGCATTTTCTGGGACTGTTTGGAAAGGAAATTGGGTGATGATTTACTGAGTTGCCGTTCCATTTGTGGGGCTGCAACTCAACAAGGTTCTCTTGTTCCCACACTGACTCAAACACCTTGGTTAGAGGTAGGCTGTTCACAACAGATACGATAACTCCTGCTCTTTTCAAGCTCTTTCACAGTGGAAGCTCTAGCAGCAGGCTGGCCTTTATGCTAGTGACTGCAGGTCAGTCACAAAGGGATATATCCTGGGGACCAAATTCCTAAGAGCAGTCCATTTTCCTTTTTTTTTTTTCTTTTTCTTTTCCTCTTAAATTAAACTTTCAGTGCAGCAAATATCCTTCTAAATGAGCATGTGGAACCTTTCATGAAAAATAAACTTAATCCTTTTGGACATGATGTGGGGTTTGTTTGTAGTATTTTGACATGAAAACTTGAAATTTGAGACATGAAAGTAAATATTGAGCCAAAGAAATTTGGGTAGAATAGTTGTACAAAGGCTGTTTCTATTTTTTGCTGTTCTTACTACTAGCCCTAAGCTCAGTATAAAAGTCTCATGTCTTGCAGCCACTCTAAATTTAGGGCAATCAATCCTTTCTGTCAGGAAGCAGTAGCCCTTGTATAATTTGCAATGATGTGTGTGTTTCTGTGTTGTCTAGAATAAGGTGAGCACAAGAAAAACTATGATTTCAGTGCACATACTTGTCAAGTAATGAAGGAGCACAGTCTCCCACTGTGTTGTGAGGGTAGCAAGACAATTTGCATTATTCAGTAGTGAGCCCCACTCTGCCCTTGTGCATGTATAAATGGTGTCTCTAGATCTATGCTTATACATCATGTTATTTATACCTAGATAATAATCTTCCTAAACCCCAAAGCAGCAGATGCAATTCTTTATCCTCTGTTTGCCCTATGGAGACAACTTTAGGCAGAGTTTTTAGGTGGCATAGTATCAATGTGAGTTTTCAGTAATCCTAATAGCTGTGGTATTATGTTAACCTGCTGTTGAATGTATTTAGGAAATGAATTGGCTTTTCTCCATGGAAAGATAAGCAAAACTGGGATAAAACAAATTGAAATCTGTGAACTGTGGTAAGGTTAAACTTTCTGGCATGTTCAGTTTTAAGAAGGTATTTCAAACGTTTATGATGTTGCATCAAATGTGTAATAATGTATCAGATCTGCATACTATTATTGCTACAAAATTAGTAGTGTTGTAGAATTGTCCAGTGGATTTTATTTCCAAGCAGAAGAATCTTACAAGACAATTCTTGCTTTGTATGTGGACTAATTATGGTAGGAAAAGCAGATTCTGCCCATTTAAAGTGTGCATTTAGTCTGAATAATAAGAAATTTAAGGATATCACCTGTAAGCAGTATTTGTTAGTAAGCTGGTTTTTAAATAGCTGCCTATGAAATGATAATGTACTTCCTATTCAGCAGTATTTACCAGCAAATGGGTGTTTTAGTAGATCTTAGAGAAAGTGAGATTCCCGGTGTACAGATGGGACAATGTAAGATATGACTGCATAATATACACCTTAGACGTAGGTTTTTCTAAATGTCTCTTTCCCAGCCTGGCTGGCAGGCATGTGTATTGTGGCTGGCTGGAATGTAAAGCTGCCTAAAGCTTAGTGGCATAATTGCTGTCTCAGTCCAGGCTGCTGGAAAAAGGGTCTGAGACACTTATTTCAAATCTCCACTGGTGATTTCCTCCCTGGCCACAAAATCTCTGTGACAAACTTTGCAGGATGACTTCTCTAGTCTAAAAAGTCACTTCCCTGTAGCTCTACATGTCCATGTGTTGCTTTGCTGACTCTCATCTGTCTGGGAATCAGTATCAGTCTGTGCTAAAGGATGAATCACACCTGACTGACAGGTGGTGTGACTTCTCAGGAGCACTGCAGTTTTAGGGCTTTGGGAGTAGGTGTGTCACTTGTGATCCTCAGCCTTGTTCCCCTGTCCTTTCAGGTATGACAGGATGTGCAGTATAAACTGCACTCAGTTAAAGCCTTTCCCAGGTCAGGTGCAATGGTAACATGTTGCTTTTCAGCAGAAATGAATGTACCATTGAGTTTGATGGCTCGGTCTCACCAGGCCCTGGCAGGCTCCATGTTCCAGGGCCTCTGTGACTCACAGGATTCAGCCCCCAGCAGTGGGATTGTCACCACAGCTCTCAAGATCTGGATTCCATATCGAATTTTCACTCGTGTTAATATTTTGCTCAGTAATATTAGGAAACTTCCATTTCTATTGCAAAGTGAATCGAAGTGGAATAATAGACAGTACAGTTCCACTGTGGATTAACATCTTGTACTTTGTACCAGGCAATGGAAAGGTTCAATTCCACTTCATGTTTCTCTGTAGGTATGAAATATAGTACTGAGGGACAAAGCAGAAGATGCCTAACACATTTTAAAACCATTTTTCACATGGATTTTAAGTAATTTTCTATATTAGATAGCCCATTGAAGGATAGTGTTACAATGTGTTACAAAAGTCTCTTGGAACAACAAATGTTGAGGAATTCAACTTACATTCTAATGCATTTTGATTTCAGAGGTGTAATTCATGTCCATTGCATGTTGATTAAAACAGTGATGTGGCTCAATAGTGGTATCAATTGTTTTGACTGTTCATAAAGGTATCATGTTTTATGTTAGTGTCAGTACAGTGCATATAAACTTAAATTTCTGAATTATCATACTGGATTATGCCACTACCTGTGTTAGACAGTTGGAATTTGTTCATATGAATTTGGGTGAAGGTGGTAGATGGTCGAGGTATTTCTTTGCTTTCACAAACAGCCCACATTGCAATTGGATGGATGTGTGTTCCAGGTGCTCATTAGTACATTGTTCACTCAGCCTCTGTGCCCATTAGGACCTGATCCAGGAAGTCACTGATATCAGTGACAGTCCTTCCACTGATTTTGGAGATTTTGGATTATACCATTTGTGGCTTTTAATGTTAGAGTACTAAAGGATCCTGTATTAATACTGCATTTTTCACTCTGTGGGGTTTTATATTTTACCTGTTTGTATACTGAGCTGAAATAGTTTTAGAAAATGCAACCAGACCTTCCAATTGCTGTCAGCAAATCCCTGTACAAGAGGAAGTTTCTCCTGGTTTGCATCATGACATCAGTACACATCCTCCAAATTACTATGTCTCCTGGATAGAGCATAAACTTTGTAGCACTAAACTAAAAAGGTGAGAACTAGAACAAGCAGAGGGTTGATGTCATGTTTCCAGGACTTCAGTGCTTCTCTGCACCCATCTGTTTTAAATTGTGGATGTTACCTCTGCTGCTTCATCTTGAGCATCTCAAATGACACAGTGACTATGAAATGACCCTGTGATGAAAATGCAAATAATAATATGTAAGTACAAAGGACGTGATATTTTCACAGTGTCAAAAGGACTGAGCTGAGTATTCTGATTCTTCAATACACAAAGTATTTTGAGAATCAATTTTTCAGGCTACAATCTCTGCCCCATTCATTATGGACACTTTTTCCCAAGTTAGAGTTTATGGCTTGTGCAGTCTGACAGCCAACAGGCCTTGTTCCCGTGCTGACACAAAGGCACAATTTTAAAACAGAGACAACTCCGGAAAGGCACTACTGGGGAAAAGGATGAGTGTACCACTTTGGTATATACCCTTTCATTTGCTTGCTTTATCTTCCTGCATACAGTATTTTCTTGTTTCTCTTCCCATGGAAGGAGATTAGATAGAGGAGGAAAAATTCCACTCACTTTTCTGTTAGGAGCCTAAGTTTTCCATGTTTTCACAGAAATCGCCAAGAAATCATCATTTCCTCAAGAAGACCGAAATCATTAACTTTTTTTTTTCTCCGCGCGTTCTCTGTACTCGATGTTTTGTAAGCATTCCAGCAGTAAAATGTAAAAAACCCTTTCCCCCTAAGCTGTAACTGTACAGACTGTATACCCCGCCCTCCCGCGTTCTGTACGGCTGTAGCCTTTGTATCTAAAACTTGACCGTACTTTCTGTAGTGAGTCATTGTCGGGGCCGGCCCGGCCGCGTCCCCGCCCTGCTCTGTGGCGGGCCCGCCCCGCCATGGCGGCGCTGCGGGGCCCGGCGCGCCGGGGCTGGGCGCGCTGCCCGCAGCCCGCGGCCCTGGCCGCCGCCGCGGCCCTCGCCGTCTGCGCCTTCTACTACCTGGGCGGCGGCGGCGAGACCTTCTCCAGCGCCACCCGCCGCCTGCGCGCCACGCCGCCCGCCCCGGCCGGCGCGGGGCCCCGCGGGCTGCACCTCCTGTTCATGTTCACCAAGGCGGAGCGCAACCCCGCGCTCCGCGACAAGGCGCAGGCGGCGCTGCGCTCGCTGCTGCGGCACGGCCGCCTGGGCGCCGCCGATGTGCTGCACCTCCACCTCGTCACCGCGGGCGCCAGCCGCGACATCGGCCTCGGGCTGCTGCGGGACCTGCTGCGCGGCGCTGCCTTCCGCCACCAGGTGCGCGGGGGCCGAGGGGCGGGCCGGGCTCTGCCGGGAGGCCCTGTGGGATCTTCCTGCGGGACTCTGGGGACGGCGCTCCGGCGGGAAGGAGCTCCCTCAGCGAACGGCCCGTGTGCCGCCTCCCAGCGGAGCGGTTCGCTCCCGCTCTCTGCTGGACAAGCTCCCACTGCTCCCCAGTCTCGGGGGTCTGGAGGGGCTTGCCCCCACCGCTGCTGCCTGCGGGAGGTGCCTGCAGGAGGTGTCCTGGTGCAACCCAGTGATTCCCAGCTGGGACCTGGCAGCAGCGTGGCCTGGGAACACCTCCGGCACGCCTCCTGTGCTGGAGAGGAGCCCTGTTACTGTAAGCAGTGCTGCTCCTCTGCAGCTCTGTTAGTCCTACGTCAGCATCTCGGCACAGGAACCACGTGTGCTTCTATCTCGATGGTTTCCCGTGCAGGAGAGAAGGCTGGCCTGCTGCTAGTGGCTATTGAGAGCAGGAATGGAGAGCCTGCAGGGGCTGGAGTGCATCCACATGTTCCTGCTGCCAGGGAAATGATTCTGCCTCCCAAATCCACAGCCAGTGTAGTTTATGCAAAGTCAGACTTTCCTTCGCATTAAACAGGTGTTTGAAAACACTGGAGGGGTGTTAAGTTTAGAGATTCCAGGTAACCTGACTCTCCTATCTTGAGGTGCTGCTGCAGAGCATTTCTTGGAAGTGTCCTCTAGTACTGCTGTAACTTTTTTTACTCATAAGTCCTGTATTTCATATTAGCTGAACTCTGCCAAGATGTAACTACAAGTGTGACCTTAACATTTTTCATACAGACACTTTCCTGGTCAATAATTCTACCACTCATTTTCTTTAAACAAGTCCTTTCCAAGTGCTGGCCCTCAGTCAGGTCATGTACCTTGATGGGAGACCCACACCATGCAGCAGTGCTTGGCTGCCTGGAGGGTGTGCACAGCTCCCTCAGGAGGATTCCTGCACTCCACAGCAGGATGGACTGACTGTCCCGTGATGCTGCAGTGATGTGGTGCAACAGCCCAACCCAGGTTTGTGGCATTATGTCCCCTGAAATGGGAGGACCCCCAGGTCACCATGGTGTGCACATCCCTTGTGTGGGTCTCACAAAGTCACCCCTTTGTGTGGGTGGCTGCCTTACTGCCATCTTCCCCTCTGGGAAACACTTCTCTGCAGGCAGCCTTACCAGCCTCATTTCTCCAGAGCAACATGGGCTGGGAGTTGGAGGCTTGACATGATTTGTCTGTTGTGGATGGGCCCCTGTCTGTCGGTGCCTGTGGAGTCATAGTGAACCCTGGCTCATGGCTTGGTGAGTGTGTCTGGCACCAGAACTGGTCTCCTGGGTGTAAGCAGGGCAGCATGATCTGGAGGCCTCAGGTGAGCTCTCAGTGAGATCTGCGCAGTGGGGCAGCTGCTTTTCTCTTTCCTGGCTGAGCCTGCTGTACCTGGTTTCACTGGCTAGGCTGTGGTTGCCAGTATGTTTTGGACCAGTCCATTTCTCTGCTTTTAGGTACAGAGCAGAGGCTGTTCTGCTTCTCAAACATGTGGCCTTGTCCTAATCCTTTGCCAGTTTCTGGTACGCCAGCAGGTGACAGCACCTCTTTATTCTTGTTGTAGCCTACCCACTTCCTCTTTACCAGCAGGAAACTTACGCCTATATTGGGCTTCTGGTGCTCCTGCTCAGATGTTGAAGATGATTGATCCTGATGCTCAGGTAGCTCCAGCAGTAACCCATCTCTGTCCCAAGACCTCTCATTTCTTACTCCTCTTGATGTGTGCAAAACACTCTCCTGGTTCTTATGCTGTTTTCCTAGCACAAGCCCAGATATAAGGCTTGATAAAGTGCTCAGGGGACAGCTGGAGCCATTGAGGCAGGACTGATAAAACCCCATGAGCTTTACCTTTTCTTCACGAGGAAGTGATTCAGGCCCTGCTTTTAGAGCTGCCCTTGCCCTCCCATCCTAGAAAAGCTGGGATCAGTTGGCTTCTCTGTTCGAGTGAAGCCCAGAGTCAGACATGGATTGTAACCTTTGGGGAAGGCAGCTTTGGGCAGCTTTTCTCTCTCCCTGGGCAGATTCAGTAACTTTCAAAGTCTCCTGGAGCCTGAAGCAGGCGGCTGCAGCCCGGGGACTGTGCGGAGAGTGAGGGCAGAGCAGCTGCAGGCGCTGGTGGGTGGGAGCAGCGCAGGCACTGGAGCCTCCCGGCAGGGCAGGGCTGTCCGGGCGCGGCAGTGGCTGCCGCTGGCTGTGCAGATGTGTCCCAGATGTGTCCCAGATGTGTCCCAGATGCGCAGCCGGGCGCGGCGGCAGAGGGAGCTCTTGCTCCGCGTGTGCGGCCGCGGGGCGGAGGGAGCGCCCAGCCCCGGCCGTGCTGCCCGTGCGGGCCTCGGGGCGCTCTCAGCGGGGCTTGGTGACAGCAGTGGCAGGCGGCGTGTCCCGCACACGGGTGACAGGAGATCGCTGTAGCCTCTCCCGACCCCCGGCCAGCGGGAGGAGCCCGGCAGCGAGCCTGGGCCAGCCTCGGCCGACACTGCTTACACAGAGCTCTGGCTCACCCCGTCTCCTGCCACTCCAGGCTCTGTGCTGCTACTCTGTGCTATTCCTGTCTATTATAGATTCCATTTCCCTTCCACAATAACACGAACTACACGTTCAGCTCTCTGCTCATCCTGGTTTCCTGTTCAGATGAGCCCCATGAAGGATGCTGCTGGGGTGGCTGTAACTGGGCTGCCATCACACCATGCTTACCTGTGAGGATGGTCAGTGTGGGAAGGAGAGAAAGTTAAAGGAAAAAGAAATGCAGGTTGTTTTTTCCTAGTGAGTCAGTAGAAAGCGTCTTTTATCAATGTGGGACGTGTGTTTATAAAACTGTGCTTGGACAGGAAACCCTCAGAACTTTTCTTAATGTCCTCAGCAAACATGGTCGGATTTAGCTACAGGGATTTACTAAGAGCTGTTACACAAATAAATAACGAAGTACAAAATTAGCAGCAGATCAACAAGCTGTGCTAAATCAGCAATGAGAAGGGAAAGAAGTCTTCACAGTCCCAGAGAGGCTGCCTGGCCTGTGGCTGCAGGAGCAAAATTCAGCTGCTTTGCAGAAGTACAAAAGGGTGGGCAAAAGACACGTTTTCCTGTTTTCTTTGGCAGGAGTGGAAGGGCAGATGATGCTGTGTCTGGAGTTTCAGGAGTATTTCTCCTATAACTTTGTCCACTGGTGCTTGGCAGTGTGCTCACTTCAGAGGTGACTGGATGTGGTTTGATGTTTTTCCCCCTTTCCTACATGCTGTACACACCCCAGACTGTCTTTGCTGGATGCAGAAGGGTGGTTACAGGTGCTGTATTTCTCTTCCATGCTTCTCCAGTCCAGCTAGACCCCAAAGCTGCCCCTGCCAAACTGGGCTTGGCATAGCACATCCCCGTGCTGCTGGTGCTCAGTTTCATGAACAGGCTGTCAGTGCCTTTGCACCTGGAGAGTTGTAGTGGTCACCTGGGGTGGCTGCTGTCCTGCTCAGCGTGGCTGTCACTGCAATGGCCTTGCAACCAGCCATGCAGCTGGGCAGGGCTGGGGTGCGCTGCTGCCTTATGGTAACAGAGTTTCCTCCCCTGCAGTGCCTTGGGGGCTAAGCTGTGCTATCCAAAGCCAGGTGTGGCTGCTGATGAGCTCTCCCAGTGCACTTTCCTGGTACGCATTGTTCTGTGTTTTTCCTGCTGTTCTGCTGCAGGCCTTGGCTCCGAGCCCAGCAGGCAGGACAGCAGCAGCAGGGCCGCCCTGCCGAGGGATGTGCTGGCCACGGAGCTGCGCCAGGGCTCCTCCAGCTGACAGCAAGGGCCAGCGCCAAGCGTGGGGGTTTAGGGTGCCCTCCCCAGGACCGGGCCGTGGGGCCTCAGCTGTGCCTGTCCTCCAGCAGTGCCTGCCGTGGGCTCAGCCATCCTGGCCAGTGCCAGGACAGGCCCATTACCTCTCCGTGTTCAGTGTAGGGTGGATGCTGTGAGCTCACCCCTGCAGACAGCGAGCTCCAGTCTGCCGTGAGAGCACGCTGGTCTGAGCAATGTGTTCTGCAAAAAGCTGTAGAAGAAGCAGCTCCAGACTGCTCACTGCCTCGATCTCTGTAGCAGCTTTCCTGAGCATCAGTGCAGCCTGTGCACCCCAAAGAGAGGATGGTCATTGCATCAGCACAGGCTCCAGAGCCATCTTCACCTTTGAAGCATTTGGCTTGGTTTAGGTTTTCTTCTAATTAAAAAAAAAAAATTAAAAAGCAAGTGCTCTATCCTGCATATTTTAAGTATATAATGCAGGGTCCCTTGTTCTTAAACAGATGAAAATTTTAGTAGTGAAGAAGTGAAACTGTAGAAGCATTGAAATAGTTTAATTTGAAAGGGACCTACAAAGATGATAGTTTGCGTTCCCTGGTGAAGGCGGGGCCGGTGTGTGGAAGTGTTTTGGTATCCCTCAAACAAGGGTGATAGGTTCCCCTATCCAAAATTCAAGTACTGCTGCGATGTCATGTCCTTGCTGGAGTTTAGTTCCAGCAGGGCTTTTCCTGCTTTCCCTGACCTGAAGAAGGCGGCACGACCTCAAGTCTCCACACTCAAGTTGCTGCACTCCCCCTTATCTACACCAGGGTCATGTCCCTCATCTTTCTTAATTATGCTGAAAATCCCTCTCATTATCTTGTGTGATTCAGTGACCTGTATCCTTCTGTGGGTATAACGAGCTGCATGAAAGTTCCTGTTCATTGGACTTTGACCAAAATAAATTATAAGCTTGTAAAATTTCAGTAGCTGGCAAGGTGCATTTGGGGTTGCTCCTGTTTCTGAGACAAAGCCACGGCTGGCACAGGCATGCCAGGGCCCGTGCTGGTGCATGGGCTCCCACAGGGCTGAGGGATGCAGAGCAGTGCTGGCTCAGCACCAGCAATACTCCAGCACAGGCAGGCTGAGATCCATCTGCAGAAGTTGCTGGGCTCTGCTGTAGCTCCTGATGTTTGGATTTTCATCAGCTTGCCGTGGCCTGTCCTCCCTTTCCCCCTGCAGCCCCGCCGGGACGTGCTGCAGAGCTTGCCTCCATGCTGGGCTGAGGAGCAGGAAATCCAGGCTGTGTCCCCAGCCCTGTCACAGCCTCTGTGGCAGGGAGCAAGCCTTGGTCCTCAGGGTAAGTGATGTGGTCTGGCTTGGCTCTAAACAGCAGCATACCAGAGCCTGGAGCAAGCTGTTGCCTCTTCTGATGGACTCCATATGGGAGACCAGATATGTGCTTGCATCAGGCAGTGGGAACAGGCTGGAGAAATAGCCCAAAATGTGGAACACACTTGATTGTGGAAGGAGATTCAATCCTCTGCCCACCTTACAGTTACGAAATGGCTGTAAAAGCTCTTCTCCTTTCCCTGCACTTGACCAGTTCTTGCATCAAGAGGATGTGCAGGGGCCATGGCAGCCAGGCCCCTTTGTGCAGCTGCAGTGCCACCAGCACTGTCTGTGTTTTACCAACCTCCCCCCTCACCCCGTGCTGGTGGGGGCTGAGCAAGGCTGCTGGAGCTGGGCCTGTCCCCAGAAGCAGCGGCTGAGTGATGTTTCTGGTGTCTCTGCCAGGTAATAGTCCATGATGTGAATGAGCTGACAGAAAAGCTGTTTCCCATCGTTGAGGCCATGCAGAAACACTTCAGTGCTGGATCGGGGACCTACTACAGTGACTCCATCTTCTTCCTGTCGGTTGCAATGCATCGCATCATGCCCAAAGGTAGGTCTCTGCTGTGCTGCCTCCAGCAACACAGGCTCTCTTTTTCTTCTGCACAGAGATTTTATCTGGTGCTATTTGAAATACAAAGTTAATAAACTTTTGGGATGGACTCTTAGGATTCTGCTCCTTCCTGCAGAGTGATGGACTCACCAGTCCAAGACCACATCCAGGTCTCTAGTGGCATGAGTGACCAGGAGGTTCTCCTTGTCACATGGCAGCTGGCCCTGCCTTTGTGCCCTGAGATGATGGGAGAGGTGAGACAGGAGCAAGTAGGCCTGTTCTGTGTGTATTCCTTCCCCTTGGGGTGCCAGCAGAAAGAGGTGCTCTGTGTCTGTGGTGCACTCTTGAGCATCAGCAGAGTGTAGTTGTTGAGCCTTTCCTCTTGGCTTTAGGGAGCTTGTGGAAAGTTTTGCTGATTAGCAGCCACTGATCACTTAAGTTTCCTTATTGTGCCCCTGCTGTTATCAAGTGTAGAAACAAGAACTCTGCAGGGCTAGCACCGCTGGCACCAGCAGCTTCCTTGGCATCTGGAGCCTCTGGCCAACTCTAATACTCCCTGCAGAGCTCCTACCATGGGTCTCAGGGGCACTCTTGCTGAGATGTGAGCAGATATACCTCCCCTGTGCCCCTGCTGAGTCCTGTCCCAGTTTGGCTCTCCTCAGGAGCTCCTACCTCTGCTTGCTCTGTGAGGCTTCCTCTGTCCTTTGTGGACTTGCCCCTGTCCTCCTGCCTGGCCTTCCCCCACTAGCTCATTAAACAGTGGGGCAGTGGTGGCCCTGAGAGTCCCATCCAAGCTCACTGATCATTACTGTGTGGGCTCCAACAAATGTGCTCTACTTGGCTCTCCCTCAGACTTGGGTAATTTTGTGTGTGTCTGGTGCTGTCTGCACTGTGAACGTTTTGAAGTACACTGCATACAAATGATGGTATTAATGCTGGCTAATTCACTCCTCCTGATTCCCTACTCTGTCTTACTGTGTGCTGAAGATACCCCTGTCGTGCTGCCTGCCAGCAAGAAGCTGCTCAGTCTGAAATGCCTTTCCTCAGTTCATCAAGCCATGAGGCATCTCATCTCTTGGACAGCTTGTTTGCTCTCCCTCAGCCTGACGGGCTTTCAGTGGTCTGTTGGGGCACTGGATGTTTAAAGAGGTATTTTTACAGTTTCATGAGTTTAGTTTTTGTTTCAGAAGCTGCTAGTAAAGCTGATTTATATTTCCCTTGCCAGAGAGGTCAAGTTTACTGTGCTGTGTGCCTGGTGATTTATGGGGCTGGCGGGGCTCACCAGTTCCCTCCCTGTGTGCACTGAACACAGGCATCAGGAGAGGCTGCAGCTCTGCTGCCCACTCGCAGCCTGGCAGGTGATGTGGGAATGGCACTGGGCTCCTGCTGCCCTCCTGACTCAGACAAGCCGCTACCTACTGCTCTGAAGAAGCCACTTGCTAAGCTGGAAGAGAGAGGACCAAACCTTCTTTTTCAGGCAGTATTACCATTTTCCTGGTGTGTTTCTTTGCCATTTCTTCTGCCTTGAATGCTGTGTTCTGCCCTGAGTGCTGTGTCTTTTTGTGCACCTCTCCAAACACATCTGGCTCCATATAGCATTAGCACCATTTTTTTGTGGAATCCAGATTTCATTGGAAGCTTGAGCATCCTCTAGCAAAAATTAAGGCCCTGATCTGAATATTAAACTCTCTGGTGTGTTGATTTGCATTCATCAGGCTATAGGGGTTTTTTCAGTAGCAAGTGAGCTTTGTATTAAAATTGCCTGGCTTTAGTTTACCAAACATATCATCTTTTGAAGAGAGGCATTTCCACGTATCATGATTTAGTGATTTGTTTGGAACCTATAGATTGTTGTGGGGCATTAACTTTGCAGACCAGTGGCACTGAAAACTGAACACCAGGTTATTTTTATTTTTTTAGGGATTTCTGTGGGACATGTGTTGGCTGCATGCACATTGCACTGAGGGTAAATGGGATTTGCCACTCAGCTGCTCTGTCGTTTACTGTTGTTTGGGATCTTTGCCCAAAAAACTTCAGATCGAAAACCTGCAGCTGCCAAGTTATATTATAACAGCTTCTTAGCTGGTGTAAATCATGGAACACTCTTGCCTTAAATGTCTTACATCAGTGGAGTTAATCTGATTTAGACCAGCTGGGGAGTTGGTATGCAGCACACAGAAGTGCAGACTGCATAACTCTTGTCTGTGCTTGAGGCTCATAAATCCCCTTTTAATGTGGTGTGGCCAGGCCCGGGGAGCTGGAGCTGCGCTTGATCCATCAGAATGGTTTTGCAAGGGGGAAGTGATGGGAAAGTTACACAGAGAGGACAAGCAGGTTCAGGCTCAGAAGGAGTTGCCAGAATGAGGACAATGCCAGCATGAAATGGTCTTGAGACTTGCAGAGTGGTGCAAAGAGGAGGAGGGAGAACAAGGACTTGGACTTTTTCACTTTCCTTTGCAGTATGCCCATCCAGAGGGGACCTCTTTTTTCCTGACTGGCTTTGATCTCTCTATCACTTGTCATTTTAGTTGTGTAACTTCAGGAGGCCCAGCAAGCTTTTTATTACCCTTCTATGGGTACATGAAGGAGTAGTGTCTGGTCAGGTCTGTCTGGCAGGCAGGGTCTGGGGACAGACTCCTGGTGCCACAAGTGAGGGGTGGAGGAGTTGAGGTGACAGAAGGGCAGCCTGGGAAAGCTGGGAGCTCCCCAGGGAATTCTTGGCACCCATTCTTGGCCCAAGTCAGGTAGTTTTCAGGAAAAAATCATTTAACGAGTAATCTTCCTCAGGAGCTGGTGGGCCAAGGGAGAGCCAGCAGCATCCAGCAGCTTGGGTAGAGCTGTCCAGACAGTGCCTGTGATACATCAGGATTGATGGGAAGTCCAGTGGTCTCCCTGGCTTCAGACTCTGAACGGGGTGATTTCTCCAGCTCATTATCAACAGCTGTACTGATTGTTAAGCACAGAGCAGATTATAATTATGTTTGTCCAAGCAGCCTGATAATGACCGAGCCCCAGTCGCTTGGGGTTTGGTGCTGCTTGCAGCAGGGTCCAGCTGCTGGCTCCGGCTTGGTCTCCCACGAAACTGATATCAGCCTTTGTCTGCTCTGGGAGTACCAGCCTGGAGACAGAGGCATCTGTGAACATCAGCTTATGCCTTTCCCACCAAGCAGAGCTGGAGGGAAGGCAAAGGCCAGCCAAGAGATGTGTTGGAGCAGGCATTGAGCTGTGCTGTTCGTTCTCAGGGCGCTTTGCCTGTGCCAAGGCTGGGAAGGTGGAGAGCCTGGGAGCTGGGGGAAGGGGTTAAGCACAGAGTTACCAGGAAAACAGTCTGTATACTGGAATAATGCCTTGACTAGTAACTGTCTTCTGCTAGTGTCCTTCTGGAAAAGCCCACAGGCAGCATCCTGAAGTCATTGTTGATTGCTTTTGTAAAGATGTTTGTGCATGAGGATTCAACGTTGTGTCTGCACTGTTTGAATCCACAGCACAGGATTGCCCAGGTTGGACTGTGCTTGCCTGTGGGATGCCAGGTGCCCGTGTGTGATGTGTCCCCTCAACAGCACCCGTGTGCAGAGTTGCAGTGCACTCAATCCTGTGTCACACAGGGCATCAGAGGTCTCTGAGGTGGAGCCTGGCAGAGAGAGATGGGGAGGTATCACTCCCCCTTCTTCCTCCTGTCAGCTGCAGAGCAATTCCTGGTGCACAGGGCAGCTGCCCACAGAACTCAGCAAATCACTGTAATAATTGTAATAAGTGAGCATTTTGAAAGTGCGTCACTCCTGATTCTTTCCTGCTGGCTGAGCATTGCCATCATCGCTGAGCTCCACCACATCAGGGAATGCAGAGATGCAGCTGTTGGGAGAGGGCTGGGAGGAAAGTGCCCATGTCCCGATGCTTCAGGCTTGATTGTGTGGTACCAACGGGGAGATGTTGGGAAAAGGCACCGAAAATTGGGGTCTGTGGTGGAGTCATGGGAGTTGGCTCCAGAGCCGTATGCTCCCAAACCACAGTTCCCAAGGGATGCTGCAGTAGCTGAAGGGTTTACTTTCTGGCAAAAATGTTTCCATCTTTACAGGGATGGAGGGAGTGTTAATAGTTTCTGACCTCCCTTCCTGCTTCATGCCGCAAGCACGTGAAAAACAGCCAGATTCCCTTCCCAGGCTGTCTCTGAGCTGCATGCACTTATGTCAGATCCTGTGATGGGAAGACGCTGGAGTGATCATTTTGTGAGCAATAGGGATAGCTGTGCCAGCCATTGTTCCTTGCTGGGGTGAGCCTGTTGTGCTGAGAGTTGTTTTCATGATGCTTTTCAAGAGCAGGCAACAGCAGACCTCTGAATAAGCCCACCCCAGGCAAACACTGGAGGCTGTGGCCTTGTAGAGGGATCCACATCTGCTGAGATGAGCTGCTAACCCCATCTGGCTGCCTGTGGGATGTGCCTCTCCTGGCAGGAGAGCGCCTTGGCCCCAGCCCTGGTGTGGAGGAGGCGACAGGGAGAGCTGCTGTGATGAGGGGGATGTGGCTGCTGCTCAGCAAGTGCCTGGAAGCCTCCTGGGTGCTGCATCACAGCACAGACCCCTTCCCTGTGGCACTGCTGCCTCTGGGGCCAGCGTGGCCCGCAGCCCCTGGGGGTAGTGTCACTTCTCATCATTTCCACTGCCTGCCCCTTGCTGCTGTGCCACCATCGATTATTTTTGGATGTCCTAGATCTGTCAGGCCGGGGCTGTCTGCTCCCCCAGCTCCCACAGAGCAGCAGGGGCTCATCACCCAGTGCTGTGGTGGGTGCTGCCCTCCCCTCTCCCCAGCCAGACCCGCTGCCCCATCCCCAAAGGGTTGGAAGCTGCTGGGGGTCACCCAATGTGGATACCAGGGCTGCTCTCCCCCACAGCCTTTCCCTGCTCTGCCATAGCTCATTAGAGCTTAGCAGGAAGAAACAAGGACAAAATCTGCCTGCAGCCCTTTCCCTCAGTGTGTGCAGTGAACTGGGATGTGAGCCCAAAAAATTTATTTTCCTGTATCTCTTTTTGGTTTCCCTTTCCATCTCACCTGCTCATTACTTCACAGCTTTTCATCCACTCTTTTGTAATTTATAGCAATGTGGAATCAAACCTTATTTTGTTTGATTAAAAGGTTTCCTGCTGCTCTTCCTCCAGCTCCAAAAAGTGTTTTCACACTCCTCCCCCAGCAGTAGCATATATTAAATACAAGGCAAACAGCATTTCCAGCTCCATCCTGAAACCTACTGCGTGCTTAGTGATGTTGCTGCCTTGGAGTCCAGTTAAGATCCAAGGTGTTGAGTACTGCTAAATAAGTCACTCAGACCTTGACGGATTACAAGGAGACACTTGGATGCACAGGAAAAATTAATTTCCTGGAACAAAACACATCCATCTCCTGCTGAGCCTTCCCCTCCCCTCAGGAGATGGCTGCAGGGTGTGGAGCAAGGCGATCAAAGTGATGCCGCTGTCAATACCTGGGAACATTGCTGCTGCTCCAGACCCCTGAGCTCACCCAGGTGCCTGCCCTGTGTGGGTGGTGGCAATGATCTGTCATCTATCTCTGGCAGACAGCCTAATTTTTTAATTAGCTGATAGGCTGATTAGCTGCTGTGCTGCAGCCACTGCTCTGCTCTGCTGGGTGCCTAATCAGTTCTGCAGAAACCCAGTTAGTAGCCAGGCTGCTGGGGCACTCCTGCACTTCCCTGGAACTCTGTGTGCAGAAAGGGAGCCTGCTTGATGGGGAGGTGGCTGCTGGGCTGTCCCAAGGAGTGCAGGGGACCCTTGGCTGCATGGCAGATGTGAGGACCTGAATTGAAGTCCACAGCTGGAAGGTAAGCTGCACTGCACCTTGGCAAGCTCTGCTGCTGCAGGGCTTTGGAGTATCATCTTCTCTTGGGAGGGTGGGCTCTGGAGCAGCACCATGTCCTGGGAGGGTGGACTGCAGCCCCCCCGGTTGCCAGCACAGGGGCAGCAAGCTCTGAGGAGTGTGTCATGCTTGCACACGTGCACGTGTGCCCCTGCCTTGGCTGCTTCCTCTGGGCGAGGCTCTCCGGTGCTGCCAAGGTCAGCTGGGCAGGCAGCAGTGATTAATCCTGGGTGCAGAGGGGAGGCTGTGTGTGGAGAAAACAAGGCCTGGCCAGGGGAGCACACAGCCAGAGAGGAAGCTGCTCACAACCCTGCTGACAGCAGCAGGGAGAGCAGCCAGGGGCAGCTGCCAGTGCGGGGGGTGAGCCAAGCCCAGGGAGCCTCTATTGAAGGGCAGGATGGAGAACCCAGCATGTTTGTGTAAATAAACTGTGTGCCTCTACACTGGGCTTGTTGAGGTGCTGGCATCCCTGCCTGGCACTGCAGGTGCTCCCTGCTGCAGCTGGGGCTTTTGGGGACAGCTGGTTGATGCTGCTGGGCAGTACCCTGTAGGTTGCACAGGGCCCTCTGGAGCCTGTCACCCACTCTGCATCCATGCTTGGCCGTGGTGCTGGGTGTGGGAGTGGAGTTTTTCTTGGCCACACATCTCTCTGAGCCAGCGAGGGCGGAGGATCCTGGTTTCACAGCCAGCACAGGCAGCTTTGTGGATCTGTGTATTTCTCCTGCAGGCACTCTGCCCGCTGGAGCTGCAGGCTGCTGCCCAGGAGGTTTATTGCCCAAGGCAGCCGTCTAAAAGTCACTGCTGGTCCTTCACAGCTCCTTCTTCCCTTGGGATCTTGTCCTGTCATGATGGGGACAGCTAAAAAACTTGACTGAAAAAAACGTTGCTCAAAGCAATTCAGAGATGGAGAGGCAGCTGTCCAGGTGCCCAGCATTTGTAGACCAGCAAACCTGGGATCCCCAGCCCTTCTAACTCCAACTCGGAGAACTTTGGTTGCTTGGCTCTCTTCTTTCTGGTGGTCCAAGTCAAGTGGCACAATGAACAGCCATCCCCTGGCCCTTCCCCACAACCTTCTGCAGCGCCGCAACACCCAGAGCTGCAGCCAGCAGGGGACACTCCCGTCACTTGGCTGCACTGTGTCACCCATGCTGGCTGCAGCTGCTGCTGGCCCTGCAGAAGGTTCTCTGAGCTGCTCTGCCTCCAGCAGCTTTTTTCTGCTGCTACTTCCAGCAGCTCCCTGTCCCAGCTCTCCCCAGGCCATCATCCAGCCACCAACCCACGCTGCCTCCTGAAGGACGGAGTGGGGTCTTGCCTCCCTGTGTGCAGCACTGGCAGGTGCTGGCTCCGTGGGAAAAGGCAAAGTGGTGTCCCTGGGTCACACAGCTGGGTCGGCAATCCCAGCAGTGCTCTTGTTGGTCTCACCTCTTAAAGCACCTCTGGGACCAAAAGTCACTGCTGTGATGCAGAGGAGGTGTAAGGAGGTCATGGTGCTCCCACCTGATACGTGCCATGTTAGCAGTTGGACTCGATGATGTTAAAGGTCTTTTCCAATCTAATTAATTCCATGATTCTGCATTAGAGGAGTCTCTCGTCACTGGCATGAAGTTACCAGAATGTTTAAGTCCTTAGAAACAGGTTTGTTGAGAGAGGTGGAGGTGCCAGTGCAGAGGATGGCAGGAGCAGAACCAAATTACCACCAGCTTTGGTGACAGGTGTTTGCCTCAGGAGTGTGTGTGAGATTTGGGAACAGTGCAGCCTGGTGGGTGGTGTCCTATCCCCTCCTGGTATCCCACTGTTGCTTGCAGCATCTCCTCTGCCAGACCAGCTGCAGGCAGGATAGTTTTCTCTGAGGGACCTGAGCTTATGCTAACATGAACCTGTCAGTGGGATGGAGAGTTATAGCACTTCCAGCATTTTGATTCTTGCCTCTACTCTATATCAATGAGTCCACTGCTCAGTTATCAATGATTTAGACTGTAATGTTTGCTGGACAGCTTCTGCCCTTTGTGCTGTGATTGCAGCTCTCCATTTCGCTATTAAGTTCGTGGACACAACTCTTCCCCTTTCCACTGCCACTGGTGGCATGCTGCTTCCCCAGATCTAGCGTGGTTTGTGTGGAAGTGGAGGGTTTGGAGGCAAGACCAGCACTTAGACCCCAGCCCTGCTCCTGCTGTCTGGCCTCAGCTTTGCCAGGGGAGTGACCCTTATACAGAGGAAGTTGTTGGGATGAGCTTAAATTACCTTGGCTGCAGAACAGCCTGTGCTGCTCTCAGCAAACTCCTGCCTTTGCATCTCCTCTTCACCTGACCCTTCATCCATTGTCCTGTAATTATAAACCTGCTATTTACATTTCCTAGAGTGCGTCCTCTCATCTCAGGTTAGGGGAATGTAGTCCTATTCTGTGGGCAGGTTCAAGGCTGCCCATCCATAGGCTGCTCTGAGCAATGGGAGCAGGTGCTAAAGGACTGGAGGGGTAATAGCTGCTCCTGATTGCTCGCTGCATTACATCCCCAAAGCTCTTGCTAGGTCCACCAGAGCAGCCCACCTCCTTCCTGTGCCCCCTGCTGCCATTTGTGATCCTGCCTGACATTTCTGGGAAGAGCAATTTCATAGAATCTTACAATGGTTTGGGTTGGAGGGGACCCTAAAGTTCATCTGTGTCCAGCCCCCCTGCCATGGACAGCTGTGTCACACGGTAGATGAGTTTGCTCATCTAGACCAAATTTGCTCCTAAGTGTCACTCCAGTGGTGGGGTGGCCTGGCTCGCTGCACGCCACCTCTATCCCTGCTGTGCCCTGGGGCAGTTTTTGGGCTCCCTGCTTCCTGGGAAGAACTGTTAGACTTGCTGCAGAAGCTGCCCCTGCCACAGGGGCTCCTGGGTGCCTTTCAGAGCATCCAGACAACCTACTGTGCCCCTCAGCACACTGACAGGCTGCCTGTCTGTGCTGTCATAGCCTCACTGGGTCCTGGCAGAGAATGGGGGGCAGCAGGGCACAGGGACCCCTCTGCCTGCCTCTGTCCCCTCACTTGTTGAGCTTGTGGAATGAGGCATCTCTGAACCTAGCCATTCTGCCCTGGACAGGGCTGAGGGGAGGTTTTGAGCCAAGCCTGGAGCACAGCCCTGCTGTAGCTGCTGGTACAAGGTTGCAGTAAAAGATTACGAGCTTTAAATGGGACCAACCTGTGCTATAAAGCTGTCAGTGCTAATGGAGACCATCTCTGCTCTGATGGCACAGCTCCCCTTTCCATGCCATGGCTGGAAGAGCTGGGGCTGAACAGAGTGGAGAGTTCTACACAGTATGGCAAAGTTAGAAAACTCACTGCTGAGCAGACCACTCAGCCTTTTCCCACATTTCCAGCAGGATCCTTCGGAGCAGCTTGTGCCTAAGAGAGCACGAGATTCCTCCACCCCCACATGGCAGGCAGGACAAAGCACTTGGTAGAAGGGCGAGAGAGAATGATACATCATAAATATTAGTGCCTGGCCCCTTGCCAGTCCCAGGCAGAGAAATCATCTCAGCCATTAATCTGTGCGTGCAAGCTGCATCTGGCAAAGTGATGCTTAATGTCACCCATGCTCACTTACATCTCAGTGTCGCAGTTCATGCTTGCTTTAAAAAAAATTTTAAAAATCTTTTAAAAAATTTGAAACAAAAAAAGTACTTGGTGCTTTCTGAGTCTAATTTCTTAGTGAGTATTTCCTGGGGGAAGTACAGGGCACAGCATGGACCAGTGTGCTGGGGTGAGCCAAACATGGGAAGCCTCTAATGAAGGGCAGGATGGAGAACCTGGGTGTTTGTGTAAATAAACTGTGTCTCCATGCTGGGCTTCTTGTGGCACTGGCATCCCTGCCTGGCCCTGCAGCTGTGCTCAGCTCAGCTCCCTGCTCAGCTGAGGCTTCTGGGAACAGCTGGCTGGGCAATGTGCTCTGGTTTGCACAGGGACCCTCCAGAGCCTTTCACCCATTGAGGTGCTGGGGAAGGCAGGAGCTTCCTCCAGCTCCTTTCATTCTCCACTGTGATAAATTGCAGTTGGTGTTCATCTGGAATTTTAGAGAACAATCAGATGACGTGCCTCACAGTTGATTTAATTGAAACTTGATGAGGCGTCATACAGCTGCTGTGCACCAGGGTGAGTGGTGCTGGGATGCCCCTGGGAATCCCATCCCCTCTTCCCAGCCTCAGCACTACTTTGTAGGGCTCAGGCTTCTCACATTTCTTTGAAGCTGAACTTGTACTGTAAGTCCAAGGTCATCTTGTCCTGGAGTTTTGTGATCAGTCTTGGATATTCTCAAGTGTGGTAATGTTTAGGATTTGGGGGTTTGCCCCACAGGGAGGTTTGGTGCATTTGGGATACATGTCTTGTTGCTCATTGCAGAAATCCACTGCCCTGCTGATTTGCTGAGTTGCTCTGGGCATTTCTGAGGCAGTTCAGAAGGCTGGGGGAAATTGCTTTCAGGTCAAGACCTGCTTTAGCCTGTGGTGAATTACTGTGCCTGGGGTTTAAATCTTTGCAAACAGAGGATTACAGTGATGGTAAATACTAGGTAGGCCTGAGGATTGCTGTACTGACAGCTGAAGGGAGCATGGCCTTTCACTTTAGGAGATGGAGCAGGATGAATGTTAAAAAAATAAATTGAGATACAGCCCAAGTTGTAGCTTAGATACTATTTCTCCTTGATTTATATTTTTGCTTGGGCGCTTCGCAGTGTAAGCAGTATATTTCTTGCTTAACCTCACAGGGCCTTTTTGTTCTTAAATGAGGACAACGTGGTAGGTATGACCAATTGCCAAGAATCCCAGATCTGCAAATCTTAGTGCAAGATCTGCAAAAAAATCAGAGCTGCTGCACAGCCCAACATCTGCTTGAAACACAAACACCAGGCAATGAACACTTTTGAAAATGCAAAGCTGCACTCCTGTGCTGGAGGATTACTGCTGATGCCTGGCTGCTGGCAGTGCCACTGGGTCTCTAGTCCCATGGTGGCTTTGGGGGCTGAAAGCAGAGCAATTGCCTCCTGCTCTCAGCAGCCAGGAGTAGCCAGCAGCCAGTCCCGAGCACAACAGGGTGAGGGGATGAGGAACCATGGTGGTGGAAAGGCTGGAGCGTGGGCATTGCCCCAGCAGCCTGATGGGGAGCCCTGCCCATAGGCACAGCAGATGCAGGCAGCAGAAGGTGAGGCTGGCAATGCTTGTCCTCCTGCCTGCAGGTACTGGGCAGGAACAAGGAGGAAGGCTTGGTTTGCTAATTGCTCTGGAAGTGGTGGTGACAGGCAGGTCTAGCCTGCAGGGAGCTGTAAGGGCACCTGTGTATGATGAGTGGGACCAAAACAGGTTGACACAGCCTTACAATCCAATTAGTGCTGAGTGCTAAGCAACCTGGCCAATTTGCTCTTGGCTTTTATAACACATATAAATAGAGGGGGCATTACATAATGCCCTGGGGATGGCTCCACTCGCAGTCCCTGAGAAGGGCTGAGCTGGCCTGGCCAGAAGATGACCATGGCTTTGCCCGTGGCTGGGAGATCCCATCCGATGGCTTGATCTCTCATAGTGTTTGCACTTGCTGCATTGCACTGGGCCTGCTGCAAGCCATGCAGCATTCCCAGATGCACCTGGGACTTGCAGTCTTGTCAAGGCACATCTCCTGCATGCTCTCCCAAGCAGCATCTCCATCTTTCAGTCTTGCATGCTGCAGGGGACACTGGGACAAATGAGACGGGCTTGACCCTGTTAAGGACCTCAGCCTTGAAAATTATGTCCTCCAGCCTTTCCTTGCTCTTGATGTCTCACTGCAAGTGGAAGATGCTTCCTTGTCTTCACACCCCCCTTGCCTCTGAGAGGGTACCACCAGCAATAATAAAGTGTTCCAGGCTGCTGTTGTTCACCAGCAGTTCTGTGCAGGCAGAGGGCTGTAATCTCTGTAATCTCTTTCTCAGGGAAGCCCATGGCAAGCTGTTGGGAGCTAGTGGGTTTGTGCAGGTGATACTGGAGGTGTCATGTGGTGAACTGATGTTGTTGATGATGGGAATTGCTTTGGTATGTTGGGCCAGGGATGGATGCTCTCTGGGCTAGAGGCAGGAAATGCTCATGGAGTTGGTAGCTGAAAGTAAACATGGGATTTTGTGGGGCTGACACTACAAAAGCACCTCCAGAAAGGGACAGAGGCTGAGTTGAAGCTACCTCTTGCTTTTGTCAGATACATGGAAAACCAGTCTTCTGAAAGGAAGGAGGGAATGGATAGAAGCAGGGAGTCACCAGAAGTGATGTCTGAAGTAAACACACAGTGATAAATGCTTCATGATAGTTTGTTTGCTTCATGCAGAGGTTGCAGCTGGATTGTGTTTGCCCTGAGTTGGTCAGGTCTTGCCCGTGGAGCAGACTGCACCAAATCCTCATTGGCTTCAGTTCCTCCAGTAGCTGCTGGAATTGTGGGTTACAGTTTTGTCTTACATTGGTGACTTTTCCTGTTCGTTCTTTCAGAAATAACACGGATCATCCAGGTAGACTTGGACCTGAAGTACAAGACCAACATCCGGGACCTGTTTGATGAGTTTGACAACTTCCCCGAGGGAGCAGTCATTGGGATTGCCAGGGAAATGCAACCAGTGTACAGGTACAAGCCCCCTCCTCGTGGGGAGCTGGGAGCAGGTGGCTGGTGGCTTCTCTTCAACTCAGGTTGCTCTTTGGAAAAAAACCTAGGGAGCAATGGTCTCCCTGCTTTAATCCCTGCAGGGGGGCTGTTTTGGTTTGGAAACATAACCCAAGACAGGGACTTAATCTGAAATTTGTAAATCGGTATGAGCAAAGAATACAGTGTTGCTGTGGTTTGTTTGCTTGTTCTAACACAGCATCACAAGACTTCCAGTGCCAAATTCTTGATCATCAGTGCCAAAATCCATGCCTGGACTCCAGTACCTCTAGAGGCATGTTTGCCCAGCCATGCCTGCTGAGATGCTGTAATTGTTTGTGTGTTAGCACTCGGAAGATTTGGCTGAGAGTATTGCAGAGAGTAGGGATTGAATTTGGACAACAATGAGGCTCTGGGTCCCTGGAGTGTCAGTGCACTTGCTGCTCCCCCTAGGGAAGGCTGAATGGGCAACTCTTGCTGACCCAGGCTTGCAAGCATGAGGATGGTCTCATGTTCCCTTGCTCTTCAGACCCTTGGTCCCCCAGCCACTGCTGACTGCTGGAAGCCACTCACAAGGGGTGGCCCACTCCTTCCCACTCACGGACCACTGGTGGGATTCAGGGACACGGATATTTCCGGGTGCTTAGAGAAATTGGTTTAGTTTACCCTGCGTTGTTCCAAGGATGGACCTCAGGCTTTCTTTTAATCCAGGGTATATCAGATAATCATCCCAGGATGCCTTAATGGATCTCAGCAGAGCTGAGTTTGAGCACCTTGGATGGCTTGGCTAGATTTGCTAATCCTAATGGAAAACTTCTTGGAGAAAGATAAAGTGAAGAGGTCTGATGTCTTTTCCTTCCCCACTGGAAGCCTGTTTCCCTACTGAGACATGATCAGCAGCACTCTTGGGCAAAGGTTGAGCTGCAAAGATCTGGACCAGCCTTTCTTGCTGCTTGTGCATCCAGATGGGAAGAGGGCAGAGACAGAAGTTCATCAACAGGGGATTGATGGTTGTTAATCACCACCAATTGCTTCCTGGAAGCCTAAACCATATGAGAGAATGTGATTGCTCAGACTGCAGAAGTCACCACTCTTCTTGAGCTGGAAAAAAGATACATTTCTGTCTGTGGTGTAAGTGTCGCCTCTCTCCTGATTTGTGCTCTTGGCAGGAAGAGTTGGGACTAGAGGAACACAGATGCTGAGGTCTTGTCTCCATAGGGTGGCACCATGCTCAGAGAGTAGAGGGTTCCTGTATCTGCTTTGGGTGTCCTGACAGGATTTTGGTGCCCAGAATGGTAAACCCAGTCCCAGTGAATCACATCCAATTGTTAGAGGTTAAAGGGGGATGGAGGGAGGAGCTGCAGGCAGGAGCGGCCACGGGGCTGTGGGACTGTGGCCTCGGTCAGCCCGGCAGGGCAGATCCCTGTTGTTGGCAGTGCAGCCTGGAACGGGGGAAATCAAGCGTTCCTTCGCCTGCAATTAGTGCAGGCTGGAATCACTTTGTTTTTGTCTCCGCAGGGTTTTGCATTATTTCAGTGCATAACTGGGGAGTGAGGATGGTGATCTGCTGCCTGGATGTGGTCTGTGGGACTGGGCGTGCCTGGAGGGGGCTGAATTAAGGTTTGGGGTGCTCTGCTGGAGAGCCTTTCAGCATGGCAGGGGACAAGGCACGGGATCACGGGGCTGAGCACTGAATACCTGACCCAAGCCAGAGCCGTGTTCTCTCCCTCCTGCCGCCCGCAGTGGGGACAAACATGCCAAGCAATAACAGCCCTCACAGGCTGCATTTTTGGGCTGAACTTTCTGTTGTTGCAGTTTTGACATTCTGGGTCACTTAGGGCTATGTTGTGCTTTTCTTCTTGTGTTGTTTTGATCTTCATGTGAAAACAAGTTCCTGACCCTTCTTGTCGCCAGATCACCCGTTGTGGGGCGAGCTGTGCAAACTCCAGCCTGCCCTCCTGCCAAGCCCTGCACCCTGCGGGGCTTGCACCTCACTGCTAAAAGGGTTTCCAGACACAAACATGAGCTGACAAAGCATGGATGTCTTTGTAAAAAAAAAATCTTTACTATTTTTATACTTTTAGAAAGATAAAAACATGTAGGTGTGAAACAAGAGGTGTCAGCTCCAGCCATGTTGTTTGCCATGTGTGCAGGCTTGAAGCATCAGTTGGGAAAACGGTTGTGGGGAGGGAGAAGGATTATGGAGCAATGGTGGAGTCTCTGTGTTGCCACTCATGTTTTCACCTCACCATTCCACACAGCTCTCTGCAGCATTAGCTTTGCCCCAAAGCATCAGAGGACCTCAGGCAACTTAGCAGAGCTGTCCTGAGCTTGCTCATGGAGCTGTGGACTCAGTTCCCTAGGGCAGTGGCCAGGAAGGGTCTGGGTGCCGTCTCTCCTGCTGTGTAGCAGTGGGGAAAATGGATGGAGATCAATCCAGCACCTGTCTCCATCCACTGCCCATTGCCTGCCTGGCTGTGGGCTGCACTTCCTCGGCACAGGCTGGGGCTGCAGAAGGCTGGGGCTGCTGCGCTGCTGAACGAGCAGCGCTGGGCACAGACACTCACGGGAAACGGAGGAGTAAGAGAACAGCAAATCGGAAACATCCTGGAGCCTGTCTGCATATCCTGAAGGTAGGGGAAACCTCCAGACAGCAAAACAGGATGGCACGGGAGTGTTTCCACTTGCTTGACTCATGCTGAAACAATGCCCGGCCACTGTTTGTCTTGGACAAACACATTTCTCTGAGCAACAGGATCTCCCAGCCCTCCTGCTAGGCCAGTGCTGGGATTTAACTGTTGCACAGTCTGGGGTTGGCCTGTCCTTCGGGGCCACTCAGGGTGAGTTGGAGTGGCCTGTGGAGAGCAGTAGCTCCTGCTGAAGCTGGACATGGATCACCCTGCAGTGTCTGGCAGGGAGTCCTGGATGCAGAGGGGGAGATGGCAGGAGCCCATGTCATGTGCTGGAAGTGATCTGCAGTCCGAGGCCATTGGCATGGTTTCCATCTCTCCAGCTGTGGCTAGGAAAAGAGGCACCCTGTCCATGGGTCAGGCATGTCCTTTCTGTGGCTTTTGGATCCAGTGTGGGACATGGGCTACAGTTAACACTCCTGTGGAGAGGGTTGCAGGCAGAGCTTCATCCCACAAGAAGCTGCCCCCATGGTGGGGTTGTGGAAGACACTGGTGCTGTGCAGCAGCCTCCTAGATGCTTGTGGGCTTTCCATGGCAGCACTGGATTCCTCCTGCCAAGCTGTTGTTTGAATATTGGCCTAGAGAGGAGCATCTTCCCAGTCTGACGTAGGCCTGCTCATGTGTCTGCCTGCAGAGAGTTCACACTGTGGCCAAGATCGGGAGATCTGGCTTCAGTGGGAGTGATTTTGATGTGAAGATTAGATTCTGCATCTGAAGGTTGCATCATCCAAAAGGCTTTCCATGCAAGGAGATGCTTCTTCAGAGTCATAACCTTAATTAAAAGTCCTGTTGTCCCCTGCAGCATCTCAGCTGTGCTGGCCAGTCCTGCTCACCAGACTACATAGAGTGATAGTGGTCTGTATAAATATTTATGTTGCTGTGAGCCTTCCATGCCAAATCTTGGTTAAATTGAAAAGTCCAGACTCTCTGGTGCTCTTGAGTTCTGCTAAGAAACATGTAGGGAAGCACTGCAGATGCAGCCTGCATGGGAGTAACCAGATGGGCAGGCAGGTCACTGTCCCTGGGGGGTGTGTGGGTACACGCCTGGCCTGTGGAGCAGCCCATCTGCATTCCCAGCAGTGTAGCTGTGCCATGGCTGGTGATGGAAGCACAGCCTGCTCCTCCTCAGCCTCCTGGCCAGGTGATGGAAGCACAGCCTGCTGCCCCTCAGCCTCCTGGCTGGTGATGGAAGCACAGCCTGCTGCCCCTCAGCCTCCTGGCCAGGTGTGAGCAGTGGGGCTGCACCTGGGGCATAGCAAGGTCTCCATCAGGGCACGATGATTGTCTCCTCACACCAGTGCAGCCCAGACCTATCTGACAGCCTGGCTTGGCTCAGCATTTGTCCCTAGACACAGGAGCTCAGTGTCTCAGCAGCTCACCTGCCAGGTGCCAAAGGGATAGGACTCCTCCTTTCAAAACAGCCCTGTGGTTGAGAGGAACAGAGTGGGGAAATACTGTGGCACTCCCCAAAATGTTATGAAAGCGCTCAGATTACTAAAGGCAGAGCGTAAACCCTGTTCTCACTGTGTTTCCTGGTTATAGATCTCTCCAGTCACACTGGTGGCATGTGAGAGGAAGCAGAGCAGTGGTATTGATTGCACAGCTGCTCTCAGCAGCCTCGGCCTGACCCCGGGCCCATGTGCCTCGCCTGCTCTCTGCTCCCATCCCCACAATCATCCCCACAGCCATCCCAGCCTCTTCTCTGTCTAAGAACTGCTGCTGCTGGCACAGGCACTGCCAGTGACAGTGGGCTCTGGGTACCCACCAGTGTGCCAGCACCACCTGTGGCCGTCAGCACTGCCCCCATCATGCTCCCCTGAGAGGTCTCCTTGGGAAGGAATGGTCTGCTGGCAACAGGGAGGATCTAACCCACAGGTCCTCGGGTGCTTTTACCCCCTCCAGGAAGGAGGACGATACCTGCTGTGAAGATGGGCTTCAGGAGAAGTCCCAGAGCTTCACAGGTCCAAGAATGCACACAGCTGGGGCTGGAAAGGTGGCTGCTGCCTCCACTTCAGCTGTTGGGTGAGATCTTTACTGCTGTCCCCCATGTCAAGAAGCTAATTAAAGCTTGAGGCATCTTGGGAATCCACAGTGTCGGAAATGATAAAAGTTTTTCCAGTAGGAAAGGATATCTACATCAAAGGGGCAGCTACAGACAACAAAGGGCTGACACTTGGGTCCCTGTGTGGCTGCAAGGCCATTCGCTTTTGCCTCTGCGTAAAACCTAGGGAGAACTCAAACAGGACATTATTTTGTAAAAAGGAAAAGCTTTGTTTCTACTTGTGATCATGTGGGAGCTGCTGGAAGTGTGCTGTGTGCTCAGTGACATGCATTTTGTTTGTTTGAGAGCTGTTGAAATAACCCAGAGAAGCCCATTAATGGGTGGAATCAGGACTGTGCAGCTCTGGAATTGGAGCTGCGGCCCTTGCACTGCTGGGTATTTGCTGGGAGCTCAGCGGCACCAGCGCTAAGTCACTTTGTCAGATGTTTGGAAGAGGAAAGGAGTTATCCTGGGCTGTGAGCAGGCTAATGCTAAATCCATAGCCAGGCCAGGCTGTCAGAGAGTCTGGGCTGAGACAGTACATTCTGTACCTTCTCTTGGGATCTGAAAAAAACCCCAAAGTACGGCTGACAGCTGCAGGCAAGGAGCAGCTGGATTCCCTGGCTGAGGCAGCAGTGGTGGTTGTAAGATATCAATCTGCAGGTGGGCTGCTGCCTGCGATGGAGCTTTCCAGAAAGGTCCTCCTGTCTGAGTTTCTCTAGTTTCATGGACTTTTCATGCAGGCAAGTGGCCCTGGCTTAGAGACTTTACTCTTTTCCAAGGGCTTTTGCCCTGAGCGAGAAGGGAGCTGGCATCCACAATGGGTTCTGTTCACCAGGTCCCTCAGGAGTAAAGGCAGGAGAGTCTGTGCCTGCTGTTTGTGCCATTGTGATGTCAATGCTGTCTGCCCACAGTCCTACAAGCCCCACACCCTGTGCACTTTGGATTTTAAACCATTTCAGAACTTAGACTTGATTTGTAACAAGTGCTGCTGTTCAACGCATGGGGAAAACGGTTCTAGGAATTGTTTGGCAATGGCTGCCAAGAAGCAGCCAAAATTACAGAACAAACAGAACCTGCAAGGAAATGGAAGCAGAATTAATTTCAGGATTTTGGCTTTACCTCTGATTTAAAAATTATCCAAGAAAGTAAAGAGTTGTGTTGTTTACAACTGAATATCATTAATATATAGGACCTGTCCAATTTATTCCCACTACGATGCAAACTTGAAATGTCATTTTAAAACAATGAATAAATTGGATGAGATCTGACAACCCCAACTGTGCATTGATTAGCAGAAATAGTATTAATAATATTAAGCAGCAGGTGAGCTGCTGTTAAAGGAGAGCATCTCCCCTGTTCCTGAGTCCCATTGGTAGGCAAAGGTGTCCCAGAGCAGGCAGCCTGTGCTTCCAAGGCAGGCTGGAGAACACTGCCAGAGCAGAGTTTATGCACAGTTGTTAACAGAAATCTGCCATTTTGGCAGTAGTTAGGCCCACAGTGTTCTGGAGTGTCTCTGTGGATGGGTTGCCCTCCTTCCTGTACTGGTGCTGATAGAGGATGGTCTGACACATACATGTCATTGCTCTGCACTGCACCAGTGCCACAGGCATTTGATCTACAGAGGGAAGGGAACTGATGTGACCCACACGGGGATTTATGGTCCCACCTCTATTTGGAGGATGATTTTAGCACTGGTGTGGGGTGTAGAAATGTTTGGTGATGAGGAAGGCCATCCTTGAAAATCTGTCCCAAAGAAAGGTTTTGCTCATAAGCTGTGTTCACAAGTTGTCATTTGTCATCTGTTTAAGAGTTCCCATTTTTGGACTAAGTCCATGCAGAAATGTCATCAGTGAGAATCAATTTGCTGCTCTAAATACAGGCCTTTTAAAAGGTTGGCATGCAGGCTGGGCTGTGGTAGAGACCAGCACTGTACAGACAAAATTTGTGCATTACGTGAGAAGTTTATTAAGGAATTACTGATGTCCTCGTTGTCTGTTGCTTCATCACTATTTTCCATGGGAGGCATGGAGGTCCTGCCTGAGCTGGACCTTTACCCTGAACCCATCAGAGAAGGGTGAGGTGGTCCCGGTGCACACCAACACATCCTGCCCTTTGTCCTGGGATGGAAATTGGCATTGTTTTGCCCCGGATGCCATTTTCCCCTGCAGGGCAAGGGTACTGCTGTGTTGGTGATGCCACTGCACATCACTGGATACATGGTGCTCCTGAGCACTGTGGAGCTGGGATTTCCTGGATTGCTCAAGCTGTTCAGCCTCAGCTAAGGTGCTGTGGAGTGGGCTGGTACTGAACCTGCTGTCCTGGCTCCTTAAGGGGTTTAGCAATTGCACGTGGAAAATAAGCAATTAGCAACAAGGGCTGCTTTGTTGCAAAGCTGCTGAGCTCGCCAGGCCGAGGTCCAGCCGCCGGGGCAGGAGGAGGGAGCTGGGTTGGATGCTGCTCCGGGTGAAGCCCTGGGTGGTTGCCTCCCAAGTGGCAGAAACTTGGAAGGGCCTACCTTCATTGCAGCAGTGCCTTCTGGAGGTGAGAGGAGAAGGAGGAAGGGGAGCTGGCCTTTTCCTGAGGGTTAATCTCTGTTGAACACAGTGATGGTAAAGGGCTGACAGCTGCTTGCCACAGTGAGGATTAGCCAAGAGGAGAAGGGTGCAGGGAAGTTTCTTGGCAGTGCTCTTACTTTGTGCTAAGGATGAAGGAGGAAAGCCACCATCACTCCCTGAATTGACCATGCCATCATTCCCATCACTGTCCCCTCCCTACTGCCCACACCCTCTCCTCCAGGCAGGACAGAAGCTGCTGTCAGGGTCTCCCTTTTGCTCTCTGCCATTTCAAACACATCCCCTGTCCCCATCAGGACACTGCATACTTCACATTGGGGCTCCCATCCCATCTGCCTCTTTGACCAGCTCTCTGGGGCCCTGCAGGTCCTAGGCACCACCAGGTGGGCAGCTCAGCTTGCACTGGAGCAGTAGTGTTTGCAGCTGGGGATAACGCTGGCAGCTCAGGAACTGAACAGTGTATTTGGAGGTAGGAGGGCGTGTGGTGCACTTGTTGTTGTAGTCGGAGTTTGGGCTGGCAGGGCTGCTGTCGGAGTGGCTCAGAGAGGGATGGCTGGCAGCCTGTGCATCCCTTCTGCTCCAGGAGCCTCATGCCTGGTGGGATGGGCTCAAGGTCCTGTGAGAGAGGCTTGCTGACAAAACGCATCCTCGAGGTACTGGCCTGCTGCTGCTGCCCATCCTGCTCTCCCAGACAGCTGCCCAACCTCTGGCAGCGCTTGGCAAGAGGCAGCAGCAAATCAGTGACCTCCAGCAAGGAGCTGACTGTTTCTGGGATGCTTATTACATCCAGACTCTTGCAGATACCCTATTTTTGTGGCTTTATCCCATGACTGTTGGCTTTGTTTCCCCTTTGGTGAGGGGGAGGCCATGCAGCCTTCCTCCCGGGGTATCATGCTGCATAGGCTCATGCAGTGCACACTGGCTGCACCCTGCAGCCTTCCAGGAGCATCCTCTAACCACAGCCACCCTGGGTCTAGTCTGACACCTTGTTTCACTTCATGTCTTTTTGACATGGTTCCTTGATTCCCCAGATGCTTTGAGGGGAGGCATTCCTGGCGATGTGGATGCATGGGGAAGGTCCACGTCCTCAGCAGCAAGCTCAGTGGCAGCTGCACAGCTGTGTGGCAGGGTTGCAGCCTCTTGAACATCAGATGGGTATAGGCACACAAGCCCAGTCTGCTGCTTGTGAGGCAAGTGCTTTGAGCTTGGTGCTGGTCTCTCAGCTGGCAGTAAGCCCTGCATCTTGCCTTTCCTGCCAGCTTGGGCACCCAGCTGCTTTACCAGAGGTTTCCAGCTCATCCCATGAAGTTCTTCCCCCAGAGCTGATGTAAATGAGCGGAAGCTCACAGATTTGGACAAGGTCTTCCCCTCACTTGTTTGTCCCCTGCTGCACATGAAAACAAGAGAAGGCCCTACAGAATACACCTGGTGGGTGGGGTGGTCCCTCCTGGCCTGGCAGCTGTCCCCAGCAAGGCGTTTGGAGGGGTGTGATGGCAGCTCTGTGAGCCGGGGCTCGTGATCGCCGGGCTGCAATGCAGGGGAGGTGCGGCCGCAGCGCCCTGTGCTGGGCCAGCAGGGGAAGTCCTGCTGGAAGCTGCGTTTTTTATCTGGGCTGCCTGGGCCTGGTGTTTGAATGCTTGGAAATGCTCTTCTCCAGATGTTTCCTAGCACATGCCGGCTCTGTTTATAAACAGCTCCTCAAAGCAGAGCCCGTTGGGGCTGCAGGCAGGCGCTCGCGGCAGGCCCCGCACGGCTCCCCTGCACCATGGCACGGGGTCTGGGGCCACAGGTCACCTCTGTCCCCTCTTGTCTAGATGGGTTGGAGCAGTGAACAAAAGCCCCAAATTCCTCCTCTTCCTTTCTCCTCCCTTTCTCCTGGCTAACAGCTTCCTGCCTCGATGGATCCTGGTGCTGCCAGCATCTCCAGGCTGCCTTCCTGCCCAAGCTTTTGCTGCTGGGGGTACAGAGAGGGCACACTGCCCTGCCTGAACTGCCTGTTCCCAGGGACATTCCGGCCACTCCAGGGGCTTGGGTTAGGGAGACATTTCCATTGCATCCCATTGAGGTTCAATTCCTTGATGATTGTCTCAAGAGCACATCCTGACAGCATGCTTGTCCAGCCTCTGGAGTTTTCCCCTTATGTTTTGCCCAAATCTGAGGTGAGTGCCAAGGGGCGATGGATAGAGAGTGGGTGGAGGCTATGTCAGCTGTTCGGCTGGTTGTTGTGCTTTGCCAGCCCCGTCTCCTCTGAAGAGAACAATGCTCTCATACTCATCACTCCTTCCACTTCTAGCTGGGTGGAGGTGCCTTTCCATGCTCTTCTCTGTCCTGGCCCCTAGAGGACAGCACCAAAACCCACTTGAAAGACAAAAGCCAAGAAAAATCCTGTCTAAAGAGCTGCTGCCAGTGGCCCTGCCAGGATACCTTTCCCTCGGCTGGCCTGAGCCCAGCAGGGCAAGGCTGTTGTGCTCAGCTGTGAGCAAGTCCCCAAACCATCGGCGCTGCGGAGCCACCTGCAGCTCCTCACGTCCTGTTTCCCACCTCAGCATCCCTCGGTGCAGATGGCCCTGCCCTCCTGCCAGCCCCACACCCCGCTCACAGCCGGGGAGGACGCCCTGTCACAGGCGGCGCTGGGAGGAAGGGCTGAACAATTGCTGCTCGTCCGTCTGTGTCCTCTTCCTGCAGAAAGGGCGCGTTATCAGCCCTCCCCCAGTCATCTGGGGAACGGCTCTGCCGATAATTTGAGCCATGTGATAAAGATTTGCCTTAGCCCCACCATGGCCTGGCAATGCCAGGAGCCTGGGTGCTTGCAATTTTTTTATCCCGGCTGTTGGCAGTGGCTGTAATCTTGTCCCTTAGCTTGGGCAGCATGTGTTTGGAGGTAAGAATGTGAAAGGAATCAGCTTCACTGCTGTGGAGCTGGAAATGAGCACCTCTCTGTGGCACTGCTTACCCTCTCCCTCTTGTCAGCCTCCAGCACAAGGTTCTGGGCAGGGGGATGGCTTTCTTGGCACTGCTAGGGAGAAGCAGAGGATGCAGAGGTGGGCTTGAGCCACTCCCTGGATCTGAGCATTTCAGGAGGCTGACTGGTACACGGCTGGGGCTTGTCTTTGCAAGTTGCGCTTCCTTCTAATGCTGCATGGAGAATGTTTTGCCTTGCTTTTCTAAGGAGCAACCCATCCATGAGTTGTCTTTGCCTGTCCTCAAGACACAACTGCTCTTTGCAGAGGCAGAGCCCTTTATCCTTTCCCCACCCTTTAGATCCAACAAGCACTGCTGCCCATGAGCTCTGTCGAGGCAACCCATCCTCCACTCCCCTTCCCTGGGAAGCATGGATATGACTGCTTCAAGACTGAGCCCTCTTTCCATGGAAAACTGGCACTTGGAAAAACCCTTTTTGTTCTGAATCGGGTGAAAGGGAGTGGTGTAAACACACTTAATGAAATGGAACATATCAGTGCTTTAATGGAAAGTTTTAAGGAAGTGATGCTGCATGATGCTTGTGGGTCTCCAGATCAGGAAATAAAAAAGATATTCACAGGTGACATCATTAATAGATCCACACTTCCTGCTGGGATAATTCTGCTGGTGGCTGTTGAATCCTGGCTGTCACCGTGGCCAGTCTTGCTGTGCTGGGGATCCAGAGCACAGGCCAGAAGGGTGGATTTGATAGTCTGATCTCTGTACAAGCTGTAGGAATCCCTGGACAAGTGCCTGTGGAAGCTCAGCACAGCTTCTTAGAAGAAAAATTTAAATTTAAGTTCTTGCAGTGGAAAGCATTGCCTCTGCAGCTGTCCCAGGGGCAGAAGTCTCTGCATCTTCTTACGTCTGAGGGATGTCCAGCTTCAGCTTTCAAGCATGGAACCACTTTAAACATTTGGATGCAAAATCTACCAACATGTTCTTGTTGCCTTGAGCTCTATGGAGACTTGGATGGTGTCTGACAGGTTTGAGAAGAAACTAATGGCAGGCTTGGCTTATTCTTTCTAACAGTCTTTCTCCTTGACATCTTCACAGCAAGGTGTAAAAAACCCTTCTGTAACTTTACCTTAAGTGTGAGGGCTGGAAGGAGAGAGCAGTGCTGGCAGACATGGGCTGTGAGACAGTTGGGGGAGTCATGGGTCCCTCCTGCCCTCCTCTGAAACAACAGGCTCACACTGCTCTCAGGTGCTCAGCTTAGCAGCAGAGGATGCTGTTCGAGGGAGGAAGACTTTCAGACTGAATGGGAGCAATTTTGGGGGGCAGATCCAGTTACTTGGGGCATAGCATGGGATTAATTCACTTCCTGCACGTGGGAGCAGCCAGTGTATGTATGGTGAGGTATATTCTCTGACACCGGACTGAGAAAGGAGCTAAAGAAATTTCTGGGCTGCTTGCTTAGGTAATTGAAATTAGGACACTTCTGGTGGTTCACCCAAGGCACTGGGGATGTGGTTTTGTCTCTCTGCACAGTTGTGTGAGCAGTCACACGATCCTGTCTCCACTTGGCTCACCAGAATGATGCTGGTAGAAACAAAAGGGGCTTCAGGAGATGGTAAGCAGCGTGGTTTGAAGTCTGGGCAGTATCCTGTGCAGTGGGATGGAGAGAAAGGCAGCCTGTGAAGCACTGTGTATTCTGAGAGGCTGGGTGCCTCCAGACAGAAGACAAGCATGGTGAGATCCCTTGGGTGGCAGGTAGATCCTGTGCTGTAATCCAGACCTGCCCAGACTTGAGGGGGCTGCTCCTCAGGCTGCACTTCCTGACATCCCTGTGCGTGTTCTTCCTCTCTTTCCAGGCACACTTTCTGGCAGTATCGCCGTGAGAACCCCCAAACCAAAGTGGGGGAGCCCCCTCCTGATGGTCTGCCTGGCTTCAACAGTGGTGTCCTGCTCCTGAACCTGGAAGCCATGAGGCAATCCAAGCTCTACAACCAGCTGCTGGAGCCCACCATGGTGCAGAAGCTGACGGAGAAGTACCACTTCAAGGGCCACCTTGGGGACCAGGATTTCTTCACTATGGTGGGGATGGAGCATCCAGAGCTTTTCCATGTGCTTGACTGCACGTGGAACCGGCAGCTTTGCACGTGGTGGAGGGACCATGGATACAGCGACGTGTTTGACCAGTATTTCCAGTGTGAGGGGGAGGTCAGAATTTACCATGGCAACTGCAACACCCCAATCCCTGAAGACTAAGGCACCCACTGCCCCCAGGGACAGCTCTGACTGCAGCAAGATCTGCAAAGCCTTAGTGGCTGACTAACAGACCCTCAGGAAGGACCAGCTCTGATCCAGCATAATCCAGGGGAATCTAGGGATCGCAGGAGCATTCAGTATCCCACTGCCTGTAGCCTCACCCTCCAAGAGGAAGGGCAGTTCAGTTGCTGGAACAGGACATCCACAGCCACTGTATCCAGGGCTCAGCTCCTGGCTCTGCTTGGCAAAGTCCATGGTGCCCCTCTGGGCCTCAGCTGCTGGGGCATGGGAACAGCCGAGGGGCCATCAGAGACTGCTGCTTTTGCACCAGGCAGGTCCAGCTCTCTGGGTGCTGTGCAGCTTTGCCTTGTCTGATGGTCACCAGGAGTCCCCAGCGGGCAGTTGGGTTTCATTTGTCATTCCTTGGTGGCCCATTTCTGCACCTCTTGCAGAGAATTGGTCTGGTCCCTGCGGAGAGCAGACACTGTCCTCAGGTCATCTTCCTTTTGAAGCATTCCAGAAAGGTGAGAGGGCTTTAAAGACTGAAAAGCTGCTTTAAATTGGGTTACTTACAAACAAAAATTGAATGCTAGATAAGCTTTAAAGCCTTCCTGTTGGTTCTTAGCAATAAAAGCTTTACTGCCCTATGTTGTCCTAGAAGTGTTCAGTGTGTAGCAATAGGTTCATTTTTCTAGCTTTGCCTTTAATCTTTCATATGAAAATAAAGCTGCAGATATCAGACACACTCGGCTGTTTTTCTGTGGCACAACTGAAGTCCTGTGCAATAGGAGGTTTCCTGCTCTTATCATGATTAAAAAGTAGCTGATGTGTATCTGCTGGGCAGTTGAATATGGTGCCCCACATAGCTTATCCCACATCTGTCCCATGTGAGTGATGCAAATAAACAAGCTGGATTTTTAAAGATCATCACCACCGTATTGAGGGTTGGTTTGGACGGAGCTGGGAACTACCTGTGCTGTGAATGAGGGAGCTGCAGGCTGAGCACGCTATTCCTTGAATAAATGCTGCCTTGGTGAGCCTGGCTGGTGGGCAAGCTCCTGCACAGGTCTGTGTCAGGGATGTGCAGGGCTCATCAAGCACCTCCAGCCCAGCTCAGCTTGTTTTACACCCCGTGTGTGCATCTGTGTGATGTGCACCTGCAAGAGAGGGGTGGGGGCCTGATTGTGGCTTAGCCCAATAACAGAACACACCGTATATGTGACAGGAGTGTCCTGGGCTCCTTCCCAGTGCCCCTGAATGAGCTGTAGGAGAGGCTCTCCTCCCTCAAACTGATGTGCAGAGACAGCAGGCTGTAGTATAGGCTGCATCCTGAACCCTGCCCTCTCTGATGTGGTGAATCAATCTGTTTCCAAATAGCATAAAACCTTATCTTACAGTATGTTCTCATCCCCAGGGAATGAACAGCAAAGTGATTGAAGGCAAGGGAAAGATGCAGTACTCTGCTGTGTTAGAGTCACATTTTCACCAGAAAACAAGGTGATCCTGCCTCACTGTGCAAGGCAAGGCAGCCAGCCTTGCTGGAGGCTGCAGTGGGGCAGGATTTGGGGCAGGTGATGCACCGTGATGATGCACCCTGAAGGGTGAGGAGGGTTAGTGGTGCTTACTGGTCAGGGCACACTGGTGCCACCAGTGACACATAGGACTTCACATGCCAGGGCAGGACCTTGCCATCAGTTTGGAAATGGCCATGCTGGAAATACAGGCCAGGCTGCTTGTGTCATCAGCACTGGGGAGGGGTGGGTGATCAGCAAATGTGCCTTTTACTGGGGACTGAGCAGCTCTGTGGTGGCTGTGGGTGTCGGGGCTGGCCCAAAAGCCCCATGATGGGTGCTGCAGGGTGACACCTTGGGAGGCAGGGCAGTGTGGGGCCAGGAGCCCTCCCTGCCCCACAGCCACCCCTGGAGCTGGGCCGGGCACTGTGCACCCTTTGCCTGCAGCCACGGGATGCTCTCCATAGGGCTGGGAGCACTTCTCCCTCTCCGTGGAGTCCCAGAGTCCGTATGGGGGAACACCTACATGTGGCCACTACGGCCCCAGGCTGAAACCTTTCGCTTAGGTATTTTTCCAAAAAAATTTGGTTCAAAATCACACTCCACTGACACTCATTGCATTTTTTTTTTTCGGCTAGGAAAAGCGTAGTTAAATGAAACATTTAATTGGGCGTCATTGTTTTTCGCCAGGTCCCGGAGAGCCCGGGGCAGAGCTCTCACGCAGCAGCGCCGGCCCCATCCCGCCCCGGGCCGGGACCGAGCACCGCGGGCAGCCGGGACCGCGCCGAGCTATTTATGGAGCCCGCACGTAGCCCGAGCCGTGCTCCCTGTGTAATTATCTCCCCTTCATGCCCTGCTGATTGCAGGCACTAATGAGCTCAGCTGCAGAGAGCGCCGCGGCAGCCTGGGGCTGAGCCGCCAGGGTCAGCCCTTTCGAGGGACGCTGAGGGTGTGTGAGGGGCAGGAGCAGAGCCCGCCGTGCTCGGCCGGAGCGGAGCATCCCTGAGGGGCTGCCCAGGACCCTCACCCCCACAGGGGTTCCTGCACTAAGTGCCCAGCCGGCGTGCATTCCCTTCAGTTCCTGGGAGGATGGGGACTGTCCTTCCCAACCCTTCTGTGCCCTCCTGCTGCAGCCCATCCTCAGGCAGGTGTTGCTCCAGGCACACAAGTGCAGACCTGAGCATCCCCTTCTGGTCCTGTGAGGCTGGCCCAAGGCCAGGACAACCAGCACTTGGCAGCTGCCAGCACAACCACGGTGAAAGATGCCCAGAAACGATTAAACAGCACCAGTTTGCCCCTGGACACTGGGGATTTGCTGTGGTGACCCTGCAGCAGCAGCATTGGGACTGCCAGGCAGCTCCTGGTCTCTAGAGGGCTGGCACCGTGTCCTGGACCAGCACTGGTTTCCTGCCCACCAAAGGGCATCTGCAGACTCCAGAGTCTGCTTACAGGTTGGTTGGAGCCCCTCTGAAGATGCAGCAGAGCAAAGGCAGCACTTGGTGAGTGGCAAGTGGGGACATGCTGCTGTGACACACAGCAATGGGGGGACACAGCGGTGGGGAGCAGGAGACCAGTCCCACCAGCACAGGCTGCACCCATGGGAGAGCTGCAGTGGGGCCAGCCAGGGTCTCTGCAAGGACGTCTTGGGCTTTATCCTATGGTTACTCAGCCCAGAGCTCCTCCATCACGGATTCCTGCTCCTTGTCCTCTCACCTGCTGGCTCACAGAAAAGTGCTACTCATGTCAAGAGCCCCATGTTTTTCTAGGGTGGAGAAGGAGATGGGAAAGCAAAGGAGTCTCTTTTGTAGAAGATTGGGCTGTGGAAAATAGCTCTGTAGCTTAAGCTTTAGGGGAAAATTCTGTTTTTTATGTCATTCAGCATTCATGAGAAATTGCACATAGAGAAAATAGTATTCATGATTTTCTGCCCACCTCTGCTTTCAGCCCTGTGCTGGAGCTGCATGAGATTTTTGCTCTCCTCTCTTGCGTTTCATAGCACCATCGGTGTTTATTCTCTTACTCATTTGTACTTCTCTCCCATATGAAATAATCAATTGTTGGTATAAACTCACCTAGGGAGCAATTACTGTGAGCCTAACCCAAACAGGCACTGGGGTGCTCCATTAAGCAATATCACTGCCCTCCCTCTCCACTGATCCCAGAGGATACAATATTTACTTTTCAGCTCTGCTATTCATACTGAGCGCACTTCGGTCAGCGTGCCAAGAATAACACAAAAGCTAACAACGGGCTTCAGCACTGAGAGAGTTCCTGACTTTACAAACCAAAAAAATAAAAAGCCAACCTATTATTTTCCCTTTGCTGAGAAATGCCTGGCAGCAGCAGAGCAGGGAGGCACCAGAACCACCCCTCTGCCTTCAACAGAGCCATGGGCAGCGTGAAGTCTGTCCTGAGGGACACAGAAAAAGGAGGAAAAAAAAAAAAAAGAGCAGTAAGCCTGGGACAGGGGCTGGCAACTGCCTACTTTTCCTTTTAATACACAGTTTATTAGGTTGCTGCAATGTTTTGTGAGGGTAAAGCTTTTCCTCAAAAGCTTTACAGAGCCATGGAAGGGCATTCCCCAGTACCTGTAGATATTTCAGACAGGTTTTCAGTAGCTCTGTCTCTGACCATCAAGCCTCTGTGGATTTAATTACTAATTGCAAAGAAATTGCTGCCCGACCCTGTAGCCTTTTCATTGCCAGCAGGGTTTGCTTTGTCCAGTTCTCCTCTGGAAATTATTTATTCACTAATCAGCTGCTAACAAGGGAAGCACTTGGAGCAAATTACCTTCCTGAGGTATTTCATGGGCATTAGCTGTATTGTCCTGAAAGTCTCAGTGTTAATTTAGACCATTTGCCTACCTGAAGAAAAAGCTGTAACAAAGCAGAGTCTGGAGCTGCCAGAACGAGCACAGGTCTGGACCTGCAGGAGGCTTTGGCATTGCCCACCAACGAGGGGACACTCAGCAATTTGTGGGGTGTTCCTGAGAGCCAGATGTGTTTTTCCTGGGGCAGATGTTGCTGTTGTAGCAGGTAGAAAACCATTCCCTGGGGTACCAGCTCCCCTCAGAACAGATGGGCACCTTTGAGCTTTGTCCTGGCTCATTCCTGATGGTTTTGGCACCGTGCAGGGCACTTACCCCGGTGTCAGTCTTCACCAGCACAGCTCCAGTGCCAGCTTCTCCTCCTGCTCCTGGTCAGCCATCGTTTAGCTGCAATTTGTGACCCTGCTGGGGACAATCCTAAAGCTGTGCAAGGCACAGGCAGCCAGCAGAGCCCTGTTCTCAGCAGGCACTGCATGAAATGTCTCCATTCATCGCCTACAGACCTCTCGCTCTTAGTGTGTTTTGCAGCTGTTGAAATGTTTGTGGCCTTTGTCACAACACATCCCCTCCTTAGAGCTGGTCAGGATAAACAGACACTTTCAGGTCCTAAGGACAGCATCAGTTTAGGGAATAAATCACTTGTGGATGCCCTGTGGCACATGGGGCTCTAAGCTATGTGTCAGAAAAAAAAGGTGTATTTTTTTTCTTGCATGTTTTTTCCTTTCAAACTCCTTTCTGTGCTTGAGGACTTCTCTGGCTACCTTGGGAACACAGCTAAGACATCTCCTTCCAGCATAATCTGCTGAGCTCAAGGGAGAGGGGAGTTTTATACGGAATGCTTAAAAACACCAACAGCAGTAGGGAAAAAAATGAATGGGCATGTGAGATTGGGCCCCTCAGCTGTGGAATGGGGACATGGAGAGCTGGCCAGGTAAAGGATGCTCAGCTGACCTGACAGGCCCTATGGTCGTGCAGTAAAAACCATTATCTGGAAAATAGGGTATAAAGGTGACATGGCAGAACCTGCCACTGATGCTGAGCTGTTCAGGAGAGGAAATGTAGAGCCAGTGTGAGGAACTGCAGAACTGTGCAGGAACAGTGGCTGATATGGAGCAGTAGGTAATAAAATGGGAACAAAATTCATCACTGGTAGATGCTGGGTACTGCAGATGTAGAAGGGCATAACCCAAGGGTAGAGAGAAGAGCTGTGGAGAGCAGGAAGGTGATCTGGGAGCCAGCACGTCCCCCAGTTCCTCTCCTTGCTGAAGCCAAGCACCCACCTGTGGGAGGGAGACCAGCCTGGGATCTCCCTCCTTGCTGCTCATGCCAAGCCATGCCCCAGTGGGCTCACCAGGAGCGCGCACTTCTGTAGCTGTCCTGTGGGCACAGGGCAGGAGAACCACTGGTGCAGAGCAGGCAGGGGGCTACATGGCCAAAGTGCCAGGCTGTGCTCTGCCTGACTGCATCCTGCAGGCTGCACTCACAGAGCCACAGCCCTGGCCTTGAACCACCCCTGCTCTGTGCTCCATCAGCCCCTGGAGCTGGGACAGATGCTGTGCACCAGCTCTGGGGAATCATCCCCAGGGATTCACCAGCCTTCAGGTTATGGACAAGGATGGTGCAGCTGAGAAGAATCAGCGGCTTTCACACCCTCTCCTGGGAACTAACAAAATCTTGCAATTCTGCAGGATCTGTGCTCAGCAGTTTGGGGAACTCTTAGTGCTATAGAAAAGCAAAGGTGTCCAGCAGCAATTTTTGTTGAGTAATTGGAATAGATGTAAAGATGTCCTGGCATTGTAAACCTCTGCACTCTGCAGAAGGGAAACAGCAGTGCCTGGAGTCCAGCAGGGCTGGAGTGTATTCCAGTTAAATAATGGGAATTGACTGTAACACCTATGCAGAAGGCAAGGACGATGCCCATTCTGTGCAGTGTGAAAGGAGAAGGCTGGCAACCCCAAGCTAGCAGCTTGATTCCCAGGTTAGGCAAAAGGATGGGAAAATTGGTGGAAGATTCACCAGATAGTACATTTTCCAGGTCAAAAAGATTTTACCTGGAAAAGATGCAGGAGCAGATCTAGAAAAAAATTCCATATGGTGAAAAGAAACTGGAGTCCAGAAAACCTGCCTGTGCTGACACCCCAGTGTTTCACATTTTTAAAACAGCCAATGTTGCAAAAATAGGAAATTCAAGAAGTCAGCATTATTAATGCAAATGTAATGAAATGTCCTATCATGAGTCATTTACATTGAAACCTCAAAAACTTTTCAGCAGAAGCCACTAAATTTCTTTCACCAGCCATTGTTCTGGTGAAGTTTTACCAGCAAATAACAAAGAGGATATAAAATGTACAGTGTTTCATCCTCTCCTTCCCTGAAGAGCTGTGTGTGATAAAGCTGACTGCATTATCAAACAATTATAATAAGGGAAGATTTTAAATAATGCTGGGCTGAGTAGCGAGTGCCAAGGCAGTCATACATTTGTCATAAAAACACAGCACCAAGTTCTTACTGAATAAATGTGTCAGCTGGATTTGGGCTGGTAGCATCATGTACAAATCCTGAAAAACGACTCTTTGGTCTCCAGGATGAAGTTATTGGTGTTTGCAGTTCTGCAGCTCCTCCTGCCCATGAGTTTCTGCAGCCTGTGCTCAGCCAAGCCTCCCTGCAAAGGGACCACATTGTCCTGATTCTAGAAGCTAAAAGAAGCAGAGGCTGAGAAACAACTGTCCAACATGGGGCCTTGAAGTATTTCAAGATTTTCTGGCTATCCTTTCAGCTTCCAGTCCCAAAAGTCCCAGACTAGAGGCTCTGGCAGGCTGATCTGGAGCCAGGTGTCCAAAGGTGATGTGGGTTTTTTCCCAGTTTCACATCCCTCACAGGGGAGTGGTGCCCACTCTGCTCTGGTGGTATGGGCAGCTCAGCAGAAACCCAGAGCATCCTTTGCAGGCTGGGAAGGATGTGGTGCAGGGTGCTGGGGACATGCCTGTAGCAGCACCAGGTAGGGTGCACAGGGGTGCCCAGAGTGGATGGGAGGGTGGCAGAGCATGTTTGGGAGAGACCTCCTGCAGCCAGAATTCCTCCTGGAGGAGCAGCAACACTAGAAAGCGAAGTCACCCTGTCCCCAAAGTCAGGACAGGACACAGAGTTTGAAGTGCCACCGTGCTCAGCAGAGCAGGAGGGCTGTGGCAGACATGAATTAAATATAATGGTCTGGGCTACATTTACCCTTCTCAAAATAACTTTGCTTTTTGTGGATTCATTGTCAGAAAACCACAATTGATACTGTCCGACTGCTCGAGCCCTCTGTAGTTTTTTGCAAAATAGCAACTTCTGGTACTGCCAGAGCAAGGGTGGACCTGACCAAAGCTAAATCAGTGCTGTGGTCTGCAGCAGGGCTGGGCTGAGGGAGGGGACGCTGGTGGCTGACCCACACAGGCCCATTGTGTGTCAGGATTTGGGAAGGCATTGGTCCCATGGGGCCCACACTGCAGACACCCTCTGCAGCTGTCAGCTGTGGGAGGGCGCGGGATGTTAGTGATGTCCTGGGGTCCCACACTGCCACCAGGGCTGCCCAGCAGCACTCTGCCCATCCCATGGGCATGCACTGAGCTCTCAGGGTTCCTCCTACACACCATCTGGGCTCAGACTGTAAAACACAGCAAAGTGCATGCTAATTTCTCCAAATTCCAGATGCAAGGAGAACATGAGCCCATTCATTTCACTTGCAAAAACTCCCTGGGACCAGCATGATGCTGTGAAGGAGGTCCCCTGGCAGAGTGCTGTGCTCTGCTGCTGTCCAGTTCTAGTTAAGAGCCAAGTTTGCCTGCTTTTTCTAATTTCTCCCTTAGAAGTCACAGTGTTTTGCATAAGGAAGATCAAACTGTGATATTTTTAACCATCCTTGTAACAAAATGTATGGTGCATTGTGGGGAAAGCTGAGTCATGTATAGCCAGGAGGCTCAGGTTGGCAGGGGAGGATGCAGGTGCTGGCCCCAGGAGAGGGGAGCCTTTGCTCTGGGACACCTGCTTTGTGTGGTACAAACAGAGCTGCAGCACCAGGTGAGAAACCATTTATGCTGAAACGATGGATTGTGCAGAAAAAGATAAATGGGTGAATGATGAGGAGCTCGTGGTGCCCAGGAGTGATCCATTGCCAGGGGGGCACACACAGAGCTCAGCAGCACTGGGGTGGCTGCAGTGGGCACTGAAGGGAGGAGCTGCTGCCCCACAGGCACGTGAACCTCCCTGGGGCAGGGGCACAGGAGCTGCACCTGCCTCGCTGGCTTTGGAGCTGTGTTGAGCTCTGGTGGGTGCATGGGTGAATGGGCTAGGGGAGATGCCAAAGGCTGCTTTGCTTCCCCTTGCCCCTGGAGTGTGCCCAACACAGGGGCTGGGCAGCAGCACCAGTGGGATTCCAGCTTCTCTGCCCAGTCCCACCAGCCCTGCCCTGCAACACCAGGAAATGTCTCAGCTGGGAATCATGCCCAGGCCATCACAGATGGCAGAGCACACAGATCAGGGCATGCCTCTGCTTTTCCATGTTCTCACAGCTGAAAAAAGGAATTCTCCCCTGTAATTCCAAAATTCTTTTGATGATGAGAAAAGTTTTGTTGCATAACCTTCAAGACCAAATGCTGATTTATTCAGAATGTGCTCTGTGGTGTTACACAGTATAGAGGCTCAGCAATTAGCTGGAAGCAAATATTCCTCCTCATTTTCTGTGAGTGTGTCATTAAGATAGCATCTCACCAGTTGAATATTATCATTATCAGCTGCAAATATTGCTGAAGTTCAAACTATTTACTTGTAGTTTACTTTTTATATTATCAAATATTGTTAATTCCGTTTTATTGCTGCCTTGGAAATAATCAGGTGATTTTTTTTCTCCTTGCAAGCTGCCATAACAAACAAGCATTGGAAATAAGTTGTTACTTCTACATCTGGAAGTATCAATGGCAAGGAAAATGCCCCTTTCAAGCAAATCTTTAATAGTTTATTTTCTGGATAAAAGAAGAGCCAAGGTGTATCTAATGCATGTAGCTTCTGTCTGCTGCTTATCTCTGGTGTCTCCTACAACCATCAGGGAGCTCACACCCAGCACTGCTACAAAACCAGGCTTCCTGTTAGCTTCCAGCCCCTGCACAAACCCCTGCAACAATCTGGGGGGAGGGCTGGGAGGGGGATTTGGGGGAGACAGATACATGTTATTTCCATAGTTATGGATAAACATGGATATTTGCCATTACATTTCCCTGTTCAGTGTAGCAGGAATATGCCAGCTGGGTTTGTGCTGGGCTTGTGTGCAAGGGTTTGGGCTTCCCAGCCCAGCTCCCACACTGAGCAAGGTCCCTGGTGCTGTTTGGGATGGCTCTCCTACAGTTCCTCTGCTTGCACCCGTTTTGTCCTTGGTAAAACAAAGCAAATTACAGAGGAAGGCTCCCCCCTCCCATTTTCATTCTTTTGCCTGTGGTGGAATAGAGCAGGAAAGACTGTGGGGCTGCTTCCTGTCCCTCTGCAATGTCCCACTGCAGGACAGAGATGTGGGTCACAGCTGTCCCACACCCCTTGCAGACAACCAGAGGGTGTTTTACTGGTTTAGAAGAAAATTTGATCTTAGGACTCTGAGCTCATTCCCAGCCCTCTGGTGCCAGTGCCAAGGCTGTGGGACCTCCCTGAGCACTGTTAGAAAAGGGAGAGGGTAGGCTCTGGATCCCAGGAACATCTCCTGGGAGGGTCCATGATGCCCTCCTGGCCTCGGGGGTGGTTCCTGCTGGGGAATGCTGCAAACCAGGATGAGAACATTCTGGGGAGGTCCCCAGGACTGGAGACCCCTTCTCCTGGAGCTGAGCTTCTCAGGGTTCTGTGGACAAGGATGGAGGGAAGCATCACCCCTTATTAAGGCCCCTCACATCCTCCCCTCTGGGAGGCTTTGGCCTCTGGGAACAGCACATCATGTTCCACAGACTATGGTGGGACAGCAAAACTCCTTCCCTGGCTGGTCTGGAAACAGCAATTTTCTAGCAACATGAAATTTTTATGTGTGGGAGAGTGTTGCATAATCTGTGTCTGATGGGGAAGAAATGCTTTCAGATAGGACAAAGATCTTCGGTCACAGACATTTGATAGAAATAGATATTGAGAAAGCAGCATGAACAGTGATAAATATTTCTCACAGAAATGACAATGAATAGCTAATCTTGGAGGTCTCAGATATTTTTGTTCTTTCAGACTGATGCCAGGTGAGATACCTGCCAACAGTGTTGTCTTTAAAGCCTTGAGAGCCTGAGAGGAAACTCAAAACCTGCTGCTGATTGTAATAAGTCCAGTAAACACTTTCAGCCCTGAAGAAACACTTCCCATGTGTGTTGCATGAAAGGCTTCACATCAAGAGTCTGTGACTATAAATCAAAATACAAAATAAATCAAGAAGTGATGCTTTTATTCTGCCTGGCCAGGTGAAAGCCCTAAACATTGGCCATTTCTTGCTCCCAAACCTTGCTGTAGCCAGGACTTCTCCACTGTTTATTCCACATTAGGAGAACATCAGCTGGGCTTTCTAGATGGATTTATATTTGCACCTTGTGAACCTCTGCCTCAAGGGAGAAGTGATAGTGTGGAAGACAATATCTGCTATCAGCTTGTACACTTGCCAGGAGGAGGCAGGAACTACCTCCAGTCATTATTGGTCATTCTCATAATCCAAGAGGCTTCTTTCAAGATGTGGTGGGACACAGGCTTTTTGCACATTGAATGTTAAAAGGTAGTGTCAGCTTTCAGTAATTTAAGACTGGCACTCCTTTCTGCCTTACTCTTGCTTCCAAAGGGCATCTTTCATCTTCTCTGGAGGCTTATCTTTAGCAGACATCATAAACAAAAGCCTTTAAACACCCTCACCATCTCTCACAGACAGGCTTCATTCAATACCTGGCCAAAAAATGTCAGGTGTCCCTTTTGTCTGGGTGACAGAAGGTTTGGCTGAGGGGAACAAGTATCTGAGGGAGGGAAAGTGCATGTGAGTGTGAGTTGCTGCATGGGTGTGGGGGTATGAGGTTCTTCATACCTCCCTCTCCAGCCTCTGAATCGTGGGCAGTGTCCCACAGGAGGGTGAGAAGATGTTTTTCCTGGCACACAGGCACAGGGGACTGTGCTGCAGACCAGGAGCTTGGATGTTTGCTCCATGTTTTGCTGGGATAAGCTGAGGCAGGAGCCTCAGAACAGAGCTACAGGTGATTTGGGGAAAAATAATTTAAAAGAAAGATATTAAAACTGAGGAGGGAGGTGCTGATGGTTACTAAACACAGGGCAAGGAGAAACTCACCATGCAGCTGTGACCCAGCTGTCTTAGTGCACCTTGGAGGGGCTTTTTTTGATATCATGGACTTTGTTTCCCTCAGCATGTGAGGTGCTGATCAAGGTGAGACACAGATGGACACTTGGCTGTGTTTTTTCAAAACCAGTGGAGTTTAAAAGGGAGCCATGCTTCAGCAGCAGGGTTTTTCCAGCCCTGGCACTGGTGGGAGCCCTTCTCCCCAAGCATCCACATACTTAAGCAAGGTGTCCTGACCTTCCTCTTCCCAGAGAACAGCCACCATGACCTCTGTGCTGGGCCCTTCCTGGCAATTAGCAACCTGCCAAGCTAATCAACACCTCCTGGCAGAGCACAGTCACAGCCAGGAAAAATGACTGTGCTCTTGATCCGGTGCTGGGAAGCACCATGAGCTCCAGCCAAGTAGGCACCTTGCAGAGGCTCCCTGCCTGCTGGGGTGTGGGGTCCCAACTCCCTGGGAGCAGTGGCCCTAGGGGAGGAGGCCCTCATGGTCTGCAGCACACGTGCTTCTCCCAGGTTACACTCTGGGGAGCAGGGAGCAGCATTACTGTGTGGCTCCTGAGAAGCAATAAACAGCCATGACCAGCCTTGCATAATGCCACAGTCTGATTTCCAGTGCTGATCCCCTCCATTGGGAAGAGGAGCCACAGAAACTGGGCTCTGGGCCAGTCTGTGCCCTGTTGTTCATGGTAGCAGAGAGTCTTCTGCCTTTTGAGTTTCAAAATACAGCACCCTCCTGCTCCCCCAGGATCGCCCACACCCTCATGCCTGTCAGTGCTGCTCTTGACTTTGCTGGAGATGGACATGTTGAGACAGAACAGGTCTGTCTGCTCCTGCTTTGCTGTCCCACTGGCTGGGCACCTTCTGGCCACATGCTGCCCAGCATCCTCTGCAAACCCCACTGCTCAGCTGATATTCCCAAGGTGCAGACAGGTGTCCTGTGTTCCCTGGGCTCTGTGTGGCTTCCCCCTCTTTGCTTTGCCTGCCTGCCTGTGGCTCACAGCTGGGAGGTGCCTCAGCCCCAGCTGGCTCCCTGGGCGGGATGCTGGGGAGCTTTGCCAGCTGGCAGTGCCCAGGCTCTGGTGGGACAGGGGTGCAGGGGATGCTGCAGACTCACTGCAGTCACAGAGCTTGTCTGGGCACTGGGCACGGCCAGCAGCAGCCCATGGATCAGTATCTGGGATTGCCATAATGAAAATGCCATGGCAGGCTTGTGACACTTCACTGAAGTGAGTGACATTGCTGCCCCACTGAGGGATGGTTTGCAGCAGCACTGAACCACCAGGGCACGTCTGGAGTCACAGGGAAGAGGCAGCCACTGGCAGAGGGCTGTTTAGGAGGGGTGTGCTGAGTCTGGGACAGGGGGAACAAAACAGGCAAGGCAGCTGCCTGCTGGAAGGGATTAACTGCAGTTCTGAATGTGGAGCAGGGATTACAGGCAGCCCAAGCAATGCTTATTGGGAGAACTGAGGAGGGAAGGAGGAGCATGAATTAAATAATTGCCCAGCAATTAATTTCTGAGCATTACCTCTGCTGCTGAAGGACTCTTGCTCTATTCTCAGAGGCTGGACAGAGGGGCCAGCACAGCCTATGCCCTGTTCCTTCGGCATCACACCCAGATTCTTCAGAGTGATTTACAAGGAGCTGTCACATCACCAGCGAGAAAAAAAAACCAAAATGATGTCCCACCATGCTCCTTAGGGTGAGCTCTGAGTAATTACTCCAATTACACTCCAAATTACAGGGAAGCCAGTGGCCTCCACACAAGGACAGATTGCAGAATCCATCCTTAATTGTCGCTCAGGCTGTGCTCTGCTGCCTCCAATTTGAAGTATATGTTCATTTCCCTCATGGGTCTGTAATCACACTGCTTATCATCACCTTTTTATCCACTCCTCCATTTCTAGCATGCATGTCAAAAAAGACAGTATATTAATCAGCCAAGCTTTCTTCAATGCTGCTTGTCAGCAGCAAACTGTCTTCTAAAATGGAGCAACCAGTTGTGTTCACCTGGAATTGCCTACGAGAGGCGTCCATCAAAATCCAGTGAGTGACAAGCCCATGGGGAGCATGATTTGTTGCTCCAGGTAAATGATGAAGGACAGGGCTTCGCCAGGCAGGGAGAGGCCAGCTGTAAATCCAGATCCCTCCCTCAGACTGTTGTTATGTCAATAGTTATGAAAGCCCATCAACAGCTTCTCCCTCTGCCTGCAGCCCTGGTGCATCCCAGCAAGCAGGGCTGGCACAAGGACAAGGCCCATGGCAGGGGGCTGCTCTGTCAGCACAGGTTTTGTCCATAGTGGAGCTGCAGGGCTGTGTCACACTCAGCCCACCCACACCTTGGTCACAGCATTGCCAGGGATGGGGAGCTCACCACAGGCTTTGACGGGGTGTTCCAGAGGATGCTCACACACCGAATCCGTGCCTTATTTCTAACCACGGCCTTCTCTCATCCTTGTCTGCCAAACAGAGGCACTGCCAAACATTTAATCACATCAAAAAGAGCTTTAGTAAGCTCGGATCAAGTTAGCCCTTTAACCTCTTTTTCTGGCCCGCATTGGTGGTGTCCCAGAAACTTCTCTCCGTTAAAAGTCTGTCTTTTCAGCCCTTCGTTGGTCCTTGGCTTCTTTGGGCCTTTTCCAGTTCCCCTGCCTCCTGAGATGCTGACCCCACAATGGGCCTGGCTCTCAGGGAGGCTGCAGATCCCTCCTGGACCACTCTGTTCAATCCCTTCCCTACCAGAGGCACCTTTTTTTGAGGGGGGATTGTCCCCCAGCCACCCAGGGTGCAGCCCCCTTGCCCTGGTGCTGTCAGTGCAGCCTGCTCCTGGTACCTGTGCCAGGATGGCTTCACCAGAGCCTGGGCAACCCCTGCCTTTGCTGGCAAACTGAGAAGGTGTTAAATAATGAGAATTAATCCCCACTGGAGGCCCTGGAAGGAGCTGGCTGAGCAAGGCTCAGGAGCTGTTGGATGTCCAGGGCAGTAACTCCATGCGTTCTCCGAGCAGCCCGAGGTGCCAAAAGCCTTTCCAAGGCACTGACATCAGCGCCATCACCAGAGCGCCCGGCAGGGACGGCCTCCAGAGCTGGGGCATGCCAAGGCCTCTTGCTCATAGTATAGTGCTAATTGACACTAATGATAATTCCCATTTCAAGCCTTTATCACCCCAATCTGGCAGGGCCATTTCAGCGCTCGGCACAGGACTGATGTCAGCTGGAGCAGGCTGGGACATCCTGTTTACTCCACGGAGGAACGGGCGGTGTGCCAGCGCTGGGACCCCGGGGGAAGTCCCAGGGACCCACAGGAGCTAATTAGGTGCTCCTTCCCCAGCTCCTTGTTACGCTCACCGATGTGTCAGAGCTTCTAATTGAAAAATCTAACCCCGGTAGCTATTGTTTAACATCTTCCTGATGCCCTCGTAGGATGGAAAGTGTTTTATTGTGATCATCTTTTATTTTATAACATGCTGTATTGTTTGGCTTTTGCCTCCCAAATGCTGAACAGAAATATTTATCAAATACATCTCCTTTTCTGGGTTGCTGCCTACATGATTTGTCACCCTCTGCCTTTCTGGTCCGGGCAGAGATTTCTTGTGCTCACTGCTTCCTTCAACAGTCTCATGATGTTCATGCAATTTGTCACAGATTTATGCCTTTTACTCTGGTCTTTATTTTTGCAACTGCCTTTACCCTGAGATGTGCAGACCTGTATCTTGCTCTGGACACAGTTTTGGGGGTTAGGCTGACACGTGCTGGGACAATTCTTAGCCTCTGCTCTGGGGTGTCTATTTGCACACCCTGTTCTGGGACAATGATTTCCAGATTTCCAGCCCACTGCCTGCTCCAGCAGTGCTATCCTGCTCTGTGTGGGCTCAGACCAGCAGGTGCTGCTCCCCTTGGGCTCTCCAGCCATTGCACCAAGGCAGAGCAGAGGTGGAGGTGGGTGGCTGGGCAGGTTCCTGCAGGGTGGGTGCCGTGGCTGCCTTTCATCCCAGGAGGGGCAGATAAGCCTTTTGTGCTACCCCCACACATGATTTACAGCACAGGAGCCAACACCCACAGCACAGGGAGGGGGCTCTCCTGGGGTGGAAATGTTGCACCCTGCAAGGTAATGCTCCAAAGGAGCAGCCCCGTGAGGTGAGTGTCTCCTCTCTGCTGTGCTGTGCAGGGATGGGGGCCCTCCATGCACCCCTCCCTGGCAGCACATTGGCTCTGCTGCTGGGATTTTACACAGAAAACACATTTGGTTCCAATAGCAATAAGAAAATACAAAGAAACCTGCTTTTGAGGGTGTGTACAGCTCCCTCTTTCCCCAAAAGGACAGCTGGAGCAGGTTGGTGACTGCCTACAGGGGCTGTGGCAGAGTAGGGGACTCTCCCACATTTGGCATCTGGGAAGGGTCCTGCCCCTGCTGCAGGAAGCAGATGCTGTATCCTGAACATCTCCAGCACTGGAGTGCTGGATGCTCACGTGTGCATGGCCAAGGCTGAGGCTGTCAGGTGAGCTGCACTCCCATTACTGTGCTGCAATCCTGAGGATCCCTCCCCAGTAATTACCCTTCCCAAGGGCTTCCAAGCCATCATGTGCCCCAGTCATCACAGCAGGCAGGCAAGATACAGCTAGCAATTAATTTCTTCTGTAAAAATTATCAAATTACAAACTTGCTTTTTAATTGCACACTCTTTGAAGGAGGTCACTGCATGGCTGGACATAGTTCTGCCTGTGGATCACCCAGGAGCTGGGTGGCAGCTATTTTAGGTGTCTGGGAATGATGAGGTCTCCAGCCAGGCTAAATGGAAGCACCCCTGGGCTGTGACCTTGCTCCAGCCCCTTGCACCTGTCCTGCCTGGCCACCCTCCCCCAACAAATGTGTGGGTTACTCTACATCCCTAATGCCTCTTTCCACTTCCTGAGCAGAGCCTGGTGCAAACCAAGGGCTGCACATCCACTGAGTGGGGACCAGATGGTGAGGTAGCCCCTGAGCTGTGCGTCCATCACTTGTTTCCCAGCTTGCTGCCCCACACCCCAGAAAAAGGTCACCACCTATCCCAGCGCCAGGGCATTTCCACAGGGATGCAGGCCCCATGCAAGAGCTCACGTGCCTGGCTTGCTGTCATCACTCTGGGATTGCACAGGGACTGACTCAGTCACAAGAAGGGGGAAGGAAGTTGGAAGGTGGCCACGGGAAGGACAACATCCCAGAGCACAGCTCCCCAGCCCCTGCCCTGCACCCACACCCTGGGAAGATGCCGTGACAGCTGACTGTAGGTATGAGCAGCACAAAAAGGCTTACCAGAGGTGTGATGGAAGGCTGATCAGCAGGTGTAGGGGGTCCTCACTGCTGTGCGTCAGCTGCCACCTTGGAATGACAGCTGCATAAGGTTGACAGCTCTCCTGGCACCCAGCCCAATCCTATGGCACAACACACCTGAACTTTGCCCTCACTGGCTTTTGTTATTTACCATCCACTGGATTCATGCACCCAGATGTTTCTGGTGAGGCTGTTTAGGTGGTTGCAGGTATTTAGGCTATTTAGGTGGATGCAGGCAGGTACAAATACCCCTCTGCTCATGGTGGAGGGGTGGCTTTTCCTTATGCTTGAGACCTGCAGCAACAGTTGGTTCTTCCAGTCTGCAGTAAGTTTGTCAGTGGCTGATCTATCTCACTGTAGAAAAACTGCTAATGCTGTTCAAGTGACTTTTGTTAGGTGCTACATTTTAGCCATGAGGTGCTGTTTGGTCTCTTTGAGCAGTGATAGAGCGTTCATTTCTTCCTCAGACATGTCTGTGTACACCAACTGTCTGGAACATCTTATCCTTCACACCCTTCACTTTGAAGCCTTGTTTTATTGGTCAGGCAGCTCTCCCCCGTTTTTTTGTGCTAGGAGCTTGGTGGGGGCTTGGGCCAGGTCACTGGAGGAGCTACTGGGGGAGGAGGTGTTGGGTGATATCTCTTTTCTTGGAGATATCTAAAACTCAAATGTCTTGATCCAGTGTTTGCAACAGTCTTGATGGGAGCGGAAGGTTGGACCAGAGACCTCCAGAGATCTTTTCTAACCTTTATTTTATTTTTCTCTGGGTGCTGTGCCTAGCACAGAACAGTGTTTTGTCAATGGCCTCATCATTGCAGGGCAGCTTGGTTGTTTCCATCAGCTGTGGTCCCTAGGTCACGTCCTCAGCCAGTGCTTCCCTGTACTGAGTCTCTCATCCTTCACAGCACTTGTGCCCTCAGGTCCCACCCTGCCCTTGTGCTCACAGTTTCAAGGTGTATTTGGGGCTGTTCCCTGGGTGACTCAGATCACTGGCACTAGCAGCATGTGCTCCTTGCTGTTTATGGCACCATCAGCTTGTGTCAGCTGCTTGTCTTACCAGGAAAGACTTTTCTAGTCATTTAGTTAATTGGTTAAAGTATTAAATTATGCAACACCAAGAGCTGATCCCCTTGGAGCTACTTGTAATAGCCAAATGGCATCTCTAATTCTCTCTTGCCCTTCAGACTTGGTCAGAGCATCTGTTTGTATGCAGTGTTTTTAACTCATGTCAGGTGGCATTAAAAACCCTTGAGGAAACTGGATTGCATGGCATCAACCCAGCCTGTCAGGCAGGACTAGCTGTAGTCTTCTCTGGAAAAGAAAGACAACAGATCTGTTTTCCAAACCTCTCTCTCTCAGCAATAAAGTGCTTAACTGTGTACCTGAGTGCTGTGGCTGTTGGGAGGATTGGTGGGTTTGGGATATTTCTTGCCCTGTGACTCTTCCAGCTGAGGCCCCATGCTCTGCCTGTTGCTGGGTTTGCAGCCATCCTTCCACAGCTCCAGAGTACCACCCTGCATTGGCTCCTGCACTGAATGGGCTTCGACTCAGCAAAACCCAGTGGCAATGGGTTAAAACATTAATGGGACAAGAAGTTCCCCTGGGAACAGCAAGGACTGTTTGCTGTCTGCCATCGGTCCCTGGGGGATGCCCTTGTTGAGCATCCCTGTCTTGTGACAAGGTTTGGGGTAGGCAGTGGTTGTCAGGCTGTTCTGGGGCTCACCAGTGGTGGGCATACACTGTGGGAGAAGCACTGTGAGCAGTGACTGTCCACAGCACCTCTGCTCTGGCCCAGGCGTGGTCAGGATCCCCCTCTTGATGGTCCTGTAGCTGGACATGCTTTCCTTTGGTGAAGGCTGGAGGCTCCAGGGATGGGGCAGTGTCATAATTCCTGGAGGTAGCAGACTCCTTTCCAGGTTAAACAGCTGGGTGGATTGGTGCAGGAATTGCTGCTGTGCCTGCAAAACTCATCACCCCAGCAGGAGACACACACCTGCCACTCTGGCAGGGAGGAGGATGAGGGCTGCAGATGCCCATCCTGCTACTGGTGGGATGAGAGAGCTAGCTCCCAGGGTGGAGTGTTGGACACCAGGGAAATCCCACATGCCAAGGACCAGGAGCTGCAGCTCAGACTGCACTGGGAGTGCAAAGACAGGGCTCCAGGCAGTGCCTGTCCTGGGACAGGCTGAACCTCATCTTCCTGGTGAAGGGAGGAGGAGGAAACACAGCACACGAGAAGTTTGTCCTGTGGGAGGTGTGGAGCTGTCATGGGGGTGCTGGTACCTGGAGCCTCTGGCTGCTTTAGCACTTCCTGGGAAATGAGCCCTTGCACCACAGCTCTTGCTGCTCTGCACAGATGTTTTCTGGCCAGTTTAGCCTGCCTGTGGCTGTGAGTGTGTAACCCTGCTCTGGGAGGTGCTTGTCCAGCAAACACTGCCTGGCTTGGCTCTACAGGCCACCTTGCAGGTGCTGCCAGTGAGGCTGGCAGTGGTGGGGAGGATTTCACCCACTCACAGCTGCCCTTTTCCCGGGCCTTTAGTCAGCACATAAAGGAGCACTGGAAAAGGAACAGGCTGTCTGGGGAGAGCTCTGCTGATGTGCTGGGGTCCTTTCCAACACCCTGTAGTTAGAGCAGCGTGCCAGGGAGCTGTGCACATACATGGAGCAGGCAGATGACATCTCACAGGTCAGACCAAGCTCTGCTTGTGCAACTCCTTCTGATTGTGTGCTCAAGAATAGGGTGTCTCAGACAGTTTCAAACTCTAAGAGCTTTTTCTAAAGCAGTGGCTGTTTGTGGGGTGGGACTTCTTGTCTCTCCTCCCTGGCAGCTCAAATACCCAGAAGAATAAGCTGCACAAGGACGGCCCCAATCTCGATGTAACATGATAAATTATGTAACACAATGTCACAATTATGTATTTCTGAAAGAGAAGTAGGGCAGGGAGCTGCCAGGGACGGCTCCACTCTGGTGAGCAACACCCATGAGCTGCTGCTGAATGAACCGTGAGCTGGCAGGGTCACCTCCCCGCACATCCTTAATGCCACAGTCCACTGCAGAATCGGTAGAAGCTTTCAAGACCCATTTTTTATTCCTTCAGAGTCATCGTGTGTGTAAGCCCTAACAAAGGGGATAAGCAGGTAGTTTGTGCAGCCAGCAGCACATTGCTTGATGCTTGCACAGCCTCTTGGCAGCTCTCAGCAAATTGTTTAACCAGGACCCTGTGCTGCGTCAGGTCAGAACTTTCTGAATCCTCTGACCACTGCATTTGCAGAACCTTTCTTTGTAATTTCTGCGCCAGTACACTGAGCACTCACGCTTCATCTTCCTCACCGCACTGGGAGAAGAGTAAATACATTGTGATCTTTGCAGAGCTTGTCAGAAGTGGGCAGGGAAAGGCAGAGACTGAGCAAAGTCAATTGGTTTGGGCAATCCAGAGCCCGCAGGAAGAGTCAGCAGCCTGTGTTTCATCTCCACTTCCTCTGCTCCAAACACAGATGGGAAAAACAGGAGGGGGAGGGAGGAGAGGCAGAGATAAAGTGAGAGACAGGAGGCGTGAGATCTGCTACTGCAGTAACAGTGCTGTTGAAGCAAGCTAAATATTTTAGAGCAAAGCGATGCTTTGGATTTTTTGGGTGTGCTGTGCTGAATGGCTTGATCTGAAGGACTACAGTCAAATGCAAATTAAATAATTAAAATATTTATTTTTCTTCCTCTTAGAGTAAGGAATGAGCTCCCTGGCTGGTGGTGGGCTGGCAGGGAGGCTCCCATGGGTAGGTGCCTGGGTAGCAGTAGAGGTGCCAGGTAGCTGTGTGAAGGTGTCTGGGAGAAAGTGGAGCCCAGAGCACACTGCGGCTGCTGGTGTCCCTGCCAGCAGTGACATTCCCCACGGTCTGTGTGTCTGTGTAATGGACCACAGAAAGTGCACTGTGCAAAAGTGTCTAAGGAGAGAAAGAAACCAGCTTCTGCACTGGGAGAGATCAGGGAACTGAATTTCCTCTCCTTATTCCCAAGAGCAGAGAAATTCTTTCCCAGCAGCTCTGATCCGGGTTCTCATTTTGGGCTCACCCAGGTCATTCACATCCATGCCACTGTCCCTGGGAGCTGGAGCCTGGGTCATGCACATGTGTATGGGGCAGGAGGAGCAGCACTGAGCACAGTACACAATCTATCTACACACACACTCTATCACATGCCTCCCCCATGGCCTCTGCATGTCTGGAGAGGAGGAAATCCTGCCAGAGCTCACCGGATGCAGCAGGGAATGACCCAGGCCTCCAGCAGACAGGACCTGTTCCCACCCCACAGAGGCCCAGGACTGTGCCATGCACATGGGCACCCATGTGATGCCAGTGGAAGGGAAGGGGGCACTCATGCATGTGGGTATGTAGGATGAAGTTCTGAGAGCATTTGTCTAGGGAGGAAGAACCTGAGGCACGCTGCTACTTTTCTGACTCCTCCAAAGGCTGTTGAAGTCCTCCAGGTAAAGCAGGAAGGCAGGATGTGACAGTTCCAATGTCAGATTGCAGCAGGAGGAGGCAGCAGCCTTCAAAAATAACCTTTGCAAGGTCATCCCAGGCGAGGTGGAGCAGCAGTGGTGGGCTTGAGTACTTTTCTGCAATTCAGCTCAAAAAGGCTGGAACTCGCCTTTTCTTTATGGGAAGGAAAGCATGTGATGACAGGTCCCCAGAGCTTTTATTTTGAAGCCAAATGCTTAGAGTGCATGAAGACAGCAAAAGCATTTTCCTTCAGGCAATACAAATCAAATAAATGGAGACAGTGCACTGCAATTCAGTGCAGGCAGCAGCCAGCACAGGCTGCACTCACAGCTCAGCATCACAGGGGCATTGGTGACAGAAGGTGCCCAGCACTGGCACTTCCAGCAGTCTCTGCCACAAACATCTCCTACCCACTGGGGACCCTGGTGTTGCTGGAGCTTTTGCAGTGGGGTTTTTCTGCATTCCTGTTAAAGCTGGGTGTGTGAAGCTGTCTGCAGAGTTTAATTAAGCTATACAGACCCAGCTTCAGGAGAAGCTGTCTAGTTTAATAGATCCTCTGCTCAATATGTAAAGCTGAGTGGTGTTCCTATGGGAATGTATGTATGTTTTTATTGTCCCTATGGAAGAGGGATTAGCATGAGGATGGGTAGCTGCCCCATCCCTCCCACTCCCATTTGCTGTTATAAAATACTCCAGGCTGCCCTGTACAAGAAAGGAGCTGCAAAGAAGGGACGTGTCCTCACAGGCTGGGTTTGGCAGGGTACTCTGAGCACAGGGTACTCTGTGAAGGTGAGGAGCAAAGCCCAAAAGATGATGCTGGGACTCGTCAGAACTGCCCCAGACAGGCAGCTATGAGTGCCCATGGGTGGAGGTGGGCTGCAGAGGGACAGCTGCCTGGTGTGACCCGGGGGAACTGCTAAGGGACCAGCAAGCAGCACTGGGATCATGTGCACCACTGCTTGTGGCAGGGACAGGCTGTGTGCTGGCCCCATCCTGGCAGAGGAGTCATGCAGAAAGGTTTTTGGAAGCATGTGACTGTGTCTTGGGAGTAAGTGAATGCTGGATGCAGTTCACTCACCTTTGCTGCATTAATGTCTGCTAAACAAATGATCCTGTGTGAAAATTGAATTGTAAGCAACACTAAAGCAAGAAATGAGCCAGTGGATTTTATAACAGCTCTAGAACCCTCATCCTTTCATTAATGGGTTTTACAGCTGTCGTAAGTGAGCCATCTCCCTGGAAATAAAACATTTTCTTTACGAATAGCCCTTTAGATGTTGCAGGCTACTCAAGAGATGGGGCTTGGTTCTTAATTAAAAGAATAATTCCCTACACTTACGTGGTTTGTGGCTGGACTACCTGCCACAGCTGCAAGCTGGAGCAGTTCAGTGGAGACCAGCAGGTCTTTTTTAATCCTCCTGGGTGAGGGGGACTGGAGCCCCACCCTCACATGGGTCTGGAGTATTTCCCCCAATCTTTTCCCCACTTAGCAGAAGGTGCTGTGCAGCACGGATGCTCTGTTGCTTTCCCTGTCACTCTGGCCAGGAGTTGGTGCTTTGTTTACCCACATCACAAACAGTACAGGGAAAAAGCTTTTAGCTAAAGCCCCTGGAAATGAGTGAGATGAAGCAAAGCTCCATGGCATTGGCGTAACACCAGTGAGAAATCCATTTAATCTCACTGTGATGAGTTTGCTGCATCTTCCTGTTTGATTTATAGGGTGAGTGCAACGTAGGTTTTGAAACAACCAGCAGCACTGATCTCCATTCTGGCCAGCTTCTGGAACTTTTCCCAGTGGCTGTAAACCAGCTCCCCACATCTCCTGGTCCAGCTGCCTTTGACAGAAGGGTTTGTCTGCTGCTGGCCTCTGGTCTGCTCACACAGGGATGAGTGTATAAGTGGCTGTGACCCTGCCACCCTGCCTGGCACTGTCTGGCACTGTCTGGCACTGCCTGGCACTGCCTGGTGTAATGGCAGAGTAAAGCACGCTCTGGGGTGGCCCCTGCCCAGGCTGAAGTTTTACAAGGCCATCTCAGCACCTTGGGACTGACAGCAACAGGTTTGTTTGCCTCCTTAATGTGTCTCCTTTCACACTGGGTTGGACTGTGTCCAGGCAGGCATTTATCTCCCTTCCCACTGGAAGCTGTGCAGGCTCATGCCAGCTGCTGTCTGAGGAACTGCTCTCTATTTCAAAAGAAATCAAGTCAACTTTGCTCCCAAGCCTCCATTAATCACCTTTTCCAACTTCTTGTCTTCCAGCAGCAGGCTCTGCTTGGCTGTTTGAGCTGGAGGATATGGAGACCTTGGCTGGCTTATCCTTGGTGTAGCTCATCTCTTTAAGCTCCCTCCTCCTGACCCTGCTCCTCTGCAGAAAGCCGTGCCAGGCAGGATGCTCCAGCCTGGGCAGTTTGCTGTGGGCAGAGTGGGCACCCTCTATTTGCCCTGTTTGGAATAATGCTCCCAGGTTAGGAGGTTTCCCACGTACATGACCCTGCCAAATGAGTCATCGCTCCACCTGGGAGGACCTGGGGTCTCTCCAAATCATTCTCAATATGAATTTAAAGGCTACAGCAAACCCCAAATCTATGCCTGGCTATCTGCCACAGCTGCCATGCCCCATCGTGGGTGTGATCTGTTCCCACATAGGGATTGGGAAAGTCCTTTAAAAAAGCAGAAATGACCTTGTTAAGCAGGCCTGGCCTCCACACCTGCCAGTGCTCACAGCAAGGGCTCAGGTGGCACTCCTGCCTGGTCACTGCAGAGGCATTTGTGCCAGGAGTGGTCCAGACTTGGAAAAGTCCCTGGTTCTCCCCGTGGAGCTGATGCCCCAGAAAGGCTGATGGGACTGGCAGGAGCTGATGTGAATCACTGAATACACTCATGGCTCACTGATGGGACCTGCTCAGCTGCCCCAAGCTTGGCTGCAGAACAGAGCCCTGCCACGTCCCATCCTGTAGCAACACCTGCAAAGCCTCTGGTCTCTCTGAGCAGCAGCCTCTGCACATCCCTGTGCCTCCTTCCCTCGTGTCCAGCCTGCGGCACCGGGGTCCTGAGCCAGCCTGCAGCACTCCCAGTGCTGATGGCACCCAAGGGCCAGCACTGTGCAGCCAAGCAGGCACCTACAGAAAATACCTGAATCCCAATCTGTGAGCAGTCCTGAGGATGGGGAACTGGAGTCAGGGAGGTTGCAGTCACGGGTAAAGAAAATGAGCCTTTCCAGAAGCTGTAGTCTTGGCACACTGAACTGAGAGGAAAGGCAGCCTTCAGAAGGGCCTGGCCGTGGATGTGAAGGGTTAAATCATGGTTGACATCCATCCTGCTGTGATTTGTCAGCCTGGACACATGTAGTTTGTGGAGAAAAACAGGCAGAGTAATTTCCTGATTTAAATGAATTTCAGAGACCACCACAGGAAGGAACTTGGGATGTGTCCAAAGGGTAACCAGGCCATGGAAAAATACCAGGCAGGGGAAGGGGCCAGGGGAATCAGAACTTGGATTTTCCCTTTTGTCACTACAGAGGTGATAGCCACCATTGCATTTTCCAGTTATGAGTCCAGTTTAAGAAATTTAGGACACTTTAAATGTCAGATTGTTGAATAACCAGCTTTTCTGAAGAGGAAAATTCCCTGATAGCCTCAGCCCTTCCCAGTTGGCATTTCATGTTATTTACTGAATTGCTTATTGTACCTGTGTCCCAAGTATAAATCAAAAACGTTATTTGCTGTTGCCTGCCTTGTCCATAGACAAGACATGGTATTTAGGCAAGGCTTTGCTTGAATCACTTCATTCCCCCAGCAGTGGCAGGGTCCTTGTCACTCTTGCAGCAATCCTGACACAAACATAGTGACAGACCAGGTGTGGGATATAAATGCTAGTTCAGGGAATCATGATATTTCAAAAAAAATATGAAGGTGTCAGAGCCTAGAGAAGAGAAGTGAAGCTGAACCAGGCAGCAGAGACCAGAGGGCTGGGGTTGTGAATGTGCTCCTTCATGTCCTGGGGACTTGGGTGATATTTCTGTGAAAAAAAAAAATGAACTGGCAAAGCACAGAGTAGTGAGAAATAAAGGCATGTCCCACTTATTTTTATCCCAGGGACCAAAACTTCCCCAGCAGCAAAGCTGCTCAGTCATTAAAAGTCAGGTGAATAGAAAGGCTTCTTGCAAGTGCTGTCAGCACTGGCACAGGCTGGATTGCAGAGATGGTATCTGCAAAAAAGAAATAAAATACAAGCTATAAGGAAAAGTGCTATTTGACCATTAGTGAGTGAATTTATCATCCTGCTTGAGATGCTGGAGTTAATAGAATAAAAGCCTTGTAGACACTATGGAGGTTATTATTTAAGGCTATCATCACCCTTAATTCAAGATTCTCATTCCAAGGATGCCTGAGTGATCACTTGGGCTACATTAAGAGCTGAGTAAGCTTGACCTTTTTTTTTTTTTTTTAATAAATTCTCTCACCGTTTTCCTGTCTCATGATGTAATGCATGGTTATAGCATCTTAATAATAAACTTTTTTAGGTTTAGAAATTGTATAAAAATCAGCACCATGGTAAAAGATTCAATTTGCTGGATTTTTTTTAAAGAAACTGTGAAATACATGTGGGAATCCTTCAACAGAAAGGGAACCTCAGCCTTAATGAACACTATATCCCAGTGTTTGCTGCGCTGGGAGTCTGGGGTCTCCCAGATTGTGACTGTGAGGTAGGGAGCAGAGTTTTACACAGGGGAAGAGGAGGAATAGGTGGTGTCACAAGCAAGTGAAACACCAGAAAAGATGTTGTTGCAAGAGTGTTGAAGATCCCTCATTCCTACCCTCATTCCCACCCCAACAGTGGGATTTGAATGACAAGCAATGCTTTTTAGGATGAGACCTGCAGGTGTATCCCTGTCCATGGGGTCTGAGCTTGGTGCAGCAGCAAAGGAGCATCCCCAGCACGCTGCTGCAGGCTTCTGCTGGAAGGACCTGGAGCCCCTTTAGCATCATTTGTCCTGCATGCAAAAGAAATCTGCATTTGGAAGTGAGTGTTTCTGGGCCCTCCTACCCAGTCCATATTCATGAATGTGCTTTTCATGTTAGTGTCATGCTGCAGTCTCCCTGTTTTTTCTCAAGTCAATTCCTTTTTCATATGGAAATTCTCCCCTCCCTCCAAATACATTTTCACACATGCCAGGTTCCTGAGGCTGGAGCAGGGTTTTTTAAGAGTCTCAGCCCTTAGCTAGGAGAAGAAAACATCCTTTGGTGACCTGGGGAGTCTGAGGTGACTGCCTGAACGCTGGGAACTCTCTGTGTTGATCCACATCAAAGTGCTTGGTTGCATTTTCCACTTTCTTTATGGCTCTTCATTGAGATAAAACCTATGAAAGACCCAACAGTAGATTCCCATGCCTGTCACAAGGTTAAAAGTGGTGATCCATCACATGCTGGCCCTCCACCCCTCCCTCCCTCACCCAGCACAGCGCTGGGGACGCGACTGCCGGGCGCTTTCCTGGCTGAACTTCAGAGGGAATGCTGCTTATTGGTAGCACTGGTCACAACTGCTGCTTGTGTCATCTCCCTGCAAAGGCTGGGAAGGTCACAAGATGTCCTTTATGGGCTCATTTTAGACTGGGACCAGACTGGCCACAGGAGGAGCAGCAGTGCTGTGCACTAGATGGGATGACAAGGTGGGACAGTGGCTTGGGCTGGGGAGGATGCTGAAAAGGATGTGTGCAGGTGTCAATCTCTTGGCTGGATGTGATGTTTCTTGTGTTCAGATAAAACATTGATTTGCTTTGATTTTGCAATGTCTGTGTGCTGCAGGTGCTGTGTATCCCAGCACAGTTAAACAGCAAACTGAAGGTTGATGATGTAGGAATAAAATAATTTAGGTTGGAAAAGACCTTTAGGACCATCAAGTGCAGTGATTAGCAAGGCACAATAAATATTCCTGAAAATGAAGAGGTAGTTTGAAAGTCCTGCTCCAAGCAGCAGTCTGAGAAGGGGCACGGCGTTCCTGCTCTGTGGGAGTATGTTTGGAAATGCTACTTTGGTGGCACTTCCTGATTCAACAGAGCCTGGGGAGGGAAATGGCTGCAGGTGCAGGATGGAAGCTCAGCTGGTGAGCATTCCACATCCAGGATCCTCTCCAGGGCAAATGCACAGCTCATACTGAAAAGCTGAGTTTGTTCCCACACTGACAATAAACATGTAGGAACACAAGACCTGGGAGGGAGACAAGCAGCAAGGCTTTTCTCATGGTGCCTCGGAGGAAAGAGGCACAGATACCTGCAATAACTTGCAGTATTAAGCTTAAGGGCAGCTTCAGCATCTTGGAAGCAAGTGAAGTAATTTGTGGCATCCCGTTAGTGCAAATACAGTTCTTTGCAACCAGAAGGAACAAGTCATTAGTGGCACCAAGAAACCACTTGGGGAAAATATGTGTGCATTGATCTGCTGTTGTGGATAAAAGATATTCTGCTGTGTCTTTGCAAGAGGACAAGTTTGTGACAGACTCCTATTTAGTGTGTATTAAAGATCCCACTGAAACATCCAGATTTATTTATGAAAACACTCCTGGGGCACCAGCAATGCAATTTCATTCAGGCTTTTCAGGGGTAGAGCTTGAATTAAGTGTGTAACTGCCCACGAAAAAGCATTCATTTCATTACTATCCTGATGAGAGGTAGCAGAATGCACAGCTGGGATTTGGAAGGTTGCATATCAAAACTACCACTGTCTAGACAGAAAATAAAAGTGGTGGGAGAGACGTGGAAGCCTGAGCCTTTGCTGTGAAGATGTGGCTGGGGAAGAATGGCAGGGTCAGAAGGACAGACCTGGGGGAGCAGTGGAGCTGAGGAAGCGAGGGCATGGTGGCCCTTGAGTGGTGCTGTGCTGTGGCAGAGGGTGACCATGCAGAGATGGCTTTCAGCTGGGGACTTCCCTCTGGCCCGGCTGTGACACCGAGGGCTTAGAGCAGTTTAAACATTTACCTGCCTTAAGCTTTTAAGACCTCTTTGATGGCCTCAAGTACTCATCTGCATGAAGAGCTTAGGGTGTCCTAAGCAGCCTTATGTCCTTTGGGAGGCTCAGAGCTCGGAGCTGCAGCTCAGCACCGTGGAGCGTTTAATGGGATTTGTGCTCAGTGGCACGGCTCTGCTGCCCCCCTGCCAGACTGAATGGGGAGGCTGGAGCTGGCACAGTGCCACTCTGTGATGGCTGGAGAGCAAGGGGCTGGGGGGTGCTGCCCATCAGCTTGACTTTGGGGTGCATGAGGATCACCAGGAAGAGTGGGGGCCACCAGGAGCAAGGGCCAAGGATGCTCCTGAAGGCTTTCATTGGCCTGATGCATCCAGGGGCCCAGCCTGGAGACTGCACAGCCCCAGCATCTCCGACCCTGTCTGCTGCCAGCAGGCCTGGCCGTGCTCCTGCCAGTGCAGGATCCCTGCTGCCGGGGACATAGCTCAGTAGGCAACAGAAACAGGGCTGAGCTCAGTGCTCAAGCAGCCTCTCGAGCAGTGAGGTTGGTGTGCATCCATCACCCAGGCGGGAGTGCCTGAAAGAGAGCCGGTCTCTGTCTCAAGTTTCACAGAAACGATACCATTTGACAGCAAACAATTAACAAATTCTCCCGGCCGCCCTGCAGCCCCACCTGCAGTCTCCCAGTCAGGCTGGTTCCCAGCAGCCCAGGCACACGTGGCGTGGAGAAACCTGCCATCCCTCCTGCTCCTTGCTCATCAGAAGTGTGAAGCTGGCTGGTGGACAGCACACACTGTGCTCAGTGCTTCCAGTGCGGCCACCAGCAGCACCGGGGATAGGTGAATGAGCAGCAGAGCTGTTGGCACAACCCAACATTTATGGCTCTGGCTGCTTTTGGGAAGAGCAGCCAGCCCCTTCCTTGCAGGCAGGGGTTGCAGTGCAGGGCAGCCATTCCCCGTGTGCATCCACAGGGACCAAGCCTGGGCACTGCAAACCTGCAGAGCATGGCTTTGCTGCCACAGCAGGACTGTCCTCTCCTTGTGGGACCAAGTGACTGCCTCTGGCACTGCTCTTTGTCTCCTCCAGCAAACCCCATCCCTGCTTTCACCTGCTCAGGCAGAAGCAGGGCTGCTCTTGTGCTGGTTTCCTAAGGAAACAAGGGGCTGTGCAACCACAGGTGCCTGCCTGCTCATCTCCTCCCCTTCCAGGCACGGCTGCTGGCATGCCTCATTTTGGGGCAGAAGCAGCAGAAGCAGGCACTGTGGGGGTCTCTGTACCTGGCAGGGCTGCAGCTGGTGTCCACCCCTCATTCACCATGCACAGACTGCCCAGGGCACCAGCAGCCCCTCACCCAGCAGGTTTGGGGGGCAGGAAGCAGCTGAGGGCAATCTGCAGGGGGTTTGTGGGCATTGCAGCAGTGGAGGGTCTGTGGGGAAGAGGTGTAGTTGTTGTGGAGGCACAAGGTGTTTGTCATGTTCATGGGACATGCTTTGAGGCAGAACAAGCAAAATGGTCCTTTGGCTCAGCGTGGAGGCAGCCTGGTGGATGGCTGATGCCCTGCTTCATGGGGCTGTGGTAGCCTGGGGACCCTGGGGATGCTGGCAGTAAAATAAGCAAGTCAGGGTACAGCCTGCTCATCCCACAGGCGGCACTCAAGGTGCCTACAGAGCTGGGAGCATTTGCAGGGAGCTTCACAGCAGATAACAGGCACAGCAGAGAGCATCACAACCCACTCATGGGTGATTTATGCCTGAGAAGAGGCAAAGCTCTGCTCTCGGGGTATGTTATCCACCCGTGGCTTCTTTGTTTCACTGCATGGGGTATGTTTTGCCCACAGGTACTCCTGCTCAGCCAAATGCTTTGCATGCAGTCAGCACCTTTCTGGGAAGCTTTTAACTTGTAATAACTGATTAAGAGCTTTAACCCTCACATGGACCATAGAAGGTTTTTTCCCGGGGCTCTCAGAAGTGCACAGTAATATCAGAATGCAGGCAGGACTGGGAAAAACAGGATCATCACCTCTTCTTATCCCATGTGCCCCTGCTGCACCTGAGACAGGGCGGGCGCCACTGGAAGGGGAGCAGGTCTGAGCTTTTTCTTCCCCATCTGCAACATGCATTGTATGAAAACAGAAGATCCATGACACTGTGAATTGTCCAGGCCTTCTTGCCTTTCCCTGCTGTGGCTAGCACAGATTGCCTTCCCAACTTGACACTGGTGTCCCTGGGGACCCGAAGCCTCTGTTACTCCTGGACAAACCTGTGCCTGCTGAGTGCAGCCCATGCTCTGAGCTCCCCATTCCTCCTGCCTTCACTGCTGCCTTGCTCCCAGGGCTGCCTGACAGTGTTCCAGACCACACTGACCAGCAGAGATTGCCTTAGCTCTAATGGTTTATCTGTGCTGATCAGCACTAACTAAACACCCAGGAGACAAAGCATCCCTGTAATGAGAAGTGAGCACCTTCATGGAGTGTTCTTGCCACCCTGCATGAAACAGAGTCACGGCTAAAGGTGGCTCTTGAGCTACAGAGAGTCTTCAGCTGTGCTGGGGCAGGCTGGCTTGAAATCCCACTCCAGAGGGTAAAAATGACTGGGTTATTAATAGATGTGGCCCCATCTTTAGCCCTCAGCTGAAAGGTATTAGCACTTCTTTTTTAGCACTAAGGCTAAATCTAATTTTATGTAGTCTGAGTATCTCAGACAAAACTAGAAGGGCCCCAGAACAGCCCTGGACAGCAGCAGTGTGCCAGCTGTTCTCAGCACGCTCTGGGTGTCCCCATGCTGACGCCAGTGCTGCATCGTGGCAGAGACTGGCAGTGGGGCCTCAGGGGCTGCAGCAGCGACGGGCTGGGGTCCTGTGGGAACAGCTTCTCCCTCCTTGCTGTGGGGAGAAGTCACTGCCAGGGCTTGAGGTTTGCAAGACCACTGCTGATGCTGCTCTTGCTTTAAAGCAAGGATTATCTAGTTAAACACATTGGGTGCTGTATCTCTTGACCATGCCAGCATCCTGGCTGCTGTCCTCCCTGCACCAGGGCATCCTTTTGGGCAGAAATCCAGCCTGGCTGCCCCTGTGCCAGGGAGTGCCTCCTCTTCCTCCCCTCCCTGTGTAGGTCCTGGCATTACTCTGCCTCAACTCACAGTTTTTCTAGCAACAGCTACATGCCTGGTGCAAGCACTGGGGCTCTGCTGCCTCGCCAGCACTACCTCAGATCCCAAAGGCACAACCTTGTTAGAGCTGCAGGTATGAAGCCAGTCTTGCCTGCCCAGATTACCTGCCTGTTTGGCAGGATAAGACCACTCCTGGCAAAAGCACAGAGGAGAAATCACATCCCTATGCTGGAAGTCAAAAACATTAATTAAACCTGCGGTATCATTGATTGCTATCTCAGGGGAGAGGCAGAGGGTGAGAAAAAGCTGGGGGGAAGGAAACTCAGGAGAGGATTTACTAGGAGCATTCCTAACCTTTAAAAATAGGCTGATTATTTCTGCAATGTCGGCATCTTCCTATGGGGAGGCACTTGGAGTAGGTCAAGCTCGTGCCAGGGATTTGCAGGAACTGCACCCCTTTAGGGAAGAGGAACACGTGTCCCAAGACCCTTTCCAGCTATATATTTGCTGCTGCCTAGGTAGGAGCCTTTCCTGTGTGGGCACCCAAGCAGGGACAGTTGGATCCTGGGGAAAATCAGCCCATTTTGTCTGGGGCTGTGACAGAGCTGGGCCAGGAGCACTGTCACCAGCCACTGAGCTCTTCACTCCCCATATAAAAGATAGTGCTAACCCATTTAGGCTGCCAGTGTTATCAAGCAAATCTGCAACTGATCTAGAAATATTCATCCAACTAAACTCCCTCATTATGAGCCGTTTGCACCTAGTGACTCTATCTAAGCACAGTTGCTTCAGCTGGATTAAGCTGTGCCAGAGGCTTTCCTCTTGAGCTGCAAATATCCAGCCCTCTACAGCACGCAAGGTCTGCAGCTGGTGAACCTCCAGCAGCCTCCCATGGATCCTGTCTCGTCTCTCTGCTCAGGAAGAGGGTGGGCAAAGGTCCTCTTTCCTCAGTGTTTCATGGGTGCCTGGCCTGGGGCTGCAGGCACAGCCCTGTCTCCCTGCCCAGGACAGCATCCTGCTTTCCCAGCTGGAACCAGCAGCCTGCTTTACTGGCCAACCTGCTTTACCAGCACCAGCGGCCATGCCTGGCCCTGCAGGATGTCCCTGTGGCTGCAGGGCCTTTGGGATGTTGTCCCTGTGCCCCCACACACTTTTGGGGGTGCCCAGAGGGGAGCTGGGAACTCCCACACTGAGGAGTGGTGGCCATGGTCCCCATCTCTTCCCTTGGGGACAGATAGTGATCTGCTGTTTGTGGTGACTGCTTGGCATGCACCATGACCTCCTATGCCAGGTCTTTCACTGGCACTGCTGCACCTGCTGCCCTTCGTGCTGCCCATCCTGCTGCCCTGCTGCATGCACAGGCAGGCACCAACAACCCTCAGCCCCCTGCCATCCTGGGCACCAGTGACCTGCTCAGATGGCTTTGCATTTTTAGTGGCCATAGAGACACAGGGGCAGGATGAGAAGACAGGGCCGAGCATAGGGCTGTGAGCAGGATTAGGAGTTGGGCAATGGGCAGGGTGAACAGAGCTGAGCTGGCCGGACAGTACACTGCTGTCTGCTGTGGGAGGGGTTGCACCTATTGGGAATCTGTCCTGGTGACACTGGCAGATCAGGCAATGGCCAGGAGCCATGGGAAGGAAGTTTATCTATCAGAGACAGCATGGAGAGGAGCATGGAGAGGAGCCCCATTTCACCCCAGCCCTTTTTCCCCATGAGCATGGCAAAAGCTCAGTGACACTTGTAGGTGGCATTTGCAGGCTCCTGCCGGCTGATCCTTTCATCCCATCTTGTCTGACATGAAACGGTGCAAGCAAACCTCCCTGCTTGCTTTGATTGCTTCCCAGGGATTCCTACATTTGCATTATAATGAAGAGACATTTTGCTGTATAAATAAACCTGAAAGTTGACATAGAAAGGACTTATCAACTCTAAAGGTATTTGCATGCTCCCCAGATGGAGGGAGAGAGCCACACATGGACTTAGTAGGGACAAACTTCAAATGCTGGTGAGTACAGTGAAGATTTACAGCAAGATGAGAGCACCTTGCTCTGGCACTTCATGAGAAAAGTTGTGCCCAGTGCTGCCATGAAGCAAAGAGCTGGTGGTTACTGCTGGGCTGAATGTCTGGTGTCTCTGCCTTTATCACCTGCGTTTGCTTTCTGCTGCCACTAAGGAGAGCAGAGGGCTCAGATGGGGTGTCAGGTTGCAGGGACTGGGTGAGACCCCTCGCCCTTGCCTTGCAGATGAGTGTGTTCATCCCTGCTGAGTCCCTAGTGCAGGTCAGGCTGGTGGATCTCACAGTCACACCAACCTGCTCTGCACCCTTCCTGGACCCTGTCTGACTCCCACCCAAGCCCACTGACAGCCAGGGGTTTCTGATCAGGTTATGACACAGTGGAACATCAAAACCCACTAATACCTTAGCACTTGGCACTTGCCTGTGGTGAGCCACGTCTGCAAGCGATTTCTGAGTGCCGACAGAGTGCCGGGTCTGATCTCTAGCGGGCAGGCAGCTCTGAGCTCTGGCTGGTGTCTGTGAAAGCCACTTCCCTAACCCACTTACCTTGCAGCCACACCTCTGGCCAGAGACCAGCTCCTGCTACTGTCAAAAGATCTGTAGTTTATCCATAAAAAGCAAAATCTTGGCTTTGCTGAAACACTTGACAGGACCTTGGTATTGGAAAGTGATTTGTGAGCCACTCAGCAAAGCACAGCAGCTCACCAGCTGCAAAATCTTACAGTGCACAGGGTGAGGACAGGAGCATGGCTGCCCTGGCACAGCTGCAAGTCCAACCAGCCTGGCTCCTGCTGATGCCATGCCAGCTGCTGGGAAGCTCTTCCCCTTCTCATCTCACAGTTCTGCAGAGCAGGATTAAGGGGAAAGGTATCCCTTGTGTGGAGCAGGACACAGTGGGCAGTGGTGAGGCTGCTCCTGGCTGGCTTTGGCATCTTTGGCTCTGGAGGAGGCAGGGGAAGTGGATGGCATCCAGAGGAGAGCTGGCATGCTGCTTAGGGCTAGAGGAGAGGTGCAGGAGCTGGTCTGCTCCAGGGAAGGGCAGGCTGGGGGAGCACAGCACAGAACTGTGCCAGCTGCTGGCAGCAGCCCCAGACTGGAGCTTGGGGGGGGTCCAGCTGGGCATTAGGACAGTAGCTGGGTCATCCCTCCTGTCCACCAGGGCCCACTGCCTCCTGGCCCTGTTTTGAGCTGTGCCCAGCTGACCCAGATAACCCTACTGTCTCTGGGAGAGGCAGCCCGTGCTGGCTGGTACCATTACACAACCCTGCTGCAGCCTGCTGCCTGCACACAACAATAGACACTATTTTTATTCCCTTTCTGCTTGTCACAGGCAGTACAAGAGTCCTTGAGGTGGAGGCTTTTCTCCCACATGCTGTTATGTAGGACATTTCAGTCACTTGTCCTTGTGACCTGCTTGTACCTGTCCCTGCCATCCCAGCACTCCCCTGCCAGAACCAGCAGGAACAAGATGTGGGGTCAGTGTCCTGTGGGGAACAAAGCCCCAAGCTTGGGCACTGCTCAGAGCCTGCTCTGCCTGCAGATACCAGTCAGAGGAGGCACAGATTCCTGGGGGGATGGTGGTTTTGCCCCTGTCCCACCACTGCAAAGGCATCACTCCCCAAACCAGCAGTAAAGAGGAGAGCACCAACGTGGCCTCCCTGGCCATGGGCACCTCTGGTCCAGACCTGCAGGTGGACTTCCCACCTTGACCCTAACCTTGTCCTGCTCTGTCTCAGCTGTTCTGGGGGCCATAGCACCCTTACACTGCCTGGTGATCCCAGGAAACTGCTGTCATAGGTGAGTCTGGCCACTGATGACAGCAAGTCAGAGCAGAAAATCCTCATGTGTGATGGGCATGATGTGGATGGAGCAATTTTCTGCACAATTACTCCAGTTTATTCAGTGAGATAAACCAATATTAAAGTAGGGTGAGATGAGGCTTGGGTGCAATGTATCTTCCTTCTAAGTCTATTTCTTGCCATATTACTCAGCATGGGAATTTCCTAATGGAGCTGGAAGAAGGGGGGACCTGCAGCATAGGGATTAGATCAGACTAGAAATAAAATTCCCTCACTTCCTCCATTAGTTATGTGTACTGTGGCTTCAGACTTCCTAGGCTTAACAGAATGATCTCTCTGCATGCTTCATGCAAGTACCAGGTGGGGGAAAAGGAAAAGGTGCTACCACACAAAAAATCTTTGCCAAAGAGGAGGATGGGCAAAATGAACCTCTCCTGACAGTTGGCAGTGATGCCCCATGGCAAGTGGGAGAAGATGCCAGGGAATAAAAGTACAGCATGAGCAGGGGTGGCAGTCCATGTTCAGAGTGAACAGGCAGTGCAGCCCCTGTTAGTGTCAATGTGGTGCCCTCCTGTCTGAAAGCCTCCTCCCAGGGATGCAGATCTCCCTCAAGGAAGAGCGGACAGGGCTGTAATTCCAGGTGGCTGACACTACATCAAAGCACTTCTCCCCACTGCCTGCCGAGTCATGTTTTGCAAGGTGCAATCCTGCACCACCACATCCACAGGTTCTTGGCAGGTTTGGGGTGCTTTGTGCATCCCCCAGTACACTGTCAGGTGTGTCCCCCTGGCAGTCCAGTTTCCAAAACCTGAGTTGCAGCACCTTTTGTAGCAGTCCTGCACCCTGCAGGGCTCCTCTGCTCCCTAAGGAGCTTCATGTGTTCTAACTCCTGTGGCTGGCAGAGCATTTTCCTGGGGGAGCTCGGGACAAAATGCCTATCAGGGAATGCTGAGAAAGAAACACGGCTACAGTTTCACTGCCAACTGGATGGACACCTTTTTTAGTGATGGAGCCTACCAGAGGGTGAGGAAGAGAAGGACTGCTAAAGACAAACCCCGGTGATTTGGTGTCTCATGGCTCCAGAAAACACAAGACATACTCTTGGAGGCACACTGCCAGCCTCTTGACTGGCTTTCCCACCACTGCCTCCTTGCTCTTTCCTTCCTTTGACAACCTTCCCTCTTTTTTCTCTTTGAGCCTGGATCTGCCCCGCAGCTCCTCTGAGCCTCCCCTCCCTGGGGCAGCGGCTCCCTGTGCCCTGCCTTTCCAGGGGCCTGAGGCAGTCTCTGGTGGCACGGAGCCTTGCTGTGCTCAGCAGGAGCTGTTCCTCCTTGCCCTTTGATGTGCTTCATCCCTGCTTGGGACCGCTGATGGGGACAAGCCCTGGCCGAGGATCAAAGTCTCCCCGCCAAGCTCTGCTGCTGCAGCCTGGACCAGTCCCTGGGATTGCCAGGTGGAAATCCCTCGCTCTTGCTCTGGGTGGTGGCACAAAGCATGGTACAGTGGGTGCTGGGAGCTTCCTGCACACTGCTGGGACCACAGCCAGCATGGCACAGCACCCAGCTGTGACAACAGGGCACGAAAGAGGGTTACTCATAAAAAATTACAAGTCAGTGCCGCCAAATCCAGCCACTGGAAAAATTCCAAATATGTCAGTATGTTGCATAGGCGTCTCCTGGTGAACCAGCCAGGCACGGCGGGATCGGCACTCAGTTGTTTGCCGGCGTGTGCTGCTTGGCCAGGCTGTGCCAGAGGCTTCTGCTGGGGCATCTGCAGCCCCAGCCTTCTCTGTGAAAGCCAAGCTGAACAATGACCCTGCTAAATCCACTTCCAGCCCTTCATTCGGAGACAGCGAGGAGTGACCTCTCCTAGAAACCATATTTAGGGGAAAAACAACTCCTTCACCTACCCTTGGTGCTGGGCTGGCAGAGACCAAAGCTGCCCGTTGGTGCTGGCCCTGGGCCATGGGCTCTGGGGCTTACCAAGCAGCAAGCACTGAGGGCAAGTGCTCCCTGATCTCCCTCCAGCTGCCTTCAAGCCCAGGACCACCCTGGGTTCCCAAGAGGTGTAGGAAGCAGCACAAGGCAGCTCCATGCTGCTGGCTGGCCTGGTGGGACCCATGGGTTTTCTCACATCCCACTCAGTATCTCATGTTTTTCCAACGGGAGAAGCCACCTGCCTAATTAAACAGCAGTGACAAGCTTGGCATCGCCAGTCATGCCTCAGCACACTGCAAATTCCAGTGACACCAGAGGAAATGTGCTGCCTTCTGGGTCTCTCTGCTAATATTTAGAAGGCTGACTGCTGTGTCCTGAGCCCAGTCAGTGCAAGGTATAATTAGAAAAGCTGCTTGAATAGTGTTGTTATAAAAGTGATGTTAAAATAATGGTGTGGAAGGAAAAGCCAGGGCCGTATGTTTCTGGGGTGTGTGTGCTATACTAGGCACTGTGCCCAGTGTGCTGCAGAGATACATTTTAGGCAGCCTCTGCTGAGGGAAATTAGCATCTTTGTGCTGTACACCAGGTACAGCATGTTCTTCAGATGCAAGGGGAGAGTCACACTTAAAACCATCCAACAGAACATTTTCCAATTTTTATTTATCAACAGGCATCTATGTGTGTTCCTCGAGAATGAAATATTTATCTGTAGACACATGCACGCAGAATGTGAGAGTGCCAATTTATTATTTATCACTGCTTCCCTCCCATAGCTTATAAATAACTCATGGAACCTGGTTGCCCAGCAGACCCTCTGGACAGCTACCTAAAACATCTCCAGCTGGCACACATGCCAGCCCCAGGCAGAGCATCCCCTGCCTCCAGGCCCTGCCAAGGAGAGGGCTGGCAGAGGGTGGCCATGCAGGTGGCATTGGCCTCGCTGTCACACACCCCTGCAAGTCCTGCTGGCTGTGCACATGGTGGCTGGTGTGGGTCACGGTTCCCTGCCCCACAGACAGGATGGGAATCCAGGAGCCAAAGGGAACATGTGTGCGTGGCAGGGTCATGCTGCACTCCATGGAGGGAGCACACAGGGACGACGTCAGTGCCAGCTCTTGGCTTAGCCACCTAGGAGGGAAACTGAGGCAGCCCTAGCAGTGAGCCAAACATGCTATGCTGGACTCTGTGGAAACATTGCCATCTCACTGCAGGTGGTGAGAGCTGTTGTGTAAATAACACACCCCCAGCCTCCTCAGTAGGGGATACATCACCTGTAGTGAGGAGATGAGAGCTGTGACTGAGCAAAATGCCCTGTCCTTGAGGGAGGGCTTGGACAGTGGCCACTCAATGAACTCTTAGAATGGGGGTCTGAGGCTGGGAGCCCTGTCATGGAGCTGGAGTCTGGGTCAGAAACCAGGCTGCTCACTCACAGCCTTTGTCTGCCCAGCCTCTGGGAGCAATGCAATCGGCCTTGTGAGCAGCAAACTGGGCAGGGAAAAGGCTTGGGGTCTCTGGAGATCTCTGGGTGCAAATCAAGCCCCCATGGTGCTGAACTGGGACACCATTTGAAAGGTACCATGGATAAAAAAGAGCAGATGGGCATCAGACACAGTTTATGGCTTTGCACATATGACTCTCATTTCAATCATGTAAAAAGAAAAAAAAATACCCTTCTGCTGAGCTCCAGTAGCACCTTTCTCCAGTGCTTAAAATGGACACAGATAAAACAGATACCAGGGAGCTTTTTGCTTCTCCTGTAGAGTGACTGCAGAGAAATCAGTGCTGCTGCAGGAGCCTGGGGCCATGAGCTGGAGCAGGTTACAGAGATCAGGCTGTCCTTGCTGCACTGCAGGGGCAGGTCGGGGGCTGGTGTGGAAAGAAGGGGAGAGGATCCCATCAGCCAGGCTAGGCAGGAGCTAAGGAGCTCATGCATCTTGCAGAAGTGCTAATACAGTGCACAGCTCTTACTCCCTGGACCAGCATGAGTCAGAGCAGGGGAGCAATTACACAGAACTTTAAAAAATTAGAAAGCACAGTATAAATAACTAAGAATTATACTAAATTACTTCATAAGTGACTTATCCTCCCTACCTTACCTGCTGAGAGGAAGAGCATCCCTGCCTTCTCTGCAGAGAGAGAGGATGGATGGATGGATGGATGGATGGATGGATGGATGGATGGATGGATGGATGGATGGATGGATAGGAGAATGGCTTTCTGGACTTTGATCCTCCAGCACTGCAGTGCTGTGCAGAATTGCTGGTGAGTGCTGCTCACATGGGCAAGGGCTCACTTTGCTCATTGATGAGCAGTGGCCACTTGGGAAATGAAGCCGTTCAGCTTTGCACAGAGATCCTGCACAGCAGCCAAGAGCATGGATCTGGCTGCATGGCAGGAGGAACTGGGCAGATTGAGTTACCTTTGCTGTCCCATTTCCAGGGCTCACCAACCATCTCGCTCCTGGCTGGGGCCAGGGCTTCTCCAGGAGCCACCTGCCACTGGATGAAGGAGGATCTGGGATGACATGGGGGGCAGCACCCTATGGCCAGCTCAGAGTGGCAGCAGCCCCAGGGTATGCAGAGGGCTGGAGTGGGTTCAAGTCTCATTGTTGGAGCATTCCTGACCCCACAGAGTCCAGTGGAAGCATGCAGCCCATGGTTGAGCAGACATGGTGATAAAAGGAAGTCACCAGCTGGCCCTGCTGAGCACTGGCATTCTCCCAGCTGGAGGAGAGCTCATTCCCTTCCCAGGGTCACATCTCCAAAAAGAAAGGCAAACACTGTCCTGGCAGCTCTGCATGCTGGATTTGCTCAGGCAGGCAGAGTCCCAGGGGAGGCTAATGTGCTTGCAATGTTTGCAGAACCAAAGATGTTTTCACTTCATCCCAGCTGAGCAAAACTCAGTGCTCATCAGACAAGGGTGCTGCAGGTCCTCAAGGAAGGGCCTGGTGCTGGTGAGCCAAGGGAAGGCACGACCGGGCAGGAGCCAGCTGCTGGGATGCTGCAGAGAGTCAGCAACATTCATCAGTCTCTGGAGAGCATCATCTAGCACTGAGCTATTTCTAGGCCAGGGCTGTTAGGGGAGGCATTACGGCACTGTCAGGTACAGCGTGTATCTCAGCTGGAGGTGCACTCCTCCTCTTGGGAACAGCCACACAGCATCCTCTGGGGGCTCACTGGCTTTGGGCTTCTCTCCACTTCAAAGCCCAGCTCCCTGTGTGCATTTTAACGAGGTTCACACATTCCAGGTTTCTAGGCCAAGTGAGGGCTTTCATTCCGTGCTGTACTCAGCAGCTCTGCGTGGAGGCAGCCCACGGTTAAGTAAGGTGAGAGGCTGAAAGTGGTTCAATTTTGCAACAATAGCTGAGAACAAAGCACAGATTTTACCATTTAAAACTGCAGCAAAACAGAGATGGAAGATTTTTGTGGGATTATTGTTTTTGTTTGTTTTTTTCCAAGCACCCAATAGACTTCTGTGAGGTGAATTAAATGTAAGGTGTCAGCAGCCTTTGCCTCATGCTGGAGCATTCCCGTTTGCATCTGAATGACAAAGCCAGGATGAGGCAGAAGCACCTGGGGAGGGAAGGAATCAGAAGAGGGGAAGGAGAGGGACCTCAGATTGGGCTTGCTCTCCTAGCCTGGGCTCTTTCTGGTATCTGCTGCTGGTTCATCTCAGAACTACCTATTTTTGTCTTCTATTTTTTTGTCCTGCACCTAGCACATCCAGCTCATGTCTGACCCTGGGGTACAAAGGGATGACAGCAGGACAAGTAATTAATCTTAACTGACCTCTCCTAGTGCTAGTGACTTCTATTCTCCTTCCACCTTGGGTTGACTTGCAGAGCATCTCTTCACCTTGACAAAGAGTATTTTTATGTTACAGGGCTAAAAGTCATCATCACCATAATGGTTCTTAAAAAAACCCAGCAAAATGAGCTCATAAAAGCTCCTCTCGCTTAATGCATCTATGGACCCTTAGCTCACCTTGCCCTGGGAACACAGGCAAGCCCTGAGGCTGAGCCAGGTCCTCTCTGAGCTGGCCCCAAAGAGGAGAGGAGAGCTCACCCGTGCCCAGGCAGGGCACCCGAATAGGTCACCAAACACAATCACTGTCACCTCAGTCAGGTACTGCCACCTCAGTCAGGTACTGCCACATTCCTTATGGATACCATCCAGTCCATAGCAGGCTCAGAATCATTTCCCTCCTCACAGTGTGGATTTTAAATCACCCCACAACCTCCTCCTGAAAACCTGCCGAGCTGAAGCCACTGCAGGTCATGTTGAGCAATTTGCTGTTGCAAGACAAAGAAAACAAGTTCTTCTTTTTCACAATTACCAAACTACTTCATCAGGCAATTTCCTTGCCTCTATGCTTTGGTTTCAGTTAACAATATTCCTCAGGGAGGGAAGATCTAACTGCACCTCCGAATGCCTTACTGATGGTTCTGCCATTAAAGACTGTGAAAAGTCTTTACTGTGAAAATTTGTGAAAAGTTGCTGAAGTACTGTGACTTCAGTCACACATCTTCAGTGGCAGCAGCGACTGTGCCTTGCTCTAGAGCTGGACCTGGCCAAGGTTCGCAGGAATTGCAGGCAGGCACTGTCTGGAGGGGCTGCCCCTTCCCCAGGAACAAACCACATCCGCCTGTCTCAGTGTGGCTCTTGCCAGGGGCTTTGCCCTGGCATGTGATAACCCTGGTTCTGATGTACCAGCTCCTGCTGGGCTCCCAGCACAGCCCCAGGTACTTGGTGAGGCTTGGGAGAGAGAATGTCACCTCAGCTTTGGGAAGAGGGCAAGGACTGTTGTCCCCACAGCACAGAGGCATGTCAGGGGAACCTCAAGCCCCCACATGAAGAACTTACTGTGGCAGCTGCTCAGGACTGGGGTGTCCCCATCACCCCATGCATGGCACAGTGGGAGCAGCAGGGCTCCCCACACTGCAGCAGGCACTGGTGCCAGCAGTCAGCTGTACCCAGCCAGGGGACACTGGTTTCCTTCTCTTCACACCATGGCAGGCAGTGGCACTGGCACTGTTCTGGCTGCCAGATGCCCCCAGTGGGCTGCACTGTGCCGGGGACAGACAGGCCAGCCCACTGCCACCGGCTTTCAGGACAGAGCTGATGGGCTGGGGAGCCTGTGTCTCTCCTGCTGCCTTTGCCACACTTCAGGGCTGCCCTGCTGGTGCTTTCCTAGGGATGGAGGACAGCACCAGGACCAGACATGGGGACTGAGGGCCAGGACCTCCATATCAGCTCTTTTGCAGTGCAAGGGCAGCAGCCTCTATTTCATGAGGGCAAGACTCTGGGTCTTGGCTCACTGCAGCTCTGCTGCCAGTCCTGTGAAGCTCCTGTGGCCCCAAGGAACCCATGGTGGTGCCCGGGCTCCTGTCTGGCCACAGCTCTGCTCCAACCCCTTCAAACTTCCTGCATTTGTTTCACTCAAGATATTTGGGGGAAGTAGGGAGTTGTTATGTCTTCAGCTCAGCATCTATTTAGAGAAGGATAATACCATTGTGGGGGAGGACAATGAGAATATGAAATGCCTAAAATTCTCTGTCTCTCACTATTTCGACTAATTTTTTTCCTCTTTTTCCTTCAAACGGGTATTTCCTTAGAAAATGACAGTGAGATTTGATGGCCTGGTTGAGTGGGATAAAGCATGAACCAAGCCCACCAAGATGAGCTCAGACTGATCTCAGCTATGGCCCTAGTGCAGGAGCTAAAGTCTGCACAGGGGCAGAGCAAGGGAAGGTCAGAGTACAAAAGAGAAGGGATGGCCCACGCAGGAGATGACTGCCCCAGGAGACCTCAGTGCAGAGGACAGCAGCCACCCCCTCCTGTCACTCTTCCAGGGCTATGTTTAGCTCCTGGTTTGCTTGGGGAACCCAGATGAGCACCTGGAACATCTTAATGTCATTGTCCCACCAGAGCTGGCTTTAGTAGACTTCTTTTTCCTTTGCAGGATATAACTAATTGGTCCTGACATCAGGGAGAGTCATGTTGGGTCCTGAAATAGCCTTCTGCAGAGCTTTACTTACAGAGGTGCCATGGGGCAGCGTGAGTGCAAGTGTACATGAAACTGCTTTCACAGGGAGGCTGCATGGCCATGGAGTGCACCTGAGTTCACATCCCAAGTCCTGGAAGCCCAGACTGGGGAGCAGAAATAATGAACATCAATAGCCTGGCTGATGAACCTCACCTCTAGGTTAGCCCAGAGGCCCAACAAGGACTCTCAGCCTTACTGTTGCTGCACAACAGGCCCTTGCAATGCCCTTTGCCTGCAATGGTCCTTGCTCCTTTGCCTCTCTGGTGGCAGCCTGGAGGGTCTGATTTCCTTGGTGTTTCTATCTTTGGTAACAGCAGTGAGAGCTGTGAAGAGGAAGGGGTTTAGCTTACTTCAAAGCAGATGTAACCAAAAGGTCTCTATGGGATTGTGCTGGGAGTCCAAACAGAGAGAAGGCAGATCTTACACTGACTACCAGCTCCAGCAGACCCTCGTGGATCTTAGGTCTCCTGCACAGCTGTACCATGCTGTATGCTCTGCTGGAAATTTGCTGAGCCAGTGCTGCAGCCAGAGAGTTTCAGCAGCAAAGTCATGCATGGGGAATAACTGCTATCCTAGTGTAGGAATAACTGCTGTACAGATGTGAGGAATAACTGCTGTACAGATGTGGGGAATAACTGCTGTACAGATGTGGGGAATAACTGCTGTCCTAGTGTAGGAATAACTGCTGTCCTGGTATGGGGATAACTGCTGTACCAGTGCATGTGGGATAACTGCTGTGTTAGTGCAGGGACTCCCCTCCTTGCCATGCAGAGCCTTTGCATTACAAGACTCTCTCTAAAGCCTGGACATTGCTTAAGAAAGTAAAATTAGATCAGAGCAGCACTGAAGATAAGCGGCTCAGTTCTCAACCTGCACCTTGCCGGAGCACTGTGGCAGGACAGGACACAGTGTCACCAGCAAGGATGGTGGCAGACTGCCTGGGGGAGCCCGAACTCATACAGCTGCCCCTGTCCCGCTCTGATTAGAGCTGGATGTGTGGAGGTCTGGGGGAACACTGGGACGTGGGGTGGAGTTGCTGCAGCTGAGCCAAGGGCAGAGCAGCAAAGGGCCTGTGTATTGTATGCTACATCTCCAGTGAAGCCAGAGGCTGGGATGGGGAAGGACTTCCCATGGCCCTGGGTGCTCCTCAGGTGTCTGTGCACGATGTAGGCAGCACATCCTCAGCTCTCTGTGGCTATGTCCTCCCCTTGCTCATTTGCCTCCTGGCCATGGTGCCTATTGCTGCCGGGGCCCTGGCAAGACATCGTCTGGTCAGGCTCTCCTGGGACCCCCAGAGAAGGTGGTGGGCAGGGCACAGAGCCCAGGACCTGCCGCTGCTGCTGAGAAGCATCCACTTCTTCCCAGGTGAGCAAAGACAGGAGCAGGCTGCAGGGTGAACATGGTCTTGGCCGTGTTCAGAAGTCATCACTAACGCAGCTTTGATTAGCTGCTGCAAATGAACGTTCCTGCCAGCAGCTGCCTGGGCCTGGCTCTCCGCTTGCACTGGTCTGGTCTCCTGGGCCACTGTGAACACGGATGGAGCTGCCTCTGGGAGTCATCACCCACAGATTGGGCAGAGAAAGTGTGGGTCTCCCTGCTCAGAAAGAAATATTTCCAGACTATTTTCCTCCACTTCCAGTAGAAGAGATGATGTTCTTACACCGAGGTGTAGTTTCAGACAATCATATTGCTGATCCTGGAGCTGAAGTAAAATCCCTGTGCCAGGCAGAGGGGAATGAGGCTCCTCAATACCCAAACCAAGGTTCTAGGGAAATACCACATCCCTACCTGCCATCCTTGCTGCCTGGTTCAATGTCTCCATGGACTTGTTTTAAGCAGCAGGATGACAAGTCACTGGTAGGAAATGTAGGCATCTGCATTCACACTTGACTCTATTGTTTCATAAGTATTAACAGAGAGATTGAAAATGTAATTATGATAATTAAGCTAAATTGCAATCTTCCTTCAGGAGCTACCAAATTATTTATATCAATTCTTTATCCTAATTCCCTTAACTGTTCCCTGGCCAGTGGAGGAGGAACCCTTACTGCTCTGGGCTGCCTGCACCGTGTTCCAGTGCAGGCAATCCCTGATGGCATTTGTGAAACAGCAGCAAGTGTCAGTTCTTACTCAGCAGGAAACTGGGATGGGAAAAGAGCTTGTGAGAAATAGTGGTGCTGCAGGCAGAGCACTTTGGGGGCAAAGAGCCACAAGAGGGGAGAGCCAGAGGGAAGTGTGCAGGACTGGGAAAGGCAGAGCCCAGCTGCAGTCAGGGCTGGCTGGAAAGGGCAGAGCAATGCTGGGCAGATGCTCAGCAGGGCTGGATTCGGGCACTGCCTCTCCTGTCCCTTGGGGCTGAGGGTGTACCTCCCACTGTGCTCTTTGGAGCTGAAGTGAGCACAGATCCCAGCGTGGCAGGACTCAAGGGCCATGGCCCGGCCTGGCCAGCCTGGTGCAGAGCCTGGCTCTGCACACAGACCCAGCAGCAGTAGCTTTGGTGCTGCTCTGCTGCTCTGCCAGCTCCCTCCAGGAGCACTGTCAGCTCTCATTAATGTCACAGTTCAGCTTGTTCGTGCATCCGAGCAGACCGTGCGCAACTTCACGGTGCCACAGGAGGAGTGATGAATCTCATCCCAGAGCCTTCTCCTTGTGTCCCCCCTGCTCACCTGTACCAGGGCAGCAGGGATTTCCAGACCCAGATGTAACACCAAGCGTGTCACCCCTCTTTGTGGAGTGGCAGCAGGACCAGCTGAAGCAGGAAGGCTGCCTAGCTGCCCTCCATTTTGAAGCAGGAGAGCAAGAGAGGAGGCAAAGCCCTTCACTGTGACCAGTTCTCCTTCCAGTTCTCTGTGGGGCCCTTCCCACAGAGCAGAGAACATATGTTTGAGCATATGTCCCTATTTTGGGGCATAGGGACAGATGATGTATACCACGATATGCCACCACTGAGTCCAAGACATCTGGGCAGTGGCATGAAAGCCGAGATGCCTGCAGCTAGCAGACCCTGACCTTCATCAGTCCTGGGCTATCTTGTCCCAGACCCTGCCCAGCTCCTACCATCAAAGGGGCTTGATTTAAGCCCACACATGGGAGCTGTGCTCTGGCTTACCAAGTCTGAGTTTGCAGAACATTTCCCAGCTTGGAAAAAAGCATTCTGCAGCCTTTCTCCCACCTCCACCCCTCAGCAGCAGCATGGACCGCAGTGACCAGGGCTGGATCTTGGAGGGTGCTGGGCAGCTGCAGCCTGGAGCTCAGCTCCTTGCAGAGCTGCCTTGTCGAGCCAAGGGCTGGATTGGGACCTTGTCCTTCATTATATAACTGTTTCTCTGAGTGTTTTCATAGCACTCAGCCCTCCCACCAGGCAGAGCCCCCACTGGCAATGGGGAATGTCGCAGTTTTCTGAATGCAGAGCTTTGATTTCCTGCTGGGCTGTAGCAACGGATAATTCTGCTCCCCCCCAGCTCATGCACCTTGCCAGGCATTAACCAAGATTCAGGCCCCTACAAGGCACCAGGCAGCAGGCTGGAGGTGTGACCTTGTCTGGGGTGGGTGATGGAGATGTGGAGAGAGGCAGAACCTGAGAGGCCAGGTCAGTTCAGTTCCTCCACGGGGCTCTTTGAGCCCCACGGATGAACTGACCTGGCCTGGCCTCTGGGACCCCACGCTGTCCCTGTCGTGCCCTGGCTGCCTGCCCTCGCATTCCTGTCCTTGCACATCATCTCCTTCCAGCTGCTGAGGAAAACAGCCCCTGCTGCTACCAGCGGCTGGGGTGAGGAGGGGGAGACGCCTTCACAGCACATGAGCTCTGCAGGAGCTGGGGCTGCTGGTGACCTTGGAAATGCAGGGGTTTTTTCTTCCCAGCTCCAGGAGAAGCAGGAGGTGAGGCATATCTGGCTGGCACTGCACTCTCATTGCAGCATACCAGTTTTTTTCATTATCATTGGGACCCTGCCCACACTCACCCAGGAAAACCAAGGGCAGTGCAGTGCTGTCACCCACAACCCCTTGGACAGTTTGACAGTAGGTTGTCTGCCCTGTGCCTTCCCTGCAGGCTGAAAATGGGGATCTTTTCCCCACTGAATAATAGAGGGCTTGGTGTGATGGTCAAGAATTGGGCAATGGGACAATTGTGATGCCTTGGGAATGACTAACAGCAATGGGACAGGTCAGCTGCTCTTCTCCAACACACCGCCAAGGAGGAAATCCTGACGCCTTCCTGCTTCTCTGACAGTCACAGTGTGTGTGCTGAAGGTGACTTGGAACTGTCCCAGGGTTGTACTTGATATCAAGTATTGCCTGTAGCCTTCAAAAAGGAAGAGGTTTTCACCACTGACCTGGTGCCATTCAACAAGATTTCACATCCAGGAGTCAAAGCAGCCTCTCAGCCAGCAGTTCCCACATTGCCCCTCCTGTTCAGGCAAACTGGATGTGCCCCATGCAAGGTACATCTCCAAACTAAACTGCAAATAATTCTGGATTTAAATCAGTACTACAGTCTGGGCTAAAAGTCATTTCATGACTTGGCTCCTTCCACTTGACCACTGGCTAATTTTTCTGGTTGCACATGATATTTTTTCCTGTTGTGGATGAGGAAGACCTAAAGATGGGAGAAGGGCATGCTAAGGGCAGAGAAAAACAAGAAGTTGTACATGGGATCCTGCCAATACTTCCACATTTGTGTGGTCCGCCCTCAGCCTCATTTTCAGGAGAAAATCTGTAGTACACCAGCAAATATACAGTCAATAAATAGGGCTCTTTCACCCTTAATCTCTTCATATTCTGGGAGTCAGCATTGTTGCCAGGAATACTCACATGCTCTATTTAGCCATAGCACATTCAGGGAACCTCAGTCACCTGGTGCAGCACCTAAGCTGACTTGCCAAAACATCATTTCCATGTGTCAGGCTCAGAGCAGGATCATTGCCTTTCCTACTGTTGTGTGTTACAGGTATTTTCTGGCCAATTCATCACACAGTGCCTGCTAGGTCAGAGATGTGTGAAGCTCAGTGTTCAACCTTGCTGTGCTGGAAGCCTCCTTGGCTGGCTCACCAAGCCTGGGTAGTGCAGTGATTTGCACCAGGGGCAGATAGCAATGCTTGACATGTAATTCTGCAAACTGCTTCCGGGTTTGAATTCTTCCCCCACGTTCAAACCCACTGGCAGAGCTGTCAGGCAGCCTTTGCTCTGCCTTTGCCTGCTGTCCCTGGGAAAGCAGTGGTGGGGTGGGGCTGTTGGGGAGCAGTTCCAGAGTCTCTGCTGCTCTTTGCGCAGCCCTCCTGCCTCTGCTGCTCAGGGGCTGATTTGGCATCCCCAGCTCCAAGGCTGAGTTAGAGCTGACGGATGGAGCCTGATGGACGGGGAATGTGTCTCTGCTGACAGCCCGAGCAGGGACAGTGCCACGCCACAGGGACACTGTCAGCGGGCAGCAGCCCTGGCACAGGGACTGGCAGCAGCCCTGTCACCGAGCAGAGACCACAGTTTGTCCTCTGTGTATGGGAACAGGCCTTTCCCAAAGCCCTGCTGCACCTCCCCACACCAGCCCATCAGCCAGCAGTAGGCTTTTCAGCTTAGCAAGCAGCTACTTGTTTAAAATGAAAAAACAGCAGCAGCTCAGCCTTTTGCTCAAATCTATTGGACAGAAGGTCTTGATTTCTCCTCCTCTCCTTTTTCTAGGAAGATATTCCTTCAAACTTGCTGTGCGGAAAATAAAACGACCTTTTTCTCCTCACATGCACTTGTTCTCATCTGCAGGTCCAGGCATGCTGCTATGGGGAGGGCAGGGCAGCTGAGCACACATGAATAACCTCACACCAGCACTGCAGATGTACATATGACATTTTTTCCTATGGTTCTAGTACTAAAATATCCCAGGCACAAAGGGATTTGGACTCTACAGCTAATGATCTATACAGGCCTTTAAGGAAACTGCACAGTAGCCCTGCTAATGGCTTCAAGGGGAAATGCTTCAGGCCCTGGCTGCTGCTACTGCTGCTCAGGGAATTGTGCTTTTAGCTCTGGCATGCGATAAAAACCTTTTCTCACAGTTGCAGACATGATGGCTCTTCTGGAGAGAGGAAAGCCCATTAACCACCTTTAAGCACACACGGAGGATGTAAAGCAAACACCACCCGCTCATTCAACACCCGGGGCTGGTTAACTAACCCCTGCAGCTCCCCCAGCCTGCCCTCTCTGCTCCCCAGGTGCCCACTGCTCCCTGCTCCAAGCACTGCCTGCTCCCTCTGCCCCGGGAGAGAGCAGGCAGTGGCAGAGGGCTCTGGGCACAGACCTGGGCCACTCACCTCAGCCCAGGGCACTGAAGGTTCCCTGCTGCCAGCCAGGCAGTCTGGCATGCCCCATCTTGGGGAAAGCACTTTGGCATGAACTCTCTCTGGTGCTTCATTTCCCCTTCATGCCCCTTCCCTCCCTGGGAAAGGCAAAGGGAGTTTTGTCTGAGAAAAAGCAGCAAGACACAGTATTTTTTTAGCAAGGTGTGTCTCTGCCGGCTTGAACATGCTCAAATCCAGCACTGGCCACTGTCACCTGCTGCATCTTGCTGCCCATCACGAGGCAAGAAGGTGCCTTGGCAAGAAGGTGCCCACTCTGAGGGGATTCCCCCCTCTCCTCATTACCCCTTCCAAAGAAAGCCACACTTCCAATGAAAGGCTCCCCCTCCGACTGACTCATACTGAGACAATAGTCTCGCTGGTGTGACAGATTTTGCAATGGCTTTTGATGAGGTATTTACAAGTTCTGAGGCAGGCTCCTTGCACAAGGAGTGTGGCCTGGCTCTGGAAGCTGGGCTGTTCATTGACATTCCTGCTACTCCACTGATTGCAGCACGGGCACAGTGGAAAACATTTAGACATCAGAAATGACAGATTAATTATCTCTTAATTGATACCTGCACTTGGGGACAACTGAAACCGGAACATCTCTCCTACCCTGCGAGCCTGCCAGTTACAGATTTACAGCTAAAAATATCGTGGCAGTCCCGTGGCTAATCAACTCCACTGCTTCCCCTGGGTGAGGTTAGAAAATTGTCTCAGGCTGGCACTGCAAGCAGCGAGGGACCATCTGCAGCACCTGGATGCAGACAGCATTAACACTGTGCGGTATCCCCAGCGCCCAGGCGAGGGGCACCTTGCCTCTGGGCAGTCTCAGGGCACCGCAGCTGGGTTTCTCCAGACTAGAATCCAGCCATAGCGCCCTGACAAGAGGTTTCTCACACTTTCTTGCCCATCATTAGAGGTTGTGGAGAGAAAACCTCATCCCTGTGCCTTTTAAGAGTCCTTCAGCACCCAGTGTGTTTCCTTGTAGTGTAACATTTCCAGCGAGCCTGGGAATCACGCTTTGATGCTTGAAACAGCCTTTTTGTGCAGTGCTCTCCTGCACCTACATTTCCCAAGGGATTTCTCCATCCCCCAGCTCCTTTCAGGAATCCACACACAGAAGCCAAACTGCCACAGTGACCCTTGTTTCTTTTAAGTTACCATCATCTTTATTTTCTTCACATATGTGCAAACAGAGGAGATCGAAATGGTGGTGTTCTTAAAAATAACAAAATGTATTTGCATACATTTCCCTATGTACAGGTGAACAGCCACAAGTAGTCTTCTTTTGCACAGCAAAAGATCTAGAGCATCGAGACTGGGGACAGGACCGGGGCCCAAAAAAAAAGGTCTAACTTAAAAACAATAATTAAAAAAAATCCAACTTCACAACAGTGCAAACCTCTTGGACACGACAGCACGATGGAGTGACTTTAATGGAGAAAACGGCGGGGGGGCCTCTCGGATGTGAGATTTCTGACTGTAAACAAGGCGCAACACCTCCCTCCCGCCGCCCTCCCCGGGGAAAGCTATTCCAGGAATTTGGCAGATCTTCAAGGGCTGAGCCGGAGGTAAACAGCCCGCGGCCGCCTCCCCTCCCCGGGCCGCGACGAGTTGGGGTCCGGCTCCGGCGACCACCGGCACCGGCACGGGAGGGGCGGCCGCTCCCCGGGATGCTGCGGGACGCGGGGGCACCGCGGGGAACCGGCGGGACCGCGAATTCTCCGAGGGGCCTCGGCGGGGCCGGAGGGGTCCGGTGCGCCCCGGTGGGGCCGTGCACGCCCGGAAGGGACCGTGCATTCCAGGACAGGCCGGAAGGAACCCGGTGTGCCCCGGCGGGGCCGCGCATTCCCGGAGGGAACCCGGAGCGCCCCCGCGGCGCCGCTCACGCCCGGAAGGGACCGTGCATTCCCGGAGGGAGCCCAGTGCGCCCCGCTGGGGCCGTGCGCTCCCGGCAGGGACCGTGAACTCCCGGAGGGGTCAGAAGGAACTCGGTGCGCCCCGGCGGGGCCGTGCATTCCCGGAGGGAAGCCGGTGCGCCCCGGCGGCACCGCGCACGCCCGTGTGGGCTCGAGAGCTCAGCCGGTCTCGGGGTCGCCGGGGGGCGGCTGCTCGGCGTCGCTGCCGGGCGGGGCGGCCCCGTCCGTGCCGCCGCTCTCCAGGGAGGACTCGCTGCCCGTGCTTTCCCCGGAAAGCAGGCGGCGGACGCGCAGGTCGGCGCGCAGCGAGCGCAGGTCGTTGCCCAGGCTGAGCTCGCCCAGGTCGCGGAGGAGCTGGCCCAGCTCCGGGCTCTCGCCGCGGCCGGTGCTGGGGCGCAGCAGCTCGCCCTCGGGCTCGCCCAGCGCTTCCAGGATGTCTTCGCAGTCGCAGTGCATGGCCCGCTCTTCCTGCTCCTCGCCCAGCAGGTCCTCCGTGATGGAGCCGAGCTTGGGCGCGCTGCGGCTCCGCTCTACCGGCGGCTTGTAGCAGCACTGCCCGTTGAGCAGCTTGCGCAACGGCACCAGCGGGATGCTCTGCTCGCCCACCAGCTGCTGCTGCTGGTGCCGCGCGTCGTCCCGCTTCTTCAGCCGGCGGAACTCAGCCAGTGCCGTGGCCGAAGTCTGGTAGAGCAGCAGGGCCATGGCCTTCGCCTTCTCGGGCTTGGAGACTAGCACGGCGTGGCAGCGCAGCATCACCGCCTTGTGCTTCAGCTCGTGGCGGTAGATCCAGGCGAAGACACGGGGCAGGCGCGGGTCGGCCACGCAGTAGGTGACCCGGTGCAGCAGGTAGAGGTGGCCGGGACGGCGCAGCCCCTTGTCCTCGGCGTGTGCCATGCGGATGCCCTGCGCGCTGATGGTCAGCTTCATCTTGGTGCCCTGCCGGCCCGCCTCGCTCTTGCTCCAAATCTTGCAGACGGCCAGGTCGGTGCAGCCCTCACCCTTGGACTGGATGGTGGTAGCGTTGCCCAGGTAGAGCACAGTATACGTGGGGTCTTCGCTGGTGACGCGAAATTTCCGCCGCTTGGAGCGGAACATGCTGCCCACGCGGTGCAGGGCGCTCTCGGGGCAGGCGCGGGCCAGCGAGGTGAGGGCCGAGTAGTGCACGCTCACCGCGTACCCCTTGGGCTTGCTCTGCCGCCGCGCCTCGCCCGCCGCCAGCTCCACCTTGCTCCGCTTCCAGGGCAGCATGGCCCCGCGGAGCCGCGGCTAGGCGCCGCGCCGACGGCTCCGGGCGCGGGGGGGCATGCCACGGCGGCGGCGGCTGGGCTGCCCGCCCGCCTCACATCCTTGCGGGCGCCGCGCCGCCGCGGCCGTAGATATAGGCGGGCGCCGCGCTCCGCGGGCGCGGAGAGGGGAGGCCCCGCGCACCGAGGGCGGAGCGCCCGCTGCCCGGGCCCGCCGAGCTCGCTGCTCGCCGCCCGCCCGCCGCCGCCGCTCTGCGCCGCCCGCCGCGGCTTCTCAGCCCCGGCCCCAGCCCCGGCCGCGCCGCGCCGTGGGGCGGGCACGGGGCGGGCACGGGGCGGTGCCAGCCCGGCCGGGCGGCCCCTGTCCCCTCCCCGCTCGCAGCGGAGCGGGGCCTCCAGCGGGGGACGCCCGCCGGTGCGGCCGCGGGCGCGGAAGCGGCGGGACCCCCGTGCGCCCCGTCCCGGCCCACCTCGCTCCCACGGCCACGGGCGGAGGGTGGGAGCCACAGCGCTCTCCCGCAACTTTCGTCAGCACGGGCGGGGAGAACGGAGAGGGCACCGCGCGGATCCGTCTGCCCAAAATCCCCTTAAACTGACAAAAATCCCAAGGCCACTGCGGGACCCCACGCTCTGGGAGATCCCACGGCCAGGAGAGCCCCAACCTCCGCTGCCTGCCCGGCCAGGGTGGTAGCTGAGGTTGCCATGGACAAGTCTCGTTCTTGCAACATGATCTTTCCTCTGGTTTGGTTAGTTCAGCTCTGAGAGCTGTAGGGCCTGCAGCAAATACTAGTTATTATGTATGAGTAATCCTTTGCTCTTTATTTATACGCAGCAGCCGAAGAACAAGAAGCTGTCTTGTAATTTCTTGTTGGGTTGCTGAGTACACTCACAGACATAATGAGAAAGTTGGTCTCTGTGTTGTTACTATAGCTTCTTATGTCATGTGTCAGATCCTTGCCAGAAAGAATAGAAATTCCAGCGTTGCAGATAATGGCACTTCATCAGGGTTTGGATAAATGCTCAACAAAAGGGGGAAGTATGCACTCGTGCAATAAAATATGTAAACACCTGCCTAAATTATTTGACAAATCATTTCTAGAATTTGGATCAATTAAACCAGTATATAATTATCATTGGGTGTTGTTGCTACTATTATTATTATTATTATTACTATTATTACATCATGCCATCTAGCAGATTACTTGGGAATTGCAAGTAACCACAGTGACCAGCATCAAACTATTAAAAATCCCTTGCCCATTTGCTTGTATTTCCCAAATCCCCCTCACTGGAGGGCAGCGTGGTCAGCATCATCCCTTGAGACTGCTCAGCCGTAGCTGTACCAGGGGATGCCTGGCTGCAGCCATGGTTTCCAGAGGCCAGGGGTAGGTGTGGGTCAGTAACCTGCTGCATTTCTGTCTTCAGCAGCTCCAGCACAGCGGTTTGACAGTGTTATGAAGGCTGTTCCTTGCCCTGAGAAGTGAATGTGTTAATTCTTCCATTTTCCAATGAGAAAACCTCAGTTGGAGAGCTGCATGGGCTGGGTGTGCACCAGAGCACACAAGCTGTTGCCCAGCCAGGGCTGGGGCAAACAGGCCAGGCCCCCTGAGCATGAAGCCCAGCACCCACTGGGATGCACATTTGTGTGCAGCACCGTGCTGAACCAAGCCCTCTCCTCTTCAGCAAAACCACACCAGGGCCTCACAGCAGGACAGGTGAGGGGCTGAGGTCTGCACTGGCCGCAGTGCCCAGCTGCAGCCGCTCTGGGCAGGTCTCAGCCTCTCAGCCCTGATGCAGGCTGGGTCCCAGGCACCCACTGGGAGCCCCCACAGTGCTGTCGGTATATGGGGCAGGAGGGGCTGTGTGCTATGCTGCAGCCTGTGGCAGACAGCTCCTGCCAGCCTGCAGGACCATCCCACTGCATGGCAGGGAGAGAAAGACTGGTTTGTGCAGCTGATTCATCTCCAAGTAGCACTCAATGTACTATTCTTTTGTCTTTGTCTTTCAAGGTAAAAACAGAAGATACTGCTTTGCACATAAAATAAAACCAATGGCTTGAGGTGACATCTGAGACGCACACATGGTGTTCCACTCCCGCAGTGCCCAAAGATCTCCCTCCTCCCTCAAGGTGTCCTGCTGAACCCCAGCTCCTCAGACCCACTCCTGCCCTGTGCTCAGCAGCTGCCACCTGCCTGAGCTGAGCCTGTGAGCTGCAAGGCCGAGAGCAACCCCGTCCACTCTCCTGAGACACGTGGGCACAGCCGTCTCTCCATACGAGGGAGCTGCTTTGCCAAAACCCTGCCTGCCTTCAGCTGTGGGCAGAAGAACCTGTTCTGAGTGTGGGCTGGTGGCTCAGCAGGCAGGTGTTTGATCCAGGTGGGATGGAGCAAGCAAGGAGGCCCACACACCTTCCTGCAGTGCTGCCTCTGGAGGGAGGTTAGAGCTGGGGGGGCTGTACACAGATACTTCTGATAATGATGCCCACTCTGTTTGCAGAGTCATGCTGGGCTCTGCCATCCCCAGTGAAGTGATCTGTGTTCAGGAACGTAGACTTCAAGTTTTCACAGCATGGCTCGTGCAGGCTGCTGAGCCCCGTGGCTTTCCAACAGCCCTTGGGCATATTTGTCTGCAAACTGCCGTGTGTATAAGATGAGGAGGCTATCTGACCCCTTTGCCCTCCTCATGGCCTCCCCAGCCCCAAAGCAGCAGTACTGCCATTTTTGCATTGCATTCTCGGGGTAGAGGTTTCCTTATCAGCATCTCAGAGACCCACTCTGCCATCTGCGGGCTCCAGATGGTGGCTAGGGAGCAGCAGCAGTGCAGAGTACCTGCTTCTGTACCACTTGGAAGAGCAGCAGCAGGGAAGGTGTCTTGTGGTCACATCCCTGCTCGAGAATGGAATCTGTCTCAGCTCGGTTCCTCACCATGCTTGACCACCAGTTGGTGTGCCAGACCATTGTAGCTTTCTTTGCCTTAATTATGGGTCCGGTTAATTCAGGACTGTGTCTTTCCTGCTTTGTGGCAACTGCTTCAGTTCTGGGCACGGATGATTGCCTCATGCTTCAGCAGCTGAAGGGCACGTAACAAATTGTGGTGGTCTGTACAGCAATTCCCACACAAAATGCTCTGAGTTCTGTGCTGAGCTGAGGAACTGTGCTATAGCCTTTGGGTGAAGTCTGGCAGCACAGAGCAGCCCAGTGAAGTTTGGGGCACCTGCTCCATGCTTGAGGCTGTTCTTGTAGTGCTGGGTGTCTGCATTTCATTGCCAGGAAGAGAAGCTGAGGCACAGTGAGAGAGGAGCCTGCCCTGTGGGGCCAGGGCGTGCTGCCTGCTTCCCAGTGAGCATGAGGCTCCCTCCTGGCCTGCAAGGCCGGCAGCACTCATGATGTGTAGGACTTGCATGCTGGGGGCTTATCTGCATGGTGCTGTAGCCCGAGGGGAGTGCAACAGCCTGCTCTCTATTTATGCAATATCCCAGCAGCTACCAAGCATCACCTGCCTTCATGCACGCATGCAAATCCCGAGTGAGGCGTGGGAAAATGTAAGATACCATCTCTGCCCTGCGGCCTAGAGCCGGCAGCACAGAGTGCTGCACTTGGCCCTCGGCAGACCCCACTCCCTGCCACACTCCATCCCTCCCCTGCCTGGCCACTCCAGTCTGTGCTGGAACCCGTGGTCACACCCCACCACGCTGGCTGCCCTGTGCACTGTGGAGACATGCAAGGGTCTGTCTGATGGGAGAGGGTGAAACCCTGCAGGGAGCAGCCCCACTTCAGGGATGGCTTTTGACAGCAGCTGGAATTGGAGCTGATGCAGATCTCTGCTTAGGGAGAGTGGTGGGAAAAGGTGCTGGGGAAAGTTAATATGACAAGAGCAAAATAATTCATGGGAATGTACTGATTTTGTCAGTGTATGAAAACTTGTCAGGCTTTCTGCCCCAGGTAGCAATAGAACTTCTTGTGTTGCAGCAGCTGAAGTGACACAGTCAGAGTGAAACACTGCAAACCAACATTTCATCCACAGTCTCTATAACCATGCAACATGTCAAAGTTTTGACTCTTTGTTCCAAACCGGGACAAAGGAAATGCTTAACTGTCAGGTTTTTCCATGACGTGGAAAGACTGAGCAGCTCCTAAGCCTCACAGGCCATCAGTGGTGGGAGGCAGGGTGCCATGGCCCCCAGCCCCACCAGCCATCATCCAGGTCTGGCCAGCAGCAAGTGCCGATAGCTGCCTTCACCAGGTGCAGGGACAGCCTGAGGCAAGTTGGCAGGGCATGAGGCAGCATGACCTGCTCAGGGAGAAGAGTCCTTAACAGCCTTTAATGGCAGCCGCATACCACCCCTGCTGCCCTCGTGCCTCTCTGAAGGGGAGCAGCACCCATCCTGCAGCAGGTGTGCCCTGGCAGGGCTCGGGGCTGGCAGCACAGATGATGCTGGGGCCATGTGAAGACTGCAGGAGGTCCACGCATAGGCAGGCCTGGATCCTTTGGGGACACCAAGGGTGATGCCAGTGCTGCCCAGGGTGCCGAAGAGCGGGAGTGCCCCTGGGGCAGGGGCTCTGCCGCTTGGCGGGGCCACGGTGGTGTCGGCACACCTCTGCAGGGGTTGTTTTTCCGTCACCGAAAGCGGCACACCCCGCTTCCTGCGCAGGCAGCCCCAGCGCTTCCTGCACTCGCTGCTATAATTAGAAGGGCAGCCAGTGTCCAGTGGAGCAGAGCCCTCCCTTGGGTGTCACGGCACCCTCGGAGGGGTGGCTGGCTGGGAGGTGGTGCTGGACATCCATCCTCATACCATGCTGCCAGTCGAGGGGCACAGAGGTGGTGTTGGGGCAGCATCCTCTGCTCAGCACTCCATCCTGGGGGCTGCCACCGTGGGGCCACATAGAGGGGCAGCAGTGGGTGAGACTTCCCAGGCAGAGCTGACACAATGGGAGCTGGAGAAATCCCATCGGTTTCCCATCCGGTGTTTTGTGCCTTCAAAGAGGCAGGCAGTTCTCTCTCATTAACTTGCCCCCACCCTGTCAGGCAAGGAGGTGATTTTATCTTCATAGGGCTGGTGGAAGAAGTGGAGTCTAAAAAACTCACCCAAGGGCCCCAGCAGGGTTGGTGCCTTCTCAGGGCTCAGCCTTGGCCAGGCAGCCTTGCTTCAGAGTTTCCTGAGCATGCTGCTCTTTCTAAAGAGGAGCAAGACCTTCACCAAAAGATGGGAAGCTTGCAGAACAAGCTCGCACTTTTCCTACAGTGCCAGTCCGCTTCTGAGTACAGCTGGAAAGAAGGGGGTTCAAGCAGCTGCAGTTGTGCACAGAGCAAAATTGTCTTGGTGTTCTTTCAGGGCTGCTGTGGGGAGGGTTTCTTAATGGGTCTGCTTGTCAGGCTGAGGCTGGCAGTACCGCTGAATTGCGCATTGTGAACCTACATGAATAATGAATAGCCATCACATGAATATTTTAGAGACACAGTCCTAAGATCTCCCAGTGCTGCCTTAAAGGAAAATGGAGGAAAAGTTGTCCAGAAAGAACGATGTTTCCTTTAGGCAAAAACGCACTGTTATGACTGGCTTTTGAAAAAGAGCTGCTGCTGCTAAATTATTCTCAGGATATGCATCAAAAACTGGAGCAGTGGTTTGGCTTCAAGGCAGAAGAAGTTGGGAGAGAAGCCCAAGTCAATGACTACAATGTGCTGGAAGGACAGCAGATTCGACTTTGTCTGTGCAATAGTTTTGTGAGAATTCCCAAAGCTGTGGCCACCTTCCAAAGTGCCAGCAGTGCTAGGCACTCAGTGCTTTTCAAAGGACTGGTAAGAGGTTTTGTGATGCACAGAGCTGCTTTCTCTCCTAGGACAACACCTCAGTCCAACCCAAGTACTTCTGTCAAAGAGCTGAGTTGCACGAAGCCCAGCAGCAAAAATTGTGTTCATTTTGCATGCTGTGGTAGCTACTGCATCATATGGGAATGGGCTGCAAATCAGCAGGTTTATCACATTTCACAGCAGCATGCCCCTCTCCTCCAAGCTCTCCTTGCCTGGCTGTGCTCTTGGCATGCACACTCTGGTGCCAAGCTGCCTCTGTGCAGCTCTTGTGACAGCATCTGTACCTCAGTGTCCCTTTTCACTGTGTGTGATTAATCCATGTATAAATGTCTTCTAGGAGCTGCAGGCTGTTGCATTCAGGTAAGATTAGTAGCAGCTTGTCTTGCTCAGGTAGGCAAAGCAAAGCAGTGGGAGAGGGATGAGAAACATGGCAATTAGAAATACGCAATTACTACCCTGGCTCTCATGTTTCTGTCACTTGGATGACCCAGTCTGTATCTCCTTCAGCACTGCTCTGCTCAAAGTGATCCCCGCAGTGCTGCTGGTATCATCAGACAAATTCCTCAGTGTTTATGAAGTGCCCAGAAATTATCTGTTGCAAGAATGAGGGCAATTTGGGCATTGCTTAAGTAGGTCCCAGAAAGGTGGTAGAAAATATCTGCAGTTAACTGTCCCTGAAGCACTTCAGTCTAGAAATGGGGAAAGGCGGCAGGGGAGAAAGGGCAACCTGTGGGAAAACCATCCCAATCTAAATGCAGAGATCTTTGTTCTTCAGGTTACCCTCAAATCTCCCTGCCCCAGGATGGGTTGCAGGTGGTGAGCAAGCCTCCTTTTCTCCTTTTCCCACTGCACCAGCACTTCTGCTGCCCTTGAGTGTCTCTTCCCAGTTCATGCCAGCTCCGAGGGTCCCATGGAGGTCCTCGGAGCTCTGCACTCTGTACTGGCAGGATCACCAGCCAAATAGCACGGTGGTGCCGAGGCTGTGCTGCCAGGGCTGTGCCAGTGGGATTATCAGAGCATTTGCCTGTGGTTGAGCAGCCTGGGAATGGCACTGCACGCGCCTCGGCTGTAGGGTTAGAAGTGCTGCCAGACCCGAGGCGTAGGGATCGGCCAGGCTGGCTGGCTGCTTTGGCTGGTGATTATGCATTGTGGAGGGAAGGTAACTTTTAACTGAAGTACAAAAGAAAGACAATAATGAGCATTTATATTACTGCTTCAGTGCCCACATAAAGACTTGAGATGGTTTTATTAAAGATGACTTGATTAGAAATGATTTTACTAAATCTCTGCCTGCTGTCTGCAGTTCACCAGCCTTCCATTGAAGGACCTTGCCTAAATGAAAAGGCGACTGCTGAGTCCCCTTTCATCCTTCTTATTTGCCTTTAGGAAGCAAAGGAGGGGCCAGACCAAACTGGTGGTGGTGGCAGAGCCTGGGATGAGCATGGCAAAGGTTCAGACGTCCTTGGGAAATTTATGCCTAAGTTACTGGCTTTGAAAAGAAGAAGAAAAGAAAAATTGTGTCTTCCTAATGGGCATTTATCATGGGGAGACATCACAAAGCAAGAGAAAAGAAAAAAGAAAGAAAAGAGAAGAGACAGGAGAGAAAAGACTGCTCCTGCTCAGGGGGTTATGCATGCTGCCATGCTGTTGGTGGCCGGCTCCTGAAGTTAAGCTTTGTCTGCCTCTGTTTTCCTGGGATTAGACAGGTTATTCTCCAGTTACAACTGATGCACATTACAGAGTTGTCGTGAAAACTGTCTGGCCTTAACCCAACACCCATAAAGGAGAAATGTTTCATAAATCAGTTCAGTGAGCAAGTACAGGTCAAGTTGTTTATTAATTTAACCTTCTCTTCCATCTTGACCCGGACCAGCCACAATGGCTGCTGCCAAAATCCATTCAGTGGTTCCCTGTCTGGTCATGCATTGTCCTCCATCTGGCAAAGATGCCCAGACTCTGGCTACATATTGCCAGCAACTTCATAGTGTAGCTCCCACAGCTGCATCCACAATCCCGCTTTGCCACCATCACTCCTCACATGCATGTTTGCTATACTGGGATGATGGACACGAGGGAAGGGGAACCTGCACGGGCCTGGGCGTGTTACAGGGCATGGGGTCAGCTTCGACCACAGGAGCTGGTGTCTTTCCCCAGAGGGATACACAAACCCCTGGCCCATGGCTGGCTGCCAGGCAGGGTTCTGCCCGATGTGGTTTGACAGCATCTGCACCAGGGTGAACCAGCAAGAGAAATTGGCCCCACTGGCACTGCCAGGGGCTGGGCTGGGGCTGGCAACCCTGGGTGTCACTGCCCTGGGGTGGGAGTGAACCGTGTCCCCAGGCTCATTACTGGTGGGGCTGGTGCCTGCTGTGGGAGGGAGGGGGCTGGAGCTGGGCCTGAGGAGGGGAGAGCCAGAGAGATGTGTGTCCATGCTGAGCACCACAGAGTGGGAGGGATGGAAAGATGGGTAGATAGATAGGTGGATGGATAGATGGATGGACGGATGGATAATCACAGAACCAAGTGGGCTGGAAAAGACCTCTGATACCGAGTTCAACACCGTATCAACTAGACCATGGCACTAAGTGCCACATCCTTAAACACCGCCAGGGACGGTGACTCCACCACCTCTCTGCGCAGTCCACTCCAACGTCTGACCACCCTTTCAATGAAAAAATTCTTCCTGATGTCCAACCTCAGCCTCCCCTAGTGCAGGTTCGGACCGTCCCATCGTCGCGGGCTGGCCGGGCCCGGGGCGCTGGCACCGCCTGGCGGCAGACGCGGGGGCACCGCGGGGCGGGCGCGGCCGCGGCGCCGGGCGGCGGAAGGGGCCGGCGGCGGAAGGGGCGGTGGAAGCGGCGGTGGAACGCTGCCGCCGGCCCGCCCCTTCCGTCGGCCGTGCGGGGACGGCGGCACATGGGCAAGAAGCGGAGCGATGGGCTCGGGCGCTGCCTGCAGCGGCAGCGCGGGCTGGACCGCCGCGGCGCCTCCTCTTGGGTAAGCCGGGGGCCGGGGAGGCGGGCAGAGATCGGGGCGGCCCGGAATGACGGTGGGGTCTTGTCCCGGCAGCTTCACGCCAGCGAGGTGGTCGTGGAGCGCGGCCCGGAGCTGCGGTCGGCGCCTGAGCAGAGCCCGCTGGAGGAGTTCCTGGCCACGGCCGAGCTGGCCGGCACCCGCTTCGTGGCCGGTGAGCAGCGGGGCGGGCCGGGGCTTCGGCCGGGCCGGGGGCTGAGGAGGGGGTCCCGGGGCGGGGCGACACCGGTTCGGGGATGGGTGAGTGTGAGGGGGCTGGCAGTGGGGCTGGCCGGGCGGGAGCTGGGGCCAGGTGGTGAGGCCTTGAGCCGGGGCAGGGGTCAGCAGGGACAGGATGGGGTGACAGGGCTAGCAGGGCTGCGGACAGGTGGTTTTGGATGACTGTCTCTCGTTTCAGAGCGTCTGAATGCCCAGATCGTGTCTGCCCAGAGCTGCACGGGCCTGCTGACAGCACAGGAGGCCCAGCGCGTTCGGCAGCTGCACCAGGAGAATCAGGAGTTCCTGCGCATCCCACGGAGGTGGGTTCTGCAGGGCTGGGCCTGGATGCCCCTTGGCTGAATGGGGCTCTGTGGCTGATCCCTCTGTGGCTGCAGGCCTGGGGACAGCCCTCAGGTTGAAAATACCCTGCTTTTGGAGAAGCCACTAACTAACCTACGTGAGCTGGCCGTAACCCACAGCACATGTGCCTGTCTGCCATGTGAGTGCTGTCAGGCAAGCCTCTCTGGCCTGATGGTGTGGCTTTCCTGCCCAAAGCTTGGCACTGCTGTAGCAGGTGCATCCAGGCTGCCTGGTAAGCCTTTCAGGAACTCTGTGAATGGTGAACAGAGAGATTAATCCCCATCTTAAGGACCCTACAAAACTTAGCTCAAGAAAACAGCTTTGTGGTATCTGCTGTACATGCTCTCTGCTAATGGAATTTGGAAGGAACAAGGAAAGAAGGTGTGCTTAAAGCTGCTGAAAATAGGTGAATGCACATCTGAACCATTGCCTCAGCAGAGCTGATTGTGTGGTGTTTATGTTCTTTATGTTTCCTGAGGTGATGTAGCTGGACTGACTGCTATTTCTGACCACTCACTGCAAAATATGTTTGTTATAGGCCACATTGGGATAGGACAACCAGTGCAGAGGACTTGAAGCAAGCAGAGAGAGAGAGCTTTCTTGAGTGGAGGCGACAGCTTGCCCAGTGAGTATGCTGCTTGTGGCTGGGTAAGTAGCTGGTGGCATCCAGAGGGTTACTGGATGTCTTTTAAGAGACACAGCAGTGCTGCTCTGAACGGAAGGCAGTGCTGCCAGCCTGCAAACAGCAGCTTGTGCTGGTCTGGTGCTGCATCCGCTGGCTTGGAGAGCTGGGTGGTGTCTGCTTACACCCTGCAAACCCGTGCTTACCCTGAGTAAAGTAGTTCAGCTGGTGGTAACCCCAAGTTAAAGGTTGTATAGAGGTATTTCAGGTACCATCCCCAAATTTTGCTATTTTTTCCAAGTGGTACTCAGTTAAGAAATAACTGCTGGCACCTGGGATAACTTCCCTCATTTGTTATCATGGCTCTCAAATTTCACAGGCAGACTCCTGATGAGTTCTTGTTCTCTCCATCTTTTATCACTTCTGCATTGACCAGGTCAGGAGCCATTGTGTCACCACTAAACCAGTGCCACTGACAGCAGTGTACCTGGGTGCTTGATCTGTTTGAAAAAACATCAGAGATAGTACCTCTATATGAGTTTGGTTTGATTGCTCTCTGCAAAATGAAAGCCTTCTGGATCTAGGGAAGAACTGGTAGTGAGGTTACAGCCTGCCATGGACCAAGTGTAACATCATTTTTTCTGTTTTGCCTTAGCCTCGAGGAAGAGAAAAAGTTAATTCTAACTCCATTTGAAAGAAACTTGGAATTTTGGCGTCAGCTTTGGAGAGTCATTGAAAGAAGGTAAAATATTTTGCTATCCACTTTTTTAAAAGTGATGTTGAATGTATTTTCATGAACTGTAGCTTTTGAGACAAGCTTCAAGCACCTCAGCACAGGAAAAATTAGTAGTGTTTTTTATCAGCACTGCAGTGATTTTGTTTGGAAGTGATGAAAATGTGATATGAAGAAGGGCAGCATCTCAGTGGTGCCAGCTGTTCTCAGCACTGTGATCTGCAGGTGGTTCCCTGTGAGTCTCTGAAGATTCTTAAATGGCTGCTGCTCTTTGTCCCCTCCTGTAACTCAGTATGGGAGGCCCCCTTTGAGGTCTCTTGCCAAGATTAACCTGTTCCCCTCTTTCCCAACCTCGCAGCTGAAGCTGATGTTCAGGGGCAGGAGGCAAGGACTAAGTAATGTTGGGAAGGGAGGAACCTCTTGGTCCTTGGCCCTTTGCCACACAGAGAAGTTGCAGCAGTGCACAGAAGACAACAGGCTGTCATATCACAGGAGTAGCTTTGTTTGCTGTGCTGAGCTGTAATACAATAAGAGTGCTGTGTACTGCGTTAATCTAACTGGGGCATTTAATTTCGCTAATAATTAAATTTGAGATAATCTCATCTCACTTTCCTAAAATTGAAAAATACTTCACCAGTGAGGTCATGGTGGGCTGGTTCTTTCACAGAAGGGGCTTTGTACTGAATGCTGCTGGGCCTTTGGCTGGGAGAGTGCTGGTCAGGAGCATCCATTGTAGGGTATCATGATGTGCAGTATGAGTGTACTGGGTGTTTTGAGGTGACTGGAATGTGTTATTAATGCCTTTCTGCTCCTGTTGAAGCTTTTTATTTCATGTAGAGTGAGAATGCTGTCTCAGAAGTGAATGGAAAAGTCACTCAGTCCCTTAACCCCCCAGATAATTTGATCTGTTATCAGCCTTTTCCATGTATTTGCTTCAAACTAGCTCCCAGCAGTGTGGCTCAGTGACTTCTCTGAATCCCATCCCAGTATGATGGTGTCAGCTCTCTCTTGTATTGATCTTTGAATGTCTGTAACTGTGCAGTCCCTCTTTGTACAATATGGCTTATTAAATTATTAAATTATTTCCTGCGGGGGGATTATTGATTTCTTTTTTCTTTTTTTGAATACATAATGAACTGCTTAGCGAGGCTTGAAATTCTTCCATTCGACCTATGGTGTTCTGAAGCTGTCCTGACTTAACAGAAATCCCTGTCAAACAAACAGAATCAGCATGTGATAATGCATGGCAGTATTTTAAATTACTTGCCTGGATGAGTTCTAGTGGAAAAGGCCAAAGTTAAATTTTCCCCTCCTTTTGAGAAAAGAAGCATGGATGCCTTTGGGATCTGAAGCCATTGCATTTAATTACTGTGTGGAACTAATGAGTCCTTATTGTGTATGTGGTGGCAACCTGGTCCTTGGGTTTGGAAGGTGTTTCCTAAAAGCATGTTGTAAGGCCTTGCTTGCATGGGGGAGCAGTGTATTTTACTGAAGTCTAAGGTTATTTTTTCACTCTTTTATGCTTTTTGTGACAAAAAGAGCATAGAGGAACTTTTGAAAATAGCCAATATCAAATGATCAGAATCTGCAGGTTATTTGTGGGAGACTTTGTACATCTTGTTCCATGCAAGGAGGACAACGGTGTTCCAAAATATCTCATTGTGTAGGAAAAATACCTCTTCTTTCTCTCCATAACCACCCTGCCACAGCTGAGGATGAGAATAAACAGAAATAATGTTGTGTTACCACAGTTTTTAGTACCATTCTAAAAGCTGGAGTACCACTACTGTGGTTCTTGTCTGCTGAGCGTTTCTGGAGGGTAGATGGGTTGGCATATTTTCTTCCTCCTTGCTGGCTGTACAGTTGTCCAGGAGAATGAGCCAAGTGAGGAGGAAACACTGTACAGCAGAACTGGCTTGTAGCACAAACATGGCTCTGTTGGGCAGGTGGGCTGCTGAGGTGCTCTATTGTTCAGTAAAGGTATTTAGTAGGATAATACAGTTAAAACTAGTAAAATTACAAGCAAACCTAAAAATGAATAATTGCTGTGTCTTACTGCTTCCTTTGAGGCAAGGTAATAAGGAGTACTTTATGGGGCTTTCCTTTACTTTTTCAGTGATATTGTAGTCCAGATAGTAGATGCCAGAAACCCCCTTCTGTTCAGATGTCAAGATCTGGTAAGTAAACCACTTTCTTGAATGTTGTCTTCATTTTGTGTCTTAATGTTCCTGTGATATGTTTTTGTTAATGCATTCAACCACCTTGAAGCTGTTTTGCTGTTGGGCCTAAGTGGATATCTTACTAATTGATGCAAGTATTCTGGCATGAAACTATTTTTCTTTGTCTTTTGGCATTTCACACAGAATGTTGTGGATTTAGAGGCACTTGTGCAATGTTGTGGATTTAGAGGCACTTGTGCAGATGTTACTGTGCAAATATTATATTATTCCTCATTACCCACTAGAAGTGTCTTCGCAGAAAGGAATTGTCTTATGTAAAAGCATAGTGGAATAAAAGTGGTTGAGGATTACAAAGGACCAGAAATTATTGAAGTGACAAGTTTGTAATGATAGGCTGTAATGATAGAACAGTGCATGAGGGAGACATGAAATTGCTCAAATAGTTACCTTAGGAGCTCCTGCAGCAGGTGCTGATTAATATCTTGTCACAGCCCTAAGCAGACAAGGTGTTTGCACACGTGGGCAGCAACAAGCTGTATTGTGGTAGTTGCATGCTCCAATTAGTTCTTGTAGCTGTCTGCTGAACAGCACTGCCACCAGCCCAGGGATGGGCAGCTTGGCTACACTCATGTGGAGCTGCGTGCAGTAATTTGTCCTGCTGCTCTTGTATTGCCTTGGGGTGGAAGGAGTCAAAACCAGAGTACAAACTGATCCTTCTCTTGTTTTCTTCAGGAAAGTTACGTTAAGGAAGTCAGTAAAGACAAGGAGAACATGATCCTGATCAACAAAGCAGATCTGCTGAGTGAGGAGCAGCGTGCTGCTTGGGCACAGTTCTTTGAGAAGGAGGGTGTCAAGGTGGTGTTCTGGTCAGCTTTGGCGGAGTCTGAACGGCTGTGCGGAGAGTCAAAGGTACTGCAGGTGACCAGTTCATGCTAGGTCTGTGCTGACTGCAGCTGGTAACTTGCTTTGCACCTATCCTTGTGAGATACCTGAGCATAAAAGGATTATTTTAGACACCTGTGCAGCTGTAAAACAGCATTTGAAGGATCAATTCAGAGACAAATGTGAGGAGAGCAAAATGGTGAACAAAGTGCAGAAGACAGAAACAGCCCCTATAGACCTGCTTGCAAACTCTTAATTCATTAAAGGAATTGGAAACCTTTCCAAGAGGGATGCTGTGAGGGATGTACAGAGCTTTCTTTCTTTCCCAGGGAGGGGAGGTGTTTCTTGGAGAACCTAAAGTACCTGAAAGCCATTTACCCAGTGGAACAAACTGAGCTGCTGCTGCAAATTACATGTTATCAATGGGTGCTGCTTTCTTCTGTTATGGCCATTCAGCTGTGGAATATCCCATATATCCTTCCAAAAATACCTACTCTGTTCATCTGGTTTACAGTCCTTGTATAAAATGCTTTTACAAACTGGTTTAAAAGTGAGACTGAAGGTGCTCTCTTCTCTTGTTTGAGAAGAAAGCTCAAAATACTATTGTTGTGAAAATACCCTCATTTTTGAATGTAAACTCTGCAGGGAAGTAGTGTAGAGTTAACTGAAAACAAAACAGCTTGAAATTATTTTAATGAAATATTTAGACATGAAACAAACTGGCTTTGTGTTCTGAACATTTTGAAAAAACAGCATTCATTCCTTTTACTCAGAACACTTAATAATTAAAAAAACTAGTGTGGGTGTGTGCACATTCATTCTGGAGAGGAACTTCTTAATGACTTCACAGAGAAGCTGTGAACAGTCCATCTTGGAATGCTTTTGTCATTCTCCTGAAGCAGGCTAGTTTTTCCTACATCCTGCTTAAGACCTCTAAAAAACCCCAGTGTGATGTAAACACAGTGAGCTGTCAGCTCTTGGGGTCTGGCTGATGACAGCTGCCTGCACTGCTGCAGCCAGCAGCAAGGCTCGGGGTTGTCTTTGAATTTCACCTCTGAACTGCTGTTCCCACAGGAACTGGGCACTGAGGGGGCAGCAGAGCATCCGAGCAGTTCTGAGGATGAGAGCTCCAGTCAAGAAGATGACAACACAGCACAGGGTGGCACAGAAAGAGCATCCACAGGCAGCACTTGGCAAAGTGCAAACCAGGTTCTGGTGAGTGATGATAACAGCAGCGATGAATATGAAGACTGTGAAGATGATGAAGAGGAGGACTGGCACACCTGTTCTGAAGATGAAGCTGGTGACAACATAAATGCTATTGCTCCAGAGAGGATGGGAAGCAGGACTGATGGTGCTGCAGTGCAGCATGGAGTGCAGGAGCAGAACATGAACATCAGGAACTTCAGCCATCTGGTACAGAGAAATGAGCTGCTGGAGATATTCAAAACTATGCACAATGGACCGAGGGTGAAAGATGGGGAAGTAAATGTTGGGCTGGTGAGTTGGACTTTGTCCTTAAATGGAACTTACTTAATCTAAATTTTTCTTCCATGTGCCCTCCATGGGAAAAATTCATCCTGTAGCCTGGCTTCCTGTAAGGATACAAGAACTAGCAAGCACAAAAACCCATTGTGGGTTTTGTGCAAAGATTAATATTGAAGTTCCTGGAGCTCAGTGTGCCCCCCTGCTTGCCCTAGTTTTTTTTTTTTAGTAAGTTTTATTAAAGAACTTTCATGTCAGAGCTCTGACAGTCGTTTGGCATCACCCTGCCTGTTAACATTTCATTTATTTGTCATCTAGGTGGGTTATCCTAATGTTGGCAAAAGTTCAACCATCAACACAATCCTTGGAAATAAGAAGGTGTCGGTGTCTGCTACACCAGGCCGTACAAAACACTTCCAGGTATTGCTAACAAATAACATCAGTCTTTTTATCATTTCTTTTTCCCCAGTGGAAGAGAGTTTCATCATGACCTAGTTGCAACCACATGCACTCACTGAGAACTCTGCCAGCCTGAACTGTGGCCAGCAGAGTAGATTGGAGAGGAGTGGTCTTGATGTGTGTAATTTTGGAACTTTAATTCTTGCTTCTAAACCCATGCTTGATTTTGAGCCACTTGTGAGAGCTGCTGTGCAATGGGGCATGTTTTTGATCTCCTGATTTTATTTAGTTACCTTGTCCCTTTTTTTTTTTTTTCCAACACCAGTCATGAGGAGAGGAGTTTTTAAAGTGAGTGTTCCTCCTGATAGGTTAAGGTTTCAAACTATCTTTGTCTTACATCATTGCTGCGAATTAATGTAGTTTTGCTGATGTTTTCATATTGATCAGGCTTTGATTTTGAGGTTGCAACTCCAGTGTTATAGTGTGGGAGCATTGTGGGATTTGTACTTTTCAAACTCCTAGCTGTTTCAGAAGGTCTGACACAATTAAAGGTTTCTGGAGTGCTTTCTTCTCTCCCATCAGACTGGAGAGCTGAAGATCTTGCTGCCCCCATCTGGACACCTTATTTAGGAACTTTGAAAGTGTTGCTGTCTTCTACATCTGAACTCCTTAATTCATTGGCTGGGACCAGGGCAGGTGTCTGTGTTAGTAGAATTTCTGCTTATTGTCATTTGCATCCATGTTTTATCTATGCATTTGATTTTTGTTGTTGTTCCTTTTTCCTCCATGGACACTGACCTGCCATGGTGAACTAATGGGTTATTTGGGTTATTTATCATGTAGACCCTGTATGTGGAGCCTGGCCTGTGCCTTTGTGATTGCCCCGGTTTGGTGATGCCATCTTTCGTCTCTACCAAGGCAGAAATGATTTGTTCTGGAATTCTGCCTATAGATCAGATGAGGGACCATGTCCCACCTATTTCTCTAATATCCTTTACATAGGGTTTGTGAGAGTGCATGCAAGGGTTGGATCTGGAGTATGCCAAGCAGCATGTTCCAGCCCTGCTAGCAGCACACGTGCTCATGTTTTGGGGGGAAGTGGGACATACTGGATAAAACAGTCCTGCTGTGTTGGTGTTTTCCTATCTCATTTCAACTTGTGTTGTCAGACTTGTGTTATTTTTCTGATTTGCAACAAAATCCAAAAGTCATTCTTTGTGTGTGCTCTTAGAGTGACAAGGGCAAGATGACTTGTGTAGCTGTAAATCACAAAATGGTTTCCTTCACTAGCTTATGTTTGCCAGCATATCCCACGAAACGTTTTGGAAGCAACCTATGGAATAAATATCATAAGGCCAAGGGAAGATGAGGACCCAGACCGAAAGCCAACAGCTGAAGAGCTGCTAACAGCATATGGATGTGAGTGATGATCCTTTTAAAGCCTATCACCTCCACTGTGTGCACGGTCCTGAACATGGCTTTAGGAGAGCACTGGAAAGTTAGGCCCAACTAAAAAGTTGGTTTTGTTGTGCACTGGACCTCTTCAAGAGGACTTGCCCTCCTCTCAGGAATGCTCTTTGTTAATGGCTCATCTCCTGTGTGTGTTGGAGTGGTGCTCTGCCAGTCTCATCTGATGTAGTGATGGTGTAGAAAATATTGGTGAAATGCCCTGCCAGTCTAAGTGTGGCACTCTTACCCTTTCAGATACCTCCCACCATCTGTGTCTGAGCTGGACTTTAAAGAATGTAGTGAATTCTCATTCTTTGCCTTTTTTAAAAAAATAAAACCCTAGCAGCTTTCTGCTAGTAGGGAGATGTCAGCTCTTATAATTTCTTTCAGTACCTTTACAGTCACCAAAATTCTTCCCTTCTTTTCCCCTGCTTTCTCCAAGAGAAGCCTCTTTCTAATTGAGTATTTTTGAGAAAGAATACAAATGGATGGTTAGGCAGCAGAGGAAAACATACTAACAATCTCTTGTACTTACACAGAATATACTTTGGATTTCTCTTGCAGATATGAGGGGCTTTATGACAGCTCATGGACAGCCAGACCAGCCGAGATCAGCTCGATATGTGTTAAAAGATTATGTCAATGTAAGTGCTCCCTACATCTGGCTTTTCTTCCCTTTTCTGAGGTAAATTAAAGGTTGCACTGGAGTACAGTAAAGTAAGTTCTCTTTCTCTGGATAAAATCACCAGGTATCAGAAGACTCTTTAAATTGCGCTGCTTTTATGTTTTAAAAGAATAAATGGAATTTCTCAAGCTGCCTAATCTTAGAAAGGCAATTGCTTAAAAATATGGCCAACTAAATAAATAATCATATCTCCAAAATAACTAACAGATACTCAGGAAATGAACCCCTAATGTACAGCTGGACCAATATTTGGCACTAAGGACTGTTGCTCTGAGTGTTGTAATACTGCATGCTTCTGCAGCACCTCTCTGGAGCTTATTGTTGATAATTTCTTGATAGGATCCCCTGGTGCTCCTGAGAGTTTTGCTCTGTGTTGTTTGCAGCTGGACACTGCAGCTGCAAATGGTACTTTGATGTAGAGGTGGAACAGTACTTTTACTTAGAAGTCAAACCAGTTGTTGCCTGGGAGAAGAAATAAAGTGTACTGATAGCCTGCCAGTGTGAGCCCCTAAACTTCAGGCCCTTCTTAGGTTTGGAGTTATTTTCTTTCCTCTCCCAGTTTATTTTGTAATAACTGTGTCCCATTGCTTTCACAGGGGAAGCTGTTATATTGCCACCCACCTCCTGGTATTGACCCAGATGATTTTCAGCACCAACATCAAAGATGCCCTGACAGTACAACTCTGCAGGCCACTGGACAGGTGAAGCCTGAGAAAAATACCAAAGCAAAACAAATTGAAAATGTGGTGGACAAAACGTTTTTCCATCAGGTAAATTCTGGAAGAGAATTGTTCTAGGGATTTTTGCTGCACCACTTACCTGTAGTTACTGGGGAAAAATCAGCTTTGATGATGGAGGTGTGCTGGGTTGAGTTAATGGTGTTTGATGCTGTGGGATCTGCATGTAATTTCTACCCAAGAGCTCTCTGTTCATTTTATTATCTCCTAAATCACTGGGAATGTCTTTCTGGTGACAGAAAGATTGCTAATGAGGTGTGCACACATGATTTTTCAGAGGTCAGCAGGGTGACCCTTGTCATTAGTAATCAGACATCAATCTTGAGCAGGAGGGTGACTGGGAAGAAAGACAAGGAGGAATGACACTGCAACTGACCCAGAACATGGTTTGGAACTAACAGGTCCTTCAAACTGACATTCCTTTCCTGAGCTGATATATTTAGGGGATGTGATAAGCTTTTTAAAGACAACTGATTTAGTACTACCTGGAGGTTTTGACTCAGTACCTGAAATCAGATGAAAAGAATGCAAACTGATTTAAAATCCAGTCAAGAAATCTCAAAATTAAGTGGAAAATCGGAATTCCTAACTTGTATGGTTCTTGTTAGATCCCACAGGGATCTGTTTTGTCCCTACAAGACAAAAGTGTATTAATGACTCATATGAAGTCCATAACTGACCAGATCTGCATACCTGACAAAGATTAGAACAGGTTTTTAGCTGTGATGAGGATGGATCATAGATGGCATGTTCCATTCTGTTTGGTTAGCTGGATGGGAACACCATTTTTTTGGCACAGCTAAGATAATCATGCATTTTGAAAACAAGAACTCAGGCTCTTTTCAAAAAAAAAAAAAAAGAGTGAGCTATTTCAGAAAACTGTGACCTGAAAAGCATTTTTGGGATTACCAGACTGTTGCTCTGTCTGCCCAAAGTGCTGGCACAAGCTGTGAGCCCCGTCAGTACTGCCCACGCTCCAGACTTGAGCAACTTATTTTGGTCTGTGGCTTTCCTGGGCACCAGATTTATTTGTGAAGACAATTTGTTGTGCACAGAGCAGAGGATCCATCCTGGTGCTGGAGCTGATACTGGCTGGGACACGGTGCCACGTCAGTGGCAGGCGCTGGGACCCGGCACAGCTTGGCAGATCTGGAGCTGCGGGCAGGCTTTGGCTGCCTTCCTGCAGCTCTGGAGCAGGGGCTGAGCTTGCCTGTGTCTGGTTTTACTGACAGGCTGCAGTGGTTGAGTGTCTTCTCCTCAGTCCCTGGTGTCCTGTCTGCTTTTCCAGGAGAACGTTCGTGCCCTGATGAAAGGGGTCCGGGCTGCCATGGGGTACCGGCCTGGGGGCGGCCTCGTGCCTGCGACTGCATCCAGCCCTGCCAATGTGGCTGGAAAGCCCTGGAAAAAACACGGAAACAGGAACAGGAAGGAGAAAATCCGCAGGATCACGAAGCACCTGGAGGCTTAGCTGTGGCACCAGTATCTTGCCTTTTCAGGGCAGGGACTGCACTGTCTCACAGGCCTTAATTGAAGGGGTAAAAAACCAGATAAGTGGGCATCACCAGCTCACCTGGGAGCTCTGTGCAGTGGAGTGGCCTGGCAGAGGATGAGAGTGGGCTCTGGTGGCTGGAGTTCACCCCTTCTGAGAACAAAAGAGACCTGGCTGTTCGTGTTATCTGGAAGCCAGCCCAGATATTTCACTGCTGCTGAAACATCCTTTCAATGGGAGCAGATGGAGCTGTGCAGGAATGTTTTTTTCCTTCCATAAAGGATGTATTTTATAGCTCTTGCAGTCAAAGTCCTGTAAAACTGACTAAAATCTTTAAACTGTTGAATTTCAATGAGTGATGTTTGTTACACTCTGAGACAATATTGCTCATCTTTTTTTTTTTCTTGGTCTTTAAGGCTTGTTTGTTGATTTGACTAAATGCTTTAATGTGTTGACAAACGAGGTAAAATGATCTTTATTGCCCTCTTCCTTCTCTTCTGTTCTCAGCCCTATTCTGTAGAATCTGTAACGACTCCCTGTTTCCTAGCTTGAGCAAAGCACAGCACACCATGCAAGGAAAATGTTGCTTTTATATCCTTTACACTGAGCTGGTATCAGTTGTTTCTGTGTGACTTCCCACTGGTATTTTAAAACATTGGCTCCTTATGACTGGCTAAAAATCTGGTGCTAATTTGTCCTTAAATATATTTGAGATTTTGCTTCCTATATGCGTGTCATGTTGTCTCATTGCCCTAAGTCAGAGAACTGTCTACTAGCAGATTTTAACTGGGTATGTGAGTATTTGATGCTAAAAAGACTTTACTTACTCGGGGTCAGATTAAAGTGTGATTTACTTCTCAGCTGCCCTTCTGAGAAAACGTTTGTACACTTGGTCAGGGCTCTTCATTTCTTATTCAGCACAGGGAGTAATGATAGGACTGGAAGAGCTCACCAAGACGAGTCATGCTTTGTTTTTAGGTGGTGAACTAACACATGATGCTGGACTCTTGATACTATAAAAAGGGATTGCTGTCTTGTAATTCTGTACTTTCCAGGCCTTAAATGTGAATGGAGAGATGAAAGCAACTGCTGAGCAAAGCCACAGCAAATGTGGGGTGTGCAACCAAGCCGGTTTTGGCTTTGTGGATCTTTCTGTGTGTCCTGTACAGCCAGTTTGCACTGTATGCACAGGATCCCCTGACAGCAGAGCTCTCACCTCAGCTCCTGCTTCCCCTGGAGTGCCTGCTCTTGAGTTTCTAATTACAGCACTGCAGGGAGGATAGTTCCCTGCCATCTGGAAAGTTAAAGGATAATTACACTGTTAATATGGTCAATGGTATTTTAAATCAGTGTACTGTAGCAGAAAGTAGATTCTCAGGAGAGACTGTTTAATCTAGTTCTCCTGGAGAAGGTGATCTTTGCCTTTGTTTCCTGAAAAGGTTGTGCCTTACCCAAATCACTCTGATCTGAGTTTTCTACCCTGCTTGTAGGAAAGGTATCTGTTTTTGTCCCTTACAATGCTTTAGGGACTTGATTGCTCACAAACACTCCCTTTTTTGTCCTGTTTTGTGTGAAGCTATTACCTATCAAACTGAAGTTGGAGTATCTTTTATTGAAGATGTAAAACATTTTTTTCTATTCTGATTTTCTCCTTTTGAAGCATTTCAAATTATTAGCCCATATTGCATGTACCCAAGTCCTTTCCTTTTGCATTGTCTGCCCTTTCCTGTTAGCTGGCTCTGCATGAGCTGCCTTGCTGGACAGGCTGTGTCCTGATGTAGACCCTTCCAAATCTACTGAGTGACAGAAATCCCCAGGGCCTGAGACTTGGGACGACTGCTTGTTGCTTGCAGAAACCTTTGGCCGTGAGACCTGCCAAGCAACGTGCAGTGTTTGCATGAGTGAATGGAAGATAATGTAAATATGACCAAGCAAGTACTGTGTGCTCAGGTGTTAAATGCAAACTGCTCCTTGCTGTGCTAAAGGATCACCTTGCCTCAACAGAAGAAGGACATAAAGACCTGTTAATATTTCATGCTGTTACTGAGCAGTGGGCAAAATAGGTAAGAGGCAAATTAATGCTTTCCTGTGGTGGTTTGATGTGTTGCTGAACCGCATCCCTCACTGGGCAGTGCCAGCTGGGCCTTGCTGACAGCTCAGTACAGCACATGGCAGCAGCTGGCAGGCATGAGGCCATGTGGGCACTGCTCACTTGTCAGAGCCAGCACAAAGGAGACTCTGTGCTCTGCCCTGGCCACCTGTGAATGAGCTTCTGCTGCTCCACTGCTTTCTGAAGAAGGCACATTTCCATTTTGGAGTGCTGTTTCCTTCAAGTGCCTTGTGCGTGTAGAGGGAGCGTGCAGGCTGCAACAGCTCCGGTCTCTTCTTTGGGATCCACAGCACTTCCAGCACCCCAGTGCTCTGTCTCCCCTCTCAGGTGGCTTTGCTTTATAATGCAAGCAGCTTGTTTTCCTGGCTGATATTACCTCCTGCACTGATACCTGCAGCAGAAATGCAGAACTGGTTTGGGAATATGACTGAGAGCTGAACTGGCCTTTTATGGTATCTCACTGAGAGCTACAGTTCTCCCTGCAGGTCTCTTCTCCCTGGTTTGGGGAGTCTCACACCAGCCTGCAGTCTCTCCCATGGCACATGGAATCCCAGGAGAACACAGGTGGGTCTGTGCTGTGTGTGGCACTGGGTGCCACACCTGTGGGCCAGCACTGGCAGCCTGTGGTAGAATCACCAGCTCTGCCTTGGATGTCCAGAGAACTGGGGCTGTGCTTCACACACAGGACTTGCTATTGCATGTCTGAGCTGCCATCTAGGCCATCTAGCTAGTACAAAAATGTGTTTTGCAGTCTTGTTTTGAGGAAGAACATTATTTTTCACTCTGTTCCTGCAACCTGAAGCATCATGGGTGAGCAGTTGAGGGGTAGGGGATGCCAGGATGCAAATCCCCAAGCTGCTGTGTTGTGAGTGCTGTGGCTCTTCCAAGTGCAGTTGGTGGCAGATGATGCAGGAGCCTCGCTCCCCTCAGCTTGGCAGAGCCAGCACTACACAAACAAGTCCTGCCCATCACCCCACTGCAGCCTGTGGGACTGTCAGGGTCAGGTGTCTGATCTGTTCCCAGCATCTCAGATCCAGGATCAAGGGGGGATGATGGCTTTTTGCACCAGGGAGCCTGCAGCTAGGGACTGCCATGTGGGATCCCTCTCCTGCCGTTAGGGGCCGGCCTTTCCCAGGCAGAGGAGCAGCCCTGTTACCCCCAGCAGCAGCACTGGTCCTGTTCCAGTTCAGGATCCCAGCAGAGGTGTGGGTCCCCAGGGATTCCCTGCCTCACCACAGCCCTGCAGAGTGGCTCATGAGCTGCTCTTCCCAGCCACCCTGGCAAGGAGGTGGCCAAGAGGACCACAGTGGGGAGCGTGGCTCCGGCCACAGCAAGGCAGCAGCTGAGTCCAGGGCCATTTAAGATATTTCTACATAATTTAAGCAACCCTTTTCTAGCTGTTCTGAGATACTGTTGCTTTGAAGTAAGAAGCAACCTTTCTTTTTCCTCTCTGGTCACAGCTCCTTCCCTCCTGTGAGGAGCTTCATACCATTGCCTGGCCCCTGCAGGATCCTTTACCCCATTTGTCTGTGAGGAGTGGTATTGTGCTGTCCCCCTTCCCTGGATGGTGGCTCAAGTCCAGCTTTTTCACTGATTTTTTTTCTTTTTTTGCTGCAGAAGGGAAAAAAATATTGGGAAAAATATCCCGGGGCAGCCGGGAGAGAGGCAAGGAGCAACTCTCCAGTATACCTCAGAAAATAATCTCTCCAGGCTAAATGCCTGAGGTGCCCAAGCCATCTTGGGATATGAAGAGAGGTCATGGTGAGGACAAGAGGAAAAGAAACTGCTACTGAGTCATAGGAACTCTGCCCCAGTGTTCTTTCTTGCTGTGGCTGTGGGAAAAGGGTCTGTCCCATGGGTGGTGTCAGGGCAGGAGGACTGCACGTGCTGGGTGGAGCAGACTTGGGTTTGCCCTTCTGGAAATGTCACCAGCCCTTTGTCTCTTGGGAGCTGAGGCAAAGAACCAGAAACATCATCCATGAGGGAAGGTCTTGCAGTCCAGCCAGGCTTTTGCTCCCTGCCCAGAGCAAAGGGAAGCTGGACGCCTCTACAGAGCCCCTTTGTTTTGGTCAGCAATGGTAGACCAGTGCAGGCATGTCTGGGATTTCACAGGGTTTTCAGCAAGTGTCTCTGCTTGTAGCTTCTCAGAACTGGCTGTGCTCAGGGCAGTGCAGGGGAATGCTCAGCAACAGCTGCTGTGTGGGTCCCAGGGAAAAGGTATTCTCCCACTCTTGACACATTCCACATCTTGCTTGGCCACTCTGTGTGCTCCTGAGTCCTCTCCTCACATTGTCTGAGCAGCGAGGGAAGTGTGTGAGAAAAATGGAAAGCAGCATTATTCTGCTTTGCACTTTTCCATGGAGAAAGAGAGACCCAAAATCTTTTTAGTTCCAAATGCAGCCAGTTCCCCTTTCTGGAAGGAGGCAGCGCAGGTCCTGTGCTGCCCAGAGAGCTGCCTGGGGCTCCCTGGCACCTGCCTGGGGCACTGCCTGCTCCTTTCTCTTCACAGTGGGACTTTGAAGATGTGATGGTGACGTGGAGCCAGCCCAGCCCTGCTGCTCAGCCTTGCTCTGTGCTGTGCCCAGCACCTTCAGACAAGCTGCAGCCCCTCCAGGATATCCAAGTACCTCAGCCAAACAAGCAGTAAGCAGCAGGAGGTGCTTCTTTGGGGCTCTCTGGCGGAAGGTCAGAAGCTCTGGGGTGCCACCACAGGCTGCCATGCTATGTTGTGCCTGAAGCACTGCCTGGTGGAGCAGGGACAGTTCCCAGGATTTTTCATGCTTGTCCTGCTGAGATATGGCATGGGGGCACCATTTCCTTCTCTGAACTGGGACTTTGGGAGAGGTTCAGCCTCACAGCTGGATTAAAACCCATCAGTCTCCTCTTGTGATTGTGCTGCTGTTTCCCCCTGCATTTAGGCTTACAAGCCATGCCCTGTGCAATTGAAGCCAGCTGATCCACTCAGCAAGGCAGGAGAAAGGGACAGTGCTCACTGGCTCGCTGCTGGTGGCCACCACACCTCTGGTGACTCTGGCTGCTAACTTCAGCACCACGAGCTACATACCTGTAAGAGGGAAACCTATACACAGGTTGAGTATGTCTACAGTGCTCTGTTTGGGGGGCTGACCCATCGTTCATGGTCTGCCACGTAAGGAAGAAATGCAGGACTGTGGTGTTTCAATGCTTTGGTCAATTCTCATCAAGCTCTACTGCCTGGCACTGCCATCCCTCTGAATGAACTGCTCAGCTGGCACCTGCCTTGCACGGCTCATGAATGGGGTGAGGATGGGGCCTGGGGCCACCAGACCTTGCCTGGTTTGCCTGCAGCAGCAGAAAGAACCCTGCAGAGCTCCTGTTGATAAGGACCTGCATTCATGCTTCCAAAAGCCTGAGCACATTGGTGAGTGGCAAGGCTCAGAAATCCAGACGCCAGACAATAGAAAGGCTGGAAACATAAAGGAAAGGAAATTCTTCTGCTGTATTGCCTTTCCTATGGCGATAAGATAACCTCAAGTGAAACAAAAGTCTCTGCTGCAGACGCTGGGGTGGGCACCTCGGCTGCCTTCTAGAGCCCAGCAGGATGTCTGTGTGAGCTGGGATGTCCTGAGATGTGGGGCTGGCTGTCACAGGGGTGTGCAGCGGGCACGGTGTTCTCAGTGCTTCCAATGAGCCTTGGACCAACAGGTAGCCTGGCCTGCTCCTGCTCCATCCCATGGGAGCATCTGTGTCCATCATTTGCACTCTTGCAAGAGAGTAGTTTGGGTTGGAGGGGACCTTTAACGACCATCTAGTCCAACACCCCTGCAATGAGCAAGGTGATCAGGTTGTTCAGAGCTCCATCTAAACCTGCCTTGACACTGGCCAACCTGTTCCAGTGTCTCCTCTCACTGTAAAGAATTTCTACCTTATAACTAATCTAAATTAATCATCCTTCACCTTAAATCCATTACCCCTTGTCATATCACAACAGGCCTTGCTAAAATGTTTGTCCTTGTCTTTCTGGTATGTCCCTTTCAAGTACTGAAAGGCAAGTCTAAGGTCTGCCCCAAGCCTTCTCTTCTCCAGGCTGAACAGCTACAACTTTCTCAGCCTTTCCTCATAAGAGGAATCCTCTGATTGTCTTTATGGCCTCCTCTCACCCTGCTCCCACTGGTCCATGTCCTTCTTATGTTGGGGTCCCCATAGCTGGGTGTAGTACTGCAGGTGAGGGTCTCACCAGAGCAGAGGGGCAGAATCTCCTCCCTCACTTGTTGTCCATGCTGCTTTAGATGCAGCCCAGGATATGTTTGGCTTTCTGAGCTGTCAGTGCACATTGTTGGCTCATATCCAGCCTCCCATCCACCAGCACCCCCATGTCCTTGGCAGGGCTGCTCTCAATCTGTGCTGTATTGATGTCAGGGGGTTCCTCAACCCAGGTGCAGGACCCTGCATTTACCATTGTTCAACCTCATGAAGTTCTCATGGACCCAGTTCTTGGGCTTGTACATGCTCTGAAAGCCATCCCAGCCTTCCAGGGTATCAGTTGTATCACATAGCTTGGTGTCTTGCTTTTAAATCTCACTTTAAACACTTTGGAAGAGCTGAAAAAAATGAGGCCACATTATTTGCTAGTGATACATTTCTATTTGCTATATGAACATCCCAAAACTGGTGGCAGGTGTTAAAAGCATTGCTGAGTGGCTGAGGGACAGAATGACATGTTCTGTGTGTTTCAGGTTATGTTTCAGAGTGGGGGGACAGGGACAGAGTGGTGTCCATGTGGCAGGGCTGGGAGCAGGATTAGGTGCTGCCAAAGAGGAGACTGGTCACGGGAGTGGCGCTGTGTGAGAGCTGGCTGGGAAAGGGCTGGAAGAGAATCTGATGTGTGTACAGCACTGGCACCCCCCAGTGCCCAGAGCTAAACAGGCCATGAGAAGAGGTGCAAGGGGCACAGATGGCATCTCTGTAAGGACAGAGACCAGCCTCTGCAGCAGTATGCTGTCCCAAGGAGGGGATGTGATGGGGTGGGTACAATTGGGACAGCAGAGGAAAGGAAGAATGCTTCTGCTGTGTCTCAGAGAAAGGGGACATGGAGGTCTGGAATGACACTGGCTAGAGCCAAATTCAGATTACAGCCTGCAGGCTCAGAGCAGGCCCAGATTAACTGCGGAAATCATTGTAGGCTATTTTGGGCAGCAAGACTGGGATGAATGATGAGAGGAGTTCAGGGAGGCAGGCCAGGGCTGGCTCTTTGGCTCAGGAAGCCCCCAGGCTGTGGCACTGGGAGTGGCAGGGTGGTCTGCAGGAGGTCATCCCGTGCTGACCTGCTCTGTGCTGGCCCCAGAGGCGTGTCCCAAGGGCTGCCTTGGTGTTCCATCACTGACAGCTGCACTTCAGAAAGCAGTGGGATGGGAGCTGTGCTAGCAAACAGTGCCTGGGCCCTTCTTGTGGGGGTCCCAGGGTAGGAGCCAAGGAGGTGCACACTGGTGTTTGGTCAAGCTGAGGGAAGGGACATTTCAGGGATCTGGTGAAGGCAGGAGCTGTGCAGGAAGGGCTGGGCCACATCACACTCTCCTGTGGTTTGCAATTCTACAGCAGATGCACTTGCTGCCTGCCCTGGTATGCAGCGAGGGGAGATCAGTGGCCTCAGCCCTTTCAAGTCTTGTATTCAGTCCACCTGGGGGTTTCCCATTTGGTTTCACTCTGACAACCCAGCTCTAGAAAGCAGAGGGCCGAGCTGTAGGCATAGGGAGACATGCAGGAGTCAGCAGCAGCTTTGCTGGGAGGGCTGTGACACTTCAGCACCTGCCAATCTCTCCCTTCATCCAGCCCTGGGAAGCAGGAGCCAGCAGCAGAGCAAAACAGGGCACAAAGCACCAAAACACCAGGTAGGTGCTGTACAGCTGTGCAACATGGTTTGTTCTAACTTCTGCCTGCTCCCAGTAGCCCTCACTGGCTGCTTCTGCTGGGGTATTTGGGGAGCTACCACTGGCACAAGCACCTCTGATGGAGATCACCCCACCAGCAACCACAGTTGTGCTGAGGGGATGAGGAGCTTCCCAATGCATTGCAAAGCAGTGAGGTTGGCTGCAGGCATCCATCGTGGTCCCAGTGCTGTTCCCCCTGCCAGATGAACTGGGCGGGCCAGGTAGGGTCCCCTGTGGAGCATCACTGCAGATCATGCTGGCTGTCCACTGGCCATCAGTCGCCCTGTGGTCCTCTCCTGCCCTGTAGCTCGCAGCAGATGTGAGCCAAGCACCTGCTGCTCCCTGCTCTGCCAGGGAATGTGGCTTGTGGACCCATGAACGGGTTTTTGGTCCTCCTGGGGAGGATCCCCAGGTGGTCTTGCAGCAGCAAGGAGTGGAGAGATCACAGGAGTGTGCTGCTCTCCTCCCTGCACAGATGGGTTTGTGGGTGGCTCTTGGACTTCCTGGTGAGATGACATAAGCTCTTCAGGTGATGATCCTCTTTGCCCTGGGACTGGGAACAATGTGTCTCCTGTTGCAATGGATATTTCAGGGACCAAGCTGTCCCTGGGGTCAGGCTGAGCGTCCCAGGGGCAGGGTGGCCACTGGCCACGCTGGATCCCTGTGTGGTGACAGCGCCAGGCTGAGTGCCTTTGAAGTGCCCTGCCATGCTCTCTGTTCCACTGTTGGACAGGATCTGAGCAGCCATTGTGCAAAGCAAAACAAACCCTTACTATCTGTCCCAGGCTCAGAGCTCAGCTCTGCTCCCAGCTGTAAGGCTGCAGAGCCAGCACAGCCCTGCCAGAGACTGCTGATAACCATCTCCCCTTGCAAAAGAGTTCAAGTCCCTGCTCTAGGCAGGCAATGTCACCTTATCAGCACTTGAAGGCTCCTGATAAAGGGATCAATCTAACTCCAGCTGCATCCCCACCTGCCAACACAATGTACTGGGTGCAGCCAAGGTGAGGGTGGCTGGGGCCCCTCTCTCTCTTGCCTTCGGGCGGGTCACGGCTGCCCAGGCTCCGCAGGGCACAGCCAGTTCTGGGAACAGTCGTGGCCACTGGCGACCACGGCGTGGGCGATTACTGAAAATCATGTGCTCACGCCGGCTGCTGCACAGGCAATTTGTCAAAGTCCCGTTTTCCTTTCCCTGATAAGATACGGCTGGAGGAATACAATAATGCTTTTCTGAGATAAAATCGTGGCTCTTCTATGCAGCACACATGAAGGGGAAGCTAATTTTGGGCATGCCAGGCTGGCAGGGGCCAAGAGGAGGCTTCTGTCTGTGCTGGGGCTGCAGTTCGAGGGACAGGGGAGCTCTCTAAGCCCCAATGACTAGGACAGCCCTGGGGGCAGCAGGGTCGCTGCCCCTGTGGGCTGGCACACTTCCTGCTCCCTGAGGCGCTCCTAGAAGATGCTATAGCTGCAGAAGGAGCTGTTGCTGCTGGCTTCATGACAAGATGTGGCCCAGTGCTGCAGCTCTGCAACACCTACTAAGCCCTGCCAGAGACTGGGGCAGCCGTGGGCAGCAGTGCTTCCCTTGCAGGCACTCAGCAAGTGTAGCTGCACCTCACACTCTCTTCCCTCCCACCCCATGGTTTGAATATTATCCCACCCCAAAGGTTGATGCCAGGCCAGTGTTCATGCCCTGGCCAAGGAAAGCTGCCCACTCCCAGCTGTGTGCTCCATGGCAAGCTGGCTGAGCAGGGCGTTAAGTGCTCTTGGCTGCCTGTGACAAGCCAGTCCCTCCACAGGCCACTCCTGTGCCACCACAGTCTCAAGGGGAAAGGAGTAAAAGGCACCATTGACAAAGGCAGGCCTTATGCAATTCCCAGCCTCCCTGGGAACCAGACCCTTTTAATAACATATACAATATTTGTAGGTGGCAGATCTGGCTTTCCTCGGGAGGATAATGAGAAGCACACCCATCTGGCAGAGCTGACGTTTCCATTTTGGCATGTTGCTTGGGATGCACTTTCTGCACAGTTTGAAATCTGAGCATAATCCTATCTTCATGAACCACATTCACTAGTCTGATAATGTGACCCCAAAAAAGGTCAATGGAAAAGTTAATATAATTTATTGGCTGATTTAAAAAAAAATCTAATCATCTCTTTTTCCTTTTTCCTGACCCCCCCCCACCCGCACCCAGTGCCCTGCTGACATTTTCCAGTCATTCCCAAAACAATGGCTAGGGTGGGAATGCTCTGAGCGGGTGCAGCTTTAGAGAAGGCTTTTCCTGAGGGGTTGCAGATGCATCTGCCTGCTCAGGCCCCCCTCTCTGAGAGGTTTGTAGGGGTGATGTGCTCAGCAAAGGTCACCAGCCTGGCCAGTGACAGGGCTGGCATTAGGGCAGGTTTGGGCAGATCTTGTGATTTCAGTGTTTGCTGGTATCCTCTGCTCTGTGGGGTGACTGGAGTTCAGCTGCTTTGGACTGTGAGGAAACACCTCTGTTGTTGATCATCTCTGCCAGTTTTGTAGTTGTGGAGAGTAGGGAAGGAGGATCCAGCCAGATTCCTGGGAGTCAGGCAGTCTTGGATGAAGCCATCAAGGGCCCCAAGAACCCTTTTTATGGACGGACACAGCGCACTGGGATCAGCTCGTCCTGTGCTGCCTCCAGGGAAGGCTGCAAGAAGCTGCAGTGCACAGGGGTGAGTTCCTTTGCACGGCTGTGTGTGAAACGGGGACGTGCACTCCTCTTCCTTGCACCGTCCTCCCTTTGGGTTTCCCGGCCACCAGGAGCACCCACTGCTCGCTCACCCTGGGGTGTCTGCAGGGCCCCAAGAGCTGCTTGGAGCACTTGAGCAGCCAGGTGTTTGTCAGGGCATGACCTGTCCTGGGGAAGCAGACTTGTTAGAAGCTTGCTTGTTAGGGTGGAGCTGCAAAGTAATTACGAGCTGCAAAAGTAATTAGACCTTTCTTATTCTAAAATCTCAGGGATAGAGAAGAAACGACCCCAGAGGGCAAGGAATGGTGGAAAGGATCCAGCGGCTTCTCTTTCAGCATTAGCTGTACTTGGAAGTCGTGGCTTAGGAGCTGCCATGCTGCAGAGCCAAAGAGAGCCCATTGGGAAAACATCTTCTGGCAAGAGCAGGGGAAGGAGAACGCCCAGAACTGCCCATTACTGTCAGGCTGCAGCACTGCAAGATCTGTCAGGGTGCTGCCAAGGCTGCACAGGCAAACCCTAGCTCCTGTCAGCACCTAAGAGTCCTTCCAGCTTCCTCACAGCACTGCTCCAGGCCTGGCTCTTGCTGAGGAAAGGCTGGAGAGATGGAGGGAGCCTGAGCAGAGTGGCTTGGAAAGCAGGGGGCAAAGGAAACACAGATGAATTCTACACTTGGTAGTTTCAGAAAAGCAAAATTATGTTCTACCGTGGTCTCACTTTGTGCTTTGTAAAGCTGGTTTGTACATGGCACTGGCTGCAGCCTGGGGACTCCCAGCCTCCCCGATGTGGGGGAACTGGGCTCCCACACTGTGAATGCTCCCCTGCCTTGCTTTTCAGCGAGCTGATCTTCTCCCACCCTTGCATAAGATGTTCTTTGTCCATCAGCACATTTAGCTCCTGCTCTGTTCCAGCTGGTGCTGGGCCATGTGGGCAGGGAACGCCAGTCCCGACAGCAGCAATGCTGCCAGTCTGTGGGGAGATGGGGAGCCACTGGAACATCAGAGGGCATTGCAGAGGCACAGTGTCTCAGATCATCATGAACTCATGGACTTTGCCCATTTAGTTGAAATAACAGAGATGAAAGAGTTATTGAGAATGACTGATGGTGGGTCAAATGAGCAGACAGCGTAACCTGCTTCATTCTCAGAGGCGCCATGCCAGGGAGAAGAGATGCACACAGGCTTTGGTTCCTGTCTTCTCTGAAAGCAGAGCTTTTGGTGAGCACAAAGCAGAAGAAAGGCTTCCCAGCCCTCTGCTTTGTTGTAACAGCACCGACTGCCAGTCTGCCAAGCACTTTCCCAGGAGGTGCTGTGAGAACAAGGTTGCAGAAATCACTTCAGCAATAACTGCTTGATCTGCCCTGGACCATGCTAAGATTGAGTCCAATTTCCAAATACAGCAAGGGTTCAAGTTTTTCCGTCACCTGGCAGGATGGGGCACCTTGGTTTGGGATCTGTGATGAAGTCCTGGAGAAATGGATGCGAAATGCCCCTGTTCCTGCCCATGTTGCAGTCCCCGGTGGCATGGCTGTAATAGAGATTTGTGTTTGGCTGCCTGGTGGGAGGGCGTGCAAGGTGTCTCCTCACCCTGGATTTTAGAGCACTTCAGCTCCTTACTGCCATCAGAGATGGCCAGGACAGTGGCCTGTGTGGACCTCCAGCCTGGCCCAGGACAGCTGCAAGATCTGCTGCTTCTCTGCAAACAATGTTGAAGGACAGAAGGTGAAATCAAGGATTTCATATGTTATAAAAATCAAGTCCAGGGTTTGGGGTTTTTTTTCTTTAGTAGGGTAACTTTGCTGTGATAAATATGTCTCAGAAACTGGGAACCCAAACAGCAATAGTTCAAAGACATTTTTCCAGTGCCACACATCTAAAGCTGCTCATCACAGCACAGCTTTGTTGGGTGAAGTGTAACAGGGATCGTATCCTCACTTCCTGCCAAGGGTATGAGAACAAGGCACCAATTTGCAGATCTTGAAGAATGTGACAGTGGTATTTCAGCAGCTCTAATGCTCTGCAGCCTGTGAAGGCTGCACAGTAACTGAAAGGAAATATCTTTGGTTTTATTCACTTGGCTTTATTCCTAATTCACTCTTTGATGCCATTAGCCTGGGATAATAAGTTTTCAGAGATATGCTCGAAATTAAGGAAATGAGTCTGATTAAGTCCTTTAAACATACTTTGAGAGAGAAATGTACAACAATAGAGATATTAAAGGTCCTATTTTTAAGCAATTCTAACATGAAATCAAAACATCAAGCTGCTAGGTGGTGAGATCCATTAGCAGTGTGCATGCATTCTTCAGCTGGAGAGGGTATCACCTTCTTCAGCTAGGAGAGTTGCCAGAGAGCTTGAATCTGTCCTCTGTGCTGGGTGGGCAGTGATCAGCAGATTCATTTCACAGTAAAATATTTGCAGCTAAATAGTAAAAGCACAGACACTTGCCCTTTGCCCGTTGTATTTTGCTAGGTAGAAGTGATGGTTTCTCAAGAGTCTCACGTTCAAGGTTTGTATGTGGGGTTTTTTTAGCTCTGTTTAGCTAGTTGCTTTATTTTTCTTAGCAGTCCTGGGGTAATTTAGCTGTAAATACGTTACCTAGGATGGGTTTATGCTGTCCATTGGTGAGGGTGAAACTCCCCCCATTTACTGGAATACCTCCCAGTGAGGTCAGCAGCGTTGCAGGTACCTGCTGGGTCCCCTTGGCAGGTTTTCCCTGTGGCTGTGACCACTGCTCTCATACTGAATGCTCTGTCACAGTGCAGCAGCCGCTGCTCTGCTGTTACCATCACCAGTGCTGATGTGGTGCCCGAGGATGTCACACAGGCTGGGTGTGACAAACCCTGTGCAAGCCAGCAGCAAACTGGTGTCCTCGGTGGAGATGAGCTTGTGTGCTGCTCAGCAGCTTTATGAGATAATGTGGTGGAGGTGTGAAAGCAGATAAAGGCACTCAGATCCCACTTTTCTTTAGGTATGACATGAGCTAGGCAAAGGCTGGCAGTCCTACTCATTGAAAGACTTCTGCCTAATTTTAAAAATAGAAGGGAGAGGGAAAGGGACAAGTACCAACAAAAAGGATGTGCTAAGTAGCTCCACAGTGATTCCATTGAAGCTTTGTGGCAACAGAGAGCCAGAAGAGGAGAGTGGAAGGTAACTTCTGTGGAGGGAACTGTCTTCAAACCTCAGAAGTAATCTGGAGACTGGAGTGACCTCCTTTATTGCTTCCCATGGCAGTTGTGGGGCTAGCAAGAGGAAAGAGAAAACACAGTGTTATTTATTTCATCTACTATAAAAAGTGACTTTTTAAGATCTTGTTCAAGTAAATAGAGCAATGAATTCTCCTTTGCCTCTGACTGCTGTTGAAGACATGTGACTTATTAGACATGCTGCTGTTGTAATGGAAGTAACTAGCCCAGCTATGTTAAACTGTGAAGAACTGGATGTCTTGGGAAATGGGGAAAAAAGGATTAGGTGGCACAAGAGAAAAGAAACTTCATCTGTGACAATCTTGGGCACTTTGTAGAATTTTCTCTTAAAGCGGTTTCACAAGCTTGTCTGGCAGAAAGTGATAAATTGTTCAACAGCTCAGGCTTGCCAAAGTAGTTTAAAGAGCTTTCAAAGGAAACTTTTAAAGACTTGTGGCTTTCAACTGCATGTGAATCATCTCGAAGAGTGAAACTATAATTGCTAACCTCCATTTAATTGGTCACCATATACCTGTCTGTGTGTTCATGAGCTCTGGCACTCAGTTCAAGAGTCATGTTCCCATGCAGATCCCATGCCTGTGTCCGAGAGCCCAGAGGGATGCCACTGCTGTTGCCAACCTACTGAACTTGAAAATCTAAGCTGGCAGACGCTGCAAGCAACTGAGGTCAGAGAAAATAGCTAAAGGTAGTAGGAGGAATGTCATGTCCACACATGCAGCCAAGGCATGGAGCCGTGTCCTTTCTCAGCCCCTTTTCCTATGAGGTTCTTCTTGTTTGCCTAAGGTTATATGGGGATTAGAGAGAGTGGGCTATGGTGATTTTATCCCCTATGTAACACCCTTGCCAGGAAAATCAAACAAACAGGACCAGAGGTGTCCCACCAGAGGCCCCACAGCTGTCTTCAGGGAGGGCTTGTTGGTACAGGGCTAGCAGAGGTGTGCTTGCACAATCTGGGAGCAGATGTGGCCAGCTGGCTGCTGGTGCATTGCAGAGGTGAGTCCCATAACCTCCTCTGAGCTAAGGCACATATTTATACAGCCCTACCAGAAAAGGCAGGGTGGAGCAAGCTAATATATACACATTAAAGAGACTGAATAAATAAACAGTAGGTTCTGATTTATTTTTGCTGCTACTTGCATATCTTAGTTTTGGCACGAGATAGATTTCATACACAAATGTGATCCTCAGATAGGTTCTTATCCTGCCTGATTTAGAAATCATGTGCAAAGAAGAAAAAATTCACAAATGTTCTTAAAGCATAATGATATTTATGCTGTTTATTGCCAAAGCACATAAAATCCTTGGCTCCCTTCAGCTAGGTAATATACAACAGGTAACAATGCTGGTCTCTGCCCTGGAGGATTTACAGTTACAGATGAGAGATAACAGTGGGTACAGTCAGACTGGGAAAGCACATAAAATGTGATTAGTCAGTCTGAGACTCACTAAATGCTGTACACTTAATGAGCACTGCTCATCTCATTTGTGCCTCACCTGGGAAGGAGTGCAGGGTTCAGTGGGGCAAAGCCGGACACGGAAAACAGCGAACGCCCTCGACACTGGGGAAAAGGTGGTGGCAGGGAGCAATTGAGAAATGTCATCTGTAAGAAATGTTCTGGTCACAGAAAGCTGTAAAGGACTTGTAAGTTTTATTATTAAAAAGGCCCTGGACTTGTGCCCAGTTCAGGTTTCAGGTGGAATATATGTAACTATACAATCAAAATAGTCGTGGGAAGCCCGTTAAGAAAGGCTGCAGGACTTACCCCTCCTCTTGTTCTCAAGCCCCAAGCTGCTTACCTCCTCCCACAGAGCAAAGTCTGGAGGAATTACACTGGCTGTGAATGGTCATAACATTTCCAGAAGCAATGACAATGCTGGATTGTGTTCTCTGGTTCATTTCCTCTTGCTAACCAGTCTCTCTACAGTGAACAGAATGGAGAAAAATTGTTGTTTTTCTTGTAATTTCTCTTGTAATTTACTTTTTTTTTTCTTTCTATGAGGTTAAACACCTAATGTTTTAAAAGCACTGAATACTGTGATTTCTAGGTGTATACCTAGAAATAACTTGTGATGTCCTGTGAGCTGTTGCTTCCCTAGGGAAGCTGCAGCCAGGAATGCTGCAGGAGAGCTGAGGTTGCCAGGCACTTCCAGCAGAACAAACCAGAGTGATGCCAAGAGAGCTGGAAAGCAGGGAGCGTGCCAACCACAAAATTAATCTCTGAGTTAATAAAAGCCTGCATGGTTTGAGGTTTGTGAAGCAATAAACGAGTTCAAATTTGCCAGCGACTGGAAAAGAAAAGCAATTAGGTGTTCAGGGAAATCTTCTAATGGGGATAAAGATAATACATTAGAATATACAATGGGTTGAAAAATGTGATGAGAAATTAATCTTTAATTGAAAATTACTAAAGGAATTTTGATGAAGAACACAGAAATATCTGTATCAAAGCAAAACTTTTAACTCTTTTTATTAATAGGGAATGACAGAATAAGAGCTTCTGTTTAATAGCACTAATAATTTCATAATATTTTTCCTCTGAGTCATATGATAGGCTCTTTTTACCAGTTGGTACTTCATCCAAAAAAAAAAAAAATCTCCTTGGCTTCTCCTCCTCATCACAGTCATTTCTAGGTCTGTATGACCTAGAAAGCTTTTTCTACTAATGTGTTTTACCTCTGTTTTTCCAACACCCAGGCAGGAGGGTACTCATTTCAATCTCCCCGCATTCCTATGACTCTGCTGGGGACACTGCTAGCAAGTTTGCAAGGCTAAAAGAGGTTATGAGCAAAAGTGAGCCTGAGGAAATACCTCAGTGTGGTCCAAATGGAAACTGGAGGAGTCCTTTATCAATGTGTTGTTAGGTGACTCAAATGTTCACAATTTCACTGGCATCAAAGGAGGCTTTTCTGGTTTTAAAACAAAACATCTTGCTCAAAAGGGAAGAATAGGCAACAATAAAGACATATGTAGATGGGAATTTTGCAAGCTGATAGCAATGGGTAGTTTAGCAGTTTGCAAAAGGGGTAACTAGCTGGGGAAATTGAATGAAAATATATTGGCCAGTACCACTGATCACCAGTGGCATTTCCTTGAGGCACAAAGAAAATCCTAGCAGTGATTTAGGTTGGCTGTTGGACAACAACAGTTGCAATTCGATGAAAAAAACCCCTGAAATTATTCAGTAATTTTTCTGATCTTTGTTTAGAAAATTGACAGAATAGTGTCACCATGTTTAATTGGAGGTATTTCACATGGTCTTTCACATGTAACGAGAGTGAATAAAAACCACTGGTTAACAGTCATCTTTAAAACTTTCAGCAAAAGCATTTTAAGAATTGCCTGAGAGGATTACCAAACCCTTAGTACTGATTTCTTAGTAAATACTGTATCACTGAATTTCCAGAGAATAAGGGGAAGTAACTGTTGAGTCATTACATAAATCTCAGTAACTAGTGTGTCCCAGGTGAGCAGGGACAGAAGCTTGGCCAGGCTGATATCAGCCTTTGGCAGGAGTGGTGAGGTGGTCAATGAAGTGTGTAGTTGACAGAGAATCAAACTGTGACAGCAGAATTAGCACATTAACAGAAAATAGATGTTTTTAGGGTTTTTTTGAGTAGAGGAAGGCATCCATCTGATTTGAGTCAGAGCAGCTCAGCACTATGCCTGATGTGTGGGTGGCTGCCAAAAGGGGCAATTTTGTTTCTCATTTTCTTTTCCTCTCATTCCCTTAAACAGTGGTCACATGAATGAATCAACCCACCAGGCCAACAGAAAACTATGTATTTTCTTTCTATCACTGTCAGAATTTCCTGCTGGACTCCTGTGCTGGGCTGACTCACCCCAGAGCTGTGGGGTCACTGGAGCTGTCGCAGGAAGCTCAGAGTGCTGCTGGGGTGATGTGATGTCCTGCCAGATGGATATAACCCCTGTTCAGTCATTGCTGGGGTTGCATGCAACGAGATGTAACAGCCAGTGGCTCCCTTCATCTGCAGTGGAGAAGAAATACTGGAAAAGAATAGTACTATGTGAAAATAAATATAGATCCTAATGTGGCTTACAAATCCTCTGAATGGTTTGCAGTGCTCTTCAAAACTGATCAGACAGTAGACAGAAGCAGGGATGGATTATTAAAATCAGGTGTAGATAGGACAATAGGAAAGATCCCTTGTCACTTCTGTTAGGCTCAGGGGAAGAGCTGAGTGACCCGCTGTGAGGATGGGGTTGTGTCCAACCCGAGCTGGGGTCTGCGATGGAGCCCCTCATTGGTGCCCCAGGGCACGAATTCCTTACAGGGATTTCCCTGAGGTGATTCCCACCCTCTCTCACCACTACATAACACACCTAGTGCTCACAGGGAGTGAGATGTGCAGAGCTGCTCATCTGGTGCCTCAGCTGCCTGTCAATCCCGCCATGGTGTTCACCAGTGCTGGATGGAGCCAAATCCCCCAACAGCAGCTGTAAAGGTCTCGGCCTGCTGTTGTTCCCCATCCCATGACAATGGGAGGTGACGCTGGAGGGTGACTGGAGAAGCTGGACCCAACTCCCCGGAGATGTCTGCCGTGTAGCTTTCAGGGGCAATGCCCAGCCTGCAGTGCCTGCAGGACACCCCACGGCCAACACACGTGGCCGGGGGATCCCGGGAGTCTCAGCTGCCACCCCGAGGTGAAGTCCTGCAGCCCAACACCCACTGCCATCCCTCTACCAAGGGGCCCCCTTGTCCTTTCTGCAGAGCCATGTCCCCCACAGCCGTGTCCCCACATCCATGTCCCCTCCCCCCACAGCCATGTCCCCCCATCAATGTCCCCCCACAGCCATGTCCCCTATATCCATGTCCCCCCATCAATATCCCCCCACAGCCACGTCCCCTATATCCATGTCCCCCCATATCCATGTCCCCCCATATCCATGTCCCCCCATCAATGTCCCCCATCAATGTCCCCACGTGCTCTCCCACCCCGCCCCGCCCCCACAGAAACCCCGCCCCCTCCGGCCCCGCCCCTCCGGCCCCGCCCCCGGCCCCGCGCGACACCCCTCTCTTCCGGCGCGGCGCGGGGCGGGGCGGGCGCGTGCCGCGCCGCCGTCACTTCCGCGCCCGCCCCGCCCCGCCCCGCCCAGCGCGGCCGGCGCGTGCAGCCGGTTGGCGGCGGATCCGCTCGCGCCTCGCGAGGCAGCTGCGGCCGCGCGCGCGGCGGGCGGGGTGGGGGGGGAGCGCCGGTCCCGCGCCGGTCCCGCGCCCGCCCCGCCGGCGATGGGGCTGCGCTGAGGCCGCCGGTGAGTGGGGCGGCGGGCACTGCGCGGCACGGCACGGCACGGCCCGGCAGGTGAGGGAGGGTCCGCGGGCCTCCAGCGGCGCCTGCAATCTCCGCCGCGCCGGGCGCGGCGCGGCCGCCCGCAGCGCCCTTCAGCCTCGCCGGCCGCTTCTCCGCCCGCGGCGGCCCCCGCGGGGCGGCCCGGCGCGGGCGCGGGGGCTGTGGCGGGGCCGGTGCCGCGGAGCGGGTGCCGCGGCCGGAGCAGCCCCGCTGCCCGGGGAAGGGGGGCGCGGGGCCGCGGGCGCCCGGCGTGTGACGGCCGCCGGCGTCCGGACACGTGCGGCGCTGGCCCGGCGGCGGGCCGGCCCCTGCGCTGCCCAGGGGCCACCCCGGGCTATCGGGGCCCCTCGGCAGCTCGGGCAGCCCTCCCGTGCCGCCTCCTCCGTCCTCTCAGCCCGGCCCCAGTTCTGCCGGCGGTCCCGGTTCCCGAGTCCCGCGCCTGGGCACACGTCAGCGTGTGCTGCAGTGGCGGGGCCGGTGGGGAAGGCTGGTGATCGTGTACCAAAGAGAAACTTTCGCAGCCCAAGATGAGGACTCGATGCGTCTCATCCTTTTTTCAGCACATGAGTCAGTGCATTCTCCTGCTGCTGTTATAGAGCAGTTCTCTATCAGCTGAGCTATGGAGATCTCGCACTGTGGGCACCTCTGACAACCACTGCGTCATCCCTAAGCGGAGGCCTGTTTATGCCTACTCAGTGATAAACAGCTACTAGGTGAACTAAACACTGAGAACCTTAACAGGACTGATACTCTAGCTAAAGAAAAACTCGATTATCTACAGTATAGGCACTGAAAGCTTGCTGCTGCCATCAGTGCTTTGGCTTGCCTGCTGGGATCAGTGTATCCCTGCAGGTGCTGTAGTTGGAAGAGACTTTCGGAGCTCTTCAAGAAGCTGAGATAGCGTAGCCTCCAGCAGTGGGAGATGGTTAACTCTAAACTGTTCTAACATGAGTGCTGATAGTTCTCTGGCCACGCTGACTGCTTCCTCTTCTGAGGTTGCTGAGTTAGAATGCTTTAATGTGTTTTCTTTGCAGTATGCACTCACTGGAGTTGTATGATGTTTTCTTAGGAAGGGCGATCAAGATTATGTTTCATTTAGCCTATTCACTACTCTGACTGGTTTTTTTTTCTGTTGTAGGTGTCTCAGCTGTTGTATGTATGAGATTTGTCCACACACTGGCTCTTCAGACAGGTTAGCAATATTTTTCAGACATCAGTTTCATCATGTTTGAAAGAATTGCTACTTCTACCTTTTCTTAAAATTTTGTAGAACGCTGTTACATGCTTTAGAATATTGATTTTCTTGTGAGAAACAGCTCTTTTGGCATTATTTAAATTTACTCTATGATGTAAGTGTGGTCCTCATAAACTTTATGTCCCTGCATCAGTGTCATGAATGACAGCAGTGTATCTTTATTACACATATGCTGAAGAAATGTTTGTCTTGGGTATTTGGCATGACACTGATGGTTACATACTGCTGCTTTTGTTAGCTGCTTTTACTTGTTGGCTAATTACAAGTACAGTTTCACAAAGTTTAAGGAAAATATGCTGTGTAAACTTTGAACTGTACAATTGACTTGGAAATTTATTGATACCGATCTAACCCTGCTGACTTCTAAGAAGCATATCATTAACATGACTTATTGAAACAAAAATGTCATCTGTTGTTGGTGTAGTCACCTGTGGGAAAGAACACTGGCTTCTGGCTACATTGAGTAGTGTGAGCACCTAGGTCAGCTATGAAAAACTCGTGCTCCAAGGCTTTCAGTTTTTAAAATGCTTCAGAAAATGAGTAAGCGAGATATTTTTGTTAACTTTGGTTTTGGCCCAGGCTGGCTGTCTGTGACACAAAGAGGTGTAAGCAGTGACAGGGGTCTGAGCAGTTCTGCAGACTCCAGCAGAGCTGCTGGACAGCAGCTGCTGCCTTCCCAAATCCCTCCCAGGAGCAGAGGGGCTGTTCCAAGCTCTGCTTAGAGTCTTCCTGTGGTGCTGTCTAGACTTTGAGCTCATTTTGCTTTCCCCGCTTAAATTTTTTGTTAGTTGTCTTGTAGGATCAGGCATGTGTTCCTGTATTTCTTTCTAGTCTGTGGAGGACCTCATGGCATTGGCAGGCACTAATTCATCCCTAACCTGGAGAGAGAGGGGTGAGAGGTCCCAGGTGCCTGCTCAGGAAGCTCCCAGTGCCTGCAGGGGAGCGTGGGGGCTGCCTAGCAGGAAGGGAAGTTGCATCATGATGTCGGAGTGATTGAGAAACTTTGTGATTCAGTCCTGTTCTGCTGCTGTGCCATGTGACAGGCATGGTGCATCAGACAAGCTATTTTGCTATGTTCCTAATAAATTATTTAAAAAAAAAATAAATTTCTGTATTGCCATGGAACCTACAGATTTATTTTTTTTTTTTGCCTTGAGGAGGTACTATCCTACTGTTTTCTATGCGGAGTATAAAACAGCCAACAAGAAATTGATTTTCTGTGAGATGAAGAAAAGTTCCATTTATTCTGTGGAAGTAAAATACTATTATATTGTTAAAGTGAGGTCCAAGTGGAGTGTCGTAGAGGAAATCAGTAGTAGAAGTGGGTGCTGACATGGAAAGGTCAGGTTTTCATCAAGCATTTTGATCATTGCACCCTTGTTCCCTTTTCTGGAAACCTTCAGATAACATTTGCTTTATTTCTGTAAACAACAGAAATCTGCAGCAGGGGATTACTTTGACTTAGCTTGTCCAAGATCTGTTGCAGAAATTATTACTTCTGTTGTGATAAATGTCTCTGTTTAGTGCTGTGCTCAAGCACCTTTAACTGCAGACCAGGGAGCATGGTTGTAACACCTTCCTTATTTAATGTCTGTGTGGTAGACAGGCATCATAAAGTCACCCCAGGACAGAACCTGATAGTAGCTGGCATGGAGAGATGATGTTTCATTCTTTTATTGCCTTGAGAAACGAAGTCCTTTAGTTAAATCTCCTAAAACTCTTGAGTTTTGGAAATTAGAAAAAAAAAGGGTTTCCTTAGATTTGGTTTACTCAGTGCCCAAACCTTATCAATGTAATGTGAAAATAAGTGGTTCTTCTATTTGTGTCCAGGCCCATCTTTTGAATGTCTGCAAGAGTTGCCTTGGAGAGCAGAGATTCTATTTAAGTGCAGTTTTTTTTGGGCAGGGATTACTGGTCTCCACAGCATGGCATCTACTACGATCAAACCTGCTGTGGGTCTGGAATAATGTTGTTGTGCAGAGAAGTAGGTTTTGTGGACTTTCAGTGGCAAAAAAACTCCCAACATTCTGACTGGTGCTTGGATCTGGTTATGATTAACATGAGAAAGTTCATACAAGACAAATCCTAGTTCAAAACCCCTAATTTCACAACAAAACATCGAAAAAAATGTTTTAAATAACAGTAATGCCAAAATGTGTCCCTTTCACTGTTACACAATGAGCTAAAAATAGTTTTCATTCATAAAAAAGCTGCTTCCTTTGTTAAATAAGCTGCATAGCAGAGAACAAAAGTTCGTTTTGTAGTAAACTGTAGCTGTATTATAGCTCCAAGTCTGATGCCTTTATTCCTGATTGAAATAAGACTGTAAACTTTAATTTCTGGTAGCTTAATAGCAGGCATAAATGAAAAAGGATGAGTGATTCACAGTTTCTGTTCAGGAGTTCTGGAACTAATCTACACAAAAAGCTGAAGTTCCGTGTCTTGCTGCTCCTTTTCTAAAACATAAAATTTCTGCACTGTCTTCAAAGAGTGCTTTGCATGGGTTGGGATTGGCAAGGGCTCTCCCTGGCCATGGAATGTTGCTGATTGCTCTGAAGTGGTGCAGTGTCAATCACATTCATCATCCTGTCAAACTTACCTGAATTAGCTCCATTTGCATTAATTCTGTATTTTCATTTTTTCATTGTGTGTTTTTTATTTGAAAGAATTTAGCCCCCTTTTTTTAATGATTCTGCTTTGATAAAATTGTAACATTGTATTGTTCATCTTAAAAGAGCTCTTTGGAAGAGGATGTGGTAGTAGAACTGGTAGCAAGTCCCTTAATTTTTAGTTGGATTGGGATTTTTTATGTGGTATTTAAGACTAAAAGATCATCCTTCAAAATCAAAATACCCAACTTTTTCTTTTCTGACCTTTAGCAAAGTTATATGGCAGTGATATTTTCAGTTTAGAGGGTACATGCAGTAACAAAAATGGCAGCTCCTTCAGATTTTATTCTAGCTGGAAGATGTCAGAATGAAAGATGATAAATGGCAATGTCTGTGAGATCACATCTGATTCTTTTAAAAGATAGGAAAACAGTGTAATGAGAAGGCTTTTGAGAAACAGTAGTAAGAGCAGCTTAAGTGACTTGGGATGCAAGAAGAAAATATGTGTAGAAATTGAATATATGAATAGTGAATATATATATGAAATTGAGTCACATTGTGAAGAGCATGTGTAAAAGGCTAGTAGGGGCAGATATCACAAAGGCTACAGTGCAAATGGAACGGGAAATAGCAAGAGACATAAAAGCCAGCTACCTGTAAAAGCATGTTAGTAGGAGTAGGAAGATTGGGAAATGCCTTGCCTAGTTTGGTGGGGAGCACGTGTGTACAGAAGGTGCAGAACATTTGAAGGGCTTTAGTGCCTATTTTTCTTGTCCTCTTCCACATAGTGTCATGCAGGTGCTTAATCTTATGAATATTTGTGACAAGGTAGTATTTTACACTACAGTGTACTTCCAGTAGATGTTTCTGTGTCAACTGGCCTTGATAAGTTTCACTGTACAGTTCTCAAAACAGCTGAAAATATTATCTAGAACTACTCAGAAGTACTAGAAGGCTGGCAAAGGATGAATCTTCAGACGGTTACAAAGGAAAAGAGCCAAGGAAGATGAGTAACAGTCTGACAGTTCAGTTTGTCTCAGTTTTTTCCATCAGTTGAGATTAATAAACAAACATTCTATTTTCAAGTGCTTGGAAGATACAGTAGTATGAACTGATTTGTGGGAAAAGTTATTGTGTCTGAAGTCTTGATACCTTTTAACTGTGAAGCAGAAGGCTCAGTGGCTATAGGAGAAGGAGTGGAGGTTTAGTGTCCTGAATTAATTGATTCATTGATTTAAAAAGGTTTTCCTCATTTTAATGGTCTCATAAGTGAATAGAGGCATCATCTGGGGGATGCAGATAGATGATCCCATCTGTAATTAACAACGGTAATTAAAAATTTGATGTTAAAATGAGAAGTTATCTTAAATGATCCTGTCCTGGGTATGGTTGCCTTTAATGAAAATATTAGTCAATGACTGATTAAATATCCTTATTAAATTCTCAGGGACTGTGTGTTGGAGGACATGATGAGAGTTCAAAATAACCTGAAAAATAGCATGACATTCAGCACTTAGGCAGGAGTTGCCAGCTGTGGAAATGCAGGGTGAGGAATAACTGGTTAGCTGCTTGAAAAAGGACCTGGGGGTGTACTGGATCACAAGTTGAACATGAGTCAGTGTCATGCTGTTTTGCAGAAAAGGCAAATATCTTACTGGGACGTTTAAACAGGAGTATTGTATGAGAGACGTAAAATTTAAATCCATTGGCTGTATTTGCTGTTGATGTACAGTCTGTGCAGACAGCATCTGTTTTGGGTGCCAAGATTCAAGAAGAATTTGGACCACTTGGAAGGAGTTCAGAGTAGAGAAATGCGAGTGATCAGAGTTTGAGGAAACAACTTCATAAATGTGGAAGAAAATCCAAGTTATTTTGGCAAGAGATGAGGAGTTTAGGGGGAATGTAAGAGATTTCAAGCATTTAAAAGATTTGTAAGAAGGAAGTGTTATTTTCAGTGGCCATGATTGGCAGGTTGAAGTGGGATTAAGTTTCATCACGGCAAACATCAACTAAGTTTTTAACATTTCTCACAGTTAAAGTAGTACTTTAAGAAGTCTTTACTTGTGGCCATGAAGAACAAGTTTGTGTGTTAGAAAGAATAGTATATGGTTGATGTTGGAGAATAGATTAAAATCACTATTAATGTCCCTTTCGTCTCGTTTTATAAGTTTCAAGTTTGAGCCAGTGAGGGAGAAATATACAGGATTCTTTTTGTCAGTCTCTTGGTTGTATCATGTGAGTTTAGATCTCGTACAGGTTGGAATGGTTGGAACTGTGATGCTTGTATTTTCTGGGGAACACATGGTGTTCTGAATTACTTTCTTCTCTTGGATACTGCCTCCTGCAAACAGAGTGAGTTTTCTTGTGCTGTCAGGATGTTCTAAATCTCCATGGCTGACATGTTAGCAATGTCTGTGTGAGTTAAGCCTAGCAGAGCACTGATGATTTTCTATTCATTTTAGTAGTCTTAGTAGCTTTCAGATTACTGCTTTAGATTCAGGTGATAATCCTATAAATATTTCACTTCTATACAAAGGTTCACCTTTGGCTTTGAGGATCTCTTTGCAGTTCCCATACTGTGGTATATTCACCACTACAGGGAGCCTAAGTGACGATGAATCCATTGTAAAGTGGAAAGTCCAACTGTGAACATAGCCATGCTATTTTATATATCATTGTTTTTATGTACTGTTACAATCACTTTTGATGGTCTGCAGTAGACTGCATGGCAAAACAAAGGATCCACCTAATCCTTCTATTTCAGCAATTGGTTTGTAACGTAACTGGAATGTGTGAAAACACATCAGTTAATCCTGTGCATTTCACTGCCATATCACATCTCCAAATCATTGAAGAAAAGTACAGTTACCCTTATGAACTCTGCCCTTAAGATCTGCTGTGGTGTTTCACATCAACAATGGCAAGAGCTGATTTTCTGGAGGCTCCATTTAATGCAGCAGTAGATAGCAGGAGCTGAAAGGTCAGTGACAGGGATAATGGTTGGCCTCCAATGGGGAGATGGTACAGTTGGATTGCATTACCTGCCTGACTTCACCTTTACCCCGTAATAATATTTATTGAACTGTATAACTTTTGAGTACAGGTTCATTTCCTGAAAAGCCGTATTACTGTTGGCTAGAGATTTTTTTCTCTGAGCAGAGGGATAATTTTTCTTATCTCTTTCTCAAACAGGGGATCTATTTTCATCTTAGGGGTGTGGAGGGGTCTTAACATATCTACTGTTGTCATTAAGTTGTGAAGGTTTGATCCAAATCCCAGTGAATTCAAAGGATTGTTCCACTGGCTTGAGTGGCCTTTGGCTGAGGGTGCTGCTGTCTGAAAGTGGTGCTTCTGTCACTAGAGCAGTACTCCAGGTCTGACAAACCAGAAAAAAGTTCTTTTCAGACCAACTGGGAATTCAAACGTGAAAGGGCTGTCAATTGTGCAGTCTCAAAGTACATTCTTTAGATTAACCCTATCGTCTGTTGGTCCATTTGGTGAGAACCTCAAAACCTTAAGCAGTGCTTTGAGAGAGTCCTGACATTACTTTCCTGCATCATAGCCATGCTTTATTGCTAGAGGCAGCCTACTGAGCCTTAATATTGGCAATACTGAAGACTTGTGTTGTGGTAAGGAGTAATGGTGTTGAGTCCAGTTTGGACAGCCAGACTTCAAATGCCAGCAGTGTACGGATGAAACAGAGCTTCTGCTGTGTTACAGTTGTACTGCTGTGATGGCTTTCTGCTGCTTGACTGAGATCAACCTGAAGGGCATGTGTCTGGAGCAGAGGCAGATGTAATGTGTCTGAGTGAACTGAAGCCCTTGGAAAACCATTGTTGTGCAGTCTAAGTTGGTTGAAAGTCTACTTGTGCTCCTAACTTCTTAATTTTCCTTAGTTCATCTTCAAATTTTAATTTTTGTTAGCAATATAATTTGTGGGTTTTTGTGAACTCATCTTCTCCAGCAGAAATAACTTTAGTAATGAACAGGCAAAAATGTAGAAACACACAAATTTCACCACATAAACTGCATGCTTTTGTAGGGCAAGAGCACAATGAAAAATAACTTATGGTCTTGTCAGCCTGACAGAATCCTTATTCAGTAGTGTACAGATGGAGTTGTCCTTGTAGTACTCTTCCTTTCCATTATCCAGCAAAATTACTTCCCCAGAGTGAGAAAGTTTTTTTTCAGTAGGGAGACTGTTGGCATAATTGCATTCTGAGCATGTATTATGGAGGATTTTTATGCCTTAAGCTGGTACTGGTGTGCTTGGTAGTATTTGTAACCCCCGTTCTTAGTCCATGGTCATTTCAGTAGTGACTGTCTGGTGTGTTAAATAGCAGCTGTCTCTGCTGGAGATGCTGTTCCACGTAAGTCCATTGCTAGAACAGGTCATAGAAGTTTCTCTGGTTTCAGAGCAAAGTATTTTTGAATTAGTGAAGTCTGCACCTTGCATTTGAAACAAATGTATAGTTTCCTGCTTGCTGTCATCCTCTGCTGGCATAAATGTCTGTGAAGAAATAGTGTCTTAAATGCCAGAATTGTCTATGTACTGAAGTCTGGTGACACTTGTATATAACATTGATGGGAGCGGTAGCAGAACTCGTGCAACCTTGTAGTCAAGACAGTAGTGCTGTTGATGAGGTACTGTCAACAGAAGAATGTATTGGGTTGGGAATATTTTGGTGTGCACTCTCAGAAAATACTTTTTGCCAGCCAAACTTAATGGAAGTAGTTCACCTTTTGTAAAGCTCACTTTTTTTTGGAGACTGTAATTTTTGGTAGTGCAGACATTGAGCAATACCCAGACAGTTGAGTTTGCTAAGTTTGTGGGGCAGTATTTTATGGTGAATCATCTGTGTGGTGTTTTGCTCTGTCCTCATCTTACCTTTGCTGGATTCCTGAAGAGTGTGTTTTATATCTGTGTGCCCCTCTATCAGAGAACATCCTCGTTCCTTGGATACTAATTTTGATTTTAGCTAGGTTAGCGTTCTTTAGTTTTGAAAGTGTGGTAGCATATACAGCCATGAAAAAGAGTTTGGTACCTATAACATCAGCCTGAAAGATAGTAAAAACATAGTAATTGGTGGTTGACTCCTTTCCTAATGTCCCACAGAAGTAAGGTGGTGTTCAGAGCTGCAGTCTTTTTCAAAACATTTTTGATTATTTTGGTTATATTCAGATTAAGTAGTTGTTTGGCAGTTTCCCTTTCTGAATGTTGTAGCCAAGGAGAAACCAAAGTGCATGTTCATAAAGCTTAATAGATTGAGGGTCAAAATAAGGGCAAAATGAATCCTTCTCTGTGAATTCAGGAGTTCTTTGCAGGATGTTGGCAAGGTTAAAATGTGCCACAAAATAAATTTTAAAACCCCAGGAAAAATCCACTTAGTCATAAATAAGATGATAGGGTATTTGGCTCATGAAACTCTTGAACTACAGGTTCCTGGGACTGGAGATTGTGCACTGGGGAGCATCATTATGTGACTGACTCTGTGCTGTCTCCTTGACCGCAGGGGAAATGCACGTTTGATTTGACCTTTCTGGCCCATTGTTTTGTTGCTCTATTAGCCTTCAGCCCGGCTCTCTGTTCTTTTGTGGCACTGATACAAGGGGTATGGAGTTAAAACTACTTAAGCATTTAATATAAGTGAAATTGTGGCAGTCCTCAGTGGTGCTTTAGGGAGCAGACCTCTGTTTTCACCTAACATTTATGATAAAAGCATGAAGGGGGAAAGCTGGGTCGAGAGCTATCTAGGAAGAGACTTCTGAATATTTGGCTAGACAGTGGTGATATTTCAGTTAGTGAGGTCAAGGCTTGAGGAAAAAGCATTCCTTGATACACTTTGAGTACTTGAAACATTTCAGTCTTGCTTTTAAAGAAACTTTCCTCCACACAGCATGGAAGATGGATACAGTTACACCTCTTAATAGTGTTACAAAATTTTTTATAGGCTAGGGAAGAAAGTTCTCAAAAAGGTATTTCAAACAGAGATAAAAATGTTACTCTAGACAAGATATGTTAAGGCAGAATTTCTCCTTTAAGGTAAGCGTGAAGGATAAAAGCTAACTCTAAGTGGACTGATAAGCAAAAGCTGTTACTTATGGGAGAAACAAGACTCGACTTTTGCTGATGGTCATTAGGACTGAGAAGATTGCAGCAGTTGAAGGGATTTTTGCAGTCTGTTTCCATTTTATGGGAGATGTCTCCCACTGCTGATGTTGTGGAAGTAATTTTGAAGGGGCACAGAAGCACTGAACAACGTCATTTAAATTGAACTATTTAGGGCAATGATGAAACGTGTTCCAGTAGGATGTGTAGTTAATTTAATTTCATGGATTGTAGAAGTCCTTCTCTGAAATATAGGTGTTTACTAAATCTCTGAAGCTCTTCTGGGTTTGTAGGACTGTTCTGAATGACTGGGACATAGTAGCTAGATGGATGTGGGCCAAGGTTTACATTATAGGCATGGAGGCATGGAGTTAAATGTTAATGTCTGTTCTCTTCTTGTCTTTGTCAAACTTCTTTCCATGGAAACAGAGTGCAACTTTTCCCCCTTGATTTTTTCATCTTGCCTCATATGGTAGTTCTGAGGGTAAATCAATAATTTTCAGGAGTTAAGCTGTCAGGGCCTATAAATTCCTATGCATAAAAAATTGTCCTGTACAGCAGTTCAGTCTTGGGATGGAACTTGTTTGCAGATTTTTCTGTTAATTATTTCAGTTACTGCAATTTGAGATCAAAACAAATAGTTTGTCATATGTGACATCTTAAATGGAATTTAATTATTTTATGGTCTTTTAACATTAATATTTGGTGTTATATGATATTTAGAGTTTTAACAGTTTCTGTCGTGAACAGTATTTCTATTGATTGACAAGTTGTTTGCACACAAGAGCTTTTCCCCTGAAGTGTTTCTGATCTAAGTTAGGTGAATGTGCCACAGACTTCAGACTTTGTGTCAATTTATTATGAACATTTTAAAAAAAATATTCTTTTGGCAAACATTAGAAATCCCTGGTTAAATTTATAGATTTTTCTGACAGAATATATTTTTAAAAATTAGTGCAGTTTGGTGCTATTATGTATCTGTTATTCTGGAATATACTCTTGTGTTGTGTCAGTAGTTACACAGCTGACCATTCTGACTTCAGGAAACTGAAGAAATACTGCTGCTTTGTCTGAGAATGCTTGGCTGAAAGCAGTGAAAGGTACTAAGTCATAACTAGGATGGGAAAGGAAGATGTGAAAGCCAATTGCTTGCTTACAATGAACGTGACTTCTGTGGTCATAGTTGTATGCCACTGTATGTGCTTCTGAGGAAACAAAAGTTCAATGTCTAAACTTTAGAAGAAAGTTCATCTCTTGTAGTTAGTCTAGTTGAGCTTGATTATCTCCTTGCAGACAAAGAGAAATTTGATTCAAATGTTCTTATGTTAACCTCAAAAATATTTTCCAAGAATTTAAGAGGAAGAGGAAAAAAAGTCATTGCCTCCTTTTATTGAGCATCCATACTACAAAAGCAAATATATCCCAGGAAGCAGATACTCTACATTGCACAATAAGGCGGCAGCCACACAGGAAAGGTTGGGCTCTTGGCACAGCCCCTGAGGGGAAATGCTTCCTTGAAAGGACCCATTGTTGCTGGGTCTGGGTCTTCAGACTCCCAGTTCTCCACTGGAATGGCTGCGGGTCTCTTGGTGCTGGGATGGGGCATCTTTGCCATCCCCATTATCTAACCATAATAGTTTGGGTTATTTAATCACATGGAAGGGCTGAGTGAAGTTCACGCCTCATGTGAGAAAGGAACGTTTCTTTGCAAACAGCTTCAGTGCTGGGTGTAATGGCCCCATGCCTTACCCAAGGTATTCGGAACAGTTTAACTTTCTCTTCCAAGAACAAACAAAACACAGTCTGTGAATTTCTAACTCAAGTGTCTGGTATACTCTTCCAAGAGACAAAAGAACTAATGAGCATCCAAAATAAATGTATGCTTCTTTGGATTCCCTGACTCTGGGGCAGGTCTTCTTGCCCTCATGGCAGTTAGGTAAGAGATCCAGAAATCTGGAAGGAAATGAATAAAGATTCTGTTTCTGTGAGCCTGACAGTGGGAACAAGCTTTGTGTGATTGTGATATTTGGTGCTTGATTTTTCAGTTTAAAATTTTCGTTAATGCGAATAGCTGCTGCTTGAAGGTAAATGAGATGCTGGGAAGGTTAGGTGGCAAAATGCTTGACTAATTGTCCTTGAGATGACCATCAGCTTTCCTAAATTCTCTTCCAACGTGTCTTCAACTTCTTCATTGCTGCTGTATTAATAACAAATTTCTAAGTGGTCTGAAAACAATGACCTGAAGACTGGTTAGAAAGTAAGTTTTGAGTGTAGTATTGGCTATAGTACTTCGTTATCATGATGAATTGACATACTGAGTTTATTGTTAGATGTCGAATTATCTTTCCTTAATGTAGCCTGTATTCTACTATAAACATTGCAACTGCTATTACAGCCTGCAAAAAGTATACTTTACAAAGAATACACTCTACAAATGTAAATACAATTTTGGTTTGGTGATTGTTGGATACAATGGTCTTCCTTAAGCCTAAACACAGAAACAAAAGCTTGTATTATAACAGAAAGCCTAAGATGGGAAGTGATAAAATAGGTATTGAGTGGAGGGCTTTGTTAAAATTTAGCTCGTGTACTTGTAAAATTTCCATGTATTCATTAAACTATTATGTCATTCTTATTGTTAGAGCTTGGTTAGTTGACTAAAGTGTTAAGCTTTGTTTGTAGTACAGATTAAAACCTTAACTCCTTTCAAAATGCAGTTGAAGATTTTTGATCTTCCATAGTTATTTTAGTTCGTATGTCTTACCCAAGCATCTGTTGTACATTATGTGGATGATTTAGTATTTAAGGGTTCAGCTGCAAGTTACTGGAGAGCTGTAAACTCATCAGCTCCCATTTTTGTAAGGTGCATTTCTTAAGGCGCGGCTGCCTCTCAAGTAGAATATCTCTTGTGTTTGTAAACCATATGCTTGTAAAAACACAGATATACTCAAATAATACTGAAATCTTTACAAGTGCATTACATGTGAAAGCTCTTGGTAATGCATTTTGAAGTAAAAGTCATAACCTTTTGGTTTTTACGGTCACAAAAGTGTGATAGCCCCAGGTTCTGGCTAAGTCATGGATCACCTAAAGGGATCTGTTTGAGTTTCAGAGTGGTCTGTGAGTAACATGGGGTTTATGTTTTGGGGACAGGTGAAGAGGCTCGTGTGGTATCAGGCCTGCCACGTGGTGTGACACGTCTCTGGCATTGTGCTGCAGCTCAGACATACAGATTCTTCCAAGTCCAGGGTGCAGCAAAATCCATCTGGCACACACCATGGCTGTGGTCCTGGGTGCCTGCACCAATGAAGAACAATCAGAGAAGCAAAAACGTGAGGTGCAGGCATACCTGTGTACAGAAGCTCCTTGGAGACTGAGAATCCAAAGAGAACAACTTAGAAACTCTTTCCTTTAAGGAGGTACAGAGACTAATGATGAATCCTGATTATAGACTGTTTGGTGGCAGATGCTGTAAGGTGCATTTTAGCAGGACTTATAGCTGTTTAAATAGATTTCAAGATTTTTAATTGCAATTAAAATGGTCCGTTTTCATTCTCAGTGGCTGCAGATTCTGCCCATCTGTTTCAAAAGTTGCAAGTGGAGAAATTTTAGGAAATAAGACATTATTTTTATAGATGCTAAAGTAGGATATCTTAGGTAAAAAAGAAGGACTGGAAAGTAAATACAGGACTTATGTCCAAGACACTGTGGGCAGAAATTTTGATTCCATCCCTTGCAAGCTGGAAATGTTGTGTCCAAATTTGCTTTTTTGGTGATTGATTTTTAGCATGTGCAGCATATTATGAAATATGTTTTGAGAAGAATGTGCTTGTAAGTATTTTATACTCTTTTTTTTTTTTCCTGATCCTTATATTTTCTTAGCCTTGTGTCAAGGAAAGTGAACTGCCATCCTTTTCTGCTAATGGGCAGCTATCGGCCAGGCTGAGTTTTCATCTTTCCTAAAAAGTCGGATGTATTTTCAGATGAAATATTTTCTTAGAAGATGCATTCATTCCTCTTCCTGGCCTGTTACAGCTCTACCAGTTTGAGTACTGCATCCATTTTAATTTCATTTACTGCCAGTGTGGCAGAGATTGAGCATTAGCCAGTGTTTTGTGTATGTGTAGCAATTCTTTTACCCCCATCTTAGGCCCATTGCATGAATCCCAAAAACTTTTACTATAATGTTTGGAAAAAGTGAATTGTTTGGTAACTGATCTCAGTATGTGGGAATCTCATGGTTCTGTAACAAGAATAAGCCTTAGTGGTAAACATTGCCTTTATAAGGTCTGTTCTCTTGTAGAGTTGATTTCTTGGGGTAAATTTTTGAAAGTATGGCTCTGAAGTGAAGAAATTTTGAATTTCTGAATGACTACATAATGTTTGGCTTTCAAGATGCAAAAAACCCCCATTTTTTTCCTGTGTTGGCAGCTGGTCGGGATACAGTTGAAGATGACTTTCAAGGTGTTTTTTATTCAGAAATATGAAAGACTATTCATGACATTGAGCTATTTGGAAACTTAATTTTTAACAGCAGAGGTGTAATGTTGCTCTTAGTTGAGGATGTACTTGTTACAAATAAGTTCTGAAAAAGGAGCTTTAGTCCTTTAGTAGCCTGTTTGGATCCAGGAGAGGCAGGCAAGTCACTTGCTAGGAAAATAGCTCAGATGTCAGGAATAGGAATTGTGTTTGATTGTTTTCTAGACAGGTCAGTCAGGTTTTTTTTGTTCTTAATTTTCTTCCTGTATTAGTTTACTTTGTTTGATTTATTTATTGAGGGTGATTGCATAGGCTGCTGAGGAAGATTTACTCGTGTTAATCTTTGTACAGAGGTGAATTTGAAGTTTGGCCCCTCTCGTGTCTCTTGCTTTTTCTGTCTGCCTTGCTACATCTCTTGCCTTTTGTGTTCGTACCAAAGCAGAGCTGGTTGAGCCTTGTCTTGTACAGAAGAGTACCTTGTTTCTGTGACGTTCAGGTAGTGACAAAGTTCACTTTCTTAGCTTTGTAGCACTCAGTCTCTAAAGGTGGTCTGATCTGCTGTGTGTGATTGCTTCACTATGCTCTGTGATAAACTGCAAAATGCTGAGAATGAGAAATGTGTGCATTTCTGACCTGCTGCCTTTAGCTCCTCAAAATGAATGTTGTTGTCTTCACTCACAACCGCTGTAAATACAAGGAAGGGTTTGGTCACAAGCATAGATGCTTTTAGCTGGGCAGATAGTATCAGGGCTTGTGCATAGCCCTGCAAGTGTCTGCAGGCTCCTGGGGAGGCATTTGTAGTTTGAATAGAAGGAGCTGGACCGGGCTGCTGATGCCTGGAAGCGCAGCCTCCGCGCCAGCCCGGCCACAGTCTTGCAATTGTTCAGCCACACTGGAGGGAAGAGGAAAAAAAAAAGCATTCCAAGCAGTGCCAAATTTTCTTTGATATGTTAATCTTTTGATAACAGTTTGAAAAGCCCTTGGAGACTTTTTTTAGATTTTAGACAAAATAGTTCATTTGTCAGGACTTCCCTTGTAGATAGGGTCTCCGTTATTAAGAACTGCCTCGCTAACTCATGGTAACAAAAGCAAGTGCAGAGGACAGCTGCTGGACTGCTTGTTGGTAAGAGAAACTATTAGTTATCACAGGACTTTTTACAAAAATCTGAAAAGAATAAACCAGGGAGTGTTTAAGATACAAATGTGTAAGTCGACTGACCTATTTTAAGCAGACAGATGGTAAGAGTATATGCAAAAGTAATAACTTGATAACTTTTTATGTTTATCCATACATGAATTTTATACTTCAGCTTTAAAAATTTATACTTCAGCTTTAAAAATTACATTTCAATCTGAGAAATCTGGAGTTTAAATTACCCGGTTGTTTTCAGGAGATATCAAAAGTTTCTTATTTTGGAGCTATAATTTGTCCAGACTTGGAACATTTTCTCTGGAAGCTATGAAACTTCTACTTACATTGAAAAACTGGGAGAATAAATGGATGGCAGCAATGTGTGTATTATTTAGTTTTTAAGGATTGTGGAATTGGGACAAATGTTGAGGGAAACAGGGGGAAGATTGTCTTTGCTTCCCACTCCAAAAATCAAACTCTAAGGGTAAAATTTGCACTGAAGTAGTTTAGTGATTATGCCAGCTGTTAGAAAACTGGGTAAGCTGGTAGTCCTTTGAAAGTGTGGCTTGCAGAACTCCTCAGGTGTGCTGATGGAGACTTGCCCTGGTGCTTTTAAACAAATTTCCTTAATAAATACACCATGACTTCAATTGCACCTTATATACTGTTGCTACGAATGTTTACTTACAAATATTTTGGTACAGTTGCTTGGTATCCTGGTTGTTTAGTCAGGATAGATGAACAGATATGGATTGCTGTAGTAATTGAGAAAAAGTGCAGTATTTTCTTCATTGTGAGGGATGCATATATCTTTAAGCTCTATAGTACACTGCTGTAATTTCTTCAGTGATGCAATTTGTGATTTATGTTAGCTCCAAAATAGTATCAACTTCAGTCTGAAGCTGCAGGTGCTGTCCTGCTTACAGCTGCACACACGTCAGGACAGTAACAAATTGGAAATGCTGTTATACTTAATTTTGATATACTGTGTTTTGCAAAGTTGCAGATTTACTGTTTAGCTTGTGACTCAAATGTGTGCTCTTAGAAGTACTTAGAGTTCAGACACTGTTCAGCTGATCTCTAGGCCGTTTGTTAAATTTATACCTACATTGTTACAAAATGTTGCAAGTGATTTCATTCTCCTAATCTCAGTGGCAAACAGCATTTTCTTTTACAGACCTTTTTGATATTTCCTATTGCTCTGACTCTAGAATATGCTTAGCTATATAATAGCAACTCAATAAGGAAAAATTATGAGTGGAGTGATTGTAACTTCCAACATGTCCATTGGTTATAAGTCTTCTTTCTTTAAAAGGTTGTTATTTTCAATTTGTTAAATGCGGAGAGAGGATTTCTCATGCTATTCACTTCAGGGCCAGAGAGAGGCTGAGTGGCAGCCTGTAATGTGCATCAGAGGCACATTATATTTGGATGTTTTCATGTTCATACTGTTTATTGCAAGTGAATTTCCACCTCACTTCAGTCTGAGTACTATTAAAATGTCATACTCTCTCATGGTCTGAAAAGTTCAAGGTTTATATTTAAATCTTTAATTAAAGGTTCAAAGTAGTGAAATGTTTAATTCCCCATCATATCATATTATGGAAGGCAGGAAATAAAACTCAAATGCAGGTTGCTAAAATCTCTTCTGAATTGGTAAGATTTTTTCAGTCTGACCCAGCAGCCTGAAGTCACCAAAGGAGGCAGCCCTGGGGAGTCCAGGTGGTGTTGTTCAACCCCAGCTTTCAGCAGGGCACTGAGAGACAAACCAAAGCACTTACCCATTTGAACTCTTGATGACATGCTTGGGCTGATGGTGCCACAAGGGATATGATAGGGGGAAGAGTGCAGTTCTTTGTTGTGGAATAGGAATCATTTTCATGACCCATCAACAAAGAAAATATCTCTGTAATGCTTTTTAAATTTAGAGATTTGAATTGGAGTTTAATATGGAAAATTACCAGCAGTATGTGCCATGTTGAGAATGTGTGTTAGTTGAAGGTTGTTCAGTAAATGAGTCTGTATAAAATAATGCAGATGGAGCTAATGATGTGAATCAGAAATAGCCTCCTGATTCTCCTCATGTATTCCCTCTCTGATTCTACCCAGCTGTTCAAAGAGCTTACTGAATCACAGGAATTATTTCTAGTGCTGAGATTTCCTTTCATCCTTCTTCAGACCCACAACCTGATGTTCCTTCCCAGCAGTGGAGCAGCCCTAAATGAAGGCAATTGCACTTCTCTCTCATACTGCCATGGTGTCCTGTAAGGTCCCTGTGCTGGCATATTTGCCATATGGAAATCTCAGTTGAGATCCATTGATCTGGAAGCTATTTGCATTTATTTTTCTGCCTTGTGCTTTCCTGTATCAAGTTCCTGCTTGATACGTCTGTCAAGGTTGGAGAGTTGCCTGCAGGCACTCTTTTTGATGTTACTGTACATTATAGCAGGAACGTGTGTGTTTGTTTAAGAGCACACTAGTTCAAGTATGATTAACCTAATAATTCTTTCCTGGAGCTGTGAACTCTGTTAGAAGTATAATTTTGCAAATACACAGAACTTTTTCTGGCTGCATGACTCCTTGATTGAAAACGTGATTTGTCTGATGTACATGAAGTTGTTTGATGTGATTAATACAAAGATTGTCCTCAGGAGCTTTCTTAGCAGTTCTGTGTAGATTTAGGACAGATTTTAACTGGTTTTATGTATTGTCTATGTCTTTCCCAGGGTAGAAAGCTCCTTAGTTAAGAAAAGTGGCAATTAAAATAAAAGTGTGGTTTAGAACTTGAATGACTTGTATTGCTTAATTTCCAAATAAGTCTGTAGTAAAATTATAGTATAGCAATAGAGAATTTTCAGCTTAACAAGGCAAGGGAAGTGTGAGCTGATGTTCCAATCAAGGGAGGCAGTTGTTGCCAAGTTAGCTTCCTTACATCCAGAACAAAATGCCAACTGTATCAAGCACTCAGTTTATGAGGTACTGAGCTGCTTCTCACCTCAGACTCAGCTCTGTGCTGTGATGCAATTCTCTCCTTTGAGTGTGTGTTTCTTCTACTAGGACCTTATTCAGCTCTGGGAATAGATTTCTCAGGAGATCCAGTTTTGGGTAGCCAAAGAAACCTTTCCTGTTGGGTTCCTGCTTCATTTATTGGGTTAACTGGGAGGGAGATGGTAGGTTCAGAGAACACGTGCAGATGTGATGCTGTGGATGAGCTGCAGGAGATGGGAGGAGGGACCCTTTGGAGCTGGCATTGCTGGTGAATGTAAGTGCAGGGATGCAGGGGCTGGCTTTGAGAGGTCTGACTTGGAGTCTGAGCATTCGGTTTGTGACAGTGTTGGGGAGTTAATGACAGAGAAGTTGGTAATGATTGTACTTATTGTGCTACCTAATGCTAATAACAGCCTGAAAAAGGACAATAAGAGTAGCTGCTTGTGCTGGGACTTAATACTTGAGGACTGGCTATAAGCTGTGGTAGTAAGTGCTGTCTTCCAAGAGATTTATGTATGTGCAGTAAATAAAATTGAAGGCTGTGCCATGTCAGTGCAGAGAATGATAGTTAATCTATGTCTTGGCAGATGAGCACTGGCTATTTAGTGATTTTAATTGTGGTAGTTGTTTGTTCCTGTGCATTAATTATAAATTGTATACAATTAACATATGCAGGAATGCCCAAATGAAGGTTAGATGCTGTTTTAATTTCAAAATTTTGGCTTTTTGACATGGTACTTCTGATTTGACTTGCTTGTGTGCTGAGGAAAATTCTGATAAGTCTCACAGTATGTTGTAGCCTTTGTTTGTAGTTCTGTCCTTTTGGAGTAGGGATCTGTGTGCACTACGGTCTACGTGCATACATAGACAGTGCCACATTTTTTCCAAGCCTTTTCTTATTCATGAAAATTGTGATCATAATCTGTCCTCAAAGCACCTCTCAAGATTAGCAATTGTGAGAGATTTTGATGCAAACTGAATAGTAGAGGAATTGGAAAGAATGGGAAAGACTGACCAAAATGAATGTCTTAATTTAGAAATAATAAAGTGGGGACTAAACGTTTTTAAGCATGTATTTATTCTTTGGCTCAAAGGAGAAGTGTAGATCTCAGGGGTACTGTGCCTTTCCTCTTGAAGGGTAGCCTGACTTTTGAAAGCATCTGATTGGAGCTGTTACATATAAAGTTATAAAGTGATACAAATGTGTAACATTGAGCTACTTCTAAGCTTTTTTTTTTTTTTTTTTTTACAGGAATAGTTTACATTTCCATCATGAAGCTTGTAGAATGTACCAAAAACTGCTTGCTGTTTGCAAAGTGTAGCCAAGTTAAATTTAAAACTCTTTTAAAACCTGACGTTTCTGCAGTATTTCACTTGTATTCATCTGATGTTCAATCATAAAGCTTTATAGACCTCCTTGGATAGTACTTCTAGAAACTAGTAACAGTGCAAAGTGAAGATAAACACTAATATTTTGTCAGTGTTTTGTCTTATGTATGCACTTACTCAAAGTAACTTGAAATGACCTAAAACTTAGGTGTAAAATCAGTAATGTTGCTTTTAATTTTTAATTCTTGTCTTATTGAAGGTCTTCCATATCTCAAGTTGAGAAGTTCCATATCATACTAAACATGGAGAAAGAAGAAAAAAAATATGTCAATAAAGCAGAGGAAGATGAGATGGTAATGAATTCTGTTAATCTGTTTTTATACAATGAAAGAAACACATTTTCAGGTTTTCCTGTTTAAAGGGGGCATATTACATCAGGAAGTGGATTGTCTCAGTTTAAATCAATTTTATAAGATTATCCTTGGCAATATTTTTTGGTGTTAAGAAATTAGTTTTGGGATAGGAAAGGTTTTTTTTGCGGTCAGTCCAATAGATAACACATTTTGGTGCTTAACATTTCTACTTTTACACATAAAAATGGAAACAAAGTGAGTTGTGTTTTGATTTTTTTATTATTACTATTATTTTGTTGTTCTTTGATTAATTGGGGTTTCTTCCCTCCAAATCTTGGAGATTTTTTGTTGTATTTTAAAACAGGTTAATGCTTCATAATGTGATTCAAAGCAGTAGATTTTGACAGGAAAGTACTAGCAGCTAATCTTTCAATTTCTAGCCCACCTGGGGTTCATAGGGATTTTTCTAGTCCATTTGGTATATATATTGGGATTTTTGTTTCAAAAAATGATAGATTTCTGTGAACTGAAGTTCTTGTTCTGTTCTTGGGCACACTGCTAGGAAAAGTAGTTCTTCACTAGACAACTCCAACACAGAAAGTAAGCAAATGCATCTTAGAACAAGAGATGCTTATGGCCTGATCACTGAAATTAATATTTTTTTTTTTAGGAAATAATTTTATTTTTTCCTAAAAAGAAGCATTAACTTTTCTCACTGTCTTTCTCTCTCCTATTTTATTGCTAAAGTGTGTTTTGGGGTAAGAGAGAATGGGGTTTATTTCTGCTTTTTGTCACCAGAGAAGATGACAAAAAAAACCTTTTGAAAATCCATTTCTTAAGAAAGGAGTTTAAACAATTTCTAACACTTTTGTTTAATGAAAAAAAAAATCCAGAAGTTCATGTCAATATGAACAATGGGTGGGACTCAATGGGAAACTTCATTGCTCTTTTACAGCAGGAAATATAATCTAATGATGTAATGTGAAACTCAGGAATGTAACACAGTGTCCAGTAAATTATTTTCTGTTCCTGGCTGTCATCAAGTTAAGTTAGTGCTTGGTTTTTTTCATGGGAGAAGGATTTTTCTAGCTGGTGCAAGTCACAGAACCTTTGAGTGTGGCTTGGAGTCTGTAAAGTAGCATTTCTTGTTAAATGGCAGGCAAAATAAGCAAAATTCTCTACTGAAAAGTGATGTTCGATGTATTTAGGGCTTTTTTTAGAAGATATAAAATTCAGCCCGCAGTAGTAATTCATAACTGTGAATGCTAACTAATCAAATGCTACCTTATAAAATCAGCATTTGACAAAACTGCACACTTTTGCTCTTAAATGTTCAGCTGACTTGTGCTGTGTCATGGTCAAAAATGTTGTTGTTCACTGAGACTTGAGACAGGTTGTGTTGCAGCCTCAGTCCTTAGGGAGCAGTGCAGAGAGGAGACAGTCTTGCAATGAAACATTTTACACGGTGTGGATGATCTGCCTCTGTCAGGCTTTTATTGATGTTTATATTTTTGACTAAGATAAACAGTGTTCGTTTTTGCTTCCACTCCATCATGTATTAAGTGTTTCAAATCTTTCCTTCCCCTAGAAAAGAAAAAAGAGGAAATGGCTTTGAAATTTCGTTTGCTTTAAATACCATACATTATGAAAAATTAATGTCGGCATCCCGAGCCACAGTAATTAAGAGAGTCATCATTTCTTGTTTCTGCTTCCATGCAGGAGATCTATGGCTATGATCTGTGTCGCTGGAAGCTGGTGCTGGTTACTGTGGGAGTGATCTGTTCTGGTGGCTTTCTTCTCCTCCTCCTCTACTGGATGCCCCAGTGGCGCGTGAAAGCAACGTGCAAAAGGACTACGCTGAAAGACTGTGAGGTGGTTCTGCTGAGAACAACTGTAAGTGTACAGGGGATGTGATTCTCCCTGTTTGCAGTTCCTTCTGCTTGCTGGAATACACCAATCCTTGCCTTGCAGTTAGACATGAGTCCATTGTACAGCAGTGCAGAACGCTGCTCCTGGGGACTGACTGTAGCTTTGCTGCCTTTGTGGGAAGACTGACAGCTGTTTGCAGTGGGCATAGTGAATAGTCTATCTTTGTTTTAAGAATCAAATACACAAATGCTGTTGTCATCAACAGTTACAGAACAAATACTTTGTTCATATAAGATGAAACATGTTTTCCCCTCCCTTGTTCAGCAAAGATACATTTTTTGCAGTAAGGTGTAACTGCTGACTCCAGCGCAAAAATATGCTTTTAGAATTGTGGAAAGAAAATTGTTCTTATGGTAGGTGATACTAACTTGGAGATATGTTCTGTAACTCTATATGGGCTCTGCTAATCTATGATCTGTGATTTTGCTAGAGCTGTTGTAGTAAAATGCTGTTTAAATGCTCTTTCAGCTAACTCATTTTCCCCCCTCTTTTTAAGGATGAATTCAAGATATGGTTTTGTGCAAAGGTTCGCATTATGCCTTCCTTGGGAGCCAGTCCTTTACAGAATCCTAAGCCTATTGTGCACAAGGTTTCAAATGGCCATGCTGTTCATTTCTCTGAATCTGCTGCAGAAGAGAATAAAAATGATTTGAAAAAATATTTGCCTGTAAGTAAACTGACAATACTATCCTGGCTAATTCTCAAGTAGCTCAAGTACTATTGAGAATAAACACGCATAGCACATGTGAGTTGCTACTTTTATTTGAAAGGCTAACTCATTCTTTGGGTGGAACAGAAATCTTCTCAATAACCTGTTACTGGAAATTGTGGAAAGCTGGAAAGATTAGGTTGAAAGAAAAGTATTCATTTTTCAGTGAAGCTTTTCTAAATTTACTTTCTGTCACCTCTCAGAATAAAGTCAGTCAGAAGAGAGGTGTTAAGTGGTACCAGTTTAACATCTATGTTTTGTGCCCTTACAGGTTCGTTATTTCACGCATCACAGTGTGAAGTATTTTTGGAATGATTCAGTTCAAAGTTTTGATGTTGTACGGTAAGAATACTTTTTACTTACGTGTTGTGCTTCAAACTGCATTTTTAAAAAGATAAAATAGCATGCCTAAGAACGTGCTGAAAATTGGTGTTATTTTCTGACCAGCTGTTTGAGCTCCCTGGGTCTTTGTTTGAACCATAGTGAGGGCAGGGAGATTTTAACTTGGTGCAAATTTGGAAGGAAGGTGTTTGTTTAATCTGCCTTTATCAAATGTGTTTTGTGTGGGGTGGTGGGGTGCATGCCTCTGCAGGCTGTTTTGCCTGTTCTTGGAGTGTTACTTGAGAATCAGAGCACCTGTTCATAGACAGTAGTACTTCTCTGAACACTCAAAAACTTTGCTTATGATGGAGTAAGTTATGTTTTTTGTGTTGCTTAGCTAGACCCAAAAGCAGTATCTAAGAAGAGGGGAATTCACCAAATACCATTTTTGATCATCGTTGTGTAGGTCTACTTCTACATTTTAGTGCAGCTGAGCTGGATCTGATCCATCTTTTGTTACTCTTTAGTAACAGAAACAGGTCTATTGCACTGATAAAAAATGTCTTTTAGTGGGCAGCAGTAGCTTGTGATGCACTGTATTTTCTTTTATCCAGCAGCACCATTGCATGATGTTAGGGCTGAAGAAGAAAGTTTTTCTTTCTGTGATAAGGTCTTCTCATAGTGCCACAAGTTAAATGAGCACAGGCTTCTCCATTTTTGGCAACTGTCCATTAAAATAATAAATTCAGATCAAAAATATAATCTCTTTTATACTTAAATCAGTGTTCACTGCATTGAACCATCATGCAGAGATGGTTTTTTCCAAAAAAAGTGTGTCCAGATAGTATGGAAAGTTATCAACAATGAAAACAATTTTAAGGAATGATTATAACACAAGCAGTTACAAAACTGAGCAGTCATCATCTGGGAGGATGGAAATGTCTCAGTTCAGGAGTAAGTAATTAAAAACTTTGTATGCATTTTTTGTGTTGAGCCTCCCATGAAATACAGTTGTGCAGGTAGTGACACTCATCCTTTTGCATTGCAAGCTCCTGTTTTCATGCCTATAGTGCTCCTAATTTGTTCAAAGGGAATAGTTCCCACAGATGAGATTAAGAAACTCTACTTGTATGTTAAGAACAGGTACTGGAAAAAAAATCATATGACTCCATGTGTTTAGAAAAAAAGTGTTGTTCCTTAGCATTAAAGCAGTGACTTGAAACTTGGCATTTGTGGCTATTTGATTGTGCCTTTTGATGTTCTTGTGATAACTCAGCCAATTTATAAGCCCTGGAAAAATCTCAGATATGCCTGTGAAGTTATGTGGGCATTTATTCAATCACATTCTTGCTGATAAGCTAAACTTTGATTTGTGTGATGTATTAGCCATGACTGAGCCTGGCCACTTGTTTAGTCAGGTACAGTAGCTGAGCTGGACAGGATTATTTAGCTATTGAATAATAAAGAGGGGACAGAACTAGATCTGAGACATAGTGGATACTGTTAGAGCACTAAGTCACTTTTCCACAAGGTCAGATAAAAATGCCAGTTTGTTACAACTTCTCTCTAAAGTATATAGTTGTGTAGTGAAGTGCTAGATACCATGTGCAAAATAATATCAGAGCTTGTGAATGATAAATATTCTGAAAAGAAGTCTTGAAAAATTTGTTCTTCTCCAAGAGACGTTTTATTCTGCTATTCAGTTTATATGTATAAACCAAAAATTGATATTACCTAATAACGTGGTAGAGAATGAAGTTAATATTATAAAGAGAAAGTCTGTGAGACAGAGGCCTTTATTGTAAAACACTTAAAGCAGGCAGCATGCTTATAGTTGTGACCTAAGCACATGAAGAGCATTCACTTTGGGCTGCCAGTTATGCAAGTACTCAGAACAGTTTGATCACATAATGAATGGCTTAGCACAACACAGAAGGGGGGCAAGTGAAGATTTCTTGGGCAGCTAATTCAGTTATGAGAGCTTGAGTTTCATATCATTGTTCTTTTTATATTACCATAATATTAAGATCACTGTTTTAAACACAGGAAATGCAAGTGTAATTGTTCTTGGACTAAGTCAGACTTGGTCACAAAGCCAAAGAGGATGCAACTCTGACCTTGGATGTCTGTTTTGTTTTAGCTACTGTCAGCTGAAGTTCTGAGTGGGTTGATGAGTGCTTTATATAATAAACTCTGCACATGGGGATTGTTTTTTTATTTTTAATGCCCTGGGAATTCAATTTGTAGCAGTACTGTAAAAAGCAGAGAATGTTGTGCTGGAAGCTCTGTCTTTGCATGGACATTGCACACCTAGGTATGCATATTTGCATATAGAGCACTTAAATTTAGCGACCCTCCTTAAATCCACGTTTTCTACAGGAAAAGAAAAATTATTCATGGTAGAGTGGGAGGAAAGACACAGCTATTAACAGAGTTTTGTGTATTTGTTAATCTGAAATTGTGTTTGTAAAATCCTTGAAATTAAAAATGTTTAGAGAAATTGTGTAAACCTAGGGCCAAGTTAACACGTAATTTTGATGTTCTGTTCTTGTACAAGCATTTGGTGGAAATGTGATCCTAGGCTTTGCAGTAGTGAGGATATTTAAAGCTTTCCCTGTGTTCTAGAGAGTGGAAGTAATTGTTACTAAATATGAACAATAAAGAGTTGGGTTTTTTCTTTTTTTCTGCTGGGGCAACTCTGAATCCTTTTTGATAGATAATAACTTAATAGATATTCAATATAAAAACATTTGTGTTTAATATGCTGATTTCATCATGGCATCTGTGAAAGCCTTTTGGAAGGTGATGATATTTTCCTGTGCATCCAAAGTATGTCCATGAGAAAATGCCTGGATATTGGCAGCATACATCTCATTTACTGAGTTTGATAGTTAACACAATCCCATAGCTGTAAACATAATGATGTTTTAGGTGTTTCTGCATATGTGCAGATTTCCTAAAGCACAGCATTGGCTTTCACAGCATGTGGAGAAGGCCTGCGAAAATGAGTCTTCTGGTGATAAAGAACTGAAAATGTAGAGTGTATTTTTCCTAGTCATCGATAACATTGTGATAGTAAGATGCTGCAAAATACCTGTGGTATAGATTTATTTAATAAATTGATTAAACTGATTAACTTCCATTACTACTTAGAGTCAAATGAAGCTAATTTGAAGAAATGTTAATCCACATTGATTTAATATAATGTTTTATAAAACTTGCTCACTTTTTAGAGGCCTTTGAATATTATGTTATGCTAGTATTCTGCTTCATTTTTAAGTGTCTTCATTTTGATTGGAATAGCTATGACTGTCCTACAGAGTAAGATATATCAACAAGAGGATTGCTTTTAATGTGTCCTTGGTATTTGCAGTTGTGACAAAGCCAGCTAAGAACATGTTAGTCCATAGATTTTGTTGTTTTATAGAACAGTGTATAGCTCTTGGCAAAGACCTAACTCTTCTGAGTCACTGAAGACTTAATTTTAAATATCAGATTTCTTAAATAACTCATTGACTTTTCCTTTATTTAGAGGTCTAGATGAATCTACCTTCTGCTCTGCAATTCATAACGAACACAGCACAGGACTGACAAAGGGAATGCATGATTACAGGTAATATTGCTGTAGTATTTGAGGGAAAAATTATGTTTCATTACCTATGCTCAGAAAGTTAAAAAGCCCAGAAGACAACTGAGTGATCAGTGTCTGATTTTTTTGAAAATGAGACCCTCATACAGGTTAAAATATGTGAGCATCTACTTCCTTATCAGTTCATTTTCTGATAATTTGTGTCTTTTTCTGATATAAAAGCCTTTTCCCTCAGATCATTTTAAGGGCTTTTTCATGTCCCTGTCATTTAACCAGCTCTGATCCCATCACATTTTGGTTTCTTGCTCCCTCTTTCATGATCTGTCTTTCTTCATTCTAAGAATAAAACTAAGATACAGGACCTTGAAAACAGTGTTGTACTGCAGGGTAAGACTTAACACTTGTGTAGACTTAAGTTAATGAGAATCACACACTGGCTTTCAGAATGACATATTTATTAAATGGGACCCATATACAGTTTACGGAGAAATCTTGTTGTGAAAGAATCTAAAAAATAAGATACAGCTTAAATTGAAGCATAAAATAATTATCTTTGTATTGGAACATCTCACTAGATAAATATTTTCTGAAAAGCACTTTTTGAAACTATGATAAATAAGAAGAGAGTCACAGATTTAGGGACATGTTATACTTTATCAGATTAGTGGAATTACTTTGACATCAATAAGACTAATAAAAATCTTAACTTTTTTTTGTGTTTCTCTTTTTTAATGCAGAAAAGCATTCTATGGAGTAAATGAAATTGCTGTGAAAGTGCCTTCCATTTTTAAGCTTCTGGTTAAGGAGGTAAAAACTTTTCTTTAACAAATTAAAGAAAAAAGATATATAATTGAAAGTTGGTTCTAGTGCAATCACTATAGACTGTTGGAAACCTTCCCCTAGAGCCCAGAATTGTAAAACAAAATCAGATGGACAAATTTTTTGAGCTCTCCAACTCTCCTTAGAGCTAAAAATCAAAGAGGCCTCAGCTATAAGCTCTCCAGAGTTAAGGAGTAAGGCCTGTTGCCTCAGTAAGGACATTAGAAAACCTGTCAGAATTCTTTGAAATGGTCAGCATCTTATATTTTTTTTTGGCTTGTGTTCTCCATGAAGAGGCCAGGGATTATATATTACAACATATGCAGCAAATGAAATGTAGTGTTGTATATGCTTCTGTTTAATTTGTTCCATTTTCCTTGTATCCGGTGGATTTGAATAACTGGGGTTTTATCTTGTGCTATAATAATGCATAGTAGAATTTTTGAACAAAGAAACTCTCCAACCTGATCTAAAGGAGTAAGAACTTAAGGTATCAGGGCATTTGTTTAGAATAAATAGAAAATAACATCCCAGTTGGTTTAAGAATTATCACCTAAAGTGCATCAGATATTCCCATTACCTTGTTTTGAGGTGTAGGGGAAAGTGCATGCAGTCTTCAAAGTCTATATTTGTGTATTATTGGAGTGAGAACTGTGCTTTTGAGGGGCTGAGGAGGTAGTGAAAAAAGAAAAGATCATTTTGGCAAACCAAACAAAAATTATATATAAAGAACTGAAACTGTCTTTTCCCTGGAGGAGGAAAAATTCAGCTTTGTTCTAATGGAGAACCCATGTGACCTTTAGGGGTAACTTGAATGTTCTGTCACTCTTCTAGGTTCTCAACCCTTTTTACATTTTCCAGTTGTTCAGTGTGATATTGTGGATCACTGATGAGTATCACTACTATGCATTAGCAATTGTGATTATGTCTGTAATATCCATTGTTAGCTCACTCTACACCATTAGAAAGGTAAGTTCAAAGAAAATGAATGTGTCTTTTTACTGATTACTGGCTTTTTACTGATTGTCTTAAATTGTTGTTTGAAATTGCTTACAAATCTTTAAGAATTTTTCAGAATTACACAGCTAGAATATTGTTATGCATTTTCCCTCTTTGAGCTGAAAGAACTTGGATTTATAGTTTTCTTTGAGACCTTTGCAGACTTTCCATTCTGGAAACCTATACATGAATCTATAGGTTGGCCTCAGATAACAGAAACAATACCTTGCTTAAATAAAACCCAGACACAAGTTTATGTACCAAGTTTCATTAACAGTAGTGATTCCATCTTGCATTGTTTCCTTGTTTGAAAAAGCAAGAACTGAGCACCACTGAAGCATGTATGGGTTGTTAAACTGGTGATTCAGTTTTCTCTGTAGACTTAGCTGATGGAAATCAAAGAACTAATTACCCTTAAATTGCAATTGCTGAATTCGGACCAGAGACAAAAAACCCCACCCAAACGATTTCTACCTTAATTCAAGTTCATACAGCTACTGCAGCTTTTACTTTTGTATGCTAATGACCAAATACTTTATAAGATTTTGCATGACAATGTATATTTGCATCCAGAATGCTGTTAAAAATAGAAGCTTGTACAGATGGATGCACTCAAACTGTATTTGCCCATAAGTTTTCTAAACTATGTTCAAGAGAATGTTTTGAGTAGTGTTTTGTTGTTAAAGAATGTCAGTAGAGAATCTCTTCACATTTACTGTAGGATGTGCATTTAGAAGAAGACAAGCTGTGCTTTTGAGTAATGAACCTTTCTCCCCTTTGCAGCAATATGTTATGTTACATGACATGGTAGCAGCTCACAGCATTGTGAGGGTTTCTGTCTGCAGAGGAAACCAAGGTAAATGTCACAGGTGGCCTGGAAGGTTGAATTTAAATTGCTCATGAAGTGTGAGTGTAAAGTAGATCTGCATCTGTTCTTGCTTTGATCAGCTTGAAATGCTTGCATTACTAGCAAAATTGCATGGGAAAAGAAGTTCAAAGTGGAATTTAGGTAGTGTGATGTGTTCAGGGTTAACCTTCTAGATGGTATTTTCAGTGAGTATTGGGTTTATTCTAGATTAGATGCTTGTCCTATTGCTGTTTCTCTTTCTCTACCATTCCACTTAGGTAATTGTCAGTCTAGTTTCTTTCCTGACTTAAAGATGTGCATGTATTGGGTTTCCATAACAATTAATTACCCAACAAGGGCTGCAAGATGATTTCTGAACTTCCCCTCATTTGGATACCACAGCAGTTAAAAGTGTGATATCCAAAAGATTGTCATGCATGATATTGTTTTTAAGACATACATTTGTGTTAGACTCATGTCTTTATACTGAAGTTACATGGTAGCCAATCATTAATATCTTTTGTATAAGCTTGATTTCTTCCATTTGTCATGATGCATACTATCCATGTGCTCTGGGGTTTATTCTGTGGTGGAATTGGGGTTTATCAGTGGCTTTTTCTGTGTATTTTTAAAACCTCTTCATGCCGTTAATAAAATGAAGTCTTACTTGTCACCATCTGGATCTTGGATGTGAGGATCTTTATCAAGTTTTATAGAGGGTGTCTATTTTCATGTAAACTTGTGTTCTAATATTCAGAAATAGAAGAAATCCTTTCCACTGACCTCGTGCCTGGAGATACCATGTTGATTCCATCCAATGGGACAATTATGCCCTGTGATGCAGTACTGCTCAGTGGTACTTGCATTGTAAATGAAAGTATGCTAACAGGTAAGGGAAAATTGATACACAGTGCTGCATGGCTAAAAGTATTAGTTTATACCTGTGTGCATGCTTACTTGCAGTATGTTTTAGCAGAAGTGGTTATGTTTATTTTGTTTGAAATGTGTATGTTCTTATAATTAGACATATTCTGAAGTACTTAGGTTCTTGTGTCCTGGTTATCTGCAACAGCTACCTGATACTCCTTGGAAACTTCAAAAATGAGTGACGGTTTCTTGTTAAAAAGATTTCTTCTTGATAGTTTATCTTCCTGCTTCTTTACTTGGTGTTCTCAGTGCAGATGGAGTTCTGAAGCCTGTTTCTTCAGAAAATTTTTGCCCAAACTTTTTTAGCTTCCTCCAAAACTTAAGGTAGTCAGTAGAATGTTCTATTGTATTTAAAATCACAAATTGTTATCTCAAGTAATACGCTGCATAGGCTGAAACCAGGGATCTGATGTATTTAAAGGACAGCTTCAGTGACTACGATGGACTTTTCATTATTCCTAGGATAATCTGTCCAAATTGACAGCCTTTAGAAAATTGTAGTTCAGAGATTGTGTGTTCTGTCATGTTCAGTTTTTCTGAATATATTTGATCTTCTTGCTGCTGCTCAAAACTGATAAAAATTGATTGCAGCCCTAGCTTGAGTGCAGTCTGTCACCAGAGCAGCTGAGAATAATTTTCTTCAGCTTCTAGTTTTTATAAGTAAAGATGGGGTTGATGCTTTTCAGAAAGAGAAGGAAGCTTGTCCTGTTTTTCTTTAATGAGCTGTGTTTTACGTCTATGTGATTTGAAGTAAGAAGCACAAAAGCTCTGTAAGGAATAGAGTTGACATTTGGGTAAGGAATCTGCTGAGCTGAGGCTAATAGGTGAGAGACTAGCTAATAACATTCTGAAAGGAAGATTATTGCCGTAAGTCTGCCTGTGTGCTGGTGAAGTGAGATGATATTGTTCTACTTGTAGTTGTGAAAGAAAAAAAAGTCTGTTCTTCTCTGATCTTGCTTAGAGACTTTCTTTCCTTTAAGGTGAAAGTGTTCCTGTCACAAAGATTAATCTGCCAAATCCTTCGGAATATCCAAAAGCAGTGGGAGATGAGATCTACAGTCCTGAAGTGCACAAGCGACACACGCTGTTCTGTGGAACCAATGTCATCCAGACCCGGTTCTACACTGGAGAGCTGGTCAAAGCTCTCGTGGTGAGAACAGGTATTGATTGTTAAGTGTATCCCTTGTTAATGTACCACTTCTTTCTGTAGGTGTGTGTCAACTGGCTAATACTGCTAAGCTCGGGTAAGGGAATATACCCCAAATAGCTTGATATTTGTATCTGAAAAGAATTCAAAACTGGTTGTTTTGATTTAGAGAACAGAATTGTCCGCTAAAGTTATTTGTATATCCAGTGTGTTCTAAAGACACCCCATGAGGTTTTCATGTATTGTTTTACCCTGATGTTGTCTATCCTGTGTAGCTACAGAACCATGGAAAAAAAATAGAAAGTAGTTCTGATTTTTTTATTGACCACTATGTTGAATTACAAAGCATTCATTGCTAAATACTCAAATACATACAGAACTTCTCTAAACAGGCCCATGGTTCATATTCTGCAGTAGAAAGTTCAAAACCTGGAGGCTTCATGGCTTTTCGTCTTGTGATGAGCTCATCCACTTCAAGAGTGATGCCACAGTCGCTCTGTTTTGGTAGAATCCTGTCTGGGTGGAGGGCTCAGCTTGTGCTCTGGTGGCTTGCAGGCTGAGAAGCTGTCAGAGAGCTGCCACTAATGCCAGAAGACCTGGCATTGACGTTGAGGTTGTAGTAATAGACTTGGAAGTCTAAGCAGATGGAAAATATTTTGGGCACACAAAATTGGGCATTAATGTTGGCCTCTTCAAACATCAAGGCAAAAGTTCAAGTAGGACCTGGGGATATTTGTTGGTTGTTCAACTGTAAGACCTTTAGAAGCATGGTCTCCTAGTTTAGTTGTCAAAATGCCATCAGGAGGTGCCTCTCTCCAGAAGATGACTCCCTGCACTGCAGTTTTTTTCTGAATCTTTCATTCTGTCTCTCAAGGGACCTTATGGAGGCTTGCCATTTAAGTATTTAATGTTGGACTCTGAATACCTTAATTTTCTTTTTTGCAAGGACTGGCTTAATTAGACAATAAACATACGCTCTAGCTCTGCACTGTGAGGAATAAAATGCAGTACAATAAACTCTGCCGTGCCAAACCATGTGAGGATTTGCTGCTGCTGCAGAGGAGGGGTTTGTTTGCATCAGCTGCATGTCCTTGCCATAGGAGAGAAGCCCTTAGTATGATGTGCACATATATTTTTAAAGCACCCTAATTATAGTATTGCGAAACATTTGCTATGGATATTGAGAAACAGTTGTAATGAAATTAGTAGCTTAAGGGTTTTATTGAGGTTTTTAATATATTTGAATAGGTTTGCTTTTGTTTGTATTTTTAATAACTTACTCCTTTTTTATTTCTAGGCTTTAGTACTGCTAAAGGACAACTTGTTCGTTCCATACTGTATCCAAAGCCAACTGATTTTAAGCTCTACAGAGATGCCTATTTGTTTCTCCTGTCTCTGGTGGTGGTGGCAGGCATTGGGTTTCTTTACACAATTGTCAATAGCATCTTAAATGAGGTATGTTTTCATTTCTGGTCCAGAACTGCCTTATTTCAGAAAAGGTTGTCCATGATTTTCATCACACTTCAGATGATGAGAAAGAATTTGATTTAAAGTGAATATTTTTTTGCTCTATTTTATATTAATGAAATGAGACAAGGTTACTGAGAATAAATTTCAGCAAAGAAGCAGAATTAGAATATCTTACAGAGAAATTTAAGTTTACCTTGATTTCTCTTACCTCTAATGACTAGATTTTTATCTATATGTTAGATTACCATCTGACTTACATACGGTTGGAAGAAATAGGATACAGCACATCTAAACATACTGCAGGCAAAAAAATCCTTATCAAGGAATAACCTGATAACTGTTTAGTTTTCTGTTTGTTTTTTTTTCCTCTTGAAAAATTTTGCATTATTCAGCTAATGTTTTAAAGTAATATATTTCCAGGGGGAAAAGTGTAATTTGCAGATATGGGTTGTGGATAATTTAGGACTGGATTATTGTGGTTGCTGATGGTAGGTGAAGATTGTGCTAAATTTCTGGGCAATCCAGAACACCCTGTACTGGGGATAACGATGTGTGGGTTTTGCCCACGTCAGTGGGACAGTGAATCTGTAAGCAGTGAGCTCTTGTTCTTTAACTCTGACCTCTGTTGCAGGTTCCAGCTCGTACCATCATCATTGAGTCTCTTGACATTATCACTATCACGGTGCCTCCAGCACTCCCTGCTGCTATGACTGCTGGCATCGTTTATGCACAAAGAAGGTTGAAAAAGATTGGCATCTTCTGCATCAGCCCACAAAGGATAAATATTTGTGGCCAGCTGAATCTTGTTTGTTTTGATAAGGTTAGGTGAATTTTGAAACCTTGCTGCCCGGAGGGGCATTGTCTTAGAAAAGGGAGTTTGTATAGACAAAAAAGGAAAACTCATTTTTCTTGTAAGTTAGATCATTTGTGATCTATTAGCTTCCAGGTATTCAGTGTTTACCATCTGTTAACTCTCTTAATTTAATCTTCTCTAAAAAGATGTTGTAATTGAGCTGCTTTCTTATCTCAAGACTCCCAAGTCCCAACTTACTACTGGCACCGCAGAAATGTGAGAGTTGAGGCTTACTAAGAACTTTATTTAGCACACAAGCTTCTGAAAAACTCAAGTGTGAAGTCAGACTTTCTCATTTTCATTAGTTTCAATGAAAAGCTGAGTGAGCATATTTTGTTGTTATTTGTTAACCGAATGTTAACAGTAATGCTGTTTGAAAGCATTGAAATGAAGACAGTAATGCTGCTAACCAAATTGTTTGCTGTTGGCTATTTCCTGGATAAAATTTATTTTCCTCCTTAGATTTTATCTCAAATAATAAGTTTAATATTAACTGTATTATTTCAACTGTAAGTACATGTCAGTTATTATTTTAACTATGTAAGATATTGCTGATAATTTAGTACCCGTTTTCCATTGTCCTCAGTCCCTGAATATTATCTTTGGATTTTTAAGGATGTGTTTCATTTGTCCTGTCTCCAGTGAGGAGCATGACTGCTTTGACTGTTTTTGAAAGTTATTTAAGAGGTTTGGAACTTAATTAGTAGCAAAAAAGCAAAGGAGATACTGTATTTTCTGTCCCAAAGTCTTGATTTGTATGTGAAAACAAAAGAAAATAGATTGTTCAGGTGTAATTTGCTTAAATAGTTGTTCATTTTTGCTTTGTCAGAAGATGATTTGTTTCTGAAGGCTTTTTCTTTATGCCATACCTCTTGGTCTCTTCTGCAGACTGGCACACTTACTGAGGATGGCTTGGACCTTTGGGGAATTCAGCGGGTGGAAAATGCTCGGTAAGGATGAGCTCAGAGCAAATAAGATACTCAGTTGTACTGTAACAGCTTCAGCAGAATAGATTAGAAAATTCAGTGTGAGCTCATATATGTTTACATTTCTGTAATGTGCTGTAGGAAGGCCCTTTAAACTGTGGTTTAGGTGTAGTGGAAGTTACAACTCCATAGTGAAGCTGAGGTAGAATTCTATTTGTTAGAGTCTGAGACCTCATCACGGTCCTAGTGCAAAACTCTTGCAGATACTGTTGTGTGTTTCTTTAATCCTGTCCCCCTAAGTGACTTTTTGGGCTGCTAAAATGAATTAGCTTAGCTAATTAAGTTAAGTACTAAGTGATAAGAGGGTTTTGTATGAAAGATCAAACTAGACAGGGAAGGAATGACCACTGAGTGTGTGAAGGAGGAAAAAGTTGTGATAGTTTCTGAAGATTCTTGCCCAGAGTCTTAATTTGTTTTCTGTGATGTGTGAAAATACAAGTGAAGGGACTTGTGCAGTCAATTTTCTTCTGTTAATCTAAACAAACCTTTTGAAGTGGCTCATAATAAATAATTATAGTGCTAAGTATATTATTACTTCATTGTTTCAGTTTCCTTTTGCCGGAAGAGAGGGCTTGCAGTGAGAGCTTGCTGAAGTCAGAGTTTGTTGCTTGCATGGCAACTTGTCATTCCCTGACAAAAATTGAAGGGGTGCTTTCTGGGGATCCACTTGATTTGAAGATGTTTGAAGCAATCGGATGGGTAAGTGCCGTTTTCTCCTTAATATTGCATTATAAGCAAATCAAAGTTAATGAATGTATAAACTAGTTGATTTTTTTTTAAATACAGATTTTAGAAGAAGCAACTGAAGAGGAAACAGCTCTTCATAATCGAATCATGCCAACAGTGGTTCGACCTTCAAAACAACTTTCCCCAGAATCCAAGCAATCAGCAGATCAAGAAATGGTATAAAAACTCAAAACAATTGATTTGAGTTAAAGAAACACATTTTACTGTATGCCGAGGTTCTGGCTGATAAAATTGAAATGGGATCAGAATTATGAGGGCTTTGATGGCAAAGACACAACAAGCATGTTTAAATCATTGTTGAAGGTAGTGGTTCAGTATATGCCACTTTCAGGGTAAGCAAACTGAGTGTTGCCAGCATTATTATCTGGTTATAAAGCACAGTAATGCTTTTTGAGCTTATGCCTTTTAATGTTGGTATTGTTACCAAATTCTTACTGTTTTAATGAAGTGCTTAGGTGTGCTCACCTTGCAGTTTCAGTTAAAACTATAATTTATTAATGTCACTGTGTGGCGTGGAATTCTTGTCACACTTGTACCTTAGAGATAATGTTGAGTGCTGAGTAAAAAAACAAAATGTACTTAGCAGATGTAAAAGTTTCTTCTAGCTGTATTTTGAAGTATTTTAAAATACTACACAAAGGGAAATTCTAAGCATGTGAATGTATATCCAGATTATCACAGAGTAGGGTAGTGGGAGAGCATAACAAGTCAGTGCATTTTTAAGAGTCATATTTTCTGGTAGATAGAAGTGTCTTTCTTTTGTTCAGAGCTCAGTGTACATGCACAGCAGTAATCACTGTGCAGTTTTTGATATCTGAACATTCTTGAAACTTACTACATTATTTTTTGGGGGGATATACTTAATAATCGTGGTCTCATTCTGAAACACCATAGTACTTTAGTCATTTACAAAGGGTAAACAGACAGTTTGGACTGTGAAAGGTCTTTGAAATTCTAATCAAGAAATCAAGCTCTACAGCTGTACTGTGTCTCACTTAAAGTAAAGGATGCTAAACAGATGCAGTATATTTATATTCAGCTTTTATGAAATCCATTGAAAATACAATATGACTTGATATCAAGAATGCTGTGCAGATTCATTTACTGTTTTGAAATAGTTTGTAGCTTAAGAAATACTTAAAATTGGTTATTTCGAGTGACTGTATTTTTTTTTGTTTTTCAGGAATTGTTTGAGCTGTCGGTAAGTATGCTTTTTCATTCAGCACATACCTATTTTTCTTGAGATGTATGTGGATGTAACCCTTTTTTTCCTTCCTTCCTGTATGACACAGACTGGGTATGAAATTGGAATCGTGCGCCAGTTTCCATTCTCCTCAGTGCTGCAGCGCATGTGTGTAATAGCCAGGGTTCTAGGGGAAAAGAGAATGGATGCTTATATGAAAGGTGCCCCAGAAGTGATTGCCAGCTTGTGTAAGCAGGAAACAGGTAAAGGAGCAAATTATTTTTGTTTCTTTCATACCTCAGCTAAAATATGAATATTTGAATAACTCAAAACTTGATCTTTTCAAGTTCCTGTTGACTTTGAGCGTGTCCTGGAAGAATACACTAAGCAAGGCTTCCGAGTTATTGCTCTTGCTCACAGAAAACTGGAGTCTAAGCTTACGTGGCACAAAGTCCAGACTATTAGCAGGTAAGAGTGACTTCACTTTTTTAATAAGTAACAGACTTTAAAAGCTGCATGCTTTGAATTAATATGTAATGTGTGTTTTTGTTTAAATCAATTACTACTCTTCTTTAGCTTTTTTCTGTCTTGACACACATAGTTCTCTGAATCCTTTAGTTGTGCCCTGGATGTACAAGATAAGGAAGTCTTTCTGCAATGAAGTGAATTCAGAGGATGAGCTTTAAGCTGGAAATGAACTGGAATATTATGTTCATGATGTCTAATTTACATTATTGTGGCAGAAAACCTTGTCTGATTTTTTTACTTGCACATACTTATATAATTTGTGTTTATTAAGGATAATGGCAAGTAGGGGAAATCCTCCTATGCATGTTTGATGCAGTTTCTTTGTCTCCTGAAGGCAGCATGTCCATTTTCTCATTGCAGAGGTTTGGAAGGTAGCAAGGTTTCTTCCTTCAAAGAGTACTACTTCCTGTGAATTATTTTTCAGCTGAGCTTAGTTTTGTGGATAAAGTCATCTTTCCCACAGTGCTGAATGTATAGTGCAGCTGTGAAAATGCCAGCTTTGACTGTGTTCTTTTCTATCAGCCCTGTGTACAAGGGGAACATTTGGCAAAGCAGAGAAATGAGTTTTCCAGTTTTAGGTGTGAAAATCTACAATAGCAGTAGAATACCCAAGACTTCTAAATACATTGACTTTTTTAAGTAAACCAAAGTGAATTAGTTTCTCTGCCTAATTAGCTAGTGCCTAATTATCTTACATGCCTTTGTAACAATGTGATAGCTTTTATGCTAAGGTTCAGGCTTTTAAAGCTACATCTAATAACTGTAAATCTTATAATCTTCTCTTCCTTGTCTCTTTTTCATCAGAGATGCTATTGAAAGCAACATGGATTTTTTGGGGTTAATTATAATGCAAAACAAGTTAAAGCAAGAAACCCCTGCTGTACTTGAAGATTTGCATAAAGCCAACATTCGCACTGTCATGGTTACAGGTTAGCATGTAAACATTCATACTCAAACATCCATCTCTTTATGGTCTTGTTTTAATTATGTGTATGAAGTCAAATGTTAGTGTCAGTGTTTATGCTGTGTTTATAGCAACAGGGAAGTTTAGAAACTTGTGAAAATATTCGGACACCAATTTTTTTCTTTTTGGGTGCAAGTTGTTTTGGTAAGTCAGAGAAACCAGAAGAGGCTGTAATTCCACTTTGTAGTTTTTTCTCCCTAGCTCCAAGTATAAGCTACTTGATACTGAATTGGAGGATGAAAACCCTTAGAAGTCTTCCAAATCAGGCTAAATGGAACTCCTAATTTTATGACTGAGCTTGCTTTGAGCAGGAGGTTGGACTGGGTGTCCTGAGGATCGCTACCATTTTGATTTATACTATGAAAAGTCACTTTGTATTGGATTTTTTTCTGGGAGAATGACTTAGGTCCTTGTAAGCATGCTAGGTGTCTGTGCTCAGTGTTTTTCATACAGTATGTGTTTGCTTTTTAAATCACAGGCGTTGTAATTTTGGAATATTTCGCTAGGCTAACAATGCAGCTCCGTGTTTCTCTGTTCTGTGACTGTGTAAAAAGCAGTATTTTAAATGGCTGCCTGTTTTCTGCCTAATTTTCCATATACACTAAGATTTGCTCAATAAGAGATCTTCATAGCTCCAAGCAGCACACCAAATTTCTAGGGGAGGGTCTTTGGTAGGGTTTGAATGTTGTCTGTAGGCTTGGTTTGCTCTGAGTTAGGCGCTGCTATGTGGGGCAGCCCTCCTAGTTCTATACAGGCTTTGTTACCTTTTCTCTTACAGGTAATATCAATGTATGGTCTTGATTGTTTTCTGACTGAAACCCTTTTAAATGCAATTGTTTAACAGGGGATAACATGTTAACTGCTATCTCTGTGGCCAGAGACTGTGGAATGATTCTACCTCAGGATAAGGTCATTATTGCTGAAGCACTACCTCCAAAGGATGGGCAGGCTGCCAGGATCAACTGGCATTATGCAGATACCCTCGCAAAATGCACTAGTTCATCACCAGCCATAAACTCAGAGGTAATATGAGTGTAGCAGTGTAAGTATAAGCTGTGTTTAGAGTGTAAGCAGTTAGTTTTACTGTTCTTTTTATGTTATTCCATTAAATAGTAAATCTGCTGTTAAATGTCAATTCAGAATTGATATACTGGTTAACATTCACATCTTCAAATACCAAAGACTAGTAAAGCAGCTGGGGGAGGTAGTTTTTCAACTGTGATATGATATTTGACATTTCACTTGACAATGTTTTTTCCCTAACATTTCAATCTCTTAAAACTTCTCTAGCTGCTTGTAATGTTAAACTACATTTTCTTAGTAGTGTTTTTATGGTATGAAGTTTTTTTTTCAAGTGACGTTCTTATAAACCTGGTCTTGTGTAGGATCTCCAGGAATATCCCTCTGAGTATTAGCTTGAAATGGCAAGGTATCTGTGTAAATGCATTACAGCTAGAGTATTAAACTACTTTTGACAGGATATTCCAGTTAAATTGGTCCATGAAAGCCTTGAGGATCTCCAGATGACAAAATACCATTTTGCAATGAATGGGAAGTCATTTGCAGTGATTTTGGAGCATTTTCAGGACCTGGTACCCAAGGTAAGCATTTTACTTTAGTATGGGCACTTTGAGTGGTGAGCAGACTTTGCCCTGTGAGTGTTAAGATCTCTCCTGTCTTGCAGCTCGTGCTCCATGGCACTGTGTTTGCTCGCATGGCGCCTGATCAGAAAACTCAGTTGGTGGAAGCTTTACAGAATGTAGAGTAAGTATTTCCTTAAGCATAGAAAGAGAGAGGGTTGAATGTGTTTGGTGCAATAGGAGACAAAAATTATGCATGCTGCCAGCTGTTTTGGCTAAAGAAAAATGCTGGGCTGATGGAACTCCTTGTGTTGATAGATCAGCCCATTAGCTGATCTAATAGAATGAGAGTAGTACCATCTGCTGGCTAGTTAGGAAAGTTTCAGACTTTTCATGGAGTTTTAAGTGAGGAATATGTGCATAAACTGACTAACATTTTATAAATGCAGTTGCTTGGTTTATGAAACAAACCCATCAAATGTCTTCTGTGCATTACAGAAATATTATCAGGAAGACTTCTGTTCACATTGGTCAATCAATATGTGACTGTTGGTGTCAGGCCTTGCAGCTCTACAAAATACTACAAAAGTGTCATTGCCTAGAGCAAAGATTCTTTAGACAACCTTGGGATGATAGAGAGCTAATTAACCATTATTGCTTTGGTTGACCTGTCATTGTAATGTTACTTTTCTGTTTACTTTCTTATATGTATAACAGCAACAGTAATTGATTTCAGCATTAATGATCATACATTGTTATGCAAACTCTGAATAACTCAAAGTAATATAGAAGTAATTAATGAAATAAGCTAAATGGACCATGGTTGGAGAATGGTTTGGAATGCTGATGTCTGTTTGGTTTTTATAGTTACTATGTGGGCATGTGTGGAGATGGAGCAAATGACTGTGGGGTAAGTATATTTTTATTTTCTATACAGAACCTTTCAGTTAAATTATACAGCTGAAGGCAAGTTTTAAAATGGTCTCTATTTCAATGTTACCCGGCAGGCATTGAAGAGGGCACATGGTGGTATATCTCTGTCTGAACTTGAGGCTTCTGTGGCATCACCATTCACTTCCAGGACACCCAGTATTTCCTGTGTGCCAAAGCTGATCAGGTAATGATCATGTCGTGCTTACATTCACAGTCCCTGACTGTGAACTTAAATGTGTCTATGTAACTCATTTTGCACGCTCTATTTTAGTATATGTTTGATGTTGTAGGAAACCAGTGTGAATTACAGAGCAATCCATACATTTTAGTGGTTCTGTTTCTTTGCTGAAGGTACTCTGAGCAAAACCCAGCCATAGCATGATTTACTATTATGTTGTAAAATCCTTTGTCCATGTAAAGTTAATTTTTCAAAGCAAAGGGTTTATGGTGTGTTTAATTGCAGCTAACATTTTGGTAAGCAGAAGTTAACTGCTTGCACAGAAAGTTTTGTAGTTACATGATTGTATTTGTTTTGACAGGGAAGGCCGTGCTGCTTTAATAACTTCCTTCTGTGTGTTTAAATTCATGGCATTATACAGCATCATCCAGTACATCACTGTTACTTTGCTGTATTCTGTAAGTATTCAGTAAATACCTACGCAGTGTCAGCATAATTCAGAGATTTGAAAGTTGATATAAAATTTAATACAAATTATTGCAAGTCCCTTTGCGTACAACACATGGATTCAAAAATACATTTAGACTAAAAGTATTGTTACTATTTTGGGCTTTTTTTTCACATTAACTGTACAAAATACATGGTAGTATCTGTTTAGAAAAGGCAATAACCAATGGCTGTGAGAAGAAAATCTCTACAGTGGGAAGACCAAATAAGCATATATACGGGTTTCAATTATGTAAAAACTTTCAGCATTTTGAAATAGCCTAACTTTTTTAAAGGGGATTGCATTCCTTTTATGTTGCAATTGAAAGAAACTGGAAGTACTGATTTGGGTGGGAGGGGAAGCAAAGTGGAATATTTCCTGTTAATATGATTGGTTTCACAATAGTGGCATGTGATAGAAATCCTGTATTTTAATTTTTATTCTGAGCAAGTTAAAGGTGCAGACTATTAAAGGACCTTTGAGGTGGAAATTTTAATTTTAATACAGCATACAGCTGTATGAGTACATAGTAAGGCTATGGTGTTTAAAGAACTGTAGGCTTAAGCTGTTATATTCAATAATATAATTTTGATTACAAACAAATTTCAATTACAAATAATTTGTCCATCTTGAAAAGGAAATTGTTTCATATCATGATACTTCAGGAATTATTCTGTAAATTGTAGAATATTCAGGACTCCTGCAGCTAAAGGAGGCCTGTTCAACAGGACACTGTCTTGTTTATAGACTGAAATTCAAAGAATTAATGCTGTAAGAGGGTCAGTATAAATTTTTCGTGGTGAGAAGAAATTACCAGTGTTTCATTTGTGATTTCTCTCCAGATCCTGAGCAATTTGGGAGATTTCCAGTTTCTCTTCATTGATTTGGCAATCATTTTGGTGGTTGTCTTCACTAGTAAGTACTATACCAAATTACCATTGTGGCACTCCTGTGGACCACTTTTTGCTTGGTCAGATTTTCTTTAATATCTAATTATATGTGGTTTTAAGAAAACACTGTGACATACAGTGAAGATGTTATGACTATTACATCTATGCATTCAGAAACCCAAACCACCACTGTGTATTGAATTAGATTCATCTGAAATTTGTGAAATGTCCTCATACAAGAAGCAGGCTGTGGGCATGATTTTGGGGAACTAAGTCTTCATAGTACAGGAAGCTGGTTTTGGAATGAAAAGAGGAGTTATTGCAGTATCATCTTGCTTAAATGTTTTGATTCTTTGCATTCTTACTTTTAACTTCTGTCCACAAAATGTTATACTCAAAGTATGCCTAGTGAAACATTTGATTCCACATGCGAGGTTAGGATCCAATTCACTGGCTAACAGTAGAATTCCATTTTCACATTTAATAAAAATGTCTTAATTGAAGCAATGGCAGTCTGAAAGTGAGGAGGCAAGCTGTAAGTCCTTGTGCTAGACAAAAGGAATTTGGCCAGACACTGCTAATTCCTTAAGTCTCATGGCTGCTACTGTCCCCTGCAGTGCTGTGCTACTGGGGAGCCAGCCTGTAGAAGGCACTGTGGCATTGTTCTAGGGCTCTATGGTCTTTTCAAGGTGGTTTCACATTTGCAGTTCTGGACTAAATTTTAAAGTGATGTCATGAGCAAGCCATTCTAATCCCACAGAATGTGAACAGGATAATTCTTGAAAACCATAATGATGCAATGTGTTGTTTTTTGTTCTCTTTGCAGTGAGTCTGAACCCTGCTTGGACAGAGCTGGTTGCACGAAGGCCTCCATCAGGTCTTATCTCAGGTCCACTTCTGTGTTCCGTGTTGTCTCAGATCATCATCTGCCTTGCTTTCCAAACCTTGGGGTTCTTTTGGGTCAAACAGCAGTCCTGGTATGAGCCTTGGACAGCAGACTCTGAGTAAGTGTTTCAGTGTCTCTGTGTGGGATACAGTAGGGATTGGAAAACTATAGGCAATATTGCGCTCTTATTTCTTGGCCCTCCTTTGGGGACTTTGAAAATAAAGCTTCTGTATGGCAACTTGTTAGTCTGCTGATTTTTTGTGAAAAGCATACTAATACATGGGAGCTACCCAGTGGCTGAAAAGCAAACTTGGGTCAGAGTCAGATGGCTTGGTCTAATGACTCTTCAACTTTGGGACAGCTGAGGTAGAAATCTGAAATTTATGGCTCAGATCTGTCTTATCTCTGTCATGTTATAAAGCTGTGCTTTCCTCTTTGACTTACAGTAAATCAAATTCATATTTTTGAAAATGAAGAGGTGTTTTTATTTTGTTAGATTGCAGTATTTCCTTACCTGTCTCTGAAGTCTGTCTACAGTGATAGTTTTTGAACAGTTTATGTAGATAATTTACAAACCGGCAGCATGAAAGAACTCGAATCTCTGAATTCACAAAAATTGCTACCTCTCTGCCACAGTTTTAGTTACTTCTTACTACCTGTAATATGTTCTCAAGTTTAAGCTTTTTTACCACTGTAGAAATTTTTTCTGTTATTACTTCTGTAAATAAGTGGGCCCCATTTGGCTCTTCTCCATAACTCAGTGTTCAATGTTTTTTGTGTTGCAGTGCATGTAATATGTTGGACGCCAAGAACACAAGCTCTGCACACCATGAGAATGAGACTATTCATGATGAACATTACATTAAGAATTATGAAAACACAACTTTGTTTTTTATATCCAGTTTTCAGTACCTCATAGTGGCAATTGTCTTTTCTAAAGGAAAGCCCTTTAGACAACCATGCTACAAAAACTGTAAGTCCTTTCTTAGTTTATACAGTTCCAAATAAAACTCCCAAGTGACTGTGCACTTGTTGGCGATTCTATTGTGCCACTTCAGAAGCAATAGTGTTGCTAGGAGATCATAGTGAAGTTATCCTTTCATAATCACACCTAGAAATAAGGAAATAGTAAACTGTAGGGAGAAATTTGTGTTAATAGTTGCTTTGTGTTGAAGTATATGTGTATATACTTGTGTATTTCACCTCCACAAGTGAGCCAGTGAGAAGGAGTCAGGTCTTCTCTCTCTTTATGGCTATCAGCATAACTAGTATTGCCCAAATTTGCCTGGAAGGGTTTTAGAGGGAGAAGGGAGGTTGTTTCTGGGCAATAATGAACTCAGGATACATGATAAAACTGTCTAAAACTCTTGATTGTGAGATGGTCCAATTAATTATTTTTTCTTCTTTTACAGTTCTGTTTGTTTTATCTGTTATAGTTCTTTATGTCTTCATATTTTTCATCATGTTGCATCCTGTTGAACCTATTGACGAATTTCTTGAGGTGAGTCAGCGGATCTGTGGGTGTGTCAGTTTACTCAGGGAACCGAGGGGCTGCCTTTGGGACAAATGTACCCCTGCAGAGCTTTAATTTCACATCACTGGGTGGGGAAGAGAGAATTTATAGTGCTGAGTCTGTTTTGAATGTGTGTTTACTGCACATAATGTGTTTCTAAGCTCTGGCAACTTGTTTCCACAGCTTGTGTGTGTGCCACCTGAGTGGCGCCTGAGAATTGTCATCATCGTTATTCTAAATGCAGTTGTGTCTGTGCTGACAGAGGTAAGAAATCTGCATGGAAAAAAGGCTTCTAAGTGTTCCTTTTTTCAGGGTGCATGTTGGCCTTTTATTTAAGAAGGTCACTCTTCACAGCATGCCAGTATGAGTGGCTGCTGTTTTCTTGTTAAGTGTGTATTTCTACAAATGTCCTTGTAAGCTAGATTTAAGGTGTCAAGACTTTCTATGTCTAAAGTATAATTTTAAAAGCTTTTTTAATAAAAATTGGGGGCGGGGAGGAAGTTGAAAGACTTAAAAATTCCACTATTTCATATTAAAATACTCTATTTGTATTTTCTGTGTTACTTCAGAATAACAACATACTAGAGAACTATATAAAATCCTTAGGGCACCCCCCCCCTTCCTTCATTTGGATCATACACATAGCTTATTTTTGAGAATAATGCAGGTCTGTATAACTTGATTGTTTGATATGATCAAAGTCCAGAAGTAGAGGTGTTCATGCAAATCTGCTTTTTCCATCACTGAGCTTGTCTGGAGCCAGTCACTCTGGATGTTGACCTCTTCTGCTGCAATTCCAGAGTTAATGTGTGCAGAATCATGCCCTACATTTCATCCAGGTGCTTTGTTTTTGTTTCCAAGAATCAAAGTTGGGCAGATAAATCTTCCAGAAGAAGTCTGGATTCACAGTCAGTTGTTTATTACTGTGGTTCTTCTCCCTGTTAAGTGATGTGTCATTTCCAACCTGAATATGTTTGGGTTTTGGTTGCAGTCATGAGTCACTTTTTTTCCTGCAAGATGAAAAAGTCTTCCAACATTATCTAATGCTTGCACACTACAATTATCTTTTTTTACTGTGTAACATTTTCTACAGCTTCTAATCAGTATTTCCATTAGAATGTGAGGGATTGCTTTCAATGTAACCAGCATACTACTTGCTTGGATCATTTAATTTTGGCCTTCAAAGAGTACTACAGCATTAATATTCTGTCCAATTTACATGTTTTTTTCCCTTTATTTGTGCTCTAGAATAAAATAACTCAAGTGAAGGTTTTTTTCAGATACTTGAATCAAAAGTATCAAGGTTTTGTGTTTAAAATGTTGTTCCAAATAGAACTTGCAAAATATGCTCTCATGTTGCTGCCTATTGGAACATGTTTTTGTGTTTTCACATGGCAGGTGACAACTTGTCTTTTCCAAAATGTATCAGTAGATATTAATTTTCTTGGCCTCTTGTCTTCTTGTTAACAAGCTATTAAAGCTCCTGTGCCTTTTTTACGTTGTCCTGTATGTACTCAAACTCTTCTTGTGATGATTTTCCTTAATGTCCTTGAAGTCTTTAATTTTTTTGTATTCGTGAATGCTTAATAGTTGGGGTTTTTTTTTTTTTGCTTCCTTTTATTTGCGAAAAGTCAAATTACACATATATTGCTGTCTTTACCACTGAAACAAAACAGCTTTTCTGAAACTTCAGAATCATGGCTTTTTATGTCTTCTGTTAAATTTAAAACAAACCTCCTAGACAGAAATATTTTCTCCTATTCAATTTCAATTTTCAGTCCAATGATAAAGATTACTGAAAGAAATAAATTTACCATCAGCTTGAAAACTCCTTTGTTCTGCAGCTGATCTTGTAACTTTTATAGAATCTGGTGTTGTTTCTGTTCTGGATGTGTAAGGGCTCCAGTAGAAAGTCTGTACAGAGTGCCAATCCAGGTATCAGCATGTGGCTCTTGAGGACAAATTGTTCTGCTCTGGTTTAAATACATGTTTATGAAGTTCCACTTCTGGGCTTTGCTGTTTGTCACATCAGCTTGAAGACTGTGAGTTTCTACTAAGCATCACCTCAGCAGTATAATTACCTGCTGACTGTGTTCTTTGACCCAGTATTTCAAACCTCATCCCACTCTTTCCTATGCAGGTTTGAATTAGCATCTTCCTACACTTCAGTCATTTAACTTTCATTACCAAAACTGCAGGAGTGATTTGGCACATTTCTTTGAAACAGACTTCCCTATTTGTCTTGTTGCCTGGACTTCAGTAATAAAATAGAAGTACCTACTTCTTGGCACTAATTGTTTGGGCTGTTATGCTTTGTCTTAAACCAAGTTTATTCCACTTTGTAAGTGTAAGTTGACTGCTTTGTTATGGCAGATGAGTTGTTTTACTGTACAGCAGATGTCCCAACAGAACTGTTGTCTAGTGATCCTCAAATCCCAAACCTTGTTTTACAATACTCACTCCACCTTCCACAACTTCAACCCACCTCCTGAACTGCCTTTACCCAGTTCCAGCAGTGTTACTCTACACTCCCTAAAGCTTTGTCATGTGGTGCCAACTCCTTGGCTCCAGTGTGTTGTGTAGAAATCCCAGGCTATTTCTTTCCTTCACTTCCAGCAGAGCTCATTGTCTTTCTTTCCTTGTTGGCCTGGCTGGATTTTCTGCTTAGTGGGTGCCACAGGTCACATTCTGAGTATTTGGGAGAGGCTGCTGGTGGCAGCTCCTTCCATCTTTTAACAAGGTACCCTGTATTTCACCTAGAGTTTGTTCTGCTGAGAGTTGTCCCTCAGGAACTGCCTCTTAAAGTGTCTCATGAGATACATGAGGAATTGGATTTTCTTTAGTCACACTTGCCAGTGTGACACTTTTGTGTCACGCTATGATTATATGTAGTTTTGTCATTGCTTCTACAACAGGAATAGTTTCTGACCGTGGTTGTTTTCAGTTTGTTTTCTGAAATGCTCTGAAAAGCTTTTCCATGTGGATGCCAGACTAGGTTCACAAAGTATGCAGATTCTTTCTACCAGATGATAGAAAATATTGCACAACAAAGGCAGATTCTAGCAGCTGTTCCTCCTCACCCCTGATGCCTGGTATAGACATGTTTAAACCAGACTGGCTTCAAAAATGAACATCTAACAAGCTGAGGATTTGTTGGCCGATGCTTTATGAAAGCACTGTCAAATTCTGGTATATTATAAAATCACAAGCATTATAAAAATCTGTTCCAACAGTCTAATCAGCTCCCCATTTTCAACGGCAGAGGTTAGTCAGATGTTAGAAATGGAATCTGTCCAAGGATCAGAGCTGTAGGCTCAAAGCCATGGAAGGTGCAGGTTCACACCTGTGTTGTCAGATTTGCTCCAAGCTCCTGAGTCCACCCATGCAACTGTATGAGGATGACCAGGTGTGTTCAACATACTGCTCAAGTTCTGCCCTCTTTGAAAAATCTGGAACTATACCGACCAAATTCCTCCATTCTTGCTGGTGGCTCAGCTTTGCCACCCCACTGCCATTTCTCTGAGAATGTCACTGTTTTAAAACAGACTATGTAAAAAGCATAGCTCCAAAATGAAATGCACTGTAATGTTAAAGATGCTTTATAGGGAAACTACTGTAAGCACTGATGTCTTCATGTGGTGCTTCACAGATTTTTAGAGTATTGAAACACGTGTGTTTGTTTTTTACCCGTATCAATGGTTGCTGTGATTTTAGAGTACATGTTCACATTCTTAAATTTTGTGTGAGCACTTTAAGAATGAAAATGTTTATCACAAAAGTACCGACAAGTAGCATAAACTCTCTGTTTTGCTTGCCTCTGAATTAGTTATGCTTAACGCACTGTTTCAGGTTTTATTTGTAATGTGCATACTAACAACAAATGATCATTAGTTTCTTTAACTCTTCCCACTCACTGTAATGTCTCACAGAATGTCCTCCTTGATATGATCCTTTGGAAGGTTGTGTTCAATCGAGACAAACAAGGAGAATCTCGCCTCACCATACCCCAGCCGCCTCAGGTTGGAGACGAGTATTTTGCTGTCATCATTTGAGTGCATGTGGATTAATTTGGTTTTGTCTCTTATCTATAAGTGTCTGTTGCCTTATCTTTAGCTTAAGTCTGCTTAAATTAGATTTCTGTAACTGGAATATTAAAAGCAAAGCCTTCTGGGTTTATATTTTTTTTCTGTATTGACACTTAAAGAATTTAGTGTGTGCAAGAACTGTGAAACAAACCTAGAGTGTTGCTTTAAGACTTTTCTCACTTCATCTTTAGTTTCCACATTAGCAAATTTTATTTGTGGTGTCACAAGCTAGCATGCTAGGACTGGGAACATCTTGATTTGCTTAGAAACAATAAAAATAAATTAATTTGGTTTAGAGTTTTAGGTCATTGTCTGACAGCAGTAATTTTCAGCATGTACTAATAAAACCAGATGGCAAATGAAAACACACTATTACTACTTCAGATGGTTTAGGACACTGAAAGATTTTTTAGGTAACCATGACTTTGGGTCTGGTCTGCCCCTCTGCTTTTATTACATGAAGGAAATATATGTGAATCCCATAAAAATCATCTTTACTTTAAGCCTGTTGACTTACTACTTTTGGCTGATTGTACATTTGTACTTGCTAGAATTACAGTGGTTTATTTCTCAGCACTAAATGTTATTAAATGTATTCACTTCAGATTTACATTTGTCCTTTTGAGCCTGTTGTAGAACAAATTGGGTTGTGTTCACTGAATAATGGAAACTGTGTTCAAGGCTCACATTTGGTTCAGTTCCCAAATTGATAGACACTTAGACCATGATGAAAACTGTAGAATATATTGCCATTAAAATGTCAGCCCTGCAGACTACAGGTGCTCTCTGAGACGTGAGAGGGGTTCAGTCTCAAGAGTGAGGAATGGTGTTTCTCCTCCCCAGCTAATTAAATTACATCAATTTAAGACTGGGAGAGGAAACATAGCAAGGAAGACTTCAGTTTAAGAAATTGTATATTTTTTAATACCTGTAGTATTTAGATTTCACATACCAGCAAGTTAAATTCTGCTACTTTGTCTGACTGGCTACCTTCAGTTTAACAATTTATGACTTAAAAAGTGGTTTTGGGAATTTGCTTTTTCTAGACCAGGCTTTTATTCTCCAACAGTAAAATCATTTCTTGTTCCCTGTTCTATCTGTGATTATTGACATGGTTATAAAATATGCATAAAAACTGTTGGCAGTCTTAGATGTTATGATAATGTGAAATACTTGTTTTCTTCTTAATGTTTTTTGAATGTCATTACTGCCATAAAATACAAGAAATGACACAACAGAAGAGTTTCTGTACCACAGGTCCAATCCAATGTGATAATGAAGTAGTATATTAAAGACTGAAATAAGAAGTTTTTCTTCTAGTGATTTACTATATTGATACTGACACCATTTTTTTGTTGTTATGGTAATCCAATTTTCAAATCTGTTCACTTCTGCAGGAGGCTGGGGACCGCTGTGGAGTCTGTTTCCTTTCTTCCCTGTTGGGCTGTAGAGAGAAGACACCAAAAGCCAAGTATATGCACCTAGCTCAGGAACTGCTGGTAGATCCAGAATGGCCACCAAAACCCAGGACAACAACAGAAGCAAAAGCACCATCCCAAGAGAATGGCTCATATCAAGTCATCACTGTAACGTAGCAGTGGATCTTGGTGGCATGTATCTTTAGTAGTATTCAGAAGAATGTAATTTCAAGGCTTTATTTGAAACTGCAGTGTGCTAAATGTCAAATTCTAATGCAGATATTTCCAATTGTTTTGTCTCTCTGAATACAAAATTCAGAGCCAGGCGTCTTATGGCTATACATTTTAAAAATGTAAGTTACCTTAGGCAGAACAAAAATGATTGTGTTTCCTTCCACCTTCTTTCAGATTTCATTGTTCCTAAATGAGACGCATTTGAAGGTTTAAACTGCAGAGCAGTTAAAACAGGTTCACATTATTTGCCTGGAGTATCTTTATAGTTGTTCTAACCTGCTTATCTGGGCATGTGTTCATGTAAACCCTATGATGTGATGGTTTCGTGGCTGTACTAGAGGTGCTTAACAACCTTGTTGTGGTTTAGAGGGGTTTTGTTTGGTTTTTTTTTGGTTGGTTTGGGTTATTTTGTTTGTTTAGTTGTTTTTTATTTGACTGATGAAAAGTTTTGTGCCTCAGAACGGTCCTAAAGTTCGTGTGTGTACCTCTAAGTTTGTCCCTATTAGTAAGGAGTGTTTCCAGGTGTAACGTTTGGGTTCTAAGTTCAGTTCTTTAGTCTGCCACAGCAGGAATTGGGAATGCTGCAGAAGCAATAGGCTCTGTCCATTAGAAATAAGCACATTGCTTTCATGTGGATTCCTGACATCTTTTCTAGCCAACCACAAGGAAGGGCTTAGGTGGCTTCCAGCGGGGGAGTCATTTGGCTACACTCTAAAATTTTTGGAGAAAGAAGGATGGAGAATCTAAACTCTTACTTGTATGTCATGTTTTATTACATTTAGCTATGCATTTCTCCATAGACCTTGCTTTTTCCAGCAGAAGGATTGGATTATCCATTTGTGGACCATGTTTTATTTGTAAATCTGAAGATAATTTTCCTATATACCCTGAAGTAGTAAAACCAGAGTTACTGCTGCAAGGGATATGGGAGTGGGAGGGAGGTCTATTGTCACACGCCCACGTGTGGGATTTGTGCACGTTAAGAGCACAAGCATTTCAAAGAGTCTGCCAGTGTCTTAAGCGCTACATGTAGCTGTACAAACAAAATTAAGAGAAAACTGAGCTAAAGTCTGTCTTGCTGCAAAACTATAAGGCTTATGCAGATTTTATTTATTAAAAAAAAAGATGAAAAAAAAATAGAAGCTTGTATCACCACTAATGCTGCTTAAGCACTAGGGGTAGCCATACATCATTTTGCCATATGGCAGTATCAGAACACAAGACCACTACAAAAATAGGTCTACAAAGAAATAGAGGCAGACAGCACTTTGACTTGCAAGGCTTAAAACTTTTTTGGTTTTTTTAAACCACAAATTACTTATCTCCAAACCATTGTCAGCTTTGTAAATGTTTGGAAAGGTCTTGGTGTCTTTGGGAAGATGATAAATACTGAGTGTTGATTATCTCTTTTTGACCAGGGGCGACTAACTGGTCAAGATACCTCCAAGCCTTGGGAGGGGATCTGAGGTCTGCAGAAGTCACGATTCTGTAGAGATCCTTTAGAGAAGGAAGTCGGGTCCTTTAGGGTAGTTGTGGAATGAGGGCCCCAAACTCAGTGGCCAGCTGGGATTGTTTTGAAGTGTGTATATTCTGATGATAGAATTTGAGGGTTTGATGTTAGGGATTTTTTCTTTCTTATTTTCCTTTTTTTTCCCTTTTTGTTTTCTGGGTTGTCTTGTTTTGTTTTGTTCTTTTAAATTCCTGTGGAGACAATTCCATTCCAGCCTTGTTTTAATAAGCAGAATTTTTCAGATCAGGCCTAATTCCCTTGTGCTGTTCTGCAAGGCATTATGGACAGTGCACCCTGCTGCTCATAGAATCAATAAGGTTGGAAAAGACCTTCAAGATCATCAAGTCCAACCATTAACCATGTTAATGTCAATCATGTTGTGGTTTCTGCAGTGTTGAATATACTGTGCCAACAGGGAATTTAAAAAGTGGTGCTAAATGGTTTGGAAGACCTTTTCCTAGAACTTGGTTGTCGAAGCTATTGCTCCTCCTAAATAGTATGCATATGGTGTACTATCTTCCAGTCCAGCTGTCAACTCTTTTCCTGATTTCTGTTGTTGTTGTTGTTGTTGTTTATTTCTGAGGAGTGGAGCAGGAGAAAAGGGGGGAAGTGGTTTTCTTAACATTCATTCAACAGAGCAATGTTCTTATTATCCTGGCTTCATAAGGTCATAAACATTGAACAACATTGATAGCTTTTAAAGGGTCTGCAAACATTGGATACGTTAATTAGTCATGGACCTGAGTCAGCTGGCTAATTTCTACCAATGTTGATTTTACAAAACCTTTGTAGCATGGAATAACTGATGAAGAATAATTCTTAGCTGCGTAAGTAGTATTCAAATCTAAACAAAAATAATATTTTAGTTGAAAAATATTGTGAAGCTATGCATCTTGGACCTGGGAGCTGTGACTTATCCTTAAACGCATAAGCTTCTGCTTTCCATTTCATTTTAGATTCGCTGTTTCATGAGAACTGAAAGAAAATATTTGTGTCTTTCCCTTTTATATGCTTTTGCTTAGTACTTTCCCGAAACAGATAATTTCTCTTGGCTTGTTTGGTTTCTGAAGCTAGTTTTTCAGTCTTATTCTAGTTTATTAGACTTACCTAGAAAGTGAGGAGGAAACAGCTTATTAAGGTGGGCTTGTCTTCAGAGAACATTGTAGCGAACTCTTACTAAAACAGAAATTGCCAAGTGTCTCCACTTAGCTGAGTGACTAATGGCTCATGAGCGTAGTAAACTTGAATGTTTTGCAAATGGGAGCTTGTTTCCTCCAGGCCTGCGTTCAGGTTTGGTAAATGTTCCTGAGGTTGCATGCTTGAGCTCTGACGCTTAGTCAAGAATAATAAATCAGCTTTTCTGAGAATTCGTCTTGTTATTGCAAGTTCAGCCACAAAATAAGCTTTTGCATATTCTGCAATTATTGGAATTTATGCCTTCCTGCCCAAGAGCTGAATTTGACCACCTATAATTTTTCTCATTTTGAGCAGTTTAATTTTTCTGGTTTTCAGAAATGCAGCAAACTAGATCTGCACTAGTGTATTCAGTTTCTGTTTTGAAGTAAGATGAAATTCATTTTGTAGTGAAAAAAAATCCCTTAGTGTTCATCTTGGAAATCTAAATTCAGGTGAACAGACCAAGTTAGTGAGCTCCACTAGATACTGAGTAGACATTTTCTTCCTGCTGTATATTTTGGCCTTATGTTGAGAAGTTTGATTTATTATTAAATTATTTGTGTATGCAGACTTCAATCTGTACGTATTTTATTTTGTTGTATTAGGATTTGTAAATATTACTGATTTTTAAATATTATTTATGCACATACTTAAAGGACTGGTCTATCCAGAAAAGCAATTGCTAAATAATAAATGTTACTTTTTAGAAATAAATTACAAGATCATGAAATTGTATATCCCTCAGGGTTATTTTTAAAGTTTTTTTCTTCCTTTCCCTTCAGATTCAATTAGCAGTAACTCTAGTTTAATGTACTATAGAACTAAATCTACTGTAAAAAGAAAATGCTGCAAATAATGCTTGAATAGAAGCGGCTGAAAAACCCACAGAACTGACTGTCCATATTCATTGTAACTTTAAATTGGAAACTCTTACTGTTGCACTTTTAAAAAAGTTGTTGGATTTTTAATTCTATTTATTTTTTTCTTTCTTCATGAAGGTTGTGCTGAACAGTCATCCCAAACTGGGTAAATAATCCTGTACTGTATATGCAGTATAATACTAAGCAGATGTGGAGTCCTTTTTATGCTGCAAATTTTTAATGCTTATGTTGGTCATCACAAAATGAGAGAGCTCAAGTCCTGTAGGATTTCTCCCATGAAATTCTGAATTGTAAACTTAGAGTTTTGTATGTCTAAGGGAAAGCTGTGGGTTTTTGACAATTTTTAGAGTCTTGAATATGTTGATTTTATATACAGTAAAGCTTCAGGTTTTTAAAACTATTTTCAACAAACTGCAGCTTGTTTAATAATTATGTGAACCAGAAACTACTTAGTTTGTCATTAATTCCTCAAGCCTAACACAGATTAAAGTGTTCATCATTACAGCGCTCTCTAGAAGCTCAGCTTCCTTTTATTTTTAAATCTGAAATGATACTACATCTTTGTATTTAAAATATGTATTGCTGCTCTAGAATGGTACCCTGTTGTCAAGAGGCATACATAAATAACTGTACAATAGAATTGTAAATAGACTTGTAAATCATTTTTGTGACTGAAGCTCTTTGAAAATAAAATTAAAAGGAATGGATATTTTAACTCTTCTCATTAGTTTCATGTAATTGTTTTAATTATTCTTTACAGAATTAGATCCAAAGCTTGTTGAAGAACACAGAGTTACTCCCTCTGATGTCATGGATGTGTTGTTCAGTGCCTCTGTATTTGCAGATGGGGGTGGGAAGGGTGGCTGCTGTGTTATTCTGCAGGGGGCTCACACTGACTGCAGCTTTACCTGGTGGCTTCTGAGAGCCATTCTCAAGCCAGACTTTGTACATGTGACAGCAACTTGTTTCCACCTTCAGTTATTCAGTCTTCCTTCTGTTTGGAAATCTGGGAGGCATGATCTGAGCTGTCACCATTGTGACAGTCATCTTCAGAAAAATGATGTGGAAATGATGACACCTTTTCTATCCTGTGGCTCACCTTCCATTGAAACAGCCATTGGCAGAGCACATTATTTTAAACTTGAAGAAAAGAAACTTAAAGTACCTTTTTACATAATAACAAAAAATTAATCTTTCAATTTCAAGCTTCTATTTTTAAAACTTAGCTTTTGTCTTTCAGGATCTTGCAAGTTTTAGGTTTTGTTGGCCTGCTACTCCAGAAGACTTTGAGGAAAAACAGAAACTAAATCTGTCAACCTTGGAATGTTTAGCCAAAGCATTAAGTAAAAAGCCCCTTCATTCCTTAATGAAATTGCTTTGACTCCCATCCTGCAATAAATTAAAAGTCAGAGCAGCTTTGTGAAGGTACGAGCCCTTGGTTTGAAGTGGATGTGTTCACTCTGTCAAGACCTATGTAGCAGACTGGTGAAAATTTTGAAATTTCTGATCACATCTCACATTGAAATGTAGATTCCTGACTTCATTCAGATTTTCTTTGGGTTGGCTGAAGAACATACTCCAGTATCACTACCAAAGAAGCTACAAGTGGGTTTTCTTCTTTTGGATGCCTGACTTAAAACTTTCTCCTGTTTTGTGAGTGGCTTCAAGCCCAGCTTGTGGAGTTAGAACCTGTGGAAGTTGGTTGTTTGAACAGTTTTAGGCAAAAATCTGCTCTGAAGTTTCAGATGTTGTTTGGCCTTTGGTCTGTCTCAGTAACTGGGCAAACACGGGTAAAGTGTTATCTGGAGGATGCGTTCTGCTGTTTTACTTCCCATTGAAAGTGCAGTGTCATGGTGAAGCCTGATTGCCTGCTCCCCTCCTAGTAAGTTCCTTTAAAAAGCAGATAAGTTCTAAGGTACAGCTCAAAATTCCTTTTTCATGCTTGTATGAGTTTAGGAACTTGCAAGACAGTAAAAGAGGTAAGCACTACTGTGAGCAGTACATGTGCTCAGTGTTCTATAAAACTAAGTTCAAAACTGATTTGAGACTTCTGATACAGTAACAGTATTAATGTATTGCCTCTGGCATCCTTTTGTAGTCTTGAGAAATATTAAAGGGGGGCTGAAAGAGAAAGAGGCTGGAGACCAGACTTTGGTAAATGACCAGCCAGGCTGTTGCTTTTTCTGGAATGCCAGGTGTCTCATGTGAGGGGTTGAGAGAATTTTAATTCATGGGAATGTATAATGATGATCTGTATTGTGAGTATTACTGTATTCTGTACTGTTAAAAGCTTTAAATGTTGTTTTCAAAAAATACTGTTAGCACCTCTAGATGTTTGAAACCCTCAGGCTTCTCCAGTTCTTGTGGCAGCTTAATAGCCTTCATATCTTGCAAAGAATTTCTACCATTTTGCTGTTTGTCAAAACTAGTGTTTTCTAGCATTTCTGAGCATCTAACCTTGTCTTCTTGTATACTCTCTTATCTTTTGCTGTAAGACCAGGAAAACAGACATCACAAGCCTACAGTCTAGAGTTTGTTTCTGATTTTACAGAGTGGCCTGTAGTCATACCTTCCAAGAGACCTGCATTTGCAGTTTCTAACATACCCAAATTGGGTTTTTTTCCCTCCATTTGGTTCTCTAGATCCATGCTTCTCTCATCTCAGTGAATCCTGTAGTTCTCCTGCAGTCTTGAGTTAAGCTGGTGCAGGTTGAGATGCCAGTCAAGGCTTGAAACAGAAATTTCTTAATGTGTTTCTGGATGGAAGGTTCTGCTCATGGGGATAGGTAGGATCAGGGGCAGGCTGAGTTACAAATTTATTGAGGTAAAAGCATCACTGGCTTATGTGAGAGAGTTTTGGGGTGGGGAGGATTACTAGGAGGGTGAAATTCTCTGACAGATTCTTGTTTGACATGTGAAAGATCTTTGGAAGAGTGAAATCTTGTGCTGGTTTTTGGTGATCCATATATCTCATTCAATGAGTTGTGAAAAGCCCACTGAGATCTTGCTTTGTGGCACCATGTTGCTGGTTGTTGATAGCACTGAATGCCATGGCCTTCCCTTCCTGAGGGAGAGTTAGAGATTTTACCAGACTTCAGTACTCTGAACCTAAATAAAATTTTTAAATTTTTTTAAAGCACTCCCTTTTGCTCTTTTATTGTTGTGGGGTTTTTTTGTTTGTTGGGTTTTTTGTTTGTTTGTTTTTTAATGCAGTAGCTAGTTATGACATGCAGCTGGTTTGGGTCCATTGTGGTATTTTCATGTCAGCAGTTCAGGTGCCTGACAAGCTCTGCTGTCCTTCCTGACATGGGGGTTGTACCCGAGTCTGTCTGTGTGGTTGGTATGGGAGAGCTTCATTCTTGCCCCTGAAAAAGAGTACGTGGGGCTGGAGCCTTCCTCTGCCCCCATGTTCCTGTGCAGAGGACTGACATTTTGGCAGCTATCCCAGTTACATCTCTGGAAGTGGTGTAGCTCTTCCAGCTGCCTCAGCTGCTGCTTATTCTGCTGCTCAGCCACATTCAGGTTTCTGATACACTTGAACTTGATGATTTAATAGAGGAAGTATTTCTAGACTCTGGGTTTCTGTTTGACTTGGTCTTTTAAATATTACCGTTTATACCTACAATGATTGCTTTCCTGTTTGTTTGGAAATGTATGCAACTTTCCAACTCTGTGGTGTGTTTCATGCAGATGTACCTTTATTGCTACAGCTTCCCATCTAATTTCATGCACTTCTTTCCTCTCATTTCACAGTCCTTTAATGCCACTGCTGATAGCTCGGTATTGTGTTAAGCTGCTGAAATGAGACTTGGTTATCAGAGGCTCACTGTCCTGTGCCACATGGGGTCTTCTGTGTTATTTCAAGCTGTGTCAAAAATAGCCTGTTCCTTCTCGTGTGTTCCTGGGCTGTTCCAAGAAGCCATCAGCTGAAAATGCTGAGACAGGATTTAACTGGACGATGCTGTTTTGCTTTTCACCACTTAAAGTACAGGACAACCTTTTTACCTCCATTGTCTATTTTTGCAGGCTAAACTTTGTTTTTAAACCTCAGATAACTTACAGTGGAAAAACACAGTGAGTGCATGACCTTTTGATAATTTTTGAAAATATTTTTGGCATGTAATTTAGTATAATATACTAAACCTTGTCCAGTGGAAGATGTCCCTGTCAGATGAAATAGATGATCCTTAAGGTCCCTTCCAACCCAAACCCTTCTGTGATTCTGTAATGCTTTTCTGTTCAAATAAATACATGTCTTTTGACTACTTAAGTGTTTCATCATGATTATAGTTAACTGGTACAAATACAAACAAGGAATATTTGATTTACAAAAGTTAATTTATCTGTACTTCGTGTAAGCTGAGCACTTCAGAAATATTGGCAGGAAATAATAAAAGACATTTTCAAGTTTGCTTTCAATGCAAGGAAAATTCTGCACACATTTGCAGGTTCATGATATAATCACATATCTTTGTGAGCTCCTAAGTTACCTATGATCAAACCCTGATTCTCTCTTATCTCTTGTAACAGCTAATGTTTCTGGCACTTCAACAAGGATGTTGGTGTTTCATTTGTCAGTGATGATCAAGCTTTTCGTCCAGTTGGATGCATCTATTTGTCCTGAGAAGTGTGACTGCTCTTCAAAAAAAGCAATTTATTGCTCTGGCCCCCACATAAAAGACCTGGAATTGTTAAATCTGCCTTGCAACATGACAGAAATTCACATAACAAAGGCTAACATATCATACTTGCAGGATGTCTTTGCTAGGATGGTGGACTTACAGCATCTCATCCTGTCTTCAAACAACATCGCTCTGGTTTCACCAACGGCTTTTAAAGGCCTGGGAAGGCTAAAAGTCCTCAAACTGCTAGATAATAAGCTGGTTGAACTCCCCCCAGAAGCATTTGATGACATGGTGCAGCTTCAGCAACTGATCATTGAAAGCAACAGGTTGAAATCTGTGGAGGAAAATCTGTTTGACAAACTGGCTAGTTTGCAGGAGCTTTACTTGAACAAAAACCAACTAACAGCACTTCCCAGTGGCGTGATGAAGAAACTTGCCAGACTCAGAGTACTGAACTTGTCAAGAAATTACTTAGCAGCACTGCCTAGAAATATATTTAGTGCATTAGCCAGGCTTGAGAGGCTGATGCTGTATATTAATAGGCTGTCTTCAATAGAATCTGGTATGTTTGATAGCCTGAAGGAGCTGCAGGAGCTTTTCCTGCATTCCAATAATATCCATTCCATTGCCCCCGATGCATTTCATTGTCTTCATAAACTGAGAACCCTGACACTCTCCAGAAACAGGCTTCAGGTTTTGCCTTCTGGGCTTTTTCTGCATTTGCATGACCTGTCTAAACTGACCTTGTACAGAAACCCACTGAAGTCTCTTCCAGAAGTATTGTTTGGAGAGATGAGGCATCTTGGTAGCCTATGGCTGTATCACACAAAGCTCTCAACAATACCAGATTTTGTGTTCAGTAACTTGACAAATTTAGAGCTTCTTGTGCTGAGTTTTAACCCAGAGCTTACGGTTCTTCCTAGGAATGCATTCAGTGGCCTGAATGAACTCAGGGGCCTTTCTCTCCATACAAGTAACATTTCCAGTTTGCCAGAGGGAATCTTTCTGAGCCTTCAGAAACTGCAGAACATTTCCCTCTATGATACAAGGCTTGAAGTTCTTCCTAGAAATCTCTTTCATAATCTCAAGCACCTCCAGAAAGTTTACCTGAATAGTACTAACCTGCAGTCTCTTCCTGCAGACTTCTTCACTGCTTTACCTGAGCTGGAAGAAGTTGTCCTTGATGACAACCCTTGGAAATGTGATTGCCAAATTCTTGGCTTCCGAGAATGGCTCCTAAAGAGCACAGCAATAGTTAAAAATGTGCCATCTCTAATGTGCCACAGCCCAATGGCACTGCAGAATATTTCTCTTGTGTCTCTAAGCATCGATGACACAGAATGCCCGCCAACCACAGCTATGACATATCAAACATCCAGCTCAACTCATTCCCAGACTTTGACATCCCCTGTGATGGAGCACTTCACATCATCTTGGGACACTGCTGTAACAGTGCTGTCCAACGTGGAAATCATCAGCACACCCATGTCAACTCCTCCTGCAGCTTCAGGTTTTACATACTCCCATGTCGAAGATGTTGGACAACCTGGGTTACATTTCTCAGATGTTGCAGTCCAAACTTCTCCCAGCATCATAGCACAAACCAGCAGTGGCAGAGGGACAGATTTAACTACTCTTGTCTGGTGGGATGAATTTCCAGCCCACAGCAGTGCTAAACCCTATTTTAAAACCAGAGTTACTTATTGCCAGCTATTCTTGTGCGTTCACAGTTTGATTTTAACACTCCAGACTGTAGTCATTGTGCTCAGTCTGTATGTGGTGGGTAACACCAGGCAACTCTTGCACTCTAGAAATATTCCTGCTCAGCCTGTAGTTCTGATAAGAATACTAAGAAGGTAGAGAAAACTAGCCCAAGAAAGAACTGGAAGTGCTGCTTTGGATGCTTTTTGGACATTTGAGCAGTTAATACTCAATTCAGATCTGGATTACAAATCTTCATAGTAAAGACCATAAGGACCTTGTCTTTCTAACATAATGGAAATGGGTTTTATGCACCTTGCAGCATTTTCCTAAAGTGGCTGTAATCACTGTAAATTGCTACAGCACTTGGTGCACGAAGCCAGAGGGCAAGATGAAAGTATCTCTGGTCACCTCTACATCTGTACTGTGGGTTTCCTGCCTTGGAGTGCAGCCCTGTCCCAGGCAGGGGCTGCTGCCTGCTGGGTGTTCACTGCTCAGATGGAGTGCCACCAATGTAGGAACTCTTAAAGAGGAACATCGCTTCAACTGTGCTTGAGAGATCGTACAAAGTACTCCAGTGCTATTATGTCCTGTACTGCCTGCAGTCCTCTGTCTCCTTACTGAGAGGACAAGTGGTATTTTTGGAAGGAGATGCTGGGAAGGACCTTTAATCTGGGGATGTAGGCAGAATGGTGTGGTGCATGTGTCTTAACTTTTGCATTCTGTTCTCAGCCCCTTCCCAGGACATGGCACAAAGAAGGAGTACCAGTTAAATCAGAGGAAGATGCTGAGCTAGGAAGTATAATCTTGATGTATTTCATTGTTTGCTTGGAGGATTTTTGGAAACTTTGTAAAGTTCCTAATCTGAATTTTAAGTAAACACTTTCATCCTTAATCTCTGGCCAGTGGTCTGAAAAAACAAGATGTTCCTGACTGCATGATGCAGAGAATCTTGAAACCAGAGTACCAGGTGGATGCCCAGGACTGAGGATGGGTTCCACAGGGGTGAGTTGGTTTGAGAGCTGATCTTGACTGAGCTGGGACAGAAAAGAATGGTCTCTCCTGGGCTTGGATAGCAAAGCAGCAGCATGCAGCTGAGGGGCAGGGAGCCTGCTGAACTGAGGGCCATGAAGTGTCACCTCCATTTTGAAGCTGGCTGAAGAACATACACAATTTCATCAACTTGGAGTGTTCAGTCTCATTTTCAGTCTATTTTTTACTTTATTATAGTGTTATTTCCTGACTCCCATTCCTTTCACATGTTGATGTGCAAAGGCAACTACTATGCAATAGTGTGGGTTTTAATATTTTGAATTGTATCAATATTTTAGTTTGTAAGCAGACTGGTGGCTGTCAGACTGCCTGCTTTAGTAGCTCTTGGATTTAACTATCAGCGTTTATCTACATTGTGGGACTTAGTTTGTTCTTAAAAGTTCTGATGTGCTTAAAAACCTCTGGGTGTGGTTCCCTGGTTCCTTGGGCCAGAGTGCCTCTACTCCCGGAGTCATTTTGTAATCTTAGTGCTTTCTCAGTATTAGGGGCTTTCCTGGATCACCTTTAAATGCACATGACAGACTTGAGGTGAAGAAAACTTGTATTTCCTGCAGTTTTATGGTTGATTCCCTGCTGTGTATTACTCTAGGCAGTGAGAATAAATGGTGACTGCTTTGTTTCAGGGTGCTCTGCTGCTGGGCCTGAATTCCTCTTCCAGGCTGTGAAAAGAGAGGGTGTGTTTCTATAGTGTTAAATGATTGTTGTCTTGCTGGTGAGGTTTAACAAAATTTAGCAAACCTGGCTAAATGGGAGTTAGAGCCATCTCTAAAGAGGCAGAAATGCAAGTGACTGCAAGTAGTGCAAAGCAAATTGTGACTGGAATCATATATTTGAGAGAAGCACAAAACCAACAGTGAGCTTTCTCAGTGGTGGTTCCGGGTGGTTGCATGTAGTGTTTAAGAAGACAGATTTGTTACAAATTTAGGTTCTTAGGACAGCTGTAATGAGCAGTTAGTGCCGTGCCAGCTCCAGCGCTGTCGCCTGGTGCCACGCAGGCATCTGCTCGCAGCAGGCAGATCAGTGTAACCAGGACTAGTGAGGAAATGGTCCTACAAACCGAGCTGCTGATTGTTACCTCAGTGAAGGATGTGTGCTCGGGGCACTTGGATGCAGTGTCTGGTTTCTGAGGAAAAGCGCCTGCTTGCTCATGGCATGGGTACAACACCTTGCTGTCCCACCCGGGGGCAGCGGGGCAGCACCAGCAGCCGCCCTTCTGAACCCTCCTGGGGCTGCCCCAGCCCTGCAGTGGAGCCAGCTGGGCCCCCACGCTGCTGCCTGGCTCCCAGTGCAGCTGCTGAGCTCCAGCTCTGGCACGTGGGGGCTCTGGCACAGAGCTGTGTACAGTCATGTGCTAAGGCGAGGATGACTCCTCTTCCCAGGATGATTCCTCTTCACATGCTGTCATCGGGCTTTCCCCACGCTTCAGCCAGACGGGGGAAGTGAAGTCATCAGACAACAAAAGGCTGGAGCAATGAGTGCCTGGGGTGGTTTACTAACTTTTCCTCTGAGGTGTACTGTTTTGAGCTGCCTGATTCATTGTTTCTTGCCCAGTGGAGCTCAGCCCTTCCTGAAAAACTCCCTGGCCTGAGAAATCCAAGGATATCCTTATGCATACCCCATTTCTGTTTTCCTGGAAAAGGGATAATTGTCCAGGTCAGCATGATGCAGCTGTGGCAGGCAGGAAGGCTGCAGGCTTATCCCCAGACCCTCTCTGGGCAGCCCTGCCTTGCTGCTGCCTCAAAACACTGCTCCCTTGTGTGCAAGGATTTTCTGGGTCTCTGCAGCCCATGCTTACATCATCTCCTGCTGAGCCTTTGCCACCAGGCTGGCCAGGAAGACTGTGGGTTGGAAGAAACCAGAGGTACCTAATCCATGATCCAGTGGGTCCCTGATATTGGGGAAGAGGTGAATGTAAAGTGGCTGGAGGGGTTGGTTCCGCTCTCTTGGCTCCTGATCAGGCTGCAGAGTCATGGTTAACAGCCCTGCATGTAATCCAGACCTGCAAGTCAAGGACTGCATCCTGGCTGGGAGTGCTTGGGTACCTCACCCCTCGGCCAGCTGTGCCAGCCCAGCCATAGCTTGTTCCATCCCTTCAAATACTGTTGCTGTAGCAGTTGTTCCTGTTCTCTTTGTTTAGGAAACCCCGGAGCAGTGGGAGCTCTGATCTACCCTGCCAAGCCATGGGAGTATTCACTGTGTTTCCAGCTTGATGTCACTACAAATGCCCTTCTCCTTTGTTTGTTGGGATTTGAATCCAGAGAGTCCCCAAAGCACAGGGTGCTGAGGGGGGGATTGAATGAACTGCTGCCACAAACACTGGCAGCTCTGCCTGTTTCACAGCCACTGCAGCAAGCACTTCCAAGCCACCAGCACACACATCCTTTCCTTATGTCCCTGGTGACCTGGTCCTTTCCCTCCCACCACCTCTGCCCTGTGAGACCAGGAACTGCAGGAGGGCCCTTGTCACTGTTTGCAGAGGGCAGTGAGCTTGGGCAGCTGCCTGTGAAATGCACTTCAGTCCTCCAGTGCACAGCAGCAAGATCAGAGCCTGCACCTCAGATCTTCCCTGTCCTGATGTCAAAGAGAAGTAGGGTGATGGCAGATGTGGCTGGAGAAGGACCCCAGCAGTGCTGTGTGGTTCAGGAGTGATGCAGCTGCCGGCTGCAAGGCAGGAGCCCTGGGAGCCTCTGCCTGACGTTAAGGAGCATTGGCTGTGTCTCCTCCAGGCCTCCAACCAGCACGGCTTGCCGAGGGCTGCTGACTTGGCAGCCCTGATATCAAAGCATTTCCTAGGGATGTCAGAAGAGCTGGAGGAGTCTCAGCCCAAGGCACGTTCCCACCAGAGTTTACAGACTCACAGTGAGCAGAAGGCATGAAGCTCCTGCTTTGTCCCAGCTAGGGAGTGGCAAACTAGGAAAGTGCTATGTCTCTGTTATTGTAGCCAAAATCTGGGTTTATACTCACCTGTGCGTGTTTGTGGGTGGATAAGCTCTGGTGTACTCTGTTACTTGGGCCAAGAGGGGTGAGTCCCACTTCAGTACAGAGTGGGAGCTCCTGTTCCAGCAGCACCCGGACCCATCCACCCCTGGGCTCAGCCTTGTGCAACTGCTGCTGTAGGACAGGCATGCCAGACTTCCAGCTGTGCCTTTGTGTCTCTCTTCGTGCACAAAGCTCAGGGCAGAGAGCCAGTGATGGCTGGCAGCAGCTTTGCAGTCCGCTGTTCACTCCTCTGCTGGCTTATCCTGGGAAGAAATGAGGCCCCTTCCCCCTTCGTGTGCTGGGAAGAGATCCCTGGGACACTTGGTGGTGCCAGAGGTGGCTGTACAGAGATGAAGCTGGTCCCAGTTCTCAGTGTGTGAGCCCCATGCCCGGCCCCGCTCCAGCCGGTCCTTCCCCGTTCCCCAGCCCATCGGAGGAGCTCCTTCCGCTCCGGATCCTCCCCGGGGCGGCGCTGGCCCCGGGCTGCATTCCCGCATTCCCGCATTCCTTCCAGCCCAGCGCTGCGCTGGGCCGGGGCCAGGCCCTGCGTGCTGCTGCTATCGCTCGGGCCTGAGCCTGGGGGAGGCGGTTCTGCTGCTGGGGTGAACCCTGCTGGAGCCTGGGATCCTAAAGGCCATTTTCCTTGAGCTCCGGGAGGGCTGTGGTGGGCCTGGTGCCGGTGTTTGGATGGAGCTTAGCGTGGTGGCCCTCCCTGCTAACCATCCTCGATGGACCAAAGCTGCTGCTGCTCCCAAAGTTCCCACTTTTCCCAGGGAAGGCAGGGCATGTCCCCACCCCTTGGGGCAGATGCTGGCATCGTCTAGCCATGAGCAGTGGGGCAGCCCTGCCCCTGCATTCTGCAAGCAGGGAAAATGTCACTATGGCTGGATCACTGGCCCTGTGGAGGAGCTCTCTCATTTGGGCTCCTCAAAGGATTACGGTGGGCCCGTGGTGAGGCAGGGGCTGCTGGTGCTTCTCTAGGGTGGACGTGGCCCCAGCACCAGTCTCTGAGGGACTAATGCCCCTTCCTTCCCCCCTCAGCTGTGCCTTGAACCTGTGGGTCCTGCTGCAGGGCTCAGAGAGGTGTTCCCTGTGCTGGAGGGCTCCCTCCATGGCCCCTAGCCCAGCCCTCCACCCTCCTTCTCCGCTCCGGCAGTGTTTGGCTGCTGCCTGGGACCAGCTGCTCTCTGTGCACACCAGGGGCCACAGGGGAGGGGGGTTCATGGCAGGGTGGGCACTTTGCAGCAGAGCAGAGGAACTGGGGGGTCCCAGCTCTGCACTGCAGGGAGCACCAGCCCATGGGGAGGTCCCATCCTGCCCAGGGTGCCAATTCAGGCAGGAGCTGGAGGTGTGCAGGGAGCAGGGGCTGAGGGGGGAGCTGGGCCTGCATGGCGTGGGTGAGCACGCTCAGCTGCTTGGCAGATGAACAATGTGTTCTCCCAGCCAAGCCCACAGACTGCTAATTTTAGCGATTACATGAGTTTTTCCAAGCAGTCTGGAGTCCCTTGGTGATTCAGATCCACTCAACTTTGCTGCATCCGCCACCCTGGCCGTGGGGATGTGCTGGAGGTGTGCCAGCATGGACAGACAGACAGGGGACTGTACAAGGCAAACAGCTCCAGCAGTAAGTGACGCTGCTGTTCCGGGGCTCCATCGTCTCCTTGGACGTGCTCCACACTGTCCAGGGCTTGGTCTGGGGGGCTTCAGCCTCTGGCTGGTGCAGCTGGAGGTGGGAAAGGTGCACCAGGCAATGCTGGACCTGGGGCTTTCCTGCAGCATGAGACCCACTCCACTCCATCCAGCACTGTGTGAGTTCCTGGCTATGTGGAACAGCCTCTCCCTGTAAAATGCTAATCTCACCCTCAGTCACATCCGTTTGCTGTCTCAGGAGCTGCCTCTCCCCTCCAGATGTGCGGGATGGGTACGTGCTGCTGTCCCAAGCTCCCACACCCTCTGTTTCTCTCCCTTGAAAGTAGCCTGGGGCAGCCTCCCATGTGCTCACCTCTGGGAGTGGCTGCAGAAGTGGTTACAGGCGTGTGCCATTTGTTATTCAGCCCTGCATTATTTCTAGTGATGTCTTGAAGATAATCATCTTTTCTGGCCAGAAGCCAGAACCAATTTCCTGAGGCCCGGGTAAAGGCAGACAGGTTTTTATCAGGGCTGTTACCTGAACTGCTCTGAAACTTCGCCATCATGGTAGGGACCATAATCTGATGACTCCCCCCTGTTGGAGCAGGGTGTTTGATGTACCCATCACTGCATCCCTGTCTGCCCTGGGGCAGCACTGCTTGGAAGGAGTCCCACATTCCTCTGATGAGCTGGGCTTGGGGCAGTGGTTTATCAGAAGTGCTGAGGTTTAGTTTCTGTGTTGCCTCACTGAAAAGCTGTGGGCTTCTGGATGAGTCGGAGTGGGCAGAAGCCCAGCAGCACTGGCAGTGGGCAGACAGAGCCCTGATAAGGCTGTGAGAGCCCTGCTTTCGTGCCAGGGCTTCAGCGAGCAGGCAGCTCCCAAGCCCAGTACTGTCACAGAAGTGGGGAGATTATTTTGGGAAGTGTGGTTCTGGGAAACTGCTGTGTCACTAGACTGTGAACTAGAGCACTTGGTGGGTGGTGTTTTCAAAATGCCCATTCTGTGTGCCCAAATGCCTGGGTGTTGCCCCAGAGCAGGCAGAAAGCATGGCCAGGGGTAGTTTCAGCCTCTGCACTCACTTTCCAGCCAGAGCAGGGCCCGTGGCCATCCAGCATGTCCTATGGCACATGGGCCTCCCGTGCGATCTGACAGCGCTGGCCGTGGCCTCCAGCTGCGGTCCCCCTCCCTGCCATGTTCCCACGATCCCTGTCTCCTTCCTTTGAGACCGTCTGGGGACTCTGCTCTCCATCCCTGCAGCTTGCTGTGTGTCCTGGTCTGTCTCCTCTCTGAAGAGGGCAGCTGTCCCTTCACCGCCCCGCACGCTCCCACCCCTCAGAGCAGGACATTTGCTCCCCTCCTCCGGCAGCAGCCCCACGCTGTCCCCACCCCGGGCAGCTCCCCAGGGCCGCCCGGAACCGCGCAGGGGCTGCTGCAATGGGCGGAAGCACGAGTGGGCTGAGACGGGAGCAGAGGCACTCGGGGAAGTTCCCGTGCTTAGACAGGGGCTGCAGTGGCTCTCCAGGAAGCCCAAAGGGGCCACGTACGCCGACCCTCCTTAGCTGCTTCCTCCCGAATATCCGTTCCCGGCAGCTGCTGGACCAGGACTTCCCGGAGGAGGTGGGGATACCTGGGCTGGGTGATGGGACCAAAGGGCCCCCCAGTGCCCCTGTGTGCACTGGAGGGGACAGGGGAGGGGTGGCAGCAGGGGCCCCTGAACAAGTCGATGGATGCTTTCCAAACAGCCCTGGGCACCAGGCTCCACCACCCGTGTGTCAGGACTGCTGAGGGGGCAGAGCAGGGGCAGCCACTGGGAGACAGCCATCGTGCTGCTCTGGGGTTGCAGGGATGCCTGCAGTGAGGGTTCCTCGGCGCCAAGCTGTTCCTCATGGCTCGTGGGCAATGCTTTGGCTTCCTGAGGGCTCTTGAGGCAGCCTGGCCCATGGCTGGCACCCACGCAGCTGCTGACCCTGGCACGGTGCTCGCGTCCTGGCAGCGCTGGTTGTGGTGCCCCAAGGACAGAGCCTACAGTGGCTGCTCATGGGTTTGTGGCCTGTGGGTGTCTGTGGCTGTGGGGGGAATGAGAACTGTGACCTGGGCAGGGTCAGTGTCCCAGGTCTGCCTGCGCTGGTGGCCCTGGGCTGGGGCACAGCCAGAGGTCCTGATGCTCACAGGAGCCACAGACAGGGAAACAAGAGCTGTGCCTGTGCCAAGGACGTGCCGTGGAGCAGCCCTGGTGTGAAAGTGTGCCAGGGAAGGATGAGGTTGTGCCCAAGGGTCTGGCTTTGCCTTGTGTGCCTCCATGGGTCAGTGTCTGTGTCCCACTGGGGACCAGGGGGACTCCCAGGGCCAAGCTGCTGCCAGGGCACTGGCTGACATGAGCAGCATGTTCACAGGGCCCTCTGCTTGTCTTCTTACAAGAGCACTGGGGTTCAGGAGGGGGAAACCCAAAACTCCATCCTTGAAATGCTTGCTCTGCTGAGGAAATAGGAGGTGGAAGCAGCTCTGCTCCAGCGCTTTCCCTAACCCCGCCACTGCCCCTGTGCTGATTCATTGATTTGGACGGGTTATATACTGGGAGGGGAAGAATGAACCACACTCTGCTCTCTTGCCAGCACGGAGCTGTGCTCGCTCGGCGCTTGTGGCTGCAGGACACTCGGGTAAGTCTCCTGCTCCTACTGCCCCTGGGGGTGGACACGGATTCCAGGGACTCCCAGGGCAGCTCTGAGGGTTGGTGGTGGAGTGGTGGGATCTGCATGTTCAGCACCTTTCTATTTGATGGAGATGTTTATCTTGCAAGGGTTCTCTGAAAAAGTGAGACCACTTAGATGCTGTGGGAGCTGAAAGAGTTACATAGGCAATGTATCCCAGACAATTATCAACAGAGAAAATTAAGTGGGGCAAAGTAATATTTTGGGGGGGCTGATGTTAGGAGCAGTGCGATGCTGAGGGGCTGAGCAGCAGAGAATGTTCAGCCTCTTGGTCTGTAAGTTTTTTATCCCTAGAAGAAAAAGAGAGATCAATTGCTTCCAGCTGCCTTTCCTGAAGGTTGCTCCAGCATGAGTGCTCTCAGTGCTGCCTTACCACTCACAGGGAGTGACAAGAGCAGGGCTTTTGATGTGCTGAGCTTTTGGGGAAGTTTATAAATGTCTTGCTATAAACAAAGCTGTTCTTGGATGCAGATTGTTTCCATATGGGAAACATAAACTATGCTGGCTTGTGGAGGGTTCCTCCCTCCCTGCCTGAGAGCAAGAGTGTTCCCTGGGGGGAGGGTGGGGAGGGGGGCAGGGGCTGTGCCCCAGCACCCTGGGTGCCAGCTGGGGCACTGTGGCCACACCCCTGTGCTGCCTGAGTCGCCTGTCTGGCTGAGCTGTGCCCAGAGCAGGAGTGTCAGGTTTTCTCTGTCCCTGTGTCACATGAAGCTGTTAATGGGGGGCTGCTCCATGCCAGCCTGGCACAAGGCTGCTGCTTTAATCCAGGGAAGGAGGGAGGGAGGAAGCTCCCAGGCCAGAGGAGAGAGGAAAGAGTGTCCACGGTATCTGTGCCCGTGGGGTAATGGAGAACTTTGCTGGGACCAGCCTGTGTACACGTGCCCACATCAGACACCACACTCATGGCAAAAATAGGCCAGGCTGAGACCTCCTGCTGGGGATGGGGGGAACAGGGGCCAGCCTGTACCCAGCCTGTGCTGGGGAGCTGGCACCAGCACCAGGAGCTTAATCCAGGCTCCTGCAGGACTGGAGCTGAAGCATCCCTGGGCACTGCTCTTGGCTTTGCAACAGGACCTCAGGGCTGGGAGGGTGCTTGGGGTGCTGGGGCAATGCTGGGGCCTGCTGCAGGTGCCACGAGCCAGCTCTGTGAAGGTCTGGGCTGTTTGGTGGTGCCGGGAGACCAGTGCTGCTGGCAGCAGCTCGCCACACTCTGTAAAACAGGAAACCACACTCCTGGCTGCCAGAGGAGCCAAGAGAGCTGGGATGCCAGGGATGCCACTAATAGCTGTGGTATGGCAGCCAGGCACTGTGGCCTCCTGTTCTGTCTTGCTCTGCACTCCTGCCTGGGCTGAGTCAAGCCTTTCCTTCCCCAAGCCTTCCTTACCTGCCCTCCTCTGCCTCATTGCCATGCTGGGGACAGGATGGCCACAGCCTCAGTGGCTTTCTCAGGGGGAAAGCAGCACCCACCCCTGGCAGTGGCTCTGGGAACTGGGAGATTGCAGGGGTTGAACCCCTCTCCTTTTTTCTGCAGGCCCAATGGAGCAAGGAGGCTGGCAGCGGTGGCTGCTGCTGCTGGTGGGCCTCCAGCTGGCCAGCAGCCAGTGCCCAGAGCAGTGCCGGTGTGTCCGTAGTGCCCAGGTGGAGTGCTCTGGTGTCAACATCACCACGGTCCCCAGCCCCATCCCTGCCAACGCCATGACCCTGCAGATCATCAACACCAACATCGCCGAGCTGGGCGATGCCGCCTTCGGCAACGCCTCCCTGCTGATCGGGCTGCGCGTGGAGAAGAACGCCCTGTCGCGCATCAGCCCCGGGGCCTTCCAGAACCTGCCCGACCTGCGCTACCTCAGCCTGGCCAGCAACAAGCTGCAGGAGCTCCCTGTGCAGGTCTTTCAGCCTCTGGACAAGCTGGAGTCTCTGCTCCTCTCCAGCAACCAGATCCTCCAGGTCGAGCCTTCCCACTTCGCCCATCTAAGCAATCTTAAGGAGCTGCAGCTGCACGGGAACAACCTGAAGGAGCTGCAGGAGGGGGTGTTTGACCAGCTGACCAGCCTCACCAAGCTCAACCTGGCCAGGAACAACATTGACCGCCTGCCGCCCCGGGCCTTCGAGCGGCTGGCGCGGCTGCAGGTGCTGCGGCTCTATGAGAACCGGCTCCGGCACATCCCGGTGGGCACCTTTGATGGGCTGCCAGAGCTGCAGGAGCTGGGGCTGCACCAGAACCAGCTGGAGACGCTGTCCCCGGAGCTCTTTGTGCACAACACCAACCTGCAGAAGCTCTACTTGTCCAACAACCTCCTCACGACTCTGCCGAGCGGTGTCTTCTTGCCCCTGCACGCTCTTGCCAAGATCACCCTGCACGTCAACCGCCTGCGGGACATCTCCCCCAGTGCCTTTGGGCCCACGCCCAACCTGCAGGAGCTTTGGCTTTACGAGAATGAGCTTTCCACCCTCCCCACTGCTGTCTTCAGCAACCTCACCGGGCTGCAGCTCCTGGTTCTCAGCAAGAACCGCCTGCGGTCGGTGGCACCAGGGGCGTTCCAGGGCCTGGGGGAGCTGCTGGAGCTGTCTCTGCACTCCAACGCCCTGCGCCGCCTGGATGCCCGGGCACTGGAGGGACTGCCCAAGCTGCAGAACATCTCTCTGCACCATAACCAGCTGCAGGCACTGCCACGGGGCCTCTTTGGGGCCACCCCTAGGCTGCAGCACCTGCAGCTGCACGCCAATGCCCTGGAGTACCTGCCTGCCGGCATCTTCTCCCCGCTGACTGCCCTGCGAGAGGTGAGGCTGCACAACAACTCCTGGCGCTGTGACAAGGGCATCCTGCCCCTGCAGGGCTGGCTGGAGAAGAACCCTCACAAGGTGGGTGAGATACCCCCGCTGTGTGCCCAGCCTCCCTCCCTGCAGGGCATCCCCATCGCCGGGCTGACACAGGACCAGTTCCTCGACCCTCAGCCCTCCACTGCTGCTCCCCATCCCAGCACCCTGCTCCCTGCTGACACCTCTGAGACAGCATCACCTGAAGATGCCTCGATGGAGCCCCCCACAGGGCTGCCAGCCTCCCCACAGGAGGAGGAAGAGGAGAAGAAGGAGGAGGAAGAGAGGGGGCAGTGGGGGCTGACACGCCTGCAGAGTGGGGTGGTGGTAGCAGTCATCGTGCTGTTGTGTGTGGCCCTGCTGGCTGCTCTGGTGGCACTGGTGGTCTATGGCTGTAGGAAGAAGAGCCATGTTGTGCTCATGAGGATGAAGGCTCCGAATGAAGCCTGAGGATCTGGCAAACCCTGAGGGCAGAGGTGCTTGTGGGGGTCAAAGGACATGGCAATGGCTCTGCATCAGGTGCCCTTGCTGACTGGGATGGGACATCACTCTGTGTGCTGTATGTACCACTGTCCTGCTCTGCTTTGCCCTGCCCCTACTCTGCAGCAGGGCCTCCCCACCGAGTGACCTCCCATGGCTGCCCACTGTCCCCAGCCCTCCCTGCCTCCAGTGCAGCCTCTGTGCTCATTCCCTGCCTGGGTGCAGCAGCTGAGGTGTGCAATGGAGAGAGGGACCCCTCGAGCCAGGAGCCACAGCCTGGCCATGATGGTGCTTTACCCCAAAGAACAGGACTTCCCCATCCTTCACCTTCACCATTCCCTGCAGTGCTGCTGCCCTCATGCTGCCTGCTGCCCTCACCCCTGCCCAGCCCCTCTTCCCCACCTTCTGCCCCCACCACGCTCCCCCTTGCCCCTGCCTGGGCAGGCAGTGTGAGCCATGCTGGGCCAGGAGCCGAGTGAGCACCTTCGCCCCAGGAGAGCTGCTTGTCCCCTGGTGCCTGGGCAGGGCTCCCCGTGGGGCTGGGCTGCTGCAGGCTGGCACACCCTGAGTGTCTCAGCTGCGTCCCTGTTGCCCTCCCTGCCTGCAGGCAGGGCAGGCCAGAGCACAGCCAGCACCCTCTCCTGCTCCTGGCATCTGCCTGCTTCCCTTGTGCACCTCCAGCCAGGAGAGCCACGGGACAGTGGCTGGCATCAGGGATGGGCCCTTGCACTCTGCAGGGGCTGGGAGAAGCTCCTGTGCTTGTGCACCCGGGCTGCTGGAGCATATTGGGGCTGCTTCTACTGCACCCCATTCCAGGTCCTCATTTCCTTAACACCCTTCACCACCTAGTGAGCAACCTGGTCCTTCTCTGCTTGACAAAGCCTCTTCATCCTCCTCTTACTCCCTTGAGTGCCCTCCTGTGTGTGCCCAGTGCCCCTGCTTGGTGGCAGGCCTCAGCCAGGGGGAATGCTGGCAGCGCAGAGTGCAGGGTCAGCAAGTGCAGGCTGCTCTGCAGTTTGCAGGTGGGTGCCAGGCCATCCCCCCACAGCACCTGTACCCAGCTGCCCTCTCCACCTGCAGCATGACCATGGGGGGCCAGCTCACCTCCTGCCGTGGCCCCAGGCTGCCTGAGGACGGCTGCTGTGGGACAAGGTGCCTGTTTGGTATCCACCCTGTCGAGCTGGCTGCTCATGGCACCTCAGTAGCCAGTGCTGGCACAAGCAGCTCCGTGCTGGTGCACTTGATGGGTCACTCCTCTGGGCTGAGTCCTGCGTGGCAACAGGAGACACAGGACTGTGTCACGGGGCTGTTGGGTGCTGGTGTGTGACCTTCCCATTAAAGTGCCTTTGTCCACTCCAAGTGCCAAGAGCTGTTTATTCATTCCTTCATGGTGGGCAGCAGGGGAATGGCCCAGCAGGGACAGGGGCTGCACTTGATTTCCACTCCTCAGAGATTTTCACAGTGTTGAGGAAAAGCTGGTATGAGTTGTGAGGCTGGGAGAGGTTTACTGGGCTGTGTTTGCAGAGCCCTTGCTGGTCCCTGAACTCCAGCCTGGGATGATGGACCAAGGAGGGCTAAGCTGTACAGCAGCAGTGGGTGGGCTTTTGGAGAATAAGCTGAGACCTCATTGAACTTCTGAGTGGAGACACTGACTGTATCCTGCACAGTCCACTGCTGGGGTGGTGGGGAGCTTGCTTGGCTCCCTTCAGAGCTGGCTGCCACTTTATTGTGTCAGCTGTGTTTTTCCACGTGTCACCATCTGCTCCCTGAGACTGAGTGCAGTAAAGCTTCCCTCCTCCTGCCCCTGAGGGTGCCTCCACGGCTGCTGCCAGCCCAGCCTGTGCCAACACAGGCCCTTGCAATGTAGCTTTGTAGTGTGTGCTGCTCCTCTGGGCAGGTTGACTCTCCAAGGGAGCTCAGCTGATCCACGGGTCCCTCACCATCCCACTGCTGGCCAGGATGCAAAGCCCCTGGTGACCATCATGATGGGCCCACAGTGGTTTCCTCCCCATAGAATCATAAGGTTGGAAAAGACCTCTAACATCATGTTCAACCTTAATCTGCCTTGCTAAGCTGCACCTGGTCTCCTCTCTCATGGCGGAGATATTTTGAGCACCGTTTCCCAGTGAGATTTAATAAAGTCCTGGGGTTCTCTTAGGGGGCTTCTGGAAGCAAGCATGCTGACCTTGGTGTGGGACTGGAGCCACCTGTGACAGCACCACCCTGCCACCCTCCCTGCACAGTGGCTGTCCGGGGCCAGAACCCCACTTCCTTGCCAGGATGCTCACAGGCAGCTGCCTCTGGCCTCACCTCCAGTCCCCCTGAGGCTGAGTTATTTTTCAAAGTGCTCCAAGGACACGGGTTGTTGTTGCTGATAAGCAGTGAGGGGCAGCTCCGCCCCAGCAGGAAAAGCTTGTCCCTGGCTCCGGCTGGCTTCCCATCCGCCCCAGAAAACACTGGGCAAGCAGCAAGCAGCATCCCTGCAAATCTGCCGCAGATTCGGTGACCATCCCATGATGCCACACTTGGTAAGTGGTGCCCACACTGCTTGGGTAGTTTGGGGGCTTGGGACGGGGGGGAGGCACTGTTGGCTCTGGTGAACACAAGCGAGATGGAGGAAAGGAGATGCCAAGCCCAGTGCTGCTCTCAAGTGCCAGTGTAGGTCCAGGAGAGCTCCTCTGATGTGGCGGTCTGTAGGTGGGCATTGCTGTGGGGTGGGCAATATCCCCCATCACGAGGTAGCACTGGCATGTATCCCAGCTAGGGGGGACTGGCAGAGGTCTGGAGGCCACTGCCTCAAAAAGTGCTTCTATGGGCTGGGAATAGGTGTTTGGTCAGGCTGAATATCCCTCCAGCAGGTTTGATTCTGCTCTGATTCCTTGTGGAGAAAGAAGTACCCGACAGGCAATCAGAAATACAAGTGTTGGAGCCCACTCCTATTGCCACTGAGCTCAGAGCAGCCCTGCAGGGTTGTCCCATCACCCAGTGTGTGCAGCACAGCCCTGTGTTTCACATATTCTCCTGCCCCAGAACCTGACTTTGTGCCTGTGGAGCACCTGACAAGGGTACAGGTTCCCCCCAAGGCTTCCACAGACACACACAGGTCCCACCTCAGGTGCTGCTGCAGGATGTGGCTGCTCATCACCTTTGGTGAGGGTGGCATCACTCCACTTGTCACAGGGTGGGCTGGGGCACAGAGTAAAAACCCTGGGGAGACATCTGGGTGGGAAGTGCTCCCTGATCCTGCAAGGGGAGTGCTGGGGAGGTGCTGGCAGCAGGGGCTGGAGGGATGCCCCATGGCCAGGGCAGCTGCTTATGCTGGTAATGTCTCAGAGGTTGGTCCTGCTGCCTTTCTGGCTGCAGAAGCCCTTTCCCCAGCAGTGCCTGCCTGTGGGGGCATGGAGTGAGGCTTGGTTCCTTCTCCAGTGCAGGCTGCTGATGTACGTGTTGCTGGAGCTGGGGTCCCTGCTGGTGGGGGCACTGTCCCCATCCTGCCCCCCTACCTGCCAGTGCTATGACACCTCCAAAGTCTTCTGCTCAAATGAAAGAATGCGGGAGATCCCAGAGGGCCTGCCAGGAAGTGCCACCCACCTCTTCTTTGTGGAGACAGCCCTGAGCACCATCCGCAGCGGGGACTTGGGCTCCAGCACCACCCTCACCAAGCTGGTCTTCATCAATAACAACATCCAGGAGCTGGAGGCTGGTGCCTTTCAGGGGCTGACCAGCCTTGCCGAGCTGGAGGTGTCAGGCAACCCCTTGCCAGCTGTCAGCCTTGGGATGCTGGCAGGGCTGACCAGCCTCAGCAAGCTCTCCCTCAGTGCCAACGCCATCCGCATCCTGCAGCCGGGGCTCTTCACTGCCTCCTGCCGCCTGCAGGACCTGAGCCTGTCAGGGAACAGGATCGAGGCCCTGCCCCCTGGCATCTTCCGCCCCCTCCGGCGGCTCCAGGCCCTGGACCTCTCACAGAATGCTCTGGCTGAGCTGCCAGATGGGCTGCTGGACCCACTTGTCGCCCTTCGTGTCCTTAAGCTCAGTGACAACCTGCTGGCACGGGTGCCTCCTGGTGCTTTCAGGGCACTTGGCCAGCTAACTGAGCTCCACCTGGATGGCAACCGGCTGCAGGAGCTGCCCTCTGGCATCTTCTCCAGGCTGGGGGGGCTGCGGCGGCTGCAGCTGCAGCACAACGCCCTGGGCAGCCTGGCCCCTGACACCTTCACAGGTCTCCTCAACCTCACTGTCCTCAGCCTGGAGGGCAACAACCTGGCCACCCTGCCTGCCATGCTGTTCACTGGCACCCCTAGCCTCCTCCACCTCTCGCTGGCCCGCAACCAGCTGGGGACACTGCCCCAGGAGCTCTTTGCTAACCTGTCCGTGCTGGAAACCCTGGTGCTCTCACACAATGCCATGGATCACCTGCCCACTGGGCTTTTCCAGGGTCTGCCAGGGCTGACAGAGCTACAGCTGAGCCACAACAACCTCTCCAGCCTGCCGGCAGGGCTGCTGGCCGGGCTGCCCCTCCTCACCGCCCTGGTGCTGGACCACAACCGCCTGGCCCGCCTGCCCCCGGGGCTCTTCGATGCCAACAATGAACTGGTGCGTGTGGGGCTGTCTGACAACCCCTGGCTCTGCAACTGCCACCTCTCCTACCTCCTGCGCTGGCTCCAGAGCTTTGCTGAGCCCCTCACCCACGGCCAAGCCCTCTGTGCCAACCCAGCTGCTCTCCAGGGCCAGCCCCTGCTGGAGATCTCCCATGGGCAGCTGGAGTGCCCGGGAGCACAGGGTGCCCCTGCAGAGGGAGGCTGGGCCACAGCTGCCCCGGGGCAGTGCACCTACACCAACGCCGAGGGCTCTGTGAGCGTGGCCTGCAGTGGCACGGCCTGCCAGCAGCTCAGCCTCCGCCTGCCTCCTCCCGGGCAGGGCCAGGGCTCGGGCGCAGCGTACCGGGGCTCCTGGGTGCTGCGCTCCCGCTGTGGCACCCTGCAGCTCAGTGTCCTTGTCACAGCACAGAGCGGGAGCGAGGCCACATCTCCAGCTCTCCCCACCGTGCCCTAGAGCTTGGGCAGGCGTTTGCTCCTGCTCTGGCAACCTCAGAACCAGCCTGGGAAGCAAACAGCTCTCCGTCTCGCTCTGCTACCGCTGCCATGGTCACCAGCTGTCACCGAGCTCTCCACAACAGCTGGCCTGGTGGTATTTATCCTCTCAGCTACGTGTTTCCTGTGTATTTCAAATATAATTAAAATTTATCTATTATTTCCGTGCTACTAGTTCCCATGGCAGAGAGAGGAGTCATTCCGTTCCCCCCCACTGTCTGTGTGTCTGGGAGAGGCAGTGAAGGTCAGACACGGATCTTGTCAGGAGCTGTGCATGCTGTGGCATAGGTGCAGCTGCCTGGCGGTGAGTAGGTGCCACTCTGGCATTCTCATGGTGTGCTCCTGCCTGCCCGCTGCAGCCACCTTCCCTTGGCACTGCAGAGGGAAGAGAGGCCCAGCTGCAGCCTGGCAAAACCTCAGCACATGGATTTGTGTTGTCCAAGGGAGGTGTGGGTGAGCGCTGCTGATTGCCCAGCAAGGGGCATGAGCTGCCTGGCTGTAGGGTGAGCCCAGGGGTGCACAGGCAGGTCCCCCCTCTACCCTGCCAGGCCTTGGTCTGCAGCCCTGCAGCCTGGAAATGCAATGTGGCAAGTTTCACATAAACAAGAGGAAGAACTCTGCTGTTAGAGTGAGTGGAACAGGTTGCCCAATGAGGTTGTAGAATCTCCTTCTCTGAATATACTCAAAAGCATCTGAACAGAGCCTTGAGTACCCGGGGAACCCTACTTCAGCAGGGGGGTTGGACTAGATCACGTTCACTGGTCCCTTCCAGCCTCTCCCGTCCTGGGATTCTGATGCTGTGACCTGTGGAGACGAGGCACAAAGTCCCAGCAGCGCTGCCCACCCAGGGGTGACAGGTAAGGGGTGTGCACACACGGGGGTGTCCGTGCGAGAGTGTCCCTGTGTCTGTGCGTGTCTGCGTGGCCCTGTCCGTGCCCGTCAGTGTCCCGGTGTCTGTCTGTCCGTGCGTGTCCGTGCGGCGGTGCTGCGGCACCATCTCGTGGCCACCGGGGCTCCGCGGGCCCGGCAGGGCCGGGGGAGCACCCAGTGGGGACACGGGTGCGGATGACAGTGACATTGGAAAGGGGTAAGGCTGTTGAAAATGTGCAGTAGTTTGTTTGCCAGTTCAAATTTTCTGGCAAAAGTGCAATGAAACCCAGCAAGCAGAAGCTGAGCTTTTATAGGAGCAGGTGAAAATGGAAGAAGTCTAAATGCAATCAGTGCAATTACCCATTGGGAAGCGATGGAAATCCTGTCAGTTTGCCTCAAAATGAGCATCCCACAGGATGCACTAGCCAGGAGCTCTGGGTGTCACCATGGGAGGGTCTTTGGTTTGCACTGGGGTGCAGCACACAGCACTAGGGCCAGCAAGGTGTGGAGCTGTGGGGCTGAGCAAAGAGCCTGGGTGTTGTTGTATCTGTTGAGCCACAGATGTTTCACTGTTTATAAGCATTAAAAAATGGCTTCAGAACTGCACTTTTAGCTACATAAGGCAAATCCTGAGGAATGAAACAGCTGTCTGTTGTGTCATTGGGGTTGTGTTTCTGAAACTGGTGAGTTACCCTGGTGGAGATATGGGACCACAGAGACCATTGCCTGCAAACAGGCTGGCCTGGAGATCTTCATCTTTCCCTGGATGTGACGAGTCAAGTGGTGCCAGCAGATAATGCCTGCGAGTACGTGACTGTGTCCCCTCCAAGGGGTTTCTGCCCTGGCCTCCTGCACCAGGGGCACAGCTCCTCTGCTGCCTCCCCGGCCGTCCCTTATCTCCCCACACAGACGTGTCCTGACCTCATGTGAAACCGAGTCCCATGCCTGGGACGTGGATAAAGAGCTGGCCAGGTGATGGGACCCCCATCGTGTCCTCACTCCTGGCATGGCATGGCTCGCCCAGTGACTGGACTCGTTTGCAAGTGCTCAGCCATGTAAGTGATGCAAAATGCTTTTTTTGCTCTTTAAAATGTGTGGGAGGGGCGGTGTGAAGGGCTTTTGGTCATTTCCTTGCAGCAGGGAGCAAGGCAGGCTTCAGTGCCATGAGCTGGATCCATCTCTCCATGACTCTGCCTGGCTGGAGTGGGGGACAAGTACAGGACCACAGCAAGGGTTTTAAAAGGGCTTTGTGGTTCAAAACCATCTATTTTCATCCCCAAACGCTCAGATGTTTCCACATTTCACCCACTGCATTGTCCCTCTAGCAGAAGTGAAGCAGGCACTTCTACAGCCTGGGTCTCCCTGGGGAGAGGATGGGCAGGGATCAGCAGTGGCGTCTGCCCTGGGGGGCAGCCTGCACAAACGATGTCACCTCCCATCCATTTCTCTTCAAACCCAGTGGCTTTCAGTCTCCTGTATTTGCTGATCTCTGAACATTCTTTAAAAAAATAACTTTTCATAGCAGATTTATCCTCCCAAAATAAGTTTTTTCACATGGTCAGCTTTGATGTCACTCAAGAGGAAACCTGTACCTCTTTTCCCTGCTCCCACCCAGGGCTGTGAATTAAAAGTTGGAAATATGGTCCCAGTAAGGTGCTCATGGCAATTAAACCCCAGTTAATGTGTTAGCTGAGTGTTTCCAAATGTTTCCGTGGAAGAAGTGGGCTCTACTAGTAAGTGCACATCAGTGATTTCACTTCTACCTGCAAGGTCAGAGCCCCAAATGTTAGGTGTTAAAAAGTTCATCTGTGGGCATTCCAAGGTTTTAATGAGCCTTGCTGTAAAGCTTGGTTGCTGTTCACAGGTTAACTATTTCTGTCTGTCAGAGCTGCACAACCAAGGCCAAAATATGGTGCAATTAGCAAGAACGCTGAAAACCAGATGCTTAGAAACCACGCTTTAAATCAGCCCCCTGAACTGAGAGAAGCAGCAATGAAACAGCAAATCTACCCAGCACAGTGTGGAAATTCTAAGTACACAGGGTCCTCTGGTCTTGGCTGGCTCCTGGGAGCCTTGCTGATCCCTCATTAGCAAGCGTAGGGCTGACTGCATTCTGTATGAATGGGCTGTTGCCCTGCTGACTAACTGGACCCACTGGGGCAGCACTAATGGGCAGCAGCACTTTGCCTTCTTCACGAAGGCAGGCTGACCCTAGAGTTCAAATATGTGAGAAGCAGGGCCAGAGAACAGACTGTCCAGCCCTTGTCCCTCCTGGAGCATCTCCCAGTGCAAGCCAGGAGCTGGCTTGCTGTCCCTCTCCATCCCTTGGTACCAACAGCAGGGAACTCGTGTAAATGCAGCACAGGTTTGCTTGTCCAGTCTCTCTCTTTCTCATTAAATGGGTCATGGTATGTGAAGAGAAGAGTCCTGAGAGCTGAACAACAGTTCATGAACTGTGGACAAAGATTTCTTGTTCTTCATAACTGATTTTTGAAACCTTTTTTTTCAGGACAATGTACCAGCATTTCCTTTTCCTTTTCCTCCTCTTATTCAATCCCCATAAATGTCAAGATCAAATCCTGGGTGAAGATCCCTATGAAAAGCCCAAAGACTACCAGGAGGTCTACAGAGGGACAAAAAATGATGTCAAAGAGATCCCAAAGATTGCAAAGCCCTTTGTTTCTGAGATGATCTTTGTTCAAACCAGCATCACCGCTATAAGGAAAGGTGCCTTCAGGTACATGCCCAACCTGATCAAGATTTTGTTCATTAGCAACAAGATAAAGACTGTTGAACCTGGAGCCTTTGATAATCTGGACAAGTTGAGGGATTTGGACATCTCTGGTGCCTCATTAGAAGAACTATCTGTGGGCACTTTCCAAAACCTCCCAAGTTTACAGAGGCTGGAGCTGAGAGACAGCCAGCTCAGATCTATCCCCAAAGGCTTGTTTGATGGCCTGGAAAGTTTGAGAGAGCTCTCCCTGCACATCAATGCAATCCCTTCTCTTCCAGAAGGCATTTTTGATTCTCTTGTCAATCTAACTTTTTTGGACCTGTCTAGAAACAGGATTACAACTCTACCTGTGAATGCCTTTAGCAAACTCACCCAGCTGCAAGTCCTCCGGCTGTATGAGAATGAGTTGCAGGACCTGCCAGAGGGACTGCTAGACAGTCAGCTGGAGCTGCTGGAGCTCAGCCTCCAGAGGAACAGGCTCAGGGCACTGCCACCTTTGCTTCTGAGGAGCCTGCCTCATCTGGAGAAACTCCTCTTGGACAACAACCTCATCAGTGTTCTCCCACCTCAGGCCTTTTTTGGTTTAAACAAACTGAAGTTGCTGACTCTGGGCTCAAACCATATTATGGAGCTCCCCTGCTGCCTTTTTGACACCATGCCACACTTGAGGGAGCTGGATCTGGGCAGGAACAGTTTGGCCACACTTTCAGATGGCATCTTTGTCAACCTCACATCCCTTGGCAAACTCATCTTGTCCCACAACCAGCTCTCAGCCCTGCCAAGAGGAGTCTTCACTGGGCTCAACAAGCTCTTGGACCTCCAGCTGGACATAAATCAGCTCTCTGCTCTGGATGAAGGGGTCTTTGCTTCTCTCCCAAATCTGAAAACCCTCAACCTTCGAAAGAACCAGCTGGAGAGTGTTCCCCAAGGGCTCCTAGACCCCCTGAAGAAGCTGAGCTCAGTGTATCTGAGTGGTAACCCATGGAGATGTGACTGCAACCTCTGCTACCTGCACCGCTGGATCCTGGGCAACAGGGAAAAGGTCAAATTGTCCACCCAAGTCTCCTGCAAAAGCCCACCCCACCTGGCAGGGCAAGCAGTAACATTGCTGAGGGACGAACACCTGATTTGCCCAGGTACTCTGCCATTTACCTCCACACCACCACAAAGGACATCAACATTCCTGACACGTGGAGCTGTGTCCACAGCAGCACCAACCATGCTGTCATTGCCATCCTTTCCCATCAGGACACTGCCAACCACTCTTTCACCTGTGGTCACCTCTGCTGTGTTCCTAACCATGCCAGTGGAGGCTGCCTTCAGCACTCTGTCACCAACCAAGCCATCTAAGGCCTTTGTCACCATCCCACCACCAGCTGTGCTGCAGAAGACCTTCAGTGCCAGCCCATCAACAACCAATAAGCCCAAGACCTCCATCACCACGCCATCAACAACCACTGTGCCCAAGTCCTTCATCTCCACACCATCACCAACTGTGCTACCAAAAGCCTTCATCAGTACCTCATCACCAGCTGTGCTGCCAGAGACCTTCACTGCCACACCATCATCATCAGCTGAGATGCCCCAGGCTTCCATCACCACCCCATCACCAGCTGAGATGCCCCAGGCTTCCATCACTACCCCATCATCACCTGTTTCAACTTCAGCCATCGTAAGGCTACATTCTCCTGGGGCCACCCACCCAGAACCTGTGCCACCCACTCTAGCTTCAGCCACCACACTGGTGCTAGCAAGCTCACTGGCAGCCACCACCAGACAAGAGCCTCCTGCTCTCTCAGTGTCCAGGGAGAGGCCAGCCACCACCCCACAGGGGACACCCATAACCACCCCCTTTGTCTCAGCTTCCTCTGTGGCACTGTGGCCATTCCCCAGGACTGCTGCTCTGGGCACAGTCCCGCTGGCCTCACACTCCCCATCGCACCATGCTCCTGCCCCAGACAAGGAATGGGGCTGTTCCACCACGTGTGACTTGTCCACAGCTGGTGCCCAGCCCACCCCCACTGCCCCCCAACACGCTCCTGCCCCGGCAGGCACTGTCCTGCCCCCAGCACCTCCTGTCCCCACACTGCCAGACAGCATCAGCCCCTGTCCAGCCTCCCTGCCCCCGGCCCCCAGCAGTCATCGTGCCTGGGGCTTGTCCCTGTGGACCAGCCCATGGCAGTGCCAGGTGTCCCTGGCCTTGGGGCTGGCCGTGCTGGCACTGCAGGCAGCCTGCACACTGCTGGGGGGGGTGGTCGCCCTCCTTCTTCACCAGGACACTCGCCACCCCCCCAGGCCACCCGTGAGGCTGCTGAGCCTTCAGGCCCTGGCTGCCCCCGGGAGCCCCGAGCCAGCGCTGGCACCACCTTGAGCTTTGCTGTCTCTGTATGACCTGGGCTGTGCCAGCTGTCCCCTTTGGGGTCTGCACTGTCCCTGGGAAGGGGGTCCCGGCACCCAGCCTGATCCCAGTGTAGGGGTCCTGGCACCCAGCCTGATCCCAGTGTAGGGGTCCCGGCACCCAGCCTGATCCCAGTGTAGGGGTCCCGGCACCCAGCCTGATCCCAGTGTAGGGGTCCAGGCACCCAGCCTGATCCCAGTGTAGGGGTCCTGGCACCCAGCCTGATCCCAGTGTAGGGGTCCCGGCACCCAGCCTGATCCCAGTGTAGGGGTCCAGGCACCCAGCCTGATCCCAGTGTAGGGGTCCTGGCACCCAGCCTGATCCCAATGTAGGGGTCCCGGCAGCCAGGCTGTTTTGGGATGACGCTGGGAGCTTGCAAGCCTCTGCGCGGTGTCCCTGCCTGCGGCCCTTCTGCCAAGGGACACTAGGTGGCATCCCGACACAGGCAGTGCCCGCCAACCCCGGACTGCGCCACCGAGCCCCCGAGCCCCGCAGCCGCCGGCCGGACCCCGCCGCACCTCGGACACGCCCGCCCTTTGCTCGAAGGGTCAGGAGCCGCCACCCGAATCTCCTCCCATCCCTGCAAGGTGCTTGCAGTCCTTGGGGAAAGGCTTCCTGCCCTGCACCCGGTCTTCTTCCCTGTGCCACGTTACAGGATGTGTCAGTGTCTGTACAACCATCATACACAGACCTCTTCCCCTCTCCTCCTCCCTGATATTAAAGCCTCCCCTGCATGTCTGATGGGCTGGTGAGAAGACTGTTTTCATCTTGGGGCTTTTCTTGCCATGACCTGTGGTGGATTCCTGGTGCTTGCTGGAGTGTGGGGTCCCCAGTCAGTGCTGGGGTAGGACTAGGGCTGACCCTCCACAGGCAGTGGCACTGTGAGACAACAGATAAGCTTTTCCTCCAACTTTTAAATCCCATGTCTCCCAAAACCTCTTTGTGGTGCTGCCTGCCCAGCCCCTCTGAAAGAATGATATTTCAGCATGGCTTGGCATGTGCTTCTTTACCATAACCTCACCTGATGCTGAGTCCTGGCTGCAGGATGGGAACAGGTCTCTTGGGAAACTTGGGAGGAAGAGTTGATGAGAGCCTTCACCTCCACAGTCCTGGGCTCCTGCCAAGCCCAGGGAAGTGCCAAACTTAAACAAAGGTGGCTGTTCCTCTGTGGTTTCTGCCATCACATAAAGTGTTGAAACCTTTCCTGGGAAGTTTTATTCCAGGAGAATTTGAGCTGATGAACACAGGGGTTGTTCCCTTGATTCAGGTCTCTAGGTACCTTTCTTTTGCTCTAGGTTCAATGCTGATTTTGCTCTGTGCCAGGTAAGCTGCTCCCAAATTTGATCACAGTTTCTGCAGAGTTGCAGGTGTCTGTCTTCACCTCCTTGCCATGCTGCTGGCGCCTGCTCTGTCTTATCCTGCCTTTGGATGGCCTTCCCCAGTTCTGTGGCATAGGGGCTGCCTGGCTTGGAGGTGTCCCAGGGAAAGAGTCCCTGAAAAGCAATAAGCAAAAAGCAAAAAGTCTGGACGTGTGTTTCACAAGGAAAAGTGGGAAAGCAACTCAGAAACCCCCTGGCCAGTGAGCCCTGACAACCTCAGTTCCCCTGCCTGCTGCAAGGGGAGGGGGAAGGGGCTTTGTGCTCGAGTTTGTGCCTGCAGCTATGCATTAGGGACCTGGATATACATCCTTGGTAGGAACCTGTGCAGTGTTACAGGCCCTGCAGCTACTCCTTGAAGTCCTGCTGACGGCTGTGAAATATGGGAGGCGAGCGTGGGGCAGCACATCTGGGCGGGATGGAGCAGGCGGCTCCGGGGCCGGGGCTGGCACAGCAGGTAATGAGATACAGATGAGGGGAGGGAGTGTTTTTTCTGGCAATCCAGATGGACTCGGCTTAATACTTGATTTAGAGGGTTTGAAAGCGGGGCCTGGCTGCTGGGGAACAGACCCTGAGCACTTCCCGAGGTGATGAGGGGGGGTCTCCGCTGGCTTTTCAGATATTTAATGGCCCAGCACAGTCTAAACAGGGAAGTACTTCGGGGTGAGATTAGCACAACATAATCACATCTTAAAAGGTCTTCGGAGACACAAGGCACGTCCGCTCTCATATTAATTACTGATTATTAATAAAGCTGGGGTCAGGCACGAGGTGTTCACTCCGGAGCATGCTGGTCCCCTCTTTGCAGGGTGGTGCTGTATCTGAAAGCAGCACAAAGCCCTGCAGCCTCCACCTGTGCCCATCCGGCTCTGGAAGCCAAATGGCCAAGATTCCTACAGCTGCTTTTAAAACTAATTTGCCCCATAATACCCCGAAAGGGCCACATCTTTCTAAGTGCCCAGAACACCTCTAAGTGCTTCAGAGTGCTGTAAAATAATAACAGCCAAGGGTGTTCTCAGCACGGGAATTTCCTGCTCTGATCGGTTTGTAATTTGCAATGAAAATACAGCGTGCGTGTTCCCGCGGCCAGGCTGGCGCAGCTGGCTCACAGGAAAGAGTCAGCTCCCTCCACCACTTTAGGGCCAGTCCTGGGAGGGTTAAGGCTGGGCTGGGGTGGGCTGGGAGGAATTAGCAGCTGTTCCCATTTGCCCCTGTTGGCCCCAGGATACTCCAGGAGAGAAGGAGCTTAGAGGGATGCAGGGTGTCCTGGGGGATTGTGCCTGAGCAGCATGCTGGGGTTTCCTGCTTGCTGAGTAAGAGCAGGCAGAGAGCACATGGAGATGGGGCAGAGCATGGGGATCTGCACCAAGGAGATCAGTGCTTGCTCCTTCAGGGCTACAGCTCGCTGCAATGAGGGTGTGTGGCTGGGGCAGGTGCTGTGGAGTGCAGAGTCCCCAGCACACCCCTCCACTCTGCTGTGGGCAGTCCAGGCATCCCTTTGCAGCATGCCACTGCACTGGGTAGTGGTTGGTAGTTTTTAATCTGTGAATTTCTCTGGTTTCTCTGAACTCAGGTAATTCACAGCACCATGTGGTGAGGAGTGCCCAGGATTGCCCAAGAATGAGACATCACCTCACTCTGCTCTTCCTGTGCTTGCTGCTCCTTGTACAGGATGCTCCTGGTTCTCGCTTTGGAAAAAACAAATGTTGAGCATCTCCATGTAGCATCTCCAGGCTGCTCATGACACTCTAGACCTCTTCCCAGTTGCTATGACTGCCTGAGGTCCTCACAGCCTCAGGTGACCAACTGTCAGAAGCAGAGACAGGACACCATACATGTGTGTCCTTGAGCAGTGCTGGGACCAGGGGTGTCCAGCAGGGTCTGGGAGTCCTGCAGCTGCTGCTGGCTTTCTTCCTGCCCTGTGCAGGTGAGAAGTGGTTCCCACAGCACTGTCACTCATGCTGCAGCACTGACCTGTAACCCTCTGCACGGCAGCCCCACCAGGAGCCACCCATGCTGTGGGTGTGGTGGCCTGTCCCTGCCACCTGCCTCAGTTCCCTTTCCTGTCCCTGGGGCACCCCACTGGCAGGAAGAGGGCTTGCAAGCAAAACTCCTTCTTGTGGCTTGTGAGAACGGGGGCAATTAGCACCTGCATGAGGGGATTTTCACAATAACCCGCATGAGGAGCAAGCCTGGGCCTTTGGTGGGCAGGTCTCACTGCTGGCCTGTGATGGGAACCTGTCCCAGCTTGTGACCACACTGCCACAGCTTCCTCCCTGCGTGCCTGCCTCGTGTGCCAGTCCCAGATGTGCCGAGCTGTACTGGGACCAGTGTCTCAAAAGCTGCTGGTGTGGTTTGAGAGGCATGGGGAGCTGGGGGCTGGCTTCTCTGTGCTGTGGGCAGAGCAAGAAGGAGCTGGTTTGACACCTGTTCCTGTATGAGCAGGGAGATGCTGGCAATGCCACTGGAGAGGTGCGATAGGCAACATAAGGCCTGCAGGTTGAGGACATGAGCTGGGGCAGCTCCCTGGCAGAGGAGGCAGCTGCTGGGATCAGCCTCAGGTCCGGCTGCACATGCAGCACTCATCCATCCCCTCTTGCAGGCAGCAGAGTTTGTGGGCTGGCAGTCATTGCTCAGTGTGCTGCTGTGCATCCTTGATGCTGGTGATGTTTTGAACACCAGCACCACTCCTCTGTGTGTCCTCTGGATGGTTTGCCTCCCCCTCTGCATCCTTCACATTCAGCATCCCTCTCTCCACACCCACTCACAGCCGCATCAGGCTGCCTCTTGCAAGCAGCCTTGTGAGACACAAGGACCAAGAGCTGAATTAGGACATCCCTGCCTTTGCTTGGCATCTCACAATCCTACTGCAGCAGGGACCTGACTTCCCCAGGGGCAGATGGGGCAGCAAGAGGACACACAGCATGAGGGATGAGGCTCAAGCAGATAGGGGCTGACACCCCTGGCATTCTCATCCTGCCTGCCTCATGCCTTGGGCTGTCCAGGCTTTTATCCAGGATTTGGGCAGGGCATGAGAGCAAGGGCAAGAAAAACAAGCTGGTGCATCCTCCCTTGGGCAGTGAGAGAGCCCGGAGGGGCGGAAGTTCCTGTTTGTTTAAGGTGCAAACAAGTGCTGTTAATCTGCTGCCTGTTTGTATTTCTTTAGAGCCCCTGAGTGTGGGGGGAGCGGAGATGGGGTCTCCCCTTTGTGCGGGGGCAGGGTCAGGCTATTGGAAGTGGAGGTGAGAAAACACAGAGGGGCAGCTGGAACCTGCTTTGGGAGGGAAAGATTTTTTTCGGCTATTTATGATAATTAGTGGGAAACGTTCCTCAAGCGTTTCAGATGATTCTGTAATGAAGTTGGGTCGAATGTTTCTGCTTTGTTCCCCTGGAACCATTAAAAATCCCCCTTCTTTGGCTGCCTTAATGCAATGCTGAAAAGGCACAATGGCATAAAAGTGGCTCTGGGCAGGGCGGCACGCCTCCCGCCCTGCCAGATAGAGCCCTTCAGAGCCCAGATTTTCTGGGTTATAAACCTCAGCACTTGTAATGTTCATGCAGGAGCTGCTGTGGATCCTGTGCCCAGGGCTCCTTCGAATCCCTGATGCCAGTCAGTGTGTGACCACTGGGATTGGTGTGCTCAGGGGGAGCAATGGCCAGCACAAACACAGCAGTGACAGCCAGGGATGCCATCACTCCACTGCTACAGAAAAGCTGCTTTCTGCCTGTCGCTGTGCTGGGAATTTGCTGGGGTGAAATGCTGCACTTGGAGAGGACCAGTCTCCATTTAGGGGGAAATGGGGGATCTAGCCCAAAGGAAGGTCCTGCTGTTCCAGGCCAGATTCTGCCCTGCCTGCTGGGCCAGGCAGCACCCAGGCACCAGTGCAGAGCAAGGGGCCTGAAATCCAGCCATGATCCTCCAGGTGAATCATGAGCAGTCTACAAGAGCTGGCTCAGACTCCTCTTGCTTTTAGCAGTGGAAGGCTTTTCCAGCATACGTGATGAAAAGAAAATCCACCTGCCTGATCTCACTCATCCATCAGCACTGTTTCCCCAGGGATGATGTGTAAAGCTAATGGGAGCTCTCCTGCTAAAGCTGTGATAAAAAGAGAAAATGGCAAGGGCTTTTAGCATACTGGTGGGGGCTGAATGTGATGGATTTTGGCCTCCCCATCAGTATTCTCATATGGACTCCAGTCGAGCTCGGTGTCCTAGGCTGAGCACAGGGCTGCAGCAGGCAGAGGGGTGCTGCTCCCCTCCTGCTCCTCTTTTGGCTGGGCAAGGGCAGCTGGGGAGTGCTTGGGCACTCACTGTGTACATCCAGCACTGGTACAGTCCTGCAGCTCTGCGGGGCAGGAGGGAGCCATGCCTGCTGGCCAGGCACTTTTCCTCCCAACCACAGGCGGTGTCTTTCAGATAGTGACTGCTAACTGGGAGCACATCACCTTAATGCTCACCCCTGCCCCATGGCTGGAGCCAACACGCCCCACTGAGGTACTAAATCATCCAGCTGTGGAGGAGAGGTTAAGGACTGGCAGCATGGCTCCCCAGGAGCTGCCCCATCCCTCTGCCTCGCCTGTCGCTGCCATAACCAAGCAGCCATATCAGTCCCTTCACTCTTTTCAATGGGGGAAAATTTGCAAACAAATTCCTGCCAGCAGGACTTTCGAGCTCTCCTGCATGGTGGAACAAAGATACCTGTCACCTCTGCCCTGTCCCCAACACCAGCTCATGCTGGGAGCACGGCTGGGGAGCTCCATGCTCTCCACAAGGCTGGTACTCCAGGCAGTGTGGGAATGGGCTGGGAGGGCTCTCAGGAAGAGCAGAAGGGTTTTAGTTTTCCCTGAGATGATGCATGGCCCGCAGTGACGGGGTGACGCAGTGAGCCCTGCTGTGAATTAGCTGGAGTCCTTACCTCGGGTTTCTGTTACGGCAGGTCCTGAAGCACCACTTGAATTATGATGCCTTTGCCAGTCCCCACATTGTACCGCCAGTCTTTTTTTGGAAAAATGTCAAGACACACAGTAAACTTTCTGTGGGAGCTGAGGTAGAGGTACTGGCACTGAGATGAGTATTTGGATGGTGCATCTCTGCAGGCAAGGGTAACAGGTCCTGGGCAAACTGTGGTGCCTCGGTCTCAGAGATGGGGATTTCAGTGCAGGTTGCTGCCCTCACCATGCCTTAAGCCTGCACACACAGATGGCTCTCTGGGCAAAGTTTGCAGGGGGAAACCAGATATCATGGTCTATAGGAGTGATGATATGGAGCCTCATGGAATGTGGCTTCCTGAGCACACCGCAGCTCTGGCCAAGACTCTGGCAAGAGTGTGTGACGGACCAGGTACCTCTGGCACTCCCCTGCCAGCACATCTCCCCTTCCCTCTGCTCCACCCCCAGGTCCAGCGATTGCTTTCCAATGAATTATTTACGTAAGTTCTCAGCAGCGGCTGGAGACAAAGGCTCAGGTACGGAGCAGCAGCACGCTCCTGACCTTTCCCACCGCCGCACAAACGGAGCCGGCAGCACGAGGCGGGCGCACAAAGGCGCCGCGCCGGCCGGAGCGCTGACCCCGCTGTGCCACAGCTACCTGCTGCTCTGCCACAATGGCCCCGCGGCCCCGGCCGGCCTGCCGGGCCCATGAAAAAGGGCCCGAGATAATAATGAGCCTGACTACCACTGCTCTCTTCAGAGAACTGAGTCAACTCCTTGGGAAGAAAGGAAAAAAAAAAAAAAAAAAAGCAGAAAAAAAAAAAGAAAAACCCCTCTTGGATAATAAAGAAGTAACAAATGAAGACTGAAAGCCTATAGAAGGCGTCTTAACCCAGTGAAGAAAAAAAATGTCAACATCTGTGGAGCTGTCTGCAAAAACAGACCAAACCCCTAATGAATACCCTCTAGAAAAGACATTCACTCGAGGAAAGGCAAAAGGCTACATTTTTCTATGGAGGTATAAAGATTTTGATGAATCTGCCCTTTCCCTTTCCAGTGCAGTTGAACCAAGCACTAATGTTCATCTTCAGCTGTATTAAAGAGTGTGGAGGGGGGCAGAGGGGGGAAGAGTCTTGATCTGAAAGCTTATGGGGAGGGTGGATTTAGGGAGCCTGGATAGACGTCTGAGCACTAAAGCAAGGAAGAAAAGCAACAGGCATTAGAGAAAATACTGTTTAACAAGAGTTTCCTTAGTCAACCCATTTGAGCAGAGATTGGTGTGCCATAAACGTAATCCTCTTAAGGCTGACTTAAACGTGTTTGTACAAAACAGGGAAATATAATATGAATGTAATAGTCACGTTTGCTAAAATGCTTAATAAAAAGACAAAAGTCCTTTATTTTGATCTTCAGATCCGGTGTGGGCTTGGGGCACAGCAGATGTTTTCTCAGAATCTGTTTGAAAAAAAAAGGAAAGAAATAGAGAATATGGCTGAGTCCTGTCTGGCTGTGTCACACGGCACCTCAGCAACTTCCTGGGTCGGTCTCTGGAGAAGGCAGCCCTTGCCTGAGAAGCCCCCAGGCTCTCCAGAGTGCAAGGGGAACCACTGGGGATTGAACCTATAAACATTTGGTTGGGCGTGCTTGGTAGGGCAGGTTTCAGGTGAGGGGGCACAGGCAATTTTCTTTGCTGTGTCCAGAAGCTTTGGTGGGTGAACCAGAGCTAAGGAGTAGTCCCCAACTGGACTTGTTGCAGAGTCAGACTCAGACACAGCCAGAGCTGTTGTGGAGGGACCATAACAATTTTCCTCAGGTGCATCCCACCTTGTGCTACAGATTGAGCAGGAAAACTAATGGGTGGAGTTGTTGTAATCACCATCCTAAGATCTACATTAATCACAGATGAATTTGAAAGACATAAACAAAACGTTGCATGTTGGTTTGTTGTTGTTTTTTTTTCCTATAGCATAATCATAGAAAATACTAAACTGAAATGGCAATATTTGGGTTTGACTTTGCTTGATAAACATCTATTTAACATTAGCCAGTACGGCTGTACTGCATCAACACTAATTGCAAGCCAGAAACCAGTAAAATATGTGTTTTTCTCAGTGTTTCTCACACAGATATCATCTTGCCCCAGGAAATGATGGTTCCCACCCTGGGCCAGCCTGGGTGGTGCTTGGGGCTTACAGGACTTGGATTAAATCTTGAACCAATGCCAGGGTTTGTGCTGCAGGTTTTGGTCATGCCACGATGCCCCTGTGATGCCACCTCCTGGAGATGAAGGGGTGAGATGGGGACAGAGCTGCTTGCTTTCTGCTGCAGCAAATGTCAGTGCAAACTAGGTAAAACTTGTTTCCTGAAGAAAATTTCCACTCTAATAAGAAAAGAAATGCCCCAGCAGTTTTGGAAGCACATCAGATGTTTTCTGGTATGGTCCACAATGTGTACAGCGAATGCAAGGCATTTTCTGTGGAGAGCAGATATTTTCCACAATAACAACATATTTTTCTTAAAAAAAAATCATCCGTTCTCTCGATTAGGAAGAAAGAAAAAAGGGCTTTGAAAGCAGATAGTTTGTGACTGCCAGGGTTCTGTGCTTGGGCACTGCAGCAGTGAGCAGGGATGGAGCACAGCAGTGGAGGGGAGCCTGGGGGTGGGAGGGTGAGGTGGGTTGGTACCTGTGCCTCGCTCCTGTTAATGGGTTTGTGCAGAAGTTTGATGCCATGGGGTTCAGGTCCCTGGCATCAACCATCACCCTCTCTGTCACTTGTCACCAGGTGTGGAGTATGACGGGTTCTGTGTTTCCCACCAGGCACCTGCTTGGGAAGGTGTGCCAGGGCCACCAAGACAGGTGGCAGCTCCAGGGAGAAAACAGGGGCATTTGGAGCCAGACTAGATGGAACGTGCCTATAATGCAGTTCCTCCAGGTCTGTGCAGCCAGATGGTGATGGCTAGTAAGCTCTGGTGCTGGTCTTGAAAAATCAGTCCTGGTTTAGGTGTAAACCGGTGACAAAAGCCAACCTGCTGCCCGCAGACCATGGATACATTTTTGATTATGGGAAAATAGGAAATGTGTTATGTGTTACGGTCCATTATCACTTTTCTTTTGGAGGCTGCTTCCGTGACTATGGGAAAACTAAACATGGGTGGCTTTTCCAAAGGCCAAGGAAATTCTTTGGCTTCAGGGCTGCTCCTTCAGGCAACAGTGCCCTTGTTCTGCTCTGGGCAGCAAACCCCATGTGTCATATCTTCCCAGGTGCCTCAGGAGACAGAGGAAGTGCTGGAGCAAGGCAGAGCAAAGTCCATGAAAACTGAACCAAGGAGCCAGCAGTCCCTTGCTGTCACCCCTTGCACCCGGGTCTGAATTTCCCAGGCGGAGGACAGGGTGTGCAGCCCCACGTCAGGGAGCCGGGGCGCCGAGCACCGGCCGGTCGGGTCTGGGGCAGATAAATGCAAAGGGCTGAAAAGCACAGCAGCCCTGGGGGCAGGGGTAGCAAATCCTCGGTGCCGCCCCCTGCTTCCTCCCACGTCTGCTTTGTTTCTCTCTCTATTATCCCACTGGTGACAGCAGAGCCTCCAAACCCCGCTCTGTTTCCTTCCGGCACACCTGGTTCCCGAGGCTCATGTGCTAAAGGCACATCTCTTCACCAACAGCGTCGTTACTGTAACGGGAACAACGCAGTTTACAGCCCATTAAACCCCGGGTCCTTCTGTGCAGGCTCCCCTTACGTGATGCTAATGCTTACAAGATGTGCAGCGCTGCGGGACAGCCCCGGGAACCCACGCCCAGCGAACGCCTCGTGTTTTACATTGCTCCGCAGCCGCAGCCTCTGCTAATTGATCCCAGGGACAGCCCTCTGCTCTCGCAGCCCCGCCAGCGCCCGTGGCAGCTCCCGGCTCTGCCCCGCCCGGAGCGGGTGTCCCTGGCCGCAGCCCACCCTCGGGCCCCGCTGTGGGCTGCAGCTCGGGGATGTTGGGGATGTCGGGGATGTCAGGGATGTCGGGGGTGTTGGGGATGTCGGGGATGTTGGGGATGTTGGGGGTGTTGGGGATGTCGGGGATGTCGGGGGTGTCGGGGATGTCGGGGATGTCGGGGGTGTCGGGGGTGTCGGGGATGTCGGGGATGTCGGGGGTGTCGGGGATGTCGGGGGTGTCAGGGATGTCGGGGATGTCGGGGGTGTCGGGGATGTCGGGGGTGTCAGGGATGTCGGGGATGTCGGGGGTGTCGGGGATGTCGGGGGTGTCGGGGATGTCGGGGGTGTCAGGGATGTCGGGGATGTCGGGGGTGTCGGGGATGTCGAGGGTGTCGGGGATGTTTATAGCCGGGAGCGGCCGCGGCTCGGCGGGATGCCCGGGCACGGGGGGAAGCACGGCATTGTCTCGCAGCGGCGTTGTGATCACACACTGCGTCTAACGTGATTTACATCCCATATTCGACCTCTGGCGACTTCAAAGCTTGGGCGAGAGGGGGATTAAGTGGAGGAGCTGGGGCCAGGGGAGCCGGGGGGTGGGGGTCTGGCTCACCTTTGAGCTCCCGCCATCCCCTCCCCAGTGGACCCGGGATAATCATCTCCCTTTGTGCTGCTCGGGAAAGCCGGGGTGCAAACACAGGAACCTTGTCAATATTGGTTTTTGAGAAGACTTTTTTTCTATTCTCCCATGTCTGGAGTTTTTGTACCCAAATCCCTCCGGGGCTTCCCAGTCTTCCCCTGGGAAATCGTGATCCCAGGGGTCCCTGCTAACACCAGCCATTGATTGAAATTTCACACCCACCTGTTTGCACACAAGATTTAATTTGGTTGATTCTTCATGCCCTTTTCCTGCTTAATCGTCAACCTATTGACCTTAATATTAAAAGGGGCTAAGGGCGAGGGAAAGAGAGACTACATTTCTGTAAGGGAACAAAGGCTGCCAGAGAATAAAGTAGGCACGGCCAGCCCTGAGCTAATGAGTCCCCGCTGCAGGCAGGAGCAGGAAGCCCAGTGTGCTGCCCTTGGCTGGTGCTGTGCTCCTGTGTGACACGTTTCACTGACCGTGCCTTTCCTCACTGCCTTTTACAGGACCCACAAGTTTAATGTCATGAGAGATGGGAGACCACCCTGGCTGAGCCTGGGCACCTACCAGCCTGCTGGGGCTGCTCTCCCCCACTGCACTTGTGCAGGGTGACTGCATCTTGCTGAAATGTTTCCTGTTCAATGGAAGATGCCACAGGATGGAGGAAACTTGGCTCCAGCAGTGCAGCAAAAGCAGCAGCAGTGGACACAGTCAGGAGTATCCTGCACACCTGCACGGCGTGTGCTGGTCTGTGCCTTATCTGGGTGCTGTGGTGCGACTCTAAAGCACACATCAAAGCAGCTTAGTGCCACAGGCTGCCCCCAGGGATAATGCTGCCCCCAGGGTAATGCTGCCCCCAGGGTAATGCTGCCCCCAGGTAATGCTGCCCCCAGGGACAATGCTGTCCTCAGGGATAATGCTGTCCCCAAGGATAATGCTGCCCCCAGGGGTAATGCTGCCCCCAGGGATAATGCTGCCCTCAGGGGTAATGCTGCCCCCAGGGTAATGCTGCCCCCAGGTAATGCTGCCCCCAGGGACAATGCTGCCCCCAGGGATAATGCTGTCCCCCGGGTAATGCTGCCCCCAAGTCCTGCTCCAGACCCAGCCCTGCGAGCTGGGGCTGGGCCAGTAGCCCAGCTGTGCACCCTGTGCCTGGCAGCAGGCTGTGGGGCAGAGCTGCCCTGGCCTGTGAACAGTGCTCAGGCTGGCTCAGCCCCCGGGCTGGCAGTCACTGAGCAGCACTGCAGCACTTGTCTGTCACTGTGCAGGGGCCAGGCGGCCTCCCTGCTCTCTGGGGGTCAGGCTGCTCCCACGCTTGGTCTTCCCCAGAGGACAGACAAGGGATGGGCAGGAGAAAAGACTTTAGGTGCCCATAGAAGTTGGAATGAGGGAAACACAGCTTTTCACAGCCCAGTGGAAGCAGGGGTGGGACTGTCCATTCCTGCTGGCTGGAACGACAGGATGCACAGAGGTCAGTGGGATGCTGGGCTGTGCTGGGACTCTGGGGGCAGCAGGAGGGGCTGGGTGCACCAGTAAAGGCTGGACACAGCCACATAGCCCCACATATGGCGTGTGCACACCCACAGGGGCTGGCATGCAGCTGCTCCTTGCATGTGTCCAGGCCAGACAGAGGTGGGACCCCAAGCAGCAACTTTGGATGGGGGATATCAGCCAGCCCAGACCCTGGAGGGCTCTGACACCTTCCACACACCCCCCTCTTTCATGGCGTAGACTTTTTGGCGGTTTCTGCACTTGCAGATAATCTGCCTGCTGGAAAACCAAAAAGGAAAAGGAGGACTATTTTTTACCCTGCTCTGCCTTGGCTGACATGAAACCGGAGCTGTGTGGGAGCGGGCGAGCGTGTGGCTGTGCTCACACGTGTGTGTGGTGAGCGCGGCGGGGCCGTGCCGGGGCCGTGTGGGTGCGGGTGCATGTGTGCCTTCCCCAGGGGGCTGGCCGGGGCTGCACTGTGCGGTCGTGTTTGTTTAATATCTGACGTCCCTTCTGTCTTCAGTGCTGACATCAATTAATGAGTGTCTGAGCACTCATTGCTCAGACAATGAGCAATGGAGCCCAGATGTGCCCCGGAGGTGGCCTCCCTTCCTTCACCAGTGTTATGTGGGTGATAAAAAATTCCAATGGGGAGTTGCATGTCGGCCAGTGTTGTTCCAGGGCCATTCTAGGAGCGCATGGGGGGCTTGCAGCTCAGCTAACCCGGTGGGGATGTCCACACACAGGCAGCTCTTGCCCCAGCCCCTCTGAACCAGGAGCTGGGCACAAGCACCATGGGTGTCAGGGAGCAGGGGCTGTGCAAAGTGCAGGAGGAGAAAGCAACTGGCAGATGGGCTGATCTCCAGAACCTCCCCGAGCACCTCCCTGCCCCAACTGCAGCAAAAGGCTTTTGCCGGCTGTGCCCAGCTGCCATGCTGCTGGCATTGCTCCCTTGCCAACCAGAGATTAACACTGCAGCCTGTCATTTCATAAATACCCTCACCCATGAAACAAGAGACAGACACAGCCTTATCAGAGAGCCACAGAGCTGCTGGGGCCCACACACACCCAGCTGAACACTGTGCTGTGGCTTGGTGGCCTCACAGGGACTCTGGATGCCCCCAGGATTTGTTCTGGAGAGGTGGAGCAGGGTCAGTGGAATACTCCTGAGTGGTTTGTGAGGGCTGAAATGGCTGGGCTGGGCACAGGAAGGCAGTGTTCCCTCTGTGTTTTCTGCCATCATTAGGTAATGCCAGCAAAGAAGATGCTCAGGTGGCATGTGGGGGGTAGCCCAACTTTGTGCTCTGGCAGGGGCTTAGTATGCACCCAGTGCTAATGGTTAGACATTATTTTTTAGTTGGGAATAATTAATTAGAAGAAGTGGTACTAGAGACTAATGTGTGGGATGGTGTTATTTTTAGAAATTGTGTCTGTCGTGGTGGCATCCCTTCCTAAAGGGACACACGTGACAGGGAGCATAACCAGCAGATCGGCCTGACCAGCAAATAACCCCTTGCACGGTTTCCATATTGCCTTTTTAAACAGGAAGGGAACATGATACAAACGCTATGCGAATTATGATCTGAAAAGTTTTCCTGGCAGGTTGTCACACGAGTTGTTAGTGTCATTCTTTGACATGCACACTCAAAGCCTTTCTGCACCAGTGCCTTAACCCTCTCACCCCTCGAGAGGGCTGCCAGGTGGAGCTTTTCTTCCCTGCCTTTTGGATCTTGCCCTTTTCTCAGGTACCTCGAGATGCGATTTCACACCAATGCCTGAGCAAGAGCTCCCCATCTACCTAACTTTGGGTGCAGCTTGAGGGGCTGGTGAGCCTGGGCAGGCAGGGAGACATGACGCCCACCCTGGGGCTGCCAGGCTGGGAAGGGGCCAAATAATCCCTCCTGTGCACCACCACCGCCTTGCCCTGGAGCATCCTCAGCCCCTGAAACCCTGCCTGGCCCAGGCCAGGAGCATGTGGGGGCCCACTTGAGCCAGCAGGGCTGTGTGTGTGGGCGGGGGTCCCTGCCTGCGCGTGTGCTCATCTCCTCCTGGGCTGCCTTGGCTGCAGCTCTGCGCAGAGCCCAGCTGCACTCTGGCCAGGGAACATCCGCTGTGGAAACCTGGGAGGAGCTGACAATCCCCAAAGATTGGCTGCACACCCAGCCAAGCAAGAGCTGCTGGCTTCCAGCCTAATTCATTGCAAATGTGCTTCCATGTGGTTCCAATCTGGAGGCCCTGCTCCCCCCATGCTGCCCCCCAGGGTTCGGCAGGGGCCGGGAGCAGCCACGCAGGGCAGAGCTGGGAGCAGCCCAGTGCTGGCCTGGGCACATAGAAGCCTCCTTGGCTCCCTGGCCCCAAGATGTGTCCCCAGGCCACTTCTCTCCTGGGGGTCACAGGGAACCTCCATCAGAGTGCGAAAGAAGTTCACAGAAAATTCCTGCTGGGGACACAATGTGCGGAATGGTCCTCACTTGCCTGCACCCTGTGGAGGGACTAACATCACTCCTCTGCTGTTAGCCCAGCCCCAGGCATCATCTTCCCACCGGGATCTGATTTTCATCTGCCAAAGAGCTTTTGGCAGGCGGCACTGGGCTGGCAGCCAGCAGTGCCCAGATCCTAATTTAGCCTTTGCTTCACCCTCCCCAGCTGTCCTTCTGTCGTTCATGGCTGTGGCTGCCCCCTCGCTGTCCTTGGGCACAGGTGGGCTCTGAGGGCACACATCCCTGTCCTGCCAGGGAGGCAGGGCTTGGGCAGTAGAGAGATAAGCTGGGTCCTGCTGGCTGCTGCCAGGGCTGCCCCTTGTCCCTGCTCTATTCTGGCTTTGCTGTGCTGTGCCCATCAGTCCTTGGCAGTGCCAGGAACACAGCGTCACCCTGTGCATCCATCTCACCATGGCTCCAGCAGAGATGTCCCAGGGCAGTGATGGGCTCCTGAGCCCCTCTGCTCCTCCAGTTCCTTGCTGGACTTTGTTTTCCGTAGAAACGTCTCCCACAGGAGCAGGGCAGCTCTCTCAGCCCCCAGCACAGGTGTTGTAGGGACCAAGGAGATCCCAATTGACACCCTGGTGCACGGTCCAGGCATTTCCAGGCAGGTCTGCTCCTTGTCCCATGCATGCACCTGGGTTTAACATCTCAAACTAGTACAAACAACATATATTCACTTCAGATCTTCTCCCTGAGGGTCCTTCCTTATCTTCTGGGGTCCTTGCCTATGTCCTGCAATGCCTCTTCAGTGCTGCCAAGCAACTTTAAGCTCAATTTAAAGAGTCCAGACTCAAACACCCTCTCCTACAAGCTCACGCATTTGAAATATTGCATCACAACTTCAAAATAGTCAGTAAAAAAATTGCTCATTAAGCAAAGTTGTGGGCCCTCTCCTCTTCTGTGTTTATCACAGAACTAAAAAGGCCTGGCACAAGGTTGACCCTCAGAGCATTGAAATAAAATGGCATAAAATTAGTTCAGCTCTCCTCAGGTTTCAGAAGAAGCAGGGTGAAGCATGTGGGGGAGTGAGTAGTGCTGGGGCCGGCACCTGGAATAACATTTTTGGTGTTGGTGCACGAACAGAAAAGGAAATGAGCAGTCAAAGAGCTGGGAGCAGCAGGGTGGTGGCCGGGTAGGCTGGGCTGTGATGGTCCTTGCATCACCCCTCACAAATTCAGAGCCCCTGCAGGCAGTGCTGTAATGCCTCAGGGGCAGCATGGCCCTCGGGGCAGCCTGCAGTGCCCAGAGCACTGCCAAGGGTCGCCTGGACATGTGGCTGGTGTGGTGGAGGTGAATAGATGGGGTCATTCCATCACCCTGTGCCTCCAGCCATCGGGGGGGGGGGGTGGTGTCCAGGTGCCAAAAAAGGGAAAATCTCCCTGCCAGTGATTTTGGACCCTGGGAAATGAACATCTCAGCTAAAATGCAGCAGCAGCAGGGAAGACTGGAGAGGCTGGAGGGGGACAGGGGTGATCACTGCCAAGGCTTTTGCCACTTGCTGTCACAGCAAGGCGATGCTGGGATGAGCTTGGTGGACCTTGCAAAGCATGGAGTGCATGAGAAGCTCCAAATCTACAAGGCTGGATGCCCTTCCTCCACAAAAAGCCAAGCTAATCTCTTTGATAGGACTCAGGGCTGCCATCAGCCCTGCAGAGGCAGTGTTGGGGTCTGCACTGGGGTAGTGGGAGAGAGCTGATGCCTGACGCCCTGCAAGGTGTTCAGCCCTTGCTGCTCTGGAGTGCTGCTGTGCTGAAGTGCTGTTGTCTTGGTGTGGCCAGGCGCTGTGCTTGTCCTTTTAAGATCAGAAAGGTTTTTGGGCTGACACTAGCTCTGGTACGTGGAGGAAAGCGTACAGCAGGGTAATTAAAGTGTAAGAGTGAGGCTGGGTTTGCCTTTAATGGCTTGCAGCTGCAAATATTTTTGTCTTCCCAAGTCCACTTGTAAGCTGTCTAGCTGTATTTCTCATCCTGGCCAATTAGATTCCCATGTGTGCTGCAGAAGTGGAAATATAGAAAGTGAATAATCCTCCAATTCTGCTCTTTGCTGCAGAGGCCTTTGAACCTCTGGCTGCCAGGGCTCCCTTCCACCCCAGCCCCATCACCACTCCGGCCACCCCTCTCCACAACAGCCCTGGCTTCCCTCTTTGCAATCAAACTTCAGCAAATCTGCTTTGGGCATCACCATGATTCATCTTCAAGCTTTTCTGATCAAAGCTACAGGCTGTTCCTCCTCCTTCCCCACCCCCTTTTTGCTGAGCTTTACAGCAATTTTTCCTTTTGGATGCTGGTTTTCTGCCAAAAGTTCCACTCTAAAATCAAAAGGGGGAGTCCATTAATACTGGGCAGCTGTAACAAGTACACTATTGTGTTGTCTCTTCCAAGGTACCCAGGACTTTTAATAAACTGTGGGGTGTGGAGAGCTGGTTGCCTGCAAAAAAGGGGGAGGCAAAAGAGGAGGAAGAGGGAGCTGGCAGAAACAACAGTACCATGAAGTGCAGGCCAGAGGTGCGGAGCCCACGGTGCGCTTGGTGCTGCGTGGTGGTGGGAACAGTGAAGGAGGCACTCGGCAGTCTCCCAGCTCCCTTCCAGCACCAGGATCAGGTATCGGTCGGGAAACGCTGCTGGCTTTGATCTCTGTGGGCTGACGAGGCTCTGTGCCAGGACCCACGCTGTGGAAACAGGCTGCCTGCCCCGGCTGTCCTGCGCCAGGAGCCGCGACTGCTGGGGCGGCTCACTCCAGGGCACCCACGCACCAGCTGCAAGGCTGGTAGGGAGCTTTGATAAGGTAGGGAGCAATGGAGTGTAAACCTGAACAGCCATAGCCATGAAGAGCCCAGACCCTTGTTCAGTCAGGTTTGGGACTATCTGGGAAATGTCTGTGTTATTTCCAGCCCATCTGTGGAAGGTCTCCAAGACCTTCTCTGTCTCATTCCCCATGGGGGACATCAGCCAGCACCCTGTGGGCCACATGCAAACTGCCTTGTCCAGTCAGGAGTGAATGACACCCCACAAGTTCCCAGCAACCATAGCCAAGCTGCTGGAGACAGGTGGGCACAGCAAACCCCAAGCAGGGCTGCCACAGCAGCCAAATCAGTTGAGCACCCCTTTCTGTAAATCCCTGAAGATCCTGCCCTCTGCTCCTGTGGGGTGCAGAGAGCAACCTACAGCAGGGGGGCTGAGGGCAGGGAAGCAGGGTTCTGCACCAGAATTTGGGAGCAGCAGGGCAGAGGGGCCGACCCTGTGGGCTCACCACTGCAAGTCAAGGTGAGGCTGGGCTGGGAGCAGATGGGACCTGCTCTGCTGGTGAAAGAGCGTTTCTGCTATTTATGCTAAGCGGTGGGAATGCTTCTCAAGCATTTCGGATGGCTCTGTAATGAGGCCGGCCTAAATATGCCAGCATTGTTTGTGCTGGACAATTAAAAGCTCCCCCTTGCCACATGAACGGTGTCTCTGGTGGCGGAAGGGCCCGGGAAGGCGCGGGCGAGGGCAGCCACAAAGCCCGCCTTTTGTTCCGTGCTCCTTTGAACCCGCTCAAAGCCCCCGTTTCAAGGGGTGGCTTTTGTTTCCTTTTCAGCGGGCCTGAACCCAGAGCCGCCTGTTGTTTAGCAACACAGAAATGTGACCTTAATTGACTCTGCTCTCGGGTGCACTGTGTAAATCACTTCTGGCACCCAGGGGAGTGCGTGACGTGCCCCCCTCCCTCCCCAGTCCCAGTACACCCGGGGAGCATCCTCCCTCTGGCCGCTCCTGGTCCCTGGCAGTGCGGACCCCAGCTCTGTCCATCCCCACGTCACAAGCTGGCAGGGGAGTGGGTTGGGAAACAGGGAATGCTTCTGTCTCTATGGCAAAGGGTTTCCCATTTTCATGGGGGAGCTGATAAAACTGTTTCCCTCTGTTCTTCAAACTCTCTTTGCAATCCAGTGCCTCCTGCTTGTGTTTACAGTCCCGCTGGGCTGATAAGCCTCTTCACCTACCTTCCCCAGGACTCACCGGGTTAAAGCTTATTGCAAGATAAATTAAGAGATGATGAAAATGATTAAGTGATGAAAAGGTAACAACTCCTCCTGTGAACGTCTGACACACACTTAGCCAGACGACTTATTTGTAGGATACCAGGGGGCTGGTACATTAACAGATATAATTTGCGGTCTCCCGAGGAGAGGTTAAGGACTGGGAGCACGGCTCCCTGGGAGCTGCCCTGTCTCTCCACCTCGCCTGCCCTGGCCTTAATCAAGCGATCATCTCAGCCCGTGCCTCGCTGGCCCCCTCTCTTCTTTCAATGGGGGAAAATTTGCAGACAAATTCCTGCCAGCGGGACGTTGGAGCTCTCCTGCGTGGTGAGATAAAGATACCTGTCACCTCCACCCGGCCCCGCCGCCGGCTCACGCTGCGAGCGCCGTTCAAGGAGCACCATGCTGATACCCTTATTTGATTACGCCTCTTCATGCCTTCCTCTGTGCGGGAAGAGCTATTCAACAGTGGCACCGCTGTGCTCCCAGCGTGGGCCGGCCCTGCTGCTGGCCTTTTTTTAGCCCCACTGGCAGCATGCCGGGCACCAGGGCTGCACGCAGGGTCCCCACGCCACCGCCTCGGGCCGGGGCTCTTCCCAATGCTCTGCAACAAGGCCTTGGCCAGGTTATTGATTTTTAAGCAGAAAAACTGCAAAAATGAGGGGATAATAGGACTTAAATAGAAATATGAATGTCTCCATGTCCTGGTTTAGGGCAAATTCTGGAGGAAATGTCTGAAGGGGTCCCTTTATAAAGCAGATTCAAGCAGCCCTACTGGTTTGGGAAAAGATTTTCTTGGAGAAAAGTTAGAAAAAACTGTTTATTTAACAAACAAAGTATTCATAAGCATAAAAATGAATAATATTAAACAATAAAGCCTCTTGCTCTTCTGAAGAGATGGCAAATTCAGACAGTCCTTGTCGTGGGGTGTAGCTCGGCTCGCTCAGTCTCTTATCAGTCCCTCCTGCACCAGAAAAGGCCACAGCCCAGGACCTGGTGGGCCACAGGTGTGAGCTCCCGGTGTTTTCTGGGTTTTCAGTCCAGAGCAGGGCTGAACAACTCCAAAAAAAAAGAAAAGCCACAGTCTGGGGAACTTCTCTGCCTCAGCTAGCTGAAAACCAACTAAAATGCAAAAAAAGAGCTCTGTTCTGCTGTCTGTGCTGCAGACAACACATCTGGAAGCAGAGATGTGGAGGAGTGAGTGCAGTTTCTGAAAACAAACTGCATGTTTTTTCTTTCCTCCATTCGCTCTCGGAACCAGTCAAAAAGGTGCAGAACTTAATACCCAGCATAAACAGAACAGACGACTGGGGATACAAGCATCATAAAGCCACCCTAGGACACTCCATGAGATAAGGGCTCTGTTCCTCCTGCTTCAACACGATTTTGGCATGAAGTAGATGAGGCTGCTGTTATCTGTGTCCACTGGGAGATCCCAGGGCCATATTATCAGGATCTGCTCTGGGTCCTGCTGGCTGCTGGGTGATCCAGCTCCTCTGTAGCCTCAGGAGCTTTTGGTCAGGTTTGTGAGCTTGCAGAGAGGGGATCAACTGTCCTTCTGCTCAGAGCTGGAAGATCAGCACCTGGAAATTCCCTGGGCACTAAGAGCTGCAGTCTCAATAGAAGTGTCATTTTGCAGATTTCCTGCCCAGAACCACACACCCCATGTCATCCCATCCACCATTCCTGAACAGTGCCACATTTTCCACCTTGTCCCAAGGACCAGTGGTGACCACCTCACCAGATGAGAAGATATGCCCTCTGCTGTCCCACCTTTAAGCCTTTCTGCCATTCCCAAAGTTTCTTATAGCTTATGTTAAAGTAAAATATGTTGCTTCAGGTGATACTGAGGGATGAGTTCCCAGCCAGCCCCCCAGCGGCCTGAGGAGGGCAGCCTGAGTTCCTGCCTCTCCTTCTGGAGTTAATCACCTGGACTGCTGGAAATGTGGAGCAATCGGCCCTTGTTTTGCCTTTCCCTTCTAAAGAGCTCTTAAGTACCTGGTTTGTTATTTCTGCCAGGATACTTGCGCACCAAGGTCCTTGTGACTGTAATCAAGCCACCTCTTGATCTTCTTCCTGATAAACTAAGTAGGCTGAGTGTCCTGTCTGCCTCCATCGGAAACGTCCTCAGTCCTTGTCTTGCTCTCCCGGGGTTTCTCTGCAGGCTCTCCATCTTGAGCACAGCCTGCTTTGGTGATGGCTTCGAGTGTGTCAGGATTGGACCTGTTGGTGCAAAGTCACTCTTCTGTATTGCATCCTCCAAAACAGCTCTTAAGTCTTGCAAAGCAGCGGTGGAAGGAACAAACAAACAAACAAAAGGCTGCACAAACCTCCCTGCCTGCACAGCTGCAAATCCCCCCACAAAGCCTGAGGAATTTGGGCATCCGCCCTTTTTCCCCTTCCCCACGCCAAAGTTTACTCTGAGCATAATCCCCGCTCAAATCTCCCTGCAGTGAGTTCTGCTCTGCCGGGCAGGAGGAAGGCTCTGGGGAGCTGTGCTGCAATGAGCATGGCTGGGGCTGAGCATCTCAGGAAGTGAGGGGCCTCTCCAAGCTGTCAGGAAGGGACCAGTCCTTACCCAGGTATCACATCCATCCCATGAGCCTCAACACCAGCTCCAGGCCCTCAGAGAACCCAATGGCTCTGGTGCTGATTGATGCCTGTTTCTTCACCTTAAAAGCTGATGGGCCTACACACGGCTGGCTGGAGAGTGGTGACTTGGGTGGCCAGTGCAGCGAGGGTGACAACTGGGACCTTGGATACAAGGTGTCACCTGCAGGAGCGCAGTCCCTTGAGCCACAGTGCAAGCAATGCCTGTGGTCTTTGGCAGCTTCACAGTCACTGTGCAGACAAGTGTCAAATGGGCCAAATCACCGCTGTGTACAGATAAAATTAAAGTAATCTTCAGTATCTTGCTTTTGACTGAAATACCCTGCAGTACATATTGCAGGTGTTATGCAGATTTAGGCTAGCTCTTGTTATCAAGCACTTCCTGCCCTGCAGGGAGCAGATCCCAGTCCCTGGTGCTCAGCTGGCCCTCCTACCCTGTGCTTACTGCCCTGGCCACAAAGTGGCATTTGCAGGACTCAGGTCACTGCCCCCCAGCAAAGGAGCTTTCGGCCAAGCCCCAGCAGCATGTCCTGCCACTGGCACCTCCTGAAAAGGACCTTCCGCTGCAGCCCCGGCCCATTGTCCAGAGGGATAATTGGAGGGAGAAGTGAAACGGGGCTGTAATGAATTCTGCAGCTATTCAACAGGGCCGGGAGGCAGAAAGCTCGCTGCTTCTGACAAAGTGCTGAGGCTGCTACTTCCATTCTGTGTCCAGAGGGGAGGTCTCCGGAGGGCAACTCGCTACTGAGGAGGCTCTGGGGTTGAAATAACACCCAGTATCTGAAGTTTTACTCTTTCTGTGTGAATGTGCTCTGATGTGGCTGTGCACAGGATCCTTCCTTGTGGGCTTGGCAGGGCTGCAGCTGTTGGTACTTCCCAGCTCACACCCAGTGAGGTGTCAGGGTGTCCCCGTCACTCTGTTCTGCTGACACCAGATCCAGACTCAGCTCTGCTGATCTTCTCCACAGGCTGCCCTCATGGGCTCTGCCTGGCCAAGTATTCATTCACTCATCCCTGGGGTCCCATGCAAAACTTCCTCAGCCACAGTGACCCCAGAGACCAATACCTGACCCACCCCAGCACCCAGCAGCACACACACAGCTCCCCCAGGCCCCTGCCAGGGGCTAGATTGCCCCCTTCCCATATTTTTGGGTGGGTTGGAGCAGCTCTGGAGGGCGTACCCAGCTGGGGGTGGATGGAAAATCTGTGCTTCTCTTTCCAGCATCCTGAGGCTGTGAAGGGCTGGATGGCGAAGTGTCTGTGTGGTCCCTCCCGCGCAGGCAGAGCCCCACGGAGGGCAGCTCCTCTCCCACACACTCCTGCCGGTAGCTGGCCGCTTCCAAACATCTTGCATCACTTTGCTCAACCCTGCCGCAGCTGCAGCTGAGTTCCTGCTGGGATCTCACACTCAGGGTGGGGTTCCCCCTTCTCAAAAGCCTCCTGGCAGCATCTGGCTGGAGGCAGGGACACTGCCACGAGCAGTCCTCTGGGATGATGGGCTGGCTCCGGCACAGAAGCTGGGTCCGCAGTGCCTGAGCCCTTGGAGAAAGCTTTCTGTCAGTGTGCCCGGGCTGCAGAGGGATTGGTGGCAGAAGAGCTGGAAGGCTGTGCAGGAATTTACCTCCTGCACATGAAGCCTGGAGGGGATGAGGGAGTACTCAGCTGCCTCCCTGGTGCAGACAGACACATGGGGGCAGTGAGCTGGTGTCACAGGGCAGTCCTCTTGTCACAGGATGCAGGCATTGCCCTTGCCCTGAGGTGCATCTGTCTTATTTTATATCCAGATGCTCTTTAAGCAAATGTGTAAGTAAACCCCTTCTCCTTCTTGCCCATTGGGATAACACAGTTTCAGACCTTGGAAGGGGATTTAGCTCTTTTGTCTCCAGCCCAGTAAACCAGGTGAACGTGCAATCAGCAAACCGCTGGCAATTACAGCCATCACAATTTCCTGCGTCAGTGCCATAAACAAGTGGGAGGGGGAACCCAGAGCACAGCACCATGAAGAGCAAGAGAAGACAAACAGGACTATGTTCCAAGGTTTAGAGCAGGCTGCAGGCATCCCTAGGGCCCAGGGCTGAACCAGTGCTGTTCTTCTCAGCCCATGGTGCTCTTGTAACATTTTTGCTCAGTGGAGCTTAGCAAGCTGTCTCAGCCCCAAGAAAAGCCCTCCTGACATTCCTGGGAAATGACTCCAGCAAGCAATAAACTGGGTCGTGTTTACTTTGAGAGGGGTGTCTCATCGGGCTTTAACACAAGAGGGACAGCTCTGAGCTGTGAAATGTGTCTGACACCAAAGCCATGGCTGGAGCAACCTACAACCACCAGGACATGGGACCAGCTGGGTCTGAGCCTCCCCTGTGAAGGATGGGAGGCCATGGACAGTCCATCCTGTCAGACTTTTCCTGTCCTTTTTTCCACGGGTGATGGTTAACCAGCTGCAGCTACAGCATGCTCCTCCAGACTGGCAAACAGTGAGCGATAAGAGAGCCCCTCACCCCATGCAAGATCTGCAGTGGGGGGGAGGGTGAGAGAAGAGGGAGTGGTGACTGTGCTGCAGGTTGACCCAGCCTGGGAGGAGCTTGCCAAGAAGGTTCTCTGTGACCCTGGTGCTCACCGTGACACTGGCTGAGCAAGTACAATGCAGCTCTCAGCCATGCCCCTCTCCCCTTTGCCTGTTTTTGGGCTCTCATCCCACAGCCTTCATCCATTTCTTCAGCCGTGGGTGGCCGTGATGGTCCAGCCCCTCATCCCTTTGAGGAGACATGACCCCACTCAGCCTGAGCCCAGCACCAGACCCACTCTCAAACCTCTGGGGGCAGCTGCCCCAAACAGGCAGCACTGCAGGCAGGGGGCTGCCCACAGGCTCTGCCTGCAGCCTTGCCCGCACACAGCTGAGCCCAGTGGGGAAGGCAGGGAGCACCAGCCCTGCCTGTGAGGACAAACATCTGCCTGGAGCCTGCCCAGAAACACCAGCCCAGGCTGTCCAGCTCCCAGCCTCCCTGTTTCGAAGCACAATAAAAGCTGAAGGATGGCTGAAAGCAAATGCCCCGTGGGAAGGGAAGTGCTGTGGGACACACCAGCACTGATCCCACAGCAAGGCTTGGCTGCAGGCAGAAAGGAAGCATCCATCAGGCCTGTCAGAGTCTTTGCTGTGAAACCCTTGTGCAGCTGATGACCAAACAGAGCCCTCCCAGATGCAGAGCTGGGGATAAATGCTCTGATTTCCCTGTCCATTCACCATGCAGGAGACTGGTTTGGTTGGAAACATTGCTTACTGGAAGGATCTGTCCTGATGCATCATCATCCCAAAGCTCCCCCTTCCCTTCCAGGCTCATCAGCTCCTCCAGCACCCACTGTGATGCAGCCCTGAAGGATGTCCTGGCCCCTCTTCCACCACCATGCAGGTCTCCAGTATTGCTTTGCATTTACATGTTGCTGTCGAACGCCTGAGTGCACTGGACCATTTGCTCTCCCCTGCCATAAACAGGATTCATTTCACTTCTGGAACAAAGGCAGGTCATCTTCCAAGTCCGGACATGAGCCTATTGCTGATGGAGGCAGGGATGAGGCTCAGCCTGATACTGGAGATGCAAAAAAGCCAAATGTTTCCCAAGCCTGGCAGGATCAGCCTGTGTTGGTCTTGCTTTATACCACTCATAGCATCAGTGAGGATGCTGCTGGGCAGGGGGGCTGGGGCCCAGTACCACTTCCTCTGTTTGGCAGATGCTCTGTGTGTGAGCACCGCCAAATGAGATGGGGGATTTATCTGGGCTGCAGCAGGGTGGTGAGGGCCAGAGCCAGGCAAGATACGTAACTGAGCTTCGCCATGTGCCTATATCCTGCTCCCTCTCTTGCTACAAACACTGTCCAGATTTCCAGCGTCAGAGGGAGAAACATCAGCCAGATTGTTTTACGGTTTCAAGAACTCATAATGTTTTCCAGAGAGCAGAGCTACAGCCCATATTCTGCAGCAGGATGAGCCGTGGGAGCCTCCAGTGATTGCTGACAGCCCTCTTTTTAAAGGGATATTCATGTCTGAGCATTGAGGAGCCACTCTGGGGGTCACACTCACACCACCCTGCACTTTCACTGCTGGGACCAAAGCCCCTTTGCAGTGGGTGGCTCCAGTGAGCCAATGGGTGTCCCCTTTGACTCCCTGTACATCCCACACTCACACAGTCAGACAAGTTTCATTCCCTTACTCAACTCCATGTTTACCATAACAGAGTCCAGACCTCTGATTCCTAATTTGCTCGTGGTACACTAACACGACAACAGGTCAAACTGTGTGTTCCCAGGGAGGGATCTGAACACAGGAATCCCTGGGGCTTTATACCCTCACTGTCTGTGCTATATTTGCCTCTTGGTCCAATGGTGATATTTAGTCTGGGGTCTCCTCGCTCTTCATTGGGCCCTGCAGAGTCTCTGGGTGACTGGCCACATCCCTGCTGGGCTGTGCCACAGGTCTCCATGTCCTTAGGCAAACAATTGGTGCCAGTTCACAGCTCCTGTTCTGCAGTTCCAGCCATTTCCCCCTGTCCAGGGAACAACCTGCAGCTTGCACACGAAGATACCTGCACTAAGTATATTCCTCAACACTTCTGACCTCCTCAGCAGCAAGAAAAAGCTGACAAAACAACAGAAAAAAAAAAAGGTCCCCATTGGAAAGGCTCTTTGAGGCACCCCAGTGCACCCATATCCAGAGCAGTGTGTGCCATTGCAGCCCTGAGCAGGGAGCAGCCTCCTCCTGGCACAGCCTGGGAGATGTCCTCTTTGCAGGGCAGGCACGATCGCTGTTGGTCCTGGTACCAGCGTGGCTGGGCAGAGTGATGGGAGCCAACAGCCCAGGGATGGTGTGTGACCCCACCTGGGGGAAGAATCCAGCAGAGGCCCCACTCCAGGAACAATTTTAGGGATGAGTTTCGTTGAGGTGCTATGCAACAGCAGGCTGAATCAGACAGGCTGTGTTTCCTTGGCAGAGCTGGGAGGACAGAGAGAGACATGACTTTGTAGGCAGGCACAGGGTGACCCAGCCCTGGCTCCCAGCCCCGGCTCCCAGCCCCTGAGCCACCTCATGTCTCAGTCCTGCAGTGAGGCTGAGTCCCAGCCTCTGTTCTAGCAGCACTGTCCAAGCCACGCTGTTGTGCTGGCAGGCTCATTACAGCAGGTCTGCTTTTAATTAAGCAGGATGCTGCTTTTGTACAGCTGAACCCCCTGGGAGTTTGAGTACAGAGCCTTCACCCCATGGCTCCTGCTGCTCACCCCTGTGTGCAGGGCAGCAGGTGGGGGAGGCCAGGGCCAGGGGCTTTGGGAGCACGTGCTGAGGCAGCACATCCCACCCACACAGGATGTTGGCTGTGTCCCCAGGGTGACAGGGCATGGTGCAGTCTGTACCATGCCCTGTGGCCAGTGTTTGCTCTCTTGGGGCCGGAAGGCAAATCCCAGGGCTCTTATCGCGCCAGTCAGATAAGGGTTAATGCCCCAGCAGTTGTGCTGAGCTGGCTTTATTGGCAATAAACCCCTTCTGGGAGCAGCTTCCTAATCATTACAGATTGCAGGTAGCCTTAACTCCAAGGCTGTCCTTCAGCAACAGCACCTCTGCCCTGCCCTGCTGCCCCTGCACTCCCCTTGGCAAACAGCAGGAGCAGAGCCCCTCCAACTCTGCACCCCTTCAGTGCCACACAGCCCCCTCGCAACCCTCACTATGGTGCTGGCACAAGGGGCATGTGTCCCCAGTGCTCAGTGTGGATGCTGGTGCAGGGCTGAGCAGGAAAACGGTCCAGAGGCTATGGCCTGTGTGGATCATATCACTGTCCTTGAAAGGCACTGGAATGGGGAGCTGGTACCCCTGGGGCACAGCCCTGCTTGGGCAGAGACATCAGAAATCACTCCTGCTGCAGAGGCTGGGAAGGGGAGAAGATTGTCCCAGCCAGTTCCCAGCACCAGCTGATCACACGGCCACAAATGTTTAATAAATGGGAGTGGAGTCGTTTGTCTGGGCTGATCTCCCCAGGAAGTCTGTGCTCCACAAAACAAACCGGGCTTTTGTTTGACTTGTTTTAAGTAAAACACGTCATCCCTGTAAATCACAGGTCCCCTTCCCTGCCCCAGGGGCAGAGGCAGAGCAAAGTGGGCTGCTGGCCTAGAGGCGCTGGTGCAAGCCAGAGCCACGGGCTGGCAAGTCTGGTCCCACCATCGGGCTGTGTGTCCCAACTGGAAGCCGCGGGGCTGGAGCATCCCGGCACCCGCAGCCCGTTGCCGCCCCAGCCTGCTCACACGCCCCGCTGCAGGCAGCCCCCAGGCAGGTTTGCGGCGCCGCTCCCGGGGAACTCTCATCCCGGCTCCCCCAAATCCCAACCCGGCTGCCAGGCTGCTTTTCCACCGCCCCTCGCTCCCTGCGGGCCGGACGCCTGGATGCCAGCCCAAGGTCAGCCGCCGGCCGCGGGCCCTCGGCACGAGCGCGGCCGGTGGCCGGGGACAGGCGGCCGGGGGCTGCGCCGCCTCCGGGCCGGCTCCGGGCCGCGGCGTGCGGGCGGCGTGCGGCCGCGGGCTGCCGGCCTCCGGCCCCGCCGCCTGCCAGCGGGGGCCGGGCGCGCTCGTGTGCGGCGGCAGCGGCGCGCTCCCTCCCGCGCTCCCCACACCGCTGGCAGCCCGCCACCGCGCCGGGGGTTCGCTCCTTTCTCACGACCTCTCAGGTTCCTGAGCTCATCTGGGAGCTATTCATTTCCTGCCAGAAAACAGCCTTGCCTGCTAAAAAAACCACCTTGGCCGCAGAGCGGCCCAGGGCTTGGTACGAGGGCTCTCCCGGCTTAAATCATAAAGCTCCGGCTGTCTGGCTGGAATCAAAGGCAGGGCGGGCGTGGGGGGGCGCGGGGGGCCTGTGCCATATGGTAGCACTTAAGAGCCAAGGAGGAAGCAAGGAGGGGCTTTTGCACCGCTCACGAGGAGTGTGGGAAAAGTTAATTGACTTTAATGACAGGTTTCCCGGGACGGCAGCAGCAGCAGATGGAAGGGAGCTGCGGGGATGCGAGGCGCAGCCGGGGCTGTAAGCTCCGTGGTGGGTGGGGGGCAAGGCAGGGCACTGGGAAGGCAGGAAAAGCCCCCTGCCCATGGACCCCCGTGCAGGTGCACTGCAGGCAGGGATGGGAGTACTGCTCCTTCTAGCTCAGCACCCTCCGGTCTGCAAATGCACCCACAGAATTGTGGCAAAGTGCCGACCAACCCAGGAGTGGTCATGAGAAAGGCAGACCTGCCTCCAGCCCTTCCCAGGACCCTCTCCGCTGGCTGACAGGGCTCAGCACGGTGCCCAGGGAAGCCAACAGGAGCTGCATCCATCCCATCTGGCAGCACAAAGTCCAGTCCCTTTTCCTACCTGTCCTGCACAGTCCCCATGCAGGGTCATAGCTCAGCCCTTCCCTGCCCCTCCCAACCCGCCCTTACCCTTGCCTGCTCATCCCACAGCATCAGTGTAAAGGCATTTGCTGCACCTGAAGGAAAATTCCCACACACAATGATCCACAGAGCCACAGCCTGCATTTGTCATCCCAATTTGTCACGGGCTCAGTGAACTGGCACCAAGAGCACAGCTCTTGGGAATTGCTCTGATCCCCTTAAAGCTCACAAACTCAAGCAGATCTCTCATGTCAACAGGCTGTGGGATAGCGTAAACAGAGAAAGCTTTGGAGAAACCGGTCCAAGCATGCCATATCTGCTTTATACTAGGCTATTTAAACTCCATTAGCAAATAGGTTCATCTTGTCTTTCACTCCGGGATCTGCTGTATGTTCTCCATTAGCCTACAGCAAAGTCTCTTTTTTCTAATGTGCTTTCCAAACTGACTGCTTCAGCAGAAAAGGAAGACTCTGCTCAAATGGAACAGCATTTATGCTTATAGGTGATGCATTACTGGTCTACATCAGCTCCACACAAGCCACCCAGCAATAGGAGCTGGTCTGATGTAATTCTGAGACAGGTCCTGCGAGCACTTCTCAGAACACGAGGTGGGCTCAGTCCTACCCTCAGTACCTCCAGTGCAGAAAGGTGACACTGGCTGCTGGAAGGGAAGGAAAGCTCAGCCTGTACAGCTACACACCTGCCTTGGGACAGCAAATCTGATATTCCCAAGCCTTGCACACAAAACCTGGATGTGAAATGCCTTTGTATGGGTGGCAATGCAGGCAGGACAGCAAGGTGTTGGAGGAGAGAGAAGGGAAAGCTCATCCCAGGGAGATCAGCTCCTTAAAAAAAAAAAAAAAAAAAAAAAAAAAAAAAAAAAAAAAAAGCTGCCACTGCCCCCAGCCTCATCAGCACATCCTGCAGAGAGAGATATCCCAGGCACATACCACTCCCTTCCCAGGATGTATTTTCAGATCAGATGAGTATGTTTCTCTACCAGGAGCAAAGCTGGGGAGTCAAACCCCAGCAGGTTTAATCCATCTGGTGTCACTCTCCTCAGCACCTGGATACAGTCAAGCACCTGGCTGATCCAGACAAAATCCAACAAGCTTTTGCAGCAGGATTTGGACAGAAACCCCAGTGGATCCTGGCACATCTCAAAGCTTTCCGCTCTAAGTTAGGACTTGTTAAGAAGGGCCATGCAAGCTGTAACCTGAGACTGCTGCTCACCACTATCTATGGCTTGCATCTTGCCTGGAAACAGGGCATCCCCAAGTCACAGGGGTCAGCTGCAGCACATGATTAGAGTCCTTGCAGCCCCACATCACTCCCTCGACCACGTGTTTTCCATATAACAGCAGAGGAAATGCCCAACTCTATCAAAACCACATGCAAAGCATTAATCATCAAGCACAGCTTGGCTGGTGCTCAGGGTCGGGAACAGCTCTGTGCTTTTAAGTCCAGGTGGAGGTAGTGCCCAGCGCCTGCTGCAGCCTGTCAGCCAGGAGACAGGAGCACTCGTGTCAGGCTTGTCCTGTGGAGAGCCACTGCTTTTGTAACACGAGAAGCTGGCAGGCACCACTCTCTCAATCAACTGACTGGAGTCACTTGCAATTTACACTACAGCCTGGGAAGCAGGCTCCTCCGGGTCCAGGGCAGGAGGCTCACCCGGGCAGCTCAATGTCTTGCTTTACCATGGCTACAGCAACTCCATCAGCCCGAGGTGCCAGAACAGAGCAGAGGTGCTTCCCACAGCACGGCAAATACAAGCTCCTTTTAACAAGTCTGATTAATTGAGCTGCTCCCAAAGAAGCAGTAATTACATCTGCCCCAGGGCAGGGAGAGGGGCCAGGTGATTTCACAAGACAGAGGGGACAGACAGTCTGAGTGACAGCTCCAGCCTGGCAAGCAGGACAAAGCAGCCCCGGAACAGCAAGATCCATAGGCAGCCAGGAACTGGGCTCCCTCCTATGCACACATGCCAGAGCTCAAGTTTTCTCCAAAGGCCTTCCAAAATGGAAGGGAAACTTTTATTTTAAGAGCATTCTAAAAAAAGAAAAAACCCAACCGAAAAACAAACCCCCAATCTTTGGTGTCACATAAGGAAAGGGAGGAAAGGAAGGAAAAAGATCTCGTGTAAAACACGAAACACTGTCAAGGGAGTGCTATGGTACAAAGGCACAATCCAATATGAACATATAATCTATGTACAGCCGTGCCAGCAGCACGGGGTGCAGTGCCAAGTCCAGTCCGGTGCCCGCCACCCTCACCAGGGTCTCCAGACTGAGTCGGCTGTGCCGGGTGGCGGGCCTGGCGGCGAGGCAGCAGTGGCAGCTGTGGGTGGGCCACCATACAGAGGCAGCACAGCTCCACCAGGAGCAAAGGCAGTGCTGGGAATGAGGAAGGCAAACTGCCCATCAGAGGCCGGCAGCAGCTGGAAGCCACCGTACACTTTGGCTGCATCGGCACCTGGCTTGCAGGGCATGCCCGGGAGCGGCCCCACGCCGCTGCCCGGAGGAACCAGGGGTGGCCCGAAGGCTGCGGCTGGTGGCAACGGGGGCGGTGGGGGGGGCGCAGGGTAGTTCATGGTGTTGATCTGAGTCATGCAGCTGGCCAGGTGGCCCAGGAGCCGGGTGCGCACCTCAGTGTTGACGCCCTCGCAGGTGGAGAGGAACCGCGTCACCTCGTTCATGCACTCGCTGAAGCCGGCTCGGTACTTGCCCAGTACTGTGGGGTCTGTGCTCAGGGCAGCTGTGGAAGGAGAGAGGCACACAGCAGTCAGCAGGCTGCACGGGGAAGAGGGGTGCACAGCCCACCAGCATTGCATCCTGTACCCCTCTGAGCTAGGAATCCAGATGGGGAAAGCAGTCCCTCTGGCAGTATGTCTTGTGTTCCCCAGTGCCAAGAATTTGCATGGAGAGCACAGCCTCTGCTACCAAGTCACCAGTGCCAGGGACCCAGGTGGGGAACAGGCAAGTCCCAAGAATCTCCTTATGTCCTCATGTACCAGGGACGCAGGTTGGAAACACAGTCCCTCCAGTAGCTCTTGTGCCTCTCACATCCCTGGAACAGGTCCATGTGCAGAACAGAGCTCTGCTAGTAGAGGGAACTCAGGCTGGGACCAAAGCCCTCCCAGAGCCTTCCAGCACCAGAAATGCACAAACAACACAGTGATCGTCTCAGCATCTCCTTATTGGGGATACTAGCTCAAAGCATGATGCTCCTCACCACCCCCCAGAAGCAGGGATGGACCACTGTGTCCCCCATGACTCTCCAGTACACAGGATTCAGGTGCGGAGCCACTGGCACCAGGAATACAGCTTCAGAACACAGTACCCTCTCTCCATCACTCCCGGGGGATGCAGGTGCACAGCCTGCTGCTCCTGCTACCCTCTCTACCGAGCAGGCAGGCAGTGTGTGATGTCTCTAGCCCCCGGCTTACAGGCAGAGCCACCCCAGCTCGCTCTCTCCGGTTCCCCCTCGGGACTCACCAGTCATCTGGGCTCGCTGGAGGCTCCGCAGGTGCTTGACGGTCATCTCCAGAATGTCGGCCTTCTCCAGCTTGGAATGCCGGGAGCTCTGCGGGAACAGGCGGGGCTCAGACCGGCCCGGCAGCGCCGTTTGCCCCCGCGCCCCCCGCCCCAACTCCCCCGCGCTTACATCCTTCTTCAGTGCGTCCAGGATGAGCGTCTTCAGCTGCCCCAGGCTCTCATTGATGCGCGCTCGCCGCCGCTTCTCCATGATAGGCTTAGAGGACTGCAAGAGAGGAGACAGTCGGCGCCTGCCGCGGCTCCGCACGGCGCTGCCCGTTCCATCCCATCCTGGCCCGGCCACCCTTACCTTGCGGTGCTCCGCCGCCGTCTTCGGCTTGTCGGGCGTCGCATTGACGCTGGCGGGGGTGGCGGCCACCGGCGAGGCGCTACTCTTCTCCATCAGGTCGGCCGGCATGGTGCGCCGCCGGGAAGAGGCGCCGCGGCGGCACTGGGAGGGGGGGCCGGGCCGTGAGGGAGCGCTCGGGGCGGCGGCGGCGCGGCCGGCGGGGCGCGGGTGCCGCGCGCCCTTGGCCGCCCCTACTTATATAGCGCGCGCCGCACGCGCGCGGCTCGTGTGAAACGTCCCCCGCCGCCGTTCCCACACTCGCGCCCAGCCAATGGGCGCCGCCCGCACGCGGCCCCGCTCGTGGACGGCGCCCGCCCATTGGCTGCGCGCCGCGCGGCGGCCGCCGGCCAATGGCGCGGGGCGGGCGGCCGCGGTTTAACCCCTTGGGCACCGCCCGCGGCGGGGGGGGCGCGGGGAGCGCCGCGCTAATTACCGGGTTAATTGGCGCCCGTGGCAGGCGCGGCCCCGCCCGCTCCCCTCGGGGACAGCCGGCCCCGGGGCGGGCTACGCTGTGGGGGGCCGCGGCCCTCCGGGGTGAGGGCCGGGACGCGGCGGGCCGAGCCCAGCTGTGGTGGCCGGAGCGCAGCTACTGTGTGCGGGGGCTGCGGCGAACCGCGGGGCGCGCTGCGGTGGCTGCGTCCTCCCACGGTGCTCGCAGCATTGCCGCGGTCGCCCAGATCTCCCCCGGGGCAGCCTGGGTCTCCCAGAAGGAGAGGGGGGACCCACCTCCCCCCGGTCGCCCAGGTGCCCCCACGCCCGCTCGGGCGATGCCACGTGGTGCCGCCCCTGCCCCCGCCGGTGTGCCCGGGGCCGGGCAGGGCCGGTGCCCGGAGGAGCGCGGGGCACGGGGCAGGTGCGCCGTGGCACACTCAGGGCCCAGGGCGGTCGCCGCCCTGGTCCTGCTGCCCTGCTCGCACGCCAGGCTGGCGGCGCGGGCACAGACGCGGTGGTGCGTGCGCTGACATCGCGGGGCACAGGCGAAACCGCAGCGAGGGAGGTGCCTGTCCCTCGGCCCTGGCCCAGCCGCCCTGCTGCCACCTCCGGCTGGTTTGGACAGCTTGTGGGTTACTTTAAAAAAAAAAAAAAAAAAAATTGCCTCGGGACTTGAATCCTTTTTTTTTTCTCCCCTCCGCTTGACTGACTTTCTCACACTCCTATTCCCATAGTCTGCCAGCTAGGCCTGAGTCATCCTGCCAAGAACTAGACCTGGCCTATTCAAAAATGTGCTCACTCGCTCTTTCTCTCTCTCTCTCTCTCTTTTTTTTTTTTTTTTTTTGTATACACAGTAATGTTTTTCCACCTCCTCTTGTACCTGATCTGCACCTGTACAGGGCCAATCCCACACGTATCACCCGATCTTGCCTTTTCAGAGACCGTGAGAAAAATAAAGTTCAAGAAAGAAGAGACATGTTTGCAGATCTCACCGCTGCAAAGCCCTCGTCCCTGCAGAGGCTTGCCTGCTGAGCCTTCAGAGTTTAAAAAAAGAAAAATAAATAAAAGGGAGAGTGTCATGTTTAAAACTGCGGAAAAGTACAAATCCAGGCTTTCTTTTAGCTTCTTTATGGAGTCTCAAACCTTTTGATTAAAAAAAAAAAAAAAAAAAAAAAAAAAAAAAAAAAAAAAAAAAAAGGATAAAAGCAAGCAGCCTTTAGCATGTAAGGTTTAACTTCAAATGAACAATATTTGACGTATTATTTCAATTAGCTAGGCAGCTGGACAAACTCGAGTGAGGAAAAGACCGAGAGTGCACTGGGAAGTCAGTGCTGAAGTGCACTTTCTCAGTTATCTTCGTGGGGATATCGGAGGCAACAGATTAGAGTGAAAACTGCAGTCTGTTTTAGGAGAGCTTAAAAAGTTCTCCGCTGGATCAATATTTCTTCTAGTGCTGACATTTGCATATATTGGTGGGGAAGAAAGTTATGACAATTACTGAGCTGGTGTTCTCTCTCCCTCCTGCGGGGATTTGCAAAGGGCTGAGGAAACGCGGCGCTGGGCAGCCCGGTCCCTCCCGGCCGGAGTGAGAACAGCCTGCAATTATGTCTGTGGTAGCCGAGGAGCTGCAAACCGCCTGTAATTGCCGGCAACAGGTCGGTGTCTCCGTGGGACGAGAGCGGGGCAGGTAGCAAGAACAGGCTGTCATTAGGGGTTGCCAGCCCTCGCCCACACCGGAGAGCTGGGAATTGCCTGGCAGCAGCTGCCCTTGCTGCGCCCGCACCCTGCTCACTGCGGAGCCTGCCGGGTGCCTTTCGCTTCTGGGGTGTGCGAGGAGCCGGGCTGTGGGGACGGGGCCGCTAAAAGCGTCTGCTTCGGTGGATGCTTCTTAAATCCATCAGCGAGTGCTGCGCGGGGCAGTGGCAGCAGCGGCACTGGCGTGTCCCTGCTCCACATCTCCTCCGCCCGCCTGCTGCTGTGAAATGCCTTCATGTGCAAGGGTTGCGATCTCCAAGCGGAAGCACGTATACTTGTGAATTCCCCAGGGATCAGGAGAGGAAGGGGAGGATTTGCATGGAAGGATGTCTCTGGAAATGAAATGGCTGAGGCCAAGTTTAGGCTGGAAGGCGGTGGTGAAGAGGTTTTTAACCACGGAGGGGATCTGGAACAGATCCTCCAGGCATCTCTAGCCCCGCCTTCTCTTGTGAAAGAGGTGTCAAGGGGGAGGTGAAACTCTTACATTAGGGACTGCCCCAGGGACTGGGATGTCTCTTGTCCCACAGTCCTCCCAAAATGTTTTTTGCTTTGCTCCGGCAGTCATCTTGGATTACAAATTGGGAGTTGTCCAAAACAGATTTGGGAAGAACCTTTAGACAATGCATTAGGGCTTTACTGACTGGCAGAACATCTTGGAGGAAAAATGTGTTGGCAAGAAAATTTAGACTAGTCCTGGGCACACGCCCATGGTGAGAAGGAATAAAATAGGATGCTGCTGCTGGTGCAGCACACAGGAGGTGAGGAGGTGGCAGGGTTGGCTGTGCCAGCTCTCTGGTCCTTTAGGAAGCAGCCAAGATGAGCAAAATGTGCTTCTAGAGATCCAAGTGTTTTAATATCCAAAGCTTGAAGGTTCACAAGAAATACAGAAAATATAAACCAAGTTGCTTGTAAGAACTGAGTTGCAAGCTTGATCCCAGGAATGACACAGCAAGCCTTTCCTCTTTGGGTTACAGGCTGAAAACCTAGCCTGGCCACAGCTCAAAGTTGTCACCAGGCTGAAGGTTGGAAAACAAGTGCTGTGTCTCAGGGATATGTCCCTGGCACAGGTGTCTCCTCTGGACAGCCCTGCACACATGCCTCTGCTCACAGTTCCTGTCCCAGAAGCTGTTGTGCAATCCATACCCAACCGGCTCCCCCGGGAGGGGTGAGCTCAGAAGCTTTGGGCGCAGGTTTCAGGATTTATTTCCCCTCTATAAACGTTTGCCAGGTCTTTGGAACAAGGTCACTTTCAAACTGACTTCCTGACAAAGCTCCCTAGATGAAGCAAAGCTTTCATGGACGTTGCTCCCCTACACACCAGGTCTTTGTGGTAAAGAGGGCAGCTTTTGTGCAGCAGTGTCACTGCTGGCCCCCTCAATGGCAGGAGCAGCTCATTTTAAGGCAGCAGCTTGGTTTTATGGCAGGTCCTGCCCTGTCATTCCACTCGGAACCCATTTCCCAAAGCCCTGCTGAGATCTGGGGTCCCAGCTCTGTCAGACAAGCCTCAGGATGGGTGCTTGTGTGGCAGCTGCTCCCCAGAAGCCAGGCTCTTTCAGCCATTCCCTGGCTGCTACTGCAGAAGAGAGGCTGAAGTGTTTATTCATTTTACTCCTCACAGTGTGACTCAGGCCGGGTGTGTTTGGGCAGCTCTGGCCATTCTGCAGTGACACCCCCTTGTATGGAGGGGGCATCCTGGCCTCCAGGAACTGGTGCCCTTCATTCTGTTGCCCACACAACCAGGGAGGCATCCCTGGGAATGGTGCAGGAAACTGTGGGATGAAGAGGCCAAAGCTTTGCTTGAGTAGCAAAGTGCCAGTCTGAGAAACTCCAGAGTCCCTAAGGACAGACAATGAAGAACCATTTTCATCTCCCCAGCCCATCCCAGCCCAGGCTGGAGCACGGCTCTGCTGAGAAAGGCTCTGGGACAAGAGCCAGGATACCTGGATCTCTTGCTAAGCTGATTCCTCTTGGCAGGCTCCTGTCCTGCTGAACCAAGGAAACGCTGCTGGGGAGCTGGCGGGGAGGGCATTTTGGCAGCTGTGAAATGCCACCCATGTGGATGGGAATTCCCTTCCTGATACCCATGGCGTTACTTCAGAGGTTGCTGGTTTGGCTAGAGCAGCCCCAATGTGCTAATGGGCATGAGATGGTGCAGCTTTCCCCTTTGTGCCTTTCCAGAGCCCCAGCTCCAGCCTGGTCCTCTGCTGGCAACCAAGGCTGGGTGTTGGCTGGCATTGCTGCTGGGAACAAGCTCTGGGAACATCCCTAAATTTCCTGTGGGGCTTGGACTGGTGTCTGGCAGTGCTGCTACCAGCCAGAGGCTGTGAGTTGCCTTATACCCTTCTCTGAGAGATGCTCTTTTCATGCAACATGCCCGGAGTTCACCAGACCACTGATTTGCAGTCTGCTGACCATGACAGGGCAGTCCCCCTCCAGTACAAGAGCCAATATTCTTGGCAAGATATAGGAGCTCTAGGCAGAGGGACAGACAGCGGATCCTGCATCCCTCTGAGAAACAGAAATAAATGCGCAGTCACTGCCACGCTCCAGAGGGGAGAAGGAGCATCTTGGCTCTTGTTTGCTCCCTCTCTGGTGGGAGGCATTGGCAGCAAGAGCAGAGTTATTTATTTATTAAGATCCCACTTGTGTTGCGGCCTTAGGCTGCTCGTCTCTGTGCTGGAGCTGTGGTGCTTGCGTGCTTGCAGGGAATGGAAAGACTGCAAGCTGTGAAGCAGGAGTACATATATGAAAACACTGTGAGTTTGGCAGGGGTGGGACTGGAGAGGGCAGGACGGGTCACTGGCACAGAAGATGTCCCTATCCCAAACACTGAGCAGAAGGAACCCTCTTGAGAGCCATATGAAGGTGGGTGTGCATCAGCTCCACATCGAGAGTCCAGTCTCCAGCCGTGTTGCTGCAGCACTAGTGTGTGCTGTCTGTGATCCCTGACATGCTATGGCTGCAGGAAACCCCGCAGGCTTTTCCAGAACACGGCTTTTAAGTCAGACCAGACCAGCAGTGCTGTTTGCAGCCCAGCTGTGCACAGCTGGGTTGGCACAGCCGGGGATGGGAAGACGTGGGCGGGAGCGTGGTGAGGTGGGAGTCCTGCCAGCCGTCCTCGGCGCAGGGAGCCTGTGGCTGGGTGCGTCAGCCTGCCCTCGAATTCCCAGCAGACAAGCCCTTTTCTGTGGCCCCTCTGCCCTCCTCCCCTGGCCCTGCCGGCGCCCGCAGCCAAGGGCAGGTGGGAGCCTTGGCATGTGGCTCCCTGGGGACTCAACCTTCACCGACTGCAGACTCATGAATCCCACAGGGCCAGCCCTTGGCCGTAGTGTCTGTGCTCTTTTGCAGAGTGATCAATCATATTTTCCAACACAGTTCCTTCTCCTTGGTATTAATCAGTCCAAGCAAGCAGCCTGGACTGAGCTGCCATTGAGCTTTCTGCTAAATTTACCAGCTGATCACCACCTCTTCTCTTCATGCCATGAATTGGCAACAGGGAGTGTGTTGTGTAAACTTCACGTTATCCTCCAAACCCTGGCAACTGTGATGATACAGCACAAAAGTATTTGGAACCTTTGGGAGGTGCTGTGACAGGCAGCCCTGCCTCACGCTGGGAAGCTCTGCTGAGGGCAGTGCAGGCAGGACATGCAGGCCAGGGGCTGGGTGCCCCACCAAGGGGAGGACAGAGGTCTTAGCCTCCCTGGTCTGACCATGTCCTGGAGCCCTTGGGACACCAGGTATTTCCCCTTGACAGATGGGATTGGTCACAACTTGCCAGCCCTCCCATTTCCATTATTCCTGTATCTATTTATTCAGGAAAACACAGGATATTTCATGGTGCAATGCTTCCATACTGCAGAACAGAGCCCTTGCAGAGGCAGCATCTTTCTTGATGTGTAAGTAGATGGACTCTGATAAATCCAGGGTGCAATGAATCATTTGTACTCGGTGCCTGATCTTCCTGATGTCTTCAGTTTTGTTTTAGTTTGGCAGCATTATGGAGAGAATTAGCCTATCTTGCTAATATTAAAATGTATACATAGTTTGAATCCTGTATTCCTAAAATCAATATTCATGATTCAAGATGACAACAGAGCTCAAGTCAGTCCTGTAGCTATACCAAGAGTATCAGGATGATCACGTTATTTGGGTTAGTGACATCCTGCAGACATATGGCTTCACACACATGGGTGGGGCAGCAGAGCACCCTGCTAAGGTGCGTGGCCAGGAGGATCTGGGGAGCTGAACCCCACCGTGCCTCCTGCCTGGGGCAGGCTTGGGGAGCCACCTCAATTGTGCCAGGATTCAGCCGTGGCTGCAGGTGAGGTGATCCGGGGCAGCGTGCCAGGGGGACACAGGGTCAGTGGATTTTTGTTTGTGTTTCTGCCCAGGGCAGGCAGTGGGAGGAGGGGATTTGAAATCCTCAGTTAGCATACTTTGACAGCAGCGCAGGGTGTGTGCTAGAATGGAGTGGTTTCTCCCTTATTTTTGTTTTCCCACTCGCTGATGTGCAGCCAAAGCTCTCCACTAGCCCTTTGGCCGTTGACAGGTGTTAGCAAGGGGTGGGATTTTTGGAAAACTCCTGTGCATTTTCCATTTGCTTTGCCTGGCAAAGTGCCTGCATGTGTGCTGGTCCAGAGCTGTGTGCATGCCCTGGTGCCAGAGATCATGCTGTAGAATCATCCTCATATGGGCTAATATGAGATGTCTTGTGAGCTAGTCAAGAATTGATGTGTTACTAATTGCTGTAATAGAAAATATCCTTTAGAGGATGTTGTTGTTTTATATAACAAGGGGATAATTTACAGTTCAATTGCTTAAATCATGTATTAATTGCTAAGTGTAATGAATAAATACATTTGCAAGTACAACATTTAATTTGCACAGATTCCAGAAGTCTAGACATTAAGAGGCAGATCATTATTTGATAAGTAATCGGGAATGTCGTATGAAATGACATTTATTTTCACATGATGAAATATCCTGATATGAGATTTCAAGGTCCTTGTCCTTCCTTCCCTGCAATGAAGGGCAGTGTTGTCTTCAGCTGCCTCAGAAACGTGTCCAGGCTCCCTGGGAACATAGGGGAAGGCAAGAATCCTCCAGGAGTGACAGAGAGCACAGTAGCACACCTAGGTTTATGCAGATACAAGTTTTTAATATTATGAAATATAAAGAGAGGATATAGAGCCAAAAGTGGAGGATGTCTGCAGCAGACTGGGAAGTTTCACATACATCAGTGCCAACTGATGGCAGGATGGCTGTGGGGCTGTGAAAAGCATAGAGAGCACCTGAGGAGGTGAGCTGGGAGCATTGGTGATGAAAGGGAGGCACTAATGCTGCTGCCTGGGCACTGGTGAGGCCTTGGCCCAGTGTGAGGATACAAACAGAAGCAGCAGCAAACAAACCCAGCAAAGGGGGCTTTTTGCAGCCTGCTGCTGGCCATGCGTGCCCAGTGGCTGTTGCTTGCACCACAGGAGGCTGCAGGAATCTGTGCAGGACTGTGTCCTGTTCTCCAGGGAGTGAGCCCTGCCTGCTGCCTGCTGCTGGAGCTGGGGCTGGCTGCTGCTGCCCAGGGTGAGAGGCCCTGCAAACAGAAGGCACCTGTGCTTCAGTTGCTGATATTGAATAATCTTGGGCTACTGGTGCCCTTTTGCAGGCCCATATCTTTATTAGAGGCTGTTAAAGCCAAACCTCCCAACAGCAATAACATGACTACAAAGCATTTCTAAGAGTAAAGTACGTGGGAATAAGGGAGATACTGAGATCCCAGCCAATTTCAGTACAATACAAGTCTGAAGTACCTTATAAAGTTAACAAGTCGAATTTAAATGTATACAAGGCTCAGGAGCATACAGGAAACAGGATCAGCCAAACCTTCAAAGGCCCATCATTGTCTTTCAAAAAGTCCACTGAAAGGCTCATGCCATAAAAAAGGTGTATTCACATGGCTGATACAGTGATAAACCCAGTGGAGAAATGCCAGCAGCCAGTGTGGGCAGGGATGCTCCCTGCAGGGATGCTATGGTGGCCCAGCCCCTTGCTGGAGTGCTTTGCCCTGCTCTCTCTGTTGCTGCACCACAATAAAAGAGGTTTCTTCTGGTGCAAATCTGGGGAGTGTTTGGCAGGTGACTGGCTCCAAGACAAGCAACCCTTGCCCCTGGCTTTATGACAGGTCATCCAGCCTCTGCAATCTTGCTGCTGGAGAGGTAAAAATATAGCTCTCCTGCCTTGCCCAGCACTATCTTCATCACACTCCTGAGCAGCACAAGCTGCAGCCAGGAGTGCAGCACATGGTGCTGGCTTCGCTGTGCCCTGTGATATAAACACCCTGCCACAGACAGGAGAGGACAAGGAAAGAGCTAGGAGAGACTGTTTGTGCTGCACGCCCAGGAGCTTGTCCCTGCTTTCTCAGAGCTGAAAGTGCCTGTGGATTAGAAGAGTCTTCTGTAGGCATCTGAAGAACAGTTTGTGAAGTGTTACAATGTGAAAAGGATGCCAAAAGGTCCCAAGCCTGCTCCTGTTTAGCTTCCTTGAGTACCAGATTAAGAGCCAAATGTTCTCATGAAATGCCAGAGACCCAGAGCTCTTTCAGCCTGCCTGAGTGGTGTCAGTGTGGTGAGTTTATAATGCCTGATATTTCCTTCTTCTGTGTGTTATTTGTGTTTAGCAGGCTGTATTCTGGCTTCATCATGTGCCATGGTGTGTTTATACATTTTACCCATCCATTTGAAAGCAAGAACCAGTGCCACAGGACTTACCAACTAGCCATGCTCCCTAAGAGAGCATCCACGCAAGCTACATTGCAAACCATCCAAAGACAGCAATAGAGGCAGAAAAGTCTCAGGAAAATGCCCGGCTACAAAGACATTGGAAAATCAAGATAATTTCATGGCTTATTTGTGAGCAGGAAGCAAAACCACCCTGATTTGGTGCCTCTGAAGAGGCCAGCAGAACTGGGATGCATGTTGCAGGACTTGGCGTGCAGGAATTCATGAACCATAAGGCCTTGTCAAGACTAATTTTTAAATGAAATGCAGTGTCCTAGCAAAACACATGCCTGAGACTTAAACCAAAACCAAAGTACGAAATGTGGTGTTTAAAGGCTGGGTTCCATCTCAAGTGAATAGAAGCCACATGCATTCATCTGAGATCAGATTTTGGCGTGATCTGAAGTTGTGCTCACGGAGGCTGCAGTGAGAGCAGGCAGAGTAAGTCTTCATCTCCTCCTACAATCCTATAGACAAGATCAGCCTTCCTGCATTTTCCAAGTGAAAAGGTTTCTGACACCAACCCTATGTAAGTAGGCTCTCCAGGTGTGGGATGGAGCATCCCAGGGCTGCTCAGCTGCTTGTTCCACACTATGTGCAAGCAGCAGTGAGGCCACTTCCACCAGCCTGAAAACCTGGTGCAGACCTGCACCTCTCCCCTTGCTGCCCACAGTGGGTTTGGGCCTGTGAGCTCCCAGTTACACCACTCTGTAGCAAGTGTCCTGCAAAAGTGCCAGTATTGAGGCTTAACCTTTATTAATTGGGGAGAGGAAGAAATAATGCTGGCAAAATATTGTCAAATACTTCAAATTAATGATTAATTCTAGATGGAGTGATACTGTTTGATGTGGTCTTTGCTGGTTTAAACAGGAGAAGGGTGATTCACTCTAAAGGAATTTATAAAAACACAAGTATTTGCTCATGGACAATAAATACTGGGGCAGATAAAAAGGGGGATGAAGTGTTCGGTGTTGTGATAGCAACTCTGCTTGAGAAAACTTTTGACCTTCTCACATCTTAAATCAATGAGTCCCCCCTCCCTCGCTTTCCTCCGGGCCTGCTCTGGAGGCTGAGGGAACGGGGTGTGTGGGAGCACAGCAGGCTCGCCCTGAGCTGTGTTGCTGGCAGGTCCCCCCTGTTTCCCTCCTGTTCCCACGGGGAGGACTGGGCACCCGCTGGCGCCTGCCGAGGGGCACAGGGCAGCATCCGCCAGCAGTTTACACAATCTGTGTACACAGCCTAATCTGTCAATTTGCCTGTTGTAAAAGTAAGCGCATAAACCTGGTGCTGAGGCTGATGTGGTTTACAGAGCTGCTCCACCTGGGAAGCTGAGATTTATGCTGTCCACTGGCGAGCGAGGCATCCTATCCCACCCCAGCCCATCCCATGCCGTGTCACCCCGTCCCCTCCCAGTGCAGACAGGCAGGTTGCTCAGGAGGGCTGGCTGCAGGCAGCACAGAGCCCGTGAACAGCCCAGTGGGAGCAGCAGCAGAGGTGCCGGCAGCGCTGTGCTTGCCCCAGGGCGCCTGAGAGCCATCGGGTGGGTACCTGAGGGAGGGAGCTGCTATCTACCTTTCCCGTGGGAATACGATGCAGCTGAGATAACCCCCAGACCTCGCTGGGACTCTGCCAGTGTCATTAAAGTGTTGACATCTGCTGATTACCCTGACATGATGCTGGTTTTATTGAGACAAGATTAGCCACTCGCACTTTGAAGGGAGGCTGGGCACACACCGTAACTGGCTGTCCCCTGTCAGGAAAGGCTTCAGAGCCTTTTCCATTCTGGTCTTTTTTCTTTACAAAAATCCAACTGTTTATGCCCTAAAAATAACAGCATGGGAGTGAGAGCACAAAAGCAGGGAGAGCATAGTCCCTGAGCTGGTGTCCAGCCTTGCCATGCCTGTTGTGGGGTAGCCAGGGTGGCCCTGGTCACGTCACCTGTCAGTGTGGGGCTGATGGAGCAGAGCTGATATCCACAGAGGGGCTGAGCTCCTGCCTGCAGCCATTCCCGCAGCATCGCCTCGCAGGCTGTCAACGAGCCTTTCATCACAGCCCCTTCTGACATCAGCCTTTCCAAAACACCTGAGCTCCTTGTGGTCCCTGTGCTCATAACACTTGGAAGTGACAGCGGCTTCTGGTTCCAATTAACCCAGGGGCAGTTTGGGGACTATCTGATTGCACTGCAGTGGAGGGGAGAGGAGAAAAAGCCTTTCTGGGAAGCAGCAATTGAGTGCGTGGGTGAAGAACTTCTGAAAAAAGCAGATGGTTTCTCTCTTGCCTTTCTCCTTCTTTTCCTTTTTTTTTTTTTTCCCCTGAATTCCACGAAACAGACAACCCAACAGCACATTTTTCACCATCAAAGCTTTGCTGAAGGGAATTCTCCACTGCTGTTTCATTTCTTCCTTATGTTCACAGATTGTAAAGCAAACGGCCTCTGGAGAGCATGGAGGACAGATCTGTCCTGGGGTGACAGCAGAGGACTGGCCATCATCCTTGGGGCATGACAGGCTCTCCCTGGCAGCTGGCAGCCAGGGGAAGTGAACATGCATCTCTCCTGGGATGCTGGGTGACAAACAGGGCACTGCAGCTGGCAGCTGCTAGCACTGGAATCTGGGACACGGGGATTTGCTAAGGCCCGTAACCTCTGCCTTGGACACCTGCACAACTGTGAGTAGAAGCTGCAAGCAGCAGGGGAAAGCGAGCACCAGTTCCTAGGCTGGCCCCACTAACTGATGCTCTCCTGGGAGGAGATGCACTCACAGGTCAGCAGAGGCAGGTCCCACCTGGATCCTTCCTCCCACAGCCTTCCCACAGTCACACCACAGCCAGAGATCTCAAATATTATGTCTCTGGGAGAAACAGGGAGGGAGGAAGCCGTAATCCCATGAAATCCCAGCCCACAGTGTGCCAATGCTTTAAATTACTCTCTCACATGCAACATGTTCAATGCCTGTTGAAAGAAAGGTGGTTAAAGGAGGAGATAGAAATGGAAAATAAGCTTGAAGGGCAGATAGAGTTGGAGGGTTCTGTCTTGTTAATCCAAGATCTGTTTTTTTAAGACACCGTTTTTAGACCTGGCAATGCTAGCTGCCTGCTGCATGCTGCGATGCATGGCAGCACTGGAGTGCTGTGGGAAGATGCTCTTTGAAAAGGAGGGGTGAGGATTCAGCAAGGGGCTGCAGCACAGGGAGGGAGAGGAGCAAGGATGGCAGCCAGTTGTGCATGGAGGGCTGGAGAAGGATACTGGTGGTTCTGTTCTCCTTCCACCAGTGTCTTGGACACAAAAAAGGAACATTTTCTTGCAAAATCTGTTTCCTCAGCCAGGAAAGTGAGAGGTGGAGGCTGGTGTGGGGCCAGGAGCTGCTGCCCAGTCCCCTGGCATTGGTGGGTGGCTGGACAACATGCTTGTTACACATGCATGGCTGAATCAGAGGAAGAAAATATTAGAAGAGAATGGCAAAACTGCTGGCAAGGGAAATGGGACTGAAATGACCACTGGGACCAAGAGGGTCCAGAGCAACTCCCAGCTGGAGCAGTCGCAGTCAGAAAATAACCTCATTGCTCATTGAAACATGAGCCACGTGTGAGAGGGACAAGCCAGCATGGACTGGCAGGGACAGGCATCCCTTGCACTGTGTCTCCATGGCCTCACTCAGCACTGCTCACACAGGAGCACAAGTCTGCTCCTTGCCGTGAGCTGGAGGAGGACGCACTGCTGAGGAGCAGCCTGCCCCACATATCACTGGGTATGTCTTGTGCTTGTCACCTCTGACATCAGCTCTGTGCCTTGAAGATGTCCTTGCCTAAGGAAAAAAGCTGCTTCCAAGGCTCCAGACCCAGGACAGTGAATGGCAGCGACCCTGGGCTAGGATGTGGGTGCACTGAGGGGATGGTGCCACCCCACACTGTGATGCTGCTGGTAGCTCAGCACTGAGCTGGGCCTGTCCCCACATCCTGGGACTCCAGAGTTGCTGACCCAAACTTGGCAGATTTTGAATGAAAGCAGGCTGGTTTTGAAGGTGCTTCAACCCCACTCCCTACGTGTCATAGGGATGCCCAGTAAAAACAGGGATACTTCTCACTTTCTCCCTGCTGCAGCGGGAGTGGGGTCCGTGGGAAGAGGACAGGCGTGGGGCTCGCTGGCAGCCCGACAGAGCCTGGCGGGGCAGGAGCCAGCGCAGCCAGGGAGCTGCTGCTTTTCACACCCCGCCGGGCTGATGAGCGCCCGCTCCCGCGGCGCCCAGCGCCTGCAAAGGTCAATTACAGCGATTACTTCAAGGAGCCAAACCGGCTGCCGGCAGCGCTGGGGAAAATCTTTGTTTCGCGTTTGGCTTTGTCAAAGGGAAGGGAAGAAGTGCCTGGGCATGCGGCGGGGGGTGAAAGAGCCTCTGCTGTACGAAGGGCAAAAGTCAGAGGGCGGCTGGGTGTTTGCGGGGGCGGAGGCTGCCCCGGGGACAGCTGCCCTGTTCTGCCAGTGCCATCGAGCAGCGCTCGGGGCTTGGGCAGCCTCCAGCACCCTCGGTCACTCAGGAAGGGTCTAAACAGCCCAGCAGAGATTGAGGAGAGAAGAGAACCATTCAGTGGTAGAGACAGCCTTTAAAAGAGAATGTGAGACCTTGGCAAGTTAAAAGTAAAGTCACAATAAAAGGAATTTAAAAGACTTGCAAAAGGTATTGGAATAACTTGCAAAAGGTATTAAAACCTGAAAATAAACACATTTGCATAAATGCCAGGAGCAGGAAACCAGCCAACAAGCTGGTGCAGGTTTTGAATGATGGAGGCATGAACAGAGCATGCAGGGAAGGCAAAGCCTCAGCAGAAAAGCTGAGTGGTGGCTTGGGAATGCTCAAACAGTGTCTCTCACCCTTTCTGCAGGGCTGTGCCAGGGGCCTGTCCCACAGCAGGGACCTGCTGGAGATGTCTTCCAACAAAATGAGGGACTACAGGTGGCCCACATGCGGGATGAGGCAATGCCAGCCCAACTGGTGGTACCCAGCTTTTCCTGCCAGCTTGGGGCAGAGGGTGGGGAAGAAAACGTGAGCTGCAGCCAGAGGGGCTCAGGGGATCTCGTGGGCAATTTGGGAGAACTCATCTATAACAGATCTGGGTCAATGCAGCACTTAGGGGAGACTCAACACCACCTTGCAGGAGGAAGCCATGCTCCACAAATCAGCCAGGTCACCAGGCATGGGGAGCAGAGAAATGTGCTGGTCATGGAGCAGTGACACTTCCAAAACCTTTTGGTTTTTTTTGCCTTTGCACCTCTCCAAAAGGCCCTGAATGCCCAGTGGTCTGAAGGGGCATTCGCCTTGCATGGAAAAACAAATGGTTAAAAGACTTAAAGACAGCAAAAATAAAGCTGGCTACTGAGCAGGCGCTCACAATATCAAACTTCAGGATGGTAAAATGGCACACGAAATTCAGTATTGATAAAGCCAAAGCAACAACCCACAGACAAACAGCCCTCAACAGCCATGCAAAATGCTGACCCCCTCTTCTGCGATGCTGGGAAAGAGTCAGGACAGCAAGCATGATGTTTGATTAGGGAAAGAAGAGAGAACAACTAAATACTTTCTCTTTTGGAGTAGTATGTGCCATGTTTTTTTCTCAAAAAGATGTAAGGGAAATAAATATGAAGAAAGGCCTTAAGGATGCTTGGGAATAGAGTTTGGCGGCATGGTGAAAACGATAGATGTCATGGTTACACAAGCTTGGAAAAGCTGAAGGAAGGTCATGAAGGTCCTAGGAGTCAGAGTAAGAGGTGGAGGGAGACCTGGCATCAAACTGGAACAGTGAAATCATGTTGAGAATATGTCCAAAACAAGGAGGAGGAAGCCTTTGCCTTCATCAGCACTCCTCAGCTATGGAACCCTTGGTCACAGGCTGCAGTGGCAGCCAAAAGCACAAACTGGGGAAAGCTGCACCCACTGATGCTGAATCTGTCTGACACAACAACTTCAAGCAGCTGAGACAGAGCCCACCCACACCTGAGCTCCTCTGCTCCCCCCAGTACGTGCCACTTCCACAGCAGGGCCTGGGGCTCCTGCTGCACTGCAAGCTGGCAATTCTTGGCCTGGGAAAAGGGTGAAGAAACCAGGATGCCAGACAATAAGGCTGAGCTGAGCACACAGAGGCACTTTCTGAGATACAAAAGGTCAGGCAGGAAGCCTAGTGAGGCTTTGTTTTCCATGTGCCTCACTAGCTTTGAGCTGCCAGCCAGAAATGCTGCCCTGCCCACTACTGCTGCCTCCACTGTGCAGCACCTTCCCCCCTCCCTGACTTTTATGAGCAAGGATTGACCAAGATTTCCTCTGCCACATTGACAAATATCTTGAGTCAGGAAGAAAAAGAAGATGAACCTGTCTCTGCATTGCACACTGGCAAGATGTCATAGGATCATGCAATCAATGGTTTGGGTTGGAAGTAACCTTGAAGATCATCTAGTTCCAACTCCCCTGCCACTGGCAGGGATGCTACCCACTAGATCAGGTTGCTCAAAGCCCCATCCAGCCTGACCTTGAACATTTCCAGAGATAGGGAAGTGTTATGGGTGTCTGGTCGGCAGCTGCTGGGTGCACAGCCTGGTGCTCCTGCAAGGAGAGGGAGTCACCAGGGCAGCAGGACTCGTCCGTCAGGGCAACACCCGGCCTTTGGCAAGTGAGTTTTATTTGGTGCAAAGCCATTTGCTGCCTATCAGGCTGGCCAGCCCTGCTGTGAGCCTGGAGCAGTGGCAAGAAAGCTCAGCATCCTCCACAGCTCCACACCAAAACCCAGGGCGCCCCAGGGTCCCTTCTGCCTGCAGCGAGCAGCCTGGGCAGCGCCCGTGCCCGGCACCCTGCCACCTGCCCGGTGCTGCCACCCCGCACGCGAGGCCGGGGGCAGGCACTGGCCGCCGGCATCGCTCGCCCTTCAGGGCGCGGGCCTGGGGTGGGATTTGTGGAGATTATGCCGGAGGAATTACAAAGGAGCAGACTTTCCCACAGACGCTTCAATCGCTGCCCTGAGAAAGTGTGTGAGCTGAGGCAGGCCGCCCGCCTCACGGTGCTTTGGGGAGCGCACAGGAACAGCACACACGGTTTTTAATAATTAAGTAACTTTAATTGTCCTGGGAAAGCAGCACTTGCCTTGGGGCACTCTGCGCAAACTCATAATTAATGTTACCGGGAGAGATTACGGGAAGGAGAACTGAGAAATGATTCACTTTTGCTTTTTAAGCCTCTCCGTGTTAAAGCTGTATTATCCCCTGGTTTAAAGCCTCATTTAGCTGTGAAGAAAGCCAGTGTGCTCACGGGGGGAGGTGGGGGGAGGCAGGCAAAGCACCCTGACAAATTACAAACAGCCGCGGCAGGCTCCACCAGCAGCCCTGGCGGGATGGGAGCCGGCAGCCAGCACAGCTGGGAGCATCCCGGGTGTGCAGAGCAGCTCCGTGCTGGAGAGCCCAGAGGAGTGAAGGATGCTCATCGCCAGCCCAGGCCCGAGGCTGGCATGTGTGTGCAATTCCCACGTGCAACTTCTTGCTTGAGGGCTCCAAAGGCAGCTGCCAGCACAGGAGTTGCCAGACAGTACTGGGGCAAAGACTGGTCTCTCCCAGTACCCCCAGTGCACCAGAGGACTAAACCCAAATTCAGGAAGCCTGAATTTGGCAAAGTGAGAGTTCCTCCTAGGAGTCAAAGGGTGACAAGCCCTTTGTAAATCTGATTTATTCCAAATAAATAAAATGGGCATCTAGCACCCTGAACCTGGCTACACTCCTCTGCCATAACCTGCTCCCAACCCTCCAGGGACCAGTGCTTTCCTGTGGCAGCATGTCAGCTGTCTTAGCTGTGCAGCAAGCAAGCCATTCTCCAGGACACGCACAGCAAGGGCAGACAAAGTCCCCATGTTGGGACATGCCTCAAGCAAGCTGAGCCCCCCAGAGCTCTCAGCCCTCCTCCCCAGGCAGCTGCCTGTCTCTCTGGGTCTGCTGAGCAGGGGATTCATTCAGCTCAGCGGTAATGCTGATGCTGAGTGCCAGCACAGCCCGAGCCCCATGGGGAGCCCGGAGGACAGGCACTGCCGGTGCTGCACAAAGAGGTGGACAGTGAGGGAGGGATGCAAATCCTTCCCGGGGTGTGCGGCGCCTGGGATCCGTGGTGCTTGCTGGCGCGTTTCACCCACTTTAAAACCAACAACCTATTGGACTGGAGCGCCTCTTTTCTTTCTTTTTTCCTTTTCTGTTTTTTTTTCCCTTCCGCCCAAAGCAAATCACTGGACTCATGCAGGACGCAAGGTATTTTACTCTATAGAAATCCTTTTTTCAGGCAACTATGTCAAGAATGTTTTCATACTTTGGGCTGGATGGGAAAAAAAAGGGCTTAATCCCCTGAGATGGTTATTTCTCTGAAAACAGACATGCAAATGCTGGACTTGTCAAACCTTAAAATGTTTTCTTTATTCAGGGAATTACTGCCTGCCTGCTGAGCCCGGGTAATGCTGACAGGCTAAGCCCGGGGCCTTGGCAGCAGAGCATGCAGAGTGTGGGAAAGGGCGGCTGAGGCACGCGCCAGATAAGATCATACAATAAATGATACAGCCCTCCAGAGCACACGGCCACTTTCATATGCAAACAGGCCTCCCTACACACACACACACACACACACACACACACTCACACTGCCTGGGCAGGAGGCAGCACCTTGCTGCACGCCCGGGCAGACACACCTGCACACGCATGCACACGGCTGCAGGGCTGGCAGGATGCAGGGGGATGCAGGACAGGTTTCGCTGAGCCCAGTGAGCACTGCAGATCCTGGAGGAGAGGAGATCTTCCCACTGACCCACGGTCTGGCCAAGCATGTTCCCTGATTGTCCTGTCATGCCTCAGTGGCTGCATTTTGCATCTGGGGCATGGTCGGAAAGAAGCCCTGTGAGGAAAGAAAAGTCATCATCTAATAACTTTGCTAGTTCTTTCTCCCAGCTGTGGGGTAAAACCTGAAAACAGGACTCAAATGGCTCAGAAGATGACAAAGATAATCCAAAATGCACAGGACTTTTAGTTGCATCCTTTTAGCTTAATTCTTTTAGCTGTGGTGTTGTTTTGGACCTAAGTGGCTTTTTGGTGCACATGCCTGGGGCTGGGCAAAGCAGCCACGTATTCTGCCCTCTGACAGGGATTCATTTCTAAAGAGAAGCAAAGATCATGACCCCACTGATGGCAGCAGCAGGACTGATGGTGCCATGCTCCTGCTGCCCATGGAGGCAGCACCAGCCTCCTCCCAGGCATCCACAGAGTCCTCAGTTGAGCCATTTTTGCTTTCTTTGCAGTGTGCAAACCTGATTCAGCCGGGAGACGGGCAGGCAGGAGGCCGGCGTGAGCCTCCCTCGAGCCCTAAGTGTGGCACCTGCACATTTATTTTAATGACGTGGTGCCTGGCAATGCGCAGCCGGCAGCGGAGAGCCGCCGTCATGGGTCACAGTGCTGGTGGGTCACACAGCCAGCCACAGCTAATGACCCATGTGCTGGGGTAGGAACAATGGCTCTGAGCTACTGAGAGTTCAGCAAAAGCCACCGTGGGAGGCAGCCACCACAGCAGCAGCAGCATTTGGAGCCAAAACAGGCTCCCTCGGGGAGTCAAGTGCCACCCCAGAGTAGTGCTGGCACCAGCCCAGGCCCCCGTGGGCTGGTGATGGCCATGGTCACCATTCCTGTCCTGTCATGGCAGTATGTCCTGCTCTGACACCACTACCCACTGGTGGTGGGTCCTGCTGGGACATGTTTTGCAGGTTGCATTACTAAATTAATCTCAGCACAGCTCCTCCTAAGCCAAGCTTAGCTTTTGACATGGTTACAGTTGTATTTTTAGGGCATGCAGGAGCCTGAGTGCGGGGGCAGAAGGCTGCTGAGCACATGAGGGGTGGCAAAATAGGTGGCCGGTGATGGATGGCTGCCCTGTGCTCCTCCAGAGCCCTGCACACCCACAAATCACAGCTCCTCACTCCTCGCTGCTCTCAAGGTAGCTGGAGAAGGGGGAGAGCCACGGTGGGGGGGTCCTGGCGTCTTACTCCCGGCTTAATACGGTGCATTCACACAGATAATCTGTCAAGGAAAAAATGAGCCAACAAGCTATCTATTCTTGTCTGCGCTATTTTCCCATGTCAGAAACAGGCTGGGCTGAAAAATGTAGGTTTCCCCTTTCATCTTGCCTTTCAGAGCCCCTGAACAAGATGCCTTTCTTTGCCAGCACTCGCCGAGGAGATCTTGCCTTGAAGAGCAGAAAAAGGGGCTTTCTTTTTCCTTCTCTCTCTCTTTTTTTTTTTTTTTTTTAATATCTATGCCCAGGCTGTGCCAGTGGCAGGGATGTAGAGTAGCTTTTATTTTCCTTGGGAAGGAAGGGTGCTGTGCTGATCTCTTCCTTGAGCTCCCACTGTTGTTACTGTTTCCACTAAGCTGAATTAGGGATGACAATAAATATTTCCCTTCCACGCTTTATTTTTAACATGAAAAGAATTGTCTGGGAAGGCAAAAAAAACCACATTTCCCCAGGTGGAAGGCCCCAGTGAGCAAGAGACAAGTGATGAAATGCTGCTGCATCCTCCCCTCAGCTGTGTGATGCCAACACATCAGTGTTGGACACTCAGCAACACCCATCCTTTCACGAGTGCCACCATCCTGCTGTGCCTCTCCCCTCCACACTCAGGGATGCATATCCATGCTAGCCAGGCATTCTGTGGTGGAGCCTCCTCTCCCCCCTGTCCATGGGGTGGCAGAGAGCATGAGAGGCAGGCAGAGGTTCTGCACACCTCAAGTTTACAAGATGGTGGCAATCCTTGCTCTCCTCTGGCTGGGCATCTTGGGCTGACATGCCCTTTTTATTCAGTTGCTTTGGTCTAATAAAAGCAAGAAATGTGTTTTTATAGGCTTTGTGGTCTGTCTTTTATTAATCACATTTCTTTGCATTCTTGCTGGTTTGGAGTGAGTGGCAGTGGCCACCAGTTCTCCAGCTGCATGGGCTGTTCTGCTAGTGCTGGGGTGTGTTTGTTGATTTATGGAAGTGGTTTTCAAAAAATAATATTTGAAATGGCCAGGTAACAGCCAAGTGCAGGGAGAGGACATATCAGCAGCACTTGTATAGCAGTGATCCAGCTATCTGGTTTCTTGTAAAAGCAAATAGTTTAAAGGGTCTTAGGCTGTTCTGCTTCCTTCACAGTTTTGAGAATATTTTGAGAATTTTGAAAATTGTAGTCTTCTTTGCTATGGTTTCCCTGACCTGGGGATCACACATGGCAAGCAAATAAACCCTTTCTGAGACCCAATTAGTGGTACCATTGAAGCCTACATTTTTAATTGTTTTTGTATGTGTACTTTTGAAAGAAGAGATGGATGCTCTTCCCTCCTCCAAGTGCAGAAAAATGGACAGTCAGGCTCTATCCACAAGACTTGGAGGACCCTGTCCACTCCAAATATCAGTGCTAGAGACTTGGTCCTTACAGCCAGCTGTGACACACAGTCTTGCTCAACTTCTTTTCCCCTCAGCTTTTCTTGAAGGTTTTGTGAAGATCAGCAGAAAGAGGAGACAAAGCTCTGAAAACAAATGCTTCTTCCCTGGAGGATGTCTAAGCAGCCCTCAGTCGTTGGGCATGTTTGGTTCCTGCCACCTGTAATGAGGACAGGAGAATGAACTCCTGCAGGGAATACTGCAGAAGAGATGGCCAAAAGCTCAGGCTGCCATGAGCTGCAGCACCAGAGCCTCGCTGGTGCCTGAGTGCAGGGCCAGCACCCACACTCAGCAGACAGCTGTTGGAAGAGCTGTGGGGCCGGGGATGTGCTTCTCTGCCAAAATATTTTGAAGGCAGGGGTGCTGGAAGGAACCGCAGGGAAATAGGGATCAGACAGAGCAGGCAGCTAATTGGGAGGAGCAAAAATACATAGGTAAGATAAAAGAGAATGTTTGCATTGTCTGGAATCCCCAGGCCATCCCAGGTTCGCCTCCAGCTGTTTGGTGAAAAGGCCTTTCCAGCCTTTGAGAAGGTCATGGTTAGTCTGGAATCAAACAAAATGAGCAAGCGAAGGTGAGCAGGCAGGAAGGCATGAAACCAGATCCCTTGGCTTTTGGGAGGACTGGGAAACTTGTAAATGCAATTGCTTGTGGTGGTGTAGCACTCAGATTGCCACAGCTTTTGCATGACAGTACCAAGAGACCCCACCTAAGGCTGGAGCTGCTCCAGGCTCTGGAGAGAAGAACCTGTGGCCTGAATACACAAAACAGGAGTGGAAACAGGCAGGAGATGACTTTCCCACAGGCAGACTGGGGCAGAGCTGGAGCTGCCATCGCCGCAGTTAAGGCTGTGGCCACCAGCTGCCTTGCCCCAGGGGCAGGATCAGGGCTCAGCTGTGTAAACTTGTGGGGACCTGGGCAAGAGCTGGACGGGCCCAAGGAATTTTGGGGAACTCAACATGCAATGTCAGTGAGAGCCTAGCAGGGCTTTGAGATGTGACAGAAGGACAGAGACATCTGGGCAGCATGGTGTTACTACCAGCTCACTCAAGTCTTCGTCCCCCTGCTGCCAAGCAGAGTACCTTGGGACATGTAACACTACAGTCCTTCTTAAACCTCAGCCTGGGAGTCTCCCCCATGAGAGAGGAAGGGGGTGGCAGGCAAAGGCAAGGTCATCCCCAGCCTCTTCCTTCCTCCCACCGAGTTGGGCAATGGTGGAATGCAGCAGGGACCAGAATGTGCCTGTCCTTGCTTTGGCCTCCCAAAGAAAAGGGACTGAAGCCACAGGTGCTCCATGGGAATGAGCACTGCAGCCTCTGCAGGGTTGGGAAACTGATGTTATCACAAGGGAGGGTTCACCTCAGCAGGGAGGTGAGGAGCAGCCCCCCCAGCCCAGCCCCACAGCCACTGCCCCAGGGCCTCTGCCAGCTCTGCAGGATGGAGGCGGGCTGGGAATCCTGGACTGCTCCAGCAGACAGGGCAATGCCACTCACAGCACACTGTGAATCACCAGCCCTGGCGTGCAACCGCATCCTTCACCTGGCAGGAGCTGGGTACACCTGGGTACACCTCATTTCCTGACACAGGGGCCTTTCCCTGAGCAAGGGCAAGGGCTGCACAATCTCCTGGCTGCAAGGCAGGGCTGGGAGCAACTGGACAGCTGAAACCCTGGAAGATACTTGCCTGGGCCTCCTGGGAACCTGCCAAGTGTTTCTGTGGGCTTGGAAACTCAGACCCCCAGCCTTCGCCCATGTGTGGAATGAGGTTCTGAAGTCAGCACAAAACCAGAAAAAAATACCCAATGCATGTGAATAAAAGCTTATGTGAGGGAAATCATTGCCTGCAAAGAGGGTCCAGACCCTGGGCAGCTGCTCCTCCACTGCCCTCCTAGGGAGCATGTGGGAAGACCCTTCCTTTCCTGCCCCAGGATCTCATTTGACCCCTGTCCGGGTGCTCTGTCAGGCTGCCCCAGCACCCTGGGACACTGCCAGTCCTCTGCACGCCCTGCCTGGCTCCCTGGGCGAGCTGGCCAGCCTGCCTGGGAAGGGAGCCTGCTGTTTGGCAGGAACAACTGCGCTGCTCTCCAGGCTCCAGCGCTCCCCCCGGGCAAACCCTGGCCCCATGCAGACCCCACCTGTGCCCGGGGGAGCGCCGAGGGGCACGGGGGGTGCTGGGGGTGCTGGGGGTGGTGGGGCAGTGCGGGCAGATGCCGGTGCCACGGGCAGGAGCGTGGGCTGCTGTGGGCACCGTGCCGCGGCCTGGGCAAGGCCGGGCAGACAAAGGGGAGCCAAACCCCCAGGGGAAGGCTTGGATCAGATCCTGTCCCAGAGTGTTAAGCTGCTCACACAAAGCTCCTCGAGCCCAGGCTGGCTCTGCCCCCTCTGCTGCCTTCTCCCTCTGCGGGCAGGGCTGGTGCCAACGTCGGAACCTGCTAATCAGTAGCTACAGCAGCCGCAGCCTCCCTCAAGCCTCCCAGCCTCCCTTCCCTCCCTCCCGCCTTGACTGCCGGCCAAGCGCGGCCGAGCCTGCCGGCGCAGGAATGTGTGAGAGCCATGTGTCACTTCTCCAGACTGTGGGAAAGTGCTGCTCCAGTGAACTCACAGCAGCTGCCCTGCCCCAGCCCCAGCCCCGGCCCTGGCCCCGGAACAGGAGCTGGGCTGGCCGCCCTGGGACGCCGGTGCACTCCCACTCCGCTCCCTCAGCGTGGGTCCCCTGCCAGCCCCCAGCCCTGCGGGTGACAAAGAACATCTGAGCCCCCAGCGCCTGCCACAGCCACTGCGGGTGGTGAAGGAAGGGCTGCTGACCTGGTTTTCCTTTAGAAACAGTTGTTTCCCTGCACTCTTATGTTGATTTTTTTTTTCCCCCTAGATGAAGGGTGTGGAGTGCTGAGAACAGGAGCAGCCACTCGGGGAGCCAGGAGCTGCCCCCATGCTGCACTCTCACCACCTGGCACTTGTACAAGACTCTTCATCTTCAAAGCCCTGGGCAGACAATGGCCCCTTTCAGGCTGCACGGTGCCTGCAGCCGGCCAGAGCCCTGGCCATGGTCAGCCTGCCTGGCGTGGGCTCGGCCCTGGCTCCAGCACTGGACATGCCTGCCCTCATCTACCAGAGGAGGCAGACGATGCTGGGTGCTGAGGGGGAAAGCTGCTGAACCCACATTCCAGCTGCTGGGGGAGCGGCCAGCCCCCTTCCTTTTCTCTATCATCCTCCTTGCCCACCACAGCTCTTTTGGGTTGTTGCAATGGCCGTCAGCATGGCACCTCCCAGGGGAGCTTGGTGCTGGAGCATCAGCAGGGCCCTCAGCTCTGTGGAGAGGGCTTGGCTGCCTCTCTGCGGGAGCCCCCGTGCCCAGCAGCTCTAAACTCACACAAAAGCAAGACCAAGCTGAATAGAGGGTGGGGAACAGCCTGTCCCCTTTTTCCCCCCAGCCCCCTGCCAGGGGATTAATTGCCGACCTAGGGAGCAGGGGAGCGGGGCTGGGGCTTGGCAGGAGGGCAGCAATGCAAAGCACTGAAGCAGCAGTGTTCAATGGTTGGCTGGTGCCTCTGTGCCTGCTGCCAGCCCTCCCCAGCTTCCTCCTTGCTGTGCTGGCCCCAGCCGACCAGGCTCTACAGACAAGCACCTATTTCTGCCCTCATTTTCATCTCCTTCTCGTAAGCCTGCCACAGGCTCTCATTAAAGCTGCTTGCTGGGGACTCATTAACTTGGCAGGCTCAGTGAACCCGGATCAATTAAAAGAAAGCTCCTTAGCTTCTCTACTCTCTGCTTTTCTGCAGTGTTGCCCCACTCTCCTACTCCTTGTCTACATCCCAAACCAGGTAGAACAAGGACAACCGTCCCTGACCTGCAGCATGTCCTGTGTGTGTCAGTCCCAGGACCATCTCTGCCATAGCTCTGGCCCAGGTCAGCACCAGCAACTCTTGGGGAGCATGCTTGGTGAGAACCTCTTCTAGAGGAAGCTGCAGCTCCCATTAGGGTGGCTGAGGTAATAAGCAGGGTAGGATGGCTGCAGTCTGAAATGGTGCCATTGACGTGCCCTTAAGCCCCTGCCAGCATAGCTGGCTGCAGTGCTCCTTGATGCCTGCAGACCCCCCAGACATCTCCCACCAGGTCCCCTGAATGTAAGAGTGGTGTTCAGGAGCAGAGCCAGCTCCCCAGGCTCTGTGGTGCCCAGGACAATCTTGACCAACAGCCATGCTCAGATGCCCAATTTACCTGAGACTTGATTCCACACTCTTAATACATTTGCGCAAATGTTAACATAGGTCCATTGTCAATGATAGCTTTAAGGGGTCAGAGGATAGGTAAACTTACTCCCTTTTCACCAAAAATTACCTGGATGCTCTGCAGCCAGTGGAGAGCTGGAATATCCCTGATACTGCCTTACTATTGATTATTAATGACTCCAGTCAGCATGTTGTGCATCTTTTGCTATTTCAGAAACTTTTGGAGAGTGATGCTGACTATGTAGTCAGAGCTACTCAAATTCAGAGGGACAGGCAGAAGCAGATCTCAGGCTTTCACCCCCTTCTAAATCTGCTGTCCAAACTCAAACAAACCAAAGCTCTAATAAAATTAGTTTGGAGTCTTTCCTGGGTAGCATCTGTGCAGACTGGGAATCTGCTGCTGCCAGACAAATGATGATATTAGTAGGTACAGAATGAGGCCATGGGGTGTTAGAGACCATGGGCCAAGCCAAACACTGGATGCAAATGCTCCCAGGCTCTGGGAAAACCCTGACCCAGGCACTGACTGGACAGCATGGCTGGGGCTTGTGTCTGCAAACTGAGGAGAGTGTGGCCTCTCTAGCCCTCCACTGTGGACAAGCTCCAGCACAGTGAGAAAATCTGGGGCTCCAGCATCTTTCTGGCACCTTTTTCACTGCCTGGCTACAACTGTGATGGCTCACATCCTTTTCCTTGCAAGGGCAATGTCTGATGTGTCACCTGTACAGAGCCAGCCTGTGTCTACCCTGGGAGGAGAGGCAGACCTTGATTGCAAGATTGTGCCTGCTGCTCCCCTACTTGACTGCAAGTATCCCCACATGGCCTCTCAAGTGGAGAAAATATTTGCTGTCAGCATTAGGTTTAGACCTAAAGTCCTTACTTGAAAGCCCTTGACTTGGGACAGCTCATATGAGGAGGAACTGTACTTGGAGGCTCAGGGTCATCAGCTTTTCCTTGCCAGAACTGAGAAAGAAAAGCAAACAGCTCCTGCAGCCCTTCTCTGGTTTGGGTTTTGTTACACTTTCCAAATGCATCAGTCAAATATTCATGAAGGATCAGCCAAATCTTTCCCAGGCTTACAAGCTCAGTTCCAAATAAGCCTTGGCCTTACTGACACTCCACAGAGGTCTGATTGCACTGGCAGGAGGAAGAAACATTGAGTGTGAGGTTTAACAAGCCCTGTGCTGTGTCAGCTCATCATCTCTGCAGTGCTGGTCCAGGCAGACGAGGCTCCCCTTGTCACCCTCCTCCTCCCAAGTGAGTCACTGGAGCATGGATCATACATGTACATAAGTGCTAATGACCGTGTTTATGTCCTGGCTGTATTTGCTGGGCAACATTTGACTCTCACGTGATGCAAAGATAGGAATAGTGAATTAGCTTGCTTAAACCTCTCCTGTGTTCATGGAGGTGCCCAGCAGCACCCAGGATCATCAATGCACCATCAGTGACCAGCTCTGCATGGCCCAGCTGGGCAGAGCCATCCCGTGGGAAAGGCACTGGCTGTGTCCTTGTGCCTGCTGAAAGCAGCCTGCAATATCAGCTGAATGCTCAGAAATTAGGGACAAGAAGAATGCAGATGATGGGTAGCTTTTCTGTTTCATAACTCGGGAGTTTAGGGATGCTAGAGGTTGTTGGGAGCTCTAAAGATGAATTAACTGCTTTCCAAAAGTCTGTCTCAGGGGACATCAGAGTGCTTTTTTAGCAGTAACACCCATCCCCTACCAGGGAACTGAGAAATTGTGCACTGTGCATGCAAGGGCTGAGCTACAGCACAGATACATGGAGGAGCTGCTGGCTGCCCCAGTCCCACTGCTCTCCAGTGTCCCTGGCTGGCTTTTGCACAGCACTGCTGCAGTGTGTGAGGAGTCCTACAGCTGTCTGCCATCACCCAGTGCTGGGGTGATTGCCAGGATGCTCCTGGACACTCCTGTATGGGGCCAGGGCTCCCCCATTGCTGCCAGAGGTGCCACTGCGCCGACTGACCCTGCTGCTGAAGGCACAACTGCAGCAGCACAAAGCACTTCTCCACAGCTCCCTCCCTTTCAGCCAGCTGAGAAGCAGCAGGTTTGGCAAGCAGGGCAACAAATACCATCAGGGGATTGCCAGCAGGCCGAGGGGTGTGATAGCTTCCCCTCTGCTCTGACCTTAGCTGCTGAGCACTCGAAGGGCTCGCTGGGATAACGTTTCTCCTCACTGCTGATCCTGCTTAGCGGGCACATTGCTGGGATGGCAGAGCCACCCTGACCTCTCAACACCCAAGGCAGCCCACAGCTCAAATTCAAGGCACCTGCTGCCATAAGGCAGCTCAGGAAACCTGGCCAAGGGGCTGTCGCAGTTTGAGCTCCCGGCAGTGGGTCCAAACTCTCAACAGCAGACCCTGCACTGCTGTGTGCAGCATATGGAGTACAAGGGGTGAAAAGCAGCAAAGCAGGTTCCACAGCCCCTTGGCTACCCTGATCTTGCAAAACCCAGGAGCCCTGGGAGGCACACATGGGTGCTCAGTAGCGTATGGGCATCCTGCACATGGGACAGAGGTGCCACCGTGCCCTGAACTCCCATGCTGGGTTGCTGTCTCTGACTGGCACGTCTTGGCCCCACACCAGAAGAAAGGGACTGCTGTCATCCTCCAGCCCCACAGCTTTCCCCAGAGTCAGCACTATGACACCCCGAGCTGCCTGTCACCACAGGCCCTGGGAGAGGTCTGGGGGTCACCATCACTCTCCCACCACGACAAGGGAGGAGCAGGATGCTTTGACAAGAGCTCAACCCTGCCAAGTCCTGGAAGCTCTTGCTGCTTTGGAAAAGGAAGAGCTTTAGCTGAACTGGCCAAAAAGAAGCATTTCATCCAGTTTTTTTGATTTTAAAAAATATTTCCAAGTCCGGTTTCTAATTTAAATTCAAAAGGAAAAAACCTCAAAATGCTATCACTTTAAAAAATCTGCTTTTATTCAAATAGTGGTGTCATGATACTCAAAAGCTCTTTTGTGCCTGAAATCCTTACCCTAAAAACAAATGTTTTCTGTAACATTTTTAATAGCAAAAATAATTAAATCAAAACTAGTTCTTTGACGCTAAACTTTTATTTTGGTCAGTCTTTGGTCCTATCATTAATCTGACTCCATCCAGGATGGGAGAAAACTTCAACACTGAGAATAACAGCAAGCATAGGAGCAGGGCATGGAAGGAACACCAGGACAGCTGGGCTAGAGCTTGCCTACCCTCAACCAGATACCTCCAGGGGAAGGCAGGGCAGGGGGAAGACTTTAATAATTAGTCCGGGGCTCTCTGGAGCATTTCCAGTTTGCAAATTACCACTGCTTTATTACGTTCTAATTTAATCTGCTCCAGGACATTGCTTGCAAAAGCCTTTTTGAAGATGAGGTGTGGGAAGTGCCCTGGCCAGGAGCTCATGCATGGCCCGTGGTGGCACACCCTGGATGGTGCGTGCCCTGGCTGGATTCCACCCTCCTTCCCCATCCTTTGTAAGAGAGCAAGATGTGACCCCAGGGTTGCTGGAGATCCCTGACTGCGTGAAGTGCCCTGGTGACATGATAAATCCCATTTCCATGACAAGATACATATGTTAATGTGTGTCTGTAGGATTAGGTTTGCTGGAAATCAGGGTCTTTTGGGCAGCCTGGGCAGTGGTGTCTGGGTGAGGGGCTGGGAGCCTGCTCTGCACAGGGAGAGGGAAGAGGCTGAAAGGACAGTGAAGCCCGAAGTGCCAAGAGAGCTGCTCAGCCCAGTACCAGTTCAGCAGCCCAGGCAGCCCCTCCCTGCAGGATAACCTAAAAGCCTCCGGGGCTCCCTTCCCATGACCCTCTGAGTGGAATAGGGTTTTCCAGTGCAATTGGTCTGGGATCACATCCATCTTCCTCTGGGAGGTCTGGCTTGCACACACACATGGACACACAGCCTGCAGCCTTGTGCCAGTGGTGTCCACAGCAGCCCAGCCTCCCAAAAACTGCCTCTTTCCTCTAGCAGCTGAAAAAGTAGTCCTTAACTAAAATGTGGCAAGCCTAATTTTTGAGTGAGCCCACAAGATAAGGCAGAGTTTGACTCAAAACCACACATGAAAAGTGTGTAGTTGGACATTGCCACCCCCAGAGATGCATTTTTCCTATAAGTGTGACCCCTTGGTTTAAAACTGGATGATTTTCATCAGAGGAGAGAAGAAATTGTGTGACATCCTACAAGGGGACTAATAAAAAGTGCAAGACTGAAAGCCCCTGTCCTTAAACCCTAAAAAAGGGTTAGCCTTGGCTTTTTCCATGGCAGAGAGTTCTTGTGCCTTCTGAGTTCACTTCTGAGAATGAAACGCTCTGGCAAACAGGGTGAAAGGAGAGGGTGGAGAAGAGGGAATGAAGAGGATGAATGGGAGGGATCCAGCCCTGTTCTTATCTGATGGCTGCTGAGTGAGGCATGATGAATTCCCCAGCAACAGGTCTGTTTTGTCAGAAGGCCTCTTATCAGATGGCACAAGCCCAGTGGTCTGGCCATGGCTATTAATCACCCATCAGCAGCTCTCCTCCAAAGAGAAAACCTTCCCCCTCCTTTTCCCCCTTGGCCCCAAGCCCTGCTCCCATAAACTGCAGGAAGAAACTTCCACCCAGCCAAAGCCCCCCACCCCCAGAGGAGCACAGGAGATGGCCCAGTGATGGGGACAGTGGAGACTTCACACCCTTCAGATAAGGGAATGGAAGCGGGTGTGAGGTGTGGGAGAGCAAACCACCCCCACCAGCCCTCTTCCCCTCTGTGTTGAGTGCCTGGGACAGTGGCAGGGACATGAGCTGATGCCCATCCCTGAGCTGAAAGGAGCAGCATGGGCCAGAACAGCCTGGTGATTGGGCACCCCAGACTTACTGATGGCCCCCCTCCTCTCATCTCTGCCTCCACAGCCAAAGCTGCCAAGCTTCTGGCATAGCATCACTCAGGGGCTTTGTGGAGCAGGTTTGGTGGCTGGTTTGGCTCCCACACCAAACCAGGAGCCCTGGCAGCCCCCTTGCCTGTGTTCCCTAATCCCCAGCCTGCTCTGTCCTCCCCGCACAGCAGCTGCTGGCTGCCCCGAGCTGCACAGGGCTCTCAGTTCACTTCATTTTCTCACGGTGCTTGTCTGCAGCTGGTGGTGGGTGACAGGCTCTGTGAGTTGAGCTCTGGGAAGCACTTTTTTTATTTTATAACCTGTCTTTCCTTGTCTTTCCTTGATTAACTGGGACTCAGAAGTGCAGATGCCCCCACCCCAGGGTGACAGGGGGACAGGAGGAGCCATGAGAAGCAATTTTAATGCAAAGTAATTTGTTAGAGCAAAGGGAGAAGATGCAAACGTGGATATGTGTCATCTTGTAATGTATGTGGGCATATCAGAGCCCAAATATCAGGGTGGCCCCAAGAGGTAGGAAGATGCCTTATGATCAAAGATGTCCCTCTGCCTGTGTGACAACCCCTTGCAGCACCTGGACTGCACAGCCCTGGATCCCATGGTCCATGGGTTGCAGTGGGCTGCAGCCCTGCAGGGATGCCAGCTGCTCCAGCAGTGAGACTGTCTCCACGTATCACAATGATGGCACACTGGAGGGAAATGCTGGATACCAGCTCAAACATGGACACAGATCACATCCAGGCAGGGGTAATCAGTATCTCTGAGGCATCCAGGAATGAGAGTGGCATTTGAAAGGCACCAGAAATGAGAGAGGCCAGGGAAGAGGGAAGAGGGGGATGCTCAGTTCCATCTGACCACAGACATCTCAGCCAGACCAAGAGTGACTGGAATTCAGTTTTTCCAAGCTAGAGAAATCACCAATCCACTGAGACATCTTCATGTGGTGTGCAACTGCCCCTGTAAAAGCTTTTGTATGTTTGAAGCATGCAGAGGTGAAGTTGCATGAAGGAGGCAGATGGGGTTTTTCTTAGGGTCATGCTGCCTGGAAGCAGAGCAGGAGTGTTCCTGTTCCAGTGTTCTGCAGGATGCAACTGGAGTGAGACATCTGCCCCTGGCCTGGCTGCAGTGGGACTGCAGGCTGGAAAATTTCAGTCAGGAGGAGAAAGGAGGGGTCAGTGTCAGGAGCTGTCTGCCGTGTGTTGGTGTTCTCTTACCTCCCTGCACAGCCGCGCCAGGGCTGCCGGAGCCGTCTGCGTGCTTCGGGGCTGGTGCCATCAGCATAAAGGTGACATTTGTCCCTTGGTCACACTTTCCCCATGCCCAGATGGTGCAAAGTCCTCGCTGTCCCTGTGTCAGCTGAGGCATGGAACAGGGATGCCAACTTGGCAGCTGACACCGAAGCCAGACATGGGGGGTGCAGGCAGGGGATTGCCATGTGTGGCTCCCACTTCAGGGAGCTGAGCACATTCACCCTCCCTGGGAGATTCTAAAACTCACTGTCTTTTTTCACAAAGGGGACAAACAAGGTTCTTCTGTCTCCTGACACTCATCTCATTTTGTGAGACCTCACATGAGACTGATGCAGCAGTAGGCCACTGTGGAATGGGATTTTTTTTGTCACACTTAATGGGGAGTTACTGCCAGAAAATTCATCCTGGAAAAGCAAGTCTTCGACCCACGGTCTGACTGAAGGTGAGGTCCATCACTGCATGGTGGAAAACTGTTTGCTCAGCTCCTGCAGCATCCTGTGTTGTGCCAGTGAGGCCAGCACTGGGCCCCAAGTGTGCCATGCCAGCTTGATGTCACAGGAAGGAAAAATAGCTGTGAATAAGAGCTCATGGCCATGAGTAATGGAAAGCAGTTGTCTCTTGTAATGCCTGGCCATAAAATGTCAGATAGATGTAAAAGTTATAAATACATCACAGAGCAAATAATTACAGCGTGGCTCTAACTCTGTGCCTCAGGAGAGCTGCTGACCTCCCTGGGCAGTGCCCAGCCCCGGGGAGATGAGCCAAGAACAACCTGAGGATGGGACCTAAATGTGTGCAAACTCCCTTTGCTGGCAAGTGCTTATCTGCTGCCTCTGGCAGTTTGGGTGGGTACTGGTGCCTGCAGGGGATCTCAGAGCTGCCCAGTGCATTGCTGAGTCTCATGGTGAGATGTCTGAGTGTGGCTGTGTTGAAGGACGATGTGTGCCTCATGGTGTGATTAGCCAGGTGAGAGTCAAGGGCAGACACATGCCCAGCTGTGCTGACCATGGGAGGCAGCAGCCTGTAAGGTTTTAGGGGGAGTATGTTCTGATGGCAGGGAATTTCTCAGCATGTGGGAGGAAGAGCCTCCTCTCAGCTGTACAGCAGAGCACCATGGATGGGGTTGTTCATGTACTTCCCAGTGAACATGCATTGAAGGAGGAACAGAAAATGTCTCCATCCTAGCCACCACCACGCAAATGACACTGGCAAAGCCATCTGGACAAGGACTTAGGATGTCCAGCATCCCCTTGGTACAAACTGATGGATGCAGCATTCCCAAAGCAAGTTCCTGTGGGTGCTGAGGAGGAGCAGGCAGAGCAGGGTCCTGCTGAGGACCAGCACTGTCAGAGGGGCTGGGCACACTGCCCTCAGTGCCAAGAAATTACCCTCTGGTTGGTTGCCATGGTGGTGGGATGCCATAAATTTCCCATATATATATGTATACATATATATATATATACACTCATACATCTATACATGGCTGTAACAGTTGAAGCAGACCCCAAACCCTTATAGAACATTCCTGAGAAACCTCTCGCTTCTGCAGCGCCAAGACTTCAGAGCATGGTCTCAGAGCTCCAAAGGTACGACTCAAGGGTGAAACACAAGCCTAGCATGGAATTCCTGCAGGAGGGTTTCACAGAAGGGCAAGATGCAGAGGAGAAGGAGGGCTCAGAGGAACAGGTGCAGGCAGTCTTGCAATGCTTCCCTCTGTCTACAAATACACCAGTGGAAATAGTGAGAGGAGCAGAGAGCAACGATGCAATAAATCTTTTAAAAGAAACAATAAGAGCAGGACAGCTGGCATAAAAAGGAACATGTTCCCCTGGCTACAAGTGGCTTTAGGAATGAAAAAAGTGGAATGAGTGAGGGACAACATAGTGGCAGGGTAAGAACAATAATCCCAGAGAAATTTAAATCCTTGGATTCTGAGAAAGATTCCCAGGAAAACTGGGTGCTTTTCAAAAGACTTAAAGGAGAGTTAGTCTCTGTCCAGAACACCATGTGAGAAAAAGAAAATCCAGAGATTGCGGTGCTTAAGCTAAACACTGAAGGAAGAGCAGCAAAGATTATGTGAAATTTTGGGTGTACTGAGGAGGTATGGGAAGAGAGAGTGCTGGGGGAACAAGTGGGGAGGAAAACCACCCATCTGAGATCATCTGTGTGCTTTACACGTTGGTGTTTCTTTCCAAGACTCATGGGGTTTATGCCTAACCTTCAGTCCCCAGCACCTTAGCCAGAGAAGCACCACTCTAATACCCAACTCCAGCCTTGACTCACTGGTGTCTTGGGCTGAGTTTTCACTTCATAATAATCTGTTTCCTTCTCTGTCCAGCTGTGAATGTGCTACTATTTAATTTCTTTGCCTTACCTTCTTGATCTGGTATTGCCAGAGACTCTAACACAGTCTCCTGAGCTCCCCCTGAGTCTCCCCTTCTCCTATTCACAGCCCCTTTCCAACATGAAATGAGAAGCAGCTTCCCCCAGGCTGCCCCTGTGTATGCCTCCAGCTTGTTCTCTTGGCTACATTTCTGCTGAGGAACACGCTGGAATGCTAAAGCTGTGGTAATGAGTAACACACTTCTTCAGTGGGATGATGCTTTCTGAATGCACTGTGCTTTACAGCTACCATAAATAATGAAATCAGTATTTGTAAACTATACTTTAAGGGATCCATTCTTTTCCAGAGATTTCAAAAGCGTGTCATTTTCCAGATTGAGAAGTTTGCCAGTTCATCTATTTTTAGAAATTCTCACTCTACTGATGTGGTCAAGACAGTCCTTAAACAGAAAAGGGTGGCTGCATGCCTCGAAGGTATAAACAGCCAGACATGTGATGGGAAATGCTTCAGAGGTGAGCCCTGCAGACTCCTAGACATCAAAGTTCTTGGGTGGTGAAACTGCAGGGACAAATCAGTGTGCGGGCTAGAGAAACAGGCACTGAAAAACATCTTAGAAGTTACTTTTCTTGGTGACCTGAAGAGTCCTTAAAATAGTCTCACGTCCCAGGAAATGAGACAGATCCTGCGGAAAACTGCCAGTGTGGCCTCAGCCAGAAATGCGCTTCCTTGGAATCCTTACTGTCTGTAAACATAGAAGTGGGAGGAAAAAACAAACACAAAAAACCCCCACAAGCAAGCCAGGCTGTCCAAGAGGCTCCTCTGGGCTGTGTGGCTCTGCCAGAGCCACCAGCTCCCTCAGATGGCTTCTCTTGCATCCCCCCATCCTCATCCCTCAGCCACAGCAGAGCCCTGAGGGTTGCCTAGGGAGCCAAGACAACCCTGCCCTGAGCAGGTGTGAACCCCACCATTGTGCTAAGGGAAAACAGACCCAAACCTGAGGACCTCCCAGTATCTGGTATCTCCCAAACTTGGTAATGTTATGGATACATCTATTGTGATCCTGCCTTTTACCCTGCCTCTAGTGCAGCACAGCACAATCTGGTCAAGCTGCTGGGACTTAGAAGTTCTTTGAGGCCTCTATATTAACTTGTTAAGTATAAATCAAATTTTTACTGCACTTAACATTTCAAAGATGCTCAATTTGATCAATTTCCTTCCTGCGTACATGCCTTTTTCTATTTAGAAGCTGTTGATTCTTTTGCTTAAAATACACGCATATATTTATTTGGTTACTAGATAACAAAAGTAGGTCATGCCTTGCTGCTGCAGTCTTCTCCTTTTGATTAAGATAACAGACTTCAAGTATTTCTCTGTGTATTCAACTTAAAAGTTCTTGCCTTTATCTTTCACTTTCCAGACCCCAACTTTATATTCCCTGCAGAGAACATCAGCTGCACAGACGGAGTGTTTCTCCCACTCCACAGTGAGACCTTGTCCTTGTTTGAGATACTCTGGCCAACTCCCATGGGAAAGGGTCATCCTATGTAATTTCAGGTCCCTTCTTGGCCATAGAGGGTGTCCTGTCTCCAGCTGCAACTCTTCTTAGGTGCTCCCAGGAAAGATGACAAAGCATAGATGCATAGAACCAGTGCCACTTTTGGAATGAAGGACCTCCCTGACTCTTGCAGGTGCAGGTGCTTCAATTATCTTTCAAACCTCCCTCTGCTGTGCTTTTGCCTCTCATTGCAGGGCTTGCCTAGCCAGGCCCTTTCTTGACCTCTCCTTGTGTCCTCACATTCTCCTCCAGGTGCCAATTTCAGCTCTGATCACTGCATCCTTGCAGCTCTCCCATCCTTCTTCAGACTCCTTAGGTCTGAGCTGGGGCTTGGACTCGGGGTGACACCCAAGCCTTCCTTTAACCCATGACTTTCCCAGGCATCCCTGGCCTCCTGGACCATGCATCTGTTGGGGACCCATTGTGACCCTGCAGCCGGTGTGACCCCATTCCTGGTCACTCCTGCACAGGGTGAGGTGTACACCCTGGGGCAGCTCTCTCCTTGTGCTTTCACACACCTGGAGGAACAAGCAGTGGTGCTCACTGCACCACAGGTGGGGACCCTGCACTGTGGACACCAGGCTGCTGTGGCAGTGTCCTTCCAGCCCATGGCAGAGCTCACACAAGGGTTTGCAGCTCCACTTGCAGAAGTCACCCCAGCTCTGCTCTGAGCTGCCTGTCGGGAAGGAGGCAGCGACACACAAACACCTCCCTGCATCCTGTCTCCCTCTCAAATCTGTTTGTTTCAAACCATGAGACTCCCATCAAACCTGGCCCTGCTCCAAAGTTCACGCAGGCAGTGGTGGGGTGGGAGGAGGAGGGAAGCAGAGAGCAATCCATAACCTTTGTAGCACTCTTGAGAGCAGCTGTCTGGCAAATGTCAAGCACTGTCTAGGGCTATTTTGGGCACTTTATTTTTAAAAAGGATGCTTTGAGCTGGGGGAGGGTGCAAAGGGGGTTTTCTCATTGCCAGCACCTTAAAGAATAAAATCCCAAGGAGGAAAATTCAAAAACCCTCCTTGGTCATGTGGCTGATGCCACATCCCATTGGAGCATGCCTGGAGGCTCTCAGACAGGCAGGATATTGGAGAAGGGCCTTGGCTTCTCTTGTGACTGGAAACCTCCTGAAGGAGCTGAAAGCCCTTGGGATCCAGGGTGAGGATGTGGCTTATGCTGTGGACATGCAGGTACCATCCCTGCTAGGGAACCAGCACCCCATGCAGCCCAGCCCCGGGAGGATTCTGGGGTGAGAAACCACCAGCTTTTGAATGTTCCTTCTAATGAGTCTCATAAATACTGTCTTAACTCTGGATGTTTTCCACTTCTGTCCCATTGAACCCTCCAAGTCCCCAAGAGCCCTGAGACTCTTTCACTTTTAGCAGAACCAAGATATTAGACCAGGACGAGCAGAGCATCTGAAAGATCCTTGCCTGAAAGATGTATGGAGCATAATGGGAACATCCAACAGAAAAGCATTCCTACTGACAAGAAGGGATGTTCTTCCAAGAGTGGAAACAGTTGCAGAAATTCAGGGTATTTGTCTTTGTAAATATTTCTTCAGGTGAGCCTAGAGAAAAAAGTAGTTCTCATTTGTAATAATTGGAGGCTTCAGTCCCTCCATAATATGCGTCTTTATCAGAGACAAAAGTAGCATGGAAGTAGGGGAAACAACCCCCAGTATTCTTTACTATAAAATGTTATTTGGTGCATTTAGTGTTTTTAGACTGGATGATCCATTTTAGGATTAACCTGGGCTCAAACTCTGTGTGAGGATCTCAGAGCCATCAGTAGCTGGGAAGATGTTCTCTTGGTAGCCCGAGACCAGCAACCACAGTACCCATCTAACTGAGGGAAAAAAGAGTGGGAAGCTACAAACCCCTTCCCACCCCAGAAAAATGCTGGCATGAATAATCCGAAGCAGTTTTGTGAGCATCTGGAAGTTAGCTCAGAGATGAGTAATACCTGATATAACTTTGTCAAGAATGAGACATGTCAGGCCAATTTAATTTCCTTCAGCAGCAGGGTACAAGGAGCCCACAGATGGCAAAGGAGCGGTGGCTGTGGGGTGGGGATGCTGTGCTTGCCCTGCTGTAGGATGGGGAGCAGGGCCAGGCAGGGTGCTCAGGATGGGTGCAGAGGGAGCGAGGGGCAGTTCTGTGACAGCAGCTCTCAAAAGCTCACTGTGGGGCTGGAAAGACGCTATTGAGCATTCCCATTAACAGCCAGCATAGAGAAACAGAGAGAGTATTTATTAAATTTGCATGCCACGAAAGGCTGGGGCTGCAGACAGAAAAAGGATTGTGGCAAACTGGAGAAATGGGCTGAAAAGCTGGGAGGAGGCTGAGGAGGAGGGGAGCGTGCTGTGGCATGCTCCTGCAAGGAGGGGCCAGAGGAAGATGTCCCCTGGGCTGCTGCTGCCTGCTGCCACCCCTGCTGCATCCCTGGGCTATGAAGGCAGCCCCAGGAGGTGCTGCTGACCATGCAAATGTAGACAGGAGAGGTTCCCGTGCAGCCCTACAGAGCCTGCAGTGCCTGGGCAAACACAGGTGACAGTCACCTGTGGGTACCCACCACATCTGGGCTGGAGTGCACTGGACCAGATCTGACACATGTGAAGTGCCATCAAATTTATAAACCATTAATTCACAGCACTGTGGTCTGAGCCATTTCTGCATTACATTTAATCGATTTAACAGAGGAAGCTGTCAGCACCAGCTGGGTGGCCTCCCTTACAGATGGTAGTGCAGGCAGGGTAAAAACCAGCAACAACTCAAAACCTCCTGCACTGGTTCCAGGAAGCTTGTCCCTTGCAGGAAGGGAGGGCATGCCTAGGAACAAAACCCTGGTACCCAGCTGCAGCCAGCTGCTTTCTGCCAATGCTGGGATAAGGGATGGCTTAAAGTGAGCTACTGAAAGCTACAGTGAGAAATGAAACGCAAGTAAATGCATCTCCCTGCAGCCCTGCCTGCAATGGGAAGAGGATGCTGAAGCAGGGATAAGACTGCAGGAAAGCTGGGCACCCCAGGGCTGAGAACCAGCGGAGCTGTGAGGCAGCTGCCAGCCTGGGCAGGGATGTCTTTCACCCACAACAACGTCAAACAGAAATGGAAAAGGGTTTACTTCTCTTTTTGTCAGCCTGTGGAGCCAGAATGGAAACAACCCTCCAGATCCTGTTTTTCCATACTCTCAGAAGAATGTAAACCTTTTTAAACAAAACCCAAACTTCTTAGCAAAGGAAAAACAGGAAAAAAAAAAAAAAAAAAAAAGGCAGGTCCAAACTCTTAATTTGTGTCAAACCCCAGCAGTTCAAGAGGAGAGAAACGCTGGTGGGGAGGCACTGAGCCTGCTGGCAGTTCAGCCCCTCGGTGGGATGGGACCCCCTTCTTACCACCCAGAGAGGATGTGGCATCCCAAAACTGTCCTCCCCCTGTCCCAAAGCAGGGGCCAGCCACATCCTGAGCCCCTGTGGCCCCATGATGGCTCGTGCTGAGTGCTGTGGGCAGGACCCCGGCTCGGCGACAGGCCGGGGTCAATGGGGGGAGGCTGGGGCAGGGCAGGAATTTGCCGGCGGGTGCTGCCTGCCTGGCTGGTCCCCCAGTGCGAGGCCATGTGGTTTCCCTGCGGAGGGAAATAAAAGGAAGGCTTTGAAAGTTGGCGTGTGACGAGGCGTCCCCCCGGGGAGCAGGGCGGCAGCGAGCGCGTGCGTGTGCGAGCGGCCCTGGCCGGCCGCCACGCTCCTTCCGTTTATTTACGGTGCTTTATCGGGGCTGCGGGCTGCGATAAAGCTTATGAAAATAAAAGGCATCTCCAGCAGGCCGGGGCGAGAGCAGGCCCTGCCGTTTCTTTCCCACACTGATTAGGATCTGGGCAGGCTTCAGCGCTCCAGATCTGCGATGAAAGCAGCAGGACCGGCAGCACTTCCCTTCCTGGCCCCCGCTCAGGGCCAGAGGCAGCGAGAGGTCAGCGCGCTGCAGGCTGCACCCCACACAGCACGGGCTGCACGCACCGCGCCTCGCATGGGGACCACGCCGGGCACCGCGGCACTGCTGGGACTGTGCAGGACACAGCGTGCTGGGCACACCATGGCAGACACTGCGCAGGACACACCGTGCTGGGCACACCATGCCGGGCACACCATGGCAGACACTGCGCCAGGACACACTGTGCTGGGCACACCATGCCGGGCACACCATGGCAGACACTGTGCCAGGACACACCATGCCGGGCACACCATGGCAGACACTGCGCCAGGACACACTGTGCTGGGCACACCGTGCCAGGCACACCATGGCAGACACTGCGCAGGACACACCGTGCTGGGCACACCATGGCAGACACTGTGCCAGGACACACCGTGCTGGGCACACTGTGACAGACACACCATGGCAGATATTGTGCCAAACACACCGTGCCAGACACACCATGCTGGACACTGCGCCAGGACACACCATGACAGGACACACCATGCCGGACACACCATGCCAGGCACACCATGACAGACACTGTGGCATCACACCCAGACTCACTATGCCAGGATGCAGTGCACCATACCCAGACACGCTGTGCCAGGACACACCATGCTGGGCACTGTGGGAATTTCGCCAGGACACACCATGGCACCATGGGCACCGTGCCAGGACACCCTGCACCAGGTCACACTGCACTGGACACTGCAGGCGCTCCGCACTGAGCACTCCACACTGACACTGTGGCACCCAGCACTGGGCACCGTGCTGTGCCAGCCTGGCACTGCACACTGTGCACCACACCATGCACCCCGGCCACTGTGCACCCCATGCTGGGCACAGCCCTGATTCCCTGTGCTACCACGCTGCTCCTCTGTTGGAACCTGGGGAAGGTCCCTTTGAAGGAGCACCAGGGTGAGGCATCCGGCTGGGATGCAGCTGGGCAGGAGCAGGCCTGTCCCCAGCACGGGCAGCCGTCCCCATCCCCTGGGTGTTGGCCAAGGTCACGGCCCCTTTCCGCCAATTGTTTGGTGGAGGCCAGGCTGTGGCTTCCTCCTGGTCACGAGTCTGACTCTCACCCTGGTGTGAGTGCCGGGGCTGGCGCCTCAGTCCCTGCTGGGCATGGGCACTTCCAGGGCAGGCAGGCTCCAGGGAACAGTCTTCTGCAAGCTATACCTTCAGAATTCACTGGGCTGCACTGCCAGGCAGAAACACTCAGGCACATGAGGAACAAAACACAGGGGGACTTGCCATCTGGAAAACCGGAGGGGTTAGGAGGAATTTGGGCAATAGCAGTAACGGAAGGTTCCATCCCCCAAGTGCTGCTGGGTTTGGAAATGTTCAGTTAAGTGTGGGTTTTGTGGGGGATGGTTTTATTGCCCCTTTTCACCTCCAGCACACTCTGGAAGAGGTGCTGGGAACTGAAACACTTAAAAGCAGCTCATGATTGAAACCTCAAACCACACAAATCGTGCTTGGTCTGGGGTTTTCTCACGAGCTCAGAGTACCGGCAGGGTCCTCAAAGGAGCCGTGAATCTCTGAATGAGGCTGGCTCGAAGCTTGTGGTTTTAAGAGAAACACAGCTCCTCCTCCCTGCCACCTTTTCTCCTCTTACAGATTGTTTCCCTGCCTGGAAAAATCAGGTGGCTGCTCAGAGCCAAACCTTGCTTCAAGTAGGGCAGGATCCTTGCACAGACCCTCCTGGTGACCTGGCAGCCCCCCTCACCATCACCCCCTGCAAACCAAACAGTGGGGAGGGCCTTTCCTTTCTTACAGCAAGTGTCAAGATTTATGGGGCACTGGCAGCAGATCAAAAGCAAATTCAGTCATTTACAGTAAAATCAAAGCAGGCAGAACAATGAATATGAAGTGAGGTTAAAACACCTTGTTACAGGAACAAATTGTGCAGCTGACATCAAAATAATGGAATTTATGTCCCTGCTGTTTGAAGCCAAATTATTTGCAGTGGCATTTTTCTAAGCATGAGCATCAGAAGAGGTGCTTGATACTGCTGCTGAGATATTTTGGGGTCAGGCAGCAGCCTGACATGGCATGAGCAGCAGGGGAGGGCTGCCCACAGAGCCAGAGCTCAGGATGCAGCCCCTGCCAACCATCTCACATCCTCTGGGGCAGGAGGATGTGGGGAACCCTCTACACCTTCCTGTGTGGTCCGCATGCCCTGGCTGTAAAGCATGGATGCATTCCTGTTCCTGGCACCTGCCCAGGAGATGCTGCTTCCTCTGTAATGAATTCAATGTGCCCCGTAGCCCCTGAGCCACATACTAGGTGTGACTAAACCCACAGGCTCCATGCTCCTCACCCGAGGTGGCCACCAGTCTGGGTGGCACGCCAGCTCCTTGAGTGGCAGCTGGAGTTTGATCCCACCCCTCAAGTACCTTGTCTTCCCAGCAGTCTGGGGCAGCATATCCTTTTTCCTTGCCTGTTGAGCCCTGGCTGTGCTCATGCATCTCATATTTACCAGACCCTGGGATGTCCCAGTGCATGACATGGCTCTGAAAATCCACCTACTCCTCTCACCTTGCCCCTGGCACAGAAATAACCCCATTGCCACCCCCAGGGCATGGACTGGGCTTCCCAATGCTTCCCAAGGGACAGTCCCTCCTTGTCCCCTGCCCTTAGCCCTGTGCCAGGCTGGCAGCCCCACAACCATCCCCAGGCAGGCAGGTGACATGTCCCACTCCAGCAGCTCTCCCTGCCTGCAGTGTGGCTGGGCTTGTTTTGAAAATCTATTGTGAACCACTTCATTGCTATGGAGACTTACTTTATGGACAAATAAATATTTGTCTGTTTCTCCTCTTGCCTTAAAAGTCTGTCTCTTCTCCTCACTCTCCATATCCTTTTGGCTCTGTGTATGGGTTTTATATTGCAGGGTCTCTCTGCTCCTTCCTGATCCTCCTCTTCTGTCCATGCAGTGCATCTCTGCATGTCCTTCATCATCCCTCAGCCTCTTCCTCCTCCTCAGCCTCCAGCTCAGTGTCATGGGGCCCCTCAGCATGAGAAGGAGAAACCCTCCCATCCTCAGTTTTAAGCATTTTTGCTTTTTGTGAGAACGAAAATTATTTTATCCTGTTAATTGCTGGTATTTGCATCCCAGCAGCAACAGTGCAGCTGTTTTCAGCCTTTCTGGTCCCAGTGCTGTCTCCTTGGTTGGGCTCCATTTACCACGTCCATTGTTTCTATCAGGATGGTCGGTCCCATCACAATTGCTCCTCATTGTGGCCCCCATGTGTCTCTTGGGATTTCTGGGGGGGTTTCAGGAGATCTGGGTGAAGATTTTTCTGGCACAAAGCAAAATCTTCACCCATCTCTCCTGAAACCTCCCCAAGAGCCATTAAAAATAGCAACTGGCAAAGCAACACCACCAATTAACTGAGCAGGGGAAGGGGAGGCAAGACACAAATGAACCTCCTTCATTAATAAATTCTAGCAGCTGTGGAAAGTTTGAGGCAAGTGAGAGCACCCAGACAGAAAATTAAAAAACTAATAAAGTCCTCAGTGTGGGGGCACTGGCATCAGGTCAGCTTTACTTCTGTAGGCACCTCGTAAAGAGACATTCCAGGACACTAACTCATAAGGGAAAGCTGCAGGGGTCAAGGAGAACAGTGGAAAGCTAACCATGGTAACTCAAGCGTACTGGAAAGGCAGCAGAAAAACAGCAAGGAGTTGGGCTTTTTCTTTTTCCCTTCTTTTTTCTCTCTCTGTTGGCTTTTTGGTGAGCAGAGCCTGCAGTTTGGAGTGTCTTGGGCATGGTAGGGCAGCCAAGCAGAGCCCCAGTGAAGAGCCCTCTCCAGTGGGATGCTTGGGGATGGGAAACCAGAGCACAGGCTGTTTCCAAGCCAGGAGCAGAAGCTGCTCACTGCGCTCTCCCCCACGCTGCCTGCCCCAGCTGCACCACTCCTGCCTGTCTGGGGTGTGCAATAGCTTGAGACCACCTGCTCAAATGCACAATATGCTTCAGTGTTAACTGTAAATCTAATGGGGATGCTTTGCTGTGATGGGGGTAAAAGCTGAAAATTATTCCTTAATACTTTGTGTTTATTTTTGTGTCCCCAGGCTGGTGCTGCAGTTCTTTCTCCTCGAGCACACTCCCTGCCCTCCTGCTGCTCCCCCTCAGGATGGTGAGGGAAACGTGGAGCCTGAGGTGGAGTGTGCTGCCCACCTGTAGCACCTGTGTGTGGAACCAGGCACTCTCACAGCTGGGTAGGGCATGTGTGTGTATCCCTGCAAGGGAAGTGTGTCCCATTTCTTTGGGGACCCAAAGCTGTGCCCAGCAGCATGCTGGCCTCTCCTCACTTCTAGCCTTCCCAGTGGAAAGAACAAGGGAAGAAAGTAGTCTTGCCTGCCGTGGGAGCTCATGCTCACAGTGAAATCCCAGCCTGTAAATACTCTTCACAGCTCTTCAAAATAGGCAAATACATCTATCTCAAAAGCAGCTTTCCAGGAGTGGGTGGGATGAAGGGAGGAGGCCTGGATATGTGTTTGTCCCATGGCCAGGCAGCACGCCCCAGGAGCAAGCAGCCAGGCCAGGGTGAGATCCAGGCTCAGCAAGCTGCTGGCCAGGAGAGCCTCTTATGAGACTCTGGCCACTGCCTAAAACCTCCAGCCAAGTGCTGGGCTGGTGTCATTCCTGGGCCAGGGCTCTCTGTCAGGAACCTGGACCAGGATGCGCAGCCCTTGGCCAGGCTCCAGGGGAGGCACTCCATGGGTATGGTTATTGCAGAGGAGTGTGAGGTGGTTTCCTGGTCCTTGTCTAGTGGCCAGAAGAAACCAGGAGTCCTAGTCCCACACCCTCAGCCTGCTGCAGCTCCCTAGCCCTGGCTCTGGTGCTTTTCCTCTGGTTTGTCTTTTGGTAAATTCACCTCGTTGTTTGCATTGCCACATCACCTGTGAGTCTGGGATCCCACAGTGTGAGTGCTGGCCACGCAGCCCTGCCCTGCCTGCCCTGCCTGTCCTGCCCTGCCTGCCTGGGGACACAGCACTCTCCCTGAGGCAGGCAAGGCCACTCTGGGAGTCTCTCTGGGCTTCCAGGGCAGTTTGCCAAGTCCTGCTGCCCACACAGCTTGCTGGAGGAGCCCCCTCAATTTGCCTGCCCGTGAGAAGCGATGTGCGAGTGTGGGAGCAGCTGCATCAAATATTTCTGCAGAAAAACGTGAGTTTCCCTGGCTTGCCAGAGCTCAGCCTGGAGGGCAGTTTCACAGCCAAGCCATAAACCTTGCAACCAGGGGTTTCTAATGGAAACATTGACATAACCTGTAGCTGACAGAGCAACAGCTCTGCTCAAGTTAAGCCTGTATTTTCATCCCTAATCCCTGCAGCTCCTGGCCTGTCTCAGAAACGGACCCGTGCAGCTGGCTGAGCATCCCCGGGGATCCAGTGGATGGCTGGGCTGGCAGGGGGTCACAGGGATTGACTGTTCCCCACCATGCCAGCCCCGACCTGCCACATTGCAGGCAAGGGGCCGAAGGCTGGGGAGCCCCTCTGCTGAGGCACGACAGTCCTCTGCCACCAAAAAGGCCAAAGAAAACGCAGAGTGGTTCAGTTGGTTGTAAAAATTAATGAGTTCAGATACAGACTTGCTTTATTCCGGTCCAGCTGCGTAACCACGGCGATTGTGTCCGGCACACTAGACAGTTACATCAGCTCCACACCCCTGTACAATAAGACTCTGTTTGATCTCAGAAACAAGATCAGACTCCTGGGCTTTGCACATCCTGCTTCCTACATATGTAAAATCATTTTATTACCAGCCAGGAGAGTTCATCTAAGCCGCTCTTGCTGTGCAGCTGATGTGGAGAGAACATGCCCCTGTCTGCACTTCTTTTACCAGATGGAGATCTACAGAGAGATTGAAGAGCTGCTACTCCAAGGTTTTGTTTTGTTTTGCTTTTCTAAATTCCTTATCTTAGACTGGAAACTCTGGGGCAAGACCTGAGTGTCCTCATGTGTTTGTGCAGTCCCATCACAGTGGGAGGTGTGTAAGGCTCCTGAATATAAGTGGTAAATAAGCAGCCATGTGGTTTTGCTTGGTTTTATCCCCTTTTTTGTCCTATCTACTCAGGAGAGGAAGTTCTTAGGAAAAGTCTGCCCTTCAAACATGTGCTCAAGTCCCCCTCTGTTTGTCAGGTCCATGAGGCACTGGGGAACTGTCAGGTATTTAGCATCCTCCCAGTTTTCAAACATTTACCCTGCCTGACATGAGTAACCCAATGCCACCAAGGCAGTTATGAATGTGCCCAAGCTGCTACAGGCTCAGCCTGACCTGCCCCAGCACCATGACTCTCTTTTGCTGATGACAGATCACTCAGCAGAGTTACAGGGCCCTGGCTCCCCTCTAACCATGGCTGTTCCTCTTACATTGTCCCACTGGCACTGTTCTGCTGCTGGCATCATGCATCCCAGTGGCTGAGCTGCAGCGCAGGGATGCTGTTGTGCCTGTGGCACAGCACTGGTGTGCAGGGACTGCTGGGTTTTAGGATGTGTCTGCAGCACTGCTGCACATCACTGCATCCCAGAATGCCTGTGCAGCACTGGTGCATGGAGAGGACTCACCCAAATATTCCCAAAGAAAATGCACTTTTCAGCCCATGAATCCTCTGCTGCTGATGTCTGCTGGGCTGTGTGGCCAGAGCTCAGTGACTCACTGCACACAGGTCACCCAGCAGCTGCTGGGTGGTAACTCTTATTTACTGCTCAGTTGTGGTTGGATTTAAACCAGCAGCACAGGGGAAGGGAGGGGAAATCCCCTCCTTCCCATCCCAGCCCTGCAGAGTCAGCCAGTCTAACTGGAGCAGCTACTCTTAAGTGCATCTAGTTTAGGGCTTTGTTTCACCCTGGATTTCTAGTTCAGTTCTCCTGGCTTTGTTAAATTTCCAGTCCAAAGGCTTCCAGGTGCTTACAGCTTTGGAAAAAGCTCTTGGAGACCTAGCTCAGGTCACACACATCTTACACCAGGACACGTCTGTTCAGCAGCAGCAATGAAAATTGCTGCCAGTCCGTACTCACCATCGTGTTTGGAAAGGAGAAACTGTGGCCCAGGGCCCAGTGTAGGGGCTACCAGCACAGGCAAAGGCAATCCCATCCCATACAGCCCTTGTACCCTTCTTTGGGTACAAGGTACAGCACTGACCTGCCTGAATCAGGCATGACAAAAGATGCTGATGAATCCTTTTTGCTGAAAGCCACTGCTAACACATGTACCAGACCAGATTAGAGTTCAGCTTCCCTGTACATGTCCCCTGAAGAGCTTTGCTGATCAAGTCATGCACTTGGGGCAGGTCCACCATTCTGATTCACATGTGATGGCATCCCATGCCTCCCATCTTTGCCTCCTGACCCCATGAGTCAAACAGGGATCTCATCCTCTCATCCATCTCCTCTCCTTTCCCTCCAAGGCTTGGTTTGGAGAAACTGAGGCTGGCACTTGTGCAGTGAGAGCTGCTTGCAGGAGAGGAGGCTGTGGGAGGCTCTGGCCGTCAGGGTGGACCAGCACTGTCCCAGCTGTTTTCATGCTCTTAAGGGTGTATTTATCCCATTGCCACCAGGATAATTGCCAAAGATTTTGGATAGAGCAATGACTTCCTCCTCTCTGGGGTGCTCCCCTGCTCTTCCAGAAACATTCCAGGCAATTTTTTTGCTGTGTCTTGTCTCTCCCCATCCTCTCTACATCCTGTTTTCTGCAAGCATATTTTGACCTCAGCCCAGGACCATGTGTGCGTGTTTTCACAAGCAAAGTAAACCAAAAAAACCCCAACTGCCTCTCCAGCCATTCCATGGCAATGCTGGGGCGCCTGCCATTGCCAGTGGCTTTTCCTGTTGTTGGTTTGTAATTACCTTGGGATGCCATTCCCCACATTGCTCCGACAACTGGGATTTAAGGCCCTGCAAAGAGCAGAGCTGCCTGATCTCCAAAGCCTCCCAGGTTTACAGCCAGCATCGTTCTCATCAATCATCTTCTGTCAGATGGGGAATTTGAGCAACCCCAATCCAAATCAGAATATGGAAGGGAGGCCTTCCCCAACCCACCCTCCCCTGTTTGACAGCTCAGCTCGAATAAACAAAACCTGAAAGGGCCAAGGCAGCTCAAAAGGAAACTGTAAACGATCCCATCTGTGAGCCTTGGCAATATCTCCTCCAGGAGGGGGGCATGGGGGAAAGAAAACAAGCTGAAGGGTCTTTTTTTTTCTCTCAGAAGGAAATACCATTGTGTTCAAACGTTGCTACTGCTCCAAATGTCATTCCAGAGCCCAGACCCAGGCTCCTCCTTAGACAGGTCTCAGCCAGGATGATGGCAGGAGCCGTAGAGAGAAGTTGTCATTTGCAGGGATAATTAACACTAAAGGCAGCTGAACACAGGTGAACTGAGCTCGGGATTGAAGGTGTGGATCAGGGAGCAAAAGCATGATGACACATGACGTGTGTAAAAGTCATATTCCATAGTGATAAATGTGTTTTGTAAGGCAGTAAAACAACATCCCTGCTCACACTGGAACACCCCAGTTTGCTGTGTTCCTGCCCATGGCTCACAGGCACTGGTCTCTGGGTGCTCAGCTGAACTTGGTGCTCCAGCTCAGTGTCAGCTGGATAGGGACCTCAGAAAAGGCAGGTCCTGGGGTGGCAACCAGGAAGAGCAGCATCTGTGCTCAGGCAGCAGCCTGAAAAGGTTATCTGTGCCCAAGGTTAGCAGTCAACAGTCCAGGACCATCCATTCATCATCCTTTCCCCATTCTTGAAACTTGCCCAGCTTTCCCTTTTTCAGGGCTACAGAATGGCCTGTGAGCCACTTCCCTACCTCCCCGAGCTGTCCTGGGCAGCCTCTGCCTCCTGGCCCCAGACTCGGAGGTTGGGCTCAGCACTTGATAAGGAACATTGCAATTGTATTGGCAGCCTCGGTGCATGACAAAAGCATTGGCATCACAAAGCAGCTTTATCTCACCAGGTTCCCAGCGCTGTTCCCCAGTCTCAAAGGCTGGGATTGTGAGTAAGGGCACTTTGCATCTTCAAAGAGCAGGAGCAGTTTCAAGACGAGCCCAGGGTGCCCCGGAGACCCCAGCAATGCAGCCCCGAGCGAGTCTGAAATGCAGGTGTGGGTTGTGGAGCAGGAGCCACGTGTGCCAAAGGAAGCTGGGCAGAGCCAGGAGAAGCACTCTGGAAATGCTCTGTGCATCACCCACAACCACTACAGCCCCTGCCTGGTCAGTCAGAGAAACAGCTCACCAGAGACAGATGCAGAAGGCAAAATACCCCAATGCTTTTGATTAACTGTTGGCTTTTAAACACGAGTTAATAGTTAATTGAGAATTCAACTTTCAAACATGCCAGTGAGAGTGAGGAATGAATGTTTAAGACAATGTTAATTGCACTGGGGAGGAACTGAGGCAGGGAGAGGGACCAGCAAGTGATGATGGGCTCAGGGCGAGGATTAAGAACTTTCTGGTTCAGAAAGGAGGATTTGGCTCCAGCAATGTGATTCTGCTGTGACTAAACACCAAGGAGGTCCTGGGACACCATCACAGGAAAGAGCTTATCACCTTTCTGGTGCTCACACTGCATAAGTGTGCTGAAAAGTTGGCAAGGGTCAAAGGACTCACAAAAATTACTTGAAGGCAAAAATGAGCTTTCTGGAGCTTGCAGAGCTCAACCAATTTTGTACAGGAAAATGATCAGGTAGTTAAAGTTGTAAAAATGATGATAGGAAAAAGAAATAGAAGAATATTCAATTTAGTGGGAAATGTTGTAACAAGACTTAAACCCAGGAAAGGAATTCAGGGCACATTTAACAGGAAATCAGGCATTTATCTTTAAGGGGTAGGGTCAGGAATCACTGTAACAAGCCAGGAAAAGGAGAAACACACGCTCAGTCCAAGGAAGGATGATTTTCTATCCCTTCCTGGGGTCAGCTCAGGCATTTGTGGGGAAAATGTGATGCCTGTGAAATACAGACCTTCTATCCTGAATAAGTCCCACCAGCTCCTGCAGCTGTAACAACATATGCTCATAGATCCAGGGAGAAAATGAGGGAAATGGCATCCAGGAACAGAGTGGGTGGGTGACAGGTGCTGGTCCTGAGCCCCCTGAAGTGGCTGAGGATGAAGTAAACGAGCACAGGAGTGTAACTGCAGTGGGTCTATGACCCTGTGGAGGGCAGGTAGCTCACTTGGTGCCAGGCTCTTCCCTTCCTCTGCCCTGGAAGTGTCACCCCTTCTGCTCACCAGGCACAAACTCACCAGGCTTGCCTTGGGATGTGTGGCCTGGTTGCTCGTGGTCCCCTTTGCAAGCACTGTAAAGCAGAGGGGGGATGCTGTTTCTGCAGCTCTGCCTCTGCTCATTAGCTAATGTGAATTAAATCCCTTTTATCTTCACACTCATTTTCTAAGGATAATAATCCCTTTTTTGTGTGCACCCACTTTAACTGCTCCCAAACTGAGCTGTAATTGCTGATAGTAATTAAGTTAATACATATTTATAGCCATGTAGAGTTATAGAAGGTGTCCTGTAGTTTTATTTGAGACATTTTCTTTAACCTGCTGTAAAATCATCAACAAGTTATTCAGTGTTAATTGCCTCCAATGTTGATCTCATCCCCTTGTTTCCAGACAAGGCAGCACAGCAGATGGCTTCCCTGGACAGCCACTTTCTCCCTTCTCCCACCCTGGCTCTGCTGCAAGACAGAAGTGACCCCACCTGTCTTTTCTACCAGTTTTGGCAAGTTAATCTCTATGGAAAACTTTCCCAGCAATTTGGAAAAGAGCCTTGTGAGGGTTTACATGCCCATGTCCACTCATGCCATGAGGATGGGGCAGTGGGACCCTGGGAGAGCAGGGGTCCAGCAGGGCACAGCCCCTGCCTGCAGCCCTGCCAAGCTCTGTGGCAGCAACCCCCTCATGCCCGATGTTCTCCTGCTTGCATGTATGCTTTTGTGCTTGCCAAGAGCCCCAAACCACTCGGCAAACAGCATGTGTGGTGAGAGATCACCTCGTGTAATCTCCGGGCGAATCCCCCCATTATACAGTTGGCTAATTAACTCCGGGTACAGGGTCAGGATGAGCTATTGGCTCCAGGAATGTCCTCCCCCAAGGGAAGTAAATATCACTGCAAGAGGGGGAGCCCCTTCCTATGGCAGTGAATCCTGATAAAGAGCTTCACTCCATTCTCCTGCTGTTGGCTCCAGCTTAGCGTTTTTAAAGCTGATTCTCCCTGTGCTAATCTGGAGGGTCCATTCAGCCCAAAGCTCAACATCTGAGTCTATTTGCGAAGTGTGCAGCTGTGTCAATTTGCAAAGACAAAGGAAAGCTCCTCTGTCAACAGGTCGGGGAGCTCAGGTAGCACGAGCGAATTGAGGGCAAGAAGTCAAAGTGGTTTCACAAACCATCAGACCATGTTTAAATCCCATCCAGCCTGAGAGGCCAGGGCAGTGCAAGGGATAAAGGGAGTGCAGAGGAGTGGACTGAAGGACCAGGGCTACGAGGCCACCAATTAGTGCTATTAAAGAAAGATAATTAGATCTGCTCCATGGAAACCCCAGAGGAGGCAGAATGCAATTTCCATTTGGGCTTGTTTTAATAAAGGTTCGAAGTACCAGGAGGTGCCCAAATTGCACTGTTGGAAATATGAGCAGGGCCCTCAGTGTGGGGTAGAAGAGTTACAGGGCAGCAGGAGAGGACCACAGCCCTCCAAGGACACAGGCAACTGCCTGCTCAGTATTTGTGTCCAAGGGGTGGTACTTGAAAATTTTGGAAGTGAACACTTCCAGATAAAGAAATCCAACTTCTTTTAGATGCTTTGCTTATCTGGCAACTTTTCTTTCAACTCTGCACACAGGCAGAAGCCAGGGAGATGCTTGGTGGTGATGTGCACTGAGCTGACAGCAGGACTGGAAGCAGGTATTCTCAGGGTGCCCAGGATAGAGTTGTGAGGAAGGCAGGAGTCCTCCTGGTGTCCCCTGAGATAGCATGAAGAAAGTAATCATGGGGAGGAAATTGAACTTCTCACTCAGACCCTTAATCTCAGTGCCATCAGGTCAGGGAAATTCTTATCCCTAGTACACACAGGAGAAAAGAGAGACTCAGGAAGTCAAGTCTCAGATTTCTGAAGTCAGCCTGTGGTTTAGAGTGTGTTTTAGCCCTGTCTGGGCACTCCTTAGCCACTGGCAATTGAGGACCATGGCACTACAGAACCCCTTGGGCTGGTGGCAGGGACCAGCCAGTGTTTGAATGGAACACAGAAATGTCTGTGGGATTTGTAACCTTCAGAGTTAATGAGAGAAGGGAATAAGGAGTCATCACATAGTCAGTGTAGGACAAGGTCCTAAGTCTCCTCATTTGTAATAATCTAAAATACCTCCCTGTGATTCAGAGATCTGCAAAATAAGCTGTGTTTAAGCAAATCCATTTTGCCACTGAAAACTTCCACATGAGAAAAACTTCCACAGAAATAAAGGCAGCTTCAGTCTTTCTTTGGATTTTTAAGACAAAAAGTAAGACCCTGGTTCAGAAGGATTTTGCTGAAAATGTAACTTTGCCTTCAGGTTTACACTACATGTGGGAAGAGGAATTTCAAAGATGAACAGCTGGAAGGCTGAAACAGCCAAACATGGTTGATTTTGGTATCAGTCGTGCTGCTCTCACCCCCAGCAGCTGGCCCTCCCTGTGCCTGTGGAGCAAATTTAACTTCAACAAGTCCCATTGGGAGGAGGTTTAGATATTGTCCATTAGATGAATATTCACAGATGTGCAATAATAAACACCACGAAACAACATTAATGAATGGAGTTAGCAAAATATACATCACATATAGGTGTATCTCTAGTGCGCAGTGAAAACAGGTGAACTCCCATGTTATTTCATGACTCAAGGTCCAGAATGATATTCTGCCCACTTGCTTCTTCATTCTAACACAAATTGCTAGGGCACATATATAGAGATATATAAATTTTGACTAGATACTACATTTTCCTCCTACAGGTGAGCATTTTATTTTGATAATGTCTAGCAACAGAAAACCTGTAACATTAATAAACACTGTCATCTCTTTGAAATATATTTCATACTTACTGATTTTTTTTTTCTCGGAGATAATAAATCACATGAATAAACCTTATTAATCATTTAAGCAGACCCTTAAAACACTGTTGAAAAGATTTTCCAACTCAAACACCTTTTAAGACGCAATGACATCATGTCTGTCGGGACATTGTGATGCAGTGAAGATTGTGAGACATTTTCCCCCCATAAAGTTGCTGTAATAAAGTTTGTTACTTGCAGACATTAAATTCATGTTTTCTTCTCTTATCTTCTTCCTTTCTCTGATGCTACCCATTGTTAGGGAGAAAAAGAAAACTTACCACAGTGAAAAATTTGTGGATCTAATCATGAAGCCCTCCACAAAGCAAAATACCCATTGATTTCAGAGAGAGTTGTAACCTGTCTTACATTGACTTTGGGGGTACCTGGATCTTCTTGAGCAGGTAGAAGAAGTATGGAGAGAAAGAAGGGAAGACCCAAAATTCTACCTGGAAATGAAGAAAAATGGAGGAAATTATATTGTTTCATGGAACTGAACATCCTGGGAGGAACCAGTCCTCACTGGAAGCCTTCACTTGTGCATGTCCTGATCCAGAGAAAGGTGCTGACAGGTTCAACAGAGGCTTTGCCTGCTGAACATGGTGAAGGTTTGTTTGACTAAGCTAAAAGAGAGAGCAGAAGATGATGGTGATGAGTTTTATCATTTGGAGGTTGCAGATGCTGAGGTGGCAGCAGCTTTTGAGTGAGCTGAAAGCTATGATAAAGATGATATTTGGTGTCTCTTCCTGCTTTTTCAGGAGTTGAGCTCTGTGCTCCTTCGAACAGACCCTGGAGGGTGCCACAAACCCTGTCCCAGCAGCTCCCCACAGGCTCACCCAGCTATGGTGATGGCTCTGTGGTGGTCTGTGAACCCAAAACCTCAGACATGCCGTCGGTGCCTGTGACTCAGATCCGCTCTGTGCCTCCTCCCTCACCCTGCCCAGAGCAAGAGGAGCATATGTGAAAATAAGTTTTGGATTTGGCTGCTTCCAGAAGTGCCTCTCTGGGCAGATGGTCCCTTCTGGGAAGGGAACACTGTGGAGTGTGTCATGTCCTTCAGGTGGGAACGTGCATCTGGCACCACAATGAGCAGAGCACCTTGAAGAGCAGCCTCAGCCTCAGGGTCTCAGAGGTGAAGGCTGGAAGAACCTCCTGCATGCACACACAAAAATCCAGCTGAATTCAGAACCCCTGGTTGGCAGAGGACAGTTCCATGTGGCAGAGTCGTGCCGGCTGCTGGGTGGCCCCAGTGGGGACCGAGATGGAGCTAAACTTGTCTGACACCCAGCATCCCAACTGCTCTCCAAATTAGCGCACACAAAAAAAAAAAGCCTAATCCAAGCTCTGACCTAGCCCAGCTGCAGTCCCTGCAGCAGATTTCCTTCCCAAAAGAGACCCTGGCCAACTTTAAGACGATTCCCAGGGGCACACCTGCCTGATGCTGATTAGAAGCTGTCTCAGATGCCCCGTGCCACCGCCCTGCCCGTGATTCCAGCAGTCTGCCTCTAGGGACAGTGGCACCTCCTGCCTAGGAACCTGCATTCCTGGCTGTCTTCCTTCTTGCCTGAAAGCGAGTCAGAGTGCACAACCCTCTCTAACTGAACAATTAAGCTATTAAGTAAGTCAGTTAATAAATTCAGATTTTGCCCTAATACATTTCTAATGACCTTGTCTAATAAATTCAAAGCAATCTGGGAAGAATGCTTGTTCCTGTATTTTAAAGGCAAAAGTGATTTATATTTGCTGAGAGAACAAAGACAGCCGCATGTGATTTATTACTATCAGTCACTGTATCTTTCATCTCTTTAATTATTTTCTCTACAGGCAGCCTCAAAAGTGCTCTTGAAGGCCGAATGGTGAGTGCCTTCCAAATTCAGATACTGCTTCAGTCTGAACTGCTGATTTTTGCCTTTGTATCTGTAGCTTCAAGTATTAATCATGGAAGGTGCAATTTATCTTGCTTAGGTTGGATTTAATGCAAGAAATGATTCTGCATGCTTGGTACCCTACCAGAGCCAAATGCCTGAAACCTCCAAGGCTTTTGTCCATCAGTGATATTTTCCAGCATGAAAGCCAGCAACAACTACCAACATCCATAGGCTTATTGCATTTATAACAAGGTTTAACTTTAGTTGTCAGACTATAGGCAGGACATTTGGGACGGAGTCTGAAAGCTGCTCTGGTTTTATTGGACAAAAAGACTAACTTTTCCCTCCTTCCCAAGAGAGGATCTTGCTTGGCATTTGCTGTGCAGCCAAAGGAGAAGATGAACTAAGTGTTGGAAAGCCTGAAGCCAGGACAGGACAAACACAATTACATTAAGAAATCAATCTTGTTTCCAGAGGGAAAAAGACAGGAACCACCACTTAAAACCCTCCTTCTTTTGGGGAGATTTCCAGGGGAACCACATGGAGTTTGGATCCTACATCCCAGAAGGATAGGGGAGCCAAAATCATCCGTCACTCATGTCCTTCAGAAAGCCCAGCCTAGAGCAGCAAGGGAAATGATTTATATCCTTGCTCTCTTTATACCCTGGGACTTCCTAAGACTTGAGAAAATTGGATTTAATCTTTGTCCAGCTTCCAGTTCCTGATCAGGGCTCAAACTATGGGAATTTTTTCTGCCAAGCCTGTCTTCCAGCTATTTCCAGGTAGTCCTCAAAACAGGCCTGGCTGGGTTTCAGACAGGAAAAAACATTTCTACAAGATTTTCTGTCTGGCTTTACAAGCCCTAAAGGTCTGGAGAATACGGATGAATCATCCAAAACCTCGATAAGTGCCTGCGTGACTCACGGACAGAATGGACATTGGGGACATAGGACAAGACATGGCTCAGTCCCTGCAGGGGAACCAGAACTGCCTGTCCCGAACAGCCTGGGCTCCCATCACTGGGGAAGGAGCAATTCCAACCCAGCCAGGTCTGTGTGGCCTGGAAAAATGTTTGTCTGTGTCTCAGAGCTGCCTGTGGCAGTGTCGCAATCTCAGGCTCGCACACTCTGTTTACGTGACACGGCCCCGGCCACCGGCATTCGCTGGGTCTGAGTGCTCTGTGCTGAACATAACAGTGAGAAACAAGGAGCTTCCAAGGCTTCTTCTTCAAACCTCTCCAGTCCCCACTCTGCTCAAGCATACATCTCCTCAAATGACATGCCCCGGGTCGAGTCTCTACAGTCAGAGGAAACTCGTAGCAGCATTTTTTGGGGTCAGTTTTTCATGACTGAGACCTAGTCATGCAAACAAAGATTTATTTTTCCTTCTGACCAAAACAACTTTAAGGAGAAAATTCTTTCCCATGACTAAAGCCAGGGTGGAATTTTTCAACAGAATGTCAAAGCAGAAAGTTTCAGGGAAGGGGTCAGTTTGGGGCAATTTTACATGTACATTCTTAAAATAGGAAAAACTCCATATCTGGTATTTAATGATTGTCATGTGAATAGGTATCATGGTGTTTACCAAGACAAGAGTTCTTGCCCATCCTCACTTCTAGCTAGAACCACTTCTAGCATGGGTTGGGATTGTTTCTGACAGCATTGCCTGGCCCATGTGCTAGTTTTCATCGTGAATGAGGTGAGCTGCCCAATCTTGACAGCCAGTTGAAGTTCAGCCATCCTGTACCGAATGCCTCAAAGCTCTAGAGATATTTAAAAGCTGAATAGCATCATCACCCAAGGGCCAGGATGCACTAACACCGGGGCCTTGGTTTGTATTTGATTCAAAAGGCAGTAAGTTACTGCCAGGGACACAGCATCTCCTCAGAGGAGAGTGTGAAGGGCTGCGTTCATCAGCCTGGTTTCTGCCCCTGCCTGTCCCTCTCCTAAAGCCAAGGGAACTCAGATGGAGGGGTCATTTCTTCTGTGCAACAGGGGGGGGTGTGGACCCACAGGCAACCAGGCACAATACCTTGTCTCAAAATGAGACCTCTGCACTGCTTATTCCCATTATTTCAGGGTATACAGAAAGCAATAATGTGGTATTTAACCAAGTTACTGCCACCAAGGCTTTGAACAGTCAAGCTTAAAAGGGTGTAGAACATTGCTCTTACCATTTTCTGCTGTGATGTTATAGCCCAGAGGCTGGCAGAGGGAGCCCCAGGTACTGCACTGCAGGGAAGTACAACCCTCCCAAAAGCTGCTCCAAAGCCTGACTGCCCAAATAAAATGCAGCAACAATGGAAACAGAATTCATTAAACTAAAATAGACATGATTTTATCCTTGTTGGCCTAACCTCAGCTCCTTGTACATAGAAACCTTCCATTTGTGGGCCTCGACATTAACAGATGAGTTATTAACTAGCCATGGCTAATTATACATAGCTGCATCACCTTCTTAAAAGGGAGACATTGTCAAGGCCAGCTAGGGCCAAGGCTGAGGTCTCATGGAGTTAATCTTATTGTAAAAACCACTCAATAGAAAATATTTTGTTTTACCTTCAGCTTCCACTGAAAATCAATTTTATGGTAATTTGAACAGTTTCCTAAAGTGTTTGCAAAACAACCATCAAAGCAGGGCAGAGGTAAAACAGGTTAGTCTGTCTTCATTGTCTGAGCTGGCACTGAACAGCACGTATCGGTGAGAAGGAAATCATTAAGCCTTTAAACTTCCTTTCATTTAGATGATATACAATATTGTTAATGAACACAGTTACAGGCATTTGCCTTCCCCAGCTGTATGACTTTTTACTTAGTACTACACTTTTAATCTTCCCACAGACTTACAGAATTGTTATCCCTGAAAGGAAGCGAGACCTCCCTCACTGATGAAGATTTACTTTGCTAATGCTTTTTGATGAGGCAGGAACACAGCATGGAGGAATAAAAGGAATAATAAAATAAACATTTCTACCCACAGAAAGAGGAACCCACCCTCCCAAAGCACCCCTTGTTCATGGGTGGGTGTCCTGCCTCAAGGCCACACCAGAACCTGGGGTCCTCCTAAAAATACTCCACATGGAGGGCAGAGCAGGGTTTGAACGGTGTAAATGAAGAGAGGGGGTAAGTTCTGAGGTGGTAGAAGCCAGTGTTGGTGCCTGGACTCTGAGCCAGTGCTGATTTAGCAGTGAGAATCAGGACCTCTCCAGAAAATCTCCAAATGAAGACATGTGTGACATTAGCTAAGGCTTTCTAATTAATGGAGAAAACAAATCTGCTCCACCCCAGGCAGCTGCAGCTCCAGCCAGCATGTTACTTATTAGCTCAAATTATTATTATTATAAAAAACACTTGACTTTCTTGTTCAAAAAGTAAAAAGGGATTAGTGGGGCCTCTCAGACAGCTCTCCTCAGACTAACCTTCAGCATCTCAGACAAAGCCTCAACCAGAACAGAGGCTTTCTCAGGGCATGGACAAAACAGATCCCAAACGGCTGCAATAGAAAGTCAAAGGCAATACTTGACATGGTACTCAGCTCTGTTTGCTGACTTTACCTAATGCTTACAATAAAATTCAGCCCAGATATGTCACTGCTGCCAATTACCCAGGGCAACAGCCGGACCTGGAGCTGGTAAATCAATGGAGACGCCAGGGAAAGCTGCTTTCCCCAAACGTGAAGTAGGTGGGAGACCATAAATGTGAGAAGCACACCAGGAAGGATTAGGGGCTGCAGAACAAAATGTGCTGGGAGGGCTCCAAGTGAATGGGTCCCCTGTGGCCACCACCCCTCCTGGCTTGAGCTTAACCCAGGGCTGCACAAACCTGTCCCTGGGGAGGCTGCACCCCAGCCCACCCCACCGGGGACTGGAGAAAAGGAGGATGAGTCACCAAACAAATGAGGATGCCAGGAAACCCCCATAGGAAGTCTGAGCTCCAGCAGCGAGGGGACGGGGCTGGCTGGAATGTCAAAGCCAGCTTTCCCCAAGGCACCAAAGCCCCAGGCTGTGTGGGAGTGGGCAAGCAGGGATGCTGTTGGCGTTTGATTAAAAATTATTTGATTGGCAAATCCAAGCTGCCTGGGACTTGGTAGATAACAAGCCACAGCTTAGGTGTGAAGAGCTCTCTTTAACCTGAAAGTATTTTCCTGTTAAGCAAACTGCATTGTACACATCCCCATCTCTGCCAGCTCTGCTCACAGACCAAAGCTGTTCCCAGTTTTGATGGCTAAAGCACTGAAATAACTGGAATCCAGTAATTTTTATGGAAATTCTGAACAGCAGCTGATGTTTTTCATCACGTGTCTGGGTGCTGTGCAAATGCAGTTCTGGGGGTAGCAACACCTTTTGGGATACAGGCTGAGTTTGGGAAATGGCTGAGCCTTTTCCACGGTGGTTTCCTCACGTGTTCTTCAGTCCTTACGGAGAAAAGCTGTGCCTCCCAAAGAGCCTGCAGAGGACTGCAGTGTTTGCATCAGGAGGATTTTGAGGAGCGTGATGTTCTGCCACTCCCCTTCTGGGCTTTGCAGCCCTGCATGGTGTGTAATGGTCCAGAGAAAATCAATTGGACACTGCATTTGAGAGATAAGGGTTGGGATATTATTCTAAATAACCTGGTGACCCCAATCAATCTCTGTCCCCAAACCTTCTGAAAGTTTGATACTCTAGCCTGCAATTAAGCCTCCACAACCAAAAACTCTAGCAGATGTTCCAGTTAAAACACCTTTATTAACTATTTTTGATGAATATCATGGGCTACCAGCCAATGCACTTAAAGGCAGACGACAGTTTCTGCCTGACTGGTATATGGTCCAACTAAGATTTTGAGTTATTTTTCACCTGCTTTTAAAGTTTCTAGGGTTTTTTTTAAGCTGATAAAAGTAAAATAAACTGTGAAATCCCTCAGACTTCCCTTGTGATAGTGACTCTAGGAAAAGAACTTAAGCCAAACTGTCATGGTGGAGAGAAGAGAACTTGAAATGTGATGGGGTATGAAAACACTCTGTCTCCTCCTGAGAGGGAGCAGGGCTGGGATGATGCTGGGCGCTGCTCTGGGTGCACTTGTTCCATTTGAATTAACAAGAAATTATACCTGGTGGGAACTGCTGCTGTTCAGGGCAAAGCAGATGCAGGAGACGAAGATGAGTCTGGAGAACAAGTATTGAACACAATGGTTAATTCCTCAGATAATAACATTTCTGCTGAGCCATTTCTGCTTAAGCTCGCTTCCTGCTCTGTGATGCCTCTGGGACAGATGTTCCCTGCAGTATACACTGCTGGTGCTGCTGCATGCTCTCCTTGTATGCTTTTGGGTATGGTTAGCAAGGGACAAGAGAGGAATAAATCCTGTGCTCATCAGGCAGAGAGAGGGCACACAAGGAAGAAACTCTCCAGGGGATGCACAGAAAAACTCTTTTCCACAGCTGCTGCCTTCAGAATGGTCAGGGCACTGCCTAGTGCAGCAAATTCATGTGCATAGAGCCATCCTACCCCAATGGCCAGACTTTTGGCTCTGTGCTCTCTGCTCTGCAGAGCCCTCAAAAGCCTTGTCCTGTCTGCTGGGCACCTCAGCCCAGAGTCCCCCTTAACTCCTGTGTGTCCATCAGCCACACGGTTGGCCACACAGGGTCTGATCCTGAAGTGCCCAGAGCACTTTTTCCTGTGGATATTAATGTTGGTGAGTGATGCCCATTTATGCACCCTGCACAGCTGGCTCTGCCTACACCAAATCCCCTCGAGCTGGCCTGTCCAGGGCAGGGGGAGAAGGGGCCTTTGGCGGGAAGGTGTTTTTCATCACCCCAAGAGCTGTGTCCGATGGCATTGTCAAAAACAGCAGGTAGCAGTGACAGGCAGGGTCATTCCCCTGCCCAGCCCCAGCCCCTATTGTGCTCCCTTTGAGTGCGAGCGAAAGGTCAGCCCTCAGCCCAGCTCCCAGCCTTCGCTTTTTGTTACGATTGTCACAAGGTAAATTAATCAGATTTACGGCATTAAGCCTTGCCGTATCTTGAGCCTTTCAGTCTTTTCTGCCCCTAAAACTTCCCTCATATGAACAGGCTCTTTGTTTATCCTTGCCCATACAATCTTCATTTGGTGATGGGGGAGCGGTAGAGGGACAAAGACTGGAGGAGAGGGCTGCTGCCCGCAGGTACCCCATGTCACAGAGCTCACCACCCAAAACACTGGTGGGTCCATCTCTTCAAATATATCTCCTGGTTAGCCAGCTGGGGAAGATCCAGTTTTCAGAGCTGCAGTGCCACTAGCACAACTTTTGGGAAGAGTTGCAGCCCCTCCAGTCAATAAAAGGCAAGAGCAATTCTGCAGCAGGGGCAAGACGCCACCACCGTGAGCACAAAGCACAATTTATGTCCCTCTAATGTACCTACAGCATATGGGACCACTTACACAGTTGTTTGCCACAGTCAATGGGCTGCTGAGCCATTGGGGAGCTGGGTCTTATTTCACTTTCTGACAGGGATTTTGAAATGACTGGCCCTGCAGCCAGCACAGGGTCCCCAGCCACACTCCCAGCATGAGCCGGCGGCAGGGCCGGGGGAGGTGACAGGTATCTTTATCCCACCACCCACAAAAGCTCCAGCATCCTGCTGGCTGGAATTTGTCTGCAAATTTTCCCCCATTGAAAGGAGTGAGGTGGCTGATATGATCACTTGATTAAGGGGCAAGTGAGGGACACTTCTCAAGACTATGCTTCCAGGAATTCCCTTCCCTTTGGGAGACTGTGAGGCACTGCTCCCCTCTGTTCCTCACTCCTAGGATCTCACATCTACAACTACCAGTTTTGTCAGTAAGTCTTATTTCTGCAGAGTATCCAGCTTAAAAAGACCTATACCTAATCCATCCATACAGAAAAGCAATCTTTAAAGGAGCAGCAGTGAAACTCAGAGAGGGTAATAAATGCAGCTGCAGTGAAACACAGCCAGAGTGGGAATGGGTGGGAAACAGTGTCAGTGACCTTATCTTCCATAGGTGCATTTGATTTTGATTTGATTATCCTCAGGGCAACTCATAACCATGAAACATAAAGTACATTAATGCATTTGTTTTGGGCAATGGCATGCAGATAAGAGGAAGATTATACACCACATTTGGATGCTGGGTTTGTCTTAAGTTTTCTTCTTCCAGTTTTTTACCTTTTGCACAAAAAAAAAAAGAAAAGCAAGGTGATGGTACATAGAGTATACATTCAAATGACCTCTCCATAATCAGAAAACCTTTGGTGTGTATTTACATTTAAAAAGGAGAACCAGATTGATATCCTAAATTCTGATCATCCATCATTCTTTGCAAAAAACCTCTTTCCAGAGACAGCTGGCAGGCTGACTGCCTTCCCTCCAAAAATAGGCAGCCTGGGTGAGTTTGCACATAATCTTTTGGCCTGGTGCTGATACACAACCAAAGATATCTGTAGCTTTTGGAGTGTGACTGGTGTCAAACTGAGTGAAAAATGAGACCTTGTGGTGAGCTGAGAACCCTCTGTGGCCCAGAGCTGGTCTGTGAATAAAGCCAGCAGCATTGCTTCCTTCCCTTGGGTGGGGGCTGGCCCCCACAACTCCTGGCCATGCTCCTCCTTCTGCAACCCCGAGCCCATGACTCATTAAAACCACGAGGACTTCAAATATCTGGGTCAGATCTTCCCAAAGAGCAGGAGGGTGAGTCTGGCATGAAACCATAGTTCTGCTGAGTATCCTGTGTGGTGGCAGCAGCAATTCATCTCTAGATAAGATTCTGTTGAGAAATATTAATGTTTTTTAATAAAAAACATAGTCCAGCTTTGAAGAGGAGACTGATTTGTTTTATTGTCACTCCCTATTGACACTGCCCCACTGGGAAAGCTGCCAGAACTCTCCACCTCTGCCCATCCAGCACACAAGCTCTACCTGCTTCACAGGGATGAGGTGTTTGCAACAGGGTTTTTTTGCATTTTCAGATTTAAAAAGCCTTAATCAGTATAACATATTTCCTAAAAGAAGAAGAAAATAGATGTGAGTCATACTTTCAGGCACACATCTACTTAAATATTTTGCCAGTGTACATCAGCTACAATCATTATGGTGATTTCCTCAAGATTAAAAAAAAAAAAGAACAGGGAAGAACAGGCACTCCGACTGTGCCTGAATTTTTAAAATGGTGTCATTTTTTTGGCTTTGTCATTATTTTCATTTCCCTCTTCTCCCTCTCCCCTAGAAATTATTAAATCATTAAAATGATTTTAAAAATAGCAAAGCAGATGTCTGGCCTGTTTGATCTCAAGCCTGAATATGGAAGAAAAAGGAGTCAAGATTCTGATTATGGAAAAAAAATGTAGAAGAGAGGAAAAAAATTGTAACAGGAAAGTCATGAAGGAGAAGATTTGGCTTTGATCTCCACACTGCACTGGCTTTGCTGGGCTGGGGTCTCTGCTGAGCAAAGCTGGGCTGTTGTGCTCCTGCTTCACTGGCTCACAGGGGCAACACTTTACACCATCTGCTCAAAGGCAAACAAGCCACTCTGAGATTTCCATCCTTTGGCTATGAGAATGCTAGCAAAAATCCCCATATTTAATGTTTGCAGATTGAAGCTAGACCTCAAATCACGGATGCTGTTTTGATTTCTACACAACTACCTCCTTCAGCTGAAGGAGATTGATTAACAGGGTGCAGCCTTGGTTTGCTTAATCATTTTAGTGCCTTGTTTGGATACCCTCCTCTTTGCCTGCTGCAGGGAATCCAGAGGGTAGGAAACAACCATTAGAAATCAGAGCAATGACAGCAAAGAGGGCTAGCAGGCATGCAAAGCTAACCTGCTCACACTGCTCCTGGTGATTTTCAACAGTAAAAAGTATGCTGGGAACAACAAGGGATCATTTGTCATGGACTCACTGCTAACAGGCTCAATTGGTATGTTGGACAGAGACTGAGATTTCAGCCACTTGTGTTTTCACCAGGTCTCCATTGGTCCTTTGCCTTTTAGGACTTGTCATTTGAACCAGTCTCTCAAGGGTGTTTGAATTGCCTCTATCTTGAAGGAAAATTACAAAATTATGAAGATGGCCTAAAAGCAGGACGTATCACTCAAATCCATCCAGAATTTGGCAGCTCTAATAAAAATTTAAGTGGGACCATGGTGTTTGGGTTTGCAAGTTCCTCCAACTTCACACTCCACCAAGACATTCCAGCCCTTTCCATAGTGAGACAGAGAAACAGGACAGGAACTATCTCCTGGACCTGATTTTGTTTGTCTGAGAAGCAGTCATACTCAGAGGAGACTCCAGTGAAAATAGTCCAGTCTTGCTTACCACATCTGCTCCTTCCTGAGCTATGGGTTTTACCTGCTGCTTGCACAGCCACCCCTGAAAGTCCATCTCAGATGTTTCAGAAGGAGAAAGAAGCCCCACAAAATGTGGAGGTGGGGAAATGTACCCCACACAGATCCCACCTGCATGACTGGCAGTGATGGACTCAAGCTGTATGGCACTGATCTTCAAATGTCTTCCAGGCATATTTTAGGATTCAGCATCTTAAAGTCCACACATCTGAAAACAACAGGTTGTTTCTTTTTGTCAGTGCAGCTCCAGGGGACAGAAGAGGCTGCTGTGATGTCTAGGGCACCAACACCCAATGCAGCTTTTTTTCTGCCAGCAAATCCTCTGTGGGTGGTATCTGTAGACCAAAGAGCTGCAGGTGTCTGCATCCATGTAGGGCTCCTGGAGAGAAATTCTTGTTTCCAAACATTTGTGTGGAGCCAGTTTCCAGGAGATGATGCTAGGAGAGAGTCATTCTCCTGCAGGATCCATATTATCCAAACTTTTCTGCCCTTCAGGTGCTGTATGCAAACAGCCTCTCACCAGACGTGGCTGCCTCTTTGCCTGAAAATTTGCCAATAGCAGTTTGAATGAGGGCAGACCAGTCCGGACAATCTGCTGCTTGGAGTATTGCAGGCATCACATTTTCCAACTGGAAAAGTCTTTTACCTTAGCCCTGCTGATGAGAATTAATTGAAGACACATGTTCACAAGACCCAGAGGACATCTGTGTAAGCATTCAGTAAGAAGATCAAGACTAACTCACACCAAGAAGCCATGTGCTTAACCAGCATCACCTGTACTGCTAACTGCAGACGGGCAGGAGGTGGCCCCAGGGTGCCAGGACACCCAGTTTTCACGTTAGCCACACAGGGAACAGGCCTGACTGTCCCTGGGTATGTTTTCAGCCATCACCTCCATGGAGATGCAGCCACCCCAGAGCAGACAGTGTTTGCTGAATGACAGGAGCAGCCTTTGATCAGAGAGGGAGCCCAGGGGACAGGCAGTGGCATGAGCTGAATCCAGTAGCAGGCAGTTAATACAGAAGATGAGCAAAGCAGACAATAATTGCAGCTACACAGAGCTGTGTCAGCTGGGGGGTGTTTGCAGGGTCAGTGTGGGCCGTGGTGAGGCTTTCAGAGGGGTGACACCTGCAGCCTGGTCCCTGTCCCAGCCACGTGCCCTGGCTACAGCTGGGAGGGTCCCTGCGTCAGCCAGGGAGTGCAGACACCCTCTGTGAGGTGGCAGCCAAGGAAAGGGCCTTTCCAGAAGGTCAGAGCAGAGACAGATGGAAAATGGTCTTTATTTAGCTTGGAAAGCTTTCCCTTGGGGTGGGTCTAGCAGAAAGGTGGGGTTCTCCCTTGCACCTTTTCCAAAACAGGGCAGCAAATAGAACAAAACTAAAATAAGAAAACCTCAATCACACCTGATCAAACAGAACATTTAACTCAATCTAAGAGAAAGAATTTCTTTCCTTTTCATGTGTTTCACTTATGATTATTATTTTTTTTTAATTCTAAGCTTATGTATTAATTCAAAAATAGTAAATTCAACATTTCACAGTGGGACAGCAGATCAACACAACACACAGAATTTTCTCAATTCAAAGTAGGTGTGTTATATTATTTTCTAATGTTTATTCTCTATCTTTTTTCCTTCCAAATTATCCACTGAATGTAATTCTAATCCATAAACAGCCCCAGCCACCCTGAGCTTGGCCACACTGCCTTTCCACTGGACCAATGACCAGCTCATAATGTCAGCCAGTGTTACTGGTGCCATTGCTGAGAAAAGGGATCTTCTGATACTTCACCAGCATTTCTGATACTGTCTGGGAAGTTTGCTAACTGGCCTGCCAAAGGTAAGACCAAATTTTTAAAACCTGAAGGTCACAAATCAGGCTTTAGGGCAGCTGAAGACAATGTCCTAGGCTGTGAGGGTGGATGAACCAGCACTGATACACTGCTGTAGTCTTGGTCCTGCTGGTAGATGCTTCCTACAAAGGGACAGAGTAGGTAGAAAATATGGATTTTGCCTCATCAAGGCTCACCAGAGCTCATCTGGAGACCTCCTTGAGCAGTCCAAGGGAGACCTGTCTACTTTGAGCTAGTTGCACATGAAGTTAAAGCAAGTTAAGTCCAAGTGTCAATTTAAAGCACGGTTGATCAAAGCACAGAAACACAAGGCAGCATTACTCCAAGGTAAGAATTCACCCTGCTGTCAAGTGTCTCCTCAGCACCTCTCCCAGGCACTGTGATCTTTCTGTGGCTGTCACCAGCTGAGAGCCCGAGCACGGAGAGGATCCTCCACTGATGGTGCCTTTAACACACACCAGTGAGCACAAGTGAGTCTAAACTGGGAAAGGCTGGGAGGGAAGCACTGGAACCCTCCTTATCCCTTGGGCAGCAGGAACAGCAATCCCTGCACTTGCTGCTGTGGGGAACATGTGCTGCACAGACATGGCTGAAAAATGTGGTGAGTACTCATCCAAAAACCCAGTGCAGAATGGACTGCTTTAAAACAGAGTTTTCAAGAAAATAGTTTCATTGCTTGAAAAGCTCCTAGTCCCAAAATAAGAATAATTGCTTTTTTCCTGTCTGGTTTGATGCTGAAAACACCTGGTGTTGCTCACTGACAAAAGTGCACCTCAAGGACCATCTCTCACTTCCAAGGAAAACAAGATTGGATACTCAGCCAGGAGCATCTTTGCACCTCTGCCTCATATGGATTTTGCCACTGGCTTTAAGGGTAGCAAGAGCCAGCACAGCACCCCCAACACAAACATTTGGAACCAGTTTCCTCTGCATCCTGCTCCTCACTTGTTAAGGATTAAGAAGGAGAGGCGTTTAAAGCTGTGGGCTGGTGGGATGAGCTGGGGCTGCCTCTGGGGTGCAGGAGTGGCTGAAGGCAGCCTCAGGGAGAGAACTTAGAGACAACAGCACTGCTCCTGCCAGAAATATGTCCCACAGCACGGCACTGTCCACTTTTCCTGAGGGTTTGTGCTCCAGTTTCGTCTATGGAAGCCTCCTCAGATTGTAGGAGGCACCTCTGCCCTGGGCCACGAGTAGCACAGCCCCTACTTGAGAAAGAAAAACCCTTCCACTGCCAGCTGGTGTAAGGCATGAGAGCCTGCACATCATGCCACAGAGCTGCTGCTTGAGGCCAGTTTAATACCCTTTCATCAACAGCTTCCTCCTGATTCTCACAGGCACAAGTGATGTAAATGCAATCCAGCCCACAGCACAGGAGTGTGTTCTTGGCCAGAGCAGCTGCAAGTGGTCCCCCAAAGCACAGATAAAGCCTGAACCACTTGGACCAAGGCCATGAGCAGCTTTGGGAAGTCCTCAATACTGATGCTTGCAGCTGGGCCAAAAGCATCCTGGCAGCAGTGTGCTCCTGGCCCTGCCCCAAGCAGCACTTTCCCCAGGCAGGTCCGAGGGGCCTGGGGTGACATCTCTGCTGAGCTTTGATGGGGTGTCTGGGGGCACATCACAGGCTGCACAGCAAGAAGTGCTCAGAGCTGCCAGGGTGACTTCTCCCCTCCACACCACGGGCCTCCCTTTGGGACTGTAGAGTGAAAACCAGTTCCATCCATCCATCTGCTTCTGCTCCCTCCTCACATGCCAGCAGCCATTCTGCCGTTCAAGGTGGCATCTGAGCCTGCTTCAGAGCTGAAGCAGAGGCATATGAAAGCTGAGTTATGGAGCGACTCCTGACAGGCTGGCAGCAGTCTCAGTGACTCACTAACTTGTGATTTCCTCTGTGGTGGTTTTGCAGCGCAGCTGCTCCCGCCGCAGCACATGGCCAGTGCTGGCAGAGTGAGCGCCGTGTCATTTCTCAGAAGGCCAGGCTATGTGGGCAACCTGTGCATTGCTCATGCAGATCCCCACAACAAACTCTAGTAATTGCCTCAGAGGATAACAGGCCATAAATCTGGGCAGCTGCACATGTGAGGCACGCATGGTCTGGCTCCTGGAATCAAAGCCCGTGTGTTTTTGCTATTTGCAGTGGCTGAATGTGTTTCTCATTCTGGATTCCCCTTTGCAGAGGAAACTCCCTCCATCCCCCTCACTTCTCTCATCCTCTTTACGAGAGGACCTCAGGCACTCTGGAAACACGGGAGAGGTTTATACCACTCCTGTGAGACATCTCACAACTTATTCATGCCACTTGACACATGAGGAAGCTGCACATGGTAAATTTTACACAGAGCTTGCAGGAGATGCTGAATGAAGTAAATGATAATTTTCTGGTTTCCTGGCCTCATATTTTTTTCTCCAGGTTTGAAATCATATAATTTTTGTTGTCCACAAATTTGATTATGAAACACCCAGACTGCTTGGGTTACAAGCTTATTTGCAAACCTGAAACTTAGTTCTAGGGTCACAGACCTATTTTGTGCAAACTCAGAGCTAAGGTTCGAGTGAAAGAAGAAAGGAATCTTTTTCCTCACAACTCCATGGAGAGAAAAAAAAATGAAATTTAAAGAGGCTTTGTCAAACAAAACCTAACCTGGCCGGTCCAGGAACCCCACACAAAGGGGCATTGTGCTCTGCTTAAGAAACAGCAAGTCCAGTCTGTCAAGACTGTGTCCTGTACTGCCAGTGCTCAAGAAGGTTGGACTCAGGTAGCCAAATAACCTGATGACTTCATGTCTGAGAGCTGGCTAAGCAGTATCCTTCTGCCTCCTTTCCCTTCCCACTTATTTACAGGGGGGGCTCTGAGGACAGATCAGACTCAAACACAGCTGAGAGGAGCAAGAGGGGACAGAGTCAGGGGAGGAGGGTCAGGCACCAGCCCAGCCAGTGGCACTGATCAGCAGTGGAACTGCAGCACAGGATGTGCTTACCCACAGGGATGGCCAAGAACGTGGGGAGCAGGAGCAAGCAGAAAAACCCCATGGTCCTTGAGATCAGCAGCTGGAAGCACAAATGCACTGGGGTGGCTCTGCCCTGTGGGAGAGCAGCCCAGCACTGCACTGTAGTGCCCCAGGAGCCATCCTGGAGGTGGCACTTGGAGGTGTCCAGCACCCTGCTGCTCGTGGGGGCATGGGCAGAGCAGGGTGTGGGCAGAGGGGAGATGAATGCCTGGGCTGTCCCTCACAGCTGCTCAGGGAATACACCTGTGCTCTCTGGAGGGTGCTGCCCTTATTTCTCCAGGACTACTGGGGTTTCCTGGCTTGACATGCTATGGCATGTCCCTCTCTCCTCAACATCTAGCAGTGCACTCCCGTATATTTAATTTGCTGCCTGAGAGTAGAGGGCACTAGAGCTCCAACAAAACACTGAGCAGGTGTCTTAGCAGGGGTTTGCACTTCAGTGCCACAGTAAGGAGCCCTAGGAATGGACTCTGCCTCTTGGAACCAAATTAGTGCCTGTTCCCATCTGACAGTGGAACCAACCCAATGGAAACAAAAGCAGCAGCTCAGATCCCCATGCAGCACGTGTGCACATCACCTGCATGGTGTTCCTGCAGTCTTCTGCTGTATGAACATCCTGGGAACCTGCAGCACCCAAAGGGCTGCCAGCATCAAGATTTCTGTCCAGACCACTGCAAGGACCTTCAAGCTAAACAAGTGACCTCCCAGAGCTGCATGTTGCACGTGGCCTGGTCTCTCCCTTGTGTGCCCTTTTCCCGTAATGTACCTGAGACTTCAAGCCGTGCTTTAAATAAAACAGCTGTTCTGACCACTCACAAGAAGGCAGGGAATGCAGCCACACTTTTCCAGCCATGGAAACCACATGAAAAGCTCTACAGGCAACTTTCCCCAGTATTCCCACTCTCCTTCATACAGGCTAATCCCAAGAAAAGCTTGGCCAGAAAAAGATTTGCAGAACTGCATGTCATAAATCCAGGGTTTCACTAACATTTGCCAAAGGCTTTTCCCTCTTCTAGGAGGGTGTCTAAATCATCCTTGATGTGAAGTTAAGGAACAAAAACCACCAGGTCTCCATAGTCAACAGTATTTATTTTCTGTTTCTTCCTGATGAAACTGTTAGCTGGATTTCCAAATCCCTCAGAGGAGGAGCCTTCCTATCCCTTACTTTTCATTTTTTCTGATAATCTTCCCTTTTGTTTTGTGTTTTACTGCTGTCAAGCACAGCAGAAATACAGTTTCATTTGTAGCTCCAGTTACCTCCCTGGTGTCAATACAAGGCTGTTGATCCAGTCTAGTTTGTAGCTTGTGAAAAGTCCCCTAGAACACAGCAGGGTGAAACCTGCAGGTCATACAGGAACAATCTTAACCATCTATGCTAAGCAGAAAACAAAGCTTTTTCTACGAGATTTCAGGAAAAAGCTACAGTTTTAACAGGGAATTCCATCTCCATGGGGGAATTTATAGGTCATTTTAAAAATACAGAAAAATAAGCACTTCCTGCCTAGAGATCACTGAAATTGAAAGTACTCCCACCACAAGCATTGTTTTTTTTAACAGAGCTGACATGCTATGGAAGTGAAAATTGAGGATAGCTTCTTGGATGTGGGACATTTAACAGGACTAAGGTTTGGGGCTGCAGCAAAACCTGCTGAGAGGTTCCTGTATCCAAGCTCAAGTGGGTTGATGACATAAGCCAGACCTGTGGTGCCAATGAAACCTCCAGAAGTTTTGGGAGAAAGGACTGGCAGCACATACAGGCTAGATATGGACTTTCTGAGCTTGACAGAGTTAGGGCACAAGCCAGCCATTCAGTGGGGCAGCAGCATGGCTTGAGGAGAGGGGCTTGATCCCTTGGAGGACCCTGGGATTTCCTCCAGAGTGGTGCCCAGAACTGGGGGTGGCTGTCAAACCTTTGCTGTGCCCTGGCCCACACCCTGGCCATTTCCACAGCCATCTGCAACCTTTGTAAAGGACCTGGATGGGCCCCTGTGGCCTTAGGGCCTTACTTTCCTGCTGTGCACGAGGTGAGAAGGATGGGTTTGTTTGCCAGCTGGGCTGGCCAGGGATGTGGGGCACACGGAGAGTGGTGGGCTGCAGGCTGCTCTGCCCTCCAAGGTACCAGTCACCTCTCTCATGTCAGCCTCTGCCACCTGTGCAAAAACCCTAAACTCCACATGGGAAAAACATCATTTGCTACTTTAATAAGACCATTACCAAAAGGTTTATTTGCTTCCTTATGCACTACTTGCTTTCTCCTTTGCTTTTTCTCTCTCTGCATTAAGAAAGATTTGTTTTTCTGGTAGATGCAGTAGAATTGCATTTTGTTCCCTCTCGATTATGTGGGCTTCCTATTTGCCATTAAGCCTGTTCATCACTTTTAATGGCTGTTCCCTTCTCTCCTCACACCAGGATGGATGAGGAGTATGGCCATATCCTGAGTGACCAGAGACCTTCCTCTCAGAGTTGTTCCAGAGCAGAGGCTCATCACACTGTGATTACTGCTCTGTGTCAGCTCATTTACCCCCTCTTGCCCCTTTCCCCAGCAGTGCTCTTTGTCATCTCCTTTCTAGTAACAGAACCAGGGCTAGAAATCTATTTTTTTTCCCTCCCAAACTGGTATTACATAAAGCTGATTTCACATTCGGAGGCAAAACTCATTCTCTTCTCCTTGTATTTAAGCTCAGTTGTGAGAAAAAGCTGTAAAAGGTGGGAATGTGTGTGACATGGGAAAGTGTGACAGCAGTCAGAGCTATGTCCCCTGCAGCAAACCTGGCTCCAGTGTGGTCTCAAGCAGCGCTCAGCCCCCTGCAGTGAGCTGCTCTGCCAGGGCTGGCTTAAAGGATAGACCAAGCAGGCGTCTACCCACCCCCAGGAAAAGCCTGGGCTGCTAAAAAGCAAGCTTGCTGAAGTAAAAATATTTATTCTCAATTTCCTGTTAAATTTGGCAGGAACAATGAATTTTTTCTTGTAGTATTTTATTAGGAGATAGGGATTTAATGGGAAAACCCAGCAAAACAATCTGCCTTCCCAGGAAACAGGGTAAGTCCAGGGTGATGTTTCTCTCTCCCAGCTTTAACAAGGACACATCCCTCAGCTTTACCCCTGGACACCATGGAGAAACCTCTGATCCAGTGGCTGGAGGCACAGCTTCACAGCCAGAGGGACCTTAGCAACAGCCCCTCAAAAATACCTTGAGGAATGGCATTTAAGGAAATGAACTGCCTCTGGCAAGAGCCACTGCAGCACTAAGGTCCTGCCCACCACTGGCACCACCCTGGTCCTGCCAAGCGGGTCAGACCCACAGCCAGGCTTTCAGACAGCAGCGTGAATGCAATCCTGAAATGGCCCCTGGTTTGCAGCAGGCTGTGAGGGCAAGACACAGTGGCTTCTTTTCTAGCTAGAAAAAGAAAAAAAAAAAAAAAGCTAGAGTGAAATACCTTCATGCTGCTTTGACAAAATTGGTCAATTATTTCTTTTCCCTACTCTTCTTTAAAGCACTAGAGTCAAGTTAAAATAGGAATGTGCATCAGTGACCTGAATGTGACAACAGACACTGGGGACCTCCCCACTTTGGGTTGGTTTTAAACCTAGTGCTTTGTATGAAATATTACAGTGTGATTCATCATAGAGTCAATTAGGCTTTAATCCAGCTGCAGATTTATCCACTCAGTGGTTAAACCTGTCCTGGTTGCTAATGACCTCCTAATAAGAGAGGTACTGATGTTTTGTTCTAATTTAGAACATTTAAGTCCTACCTCAAGCTATTAACATGAAGTGAAGGTTGGTTTGTAACACAGGGAAGCAATATAAAGCTATCAACATTCATTTTGCATTGGGCAGTATGAAGACTGTCACACTTACCATGCCACCACCACCTTGCAGGATGGGTCAGAGGAGCAGACACTGCATGTACCCCCCAAAATACAGTTCATCTCAGAAAAGCTTTTGAGAGCTCCCTGCCACCCGTTTTCACCCAAGCACTTCACCTTCCCCAGACTTTTCTCCTCAGAGCCTTTTCTCATAGGAGCATAAGATTGTTAGCAGTAGGAAAGGGCAGTGAGCTGGAGGCTCTGTATCTTCAGAGACACCCATGAGTCAGCCTAGAGCACACACCACCCACAGAGGTTTATCTCCATTTTCTATTTGGAGCCTCTCATTAAAGTCAATCACTTTTCTGCTGCCCTGAAAATGATCTCAGAGACTCTCCTCTCACCTCCCTTCCTTCCCATCCTTAACACAGAAGTTTCTGGACTGCAGCCAAGGAAAGAAGCTCCCCTGCACACAAGATCTCCCTATCTCAGAACACCCCATCTCCCTCTGGGGCAGAAAGCCAGGCTGCTTCCCCTGCCCCTGCCCTTTTGGAGCCAGCACATCAGTAACTCATCCCTCTCAGGTGAGATCAACTACTCTTAATGCAGGAGAGAAAATTTGCCTTATTTTCCAATTTTGCAGTCCCTCCTCTTGGTTTAAACACAGCTGTTCACACCAGGCACAGCTGGAGGCCGGTGAGATCTGCACATCTTGGCCCAACACCAAGTGAGCCCAGAGCACTGCATGTCTGTGAACAGTCCCCATGCAGGAACTCACCCTGCTCACACTCCTCCTGCACCAAGGGCAAGCTCCTTATTGCCCTCCTCAAAGATCAATCCCTTTTAGTTCATCGTGCAGAGGATGAATGCACTGCCTACAGAGACTTTTTAGCAAGCAGCTGCAGGAATACTGTGGATCCTGCAGGAAATTTGGGGAGCACTAGCAGATGCACAGCATGGGGAGAGAAAAGGGACTTGCAAGGAAGCAGGATTTACTTGGGAAATACACACCCATCCCTCTGGCAACTCAGGGGTGCTAAATAAAAGCTCACTGTGTTACCAGGAAAGCAGCTGGCTTGTGCACAAGGGAGGAAATCCTGCTGCTACCTGGGAGCTTTCCACTGCCCACTGGGGAAAGCAGTTAGCACATTGTGCACAGCAGGAGACACCATCAGTGAGCTCTCTCCTGAATTTCCAGCTGGCATGGCCTGAGCCAACATAACCCTGCTGCTCCCCAGAGCAGCAAGCCTCTGTGGGGAGACTTGCAAGGTCAGGCTGTGCCAGCCCTTTCTGGTGGCACTCCTACCCCTGGGGCCTGGCTCCAGAGAGGCTGGCTGTGCCCCGGGGTGCCACTGCCCTGCAGTCAGGGAGGAATGTTTCACCTTTACTTAGTTTGCTGGAAACCAATTGTGAATACAATGGAAAGTTTCATGCTGTGCAAAAAACTCCTTCCCATAAAGCAAACATCTACAGATGGAAAGTTTTCATCCTGTCTCATGCCAGAGCTGGGAAAGTAGGGCTGCACAGACACAGCAGGAAGGAAAACCCTGCAAATTAGTGTGCCCAGGATGCAAGGGAGTGAAGACAGGGAAGCGAGTGTGGTGGAGAGAGATCCCCCTGTGCAAGTCCCATTTACACTTGTCACCCAGTACACCCCAGTGTGCACTCCAAAGTGCAGGCCTTGGTCTGTGTGACCTGCATGGGCTGGTAATGTAGTGCCTTCATTTGAAAGGATCCCCCTTTTCCAACTTCATGGATTTTGTGTAGATGCTTGTGCTAAGGGCTAACTCTTACCTGGCAAACAAGATAACCATCACTGCACCAAAGCCTGCAGCAAAGTCAATATTGATGAGCTGGCCGGGCTGCATCCTGCCTGGCTGGGACTCCCAGGTGTGCAGCATGGTTCTCCTCCAGGATCTGCTCAGGTGGGGACCAGCAGAGACTGAAACCAGGAGCCACAGAGCGTGGTAGGCAGGAACAGTCTAGAGAGCAGTGTGGGGTTTCACAGTTCTCCAGACACAAGCAGCTCTGTTGGCTTCCAAAATATAGCAAAAGCTGTGCATGCAAATCACTGTCAGACCAATGCGTGCATTATTGATTTTAATAATCAGACACAAATGGAGACAGCCATCGAGTAATTATTCCCATATTACAAGAAAACACACATAAGCCACGGGACACGACAACTCTGCTGATGGAAACGATCTGTTGCTTTCCTGTCTGCCTCATGCTATTCTTCACTTGTTCCTCGATCCCAAACACATGTTCATGTTCTAAGTGCTCTGAGGCTTCCTATGCAGAGCTCTCAGCCAGTCCTAGGGGTGCAGACAGTCCCACTGGAGCCAGTATCAGCCCTCAACCCAAACAAAACCACTGGCTGTGGTTCACCTCTCCTTAGGCACTCACAGCACTCTGCTCCCAGAGGTCCTGCAGCACGCTGGAAACACTGCCCCAGGGTCAGACATGAAACAAGTAGAAGCAGGAGGCCAGAGGCATCCCAGCTTCCCAGAAACACGTTGTGTGGTGCAGGGGTCTTGTGCACAGATGGAAAGGGAAGACAGGGTTAGGTGGTTTAAGTGAGGGATCAAGCACTGGAAACAGCAAACTTCCAAAAAGGCATCTGCTGCAAATAGTTTGCAAGGGGTTTCTGCACTGAAGCAGCACTTGAGTAGTCCTGAATGATAAATGTTAAAAAGTCAGTTCAAAGAGAAACACTGGTCCTCCCACAGGAAAAACCCTTGGAGGGAAAGAGAGATAAAGATCATAAACAATTAAAGAGCAATGGTTATTGAGTATTCTACCCCCGTGATTAGAGCTCCTGAATCTGTTTATCAGGAATGGGATGGGTGCAATGAATACTGCATAGCCAGAAGCACCCGAATTGTTGATGAATCATGAAGGGCTCTGTCAAAACAGAGCTTGTGTACAAATGGAAATTCTGGTGTCCCTAGCACTACTGGCTGCTCCAAACAGGAAAGCTGTAGTGTGAATTTCATGGTAAACATCTATCTCCAGCATTTAGCTCTGCCCTTCAGAGTTAAGACAGGAGAAGTGAGTTTGTTCAGCCAGAGCCTTTTCTGAGTCCACCACAGAGAACAGGATTTGTGATGAGATCTGTTTTTTAGGCTGGACTGAATGGTTAACCATTCTGATTAATAAATGCCAGAAGGAGGAAATAACAGGCAAGTTAAACAGAAGAGAAAAATGTCCCCCTACGTGGCTAGATAGCAAAAGTTTACAAGAATTCTGTGTCTTGTGGATAATTCTCCCCAGCTCTTACTTAACAGTGTTTTAGAAGACGTGATTGCACCATCTCTGAAGTACAGAGGTGGTGGGATTTTCCATGTCAGCATGTTCCTGGAGGTTCCCAGCATTTCCTTCTCTCTTCTCACTTCCTGGAGGAAATGAAAGACGGGACACATGCCAGCTGGAAGGAGTCCTTGCTTCAGCAGCATTATCTGATGAAGGATGGTTGGTCATAAAACATTTCTTTTGTTTCTTGGGAAAGTAGTATTATTTTATCCATTTACTATTAAAAGTTAACATTTTTAAAAATTAAAAGTTATTTCACAACTTATAGGAAGCACCTGCCATTTTTCAATCTGTGGCAGAACAGAGACACCCAAGGACTTGCCTGGGTTTGTAAGCAGCTGAAGAGCTGTGGGCTGCAGGAAAGAGAGGTGATTCTAGGGATATGCAATAAAAAAATCCCAAACCAACCAAAATGGTGGAACATCCAGAGGATGGAGGTTTGGGGGAAGCTTTCAATGCCTGTAATCCACACTAACCCATCTGCTACCTCTACGTGAGGATGTTTTTGAGCGTTTAGAAAGTAGAACTTCTTCATGCCTGGGAACAGAGTTCTGGGGTGTTACACAGAGCATGTCTGAGTGAAGCTGGCTGCAGGACCATGTGGAGATGCAGGAACAGTCGATGCTGTAGAACTCTCCAGCTCAGATACCATCAGGGGCAGATGAAGGTCCTCCTGGGCCATCTGTCCCATCATTCATTACCTTGCATTTGGGGAGCTCTGGGCCACAGTGACAAGCCCACTAAAAGCAGTTCCCAATTTCAAGTTACCCAGTGTTTTCACACACGTGGCCATCACAGCACTGCCTACAGCACAGATCTGTGAGACTGTTAATCAGGTTAAAGTCATGTGGGTATGTGGTGACTTAGTCCTTACACACATGTCCTTACACACTGGCTTTCCATTTTGTAGCAAGGATCTCTGTATAAAAAGCTGGAAAAGCAAGAGGACAACATGAAACTGAGTCTGTTTTCTTGGAAATTTCTGGTGCGTGTGCAGTGTTCCCTGGTACACCCTCAGTGATAACAGCCCGTTTCCAGCAATTCTTGGAAACACCTGAATCCTGCTAGAATTCCTGGTGAGTTTAGACTAGTGAGAATGTGAAAATATGCTCCATAAAATGGCAAAAAAGGTCTGCTATTTCTAGAGATTTTTCTCCCCACACTGCCTACTTCAGCCTCCTCTCCCAGGCCAGACTAGCAGATGGCTTCTGGCTGATTTTACCCACTGAGCTAGCGAAGCTGATGAACCGAAGGAAAGCCAGTGGGAAGTAATTCTGGGACTCTGTGGTCTATTTCTGCTACACAAAAGCCTTTTGCTCCAGCTCCATCCTCAGCACAGACGCAGCATGCCCCCTCCCTGCATCCAGCAGCGGCCACGTGCTCTCCCCACACAGAGGATGGTGGCTGGTGCCCGGCAGGCACTGGGGGGGACAGGATCCTGCCTGGGACTGCCTCAATAAGGCTCTTGTCTTATTCAGCCTTGTGCTCAGTTTGTTGCATCCTGGAGCTCTGGAGCCCTCTGCTCATCCTGACACAAACCTGGGAATGAAAGAGATGACAAGGCACAGGAAATTTTTCTGTGTGAGCAGAAAGGATGTGGAGATTATTACTGTGCTCTTCCAGCTCAGAGAATTCTGCTAGAAAGGAAAGGATAGAAACTGTTTAAGAAGAATTGTTTGCTGAATCCCAAATATGCAACAATAAACTCAACAGTAAAGTCAAAAAGGCAAAATTCAATGTATTTTTCTGCACTGCCTGTGCTGGAGCACACGGAGAGCCAAAGCTGAGTGTCTAACAGTCTGATTGACACTGACCTTTAGTGCTGTTGAAAAAAAGTAAATAAGAAAGCTGCTGAATAATATGTTCAGTGATTTTTTTCTTCAGGTATGTGAACAGCTACTAATTTATTCTTGTTTACCTATTAGAAATATTTCTGTAGTCTGGTCGAGCGTTGTTTTGGAAGCAGTCTTTCGAGCTCACTGCAGACATTTGATATTCAAAATTAGAGTAGTCTGGGTATGTTGGACTGGACATGTAAACCAGGTGTCATGATTTCTTTGGCCAAATGAATGCAATTCTTGGAAACACTTCAAATGGTCTTTTTTATAGGTTTCAAACTCACTTTAGATAAACATTTGCTAATGACTTCAAATGGACCATGCCAGTAAGCTCATTTGATAAAAAGGCAAGAGAAAACGCATACAAAAGGATTGCAAGTACTGCAGTCAGTTCAAACACAGATCCAAGCAGACAGTGACACTAAGGAGAGCTCTGTCTGGCTGCACAAAAAGTTCAGAGTGTCCTTTCAACAGCGCTCATCATTTCCTTAGCCTGCCGTGGCTCCAAGTGCTGAAATCTGCAGCAGGTCTGGGAGGCACACGGCCCTGGGCACTGCTCTGTCATCACAGGCTGTTATCACTGAGGGTGTACCAGGGAACACTGCACACGCACCAGGCCTGCCACGGGAGGGTAGTCCTGCATCAGAGTGGGCTCATGAACTCATCTGTTCTTTCAAACAAACCATCCCAAAGTATTACCCACTATGCCAAAGGATTGATCTGCCCTGCTCCTGGAAACACACACATCCCTGGGAAGCACCAGCTCCAGTCCTGCAGCAGTGCCTGGATATCTCCTTGCAGGCTGCAGCACTTCCACATCACCCAGAAATTTTGCTGCCTGTAGCTATAAGCACTTTCCCTGGCTTTCACTTCTGTGTAAAGCACCCACCTCACTCATGCATTTATTGTGCCCCTCAGTCCTATGGCTGAACAGGACCTACAACAGAAATGGGCCAGGGATTGATTGCAGAGATACTCATGCAGTGAATGAACACTTTACGTTTTCAGCCTAAAAATATATTTGCACCAAAGTCCTTTTGAGGCTCTTTTCCATGAGCACTGTTTGCTCCCCATTGCCTGGCTGCAAGGGAAGGTGGAGAAGCTCATGCAAACATGAGATGACAGGATCCACTACTCTCACACAGTGCTGCAGCTCTTCCATAAACACCAAAAAAGCTGCAGAAAACTATAGGAACTTTCCAATGTCAGAAAATGAAGGAGTATAACCTCAAGAGCAATGAAAATTTATAAAATCTCTGAAAATATATAAAATCTCCCTGTCCTCCTCAGAGTCTTCACCCCAAACTGCCCATTCCCTCTGCAACCCCTCAGTCCCCAGCCCTGGCAGCTGAGCACAGCACTGCCAGGCAGGACAGTCCTCATCAGGCAGGGGATGCAGCCTGGCCCCAGGCAGTCACCCTCATGCAAAAGGTGATGCTCAGAGCCCAGGTGGCTCTGTTCATACAGCCCCTGGCTGGCCCTTGGTGACACAGGGCCAGACACACCAAGGAGGGGAGCTGTAGGTGCAGCAAAGGCCACATTCACAGTAAAATCCCCAAGTGCACATTTTATCTCTCAGTCATAACATCAAGCTCCTGTCATTAGACAGCTAGTTTTTTATTTTCAGTCTATCTATAAAAACATGATGTCTTTTTTTGTGACATGGTGGAAACGAAAGCACACAGAGGCTGATATTTAAAGTGTAAGACATGTTGGTTTAATCCTGTCAGGACTTTAATGTAGATTATGTAGGGACAGGCAATGACCAGAGGGAGGGAGAGAGGTGTAAATAATCCAGAGGAGTGCGGACTTGTTGGCAGGGTGGATTTATGTCCTGTCTTAATAAAGTGTCCTTTCATCTCTGGAACCTGGGCTCAGAAGCCAGTCTAGACAGGAATTAATGGGGCTCCTTCTCCACTTACAGATCTCAAGGTTTCCCAACACTGAGACCTCAATCAGCCATGGATACTGTTTTTTGCAATGAGCTTTTAAACACGAGTTCTGACCATTCACCGAAAAGGGTCTGCTGCTGGGCCAGGAGACAAATTAAACTCACTTTCTACTTTTTTATGTGATTACTTTCTCTAGCTTTTTTATGTGATTACCACCCTAAGATGAAGCCCAGCAATTGTGAGCCTGTGCTAAAGAGATGGAGTAGGGCATGCCAAGAAGATACTGGTGTGCACTGGTATGGGCTGGGACTTGGTTCTGCCTGGAAATGCTGCCCAGGGGCAGGAGTCACTCAGGGCAATACAGCACTGAGGCCTGCAGATGCTGAGTTGTGTGAAGTCTCCTGTGGTGAAGGAAAATTGTTGACTTCTTTTCTGCTTGCAGTAAACCTTCCCTTCTGTTTATTTGTCTCCCTTAGGGGTCCAAAAGAGTAGGTGGGGATGGAGCATTCAAAAGCATTTTTGGTAAAGGAGCTGGGATTTCTCTGGAGTGTGCAGTCAAGAGAAGCAAAGAAAGCTGTGAGCAAAAATGTACATGTCCCGTGGGATTTAAAGCAAAATTCTGAGGAGAAAGGTTTGTTAAGGATTATAATTTCTTGAACTCTTAAATTGCTTTTGCTGGGAAAAGGTCACATCTTAATCTCTCATCTCCAGCTATGGACAAGGACCCCCAAATGCAGAAAGATTCAGCTCCTAATTTTACATCTGTTTAATCTTCAACAACAGGAGACAGGGAACAGCAGGATGCACTGCCAGCTATTAGGGAGCCCTTTTATTATGCAAAATTTGGATGTTGTCTAAGTACAAGGCCTCCAAATGAGTAAAGACAGAGCCAGTTAAAGGAAAGGAGTATGAGAACAAAGTGGTCTCCAAAGGCACAGCAAGAGGTAGGAGCCCACTCTATGCAGTGATGGACAATGTGACAGGTTCTCTTCCCAGGGTATTTCTTCTGCATTTGGACAATACAGACAGAAGTGGCCAAAGAGCTTCGTTCTGGGAGCTCAGTAGCTGCTGGCCAGGCAGAAGGACTGTAATTTGTAAACTCTTCAATTAAGATATACAAAAGTCACAGGCAATATGTAAGCAGTTCTCTGCATGATATTTTATTCTGTTTATATAGCTTAGCACTCAGAATGAAGAAACAATGATGTCTTGCAGTGATAGCTGCCCTGGGCTGCCTGTGCCATGCCAGGGGCAGCAGGAGCCCTCTCCTTCCTTCTCCTCTTCCCTGCAGGGTCAGTTTATTACACAAGCTCACAGCCTTGCTCCATGAGGATCCTGTGCGTAGGGAAGGAAGGGTGGCAGAACCCTTGTGTTTGAGGAATGATGGCTGCAGGACCATGGGTGATACACCCAGCCCCGTTCATTAAATAGCAATGGCCCTCTTTGTCCCAACCCAGGATTCTCCTGGGGCTGCCTCGAAAAGCAGGAGCCACTGCCAGAGAACATGATTTAAACGAGCTCCAGGCCAAAATGCAAGATAGCTCCTGGCCTGGTGGAAACCCAGATTTCCTCCCTGTGCAAGAACCAGCAGTGAGGCCCCGGGAGAGGAGGCACCCAGGCTCATTTAGCTCCCTTCAGGATTACACACATTTTAGCACCTGCTGATCAGTGCTGCCTGTCCCAAAGGGAACTCCTCAGCTACAGCTGGAAGCCTTACAGGGATTGGAAGCAAGAGTGTGGAAGAAGATCAAGGGCTGCTTTGTCATGCAGGGTTTTGCACATTAGTGGAATTCATTAAAGAGCAGTAATAAAGTGCATTAGACCACCCGGGCCTCCAGAGCTGTGCTGAGCCAGGCTGTGGCAGGGTGCAGCTCTGGGCTCTCCGAGCTCATATCTCACTCTGCAGCCAGAGCAGAGCAGCAGTCACAGAGATCCAAACCAGATGCAGCCTCCCAGCCTCAAACAGAGCAAATATCAACCAGTACAGCCCTGTTCTCCCAGCCACTTGCCTGGGCCAGCCGTGACTAAGTTGGAGCACAAAGCAGTGCAGGCAGTGAAGGCATGTGCAGAGTGAACCTTACCCCTCTCTGCTTCAGTCCCAAACATGTGTCATCTCCATGAAGGCAGGCTGTGCTTCCTTCTGCCAGGTCCCACTCTACAGACAATTTATAAACTGGCACAGACTCTTCTGAGATTGTGTTGTGGATGCCCTGGTGTGTTTTGGGCTCTGTGCTGGCCAGCTTTTGGTTCACAGATTCAATCTTGCCCAGGGCTGGGTGTTGCAGTATGGAAATAGCAGAGCCAGGGTGGCAAGAGAGCTCTGTGGAACGCAGGAAAAGTCCCCCATTATACACCCCTTCCTAAGAGCTCATGTGGCAATCTAAAACTTCCCCCTCCCTGTGTGGTAAGGAAGGCACAGAGAAGTGGATGGGAGGTGAGCAGCATTTCATGGTTGGGACAGCTGGACCCAGTGCCCTGTGGATGGCACAACCAACCACGCTGTGCACAGCTGATGAGGGTCTTGCTGCTACCCCCTCACCATCTCCCTGCCCTGCAGCCCTTCCCATCCTCCCAGGAAAAGTTGCCATCTTGGAGATGTGGCAGTACAGGACCAGCCTGCAAGGTCTGTACTCACAACCCTTTTGGCATCTGCATCTGTCCTCTGCTGGGCCTGGGAAGGTGTCAGGGACAAGACCCGAGGCACTTTTGCACAGCAGCCTCTGTGCAGTTGTTGAGCCCAGTGGCTGCTGTTACTGCATGCACAGCAGGCAGCCTCCTCCCCTGTCAGTGCATGGGAAGCTGTCACTGGGACTCCAGCATCACTGACACCTGTCCCCATCTGCCCCCACTGCCTGCAGCTTTGCCACTGCCTGGGCACAGGGCTGAGCAGGGACAGGAGGGGCTGGGCTGGGCTTTCAAAGGGGCAGTTTGGGTTTATGGCCCACAGATTGCACAAGAAATTTGCACAACTGAGCAAGATGCCGCCCATTGTGGACCAAAAGGGACTGGCTGAGCTCTTCCTCCCACCTGCACTGTCCCTTCCAGTGTCTTGCAGATGCTAATGGGCTGTGGGGGAGGCTGCCTCCAGACTCAGGCATGCCTGCAGTGAATTTTCCTGGCTTTCTGAGCTCTGACAAGCATTCATCAAGCAAAACTCAGAGCTGTGTGCCCACAGCAGCTGCAGGTGTTGGGACCCCAGCTTCTTTGTTGGATCCAGCACTGCTGGGCTCTTGGTGTACTTGTAGGAGGACAAGGGAGGGTAGGGAGTGAGGAAATGTGAAGACATCTAAAAAGTGTGAGCTGGATTGGATGAACTCTACACCACAATGAGACAAACATGGCCTGTGCCCTGGGAGCAAATCTAGCCTGGCAGAGGTGGCTGCTCTTGTCTGGGTTGGTCAGGCTCAGAAGTGAGAGGAGCTGTAAAAGCCATGATGTTCCATAAACCATGCACACTCACAGCCCTCTACCCTATCAAGGTAAAGGGACCTGGGAGCACACGGGTCCCATGTCCACTTTCTTTAGTCTCCCTTAATACTTGGCACTTCAGTCCCACTGTGAACTATCCACTCACCTATGAGGACAGTCACCACTGACCATCACTTTCAATCAAATGAGAGGTGTCAGAGTCTGCCAGTGGGGGCTGAGTGCTCTCTGGGAGTCTCTTCCAGGCTCCACAAAGTGTCATTCCAGGGCTGGCCTGCTGCCTTGAGCACAGCATAATGACAAGGGAGAATCCCAGCTCAGGAAAAGCAGATCTTGGTCATCTTGGTATGGAGAGACATGGGAGACCAGTGTTTGAGAAAGGAATGGGGAGAAATGGATCTACAGTCAGTGGGCAGCAGTGGAATCTCCCCAGATGGATCTGCATTCAGCCAGTGACAACAGAACCTTTGGTCCCAAAGGAACAACTACTTCAGGAGTTTGAACCAAAGTGAACTGAAAATTGTCCTTAATCACTGACCCCTGTGATGCTCAAAGTGCTGCATTAGGGAGGAGCTGAGTACATGAAACAAAAGCCCACAATTCCATTCCAAGAGTGATTAAATTGACAGAGGTTGTGTCCTGCAATGCAGCATTATGGAAGACAAGGCAAACAAGATTAACCCACATTGACAAGGCATTTATCCATAGCTAAGAAGAGACCCACCAGCCACAGCATCTCTGTCCCACAGGTTTACACCAGCCCACAAGAGTCTAATCCCTCATGGCCTGTCAAGCCATTAGGCAAATCTCTGGCTCTCATTTGCCTAATCCAATAGCTCCCAGCTTCATAAGAAAGACCTCCTAAGGGGCCTTAACAACCATGTTTGTTAGGCCTTATATAAGTAAACAAAGCTCTTAAAGCCGACCAGCTTCCTCTTCCATATGGGATCTCAACACTGGCTTAACCTCGAGATAAAACCAACCACACTCAGGGAAGGAGAACGTGTTTATAACAGGTTGAGTTCTGTCTCCACAATAAGCAGCACCTGAAGGATTTTGCCATCACTAGCTTTGCTCTTAACACTCCTTGCAGAGTTGCTGGGTGCCTTTGTACCATCAAGGATTTATTTCATACCCAATGAGGTCACAGTGCTTATTCCCTGTTCTTCAGCTTCAGGAGGAATAAGCAGTGTTAAAGCATCCTTTCAAGACCAAGATGTTTTGTGTCCATGTGTGAACATCATCAGGAGACCAAACACTTGCACAGGTTTGTACACCTGAATCTACAAATGCTTTATTGGAAAGTCTCCAAGTATATTTTTTCTGAATCCTACCACAGACAGTGACACCTCTGACGTTAAACAAGGTGCAGGTATTCACTAGTCTTGCGTTTGAGGTCACCACCACCTCTTCTCTAGAGACAGATCCCTCCCAACTGCTTTGGCCAAAGATCCAAACTGTGTCTAAGCTCTCTGGATCTCTTGGAGCTGAGAGCTACTCTCATCTCTGACACATCATTAACGATGTCCTTGACAATGTGGTTTGCTCCATAGGCAGGAGAATCTTTAGGGTGTGTTCAGATAGATGAATAGTTACTTAAGGCTTGGCTGCCCACTTGTCTTAGCCAGACTTCTGAGATTTGGAAACTAGACTGAAAATAACACAGAAGCAGGTTTCTTAGGGGCCTTCCCATACAGCTCAGGTGAAGTTGAGGTCAGGAAGCCATAATCTCATTTTCTGCCACTTTCTCCACAAAGCTCATTTGCAAAGGCAGAGCTGAGAGAGGACTTTTAAGGAGAAACACACAGCCAACAACAGAGGTCCAGTTAAGAGGAGCACTAGGACAAACACCTCAATGGAAGAAAACCCAAGGGCTGTTACAGACAGTTCTCCACTGCCTGCCCTGACCTTAGGCAATTTGGAGATGACCAGGTTGTGGAAGTAGCAGAAGATCTCTGTGAAGAGGCCACAGGCAACCCCTGAAGATGTAGAATGAGCATTTATCATGCTGTCAGGACTACTCCATCTCCACATTGCTCTTCCGCCATGCATGATATTTTCAAGGGACAGGACAAGACTGAAAAATGAGCATTTTCGCTTGAAAATATTGAAAGGCTTCCAACAATATTTTTTTGGCCATTTGAACTGTCAGCCTCTGCACTTGCCCAGTCTCCAGGGATCAAGTATGAAACATTACATGTTTTCCATCAGTCTGGAGTGGAGTTCCCTCAGAGACTGATAGTGAGCAGGGTCTGATCTGGAACTGTAAATCCTTCACACCCTCTAGCTGAACAGCTGCTCAGGTTAGGTCTCATTTATATGCAAAGCAGTCCAGCCATCAGCAAAGATCTCTAATGATGCAAGTCAGTCGTGTGTCATCCTAGCAATGAAAGTCAGGGGAGCCCTTACTTGCTTGAATCCAGCACATTTCAGCAAAAGTGCCATTTAGTAAAAGAAAGGGGATTTTTACTGTGGAGTGTGGCCCACCACCCTCAGTCACTTTCCAGCTGAGATCACAGCTAAATCACTTATCTTTGCATTTTCATACAAATCTGATTATCCTTGAACAGCTAATTGTTTCATAAGTGCCACTTGGAAGCTATCCATTTCCAACACAAGTGAAGAAATTGCACTATAAAACCGTCCACCTTTGCCATGAGTCACTTTAGCACATCGGATGAATATTTGGCACTCTTCACTTTTTCAGATTAACTCGCATATTTATTTTGGAAGAAAAAAAATGGACTGCTTTAATTCCCTCCCATCAGAATTCCTCATATTTGCTTAGCTTATTGAAACCTTTTTAATAGACCTTACAGTATATATGTTATATAGTGACGCTGATGGAGGAGACATTCACATCTCCTTCCATGTAAAGAAAAAGCTGAAAAATATCTATGAGAGCATTTGATATTTCGCTTAGAGAGTCAGTAAACCCTACAGATTATGTCACCTGCCATGAAGAAGGGTTTCATCCCTTTGGCTGAGGCCATGGACATATCCGCCAGGGACTTAAATACAGTGTCTTCTGGATGGAGTATGTGTTTCTCTTCCAAAGAAAAATTCTAGCAAGTTACAATTAAATTTCTTAAAGATCCATTCTGAGCTAGGGTGGGAAAACCCCTGAGAAACAAAAGAGGGTTCTGTGTGGGCCTGGTATTTCTGGGTTTGAGAGATTTTAGCCTGCTAGCAGCTGCTAACTTTTTTCCCAAGGGAAAATTTCTCAAGAAAGCTTCTTCTCAAAACAGTCTTGGCAAACAACTATACTTTCTCAAAACAATCTTTCTCCAGGTGGTGTTTTGCCTTTCTAGTTCTCAAAAAAAACCATTTTAACTGTTTCTGTATTTTAACCAAAGGGATTAGAGAGGTGTTGTTCCTATTCACCAATCATGTTAAGTCTATATCAGAATACCTTATAAAAAGGAGTAAGATTTAGACAATAAAACCTTTCTATGCTCTTTGCCTTCTGAAATATTTAGAGTCTCTCATCTTTTATTTTTGTATCCTACAATGACAGTTCTGGGCTTCAGAAAGCAAGATTTCCTCAGCTGTTCACTGTTCAGTGTCATGCAAAAGTAGTTATACACCTTTCCAAAAGGATGGTGCTTACCCTGAGTAGAAGAATTCTATGTATTGTTCCATGTGACCACACACATTAGCTAAAGTCTAAAAGATCAACTGAATTTAGCTCAGCATCAGTTAATTATACAGTTTATTAACATCTTTGGACTACTATGCAAAACAAGAAAAGTAATGTTCTTCTAGGTGGGCCACATCTAAATGTCAGATCCAGCAGCTGAAACAAAGAGTTCTGACTTCTGAAACAAAAAGTTTTGCATTTTGCCAGCTGGAAATCCTGCAGGGTGGAGAGACTGCAGGAAAAAAACCCAACAAAAGTCGTGGGCATTTCCCAAAGTGCCATTGGAGAGCCAGGACAAGGGGTGTGTCCCTATGCTATGTATTTTTGGTCAAGTCACCTATCCCAGTCTGCAAAATGTGCCAGTAATTAATGAATAGCCAGGGAAGAAATTGCAGAGCAATATAAACAAGTGGTATATCATTATGAGAAAGGCTTGTATCAAAGCCTATTTTTTTTGTAAATGTAGGCAAAATGGATCTATACAGTGACCTAACCAAAGACTTAAAATCTATAGGAAATCAGAGGTACTTCCTGCAGGCAGGAGACTTCTAACACACCCTGCCTCTGTGAGGAGCTGCATGCCCTCCGTTCCTATAAACTGCAAGGAGGGCTGTGGGTGCTCCTCTTTCCCTAGATCAAAGCCTAAAATTGTCAATTAGGAAAACAAATGTGGGTACTAGACATCTTTCTGGGAGTGTCAGTTCAGCAATCACTTCATTACAAGTAATTTTAGTGTTGAATGTAGTGCAATTTTGGTAATTTAGCAAAGTACAATGATGGATTGAAGTGCCTGGTGATAGATGCTTATTTCACCTTCTGAAACATATTATTATGCACTTTATTCAATAATAGTATCTCGTTCCAACTAAAATACACATTTTATAATTCTTTAAGCTTAGATTCAGAGAAATTAGAGAGGGAAATGGCTGATTAGATCACTGAATCCAGGTTCTTGCCAGCTCATGATTGTTCTTTGCCCTGTATCAGCTAGAGTTTTCCCCAAACTCCTTTCTTTTACATGTTTTAGTGATGATGATATACATTAAAAAAAAAAAAAAAAAGGAAGACTTCAGCCACAAACACAGTTGAAAGATTCAGCCTTCTACTACAGAAAATCCTGAATTTTCATAGTAGGAAGGGTCTGAGGGGTTTTTACCTTCTTATGGCAGATGGCTGAAATGCTTTAAACCAGAATGATCTTCAATGACCTTTTTTCATGGAAGCAGTTTTGCTGAAAAAATTTCCCAGTTTCCCATCTAAGTTAAAAGTATAAATCCTGCTTTTCAGTCTGAAATTCCCCTTACTACTTTTTTGCTTAATCACAGCTTAATATTTAGCATTTGCTAAAACAGAAACAGAAAGAAAAATGAGTGAAATTTTACTCAAGGAAAGCCATGATTCCTGACCTGTCCTAGCAGGTGGGATGTGGTTTCAGCTGTGTGGTTGGGATGTGGTTTCCACTGGTCTTTTTAGACAGCTCACCTGCCCAAGCCCTCTCACTGCTTGAAGACCAGAGACCATTCTGCTGTCAAAGTCTGGCTTTGTGCCTTCTCTGTGTTCATCCATGAGTGCTATCCTTAAGAGCAACCTATGGAAACAGCACATCTTAAATAAATAAAAGAGAGTGTCTTGAGAGAGCAGGCTTTCAACGTGAACCCATGGAAAGAGGTGGGCAGAATAATCTGAGGAGTTGTGCTCTTCCAAACACTGAAGAGACAGAGCAGCAGGGAGCTGCAGGTGCAGCCCACACCCCCATGGGGTGGCCACCAGGTGTGGCCCAGCTGTGGATGGGCCAGTGAGGCACTGCCAGGCTTGGCAGGGCCAGCAGTGCCCTTGTTTGCCATGCAGCTGGCACCAACAGAGGACACCATGCTCAGACACAGAATATGGCAGCCTCTCCTACCACAGATAGGCTCAACTAATGATTAAAAAGGAAAGAAATGTGTGATTCTTCCAGACAGCTCAACCAAGCAAGCAAAGCTGCTGTCATCCATCCGTAAGCCCAGTCCTCACTCCATCTTCCAGCACAGGAAGCAGCTTTAGCTACATGCTATTAGAGTCAACAGACATCTCCTGGGGTAAAATACTTTCTGTGCAAGCTGGTATTAAACTCAGCCCCATGATGTCCTTCTCCCCTCTATCTCACCAGCTCCCTGAGTTATTGTCCTTTGGTTATCAATGGGATATTGGATTTCATTATCAGTACAAAGATGCACTGGTACAACTGACCCAAAATTAAGCACCAAACTACTTCTGCTGAATTTCAGAGTTTTGTGAGGATTTAGCAAACATAGCGAATGCCTGTGAATCTGGGGACTGGGGGAAAACATTTCCCCTGGTGCAACTGTCGGATGCCATTCAACTCCAGCCATGAAATCACAACATTTACTTTGTAGGGCTGTGCCTGTGTCTTGTCAGGGGCACAGCCTCTCACAGCACAGGAACAGGCTCTGTTCCCAGCTCTACCACAGAGTTCCTGCATCTGTCTGGAAAAAAATCACTGAGAAGCACATCTGAAAAAATGTTACACACTCAGCTCCAGACATTTGATCTAACACCTGGCCTAGCTCTCAGCAGCACTGGACACTGCAAACACTGTTGGCCTCGACTGGGGCACTTGTGAAATCCAGACCTGATGGATGCAATGGGGATGGAGGGAACATCTGCTTCTTCAGTGCACTACACAGACTCCACATGAAGGTACCTTTTCAACAGAGCTGTGTACAAGTCAAACCAGTTACACCAGCGAACAGTTGCTCTTTGTTCTGCACACATGCCAGAAATTAAAAGCTCTCGCAGTTTGGCACCAAGAAGACAGAGACCCAAAGCTAGTGACTGTGTTTGGAAACAGGAGACATAAACTCTTTTAGTTCTGTTTTCCCACGTGTAAACAGAGGATGCCAATTCCTGACTGGTACTTAGGACTCCCAGGCATTTGGAAAGCACTGAGGGCATCCCATAGATGGCATAAAAAGCTGCTTGCAATACTTCTGTTTTTAAAAAGTTAGTGAGGTGCTGCCTGGACACTAGTAATGTTTGCTGCATCAAGCACAAAACAAGATATTGTTACTCACACTATAAAACAAATTACTGTTGAACATGCTGAATAGAGGGGGTTCTTTTTGACATTTCATCTGGTGTGTTATATCCTGTTCCAGACAAAGAATGAGGAAATAGCTGAAAACTGGAGATTGCTTTAAAAGAAGGGAAATACAAAGTTTCAAAAGTGTTTCTCTGGCTTGCTGGATTTTTTTTTGCCACATAGCTCTCCCTGTTGAAGTTTTGAGGAGGAATTCACCTGTGACAGTGTTTGCATTTGACAGGTGCCTTGTTTGAGCAGCACACGTGTTGCACAACCACTACACGCAGCAGAGCTGAGCACGCTGCTCTGCAGTGAAGTCTGTGAGGAGGGAGCACAGAACCTCATCCTCCAGCAAGCATCCATGGTCTGGATGTGTCATCCCAGCTGAGGAGGCAGAATATTCTGGTTGTTCACTGCCTCTCAGTCCTGATGCTGTGATTTTGCTGATGTTCCAGGAGCTGTATCCTCCACTGCAGGAGACCTGGGGATGGGTTTGTTGGGTGCTGTTTGCTGCTGTGGAGAGAAGAGCAATCTCAGACCTCCTCCTGCATGAGGGTAATCACAGGCAGCAAGGGTGCTGCAGGCAAGCAAGGGTGCTGCAGGCAAGCAAGGGTGCCTGTTGCTCCCCATCACCTCAGGGCCAGTCAGGCAGTACATGGCCCTCACTGTCACACTCCACCAAATGTGCTGGGACATGCCATGGCCAAGGTCACTCCTCATCAGGGCTTTTTCAAATAACCAAAAAAAAGTGAAATGTCACATAAAATAGAGTAAGGAAAAAAAAAGGAGGCGCCTTGTGTTCCTCTTATCTCCTTCATTCGCAGGAGCTTCTGATGCCTTAAAAGAGTGGCAACCTTTCTGAAAGCAAACCTTTTTGATAAATGATGCAGTTATTTATTTTGCAGAAAGCTGAAATATGTCACAATGTCATTTCCAAAGTAACACAGCATCTAACAAAGAGAATCATTGGCGATTTACTGCATGACACTCCATTTGTCTCAGAGGAAGAAAGACCTTGTTTGAACCTCTCAGGATTTGAACCTGTAATTCCACCAAACCAAAGGCTCTGAAACCTGAAGTTCAGCAGTTTTCTCCCTGAAGATAAAGCTAGGTTTTCCTGTTCCCCGTGAATCACCACAACCCTGCAGGCTGCTGTGGAACACGAATTGCCCAGTACACAAGAAACACCAGCATCTGTACATCCCATCAGCAAGAGGTGATCAACACAACTGTGCAGCCATCCATGCCCCCTGCTCCTGCTGGTGGTCTCAGGTTGGATGTTGAGGATAAGAGAATGAGAGCTGGCATGTGGGATGCCTGCTGTCTTCTCAGTGCTGCACGCTTCCAAGTTGCTCCAGTGTTTACAATCACTTCAGCTTCTCCCAAGGCATCTCTCAAGCAGCTATTTTCCTTGCCTAAACTCCCAGCTTTGCCTCATGCTGCCCCTGCTAGGGTATATCTTAATGATTCACCCAGAGAAAATACATGTGAATCCAGAAGCAGGATTCTGCAGGGGCAACCAGTGCTATCACACTGCAGATTTTAAACAGAACATGACAAACTTGGAGCTGTCTGGAAGTCCTGCTTAACCTAAATCCCCTCTGCCCACCCCAGAACCCTGGCATTCATCCTGCAGCTGCAAATGCAAATAGGCAAATGCAATCTTTCCAGCTTGGATCAGCACTTGTCTTCCCCAGAACCCATGACCCCCTTGCTCTGACTGTTGGTTCTGATGCAACAGCCAGGCCTCAGAGACAGCCAGGGCTGCACTATCATTATGAGATAAACACCCAGGGTTGCTCAGTAGATCCTGGGATGATCTCAGGGTGGAAGGACTGTGCTTTCGCATGGTGCTCTGCTGACTGTGACACCCATGACCAACAAACCCAAGCTGACCCCAAAGGGCTGCGGTCCCTTGGGGCATGGCAGCCACCCTTAAGGGAGTCACCCTGAGCCAGGCTGTGTGCAGGCACCCCCACGCTGCCAGGAAGGGCTGGCTCTGGGCCCCCAAATACTCCCCCTGCCACTGGCAGTACTGAATTATGGCAGCAAGCTGAGCACAGAGAAACACTGGGGTTCCCAAGGAGAGAAGCATGAAGTTGGTGACAGCATTTTCCCCAAGTGCTACCCAGACCTGCAATGAGTTGTAAGAGGCTTGTGATAAATCTGCACTGCCAAACTCTCCCTGAAAGAATCTCTCCTGACACCCAGGAGGGCAGACCTCCCTCCCTAGAGAGGAGGGGAAGGAGGTAGCTGAGGTGGGTAGCCAGACACCTCTTCACTGTCTCCTCTCTCTGCCACGTGCTCAAAGCAGGCTGCCATGGGCACATTTTTGGAGGTCAGACACCTTGGGAAGAAGGCTGCTCACCAGGCAGGGTGCGGGAGCCGGGCTCTCTGCCCAAGACAGGGCTAGGAGGAAGGAGGTGCTGTCTCCAGCCTGGGTGACAAACCCCCAGCTTTCCCCAGCTCCTTTGGGGAGCAGCTCAGCTGTGCCACCCTTGCTGTGCTGCACAGGCCCTCTCTGCAGGCTCAGAAAACCCATGTTCCACTCCCAGGGAAAAGCGCTGCCCTCACCCACAGTTAGAGAGCAACTGCCTTCGTCCTGCATTTAGGGTGTTTTGAGGATCACACCTTTACACCAAACAGCTGTGGAGCTGGGGAAGGGGGGCCAGGCAGGTTGTGCAAGGCTTTCCTGTGCAAGAGAAGGAGGGGTCATGGTCAGAGCACAGGACGGGGAATTAGGACATCCAGGGCAGGATCTGTGCTGGCAGACTGAGCAGCCTGGCAGGCATGGTGACATCCCACCTCTGTGTGAGCCCAATCCTGCTTAGCTCAAAGCCTTTCTGCTGAGGCCTCCTGTGCTGTGCTGATGCTGTTACACTTGGCATAACATTCCTGTGAGGGATCTGCAAAAGTCTGAGAAAGACTTACCTGTCCCACCAATTGCTTCACTTTTTATCATCAAGCTGAAGTAAAACATTTCCTCGTGTTCTGCTGTGGGGAAATGACATTCTTCTTCCCATTTTAGTGTCAAAAGCACAGGAATAACCAAAGAAACATAGTTAGCTCTCAGGAGATTTTTGGCTGGAAGAGGGAAGGGGGGAAAAAAAAAAAAGGCAAGGTCTAAGGGCAATAAGAGGGGATTCAGGCAAGCAGGGATCCCAGACTGGCTCCCAGCTGCTCCAGGGAAGGGCATCCACACCAGATCTGAACTGCAGTGTGGAAGCAGTTTGTAAAACAAAATCAGTGACCAACTAGGTCATGCACACACCCTGCCAGGCAGGTGCCAGCAGCACCACTCCCCTCTCCCCTCTCTGTTAGCATCATCTGCCAGCAGGAAGACCAAAAATGAGAATGCCTGCATCTGCCCCACAAACCTGGGGTGAGAGTCAGCTGCTGTGATGTACCTATGACATACCTGTGACACACCTGTGACACATCTGTGACACACCTGTGACACACCTATGACACACCTGTGACACACCTGTGATGCACCTGTGCCTGCCCAGTCCCTGCACCCAGCACTGCTGCCCACAGCAGAGCCAAACCTGAGCACGCTGGTTACTGACAGGGCTTTAGCAGAGGGGGAATTAGCAGAGAAGCTTTTGTGGCCTTGGATCTTAATGAGATTCTTTTCCAAAAGAGGCCAGGGTCTCACTGCAGTTTCCAAGCAGAACGAGATCACCTGAGGGCTTTGAAAGGGAAAGAAGAGGCACTTCATTAGTGCTCCAAGAGCAGAGCTTGGCAGGAAGGGGGAGCAGAGAGCTGAGCCCAGGCCAGGCATATGGCAGGGCAGTGTTTTGCTCCATCTGTGGCATGGACATCCGAGGGTGCTGCATTCCAGGTTAAGGGAATACGCACTTGTGCAGATTCTTCTATAGGCAAGAGAGGTGCCACTTAAAGGTCAGATTGAAGCTGGCCTCTCTGTGACTCCCTAGGAGTAAAATCGGATTTGAGGCTATAGGAATTTAAGAAAAAATATAGCAGAATTGCTTTTTAGGCTTCACATAGCCTGGGATTTGGTTTTAGGGCCTTTGCAGGGATATTCCACGCCACTTCCAAAGACTTGTTAAAAAATATTTCATACCAGCAGAGTTCTGTGAGATTTTTTTCTTGCTAGTCCTGCAGGCTACCATGGGTAAACTCACTAGCAGGATTTCTGTAGGACTCTGACTCACACAGGAACTTTTATTACTGCTTTTAAATATTTGACTGCCTTTTGGCTGCTGGCAGAAAAGTTATAAAATATTTTACCAGACAAGGCCAGAAACTCTTTATTAAAACATCTTGGCCTGGCATAAAACATATGTATCTACTTATCTCTGCAGCATGTACTCAAAGCTTTCACATGCCCCTGGCAGTGCAAGAAACTTTGGACCTTCATGTTTCTAGGCTGTGGATAAACAGAGCATCCAATGTCCTGTGCTCATGTGAGTAAATCTTCTAGTATGGAAATAGTCCTGCTGCAAGAGGCAAGATATATCAAATTTGCAGGTCTGAAGAGGATGAGGCCCTGGTACAAATCTAGCTCATGGTTTACACCGTAAGAGTTCTTCTTGCAAGTAGTTAAGGCCACAGGTTGGGTGGCATTTTCATGCTGTGTCATACTTTGTTTCTTTGCTTGAAGGCCTTCCCCTTCCATCACTGTTTTTTCTTCCTTCATCTTCCTCATGTAAATTAAGATGAAAAAAAGTGTCCCACAAAGCAGAGCAGGGATGAACTCTGTCCCAGTGCTGCATGGAAGAAAGCAGAAATAAATCCACTGCCTCTTTCTGTTCTCACAGCAGCAGTAAATCAGGATGTTCTGCTAAAGGGGTTGTTCAACAGGAGGACTTGTGCTTGTATTTTGTTGCTCTACTCCTGATTATTTTGTCGTGTGTGACCAATGATCAAAAGCAGTGGGTTATCTCTAAAAGTGACTGCTGCTTACCTGATAGACAGCTGTGCTTCAGGAAAGTAACAAACGCTTCAACTTCTCGGCATCCCTCGGTGTGCATCCTGAACACACCTGGGGCAGGGCTGAGCAGGACAGTGAGCGGGAGGAGCGAGGCTCTGCAGCTCGGGCCGAGCAGGCGGGGACAGCCCCTTTCTCACCGCCCGGAGCTGGGAACTGCCCCCATCCGCGGGGGTAACGCCGAGAGGAGCGGCTCTGGGGCTGCTCCAGGGACCGGGCTGCTCCAGGGGCCGGGCTGCTCCAGGCTCCTGCCCGTGCTGGCAGCAGCGCTGGAGCGGAGCAGCTCGGAGCTAGCCCAGGGCTGTCCCTGCGGGCCCGGCTGGAGCAGAGCTCACACGTTATGCTGCTGTCAGCGAGCCTGAGCTGCGCTGCAACGCAGGGGAGACTCGGGCCCAGCCTCTGACCTGCACCATTTCACTGCAGATCAACCTCAAATTCCGCATTTCAGTGACTTCTGTCGGGATGCAGATGACGGCGTCGGGCCCCGCCAGGCAGGAGGCGCAGAGTGAGAATTCCGAAATTGTGCCCCCCTGGGTGTGAGCCCTCCCTGCACCCCCTTCCCCCACACACAGAGCCCCATCCCCATCCCCATCCCCATCCCCATCCCCATCCCCATCCCCATCCCCACGCCCGCCGCGTCCCCGGGCCCGCGGGCGAGCAGCCGTGCCCGAGCAGGAGGGGCGGGCTGCCTTAGGATCGCAGGCTCCCTCTCCCACGGGTCCGCAGGCGCCGGGAGCAGCCCCGCCAGCCCGGGCAGGGCAGAGCCCGCGCTAGCAAGGGCCGCTGGTGCCCTCTGTTGTCACAAGAACGCATAGGAGCCGCCGGGAGCACGAGTGGGACGCGCCACCCGCGAGGGCGCACGGCCCCGCTGCCCTGGGCTGCGGTGTGAGGCAGGGCTGAGCCGGGCACAGCCCGCCGAGAGCCCGGGCTCGCCGCGGGGAGGGCTCGCCGGGCTGGCACCCACACAGGGCAAGGACTGCTGCAGCTCGCTCAGCTTCTCACCCTCTGGCTGCACCAGCCAGGGGATCCCAGCGCATCCCAGTGTGCCTTCCTAAATGGTTAGGGATGAGTCTGAAACAGTCCATGAAAATCACATCCAGGTTTCACAGCTACATAGTGCATGTGCAATGGAATCTGCTTTTTCTTTTTAAAAAAAGGAGTGCAGCTTTGCAGTGGACAAGGGCTGCTGGCTCAACACATGCAGTAGCACCAAGGCATCTCTGCTGAGAGCAGGGTTCAACCCCCGCTGCCCAGCTCAGGGAAAAGCTGCTGATTTCACACATCGCTTTTCTCAACACCACTTACCAGCGTGTTCCAGCACCAGCTGCTCTGATCATCTCCCTGATCTGAGCACAGGATCTCACCAAGTACTTGCTGGGCTACAAAGTGCTGTAAGGAGTGACACAGTGACTTGTGATTTTCCTGTTGTTTTGGCCCAGAGACCCACAGGATGGGCTCTGCAGGCTGTGGCCCCAAAAGACACATCTGACAATCCAGCCTGGAGCACAACTTTCCCCCATGCCTCCCACCAGCTTGCAGCTTCCAATCAACAGCAGAGCGCTCTGGGCATCAGTCAAGCACAAAGTTTTGTGTTCTGTGAAGCCAGGCCGCAGTTTCCCATCTCATTCCCACATATAGCAGGGTGCTTGCATTCCCTACTCACCCACTAACAGAAGCCCAGCCCCACTGAACAGGCATCTGTGTCTTGCAGAACATTTCAAGGCTTGCAGATGACATGATGATACAGCCATCACCTTAAAAATTAATATATGAAAACAGGAAGCAGGACTGGAGCAGACAGATTTGACTCTATTCAGAGCAGAACAGACATCAGCAAGAAGTGGCTGGGTTCCATGTCCACAGCAATGGTCAGCTGTAACTTTTGTGCATATCACAAGGCAGCACTAGTTAATTATTATTATAATACTAATTTTTTTAGCACCTATCAAAAACAAAACCGCCCTCCTAGTGGTCTATACATTCTTGTGTAACCAAATCTTAGCATTAATTGTTACTGGAGATGAAAGAATAATTGCTATCTGGTCAACTCAGAAGAAATTTTACGCTTTGTGAATTATCTCTGGAAAGATGCAATTTCTCCATAAGTGTTATTAAAAACAGCTGCAACAACTGCAGCCTATGGTTCCTGTTAGCTCCTTGCTAATGTAGCAGCTCAGGAGTTTCAGATGTAGCAATTACATGCCATATTTCTGCTGTTTGAGAATGGTAGTAATGACATGCAGGAAATCTCTCCTAAAAAATTGCACTGCTTCCTTTAAATGCCACAAACACACCTGCCTCCAAAGACCTCATTGTGAATATCTGTGGGAATTACAGGCTAAGGAGCGACAGCCCCAGCTGGGGCAACTCACACAGCCCTGAGAATGAGCATCAATCAAGTACTGGGCAGTGCTGTGCCTTGAGCACAGATGACCCTCCCTAGAAGTAGAGTCTTCTTTGAGAGGGCAGCAGGACTCTTTCACCAAAGGAAAGTTTTTCACACAGGCAGTCTCAAACTCTGCCCCGTTGCTTGAGCAGTCAGTCTCAGAGCAGAAAGGCAAGGCCATAGGTCTGGCCTGTTCTCTTGGCTCTCACAAGCACGACTCAGAGCAGATCTTACACTTGCCATGCCAGCTGCCAGAGCAGGCCCTGGCCCTGCATGGTGCTCCCCAGGCAGAGCCTCTGTGCACGGCAGCTCCGCTCACAGCGGAGGCAAACACTGCCACGCTGTACAGCCTGCCCTGAGGAACTCCCAGATCAATGCTATTTTATTTAACAATCCCATTTCCTTTTCCTGAGTTTCTGGAAAGAGTGTGGCATAGATCCAGGTTTTTCTCTCTCAAGTGCAGCCTACATATGGAAATAAAAACACTCAGAGAGATATTGGGCACGCTCGTTGCCTGAACACCTCCTGCAGTCCTGAGATGCTCCAGGAGCAGACAGAGGTGTGGAGCTTCACACCTTCTCCTGTAGGCACAGACAGCCTATTCCCAGTGCCAGGAAGGTTTGTTTGTGCATTCTCTCCCTCAGCTGCCTCTGTCATTCTGTATTGATCTGCTGTGGGCAGGGACTGCCAGGCCAGACCTGGCAGACTCCTGCAGCAGAGGGATAACGAGCTTTAGGAAGGATTGATTTCATGACAAAACCCATGTAGGAGCACAGCACACACAGTGCTCTGCCTGCTGTAGACCACACAGATTTGCAGAACTCCTTGCAGTGGCCTCAATATTATTTAGATTGAGTAAATATTAATACAATAAATAACAAGTGGCTTAACTGCATTTCGAAGATGGGTCTGATCTTGTAACAAAGCCTTTGTGGACACCCCATGCATCTGTATAAACCAGGTAGGATCAGGCAAACTGTTACAAAGTTCCTGTTGTGGTGTTACAATAACATCTTCAGGATGTTTGTCATTCCATCTGGACCCACATCCCCTGAAAGTGCATTGGAAATGTTCCTTCCGAAGGGCTCATCCATTGCAATGCTTTACAGGGAGGAGATGACAGAGGAGAGCAAACCCAGGCTAGAACAGTGCAAAGAAGCACCCAAGTTGCTCTTTCACAGCCAAGGGGGCTTCTGGTTCATTTGAACTTGTGTGGTCAGAGGGAGTTGGGAACTGTTCAGCCTGAAAAACAGATTTATTGGTGTGTATAAATATCTGCAGGGAGGATGTAAAGACACCAGAGCCAGGCTCCTCTCAGTAATGCCCAGAGAAAGGACAGCAGGCAATGGCACAAACTGAAACACAGGTTCTACTTCAACAGAAGAAAATATATATTTACTGTGAGAGTGGCCATAAACCAAACAGTGACCAAAGGGAAGCCAAACAAAAAAGGAAGCTGGTAGTCACATCAAGATGAGTGCTTTCACTTCTCAGGCTGCTTTCTTTCTGAATAAGATAGGGTAAGCTATGGTAGAATTATATTTTTAGGATGATAAACTTGAAAATTTCACTTTTTAATTTATTTTTAAAAATCAATTTTAGTTATTGTTTTATTTTTAAAATACAGCCCTTGGTCATTATTCAGTTTGACCCTATATTTCTCCAGGAAAGTAGGATTTATATCCAAATGCAGCATTTTTCTGGGCTTTTAGATTCACAAGATAAACACAGTAAAACCAGGTATCTTGCCTCATTGCAGGTAGAGAAAAGCACAGATTTCTTGGCATTTTAATAACCCCATGAAGATCAGTGGATGATTTTATGCTTTTTTGTGGAGAAAGACAGGACAGGGGAAAAAACCCACGTATATTGATTCTCAGCCATCAGTGAAATGAGTAATAGGGTGAAACATCCTACGTAAGTTCTTTGCAGGTCTTGTGAAAGCTGCCTGCCAAGGAAATGTAGCTGTGCATGTAGGTTGTGATTATGCTAAAGAGGCACTAAATTAGTACATTACATGCCCCATTTAGCACTACTGTGCAAAATCTGAAAGTGCTAATACATTTTGTTTCTAGGGTCAAGAATCATTAAAGAATGGATTCATGGTCATTCATTAGCCAGGAAATTAAAGTTTGACAGCTGCTGTTCAGTTCTGATTTCTCTTAAATGGCAGTGTTATATTAGAAGCCTTTTAAATTTTTTTAAACCTTTGAGGCTGCGGAGTGGTGTGCATCATCCCTAAAGCACAATATCCCCAAGCCATCCAGTCACTCTTTCTCCATAAGAGTGCTGTGTGCCTTTGAGGATTATTTACAGGAGCTGAAATGCTGCTGTGTGCTATTGCTTAGCTATATGGTTGTGAATGATGCAGGGCTGGAGCTGTAACCCTTCTACCCTTCTCAGTTTGCATTACAAAGGCATCCTGCACTGAGCCAGCACAAACAGGGCCCTGCAGTCCTCCTTGGGCCACCAGTCCCAGGAGGGCGAGTGGCAGGTGTCCATGTGTGTTTGGAGAGAGTGAACCTCTTCATTAAAACAAAAAGAGCAAGGAAACAACAGCCCTCTCAATTCTGGCCAGGCTCAAGGTAGCAGAAACCCTGCTTGGCCACTAAAGCAGGCACATAACATGGGAAAAGTCCTCAGCAAGCCTGACAAAACTGCTGGGATTAGGGTCTCGTTCTGCAAAAGCCTCTGCACGTGAGACACCCGTGAGCTCAGTGGCATAGCTCAGCTCAGGAATACACAGCACAGCTCAGACACAAGTGTGAATACACAGTACAGCTCAGGAATACACAGCACAGCTCAGACACAAGTGTGAATACACAGCAAAGCTCAGGAATACACAGCACAGCTCAGGAATACACAGCACAGCTCAGACACAAATGTGAATACACAGCAAAGCTCAGGAATACACAGCACAGCTCACAGGAATACACAGCACAGCTCAGACACAAGTGTGAGCACACAGCACAGCTCAGACACAAGTGTTTGCCAAAGCACCGAGGGACTTGCAGCCCAAGGGACAGATTAAGCTGACACTTGAGATGGCTTTGTTCCCTGCTCTGCATCAGCACCCACTGCAAATATCTAGGCAGACATTTCCCTTTATTGTTTTCGAGCTTGCTCCTATGAAATTTATATCAACAGTACGAAGGGTCTTGCTTGCTCCACACAACAGACATCCTAATGAGAACCCTTCTTTATACCTCCAGTGTTGTTCTTCCTGACAGGCCTAAAAGCATCTTGTACACTAGAGCAAACATCTAAGCATCCTCACTGTCCTATGGAATTAACCCTGATTGTGCATGTGAATGCCACTAGTTTTGTGCTCATCTTTCTGAAGAACTAGCGCCTCTCTCTGTAAAAAAACAGCTCTGAAATGGTAGATTTGCATGGGAGAAAATGATGGAGCAAAAAAAATTTATTCTCAGAAAACAAAAACCCAAAACCAATAATAATAAAAACGCTCCCCCTCCTCCCCCTAAAAAACACCCAAAAATCAAAACCAAAAAACCCACCAAAAAACCCCAAAACACCAAGCAGCCTGGAGCTTTCTATTGATCAGAGCCCATGGGCTGCCTTTGATTAATAATTTCTGCATCAATACTGCAACTGATGTAATACTCAAATATGTTGCATTAAAAATGCCAATGTCCAATTGGATTGATCTGATTATTTGTACTACAAGAGACTCTCAGTTCCAGTAAGAGGAACAGTGACATGATCATCTGTATGGCTGAAGAGGAGAACTTAGAAAAAGCAGTTATTTCTCATTCCACTCACCACAAAACACTGTCCCTTCCAGGTAGTAAATAATACAAAAAAATTACAAAGTACATCTGAAAAACTGGAACACTTAAATAGCAGAAACAGACTAATTCTATAATTTATTCATTAGAAATTATTTCCTCCCTTATAAATTGGTAGAATCGAAAGGCCGTATTTTAATGATAAAGAATTGCTTAGTTCTAAAGATCCTGTGCTCTGATAAATTTATGCTGAATGAATTTCCCTTTTTCTGAAATGTTGCTGTCCCCAGAGAGCACAGCAGGAGCCACAGAGCACTGCCAGTCTGACTTCAGACCTAAGTGCTTTACCCAGTCTTGGAAGATTTCTACAGCAGAACAACTTGCCAATATCCTTGAGGATTATTGGATGCCCTGATGCCCCTTGCTATTACTGTGCTCCCAGCCCCAGGGTGACGAGATGCTGGATCTGGGTCTTGAGTTTGTTCTGGCTAGAAGGAGCTCGGTGGAGATCCTGTCTCGGCATGATGTGATCCAGGCTACCTCCAGTGCACACCTCAGAGCTTTCATGGTGTGCAATGTTTCTTGGGCCCATGAAATGATTTCCACAAAGTGAAGCAATGGTCTCCCATAACTAAGTGACTCCAGGAGCTGGAATCATCCTGAGAACACACAAGTACCCAGAAAATACTCAAACAGCCAGATCCTCAAACCAAACCACAGAGAGCTGCTGACACGCAGCTTTGGTGCTGGCAGCCTAGGTGGTGTTTTTCAGTCCCAGCTCAGCTCCCTGTTGCATTGGCTGGTACAATCACAACTGAGCAGAAATGGGGACCCAAACAGCCCCGTGGTGCTGAGACCAGCCTGCACAGGTCCACAGTCAGGTACAGCCATGCTGTGCCCTTTCCTGTTGCTGCTTTCCGCTGCTGGCCCCATCACAGCCATCCCACTCCAACAGCATCTCTGGGCCATGCCTCACAATGCTGGTAATTATTCTCTTGCCAGGCTGTGAAAAAACAACTCTAATTAGTGTTTTCTGGAGAAGCCCCCTCCCTGCCACCCTAGAAAAGATGCTGCAGGAGGCAGATGTGCAAGCACAAGGCAGCGGGGCAGAGAGGAGGGTGCTTGAAAATACTCCATGAGACTCCTGGGCCAAGTGTTATCTCCTGTTTCCTTTGAGAGCCCACAAGAGACGGCCTTCCCAAAGCAACCTCTGAGGTGGCCCGTTCAGCTTTTGTCTCTCTCAGCACAAAAATTTCTGCCCCAGCGGCTCTGAACAAGGCTTCCATTAACTCCGTCCCCGTGAGGGCAGCACGTGGGACAAAAAGCCCAACACTGCGTCCCAGCCCTCAGACAAGCCTGGAAACAAACGTTGCAGGAATTTGTCAGAATAAAATCACCCGCTCGGTGTCACTGCATAAATTTACCTACCTCAGAGCCTATTCAGGGCCCTTCCAAAGGGGCAATATTAACAGAGAGAGATGGGACACCATCTCTATAGCAACACCAGCCCCGAAAAGTTATGGTTTCCCCAGCAAAGGGAATCCCTCTTTCAGGCACACCACCAAGCCTAGGGGTTAGTCTTGATTTTAAAAACAATTCCCCTTCAACTTACTTTTGTTCCTTGCAATAAAACTTATTTAAACAACAAGGCTCAGCAATCTGAGTGGAAGGAGAGCAGCCAGAGGATGCCCAGCACAGAGGGGATGCAGCAGAGGGATGGTGTGAAGTGCTGTTGACACACGCCTGTCAACAACATAAATCACAGCCCACTGCTGTGGGGAGAGCTCTTCTAGTGCACTTAGACACACAGCAAATCCCAGGGTACAAAAGTTACCTGATGTCACACCTGAAAACTAGGGTCAAAAGCATAAATCAGAGTTCCAGTTTTCATCAAATGAATAATCACCAACTTCTCATTAAAAATGTTCTTGCAATTAAATGAAGTGCCTTTAAATTGTGGGTAAAAGAAAGGTGAGAAAGCAAAGAAAGCTGTTAGAGAGGATGAACTGGCAGAGGGAAGTGGAATTCATTGAAGTGAGAGCTTGATCCTGCAGAGGATATTAAAACCAATCTAGCCAAAGATCCTTTAACTCAAGGTCTGCTCTATGTGGGGTAGAAATGAATGAGAATTTAGTTATGCCCCAGACTGGATGAGCACAATCCCCCAGTTTGTGCACACAGAGATTTGAGCCTGAGAGCAGAGACTGGGTGACTAATGGGAACAAGCAGGAGAAACAGGATCATTTGGGGAAAATCAGCCCATGCAGGGTTATCCACTGCAGAGACAGCAGCAGCTCCATCTGCATGCTTTTTATGCTTGTGACATGATCCAGTCTTTAGCCTCTGGTAATGCTATCCACGTTGGAAAGCATTCCAAATGCTTGGAAGCCTGGGTCTCAGATGATGAATTTCTAAATTTGATATGTAAGAAGCAGTTTTGGAAGGCAGGTGATCCAGCAGCATTACAGACTCTCTTACTTCATGATTCTTGACACTTTATGACATTGATCTGCATTAAAACCAAATGAGAAAGCTTGAAATAGCCCCACAATTATGCTGCAGAGAAGCCTTAGGTGACCTTCCACTAACACCTGCTCTGCAATAAATGCTGAGCATCAATTCACACCAAGACAAAAACTGGGCTTGTAGCTGGGTTTAACAAGTGCTCAACACCCCATGGCTAGCCTTGCTGCAGATTTGTCCTCCTGCACACCAGTATCTTAGTGAAGGTGTCCCAAATAATGGCAAAGGCTCAACAAGCTCTGCCGGAGGAAAGCTGGAGGAAAGACCCTGAAGTGCATAGCTGAGCTGTGGCTTCACACAAAGTTCTCCCATTGAAGTAAAAACTTCTAGATCTGGAACTATCATAACTTACTCGAGTCTAATCTGCCTGTCCAAACTCCAGCTGCAAAGTAAACTTGTCCAGCTGAAATAGCACTGGAAAGATTAATGCTCAGCAAATGCATTAAGTGCTGGGAAGGCAGGAGCTAAGACAGTTGAGATAAATAAGGGGAAGTCTACTTCTAAGACACACTTGTACAGTTACATTTCAAGTATGCTTGCCAATAATGTGTACTGTGGCATGACTTCAACAAGTAGAAAAGATAAACTGCAGTATACTTGCATCTGATGGTTTCACTAGGAGCACCATGCAGAGGTGCTTTCCCTTCTCTGTGGCTCCTTTCTCTCACAGATACACCAGATTCCTCCCTCTGCTTGCTCCTCCTTCCCTGAGCTCTGGGCTTTCCCAGTCCACAGCATCAGGCCCAGCATCAGCAAGATGATGTGCCCTTCAACATCTTCATAAGTGGCTTGGACACAGGACTGAAGGGATATGGGGAAAGTTCACAGACAGTACAAAAACTGGGAGGAGCTACTGACTCCCTGAAAGGCAGGGAGCCCTGCAGAGAGACTTCAACAAACCAGAGGGCTGGGCAGTCACCAACCACATGAAGCTCAACAGGGGAAATGATGGGTTCTGCATGGCACAGCCTGGGTGTACAGACAGATTTGGGAATGAGAGGCTGGAGAGCAGAGCCACAGCAAGGGACTGGTGTTACAAAGTTGAATGTCAGTCAGCAGAGCCCTGGCAGCCAGGAGGGCCAGCCCTGTCCTGGGGTGCCTCAGACACAGCATGGCCAGCTGGGCAAGGGAGGGGATTGTCCTGCTCTGTTCTGGGCAGCCTCACCTCCAGTGCTGGGGCAATTTTGGCCACCACAATGTAAGAAAGACACCAAACTATTAGAGAGCACCCAAAGGAGGGCTGTGAGTGGTGAAGGGCCTTGAGGGGAACCCGTGTGAGGAGTGGCTGAGGGCACTTGGTCTGTTCAGCCTGGAGGAGACTGAGGGGAGAGCTCAGCACAGTTACAGCTTCTCCTGAGGGGAAGGCAGGGGCAGGCACTGAGCTCTGCTCTGTGACCAGGGACAGGACCCCAGGGAGAGGCCTGAGGCTGTGTCAGGGGAGGTTTAGTTGGATATTAGGAAAAGGAATGAAATGGAACAGGCTCCCCAGGGCAGTGGTCACAGCACCAAGCCTGGCAGAACTTAAGAGGTGTTTGGACAATGCTCTCAGGCACATGGTGTAATTCTTGGTGATGGTGCTGTGCAGAGCCAGGAGTTGGACTTCATGATTCCTGTGAGTCCCTTCCAATTCAGCAGATTCTGTGATTCTGTGAAACATCTCACCTGGAGCTCTGGGATTCCCCAAAGAGAGATAGTGGAACAGGTAAGAAAACATGGCAATAGAAAACCCCACTGCATGGCTCATTAGACCTCATATCCACGGCCAATACACAATCACAGTTTATGACAGGAAGCAACCCTCTCCAGACACCTGCCAAAAGCTTTTAGAGACCAGTGCTGTCACAAGAGAGGCTCCCTTCTTGGTCTCTTGTTTCTGCCCTGCCAGATTTACTGGATAACCTTCTCTACAAAGTGATTCTCTCAATCCCAATGGTAAGAAATATTTAGAGGCTGATGCTGCATGTGATAAACATCACAATCCTTGGCAGCAGTAAACCAGACCCTTCTCCTCAGCTGTGACCACAGCTTCTCCTTGTTAAGCTCTTTATGTCATTAAGTGGCCCCACTGGGAACAGCAGAAAGCACAACCGGGACCATTAATGAAGATCTACAGCATTACAAGGAAAAGCTCAATGAATCAATGCCTCGTGCCTCATTCCCACGGCTGTGACCTGTCCCCATTAGTAACAGGAGAGGGCTTGAAATGGGAGAGATCTCCCCTTCTCTTTCTCCCTTGAGGGGTTTGTACTGCTCACATTGATAGATGCCTGCAGCCACCAGAGGTGACTTGTTGCCCTCGTGGGTCCCTTGTGTTGGTTCTCAGACCCTCATGGCGCAGACACCAGCAGCTGGGACCAGCCCTGGCTCTGTCACAGCTCCTCTGTCAGCTGGCGGCAGCTACCTTCACTGCAAAAGCAAACACCCACCTTCTCTTGTGACAGAAATGTGCACAGGGCTCAAAAGTGCAACCAGCAGGAAATACACAGCAGAAAGGGAGGATTAGGAGATTTCTGGGCTGCTTTAGGAAAACCCAAAAAGCATGTGTAAGACAGCAGCTTGCTCACAGAAGAAGCAGTTCTTGTGTCCCGAAAGGAAGATCTGAGGCACATGTTCAAAGTGTACCACAGGAACCCAGGTGCATGGCCAGGGGATTAGGAAGGGGCTTTCACCTGCCCACATTCCCTCACAGCTGGGTTCACGCTCTGGTCAAACGCTCCAGCTGCAGGGGGGACTGGGGGAAGGAAGGGCTCAGGGGGATGGAGCCTCCTGACCCTTGCAAAGGGATTGAGACAGACCCAGATGTGACACAGCCACGAGCTGCTGTGCTTTGTAAATGCCACCAGCATCCCCTGTCCAGGTCCCAGCCCTGCTGCACAACCCTGTGGAATGAGGAGAGCTTCAAGGGTTCCTGCACCCACAAGGACTTTCTGCAGAAACAGATCTAGACTGGGTCACACCACAGGAACGTAGGAGTGCTTATCTGCAGGAAAGAAAATCAGTGAAAATCTTGGAAACTTTTGTTTAATATTTTCTGTACAACCTTGGCAAATAAGCCAGTAACCCTGAATTGCTCAGCTATATTGAATTCCATACTTAGAGTAATCCAGCCACAGGATAGGGAGATATATGCATGTACCTAAAAGAAGCTCCAAGGCTGACTGCAGGGAGTTATTCTGCTACACAGACCCTGGTTTTCCCTTACTGTTCTTAGTACCTAGTACTGTATTTTTTGTCATGAGCAGTAGCAAGGACTATATCAAATGAAATGAATTTTGCATTTCTTTGCAAGGGATTTTTTTGTGGAGGTAGGAGTCTTCTCTCCAGCAATGGTGATATGAGAGCTCAGTGTTTATGCAGGACAGCACTGAGGGAACATAAGGCTTATACTGAGGGTAGCTCAAAGGGTCTGTGGACTTCTAGAGCTTTCTAGCAGGATTGGCAGGAATCTTTACAGTGCATTCAACATAGGTTTGGGACACTGATAATAATGCTTACGCTGGTACCAATCAACCCCATCAACCTTTCCCTGAGACACTGCTTTCTTACAAAAAGGATCAGCAGTAACAGTTGTCTGTGGAAAGGAAGGAACAAAATTTTTGGATTTGTCTGAGATCCCTGTGAATATGTCAGGAAGTCACAGCCATCCCCTCGTAGACCTGCCTTGCTCCTGATAGAAAAAAACAAAAAAAGGGAGTTGGGTTCTGTGGCTGCCTCGTGAGCCTGCTTACATCCCCCCAGTAAGGTAACAATTCATCTCTGAAAAGACTTAACACTTCCTCACCTTGCTGTAGGGGGAAGATGTAACACTTCCCCACCTTCCTTAGGCACAATCCACAGCTCCTGCTCTCTCCAAACCCTTTCTCCACCTCAACAGCCCACCAGTGCATCTTCTCCCTGTAGTTTTCTCTCCTTGGCCCCAGTGTGTAACCAGCACCACAGAGTGAGCCTGACAAGGGCAGGGTGTGCTCCTGCCATTTGACCCAGTGTTGTGACTCAGTGGCCACGTCTGTTCCTTGCAGGAGAGCTTTTTCCAGATCACTGCCCAGTCACTTGCACAGCCAGGATGAGGGAGCTGCAGTCAGGGACTGGCTGGTACTGACCTTGCCACCAGGCAATTGAACCTCAGGGATTTAAAACCTTAGAGAAGGTCAGCCAGACAGTAACTTTCCCTCAGACTGGAAAATCCTGGAACAGGACAGTGCAAAGCAACCCCTTTCAGCAGACAGCAGCTCCCAGTCCAAGAGGGCCACAAATCTCCTCAGAAAGAGAGGACATAGAAGGGACTTCATCTGTTTTGGCCTCTGTGCTGAAAAGCACAACAAAAGAGCAGGTTAGCGACAGCTCCCACTGAAGTCTGCCTTTCACAGCACAACAGTGACCAGTGGTGTTAGCTGTGGTTCCTCTGCCCCTCAGAAACATCTTGAGCCCAAAGTGCAATGCCAGGTCTGGGAGCCCAGCTCAGCTCATGCTGCCTCATTATCTTCTCAGCCTTGTTGAGTCTTTGTCCCTAGTGTGGATGGTAAACTCTCAGGGGCAGTGACCATGACTCAGTTCACTGAGTGCCAGACAACTGCTGGAGCTCAGTTAATGACCAGACAACTCCCATGGGCCCATTGTCTTAAGTGGGAGTTTTGGCTAAGTGAAGACTTCAGGGATTTGCCCAATAATAAGTCAGTAATTCAGGATGCACTTAAAGACACATTCAATGTGCCTTTGCAGCAACATCCTTGGGAAGTGAGCATTTGTACTCCAGAGCACAACTGTGAGGAAGTCTAATATTAATTAGGAAGCAAACTCAAGGGCCCTGAATAAGCCCTTATAACAAAAGATCTTTTATTGAATAACTGTAGAGGAGTGCAATGCCAAAGTTTCCATGCCAAAGTAACAATAAATGAACTGCAATTAATGCCTTTAAGGCCAGTCTGTAAATTCAATCTTAGCTTAAACAAAACAAGGAGCTTCTAAAAACATCTTTTAAAAACAGTAAGAGGGAAAAAGAATGAATATAAACTTAAATAAAATACACAGGTTGATTCAACCTGTTTCAGCTGATAAACGGCGTAGTACTTGTTCTGTGCCAAAGTGACACTTGACCTCTATATATCTTCTTAATGAAGTCAGCAGAGAAAGACACCCAGTGAGCCTTTGTAACACTGTAAGCAAGTTGCAAGCTGGGCTTCACTAATGGGAGCTGTCACTTGGTTTTTTCCAGGTCACAAACTAAGAAGAGCAATTAAATCAAATTGGAGGCTGTACAGATTGGAGCAAGCCTCAATAGACCAGGTACCTAAATCATTAAAGACATAGTTCTTTTCCATGATAAATTGTTGAGGAGAGTGAAACATGCTGCTGGTCATTAATCTAGGCTAATCAGCTTGAAAGCTGGGTTGTTTTATTTAGTAATTAACTGGTTATTTGAAAAAAATGATACATGGCCTATAGAGCTGCCATCCAGCAGATAATAATGCAGAGCAGTGGGGAATCTCTTGAGGGCAATTCATGCCTTTTCAATTATAGCCATTGGCAAACTCTGAAAAATGGCTCTAGGTTTGTACTGACACGTAGTAAAGAAAAACACTCCAAGTAACATAGCAGGCATCTTGTGCATGCTGGTAATTGCTCTGGCCTGCCCCTTACAGACTGCACTAAAGCAAACCAAACATTTTGGAGGAATCCTTCTTCCCATCACTTGGATTTAGTGTTTGTTAGACCCTTCTGCTGGAACTGGGGGAAAAGAGCTGCTGCATGTTGATGGCCAGCTCTGCAGTAAAGGGGGCCCAGCCCTCACAGAGGCTGCATCTCCCCACACCGTGCACAGTAACCAGTCTGGACTTCTCCAGAAGAGCTCCATGGGTCCCCAGCTGGCTGAGACCAAATACAGTCTAAGCAAAGGAGCTGAAATGTCTGCAGAACCTGCTGAGCAAGGACAGCAGCTGATCAATCCTGCTGTCCCACCTGTTCATTGATGGGCAAAACACACAGGACTGGCTGTGCTGCAGTGAGAAAGCATCTTTGCAAGAACACACTGCTCCTCTGAGAGGAACCAGTCAGGCCCCCCTGCCATGGCAGTGAAAGGTCAGTGACACTCAGAGACAGCCACAGCTATGATAAAGTTTTTTCACACTCAGCCCTTCCACTCATTTTGCACAGGGGCACACAACACCTTTGCTCCAGCCATGGATGTATAAATAATTCTCTTATGGTGACTGAGAAAAGTCTTTTAGAATCATCAATAATTGCATCCAGGTATCCACAAAAAGCCACTCAAATGCAAGGATAACGAAAGTGAACCACATGTCCCCAGAACATTTTTTTGTCCTTTGTTAAGTTATATTGAATACGTGGAAAACAGCTCTGGCTCAAAACGCTCCTAACCACCAGTATCATGCACATTTGTCCTGTTTTTCACTCTATCCTAGGCATGTGCTGCTGGCTAAAGCTGCAGACAGGATACTGGGCTACCCAGACCGGAGTCTGATGCAGCAGGACTGCTCTTTTGTTAGGTATCTTCTCTCCCTAAGATTCAGAGGAAAAGAAATGTATGGCAGCCACAGCAGCAGTAAGGATCTGGGCTGGATGAAAGGGCAGTACCCTTAGCAGGTGGGTAAGCACTGTGCAGATGGATGGGCTTGTTGCTCAGTCACTGTATCTAACCAACTGTAATTCAAAAAATATTTCTTCTTCTGAGAGTCTTTGATGGAGATTTCAGAGGCAGGAGGAGAAAAGAAAGAGCCTGATCAATGAAGCAGGAAGCAGCATCCACTGAGCAGAAGCAGCATCCACCATACACACAATGCTTGCAAATACAGGCCATGCAGGGTTATTAAACCTGGCTGTGGGGGTCAGGAGAGCCCCCAAGCCAGTAACATCCCACAGAGCAAGCAAAGCAAGTTCCAACCAGCTTAAAAAAGCACCCGCTAATGAAAAACTTTACCAGGAAAGCAGATCACATCAAGGCCACACAGAAGCCTCAGATCCTTTAAGCTGCACTTTGAAGACCAGTGGTGACAGACTGACAGATAAAGGCAAGGTCACAGGCCATCGAGACCCCCTCCAACACACCGTGCAGCTGAGTTGGAAAAAAGAAGAAAAATCATTGTTGCTATTTGACTAAACATTATGAACTAAAAATAGCTGAATATCTCTGATTAGGAGAATTCCAAGGGCTTACAATCCTTGCCACTTGGGGTCCAATTTTCCTCTCTTTTATTATGGGCATTAGGTTTTGGACAATACCAGGGCTACAGAGGGCATATGTTAAGTTAGTCTAAGCCAGCACCACACGAACCTTTGCACCCTGTAGGCTACTTTGCCGAATATTTCTGTCTCCAAATGAGCTGTAAAGGTTGCAGTTTTTCTGGCAGCAGCCAGCACAGTTCCCATTAACACATTTCATGAGCATAATTTTCAACAATATTAATAATTGTCCTCATAAAAGTCCATGAGAGGAACTTAATAGACTAGACTGTTTTATTTCCATGAAATTCCTGCTCTTTTAAAGGCTCTCCGTGCCTGGAATTAATATTTTCTACTTTCAGATCTCGACCCACTGTTTCCAGGCATAAACTTTCCTACTTCAAGTGTGCTAATGCCAAATGAAAAGCAAAGTGATCTAAAGTTTTGCCAAACCCTGCAAATTTTGTTAAAAAAGTCAAAGATGAAAGGGGCTGAACTGCCCCAGATGACCAGGGTAGAACTTTGGGCAATCATTAGCTCTAAGAAAGGATTTTTTGATTGCACTGAAGACCTCATCAACCTTTAGGAATGCTCACTGCAAGGCCTATCCCACAGGGATGGCAACCAGCCAGATGTGACCACACAGATGTAAAACCATGATCCAGTTCCAGACCTTGGGCCTGGGATCAGGTAGTGGAGGAGCAGCCAGGATTGTTGAGCTGATTTTGAATGTTTGGCCCATTCAGCTATTCTTGTTTCCATCAGCAAAGCAGGGTACCAATCTCTGCAGGCACAGAGATTTTCAACACTCTGAGTATTGAAAAGAATTCTGGCTGAAGTTGGGAGAGTCTGCTTGGAAACCCAGCTTCAACACCTTTGCTCAGGCTAGTAGGGTACAGGATAAGTAACATCCAAGTTCAGCATCCAGTCATAATTAACACTCTGTGATATCCAACTCAAGACAACTCTTAATGCATGAGATAAAAGGCAGAATGACCTCTCAGTGCTTGAAACTACAGCATAGACTTAGACAAAATAAGGTGATGTTCTTTACCAATGATTGTAATAAGCTTAGCAAACTTATCTGGTGACAAGATCCATCACAGAGGATTGTTATATTAGCCCTCCATGCTTCTTTATTGCAAGTCTCCTTTAGCCCAGCAGAAGTTTGGTGCAGATGAACACAGATGACCCAATCTGTTCTTATCACCTAGAAATACCAAGGCGTATGAATAGAAACATGAGTAACAAACTGCTCACAAACAGGTAATGGATTTTTATTTGCTCTTTGACATCTCTAAATTCCACAAGACAATCTGTTATAGGAAAATAAGGAAAAAATCTCAGATGTAGAAATAATTTATGAAGTGTTTACCTTGCACTGGAAAATTGCCTTGTAAAAACAAAAAAACAAGTAAGAAAAAGCACAAATGCTGGGTCTGGCTCAAATATTTCATGTCAAGTTTTGCTGAAGTCATTTGATTTCCAGTGTAAGTGGAAACAAATAAACTTCATTTAAGTCAGTGAGCCCCTACCCAAGCAATATCAAACAACCTTGAATATCCAAGATTAATGTTGACAGAAAGAGACCAGATGATCATTGGTGTGCATTACACCTCAGAATCTCCTTTTGACCAAGCAAACAACTCACCTTACTTCTGTACCTTGGACTTAACAGGTCTGTTTTCAGCTTATTATATAAGAAATGTGTTATCTTGAAAATGTTTACCTGAAACATTATATCTCTCACTCCTTAACTCTGTTGTCTTCATTATCACCTAAAACCCTCAATTTTGCATGGGGGTGTTTGACTGGGACAATCTTTTCTGAGGTAATTCTGCCCTTGCTCCTCATCAGAGTAATGGCAGGCAAAATTCACAGCACTGTCCCAGTGATGACCAAGCAAAACGTAACTAACAGGAATGACATTCTGGGGGACCTGAAAACTGGAATACTGGCAAAATTAAAACAAAGGGATATACACAAACTCTTGGGAATTTATGCCATAGTTCTCCCAAAAGGTTTTGACTTAGACTTTGCACACCCTATCAATCCTCTGTCATCTAACCTGATGTGATTTCAATGTGATCCTTTTGTCTCTTGACTACAAATTAAGCCCTACATAGAGGAAAGCTATTTTCAGAAGGACTTGGAAACAGGGGATTTCAGGCACAGCATATTTCAACCAGGAGGCATTTCCAGAGAAAAAGTCTGTAGCAAAGCAATAGTTTTAGAATTCTGACAAGCAAAAAAGCCACCCTTGTACTTCTTGTCAGCCACATGGGTTTGCACAATTAAAGCACAATAGTTTCTTCCAGGGCTTTGTTGAGCCTGGAACAGCCCTATGTGAGTGTGCACTGTGGCATACCATGCCCATTCTCTGCTCTCTGTGGGTCTGTCTGCCCAAGGCAGCTCCTCTGCTCCATGCAAACCTCTTTCTCCCTAAATATTGGAACAAAGTTGTAATTTGCTGAGTTTGAGTAGTGTTTCTAATAATGCTTAGGATTAGGTGTTAGTAAACTCCAGAAAAAACCCAGTTCAGGTCACAGTGAATTTTTTGTTCAGGTGAGTATTTCCTTAAATCAGAATGCACTTTTCATATTAGCATTTATTCTAAAATTATCAAGCCAAATGAACCTGACAAATTCTGGGAAAACTCTCCTACTGTATATGAACAAACATTTTGAGAGATAAAAGGCCTTATTCAGGGATTATTTTCATCCTAAAATCAACTGTGCAGGTAAAAACTGGTACAGCAAAAAGTTCTAGGCTCAATGCTTACAATACACTCTGAATATGGCTTAATGCACATTTCCACTTTTTCTGAGGTGGAGTTGATGGAGGCTACTTAAAGATTGCTTTGCTCTTTTCCATTATAAATTCTGATTAGCAGGGGCTGAAAGAACCATTACCAACATGTAACTGTTCAAAATAAAATTTCTTCTGCTGGTTGGTTGGTTCCAGTTGATTCCTTTGCTGTTGTTGAATATAGAGTAGAAAGGCTGAGAATCTCTGGAGCTTCTTTCCTTAGGAACTGGACTCCAGGAAGTCTAGTTCTCAAATATCTTCTTAACTAAAAATTTGCCTTTTTGGGGTTAAGACATAGTTTTGTATAATTTTGAGGAATACATTTGAAGACAACAGTTTCTGAAGGAGCAGAGTTAATGAACTGACACCACTCCACAGGGGTACTCCCCTGTCATACACATATATGGAGTTTTTGAAGGCGGGCACAACCCAACCTGTGAAATAAATAAGACAAGTATTTCAAATGGCAATATAAAATGTTCTTGCCTTTGTTTAATACAGAACCAGCTGTCCATCTGTACAGGAATGGTAGTTTGTTACGGCGTCATAAGTCCAACTGCAAAGCCTCAGCAGGGTGGAGAGCTGCTGCCAGCTGTATTTGGCCAGATGAGTTCCTGCCGGGAGGGAAGCTGGACGATGCTGCCTCACACAGAATCCAACTTATTCATCAGAAGGCTGCCATTCCCCTTCCCACATGAACTCTCTACTGTCTTTACTGAAGTATCAGGCTGCCCTTTCTCCCTCTGCTTCCTTCACCCACAAGCTCTGGCTGAGCCTTTCTGGGAAACTGCTTCCTTCAGAAGGGAAGCCAAGATCTGCAAGTTAGTTGCCTCATTACTAGCATAGAATGCAGATAGGTGTATGCCATCTAAAAGCAAAAATCACATAAGCTGAGCGTATTGCATTAAAATGAGCTTTAAACTTGTGAAAAACTCAGGCACCAGAACTGGGTAGTAGCTGGGAAATCAGTTTCTGCTGTATCAAGCTTTGGCTGGCTCTGCCAGAACTGCAGCCACTTCTGCCATCCACATTTGCAGGTGGCCACAAAAATACTGCAGCTTTATGGGATGGTCAGACTCATCTCTCTCACAGGGCTGACGGCTGCTTTCTTTGTCTACTTCACAGCTATTGGTGGGGGGAAAAAAGTACTTGCTTTTGCAAAAGCAAGAAACAGGTCTGACTTCTCCCTCCTAGCTGGGATTTCAGTCAAGGCAGCACAGTGAAGGCCTTGTTCTTTCCTGAAAGTTCAAGACAGTTTTGTTTAAGGGAAATAGAGGCTTCACCAGCTGCTTTTTGGTAAAAGGAGCCTTATAGACAATAGGTGAATCATACGCAAAAGCAGTCACTTGACATCGGCCACAAAAGCTTCCAACCTCATGATCAACGAACCTCTGAACTAATATAGGAAGAATTACGATGGCATTTTCCTGGAGCGTGCAGCTTTGTCTCTCGCTTGTTGCTGGGAACACAATCACAATCCCATAGCTCATTCCCTTCACTCAGCTCTGAGTGACCCAAGATGAGCCTGAAACGTAAAATGGTCATAGGACTTGTCCTGTCTCAGCAGCTGGTAGTGAAATCCATGCTGGCCTCTTTCTTTTTTCTGTGGCCATTAATTTCTTTTTAGCATGTGATTGCATTAACCTCAAAGGCAAAGCTGTTGTTTTCTTTCTGAGGCAGAAAGGAATAGGAAGCACCAGTAGATCAACCCCAAAAGGCAATAAACAGCATATTCTGTCACTATCTATATCTCCATCAAGGATATAAAAAGCTGTGGATTAATTTTTTAATACTTCTATGGAGGGCACCAATCCTCCAAGCTGGTTGGCACCAGTCTAGAGAGCAGGATACAACTGGTTGTAAAAGCTCTTTCTAGCAGATTCACTTCCAATCACTGTTTGGGCTAATGTTTCATATGTAATATTGTAACTACAGATGTGCAGCTACACACTTTTCAAACAGATTCAGTGTGATATAGGCTACCATTATAGCTTGCAAGCTGGTCTAAATAAAGATTCCATGCACTTCACACGCAAAACAAACAAGGTGAAAGTGAAGATGTGAAGCAAAGGAAAGGCAGATCTGTTTTAATCTTCACCCTTGACCTAAATATGAAACAAATAACAAAGCTGTAGGAAAAAAACATAACCATTGTCAATGACACCATTCTTATGGGGCATGTCCCCACGGAATCACACTCAGCTGAATCACTCCAGTCTGATCCACAGGGGTCACTCACAGCACAAACGAGTGAACCTCAGATGCTGCCAAAGCAGAAGGGAGAGACCATGGATTGATGCTGTGGGTGCTGGGACACAAATCACCCTGGACTTTCACAGGAGTCATGGAGAGGTTTAATTTGGGAAAGAAGAAGGGAGAGGCAAGGAGCAGTGCTCTGCTCAGGTAACAGGATGTGTATGACAGATTTTTTTCAGCTGCATTTTGGCTCATTACTCTTTTGTCTCTTCTGACATGCTCTCCTGGAAAAGAAAGAATTGACAATGGACTTGCAACATAGCATTTCCTTTCCAGTGGGGCTAGTGTTAACTGTACCAATCCAGAGTGATTTTTTTTTCTGTCAAGTATTACTTTTCAGATTCTTGAAGCCTAGTCTGGGCTCCTCAACATAGACCTGCAATATAATAAAGGAGGGTGGTACAGATAGCTTTCAAAAAGAGAAAAGAGCTCCTTCAACAGCAGTCATGCTGTCACTCGCCAGTGTTTTCAGGAAGAGCGTGGATTGTTTCAATATCAGTTTGAAGTAACCATGGCAGAGACAGATGTTTGGTTTTAGAGAGCCGGCAGTAAGTTTATATTGTCAGAGCAAACACTTGGGACTCCAGAGCACAACATCCCTTCTTGTTTACCAAGTGTGTTATGCCAGAATCAGATGTGAAGATGCACTTCATGGTAACAAAAGAGGACAATGCTTTTATCCTACAATTGTCAACAGTGTTACAGTGCTGAAGACTTTAGTTCAATATTTGCCAAGCAGTAAAATGAGCAATGCCTGTCAGTTTGTTGACCTAGATGCATCAGTTACCAGAAAAACTATATTGAGCAGATAGGAGTTCAGTTTCAATTATTTGGGACCAAATTCCAGCCACAGAACTATTAGTTGCATTCAAATTAACAGAAAAAACTGTTGAAGTATTGTTCGGATGCTGTCATGGGGATACAACAAATGAACACCCCTTAGGCTGAGACACTTTGAGAGCAAGTTTGTAACAACAGTTTTGTCAGATCCAGGCATACAGCTCCTCCAGACTGAACTTCCAAGAGGGATTTAAAATGATGTAGCCATCCTTCCTGGAAAGACTGAAAACCTTAAAAAACCTGTTACTTTTGCCTTAATGCAGAATAACCACCATGGCTTCATGGAGAGATGTCCTGCAAGCATTAGGCTACAGCAAATGTTGACATGAGGGTACATTTTCACCAAACCATAATTCTGCAATCATCTGCCTCAGCAGAGCCAGTAAGGCTTGAGCTGACTATCCCTGCTGGGAGGCTGATGGGCCTGGAAAAGTGCCTGTCATATATCAGGGCACATATAGGGAGGATTTGTACTCCAGTTTCACCGAGTCCTGGAAAAGTGGCACAGGCCTGAGGCTGACAGCAGTCCAAATATCTAGTGCTTGCATTCCCTGCAACACCTCCCACTGCCAAATCACTGATCTATAGCTGCAATCCATGTACAAGAGGGTCACAAACCAGCAGAATGGGCTGACACTTTCCTGCAGAGAAAAAGCACGCAACAATCCTTAGTTAAAGCAAAGATCTAGCATGGTCTCCTCTGTTTACCGCAGGCACTGTTTCAGGCTTCAAAGGGATGACAACACTTACACTTCAGCTAAAGAGCTGACAATCATCCCTACCCCACCAGGCTGAACATGCAACTTCACGCCTGCAGGTAAAAGCTGTCAGAATCAGGACAGGATCAGCATTTGTGAGACTCCCTCTTCACCTACATCACAGTGAGACAAATTTACAAAAACTTGATGGATGAAATCTGCTATAGAATATGCCTCTGTGCTGCACTCGAGACAAGCTGGCAAAATACTTTTGCCCATCTTGCCCAAGGAGTGTCCCTTTCACAGAGCATCCCCTGCCACTCACTGGCCTGGAACAGTGTCCTGCATCAGTCACACACTGCAACTTCTTCCAGCTTCCAACACACGGGGTGTTTACTGACTAGCAAGCACACCAAAACAGGCATGACAAATACCCAGTATATTAAAGGCAGAGGCCCACAGTTGGCTCCAACCCATGCTTTTCTAAGACAATGCACATATGTCACAGAGATTCCTCTCCAGCTTATCCAAGCTCTCAGAAAGGCTTTTCATTAAGTTTTAAAAGAGGCCTTGGATGCTAAGATACCATTCTGCTTTCTTAAGTAATGTCACAAGACTTCTGGTTTGGCCACACAGTTGCTTTTTAGAAATGAAAAGGAGATTCCGTGCTTCTGCTTGGGACAAGTGGCAAAACCACTGCAATCTTTTTTTATAAAGAATGGAGGCAAAAAAAAAGAGGAGAAAAAAAGGATCAGGAACTGAGTTCAGTCACTCTGGGAACTCAGCCTTTATGTACTGTTTACCAAAAGGATGAGCTGGGGAAAGGGGTGAGGGGCAATAGTGTGCATTAGGTCTCACCTGCTGATTCTCAGGAGTCATGAATATTCTCATAATCCCCATCTCTTGGCCCAACAGGCTACAGGCCCTTTCATCAGAGATCTTGATTTCAGTGAGGATCTGGGAGCTGCTCTAAGCTTCAGCAAGTGGTATTAATATTCCCTTGTTTCCAATGAAAACAGCCTCTTGCCATGAACTCACTCTCCAATGTTCCTTCTCTGTCACTCATCTACTAATGGCATTTGTCTTTCAGACTAGATTAGATAAATTCTGTTTTAGGCTAGGCAGAGATCAGTCAGAAAGTCACGATTTCTGAGGCAGTCAGCATGTTTTGTTTTTTTCTTGCATAATTATGCATATGTAATGTGTTGAGATACAGGTATATTTATAAAATGTGATACACGCCTGTAGCTGAAACCAAGACAGCAAAAACAAAAGTGAAAAGGGATATGAGCAGTAGTAGGCTGAGAAATTCTACCATATATTTTCAAGACAGATTATTGTAAGCACCTGATCTGACTTTTAGCATCTCACAGGCCAGAGAATGTCACCTGGTGAGGGTGTAATTTGCATGCCCACAGGGCAGAGAAGGACAGGGAAGGAGGTTGTGCTGGCAGGGAAATCAAACAGGGTGTGCAAAACCATCCAGAAATTAACCTCACCAGAAAACCTATGGCTAGCTGTTCTTCCATAAGCTTTATGGAATTCAGATTTTTCAGGCACTGGGCAGTGGAAAATTATTTTCTTTTTCTGTCAAGGGATGTGCTATTTCCTCCAGCTGAAGGAATGGACTTTGCATAAACTGACAGTAGAAAAAAGAACAGTTTTAAAGGGATGCCCTTATTCTCCTTATAGCAAGAGTTTCCAGTGGTAACAAGTCTTGGATAATAAAAGAAACACTGAATAGCTTAAAAATTGTTTTCTTGCAAAAAGCTCTAATTTATCAGAACTTCCACATAAAATACTAACCTTCTGACCATTGGTGAGAGCAGAGCTACAATAAGAACAAAAGGGATAACATCGTCTTCCTTGTTATTGTTGTTGGATCAAAAAAAATTAGTTATTTGTATGTATTTTTGAAGGGCCTTATACAGGTAATATTCCTGCTGGTCTTGCTTGTGAGATAGTAAGAAAGGCCTACACAAAGCTATACATCTGCAATACTGGAATCTTGTGAAACATGAAATGTTCTAGCAAGAAATCCAGGAAGGGGGGCAGAGAAGCTATTCTATTTGGATTAAAAATTTAGTCCATAATTAGTCCCAAATTACAAAATACGTTTGCACATGCAAATAACTTTCAATTTAGGTGGGTTTGGGATTACAACTTTTAGATGAACTCATTGTCCCCCTGAGATATATAAACATAGCACAGAGGAATCACAAATGAAGCATGAGCAGAGTTTGTTTTGGGGATGCCACAAATCTGTGCAGGATGTGGAAGTTTGCTTTTCAAACTTAATACTACTTACTCCATAACATGTCATTATTATTAGTCTATAACTGTATGCAGAAAACATGTTATTATGCATAGGCATCTGTGATAGGTAACATCCTTTATGCTTGCACTTTCAAGCTAGTCTACCAAGAGAAAATCATCAGTATCTACATTTTTTAAGGCAATGTGGGGTATGACCAGTCTCATTCATCCATTTTATGCCTGTGTCTTTTGTTTGGCCAAACTTTGTTTGGCCTGATCTTACAGATTTGTCCCAAAGTCTGTTTTGGCCTTCAGCAAAGGATACTTGCAACACAAAGTGATGGGTGCAGATGATAAACAGGCCTCTCACCAGGTTTGTGCTGGGCTAGGCAGATGGAGACTCGAACTGGACACTTCAGACATGGCAAACTTACCGTGTACAATTAAGACTTGGAGAGAGCAGTAATTTTGCAGGGCCAGAAGCTGTGCTTCAATGACATTGTGGGTCCCTTCCAACACAGGATAAACTATGATTCTATAATTTGTGTTCTGTTTGAAACCTTTGGAATCCATTACTCAGGAGGTATGAACAGTCCTCCAAACATTATGACATTGACAGTGCAGAACACAAATTTATGACTCTGCAGGACAGCTGTAGAGGTATTCCCACCTCACGTTTTGTTACTGGTCACATTCCTCTGGTCTTCTTTCTATAAACATATCTTCAAGGATGCAGAGCTCAGGAAACTCTGGTGTGAAAAGTCTCACTGCTCCCAAGATTCAGTCCTGGCACGGAGGAAAGCTTTGCCTTCCTTACCATCAAAGACATGATCCAAGATCCATCCCTAAAACAAACCTGATTTTGTTCAAGAAGTGCTGCCCAATTTCAGACATCAGTCTAAAATACTCCTATGAAAGCCACTGGTGTTTGGTGTGTGCTGTAGTCAGCTTTTGCCTCAGCCTCACCTCCTTTCCAACTAAAACACATAACACCAGGCTGTTCAAAGGTCATTCTTTGTTTGCTTCTTGACTGCTCTTAAGACAGATGTTCCAAGGCACAACAGAGGATATAAACACGTGCATACTGGGGGAAAAAAAGGTGTCCAGGTGTTTAAGCAATGCCAAATGTGAAAGAATTCCAATTCACTGCCTTCTCCTTTAATCTGGCAATTCCAAGGGACCAAGCGTGTCACGACTTGTACCCAGCGCACTTTCCGCTCGGGTGAGTTCAGACAAGGTCTGCATTAACTCCCCAACCTGCGAGAAAATTATTTGAAACAAAAGGTTCAGATATGTCCTTTTCCCTCCAACAAGCCTGGAAACAAATGGTACAGGAACAAGGTCAGAAAGGAATCATCCGCCTACCATACCACTGAATTCATTTACCTACCTCAGAGCCCATTCAAGGAAAGGGGTGGGATGGGGAACAAGGAATGATATAAAGCAGAATGAAGCTCTGGGGTCGCTCGCTACATTACAAGATTTGACAGGCCTTTGCCAGCCTTCAGCTTCTTTGTGTCTTTAGCATAATAGAGAAACACAAACTGAGCAGCCTGTGATCTGGGGGTTGCACTATTAGATGGAGCAAACCCTTTGCAAATGCTAATAGTATTGTAGCATCCTGTCAGGCAGCAACACAAAAAAGGATGTTGATTTTCACATGAACCAGAACAGAGTCATTGTAAGGAAGGCTGCAATAAATGTTCTATCTCTAAACATCAAAAGCTACAGGCAATTGGCTTGTGGACATGAGGCAAACACTGCTTCCAGTGTTCCTAGATATAGGGGACATACTGTTACCTTAATACTTATTTCATGAGGCTGGCAAAGAGAGGGCAGTTGCTTGAAACGGCAGTGAAAATGGTCTTCAGTTATGATTTCTGTAGTGGAATCATATCTAGATCTAAAGAGGCTTTTGTTGTGCAATTTACTGTTTTCCAGCAGTCTGGAAGAGATGATCCTTTATGAAACATGAACGTGCAGATTCAGTCCAAGGTAGAGTTAGTATCACTTCCAGATTTTAAGGTTGGTAGTAACAGAGCACAAAGATGCTTGTCCTCTGCAGCTCTAACAATGTGGCAGCTGTCAGTCCTGTCCAGTAATGCTCACACAGGTGCTTCCTGAAAAAGTCTCTAAAATGTTATAGCGGATGTAACACTCAAGCTTCTATTCTAAAACCTACATAAAACACCCTTTTAATTCAAACTTCACATCTTCCCCTATATTAGTAATGGTATAAGGCAAGGCGTTACTGCACCACACACCTTCAAAAAGTTTGTTGTTGTCCTTTGGGTAAAAACCTGAACAAAGCTCACCTTGCTGGTTGTCACTACCCATGGATAGTTTAGAAAGCCATTTTAAAGTCATATTGGGAAAACACCATTGCTCTGGAAGTCCTCTTGGAGCCTACAGACTCCCAAGAGCAGGAAATAAACAGACTTCTATTAGCGTTCTGCAACACAAACACAACAAACGTTTGCAGCTATGTGCAATAAACTGCCTTTCAGCAGATAGGACTAGAAATATTTCTGGAACTGGCATTGGAAGAGCACCTAAAGCCAATTCCAAGAAACTTGAAAGAGTCAATTTCAGAACTGTTTCTAGAACAATTTGTGAGAGGTTTGCTCTAGAACTCTTTCACCAGTGCTTTCAGAACTACCTCCTGGATCACTACTAGTCAAAACTAAATCATGTCTCTGACTTTCAACACTTCTTACAGAACAAAAGCCTGGATAATTTCACCTTCTGATGTGCTGAAGCACTGAGGTGATGGCAGATGCAAGAAAGATTTGTTTACACAGAAATACGCATGGGTTTTCCATTCCAGCACCACAGTATAAACATCCATTACAATCTCTGTACCATTTCTACTTCTTCCCATCCTTTCTATATAGTATTTTATATTAAAAAATTCCTGGCAACAGCCATATGCTGTGAAAGATCTGTGATAACAGCCATCTAGAAGTCACAGCACTTGTGACACTACAGCTTTAGGCGTTATCTGACTGTGTAGGACCTATCTTGCAAAGGTTTTACAATGCATTTCATTTATCTTACTGAATAAAAACTAGCAAGTGACTGATCATGGTCTATAAAGATTACTCCAAGGGAAGATGGATTACTGAAGTAATTAAAAATTAGAACAGGATCCAAGAATTTTAAACTGACATTTTAAAAGAAAAAAAGTTCCTTGGATATGTTTTTTTCAGATAGCCATGAATGTTAAGTTCTTGTGAGGGTATCCCCACAGACCTCTCCAGTACCAAATCCCACTGAGAACAAAGAGTTCTGGCTGATTCAAGGAGTCCTGGATGAGGCTTAGAGATTGCAACGTTTTGACATTTCAAGTAATGAAATCTCTTGCATCTTTTTCAATACACTTGTTAAGAATTACTAAGCTACATTTAAGATACATAAAGATTTGCTAAAACTTTAGCCTTTTGAACTATGTCATGACTCAGCTTATGTTCAAAAATATACTCAGCAAAGAACCAGATTCATGTGGCTTTGATGGTGAAAGAGCACACCAGTGCATTTGAAATAACCAAGAACTTCATTGATGTATTCACCCTCTATGTTTGGTTTTTACACTTCTAAACATTTCCACCATTTTAATTTCTCTCATAGTGTGATAACTTAGGATGAGGTTACTAGTAACCACTGAGAAGGAATAATTCTTGGCATTTGAAAAGACACCATTTGTATCTTTTTCATGAAAAAGTGTCAGAATACCTCTTGGCCATTAGTATTTAAACCCTGGCCCATAAATTTTATAAAAACCAGAAATAACTTAGCATATCTACACAATAGTAATGAACATACTTTGGAAATGAAGTATCCATTTATGAAACAACAACGTTATGAAACATAATTCCAGTCCCTAAGCTCAAAAAGTTACAGAAATTACAGATTACTCATTGCTCCTTACAATAAATTGCCATATCCAGAACCTGAAGGTAGCCTATGGAATACAGAAAAATATAGTGAACTGCTGCAAAGCAGTTTGGAATAACATACTCTTCAGTACCACATGCATTTTAGGCAGTTCAAACAATTGTTTTCTGTCTCAAAACTGTTGCAATATTCAGCACATCGTTCTTACGCTGCTTGACATAAGATCTTTGTCTAAATGCCTTACATAAATGGAACATTAATTTATATACTAAAGATAACAGTTGCTACAGACACCACTAACCTGGTGCTGACACAGCTATTCTGAATCAGACATTTTGATATTATTAACATATACTGCTATCATTAAAGTACACTTGTTCACAGCTTAAAAAAATGAGAAAAAGAAGGTCAAAGTGACTTCTTAGTTAGGTGCAAAAGCACCGTGTTCAAAACCCACATTTTATTTTTCCTTCAGTTACATTTTTATTCAATAAATACCTAGTTTCCATGGAATACATCATGCTAAGTCTTAGATGAGCAGCACAGAGAAGTTGGAACTAAACCCATAGGAACATCACACTAAAAGAAATTAACACTGGGCCACTGGATGCGATATTCTGCAACATTTACATTACACAGAAGTTTCAAACAGTGATCTCTAGGTAAATGCAAAAGTTCTTGTTTGTTTCTTCGTTTGGTTTTTTTTACAAAGTATAGATTTATTTCACTTGCTATACACAAAGGTGTCTGCCTTCAAAATTGTGCAAACTTACATTTCTGAAGATATCTTCAGAGGATGGTCATGACAAGCCATTTTTTCATTTTTCAGTTCTCCAACACTCATTTTCAGGAATTAAACAGAAAATCTCCAAACATTCAATTAGATCGCCCTGTAATGTTTAACTTTTCAACATAATTTTAAGCTCTATGCTAGCTTTTTGTCCACGTGGCTGAATATTTTATGTCCAAACATTTGGGGAACATCTTTTCAAACTTTGTGTTGTTTCCTCTGGGGCAAAGCAAAATAGTATCTGTTGGAAACATTCAGATTCCTCTCTTTTCATTTCTACATATCAAAATCAATTGCCTTCTCACAATGGAAAATAAATCTAGGTCAGTTTTTCAAGGTACATAATCAGACAACTGCAACACAAACTGTTTCAGGCCTAACACCTTCTTCCACACAAGTATTCAGAAGTGTACCCAGATCATTTGTGGCAAATTGTTGGCAGAGAAATGTGGTGGTGATTAACCACCAGGCACCTATGATAGAGAGCTTGTATCATGCTTAAATTTCTCAGAAGTAACATTTCTACAGCAAAACTGAAAGGTAGTTTTCAGTGCCTTACTGATTTTACTGAATTACAGACATGAAGTGGGTGCGGAAGGACCTTGTGCATAACATACTTATAGAAGTGATTTTGGTCTTACAGTAGCTATTAGTAAAAATTAAATTAATTACATTTTTCCTTTTTTAGTTAGGAAGTTGGAGAAGTTTTAAATGTACATTCTATCTTTTTACATTTCACATGTATTCCACCAGGTTATTCTGCACCTATGGTAAAACGTGGAGTTAACAGGGAAATCTGAGTCTGTGCAATCCCAGAAATGAAATGTAATCGGCTGACATTCAAGAGTAACAACATATATCAGGAAAGAACAGGTATGAGGAGCAGCTGCTGACATCATCTCCTGAGCCTAAACCTTTTAGGGTGTCATTGAATAGCAGTCTGTGCTTTCAGTTGAAAGAACTATGAGAATTGTTTGGCTGACATCTCTCAATAGTTTAGGAATTTAACTAATTCCACCACTTCCTCTCAGGTTCTCAATACAATGCTTTTAAATCTGTACCAAGTGATCAGCAAATGCTTCAACACAGAGCATAACAAATAAAAATGGCATTACTTAGAAGGGCATTTTAATGTACATACAAATACTAAAACATTATGCCAAACTCCCAGCATCATCTGCAGGCAAGAAAATGACAACAGATAAAATCATTTTATGAATCTGATCCAGCTCTACCATACAACACACATATTAAAAATAAAAAACTTTTTTCCCTTTCAGGAAAAAAACCCTTAAATGTACAACTTCAGCAAGCTCCCAAGCTATCTCATTAATACACAAATCAGATTCTTCTGTGCATGTAGCTTCAAAAATTAAACGAGCAGGTGGATTTTAACTGAACTCTTCAATCCCTCAAGACATTATTTTCTTTCTCCTTCAACATTTCAGGATGCTCCCCAAGAGACAGGAAAGACAATGGGACACAAAAGCCATTTCAATTCAGTCCTTGTGCAAGGTATCCTGGAGAAGGCTGCATTCTTATGTAAAGTTGCTGTTGAAACAGAATGATAATTATTTTAAAATATGTACAAATGCATGATGACATTTGGGATTATGGATTTGAGAATTAATAGAGATGAGATTTGGAAATTACCTGCATGCAAATATTATTGCTAACAGTAAACAGTGTATTTAAGAAAAACAAAAGAACCAAAATGCTTTCATAGAAAAGTGTTCCACTAATTTTGATTCCAGCTAGTTATGCTTTCTTCTCTTAATACAGATAAAGATATTGAACTGAGAGTCATCAAATAGCCTACAGTGATCCACAATACTTAAATAACTGGTCAGTAATTGTATTTTTACTAAGTTTCATATCTGCTTGTAGTGTAAAAGCAGCAAGTATCATTCTTCAGATCAGAAGCAAGAAGCAGCAGCAGCCAGACAATTGAATAAAATGAACAGGAATTTTCACAAAGTCTTTATGAAAACATGCATTTAAATGAGAAGGATAATTTTACATAGAGCAATGAGATAACTGTAGCAATCTCTTTATGATCAAAACATGATTACCTGCTGGAACAATCTACTTTTCTTGATGGAGGGCTTCTATGAAGGCTTCAAGTTTCTCCTGGATTTCCCGAACTTTTTCTGGTGGAAATAAAAAGATCCTTGTTCAAATACCTATTACTATTAAGTACCTGAAGACAGGTACTGAAAAAAAAAAACCCTCCACATAAAAACAATGAACAAAAACATGCAAATACACAAAAATTAATGCTAATGTAATCAATATTACCCTAAGCATTTTTTTCTCAATTACAGAGGTTTACAACATTTTTCTAAATCAGAAAAATACGGAACCCTATCCTGTTTGAAGAACTCCTACAGATACATTTTATGATTGTCCTGCTAATTTAATAATTCAAAAATTTCCTGAAAGAATCCAATACTAGAAATGTATTTCAAAAAACTGAAATTTCCATCTGATCACACACAGCAGAGCTACTGTATACTTGTTACATGCAGGGAGTTGTTAGGTTTTAAATAATGCCCACTAGCCCCTTTCTTCTTTAACCAAATGTCCTTATTCTCCACAGCAAGTGTAACAAACACCACTAATCATTCTAAATAAAGTTGAAAGCTTGTGCCCTTTCACCCAGGAGAATTTCAGGGAGCCACATGTCAGTATTCAAGACACCTCTTCCAAAGGGCACACACGATGTTAAGAATGTTTAGAACTTGCATTCTATTTTCTTCCATTTCAGTAGAAACCAGATGGATGTGCAAGAATCTCATTTTATATAAAATCTCAATCTGGGAGTTCACTTCCCTACCAAAACACAACTTGACCACAAATACAAATAGTTATTAGGAATAAAAAGGCAAAATTGATTGTGAAAAATTCAGGGGTTTAGGCATTTTCCCACTTTTTTCTCAATTCCATATGACACTTGTCATCATATAACCTATTTGATTTATTAAACTGCTTATGAAGCAAGATTTAGAACACAGTTGGAACCCAAAGCCTGTGAGATTTCCTACTTCTCTCTCACCACATCCTCATTTGAAGCTCCTTCTGTGTGTGATCGCAGGCATGAAAAACACACACTTCAGAAATACGAAAGAACAGGGGGAGAGCAATAGGATAGACAAAATTAAGTTACATGAGCATAAACACAGACAAATATTTTTTCCAAGCTAAAAATAGTACTGGATTAAAACCATATGTTCCCTTCTCTGAGATACAGGGTTTGTGTTTTAAAAAAAAATTTTATGTTTTCTTCTCTTTATCAATACCATATGTTATCAACTTTGCTGAGTTGAAGTTCCAGCAGAACAAAAAGAAAAATAAAACAATCAGCTTTAAATGGTATATGTAAGCATAAGCAGTAAAAATGACCCACAAAGAGAACACTAATGTAGCTACGGGAACTGCAAGTTTAATCTAACAAGATGACAATACCACAAACAAACATAAAATCCATTTTAGAGTAATAGTAATAATAACAACTGTATGAACTCCTGCAGTCCTGTTCTAACAGAAGTAGAGAACTTTAGTTAGCATTTGAAATAATGCTGCATGGGTATGAAGAAACCTCAGCTTCTATCTTTATCTTGCAATTCTTAGGTGATGAAGGGTAAGCCACTGACACTTTCACACTGTAGAGTGCCGTTCCTCAGGGGTGCTTATCTACAAACAGAAGTACAGTGAAGTTGAATCACACTCCAAATCCTAAAGAAAACACCAAAGAAGCTCCTTGAATTTCAGCCTCTTTTTTTTTTTTAAGTACTTTAATATTAAATTAGGATTACAGTCAGTGTGAGGGCAAAAGCTGTACCTTGGAAATGTTCTACTATTTTGGACAGAATTAACATATTTTCTGACAACACCAAGCTGGATGGTGCTTTGACCAACCTGGTCAAGTGGAAGGTGCCCCTGACCTCAGCAGGGAAGTGGGAATGAGATGATCTTTACTGTCCCTTCCAATCAAAAATATTCCATAATGATTCTGGGTTTAGAAATTATTGATCCTGGACCCTGCTCTCCAAAATGAACAGCAGTTGCCTGTGATAACTGGGGATGAGATCTCATGACCCAGATGATCTCTTTATGTTGTGCTTTCAGTGGTACCTTTTTTCCTAGTTGCAACTTTTTCCCAAATGTGTTCTTTTTATTGATCAAGCCATTAGACCCAGGGAAAGCAGGCAGATTTAGCAGTATTAAATGCAAGTATTTTCCTTTCTCAACCTCTTGCTAATGAAATATTCCAGCTCTGAAAATTAATAGCATCAGCAAAAACCTGTAATTATTATTTTACCCTTAAAAAAAGGTTTGTGCCAACAAATCTATTCTAATTTTCTGATTAAGGCATATTAAAATAACAGGATAGCAAATATGTATTCCACCAGAATATACTGGATCAGCTGTGTTTGCTCAGAGAACATAGTATACTAAAATTGACTGCATAGTATGAGCACTTTATTAGTTTTTATACTTGGACTGAATTGAAATGATTACTTAACTGTAATAATTATAAGGTCTTGAGGTAATTTAATACTTTGAAATAATATGCTGGCTATTCTTAAAAAAGAACAGCTACATTGAGTGCCAAATAGCTGCAATTATTCATGCTATGCCCTGCATTTTTAGCCCTAGTAAAGGTTTTTGCAGCAGCAGATCCCAGGCAACCTGTAACACTCTCCTGCAAGTCCATTCTGTACAGCACAGAGAAGCAGTCTGCTCAATTGGTTCACTTTTGAAATAGGCTGAGGGCAGAGTTATGCATTTACACAACACTCATCTTCATAAACGAGTAAATGGAAGTGCTGGGTAGAATTCTAATAGAGGAATGCAATTGCAGGCCCTGCAGCTCTGGGGCAGCTGGCTGCAGTTTCATCAGCACTGTGTGACTTCCTTCATGTGTGGAACAACCACTCACTCTCACAATTCAAGAATCAGATGCCACCTAACTTTAGGGGAGTTCTTTCCTCTGTGAAATGCACAAGCTCTGTCCCCACATTTGTAAGGTTTTGACTGACACTTAGATCAAACTATCAGGCGTTTGCACTGTAAATTTCAGTACAATCTGTTTTGAGGAAGGTTTATCAACATGCCAAACACAGCAAATCATCTGGGTTTCAGGTAAGAATACTTATTGCAGCAGTAAATTTAGGGGTAGACAAAAAGTGACCTGTTGCTCTATGTCTTGTGATACTGTGTTTTTCCATGGATAAGTAAAACACAGATTAAAAGTGTTCAGCTTGCTAGCAAATTATTTCTGTAACTGGTTGAACTACCCAAGCTCTTTTATACAATGCTCCCATGTCACAAAAGGGACTTTACAAAGTGCTACACTCTTATTATAAGGTACCATATAAGTTTTAATGCACATATTGCTTACACTGGATTCTTGAAAGATTATGTGCTCTTTGCTAGCTCTAATGCAGACCTGAATTTACAAATAAGCAGTTCTTCCAGCACCCATTAAACACTGATCAAAAATCAAATTAAATCAATGAAGAATAACTGTAACTAAACCCTTGTTTCCATCTTAGAACAGTAAAATTCACAGGCCTAGCAGCCATGAATGGTTATTCTATTTCCCATTTACCCCATGTTTACCTAAAAGATAAGCTGGTTCATACATCAACTCATTATGCCTCTTGATCTGGTCATGAATATTCCCATAATCCTCCCTCCACATCCCATAAAACTTCACTGTCAGAATGAGGAAATTCTTTATTCAGATGTCTTGAGATTCTTATTCATGCTCAGTCTCTCCTTATCTCCATATGAAATGATATTGCTACCCACTCATTTTCTTTTCATTAATCCCGTGATCCCAAATCTAAAAGGCTCAAACCAGACTAATTGAACTGTAATGAGGATTTGGAATACACTATGAATGCAGAAAGACACAGGCACAGATAAAGTTTGCTTTTCCTAGTATCATAAGCTGGTCAGAAGGGAACTCCCTGAAACATTCAGTCTTACAAGAAAGGTTTGCTTTCTGATTTCTGCCTGAGATACCCAAGCTTAGCTAGCAATAAACAGTGCTAAAATGAAACAGCTGAAGCAAGTTATCAAGCAAATCTCCTGAGGTAAGGCCAAATAATCCCAAATAATATCAAACACAAATTACAAAAACAAAGTATATTACTGATTTATTCTAAACACACTCCTAGAGGCAAGAAAAGGTTTTATTGTATTTCCCAGCTGTGTTAATTGATTTACTAAGAGATGTGGCCTTTGTCCACAAAACCTGTCTTGCTTATAGTTCTAAATTTATTTTGAGACATTCAAATACATCTTTACCTGTAAAGAACCAATGATGGAAGCACAGAATTTTAAAGATGTTCATGTCTGTCTGTGCCAGAGTACATGAGTACTTTGGGCCAATCAAAAAGTTTTCCTTTCCCAATTACAAATGTGGACATATGATATCAAATTTCAATTGCAGCAACAAAACAAATTTTAAAAACTTTTTGGACATAAATCCATCTTTATTTTGTACTTTGATGAAACCTACAGTTTGAAATGACCACAAAAAATGTGTTAATATCTTATTATAAATCCTCCTGTTGTACATTAAAGTGACTTCTATCTCCAACTAATGTTTACATGGCTTTGATATTTGAAAGCTCATGGTTGTTGCTCCTTTGCTCTGGATTGTGTTTAGACTTGAGTTCTCCCCTTCCCCCTTTTTCCTTTTTTTTCCTCATCTTCCTGCCTTTTTTAATCCCTTCCTTGCCTATAAACATTCTCACTGCTTGCTGTGCTACTTCTATGTTATGGTTAGTTAACCACAGAGGCAGAAATTCGGAATTTACTGCTGTGAATGCATCATCTTTCCTCTAGTAAAAAGGAAAGTCCTGTCAGTCAGAATTCATCACAAAGCCCAAAAACATGCCATTAAAACTAGAGATGTCAATCCAAAGTTTTCTATTGAAAGCTGATTTTTACCTTAGGGCTACCTAAGACACAAACTCCACAGTTGTATACAAGCCCTGTGAACAGTCAGGTGGAGAAGAGGGGGTTGGGAATCATCTCTTTGGAGTTCAGCCTTTTGTGCCACATTCCATGATTTCCTAAGGGCCTTGCAAAAGGCCTATGCAAAAGCTTTACTTCTTGTTAAAATGGTATGAGACAGCACACTCCCAGGCACTCCAAATAATGCCCTGGAAAGCAGACTTTCCAGCCACAGTTACCTGCAGCAACATGCTTACTCATGCTTTGTGCAAACACTGCCATAATAATTCCCTGATCACTGCAAGGTCATGTGCTGCTGAATTTTAGAAAATCCTTTCAAACTACCTATCACATTTTTTGCCAGTTTCCTCTTGCTCACACACCACGTTTTCCTCTGGGTAAGGCTGAGAGGAAAGTTAAAGTTTAAAGGGGGGGGGAAGGAAAAAAAGGCAAAACCACCCAGGCTGCCCTTAAAGAGACAGAACATCATTTGTCAGCTGCAAAGACAGATTTATAAGTAGAGGGCCCCCTCTGTTCCTTTAAGGCTGCAAAACAGATGGGAAGTGAATGGACAGTCAAAGGGTCAAGAAAACACATGGGAGGTGCTGCTTGTATGCTGTATGTATGTTCCCAGCAAAAGAAAGAGGTCAAGATTGTAACTGCATGGCTGGGTGCTGGAAAGGCCTTTTCTTTAAGCTGTTACAAAGACAAACGCTGTTCTTCATCCTGCTGTCAAACCACTATAAATATTGTTTGTCAAGAGAGTTTCAGCAGCTAAAAGTTTTTTTTTAAAAAAAGGCTGAGCAGGAGGATGAATCATGTGAATGATTCTTAAACAATTAGCTCATTAGTGTAATAAAAGCACTGCAGAATCCTGAAAAGTTTAAATGGAATTTATAATAGTTCATATAGTAAATCCATGAATCATTAAGACTCTACAGCTTTTAAAATGCAAGCTTGCAGAATGTAACTGGCATGGTCATCAGTTACCAGGAGTTAGACTGAATGAAGATGCCAACTGATGCTACACTGTAGTAGCTGTCCTTCAATGTTATGTTCCTTATATGTGTTGCAGTCTATCACGACATTTGAATCTGCATCCAGTTTTATCTCCTTTTGCATGGCCATAACAGGAGAAAACATCAAGGAGCCTTTTTACCAGCAAGATACAGTTTTGTTTTCCCTGTTGTAGGCAACTGCACATCTTAAACAGGAACAGATCACCTCCAAATTGTACATTTAGCCTGATGTAGAAGCATAACAAAATTAAGAAAAAGATCTTATGAAAAAACCCCAAGTCACAGCTGCAATCACTGAAGTTACTCTGTTGCAAGTATCACTATCATATTAATTATTAATCCCTTCACAGCACACCTGAGTAAAGCTGTCAGCTGCCTGTATGAAACAGTATTACCTTTATTTCAAACTAAAGATAACCAGGCAGCAGCAGAAGACAGCTTGTCTGAAAACAGTTACTTTTGCAAGCTACTGAGCACAGCAACAATATTTTAGCATTACTACCAAAATGATCTTTAGCCCCAGAAATGGGAAGTATGTATTGTGCTGTTGAAATAGTAGATTACTAATCAATATCTTGATCTATAGCTGCTCCAGATTCACTGGCAAGAACTCTCAGTTTAACAGAACAGTTCTGGCCACACGTTTGCCCCTGTTTGGTGGAACAGAAGAGAAGCTGTCTGTGCTTCTTGGAACAATCCCTGGGGCTCCTCAGGCTAGTAAGCATGAAATCCTTCTGTCTCTGGCAGAGCATTTCAGACCTGAGCTATGGGGCTGAAGTAAAACTGTCAATTATACAGACTACTGACTTTATGCAACAGACATTTCCATGAGCTATTCATCAGTCCTGCTTGTCTACAGAAAGGAAACCAAATATTACCAAACTGTGATGTGACGTCACAAAGTATTTCTACACTGTCATTGAGTCTAGCCTAACGTACCAGTGATCATTACCCTGTGTTAAGTTGCAAGTTTATGAGAGTCACAAGGTCTGCAATATCAAGGCAAGACTTGGGCATCTTTCAGTCCTCTGTCTCCATCTCAGATTTTTTAATTAAAACTGCTCTAATAACTCAGTCTTTCAACAGAACTTAGCTGTGTTTTTTACTGGACAGCTGGAGGGAGCTTAGTAGAAGAATGACAAGGCAACCTAATAAAACAAACTCATACTTTCAATCAGACTTAGGGATATAGGAAGATTGAACTTCCAAATCAAAACTGATAAACTAGAATGAATGAGAATGTGGTGATGCTCATTATTTTGTGTGCAAACAGTGAAATGCATGGAGGCAAACCAGAAATACTACCCAATGATTCATCCAGTGATGTAACAGAAGATTAACTTTTCCTTATGCAGAAAGGACATACACAGCGATGAAGATACACTACTTATGTAAAGGCTACTGTAACTTTAAGTCTATAAAACTATAGAAAGACTTGAACATAAAAAATAACTGATATATGTTGTTTCTCCACCCAAAAGAAAGCATACTCAGTAATTAGTTAGATAATGAAATAATATGTCATCAGGACTATTTAAGTTAAAGGCTCTCTAGAATATGGCAGAAAATGAAATGGTGATTAGATGAATTTTTAGATCATAAAATGTTTAATAGTCAAAAACTTAAGTCACCATATCCAAATGGTTCTATTATTTTTTCTTTGCTATCATTCCTATGGGCAAAGTGGAGCCTACTACAATTGACAATGTGCAACATACATGACACTGACCTCTCCAGCTTTTGGAAATGGGAATGTTACATTCCACAGCTCCACACTACTTTAGAACAAAAGCATATATTGACCCATGTACAAGCCTGTAATTTATACCAATAGTAAATATCTCCATGATAAGTAAATCTCTGCATGATAAGTACTTAAATTTTGATTAATAAGTACCTCACAAGGTACTTATTTAAAAAGAAAATAGCATCCAATTAGATATATTGATCCTTGCATCATTCAGAAAATTTTAGCAAAAAAATAAATTCAGCAGACACCACAATGACCCTCAAGTACAAGAGACATGGGTCTAGAGTAAGATTAATAGGCATTAAACATGTCATTATTCATGTAGCAGTTTATCACTATTTTTCAATGTCAACTTTAAGTGATAGGCTTCTTTTAGTCAGTGACAAATGTGGTGAACTTTGTAAGGATCCATTTTAGGACCTGGACATCAGTGCCTAACTCTTCATCAATAACCAAGAAATCACAGCAGACAGGCTTTGGTCATCTGGGATTCTTAAGTTAAGTAAACCATCACTCCATCACAGGATGTCTACAAGTGATGTATGTTCTCCCTTGAGGATTACTTCCCTCTGTGAGATGATGCAGCTTTCTAAAGCACTTTCTGCCATGACACAAAGCAGGAACTACCTTATCTGCACTTTGACACACAGACCATCCTACACATTCCTCTGGTTTTTATTCATTAGTTTCATGCTGCTGCCCAAAACTCAAGAGGAAAAAAAAAAAAAAAGAATCTGAACACTTGAACATTTAACTAGTGTCTTTCACATCAAAGCATACTTGTTTGGGTCGATTTCTTAAATTATCTACATGGAATTAAAAACATGACAGTCATGCAAAAAGAATTAATTTGCATTCTGACAGGAAGTTTGCAAGTCTATTGTGAGATACTGCTTTGGTTCAAAATTAGGGGAAATTGAAGACACGACCATACAGACTGACTCCAAGCACAGTCCCCCAGCTGCCTGCACCATGGAGCACCAGGAGCTGCACAGAGCTCAGAGGGAGCACAGGAGTCACGCTGCCACCAGCACACTGGTGACACCAGCACAAGCTTGAACTCATTAAGAAACAGACAGCCCACATTCTGTGACTGATTGAGATCTGGGCAGAAATGAATGTGCTCTAAATGACAAGCAGCTTCTGATAAGATACAGGCCATGCTAACGTCCTCAGGGAAGCTGCTGGCAGGGGACTGTGGAGATAGCAGCTACCCTGCAAATGCTTAGCAGAAGTTGGAGATGTGTTTGGTGATTCCCAGAGGGAAATGTCTGCTCTGCATCTGTCTGGGTAGAAGGCCACACCATCTTCCTGGTATAATACTCTGCCAGCCCAGGGTGAGATGAGTGAGTGCTCCTCACGGCTATGACCAGGACCATATGAAAGGAGAATGAGAGGAAAGCGAGACTGCTGACACCTCTGGAATTGTCTTACAACTACAAAGTAACTGTATTTTTACTTAAGTAGCTTCTAAAACTCCAGTATTTAGGCACTGAGAAGAAATAAGAGCACAAAATAACACTAATTCTTCAGATTCTAATAAAATTACTCCTCCATTTGCATTTCCTAAGATGCTTTCCTCCTTCCTATATCTGTCTTTGAGCAGCAGGGGTGACATTTGGGTAATACCATCAAATATCTTGAAAATTATACCTTCTTTCTGTATCTTGTAAACACTGAAAACCACACTGGTTTTGATTTAAGGACTACTAACCACTGGCTTTTGAGCTATTTTGTCTGCCTATAGTTTCTGTGGGAAAATTACCTATGATCTGCTTATCTCAGAGATCTTTCCCCCTACAGCTGAGCTTTGCCCCTATGAAACACCATGACCTTTTAAAAAAAAGTTAAAGCTCATAATAGAAGAGCAAATGGAAGCAAAGGCTTTAGAAAGCCAAGTCAAAGCCTGATTTTAAGGAGCACATGTAATCAACAATGTCATGAAAGATAGAGGTCAAATCAAAACCCAATTGGCAGTCATCTGAAGGAACTGAAATTTAATTAGGCTACAGTAATGACCACAGTATAGATTACTTTTACACAACATTTTTGTTCTGCAGCTAACAGCAATGAAAGAAAAAATGTAACCACAGAGCAAGTAATTATATGCAAAGTACTCTTCACAGACTTTATCCCCAACTTTGCATAAATGCATAACAAAAAAGGGGACTCACTTGGATTAAAACCAGTTTGTTACATAGAAAAGACACAACAGAACCCACTCAGCTTAGCCAGATCACAGGAACTCCAGGTCCTGAGTCAGCAACTTGCATACGGAAGTGCCAACCTTAGCTTTCTAACTCCATTAAAATGGCAAGTTTATTATATGCCTATATGATATTAAATCATTCATGCTCCAAGTTGGCAAATGGCTTACATTCAACAAGAGAAAAAGTAAATAAAAAATTTAATGCTGTGACTTCAAAGCAATGACTTTAGATATTAAACTTGAAAGTATTTTACTGTAACTCTGGTTTGTTTAGTTTTTATGTTTTAGTCTTTACAAGACAATAATTAAGTTCTGCAAACTATTACATTTCATAGCTTACAAACATATGACAGAATTGAAACAAATGACCCTAAGCTGCATTTTCTTCATGTGAGGGCCTACTCCTGAAATGTTTCAAAAGCTTTTGTGCAGAACGAAGTCTCAGCTAGCCCATGACACCTGTACAGGTGTCAGCATTACTCACAAATGAACTTGGAGGCTGATCCATTCACATTCATACCCAGCAATTTCAGGATCGAGTTTCCACAGGCATTCCCACCTCCTGCCAATGACTCTCCCGTGCACATGGTTTTACTTATAATTTGGTGAAGAACTGAGTTTTCTTTTCCAGCTTGTGAGGACACAGGATATTGGATGAATAGTATGCTGACCTAGGAAAGATGCTTTGTATGTACTATGTTTTGTTTATCTGTGGCTTTGCAACATTCATAGTTTTGCTGTCCAAAAGGACTAAAAGGAGAAGAAATAAATGAAGACAGGACATATGTATTTCTTTTGGGTCTGTGAGATTTCAAGTCTAGTGAATTGAATGGCAAAGCTCCTGCTGCCTGCCTGAAGCTTGGATTCACTTAAAGCATTCAAAATCTACGTGCACCACCTAGCACACTCTAGATGCTACTGCAATAGAGAGAAATGGCACTTAGCTTTAGGGTAAGACACTGGAAGATCCACTTCCTTTCTGATTAAAGGATTCAGTTCCTAACAGCTTTTTCTTAATAAAGCTTACTAAACTAGTACTTTCCATGCAGTTGCTACCCAGAAATGTGCAGCTGAGAAAAAAAAAAAATGACCGTCCTTTACAATCTTCATAAATTACATGGCATATACAAAAAAGCAGAAAATCCCGAGGGGGAGGGGAAAACAAGAGGGACAAGGACAGGCAAGTGTATCCTCCTCCCGGCGGCGGGAGGGGACCCGCGGTAGGAGCGGAGCCGCCGCTCAGCCCCGCGCCCCGTCCGCGGCCGCTCAGCGCCACCGCGCGTCCCGCACCGACACCGGCACCGGCTCTGCCGGAGCTCGGCAATGCCCTGCCCTGCCCCGGGGACACACAGGGCACGGCCGGAGCTCGGCAATGCCCTGCCCTGCCCTGCCCCGGGGACAGACACGGCACGGCCGGAGCTCGGCAATGCCCTGCCCTACCCCGGGGACAGACACGGCACGGCCGGAGCTCGGCAATGCCCTGCCCTACCCCGGGGACAGACACGGCACGGCCGGAGCTCGGCAATGCCCTGCCCTGCCCTGCCCCGGGGGACAGACACGGCACGGCCGGAGCTCGGCAATGCCCTGCCCTGCCCTGCCCCGGGGGACAGACACGGCACGGCCGGAGCTCGGCAATGCCCTGCCCTGCCCCGGGGGAGAGACACGGCACGGCCGGAGCTCGGCAATGCCCTGCCCTACCCCGGGGACAGACACGGCACGGCCGGAGCTCGGCAATGCCCTGCCCTGCCCTGCCCCGGGGACAGACACGGCACGTCCAGCACTGAGCGATCCTGCAACAGCGAGGTAGCTCCGGAAGCGTCTTACTGGGAACTCAACATTTTCACCAATTACCATGTTATAAATATTCTACAGAAAGCTAAGATTTATCCACACGCTATCAGGTATTTCTGCTGAAATGACTAGTCTGGCATTTGTGTTCAAAATAAAACAGCAAAAAATGCATTATTCATGCTGAAATTGAAGTCTTCCAACTATGTATTATTTTCTTAAAAAAAATGTATTGCCCAAGACTGAAGAAAATAATTAAAAAGATACAGTTCTAGGAAAGGTGTGACTTCAAATAATTGTCTTCTATAAATAATCAACCAAGCTGCCATTTTAAAATACATGTAACATGTAAAACCTTCAGTAACTTCAGAGGCAGCCTGCATTCAGTATCATTCACTTTGGAAAGTTAAACACAAATACAGGAGAAAACAGTAAGTAACCAGACAGATAGCAAATTACTCTTGTTTCTGAACCCTCATAATAAAAAACAATAAACATCTCTCTTAACTATACGACAACAGCTTTAAAATATGACAAGAAAAGGAAAATATTACGGCTGTTACTCTTCACACAAGAACTTGGGAGTTGTAGCAGATAGACCACTGCAGCATCTGCTCACTGGTCAGTAACAGGCAAAAGAGAATTACTGTAAAAAGACCTCAATAAAACCCAGAAAGCATGATAACACAAGTGTATAAATCCATAATGTAGATACATCTCAAATATTTTGTGCAAGGTCTGCTCTTTCACCTCAAAAAGGGTTTAGTGGAACTAAGAAAGAGGAAAAGGCTGATTGAAACCAGGAAACAATGTCCATGCAAAGAGCAACTACACCATGAGAACTTTTCAAGTCAGAAAAAAGAACATCAAGTGCAGGTAGCATACACATCTGTGAAGTCATGAATGGCAAAAAAATGAATAGAAAAAGATTACTGAATGTTTTTCACAGTGCAAGTACTAAGGAAAACCAAATGAAACTGGCAGGTGGCTCAGAAACAAACAAAAGGAAGTACTTTTTCTCACAATGTGTAGTTGAACCCTGGAACTAATTGCCACAGGATGTTGCAGATGCCAAAGTTTACATGAGTTCAAAAAGCAATTAGAGAAATTCACAGGAGGAAAAAAAAATCCATGAATGCCTATTAATCACAAAGATATTACCTCAGGACTAGGAAATCTTGGAACCACAGATTGTGGGCTGCTGTGAGAGCGCAACAGGCAAGTACTACTGTATGCTTATGCTGTTCCCACACCTGCTCACTGCCAGGACACTGGCACACATCAACCACAGGATATCTTTCAGTACAAACATTCTTACAGAGTGATTGCATTTCAGAACATTTTTGAAGTAAATTTTCCCCATTCAGCTATTCATATTCTCCTCTGCCCCATTTTGTACCTTGTGATCCTTTCTTCCAAAAGGACTCTAATCCTAGAGCTTCTTTATTTCCATAAACTTATTAACCATTCACTGGTACAAGTATCAGGACAACATTTATGTTAAGGAGTACATTTACATTACATTTAATGTATATTTTTGAAGAAAAAGCAACATTCAGGACATAAAAAAATAGTACTTTCTTTCAAAGATCTGTTTACACTCTTTAAAATACCTATAATAAAACTTGAGATATGATTCAAGGCAAGATTCAGGGCATATATGTCATCTAAGGAATATTCTTATATAGGATTAAAGTACCATTCAAGGCTGTAGAACACAGACAACAAAACCTGCTGAAGTAGGCTCTGAGTCCTATGTGAGCTCTCATCACGAGACTTGGTCACCCATGTTAGTAATAGCCATTAACCAATATCTTGAATAAACAATAAACACTATCAGTGCTTTAGCATTAAAAGACTGATTCAACAGCAGAGAGACAGTGTTCCCATATAATCAGCGTCAAGAGGAGCCATCCGAACCTCAGGTATATAAATAATTTACTTTTGCAAGTAGAGTTTTAATCAGGAAGTGAATCCCAGCCCCATATTTACAAATTTAGACTGGAAATTGGAAGTCTATTTGTAACCACCAGAAGAATGAACATGTTTTCCGTGTCAATAGTGAGCCCCAACAAGTAACTGATTTGAAGACAGAGTTCAAGATATTCGAATCAACTGGGTTATATAAACACAGCTGCATGGAATAGAGAGAGTGGACTTTGTGATTCAGGAGATCACTTCCCTTCCTAATTAAAATACCAATACTTTATGAATGTGTGTCACAGGAGTCAGGATTTTTTCCTTTAGGAGAGTCCTGAACTTTACTATGTGCTACAAGAAGGAAATTATAGCCATCTGAGAGTTCAGTGCTCTATGCTATCAAAATCTGTCTCAGGGGTAAAAAAACCCTTCTGCACCACAGAAAAGCATTCTATTCACCAAGGGAAAGGCAGAGAAACCCCCTTTTTCTGTCATATTCCCATAAAAATCACTAAGCAATAAAAACATGCAGAAAGAACACAGCTAATTTGAGCACAGAGCTAAGCAGTGGTAGTTTTAAAATCTTCCCACAGGTACATGTCATCATACATTGTTTTGTACTGAGTAACAATTATTTCTTTAGAATAATGTGTGTGAGATCTGTGACCTCCTGAATCTAAAGAAATACAGTGCAGTGACATGTTTTTGCTACACGGTAATTTATGAAATGCAAACGACACACTTGAAGCATTTATGCCAGTGCACTGACACCTCAGGTTATGAACACACACAGGCTGCTCCTACAGGTCTAGTTTTAGTTTACAAAATAATGACCTCAGCTGCCACTGCTTTGAAATGGGAGCCTACTACTGAGGCTGAGGAAAAGCAAAATTGACAATGCAAAAATCCTAAGTCAATTTCAGTGCAAAATAAAGACACGTTAATTTAAACATCATGGGCATGTTAGGGTTTTTAAATTTTGTTTTAAAATATGGAATACTTGAGGATAAATCAAAATCACCAGGGTTCACTCTATACCAGTGTTTGCACAGGAAAAAAGCCAAAAAAAATCAGCATCCAGCACCAAAGCAATAAAGCAACCAGCACTGCTTTAAAAGGAGATCTTCCTCAATAGAAGTCTGCATCCTACTATGCAGGTCCCCTTGTTTTACCTCAACACTTACATAGAGAAGAGGAGAACTTCTTATGCTGCAAAACATGTTCTACCGACTCTAAAAGACCATTTACATGAAGGTTGATACAGGATTTCAAAAACAACACAGGAGAAAAATTATATGTCTATCATGAAAATTATACAGCCATAGCACCTGTTTCAGAGATCAGTCAGGAAAACCCAGGCAATTTGCCCTAAATCACCAAAACTCCTACTCACAATTCCAAAATATTGTTACATTTTCTAAAAGACAACAAATGCAATTGACTGTGATTTCAATAACAATACTTCCAATAAGACAGTATTGTCAGTGTAGCCAAACCAGCACTATGAAAAATAAATCCTTAGATTTTGAATTTATTATAAGCAAAATGTTTACTTTATATTACATTTTGGATGTAAAAAATGAAAAATATGATTCATACTTAGGTAACTAACAGCTGTTCCAGGCTTCCCTGTCCCACTGAACTCTGGGTATAAGCACTTTCCTAATTACTTGGCTTATTAAAAGAAGAAACGCTGATCACAATATCCATTTATTCTGAATTAAATATTCCAAGTCATATTTTAAGACAAAAATTAGTTTCTGTATCAAACACAAAATATAGGTCTAAGAAAAATGGTCACCTGCGATGTGAACATGCAGGTATTTATGTAACTACAGGAACTTCATTTATCACTAGCTTTTTTTCCTCTTCCCTTTTGCACAGCACTGTTTTTTCCCCTCCCAGGTGCACAGCTCGGGTTTAAGTGGAAGTCTCACAGAACAGCAGAATGCTGCCAAAAAGACAATGGTATGTGTGCAAGACAAGGTCCATCAGCTAAAAGTCAGTGTGAACCCTACTGGATATGCAGGCAGACAACAGGAGACAACCTCAACCTGAACTGTCATCTTAAAAACTTTCACTGTGTAAAATTTTATTATATTAATCATAAAACCCTAATGGGTTTTGAGCACTTTTTGAGTTACCCAAAGCGTTAAACAACTGTAATCCCTCTGGAAGGGGACTCTCCCTTTAAAGAGTATTCTGTTTTAACTACATTTTTTCAATATCTATATTGAAATGAACTTACATCTAGTGTAAATTATATTATCACACTATACTTCCCATATCCATCTTAGAATCAGTATGATCAAACCATATTTAAGAAAAAATCTGTATGATGTTAAATAAAAATCTGTATGATATTAAATTAATGCCAGCACATGAACAACCCACATCACACTGAATATTCTCATGGACAGTGGTCAGAATTTGCTTCATTTCAAGCTCATTCCAAAACACTGCATAGTGGGTACTTACTGAGATCCTCTGCAAGCTGAACTCTCTTGCCAGTTAGGAGCGTCACCTTTTTTTCATTGTCTTCAGCAAAATCTTCAAGCACTTCCTTTACATTCTTCTCCAAGCGCCTTACTGTAAAAAAACAAAACAACAAAGCAACCCAAAAAAAGTGAGTGGTAACACTTTTGCAACTCCAATGACCCAAGGACAAAATTTTGGGGAGGTCTGTTGGAGACACAGTATATGTTATCATACTTATTAACCTGATAGGAGAAAAGGCAAACTTCTGAACACAGAAGCCCCTTCTTTGGGCCTTTAACAATGGAAATTCTTTGAGAAAGATTGTTAAATTTCAAAGGGCATTTTCTCTTTCAGTAGAATTATAATGGGATGGCTTTTTTAGGAGGAGACAATTTTTTGTTCCAAACCCCTCCACTGACTGAGCCTTACCTTCAGTGTTAGTGAGCTGCTGCCTCAGTGTATTTGCTGTAATCGCCAGCATTCGCTGTATTCTCCAGAAGAGGACGATGTCATTACATTCGAGCTGGAACGACAGAACCCGTGGTGTCAGACCTCTGATGTCCAGTGAACATCCCACACACACAAGAATCTCCTGACACTTTTAGCAGTAACTGTAACCCATGTATATATATCCAGATCTTCACAAAAATCCCACAGAATTACTGGGGTAGGTAACAAGGAAACACAGCAAAAATCCTTCACAAGAACCACATCAGCCTTATTTAATGCACCGTATCACCTCCCTGTCTGCTATTTTCAACAGAAAGAGCTGTTTCATGGGAAACCATGGAAAAACAATTTGCACACACTTTATGCAGCCTGGGGAGTGTAACCTAATGCTCACTGGAACAACATTGTTCATTGCAAATATACAGAGAGACAACAGCTGAGCTCCAGGCTGTGCCTCCCTGCATGACAAATGCTCCTGAAGACAGGGCTGGGCCAAGGGCTCTATTTGTTAACAACAGAAGAGACAGTTTCTACACCTGCAAGGATGGCAGGAGGGAGCATTAAGTTCACATTAGAACACCTTAAAAAAGACAGGAACATGATTGGGAGTTTAAGTTTCATGAAGAGGCAGCTCTCTATATGGTGATCTCATTCTCTCATCTCTTACAGGCAAAGGTATTTCTAAAGTAACAAAGATTTCTGGCTTCATGGCTCATTAAGAGAAAAAGTGAGGAGCTCTATCTTTCCAGCAATTTCTCTTTGATTTAAAATATAATGGTAAGTAAATAATGTATTCTTTGTGTGACTTGATGCATGCTGTCATTTACTGCACAAGTTTGGGTTCACAAAACTGGAAAGTTATTTATAAAGACCTGTTTGAAAACTCCATAGCCGTTCATTTTCTTTCCCCACTGAGCATACATGGTTCTAAGCTTTAACTACAAACATTTACTGACTACTGTTTTCCTATAAATCCATAGGGATGTTTTCTGATTTTTTTTGTATAAATGAAGTAAATAACTATCAATGAATGGGAAAGCAGGAGAAACGCTATCAACACTGGTTGATACACTACTGTCATGTACACTACTGGTTTTAACTGTGCATTTTCAATACACATCGATTAGAAACAGATGTTTAGGTCATGGCTGATACCTAGTGGTCATTTTACATCATTGCCACCAGGATGGCATTTTATCCATTATAAGCCTCATGTAAAACGTGTCTGAGATCACCAGCTATCTGGTCAGGCTACTTTGAAGTATTTTTAGATTTCTTTTTCAACTGAAATAGAAATATTAAGGCAAAACACCAGTGTAGATGAAGAACATCTGTTTTTCAATTTACCTCCGAGTCCACAAAATGCCTCTGATAATAATAGAAGCCTCTTCGACATAGATTGCAGTGGTTCAAAGCAGACTTCAGGAAGTATCTTCTATAAATTTGGTGCCATGTGTCTTTAATCTAGGAAAAGAATATTTAGATTTGACTAAATAAATAAATACATGCACTCACAATCGTGCTTAGATTAATGATTGCATTTTATTTTAAAATGTAACTCCAAATTCCACTGCTGCTATCATGTAACGTTTGTCTAAATATTTCTTAGCAATTTGTCTGCAACTGGGATATGATTAATGTGTTAGTTACACTTGGCAAACACTACAGATGACTTGTCAATTTAAAAACCTACTTTTCCATGCACATAACTGAATGCTAAAAAACACTGTCTGCAGCCAAAACACGTTTAAATTAAATACTATGAAACATTCTTTACATTAACACTGAGAACAATTTTTGAGTTGTACCCACTAATTTACCAATTAAACCAGATTAAAGTTTAGAGAAATATTTAATAGGTCTTACGTAAACAAACATAATGTTTCTTGATTAGGCTTATTATGTTTCATTCTTCAAAATTAAATATGTGTATCAAGATGCCTGTCTGGAAAACCCATAAAATATAATTAAGAAAACCACTTGCTTAGCTAGGAAAAAACCTCAGTTTGCACTCAACCTCCTTATGCAGAGGATGGGGGTCACTACTATGACTATATAAAAAATGGTAAGTGCTGTACAGGAAAGGAGTAGCAGATATTACAAAAATTCCTCTTCCTATAAGAAGTGCAGGTATTAATGGTGCAAAGGTAGCCGAAGTTACTGCAAAAATAAATCACTGCTATAGGAAATCTACATCTATTACTTATTAATGTCTGAATTCTCATTTATTTCAAATATCACATTTAATTAGATAAGAGGTCTAATTACCCTTAAGGACCTTTCATTGCAACGAGATATGTCCTTTTCCAGAACATTTCAAATGTACAATACATTCCCTTGGGATGCTCTAAAAAAATCCTGCCTTTTTCTAACTATTTTTAAAAAAATGTCTCATTTCATTGTACCAATGAACTGCAAACTTCATATATAGCCACACTGAAAGTTTTAAGAAACCGTATTTTTTTACTGTAACTTGCTCAAAAAGGCCTTGATTTCATCTGAACAGTAATTTCTAACAAGCTTTGTTACAATGCAGGCAAGAAAATCTGCTCAGCAGATTTTGATTCCAGTCTGAACTGACAGATCCAAAGTGCTGCACAGCCTTTGTCTGCCAGCCAACCCAAGTGTGTGAATTGCGTGCAAGCAGCCACTTAGTGATTCCTTTGGAAACATCTGCATTACAAACTCAGCATTCACATGGAGCCTTTTCTTGGCCATCTAGAAAACACTCAAGTGTTCACAGGGGGCTTCCATGTGTCTTGTTACAATTCTGCATCTCACCAGGCATGGATCCACTGCTACTCCTTTTGCTTCCAGATTCTTTCTGACAGTCGTCACTTCATCATTTGCCAGATAAGCTGGATGATCTTCATTGCACTTGATTAATTTCTCAAGTTCATTTTTTGTTTCATTACGAATGTTCTAGGATAGGAACGATTAGTTGGAATTAATTATTAAAGACTCAGAGATCATCAGCATCACCTCAATAAACACTTTATTTGCTTAATAAGCAAGGGTAGAAAAAACCTCTGACACTACTAACTATTACTTTTAAGTTACTTCAAAAGGAATTTATGTAAAGACATATCAAATCATTTGATCATTTTTAACAGATAATTCACTGTCAATTTATTTTTTTTCTTTTCGTTATACACAGAAATGCAGAACAAGAATAGAAATGTGGAAAAAAATCTAGGTATTAGCCCCCTTTCCCCTACATGAATATCTGCTACCAGGGTTCACTTCATATACCCATATATTCATATACCACTTGTGACTCTGATGATAGTTGTAATTTTTGCCTATTAGCTAGCAGGAACTCTCCATGGATTCACACCTTTAGGCTGCTGTTCATAAAAATCAATTAATACAGGCTGAAGTCACTACCTTGCTCCAATAGCTGACTGTAAAACTCCTTTCTGTGAAACAATTACTTCCTACTCTATACTTTTAAATTCTGCTTACTTCTTTAAAGTATGAATCAGTTTGAGAAACATCTAGAAAAGTAATATAAAAAGCCCATCATCTCACAAAAGGTGTAATTAAAATCCAAAGGAAATTTCCAAAAGCTATGAGCAAATGAGAGGAGATGTTATGAATATGGTCAATCAGAAGATACAACTGTGATTACAATGTGAGTGGTAATGCTATCACATACTAATTAAATCCAAATAGAGCATGACAGGAAACTGCATGTGACTTCTGTTTAGAAAGCAGGCATGAAAAGTATAGAAGAGAATAGTCCAGTTTCCACCTGCTTTCACTGATTTCTTTCTACTTCAAGAACTTCAATACACAGGTCAATGGCATAATAGCAAAGATGTAATTGAGTTGAAAAATGGAAAATAGTTTACAAGTCACTCTGTAGATGGAATATGGAAAAAGCATACAAAATTCTCCATACTATTTCAAACAATGACAAGTGAGGTTTTTTGTAGTCGTCTAAATACTGTGGAGACAATTGGTAGTTTTGAAAATTTATTGAGTAATAACCAAAGTTTTATAAAGCAGACTATAAATTCTATATAATTTTTTTCCTTTTACCTGTTCTTTGGTGCGGCCTACCCAGTGCAACCATCTTTTTTTCCAGTTTGGACCCACCATATCTTCAATAACAGATTCAGCTGAAAAAAGAAGTATGATATCAACTATCAAACAAAATATATGCAACCAGCCAAATTTATACTTTTTACAAAATTAAGTACATGAACAAGAATGAACATTTTGTGTTGAAGAACATAAAATACACCACACTAAGTTGTCAGGTGTCTTTTACTTCAAGCAATGCTTGATGAGTTTTACTAAAATTTAAAAATTACTTCCAACCAGTAGAGACTTCAAGAAGTATATAAAAAATACAGTATCCCTCTACTGATACCCCCCCCGCCTTTCTGGTTTCAAATTCTGCATTTTAAAAACCTCAAATCTTAACTTGGCTGCAACTTGTATCAAAACTGATTATGCTAGAAACTATAAACATAGCAACTATTTTCTCTCAATTTATCCTCCTTTCCTACATGTGCATTTAGACCAGTTTTGAGTCTGTAGATGTCTACTACTTCTCATTAAGTTGGCTCATTTTAAGAGCGAGAGCTTTTGAGGCTGTATTTTGCTAACTATTTCTATTAGTATCAGTTCCATTGCAAGCAGTCACCACTGTGTCAGCTGGGCTGATACAAAGGCTGCATTTCAGTGAGGTGAACTAGATCAAGACTGGCTCAGATTAAGAAGGGAAGAAGGGTGGAATACATGACACCACTCACTGTCTTTCAGGCGGCTTTGGAGCGTCTCTTCCATGAAATGAATGGCTGCATCCCACTGCTGCTTATCAGATATTGATCGATCTTCTAAAGCATTGTGCTGGATCACCCGCTGAAATACAGAATGTCACTTCAGCATGCAGTAAATCATTTATTCAGGATTTAATTAATAACCCTTTCCTAGTATGCTATTCATTTTTTAATGTCTGCTAAAACAGATTATATTGGGCGCACACAAGATATTCAAGAGGCACTTTTCAAAGCACTGCCAAAATTATTTCTGTGTGCCTCTCTTTTCTACAGCCTGCATAAATAATGGAAAAAAGAAAAAGCAAAAGATATGAAATCCCTCTGGATTACGGAATCTATAAAGATGGAAATGAAATGATGTTATTTTATGTGGGTACACTGAACAGAGCAAATAAGTTGATGCCCAACAATTCTCACCAGGCTGCCCCTGTGCAGCCAGTGGATTATGGAGGACATTCATGAACCAACCAAAACAGTTTTATTAGATACTATTTAGGGCAATACCTAATAAAAGATAATAATGACAAGGAACTGAGTAACACTGACTTAAAACATTATATAAAAAGGATGAGACGGACACAACAACAGTCATTTTATGATTACAGCAGAAGAGTGCAAAAATACTGATTATTCAACTCTAATAAAAACACTTCAAGGCAGAAAAACCCACTACATTATACCAGGCTATCCTCTGCTCTCTCATTCCATTTATGTCGCTTAAAAGTTTCTTCTTTGACAGCTTGCTTCAGTTTATCAAAGATATCATCATGCTCTTTTCCTTTTTTTTCTGTTATGAAACGGGAAAATTCTTCTTGCAAAGTCTCCCATGCCACCTGGAAAATTAGCAAACAATTCCTCCTGAAATGGACCATTATACCATGCACTAGCTGAGAAAGGTACATTTATTACAATTCTTCCAAGTAGGAAAATCTGGAGACTTTCCAAAAAAATCATCCAATCATAAATCACTGACTTTTCCTTTGCTACCTTATCCACTACTAGTAAAAGCAACACTAAATTTTGCTTCATTGTATTGTAGCAAGCAGAATTCTGTTAAATTTGCATAAATCTATTACATGTGAATATAACTACTTGAGGGGTTTGTTAACCTTGCAAAAATAGTTTTGTGTTTTTTTCTTTAATAGGCAAAATTCACCAGAAGAGCAAAATACAATGTTTCTGCTCCATGGTTCTGGAACTCAAGATCTTGCCATCCTTTTCTGACATGTAAGCTAGTTAAAAGAACTGCAGTCAGCAATTCAAACATCACCTTCCTTCTCTGGAGTTATGCTTTCATTTTAAATTGTAATTAAGTTTTTTTTTTTAATTTAACTAACTAAATTCTCACCTCTACTGCTTTATTAGGCAGTTGCTTGTCAGTCCACTGTTTCAGTTTGATGTCCACAGTGGTGTTAAACGTCCCTGAGTTTGCAGTCTGTGCTGCTGGCAGGTATATGTTCTCAATCACATGAGTAGATACTCTTTCCCATAAAGTTTTCTCAAGCATCTCCTCCCTAAAATGAGAGTTATAACACATGTGATGGTTTCCAGTACACAAATGACTAACAGGTGCCCATTCAATTTGTTAGGAACACAGAAAACAAGACTACAGATCACAGGAATATTATACATTGTCCAAGAAAAACAGTTTCTTACTTATATGTGAAAATGTTGTTTACTAGAACTCTATTTTAAAGGTAAACTTCTTCTAGTAAATTAAAAAAAAGAAAAAATTACCATACCAGTGCTTTGGTGTGACCTGAGTCAAACTTATGACTTCATCAAGAATCTCATTCTTTGCTTTCTCAAACAGTTCGTTCTGTGCAAAAGGAAATAATAAGAGTAAGCACAGTTTGATCATGTTTCCATACAAAAGGTAAAAAAATCCAAAACCTTTTTCTTAAGGCCTTTAAGCCTCAAATGATACCTCCTGGTCATGTTCTGAACAATGTGTATGTGCATATCATCAGCTACCCTGGTTTACCATACATCTTCCCCCCTCATCTCTTGCATGCCTTTGTCCAGGCATGCCATTTCAATATTCAGGATCTCTATAAAACAATTAGAAAATGAGATCCCAATTGTTCTGTTACTCTTAAAGACCAGGGAATGTACCTTCTCTTTGCCAGTTCTGCTATGATCACAAAGAAACACTGACCTGTCCCTGGGGGCAAGCTAGGTCAGGTAACTGTATACTAGAAGAGTGAAGGACTTAAGTGCTCAAGTATCACAATTCTGAAGAAGAGTATTTCTTTCCTCTACGATAATTTACACCATCCTAACATTCTGAAATGTCAGTACTTTAAGTTAACTTTAAGAAACCTTTACAAAAGAAATTAAAAGGCATAAATTTTAGTTCAAAATCTTCAATGCTTTGTAGCACACCAATGAAAGCAGAAGTGTGATTTACCCTGTCAAGCTCTCGCAACCGGGGGTAATTGTTCTTCCATTCCGTCTCAAGATTGAAACGTGTGGCTGCAAAAATCAGAAACAGGGTCTTGTTTTTTTAAATTGTCCATATGCACTTCATGATTACTTTAAAAGTTCAGGTCTTAAAACTGCCACAAATTTTGCTTATGAAAAATTCTCCAAGAACTTTAAGCATGTCTAAAAATGAGCAGAATTCTTTTCTGTCTATGCCAAGATACTCGGTCTACAAATTGCAGAATTCATGCTTTTAAAAAGCAAAGTAGAGTCATTCAGCTTCCAGCTCTGCACTTTCATTCAACTTTCAGCTCTGTCCTGGCTGACCAGATGGTACCTTTCTATAGGAAGTCATTTTAAACATCTTAGAAAAACTGTGTTTTGCCCACAAAAAACTCTAACTAGATTTTTGCTCTTCATACTTATTTACTCCTTTAGTTTTAGAGCAAGTGGTACTTTGCAAAATAAATTACTTTTTTAGTTTTTTCTAGAAATTACCTGGGGCAGTTATCAATTAATGGGAAATGCTGATCATATAAAATGTATGAAATTGCCAAAGCATGCTGGCAGAACAGTATTATATGCACATAGAAGAAATAACTGTTTAACAGCAAGTTGCTACTTCCCTTGCTTTTTGAAAACATGTTTACCTTTAAAAGCATCTGCCTGCTGCTCCACAGACTCTCTCACCATTTTCCAAAAGCAGTCTGACACAGCAAGACTTAAGTTCTTGGTTGTTACCTGATGTGCTTTTAGCATACTTGTCCTGTAAAGAAAGACAGCTAGAGGAAGTTCTCTGCACACCCGTGCTCTCAGGCCACCATTTTCTCCTCTCTAGAATAAAGCTTTGCTTCTCAGAGCAGAAAATAACATGTAACTGTGTACCTAACCCAAATTCCAGGCTCTTCCTCTAAACTAGTCAGTGAGGATCATGACCAAAGCAAGGGGAAAAAGCCCCAAAACAAAACAGAGGAACAAAACCCCCCACCCTAAATAAGTTTTAATTCTAGAGGTTGCAGTGCAGATACTACAGCCCCAAAGATCATATACTGTACTTTCCTGAGGACTACCAGCCTGTGAAATCAAAACTCCACTCAGTGAGCTTCCCTCAGAACACACAGACTAACCCTTTGACTACAACATGGTCACACCAAGACAACTGACGTTTAGAGGCACTAAAACTCACTTTTGGGCTGGATTCACTCCTCTCAGTCCTAAGTGCTTACACATAGGCTGAAACTTAGTTCTTGTAGAGTCAATGAAGAGACATAAAAACATTGGAATAGTGACCCAGAACTGCAGTGGAATCAACTGCTGCCTGAAGATGCCTGTTGGTCTCTACTGACTTACAGTAAGCATTACAAAACCAGGATAAATTGGTCACCTCAACATGATACTTAATTTAAGCATATTAAATCTCAATTAGTGTTTCCACATTGAAATCCTTTTAAATTCAACATGAAAAACTGATGCTAGCATTTACCAACACAGGCTCATTTTAATAGAAAGAATAAAACAGCAACATACTTTAACAGCTTTGAATTTTGAAAAAATTCCTCTTCATATTCTTTAATAGATTCAATGCTTTCACTGCTGTTTCCTGCAGAAAGAAAAGAGTGCTGCAACAGTTCCATTTAGACAACTTTCTAGGCTACCAAGGACAAAATGAGCAGAGCTAGAGCTCTCTTTACCTTTTCCAGTAACAACTGCAAAATAACCCAAAGCTTTCATTGGGAAGAGTTTGCCTTCAATAATTTGCTGGATCTATGGAAATAAAGGATTAAATAATGTCATTAACTTTGCACAGAGACATTCTTTCCTTCAGCACAGTTTTGAGGCCACATGTAGTTGTATCTATGCATGGACTACAGCAGGAAGCAGTTTGTCATGGGACTGTGAGCTCTACTGAGATTGAAAACAACACAAAAAAAATAAAGGCATAAATCTGATAAGGCATAACACAGCAGAACACAAAACACAATAAAAATGCCCATCCCAGAATATCCTTAAGCCCTTCTGGGAAATGGAACTTGCTCAGGTCACATGCACAAAAGGAATCAGTATTATAACAAGCTGAGACTGAAGTCACACAGCTGATCACTAAATCAAGGCCTGAGAGCGATTAAAACAACCACCAAAAAATCATCATACTGAATACAGAAATAAACACTCAAAACCATCCAGAATAGGCAGGTAAGGTCCAATATCTCTGAGAGCATCTCAAGTGTTTTATCATGTGTGACTTCAGCCAGCACAATGTGAGAAAGAGTTTCAACTCACCCTGTTTGGACTAGCCACATTTTTCTCTGCAAGATCAACCTTAGTCAAAACAAATATTGTCCTTTTTCCTTGGGGATCCATTTGGCTGACTAAGTCTGTGACAATACTGCGTTCTGCATCCACTGACCCATCTAAAATAAATACAAAGTTTATTTTAGGGACTATGTAATCTAACACACAGTAGCCATCAAGTAAGTTTCATGTTAAAAATTTAACCCAGTAAAATTAGACTTATGTTCCATTTTTGGATATACATAGTGAAAAAATTGCTTTGTTCCCAGAATCAAAACAAACCAGTCTGTTATAGTTCTTAAGTTCTGAGTAAGTTCCAGCTTACTCAAAATATTTAATATTATATTATATTCAATATTATTGCATGCTACCTCCAAAAACACTTTTGTGGAAAACTTGAATTTTATTATCACCACCATCCTTTTTTGATGCTAAAAAAACTCCTTTGCTTTTGAAAAAGTTGCTTTTCACCACAGATTATGCTGATTGCCTTAACTTATAAACAGACATTCCACAGTATGCTCTTTTGTGCACTACACAAATTATCACATAAGGAAGAATACTATCAGAACAGACTCCAGAGTAACATAAGAACCACGATTAGAAATAAAAATGGGTCATTGTTTAGACTTTTAGTACCTTGAATACAGAGGATGATGGCATTAGGATTCTGCATGTAGGCCTTGCTGATGCTGAAGATAGTTTCCTTTGTATCTGGAGCCATACCCGATGTCACAGTCTTTAATATGCACATGGAGATAAATAAAGAACAAGAGAAAAAACATGTTAAAAATCCTCCAGCTGCTAATGTTCTCACCAGTAACACCAACTCATTTCCATGTCTTCATTTTTTAAATTACTGCATACTTACACTAATGACTCCAGGTAAATCAACCAATACCATTCTCTGCAAACCAGGACCTTTCACACTTAAAGAGATGGTCTGTGAAATAAAATTGAAATTAGAGGTTTATACACCACCTACTTTAAATGTAGTTACATAGACAAACACACATATATATAACTATATGAACACATATTTACACACGTATGTTTTAATCAGCAACAACCTGTCCTTTTAAATAGAAAGTAAAACTTTTAAGGGAAATTGTTGTATAAAACTGATTTTAACAGTCCAAATACACTTTGTAAACTGCAAAATATGAAGCATATCCAAACTGGATTCACAATCTCCTATTTGAAGAATACTTACAAAACAATACACGTACAGATATCTGCCATTAAATATTTGACAGGTCTTACCTCGGTGCTAACAGTGCACCCTTCTTTCACACTATTTCTCATTCTGATTTCTATTTCATTTCTCAAAGCTGCAAGCTGTTACAAGAAAATCAAAATATCAAACACAAAATCTTAGTAACTGTGATAGAAGAGAAATTACCTACACAGAAAAACACTTTTAGTTAGGGAATGCATGTTTAGTAAGTCTGGTAAATGGGGAGGGCACCAAATGCCAGATTACCTAAAAGACAGATCCCTTCATCCTTCAAAAAGTGTCTTGGCACTCTACATTTTATCCACTTCACTGCCAGCTAAAGAGATAATCTAATAACAAATACAATGCCTTGCCCCACTAAACATCTTTCACTCTAATTAAACAGGGGCTTAGAGATCAGAGAGACACAAAATTGTTCAGAGAATCAGTAGAAGTCTCATTAACTTCCAGTCACTTTATTATACTTACATCCTCCTCTTTGGTCAGATCAAACTCCCGAGAGCTGTCTTTGAATAAAGCCACATGGTGGGGACCTTCACTAAGGGTTACCTAAATGTCAAAAGCTTTAATGAGAAAGTATAGCAAATCTAACATAGAGAAACATGAGAAGTACATGGCACATGTACACTTCCCTAAACACAATTATATGTAATGTTTATTTAGCACGAAATTACTAAATGGTACTGCTGCTACTCAGACAGTACACATGGATCATAAACAGACCTGCAGAGCTTTCATCATTGGCTGAAACAACTCCCTTGTTAAGAGGTCATTTTATAGACCTATGTATGCTTCAAGCAATGTCATGATCAGAGGGAGAACAACACAGCAAATGCTGATTCAGAGATGATGATGTTTCTTACCTTGACAGGGGAACGTGTCATCATCTCCCCAGAGCCTCGAGGGAATATGCGGGCCTGAGCGATCATTTCTAACACGCTGGTTTTTCCTGCACTTTGGTCTCCAACCACCACCACCTGAAGTGAAAGTTCAAACAGCCATTGGCATTTGGAAGGACATTTTGGAAGTTTAGACAAAAGCTGATGAGGAGGACATACATCTGTATCAACACCTGCTGTATTCTGCTTGATAATAAATGCATTGGTTTGAAGATGGAATCTTTGAATAAATACTGACTTGTCAAGCAAAAAAATTGACTTGTGCTTAAGACAGCACAGTCCATGAAGCACCCTGCCAGGGCATCTAGTGAAGAGAGGGAGGGCTTGTAGCCCTCATTGCAGGCAGCTCCTCTCTTCTTGTACAAAGTCCTTTCAGCAGGCAAAACACTACTCATCTGGTAGATGCTGCTTCTGCCAGGAAAGAGCTGAATCCTGAGTTTTTCCATCTTAGCAGCTTCCTACATGCTACAGGTACTTGTGAAAGCAGGAAGTGTTCCTGGCTCTCTCCCACACCAGCAGACAGGCTAACTTCTTCCCAAATCCTCCCCCCAACAGCAGCACTGCTGTGGGGAGATGGACAGGGCACCTTACTCACTCAGCTCCAGTCACACGCACTGGGAAACAAAAAGCACCTGACAAAGCCAAGGAGGATGGGGCACATGGACTGAAACCATTTAAAGTGAAAAGCGGAACACAGCAGCAGGAATTGAATCCAGATAGGGTTTATATAAAAGCCAAAATAGGTTTAGCCTGGTTAAATTGGTTATTTTCAAAACTATCTTATTGCTTTTAAAATAAAAGACATGTCTTAAGCAAAAAGATGGAGTTACAAGAAAATAGCCTAGCACTAACTCTGGATTATTCTGGAATATAATTAAATGCTCTATTTCATTGTAAAACTGGTGTTTTAGTAAAAATCATTGAATTTGTAATCTACTTACTCGAGGTAGGTGATCTTGAGTGTTGTAACTGGCATCATAATCAGACAGGATGTCAAGCACTTCAGAATACATATCAATCAAGGACTTCTACAAAAAAAATACAGAGAGAAAACACAGTCAAATAAAAGAACAAAGCTTTCAGACCTTTTCTTACAGTTTTCTCCTGTAAACTTGTGTAAAAATATTTTTACTTTCTCCTGATGATTTGAAACCACAGCTGTCTATACAGCAGCACAGATCTTTGTTCTGTGAAATGCAGTACCAAGTAAAGTCACTCCTTGACTCCTGTTCATGAAGGAGGAAAATAAGAGCTCCTATGTACAGCATAGAAGAGAAACTTTGAGTGCAAACTTTGGAGCTTTAAAGTTAAGCCAAATTGAGTTTCTTCCATTAAACATCTGGACTTATTTGATGACCAATAAACATTCACAAGGATCTAGAGTTATGAACCTTATTCTGCACAATTAAGATTCATCTTTCAGTTGCCAGAGGAAAGAGCAAGATCCATATTGGTTAACAGATGACACAGAGAAACAGAAAACATCCATTTTTAGAATACTCAAGATGTTGGCAGACAAAAACAAAAGCCAGTCTCACTGGATTTATACAGTCATTAAAAGATGTTCCCTGACCCCATAACTTACTCCTACCACACTCAATGAGACTCATGACAAAACACAAAGGTATCAGACTGTGTGCAGGAACAGTTGGAAGGAAGATTATCCAAAAATACAGTGAAGCTACATGAAAAAACCAAGCCACATTTCTCAATTGCTTAGATAAGTTATTTAGTTGCACATGGTCATCCCTTTGTTTTTTTAATTGTAGCCACTTCCAAAAGTTATATAGTTAAAAAATAAAGGATGTCTAAAAGTCTTGATGACTCAAAAAATTAACAGAGATATCTTAAAACAAATGTTACAAGTTTATATATGAATTAACAAATGCAATTTAGAATAGCATAGAAGAAAATATGGCATAATTATATTTCAATGTGGTTTTGTAACACATACCTTTAACTTCCTCTGATGAATTCCCTTGTCATCTCTTTGCAGTACCAGTTTCCTTAACTCTTTGTTCTCCTTCTCTAATCGCTCAAGCATTCTTTGGTATTTGAGCTATAAAAAGTTGTACAAACATATTTGTGTAATTATGGACATAGTAGGTTCACATATGCAGGTTCACACATGCAAAGTTCTACATATGAAAAACTTATAATCCTTCAGATAGGTCTTTCAAAAATATAGAAACCTGCATTTTTACCAAATGCACTGCATTTTACCAAATATACTTTAGGTGTGCTTTTGTCAAGTAAATCTGAGTCTGCTACACACAAATCACTACTTAAGGCATGAAAAAAAAGTCACCTGAGTGCGTAGAAGTTCTTCTTGAAGTTGATCGATCTTCTCTTTGTCAGAAACCTACAAAGCAAAATAATCACGGCTACCATCACTTGTTTAATTTAAGCACTGTAAGTAACCAAATTAAGAACTGAAAGCTTCATTCCACGTAAGAAAAGTGACTTGACATGCATTTTACAGCAAGTAAAATTCTTCACTTAGCATTTGAAATTTAAAGCTGATGGAAAGCCCCATCTGCAACAGGAGGTTCACATCAGAGAATTGTCTGAATTTCAGTACATGCAAATGTAAAAAATTAACCCTTCAAGACTTAATACTGGGAAAGTGGGCTTAAGGAAAAGCAGCTTCATGTGGCACTAAGATTTCTGGCCACAGAACTAAATGTGGTTTTAGTGGTCAAATTCTCACAATCTTGTATATTCATTTTCTGAATTAGCACCATCTTAATGTGATGAAATCACTGAGCACCTGCTTGCTACAGAAAATACATTCAGATGAGTATTCACTATTTATGAATATTCCTAAGCATTCTTATTTCACATTTGTTTATCAGAATTCTAAATGTGCTGCACAACTTCATACATTTTAGATAGGCAAGACAGTCTTGAAGGGTTATTTCAAAATTATTTAAATTACATTAAAACTAGAAAAATTAGGATCTTATAGTACAAGAGATCTTGAGGTTCAAGGCATTAATGTAATAAGATCAAGTCCTAAGAAACATTCTAAGCCAAATGTTCCTAAAATGTCTTTATCAAGATGCAGTAAACAGTTGTTTTAAACAAACCCCTTTTAGTAACACAAAGACAAAAAGCATAAATGGTGGAATACAGATTCTTATGACATAAATATTTACAAACAACAAGATCTAATGATTGATTGATGAAATATTCAATTTAGAAAAAAATGACAACCTAAACAATTACTGAGTGTGTCAATATTTAAGTAAAGTTCACGTGATAAAGCCCATGTGACATCTACAGCTCAAGCTGGCTTCAGATGAGGAAGAGCATATTATCTAATACGCAGAGGACAGCTGTTATTTAGACATAAATTAATTCCATTACTAAAACTTTACAACAGTTGTTACAGACTAAACAAGAAAAACCTACAATTATTCATAGTGATCAACATCATTTAGCTGTTAAGCCTGAAGAACCATGTCTGCACTTTATAGAAAGAAATCCAAACTGACATTTCCATCTTATTCCAGTTTTTTCTTTCATAAAGAGCAAAGACAAAATCTTGTAAATTAACTTTTCATTGCTGTTAATTAGTTCAGTGGTACAGCAGAAGTACATCAGAAATAGGGTTAGCTGAACAGAGGACTTGATGCATGCAGCCACAAGGTGTGTGTATATGTAAATAAACATTTACATATGCACACACCTCCAACATCTCAGAGATATAAGGGGAAAATAAAAACAGGAAGGCAAAGAGAATCATGTGCAGAGGGAAAAGAAGCAAGAAAATTTAGGAAAGGAAAGGAAAACAAAGTGTTTCCATGTGCTGCAGACTTTCAAAGGAGATAAGACTTTCCGGCTCTCTGCTGTTCTCAAAGAACCTGTGGTGCCATGATGCACCTCTGAAGTGCCTCCCTACAGAAACCTCCAGCCACGAGCCCCATCTGTGCGGGCTGATGCTTCTGTTCAACACAGAAAGCCAAAATATTGCACAGACTCAAGCTGCAAGATCTGAAGCAAAGAAATATCTAGCACTAGATGATTAATTCTAACAAGGATGTTAGGTAAGTTGTGTCAAACCCAACAAACAGCTCTAGAATGATGTCTTTGCCTCAGTGCTTGGTACAGGTGTGATTTCAATCCTAGTATATATAGTATTTTCAATACGTGGTCCATAATATTGCTAGAAATTTTTAAGTTGCCAATAAAAGCTAAAGCTAATATATCAATTTGAAATACTAACAGTCACATAAGACTGATTTCTGATTTCTATCCTCCCTCCCAAAAAAAATCAACTATTAAAGTATGTTTATATAGGCACATGAGTATTTGTTTAATCCAGTTCAACATGGTTTGTAATTCAAGATTCCTCCCTCTTTGCCCACTGCCACCATGAAGAATTATGAGAAAAGACTACTGGAGACTTATTTTCAATCAAAGGCCCTTGCACACAGCTATCTGTTCACTAAGATGCCCAAAAGCTCCTTATAGAGTTACATATTTTGCACAGCAGTTGTTTTTCAACAGCCTTTGTCACATATTGCATAAAAAAAATTCTGTGCATCTGAAACTCAACAGGCTGTCCCCCCAAAAAAAAATCAACAGGAGAGAATTAAAATTTTGTTTTTACTATCATCACCTGATTGTGAGATGGTTTTTACTTTACTCAATTTACAACTTCAGTAGATTTAATACTGAGTAAATAAATTAAAATAGAAAAATATGCAAATGAATTGGGCAACAAAACTTTCAAGAACAGAAATAAAATTACCATGTTTTCTTACAGACATGCAAGCAAGCCAGCTCAGTTAATAAATAAAAAAGGTTAGTTTATGCCCTGTCAGAAGGGCCTGCATGACTCATTTCAATGACAGTCAGAATTTGTTCCTCCAAAGGAGAATGCAGATCAGTTATTGGATTCTTTGACCCGTATTCTCGTATCAAGGTATTAAAGAAAATAGTTTACCATCTCTTTCAAACTGATTCTAGTGTTTGTCACAGTAACATAAAGGTTAGTGTGACAAACAAGACTTATTCCTTGCCATAAGGCATGTATGCCAAATAGCACATTGAATGCTAAGTGAAAACTTTCTATATGCAAAGGAAGGTAGACCTTCAATCCTCTGCAAACACAGAGTACCTGCCATGGAGGGCAGGATAGCATTTACAATGACAGCCCTTGCAGTTTCTTCACAGCTTGGGAATTGTGGAATTAGTTGCAACAAAGTAGAATCTCAATCAGAAACAAATGTATCAAGCTCATTTTTCTTCCTGATTGTGTTTATTAGGACAGTAATTTTTTATATATCAAATATTGTGTTGTTTTTCCAGCAATTTTTACAAGTACATTTTATTATTATTTCAATCTACTATTCCATACTCCAGCCCTCTCAATAAACTGTATACAATCTGACAAGAGAGCTTGTAACTCTAAACTATATAAAATAATAGGGCAAGAAAGTAAAACATTGAAGTACTACTATACTTTCAGAGAACACTGATTTTCCTCTGTTGATGGACTAAAAAGCATGACAATTACAGCTATGCAAATATGTCTACAAGTTTAATTCACATTTTGTGCATTCCTCTCTCTGTGAGATTTATCTTCAGATGTACAAAATATCAAGGTCTGTACTCAGGGCTCAATTCCAAAGCTGTTGAAAATTACAACTAATCAGAAAGCTTCTAAGGAGACACAAAAGCAGCCAACAAAGCAATGTGGTCAAGAATTACAGATTACAACAGATCAGACAACTAAAATATCTCAAGAGAAATTTCCAAACAGCTATATAATAATTAATAAAATGATCAGAGCTTAAATTAAATAAGTAAAGAGAAGTGCAGATGTTCAACAAGCACAACAAATCAGTAAAAATCCACTTAAAGATGGAAAACAGACAAGGGACTACTACTGATAAATATACAGTAGATACTGTTATTACCAGCAGTATTCAATTGTCTGTGCAAAATCATTACTAAGGAGCTGCTGTCATTTTCAGATTGGCAACAGTATGAAGCAGGGAAAGAAAGTTCCTGAGATACAGTCCCTGTAAATAGCTCCACTTTTACAAGACAGAGCTACCATGAACAAGCAACAGTAAACAGATCTGACATTAATTCATGTAATTTCTTTAAATGCATTTTTAGTGTATGAACTTTAAATAACAATTTTTATAGAGACAAAGGTAATACAATTTCAAAGTGACACAAAATACCTGTTTTGCTTTTAACATCATGCTTTAAATGCAATTTAGTTAAACTGAAACAGGACTACACATCCGTAGCGAAGTTGGCCAATTATTTGCATCCACAATTTAATTAGTTAGATTTCTCTAGCTCAAATGCAGAGAGCTGAAGTATTTGATTAGAGTGAATGCAGAACATATCGTCCCTTAAGCCATCACCTTTCGCTTCTGCTGGGAAGAGAAGCCAGCGGCTCTGCGCGCTTCCTCTTCGTGCTGCTGGATTTGCTGTTGTAACAGAATGAGCTCCCCAAGCAGGCCCTGCCATGAGTTTATAATAAAAAGGAGAGGAAAAATTCGGGGTGTAAGGAGAACAGAGTTAAACCAAAAGGCATGACAAAGACAGATGAAAAACAGGTATGAACGGATCAGTTCAAACAAACATGAAATTTCATCAGCAAGATCTCTTGCTAGCTGGAGTGGATAGAGCCAGCAGAACCACGCAATTTGCAAATCCAGGTAGATCAAGGCAACCAACATTTAGTTACATTTTACAATTATATTCAACTTTAACTAAGCATCTAAATATTTAAAAAATTCTATCTATAACTATCCCAGCTTTAAAATATTATCAAACTGTTCAATTTAGCTGTTTTAGTAAAAGTTCTTTAGGATTTTTTTGCTTTGCTTTTATTCCTAGCAAAATACAGACAGTTTATAAAAAGATGCTTTTTGCCTGCTACTTAACTTTCTCAAACTAGTAGAAGAAAAATAGTTTGTTGAGCATAAAAAAAAAAGAAAAAGGTTCCTCTCCACTTCTGTAACACACTGCAGTTTAAATTCATGCTGCCATGACCCTTCCTGATCATTCCAAAAACCCCTAAAACTTGATGCTTATTCTTTTACTCATTCAGCATTTCCACAAAGCTTCTCTTCTCTTATTCTTCTCTTCTCCCTTCCAACCAAACAATCCCATAATGGTGAGCTATCTTGCAAAATTGGTTGAGAAGCATCTACCAGAAATTTATGAATTGTTTATTTCAGAGAATGCAGAGAAGAATATTAATTAACTATTTAAATAAAGCTCTTTAAAAATATATTACATCTTCTAAGAAAACATTCAGTGAAATGAAATGTTTCAAAAACGTACTTCAGGAATCAAAACATGCTCTGAAACAGAACTTTGGTGTAAGAATTCAAGACATGCATCATCAAGGTATACATTTGTTGCATGAAATACACAGGCATGTACACATAAGGATAAACAACACAAGAAAATAGATCAAAGGAGAGACACGATCAAATGATAAACATTTGTTAAACAGTGATTTGTATAATTTGAAGCACAGAAAAATCTCCCCATTTTACTGAACCATTTTCAGATTTAATAAATGCTTCAGATACCAGACCAGCAAATGCACTAGAACTGTGCCAGGAACTCAGGCAAAAGATTTCATTACTACACAGCAGCAAGGAGAGGAAGTCTCATGGCTACATTTAGTATTAGAAGAACAGTAATAATATTTTGGCATTTTACACACAAGGAAACTCTCAGTATGATCCAACACATTCCCTTTAAACATTATTCTATGGGACCAAAAATACAAGAAAAAAAACCACTGAACAAAATCTGCCATGAAGGCCTTTCAGCATTTAAACAGGAAATGTAACAGAAGTCTGAAGTCACCAAATCTAACTATTTAACAAGCAATTCCTTGCAAAGACAACTGGTACATGTCACTCTTATTCCACAATAAAGTATGAAAAGAATCCTTTCCAAATACAGTCACATAGTTTAATAAAATATTCAAATAAAAAAACTATGTCATTTTAAAAGCTTCTCTGTAACGTTTTCTTCTTTGTATATATCAAACAATACTGTTATTAATATTATTTCCTTTCCTTCTTAGTTTACTGTTTTAGATTAAAAAATAAATTAACATTAAAAAACTAAGAACTTGAAATAGCATAGAACTATACACACAGCACCCTGGCTGGCATAAACCAAGACACAAACAAAAATATTTACACCTCACTGGACACTATCACTGCACGTCCCCTCCACCAAAATCAATCTGTTCTTTAAAGAATTTTTGCTAGAAAAATTCACATCAATCAATTAATGCAATTTCAAAAATAAGTCCTTTAAAACCATTACATTACTCTTTTCCTTGTCAAAGAAACAATATAAAGGACAGGGAATAACCGGAGTTAACAGAGTACAGTAGTTGACATATTGGGACAAACCCTGACATTGTTACTGTGCACTCTTTAAACTCACAACCCCTATTATCTTATTTTAGAAGTTAATATACTGTACTTCAGCTGAATATGACTCTAATGTAAAAGGATTCCTTAATCACAAGGGAGTGAAAATTTTAAGGTAGGTAAAGAGATCAATTTCTGAGAATTTGAATAAATGTAACAATTTTATCCAGAGTACCTACAACATGAAACTGGAAATTACGTTGGGAATATAATAGCACTCCTAATAAAACAGAGAAAACAATGGAAACTTTATTGCGTAAGTTACAAGGAAGAATGAAACAAAACAGAATGTTTAAAAAAAAATCTGATTAAGTGACAGTCCTTCCTCAAGCCTCTTTTCCACTCTCCAGCAGTAGCTGCAGCCAAGGGCTGTGGAGTGTTGTGCTGCTCCTCACACCAACTGAAGGCGACCCCGTGCAGGCTGAGCGAGACAATCACAGCCTGCAACTGCTCCCGGGGCAGCAGCGTCCGCCAGGCATGAGGGGGCACCAAGGAACCAGAGCAGGGAAAGGACTCTGAGACCCACATCAACACCTGAGTCACAGCTTACAATCCAACTCCATCACAGACATAACCACTACACGTGTTCTTCAATGTTAAAGGCCAAACTTTGGAATTTGTTTGCTTTAAGAGGAAACTATCTGTTAAAGAAACTTTTAATGCAGACACACAATAGTGCAAGATAACCTAAGAAGGTAACACAGCTGCTTCAAGCAGAAGCCTCAACTAGTTCCTCATCTGCCATACAATATATTAATTTCACTATAGTTTTTATAATTCTCTTCACTCTTCTTTCCCCTGGAACAAAACTTCATATTTAATCCAGGTAAAAAGAGATTTAAACATAACATATTTAAACTACTTATCTGAACACTTCAATAATTTTAATTTAATTCTCTTTTGATTCTCTTTTAAAAATATTGTACTTTTTGGATTAAATGAGAGATTATGAGATAAACACATTTGCTGACAAGAAGCAGTACAGCTCAATTTGGTGCTCAGGACATCTTTCACTCTCTTAAAGTTACTTGGCAAACCAACTGGTTTCTCACTCATTCTACTCAAAGCTTTAGGAGACCTGTCTGAGGATCACATCCAATAACAATTCTTCAGAAAATTTCTCCAAACAAATAATTTCTAGATTTATCAATTACTAATCTCTTCACAATAAAACAAAGAAAACCAGCTCATCAGGCACATTTAATATCATACTACAGCACCCATACAATCACTTTATGAACCCATACAATCACAATTCTTGAACTAGCATTGGTTGGCAGTGGTAAGCATTGAATGTAAAAGGCCATCTTATCCATTGTCTTGAAAATAATAATTTTGCCTGCCAATAAACTTGGTGATTATGCTGTGTTAGGTATTCATATGTGCCTAGTTTGAAACATTCTGACCAAATTGATCATACTAATTAGCAAATTAATAGTTTCTTATCAGATATAATTATTAGATCAGACACAATTTTCTTAATCATATTGATTTAATCTGGTGATACTTTCCACACCACAGTCAAAGGTAAAATGCAGATGTCACTGCATCCAAAACAAGCACAGGATTGTAACAAGTTTTAATGATATTACTGGTATTCAGTAAAAGTGTCAGTTACTTCAATTAACAGAGACAATAAACTAAGATGGCCACTTCCTCACAAATCAATAGTAAGGTGTTCTTTATGTTTTACACAGTGAAACTTGTGCTAAGCAATCACTCTGGAGAAAAATATAAACAGTTTACAGACAAAGGAGAAATAATAAGCTAGGTTAATCCTCATGTAAAAATCCATCACTGTTCTACAGGGGGGGAAATAGTTGTAAGATCTGAGTTTTGTACATGTTTCACTATATATAACCATGCAGAATTAGTGTAGAATAAATGTATACATGCCTGCATATACAGAAAAGTTGTTTATGGAAAAGCCCCAGTTATAGTTCAGAAAGTTTCAGTTCAAAAATAGCTATATGATAATTTACAAATTCCCTGATATATATTGTTTTCCTTACACTTTTGTAAAACAATTTTTAAAAATAAACACAGGAAAAATAAGCCTTAAAAGAATGAGCAACATGATAATTTAGGAATTTAACAGAAATGTTCATGAAAATAAAAATAAACTTTGCCATCTTGACGTCAAGAAAAAAAGTGCTAAAAACTTTAAGTTATCAAAATACAGTAACATTATTTTCCAGAGAATAGTAACAAAAATATGATGCATGCTTTATCTAGATAAAGAACGTAAAAACCAGACTACTTTAAGAAATGGAAATTCTTTTAGGCAGAAATTCTTAAGGAAGAATCACAACTTTGACAATGTCAACAGAAACGAGGTTGCAAGCAGAAATGCCTAAAAACAAATATAAACAGCTAAACTAATTTCAGTACTAAGTTATAAACTCAAGTGCCATGGAAACCATGCCCTGAAAAATTGCAAATGCACAAACAATACCTAAAATCACATTCATATTACAGACCAATTTTCTTGATAATGCAATTACTAAACATTTTCATGTCTGCCTTGTATTTCCTTACACCAAAATGTTATCACTGCACTACTTTTATATACAAAAACCAGTAATGCATACTGAACTAATTTTCAACAATAAGTTCTTTTCAAGCTGCTCCAAATAAACTTCTGCAATGGGCTACTGATGCACTTCCAAACAATAAATACTTGTTTATAAAGACATTTTCAGGTTTGCAAGTGAGTAATTACCTTCTTGAACTGTTTGTCATTGTCATATCCCTGGTCAGTAGCCCGGAATGCTGTTTCTCCTGGAGAACCTAGGACACAATTACAGAAACTAATAATAAGATGCAAAAGGCACTTAAAATTCTCAAACTACACCTACTAGAAAATTACAGCTTCAACCCCAATGAGTTAGTAACTCAACAATCTTTGAAGTTCCTATAAAAAAATCCATCTTGTGAAACTGAAGAAGAAAATCAGTTTAAAACTCATCTGAAAAATGTGCATCTAGTTTATGACTCAGATTAGTTATATCACAAGGGAGAAGGCAGCTTCAGTTAGACTTTTAAAAGTTCTCAAAATATTGCAGAATTAATTTTTGAGAAAGACAGAAGGATAATACAAGATCCACTGATGTTACTGTAATGAGAAAAAAAAATCTTTCCTATTGTAATGACAGGTTTTCAAAAGAAGCTTCTGGAACAAGCCTGAAATAAAAAGCATCTGCTTAGGACTGTGGCAGAGATATATAAACCATTCATCTATTCATTCTCACAGGGTAAGACCTAGGTCAGGAAAAGGTTCCTCACCCAGAGGGTGGCTGGGCACTAGAACAGGCTCCCCAGGGAAGTGGTCACAGCACCAAGCCTGGCAGAGCTCAAAAAGCTTTTGGACATCTCTCTCAGGCACATGGTGGCATTTTTAGGATATCCATGAAAAGGGCCAGGACTTGGACTTGGTGATCCTGATGGGTCCCTTCTAACTCAGCCTTTTCTGCAATTCTGTGATTCCATGAAGTATTTTTTAGAAAGTTGGGAAGTATTTGTAAATCAATATTAAGTTGATGTAAACAGTTGTATTTACATTGATATTCACTCCTTAGTATAGTAGTGCTTCAACAGTTTGCTGTAAAAAGGCAGGTTAAGGGCAGGAAAAAGGGCTTTTACACACCTAACAACAGAAGTAGATCAGAAGCTCCTATGACTTCACTAACCAAATTGTAACCTGTGAAAAATCAGCAGAAGAGGGGAAATAAAAATTATAAACACAAAACAAAATGCAGAATAAAGATGAGGGATCTTTGTTTCATTTGGAGGACCACACAATCATAAATGGCCACTATGCCAGTGTGAGTATGATAACAAGTAATAGGCGACACCTCACTATCAGTCAATATCAATAGAATTTTAAACTGTTAAAATTTTAAACAGCCAAAATACATAGGAGATTGTAATCTACTTGTCACTCTGCTGAACGTGGCCTCTACTAAGATTCTTGCTGTGTTTGTAAGATTAATACATTAGTTCTGCCACTGGCACTATTTTAAAGAAACAAACAAAAAAAAAAAGAATTTCTTACACACACTGATATAAAAATATTTTCAAACATACTTAGAACAACGATATAACCCCTCACACATAGAATCTTTCATGAATACAAATTTATGTGGTTTGATAATTACTGAAGTATATAATACCAATAATCTTGCAGTTTATTATAAGAATGAATGAAGTTTTGAGCTGTGTTCATTAACAAGTCAGATACGATGCTCAAATCTAATTGTTCTCAGTTTTAAAAAGCCTAGTGATAGAACATTTAAGTGTCAAAGCCTGAAAACCATTAAGCCTGCTATTGCCTGGATACATGGAATAGACAAACCATCGTGGTGGCTTTTCTGAAGGATTTAAAACTCTTACCTGCTCCTTTGAAACACTGCCCCACCTAATCTAAATCTCCAAGTAAGTTTTCCTCGGTCCATGACCAGATGGAAAACACCATTCAACACAGAAGATTTTGTTATATCTTTGTAATAAATCTCCTATTTCACGTGCTTGCAACATTAAGAACCTTCGCTCCCACTCTTTTCTCCTATAATAGCTGTGATACAGCGACACTGTATGCCTCTGTACAGTGACACTCTCACCAAGTTCTAGCTAGACACATCCAGCTTCTCTGACTCACTGCAGAATTGAGCTTTCAAGCTGTAAGAGTTATTCAAGAATTCTAGTTTCATACTCAATTTCACATTTTAGTTCTCTGCACTTGCTACTAGAATTCTCGCTTTTAAAAATACACACTTACCTGTCCACAACTTTCGGAAAAGATATTCAATGCAAACACAAAAATTTCCAGGATCTGCTTTGTTTCAGCGTCTAAGGACATACCTATACCCTCATCATGAAATATGTTCAGCTTTTGAAATTAAAACTTAGCTGAAAAGTTGTTCTCACCAGGAGAAAGAAATCCTTTCAGTGAAGCAAGGCTCTCTCCAATCTTGTCAAAGTCAGGCAGAAGTTTGGCAAGGTCATCTGCATCAGGGAGGGCTTTTAGAAGTTTTTCTAGGAAAACAGTACAACAGTTAGTGACTCAGGCCTTTTTCTATTATTTTTGTGAATAAAAATATCTTAGCTATAAAACCTAAAAACTGTTTCAGGATATGGCTTTTTAAAATTATCTTAAAAATTATGAAGGAGTTTCTTTCCACATGCACCTCCCCCCACTACTGTTGGGAAAGACTATCACATCTGAAAAACCACTTGCTTTTTTAGACTTTGAACTTACTGATAAGTTGGCTGCTTCAGGTACTTTATAATTGCTAAAAACTTATTGCTGCATTTTACCACATTTCATACATTATTCTTTCACATACTTCGTAGAGGATGTTTTAAAATTATATGAAACTGTAACTGTAATCATATCTTGAATCTTTTTAAGAAAAGCTTAGCTTTCAATTTCATAAACAAGCCAATTGTGTGATCCTTAAAGGTAAAAATCATTAGTTTTAAATTACTATAAAAATGTAGTGTCCAGTTACAGCAAGAACAAGAAAAACTTGTATCCATTTTCAATCTCTGCATTTATCTATAAGTTCCCTCCCAATCCAAACCATTCTACAATTCTATGCAGTAAAATCTTCGTAGCGATGATTAAAAAATAAACCAAAAAACCCCACCATGTTTCTACCCTGCATATAAAATACAAGTCAGTGCTTGATTTTCAGATTTCTGTCTTTCATCTAAAAACACACAAAAGCCTCTACTGCAACCTGAAGGCTCAGGAAAGCAAGTCTCTGTTTTTCATTTTCTTTTCTTCTGTATCTTCAAGATAATTTTGTAGATAGGCAGGTTCACTATTCTGCATTTTCTACTGGTCTTTTACTCATACATATTTTTTACTGATCTATTTATATCTTCACCTGTAAGTCATTCATATAGAAAGAAAGAACTTTCTGCATAATACTACCAGAACTTGTGTGAGTCCCTTTGATCATGCTTTCATGCATGATCATGCAACTTTCATGCAACTCTGCTTTCACTAATGGGATTATATGGCTTTATGAAATGACCAAGAAGATTCTCAAATAAAAAGAAGCATTAGGGAATATCCATGCTAAACAGAGCTTATTTTCTTCTTACAAACACACTGATACAAATGCCTTGGTGAAACACATTAAACTCCAAAAATAAAAGTCCATTCAAATTACATTTGAAAAGCTACTCCCAGAGCGAGGCCCTGAGGACCTCACTCCTGTGTTTAAAGTTTTACACATGGCAGTCTTTAGACAGAGTAACATTTGTGATACCGATGTCAACAAGTTCATCAAGCTCCCAAATGAAGTCAGGCACAATCCACTTATAATCCTCGAGATCTGGCATCATGTCCTTCCACTGCTCATATGTCTGACAGAGAAAGGAAAAAAATCATGGTAGAAATGGAAAAAGAAATTGTACACAGAGAAGTGTATGAGCAACTACTATCTGCACATAAAACATAACCCACCATCCTTAGATAGGGGCAGTACTTTGATCTTTTAAGATCTATAGTCGTTTTCTAAACAAAGTTTTACATGTTCACTCATCTTTATTATCATCAGTTCACCAAGCAATGGCATCTTGTATTTTTGTGGCTATATCAAGAACTTGTGTTTTGCAGGATATAATAACAAAGACAAAATGCATTAAGTAGATTCCAGAGATAAATACCTTTTTAGCTGTGTAGCCACCTCCTACTGCAGATCCTAAGATGAGATAGCGAACTTTGAGGAGCCTGGAGGCCAATCTGGCCAGCCAAAAGTTCCTGTGGGACTGGTATCCATGTTTTACATTTAAAAGTTTTGTTTTGTGAAGGGGAAGACGATTCAGAGAGGAGAACTGCTGAATGGATATCCTTAGTGGAGGTCTCTGGAACTTTGAACTTGGATAGCAGGGATGATGTATGCTTCGGGAAACAAGATGCAGGTTTTGAAGCTGTGATTTTCTCTTTATTCCATTGCTGCTATTTGCTAGACTCCGGCAGATGACACTAAAAGAAAGAAATAAAAACTTTCACTGATTTCTTCAACATACCATTAACTCAAACACCTCTTTAGAAGTAATCCACGTTATATTTTAGCTGGTTACAGATAATCTTGTTACATCACCCTGAATGCACAATTTCCAGCTACTACTGCTATGCTTATAAATAAAAAGCTGCAAACATAATTAATGGGTATAGTACTTTTAGTGATTACAGACACAAAACCTTAACAACAAATTCTGAAGTCTGTTATGGATTATACTGAACTTTCACACTGCAATAAGGCAAGTAACATGTGTGTGGTAAAGCATTGTTTGGGTTAAGAGTCCATAGAAGACTTACAACGTATAAGAACACAGTTTGGCCTGTCTTATTCTCTAAATGAACTTTTAGAGACCATTAGGTTAGTACTGGATTTTCAAACTTTAAAGAAACCCAATATATACAAGAAAATTCTTTGTCGAATACATTTGTCCTATTTTGGCCAAGCAAATTCTCCTCTGGAATCGAAGCATGTGCTAAATAACATCTTTCAGTTCCTTTCACTTGCTGTAGTTCTAGAATTACAAGATTATGGTTTTGTCTGGGGTCATGCATAGAAAAGATCAGTTCTGGAGAGAGCTGCACCATGTGCATTGATGCTTTCATGAAGGAATTCAGACTTAAGAGGGAAAAGCCTGGAAGATTTGATGCTGAAAGCACAGCTCAGCCATGAAAATCACTTGTTAAAACACAGGAGCCTTATCAATCCTGCCTATGTTAGGCAAACACATGACCTGGAATAAAACTTGTGTACTTTGATTACACTATCTGCACACTGCAACAGTTTGAGGTAATTCTGCTAGTTTAGGGAAAAGACAGCTGGTCTGAAAAAAGTAATTTCCTCTGTAATTTTTTTGATGTACCATCTCATCAGAATGGTTAATATTATGTCATTTAGTAAATGCAAAATATGTGTGAAGTTACAGGCTTGAAATTTTAAAAAATGAAATGAAACCATGTCCTTTGATGCTTTTTTCAGGGTTTTCAATATTATCAAGTGCATTTATTTCCAAAGAGGACAAAAAAAAAGTGCTACATATCACTGAAATGGTAAATTATTAATCCCATAATTCTAAAACATTTAAAATTAACAGATTTTAACAAGAACAGGTGAATCATACTTAGTGGAAAATATTACAGCACTTTCTAAAAACATGTTCTATGATCTATACAGTTCTTTGCCTCAAGATTTTCAATGTACTAGAGATGATAGGCACATTCTGCATGTCCAAAGCAGAGAAAGACTTTGTCAGAAAAAGGACTTTTAATCCAGAAACTGAGCTTGTGGAAGATAAGTTAAAAATCAGAATTCAGACATTTTTCTGTCTTAAAGACCAATTTTGCTGATGCTAAGTTCTGCTTAGATCTGCTCTGCAAGTCCTTGCTCCTAAGTCACCATGGCTGTGAAGGACACCCTTTGCTGCCATTCTAAACTATCTCTGCAAGGCTTTGGGAATAAGAAACTTAGAACCTAGAAGGAACACAACAATCCCTAAAGCAGTGAAGCATTTCTCTTCCTGGACACAGAATTACAACAGGCTCAGAAATAAACTAAAAACAGAACCTATACAAAAGTGCCTCCACACTTGAAATGTTTTATTTCCCAGTTTTGAAGGCAGGTTTTCAAATCAGGGTGTGATAAGCCTGTATGAAGCATGCCAAGGACTGGGCTGTTCATTATTTTGTTTTGCAGACATTAGCATTTCACAGATATTTGTTATTTTCAGTAGAGACCATGTGGTAGCACATATTATGGCAGTCCCTTCTCATTACTCGCCTTTTGTTTAGCCCATTACCTGGGCTAAAGGCATTTTGTGCAATATTGTGTAACTTTCTTCTCTGTGATTTTTCTTTTGCAACACATTGCATTTTATAGCATTCAGCCTGAAAGAAAAAACTGAAGGAAAAATTGAATTCCATTACAGTGTTCTGGCAAACCCTCGATCTACAGCTTCCTTTTGAGTGTTATTGCATATTTCAAACTCAACTGCTTTACTTGTACATTTGAAATCTTACAACTCATTAAAACCCCCACTACTCCTCCATTACACCAAAACTTCCATCTCCTATTTCTTCTCTCCTCCTGCTGCGAAGTCTCCTGATGAATACTGACCAGAAAATCACCTTGAGACCTTCAATGAAAAGCACAGCAAGATTGAGAAGGATGGCAAAACAATGCTTTTAAATGAAGTCCTTAATGAGTTTCAAATTTCAAGCCTCTGCAGCGCTGGTTTTAACAGTAATAAGAACTATCCCTTCCAGACACGAGTAGCTCTGCACTGAGATTACAAATGTCTTGTGAAACGCAGTGGCCTCTTATGCCTGTGACAACAAAGCAAATGTAACCCAACAAAAAGCACGGTGGTATTTTCTTTCTCATTCAGCATTAAACAATGCTTATTTTCCTACTGTTGCTCCCAAACAAGAGTTGGAACTAGATGAACTTCATGTTCCCCTTCCAACCCCAACCATTCCATGACTCTATGAAATTTGCCAAGGAACATCGTGCTATTATCCACCATTCACTGTCACTGCTGCAGCCTGGAATGGTGCAGTAGAACGGTGGAAACGGGACGCCAGGCAGCTGCTGGGAGAGACAACGCCGGAACACGAAAGCGGCCCGAGCTCCCCAGAGCGAGAACGCGGGAGAAGCAGCTCCCTTCCACATGCACTGCCTCCCCCAGGTCCCGGAGAGCTGGAGGATGGGAAACTGCCCGCCCGGGGGGTACCAGGCTGCCGCCGGCAGCAGCCTCAGGCCCAGCCCTGCGCCACTCACACCCGCACCTCGCACCCCAACCCGCTGTGCTGCTCCGCCTCCCCCGCGGGTGCCAGGCCCGCCTGCAGCCCGCCGGGGCCTGCCCCACTTACCAAGCCGCCGCCGCCCGCGTCCGCCACATCGTCAGGGCCGGAGGGAGCGGGAGCAGGCCGGAGGGAGCGGGAGCGGCCCGGGAGCCGCGGCCGGGCTGAGGGCAAGGGCAGCGGCAGCCGCTTCCGGGCACCGCGGTCCGCGCGGCCCGCCCCGCCGGAAACCGCGCCTCACGCGCGAAGGTTCCGGGCTCGGCGGCGGGGGAGCAGGGAGGGTTTAGCGTGAGCACCGCGGGGGCTGGCCGGCCGGGAGTGAGAATCGGGAAGAGATGGGAGTGCCACGGGTGGAGCGGGGATCCTGCACCGGGAGCGGGGATCACTCACCGGCAGCGGGGATCCCTCACCGGCAGCGGGGATCCCTCACCGGCAGCGGGGATCCCTCACCGGCAGCGGGGATCCCGCACGGGAGCGGGGATCCCTCACGCGTGGAGCGGGGATCCCGCACCGGGAGCGGAGATCCCGCACCGGCAGCGGGGATCCCTCACGCGTGGATCGGGGATCCCGCACCGGCAGCGGGGATCCCTCACGCGTGGATCGGGGATCCCGCACCGGCAGCGGGGATCCCTCACGCGTGGATCGGGGATCCCGCACCGGCAGCGGGGATCCCGCACCGGCAGCGGGGATCCCGCACCGGCAGCGGGGATCCCTCACCGGGAGCGGGGATCCCCGCAGCGGATCATGGACCTCTCACACCGGGGTCCTGGATTCCAGCACCAGGATCATGGATCCCTCACGCTTGGATCAGGGATGCCCTCACTGGGATCATGGATCCCTCACACCGCGGTCCTGGATCCCCGCACCGGGCTCTGTGCCCCTCTCTCACCCCTGTGATCCCCCGGAGCTCGTCCCTGTGCCCCTGCCTCCTCTCAGGCACCGGCCCGGCAGGGTGGAGGGGGCGCTGAGCTGAAGCCCAGCCCGGATGGTGCTCCCGGGCTCTTCCACACTGTTGCAGATAAGATTCTGATAACAGCTGTTGTTGTGGCTGGGGAGTGCATGACATGGGTGGCTGGAAAGCTGGAAAACACAAAGTGTTTCCCAGTGGACTTCTGTGAGTTGTTAGGTTGGTTTTTTTTTTCTGGCCACATTGAAGCAGGAGGCAATGGAGGCACCAGAAGAGTTCATCAGCTCCATCCATCTGCCCTCACACAGGATCACCTCTGGTTAGGTAATTTCTGAGCAGTGCATGCCACACCTGTCCCTAAAGACCACAGACATTGCAGTGTTCACCTGGCAATGCCAGTGCTTGCTGACTTTAATAGAAAGTATTCCCTTGTGCCCGATCTGAATCTTTCTTGTAACATGTCAGCAGTGGACATGGATAATATTACATTCTCCATTTACGTGTTTGAAGACTGTTGCCACTACTCCTCTCAGTCTCCTTTTGTTTACATAGAACAACACTAAGTACCTCTCCTATATTTTATGACTCCTTTGTCATTCTTCTCGGTGCTGTCTTGTGGACTGTCACCAGTTGATTCACAGCTTCCTTTCTGTAGTGTGGCCACAGCTGGGTGTCACATGCTGAGAAACAGAAAATGAGATTTGGGGTGCTTCAGAGGTCAGACTTCTGTTTATACTGTGAGATTTTTCAAAGCAAAATAAATTGCGTAAGGATGACACAATACATACATGTGTTTTCAGGACTGAGATAAAAGTTGTTGGGGTGAAGTGAGACACGTTTTTGTCTCTTGCTTGCCTTAGCTTTGTGACTATTTATTTATAAGTCTAAGGGGCTATATTTTAAATCCTATTTTGCTTTTAAATTTTAGCTTGACCAATTGTTTTAGTAATTTATGTATGATTTTTAAGGCAAGTTTCAATTTAAAAATATGAATGATGGTAGTCCATAGGACATGCTAACAAATAACTTTTCATGAATAAAGACCATGTAATTCTTACTCCAAACAGTAGAGAGCATCATATAACTAATGGTTCCAATTCAGGCTGCTTTTTCTTCAGGTGATGGTGAACATGCTTAAGAAATGAACAAATGTCACCGTCTTCTTTGGTTCTAGATTAATACTGTGATGAATTATTATGACAGATTGTCAGACTATGGAAATGATGAACGTTTTGCACCTTTAACCTGTATTTTCTTCTTTTTCAGTTGTGAAGGTATAAATACTCCTGTAAGGGTGTTCTCTAGGAGTGCAGAGCACCTTGAAGCTGAAATAAAACTACAAATAGGGAAAAGATTGTGTGAGCCTTTATTCTTACAAAACCACAAATAGGGAAAAGATTGTGTGAGCCTTTATTCTTCCCTGGAGACCCTCCTTTCATGGGATCTCTGCATCTCTCATCTCTGTGCCAGAGCAACCAAGGACTCCTGTTTCACTCTAGTCTGCTACAGACATTAGAAAGAGCAAGAGTGATGTTTGGCAAAGCAGCAAAAGCTGACCAGGCAGAAAAAGTGTGTATGACAGTCCTGTTTTTCAACCCTGGCACCTCCCAAAATAATCAGTCGTTTCCCAAAATCATCAGTCGGCCTTAGAAAAGGAACCTTTGCAGTTGTTTCCTGTCTGTTACAGCTTCTAGACAGCAATGTTCATTTTCCCCCTGTAATCAGGTTTATCAGAAATGGAATTTAATATGTTCTTTCTTTTGAAGTTTTAGTTTATTCTGTGACTCTCATACCTCTTTGCTCAGTCTCAGAAGAATCAAATGGTAAGTTGAGAGGCTCAGAGCAAACTGCAGTGGGAGGAAGGAGAGGGTAGCACGGAAGTTGGTTCTGGAGAAAACCTTGTTCCCACTTGATCTTGTGCAATAAATCACCCTTACACAACTTAGTACAGATATATCCTTGTCAGTCCAGCCTCTGGTCTGGGCTCCTTTTGGAAGTGTGGTAGGTGTCAAGGTGGAACAACTTGGCTGGTGATGCTTATCACCAGCATTTTCAAACACATCTGTCCCTGTGCTGTGCAGAGGTGCACATCTGTTTGTCTTAACTGACCTAATTCCTTCATTTTCTCTTCTCTGTTTCCTGCATTTCTCCCTTTCAGTTTCTCTGAGCATGCCCACTGGGGGGTGGGCAGTGGTCTTTCTTGTTGCTTGAGATATGGACTTGTACAAGTCCATGCCTCATGGCAGCAAAATTCTGAGGAATAGGAACTAACTTGATACCTCTTGATCTGTTTCAGTCACCCTCGAAGAAGTGTTTTCGTTTTCTTACCATACTTGCTGGAAGAACAGGTTTGCCTTTCCTCACCTCACTCCTAAAATATTTCTTGAGTAACTTCTTAAAAAGTAGCAAAGTACAAGGAAATAGTAGTGAAATGGGAATGAATCACAAGACTAAGGAACAAATGCAGCCCTAAAAAAAAAAAAAAAAAAAAAAAAAAAAAAGGAGGGGATAAAACTCTCAGTGTTGTTTTCCTGCCAGCTTCCTTTTGGCTCTGATTTAAAGGTCAGAGACATCCAGCTTATTGACATCAATGGGAAACTCCAGTTTTCCCCAGGAGTGAGTAAATAACATCAGTGATGTGTTCCAAAGCTATATGGCAATGTCAGGAGACATTGTATGAGAAAATTCTCAATAATGAATAAAGGTCCTGGTTACAGATCCTACCTGGCTGAATCCTGATACAGAGTCAGTGTATAAATGCACCTGCACAAACTGGGGCCCCTTTTTACAGTGCCAGAGCTTGATTTATTTTCCATGGCATATGTGGGGATCACTGCTGCACACTTAATTCAGATTGGTTGCTAAGAGTGTTAACAACAGCAGTGCCTATTTTGTTTCTTATTTGGACACACTCCTGGTCTCCAGTGATTCCATAATCGCTTGAAGAAAAATACTGCCCTCTTGCCCTCCCCTAAAAGTTTTGTGCCAACAATGCTTGCTTGCACCTACCAGAGTTGTGCTCTGGAGTGCTATCGTGGCAAACACTTGTAAGATTGAACTTTTTCTTTCTTGCATTGTTTTTGAGTGAATTCTGCATGAACCCTCACAATTGCAAAACTCCAGCAACAGAGTGGAGGGAGGAGGGATAGTGTTACCTGCTAACCCCAGAGAGGGAGGAGCTCCCTACTTCAAACATCATCAGAATTATAAGGAAGGTGTGTACTTAGAGCACTTCCTCAATATAGAAGTTCAAGCACACTATGCTGAAGATCTGTCCTGAGGGTGCTGTAGAAAGTCTCCAGAGGGTCATTTCATGGGGGAAAATCCTGCCAAGAACCATTATGCACAGCTTAACCAGGGAGAAGAGAATGAGATGGTGAGTTGTACTTCTGTCTAGGTCTTTCTCAGCTTGAAGCAGAAGGTGGCACGTGTTCTACAATACAATGCTACAGACTGTAATTGAGTTATTGCTAGTTGGAGTGTTTCCTTGGCAGAAACACACAGTTAAAAGGGGATATAATATTTTTTTTAGCAGAAAGAAAATAAGGTTGGTTGTGTCCATTGGATTTAACCGGTTGTCCCCTCCAACAGGGGATGATGGCTCAACAGATTATTTGTGGTGTTACAAATCTAGATGGAGGTGGTTTAATATGAGCTTGAGAGACGGGCCAGACTGGCATCCCCAACCATTTGACAGCTAGATCTCCAGGGTCAGCTCCAGTTAGAGAACTGGAAACCCTGGCTTTTTCCAAAACATAAAAACACCTGTTGCATTTGCATAAATTACTGGCAAATGCAGTCTATTGAACTGCCAACACTATCTCAGAAGCTGGGATTCCTAAATACAGAACTACTATATTTCTTTCTAGAGTTTCCCAAGGAGAAATGTGTTTGCATGCCTTTTGTAACATCTGGAAATAAGTCCTAAGTTTAGGCAAAATCTCTGCTGTCCTGCATGGCACTGCTCTTAAATAGTAACGTCAGTGCATGATTGAAGTGAATTCAGTGCTTCTGAGCTGCTTTGACATTACTGTGTGTTATGAGTCAGCTATTCACATGGATTCTATCCCTCTAATAGATTCTGCTGGAGATGTCAGATCCACAATGCAGCTGTACAACAGTTCTTAGGTATATCTGGTAAATGCAGTGCTTCTCAAAATTCCTGTGCTGCAGAGCCACTGGAGCACTGCTGTGAGTGCCTGCAGGATTTCAATTGCTTTGCTGTTGAAACACAGTTACAAATTGACACAACTGTTCACGTTCAGAAATCCTGGAGAAGTCTTCAAAATCTCCTCACTGAGATTCTTGTTGTAGTGAAAAAGACTGTGTCATGTGCAAACATGGATACCTGTTATCTTGCAAAGAAAAATGTAGATTTTCAGATAGCTCCCTCAGCCATCCAGGGAAGGGGAGATGCCACATTTTGCGTAATGCAAACCCGGGGAATGCAGTAGAGAGTCACCCAGCAGCATCAACTGAGCACTGCGGGAAGCACAAGGCACTGGCTCCGAGGGTGGGGACTAATTAGCTCTGTGCAATGCAGAACCCGACGGGCTCCGCTGCCCGGTTACTAAAGCTGCTGGCAGCACCCCGCTCCTGGCTCTAGCCCTGGTGCTGATGTGCCACTGCTCCCCAGCTCCAAACAGCTGCTGGGCTTGTGCCTCTGCTCCACCCTGCCCTGTCCTTCTAGGACTATAAACACCCTGTCGTGCTCTCACCACTATTAGTGCTGTCTCTGGCAATGCCAGAATTGAGCTGGAGCTAATTAGGTTTAAGTGGATTGTCTGGTGCTTTGTACAGTCACACTTTTGTACCCTGAATGTTCACTTCCAGCTATGCACTGCTGGGATACCCAGACTGTGCTTGTATGGAGCCAGTTATCCCAAGGATGTTCTTGTTTCTCAGTATCATACCGAGCCCATGAGTCCTGAATCTAGTGCTTAGGGATCTGCACTGTGAATCTGAGGTTTTCCATGCACAGCTGCTGTGTGTGTCCAGTGTTGAGTCAGTCTTCACTATGAATCCAGAGCATCCAGCAGTTGCCATGCTCTCCATGCCTGCAGTGAGTATGTCCAGTGCTCATTCAGCTGGGGTTCCCAAATGGAAATTAAAGGACAGAGTCTTGTAAAGCACTTGAGTAGAAAATGCAATTAAAACTGTAGCCAAATTATGCTAAATTAGGCAGGAATGCATGTTTGTTGCATAGATGTAAGAGAGAAAAAATTTATGAGACAGAGGAAGATATCCCTGAGGATGTATGAGGTACTGTAAGAGGATGAGAAAAAAGTAATGTCTCTATAGAAAAAGAACAGCTAATGTGTATATTTGTGTGAAAGGAAAAAAGAAAGCATGTACATCAGAGTAGCTGTGAAGAAAAAGAAGTCTCTCTTTAAGTAGAGTGAAGAAGGATATATGAAGTAAAGAGAATTACTTTTTTTAAATTCAAAGCCATGAAAAATATTTTTAATGTTATTTTCAACAGTCAGTTTAATCTACCTGAACCAAATTATTAACAAGCAGTTCTTGACTTCCCAAACAAGATCAGATCTTTTGGTCTAATAATGCAACAGCTGACACTGTACAAGTGCCAGTTCTTCCAGAGTGGAATAGTTCAAGTAATCTGAAAGCATGCAAGTAATTAAATTGAACTCTGGGTGTGCAATGTTCCCTGTGTTGAACCAGCTGTCCAATTTGCTGAGGAAAGTTGGGGAACTCTAATAAGAAGAAATGCTTTGAAGTTTTCTTCTGTATTTCCATTTCTTGGTACAGCTGAGGTGCTAGATGGTCCTGGATTTAAGAGTAATCACTCTGACTTAGGAAATCTAGCCTTATAGATCCTTGTATATCCTTGTGTATGTCTTTGGGATTATTTTAGAATTGCTGCAGAACATTTGCTTGAATGAAAGTTCATTCTTCTACTATGCAGCTAAAACCTAGCAAAGTATATCCAGAGCATGAGATAAACTCTCCATAACCATCTGTAGTACCAGAAATATCTTAGTAGAGTGAGAGAACTCTGGACACAGCAGCTTGCCTCAGAGAGGGCTAATAGTATGATTCTCTTCAGAAAAATCTGCTTAAGATTTTAAGAAGTACCTTTACTGTGGAATACAAAGAGGAAGGAAAAACACAACTTTATGCTCTCTGCCAATTTGATGTTCTTCTCTACACAGCTTGGGAATAATCATTCCCTTTGCACAAAACCTAAAGTGTGAAGCTTAAGTCTTGCAGTGCAAAAGATTGTGATAGACTTTGACTGGCTACTGCTTTGGGAAGGATTTGCCAGCAGCCTGTCTTAAGCATATGTTCCTCCATTGCTTGTGGCTGAAGGAATGGGAGAACTGCAGTCAGTCAGCTGGTGAACCCTAGCTTACTGCTCATCTTGGCAGCTGTCTGCCTCCTTTGAGGGAATTCTGAATTCTGAAGGGAATCTAATACAAGAATTTTATATACTTTGAATTTGAAAAATGTAAGTTTTAAAATGGAAATAAAATCTGAAAGGTACAATCTTGTTGCTAATGGAACAATAGTGAATTTGGCTACGGGTTTCAGAGAGAACAGGAACAAACCTCTGATGAAACAAGTTCTGGTTGGTAAGAATGAGATTCATTCTTATTAAACTGCTTGTGAAACTTAGCCAGTCTTTCAAGTCTAATCCTATTATCTGTTGTTATAGCAACAGGTTGTTCATAATAAGGTACCTGGTGTTGAGGCTGCTAGAAATATGACCATTCACAACCACTGTTTAGGCTCCCTGATGGTAGCTATAGGCTTTGTTTTCACCAAAGAAAAAAGTGCCTGAATTTGTTTGACTTTTGCATTTAAATTCTGCTGTACAGATGACCTGGCAGTTAGAGGCAAGTTAGAATTTTTCTTTTAAACATAAGTAACAAAGACTTGCTGGACACTAGATTGATAAGCTCTTGAATGCTGTCTTTCTGTGATTGTAAAAGCAGCTAAGAGCCTTACTTGCCCACTGAGCAGGTCTGGCAGCTTTTTCTGTTCAATAATCCTGGCCCCTTCTTAGACCCTTCACTCACAAGTCAAACCATTTTGTTACAGTCACTCTTCTGACTGTTGTGAGTCTCAAGAGAAAAGGGATGTTAACAGATGAGCAAACAAAATTTTACTATACACTACAATTTATTAAAAATTATTCTATAGAGATGAGATGAACACTGCATACCGACTTATTTTGTAGATGATGTTACCTCCTATGAGATAATGAGAAGCCCTTTGGAGTCTTACAGACAGCTAATCTTCAATTTATTTTCCACCATTTCCTAGTCTGGTGCACTCAAGAACCCAGATTATTTGACTGTGAGCTGTTTTGTACGCCAAATGCATTTATTGAACTCTAAAAACTTGTTCATGCCTCAGACAAGTTGTCAAGGTTCAAATCTGTATTCATCAGACCCTCTTCAAAAGAACCATGTCTGCACCACCACAGCGAAATGAAACACAGCAAAAGTTATTTCCTTAACAACATAAAACTAACCTGACAGACATGCTCTCACTGCAGTCCTCTCAGCAGGACCTCTGCCAGCCTTGAAAGTATTGTTTGCCAGTGGACATTCATTTGTTTGGAGATCTTGGTAGCAGAAGCCGAGTGAATCCTAAATAAGCTTTAAGAATTTCCAAACCCTAATTACTATAAGTTGTTCAAGTGGTTAAACAAAACTGCGCCATGTGTTTGCCTGGTTCCTCCCTTCTTCATGTGCATTGTGTATACCTCTGTCAAGGGTCTAACATTCACCTTTTTTTGTGGAAGATAATAGTTTTGAGAATTCTTCTAAAGAATTTCATTTTGACTTATCTGATGAGTGAGAAGGTTCTGCTTCAACAAGGAGTTATTCATGTTTCAATTTTTTTTTATGAATGCAGCATTCATTGCTATAATCCCTCCAGCTGAAAGCACAGGGCCAGAAAAATCTCCTCAACCTAACAGAACATCCTGTACTGAAGTTAAGCTTGAAAGGTTCTGGCTCAGGGAACTTTGGCACAAGTCAGATTTGGAGCTCAGTCTATTTCCCTACCTAGCTTTACTTCTCAGTGACGTGGCCCAGGTGATCTGCTCTAGACATTTACAAACGGTGGGAAATTATTTGCTTTGGCAATAGATTCCTTCATGGACATCTAGATGTATCAGGTAACATCTGATGTTTATTCTTTCCCAGCTTACTCCTTGTAGAACTCCTGAATAGCCAAATTCAGAAATGTCACACTCATCAAGGTATGAACCAACAAGCCTGAACCAATATTTCTGTTTATATGGCAAATCATGCCCTTGAAAGGTCAGAACAGCTCAATGGTGTCCTTCTATCTATCTGTCTCTCTATCTGTCTCCAAAGTCCCCTGTGAGAAGCGGCAAGATCCAGCACACAGCATAATGGATGTCTTAAAGAGCATGGTCTTTTCTTCCAAGATGAGCTGTTTTCCTTGTCTGCCTCTCTTCTGTATTTCAAGATTAGGAATACCGATGCATGCTTGGTTCTGGGGAGTGTCTTGGAATCTATGGATTCAAATCACTTTTTGAATTGAAACTACTCTGGAAAAAATGGCCTTAAAACTTATGCTGGCATAGGGAGACTCAGATACATATTTTCATATATTGATGCATGGTTTCCTAGGCAAAAATACAGAGAAATACAGAGTTTGCTCTAGTTTTGTGGTTATGTTGTTGTATCAGGCTTGGGAAATGATTGAACATTTCAGTGGAGAAGAACACTGCCAACAGGAGATGATCCCACATGACTGCCAATCATATGCATAGCATCCACCCTCTCTCTTTTTAATTCTACTAGTACAGCCTTGCTGACTTCGCAGACATTGGGTGTAAGGCACAAAAACTGAAAATTAAAGGAGTGATTCATGGGCAGAAGCAAGATGCACATGGCAGCAATCCTGTTCATCCCCACCCTGATATTCATGCCCATCCCAATTTGAAAATACTGTTCCAGTTATTCCAGGTACAACCATATGCTGAAGGAAGTCCGAAGGCGTGTTCTTTTAACAGGTCTTCCCTTAGGCATCTCTGTCTTCTTGGGAGATCATTTGTCTTGCTGACAAGCTGTGAAGACTGGATCCAAGCATCTAGATCCTGCTAGTAAGCAATTGCTGTGAAGAATAAATTCCCATTGTCCTATGTATTATTCTGTATGCTGGTGCTGACACTATTTCTTTAACCTTTTTGTTAAGGTTACAGCTAGAGAGAGTTGAATGGAGACACTTTACCTGTTTATAGGAGCATGGGAATATTAATTGCACATGACTGCCACACCGAATACCTCCTAGCAAGCTTGCCTGTCTGCTGTCCTCCATGGGCTTCCTTCTATCTGGTGCAGAGTTACTTTATTCTCTTGGTCTGCTCAGACATTATAGACGCCTTTGAAAATACTGTGTGTGTATCTCACAGGTTGTATAACCAGGTCCTGTGCAGTGCAGGCCACTCTCCTGTGTTGTTTACCTTACTTCACAGTTGCCAACTTCTTCCCCTTAGAATTCTCTTGGAGATTGCTTAGGATGACAGAGTGTGTCTTTTGGAGAATGCTACAGAGCAGGTGTGCCGAGGCAATGTGTGGAACCACTGGGCAGGGCCTGCATTTCACATAACAAGCAAAGACACCAGCACAGAACCAGGAATTATGCATTAGTCATCCTTAAAATTGCATTGCCTTTTCTTCTCACCTTATAAAAGAATCTTGCAATATCTGCGGCTGCAGATATCTGATCCTCAGAAGCAGATTGCACGGTTGCTGCAGATATACTCAGAAGAAGGGAACTGAGGAACCTTAACCCTTATGTTAGCAAATTCTCCTGGTCATCTGAGGTAATTGCAGCTGTGGAATCTCCCATCTTATCTTAGGCTGCATCTCCTCTATAAATTTACTGTATACATTTCATTTCATGTTGACTAAGTCCCTGCTGGCAGTACTGAGAAGAAATTTGGCCACAGTACCAAGACTTGCAGCTCTTGAAATGTAATGTTGACAGACATCTCTTTGATGTTTTGGGCAAGTCACCTTGCCTCACTGTAACAATTTCCCCAGCTTTAAAAATGGAATAATAATACCTACTCATACAACTAAAATGAGCAGCTTCCTTTGGCCCTCTGAACATGTAAAGCATTATGCAAGTGTTCATTAGATGGTCTTACTAACAGTTATTATTATTATTAATAGCAACTATTAATTATTAATTATCAATAAAAATTATTATATGTTAGGCCAATGGCACATTGAGAAGCTTCAAAATCCCCATACTGGAGTTGTCATGGAAGAGGGCAACAACTGCAAAAGCTGTGTCTGTGCCAGGTTGTGCACAGCAGCCCCAGCTGGTGCAGGCACACAGTGTCATTCAGGACCAAGCAGGGAGACTGGCTGAGTCTCTGAAGTGTAGGTGCATTCGTGCAGATCATTGCTAGAGCAGGGAGCAGCCCTTCTAGTGCAGCAGCTCTGCACTGATCACTCACCATCCCCTGGTGCAGATTTACTTAAGCTCTGCAGCTGTCTGACCCTTAAAAATGCTAACTGTCAAATCTGAATTCCTGACTCACAACGAAGGTTTGAATCTCTATATTTTGTTATCATTCCTCCTCATGCAGACACAAAACAGTGTCTCATGCAGAGTTTCACAACTAGATAAAAATAATGGTCAGATCTGGAGTTTGAAGGTGGATGGACAGTTCTGTTGAAGATGCAAATTTTTGGTAATCATGTTTAAGATATGTAAAGCAGCCAAATACAAGTTCTCTGGCTTGTTTTTCATAGTACCATACCTAACACTACCTGTGGGATATATATGACAGGAAAGTATAGTATTCCAGGCATTTCTTTAGGATAAATAGTAACAAATTTTCTCTTTTCTTTGCTGTACAGGACATATTTGGCTACAAAACTCAAGGCTGCCGAAAGGCCTTGTGCATTGCTGGATACATCTTGTCCTGTGGGGCTCTGAGGCTGCTGCTTTACTGGAAGCCAGAGTGGGATGTGTGGCTGAACTGCATCCGATGCAGCTTGGAAGAAGCAGATATTGTTCTTCTTAGAACAACGGTAGGTGCCTACTTTAATCTTTTAGTCTCTAGTAGGTAGCTATTTGAAAGGTGAGTTAACTGTAAGGTATCCAGCTAGCTGAAATCTCTTACATTGTTGGTTTTCCTGCAATAATATCTTATGTGTACCACTGTTGATCTAAAGAATTTCAAAGTACTCCATAAATTATGTGTACGATGATGATGGAGGGTAACAGCTGATCAGACAAGGTGAGAGACACTGGGGTGATAAAACCCATAATATCTGTGGTTCCAAACTTATTTATTCTCAGTCCTTCCTCCTCCCTTCTACCATCCCTGTACTTTCTACATGGTAGCCTTGTGCTCCAGGTTCTAAAGCATCTGTTTGTTTGGCAGTATCCAGCAGATCCCGTTTCCCTCACTTGACCGTTCTGGTGAAGATGTCTCTCTCTGCCAAAAATTTAACTACTATCTAATTTAATCAAATTAAAGATTTGTCTAGCAGTGTCCCCAGCAGTGTCCAAGTGTGTCATGAGGGATCAGTACACACAAGAGGCCAAGCCTACTCTGCTTGTTTTCTTGGCTGGGTTTCCATTTTCCATCAGCCCTGCCCCATGTCCAAGAAGCTTGCAATCCTACAGTTAATGCTTTCAGATGTGGTATATTTTGCTAGTAATTTCCTGATACAGCTGTCTATCTGTTGAGGACTGTGCTGTAGCACTCCAACATATGGAAATCGTGGTTTTTTTTCATGGAAGGAACCGCAACACTAAAGAAGCAACCTGAGACTTGGGTCTGAATCCCAGCTGAGCCTGAAACTCCAGGAGCTGGCAGGGTTGGTTTACTTCCAGAAATGTGATTTGTTCTGCTTCAAAGATTCCTAAACAATGGCATCTTCAATGTTTGCAATTGCAAAATGGATCACTTATTGCCTCTGTGTTTGAGCTGCTTTCTTAAATGCGCAGAGCAGCTTGCAGTTAAAATCCCAGGTTTTGAAAACCACAGATCTGCCTATTGAATACTTTATAATGAAACAATCTGCATCCTAATAGTTTAGAGTGTGTTTTTTCTTTTATTAAAAACATCATTTTAGGCTTAATATCCCTTTTTAATCTTCAATTCAGTTTGCATTTTTAATTACCTATTCTTGTGTGCAATTTTAAAAAGATGTGCCATGCCAAGCACTTTTGAAACAAATGAGTTTTTAAATGATCCTTTGTGTAATTAAACAGGAATTGAATCATACTGTATGTTCTTGTTATCAAGAAGCTTTCTCAAATATGCTCTGGGTGTTTGAAAATTTAAGATTTCCTTCATGTTTCTTTGTGTTAAAATGACAGTTTTGTTTTGTTTTGCTACATTCTGATTATATCAGTTCTCAAATGTGATGGCTACTGCTAATGAGGATACAAGTAATTTCATCAGCTTGATTCTTGGAATTATCTTTTGCTTCACATAAAACCTTAATTCTTAAGTCATCATTATCTCTGCATTTGCAATATAAAAGCCTATTAACTCACTTTTGTTATTAAATTTTAATTCACTTTAGTTCAAATGATGAGCACCTGTGTTATTCACTGGTTCCCATCTCAAGCTGCATCCCAATGTCTACTGATTCTGAAATCTAAATTAAATATATCAGAAAATAAATGTTATTCTACTCAAAAGACCAGTTTAAGAAGAAAAGCAAATAAGATATGTAAATATGTAAACATTGTTAAAGTTCTTTTTTTAAACACTTAAATTATTCCAAAGCACTCATATCTTGTACAAAAATCTTTTTTACTCTTCCCTTTTGAAATTAAAGTTTCATAGCTGTAAAACTGCTCACACACAGGATGTAAGTCAGTCTCATAGCTGGCCCTAAGGCAGGTAGTTCAGTGTTTGGGACTGCAACTTAGCATGAGGCTACTCACTACAGTAGTTGCTGTAATCTCTCAAGACTACCAACACTTGTCAGGCAGTGCTAATGTTCAACTTACTTTATAAAAATGGGAAGGTCATGAACTCAGTTTGTGGTAAAAGCTTGTCTAAAGTGCCATAAGTGCTGGCACACATTCTTAACACAATGAAGTGTTAACTCAAGAGTGACTATAAAGGTGCTGGCACTAAACATCCATTTTGCAGCACAGTGCTGTGTTTCTTTTGATCTTCCCTTTACAGCACGGTCACTGCATCTCAGATTGTCCTGTGCTGTTTGCCTGTCCTAGATCTTGACCTGGGTGTTCACATTCCATCCTTATCAGCCAAACACCAGACCTGTGGTCACTGAAGTATTTGCAGTACTCATATTTTGACAGGACAGTGGTTCTGTTCCTATTCTAATGATTTTTTCTCTAAGTCACAGGAGTTGGGAGGCTTCTGTTGGTTAATCCTTAAAAAAAGCCAGAGCAGTGCTCTAGAAAGGCTACTGTAATCATTGATACCAAGGTGAAAGTGAGTTTGGTCTGTGTTTGGGGCAAATTGTGACATTTCTCTTCTATACTCACTCAGGATGATTTTCGGATTTATTCTCGTAAGCCTGTGACATGGATCTCTGTGTCTGCATTTATCAAAAGTAGATCAGATTATTCAGCCACTGAGGAGGACTCAATCTTCAGCAAAGCCATAATGAAGCCAAATTTGCAAGTAAGTAAAGTATTTCCTGCAGCATCTGGGAGATGATGGCAAATCTCAGCCCTGCTTCATGGAGTGAAAGTGACCCATGAAACACATCCAGCTAAGAGTTTTGCAGCTTGAGGAACATGAGCTGTGGAAAAAGAAGAGAACTGTACTCAATGGTAATGGCCTCTGTAAAAATCCTCTCTTTTTATGAGGGAGGTTATGAAATGAGAATTCTCATTATTTGTGACAGAAAACCTGTGTTGTAAATAAGAGAGCTTCAGGAGACTGGGGTGGCAGTGGAGAATCAGAGTTCCAAATACAAAAAATCATTCCTGCCATAGGAATCAGGGAATTTAGGGGTGACTGTGTGTCTGAAAGGAGACTGTGCAGAACTGAATGCAGCTGCCCCAGAAACATGGAAACAGGGATGAATGCAGCTGATGGGGAATAAAACAGAAAAATGCCTGAGCTACATCAGTATTTCCAGAAATGTTTCATCAACACATTTTGCTTCCTTGCCTTTGTATCCACCAATTTGTTCTTTAAAGTACATTTTCTGGAATCAGGTTAACAGGAGTCACTGTAACTGTTCTTGCAAAAATGTATCCTCATGTCTGCTAGTTCCATAGATTTGAATCCTAGTGAGACACTGGGGAGAGGGTAGATGATGGATTGATACAAGCAGATCTCCATGTCCCTCATGAGCTAAGTAAATGTAATTATCCCATGTCTAAAACATGTACCAGACAGTTCAGTTATGTGCCTTGCTTGGCATTACATGTTAAGTTTGTGTGAGCAATAGGAATGCAAATGACACATGTGCTAATATCTGGCTCTTGATTATAGATACTAGAGCACTGCACTGAGGAATTCAGAAAAGAACTATTTTCCCTTTCAGGAAATAAATTTCTAAGTTAATAGAATTTCTTTTTTATATCTACAACAATTTTCAGTACATATTTTCAATATAAACCCAACTTTAGCTGAGCAAAGCTGTTACTGTTTCTGCTGTGGACATATATAATGTACCTAGGAGAGTTTAGTGCCAACTAGTTTAATTAACTGGCACAATATGAAGAAAAAAAGCCAAATATAGCCTCAAATAATAGGCCCTTTGAACACCACTTTCATATCAGTCAAAACATCTAGATAGAAAAGCAGATTTCAAAAGCAGCAAAGAGAGTACAGTTTAATCCTTCCCTAGCAACTCAAAAGCCCCTACTTACAAGTCAATAAATAGTAAGGTGGGTTTTGCCATTTAAGCTACCTAAGTTCATAGAGTTGTGTGTAGTGCCCAAGAGCTGCCCAAGGACCTCTTTCAACAGGGAGCTGAGTCCCTTTCTTCCCACTCCAGTTTTTAGCATTGCAGATATTGCAGCTCCTATTGCATAAAATGCTAACTTCAGACCTCTTGTTAAGTTAATGACTGTGGTTACAGCTCCATTTTGAGTCAGTGGATGAGCTGAGTCTAGATTTCATTGGCCTATAATAATGCTTATTGTGCTGGGCAGGGAGAGTTCCCTGGAGCTGATTTCTTTATCACTCGTGTGTACAGGTGTATAGCCCTGCCTTCTGCCAGCTGATAGGAAGTGCCATTATCTCTAATAGGCTTTGTTATTGTTGTGCAGGACAGGACAGACTCCTCTTGCAAGTTAAAAATGACAGCATGTGTTCCTAATGGATAACTGCTCTGCAAGGGCTTAGCATTGGCAGTGACTCAATATCCTGGGATGGCGTTTCTTGTCTGTTGACACATCTGTTTAGCTGAAGAACTCAGCACTATGCTTGGAAACAGCCCAAAGCCCCCTGCTTTCTCCAGAGCCAGACAGAAGACAAGGGACTTGTTGGCTGAAGACAGGCTTTTTCAGCTGCCTGTGTACCCACCATAGCATCAGTGATCTCTTACATTCATTCTGTGAGATCAGAGTAAAGATTATTCCTTTCTTCACAAAGAGCACTGCTTTGTACTTGCTTGACCTAAAGATCTGTAAAGCTTATTGGAACCTGCACTGAGCTGGGGATCCCCATCTGTAATTCAACTAGGGAGTCAATGTATGCAATCCTGTCTTCTCTCCCTCCTTGCCCCCACAAAATTTCCTTTATCTGTACTTGACCCCAGTGAGATGCCTAGATGAGCTCTGTGAGCAAGTCTCAGAGTATGTTTGTTTGTTGTGTTGCATGTATTGTTGTCCTTGTTTTGTTTTCTAGGTGAAAACTATCCAAGTACAAAAAATCCGCTATGTCTGGAATATCTATGCAAAACAGTTCCAGAAAGTTGGGTGAGTTCACTGCAGTGGTTGCACAAGTCTCTGAGGAAGTCAAGTGTCTTTGTGAACAATGTCCTAAGGAAAACACTTCCTTTCTATTTTAGAGTCCTGGAAGACCACTACACTTGCTCAGCTATACATGATAAATTTGGTTCTGGTCTCACCTGCAATGAACAGAATGTCAGGTACACATTTTAAAACATGAACGCTCAACATATGGATTTCAAAGAGATGTAAATTCCTTCTGTTGGGGCACTTCCCAGGAATTTTTGTGTATTTATTGATATGCACATAATTTTAGATGAAACAGTCATGCATTGAAATGTTGAATGAAAAAGGCTAGAGAATGCTGTTTATTCCTTGTCAAATTTTTTGAAGTGTCTCAGTATTCATCACTGTTATTGTTCTCAATCAGGAAAGAACTGTGTCCTGTAACTAAATTTAAGCAGTTTTTATTTGGAGCAAGAGAAAGTCTCTGTGAAAGAGTGCAGATAAGTTGTGTATTTGCTTCTACACTGGGGCTCCAAATTGACTAGTTCTGGTCATTGAACTTATTCTTATAAACTACTGTATCATTAAGCAAGTTACAGAACATGTATTTATGGAATTGCTAAATAGAGAAATAATCTTCAGTTGATTGAATACTGAAAATCCAGCTCCTGACCTTAGCTCATGTCAAATCTTACATTCCAATCACTCTTAACTTTTTGCAAAATTATTTGGGTTTGGATCATTTAGTTTTGGATGCAGAATTCCTTTGTTTATGGTGTCTCAAAGTAATTTTTGTGTGATGGAAATGTTTGCCTAATTGGTTGTGTTACACCTCTTGTCTGCATAAGTAAATGCCACTGCTACAGGCATCTTTTCTGACATAAGCGCTGTAGGGACATTTAAATTTTTTTGTCTTGAAGAAATATCCTCCCAGCCTTTAAACTGGGATCAGAAGAAGCTCTCAGAACTATTGAAATCTGCATGTTCTTGAGCTAGTGACATTGTCATTATTTTATCTGTGAGTGATGTATCTTTGTCCCATACAGGAGAGTTATATGTGGGCCAAACACTATTGATGTTCCAGTGATCCCTATTTGGAAACTACTCCTCAAAGAGGTTAAGCATTTCTGTTGTTTTTATTCTAAACTGCTTGGGAGGCCATGTGTGCATATAATTGATTCTACATCTGATTTAACTTCCTATTACTCACTCTTCTTGCACATTTCTTTTGCAAATCCTGATGGGAAGGTATTCCATGAAATCATCATAAATCCATTCATTCTCCCTTGTTCCCTATCCTCCATGCCTGTTTGGTATTTCTATGTATCTGTGTCCTGGGAGCCCATTCTATTTACCTTCTGAGGGCCACTGAAGGTTTCCAAGCTGCACTGGAAATTAAACCTTCCAGACAAGGGGCTGTCTCTTAATCAACAGAGGTTAAGTAAACAGCAGTACCTGGTACATGCCTACAGCTGCAGAGAGACTCAATGAGCTCATGATTTTGGGCATAGCACCACACAAAGCACCAGTATCTCCTTCAGACAGGAACTGCCTATATGTGGCTGAAACAGGGTGTTTGTGGCTGTGTGCTTATGGTATATGAGCTCCATGCTCACAGCACAATCTGCTCTTCTTTCACCTTTGTTGCTTTTCTTGCAAGAACAAAACACGGATTAGGCAGAGTCATTCACGTCCCAAATAATATCCTATTGGTCTATATTATTTGGCCTTTCTGTCAGATGAAGATGGTCTGATCTGATTAAAGTGACTGCTAAAATAATCACAAAGGGGTCAGAAGTCACAATACTTGAAGTCTCTTAGTTCAAACCTTTCCCAACAGGTTGGACTGTCTAGGTATATGGGGGCCATTTAAATGTGGCCAGCTCTTTACTGTTGCTGTTTCTCCAAACAGGTCCTAAATCCATTTTACGTGTTCCAGCTTTTCAGTGTGTGTCTGTGGTTTGCTGAAGATTACATGGAGTATGCCACTGCCATCATAATCATGTCTCTCCTCTCAATATTTTTGACTGTATATGATCTTAGAAAGGTGAGACACCTCACGTTTTTCACAAGGCAGATTTACCTCTAATGTCTGGGAAAGGCCAGCATGTTACAACTTGCACACAGTGCTGTGAGCCTTACTCAGAGGTTTAGTCTTGTGGCATTGTATAGTAGCAGGTGCAATGGCCTGGTCTAGTCATCATAATCTCTGTGTGGTACCTTATCCACATCCTCCCTTCCCCATTCCAGTGCTTCACTTTGTAACATTTTGTTATGCTCTCAGTAATTAGGGTGGGGAATTTTTTTCTCTGTGTGGTTGTACAGTTCCTGGTAGAGCCGGAACTCAGTTTCTGAAGGCTCTCATAACTACAAATGACAGAAGGAAATAATTGTTAATGGACAAATTGCATCATGTGAGTAAGATGTAACACTTTTGTGTGTTCTTCTTTAATTTATAGCAATCCATTAAACTGCACAGACTGGTTGAGTCTCATAACAACATCATGGTCACTGTCTGCAGAAATAAGGAAGGTGACTCCTCTATTGCTTTTTTCGATGTGTTTTGTTTCTGTAGCAATTTATATGAAACTCAAGCATGTAAAGTAACAGATTCGTTCTAAAGTGGTTTTCCTCTTCGGCTTCTCAGTTCAGTCAACCCACATCTGCACATTCTGCACATTGAGTTTTGACTTATAAATATATTGTGGCACATCAAGTGTATTAATACTTGAGTGCAGCCTTCACAGAAAACTGTCAGGAAAACTAAGTGGTTTTTCTTAAAGCAGTGTTGACATAGCCAACAACATACCCATTAAATGGCTGTGAGTCCACCTAATTGCTCCATGCAAAGTCTGTTCATTGTCAAGGTATCTAGAGCACAAACCAAACAGACAAAATCAGATAAAGAAATAAAGGCTCATCAGTTAGGTCAGTGCCCTGGAACAGTAACCATTGGTTGGGCACCTGGGTACATAATGAGGAATTCTACAGTTGGAATTATGCTTAGGCTTTTCTTAAATATTGGAGGTTTTATACTTAGGTCCTACTGTGGCCCTTTGTTTATCAGCCATTATAAAGAATTCTATTCAGCAAGTACTTCCTTGTATTTTTTTCCCTTTGCTACAGAGAAATATATGAAGAACACAAAGTTTGCATTACTTGTCACTTTCAGATTTCCAAGAGCTGGAATCACACCATCTTGTTCCTGGAGATATGCTGATTTTGAAAGAGGGCAAAACCCTTTTGCCTTGTGATGCCATCCTGGTCAGTGGGCAGTGCACCGTAAATGAAAGCATGCTGACAGGTACAGCTCACCCCTCCCAGGTTTGCCACTTCGAACATCTTGCTGAGAAGGGGATTATTTCAGTTTGATATAACTGAGATTGAATTGTTGTTAATTGTCTGAATAGACAATATGGACTTTAGGAAGGGCAGTTTATCCTTTTCTACCTTCCTGGGGTGCAGCATTTAAGAAAAGGTGAAAATAGAGAATATCATGTCCCTGTCTGCTTGAGGGAATGTATAGTGACCTGCACATGAGGTTCAAATTAGGTAAACAACCTCTGGCCATTCAAAAGCACTCATGCAACACCAGTTCATGTCTCTTTTTAAGTCTCTACATCTACAGCCAGGGTTTGGAGTCCTTGGACTTCTTACAGTTCTCAGAGTTACATGAAGCTGCTGTACTGATGCAAAGGAAAACTCTTCTTTGGCAGTCTATTTGTTTGCTAGGGTTTAAGCTCTATTCACTCTGAAGATGTCAAAATATAAAAGTAAAATTTCTGTAAACTGGTTTCTCTAGTAAATACCTTTAACTTACCACCTAGATGTCTAGGTACCTATTTGAAAGTCAGCAGGCTGTTATGAAGAATACTGCAGTTTTCCTCATGTGAGCTAATCTTCCCTAGGAGAAAGTATTCCAGTAACAAAGACCCACCTACCCCGAGCTGATAATTTCAAGCCCTGGAGAATGTACTGTGCAGAGGATTATAAAAAACATGTCCTCTTCTGTGGAACAGAGGTCATCCAGACCAAGGCAGATGACAGAGGAGTGGTGAAAGCTGTGGTGCTGCGGATTGGTCAGTCAACACTTGAGTTCACTTTTCCTTCCATGATTTTTCTCACTGGAATAGTCTGAGAATGTACCAAATCACATTAAGTTAAAGGCACAAATCCATATTTACAACAGACAGATGGAGAATCGTTATCCTGGGCTGGGCTAAGTTATTATGCATAGTTTCTTTTTGCTTGGCATAACTTCTACAAAACTATCAGCATATCATTATGAAAAAGAATATTGCTTTGCTTCTAAGACATTGAAAAACTACTTCCCCCTAAGATAAAACAACTTCTTTTCTATATTCTGCAGATAAGATCACATACACTAGAATGAAACACCTGGGCCTTCTTTCCTAAGTTGCAGAAATTATGAATAATTTTGAAGCCCCCCATTCTTTGCAGAGAATTTTTTTGAAATATTTTCCTCTTGGAATGATTTTAATTTGTCTGTCCAGGTTTCAACACAGCCAAGGGGGATCTGGTGAGGTCCATTCTCTACCCTAAACCCATGAACTTCAAGCTGTATAGAGATGCCCTCCGGTTCCTGATGTGCCTCATAGCATTTGCAGCCATTGGAATGATCTACACTGTGTGTGTATTTGCACTTAATGGGGTGAGTTACTAAATGCAGGAGAAATGGCTCCCCAGAAAGCCTTTTAAAGCACTTCACTCATTCTCATGCATCAAGGTCAATGTGAGAAGAGTTAGACTGTAAACAGTATCTCTGCAAATTTTAAAGCCTAATTGATTTAGAACTTCAGATGCTTTCAAGAAATCATTTCATGCCATGATAATTATCTGCCAGTGTAAAGTCCAAGCCATAGGTTGCAAAGTTGATTCTGTAATTCAGCTTTTGAATAATTTTTCTCCTGGGGAATAATCTACAATCAGTTGGCTCAGAAGATTACTTCCCCTTAGGATATCAAAGAAAGTGTGTTTAAGTACTTATTCTTGTATCTGCTTTGCAGTTCTTCCTTTTTTTTTTAATTAAACTTCTCCATTGTAATATGTAAAATACATGCTGATGCTATCTCAATCGCTGAAATTTTCTTGTCAATCTTTTAAGATTGAATCACAGGATGTACTCAATGCTTTCACTTGTGTGAGGGTTTATCTAAAGGTAGGTGGTAAGCACTTCATTGTAACATAAAATAGATACCAAATATTATCAGACTGGTGTGTTCTGTGGTCTGAGACAGTATCATGAAGGGAGAACCAGAACGTGATGGAAATTCAGCACATCAAATACTGCATGATTTGCGGTCCAAGTCCCAAGTTCAGAAGTAGTCACAGTAGATCTCTATGATGGCTTGCAAGTGTTTCTGAACTGCAAATCTGCTTTTGTTTGCAGTGTCTCAGTCCTGGGACCCCAATTTGAAAAACATTAAATTTTTTAGTATTTATGTGAACTGCCCAGAATAACAGTGCCCACACTCAGCATCCTGGCAGTCAGTTTTACACTGCCCTCTAAGCTCCCAAATTATAGATTGCTTTTACAAAAGTAACTCTTACTTCCACATCTCTTCCTGCAGGTAAAAACAATTTTCTTTCACAACTCCTAGAACATAAGGTCAGAAGAAATCATTAGCTCATACATTCTGCCCTCATTTTCAGCACCATCCCGTATGTCTCACCCGTCACCTTAACAGGGAGTACAGAGCTTGCCTGTAGGCATTTGGATGAATGCCCATATGAATAGCACATGTGTGCTGTGTCATGGGAAAATGGGTTTCACTGAGGCTGCAATGATCTAGCTGGCATGTTTGAACACGTTTTTTGGAGGCGGATGTGAAATGTACTTGGCAGGTTTGTTTGCATGGAGAGTGGATGAAGGCCTGGAGGCTGCTCTTTAGCAGTGTTGAGGCTTGAAAGCCTCTGGTTAAATTAAGCCTAATAATTTCTTACGGAGATGAATATGGGATAGACCATGGGCAGGAACCTGTACAGCCTGGAGCACCTGCAGGGGAGGGGAGGAGGGCTGAAGAGGGCTACACCCAGTGCAGCAGTCTCCTTGCTACTCTCTCCTGATAACTGTCCTTGTTATTATGTCAGGAGGAGACAGGAGAAGTGGTGAAGAAGGCTTTGGATGTTATCACCATTGCTGTCCCACCAGCTCTGCCAGCTGCCTTGACAACAGGAATCATTTATACCCAACAGAGGTTGAAGAAAAAGGGCATCTTTTGCATCAGCCCACAGAGGATCAACATATGTGGACAGCTGAACCTTGTCTGCTTTGACAAAGTAATGTCTGTGTGGTGGTTATGGCCTCATTGGTAATGGGAGCCATGCTGGGGGTGGGAGGCTGGGGTTTGACTGACATTTCCATTGTATTTTAGAAACACAATGACCAGGGCTGTGTACTTAAGTTCTTGGTGTCTGAACAGAAGCTGTGGCAAATTCTCTTTTTTTCTTGGAATCTAGGAATTATCTGGTAGCCCTTTTGCTCTGCACCATGCTGGTATTTTCTGGACAATAACTTGTAAAAATAAGTCTTGTTTTTTATTCCTATTGGAGCTCTCATATGAGAAGTTAATTTAAATGTATATTTTAACCTAGACTGGCACCTTAACAGAAGATGGCCTGGATCTTTGGGGTTTCCTGCCCTCTGAAAGAAACTGGTAAGGCTCCTTGACACACCAATGGCATCTAAATTTGTTGGGGTAGTGATTGGATTCTTCTACTAGACAAAGGACCAAATATGAAGGGCAGTTATTGTTAAACAGTTAAGCAGTTTGAAGTTTCCCATGTTTAGATTTTAAATTTTATTTCTATATCCTCTGGAAAATGATTTGTTTGCCTTATCCCAGGGGTCCTGCTCCACATGAAAAGATGCAGCCATTGTTGCCAGCATTTGGGTCAGCATGTCTGGGCAGACAGTGTTCAGTAAACAGGCTGGGTTAGAGCTCAAAGCTGCAGTGTAACCCCAATCCTTTATGACAGGAAGCCACTGTTACCCACAAGATCGACACTCTGTCCGTGCAGTGGCCTTGATTTCACCCATTTACACTTCCAGAAATGTGCATACACAGAGTTGCTCAAACTTATATCAGCTTCAGAACTCAAAGAATATTTGCACGAGCCACAAGGAAGGTATTTTATAATAATCTGTTCCTCTCTCCATGCCACTGTACTCCCTAACTAGGCACAACACCCCTGATTTGAGCATGTGTATCCCAGCTTAAATTGGGCTCATAGAAAGCAGTTCATGGGGGAGGATAAGTCCCCAGAACATGCATGTGGTCTGGTTTCAGGATGGGACTTTAACTGCCCCAAATTTAGGACTTTTTTTCTGTTAGTCTTATGTTGTTTAGTGTTCTCTGAGAGTAACCTTTTTGTTCTCTTTTGCTTTAGCTTTCAGGATATTCACCGTTTCCCTGCAGACCATGGCCTGCCTTGGGGCCCAGTGTTCAAAGCACTGGCAGTTTGTCATTCATTAATTGTTTGGGAGGGCAAGATCCAAGGAGACCCACTGGATGTGAAAATGTTCGAGGCCACTGACTGGGTAAAGCTGTGATTTGTTGTTATGCAAACAGTGGGGAGATCACCTTGCCATCTCAGGTTTAGCCAGACACCTATCAAAATTATGAAAAACTCAGGAATTCTATTAAATTACTCCTGTGAAACAAGAATTGAGTTTCTTTTGACATTAAAAAATATTTTTGTTCCTCACAAGCATGTTGTGATGATAAAAAAATCTGGATGATTTGTGGAATACTTCAAGAGCAGAGCTTTCTACATGAATACAAATTCTTGTGTATTATTTTCTCATTGAGTCTATGTTATATCTAAAGATTTATCTTTATTTAAGTGTGTTGTAATGAATAAAGGATGTATTGTCAGTGAGAGGACATAGTCTATTTATTGTGCAAGGCTACAGCATTGTCTTAGTGAACCTAGTGAGGCTTTCTATTTGATTGCCAAGAGAGGCAGTGAATTTTCCATTACTGGAAGTTTTTAGTTTGACATCAGACAGACCTCTCCCAGGAATGAATAAGATATCTTGTTTAGAGGCAAGGAATAGCTCTGAATGGATCCTTGAGGTTCCTTTCAGCTACACTGGTGTTGCAGTCTGCAATATTTTTGTCTTTCAATGCACAGGTGATAGATGATTCCAGCAGACACCAGTTTGAAGGTCAAGGATCCACACATGCCACAGTTGTTAGACCTGGACTTAAATCCACCACTGTAAGTTATTTGCAAGATTCACATCCATGATCAAGTTAGACTTTCATTGTAAAGGTTACCTTTCAGTATAGGAAAGCTTGGGTGTCTTTGTCCAAGAGAGCTCTTCCCCACTTTGTCTTTCCTGTACTGCCTGCAGATTGCTCTCTCTGATTACAGATGCCTGGGGAAGCTTGCTGCTCACACCAGAAACAGGGGGATGCTGGATTAGAGGTTTTCCAGCTCAGAGATTTGCCTGTCCTTGAGGCTTGAGACTCAGTCTGAACTCAGCTGAGTGGGGAATGCGGTCTGGTGGCTGATGTCAGACCCTTACTGGTGACATACACTGGCGGGACACTCTCTGACAAACATTTTCCCTTTGCAAGACCAGTGTAAGACCTAACAAAGTCTTACTAAAGAAACAGGACTAGTAAATTCCTTTCAGTAAATTACATTTAGTAGTGTGCTAAAATTGTCAGTGAACTTTCCCACTGCTTAAGCTAAATATTTCTGCATAAATTTAATCTCATCTTTATGTACCAGTCATTTCTGTCTGAATGTGACAAATTAGCCCATTTTACGTAGCTAGCTTCTTACTATGGCCCAAAAGACAGACCTAAAATTCTTCAGTCTGAGTTTAAAGTCCTAGCTAGAGTGTGTAATCCACTTGCTTTTCTCCTAGGCCCCAGTGGAAGGAATTACCATTTTACATCAGTTCCCATTTTCCTCAGCCTTGCAAAGAATGTCTGTCATTGCCCAGGAAATTGGTGGGGATCCACAGGCCTTCATAAAAGGGGCTCCTGAAATTGTAGCCATGCTGTGTAGAGCAGAAACAGGTAACAAACATTTATAAATGTATCCTAGAAACAGCTATGTATAATTGACTTTGGATGGTGCAATGAAATGGAAGGCCCAAATAGATTTCTGTCTAAGACTTTATACTAAAGCCATAAAAGTGTCTCTGTTGTATTCCAAGTCTAAGGCTAAGCTCTCACACAGCTCTTCTTAACAAAAAAGGACTTTGAGAGAGATAAGAGATGAAAGTAACTACCAACTCCTGTACATGGTGTACAGTCTCTGGCAGAATAGATATTTGGAAAAGTGGTCTACAGGTCTGCCCCCACTCAAAAAAGTTGGGCTTTTTTTCTCCAAACATTTGGAGGGCAGCTAGAGAAGCACAGATCCTTCATGACGCCCTGGAAGATGGTAAGTCTTTGCAGTTTAGGACCTAAGTTCAAAATTATAAAGGAAAGGCAAAGATTTTCTTACTGAACAAAATTAAGTTCAACCCCTTTCTTTGATGTGCTTGGCCTATTGGTAGACTCCAGGTCTACAGGCCCTCTGGGACACAAACCTTCCCTGCTCCAAGGCTTCCTTTTACTGGAAAGCAGTTGAATGCTGTAATAAACTGTCTTTTCCTCTTTTGTACAGTCCCATCAAACTTTGAAAGCAAGCTCCTGCTCTACACAGCACAGGGCTTTCGGGTCATCGGACTGGCCTGTAAATCCCTGCAGGCAGGGAAGCTGCCTGCTGCTCTGACAAGGTAAGCCACAGAACTCTGCTCCTGGCCACCTTCGGCCATGGGCACCACCACAGAGCACCATCACCACATCACTCCTGCCAAGAGCAGGGTCATTGGTCCAATCATTTAACTTTCTAGCTTCTGCTGTGTTTAGTTTCTAAACAATTCAGCAAACCCTGCTATTATGCTGATGGTATTAGTTTTTCAGAAGCCTCACAAAAGAACACTTACACAGGAATCCATATAGTTTTTCCCAAATCCCTTTTGCTTTTGCCTGTGATACTCCAGAAACACCACTTCTGAAATATCTGCAGTTACTGAGCAGATACTGCAGTTACAGATCAGATTACTGATCTGCTGTCCTCTCTCTTTCCTAGCTGCAGGTCCTAACCCAGGTGAGAATCCCTTGCTTTTTCACAGGTATTTTTGCTTTGCTGAAAGGGCCAGTGACACTGAGGCAGAGTGCAAGTGGTTACATAACTCTTGTGACAGGTGTCAGACCTATCCAGCCCAATGAGCAAATGTGTGTGAAATGGCCCAGATTTTGCAGTTGTGTTTGCAGTTACAGCATGTGGGATATTTATGCTGCCAGGAGAAAGGAGAAAGCTGCTGGTCAAACACCAGATCTGCTGTGAAAGCAGTGACCATTCAGGCACCACTTGACTCAGCTACTCTGACTGTCATGCAAGAGTTTGACATCTCCTTGGTGTCTAAAATAAGTGCATGAAAGCTTCTTTCCACATTCTTCAGAGTCGACCTGTGTACCTGAGAGACCTCTAGTTCATGACTCAGGGATGGGGTGTCTACTAAATCCTGTTCTCAACTGCATGTGTTCAACTCTAAAAAAGCAATAGCACAGGTGAAAAGAAGGAAAACACAATTGGAGTTGACACAGGCTGTTTGCTTAGGTCCAGCTGTCAAGAGGAGCAGACACATCAACTAAGGTGTATTTCTTTGTTGTACAGTCCTCAAATGAGAAGGTCTAGTGTGCAGGAACTTTCCAAATCAGTCCACCACAGTTTAGGAGTCTTGCAGGAAATTCAGGGTTCTGGTACTCAATTAGCACTGCTGGTATTGAAATAGCTGCACAAAAGGCAGACATCCTGGCACTGCAGAAAATAGACAAATTATTTAAATTCTTTTGAGTTAGGTGGGGTGGTTGAGAGTTATAACTGGCTATCACCAAATCCAATGGTGATAAAGTTAAAATTAATAATTAAATCTGTCTGTTACTTTTTGACTATTAGGGAGGAAGTAGAATCTGATCTGACATTCCTGGGTCTGCTGATAATGGAGAATCGATTAAAGAAGGAGACAAAGCCTGTTCTGGAAGAGCTCAGTGCTGCCCGCATCAGGAGCGTCATGGTCACAGGTATCTAAAAAAGGTGGATTATTTTTGTGGTCACTGACCCAGACAGTGTGTCCACCAATGTTTAAATGAAAAGTCTGCTGTTGTCAACACCACTGGTAGGAAGGCACATATATTTAATCCAAAAGGCATCTGTGTTTTAATAATGACATAGGGTGAACCATGTTCTCTCTGGCAATTTCACCAGGCTGTGTCTGATTCTAAAGTTTTTCCATTGTCCAAAGACTTGGGCCTCATCCCTTTCAGCCCACATACATCAAAGTCAATCAATAAGAATCAGGGATACCAGCAGCAACTTAGCACTGAACTCCCTTGTTTTTTTTTTTGTTTTTTTTTTTTTTTTTGTCTGAAACAAATAATCCAAGAGCATATTCCCCATATGGATTTCTTCAAGCTGAATATGAAAATACTTCATGTCCATATCAAAACATTTCCAAATGAAAATATGTTTAATGATTGAGACAAATCTTATCTGCAAAGTTTTAGTCTTTATCAAAAGTTTAAAAGTTATGTACAGGTACTGAAATCCTACTGATTCTTCTGGATATATTTGAAAACTCAGAATTCAGGCTAATGAATAAACAATCCCTCACTGCAGAAATTTTTAAATAACACTTCCTTTGATTTTTGTAGGGGACAACCTTCAGACAGCTATAACAGTTGCCAAAAATGCTGGCATGATTGCTCCAACACACAGAGTGATTCTTGTGGAAGCAGACAAAATGCCTGGATCTTTTTCAGCATCTATAACCTGGAAATCCCTAGAAGAAAACAAACTTGAAGATTACAGAAGCCTGGTGAGCATATCAGAAGCAGGTTTTGTACAGCAGAAAAACAAAATAAGATGGAGTGCTTTAAATAAGGAATAGGATTATGCTGGTATAACTGAGAACTGCCATTCACCATCAGAATATGTGCTAGAAGAGTGTTTATGCAGAGAGGATCTTTATAAAAATGTGCTCCTGTAGAGTTTACTTCCTAGCATATTATCCTCTAGCTAACTGCCTAGCTGGGTTTGAGACCAGCTTTGCAGAAATCCCAAAAAGATTTATCTCTACCCCTCACGCCTAGCTGATGCCAGTTTAAATGCTTCCTTTCCCTGCAAGATAAATTTGATGGTATAGATGTGGACTTAAAATCTGTGGAGCTGCATTGAACTAGCCAGCCCCGTTCAAGCAGGTAGAGTGTTAGCACTTTCCCATACCTGCAGAATTGAAACACAGTCCACTCGAGGAATTGCACATACACAGTGAATCATAGGCAAGCCAGGCTAAGAAATTTATTTTATCAAGCATCTCCACAGAGAAGCTGGGATGAAGACCAGTTGCTTTCTCCCTGAAGAGTTAGTCTGAAGGTGCTGACCCTTCTCTGGGAATTACAGAGTCAGGCAGATGGTAGGGAACACCTACAGGGGCTTTGAGTGGCTCCTCAGCCTGAGCAACTTCTGCCCTGTTTCACTGCATGAAGACTTGCTTAGATGTGCCCATCTGCTGTCTCTAGCCCCTCTCATTTCCAGTGCAGCCCACCAGACTGGCACTGTTGCATGAATTCTACCAAATGCAACAATTCATGTGATAGAACTCATGTGATGAACACCCAGTTAACACTGAAATTATTGGTGTTATGTGCCTCAATCCCTTTACAAATCCAAGCAAAAGCAATGGGCCTTGAATCCAAGTCTCCCAGAGCCTTCAAAAGCACCCTCCCCATGGTATGTCCTTTACTTTATCTGTAGTAGTGTCTGTGTAAATGCAGAGTAGCTTTTGAGGGCCTGGGCACAGCACTCATTCTGTCTTATTTTATAGGTGGATGACAGTCAGGCTGAGCCAGGAATCAGGCTGGCATTGGGATCAGGCCAGTATCATTTTGCCATGAGTGGAAAATCTTACCAAATTGTAGCACAACATTTCAGTCACTTACTTCCAAAGGTAAGATTTGGGTTATTTAACTGAAGTAGCCTTGCCATTCAGGAGATACAAATTGTCCCAGTACAATTAGCTGAAGAGACTTGTATTAGGACATCTTCTGGGAACCCTGAAATACTTACAGGCTGGATGAATCTCTGATTATTATATGGTGAAGGATCTGAAAATCCCTGTATTTTTCTCTGCACATGAGAGGAGCAGGCATGCCTTAAGGTGTGAAGACATGATTTAAAACATTTGTGCCCCTATTCCCACTCCTTGCCCAACACTGACTCTGACCTGTTTTAAAGAACAGGAGAAAATGTGATATTACACATGGTGCAATTCAGCATAGCTTGTTTGTTCCATGGACAGGATAGTCTCATGAATTCTCTTCTTATAACTCCCTGCCTGGTAATCTATGTTCATCAAGTAACTCAAATGGCATACCAGGCCTCTTCTCCTTATTGTCATTGTTACTTTTTCAAAACATTGATTAAGATCCTCTTTATCTTTGATCATCAGCATTTCTTGCTTCAGAGTCTATAACCAGTTGTTTATACTTGACGATTTTCATTCCAATTGTTACAGAAATCACTTATTTCAAGTGTTTTAAAAATAATTTCCTACTTTTCTCGTTATAGCTCTTGCTGAATGGAACAGTTTTTGCTAGAATGTCTCCTAGTCAGAAATCCAGCCTGGTAGAAGAGTTTCAGAAGCTGGAGTAAGTTGCTAATGAATTTGAAAGTGTTTGAATTTTCAGGCTTGAAAAGAGTCTAGTAAGAGCTAGCTTTTGTCTGGCATAGAATTTCATGGAACTGCACAAAACTGAAACCTCCACACATCTGCAAGTTGGCAATTAAATTCCAAAAGACTGTTAAAAAAGAGACACTGAATGCCACACTGGTTTGGAAACCTGTTGAAGATCAAAGACTTCCATGGTCCTGGCTTTTGTTTGTTCATATCATCCTTAACTTTTACTTTACTCTGGGCCTAAAGGATTGACACTTGTCTTCCCAAGATTTTTTAGCATCTCTCCCAGAACTGCAGCTTCTCTAAGCTTGCTGTCTTTTTACCATGCTACTGCTGGTTCAATGTGATGGGTTAGAAAATACGGCAGGGCAGTCTGGATTGTTCACAGTAACAGTGAGATATATATACACACACACACACATACATATACATATATATATATATATATATATATATATATATATTCCTAAGTCATAGGCATCTTGTTGCCTGTTGCTCAGCTGTATCCCAAGTCTTTTGAGGACCCTCACCCTTACTTCACCCCAAGCCTTGTGCTAGAGCAAAGTGAACTTTAGGCTATTCAGATTATCAGTCTGGTGTGTGCAGTTGTGAGCACCTCAACTGCTGGTCAGACAGGCTTTAACTTTCCAGAAAAGCTTTTAACAAAAATCTTGCATAACTTGCATAAATGACTTGCATGGAGCAGGCTCTGATTCCTCACTTGCCTTCTCACTTTATTTTTTAGTTACTTTGTGGGGATGTGTGGAGATGGAGCCAATGACTGTGGGGTAAGTGAAATACTTTTACAGTATATTTTAAAAATGAGAAATTAATGCAATGCCAGTAAAATATTCCAAACTGAGCACATGCTGGAGATGGGAGTGTGTCACTTATTCACAGAGCAGCTGTACTATCAGCAGTAGTGATTTAGTGATGTGTGGTCCTTACCATGCAAGAGTTGTCCTAGGAAGAGATTTTTGCAGTTTGTGATCTCAAAGACTGGTTCATTTTCTTTGCAAAAGCCACCAGAAGATTCTCATGGGGGAAGCTAGAAGGGAACCTAGACTAGCTGCATAAAATGTGAGAGCAAACAAGTGCTGCAAAAGGAGGCAGAGCCAAACCTGTCTTCTGCAGCTGGCAGTGGATGGTTGTGGGGTCTGTGGAAAATGAACTTTCCCATGCTCTCATCCCCATTGTTTCCCTGGACTTGGCATCTCACTGGAGGAACCCTCAGGGTGGAGCACACCCAGGGATTGAAGAGAGACTGCTGTCACAGAACACATCCTGTAATGAGGGGTCACTGCTTGCTGACATGAAAGTTGCTGTGTCTTCCTAGTGAGCACTAAGGAGGAATGTGACTTTCAGGCTTTGAAAGTGGCACATGCAGGGATATCACTGTCGGAGCAGGAGGCGTCTGTGGCTTCACCTTTCACATCCCAAACACCCAGCATAGCCTGTGTTCCAGAGCTGATCAGGTAAGTGTGGGGTTTTGTTTCCTATTTCATAAAGAAGAAAGTTCCCACTCCTCTCAAACACTAGTCTTGGGTATTGTCATCGAGTCACAATCTGCGTATCTAGAGAAAAAGAAATGTCTCTGACCTTGAAATTGCCATTTGCCTAGTCCCTACCTGAAATTTCTTTAAGAGACATTAATTATCATAAGAGGAGGACATTTACAGTTGAGCTTTATGTCATCAAAATTATTTTAAATGCAAAAGAAATAACAAAATGAACAATCCTCTATAAAGCTGAATTGAATGTCCACCAGCCAACCAGCCAACCTGGACATGAATTTCAGGTCCTACCTCTGATATTGTATGCTAGTAAAATATGGCATCTGTTATGCCAGGATCCTGATTTTGCTTACTGAGGCATTTGAATAGCCAGGGAGAGAGCATTATCCTGATTGGATATTATATGTTCACTGCAGGAGCAGAGGACTTGTTAGTTCTGAACTCACTGAGCAGCTCCTTGACTTTGTAAGTTCTTCCTCATACAGAGTTGTTACCTACATTATTAATGTCAGCAGAAAAAGTTGCTGGGGTAAATTGTAGTCTACAGAACACAGGTGATTGGAACCAAGCCGATTTCATTGAACAAGATATCTACAGGTGAAGGTTTTACTTTCCTTTATGTCAGATTTTACTTATTTCACCTCCCAGCAAGACACTGGTAGAGGCCTCTCTGCTTGTGACACATGCCTTGTTTTTCAATAACTTTTTGAGAGAACTGGCACCAGGAGCAGACCCATCACCTAACTGCTGTACTTTATTTATGCATTCACACAGGGAAGGCCGTGCTGCTCTTGTCACCTCCTTCTGCATGTTCAAGTACATGGCACTGTACAGCACAATCCAGTACCTTGGTGTTCTCCTGCTTTACTGGGTATGTATTGGGAACACATTGGCTGGAACTGGAGAAGCTACTATTTCCTTGAAGGAGAAATAGGGCATAAAAGCCACGTGAAACTAGGAGATGGAGCTTTACCTGTACCTGAGCTGCAAACTTCTGTGGTGTGATCATATGGTCCTCCTGCACTCTCAGCAGAAAACTGGCAAGATTCTTCCCATGAACTTCAGCCAGAGGGCTCAAGATCCAAGCTGGGCAAAAAGAAAGCTGAGATACTAAATGGTGTTTTGGATGAGGGCATATGTCTGTGAAAAGGAAGAATCTGGTGTAAGCATATGCTGTTACAATTTATTCAGCATTTAAAGCATGAATTAACTTGACAGTAAGCAAATCCCCTGGAGTGCCTTAAACCACTTTTGCATGGCTTTTTCCCAGATGGAGAGGAGGGCTTTGTGTTCAGAAGTAACCCAGCAGTGAGAAATCAGTCTCTTCAAATATTCTTCTCTTTTATTGCCTGGAGTGAACTGAAAGTGTAGCTAGTCCCAACAATGTGCAAAATGAGAATATTCACCGCAGGCCCAATGGCAAGGAACCTCTTGGCAGGGTGGTGAAATGTGTGGTCTCCTTATCTGCAGAGTAGATTTCAGAACAAACAGGAGTAGCTCCATGGATATAATAGGGTTTTCTGGAGAGGATATAAAATGCCCACGACAAATGTCTGATTTGTGATATTTTTTCTTTGTTTTCCTCTTTTCAGCAACTAAACTCCTTTGGGAATTACCAATTTTTGTTCCAAGATCTGGCTATTACCACTGTAATTGGTGTGACAAGTAAGGCCCTTAGTCATCCTATGTATTAATGAGAGAATGACCTCAAATATTTTTCTCCTCCTTGGAAATGCATAATTCTACATACATAAAGGAAGAAAATGAAGGCCAAGCTTTCTGCAGACTAAACGTGCTCTATGTAGAATACAGGATGTTTAGATTAGTAGAAGAGGGGTATTGGTGTAGAAAAGCCCTGAAGGTGGGAAGTACTTAATGGTGCATTTGCTGAGTGTGTAGGTTGTTGCCAACAGGGGTGCTATCTTTAGGAGCAAGGAGTAAGCCCACACCTAGTGCAGTGGAAAGTCTATTCAAGCATTTTCCTGTTGACTTAGGAAGGCAGATTAAGAAAATACATGACTCTATGCCCAGAGGAAAAAGCAGGGATTAACTTTTTTGAGTCCAGCTCACATTTGAAGCTCTGTAGACCAGAGCCCCGAAAGAAGAGAGAGGTAAAAATGGAGAAGAAAGAAATGACAGATGTCAGACACTACAGAGCAGGGAGTTGTAAGCCAAGAATAAGAGGGGAAACCAGTGCTGAGGCACAAAGACAATGTTATTGAGACAGAATAAGTGCAGGGAGAGTTTCAGAAGCAGGAATGGCAAGGACAGGGCCATGAAAAGCATATAGCAAAACCACATCCTGATATGTTCTATCCTTGCTGGAACACAGACAAGGAAAAGACTTTGATGAAATCAAGCCTAAAAAGGTCAGCCACAACACAACTGGGTGCCAAAAGCTACATTGCTGTAAGTAGTTTATTTGGAATAACATCAAAGCTTTGTCCATAGCTCTTTTACTCAAAGTCTGGATGACTTTGTTAAACCTAAGAACGGAGGAAAACCTGTTGTGTCAGGTAATGCTGTCCTTCTCCAGCTCAAATAACCAGCCACTAGGTGTTTAGAGCAGCAGGATGAACAGAACATGAGTAGCAAAAAAGCCCAATCCACAGCTGAAAGTGACAGAAAGAGAACAGAAGAGCATAAATATATGTTCACATTCTTGGGCCTGACAGTAGCCAAGTAAAATAAAAAAGCCAACATTTTAGTTTTCAAAAATGCCTCATGATAGTCAGATGACATTAGTTAGCCTGGTCTGTGTCAATATGACTTTGGAAGAAAACTGTTTTTTGTACTTGATACAATTTTTGTATGCTTTAATGTGAATATTACAGACTGCAAAAATGTCATTGATACAGTCAGTATTACAGAGCATCGCTGCTTGTGTTTTGGACACACCACTAAACACATCTGTACTTGTTTCAGTGAGTTTCACAGGTGCCTATCCAAAGCTGGTCCCCTACAGACCTCCAAGCCAGCTCATCTCACCCCCATTGCTGCTCTCTGTTGTGCTTAACATCCTCTTCAGCCTCAGCATGCAGATCTTCGGGTTTGTGGTGGTCCAGGAGCAGCCTTGGTATTCCAAGACCAATATACACAGGTAGGGCCCCTTTCTGGGACTCTGGATGCCACAGGGGGGCAGGTCTGTGTGAAGCTATTGATCAGCTTCACTGCAGGCTGATGAGCAGCTGCAGCAGACCCTGTGCTGCCCAAGGGTGCAAACACTTTAATTTGTGTTGTCTGAGGTCCCTAAGCTGTCCAGCAACCTGCCACACACAGTTCATGTGGTGAGAATGGTTCTGCTGAGCACAGAGAGGAGGATTTGGTTGCAAGAGGGACCAGGTTTGAGCTCAAGCTCTAACAAGTTCAGCAAGCTCAACCAGTGGTGAGGTAGAGGGCATTGCCAATAGCCTATATCATGGCAGTGAGGGAGGACTCCTGATGGTTAATAGTGGAAGCTGGGGGAAATAACCAGGACAATGATCATTCCCTGAGCAGTGTGACACTCTTTTTCAGTGCCTGCCTGTCAGTGAACAACCATGAGAGGAATTTATCTTCCAGCTTGGGGCTCCAGGGGGTGAGAGATGGAGCCCATGAGCAAACAGACAATGGCTTCAAGAGCTATGAAAACACCACAGTGTGGCTGCTAAGTACCATCAATTGCCTCATCGTAGCACTAGTGTTTTCCAAGGGAAAGCCTTTCAGGCAACCCATCTACACCAACTGTAAGTATGAGAAGAGAAGCAATGACATATAAGTCAGCTCAGAAGGTCAATTTAATAGGGCAAAATTAGACTTAACCAAAATTATGTCAGCCAAAAAATCAAGAGAAAGACTGTCCCATGAAGGGAAGACGAGCACATATGTTTGTGATAGTTCCAGCAGATGCAGCGAGTCATGGAAGAACTGTTCTTTTTCTCTTTGGGACAAATCCTGCAGCATACTCTTAGAAAAAACTCTCTTCAGCCTTTTTTTTTTTTTTTCCCCTGAACAATTAAAATAATGCTGCAGGTTTCATGGCTTTGATGTTTTGGTATAGTAATAGTGAGGAGGGGACATTCCTTGTAGAGAGCAGAAAAGGGGGTCATCAGTCTCACAGAACATGGCAATACACAAATGAGTGGGTGGAGGATGAAGTTCAGTGCATGCCAGCTGGAGAGAAAATGAATTTACTCATCACTGGAACATTTGCCTACAGATGGAGAAGGTAATAGGTTCTCCATTACTTAGACTCTTTAGATCCTGATCAAGAGCAAAGTCTTGACATCCCTGAAGTTGAAGGGAGCATTCCTAACCATATTAACAAGATCAAGACTACATCCTGGACGTTTTTCTGAATCACAGGATATACTGTGATCAGAGAGAGGCTTACTGGAAGGCTGTAAAGCTTCTCAGATGTAAAAGGTCAAATCAAATGTTCAAAATACCCATTTGGTGTTTTAAATCTATGGCTACAATGCTTGTCTCACACTCATGTATAGCTACTTGACTGAGTAAGCCTGGGATTTTCCTCTGTTCATTTTTCTTTTGCTGAAAATTCCTTTCTATCCCATGGATTCTTTTGATAACTGTGTAACAGAGGAAATTATTACAATCTTCTGCAGTAAAGGCAAGCAGCTGAGATTGCTCATAAACCTGTGGGTTTCTTTCTTTGCTCTTTTCCCTTCAGATGTGTTCATAGTGGTGCTCATAGGGCAGCTGGGCATTTGCCTCTTCTTCATGTTTGCTGACATTGATGATCTCTACTCCAAGATGGATGTGAGTATTGTTCCAAAGGGGATTTTCTTCCTACTGCCAGTCCATTATAAGCACACTGGGATTATTTTAACAAAAGGCACAGACTTTTGCAGGGAAACATGGCACCTCCAAAGCCAAATCATGTTTAAAGAGGTGCATTTTAGATGATGGGATTGTAGAAACTTCTGCAAATATAGTGACTCCAAAGTAGTATCTGTGCATTCAGTGAGACAGCTACACATGTAATTGTGATTGTTTCAGCACATTGTACAATCAACAGAAGATAACATCACTAAGCTTACGTGTGGTATGTTGGTGGCTTGTGAAGCCAGGAGCAAAACAGGGCTGGGCTCTGCAAGTTTAAAATAAAGCACTATGTTCCTGTGTTTCTCAAGCTGAGCTACTCTGAACAAAGGTCCTCTTACCAAAAGTTGCCAGTTAGCGCTCAGAGCAGCTCACAGTTCCATTCTGCAATCTTTTCAGGCTCCCCATTTAAATTTTAGAGAGCAGTTTCCCAAAGCAGGATTTGGGTTTAAAACAGTTGTAGAGAAAGACCAGTGGGGCTGCCATGGCAAGAGAGGATCTATCTTGATCCTTGATTAATAAATACCGGTAAGGCTTGACGTATGTAGTCTGGCAGAATGCAAGCTGGGAGTTGTCTTGTGCAAATCCATCCCAAGGGAAATGTGAGGGAAGGATAAGATCTACATCAGCTGAAGGACAGGGTTGTCAATGGACCCGACAATGAGGCTGTGAGATGTTAACCTCCTCCACTGTGACACTCTCACAGTCTTCCTGTAGGAGTTACAGGAACAAAACAAGAAAAACACCACAAAACTATTTTTCTGTACATTTGCAGAGCAGTGGCTTTGAGTCACAAGTGCTGAACACAATGCAGCTTCCAGTCCTGTGTGTTTGCATGTCAGTTAGCAAGTCAGTTTAGAAATGGGATTAATGAAATATGGAAAGAGAAAGAGAGTCAAAGGCCCAGGTCCCAATTTTAATGTCAAACAGCTCACTTATCACTGCTGCCTAGAACTATTTGCAGAGCCCGGCTCAGCGGGCAGACCCAGCTAGAGAAGCTGCCACGAGGTGGCACTTTAAAGCAAGTCATCGTCCTGTCGTGGCCTGTGCTGGCACAGGACATTTCTCAGAGCTGCAGCTGCAAGGGGACAAAATGCTTTTGGGGAGAACTGCAAAACTCTCAGCCCAAGCAGTCTGGAGGGAATTCACTAGAATTGCTGAGAAGAGAAAGGAGTAGTAATAAAAACCTCTGCAACAGCCTAGCCCTGGAGAAAACTGCTGATCCAAATTGCGCATCTGAGCTGCATCTCCAAAAGCAGTTGAGCTACAGCCAGAAAGCCAGTCCCATCTCTGGGAAGCTGGAACTGGGTTTTGGGCTGAAATACTCAGTTTGAACTATTTCTTAACATTAGAAAGTAAAAAGGCAATTAGATTTCCTCCTGCAGTTCTAAAGAATGGTTTTCTCTGCTGCATCAGAAATCTAAAAGCATCTTTATCAGTAATTCCTCAAGACAAATAGCAGTATTAGCTCCTCACCAGGGTCACTCAGTTGGGCTTTTTATGACATGGAGCTGCTGAAGATCAGGGGCACAAGTCATGTAAGGACTGGCTGAGGGAGCTGTGTTTGTTTAGTCTGGGGAAAAGGAGGCACAGGAGAGACCTTAATTCTGTCTACAGTTACCTGACAGGAGGTTGTAGCAAGGTGGGTGTCACTTTTTTTCTCACATGTAATAAGTGATAGAGAGGAAATGCCCTCACTTTGTGCCAAGGAAACTTTAGACTGGAGATAAAGAAAAAAAATTAACTGAAAGGGTTACGGACTGGAACAGACTGCTCAGGGAAGTGGTTGAGCCATCATCCCTGGAAGTATTTAAAAGAAGTGTAGTGGTGGCCCTTAGGGACATGGTGGACTTAGCAGTGCCTTGGTTTATGGTTGGGCTCAATGATCTTTAGGGCTTTTCCCAGCCTAAATGATTCTGTGTTCTATTGCACTCGTACCCACCAGTGTTTACTGTGGACTCATTGCTGAACAGCTTCTCCTGCTTTTTTCCCAGCTCGTTTGCACCCCTACCACGTGGCGAATCTCCATGGTGGGAATGCTTGCAGTCACACTTGCTGTGTCCCTCCTTGTTGAGGTGAGTGACCATAACTGGATGTGCTGGTCTGCACTAACTGGAGAGGCAAAATGGTCGAGTCTTGCTCTTTCTCCCTCTACCTCAGCCTAGTTTGGGAATATTGAGTAAAACAGGAATAATTGCTGCTACCTCACCCTTGCTCCTTTTTCTTAAGGCTCTCCATCTGAATGATAAGGGAATGCAAGGCCTGGCACCTTTTCTTTCCCCTAGTGAATGGGATCTATCAGGCCCTGCCCCCGGCTAGAAAAATATGGTCAGTCCATGGTGTTTTCCTCTCAGATCCTGAAGACTCTCAGGAGGAACTGGTCACAGTTCTCTGGTGGAGAACTCTGGGGGAGCTGGTATGAAATGTGGTCAATAAAAGGGACAAAGTTTAAGGGACGATGAGCAGGGCAGGTGGGAGGTCTGGGTCTCCACTATTTGCCCCATGTGTGTACTCTGGAAGAAGAGTAAACTGCTATGCAGGTCCTCTTAAACTTGTTTTTTCTTCTACCTTTACAGGAAGCTGTCATTGAGAACAGACCCCTGTGGCTGCTGCTGAAAAAGACATTCAGGTACCACTCAAAGAGCCACTACAAGAGGCTGCAGCACGTGTTGGAGCAGGACTCAGCCTGGCCACCTCTGAATGAAACCTTCTTCTCTGATTCTGTGGCAGTAACAGTAGAAGGAAATATGGGAGGCCATAGCAATCCAACATTTGACAGCAGTGAGGACTCACTCTGAAGGAAACTGCAGTGGACACATGTCCAGGACAGTTGCATTTGACCTTGAAAGACTCAATGAATTAAAACCAGGAAGGGCTGACTCATCATTGCTCTCCCATTCTCGGAGTAACCTGCTCTTGCCTACATCTAAATTAACTGGAAGCACAAAATCTGCTGCAGTGACATAAAGCCACGATGGTGTTTCCTCTGTCCCCTTGCCCATACACAAATGGTTGCCATCTGTAAATCAAACACCTTGCTGAATATTGGTAAAGAATTTGTGGTTGAAACACCCCATTGCTGTGTCCTCTGTTGAACTGCACTATGCACTCCCTAAGAGTGGGAGCAGCTCCAGATGAAATGCAACTAATTGCAAGTGCAGCACTCCTCTGGGCAGATAGATCCCCTTTGAGAAAACAAGTAGAATTTACTCCTGGCAGAGGCTGCTGAGCATTGGCATTCCTGGGATTCCTCATGGAGTTTCAGATACTACTCAAAGTCTTGCCTTTTTTTGGAGTCTTGCCTTTTTCTGGCAATTCTTGGCTTCCAGAACTGAAAGCAGCTGCAATCAGCCAAAGCTTTCAGGAAGTGTCCATTCCTAGCATTGTTTTGCTGTTCCTACGATGGGAACAAAAAGAACTCTCTTGCTAGCTCACTGCTATCAGGAAACCTGTGTGCCCTCTTAGTTTTTAGCAAGTGATACTTGCATTTTGTGCGTAAAAAATGGCATTATTTAACTTTTTTTTGGCAGGAGGTATTTGTTCAGGATATCCACTAAAACATGTAGAATGGAACGTATTAATTACAAATTATGATCTCATCCTGTGGCTCTTCAAGGACACGCTGTCCCTTGTGGTGTGAGCTTGCTTTACTAGGGCAAGTGCTGCACAGCTGGGGTGCCTCCTGGCATCAGCTTTACCAGTATCAAAAGAAGCCAACATTGAAGATGTTATTAACCTCGAGGACCTGAGGCCTGAAATAAAAGATGTGGAGTCAGCCAGGTCTCAAAATATATATTTTTTTTAAATTCTCTTTCATGCTCTTAAGTTGAGCCATCTGAAGTTTAGTCTGGTTTCTCCATAATTGCAGATGCAGTTCATTCATTGGCTCATATGCATCATCTGTTGTCCTTTGATGGAGAATTTTACTTACTTTGCTGTGCTGTGTTTGACGTACATAAATGCAACAACACTACCTATTCCTGCAAGAACCTTCCTTTAACCTCTGCTCCTTTTCAAAGAGGTCAGTGAGTCAGGCCAGCACTTGGGGGGACAGTCAGGAAAATTTCATCTGGGTGCTTTGGGATGGGGTGACTGATACTTCACAGACATAATCCATAGTGGAAAGCTGGTGAACCTCTTTTTTGGCTATTAGCACACATTCCTGGCAGAAGGTTGCAGGGAATAATAGCGAGCTAAGGAGGTGCTGCATACTTGTAACAGCTAAATATTTCCCTTATGATGACTGGGTCCCTTCTTGGAGAGCAGTGCTGTCAAAGCCTGATGTCCTCCTCCTCTGCTGCTGGCCCTTATTCCTGGCAGAACTTTTCCTGTGTACAGGGCTGTCTTGCCTCCTGACTGAGCAGCAGGACAGCCCTGGAGTGCTCAAGCTTTTTGCAGCTGCTGGGGCCACAGTCAAATCATAACTGCCCCTTCACGGAGCCTCTTAATGGATTTTTTTTAGTACAGCTAAGACAGACTTGTTCCTCTTTAACAGCCTTGATTTCATAGTCCAGAGACTACAAATACCAGAGAACAAATACCAGCAGCTGCTGCTGCTTTTGCTGGGTTTGCTTGTGACCTCAACAGCAGAGTAAAGCACAAATGTGTTTAAGAACAGAGGAAAATATTTACAAAATTGCTATTTTTAATTGCTTTTTTTCACCTCATAACTTCCTTTTCTCCTACAACATAGACACAGGATTTTTTTTCCTGCATAGATAAGGACACACTCTAGGACTGATCTTCTCCTACAGAGGACAAAACAAACACATCTTGTGGATAAGAGGGAAAACAGTTATGGATAGCTACTTGCTGAGTTTGCATATAGAAATGCCAGGCATGTGTTTCTGCATACAGGACATGGTTGTGCCATTTGTCTTCACTTTACTGGGCTATGGATGCTACATGAGTGTCTTTAAAATGGGAGACACCTATGAATGCTGGGACTCTAAACTAGTATGTGCCTGAACTTTTAGTGAAGTACCTAATAGTGAAACCCTACAAAATTCATGAGAAGTTTCAGGCCTCTTGAAATTGGTTACATTTGATGTTACCAACCTTTCAGTGCCCTCTGGAAAGAGCTTTTGAAGAGAACTCCAGCGTGGCACTCTGAAAAGTTTATTTAATTTGAACTTCTCATTTCCATCCAAGGCTGAAACTTTATGTTTGAAATACTAATGGTCGTGCCTGGAGGCAGACTGGTCCTCATAAGCTTGTGGTAGTTCAGTCCAGATACAGCTTCAGTGTCAAAGGGCTGGCACCCTTGATTTAGTGTCTGTCTCTTTGTTCTAGTGAATGTCGAAGAATGCATTAAATTTGCAATGAGGGACCAAATTTGTCAGATGAATACTTCATTTCAGTTCTAAACTATGCAGAAAACACTTTCACTGGCTATTTTAGTTCCACTAGCTCTACAGAATAGTCTGTTACTACTTCAGAGAATCCAAGTGGTGAGTAAATCTCTGAAAAACTTAATCTAAACCTTTTGCTGTTTGTTAGGTACCACAATAACAAAAAATAAAAAAATAACACAATAACCACAATAACAAAAATTATGCTTTCAGGTATCTTTTGGCCAGTTTTAACATAAAACATAAAAGTGAGTGATTACTATTGTTATAAGGCTGACAGAATGTAGAGTAGGTAAAAGCATGGAAGTACAAGGAAATCAAACTATCATTTTAGCAGTAGCCTGAGGCTGATTACTGCTGAGCTCACAGAGCATTAGGTTTTATTTTTTCCAAATAAATATCATATTCACAGTGACTTTCTTAAATCATAAAACATCGAAGACTTCTATGCTAATTCAGTCTTCTCCCTCCCCCATATTTCGGTACTGTTTCCTGAATAGCATCAGAAATGTCACCTCTGTTAGACTGCTGTGCTGGGAAATCACGTGACTTACAGTCATGACAAAGTCCCAGCACAGCTTCTGCCAAAGAGGAATTGGGTGTCAACATTTTCTACAGCTTACATAGTTACAGACACACGTAAGCTGGTAAGCTGTTCAACTTACAACAAGCTGTTCAACGGGAATAACTGTGTCCTGGGGTGCCTCAGGCACACGACTGCCAGCCAGGCAAGGATATTCCTGACTCCTGATAAATGTTTTATAAATCTTCAGGAAGACATAAGGGTTAGTGGTCAACACTGAGAACTGCAGTTCCTGAAAGCAGCTTGATGTAATTCGAGGTGGTGGAGGGTGTGAAGGGCTGGCAGCTCGGATGTGCACTGACCTGTTTGTCATGATCATGTGCTGCTTAGAGCCAGGCACATCTTACATTGCCTCCAAAGTCACTGCTAAAATCATTGTTTCTGAGCTGAATTACTGGGCAAGATTCAGCCTTTTGAGAGGTTTCTTGAGACGATGAAGTGCTGTCTGTGGAGTGCTGCCTGGGAACACTTTTATTGCTGCCTCTCACTGATCTTGGCAAAGCCCATGTGAAGAGCTGGGCCTTTGCCATCACAGGTGTGTTGGCTGCACATCACACTTCTGTATCTCCAGTATCTGCAGCACTCCCATGCTGAACAAGTGCTCAAGATGCCAGTGTACCTTTGTACTCAGAGTACTGCTGTCCGTAATTTTGCAATTGCAACTTTTAAATCAAGATAAGACATTATCTCTAATGGCCTTGCAATGACAATTAACTTCAGCATTATCTCAGAAGATCCAACTGTATGAATCTGATTGCAATAACTGGCGAAGCTCAGACACCCAACTTAATTAGAATTTCTGTATTTCTTCTTGCAATGGGAGTTTTGTAATGACAGTCTTTACAACTTGGTGGTTTTGTTGATATCCTGCAACTGTTGAGCACAAATAAACCTTCTAAGAAGGGGCTGCAGACAGCAAGGCTACAATTAAGGGGGCTGACTCTGGCATGAAGCAGGAATTGCTCCTTGAAGGCCAAGGGAGATATAGGGGCATGAACTGGAATCAAACAGAAAATTGGATCCATGTTCCCACCACAGCTTGTTCTATGTTAACTCAATGAACTCAAATCCTGACTTTTAATGAGTGATGTGATACCTCCCTGGATAGCTCCAACTTCAGTTTCTGTGCTGTTAGTATGGCCACTGAATTGTAACTCCCTGTTTCATGTTGACTGCTGGTGTCTCAATGCTGCAGTCACCTTCCCATCCACAGCAGCTTCCCAAGCTGCATCACCTCACTGAGGAGCACAACAAAGTTCAGGTTACCATCTGCACCCAGAGAGTCACATGTGAGTGAGTCACATGCATCCCATTTTTCTCACCAGCCTGTATCATGAATTAATATGTTAAAGTGCATCTGGAATTGCACAGCAAAGGAGGAATGGGGCAGAGGGAGGTGAGGTGGGCAGGGCAGCAAGAAGTGTGGACACAGCCTGTATGATGCAGTGATGATGCATCTGTATCTGCAGCATCTGTCATTACACAGGTGAAGCCAGTAATTTGTGTTAAGAGTCAAGAACAGCTTAGAAATTTAATTTCACAAACAAGCAACAAGACAACAATTCTGGCCTTCCAAGACCTGCTTCCTGGCTCTGCTACAGGCTGATTACACTATCTTGTCAAGCAGTTTGTGACTGGTGTTTAAGGTGTCTAGATATACAGCTCCCATCGAGGTATGTGCTTTCTTTCCCAGCCTCAGTTCCTCACCCATAAAATAGAAGTTACAGCTATTTTTGCCTCCCAAAAGCATGGAGATGAGCAATACTTAGGGTGGTAGGGAGATGTAAAGGCATTGGGTAGGTTTTCCTGGTCAGGGTGTTTTATGGACACCAGGAAAATGAAGCTGAAGATGCTCACTTGGAGTGAGAAGTTTAAAGGGCTGATCTTTGAGCTGTTGTTCTTCAGCCAGTAGTATTTCTAAGAAGCACTGCTTTAAAATAATAGAGTGGAGAAGATTACTGATACTGTGTGTGTCTTGAGACTTAATTTAACCACTGCATAAGTAAAGTTGTTTTTGTATTGTTCTACAGGAATCTTGTTACTTAGTCCCTGGAGACACATTTCTTTTAAGTGGAAAAAGGTTCTGTCTCCCCTGTGATGCTGTCCTGGTCGATGGAAGCTGCATTGTGAAGGAAGGGATGTTCTCAGGTGCAGCATTGGAGACAGAAATGCTAAGGTTCTCTGAAAGGGAGGTGTCTCTATCTGTTCTGACAGCAAATTATTTATTATTAGTGTAGTTTGCAGCAGGAGGGAGAAAAACTGTGGGTTGAATAATTCACAGTTGTCTTAAGCTTTTGGACACTGTCATTGTGTAATATGCCTTTCTTATCCACATTTAAAACAAGTAGCATTAATGTACTGTTAGGTGTAGAAAGTAAAAACACTCAAATACCCTGAATATGTATTTTTTTCGTTTTTGGTGTCTGATATTGCAGCAGTTCAGCTCAAGCACACAGATCAGAGAAGCCAGTGTTAGCCCTAAACATCAAGACAGCAAGGCACAGACTTGGTTCAGGGACAAAATGTGACCCAATCTCCTCATACAGAGTGTTCAGAAAAATCTATCACAACATGGGTGGGAGGAGGCAAGAGAAGGAAAGGAGCTGCTCTTCTCTCTGCCATGTCCTGGCCTAGAGTGGTTCTGGATCTCTACAGTTACCTACCCTGTCATTTTTTCTCCTTCCTTGTCAACATTTTCTCCAGAGAGATACCCAGGTATGTTTGGGGAGGCAGAGTCCGATGGGTGTCCCTGCTTCCTGCTCAGCTCTGTCCCTGTGAGAAAGACCTGGGCACTGCTGTGGCAGATGTAACCACAAAGGAGGCTGCTAATTCAAAGCAAACAGAACTCAGCAGCAGCCTGAGTGCTTTTAATTATCCTGAAGGGCGTTAGGAGAATATGCACAGGACTGTTCAATTATATCATTCTCAGCACAGTTAATAAATAATTCAGTCGATAAACCTTTCATCTTGTAAATGTTAGGATAATGTTCCTTCTCTTGAAATAAAGTCTTGCTGATTTTGGTGCTTGTCAAATATCACCTACCTTCTGCCAAATCCATGAGACCACAGATCAGAGCTGCAAAGTGTCTTTAGGGACATTCCTAAACCCTGGCAGGCTACATCTCAATTCCAAGCCTAAAGACCATTGAAATCCTAAAGAAATAACCATATAAACATGAAAATTGATTATATTCAAAACTGTCCTATTTCTTTCATATTGCAAAATACAATAACAGACTTCAGCACTTCAGTGCATGTGATGCCAAAATGTTAATCTTTTCCAGTGGCCAGGGCAAATCATACACCCCATATCAACTCCCAGGATAATTAGAAGTTATTAGTACACCAGATACTTCAACACCACAGAGATAATTATCCCATAATGAACGAAAGAAGAAATTCATTGCAAGAGGAGAACAATCACATTCCCAATACTTCTTAAGAAAGCAGAGAGGAAATTACTATCTGATATAAATTAATGAGATGAAATTAATAAGTGTCAACCAATAAAATACTCCTCCAGTGGGACCAGACTGCAGGGCCGTAGTACAATCTCTTCTTGGCCCTCCTCCAGTGCTCTGGGGAAGCCCCCTGAGGTGGTGCATGTTGAAGAGACTCACAGCCCATCAAAAGGCAGGCAGCTCCAGCAGTGCCAGAGTGTTTCTCACCAAGGTGAAAATATTCATCCTTGCAGGCAGTGTCTCACATAAGCAGCAGAACAAAACTGGATCAATGTGTCAGAATAAATTCATGTAATTGAAAACATCCTCTGTAAGGTATCACAATGTAAAGCTCTTTTTCCAGATATGTCCAATGGGCATCTGGCTCAGAACGTGCTGGTGACTCTTGCCAAGAACACGAGGAGGAGCTACTGCTGTGTGCATGGATCTCATTAGTCTATTTGCATAATTACTCCTTCCTAAATGTTCACATTTTTAAATGTATTGTAAAACTAGCTGTCAGCTAAGCTCAAAACTGTGAGGCAGTAAAGGAATTTAATTCTACTTACAAAATATCCTATTTTATGTTTAATACGATATAAATATTTGTTGGCTTTATGTGATGTTTAGCAGCTTCACGGTGTCTCTGAAGTATTAATTAATTAATAAGCCAATTATGATCAGGCTGAGAACAAGGTATAATGTGCTGGAGACAGAAGAGGCTTTGATGGCTCCAAGGCACAAGAGGTCTGGACTCATTGAGCTTTTTAATAGAGCTGCTTGCTTCCAGATTCATTTCACTGTGCTTGTGCTATAATAGGGGATGTTAGTGGTGATCAAAGATAAATATATCTATTTAAAGTTCTCCTTAACAGGCCAGATTAAATGGTGATGGGCCGTGTTGTGGCCTGCCAGACACACCTTGTCAGCCAGCAGCTTTTTAGGGGAAAATGCGTGTCTATGAAAAGAGAGGACTCTGATAATAACTTCTGTGATGAAATTACAGTGTCTTCACCCAGCCCAGCCTTGCATGTCTTCAGTCTGAACTGCATGCCCAGGAGGGAATAAACCTCAAGGCTGGGTAGAAAGAGAAAAGAAAGAAACAGAAAGAAGGTTCTTTCATAAAAAGAAACTGGGGCGTGAACCTTTGAGTTATGCTGAGGCATGGTGTCAATAGGGGCTAACCAATTTACCCATTTTTAACACCAAGGTGGGAGAGACAAGGTGCCTGTGGCTCTGCAGATGTAAAGTCTGCAGCTGGAAGTGAAGCTGGGGCTCCTTGTGGCTTGCAAACTGCTCCCAGGGTCACTGTGCTGATCCAGCCCTGTCAGTGAGCAACACCAGCCCAAGCAGATGCTCTCCCTTTCCATACTGCAGCCTCACAACTCCTCTCCAAGGGCATATTGCCAGGATTTTTTGAGATCCCTGCTGTGAGTTGTTTCCTCTCCAGTTGCTGTTTCTGCTCAAACAGCAATTGTTAAATAGGACTCCTGTCCCTGCCCATGAGAAGGTTTTCCCATCTCAGTTACTTCACATCAAGCTGAACTCATGAGAATTTATCACTGAGTATTTTTGCCCTCTGAAAAGCAGTCCCACTAACAATATGGTTTCACTATTCAAGTTTCAGAAAATCCCTAGGTTTCCATGCTCTGCCTGGGGAACCGTATGTGAGGGGAGGAAGGCAGGGAGACCTGTCATCCATTGGTTGTTCTGGATAAGGAGATTCAAGGAAACCCCCTGGATCTGAAGAGGTTTTGAGCGACTCACGGCTGCCTTCATTTCCTCTCCTAGTTTTACTTACTGGAGTGTAAGGCAGGGGAGGCAGAGCCTGGTCACCTCTTGCTGAAAGTAGATGATGAGATAAACCATGGACTTCCTCTTCAAAGGCCCTTGGGAAGCTCTGTTCTGACAGCTGAAAACATAGATCCAACCAGCTTCTTCCAAGAAGGAGCAGGATTTCCTGTAACTCTACCAGGAAGACAGTGCTATGGCAACAATGAAATCAGTCTTGTTTCAAAGGCTGCTCTGCTCCCATGACAATGTCACTGTAACTCATCATGTTCCAGTTTCCAGTTTTCCAGGACTCAGGAATATTGCATTAATATATGCTTATTAAGAGAAAGGCTGGGACAAAGACTGGAAAACAAGTCAAATATAAAGAAAAACACCAAGATTCCTGGGAAGTATGCTGAGATGACAGCTGTTGAGACAAGTTCATAAACTTGAATTCAATGGTCTGATTACACAGCCAGAAGACAGAGAATGTCAGAAGCAAAACAGTCACCTATTATTAATAAACCACTTTATCAAGAAAGATGCAACGTTCTGGATGGAATTAGTTTGGGTAATCAATGACTCAGATACTCTCACTTTCCTGACCTCTTCTGGACTCCTGTGGAGGAATAGCAATTCTACCCCAATTCCCATTTTCTTCTGGGCTGTGGAGAATGGTCATTATTTCACAGAAGATCACAGAGGAACAGTACAAGATGTACATGAAAGTACCATCAGAAATATTGTCCAGCTTTTGCAGACAAGACACTCATGTGGAGTTTCTATACTCATACCAAAAGAGAAACTTCATGGTATTTTTGACCTTAATAAAATCTTTAATCAGTGCTTGTGTTGGGGCTGAAATCCTAAAAGGATTTCCACTGGCCCCACTGCAAGTGCACGTATATGACTCTTCATGCAAACAAGCCTTGGGCTCATTAAATGCCATTAATTAATGCTACAAACAAGTTTTCATTGCTTGTAAGTTCAAGATGCACAGAGCCCAACAACTAGAGGGATGCACAGCCTGAAGTTCAGCTGCTCTCTATCTCTTAGCTGACGTGTATCTGCTGAAGATTTAGTGATCCAACAATGTAGGATCAGAGTAATTGCAGGTGTCACAGCAAGTGTGTTGTGCTGTACAAGTTCTTAAATTTCCTCCTAATTTATTGCTGTGTAAATTCAACATGGAGTTACTGACCCGGCTTGTAAAGGCTTTAAATCTTAGCAGTGCAAAGCTCACTGTGGACATGCAAATTACTGTTGTTAAGGATAATTGATATTAATACTCGAGCCAAGGTTTCTGTCCTCTTGTTGCAAATAAGCACAGGCTTTTCTTTTTTGTCTGTCAAGGATATTATAGGTTTGTACTCAAATTTGTCTGCAAATTTGAAACTCAGGTCACTCCTATGATTCACTGAATATCTTAAAACAATCCCAAGCAAACACAGAACCAGTGATCTGTGGCTCTGTGGTTTGTTATTTTAGGTGTCACTGATCTGCAAAGAGGCGAAGGACTCCACAGTGCAAGGAGCTACCTGAGCTATTTGTGGTCCAGCAAAGGCCACAACATGAATTGGGGTCTGGAGCATCTCTCTTATGAGGAGAAACTGTGGGAGCTGGGCCTGTTTAGTCTGGGGAAAAGTGAGGAAATGTCATTAATTAATATTATAGATATCTCAAAGGTGGGTATCAAGAGGAAGGTGCCACACTCTTTTCAGAGGTACCCAGTGACAGGAGGAGCAGTAGCCATAAACCAAATACAGACAGTTCCACCTCAGTGTGAAGGAGAACTTCTTTGCATTGAGGGCAGCAGAGCACTGGAAGAGCTGCCCAGGGAGGTCTCCTTCTCTGGAGATATTCACAACCCACATGGATGGTTCCTGTGCCACCTGCTCCAGGTAACCCTGCCTGGCAGGGGGGTTGAACTGGATGATCTCTAGACTCCCTTCCAACCCTATCAGTTCTGTGATTCTGTGAAAACAGCTTTAACAGAAAATAGAAAGATTTAGTTTAGAAACACGTAAGATCTAATGACACAAGCCTCCAAACAAGGCAACAGCAGCCAGAAATATGTCTTCAAAATTATGTTCTACTTTCCTAGGTTTCTCAAGAGCTCCTCTTATCTGATCTAGTTTGTTTCTCTATTGATTGCAGGTTAACGAATCATTAGATACTGCACTGTAAAGCTGTGATTGCAGTGTATAGTAGAAAGTAAATGCAGAAAAATGCTGCAGAGATAAAAGGAATTCTTTGCTTTTAGAAACACAGGAATTATCAGAAAATTGAAAATTTAGTATTTAAAAGAATTCTTACCTTAACACAGAAGCATAAAAGCAATTTTTTTCAGTCACGTGATTTACTACTAACAGGCAGCAAAGTCAGGCTCATTGAAGCACAAAAACTGGAGGGGGAGGGTTTCCTTCCAACTTCCATTAGCTTGGTGATTGGCAGAAAAATGCAAGGCAAACACAGCTGCTCCCTATGTAAGCACAGCCAGGGATGGCTGCTTTGGAGTGCCAGGGGGAGTTTAATGCTTTTAATGCCTAATAACTGCCTCCTTGCTGGGGATTCAGTAGTTCTGAGGAACACAGGAAACCTGGGGGCTAGTTCATATCTACCTCAGGGTGTATGGAAGTGTGGTAAGGACCATGCATCCATTGAGGAGAAATCATTAGTGGAGTGGTTCTTTCCTCAGGACTTGTGACATTACTACACCAATATCTGGCAAGGCTTTGCAGATGCAGTGCCCACTTCAGTCATGCTTGAAGAGTGCAGAATTAATGCAGTTAAACACATTTGTTTGTGTAACAATTTGCTGGGCCAAATTTCAGTGTCTGAGCTAGCAGCCTGCAGTTAACAGCAGGCTGATATGTGTAAAGAAAATGAATGTGAAAACGTGTAAGGAATCAAACGTTGCCAGGTTAAAGTTTTACAAAGGCATGTTGCAGAAGGCTGTGTCCCTGGTTTCCTGGACACTGACAAGGAGGAGGTGAAATGGCATGTTATGACCTCAGTCTGAAACTAAAGGCTGTGTTATTTCTAGTAGGTATATGCTCATACTGAGGTAGAGATCATCTTGGAAAGCAGAAGCCTGAAACCATTTTGCAATGAATTGAAAGTCCTCTCAGATTATTGTCAAGCACTTCTACAGCTTGCTGTCAAAAGTAGGTTCAGAGAAAACAATGCACTTACTTGTCCCCCAATTTTATTTCATGTCAGTTGTGTTCTGTTGGGAGAAAGTGTTTTTCTGTCAGCAGCTGTAATGTTACTTCACATTTTGACAACTCCAGGCGAGCTCCCACCATGCCTCAGGTTTAACCTGAACAGCTTGCTTTCAGCATCTTGTAACACCTCAGATGACAGGGGTGCTGTGATGCTGCCAGTAGCTGCACAGTGGAGTTACTCCACGGTCACCTTCTCAATTCCAGTTTAATTAAAAACACCAACCCCATGACCATGTGCCACTTCCACAGCCAGCAATGGCCTTGCTCAACAGGGCCATCAGGAATGTGAAATAACCACCTCTAGCAGCAGAGATCTTCAATTCTTATCACTCAGTCCATAAAATAGCTGGTGTTGGGACAGTTTCTCAGATTTTGTACTCTCTAGCTAGCTTTTCAGATAGAAGAAATGCCAGGCTGAGCAGTGTTACTGCTGCTGTCATCAGCCATCTGTTCTGCACTTGGGGAGCCCTTACAGGGCATGGCTGCTCTGAAGGCTGCTGCAGAGCATGTGGTGATCACTGGCTTCTCAGCACCTCTGACAGAACAGGGGAGGCAGAAAACAGCAGGATAAATATGAAGTTAGAGGACACCTAAACCCTAAGGGGAACAAAACCATGTCAAGGTTTTGGAATTGGGATTTGAGTATTTGACAAGTGTCAGGGACCCACCAGGAAGGTCTAATCCTGTCTCGGTGGAGCAATGGAAGCACAAATATTGCCAAGCCAGCTCATTGTTTTTTCTTGCAGATAATGGTGAATGTGCCTATCTTTGGCAGGATATCTCCTGGCCAGAAGTCCAGCCTTGTTTAACTCGAGTAAGGTTCCCTTTTGTTTTCTTCTGGAACCAAATCAATAATGTGTTTTCTTGAAGTGTGACTGTCCCATCCAGTGCTGCTCCAGGCTGATCTTTCCCACCCCCTCTCTCTTTACAAGCAATCCCCCTTTGCATCCTTTGCAGCTGCTTTTCTGCCAGTTCCCTTCCAGGCATCCTTCTGCATCCAGAGCACCAGCACCCCTTACCCAGACAGAGCCACTGCCCCTCTCCAGCACAGCACAGAAGGCAGCACTAAATATGAGGCTGAGAGAAAAACACCAAGGCAAACTTCCACATTTACAAATAGCCCCAACTGCAGCAACTCCTGCACAGTGGCTGGTGCTGTCTGACAGCCCGGCAGAGCTGGAAAATACCTGGCACAGTTTGGGGGTTTGACCCCAAAGATGCTCCTCCAGGTCCCCCAAAGGAAAGCTTTGTCCCCCAAACATGATTATCACTAATTATGGATATTGCATTTTAAGCATAAACAAGACATGACACCTTTCCGAAAAAACAACAGTTCATTATTTATTAATTGAGGTGGAAGGCTATTTTTCCATCTTGTGGCTGCCATGGATTTCAGGCTTTGAAAGTGATCTATGCAGTGATATCACTGTTAGAACAGGAGGTGTCTGTGACCTCATCTTTCAGCTCCCAAGTCCCCAACCTGCAGTGTCTGCTGGAGCTGATCAGGTGAGTTTGCTCACGGGGTTGGTGTATGGGGTTGTGAGAGGGAGTGCACAGCTCTCAAAGGTGCTGATAAACCAAACTTAATTCCTCAGGAACTGCAACAAGTATAGAAGAATGGGGGTTTGAATTGGGTTTGACCCTCAAATTTCAGTCCTGGGAGGATTTTTGTGATGTTAGGAGAGCTTTGTGCTTGGTAGCTCATATTTCTGAATCAGGTACAAAAGTGGAATCACATGAAAAGGCAAAATATAATGGTAAGCACAGAATAGATTTGCCTGCCATTACTTAAAAAACTTTCAATTCCAGATGCTACAGACAGTCATGGAGCAGCCAGTAACAATGCCTTTCAGCCAAATGTATGTGAAGATAATTACCTGATTGTGTAGAAATGTGCTTGATTCCCAGAGCTGTTGAGCAAATTAGTAATGTAAAAGCAACAACAGCTTAATCTGGGTATAAAAATTGTAGCTGCAGAATAAAACAAAAGAAACAAACTGCTGCAGATGAAGGGTAGTTAAGTAGCTCTGCAATACCTTAAGGCAAAAATATTTGTCTATGGAATCTGAACTGTTTTCTACTCTTCTGTGGGAGCCTGAACATAGATCCTGAACACAGAAACCATCTGCAGCACTAAACCTACAGTACTGTTGCTGTAAGTAGGATTTGTGGTTTGTGTTTTGAGCAGGGAAGGTTGAGCTGGTGCCTTTGCTGTGAACAGCTGACGCTTTAGGGCCTGATTCAGTTTGTTGGTACCATTCTGGTGTTTTGGGTCAGTGCTGCATCCCCATTGTTTATCAGCACATGGTTCTCACCGTAGGTTTTTATCTTTATTGGTATCACTAGGCAGGGGAGAAAGGACATTCAGGGCTTCAAGTTTAACAAAGATCTGAAAAGTTGTTTCCCTGCCTCTGCATGGATGCATCACAGGGCAAGTGTCTCAGTGCAGGCAGCACACATCTTCATAGCTGTGTCCTTCAAGCACTGTGGCCTTTGCCCACCTGAGAGCCAAGATTTTGGCACTGACCAAAAAACTAAGCAAATATTTTTTGGTTTTAATGTCTGTTTGATGTTTTTTTCCTTTAATGTATGTCTTTCAGCCCTGTAATTGATACCTGGTTATTATAGCAGGCTGGGCTGGAAAGAAGAGGGAATTGCTGTTTGCAGTTCCCTTTTCCTGGAAAGAGCAGGGACAAAATGTTGGGTGTTACCTTTCAGACAGTGCTCTCCAGGAAACCAACGTGTGCCCCCCAGCAGCCCAGTGGGAAATGGTACCAGCAGTAAAGACACTGCAGCTCTGACTACTGTCTTCTGTCATCTGCACCATTGTGACCTGTGTTTTTTCCAAAGGAATGCTCTTCTGGAAGCCCACCAACCTATGAGCTGGGGTGACATGTACTCTGCAGAATCGTATTCTTCACTCAAAATAACCCTGGCTTGAGAGGCTGCTAGGACGGGGATGCTGTGGACTTTTCTATACCCCCAGCAGTCACTGGCATGTAAAATAATTGCTGGTCTATGCAAGCTCCTGCCTCTCCACTTCAAAATGCTCTGCTTGTGTACCTCTTCCTTGAGAAAGCAGAGCTGAAAGGGGAGATTGCAGCTTGGTTTAGAAAACAGGTGCCTCCAGAAGATGATGTGGTGGATTTAGTGCAGAAGTATGTGTTACTGTGAGCGCAGAGCACGAGGGTCAGATGTATTCATTTTGAAATACACACATCAAAAAGAATTCATCTGAGATTCGCAGCCTTACCTTGCCTGACTTCCATTCCCAGAGAAGATAGAGAAAAGCCTGTGATGATATCACTTTTAAAAATCTCTCTCTCCTTTTCTGTTTGAGTCCTGCAGAGATGATTTGAGCCTGCCTACCCCTCAGTTGACTGGGACTTCTCTTGCAGCTTTTTGCTCCTGGATGAGAGGGCTGGACGTTTCTTAATCTTAGCAGAGTTGACTTTTTTAGGAGTTTTGTTAAAAGGCAGGTGCCAAGCCCATTTAACAGAGAACTGATTCTCTACAGAAGACAGGTAAGACCAGAAAGAAGCTGCAAGCAGCCAGGCTGAGATGGGACCGAGGATTTATCAGCTGGAAAATCTGCACACGCATCTTTGTGTTTTATCCTTGTTTTGCAAACACCCCCAGGAGAAAGCAAAGGGCAATTCCCTTGGTTTTAGCACCCACTTAGCTCTGCCTCCTCTTTTCCCCAGAAGTCAGGAATTTGCCAGGGAGCCCCTGGCAGCTGTTGACCCATCCTGCCAGCAAGGTTTAGGATGCTCAGCTTCTTTCTTTCCACCTCACGACCTCACAGGAGCTGCTGAATTTAGGCACCACAGGCACTCCAAGACACTGCACATGCCTGACTTGTCCTTTTGCAGTCCTGGCAACCAGGACTTTTCCACCTACTCAGGCCCACAGCAATACTTTTATGTTACCTTTTCATAAAGCTAAGCAAAATCAATGATTCACAAAAAGAGCCTGAAGGATATAGCTGATAAAATCAGGATATGGGTAGAAAGTCATCACCAGTCTTTAGAAAAGCACTGAAAGGGAAGTGTGTTGGGAGGGGCGAGAGGGGAAGGAATGGAAAATTTGCTTGCAAGTGCTTGTGGACTATCACAAAAATCATCCCAGACAATGAAATAAAAGGAGATGTGGCAACCAGGCTAGCGTTGCTGGGGGTCACGTTGAATGGTGACATTCTTGACTTATTATTTCTAATGAGGTGGCAGGGAGAAGCAAGACCAAACTTTCACACAAAGCTATCTGCAAATAGATCAAAGAAGATTTTAGGCAATATGAGTGTGGATTTCTGACATTTTATTAAGGCTTGCTTAACAGTTACACCAAGCGTACACAGTGGCTAGTCAAACTTCATGGTAGGTGTAGCAAAAGATGACCACTGACCACTGAGGCCAGGACCTCCCAATGCCTTGGTCTCATCTCCTTCAGACAGCCCAGAAGTACTACTATTTTTTGGACGAGGCTTGTACAAAGCTATGCCAAGACCAGCGCCAAGAAGAGCCGCACCTCCTAACGCTATAAAAAAGCCAGCAACTCCTTTTGTGACCTGTAAAGAGAAAGTAAAACACAGGCTGGAAACATGACAAGCACTTATATTTACTCTGTCCCCCAGGATGATAATGCAGAAAAGGCAGGGACAATCATGGTAAATAAATCAATAAGAGTCATGTGCCCCATTAGCAGAAGGGGTAACACCCAGGTTTGTACCCCTAGGAGGTGGCTTTCAACAGGAGGGCACTGTCAGGGTGCAGACAGACCACAGTGACCACTGCATGTCCCAGGGCTCTGGGGAGGCCAGAGGCAGCACTGGCTTGGAGCCCACAGCTGGGACTTGGCTGTCCCCATGCAGGCTGCAGGCTGTGTCCCAGTCCCCGGGTGACAGCCAGCAGCCAGGAGCTGCTCTGGGAGGCTCCCAGGGGCTCAGCCCGTGTCACTCACCTGGTCAGACTTTCTCTTTCCATAGCGCAGCCCTGTCACAAAGTGCTCACAGTTGCTGCCAAGCACATTATAGGGCACCTCTTTGCCAATCCATTGCTCAGCACGCTGGATGATCTCCTCCACGGGGAGAGGATCGCGGGAGCGATCATACTTGTTGTTGACACACCATTTATCATTTCCCACCACCTTCTTCAGGAGCTCCTTCTTCACTTTGGCCCTTGTGGCGGACATTGATGAGCTGCTACCCAAAACGGATGAGTCTCCTTCATCTGGGTAAGCCAAGGAGGAGGTAAGGCAGGCAGGCAGACCCACTCTGACCCTCCAGGACCTCAGATGGGTTTCTGACTGCTCCTGCAAAATCCAGCTACACACAGGGTCCACCAGCTGCCCCTGGGTGTTATGAATCTGGTGTGGTAATTGGCTCATGCAACAGAGGAATAGTTGTTGAGTATGGTGGGGAGAATTTTTGTTGGGGTTTGCAGTTCTTTTGATATGTACTTTTGTTGTTCCAGTATAGTTTTGAACCCTTTTCTGTTCTCACGCCAATCCCTCCCTTTTGTGGTTCCTGCCTAGCAGCTCTGGCTGACAGGGCTGTACAAACAGATAAAGAACGGAGTTCATTCGTACGGCCGGCACGGACAGATAGACAGACGGACACTTGTGGTGGGAGGCGGGGCGGGCTCAACACGGCACCACCAATCAGGAGAAAGGCTCCACCAATGAAAGACACGGGAAGACTGATTGACGGGGTTTGGGCCGAGCCGAGGATACAAATAAGGGCAAGGTAAAGGCTGTGGGAGGTGCGGGAATGGCACATTTAGGTCATGAATATTAATGACCTGAGCAAAAGTTGGAGATCTCATTTTCTGGGCCTGAGCCTGTGGGAGTCAGAAAGAGTCTCCCAGTGCCGTTTCCATCTTTGCTTTGTAATTTTATTGGGTTATAATTAGGTGTTATTTACTCATTCCCGCCCCGGTTCTGAGTCGTTTATAGCAGAGGGAGACAGGGCTCTTGGGGCATCCAACACCCACCCGGCACCCTGGCGGTGACACAAGTCTTACCTGTCACATGGATGACATATCCATCCCCGACGTAGAGAGCCCAGTGCTGGTAAACGGGCCGGAAGATCTCGATCAGGTCCCCAGGCTGGGGGTGGCTCCTGCCATCTGCCATCTCCGGAGGGTGCGGTCAGGCCGTGCCCCTGTAGCGGGGCTGGCTCGGCGCAGGGCAGAGCGCAGCGGGAGGCTCGGGCTGTGCAGGGGCAGCTGCCGGGAGCGCAGGCACGGAGGGTGTCAGTGGCGGGCCCCGAGGGCAGCGGCTGCCGGAGCGGCCGAGGCCGGCCCGGGCCGGAGTCCGGCTGCTGCCGCCGCCCCCGCCCGCCCGCGGTGCCCGCGGTGCCCTCCCGGCCGCGCTCCCTTCGGGCTCCGCTGCTGCCGGCGCCGGAACGCGGCTGCGCGGGGGTGCCCGCGGTGCCGAGCCCGTGCCCGAGCTCTGGGGCACCTCCGGCCGCCCGGCAGAGCCGCGCCCGCCGCCGCAGCCTGGAGGGGCCGCATCCTGCTGGGAAACCCCCGCTCGCGTCTCCCGAGCCCCGCTCACCTCAGCGCCTGTCCCGCTGTTGTAGTGGTCTCTCGCTGCCCGCTTCTCCCCTTATAAATTGATTGGACAGGCGATTGCGCAATGTTTCTGGGCTCACTGCCTGCAGCCGCACGTCTGGTACCACCCGTCCCCTGCAGTGATAAGTCTCTGCTCCCTAGGGTAGTGGCCTAACCACTCGTTTTGTGGAAAACCTGATCCTGTTGCCGAAGACTTGGGGCCACCACCTCATTATGAGGAGGGTCTATCCTCGAGTCATCCTCCTGTCCAGTGATGGGCAACAGCCCCGACCCTGTGCCCTCTCACTCTGCTGGACGTTTCCTTGCACAACAACAACCACTGGATCGTGCTTCAAACCTGACTTTGGTACCAGTCAAACAGTTGGTACCAAAAATGGCAGAGGATGCTGCAGAGGGATTTCAAATGGCCTCATGTAAACACAAAAGACTTTGCAGCAAAAGGCTGATGGATTAGGTTTATGCTAACCCCACCCACAAGCACAGTGAAGGGCACCACGCTGCACAATGCTGGGGCTTCCCTGGCTTGCTCAGAATCAGCCCAGGTTTTCATCTTGTGATGTGGACCACAGTCACATGCTTGAAATCTCAGCAAATGCCCTTCCATTTAGGGACAGGCTGTACCCATAGCCCTGATCATAATCCAGGATATTTCTCTAGGGTCTTGGGAAAAGGACAGCCTTGACTCTATTCCGTGGCAACTGAAGGTCTTGGGCCTTGCCAATATCTCCTACACAGGCTCAAAATGCAGCAAATGATGGATTCTGCTGTATCTCCTCACACTCTCACCACATGGTTTGAGCAGTGTTTCACCAAATCCTGCCAATGCATCTACCAGGTTCCATGGAAAGGCAGCCCCATAATGAGCAACATCACCCTGACTGCAAAGAGAAGCACGGTACAATTGCAAACTGCTGCATTCTGTGAAAAGTTACAGATTTCAGGAACAGCAAGACAATCCCCAGATAAAATAATGCCAGTTCTCTTGTATTCCAGGATGAAGTAGAGATGTGAGAGCTCCATACGCTGGCCTCAGGGAGCACCCGCCTTGTCAGGGTGTGCAGAGAGAATGCTCTGAGTGCAGGAAGGTTAAATTTCAAAGATTGCTATTGTATAACCTTATAAGAGCCTAGGCATGAAAGAAGATTCAATTCCATTTCCAGGAATCCAAAAATAAGTTTCAGTTTCATTATGATATGTTCCCTGTATTACAGCTAAGAACTTTACTCAGATATAATAACCGAGGGCAGTACAAAATAGAACTGGAAATCTTGGCTTGGTTCTTTCAAACATTGTAAATCAACCATTTTAAAAAGCAGTGAATTGATTCATTGTTTTGCTTTCCTTTAATGCCGAGCTTTTGGTTACCTACTAAATCAGCTTGTTCTCAAGCCACAAGTTTTTCACTGCAACTCTTCTCATTCCCTCCCTGATGAGGCTGGCATGGGAGTGAGTGACCAGTGATCGCTGATGCCAGGGGCTCCCCCTGCTTTGCTCTGAGCTCTTTCTTGTGGTTCATCAGTAGTACTATCTGCTGGAAAGGCCCTTGTACAATAAAATTGCAGCAACAGCACCAGCAGCACCAAGAATGCCTCCTATTCCTGCTGCTGCTGCAGTAGCAACAGGAATGGCACCACCAACAAGACCTCCAACTGCTGCTGCAGTACCACCAACAACTGCAGTTTTGACCTATAAAAGGGAAAGCAAAACACAGGCTGGAAATATAAGGAGCACTTCTATTTACTCTCCCCCCCAGCATGATAGTATAGAAAAGGCATATATAATCAGGGTGAATAAAACAGTCATGTGCCTCATTAGCGAAAGGGGTAACACCCAGGTTTGTACCCCTAGGAGGTGGCTTTCAACAGGAGGGCACTGTCAGGGTGCAGACAGACCACAGGGACCCCTGCAGGTCCCGGGGCTCTGGGGAGGCCAGAGGCAGCGCTGGCTTGGAGCCCACAGCTGGGCTTGGCTGTCCCCATGCAGGCTGCAGGCTGTGCCCCAGTCCCCGGGTGACAGTGAGGAGCCAGGAGCTGCTCTGGGGGGCACCCAGGGGCTCAGCCCGTGTCACTCACCTGGTCAGACTTTCTCTTTCCATAGCGCAGCCCTGTCACAAAGTGCTCACAGTTGCTGCCAAGCACATTATAGGGCACCTCCTTGCCAATCCATTGCTCAGCACGCCGGATGATCTCCTCCACGGGGAGAGGATCGCGGGAGCGATCATACTTGTTGTTGACACACCATTTATCATTTCCGGCCACCTTCTTCAGGAGCTCCTTCTTCACTTTGGCCCTTATGGCGGACATTGATGAGCTGCTACCCAAAACGGATGAGTCTCCTTCATCTGGGTAAGCCAAGGAGGAGGTAAGGCAGGCAGGCAGACCCACTCTGGCCCTCCAGGACCTCAGATGGGTTTCTGACTGCTCCTGGAAAAGCCAGCTACACACACAGGATCCACCACCAGTCCATGGAGGGGGACAGGGCTCCTGGGGCAGCCAACACCCACCCAGCACCCTGCCAGGCTGCACCAGCCTTACCAGTCACATGGATGACATATCCATCCCCGACGTAGAGAGCCCAGTGCTGGTAAACGGGCCGGAAGATCTCGATCAGGTCCCCAGGCTGGGGGTAGCACCTGCCATCTGCCATCTCCGGAGGGTGCGGTCAGGCCGTGCCCCTGTAGCGGGGCTGGCTCGGCGCAGGGCAGAGCGCAGCGGGAGGCTCGGGCTGTGCAGGGGCAGCTGCCGGGAGCGCAGGCACGGAGGGTGTCAGTGGCGGGCCCCGAGGGCAGCGGCTGCCGGAGCGGCCGAGGCCGGCCCGGGCCGGTGTCCGGCTGCTGCCGCCGCCCCCGCCCGCCCGCGGTGCCCGCGGTGCCCTCCCGGCCGCGCTCCCTTCGGGCTCCGCTGCTGCCGGCGCCGGAACGCGGCTGCCCGGGGGTGCCCGCGGTGCCGAGCCCGTGCCCGGGCTCTGGGGCACCTCCGGCCGCCCGGCAGAGCCGCGCCCGCCGCCGCAGCCTGGAGGGGCCGCATCCTGCTGGGAAAAGCCCGCTCGCATCTCCCGAGCCCCGCTCACCTCAGCCCGTGTCCCGCTGCAGCCGTCGCCGGGTCCGGGGCTCGCTACACCTTCAAGAAATACCACAGCAGAGGAAATTGTGTGCTTCCTGCTTAGTTCACTGCGAGCACCACCCCGGAGCCGTCCCGTCTGCCCCCCGACGGCTCCCTGCTCTCGGGAAGGCTGTGCTCCCAAGGATGGTGCCAAAATCACCCTTTGATGGGAAAATCTCATCTTGTACCCAAAGAAGTCTGGTCACTGCCTGGTTGCATGGAGAGTCTGTCCCTGAGAAGTCCTCCTTTCCAGTGGTGGGCAACTGACCCTGTGCCTTTTCAATCCGCAGGACACTGTGTGACAGAACACCCACCTCTGGGTGATGAGTAAAACCACGGAAAGGTAACCCCTAATAAGCCCTGTCTGCAAAGAGATGCACGGTACAATTGCAAATTTCTGCATTCTGTGAAATATTGCAGCTTACAAGAAGAGCAAGATAATTTCCCAAACGAATGAAGTCCAGTATTCTTCTCTTAGAGGACAAAGTAGAGATGTGAGACGTCCATATGCTGCCCTCACAGAGCATTCCCCTTGCCAGGGGTTGCAGAGAGAATGAGAAAAGTTAAATTTCAAAGGTTGTTGTATAAGTACCTAAACAGCTTAGCCATGAAAGAAGTTTTGATTCCATTTATGGGAATCCAAAAACCAGTTTCAGTTTCAGTTTGATAATGGTGTGTTTTCCTGTATTGAAGCTGAGAGCTTTATTCAGATGAAATAACAAAGGGCAGTTAAAAAGACCCAACCAGCCAACCAACCAACCAACCAAACAAACAAACAAAAACCAACACAAGATATCCTGGTTTGGTTATTCCAAACATTGAAATGCCCTCCCTCCTACTGCCCGACCTCCCAGGAGCTGCTCCGTTGAGGCAGCACAAGCTGGCTAAGGTTTCAAGACACGCACATATCCTGCCTATCCTTTTGCAGACCTGGCAGCCAGGGCTTTCCCTCTTAATGAATTAGTGAATCTTAGTGAATTTTACCCATTGTGATCGTGAAGACACTGAGAGTAGTAGAGAGTGACTGCCTGGAGTCGGATGGCGGGGGAATGGGTCCTACAAAGGAATTGGCTGACAGCCCCGGCACGCCAGCGGAATCGTTTGCGGAGGGGAATGGGGGCCTTGGCAGTTTTGTAGCTGGTGGTTCTCTGTCACACTCGGGGCATGCGGAGCCGTCGGGCGGTGCGGCTAAAAGTGATGCGCTCTGTCCCGGGACCTGGCTGCGCTGTCGGCCGGCAGCAGGGTGTGCCTGTGGCTCGCTGTATGTATTAGGCAGCACGCTGTATCTGTAGCTCGCTGTATGTATTTATTAGGCAGCATGCTGTGCATGTGGCTAGCTGTATTTATTTATCAGCACGCTGTGTCTGTGGCTCGCTGTATGTATTTATCAGCACGCTGTGTCTGTGGCTCGCTGTATTTATTTATCAGCACGCTGTGCTTGTGGCTCGCTGTATTTATTTATCAGCACGCTGTGCCTGTGGCTCGCTGTATTTATTTATCAGCACGCTGTGCCTGTGGCTCGCTCCCCCGTGCCCTCCTGGCCGCGGTCCCCGCGGCCGCCCCGCCCGAGCCCCGCGCAGGGGCCGTGCCCGGCCCGCTCTCGCAGCGCCCCTGCCTGCCGGCCGCCAGGAACTGCGCTGCTCCACGGCTTGGGAGCTGCCATGCTCCTGACCGCTGTGTTCTGCACATTTCGGAGTACAGAACTCTTACTCCTCTTTCCACACCTTTGCCTGAAAACCCCGTCATTTCGAAGTCATAATCATTGGGAAGGAGGGGTCTTCCATCGCTTCCAGGAAGGTTCCCACATTCCTTTGCAGATTTCTGTCTTTTAAACCAGAACACCGCCACACACAGGGCCTCAGTTGGAAAACACCGTAAACTCTCAGCAGTACTTTTATTTCAGTGATACAAAGAAAGAGCAGTCAGGAGCTAGCTGATCAAAACAGGAAGCAAAGGCTGCACAATTGTCACCAAGGCACTGGAGGGGAGGTGTGGGAAAGGGGAAGAGAATGCATAAACCGCTTGCCATAGCTCCCAGACTAACACAAAAAATCATCATAGACAATGAAATAAAAGCAGATGTGGCAACCAGGCTAGAGCTGCTGGGGATCATTTTGAACATTGATGTTCCTGACTCATCATTTCTTAAGACGATGGCAGGGAGAAGCAACGCTGAATTGTTAAACTTGCACATAAAGCTACACACAGATAAAAGAGTATTTTATGGCAACATGGGCTTGTATTTCAGACATTTTCTCATGGCTCATTTAACATCTGCAGCAAAGGGTACACATTTGCTTGATGGCAGGTGTAGCAAAAGATGACCACTGACCGCTGTGGCCAGGAGCTCCCAATGCCTTGCTCTGAGCTCTTCCTGACAGCCCATCAGTAGTACTATATCCTGGAAAGGCCTCTGAACAGTGCTGCAGCAGCAACAGCAACAGCACCAACAATAATACTTCCTAGGGCTACTGTAGTACCATCACGAAGTGCTTTTATAACCTATAAAAGGAAAGCAAAAGACGGACTGGAAATGTGAGGAGCATTTATATTTACTCCCCCTTACATGATATTGTGTAAAAGACAGGAATAATCAAGGTAAATAAACCAGTGAGAGTCATGTGCCTCAATAGCAGAAGAGGTAACACCCAGGTTTGTACCCCTAGGAAGTGGCTTTCAACAGGAGGGCACTGTCAGGGTGCAGACAGAGCACAGTGACCCTTGCAGGTCCCGGAGCTCTGGGGAGGCCAGAGGCAGCGCTGGCTTGGAGCCCACAGCTGGGACTTGGCTGTCCCCATGCAGGCTGCAGTCTGTGTCCCAGTCTCCGGGTGACAGCCAGCAGCCAAGGAGCTGCTCGGGGAAGCTCCCAGGGGCTCAGCCCGTGTCACTCACCTGGTCACAGAATTTATCATCATACCGGAGCAGTGTCACAAAGTGCTCACAGTTGTTCTTAAACAGATTATATGGAATCTCCAAGCCAACTAAGCTCTCAGCATTCTGGATGATCTCCTCCACGGGAAGAGGAGTGCGGGAGCGATCATACTTGTTGTTGACACGCCATTTATGATTTTTCACCACATCCTTCACAACCTCCTTCTTCACCTTGGCATTTCCAGTTAAGTTTGAACCAGAGCCAACTGGTGTAATTGCACCCTTTGAACCTGGGTAAGTCAAGGAGGAGGTAAGGCAGGCAGGCAGACCCATTCTGACCCCTCCAGGATCTCAGATGGGTTTCTGACTGCTCCTCAGCTACACATGCAGGATGCACCAGCAGCACAGGGAAGGACAAAGGGGTTCTGCCATAGCCCAACACCTACTGTGCACCCTGATGTCCTGCAGCAGCCTTACCTACATCGGTCACGTGGATGAGATATCCATCCCCCACATAGAGGGCCCAGTGCTGGTAAAGTACCCGGTCGATCTCAATCAGGTCCCCAGGCTGGGGGTTGCAATTGTCCCACTCCATCTCCGGAGGGTGCGGTCAGGCCGTGCCCCTGTAGCGGGGCTGGCTCGGCGCAGGGCAGAGCGCAGCGGGAGGCTCGGGCTGTGCAGGGGCAGCTGCCGGGAGCGCAGGCACGGAGGGTGTCAGTGGCGGGCCCCGAGGGCAGCGGCTGCCGGAGCGGCCGAGGCCGGCCCGGGCCGGTGTCCGGCTGCTGCCGCCGCCCGCGCCCGCCCGCGGTGCCCGCGGTGCCCTCCCGGCCGTGCTCCCTTCGGGCTCCGCTGCTGCCGGAGCCGGAACGCGGCTGCCCGGGGGTGCCCGCGGTGCCGAGCCCGTGCCCGGGCTCTGGGGCACCTCCGGCCGCCCGGCAGAGCCGCGCCCGCAGCCGCAGCCTGGAGGGGCCGCATCCTGCTGGGAAACCCCCGCTCGCATCTCCCGAGCCCCGCTCACCTCAGCGCTTGTCCCCCTGCTGTCGTGGATGGGCTCCCGTTCTCCTGATCCCGATGTAAATTGCTTTGTAGATACGATTGCGCAGTCGTTCCGGGGTCACTGTCCCGTACACACCTCTGGCACCACCCGTCCCCTGCAGTGATAAGTCTCTGCTCCCTAGGGTAGTGCCCAAACCACTCGTTTTGTGGAAAACCTGATCCTGTTGCCGAGGAAGTGGGGCCACCACCTCATTATGAAGAGGGTCTATCCTCGAGTCATCCTCCTGTCCAGTGATGGGCAACAGCCCCGACCCTGTGCCCTCTCACTCTGCTGGACGTTTCCTTGCACAACAACAACCACTGGATCGTGCTTCCAACCTGACTTTGGTACCGGTCAAAAAGTTCCTACCAAAAATGGCAGAAGATGCTGCAGAGGGATTTCAAATGGTCTCGTGTAAACACAAGAGACTTTGCAGCAAAAGGCTGATGGATTAGGTTTATGCTAACCCCACCCACAAGCACAGTGAAGGGCACCACGCTGCACAATGCTGGGGCTTCCCTGGCTTGCTCAGAATCAGCCCAGGTTTTCATCTTCTGGTGTGCACCACAGTCACATGCTTGAAATCTCAGCAAATGCCCTTCCATTTAGGGACAGGCTGTACCCATAGCCCTGATCATAATCCAGGATATTTCTCTAGGCTCATGGGAAAAGGACAGCCTTGACTCTATTCCGTGGCAACTGAAGGTCTTGGGCCTTGCCAATATTTCCTGCACAGGCTCAAAATGCAGCAAATGATGGATTCTGCTGCATCTCCTCACACTCTCACCACATGGTTTGAGCAGTGTTTCGCCAAATCTTGCCAATGCATCTACCAGGTTCCATGGAAAGGCAGCCCCATAATGAGCAACATCACCCTGACTGCAAAGAGAAGCACGGTACAATTGCAAACTGCTGCATTCTGTGAAATGTTACAGATTTCAGGAACAGCAAGACAATCCCCAGATAAAATAATGCCAGTTCTCTTGTATTCCAGGATGAAGTAGAGATGGGAGAGCTCCATACGCTGGCCTCAGGGAGCACCCCCCATTTCAGGGTGTGCAGAGAGAATGCTCTGAGTGCAGGAAGGTTAAATTTCAAAGGTTGCTGTATAACCCTATAAGAGCTTAGGCAGGAAAGAAGATTCAATTCCATTTCCAGGAATCCAAACATAAGTTTCAGTTTCATTATGATGTGTTTCCTGTATTAGAGCTAAGGACTTTACTCAGATGTAATAACCAAGGGCAGTACCAAATAAACCCGGAAATCTTGGCTTGGTTCTTTCAAACATTGTAAAACAGCCATTGGAAAATGCGGTGAATTAATTCACTGGTTTGCTTTCCTTTAATGAAGAGCTTTTGGTTACATACTTAATCAACTTTTTCTCAAGCCACGAATTTTTCCCTGCAACTCTTCTCATTCCCTCCCTGATGAGGCTGGCAGCAGAGGGAGTGAATGGCTGCCTGCTGCATTCTTGCTGGCTGGGGTTAAACCTGGGCAGTCTGTCGAGAGCAGACAAAACCAGACAGCCTCTCCCAGACAGCTCTTCTGCCCTCACCTCTCCCTGCACTCCAGGCAGTTGCCTGTAAGAAAAGCTGCTCAGGATTCTGTGTCTCACAGGTGGGATGCAGGTAACCTAGTTCCAAACACTTCAGGCACACAGTCCAGATAAAGGCCAATAAAGCACACTTTCCCTGCACAGTTTTCTTCCAAGTTAATCCACACATCAGCTTTGTGACAAGGAAGTAGCATGGCTCAGTACATTGGGAGATGCAGCATAGGTGCCTCACAGCTCATTCTTCACATCCCTCAGCCCCAGCACTGCAGACATCCTGGCTTTGCCTTCCTGCTGGCTGAGGGAAGACTGAGCTGGTGGTGGGACTATGAATGCTTTAGAATCAAGATTTGGTCATTGAATTGAGCATGGCCTCAGCTCTCTGAATCAAAGCTTCGTGGCTGCCTTTGTAATTCTTTAAGCCCTGCAGTGTTGTGGCAGCTCACAGAGTAGAATCCTAGAATGGGTTGAGAGTTGGAAGGGATCATCAAAATCGTCTCTCAGGCTTGTCCAGCTTCAAGGCCAGCAATCACTGCACATACAGGGATGAAGTGGGAAATTTTGATGCTAGAGTGGAATGAAGAGCTGACAGAGAAAAAGGCAGCTGTGGTTTTTCTGTCAGACTTCCCCACACCGGAGGTCTGCTACTGCCAAAGAGAGCCAGAAGAGCCAGGGAGAGGAAGAATTTGTAGGCAGGTAAAAACTGAGCAAAACACCACCACACCAAACTCAGAATGACCCTGTCAAACACTGAAGTATACAGCCTGTATGACCTGCCCTTCCCTCCTACTGCCCGACCTCCCAGGAGCTGCTCCATTTAGGCAGCACAAGCTGGCTAAGGTTTCAAGACACAGCACATGTCCTGCCTATCATAACAGTGATGTTCCTGATTTATCATGTCTTCATGAGAAGGCAGGGAAAAGCAAGGCTGAATGGTTAAACTTGTGAACAAAGCAATACACAAATAGATAAAAGAGGGGTTTAGGGCAACATGAGTTTGGATTTCAGATGCTTTATTAAGGCTGATTTAATGTTTACAGTAAGGATGGCAGAGTTGCTAGTCAGCCTTGGTGGCAAATGTAGCAAAAGCAGACCAGTGATCGCTGTAGCCAGGGGCTCCCCCTGCTTTGCTCTGAGCTCTTTCTTGTGGCCCATCAATAGTACTATGACCTCAAAGGCCCTTGGACAATGTTATCTCAGCAAAAGCACCAGCAAAACCAACAATGACTGCTACTGCTACTGCTGCAGTAGCAGTAGCAGTAACAACAGGAACGGCAAGACTAACACCACCTGCTACTGCTGCTGTAAAACTGCGAACAATTCCACTTGTGGCCTGTAAAAGGGAAAGCAAAACAGGTTGGAAAATGAGGAGCGCTTATATATACTTCCCCAGCATGATAATATAGAAAAGGCATATCTAATCAGGGTGAATAAACCAGTGAGAGTCATGTGCCCCGTTAGCAGAAGGGGTAACACCCAGGTTTGTACCCCTAGGAGGTGGCTTTCAACAGGAGGGCACTGTCAGGGTGCAGGCAGACCACAGGGACCCCTGCAGGTCCCGGGGCTCTGGGGAGGCCAGAGGCAGCGCTGGCTTGGAGCCCACAGCTGGGACTTGGCTGTCCCCATGCAGGCTGCAGGCTGTGTCCCAGTCTCCGGGTGACAGCCAGCAGCCAGGAGCTGCTCTGGGGGGCACCCAGGGGCTCAGCCCGTGTCACTCACCTGGTCAGAGACTCTGTTTCTGTAGCGCAGCCCTGTCACAAAGTGCTCACAGTTGCTGCCAAGCACATTATAGGGCACCTCCACGCCTATCCATTGCTCAGCACGCCGGATGATCTCCTCCACGGGGAGAGGAGTGAGGGAGCGATCATACTTGTTGTTGACACACCATTTGTTATTTCCGGCCACCTTCTTCAGGAGCTCCTTCTTCACTTTGGCCCTTGTGGCGGACATTGATGAGCTGCTACCCAAAACGGATGAGTCTCCTTCATCTGGGTAAGCCAAGGAGGAGGTAAGGCAGGCAGGCAGACCCTCTCTGGCCCTCCAGGACCTCAGATGGGTCTTGGACTGCTCCTGGAAAAGCCAGCTACACACACAGGATCCAGCACCAGTCCATGGAGGGAGACAGGGCTCCTGGGGCATCCAACACCCACCCAGCACCCTGCCGGGTGACACAAGCCTTACCAGTCACATGGATGACATATCCATCCCCGACGTAGAGAGCCCAGTGCTGGTAAACGGGCCGGAAGATCTCGATCAGGTCCCCAGGCTGGGGGTGGCTCCTGCCATCTGCCATCTCCGGAGGGTGCGGTCAGGCCGTGCCCCTGTAGCGGGGCTGGCTCGGCGCAGGGCAGAGCGCAGCGGGAGGCTCGGGCTGTGCAGGGGCAGCTGCCGGGAGCGCAGGCACGGAGGGTGTCAGTGGCGGGCCCCGAGGGCAGCGGCTGCCGGAGCGGCCGAGGCCGGCCCGGGCCGGAGTCCGGCTACTGCCGCCGCCCCCGCCCGCCCGCGGTGCCCGCGGTGCCCTCCCGGCCGCGCTCCCTTCGGGTTCCGCTGCTGCCGGCGCCGGAACGCGGCTGCCCGGGGGTGCCCGCGGTGCCGAGCCCGTGCCCGGGCTCTGGGGCACCTCCGGCCGCCCGGCAGAGCCGCGCCCGCCGCCGCAGCCTGGAGGGGCCGCATCCTGCTGGGAAACCCCCGCTCGCATCTCCCGAGCCCCGCTCACCTCAGCGCCTGTCCCGCTGCAGCCGTCGCCGGGCCCGGGGCTCGATACACCTTCAAGAAATACCACAGCAGAGGAAATTGTGTGCTTCCTGCTTAGTTCACTGCGAGCACCACACCAGAGCCGTCCCGACCGCCCCCCGACGACTCCCTGCTCCCCGGAAGGCTTTGCTCTCAAGGGTGGTGCCAAAATCACCCTTTGATGGGAAAATCTCATCTTGTACCCAAAGATGTCTGGTCACTGCCTGGTTGCATGGAGGGTCTGTCCCTGAGAGGTCCTCCTTTCCAGTGGTGGGCAACTGACCCTGTGCCTTTTCAATCCGCAGGACATTGTGTGACAGAACACCCACCTCTGGGTGATGAGTAAAACCACGGAAAGGCAGCCCCTAATAAGCCCTGTCTGCAAAGAGATGCACGGTACAATTGCAAATTTCTGCATTCTGTGCAATATTGAAACTTGCAAGAAGAGCAAGATAATTTCCCAAACAAATTAATCCAGTATTCTTCTCTCAGAGGACAAAGTAGAGATGTGAGACGTCCATATGCTGCCCTCACAGAGCATTCCCCTTGCCAGGGGTTGCAGAGAGAATGAGAAAAGTTAAATTTCAAAGGTTGCTGTATAACTACCTAAACAGCTTAGCCATGAAAGAAATTTTGATTCCATTTATGGGAATCCAAAAGCAGTTTCAGTTTCAATTTGATTATGATGGGTTTTCCTGTATTGAAGCTGAGAGCTTTATTCAGATGAAATAACAGAGGGCTGTAGAAAAATAACAAGAAGTCTTGGCTTGGTTATTTCAAACACTGAAAAACTGCCATTTAGAAAAGCAATGAAAAAATGAATTCTTTTTCTTTGCTTCCTTCCACAGCTTTCAGTTACCTACTAAACCAACTATTTCTCAAGCCACAAGTTTTTCACTTCAACTCTTCTCATTCCCTCCCTGATGAGGCTGGCAGCAGAGGGAGTGAATGGCTGCCTGCTGCATTCTTGCTGGCTCGGGTTAAACCTGGGCAGTCTGTCAAGAACAGACAAAACCAGCCAGCCTCTCCCAGACAGCTCTTCTGCCCTCACCTCTCCCTGCACTCCAGGCAATTGCCTGTAAGAAAAGCTGCTCAGAATTCTGTGTCTCACAGGTGGGATGCAGGTAACCTGGTTCCAAACACTTCAGGCACACAGTCCAGATAAAGGCCAATAAAGCACACTTTCCCTGCACAGTTTCCTTCCAAGTTAATCCACACATCAGCTTTGTAACAAGGAAGTAGCATGGCTCAGTACATTGGGAGATGCAGCATAGGTGCCTCACAGCTCATTCTTCACATCCCTCAGCCCCAGCACTGCAAACATCCCAGCTTTGCCTTCCTGCTGGCTGAGGGAAGACTGAGCTGGTGGTGGGACTATGAATGCTTTAGAATCAAGATTTGGTCATTGAATTGAGCATGGCCTCAGCTCTCAGAGTCAAAGGCTTCTGGCTGCCTTTTTAATTCTTTAACCCCTTCAGTGTTGTGGCAGCTCACAGAGTAGAATCCTAGAATGGGTTGAGAGTTGGAAGGGATCATCAAAATCATCTCTCAGGCTTGTCCAGCTTCAAGGCCAGCAATCACTGCACATACAGGGGTGAAGTGGGAAATTTTGATGCTAGAGTGGAATGAAGAGCTGACAGAGAAAAAGGCAGCTGTGGTTTTTCTGTCAGACTTCCCCACACCGGAGGTCTGCTACTGCCAAAGAGAGCCAGAAGAGCCAGGGAGAGGAAGAATTTGTAGGCAGGTAAAAACTGAGCAAAACACCACCACACCAAACTCAGAATGACCCTGTCAAACACTGAAGTATACAGCCTGTATGACCTGCCCTTCCCTCCTACTGCCCAACCTCCCAGGAGCTGCTCCATTTAGGCAGCACAAGCTGGCTAAGGTTTCAAGACACAGCACATGTCCTGCCTATCATAACAGTGATGTTCCTGATTTATCATGTCTTCATGAGAAGGCAGGGAAAAGCAAGGCTGAATGGTTAAACTTGTGAACAAAGCAATATACAAATAGATAAAAGAGGGGTTTATGGCAACATGAGTTTGGATTTCAGATGCTTTATTAAGGCTGATTTAATGTTTACAGTAAGGATGGCAGAGTTGCTAGTCAGCCTTGGTGGCAAATGTAGCAAAAGCTGACCAGTGATCACTGTAGCCAGGGGCTCCCCCTGCTTTGCTCTGAGCTCTTTCTTGTGGCCCATCAGTAGTTCTGTATCCTGGAAAGCTCCTTGAAAAATGCTCTGACACCAACAACAGCAGAAGTACAAAGAATGCCTCCTATTACTGTTGTTGTCATACCAAGAGAAAGGGCAGCACCAGCAATACTTACTGCTGTGGTTGTAGTGAGACTAAGAATTAAAGTTTTGACCTGTAAAAGGGAAAGCAAAACACAGGCTGGAAATATAAGGAGCACTTCTTTTTACTCTCCCCCCCAGCATGATAATATAGAAAAGGCATATATAATCAGGGTGAATAAACCACCGAGAGTGAAGTGCCGCATTAGTGAAAGGGGTAACACCCAGGTTTGTACCCCTAGGAGGTGGCTTTCAACAAGAGGGCACTTTCAGGGTGCAGACAGACCACAGGGACTCCTGCAGGTCCCGGGGCTCTGGGGAGGCCAGAGGCAGCGCTGGCTTGGAGCACACAGCTGGGACTTGGCTGTCCCCATGCAGGCTGCAGGCTGTGTCCCAGTCCCCGGGTGACAGCCAGCAGCCAGGAGCTGCTCTGGGAGGCACCCTGGCCTGTGTCACTCACCTGGTCAGACTTTCTCTTTCCATAGCGCAGCCCTGTCACAAAGTGCTCACAGTTGCTGCCAAGCACATCATAAGGCACCTGCTCGCCAATCCATTGCTCAGCACGCCGGATGATCTCCTCCACGGGGAGAGGATCGCGGGAGCGATCATAGTTGTTGTTGACACACCATTTATCATTTCCGGCCACCTTCTTCAGGAGCTCCTTCTTCACTTTGGCCCTTGCGGCGGATGAGCTGCCACCCAAAAGGGATGAGTCTCCTCCATCTGGGTAAGCCAAGGAGGAGGTAAGGCAGGCAGGCAGATCCTCTCTGACCCCTCCAGGACCTCAGATGGGTTTCTGACTGCTCCTGCAAAATCCAGCTGCATACACAGGATCCAGCACCAGTCCATGGAGGGGGACAGGGCTCCTGCGGCAGCCAACACCCACACAGCACCCTGCCAGGCTGTACCAGCCTTACTTGTCACATGGATGACATATCCATCCCCGACGTAGAGAGCCCAGTGCTGGTAAAATTCCCGGTCGACCTCGATCAGGTCCCCAGGCTGGGGGAAGCACCTGCAATCTGCCATCTCCGGAGAGTGCGGTCAGGCCGTGCCCCTGTAGCGGGGCTGGCTCGGCGCAGGGCAGAGCGCAGCGGGAGGCTCGGGCTGTGCAGGGGCAGCTGCCGGGAGCGCAGGCACGGAGGGTGTCAGTGGCGGGCCCCGAGGGCAGCGGCTGCCGGAGCGGCCGAGGCCGGCCCGGGCCGGAGTCCGGCTGCTGCCGCCGCCCCCGCCCGCCCGCGGTGCCCGCGGTGCCCTCCCGGCCGCGCTCCCTTCGGGCTCCGCTGCTGCCGGCGCCGGAACGCGGCTGCCCGGGCGTGCCCGCGGTGCCGAGCCCGTGCCCGGGCTCTGGGGCACCTCCGGCGGCCCGGCAGAGCCGCGCCCGCCGCCGCAGCCTGGAGGGGCCGAATCCTGCTGGGAAAAGCCCGCTCGCATCTCCCGAGCCCCGCTCACCCCGGCGCCTGTCCCGCTGCTGCTGTGTTCTCTCGCTGTCCGCTTCTCCCTGCTCCCGCTATAAATTGCTTTGGAGAGGCAATGATTGCGCAATGTTTCTGGGCTCACTGCCCGCAGCCGCACGTCTGGTACCACCCGTCCCCTGCAGTGATAAGGCTCTGTTACCTAGGGCAGTGCCCAAACCACTCGTTTTGTGGAAAACCTGATCCTGTTGCCGAAGACTTGGGGCCACCACCTCATTATGAGGAGGGTCTATCCTCGAGTCATCCTCCTGTCTAGTGATGGGCAACAGCCCCGACCCTGTGCCCTCTCACTCTGCTGGACGTTTCCTTGCACAACAACAACCACTGGATCGTGCTTCAAACCTGACTTTGGTACCAGTCAAACAGTTGGTACCAAAAATGGCAGAGGATGCTGCAGAGGGATTTCAAATGGCCTCATGTAAACACAACAGACTTTGCAGCAAAAGACTGATGGATTAGGTTTCTGTTAACCCCACCCACAAGCACAGTGAAGGGCACCACGCTGCACAATGCTGGGGCTTCCCTGGCTTGCTCAGAATCAGCCCAGGTTTTCATCTTCTGGTGTGCACCACAGTCACATGCTTGAAATCTCAGCAAAAGCCCTTCCATTTAGGGACAGGCTGTACCCATGGCCTTGATCATAATCCAGGATATTTCTCTAGGGTCTTGGGAAAAGGACAGCCTTGACTCTATTCCGTGGCAACTGAAGGTCTTGGGCCTTGCCAATATTTCCTACAAAAGGTCAAAATGCAGCAAATGATGGATTCTGCTGCATTTCCTCACACTCTCACCACATGGTTTGAGCAGTGTTTCACCAAATCCTGCCAATGCATCTACCAGGTTCCATGGAAAGGCAGCCCCATAATGAGCAACATCACCCTGACTGCAAAGAGAAGCACGGTACAATTGCAAACTGCTGCATTCTGTGAAATGTTACAGATTTCAGGAACAACAAGACAATTCCCAGATAAAATAATGCCAGTTCTCTTGTATTCCAGGATGAAGTAGAGATGTGAGAGCTCCATACACTGGACTCATGGAGCACTCCCCTTGTCAGGGTGTGCAGACAGAATGCTCTGAGTGCAGAAAGGTTAAATTTCAAAGGTTGCTGTACAACCCTATAATAGCCTGGTCATGAAAGAAGATTCCGTTCTATTTCCAGGAATCCAAAAATAAGTTTCAGTTTCATTATGATTTATTTTCCTGTATTAGACTTAGGAGCTTTACTCAGATATAATAACCAAGGGCAGTACAAAATAGAACTGTAAATCTTGGCTTGGATATTGCAAACATTGTAAAACAGCCATTTAAAAATGCTGTGAATTAATTCACTTTTTTGCTTTCCTCTAATGCAGAGCTTTTGGTTACATACTTAATCAACTTGTCGTCAAGCCACAAGTTTTTCACTGCAACTCTTCCCGTTCCCTCCCTGATGGGGCTGGCAGCGGAGGAAGTGAGTGGCTGCCTGCTGCATTCTTGCTGGCTGGGGTTAAACCTGGGCAGTCTGTCAAGAGCAGACAAAACCAGCCAGCCTCTCCCAGACAGCTCTTCTGCTCTCACCTCTCCCTGCCCTCCAGGCAGTTGCCTGTAAGAAAAGCTGCTCAGGATTCTGTGTCTCACAGGTGGGATGCAGGTAACCTGGTTCCAAACACTTCAGGCACACAGTCCGGATAAAGGACAATAAAGCACACTTTCCCTGCACAGTTTTCTTCCAAGTTAATCCACACATCAGCTTTGTAACAAGGAAGTAGCATGGTTCAGTACATTGGGAGAGACTTTTTAGGCAGGGAAAACCCAAGCAAAACGCCATCATGTCACAAGCACAGCACTCCTGTAAAACTCCAAAGGAGTTATAGCTTATAAGACCTGCCTTTTTCCTCCAACCTCTCACGAGTTTCTCAGTTTAGGCAGCACAAGTACAGGCTCCAAGACACTGCACATGCTCTGCCTACTCCTTTGCAGATGTTGCAGCCAGAGCTTTCCCACCTACACAGAGCCTGAGCTGAAAAATCCTCAGAAGTACTTGTTTTGACTTGTTTGGAAAGCTGAGGTTAAAATCATGGATATACAGAAAAAGTGTACAGGAACCAACTGATGAAAATGGATGGAAAGCCTGCAGTGCAAATGCGGCCAGATTACCACCAAAATCATCACAGGCAATGAAATTAAAAACAGATATGGCAACCAGGCTAGTGCTGCTGGAGGTCACCTTAAACGGTGCCCATCTTGATTTTTTATTTCTTAATGAGATAGTAGGGAAAAGCAGGCTGAACAGTTGAACTTGCACTCAAAGTTATACTCAGATAAAAGAGGATGTGGGGGCAATTAAAATTTGGGTTTCTAACATTTTGTTAAGGCTTACTTAAAGTTTACAGCAAGGGTGGCACAGTTGCTAATCAGTCTTGATGGTAGGTGTAGTAAAAGCTGACCAGGGACTGTTGTTGCAGGGTCTCCCCCTGCCTTGGTCTGAGCTCCTGCACACAGCCCATCAGTAGTACTTGTTCTCTCTCTTGGATGATTCTTCAGAAAAGCCCTTCACAACAGCAGTGGCAAGACCAGCAAGAAAGATACTTCCTACAGCTGCTGTAGTACAAATAACTGCTTTTGTAACCTACAAAGGGAAAGTGAAACACAGGATAGAAACATGATGATGAGTACTTGTATTTACTTCCCCGCCATGATATGATAATATAGAAAAGGCAGGGATAGTCAGGGTAAATAAATCAATGAGAGTCATGTGCCCCATTAGCGAAAGGGGTAACACCCAGGTTTGTACCCCTAGGAGGTGGCTTTCAACAGGAGGGCACTGTCAGGGTGCAGACAGAGCACAGTGACCCCTGCAGGTCCCAGGGCTCTGGGGAGGCCAGAGGCAGCGCTGGCTTGGAGCCCACAGCTGGGACTTGGCTGTCCCCATGCAGGCTGCGGGCTGTGTCCCAGTCCCCGGGTGACAGCCAGCAGCCAGGAGCTGCTCTGGGAGGCTCCCAGGGGCTCAGCCCGTGTCACTCACCTGGTCAGAGACTCCCTCTCCGTAGCGGAGGTCGGTCACAAAGTGCTCACAGTTGCTGCCAAAAACATCATAGGGCAACTCCCTGTCAATCCATCGCTCAGCACGCCGGAGGATCTCCCCCACAGGGCGAGGAGTGCGGGAGCGATCATACTTGTTGTTGACACGCCATTTGTTATTTCCCACCACCTCTTTTAGGAGCTGCTTCTTCACCTTGGCCTTTCTGGTGAATATTGATATCATGCTGACCGACAGGGATGGGGCTCCTTCATCTGGGTAAGCCAAGGAAGAGGTAAGGCAGGCAGGAAGACCCACTCTGGCCCCTCCAGGATCTCAGATGGGTTTCTGACTGCTCCTGGAAAGGGCAACTACACACAGGGTCCACCAGCAGCAGCACACGGAGGGAGACAGGGCTCTTGGAGCATCCAGCACCCACTCAACACCCTGCCAGGCTGCACCATCCTTATCGACAGGTGTCACGTTGATGACATATCCATCCCCCATGTAGAGGGCCCAGTGCTGGTAAAATTCCCGGTCGATCTCGATCAGGTCCCCAGGCTGGGGGTGGCTGTTTTCCTGTCCCATCTCCGGAGGGTGCGGTCAGGCCGTGCCCCTGTAGCGGGGCTGGCTCGGCGCAGGGCAGAGCGCAGCGGGAGGCTCGGGCTGTGCAGGGGCAGCTGCCGGGAGCGCAGGCACGGAGGGTGTCAGTGGCGGGCCCCGAGGGCAGCGGCTGCCGGAGCGGCCGAGGCCGGCCCGGGCCGGTGTCCGGCTGCTGCCGCCGCCCGCGCCCGCCCGCGGTGCCCGCGGTGCCCTCCCGGCCGCGCTCCCTTCGGGCTCCGCTGCTGCCGGCGCCGGAACGCGGCTGCCCGGGCGTGCCCGCGGTGCCGAGCCCGTGCCCGGGCTCTGGGGCACCTCCGGCCGCCCGGCAGAGCCGCGCCCGCCGCCGCAGCCTGGAGGGGCCGCATCCTGCTGGGAAACCCCCGCTCGCATCTCCCGAGCCCCGCTCACCTCAGTATCCGTCCCGCTGCTGCCGTGTCCGGGATCAAGGTCCCCTCTAAACGCTGTAAACCGGGCGAAGGACGCTCTTGCGTGTAATCTGCCGGGCTCACTGCCGTCACTGCCCCAGAGCCGCCCATTGGGACACGCCCGCCACCTGGTTCGGGAACTTTCTACGTCCGAGGTTTTTGCCCAAACCACCGTTGGGTGAAAAATCTGGTGCTGCCATCCTGGAAGTTAGGTCAGTGCCTCTTTGCCAGGAGCCCCTGCCTTGAAGGTGTCCTCCTGTTCAGTGATGGGCAACACTCCTGACACTGGTCTCGTACACATGGCCAGATACCATGTTTTAAAACAACAACCTGATCCACGTTTAAATGGGGCTTGTGTACCAGTCAACCGGTACCGAACGCAGCAGAGGATGTAAATGGCCAGTGCAAATGGCCTTGTGTAAATTCAAAAGACTTTGCAGCAAAAGCACGATGGATTAGATTTACATTAGCCCACCTACACAGTGAAGAGGACCAGGTGAGCCCTTGAGCCAGGCTCAGGGCTGCACAATGTCGAGGCTTCCCCAGCTTGTACTGAATCAGCCCAGGTTTTCATCCTCTGATGTCCACCACATTCAGATGGTTTAATGTCCTACAAATGCCATTCTTTTAAGGGACACATTCTTTTCAGGGCTATGCCCCAAAGCACAGGCAAGGATTGTTCTCACAACTGTTGGGAAAAGAGCAGCCTTTACTGCATGGCAACTCAAGCACATCTGAGGCCTTGCCAACATTTCCTAGAAAGGCTCACAAGTGCTGAATGCAGCAAGTGATGGATTCCCCGCCCCCCTCCCCCTTTTTTTTTTTTTTCTTTTTTTTTTTTTTTTTTTCTTTTTTTTTAAGCAAGGGGTGGATTTTGCTGCTCCTCCTCACACTCTCTCTTTATGGTATGGGCAGTGTTCCACCCAAACCTGTCAATGCATCCACCAGGCTCCACGGAAAGGCAGCCCCTAATGAGCAACATCACCCTGACTGCAAAGAGATGCATGGCACAGCTGCAAACTGCTGCATTCTGTGAAATGTTACAGCTTACAGGAACAATAAGGCAATTCCCCAGATGAAGCAACTCTGGTTCTCTTGCATTCCAGGATGAATTAGAGATGTGAGAGGTCTATAAATTGCACTCACACTGAAATTCCTTTCCAGGGGTTGCAGAGAAAATATTCTGAGTTCAGGAAAGTTCAGAGGTTCTGTATAACCACCTCAACAGCTTGACCATGAAAGAAGTTTCAGTTACATTTTCAGGAATCCAAAAATGAGTCCCAGCTTCAGTTTGATTAAAATGTGTTTTCCTGCAGTAAAACTAAGAACTTTATTCAGATGTAATAACAAAGGGGAATACAAAATACAACTGTAAAGCTTGGCTTGGTTATTTCAAACATTGAAAAACTGCCATTTAAAAAAGCAATGAAAAATTAATTCTTTTTCTTTGCTTGCTTGCACAGCTTTCACTTTACCTTCTAAACCAACTTCTTCTCAAGCCAAAAGTTTTCCACTTCAGCTCTTCTGATTCTCTGATGGGGCTGGCAGAGGAGGGAGTGAGTGGCTGCCTGCTGCATTCTTGCTGGCTGGGGTTAAACCTGGGCAGTCTGTCGAGAGCAGACAAAAGCAGCCAGCCTCTCCCAGACAGCTCTTCTGCCCTCACCTCTCCCTGCCCTCCAGGCAGTTGCCTGTAAGAAAAGCTGCTCAGGATTCTGTGTCTCACAGGTGGGATGCAGGTAACCTGGTTCCAAACACTTCAGGCACACAGTCCGGATAAAGGCCAATAAAGCACACTTTCCCTGCACAGTTTCCTTCCAAGTTAATCCACACATCAGCTTTGTGACAAGGAAGTAGCATGGTTCAGTACATTGGGAGAGACTTTTAGGCAGGGAAAACCCAAGCAAAACACCATCATGTCACAAGCACAGCACTCCTGTAAAACTCCAAAGGAGTTATAGCTTATAAGACCTGCCTTTTTCCTCCAACCTCCCACGAGTTTCTCAGTTTAGGCAGCACAAGTACAGGCTCCAAGACACTGCACATGCTCTGCCTACTCCTTTGCAGATGTTGCAGCCTGGGCTTTCCCACCTACTCAGAGCCTCAGCTGAAAAATCTTCAGAAGTACTTGTTTTGACTTGTTTGGAAAGCTGAGGTTAAAATCACGGATGTACAGAAAAAGTGTACAGGAACCAACTGATGAAAATGGATGGAAAGCCTGCAGTGCAAATGCGGCCAGATTACCACCAAAATCATCACAGGCAATGAAATTAAAAACAGATATGGCAACCAGGCTAGTGCTGCTGGAGGTCACCTTAAACGGTGCCCATCTTGACTTTTTATTTCTTAATGAGATAGTAGGGAAAAGCAGGCAGAACAGTTGAACTTGCACTCAAAGTTATACTCAGATAAAAGAGGATGTGGGGGCAATTAAAATTTGGGTTTCTAACATTTTGTTAAGGCTTACTTAAAGTTTACAGCAAGGGTGGCACAGTTGCTAATCAGTCTTGATGGCAGGTGTAGTAAAAGCTGACCAGGGACTGTTGTTGCAGGGTCTCCCCCTGCCTTGGTCTGAGCTCCTGCACACAGCCCATCAGTAGTACTTGTTCTCTCTCTTGGATGAGTCCCCACACAAACTCTTCACAACAGCAGTGGCAAGACCAGCAAGAATGATACCTCCTACAGCTGCTGTAGTACAAATAACTGCTTTTGTAACCTACAAAGGGAAAGTGAAACACAGGATGGAAACATGATGAGCATTTGTATTTACTTCCCCGCCATGATATGATAACATAGAAAAGGCAGGGATAGTCAGGGTAAATAAATCAGTGAGAGTCATGTGCCCCATTAGCGAAAGGGGTAACACCCAGGTTTGTACCTCTAGGAGGTGGCTTTCAACAGGAGGGCACTGTCAGGGTGCAGACAGAGCACAGTGACCCCTGCAGGTCCCGGGGCTCTGGGGAGGCCAGAGGCAGCGCTGGCTTGGAGCACACAGCTGGGCTTGGCTGTCCCCATGCAGGCTGCAGGCTGTGCCCCAGTCCCCGGGTGACAGCCAGCAGCCAAGGAGCTGCTCTGGGAGGCTCCCAGGGGCTCAGCCCGTGTCACTCACCTGGTCAGAGACTCCCTCTCCGTAGCGGAGGTCGGTCACAAAGTGCTCACAGTTGCTGCCAAAAACATCATAGGGCACCTCCCTGTCAATCCATCGCTCAGCACGCCGGAGGATCTCCCCCACAGGGCGAGGAGTGCGGGAGCGATCATACTTGTTGTTGACACGCCATTTGTTATTTCCCACCACCTCCTTCAGGAGCTGCTTCTTCACCTTGGCCTTTCTGGTGAATATTGATGTGGTGCTCACTGACAGCGATGGGGCTCCTTCATCTGGGTAAGCCAAGGAGGAGGTAAGGCAGGCAGGCAGACCCACTCTGGCCCCTCCAGGATCTCAGATGGGTTTCTGACTGCTCCTGGAAAGGGCAACTACACACAGGGTCCACCAACAGCAGCACACGAAGGGAGACAGGGCTCTTGGAGCATCCAACACCCACTCAGCACCCTGCCAGGCTGCACCATCCTTACCGACAGGTGTCACGTTTATGACATATCCATCCCCCATGTAGAGGGCCCAGTGCTGGTAAAGTGGTCGGTCGATCTCGATCAGGTCCCCAGGCTGGGGGTGGCTCCTGCCATTTGCCATCTCCGGAGGGTGCGGTCAGGCCGTGCCCCTGTAGCGGGGCTGGCTCGGCGCAGGGCAGAGCGCAGCGGGAGGCTCGGGCTGTGCAGGGGCAGCTGCCGGGAGCGCAGGCACGGAGGGTGTCAGTGGCGGGCCCCGAGGGCAGCGGCTGCCGGAGCGGCCGAGGCCGGCCCGGGCCGGTGTCCGGCTGCTGCCGCCGCCCGCGCCCGCCCGCGGTGCCCGCGGTGCCCTCCCGGCCGCGCTCCCTTCGGGCTCCGCTGCTGCCGGCGCCGGAACGCGGCTGCCCGGGGGTGCCCGCGGTGCCGAGCCCGTGCCCGTGCCCGGGGGCACCTCCGGCCGCCCGGCAGAGCCGCGCCCGCCGCCGCAGCCTGGAGGGGCCGCATCCTGCTGGGAAACCCCCGCTCGCATCTCCCGAGCCCCGCTCACCCCGGCGCCTGTCCCGCTGTTGTCGTGGCCGCGCTCCGGGCCCGCTGCTCCCGCTATAAATAACAAGAAGATGGCGCTTGCGCCGATCCTGCCGGGCTCTCTGGCGACGCTGACCGAGGGCTGGCCCGTCCGTCCCCTTCTCTTCCATCCCGTCCCCACCGCCCCCGCCTTCTCCCTCCCACCGCACGTCTCACGTGGACGCGCCGTTCCCGAGATTGTTGTCAAAACCACTCGTTCAGTGCAAAAGCCGATTCTGAGCCCGAGGAGGACGTTCCATTGCCACTTTCCCGGAGACTGCCGCAGCTCCTCAGCCCCTCCAGCCGCGGAGGGGCTCCGGTCCTGCTGCGCCGAGCGGTGAGTGAGCATCCCTCACCAGGAAACCTTTCGAGAGAAAAACTGCTGCCTTTCTACTCCTTCACTGTGATGAGAAACAAAGGGGCGGAGCTCTGAGCGACATGATTTTAGGGCAAAGGGATTTTTAGGATGTGTTTTTATGACGTGGCCTGGGCATTTCCTTTGGGACATCAGAGGAATCTCATGATTGTGTCCAGCAAGGGTCCTGGTCCAAGAGATGGGCACAGCTGAGCCTGTACAGCTATATTCTTTACTGGTGCTAGCACAGTGTGCTAAAGCTAACAAGAAAACTGTCCTCTGGGTAAGCTGAACTTAGCAGTGTATTTAAAACCTTGCATTTCAGAAGACAGGCGAGCAGGCTAGTTGATTTAAAAGATGAGAGCAGTGGAAGATTGGCATCTTCCTGCCTTCCAGTGACATGAAATTGTTAATTCAGAGGAGCATTGAACAGCAGTTCTGCTTTCTGTATCATCCTCTTCTCTAAGTCTGAACTATTTGCAAAGTTTTGCAGTGGAAGTTGAATCACCAAGGCAATTCTTGTGGTATGAAAAAAAAAAAGCGTATATATGGAAACCCAGATATCTGCTTTACCTGGGCACAACAGGGACCTATTGCTTGAGGGAGCCTGAGCTGGGATCCTGCAGGGCAGGGACTGGCCTGTGCTCCCACCCACTGCAAAGAGAGGTGAGTGTTGTCAGCACTGCGTGGCAGTCACTGAATCACGCTGTAGCAGGTGTAGGAGTACAATAGAAACTGCCTCTGAACCAGCAGCAAAATGGTATTATAAACACAGTGAAATTCCAGCATAAAGTTGACAGTTCATTTGTGCACGAGTAGGTCTCTCGTGCTGATTCATTTTCATTGTGTAATGAGGTTGAAAGGCCCCTTCTATTCATACCCTTTCCAATATAGATGTGGCCCGTGTGTGTGGTGTGTTCTTGAATGGACCAGAATAACCTAACTCACTACAGAGACTGCACATACTTCTCTGGCTAACAGTACACAGGAGTTTATGGATACAGGGAAAGGAGAAAGGGTAAGTAAATAATAACCAGCATTACAACAGAAACAACAGCAAGCCCTGTGAAGGAAACCCTCCTGTCCAGCTATCCAGGACCCCCTCTGGCAGTCAGTCACACTTGCTGCACTTTGAGGTGCCCCCCTTCGCTCCCTGTACACCTCACACTCACACATTCAGACAAAGTCTTTTTACTTGCTTGGCCCCAGGTTTCCCATAGCAGAGTCTCAAACACTTGGAATAAATTATTTATGGTGCAACAACCAAACAACAGTTTGAGCTGGATGCCTCCAAGGAGGAACCCCAAACAAAAGAAGCCGTGTGGATTTTGTACCCTGGCAGTCTGGGGTCTCAGCTCCTGCTGTATCTCTGATTGTCTGGGGTCTCAGCTCCTGCTGTATCTCTGATTATCTGTTTCTGTGCTGGTGTCACAGGTCCCCTGCCCTTTGTTATGTAAAGGGTTGGTATAGTTCAGTCAGGCTTTGCCACCCAGAGCTCAATCTGCATCTCACACTGCAGTTGCACACTGAGCTACCTGCATGATATGTCTTCCTCAACAATCAGAAAGTAATCTGCAATGAGCTACAAAAGCAAAGTTTTCATGGTGCTTTAAGTCTCAAAGTTTCACTCATAGCCCTGCTAATTCCTTCTGGGCTTGGACAAGGCTCAGGCAATGCTTCAGTCCCTGATGTTGGTGAGTGTCTGTCATGGGGTGGGTCTCACACACAGCATGTAACCAGGCATTGCTGCCAATACCTTTCATCTCCTGAAGTAGGGCACTCCTTAGCATGGTCTGGGGCTGAGTTGATGCTGAGCTCCTCTCACATTCATCAGTGTGGCAGCTTCTGAGTTTGCAAAGGCCCTCAAGGAGAGTTTATGACATGATCTCATTCTCCAGAAAGTTTTTGTTAAGTTATGCTCTTCCTTAGCCCCCACAGGTTGGGGACTGATGACAAGCCTGCTTCTTGTCCCTTCCACTGTAAGGGGATAATGGGGATCCTCCTTGTTTTTATCATCTGTCCTCAGGTGAGTTTAGTGTATTGTTTCTTTCTCTCCCCAGCTGGACATGTCTTGCCAGAAGAGGGGTAAAGAACTGTGTCCATATCAGTCAACTAATCCCCTCCCCATGCAAGGATTTGGGTAAGATCCCATGAAGACCTGCCTGGGATGCTATAACTAGTTTGTAGAATCATAGAATGATTTGAGTTGGAAGGAACCTAAAGATCATTCCGTTCCAATCCCCTTCCATGGGCAGGGACATCTTTCATTAGACTAGATTGCTCAAAGCTCCATCCAACCTGGCCCTGAACACTTTCAGGGACAGGACATCCACAACTTCTCTGGATAACCCATTCCAGTGCCTCATCGCCCTCATAGTAAGGAATTTCTTTCTAAAATCTAACCTAAACCTACTTTCTGATATCTAACCTTCATGTACTCTCTTTCAGTTTGAATTCTGACTGCATCACTCTATGGTTTGTATTACTCTCAGAGGTGTGTTATGGTTTGTGCTTCTCTCAGAGGTGTGTATGTGGTGTTGTGCAGCACACTTGTGCCGTCGGTGTCTGTCTGGAATTTGTGTTTTTCAAACCTCCTTTGAAGACAACAGAGTCTCTTTGGTCAGTTAGGACATATTTTGATTTGGGCCTACAACGTGAGATCTGAGAGATATTTTAAATGAACAATTTCAAAGATTTTCAAGAAATGCAATGATAAATTTATTATTATTTCTTTTCAAAATATTAGACATATCATTAAAATACAAGAGTAAAAAGTATGATGAATAGGAATAATACTGTTAACTATAGGTGTGTATTTGGGGATTCATTTTGATCAAATGCTCTGTTCACGAAGTAGCCATAATCTTGCTCACGTACTCTGGCACCTGATTCATCCCTGGACCATTTCAAAGAAGACTCCCTTGATATTGTAACTGTATCCGTCTTTCTCTTCCTTCTGTACAGTGGGAAAAAAAATGGAACAACCTATTTTAATTTGTATTCTTATTTATAGTGAAAGATCAAACAATGCTGTGAGCATGAATGGAACTGAGTTTTGGAGAGGCCAGAGTTTTATATAAGTGATACATATTCCCTGTGTAAAAGAAATGGCCTATGTTCATTCTTGATTTAAAAAAAAAAAAAAGGTAATTTTCCCCTCACATTCATCAGAAGATATCCCCGATATTGTGACTTCTTTCTAGCCTTGCAGGTATGTGACTGATGGAAGTTTTGAGGTTTACAGGTGCTAAAAGAGGTGTATTTACTTTGCTGAATGTAGCAAATCTGGGAAAAGCCTTACCCGAACAGGTACACTGTAGAGGAGATGAAGATGACAATAACAGCGACACCCACCATGACTGCGACGACAATGGCGATTGTGCTCCCTGAATCCTCTGTGACAGGGTCATCAACTGAGGAACAAACAAGAGCCCTGTCACTGAAAGCTGACTGTGCTGTGAACTGAAATATTTTTTTTCCATCCTTGCTTGTCTGTTTTGTTTTACTGTGTTCTCTGTGGCGTCCTGGAAAGGTGTCACACCCCCCGTCCTGTGTGTCTCACCCAGCCCTGCTGCCCTGCTTTCTGGTACCTCTCCGCTTGGCTTCTGACCCTTCTCTCTGCTTGGATGACCACAGGCTCTCACCCACTGGGTTACTAACCCACATCATGAAAATGAAGAGCAAGCCCAGTCTTTTCCGTAACAATATCCATTTTTGAAAGGGATATGTTTAATACAGACAGGAAAATCCAGATTAGTTTTATTACCTATTTTTTCAGCCTCACAGTTTGGTCCTGTGTAGAGTTCTGAACATTCACAGGAGTGGAGGGAGGTGCTGTTGAAAGTTTCAGAGCAAATGCCATCATTCTTACAAGGATTTGGCATACATGGGCCACCTGGGAAAAAAGAAGAAACCCTTGACTCTCAGATAATCCAACCCCAAAGAGAACCCCAAGAGGTTTTTGCTTAGCTTAGGCTGACTCCTAATGCTTCACATCCCCTGTATTTTAGCATGTTTCTTGTATCTGGTAACATAAATAAGGGAAAGAAACTCTGTTTCTCCAGTGAAATGTCAGAGCAAGATCCCTTGCATGGTTTTCTTCTGTACACTCTCTCTTGCAACGATCCATAACCCAGTGATGCCCTTTAAAGTTAGTCAAGACTTCATAGCACCAAAGACAATGTGGTAGTGGTTGACTCACTCCTGTAGCATCCACGACTGTAGTTTGAAATGCCACAGATTTCACCAGACCCACACACTTCGTCAAAGCAGAAAACAGTGGAGCTTTCCGTGCACTGGCATTTCTGAGAGCAGTCGTCAGTGGTGAATATTTCTCCAATCTGGAAGAACAGAAGTTAGATGTTAAAAAAATAAGTAAAATCAGCCAGAAAAAGGGTAAATGTAGCACTGGAACCTTCAGTGTACTCTCTCCAATGCTGATGAACGGCAATAGGGCAGATTGGGATTTTTTAAAGTAGTTTGTAAAACAAAAGGAAAGCAAGCAGCTTACTAATGCAGCTCTTTGAAACTCGAGGATGGCCCAAGAAAGTGGGCAAAAGAGTTTAGGGCATGAGATCCTAGCCCCAGGCAGGGTACATGTGCAGCCAAAAATGGGCAACTGTTGCTGGAGATGAGTGGCAGATGAATCACATTATACCTCCAAGGCAATGTGAAAGTGCTATCAATCATTTTTGTTAAAAGTGACACTTGTTAATAGTAAATCTTTAAGTAAATCTTTACTCGATTGGACCTTTTTTTTTTTTTTTTGTACCAAATCTCTAGTGGTTAACCAGAAATCTGTGAGATAATGGAGCTGTTCTATCCTGCAGTGACAATGGAGGATTCTCCTCAGAATCCAGCTTTGCCCAGGGCTCTCTTCATGTCCTATCCAACTCTGCAGACTCTCAACCCTGCCTATACTGCTCTTCACTGAAAGGAGCGAGGCCACAGTGTTGCACAGAATTTTTCTGTAACTGATGTGTTGTAAACTTTAGACCCTATGAGTGTAATAAAGGTCAAGAGTTAACATGAATTTAGTCACATAGTTTCTCCAAGTGTCTGCCTTGGATTGGCAGGCAGAGTTTCAGAGGGACACCAAGAGATCTTGACCTCTCTTCCCTTTCTCCAGAACCCAAAATTTTATTAAACAATTGCTCTTTGTTTCTAATGTTTCTACTGCAAAATTACACGCTGAGGATTATGAGGGGATGGTCAAAATAACCAACAAGAGAAAATACTGTTTAGTGCTGTGGGAGCTGTCTGACCCACAGAGAGACCGTACCTCATAGTATTTGTCAAGGTATGTGCAGCCACACTGTTTGTAAGGGACACAGTCAAAGCCACTAAGAACATAACCAGGGAGACATTCACAGCCTTCAACACAGGGTGATTCACACTCAGAGGGGCTGGTCAAGTCGTTGCAGGATGCTGGGCATGCAGACATGCAAGAGCTGTAATTGCTGTTGGCAGGACATGATATTCCTGTAAAAATAAGGAGTCCAGTTACACCAGGCTGCTGTGTGTCACTTACAGAATTCCCTTTCTGATCCATTTTGTAGGAGGCAATGTGATAAACACACACACGCAGATGTGCATGCATATATAACAGTATTGAATCTGTAAGTAAAGCACTCCAAACTCAGGAAATGCATCATCAAAGCTATTTGTATACTGTGCTCTCATTCCTGGTATACACTGATCTCAAAACAACTTCTCACGTGTTCGGGGTTGCCATCATTGAAGTGCCAGAGCTGTTCCATAACTTTGGGAACTGAGTTTCACTAGAAACACAAAGTTACATAACCATAGCAGACATAGGGAGAATACAGTTTAATGGATCTCCAAACTTTAAAAAAAATGAGGAAAAATATGTTTGAGATGATTATAAATCTTATTTCAGCATTTTTTTAGTCTGAAAAATTTTGAGTTTTCAATTGAATCTCTTTTTTTTAATCTTGAAATTTCTCAGACAAAAAAAGATAATTAGTATATTTTGTAGATTAAAAAGAGTTTGAAATGAAATGTTTTCATTTTGTAGCTTGTGATAGTCAGATTTGTAGCTTGTGATGGTCTCCAAAATTTAAACTTTTTGTCCCATTGGGAATGGAGACATATTTTCACTCACAGAACTTCTGATTACAGGGAGATGACAGCTCTGATATCCTAAGTATCTCTCTCTAAGCTGTGGTTGGAATGCAAAAGTTAGCATAGGACACAGAAGAGAGGCCAGAAAACAAGTATCCTTAGCTGTGAAGAGTGAGTGAAGTGTAAATCAGCATGTTTTTACTGCCTGAGAAGATTTGATATAGGAAAAGGCTTAAACTTCAGATTTTAAGAGTCCTGTAGGTAGAATCCCTACTTTGTGTTTCTTCCTGTGCTTACCACAGTCTGTCTGCTGCCTCCAGCCATCCATGCTGACTCCTTGCTGCTGACAAGCCAGCACATATTCCTCCAGACTGCGACACAAGGTAGCAGCCTCGTCTCCTTCCACACACATATCGAACAGGCAGCTCCTGTGTACAACACAAGAAAACATTCATTCCCAGTATATTTGTTATTGGTTGTTTTCATCTGCTTTTTTGCCTCACTCCAAGTTAGTTTTGTTTTCCAGTATCTGGCTGACAGGAAACAGAGGAATAAATGACACCCAAGCACGTGATTGTGCAGCTGCTGCTGCTATGTGAGGTGTCTATACAGGATTATGAAAGCTGGAAAAGGCCTCTAAGATCATCGAGCCCAACCTTTAACTGTCTGCAGTAGACACTTACGTGAAATAGAAGCCAGGTTGGACTGCAGAATGACACTTGGCAAAAGGACCATTCAAGTCAGTCAGAATCTGACACCTTGAAGTTGTATTTTGCTGCTCCAGCTGATTTTCACTGCAGCCTTGGAAAAGCCCGGGATCTGGTTCCTCCTCAGACTCATTTTCTGAGATGACATCTCGTCTGTAAATGAAGTAATTATGAAATCATCAGTGTTCTGTGTACATCCAGCATTCATGGTTCTACTCTCAGAGTAACACTGCAAGAATACTTCTGCCTTGTGGTATAAATGTGAGCTTATTTCTCTTTCATGTTTCCTGAATGGGAAGGAGATACAGCAAATCGAAGATGTACTGGAGCTGTTCCTACCATCTCAGAGATTTATGGATATTTAAAGTAAATGGGATATCTGTAGTTATCTCTTTGGAAATTCTGCATTATACATGTCTTATCCATTGCCTCCTCCATCCAATCTATTCAGCAAAAGCTGAATACTATTCAGAAGGATGCAGCTGGAATAAAGCCCCGTTTCTTGGATATATGTTCACTTTCACTGAACAACTGGCTGCATGCCTGAAATGCCAGAATTTTCCCATGGGCATAGCCTCCAAGCCCCTTCATGCTCAACACTGCCCCATATACTGTTTTCTGGCAGGCAAATTTTTGCAGCCAAAATATATCCGGACAGCTAATGTAGTTCCATTTACTTTCTGAAAAACCAATGTGTTAATGGCTAAGCAATTTCCACAGGGCTTTCAAAGCAACAGAAAGAAAGGCAGGCAGGAAGGAAACCTCAAGAAAACAAGAAAAGCCTTTTTTGGTGTTGTGTACGGACTAATTAGCACAGAATTTTCCTGACCACAAATACCATGCTCATGTACAGTCAAAAGAATGTCCTTACTTTTCATTACCAGCAGGGAAAAAAAAATAGCTATGAAAGCAAGAAAATCAGACTCTTCAAGAACATTTTCTGGGAGGAACTGTGCATTTATGTTGATGGATTTCAAAAGCTACCTTCATGTTCCAGAGGAAAGACTGACTTTGAATCAGGATTTGCATTCAGGCCCATCCAGCACCTGTATCTTTGCCAGGAACCATGAGTTTGGCAAAGATGTTATTCATCCCTGTGCCCTAACAGTTGTAATGGCTGTGACTCCAAAGAGAGATAGAGAGCTGGAGTCATGCACTGACAGTTCAGGCCTCTTCTGGCCAGATACAAGGGCACTGATAGTTCACCCTAGTGAAAAAGTCCCTACACACAAAGGGAAGTCCCTACACACAAAGGGAAGAAGAAAGATAGGACAGAAATGAGACAGTGTAGTTATTCCTAGTGGTTAACTATTACTTAATTCACTCAATTCTAGAGATAGTGCTTACTGTGGATATTAAATAGAAAATCAAGTACCTGACACGAGAGTTTCTTTTCAGAGGAACTTTCCAGCTTTCGCCAAATACATTCACGTTCCTCACCCAAACACCATCTGGATTTGTGAAGTCATTTCTGTATCTCCCATCAAAGTTACCACACAAGCCTTCTACTCTGCTTCCGTAGGTGGTAGCCAGCTTTATGTCTAGGCAAAGTCAGAAGGAAAAAAAGCTGTTACATAGAAATTGTTGCCACGGAGTGTACAGAAGAGGTGGAAATCTATGCCAAGTGCCACATGTCATGATTCAGGTTGCAGATAGGAATCTGACATGGGCTTAATACATAGCATAAGAACACAGCCCTGAACCTGAATACCTGTTCATACATGTATTCACAGTTTCTGTGCTCTGCAACGTGGATCATGAAAAAGTAATTTTTCACAAGATTTTATGTAACATGATATCACTGCCTGGGTGCTCTTAGTGCATGCTGTTTACTGCTTTTCAACAAACAGAATGCATCACCCACTTTTTCCCCTTCACTTACAATCCACTGGATCACAGAGAAATAGAATTTCTGTAGACAGACATTTGCTTTCTGCAATGGAATTTCTGTTGGAATTTCAGGGTTTGGAATGATGGCTGTGTAAATCTTTCATCATGCACTCAAAAATCATCTAGCCATATGCTGTTGTAAATCAGGAGTAGCTCTGCTTTGAACAGAGGAGGTATCATGTGTCCAGCTTGCATGAGTGACTTGTGTATATGCTATATGAAAGTCCTGACAAACACTAAAGAATGGGATTATCTGGAGCAGGCTTGAGAGGAGGCATGCAAAGTGATACACTCACAGTTGTATAGCTTGAGGATCTCAGTCCTACAGCTCCTGTGACTGGTTCAGCTGGCAAAGGGGCAGATCCAGATTTTGACCCATCATCCCAAATAACAATTTAAAGTGATTTACTTTTGTTTTTATCATTCAGACCTTACTTAACATGAAAAAAAAATCTGACAGTCTGACTCTACATTTGTCCTAAGTTCAGTGGGATCCAGACAGAGAAGTGCCAGCTTTATGTTTTTTTCTGGTTCCTGGGAAACATTTCTTTCTGCTCTTTTCTAGTTATTTTTGGTATTTTATATCACGAAGGACCATAAGTGCAAAGGGTGAAGATTTCAAATTTTGCCTTGGGTTTAGACCTCCTCTGGAATGAGAACATTTCTGGGGACAGTGCATAAATATTTCTGCACAGTTTTTTAGTATCACTTACCTGCATTTTGATTGCCATCAAAGCTCAGGTATAAGCCAAAATCTGTCTCCAGGTAAATTCTTGTTGTTCTCTGATATATGCGAATACCTTCATGAGGTCGGACAGGGGGCCTCACCCTCACACCATCCAACTATCAAGGAACGAAAAATTAAAATTCATTGTATATAGGCCAAATTAAAATCTGATTTCAGTACAGGTGAATGCTACAATCCAACACTACTCTAGTTTTATGATAAATATATCAGATAATTTAACAGTATTAATTTTTTTTAAGTTAACAAAGTCATGTATTGAGGAAAGTGACCTGAACATAGTACTGTCACTATCATCCAAAGAAATTTCTATTATTGAGCTAAAAATGTAATATAGCAGCTATGTATGCTCTTACACACCAATAAAGAGGAAGGAAATTAAATTATCCTAGCATAAACCAAACCTTTCCTTACCACTGATAAAATTTTGTGTGGCTTTATTGTAAGCCTTGGGATATTTGGGATTTCATTGCTAAAACTGTATCTGTTGATTTATTTATTTGATGTAGAATTGTATCTTTCATATCTGTGGAGAAAAAAGACTCCAAACAACTGAAAATCTCATTTGTGGTTGCCTCACAGCACTGCTGTAATAACACAGTTCACTTTAATACTTTAATTCTTAAAAAAGAATGTCCATTACTCAGAGGTGTTTTTCTCCAAGGGAGTGCCTTCCTCTGTGTCCTGCAGTCAGGGAGGGACTTACCAGAACCTGCTTGTGCTGCCTGAATCGCACTGTGTGGTTGTAAACATTGACGAGCATCTCTTTCAGGTAGGTAATGTGTCGACTTCCACGTAAAGGATAGTTCATGCCTTCAATGCTGAACTGTGTCAGAGTGTCAGGTAGGTCAGGGATGGTCTGAGCCAGAATATACGTGTATTTCCCTTGGAAGTGGTGCACCAGCCCATCAAAGGTGATGTAGTGTGGGTCGCCCATGACCTGGCATCTCCCAAATCCTGCAGGGGAAGAGCTTCATTACTCTCCAGTCTAAACCTGCATGTGACAGGTGCCATGCCTGGATTGGTCCAAACTGTTAGATAAAAATGATTGCTGCCAGCATGCAGGTCTGAAAATAAAGGTGGGTGCTCAGGCTTCACTCTAGTGAATGGACACTCAAATGGAGAGATGGACAGAGAAACTCATTCCTCTGCTGAGAACCACTGTGAGCCAACTGAGCTGAAGCAGAACATTAGGGTTTATAGAATTTATTGAGACTACGTTGTGGACATTGGCCCTCTGCAGAGGAATGACACTGACATAATGGCTTGAAGTTGCCTCCTAAGAGATGTTGTTTTCATAACCTCTGCCATGTGTTGTTACAAAATTGAAAAGCAATGTTTAGTTTTGGCTAACTCAGAGCTGTCACTGATTTCAGCTGAGGTTACTAAACTCGTCATTGCATCTACCAGACCTAACAGTCAGATACAGTGACTATCATCTATGTATTCTCCTTGATCACTGAGCACAGAGTAAATCATTATGCCAGGAGCAAGGCATAAGAGAACTACCCCTGAAACTGCTGGGGTGCCTCTGCTCAGATATTTTGCCAAAATGTAGCAGGGGGACACTGGATTTGCCATATGCTTTTGTATTTATCCTCAATACAGTAGGACTGATGCCATGCTATTCTTCAAAATTGAAGTGTAGGGACACTATGCAACAAGCTCCCTCCTAATCAACCCAACCCACCTAGAAAATATGGGATCAGCTTTGCCTAGCCAACACAAATGTTGAATGAAAAGTCTTCTGACTGTCCTATCATATATCTGTCCAGATCTGCTCTGTGCTGGTTTTTCTTATTGGTTTGTTTGCATTTTTTTTCTGTTCTCCAATCAACATGTAATGGAAAAAACAGAGTTGTTGTTATAGGATTCACAAACCGAATTTTGCATTCAGTAGATGCAGTGGGAATTTTTTAAAAGAAATTTTATTCAAGCCAGTCAGACTGAACTGTCAAATTTCTAGATATAAGTAAATTATGCCCAGGTATCCATTTCCCTCTACCAATTCTCTGCATGGAATAGGAACCTTCTGTTATGAAAACTGAGTATTCAATTTTTGTATTCAATAACATGTTGTCAAAACAACAGTCAGAGTTGCCTTCTTTCCCCATGAAAGAATGGAATTACCATGAAAGAAAGTATGTACACCCACAGCCTCCCTCCTTCTGCAGCCCTCAAGTGAACCCCAAGTGAAGACCTGCTTGCACATACTTGTTGGATTGCACTTGTGTTTTCCATCTTTGATCACGCAGGTTTCTCTGGAATCACAGCTATAGCTCTTGCAATGGATGACACCATTCTTCTGGCACTGGCATCTTTTGGTGCAGTGTGGAGTTATCCATGTCTCCCCAGCCTGGACACAAGTTGTGTTAATAATATGTTATCAAGATGCTCAGTTTGCAGTGCAATGGAAGTTCAACAGCCTCGGCTGTGGACACAAGCAAGGCTCAACCTTGTCCACTTGGCCATTCCACAACTGCTTGATTAAGTGTAGTCTCACCAAGAGCCTGTGAGAAGGGATCTCAATCCCTTTATCTTACTATCTTCAACATGAGAATTTGAACACAAAACTGGACTAGGACAGACTGCCTGAGTAATTCTGATCAATTGACTGTTTTAAAATAGGCCTCAGTTTTGGCCTCAGGTGCAAAGTACCAAGCAAGCTTCTGTATCTTGTAATACCCAAGGCAACAGCTTTTACTGATTAGATGAAAAGTATTTGAGAGGTAGATCCTGAAGTCTTTGATCTCTCTCTCTTTCATTTTAAGATGGACAGGAGACCGACTTTTACAAGTTTTGGAGTCAGAGATTTGCTCCACAAACTACTTACGCTGTAGTAATTGTTATCATCATCCCTGCAGCCACAACTGCTGAGAGGCACACAGATGCCTTTGCTGAGCACATAATTATTGTCACATTCACAGCCCTCTATGCAGTCTTCTGTCTTCTCACAAAGGGAAGAGGCAAAAATGTCACTGCATGTTGATGGGCAGGCAGAGACACAGTCTTTGTAGTGGCTATGGGATGGGCAGGGCAGTGCTGTGTGGGAGAACAGAGCCAGCTTTATTAAATACATTTACAAAGGGCACTGCAAACACTGAAAGCTACACCTTGGCCTATGGAATAGTAGTACAGAACTACCTTTTAATAGCTGATTTTGATCATCAGCTGTTTTTTATTTTTATAGTTTACTTAAAAAATCAAAACAACAAAAAACAAAATAAAGAATGCTCTCTGGAACTGCCGATTCAGTTTTATTACAGATATGACTGAACTATCTGGCACTAGATTATTCAGATTCAGTATTCCAGTTCAGCTGCAAAGGCTTCTTTGGCACTGCTAGAAATGAGACTCTCAAAGGCAAATTCCTTAAAATATTCAACCCTCCACTGATGCAAACCAGGTGTAAATTTAGCTTAATTACAGACATGCAAGAGCAGCAGATATGCATTGTCAGTTTGCAGGTTCATCTAGTCTAAACCCTATTTATGCCAATGACTTGATATGCATAATGGGACAGTTCAAGAAACAGTGTAACATGACAAAAAGTTTGTTAGTCCAGTATTTTCCTCCACTCATGTCAAGGAGGCAGCTAGGGATTTCTGATGGATCTATTAAACATTCATCTGACTTGGTTTTTAACCAGTTAGCTGTTTTGTTCTCCAGATCATTATGTGATAATCCGACAGTATAATATTAAACTATAAAAACCCCCCCAAACCCACAGATAAAACTCTACACATGATCTTTACTAATTTCTACATAATTTGTTTGTGGCTTTATTGAAAGGGTGGAGTGAGGCACATACCTTGGACAATAATCTGAGAACAGGGTCCATAATAAACTACTGAGCAAATTGACAGTTTTTGTTCAAATCACAGTGAATGGCATTGAGCACTGTGTCCTAACACTGTATCTTTCTTTCTTTCAGTCTTCTGGTTATATTATTTCAACATTTTAAGCTCACTACAATACCTTATTTGGCTACCAATGGCATTCTAACTCCACATTAATATCCATAATTTGTCTAGTTCTGAGATATCTCTGGGTTTTTCTGAATGTGAACACAGTTCAGTGCAGCAATGGAATCATGATAGTAGAATTGCATTTTGTAAGAATTTAGATTTAATTTTCTTTTACATTCAGGTTTCAGTTTTTTCACTTGCTTGTGTACTTACGACAGAATGTGCTATTCCTCCATTTAATGGTGATTCCATGACTCTTGCAGGTGTCCACATAGACTTGAACTATGTCACACAGAACAGACTTCATACCATCATACTGGCACATATCATAGATGCAGATCTCTATGAAGTCATCAGGGTTGACTAGACTATGGCATGCTTTGAATTTGTCTGATTTTAGAACATTGCACTGTCTTTCAATGACTTCTTTGTTCTCAGCAGTGCAAGGAGGATCATCATCTTCTCTTGAGTCCGGCAAACAACTGCAACAAAGCACAAATACAGGCTGCTGTAAGACAGACTGAAACTGAAAAGTTTCTTTCCACTGAAAAGTGGAAAAGGCTGGAGACTGTGACTTCCTTCTGTCAATGGATGAAAGACTGGGCAGAAGTGGACCTGCCTGACAACCACCATGCTGTGTCTGACACCTGTTACTCTCATTGAACTTGACCCTGACTAGAGGACGGACTTCACAGCTTGACCTTGGATCTGTCTCGTCACTGCAAATTTCTGTGTGGTGACCTGAACTGAGCCAGGCTGACCTTGGCTTCCATCATGGGGCTTCCCTGCTTGCCTTGCTCAGGTGGAGTGGGATGGACCCTGGCTGGTGAGGCCACAGTTTTCTCAGCTGTGTTGTCACATATGGCACTCCATCTGCCAAGGAGCAGCTGGCCCTCACCATTCCCCAGCACCATCAGCTTGCTCTGGGTGTTACCAGTGTAAAATAAACAGAGTCTAAATGTGGACTGCCCAAAGACCCGTCCTCCAAGTGTATATGTAGACTGATAGAACAGCTGTGGTTTTCCTCTGGCCTGTGTAGTGGTTTCCTGTGGGGATGGCTGTTTTTTGAGCTACAAATTCAAGAAGAGAGAAGTCTAGAATACAGTGCTTATATGTTAAACGTAGCAGACAGCCAAAACAATTGAAAACAATTCACTGTGTTCCTGAAGCAAGATGGGAGGTATGAAAATTATTTAATATTTACCCCTTATCACTGTCTTCCTTCACTTCCCAGCTATTTCCAAACTGTGGGGCAGGGACAACTGTACCATTGGTCAAGGACAGATCATCTTCACGATCACCATTGAAATTGCCACACATGCCATGCACCTGCATATGAAAAAGAATCATGACCTAAGCATGACCTCTTTGCATCAAATTCCCAAATAACTTCTTATTCATTGCCTATGAAACAATGAGGCTAAATCACCATCAAAAACCAAAACTGTACCAGAAATTTCAGACATTCTGACTGCACCCATGGAGAAACAAAACAGAAATTACAGTAAATCTGTGATTCCCTAAGGCTTCAAGCTGTTTATTTCTCTAAGTTAGAAATCTTTCCCTAGAAAGGTAATTTGCTTTAACTATCCCCTTGGAACACAAAGAAAATGTTGTGAAGAGAAAAAATAGAAAGGAAATAAATTAGAAGTGGTACAATACAGCTACAAAGAAAAATGCAACAGCAAAACACAGGAATAAAAGGAGCTAGAAGTAAATGCACAAAGAAACAGTTTTGAAACAACTCTAGATGTTTGTATACTAGATCTTACTTGTGAGAAGTAAGAGCGTGGGAGGGTGATTTCCAGATGGTGATCGCCATCATACTTCACTATCACACCAAAGTCAGTTTCCATTACTATAAATCTGCCAACGTTTCCAATGGTCACGCCTTGCAGTCGGTTCTGCACTGGAGTGTAGACTCTCTCGTTGTTCAGCTGGAGAGACACATCATTTGTCAGTATGGACATTTCTCCATGAAAGCTCACAATCTATATTCCTAGCAGTGCTGAAGATTTCTCTGCGACAGTTTTAGCTCTTTACACTTCCACTATTTTATATTCTAACTTTGGGTGGCAGCCTTTTAGCTGAGGAGGGCTGGGCAGGATTTGTATCCTGTGCTTTTAACAGGGAGCTGGAAATATCCCTGGTAGCTCTTTCTCACCCATGGGGCAGATTCCCTGCCTCCAGTACTGCCATGGCTCCCCATGTTATTCTAGGCTGATACATTATGCCTTGCTTGCTATAAGTGATTGGGTTGATAAAAGCTGTTGAAATGGGGAGTCCCATATTTTAATTCAGGCAACAATTCCCTGGTATGGAGGCCCTGGGTCTAATCTCTAAGATATGGACAATAGAACAGTAAACCCAAACCAGAAGCCTTGGGAACTAGTGAGAAATTATATTTCCTCAAGACATCCACTTAATGGGGATGCCCACAAGTGTTAAGTATATGCATACACGTTCCTTAGGAAACGTGAAGATCCTTTTTCCTACAGCTATTCTAAGTGAGCTGATTTTAAGATACTTCTTGCCGGAAAAAAAGAGCACCACCACCTACCAGGATTCCTTGGTTTTTCTGAAGGGTGATTCGTACACCATGCACATCTATGTAGACTTCTTTCAGGTATGTGGCCCCTCTTAGTCCTCTGTCTTCATTCTTGCCAAGTATGGTTATAGGAATGACATTGGTGGCAGTGCTGACAACCTCAACCAAAGTGTACGTGCAGGTTCCCACAAAAGTGTACTTCATTCCATCAAAAGTGAAATAATGAGGATCTCCTACCACCTGACATGTTGCTTGACCTGAAGGTGCAAAATGATCTAAGAATTTTGTACTGGATTTCACCATAGAATCAGCTGACCAAAGCAGTTTGCATTAGTGTATCAACCTCATTCTGATCATAATTATGAGGGCAGACTTTTAGAGAGGCATCTCAGGTTCATGCCAATGACATCTATTTGTAAATAAGAAGTTTCCAGAAAGCATCTCCTAAATTTAATTTGTAAATTATATACAAAATAAACTTTTGTATATATTTCTATATGCTGTTGTAGCTATGATTTATAGTATAGTTGAGAGTAATACAAAGCTTTTCTTATCTATATAAAAATACATAATTAACTGTATAAATATAGTTGTAAACATAAAAGTAAATAAAATTGCATCTATATACATCAATACATAATGCACTTGTCATTATGTAGGCCCACAGAAATACAATCCTCATAGAAATGGAACCAAATTCAAAGCTTGCAGCACTGGTGATGTGGGACTTGAATTTTCACTATCAGGACAAATAGAATCCAAACAACCTTGCAAACTTTTGGGCAGCATCAGGTTTTGCTGATACCCACTACAACAGGATGCCATCTGTTCTTGCAAGATGCATTTTCATCTCTTAGCACTGGCAGCAGTCAGCTGGGACTTCTTTACTATCCCATATGAAAAGATATTTATAATAAAGCTAGAAGAAGAAGAGGATCTAATTATGGAATTGACATTGAGGTGGTTTTCAGGCAGGACTCACCATTGGAATGACATCCCAGCACACCATCCTGAATACTGCACTCCTCTTGGACTCCACACTCCCAGGATTTGCACTCAATGGTGTTATTGGCCTTGCAGGTGCAGCGCTCATTGCAGGGGTAGTGGGTGAACCAGCTTTCATTCAGCTACATGGGGAAAGAGTGTAGAAGTATATATTGTAAGATAAATAAGAAGGCAAAACCATAAGGGAAAATCAAATTATTAGTATTTGAATGTGCATGATATATAATCATTTGGGCAATTGTAGCCATGCAGTTTATGGACCAATAAAGTTGGCAAAGTAAGTCTATTTTGAAATTATTAATGGTGTGAATATGAATTGTGTAGTGTTATTAACATGTTTTTTCCCTCACAGTGTTAAAAAATAGGATGTCCTGTTTTTCCCTTTTATTCTTTAAATATCTGATGTAACTTGCCTGGTGATACTGGTTTTTGTCATCAACACAACCACAGTTGCTCTGTGACACACATTTGTCTCCACTCAAAACATAGCCTTCCTTACAGAAGCAACCTTCCACTGGCAAAGAACTGCAGGACTCAGCTGCTGAGGTGTTGAAACAGGTAGAGGGACACCTGGTACCACAGCTTTTGTAGATGCTGCCTCCAGGACAGGACATTGCTAAATAAAGAGAAATAAAAAGATCACTCAAAAGGGCAAAATCATAATAAACATTTTCCTGATGCTTTCACTGTTTGCTCCTGAAAATATACAAAATGGCTGTTAGAAAGTCTGACTGGAGAGTTATGGGAATAGAAGAATCCAGAAGAATCTATTCCCAGTTATGGGAATAGAAGAATCTTTTGCCATACCAGCTGATATGTCCCCATTACTGTAGTTACTATTTGAGCATCTGCTATATATTCCAAAATTGAACTAAAAATCACACTCTTGTCTTTCACTGAGACTCCTTGAGAACAATATACTTTCACACCCCCCTGCTTATGCTAGAATTGGAATTCTATCACTCAAAACATGGTCCACAGGGATAACATTACATTTTACAGAAATCCTGAAGCATTTGTCCATTTCTGTCATCTAAAAAAACATAGAAAAACATGGCTTTGGCAGGATTCTGTTATAAATCACTACATATGATTCTTATTTATTTCTGTCCCTACAACAGGATCTCTTAGTCCTGTCAGACAATTACAGCCCACATGTCCAGTCATCTAGCCAGACTTCCTTCCCTTGGCCAGGAAGCTAATTGTGTTTTTATTTGAATCAGTGATGAACAGAGCACTTGAGAGTCAATCTTTCTAATATTACTGAATTTTCTCTATTACTATAATGAAGCCATAGATATTTGGGTCCTGGCCTATAGCCTCTGACTATGGAATTTGGATGTCCACAGTTCAATCTGATTTGGAGGGTTAAACACTCATTTCTCGTTCTATCTTCTTTTTATATAAGAATTCTCTGTGTTCTGTCCTCTTAGGGCTGAATTACTGGGTGCTTTAAGTAATTCTTTTTCCAAACTTACCAGCTCCTGGAATCTATCTGGGGTGGGTTTGTTTGTTTGTTTGTTTGTTTGTTTGTTGTTTGTTTGTTTTTTTTTTTTAATGGTTTAGTTAAAATGCAGAGCTAATTGTTGATCACAAAAAAAAAAAAAAGAAAGAAAAAAAAAGAAAAAGAAAAAAGGTGCAGATCTGCAGAAGGTAATCCAGTGGTAACTGGTATAATAAAAATTAGTGTAAGACAAAAAAGGATAGAGGATAATTATGGTTTATTTAAGTATGGATGACCTTTAGAGGACTTTTTTTCTCTCCAAGTGTGTAGTTTGTGGACTTAAATGTCCTTTAGAATATGGTGCCCAGAGAAGTTGTGGATGCCTCCTTCCTGGAATTATTCAAGACTGGGTTGGATGAGGCTTTGAGAAAGTTTTTTTAATGGAGGACATCCCTGCCCATGGTAGGAAGGTTGGAACTAGGTAATATTTAAGGTCCTTTCCAACCAAACCATTGTATTATTCTATGATTGTGTGTCTGACAAGCAGAAAGCTGTCCAGTGTTGCTTAACATCAGCACCAGTGGAACCCCTGGAAAGCTTTATTCTAAAACATATGAGTTCATTATATTAAATTTACCATAAGGTCATTCTGAAGATAACGAATTGAGATGTGACAGCACTCAATTTCTTTGCTTTAGAGAGAAATAGAGCCCTTCCTAGAAACAGCTGCTTTCCAAGGCTTCTTATTTTTTTAACCAAAGGCCACTGATAAACATGTTTTATGGAAGACTATCAGCTCCACTTACATTGAGGATGGTAGATTTTCACCAAAGCAAAGGAACTTACTTCTCCAATGCAGAAGCTCACATAAGACACAGTTGAATGTAATCACACTTTTTCAAGAAACTAATAGCAAATTTTAAAAATTATAAAACTTTAAGGATTTAACCTGCATGTGTCCTAATGTTCTCGAAATTAGTAGTTTATACAAATCCTGGAAAGGTTCTGAATCTGAAGCAGGCTCCAGACATTATAAAAGAAGGACTATATTGAGAACATTACATAAAATGAAATAACATTCCTGGAAATGGTAGAGGACACTAAAAGTAAAATTCAGAATAGATATTTATATCAAAACACTCACGACAAAGAGTAGCATTCCTCCACTCTATGCATATCCCAGCATTGACACACGACTCAGCATAGGCCTGCAGTCCATAGCATAAGGATGTTGCCTGTCCCCCAGTGAAACAGATGTCATAAACACAGTTTTCAAAGAAATTCTGTGGAGGCACCTTGGTGTGACAGTCCTTGAAGATTCCTGTGTAAATCAAAAATGATATATAGAAGAATAGAAAAAAACCACTGTGATGTAAGACTGACCACCATGCATTTTCTGTCACAGCAAACACATTGTAGGTGTTCCAGGTTATGTTAAGTAAATTAATCCAGTACTTGAAATGGATACAAAATACACAATGTGAGAATGGGTTCCCTGGATCAAGTTTTCTTCTTTTTGCATGATTAATACAACATAACTTACATAAATTAAGCATTTTTGCCTAGGAAAACCACTAACTCTAGGCAACTACAGGGAACATGGACAGAATTTCAGATAAAGTATCTGTAATACACACACCAACAGTCCGTCTGCACTATTTCTTTTAGCAATCAGAGTACAAGTCACTGTCACACAAGGAGCAGCTATGGTTCCCTGCACATATTCTCAGATAAAATTCACGGACACATTGGCATTGTCTGAACATATGACATATTCTGGCCAGGCCCCTATGGGTTTTACATTGGCCATTCACACTGGAGGCTGTATATGCTTCCAGTATAAGCTCAGAAAAGAGACCATAGAGAAGGGACAGAACAAGCTAGACCATGCTCCATCACCTGGCTCACAGAGATCTACCAACACACTACCTGTTGGGTCTGTGATCATGCCACATGCTGTGTTTTTCTTTGCTTCACTCTCCAATGCAGGATCACATTGCTCTTCTGTTCCACCGCTCGAGCATCTGGGGAAAGCAAGCAAATCAAACACTTGTTTCACATCTCTTATTATCAGATTTTCAGTGGAAAATTAATACATGACAACACTGAACAAAAGAATGCATTTTATTTCTGTCATAAGACTTTATCCAGCTTCTTTGAAAAGCTGATGTCAGCCCTCTCACTGAATAGACTCCTTTCTTGATCCCTTCTGGGTGATTCAAAGGCTAATTCTTAGCTGGGAAAAAAAAAAAAAGGAGCTATGGGATCCAAACAGTTATGGTTTCCAATCAGGGAGCTGGACTGATGTACCACCCCCCTCATATTCAACAGACAAATCTTGCTTTGGAAAATGAGACTTAAAGGACACAAGCCCTCCTATCATTCACTGGTTTATGTGAAAGTCTAGCTCCCTACTTCTAATGGGCAGCTGAAAGAGGTAGAATGTTACTTGAAAAAGCCAGCAAGCAGATGGATATTTGATTTTAAGAGTTTGCTCAGCAAACACCACATGATGTAATGATTTTACATACACAGTGTCATTCTCAGGCACCAGCCAGCTTTCTCCAAGATCAGTGGAACTGCTTGCAATGTCACCGTTGGACTTGATATTGTCGTCATTTGGATCACCATTATAATTACCTGTGAGGGTAAAAAGAAATGTATGGGACACATGAAACCTGTAGAAAAAAACTAGGTTTCATGCTGTAAAATAAATTACAATGAGATAGGGAGAATATATATGTAACATCAATCTGTACTGGGTAAAATAAGAGCAGAATTGTATTTTGATTGCTGACAAGAGCTGCTGCTCAGACATTTGAAGCAGGAAGTCTGTAAGTTCCTACATAACTAGATTACATGGAATTGAAGAAAAAACTTATCTTAAAAAATCCTACTCATTTTCTTATATCCTACATGTAGAATGTAAATGTAAAAGTTAAACAGTGCTATTTGTACCATTATATTCTAGGTAGATTTCCTGCATTGTGAAAAAAGTGTGAAAAACCCATGAAGAGATAGTTGAACTAGGAAACTCCATATGATCCAAACCAAAGAATAATCAGAAACTCACAAGACAAACTATTCTTGTAATTTCTACAAATAATAATAATAAAAAATAAGTATTCACCAGCTACCACTTACCACAGAGGCCACAGAGCAGACCACTGTAATTAGAGGGCACAGAGACTTCTGCATAATGATTTCCATCATATCTCACCCACAGTCCAAAGTCAGTTTCCAAGAGAACATAGCCACCACTGCTTTGAATACTGATCTTCTTTTCAATAAATACAGGCAGGTTCATTCTGCGACCATTCACCTGTACAGCAAGTTGTGAAAGTAAGTGTAAGGCTGTTGGGACTCCTACAACTACCAGCAGCTAGTACAGATTGCTGAAAGATGCAATGTGCACAGGGGAACTGGAACTGATTAAAGAACATCTGAGCAAGTTTGTTGGAGATCTCATTAAAAGAGGTAGTTATAATTAATAAAAAGATAAAGTTTTGTATAAACTCTACAGAGATAATAATTATCTGCATGTCAGTTAAAAATGAGATATCTTTTAAACAGGTATTGTCTTACATTCACTTTCTTGTTTTTCAGGAGAGAAATCTGGTTGTCATAGACTTCCACATGCACTGACTTCACATAAGAGACTTTGGTGTTGGCTCCTCTGTGCTCATTTGTTGTGGACACATCAAAGTATGGAAGATTCTCAGAGGCATTGCACACTTTGGAGAGGGTGTAAGTGCAGTTTCCCATGAAATTATGGACTTTGTGATCAAAAGTATTGTAATGTGGGTCCCCAGAGGCACTGCAGGAAGCACGATCTGTCAAGAAAGAATAAGTCCCTCTGAGTCTTCACCAGACTTTTGCAGCTGCTTGGTTCCCAGTTTGTTTATGTTGTATTTGTTGCTCAGATGTAACAGTGATGACATCATCCAACAGCACCCCAAAGGCCGACCCAGCTTTCTGTCTTTGGACTCACAAAGAATCTACTCATGTGTATCAGAAATCTATGCTAGAGGTTGATGAAGAAAGTTGGGGAAAAGGCAATATTAAGACATCATTATATAAAGTGGAGGAGTGAGTTTTTAGTGTCCAGATCTGAAAGGCTCTTTCTGACTAAATAGGAAGAATTTACTGAAAAACTTTACAGGGTTGGTTAGCCAGAATAGACCACTGCATTATCAGCTGTCTGGGGGTTGGTACTCATATCATCTATGGAAATTAAATTGAGCATTGCTTTCACAAGATACCCTTTACACACTTTAAAAAAGCATTAAAATTGAAGAGCCAGTAATAATTTGTACAAATGGAGGTACACTGTGTATGCATTTACATCTGAGACCTGCGTACGATTTTGAATGCTGGTAGAAACTTCTGATTTTAAAGGAAAAGCTTCACCTCTTATCTGAGTTGAGCTTAAGGAGCTTCGTGGCATTTACCAACAACAAAAAATAAGGAAGAGAGGTTATTACACCTTTACTTTTCAATGCCATGAGAAAATATAGCTACATTTAGGATTGTGTCTATATGTCAACCTTAACTCCTTACAAAGGAAGACATACTTTACTACCATGAAAAGCAGAAGAAATCTAAACCGAGTAGGGGAGCCAGGACTCTCTTGTACTTAGCAAGCAGATAGACATCAGTGATTAAACTTGGAGGAAACCACCAATTAAAATTTATCTAAACTGACATTTTAGTAAATATACTAAATAATAAACTAGTCTTTTCCAAGAAAATATAATTGGATTAAATCCAAAACAAAAACAAAATTTGGAAATTTAAAAAAAATTAGAAATATAGACAATAACAGGTGAAAATTTGCCATACAAAAGAGTAATTTAAGTATTTATGGACATGGAAATAAAAAGTATGTGAGATAACTATCACATGTCTGGTCTACTCTTAAAAAACATCAGCACTGTGGCAAAAGAGATGTGTTGGTAGATGTATAGAGTTGAAAGTCAGAGGAAAGGAAAGCAGAGGTTGTAGAGTGAGGGTGGAGCCACCTTTTCCCCATGTCCAGTAGGACACAGGTACACACATGGACATCCATGGCATGCCCATGGAGAGGTGAGGGTGGCCAGCCAAGGGCAAGTGCTAAGCACAGCCACTCCAAAACACAAATGGGAGACAACAGTACCTGTGCTTGTCCCAGGTGACGGTGATGTTGTTGTATGTGGAGGCCGTGTGGTAGTGCCTGGCAAGGGGGGCGAGGTTGTAGGAGCTGGTGAATGAAACAGAGTGAAACAGAAGTGGAGAAGGTATGTTTGATAATGGAGCTTTGTTCCCAAATGGGGATGTTGCACACTTCCCAAACACCCCCACACCACTGCAAACAAAGTGCAGGACGGGGATTCCACCTGTCCAGAAGAGTCTCTTCATGCAAGGGCTGGCCCACCAGAGTGGCCAGTTATGTGATACAGGGGAGATCTCTGCCCCATGTACTGCCCCCAGAACTGCCCCAGTCCTTGTCTCTGAGAGTCAAGGAAATCACAGGAGGATTACTTTGAAGACTTACCACAGACAGTGCCAGCACTCCAGTCTCCCAGAGCAATGCCTGCCTCAGCACAGGCTGCAGCATAAGCCCCCAGGTCATTGCAGAGGTGCTCTGTGCTGCCACCCGTGGCACACTGGTCATAGACACAGCTCTCAAAGTATGTCTTGGGTGGCAGAACTGCATGGCACGGCTGGAACGGGCCACCAAGGTGTGTGAGGATTGAACACTGCTTGTTAGCTGCTTCCTCCTCAGCAGGGGAGCAGGATATAGGTGGGCTGATGGCTGGGTCACACCTAAAAGGCAGACAGACAGCCCTGAGTTCCCTGCAGCCTGTTGACAGCAGCCACTGCATTTCCTGACCTCCTCCCCAGCCATAACGTCAGCTTTTGCAGTTTAGACCCCTCACTAAGGCAGGCACCCATGGCTGTCACTTGAAAAGGTGGAACACAAGGCCTACAGGCTCTGTTGCCCTCCCTGGTTAAGGGTGGACAGTAACAAACGACTGAGGCAGTTGTGACCTAAACAGCTTAGGAAAAGCATCCTGCCCAGGCTCAGCACACCTGTCTGTGGTCAGGACCTGCCTTTTCTGCCTTGCCCCATAGTTGCCATCTCCAACCCTCTGTCCTGATGTCCCTCATAGCTCCCCTCTCCCACACTCCCTTCTGTCCTTCATCTGCACAGTGGAACAAAGACTCACGGCCACTCCTCATCCGGCACCATCCAGCTGGCTCCAAAGTCATTGAAGTCGGGCACAACCACGCCATCGGGTCGCATGAAGTCGTCCTGCTGGCTGCCAGTGTACGTCCCACACAGCCCACAGAGCTTGCCCTTGTACTTCTCAGACACCTTCACTAGGAGCTCATGGTCCCCATTGAACTGCAGCTGCAGGCCCAGCTTGGTAGAAACCTGCACGTAGGAGCCACTGAGGGAAATGGTCACACCGGGGGCAGGAGAAGCAGGCAGGGAGACCAGGGCACCGTTGATCTGGAGAAGGGGAACACAGGGAGACAGAAGCATAAAGAGGTGCCCTCCAGGTCAGTGTTCCTCACTGGAGTAGTGCCAGAGCCAGAAGCACTGCTGGCCTGAGAAAGCCTGCCCAGGCCAACAAGGGCAGCAGCAACTCTACCAATGGCACACTGAAAACTCAGGAAAGTAACCAAGAATCTGTGTCTGCATCAGCAGCCATATATGGCCCCACCCAGACACCTGCCACGCTCTTCTGTGAGCATGGAGCAGGCTCAGGGAATAGTAAGCTCTCCCTGGCGACAGGGGGGTGTTTAAAGAGATTCCATGGTATCAGTTGTTCCCAGGTACCAAAAGGAGAGGCTTACGTAGACGGCCTTGTGCTGGCGCAGTGCAATGTGGAGGCCGTGGAGGGACAGTGCCACAGAGTTCAGAGCTGTCCAGCTCCGGCTGCCGCGATGTTCGTTGCGGGTGGTGACACTGAAGCCAAGGGAGGAGTTGCCACAGCCCGTCACCACGGTATAGTTGCAGGAGCCCTGGAAGTGGTGGAGCTTCCCATCAAAGGTGCTGTAATGTGGGTCACCGTAGATGTGGCAGATGGCAGTGCTGGCTGGGTAACAGCCCCTCTGGCCATCCTGGATCTTGCAGACCTCGTCCTCGCCACAGGACAAGGCAGAGCAAACCATCTGGCCTTTGGCTTCACACCGGCACCGGCGAGTGCAGTTCTCATTCACAAAGGATTCGCCTTCCTGCAGGCAGGGAAACACCAAACCTCAGTGTAAGAGGCAGGGAAGTACAGGCACAGGAGTGGCCTGTCAGGGATGCAAACCAGGGCAGGGTTTTCACTCACGGTATAGTAGTTGCCCTCAAAGAGGCAGCCACAGTTGGCCTCGGGCACACAGGTGTCTCCACTCAGGAGGAAGCCAGGGCTGCATGCACAGCCCTCCACACAAGGCTTGGAGCAGTTCTGTGGGGCTTGTTGATCAACACAGGTGGCAGGACAGCCGGTCATGCAGGAGTCATAGTAGCTGTTGGGGGGACACTGCAAGGCTGCAATGAGAAAGGGAAAATTAGGACCAGCAAGACTTCAAATCATGGACAAGTCCCTGCCTTGAGGGAAGGTAAAGATCAAAGGCTCGCTTTGGCCAGAGGTTCAGAGCAGAGGGTGTGGCCCATTTCCCTTTCTCCAGTGGCAAGGCAGGTACTCACGGCAGAAGGTAGCATTTCTCCAGGGAAGAAGAGTCACACCCGCTGCCTGGCACGCATCAGCATAGGCCTCCAGAGCAGCACACAGGAACTCCTGGCCACCATTCAGGGCACACAGGTCATACAAGCAGGTGTCAAAGTAGTCCTGGGGGTTGATCACGCCGTGGCACCTGTCGAAAGAGCTGGGCCTGGTGGTCAGTATGCCACAGAACTGGTCGGACTGGTAGAGCTTCTCCTCTTCTGCACTGCAGGGTGGGGAGGGGACAGGGACACCGCAGGAGGGGTCACTGTCAGGGACCTGCCAGCTCTCCCCCAGGGCATTGGAGTCTGCAGCCTGCTGCCCGTTGGGCATCATGTATTCGTCATCTCTGTGGTTGTTGAAGTTGCCACACATGCCACAGGTCAGGTTGAAGTAGGTGGTGGGCACCTTCACCTCCACCGAGTGGTCAGCGTCGTAGGACACTCTGAGGTTGAAGTCTGTCTCCAGGACGATGTAGCGACCACTTGTGCTCACCGTGATGGCTCCTCCCGCTGCACTCACCGGCAATGTCTGGCGCACGTTGTTCACCTACGGCACACACAGCACGTGGGCCCCGGGCCTGTCCCCAGCCTCCTGGGCTGCTCCAGCCCAGGGAAAGCAGCTGCCAGCCCAGGCATGGCAAACAGCTGCCTGGGATGTCCTCACACCCCAACCCCCGTGGGGCTCACAGAGCTCTGTGCTGTGCTCTGCACTGTGCTCAACATGGCCCATGTGCCCCATTTCCTCCTCCAGCCCCTCCAGGAATGGAAAACAAAGCAGTTCTCCCAGTGCCTTCAGGAGAACCATCCCCCACGTGGTGTGTGCTAGGCCTCTCCACCTGCAGCCATGCCTGCCTTGCAGCCACAGCCCACTCTCATTGCAGCCCCACTGCCTACCAGCACATGGCTCCTCTGCTGCTTGACAATGACAATGCGTTGTCCGTACGCCTCAACCACGACTTCGCGCACGTAGGACACTCGGGTGCTGCCACGGTTCTCGTTCTTGGCCTCCACGTTGAAGTAGGGCAGGGTGGTGGTGTTGGAGCACACTTTGGCCAGGGTGTAAGTGCAGTTGCCCATGAAGTTGTGCGTCACCTTGTCAAAGGTGTTGTAGTGAGGATCCCCGTGGACGTGGCAGATGCCGTAGGAGTGTTCGAGGCACACAGGTTTCCCGTCCTGCACCCCGCAGTACTGGCCCGCAGGGCAGGAGGCGTTGAAGCACTGGACTTTGCTTCCCCGTGCGGGACACGTGCACTTGGAGGAGCAGGTGTTGTCCGTCCAGAACTCAGAGCCCACGGGGTAGTGCTGCCCGTTGTGCCAGCAGCCGCACTGCTGGCTGGGCACGCAGCGGTCGTGGTAGAGCAGGTAGCCGCTGTCGCACACACAGCCCTCCACGCACGGCAGGCTGCAGTGAGCAGGAGCCTGCGGGTCAGCACAGGTGGCAGGGCAGGCTGCAGCACAGGGCTCGTAGTGACTGTTGGCCGGACAAGTGATTGCTGCCAAGGCAGATGACACGGCAAATTACTTGGAGAACAGAATACACCTTTCTGCTGAATATCCCCTTTTCCAAAAGTAACTATCACTATTTTCTCTATAATCTCTTTGGCTCTTGTTGTATTATCTGTCCTACTCGATCAAAATGAGACAGAAAATGGTGCCTCTAATACTGCTATCTTCCTGCACATCTCAACAGCCCATAGGGAGAATAGTTCTTATTCCCCAGCCCACTCTTCCAATCCAATCCTGTCTTGTCCTGAGAGTACCAGCCCATGGTACAGTGTCTGGACTTACGGCAGAAAGTTGCATTCCTCCACACAGGTATGTGGACACCAAGTGACTGGCAGGCATCTGCATAGGACTGCAAGCTCTTGCACAGGGCCTCGTGGTCCAGCCTCAGCTCACACAGGTCATATGAGCAGGTGTTAAAATAGCTGCTGGGGCTCAGCACAGCGTGGCATGCCTGAAACGGGCCGCTGGTGTCAGTGAGGAGCCCACAGAATTTGCTGCTGCCGATGAGTTGCTTGTCAGTCTCATTACAGGCTGGGGTAGGCAGAGGTCCAGCTGAGCAGCTGTGGAAAGATGGGCAGAAGGCCCCTGAGTCATTTGTGGACTTGTCCTGGTGCCTCCTCCTCCTGCCCTTGTCCAATGTGTCCCCAGGGCTGCTGGGGACTGTACCCACCTGCTGTTGTTGGACACCTCCCAGCTGTTGCCCAGGCTGGTAGAGTCTGGCTCCATTGCCCCTTCTGGGTTCTGGAAGTCATCTTTTGCTATTCCGTTGTAGTTCCCACACATGCCACAAACCTTCTGCCCAAAGGTGCTTGGAAGTGTCACCTCCACCCGTTGCTTCCCATCAAACTTGACTCTCAAGCCAAAGTCCGTCATCACCATGGTGTAGAACCCGCTGGACAAGACCTGCACTCCTGAGGATGGGCTGCAAGGCAGGATCTCTTCCACTCCATTGACCTGGAAGGACAGGAACCGAGACAGGATTGGAGCAGCCCATTTGGCACAGCTTCTCTCCTCTCACACAGTCCCACAGCATCTCCCCCTCAGGCTCACCGTCACCACTCCACGCTGTCCTAGCCTTATCCGCTGGTCAGCCACATCGACATCCACGTATCGGACATAGGACACACGGGTGTTGCCTCCCCTGTGCTCATTGGCTGCTTCCACGTTGAAGTAGGGCAGGGAGCTGTTGCTCTCACACAGCTTGGACAGGGTGTAGGTGCAGGTGCCCATGAAATGGTGCAACTGCTTGTCAAATGTGTGGTAGTGAGGGTCTCCTTCCACCACACAGGTGCCTGACAGTGGAAAGACCAGAGAAAAGTTTCAGTTGAGCACCTCCTACTGCCTCTTCTCCCCAGCTTACTTTAGTCAAACACTTTCTACTGCCTGACTGGTCTATTGGCTTTACAGACAAGCAGAGTTATCATAGATCTATGTCACGAGAGCATTACTTTTTACAGACATACAGTTCAAAGCTACTCAAATGTCCTAATGCTAGAAGCACACCTGTCCCACACAACGCCTTAGAAAGGGAAGATGATTCAATGGATGTCATATTATTGAGGGAGAGTGAAATAAATCAAGTAAGAGCCCTCAAATGCAAATGCACCACGTTCCAGTATGGGTTTTGAAGAGGACTCAAAACTCTGCGAAAAATAGCAGTACCTGAGGTCATCCCAGGTGGTGTTGGTGTTGGTGTTGTGGTTGGTGGTCTTGATGTTGTTGGTGGTGGTCTTGGTGTTGTTGTTGTTGGTCTTGATGTTGTTGGTGGTGGTGTAGGTGTCGTTGGTGGTGGTCTTGGTGTTGTTGTTGTTGTTGGAGGTCTTGGTGTTTTTGTTGGTGTGGGTGTTGTTGGTGGTTCTGGTGTTTGTGTTGTTGTTGGTCTTGATGTTGTTGTTGTTGGAGGTAATGGTGGTGTTGTTGTTAGAGGTAATGTTGTTGTTGTTGTTGGTGGTGGTGTTGTTGGTGGTGCTAGTGTTTGTGTTGTTGTTGGTGTTGGTGGTGGTGTTGTTGGTGTTGTTGTTGGTGGTGGTCTTGATGTTGTTGTTGTTGTTGGTCTTGGTTTTGTCGTTGTTGGTGGTGGTGCTGTTGTTGTTGGTGGTGGTCTTGATGTTGTTGTTGTTGTTGGTCTTGATGTTGTTGTTGTTGGAGGTAATGGTGTTGTTGGTGGTGGTGTTGGTGTTGTTGGTGGTGCTAGTGTTTGTGTTGTTGTTGGTGTTGGTGGTGGTGTTGTTGGTGTTGTTGTTGGTGGTGGTGGTCTTGATGTTGTTGTTGTTGGTCTTGGTTTTGTTGTTGTTGGTGGTGGTGGTGCTGTTGTTGTTGGTGGTGGTCTTGGTGTTGTTGTTGTTGGCCTTGGTGTTGTCTCTGTCGTAATGTTAGGCAGTGGAGCAGGGGTTGTAGTAGGAACTGTGGAGAGAGAGAGGAAGAAGTGGTAAGTGTCCACATGGGCCTTAGCTGTAAGCAGCTAATCCAGCCTTCCTGAAAAACCCAACTTGCTGACCCGAGAGACCCAGGGCAGGAATGGCATGGTTGTGCCTCTGCAAAAACACTACCACCAGCAGCAGAGCTGGGACAGAGGAGGAGACACACCCCGTTAAGTACGGGTGCTCCATCCCGTGTCATGGGCCTTGGAGGAAGCAGAATGAAAAGTTCCAACCAGCAGAATCAGAAGGGGATGGGAGGAGCGAGCACCTGAGCTAGGTGTGGGTCTGGTTGGTGAGGTGGAGAGTACAGGCTGTGTTGTGGTACCTGGCAAGGGGACCGTGGGTGTTGGTGTCAATGGACGTAGCACAGGAGAGAGTTAGAGGACATGTGCACCAACAGGGGAGTTCTGTTGCAGACAGCTGGTTCCCTCACCCTTCTGAAGCACCCAGCACCACGACCAGGCATACCCAGGACAGGGATTGAGGAGTGTCACTCAGGCAGAGCTGTCCCTCTGAAGGGCTCTGCCCCCAGCTTAGCTGGGTGACAACAGCACATAAGGCACTTCCGTACCTGTGGCCAGTGTCTTGCCTGTGAACCTTGTAACACATGAACTAAAACAGTGACTGCAGGCATTGCCAGTGATCCAACCTCCCGCAAGAGACTCAACTCGGGCACAGGCTGCATCGGTGCCCAAGGACAACCTGTGCTCCTGCTTCTAGCACAGCCTGCCACCTCAGTCAGTGACACGTCTCCAGCTGCCCTTCCCCAAGCCAAGCCTTGTACCTGGACAGGATCCCTTTACAATGGAGACATCATCCAATGCTACGTTGCTCCGCTCGTCTTCACCCCATTCTCCCTCCAGCAAAATCTAAGGGAAGGAATGGTTGCCAGCATTAGCTCCAACTGCATGTGTGAAGAGCCATTAGAAGGCAGGGTTCCTGTGAGGTGACAGTGAGAGCCTGTGGCCTTACCTGCGTGTCTCCTGTGATGTGTACCGTGACCTCTGCCAAGTGCCACTCCTCCCCGTGGTTCCCCATTTGATTCCAGACCAGCACTGGCTCATCATCCTTCCGCAAGTACACCCGCAGGGCCATTGTCTCCGTTCCGTACATGTGGTACCAGAAGCGGAAGCAGAATATTCCTTCCCAGCTGCACACCGGACTGACCAGGTGAGCCACAAAGCCAGGGAGAGTATCATCACCCCCCTTCAGGTAGATGTAGTAGCCATCTGAAACAAAGCACAAGCCACACTCTCACAGATGCATCAGAGCTACCCAAAGCAGCCTGGGACAGCCCAAGCACAGTCCTGGGAGCACGCGGGCTGCAGGTTCAGGCAGGCAAAAGGAGGGGAGAGCAAACACACTTCCTTCCCAAGCCACAACCCTCCCCAGACCCAAGTGCCTCTATGAATGTGCTCTCAGGGCTATGGCAGATGTGTGCTTTGGACTGGGACATGGCAACACACCCAAAGCATTGCCACAGTCCTTACATGGCTCTGCAGATTTGGAGCAGTCTCATCTTTGCCTTCTGGAAAAGCCAGGATCTCATAACAGAGTCACAGACCTATTTGTCTACCCCAGAGACCAGCAGGGCATCAAGATGTGCAGTACATCTTCTCCCCTGCATGGCAGATGCTCGCCTGCTTTGGGGGTAGCACACTCTGATTGCCAGGGCTGGAAATCCTGCCAAAGGAGTCCTCTGGCCACAGGGGACAATGTACAAACCAGTCAGGAGGAAGGCCAGGAAAGACGTATTTTGTGTTCGCTGTCAGAAGTTTGTTGCCATCTTTGTGGGGACATCCACCCCTCTGCCTGTGTCCTGACAGCCCTTCTTACCTCCTGTTGTGTGGTCAGAGGACGGGCCGGTATTTGGTGTGGGCGTTGGGCCTTTGTTCCTTATCCAGTCAATGCTGCTGTAATCTTCCTGGACCCACCCACAGAAGTCCTGGTCAAATGTGCAGGGAAAATTGCAGTCGTTTGGTGGAGCTGAACATGGTGCAGAAAGGAAATGTGAGATAATTATCACATGTCTGGTCTACTCTTAAAAAACATCAGCAGTGTGGCAAAAGAGATCTGTTGGAAGATGTCTAGAGTTGAAAGTCAGGGGAAAGGAAAGCAGAGGTTGTAGAGTGAGGGTGGAGCCACCTTTCCCCATGTCCAGTAGGGCACAGGTACACACATGGACATCCATGTCCATGGCATCCATGACATCCATGGCAAGCGTAAAATAGCGGTACCTGAGGTGATCCCATGTGTTGTTGTTGTTGGTCTTGATGTTGTTGTTGTTGGTCTTGGTTTTGTTGTTGGTGGTGGTGGTGGTGCTGTTGTTGTTGGTGGTGGTCTTGATGTTGTTGTTGTTGTTGGTCTTGATGTTGTTGGTGGTGGTCTTGGTGTTGTTGTTGTTGGCCTTGGTGTTGTCTCTGTCGTAATGTTAGGCAGTGGAGCAGGGGTTGTAGTAGGAACTGTGGAGAGAGAGAGGAAGACGTGGTAAGTGTCCACATGGGCCTCTGCTGTAAGCAGCTAATCCAGCCTTCCTGAAAAACCCAACTTGCTGACCCGAGAGACCCAGGGCAGGAATGGCATGGTTGTGCCTCTGCAAAAACACTACCACCAGCAGCAGAGCTGGGACAGAGGAGGAGACACACCCCGTTAAGTACGGGTGCTCCATCCCGTGTCATGGGCCTTGGAGGAAGCAGAATGAAAAGTTCCAACCAGCAGAATCAGAAGGGGATGGGAGGAGCGAGCACCTGAGCTAGGTGTGGGTCTGGTTGGTGAGGTGGAGAGTACAGGCTGTGTTGTGGTACCTGGCAAGGGGACCGTGGGTGTTGGTGTCAATGGACGTAGCACAGGAGAGAGTTAGAGGACATGTGCACCAACAGGGGAGTTCTGTTGCAGACAGCTGGTTCCCTCACCCTTCTGAAGCACCCAGCACCACGACCAGGCATACCCAGGACAGGGATTGAGGAGTGTCACTCAGGCAGAGCTGTCCCTCTGAAGGGCTCTGCCCCCAGCTTAGCTGGGTGACAACAGCACATAAGGCACTTCCGTACCTGTGGCCAGTGTCTTGCCTGTGAACCTTGTAACACATGAACTAAAACAGTGACTGCAGGCATTGCCAGTGATCCAACCTCCCGCAAGAGACTCAACTCGGGCACAGGCTGCATCGGTGCCCAAGGACAACCTGTGCTCCTGCTTCTAGCACAGCCTGCCACCTCAGTCAGTGACACGTCTCCAGCTGCCCTTCCCCAAGCCAAGCCTTGTACCTGGACAGGATCCCTTTACAATGGAGACATCATCCAATGCTACGTTGCTCCGCTCGTCTTCACCCCATTCTCCCTCCAGCAAAATCTAAGGGAAGGAATGGTTGCCAGCATTAGCTCCAACTGCATGTGTGAAGAGCCATTAGAAGGCAGGGTTCCTGTGAGGTGACAGTGAGAGCCTGTGGCCTTACCTGCGTGTCTCCTGTGATGTGTACCGTGACCTCTGCCAAGTGCCACTCCTCCCCGTGGTTCCCCATTTGATTCCAGACCAGCACTGGCTCATCATCCTTCCGCAAGTACACCCGCAGGGCCATTGTCTCCGTTCCGTACATGTGGTACCAGAAGCGGAAGCAGAATATTCCTTCCCAGCTGCACACCGGACTGACCAGGTGAGCCACAAAGCCAGGGAGAGTATCATCACCCCCCTTCAGGTAGATGTAGTAGCCATCTGAAACAAAGCACAAGCCACACTCTCACAGATGCATCAGAGCTACCCAAAGCAGCCTGGGACAGCCCAAGCACAGTCCTGGGAGCACGCGGGCTGCAGGTTCAGGCAGGCAAAAGGAGGGGAGAGCAAACACACTTCCTTCCCAAGCCACAACCCTCCCCAGACCCAAGTGCCTCTATGAATGTGCTCTCAGGGCTATGGCAGATGTGTGCTTTGGACTGGGACATGGCAACACACCCAAAGCATTGCCACAGTCCTTACATGGCTCTGCAGATTTGGAGCAGTCTCATCTTTGCCTTCTGGAAAAGCCAGGATCTCATAACAGAGTCACAGACCTATTTGTCTACCCCAGAGACCAGCAGGGCATCAAGATGTGCAGTACATCTTCTCCCCTGCATGGCAGATGCTCGCCTGCTTTGGGGGTAGCACACTCTGATTGCCAGGGCTGGAAATCCTGCCAAAGGAGTCCTCTGGCCACAGGGGACAATGTACAAACCAGTCAGGAGGAAGGCCAGGAAAGACGTATTTTGTGTTCGCTGTCAGAAGTTTGTTGCCATCTTTGTGGGGACATCCACCCCTCTGCCTGTGTCCTGACAGCCCTTCTTACCTCCTGTTGTGTGGTCAGAGGACGGGCCGGTATTTGGTGTGGGCGTTGGGCCTTTGTTCCTTATCCAGTCAATGCTGCTGTAATCTTCCTGGACCCACCCACAGAAGTCCTGGTCAAATGTGCAGGGAAAATTGCAGTCGTTTGGTGGAGCTGAACATGGTGCAGAAAGGAAATGTGAGATAATTATCACATGTCTGGTCTACTCTTAAAAAACATCAGCAGTGTGGCAAAAGAGATCTGTTGGAAGATGTCTAGAGTTGAAAGTCAGGGGAAAGGAAAGCAGAGGTTGTAGAGTGAGGGTGGAGCCACCTTTCCCCATGTCCAGTAGGGCACAGGTACACACATGGACATCCATGTCCATGGCATCCATGACATCCATGGCAAGCGTAAAATAGCGGTACCTGAGGTGATCCCATGTGTTGTTGTTGTTGGTCTTGATGTTGTTGTTGTTGGTCTTGGTTTTGTTGTTGTTGGTGGTGGTGGTGCTGTTGTTGTTGGTGGTGGTCTTGATGTTGTTGTTGTTGTTGGTCTTGATGTTGTTGGTGGTGGTCTTGGTGTTGTTGTTGTTGGCCTTGGTGTTGTCTCTGTCGTAATGTTAGGCAGTGGAGCAGGGGTTGTAGTAGGAACTGTGGAGAGAGAGAGGAAGACGTGGTAAGTGTCCACATGGGCCTCTGCTGTAAGCAGCTAATCCAGCCTTCCTGAAAAACCCAACTTGCTGACCCGAGAGACCCAGGGCAGGAATGGCATGGTTGTGCCTCTGCAAAAACACTACCACCAGCAGCAGAGCTGGGACAGAGGAGGAGACACACCCCATTAAGTACGGGTGCTCCATCCCGTGTCATGGGCCTTGGAGGAAGCAGAATGAAAAGTTCCAACCAGCAGAATCAGAAGGGGATGGGAGGAGCGAGCACCTGAGCTAGGTGTGGGTCTGGTTGGTGAGGTGGAGAGTACAGGCTGTGTTGTGGTACCTGGCAAGGGGACCGTGGGTGTTGGTGTCAATGGACGTAGCACAGGAGAGAGTTAGAGGACATGTGCACCAACAGGGGAGTTCTGTTGCAGACAGCTGGTTCCCTCACCCTTCTGAAGCACCCAGCACCATGACCAGGCATACCCAGGACAGGGATTGAGGAGTGTCACTCAGGCAGAGCTGTCCCTCTGAAGGGCTCTGCCCCCAGCTTAGCTGGGTGACAACAGCACATAAGGCACTTCCGTACCTGTGGCCAGTGTCTTGCCTGTGAACCTTGTAACACATGAACTAAAACAGTGACTGCAGGCATTGCCAGTGATCCAACCTCCCGCAAGAGACTCAACTCGGGCACAGGCTGCATCGGTGCCCCAAGGCAACCTGTGCTCCTGCCTCTAGCACAGCCTGCCACCTCAGTCAGTGACACGTCTCCAGCTGCCCTTCCCCAAGCCAAGCCTTGTACCTGGACAGGATCCCTTTACAATGGAGACATCATCCAATGCTACGTTGCTCCGCTCGTCTTCACCCCATTCTCCCTCCAGCAAAATCTAAGGGAAGGAATGGTTGCCAGCATTAGCTCCAACTGCATGTGTGAAGAGCCATTAGAAGGCAGGGTTCCTGTGAGGTGACAGTGAGAGCCTGTGGCCTTACCTGCGTGTCTCCTGTGATGTGTACCGTGACCTCTGCCAAGTGCCACTCCTCCCCGTGGTTCCCCATTTGATTCCAGACCAGCACTGGCTCATCATCCTTCCGCAAGTACACCCGCAGGGCCATTGTCTCCGTTCCGTACATGTGGTACCAGAAGCGGAAGCAGAATATTCCTTCCCAGCTGCACACCGGACTGACCAGGTGAGCCACAAAGCCAGGGAGAGTATCATCACCCTCCTTCAGGTAGATGTAGTAGCCATCTGAAACAAAGCACAAGCCACACTCTCACAGATGCATCAGAGCTACCCAAAGCAGCCTGGGACAGCCCAAGCACAGTCCTGGGAGCACGCGGGCTGCAGGTTCAGGCAGGCAAAAGGAGGGGAGAGCAAACACACTTCCTTCCCAAGCCACAACCCTCCCCAGACCCAAGTGCCTCTATGAATGTGCTCTCAGGGCTATGGCAGATGTGTGCTTTGGACTGGGACATGGCAACACCCAAAGCATTTCCACAGTCCTTACATGGCTCTGCAGATTTGGAGCAGTCTCATCTTTGCCTTCTGGAAAAGCCAGGATTCATAACAGAGTCACGGACCTATTTGTCTACCCCAGAGACCAGCAGGGCATCAAGATGTGCAGTACATCTTCTCCCCTGCATGGCAGATGCTCGCCTGCTTTGGGGGTAGCACACTCTGATTGCCAGGGCTGGAAATCCTGCCAAAGGAGTCCTCTGGCCACAGGGGACAATGGACAAACCAGTCAGGAGGAAGGCCAGGAAAGACGTATTTTGTGTTCGCTGTCAGAAGTTTGTTGCCATCTTTGTGGGGACACCCCTCTGCCTGTGTCCTGACAGCCCTTCTTACCTCCTGTTGTGTGGTCAGAGGACGGGCCGGTATTTGGTGTGGGCGTTGGGCCTTTGTTCCTTATCCAGTCAATGCTGCTGTAATCTTCCTGGACCCACCCACAGAAGTCCTGGTCAAATGTGCAGGGAAAATTGCAGTCGTTTGGTGGAGCTGAACATGGTGCAGAAAGGAAATGTGAGATAATTATCACATGTCTGGTCTACTCTTAAAAAACATCAGCAGTGTGGCAAAAGAGATCTGTTGGAAGATGTCTAGAGTTGAAAGTCAGAGGAAAGGAAAGCAGAGGTTGTAGAGTGAGGGTGGAGCCACCTTTTCCCCATGTCCAGTAGGGCACATGGACATCCATGTCCGTGGCATCCATGACATCCATGGCAAGTGAAAAATAGCGGTACCTGAGGTGATCTCATGTGTTGTGGTTGGTGGTCTTGGTGGTGTTGTTGTTGGTCTTGGTTTTGTTGTTGTTGGTGGTGGTGCTGTTGTTGTTGGTCTTGGTGTTGTTGTTGGCCTTGGTGTTGTTGTTGATGGTCTTGGTGTTGTTGGTGGTGTAGGTGTTGTTGTTGTTGGTCTTGGTGTTGTTGTTGTTGGTCTTGGTGATGTTGTTGTTGGTCTTGGTGTTGTCTCTGTTGTAATGTTAGGCAGTGGAGCAGGGGTTGTAGTAGGAACTGTGGAGAGAGAGAGGAAGACGTGGTAAGTGTCCACATGGGCCTTAGCTGTAAGCAGCTAATCCAGCCTTCCTGAAAAACCCAACTTGCTGACCCGAGAGACCCAGGGCAGGAATGGCATGGTTGTGCCTCTGCAAAAACACTACCACCAGCAGCAGAGCTGGGACAGAGGAGGAGACACACCCCATTAAGTACGGGTGCTCCATCCCGTGTTATGGGCCTTGGAGGAAGCAGAATGAAAAGTTCCAACCAGCAGAATCAGAAGGGGATGGGAGGAGCGAGCACCTGAGCTAGGTGTGGGTCTGGTTGGTGAGGTGGTGAGTACAGGCTGTGTTGTGGTACCTGCAAGGGGACCGTGGGTGTTGGTGTCAATGGACGTAGCACAAGAGAGAGTTTGAGGACATGTGCACCAACAGGGGAGTTCTGTTGCAGACAGCTGGTTCCCTCACCCTTCTGAAGCACCCAGCACCATGACCAGGCATACCCAGGACAGGGATTGAGGAGTGTCACTCAGGCAGAGCTGTCCCTCTGAAGGGCTCTGCCCCCAGCTTAGCTGGGTGACAACAGCACATAAGGCACTTCCGTACCTGTGGCCAGTGTCTTGCCTGTGAACCTTGTAACACATGAACTAAAACAGTGACTGCAGGCATTGCCAGTGTTCCAACCTCCCGCAAGAGACTCAACTTGGGCACAGGCTGCATCAGGGCCCAAGGACAACCTGTGCTCCTGCCTCTAGCACAGCCTGCCACCTCAGTCAGTGACACGTCTCCAGCTGCCCTTCCCCAAGCCAAACCTTGTACCTGGACAGGATCCCTTTACAATGGAGACATCATCCAATGCTACGTTGCTCCGCTCGTCTTCACCCCATTCTCCCTCCAGCAAAATCTAAGGGAAGGAATGGTTGCCAGCATTAGCTCCAACTGCATGTGTGAAGAGCCATTAGAAGGCAGGGTTCCTGTGAGGTGACAGTGAGAGCCTGTGGCCTTACCTGCGTGTCTCCTGTGATGTGTACCGTGACCTCTGCCAAGTGCCACTCCTCCCCGTGGTTCCCCATTTGATTCCAGACCAGCACTGGCTCATCATCCTTCCGCAAGTACACCCGCAGGGCCATTGTCTCCGTTCCGTACATGTGGTACCAGAAGCGGAAGCAGAATATTCCTTCCCAGCTGCACACCGGACTGACCAGGTGAGCCACAAAGCCAGGGAGAGTATCATCACCCCCCTTCAGGTAGATGTAGTAGCCATCTGAAACAAAGCACGAGCCACACTCTCACAGATGCATCAGAGCTATCCAAAGCAGCCTGGGACAGCCCAAGCACAGTCCTGGGAGCACGCGGGCTGCAGGTTCAGGCAGGCAAAAGGAGGGGAGAGCAAACACACTTCCTTCCCAAGCCACAACCCTCCCCAGACCCAAGTGCCTCTATGAATGTGCTCTCAGGGCTATGGCAGATGTGTGCTTTGGACTGGGACATGGCAACACACCCAAAGCATTGCCACAGTCCTTACATGGCTCTGCAGATTTGGAGCAGTCTCATCTTTGCCTTCTGGAAAAGCCAGGATTCATAACAGAGTCACGGACCTATTTGTCTACCCCAGAGACCAACAGGGCATCAAGATGTGCAGTACATCTTCTCCCCTGCATGGCAGATGCTCGCCTGCTTTGGGGGTAGCACACTCTGATTGCCAGGGCTGGAAATCCTGCCAAAGGAGTCCTCTGGCCATAGGGGACAATGGACAAACCAGTCAGGAGGAAGGCCAGGAAAGACGTGTTCTGTGTTCGCTGTCAGAAGTTTGTTGCCATCTTTGTGGGGACACCCCTCTGCCTGTGTCCTGACAGCCGTTCTTACCTCCTGTTGTGTGGTCAGAGGATGGGCCGGTATTTGGTGTGGGCGTTGGGCCTTTGTTCCTTATCCAGTCAATGCTGCTGTAATCTTCCTGGACCCACCCACAGAAGTCCTGGTCAAATGTGCAGGGAAAATTGCAGTCGTTTGGTGGAGCTGAACATGGTGCAGAAAGGAAATGTGAGATAATTATCACATGTCTGGTCTACTCTTAAAAAACATCAGCAGTGTGGCAAAAGAGATCTGTTGGAAGATGTCTAGAGTTGAAAGTCAGAGGAAAGGAAAGCAGAGGTTGTAGAGTGAGGGTGGAGCTACCTTTTCCCCATGTCCAGTAGGACACAGGTACACACATGGACATCCATGGCATGCCCATGGAGAGGTGAGGGTGGCCAGCCAAGGGCAAGTGCTAAGCACAGCCACTCCAAAACACAGATGGGAGACAACAGTACCTGTGCTTGTCCCAGGTGACGGTGATGTTGTTGTATGTGGAGGCCGTGTGGTAGTGCCTGGCAAGGGGGGCGAGGTTGTAGGAGCTGGTGAATGAAACAGAGTGAAACAGAAGTGGAGAAGGTATGTTTGATAATGGAGCTTTGTTCCCAAATGGGGATGTTGCACACTTCCCAAACACCCCCACACCACTGCAAACAAAGTGCAGGACGGGGATTCCACCTGTCCAGAAGAGTCTCTTCATGCAAGGGCTGGCCCACCAGAGTGGCCAGTTATGTGATACAGGGAAGATCTCTGCCCCATGTACTGCCCCCAGAACTGCCCCAGTCCTTGTCTCTGAGAGTCAAGGAAATCACAGGAGGATTACTTTGAAGACTTACCACAGACAGTGCCAGCACTCCAGTCTCCCAGAGCAATGCCTGCCTCAGCACAGGCTGCAGCATAAGCCCCCAGGTCATTGCAGAGGTGCTCTGTGCTGCCACCCGTGGCACACTGGTCATAGACACAGCTCTCAAAGTATGTCTTGGGTGGCAGAACTGCATGGCACGGCTGGAACGGGCCACCAAGGTGTGTGAGGATTGAACACTGCTTGTTAGCTGCCTCCTCGTCAGCAGGGGAGCAGGATATAGGTGGGCTGATGGCTGGGTCACACCTAAGAGGCAGACAGACAGCCCTGAGTTCCCTGCAGCCTGTTGACAGCAGCCACTGCATTTCCTGACCTCCTCCCCAGCCATAACGTCAGCTTTTGCAGTTTAGACCCCTCACTAAGGCAGGCACCCATGGCTGTCACTTGAAAAGGTGGAACACAAGGCCTACAGGCTCTGTTGCCCTCCCTGGTTAAGGGTGGACAGTAACAAACGACTGAGGCAGTTGTGACCTAAACAGCTTAGGAAAAGCATCCTGCCCAGGCTCAGCACACCTGCCTGTGGTCAGGAACCTGCCTTTTCTACCTTGCCCCATAGTTGCCATCTCCAACCCTCTGTCCTGATGTCCCTCATAGCTCCCCTCTCCCACACTCCCTTCTGTCCTTCATCTGCACAGTGGAACAAAGACTCACGGCCACTCCTCATCCGGCACCATCCAGCTGGCTCCAAAGTCATTGAAGTCGGGCACAACCACGCCATCGGGTCGCATGAAGTCGTCCTGCTGGCTGCCAGTGTACGTCCCACACAGCCCACAGAGCTTGCCCTTGTACTTCTCAGACACCTTCACTAGGAGCTCATGGTCCCCATTGAACTGCAGCTGCAGGCCCAGCTTGGTAGAAACCTGCACGTAGGAGCCACTGAGGGAAATGGTCACACCGGAGGCAGGAGAAGCAGGCAGGGAGACCAGGGCACCGTTGATCTGGAGAAGGGGAACACAGGGAGACAGAAGCATAAAGAGGTGCCCTCCAGGTCAGTGTTCCTCACTGGAGTAGTGCCAGAGCCAGAAGCACTGCTGGCCTGAGAAAGCCTGCCCAGGCCAACAAGGGCAGCAGCAACTCTACCAATGGCACACTGAAAACTCAGGAAAGTAACCAAGAATCTGTGTCTGCATCAGCAGCCATATATGGCCCCACCCAGACACCTGCCACGCTCTTCTGTGAGCATGGAGCAGGCTCAGGGAATAGTAAGCTCTCCCTGGCGACAGGGGGGTGTTTAAAGAGATTCCATGGTATCAGTTGTTCCCAGGTACCAAAAGGAGAGGCTTACGTAGACGGCCTTGTGCTGGCGCAGTGCAATGTGGAGGCCGTGGAGGGACAGTGCCACAGAGTTCAGAGCTGTCCAGCTCCGGCTGCCGCGATGTTCGTTGCGGGTGGTGACACTGAAGCCAAGGGAGGAGTTGCCACAGCCCGTCACCACGGTATAGTTGCAGGAGCCCTGGAAGTGGTGGAGCTTCCCATCAAAGGTGCTGTAATGTGGGTCACCGTAGATGTGGCAGATGGCAGTGCTGGCTGGGTAACAGCCCCTCTGGCCATCCTGGATCTTGCAGACCTCGTCCTCGCCACAGGACAAGGCAGAGCAAACCATCTGGCCTTTGGCTTCACACCGGCACCGGCGAGTGCAGTTCTCATTCACAAAGGATTCGCCTTCCTGCAGGCAGGGAAACACCAAACCTCAGTGTAAGAGGCAGGGAAGTACAGGCACAGGAGTGGCCTGTCAGGGATGCAAACCAGGGCAGGGTTTTCACTCACGGTATAGTAGTTGCCCTCAAAGAGGCAGCCACAGTTGGCCTCGGGCACACAGGTGTCTCCACTCAGGAGGAAGCCAGGGCTGCATGCACAGCCCTCCACACAAGGCTTGGAGCAGTTCTGTGGGGCTTGTTGATCAACACAGGTGGCAGGACAGCCGGTCATGCAGGAGTCATAGTAGCTGTTGGGGGGACACTGCAAGGCTGCAATGAGAAAGGGAAAATTAGGACCAGCAAGACTTCAAATCATGGACAAGTCCCTGCCTTGAGGGAAGGTAAAGATCAAAGGCTCGCTTTGGCCAGAGGTTCAGAGCAGAGGGTGTGGCCCATTTCCCTTTCTCCAGTGGCAAGGCAGGTACTCACGGCAGAAGGTAGCATTTCTCCAGGGAAGAAGAGTCACACCCGCTGCCTGGCACGCATCAGCATAGGCCTCCAGAGCAGCACACAGGAACTCCTGGCCACCATTCAGGGCACACAGGTCATACAAGCAGGTGTCAAAGTAGTCCTGGGGGTTGATCACGCCGTGGCACCTGTCGAAAGAGCTGGGCCTGGTGGTCAGTATGCCACAGAACTGGTCGGACTGGTAGAGCTTCTCCTCTTCTGCACTGCAGGGTGGGGAGGGGACAGGGACACCGCAGGAGGGGTCACTGTCAGGGACCTGCCAGCTCTCCCCCAGGGCATTGGAGTCTGCAGCCTGCTGCCCGTTGGGCATCATGTATTCGTCATCTCTGTGGTTGTTGAAGTTGCCACACATGCCACAGGTCAGGTTGAAGTAGGTGGTGGGCACCTTCACCTCCACCGAGTGGTCAGCGTCGTAGGACACTCTGAGGTTGAAGTCTGTCTCCAGGACGATGTAGCGACCACTTGTGCTCACCGTGATGGCTCCTCCCGCTGCACTCACCGGCAATGTCTGGCGCACGTTGTTCACCTACGGCACACACAGCACGTGGGCCCCGGGCCTGTCCCCAGCCTCCCGGGCTGCTCCAGCCCAGGGAAAGCAGCTGCCAGCCCAGGCATGGCAAACAGCTGCCTGGGATGTCCTCACACCCCAACCCCCGTGGGGCTCACAGAGCTCTGTGCTGTGCTCTGCACTGTGCTCAACATGGCCCATGTGCCCCATTTCCTCCTCCAGCCCCTCCAGGAATGGAAAACAAAGCAGTTCTCCCAGTGCCTTCAGGAGAACCATCCCCCACGTGGTGTGTGCTAGGCCTCTCCACCTGCAGCCATGCCTGCCTTGCAGCCACAGCCCACTCTCATTGCAGCCCCACTGCCTACCAGCACATGGCTCCTCTGCTGCTTGACAATGACAATGCGTTGTCCGTACGCCTCAACCACGACTTCGCGCACGTAGGACACTCGGGTGCTGCCACGGTTCTCGTTCTTGGCCTCCACGTTGAAGTAGGGCAGGGTGGTGGTGTTGGAGCACACTTTGGCCAGGGTGTAAGTGCAGTTGCCCATGAAGTTGTGCGTCACCTTGTCAAAGGTGTTGTAGTGAGGATCCCCGTGGACGTGGCAGATGCCGTAGGAGTGTTCGAGGCACACAGGTTTCCCGTCCTGCACCCCGCAGTACTGGCCCGCAGGGCAGGAGGCGTTGAAGCACTGGACTTTGCTTCCCCGTGCGGGACACGTGCACTTGGAGGAGCAGGTGTTGTCCGTCCAGAACTCAGAGCCCACGGGGTAGTGCTGCCCGTTGTGCCAGCAGCCGCACTGCTGGCTGGGCACGCAGCGGTCGTGGTAGAGCAGGTAGCCGCTGTCGCACACACAGCCCTCCACGCACGGCAGGCTGCAGTGAGCAGGAGCCTGCGGGTCAGCACAGGTGGCAGGGCAGGCTGCAGCACAGGGCTCGTAGTGACTGTTGGCCGGACAGGACAGTGCTGTGTAGGAAAATAGAATGATATATATGAATATTTTGCAATTACTCAAGTGTTGGGGTTTGTTTAATATCATAATCTGGTTTCTCTTGAAATGTTTGTGAACATCTTGGAATTATCCACATATTTAAGCCTTTGTTGTCTTACCGCACTTGAATTTCTTTGAGGTTTGTCTCTCTAAACTTTCACTCAGAGAGAGCATTTCCCAGGACATGAAGATGATTTCTGGAATTCTTGCATTGGACAGAGGATATCAGTGTCATTTTAGCTATATGTGTTAGACGTGCTATATTTACACTATCATTCTGATATTTACTTCCAGACATGTTATAATGTCTTAATTCTTTTTTATTTTTTACTTCACAGAGGTCTTTAAGGTTTGGAAAGTAGTCAGGATGTAGACACACTCCATTCTATTTTTATTTTTTGTTACACCCATTGCATATAACTACTATTTGTAAATAGATGTTTTAAACACAGTTATATTTTGATGAGAAGGTCTGAGAACTGGAACTTCCTAAGCAGCCTTTTTTTAGCTTCCAGATATTTATCTGGTATGGCACAATTTCTAATGACATATTCTCTCACTGCACCTTTAGCCTACTTTTCTAAGGAGTCAGAGATAATACAATGACCTTGTACATTTCTTTGCCCATCTTCCCACTTAATTTGACCCAGATGATCTACAGGAAATAAGTCGGTGAGGTTGGTAGAGGACAAAATATATACAGTTCATTAAAGGAAATAGGTGCATGGCAAGGAGTAGGGGTCCTGCAATCTCTTTTAGCAGAAACAAGAGATGCAGGAACAGCTTACTCCTGCTTAGAAGCCACTGAATCTCTAGGAAAGAAAGCCTAAGTAATGTTCCCAGGCTAGAAAATGCTCCCGGTGGAGACTCAAGCTAAATGGGAAACAAAAGTCAGAAAAGAAATTAGGCTTCAGTAATTCCAATGTTTTCAGACAAGCTTTTTGGTCTCCCCATCTCCCTCAGCCCAAAAGGCACATGGGTCACTGAATTACTATTTCCTGTTCCTTTTATTGTTTCTAGTGGGAACAGATCTGTTCAGGCATTACAAACATTAAAATTGTATTTAAATTCTGTTTTCTAAAAATAATATGGATGTCTTTTTTTTCCTATAATATATACCTGAATGTTTGAGAAATATTCTTTATTTACTCTTTACCAATATTCAAACATACAAAAAAACCATTATTCCTACTTACTCCTTAGCACAGACATCTATTACTTCAATACTTGACACCTTTTGTCTTGTGCCTCCGTCCATTTCTCTCTCTTCCACCTCTTCCCTACCCTCCCTGCCTTCTCCACCCTGAGTAGCATTGTTAAAATCTCCATTGTTACAACCTCCATTGTTACAGTCTCCAATTACTTTTGCCTTCTGTCCTGGTCTTTAATTCCAGGCTGCCTATCTGTGTTAGCTCCTCTCCCATCTGAAACCATGAATGATTATGCCTGTATGGGACACTCTGATGCTTTCTTCCACAAAATATAGGAAAGAATGGTCAGCACTCCCTACTCTCTTATACATATTAGAGTCTGTACCACTGGTAGTGTTTACAACACGTCACCCCTTTATCCCAGATCTCCTGCTCAGCTTGTCAGAAGAGTTCCTCCTTCATCCTGCTCCCTTTGCAGAGAGGAATTCAAAGAAAATGCCTCCAATCCTCTTTTGAGATGGATTAGATGGATTTTTTTTTCCTTTTGTTCAAAGTAGCTGAACTATTTTCACTAGCATCTTCCCAAAGGAATCAAACTGAGAAATTACATATAAGCCTGAAATCTTTAGCCTGATCAGTCAAGATTCTCAGTGTTACATGAATTCAAAACAGGGCTGTAAGGCTGTGTCTTCAGGAAGTCCTCACTATATCCTCCTGACAAGTGTTAATATCTAACAATCTTTGATACATACGGCAAAAGGTTGCATTTCTCCATGGTGCCAGCTGGACTCCTGCAGTTTGGCACACGTCTGCATAAGCCTGTAGGCTTTCACAGAGGGCTGCATTGTTCAAGTGAAGTTCACAGAGATCATACTGGCAATCTTCAAAATAACTCCGTGGATCAACTACTGAGTGGCAGTTCTGGAATGGACCTTTTGGATCTGTGATCAGACCACAGTATGCATTGCTTTGGATCATGTGTTTTTCATCGTCAGTGCAGTTTGGAGTATGGCCATAATCTGGTGAGCACCTAATGGGGAAAAAAAGAAAAAAGGTGTGGAAAAATTAATGGATCAACTTTGAACTCACTAGCATCCGAGATGCTTTTGAAATCACATCTACCAAAACTACAGGTCTCTTTCCAGACTAAACATGATGTATTTCCAATCCCTCTATTTCAAACTCTTAGGATAGAAATTCAGATTTCAATATTATCTCAACCTGATAATATTCGAGAGGCTTGGACAAAACCCAGATGTTTATTTTTGGCTTTCTAGTAAGTCAGGCTGTTTACATGGAAGGGGAATTAGAAAGCGAAAGCATTCAAAGTTCAGCTGCTCTCATTGAATAAGATACCTTGAAATAATTAATAACAAGTCAAGTATCTCAGAAGAGTTGAAACAATATCTTCAAGTATTAGCATTCACAAACCAAAACAATAACTAAAATATTAGCGGGCACCTTCAGTGTTTTATTCAAATGCTAAAATGTACATTTAAATGTACAAAAGAAATTTAGCCAAATCAGTGCTAAAACTCACAGCTCATTCTCCCTATCTGGCCTGTGTTTGCATTTAACATACTCCTTCTTTGTGTTTGCTCAAACAGCACTAGGGGACAAAAGAAGCCCCTATGGCCTTTCTCTCCTATCAGCAAGGCAAAGCAAATGAGAAAGGCAGTGCCTCTTTTATGGGAGTGTTGTTTGCTTGCAGCTGTGTGCCTGGGTTTCATCAGGGAGCCTAAAGAGACCATTTATGTTTTTCTTATTTAATTTGCCATTGTTCCTGAAAACCCCAATATGTAAGTAACCCCAAAACTCAGGCCCAGGGGTCCCTCCAGGAGGATGTAAAGTGCCGTGTGTGCACTTCCTAGCACCTGGCAGGATCCAGCCCTGACCAACAGGGACAAAGCCCTTCCCCATGGTGAGGATACAGGGATGGTACTGTCTCCCTGAGCCCAGCAGAAGCCTAAGCCTCTCCTGAGGAATCATCATGATGTGAGGAAACAAAAAGTCACCCCCACCCCAGCTGGAGTCTCTTTGGACACAAAGCATATGTGGAGTAAGACTTGAAGGGGAAAGAAGGAAGGGATTTCTCTCCTGTCTTTGGCACTGTTGAGGGCACATCTTGATTCCTATGTTCAGTTTTGGGCCTCTCACTACCAGAAAGACATTGAGGTGCTGGGCTGTATCTAGAGAAGGGCAATGGAGCTGGTGAAGGGTCTGGAGCACAAGTCTTATGAGGAGGGGCTGAGGGAATTGAGGCCTTGGGAGGGGAGAGGCTCAGGGGACACCTCCTCACTCTCTGCAGCTCCCTGAAAGGAGTTGTAGTGAGATGGGGGGCAGTCTCCTTTCCAGGTGACAGGGTGAGAGAAAGTGGTCTCAAGTTGCAGCAGGAGAGGTTTAGATTAGATATTAGGAGAAATTTCTTCTCCCAAATGGTTGTTGAGCACTGGAACAGATTGCCCAGGGAAGTGGTGGAGTCATGATCCCTGGAAGAGCTGAGAAGATGCCCAAGTGTAGCATTTGAGGACATGGTTTGCTGGTGGATATAGTGCTGGGTTAACTGTTGGACTTGATGACATTAAAGGTCTTTTCCAGCCCAAACAGTTCTAAGAGTCTAAGAATTTTTCTCTTTTTAAGCACAGTTAAATTTTCTGTGAAACTTTACTCACACACATAAAGTAAGAACACTGACAAGGATAGATTTTATCCCACATCAGACATTTGTGGCCTCCAAAGAAGAGTTGCATAAAACTGGTCATGCATAGCCAACAGGTAAAGCCTGACATCCCGGCAGGAGTCCTACCTGGAGTCGTTGTAAACCTGCCAACTGTTGCCAAGGCTAGTTGAATTTGCTTCCATCTCTCCATCTGGGTTGAGAAAGTCATCTGCTTTTTGCCCGTTGTAATTTCCACATATTCCACAGACTTTAGACATATAGGTACTGGGAAGAGTGATTTCTGCTCTGTGATTTCCATCAAACTTGATTTTCAGCTCAAAGTCAGTTGTAACCACAACATACTGCCCGCTGAGGGAAATACTGACACCTGGGACCAAGGTCACAGGGACCACCTGGCTGACTCCATTGACCTGCAGGCACAGAGAAGAACAGGTATCGTAAGCACTTGACAAGAAGTGTTTTTAATGGGGACCCTCTTAGATCCTTATACTGACACAGTGAGGAGTAAGAACTCACTCTGTGGTAGTATATGTATGTATATGTGTATATGGCCACATAATCTAGAGCTTGAGGCCCTAACAGAGTGGCTACAACATAGTTTACAAGTGTGGTCTTGGTGAGCCAGACACAGCTGGCAAAAGTCCAAAACTCAGCATTGTCTGTCTGCAGCAACTGCCTACAGACCTATTCTTTTTTATAATAAAACAGTAAATAGAGGAGAAAGGTATAAGAGAGAGGCTGCTGGACAAATGAGGCCATATTAGTTTTCTATGTCTTTAAGATCAGATGGGAAAGGTTTCAGTGTACCTTCAAGACACCTTTCAGTGTACCAGAGCAAGGGGAGCAGGTTAGAAAGGTGGTCTAGCTCATCATCCCCATCTGGAGTGTCAGCTCTAAGCCTGCTTTTCAGTTTTGAAATTCCCATGTTTAAGAACTCCACATTACTCCTGCTTCTAAACATCTGACTGCCCTCTAAAAATTATTGTATGGGTGCTGGAAATTTGTAGTCACTGTACAACAATATCTTCATTCATGCTGTGAGTTATGAATGATAGACAGGGGCTTCCAACCATACCTTAACAGCTCTTTTTTGACCAAGGTTGATCCTGTATCCATAGACATCAATGTCCACGTATCGGACATAGGACACACGGGTGTTGCCTCCCCTGTGCTCGTTGGCTGCTTCCACGTTGAAGTAGGGCAGGGAGCTGTTGCTCTCACACAGCTTGGACAGGGTGTAGGTGCAGGTGCCCATGAAGTCATGACGCTGCTTGTCAAAGGTGTTGTAGTGGGGATCCCCATGTATACTGCAAATAGCTTCTGGAGACAGGAAAAAAGAATATGTTCTCATTAATATACAGACACATCCCAAAAGCCCATCTTATTTTGTCCTTCCACTGCACAATCACCCTCATTTTGTAGATTACCCCTGGAAGAACTAAACCAGAAAAGGCTGATTTGTATAGCATAAAGCAACATTGTAGCCAAATACCCATAGAAATTACCTGAAGCAAAGAAGCAGTACTGCTAGTAAAAAATGCAAGTATCCTACAACCCGTTCAGTAATATATGTAATTAGTTAAATTACCTGTCACTGGAAGTGGTGTAGGTTCTGTTGGTGTAGGTGTTGGTGGTACAAGTGTAGGGCCAGCTTCTGTTAGTGGAAAAGACAAAGCAATACAATGAGCTTTAACATTAAAGGGTGAGCACTATTTACACACCAACACACAGGAATTTTCACTTACTCTTCACCAGCATAAAGTTAGAAGTTCTTCAGTGAAGGAAGTAGAACTTCCTGTGTTTAAAATCGGGGATGGGTGGGTCTTTTTAGCTCTTAGGAAAGCTCATGAGATTTTTAGTTAGATCACAGTGACTGAGCTTGGGCTCCTCTGGGGAGCTGGAAGTGTAGTTACAGTTGGGTGTGTGACTCCCTCTGGTGTGTGTTAAGACACATGAAGGTCTTACTGTCAGCGAGTGTTGGCAGGTATGAGAGTGAGATGAGCAGAGAAACTCCTGTCTCTTGAAGTTACCTTTGTGCACCATCCAGTGGCTGAATCATATGCTCATACAACTGGAAAAATGAAGAACTGGCTTGCCCTGGCCCTCAAGTGAAATAAGGCCCCAAGTCTTTTTCACAGAATTTTAAATAAAATCATATGATCAGAGAATGTGGATCTGAGAGGAAATCTTTGTCACAGGTAGTGTAAATTTGAAGCATGTTATGTTACTACCTTAGTAGTATTTCACAGACAACAACACCTATTAAGACCTAATGAAACTTTCTATAAGTTTTTCAGCAAAGTTCTTGGTCAATTCGTATTCTGTATGTATTTCATGCTTGTCAGTAAAAATGGATCCCAGCCAGGCACAGCTTGTGCTAGTCTTGGCTGATCTGTTACAGGGTCAGAGATCAAGCTCAAATTGCTGATTCGTAGTCAAAGCTGATAGTGCAACTCAGTGTTACTGACACGCTGTTCCTTCTTTTTGTGACACAAGATTGTACAGTATATTTAATGAGCTTGCATGAACTGATATTTGCTGTAAAATGCCAATTAGGCAATTTAATCTGGAATGCAAGATCAATGTGCATAGCCTTGTCTAGGTTTAGAGATGCACTTCAGACTTAGAAGTGAAGGTAAATTTTGCTGGATCTGGTGAAAAAGGTCAAATTTGCAGAGAAAGAGATAGCTTGTCTTGGATGTTGGAGGTGATGAGGAAAGATTTGGGAAGAAATTACAGCAAAACACACAACACTGAAATAAAGGTGTAAAGTTTTTGCCGTTTCTCCTTTGCAGTTCAAAGTTTTAAGGCTTGCTATATTGTATATGGAGTACAGTAGTGAAAATTTGTCGTCAGCTTAAACTGAGAGGAGGAGGTAGCACAGACTTGGTTGCAAACACAGACTTACCACAGGGTCCATCCCTTACTCTCACATTGTCCAGTGCTGTATCCCCATACTCTGTCAGTCCTCGGACAGCCTCAAAAATTACCTAGGCAGGACACAAAGTGATCCCTGCATCAGAAATGTTTAGGCAAACACAAGACCGTGTCTCTTAGCATGTTTTCAAACTAATCTCTCTGCTTTTTTCCCTAAAAACAGCAATCGGCAAGATGAGGTTATAAGAGTTTTCTTAGTTTACTTCAGCTAAAGGAATATATATTCTGTAATAAGATGAAGACTACAGGAAACATCATCCTCTATTTCTCTGACTTATAAATGATTTATGAGAATTAGTGGTCTGGATTCTACAGAGGAATCCAACACAGGTGGCATTCCAAAGTCCAAACCTTGAAATTCACAGTAGACAAACCTGCATTTAATTAAGACATTTTTAGTCCTTGACTTCATGATAAAATTAAGGAAGAAAGGACGAAAAAAGACAGAAAACAAAACTAAATTTTATCCCTTAACTAACAGCACTAGTGAAACTAGGAGGTTGGTGGTTTCTTCTCTTAGTTCATTGACAGAAGTCAATAAGGCCATTCTATTTACAAAATATAAACCAAATACAAAGCAAATCTTGGTTATATTTTCTAGCTTACTTGCACAACATTTTGCAGCCTGCCAAGGGAGAACAAATGCTGAGACTGTACAAAGAAATATATTCTGCAAATATTTTACCTTTATCTTTCTCTGTGTTGGAAAAGTGTGAGTGATTGCACCATATTTCCAAAAGGAACTCTGGTTTCCTTTCCGATGCCACACCAGGGACTCCTCTGTGCCATCTTGGACAAGCACTCTCAGCTCATTCCTCTCTTCTGATCCAAACATGTAGTACCAGAAGTCTATGCATATTTTCCCAGAAACTTCAGTGTCTGGGCTCTCCAGCCTGTTACTGTCGAAGGGGATCAGATTGCTTGCTTCTTGGTAGATGAAATAACCTTCTGCAGTGAAAAAACATTAAAATATGGTTGAAGCTTCTGATAGCTTTCTAGGTGTAATTTAAAACTGCAGTACAATCCAAATCTGGAGAAATTAAGGCATCATTATCAATGTAAAGAAGCAAAGCAAAGGGTGTTTGGACTTCACATTGCAATGGTTAACCTGTATAGTTATACAATGTAGAATGTGAGCCTGAGAGCAAAGCAAATATATTTCATCTCACAAAAACAGTTATTTTGGGATCACAATTAAAGATGTAGGACTCTTTCAAGAGTCAGCACCTCCAGACACTGCCACACTGATCTTTGTTCAGTTTCCTCTTTCCTCAAAGGAAAATAAGGCAATCCTCTACACACTTTCTTTTGTGGGATATATATTTTTTAATAAATATTTTGGTCTCAAGATGAGTAAATCTCTGCCACAAGGAAAAATCTAAACTGTCAGCATTTTGTTTTGTCTCAAAATAGAAGAAATAGAAAGAAATACTCTTCAGTTTCAGGCTTGATTTTGTAACTAGCTGGTGTTAACTTTATCTTGTGCCAGTGCAGTAATCATTACATTTGTTGCCATAAACTGGTATCAGTGGAATTTGGCCAGGAGCCACGTCTTGAAAAATGATCTGTTCCATGTCACTACATTCCTTATGAGGCCTTAAGCATGATACAATTAGCTTTCTTTTACTTCCATGTACTGATAAAGATATCCAATCTATGATGGGCAAGCCAGTTTAATTCAGTCCTGTCTGATATGATAAAAAATCAAAGAGAGGTGTCAGCATATAAAAAACCAGATACATTTCAAAGGACTTCATGAATCTCTTTTCTCTTTCAAAGAAAAAAGAATAGTCAGGCTGTCTTTAGAAAAGGAAAATCATCAAGGCCACAAATGAGCACTTACTTCCATCAGGATAGTCTCCTTCAGGTCCTGTTCCATCAGTTGGAGTGTCATGCTTGGTTCGTATCCACAGTCCCTGGTTGACATTGCAAGGCTGGGTCCAGTCACAGAATGGCCTTGAGTTATTGTTAAAATCACATCTGGTGAGGTAAGCTGAAATACAACACATTAAAGTGAAGAAGAGGAGCCAACATGTCCAAAGTCTGCCTCGGATGGTTATCAGCACTAAAGCCTTGCAGTTACCTGTTTCAGGATCCCATGTCCTAAAGCCACCTCTTGGTCTGTGCTTGAGCCTGTCAAGAAAAAAACGGAGTGAAGCCCTTGTAGAATTAGTAACTCAAAAACTGTTTAAGAAAGAATGTTGGGACCTCAATTTATGCCTCTGGGTGTTTCATGGAATAACTGAATAGACCCAGGGTTTCACCTATTTCTGAATTTCTCTTCCCATATGGAAGTTACTCATGGCAAAAGTCTGAGAGTGAGTCAAAGGTGAGAAGGATCCTCTGCTCTATATCTCACTGAACTGGAATGAGAGGAGTTCTACTGGGCACAGAGAGCTGCAGAAGGATGGCTCAGACTGCACCAGGATAATAGCAAAGACTTTCTAGGAACTTGCTCATGGCATTATTGTCCCTACTGTTGCTAGGCAAAGTGTGTCAACGCCAGTAAGCCAGTGCTCTGTGTAACTCAGTTACTTGTTGGAAAGCTACATATTTCTTTTAACCCCTGCAGATTTCTCATGACACAAAGGTTTTATTTCATTCAGCTCTTCTAATTTACCCTGAAAATGCAGCAAAACAAAAGCAGTTACAGATGCACAGTCCTTGTGTGCTACAAAGTCCTGCAGAGATGAATTGACACAAGACCAAAATCCCACCGTAGATCCCAACATAAATGGCTCTGCTCTTTGGGTGTTTTGCATAGGGAAGGGACGATCTCCAGTTTCTGGAGGCAGAGTTCTGCTCCAAACTCTGTGGTGCTCCCTCCCTAGTTATCTTTATTGTACTTGACATAGGATAGAGAATCTGTCCTTAAGTGAATGCAGCACGAGAAATGTCTGCACTGCTCAAAATCCAAGCAGTGACATTCAGAAAACATGGAGATTAGAAGCAAATATCATAATTAATTTATTGTGAAGTGATGCCATGAAATGCAGCAAGCAACTGGAAAACAGACTGAGCTCAGGCTAAGGAGGAAAAAGAATACATAAAAACAGATAAAGTAAGAAAGTTTTCTTCATTTTTCTTGGGTTTCTTCTTCCATGAGAAAGGGAAAGTCATGACAAGTTGCCACTCAGTCTCTATTCAGTGTTATCTTTAAACAGTTATACAGCAGGCAAATCCTAAAGCAAAGCTTACTGTAGGCATATTCAGAGTCAAGAGAGTTTTATACGTATTGTGATTACTTGTCCAGATTTCTTCAGGTAAGCCATTAGAAATCCACATGTTACAGGTTTCTCTCACAGACAGAAGCCAGAGCAGAATTAGGTAACCATAAATTAAAACGATTTTCTTTAAAAAATGACATAGTTCAGTTGTACAACCTTCCACATTTAAAAAGGGAAGAAACATTCCACATTCTAAAAGTGAAGAATGGATATGTATTATTAACAACTAAGCTTCCTGAATTAAGCTACATTCAGTAGTGTGCTACTTACCCTGTGGTATTCGGCACTGAAATACAGAGTAAAATTAAAGTGTATTGTAAGTGCCAGGGGGTTCCCATGCTAGAAGACAGAGTTAAATCTTCTGTGTAGTGCAGTTTGCATAGTAATCCACCAGCTGTACTGAGCAAGGAGAAAATGGGGATGACCTACGGTGAACAGGTGAATATATTGACAAGAGGGTGGAGGCGATTATAAAAAAACTGTCCAACCATGTATTATGTTCCCTGGGCTGTCTACCTTGAGGAAAACACCTATGAACTCAATACTCATACTCTGTGTCACTTTCTTTGACACCCTTAGCTGTTTGCTAGAGAATTGGATGTGATTTGGGAATTTTTTCTTGCTGCTCTTGTATATTTATGGAGTCTGGAAATTTAAAGGGATTTTTTTCTGACATAGATAGCAAGACAACTTTTTTCCACTTTAAAACTCCTACCCAGCTTTTACTGCTAGTCTAAGTGAGATTTCTAATTCTGTCTGAATTTTCTCCCTTTCTGAAACTAGCAGTCAGCAGAACAGATAACAAGATTTCAATTTACTCACAACAATCAAAGTGTCATGGGTATAATTCAGGAACTTGCTGAAATATTACTGATACTATACTGGTCTTTTTAAAAATAAAAGCTCATTTTCTGTGCTTCCATGAAGTCTCTCTTGGTTGCTGCAGCCCAGAAAAAGCAGGTGGATCATTCCCACTGATGCTTGGGCCTTTACCGTTCTGTTCTTTTGCAGCATTTCTTACACCAGGGTCTGTAATAAATAGCTCAAAGGCAGAAAAATTCCTACTTCACTTGGATTTCATGAGTGAATGAGAGTCAAAAGAGTATCACAAAGTGTACAGTGTTTCCTTGCACTGCCAGGAAACTCCAGACCATGGCTTTTTTTTTACCTAAAAGGAGGATGTTTCCGGGAGTGGGCCTTTCTGTAAAAGTGGCCTCTTGGTTGCAACCATTTTCTCTTTTCTATTATATTTTGATGATTAAGATAGTTAAGCCTTCATAAATTAAATCTGGAATTTCTTCAACTCCTTTTTGCCTTACTCATTAACAAGTAACTAAGGAGGCAACTTACAGAAACAAGAGAAACAGGGGCAGATCAAGGGAGGCTAAGGAGAAAGAAGTATTTCAAGTTAGATGTTAATGAGTGTGTGGACAATGGCCCTGGACCTGCATTCTGCCACAATGTCATGCCCTGCACAAGCCCCTCCCAAGCAAGAGGGCAGATGCTCATTTGACTAAAATCTAACAATCCCTCTCCAGTACAAATATTTTCCAAGGAAAATGTGTGTACTTTTGCCAGCCAGTAGAGAGGGAAGAGAATTTCTGCAATTTAGAGAGAAAAGAGACTCATTTCATGCACAAAACCCTTGACCACTCTTTCCAGTTCAGCTGAGGAGAGCTCAGTGAGAACACGAGTGACCACCAGATACAGATGCATTGTGCACACTGTGTTTTCAGCAGGGCTGAATGAATCCTTTTACCACCTGAGATGCTGGCCCAGTAGGTGGAAATGTGGGCAATAGATGTGCTTGGCACTGCAGAGGGAAGCAGGGGACCCTCCATGTACTCACATGGTTTCCTTCTGCAGACCAGGGGGTTTTGGTGCTGAATTTGGTGCTGCTCTGTACAATTTTGAAAAGATGTCAGTCCTTCTTGGAAAGAAAGCAGCCCTCTGATAAACCCATCCATTCATTCATACATTCTTTGACCTTTCCTCACCCACAGCAAGTGTGAGGCCCTGCAGCACCATGAACATCCCCCCAGCCTTGCTGTGTGACCTTTCCTGTGACTTTTCTGTCACTCAACTTACTGCCATCTCAGGTACTCTGTGAAAGGTGAACCAAAGTACGGACTAAGGCTTTTCAAAGGAGAGCACAATATGATAAATCTCTTTTCCTTATGCAAAGGATGACAAGGAAACGATTTGTCATTTTGTTTCAGTGGGATGTAACAGTATCCCACATTCCTGACAGTCAAATGGATCACTTTGCACGCCTACTATTCCTCTCCTCTACTTGCATGCCTTGTATCTCTGAGAGGTGCCTGGGAGACATTGGCATTTGTATAAAAATACTGGGCTGGACTGCCCAGCAACCTCAGGAAGAAAAGCAACATCAGTTTTTAATTGCTAATACAGTGAAGATAAAATTCTTTCTAAGGAGGGGTATTTGCAGGCAATCTCACCAACAGTTTATGTTTTACTTCTGCCCTAAATCCAGGATACAAGTGATGCACACCTGGTTGCTAATGCCTATGAGTGGCTTGCTGGTGCTTTGGACTGCTGTGTTTCATTCTGACAGCAGATTTCACTCCAGCTGCAGCCAGCATTAGATACCTCACCTGCTGCCTGTTGACAAAGCATGCTGGGGCTGCTCATGGGGGCTGTTTGTCTTTAGGTGATACAAGAAATTTCCTACATGAAATCCGCAGCAAAAGATGTTGATAATAGGGCTTGTCAATGATCGGTGTGGCATGCAGCACCCTCAAATGGCAGATAATACTGCATACAACTTTATTTCTGGCTGGTGATCAGAAAGGGGCTCTTCAAGAGACTCTCTTAATTTTTTGCAGCATGAATTTATGTTTCCCAGGAGACAGAATTAGCTTGATATGCATGCAGGGGGATAGCACAGTGAAGATAATAACAAAACAAACACCTCCCACAAAAACTAAAACAAACAAAAAAGAGCACAAGATAAATCAAATAATAAAAGAAGCGAACTCAGTAGTTCATCTGTTCTAGTGAGTGCTGTCTATTGCAGCTTTTGTTGCACAGTTACTCCAATACATGTAATTGTCCTCAAGTACCTAATCTGGTTCCTCCCATGTTCTTGAATCCAAGTGTTCTCTGATGAATAGCAATTTCAATTCACTGTATAGCTAATGCTCACTCTGTGGTGTTGTAATCAGTTGAAGGCTAGGAAGCTTGAAAAGCTTAAAGAATGGGGGAAATGACACAAAACCTCTTTCTCCTAAGGCATTAGTTTGAGGCCAGTTGAGCCTCACTGTGGGAGGCTGCTACATTCCTGCCTAGCACAAAGCAGAGAGGTGACTGCCTGATATGAAATGCTGCTGTCTTGTTGGGATGCACTTGCAGCATGGGTATCTCAAAGCTTATTCTGTCTGAGGCTATATCTAGGAAAAAATTTAATTAATTAACTAAATGTCTGCTCTTACATGGAAGAATTCTGTGCGGATTCCCTTAATTTAGAATACATTAAGTTCTGTAAGTTTGCACACAGAAACTAAAGATCTTTATCTGGTTTTCAGATAGTGTAATTGTATCTCCTTGGACTTTGCACAGATTTAACTGCACTGTTTTTTTTTTTTTTTACATTAATTTCAGTTTAATTGATAAAATTTGTGAAAGCAAAAGGATCTTCCTGTAGTTTATTCAACTAATAATATCTTCCTCTGTCCCCACAACTGACTGAGTCAGTTTTTAGAGGCTGTATTACCTCTGTCACTATTTCTGGAATTCTCACTGACCTCTGGCTCCATTCTGCCTTTACTGACGTTATGGGTGAGAAGGCACTGATAGATGTCCCATTCCTTTGGAGAGCTCTCTGTGCTGGACTGCTGTTGGAGCTACACTCAAATCACTGCTCTGCAAAACACTCACCAACAGTTATAAAGCAAGCAATCAGCACCCATAAATCTATAAACAAATAAATTCAGGATATACAGAAGTGTAACTAATCTCACTTTTGTACTGTTGAGTAACATATGGTGATGGGCTGAAAGGACATGAAAAATGTATGTTATAACTGGATGTTTGCTTGATGAGTAAAGTGTGTTCTGTTGAGCACAAGCTGAGGCTGTTTTTTTAACTGCTGGCTCTCCAAACTGAAGCTTTGATTTGAAATTCAAGCTGTCTCTTTCCGGGTCTGAAATCTGTAATAATTTTGGAAATTAAATGTCTCACTAGAGTACAGATTCCAGATTCAAGTCTCAATCTCTTTTTTATGGTTTGAACAATTCAGAGATAACAGAAATAAAAAGATAGCAACTTTTTGGACTGTATTTTCTGTTGTCAACTGCCTAGGGCCAAAATTCCTGAGGGCAAATGGTGCTCTTATACTGTGCTCTAAAAGAAATGCCTTTTCAAGGTAACATTCATGAGTTTATTCAGTGCTTATAAATGTGTATAATATGGATAATGTACATTAAATCTGTAACTATTACGATCTTATCTTTCAGCTGAAATACATCTCAATATATTTTATTTCCAGCATACTGAGGTAAAGACCATAACATTCTTGCCAATTAATGCAATACAGAGGGTTTGCTGGTATTCCAGTGGATATTTGAAGAAAGAAAAGACTGTAATAGGTAGAGCTCTTCTTAATTTTGGGGAGCTACACTTACAATCATAAAATTACTAAATCAGTTCTTAAAAGCCCAGAAATTTTCCAAGTCTGCCTCTTAATAATAAGTAAGATATAAAAGACAATTTTGAATGTGTGTTTTGGGAGTAGATCTCTGGTAGGAGGAAATAGATTATATTTATCTCTTAAACTGCCTTCTTTATATAGGGTTGGGTGTTTTTTTGGTTCAGTGATAATCTAAGCAACTGTCTCTGGTTCACTGGAGTTCAGTAATTTCATACCTGCACCTTTATACATTTTACATTTATTATTGCATCTACAATACACAACAAACCTGTGGTAACCAGAGACCACACCCTAATAACACTTTCTTTCAGAGGCAGAGTGCTGCTCTTTATTTCTGTCCATGGGTTTGTAAATCCAAGTAACCTACAGAGACAGACGTCTGATTCCACTATTGCACTCTTTCAATTTCAGTATTCTACTGTTAAAGCTGGTGGTGCTGGTCCTAGTTTGTTGTGATGTAAACAAATGGGGCTCCTGGGTCATTCTTTAAATATAACTTGTATTACAGCAGTCTGTGTCTAAAATTAGCAATCTCAGGCTTGGCTTAATGAATGCTGAGGTCTGGATTTTCAGCTCACCACTGCATACTCCTTTGGTGCTGAGAAAGCCTGTATTTATCTCTCCTGTCGTCAGCACTCTGGCTTCAGCAAGCCTTTCACTTACTTGAACACAATTCTACACAGCTGTCTGTGTCTATTTGATTATTTTTGCTACAGATCCCAAAGGAATTGGGATCTTTGCCTTCCAACCCAGCTCCTCATGAACTGAGTAATCCTGCAAGCCTCTTAACTCTTTTTGGTCATTTCACAAAGGATGACTTCTCCCATCCCTTGTCTTCTGGATAAATCTGCTTCCTCTCAAGTTATAGTCCTGAGGTATGGTCACTTTTTACAGCCCCTTCTGTAAGACAGCCCTCTGAATATCCTGAATGGTTCCTGCAATAAGCTATTACAACTTGTTACTATGGTTGCTTCACAAAAAAATCTAATACAATTTCAGCTTTATGTAAATTTTTAGAGATGTAAAATTATAAATTACTTAAAAATTAAGAAACTTGTCAAAATCTATTCATATGGCCTTTTCTGATCTAAATCCTATGTTTCCCATGACTACTGGAGCTATTCAGTACTCTCCATTACCTAGATCACAGACAACTCCCTGCCCGCTCTGCAGAAAAACACACTGAGAGGTCACTGAGTTCAGATAAAAAAAGTCTTAGTCCAGCAGCTCCTGCTGCTTTTACAATCAGAGAAACAGCAAAGTTAACCTGTTGCTCAGCCTGTCCACAGATCACGAACCAAACCCACTCTGGATCCCAGCAAAGTATGGAGAATGTGAAATGCATTGCTACTTGAACTTTATTCTGCCAGTTCTACACCTGAAATGAACAAAATTGAGATGGAACTCACTTGTGTCATTGATGGGTTCAGAGCAGAGTGATTGTGTTGTTTGCTTTGGAGTGAGCTGTATGTACACAAGAATACTTGAGATTTGAGCTATGCAGGAAAACAAAGCTCATGTCTCTTGAAGTACACAAGGTTCCTTATCAGCAAGGCATTTAGTACTCCAGGTGACACCTGGGTGTGTTTGCATGCACATAAACTTGTGTGAACAAAGTTTAGGATATATAGCTGACCTCGGGAAACAATTTTTTTTTAAGTAAATGACTGTGATTTCCATTTTCAGAAACCAAAAACAGTTAGATAACATTTTCTAACATATTGAGTCCACTCAAAGTGTGTCACTCTAGATAACATAACTGTATTTTGATCACGATAAAATGTTTCAATTTGTGTTCTGTTGGTCAAAATTCAAACTTCACACATTTCTTCTAAGCTTCTCTGTTTGCCATTGAATCTTAAAATCAAACACATGTAGATAAAAGATGAAGAATATCAACCATGATGCTGTAAATTGAAATTTTAATTATAAAAAAATACATAAATTCTATTTAAAAATATAATTAGGAGTAGTAGATATCCAACTTGAAATGAGCTTCTCTTCACACCTGCATTCAGCAATGCATGCAGAAGTGTCTATAAATGTGTTCTGGTCAGGAGTTACAAATTACAGAGCAGACAGACCTTTCTCTGATAGCTGAATCAGACAAGAGAGGACATGAGATTTACCTGGATAGTGCATAGTGCTATAACTGTAAATGCCCAAATTCTGTGTTGGGCTTCAGAAATAATTGTGTGATGGCTTAATAATCACAAACCTCACAACTCTGCTTTTTCTTCAATGCCCTAAGCTCTGAGCTTCCAGGTCACCAATGGGTTATTTTATCAGATTTTCAAAGAAGTAGAATTATTGTCTCCTTTTTTTGTTTAGTTTTTGTTTTGTTTGTTTGTTTGTTTTTAAGCAAAATGCCACCTGCAAATCAAAAATACTCATTTCATTCCACAAAAATAATTTCTTAAGACTAGGATCAAAATGGAAGAATTAGCAAGGGTAGAGAAACACCCAGGTAAAGCTGGGAAATAGAAGCAGAGATAATTCCCTTCTCACTGATAATGTTGGTACTACATGGCTTTGAAGAAAAGCAAATGCATAAATCTTCCTTGTAGTTTTTAATAAGCCTTTTAGAGATGGAGTGTATGACACCCCCAAGTCCTGGCAAGTTCTCTTTATTTCAGGCCTGCTATAGAAGCATAGCTGAGGATAATCTGTGAGAAAAGCTTTGCGGGAAAAAAAACCTCTAAATAAAAATGAAGCATACAAATCTGTAAAGATTTTACTATAGAAAATGGCTTTCATTTTATCCTACAGTTATTCTGTTGCTTAACGTTGACATGTGAATCCAGAAGAGAAATACAATGAAGAAAATAATACAATAATATACTTAGAAAAATCTTTTAAGAAACCATGGGATGTGAAATGTTACTCTGGGCTATCTTTGCATGCTGACATACAGAGAGAGGTCTCTAAACCACTGTGCTCAAGGGACCAGGTGCAATAAATTACTGCAGTTGGTTTGACTCAGTGAAACCACACAGGGTTTCTCCTTATTTCTGAATTTTTTTCCCCTCAAATTAGGTTTCAAAGCTGCTGCTTTGTTCCTGTTTTTCAGGGTGGAACAGTATGAGATGATAGGCTTGCCAGACGTCACAGACTAGAAATGAAACCTGGCCTTTCCTTTATCTCAAAAGTCTGGTCTGCAAGGTGAGTTCTTGTACCTTGGTCTCCAGCATCCCATGTGAGTCAGCCTAGATTTCTGGACTGGGGGTGTTTAATTCTTCACAGGAAATGAGCAAGTCTGTAGAGTTAAAATGTGAGTGAAATGACCTGGTTAGCTCAGGGATTGGAGCACTCAGATTTGTAGAACATCTAGGTTTTACCAAAGTGAAACAGCGGCAGTGATGAAGTCTATGGGCACACGAGCAAATTACAGTCCTTAAGGCATGAAGGCGAACAAATTGCATTGTGATAGCCATGGAGGAAATGAAAAGCTGTGCATTAGAAGGTGCAGTGACGGGTGAGGCTTCTCTCCTGAAGGAAGTGGCTGAGGCACTGCCAGACTTCCCTGGTTCTGGTAGGAGATGTGCTTTGGGAGACAGGATGGTCAATCACTCTGAGAGCCACCACTGTAAGCCCCTGGGACAGCTGGCCTTGCTCAGGACATTCCCTCTGCTTGCCAGCTGGCTGAGGCATGTGCCAGAGATGTGGTTATAGAAGTTGGTGTTTACAGGTGGTAACAGAAGCAAGGAGTTGAATTTGGTACTCAAAAACTGAACTACAAAGTAGCCCAGCCTGAGGTCACTCTGTGGTCTTGCAGCAGCTCAGCCCTGCCTGGCTGTAGGCTGGGTCCTGGCTGCCCACAGAGCAAGCCCAGCTCCCCTCCCTGTGCCTGGCTCCCCTCCCTGTGCCCGGCTCCCCTCCCTGTGCCAGCTCCCATCCCCGTGCCCAGCTCCTCTCTCTGTGCCCAGCTCCCCTCCCTGTGCCCAGCTCCCCTCCCTGTGCCCATCTCCCCTCCCTGTGCCCATCTCCCATTCCTGTGCCCATCTCCCCTCCCTGTGCCCATCTCCCCTCCCTGTGCCCATCTCCCATTCCTGTGCCTGTCTCCCATTCCTGTTCCCAGCTCCCCTCCCTGTGCCCATCTCCCATCCCTGTGCCTGTCTCCCATTCCTGTGCCCGGCTCCCATCCCTGGGCCTGGGGGTCACAGCTGGTGCATGAGGGGCTGGTGCTACAGCCAGCTGGGGGCTGTGGTGTGGTGCCCACACTGGCAGGGAAAAGGAAGAGGCTGCTCCATGGATGCCTTGGTGGGCAAGTCCCCAGCGTGTCACACCATCTGTCTGCTCACAGGAAGAGATTCTCCAGGCTGAGATGGTTTTACCTTTTACACCGTCCCCTGTGGGGCTTGCACATCCAGGGCATCCTGCAGTAATGCCATGGCAATTTTCTGTTCGTGCCAGAGTCGCTCCTTAGTTTGGTTTCTCGTGTCTGGTCTAATTTTGATAGGTGGGAAATCCAGTTGTTGAGTAAGCTGATGGCATTGATTTCTTCCTTGAGTCCAAACTTCATTTTCACAATACCAGGTGTTAAAGAATGAGCTTTGATGTGCACCGTGACAGCACGGCCTGGCACATAACTGGCTGGGGTCCAGCATCTGTTCCTGTTTGTGGACCTGTGGAATTACTTCTTCATTGCAAGCCACTTCATCTTGATGGCTGTACAAAGCTGTCAACTGATTTAATATCTGCAGACAAAATAAGGAAAATGAGAAAAGAATTGTTTCAGTTATCCCTCCAGATTTAAATGTGGGTATTAGATTTGCACAGGCCTGAAAATCTTTGGGTTTTTTGTTAAGTCAAATATCCAGCTACCACGGCCTTTGGCTTTTGATTAATTTCCTGAGATTGGATAGGATCATATTCATCTTTCAGACCAGTTCAATAAGAGTTTTAAGAAGACCTTCTGGCAGGCCTATGTTTTGCCCTATTGATCTTGGTAACGCTAGCCAAGGTCTCAGATGCTTTTGAGCTTTCTTGGACATTTTGCAGACTCCAGACTTGGAATTCTATGAAACTGAGGCTAAACCTCCTCATTGTTTGGCAAACAATTTTTTTTCTGCACATGCATATATGTTCAGGCACAGTCTTTTCTTCCTGTTCCTCCAAACTTTAGGGCTGAATTTCACAAATCATTCTCTCTCTTTACTAGAGTGAAACAAAATTCATGGAGTTAAACACCCTGGCACCAAAATTGTGGGCAATAACAGAAGAAAGACTGTAATTTCTCCAGTCTTGTTTGATGCTATTCCTGTCCATTTTTGTCACCTCTACTATCTCCAAAGTCCACCAGACACTGAGAAGGCTGCCTGAAACAAAGCAAAGATAAAAGTGTGAGGAGGGGACAACCATTAGGGCCAGTTTGCAGTAATGCTTCAATAATCCCAGTGCTGTATGTGATGGCTGTGGTCAAACTGTGCTGTGGTCCCTTAATTAAAGACTTGCTGATGCCTTAGGTTGTAGAGATGTCTGAGGAGGTTTTCAAAGAGATGCCCTGCCTCTGTAGAACTGACATCTATGATACCTGTGTGTGGCTATTCGCATGCTATGAATACCTGAGTAAAACTTGTAAGTAAAAATATTTTTACATGGTCTCTACCTGGCAGCCAGTACAGTTGGAAGTCAATGCGATTTTCCAGAAAAGCCACATCCAATGCACTGTGCCTAATGCTTTTGTGAGAATGTTTTAATTCTTGAGGAGTTCCTTTCCCAGCTGAATTATTTGCTAACCCCAGTGGGTAACTATAAACAAGGGATTATTGCAGTCTGGGTGTGGAGCTTAGGCTCATTTCTTGGGTGTGTGCTGTTTCATAGTCTGAGCAGTGATGTGGAAGAAACCATAAAGTCATGACTGATGGGGTGTTCAAATGAGACATTTATGGATCTATTAGATAAGGCAACCTATAGAATGGTGTTTCAGAGATCTGTAGTGCCGGTAATATATGCATGGATGTTCACTTAAGGGAAATACACAGTTCTGTTACCAAAATACAGGCTATAATTCAAGGAAGTTAACAGGGCTAAAGAAGTTTTCCAATGGGCTGGATATTCACCATGTAAAATCAGCAGAATTCAATATCATAAACAGAAGAGCTGATCTGATTCATGGCTGGGATTACTGAGTCAGCTGTGGCAACTGCAATTAATGAAACATTTTTGCTTATTTGAAGCACGCTATTTTAATCTGGAGTCAAAGGTTCAAGAAACCTGCTGAAAATATTGAAATAATTTGAAAGAGAGTAGGTAGAAGAAGCTAAAAATATTGAAAAACATTATATTGATGGATAAATAATATTAAAAATGTTCTTAAATGGCATTGAATTGTAGTAGTTTTAAATTCTGTCATTATGAAAATACTTAATCTTGGATTCTATAGGTTGTATAAAGGCATGAGGTTTCCTTGGTTTGTTTTTGATTTTTTTAACACTGTTTTGCACATGGTGAAATAATTTTCTTGTGTGTCATAATTTCCTCTCTTGTTTAAACATGCTAAAAATGGTACTTTGTAATGATACCTTAAAGTTACCAACGACATGAGACTCACTGGCTCTGCTGCCTCACGGCATTAACAGTGGCTTTTATTAGTTCCTCACAGTTCAGCTGTTTCAGTCCTTGATCTATTTGATCACTGCTTTGGCTGCTGCTCTCTAGGAGCAGAGCACAGGACTTTGTTCCACCTTTCATGTGCCTGAGCTGCCCTGCTGTTCCTGTCACTCTGACCAGCTGCTGGCATTCTCCTACGTGTCTGTGTGCAGTGGTACTGAGGCAGCAGCTTGATAGTGAAGAGGAAACAGGGTACCAGGTCTGGCTCCTAATAATTTACCTGTTTAATCCTTAGCAGCACTTTGGTGCTGGGTAAATGAGGCTTTGCTCACATACAGTTAGTCTGGAGCTTGCTAAATACACTTAATGCAGCTAGAAGAGGAAATTTAATTGCAGGAATCTGACAAAACTGTAGTGAAGTTGAACAGATGTGGTGTTAAAAAGCATAGTTCTGTTAAATACACTTCTCTACAAGCAAATTAGTATTACTTTCTAAAGAGAGGACATACTAGCCTCTAACAAGGAAAAAGTCACTAGAATTTTAAAGCACAAGCCAAATAGAATTTTTGACTAATTTTGGGGGAGGCACTTTTAGATGACAGGTGATCTGCTTGGAGTACCCCGGAAAAGCCAAACCTGAGGCTTAGGTTCTCCCAAACTATTCAGTTTGGCTGTATCACTCATAAATAAAGACAGCAGAAGAGTTTTACTTTTAATTGCTCAGATTCTCAAAAGTAAATGTTTGTGCTGACTGCCTCCACTTCAGGACTTTCAGCGACTGAATTGCTGATGATCTCTAAAAACCAAGCTTCTTCGGGGTGTTACTAAGAGAGGCAGGAGAAGTGAAATATGCTGAAGACCTGACACTGTGAAATGGAAGATTGTTAATTTCTATCAGTCATCTGTTGGTCTTCTAGGCTGTCTTTTAAATGTTTGTCCACACATAAAAACATTTTAACTCTTTACAGCTAACTAACATAATCTCTGGGACTTAGAAAACGCTGAAAGATCTGAACTCTTGTAACAGAAGTTTCATCTCTGGAAGCTGTACATAATCTCATTGTTTTTAATGACTTCTGTGAGTCAGAGGAACTTCCACTATGGGATGAATCAGCTGAAAATCTCTACATTGCACTACATTGTGTAGACGTGTCTTGAGTCATATACTTTAATTGCCTCAGACTGTAGCTGTAGAAAGTACAAAGATGAGTGGAATACTCCAAGTGGTGCCCTTTGACACTGCAGGACTGAGAGTGTCCCATAAATGAAATCTTAGGAGTTGTCAGGTTCTCAGTTTAATAGTGCAGAGTAGAAGCTGAACAGGGGCCTGTGGTCATTCCCATCTGAAAATGATGGATGGTGCATCTTGGACAGCTTAATATTTTCAACATTTCCAGGTACAACAAATAGGGACCTTAGACAGGAGCACCACGAATCACAAACCCTTCCTGAAACCTGTGAGTAAAAAATAGTTTCAATACAGATGAGACATACTCTGAGGTACATACGGTGGAAAGATGGTACCTAAAATTTTCTGTAGGAATATAAAAGAAATCTATATAATGCCAATTAGGAAATTCCCTCAAATTTCTGAAAGGATTGTAAACTGCACAGAAAATTAACTTTTTTTTCAAGGTTGTTTCATCATCTCTCTATATCAGAATTCTTTGGGTGGCTTATGGGGTGTTGAAGGACCCTGAACAATGAAATCTATCTATCTATTCTAACTGCAGTGGTTCCTAAAGAAGTACCACAGTTTTATTGCCCAGTTATTGCCAGCAGGAACCCTTAATCTTCCTCGGACTGAAACAAGTGGATGTTGAAATGTGCAACTGGGTGCCCTCTGCCAACTCTTCAACTTTGAAATACATGCCCTTTACTGAAGGCCAACTTGAAAGTTGCTTTTCATTTAGGTGCTGCAGTTAGGTACTGGACAGAAGACCCATGGTTAAATCTTGGTCCTTGAAGGCTGCTCACATAGAGAAGGGCAGATGTTCCAGTGTACATCCAGATGTTGATTTGGACCTACTAAATCTGATAACAATAAATTAACAAAACCTGGGGGCTGGAGAGCCAAAGTGGCTGTGCAGTCACCAGCCTAGTCTGGAAACAATCTAACTGTGCTCACAGAGTACAGATTTGGTAAGTCTGCTCCATGTGGAAAAGATAAGGCTTAGAGGTGACCTAATTGTGCCATTCCAGTATCTGAAGGGAGACTACAACAAAGGTGAAGAGAGACTTTTTACCAGAGCATGTAGTGACAGGACAAGGGGGAATGGATTCCAGCTGACAGAGAGTAGATTGAGTTTAGATATTGGAAACAAATTCTTTACTGTGAGGGTGGTAAGGCACTGGAACAGCTTGCCCAGAGAAGCTGTGGACTCCCAGTCCCTGGAAGTGTTCAAGGCCAGGTTGTATGGGGCTTTGAGCAACCTGGTCTAGTGAAAGATGTCCCTGCCCATGGCAGGAGGGTTGGAACTTGATGATCTTTAAGGTCCCTTCCAACCCAGACCGTTCATGATTCTGTGAAGGTGGGATAAGAGGTGTGCCAACTCAAGCTAATGTCAAAGGGTGCTGCCTCTACCTGTCCAAAACATGATTTTTATTAACACCAAGTGTTCTCAGCTGATTCAGGGCCCTGAGCAGCAGTGTGCACTTTGGGGATCCTGCATTGTCTGTCTATAGCACAGAGACAAAAATCCTTTCTTTCTCTCATGTTCATCTGTCAGGACTCAAGGTCTTTCAGGCCCTGCCCATCTGTCAATGCACTTCTGTACTACCCCATTCCTGACGTGAAGCCTGATCTTAGCAGGGACATGCAACCTGTGAGCAGCAGTAAAACCTTGTCTAATTAATGTAATTTTCCTGTATCCTGTCATGACTCAGTGAAATGTACCAGCAGTTTACCCACTGACTTTGATCTCAGAAACGTTTAGGTCCAGACCCATTCTGCCTTACAGAGCGTCTGTCTGCCAGTGTGTCATCAGAACAGCGATCAGAGTGTCTCCCCTAGACCCGCCCATCTGGGAGCCAAAAGAATTTTACTGAGAGCCCTGCCTTTGACTGTCAAATTCCTCCTTGATGGAACAAGACTCTCTACACTGGTAGGACAATGAACACGAATTATATTTTGGGTGAGACTTCTGTCTGTGGGTGGGATAGAGCACAGGTCATTGGGTGTGGGGAGCTTATTTTGCAGCCAAATAAATGTTAATATTTAAATCAGGTTTAGCTTGTTTCATGAACAAGAAAATGTTCTACTCACAAGATGACTGAAATTTGCACTGTCTGTCAAGAAATGATGCCAACAGGAAAGGAGGAGATGATAAAATTCATTGGCTTAAGATGAGGAAGGTACTCAGTGATTGCAGCTGAAGGTGCTGCCAGCTTCCACAAACTCCTCTTTGCCCTGGAGCCAAGCCAAACCAGAGAGCTGGAATGCAGAGCAGAAAGAGCAGTTCCTTCCTACAGAAAGCGATGCCAGACGAGGCAGGCAGGAGTTGATTGCCACTGTGGGGCAGAGAGCTGTAGCTCTGTTATGGTTGTATTTCCATTCTGACAGCGACATGTGTGGTGGGACAGCTCGTGGCCACCTGTCTCCTTTCTGGAAGGATTCCTCAGGGATTTCCTGTGTGGCAACTTCTGAAAGAATTCTGCTATCTGTTCAGAAACAAAAAACTTTGCCATATGGCTGCTTTACAATAAATCAAGACACATATCAATGTTATTTCTGTTGTCTGATGCTCACCACTCCACAGTTCTTCCTTCATCCACAATATAATGAAAAGATCTAGAAGTTTTACATCTTTGGGCTTCATTAAGTTGGTCTTTTTTCAGATGGACTGGACAGAAGATGCATGTTAAACAAATCAGAAGTAACATCTGAGTGCACACAACTGAAACAGATTTGTTTTCCAAGTATAAGAGTTTTTTTATCACTGCTGGCACATATATTTCTAAAGTATTATACTGCAGGAACTCTTATTCTAAGGCTTCTTTGTAGCAGTAGTTCAAGGATTAAGACCTGCTTCTTTGAATATATTTTTCTCTAAAAGAAATTCATAACTGTAAGAAGGTGCTGGCTGTATAAGCCTTTGACAGAGGCAGACATTTTACAGACATTTGTCTAATCAAGAAATCTTCTTTTTCCTTGGTCCCTGGTGGAGACATCAACTCTGTCAAATGACTTCTGTTCTACAAGCTTCCAGTTAAAGACTGTTATGTAATAACAAAGCAACAAAAGCACAGCATTATATAAACAAGGCATATGACTATCCCAGCCTCGGCTGCGCCTGCTGATGCTGCAGTAAAGTTGTGTCATGTTGGGTAGCAGTGTCTCTATCACTCTGTACAGGATAGGCCAGTGGGATGCATTCACTCACAGAGAAGTGAGGTTGCACTGAACCAGCAAACTCCTCTGCATCAGGAGAGATGAATAGTCTCAGAGTAGGAGAAGAAGAAAGTAAGATGAAGTCTCATTATAATAATGATGTGAAAGGGATTCAGCCCACTTCCAACTAGGCTCTGGTCTCCCAACATCCTGAACTGGCCCATTGGGAATCTCTCCTGAAAATGTTGATGGAGGCATGGTGGAAAAAAGGAGTCCAAACTGTTTCCAGAGTGTAGCAAGCCAACACATTTTCCTGCAATAATGCTCAGAGACCAATTATGGGAGACCCTTCACCAGATAGATTGCTCAGAGGTTTCACAGTGAGGTTGAGGAGTCACTCTCTGAAGATATTGAAAAACTGTCTGGATATAGCCCTGAGTAACATGTTCCTGGAGACACTACTTGAGCAGGGATGTTGGACTAGATGACCTCCTGTGGTCCCTTCCAACCTCAACCATTCTGTGATAATGATTGTGACAGATGTAATCATCATTTTCATCTGTCTCAGGCTGCAACAAAGCACATTCATTCTCCTAGAAAACCTGTTGCCACATCTCCTTCAGATTTTAATTTTAGACTAATAAAAGACCTTTCCAATGAAGGGCATTTAGCCAAGATGTTTCTAGTATTCTGATGCATAGTTGTTTGCCTCCACTCTCTATGATTTTAATTAAAGGTGGACTGAAGTCTTTCCCCCAGACTCCCAAGAGCAATCAAATCACGGCCCCTGCTCGGCTGCACTGGGAGGTGACAGTGTGTAATCCCTACTCACCTGGCTGGGACTGGCAACCAGGCACTGCCATGAGAAATAGCAGCCCTGCAGTTCATATCCTCTGAAAGGCCACTCCCACAATAACAGACCCACAAACAACCCTTTTTTACAAGAACTTTCGAGCTTTACAAGCTTGTAAATCGCAATCGCATTTATGTGGAAGATAACATTATTACTAAGCTACTATACAGCTTCACCTTTGCACCTGCAATACTGGAGAGTGACATTTTCACCAGCTATAAAGTCAGTCTATTCAGCCACAGCTAAATTTAATTTTAAATAATAAAAATATTGAAAATGCTCAAAAAATCATGGACCTTTTGATAGAGCAGAACAGATTCTGAGCTCAGCCCAGTGAAAAGAAGTATTTTGCTGGCTTTTTCTATGTCACAGGCTCCAAGATACAGCTTCCAGCACACCACCCTGGGATGCACACTGATGTATTCATAAGAAACAAACAGAGCACAAAAAATCTGAATGCAAATCAAACATAGCAGAGCAGATTGAATGGTGTCTCAGTCAAGACTTGTGATTCACACAAGATACAGTATTTGCAGAATATTGCCAAGAATGCAGGAGTAGGTTTTGGACACCCACTACTAAAATTATGGAAGCTTAGTTTCAGTTTTCCAAAACTCATTTTTTCTTAGCAGCAGAAAAAGAAACACTGGTATGGAGGGAACCCCAAAGTGACCAAACCCAGAGTCTCTCAGCAATCACAGGCACTAAGCAACCATTGAGATTTCAGTGTCTGTGTCCACCTATGCTAGGAAACAGAGAAAAAAAGGAATCACTTTTTCATCAAAGAAGACTCTCAACTAAGTCAGCCTCCTCTGACTTGGGCACCATTCAGGCTGTTAAGAGAATGCCATGGTAGATTGTTATTAAGTTTTGTGGTTGGAACTAATTGGGACAAGGGAGGGAGAAGCAACAGGGGAGGGCTTCTTCCTTGGCCAGAGGAAGCTAAAACCTCTCACAAATATTTTTGGTGTATGTCAGTGTTTCTCATCTCATGAAAAATATTCCTTTTATTTTCATTGAAATCCACAAGTGAAGTCCATAATTTAGTACTTTGGCAATGGTCAACTTCCCTTTCTTAAGGGTAAGGAGAGAACTGATCACAATTAGTCAGAGCAAAAGAAGGAACCTCATTCATGGGAAAATCTGAAGAGAATTTCTGTGTGAAAGTGTGTGAAGGGAAGGGCTCTTATTCCTCAGCTCCTACAAATCACAGTGAGGTGATTTCTTTTGGCTTTTTAAAGAGTAGTTCACACTAGGCCTGCAGTAGACTTGTGCCTATCTGTTCCAAACACTTTCTACATAAAATTTCCTGTTACAGGGCTTAATTCTTCTCCACAATATCCTACTGGAATCTGAGGTACAAATGGCTAATGAGTTTAGTCATTCTAGCATTCTAGTCCCATGCTCTGAGAAATAAGAATGCTCATCCCAGAAGAGCTGAAGTTTATGCGTTTTCTTCATGCTGTCATTTCCTGGTGAAGTAATTGACTTTGCATATCTTACTCAGCATCTCCTTGGCAACCTGGAACAGACGCCTCTTGTCCTCCTATTACCAAGGCAGGCACTGCCACAGCAGCAGCAGCGAGGAGAGGAGAGCAAAAGCGTGTCTGGAGAGAGCGAGAGTGCCTCCCAAAGCCAGAGGTGCAAACAGCACCTGCAGAGGAGCCAGCACAAATTCCTTCACAGTCTGGTGCTGCTGGTAACCACAGCAAACACTGCAGGAGACTGGATGCTGAGCTCTGTGGATGGTGGTCTGGCTGCTTAATTGGAAGCCACCCCGAGCTTTGAACACGGGTGAGGTGGCCACAAAGAGTACAACATTTAGGGCTTGGGCACCTGTCCTATGGAAACAAGCTAAGAGAGCTGGGGCAGTTCTGCTTGGAGAAGAAAAGGCTCCAAGGGGACCTTACTGCAGCCTTCCAATACCTAAAGAGGGCTTCTAAAAAGAGGAAGAATGTCTTTTTACACAAGCAGATAGGGAGGGGAAATGGTTTTAAAATAAAAGAGGAGGGATCTAGATTAGATGTTAGAACTAAGTTCTTTGTTCATGGGGCGATGAGGTGCTGCCATGGGCTGCCCAGAGAAGCTGTGGGTGCCCCATCCCTGGCAGTGCTCAAGGCCAGGCTTGCTGGGGCCCTGAACAGTCTGGTCCAGGGGGTGACTGCCCTGCCCACAGCAGGGGGATTGGAACTAGATGATCTTTAAGGTCCCTTCCACCCAAGTCTTTCTACTATTATGTTTAAATACATTTGTAAGAATCAGCAGAACGAAATAATAGGGAAGAACACGGTTCTGTAGGAGATGATTTTGGCACACTGCCCCTCTCCTTGCTCCAAACCCCTGGCAGCAGGCTGCCTGGGTTACTTGAAGTGGAATTTGAGTATGGCCTGCCAGCCAGAGCCTCTGCTGCTTTGCTAGACTGTACAATGTGAGTGTGTTAGAACAAGTTCACTGCAAGGGAAACTGCACTGAAGTCAAGAGAATTGTGCTAAGAACAAATCCAGCCCATCACTAGGCTTTTTTTTCTGGATGAATCAAGTGCTGATGCCAGCAGGCACCAGTCCCACTGCAGTTGGCAACAGTCCTTTGAGAGATTCAGGCCTGTCTATTCAGTGCTGCCCTGCTCTAGGACCAGCAAAATCCTTCAGTGTTTCTTGCCACATGACATTCGTCTGCAGGGAGAGACACTGTTAAGTACAAGTATCACAAGTGCTCATAGCTGTGGGGAAAACTTCAGAAATATGTCACTGATAAAAAACCAACTTTCCTGATATGACAGTGTGGGAAACCAGTTTTGAGACATCTACATGCATTTTTCAAAACCAAGTTACTACGGTCACTACCACAGCAGTCCATTTTGCCACTGATTACATTACAGAACCACCCGGCTTGTTTACTTACCTCACCCCAAATTGCCAGATTCTGTGGCAGCCTGGCAAGCACTCATTGTCTTTCCCTTTCCACTGTTCTCACTGTCTCCAACTAGAACAGCTTCTGCAGTCCCATGATGAGCTACCAGCATGGAGATCAGAGCAAATGGAGCTGAATATATGGGGTAGAGTCCAGTGCATTTGAATTTTAAATAAATAAATAAACAAATAAATATTATTCAGTGAAGAAATTCTTCTGGATGTCCAGCCTGAATCTGTGAACCTCTCCTTGTACAACATCAGGCCGTTTCCTCTTGTTCTATCAAAGGACTTTTCCAAACATGCTTTGTGGTGATGCATTAAAGGGGAGAAACCTCCACTCTCCAAGGTTTCCTAAGTTTTCAGGCTGGTACATTGATAAGATGCAGAAATCAGAGGGACTGGGCAAAATAGCTGCTCAAAGTACTCTATGGGCTCCCCAGCAGCATCTCATGTTTTTGGAAATTGTCTTCCCAGATTATTTCTAAGATTTTTTCCTCCAGTTTTCTTCTCTTTTGCAAAACACTGGCTGAGGCCAGTTCTGCAGAACCAGCCTTGGTGCAGGATCTTTGTTGTCTTATGTACACCAGTGCAACTGCACTGCTTCTCCTGGGGCAGCAGGAACCAGCTTCAGGCAAATGGTAAAAATGACAGCCATGGTAGAATGAGAATACCACTGGAATGACATTTTTCCGGATTCCAGAGATGAATTTGGTTTTAGTATCTTCAGTGGTGATGGCCATGGCATTTTCCTGAAGATTACTAATGCAAGGAGAGGTTTCTGTCCTTTGTTAATTATAAACCTGAAATATGGCTTATAAAACATGGAAAAAAGCCCTTCCATTACCTGCTTTACAAAACCTGTGGGACTTCTCATGCAAATACAAGCTAGAAACTATACCTATGAGCTGCATGAGCCTCTTGTTTACAGGCAAGCTCACCCCTTGGCAGAAGTATCTCTAGGATAGGACCTCTGCAGTTATGTGGGGCTGTCACTGCAGTCACACTACAACAGTTTTTTAAAGGGAAGAAATATATATGTAAGTATTACTTTGTAAACAGCATTGATATATCAGAGATGGGAAAAATCATTGATGTGTGCATGTGAATGGCTGAGATTGTACAGGCTGATGTGCAGTCTTTGGCCTTTGGGATTTCTGAGAGAATGTTGTTAAAAATGGAACCTATAATTCAAACTAACTGTTCCTTCAGAGAGCAGGATAGAGGGGGTGGGAGTGTTCTCTGAATGCAGGGAAATTCAGATGTTGTAATGGAGAGACTGCAAGGGGAACCCAGCCAGGTTTTGATTATTCCAGTTCAGATCAACACAAAAGAATCAGTGACCTGCTGGATTTAAATGGTCAGTTTCAGTGGCCTGATTCTACCTTTTATGTTAAATCCCATCAATGCTTCTTTTACGCCACTTTAGCAGCCCTTTGCCTGATTGAGGCCATAGAGACCGAGCCAAGCACGCACTGTGACTCAGGAGACACAACTCTGATGATGCAAGGGAAACCCTGTCCACTCCCCCCAGCGCTGGTTTTGGCCCCAGAGATCCAGATCAGTCCTGAGAAGTGGCAGATTTCAAATATGTGCTAATTAATGTGTAAAAATCTCTCTTACCTGTCTGCAGCCCTGATCAGCCTAAGGGGCATGTGGAGGTGGGAAGCAAAGCAAATAACCAACAGAAATACATTTTGCTATACATCTGAGTATACAATGCCCAGCATGGGAGCACTCCAAGCAGCTCCAGCTGCAGGGACTGATAGGACAGGCTTGTGGGACACTGAGACCTGTTCTGCATGGTCACGTTGTATGGCCACAGACAGATTGCTTTGCTTTGCTTTTTCATATTTTTGCCCATCTGTAAAATGGGGTTTCTGTGCTCCAGTTGTGGGAAATCAGGGCTAAGAGCATGCCCTGAGTCACTGGGTACAGCTCCCCTCAGAGCTGGCAGCACTGGCTTCACACCAGCTTGAGGAAGGGCCTCAGCTTCCAGGAATTCCATTGCTCCATGCACTTCCCTTGCCTTGGGCTCTGCATGGACACGGGGTTTGGAGTCTGCATTATACCCTGGCTTCTCTTTTATTTTATTAACTTACATGAAACACTATTCCATGTCTGTACATGTGGTGATTTAAGAAAACAACAAGAAATCTAGTAGCATAAAATAGTAATTTCAAAGGACTAATAATATACATAAAGACAGGACAGCTGGTCTCAGAGAAAGAGAAACAAGAGGCTTAGGCTAAGTTCCTAATTATGCTGAGGTTTATACAGAGGCTGTGTTTTTAACACTTTTTCTCTTACTGTCTAGCCTTGAAACAATCCAGCGACTCCAAGGCTGATTTTATAAAATCTATTAATAAATGTATTAATTCACCTACTTTACCTAAGTTTAGCATGATTAATTCCCAATGAGATAGAGGAAACAACTTAGGTGTACGTTGTTTTGCTGCTAAGAGGCTTAGAGAGGCATGAATTTACTTGCAGATTTCTACATATGCATAAATACATATATATACAACTTCTGATCACAACACAGGATGGAAGGATGTGGCATATATGTATTTTCACAAGAAAGGATGAAGAGTTTTGTTTAAGCTTTCCATAAATAAACTATGCGTGAACGCAAAGAAAAAAAATCAGAATTTCATTATTAAAAGGATTAATTTTCTAGATCTCTAAGGAAAAAAACCTGGAATTGTTCTAGACATGGAAATATTTTTTTTTATTATTATACTTGCTATGTTAAGTGTAATTGGATCAGTATGATAGGCTGGCTTGTAAATATATGCAGTTCTTGACTGTGCCTTTTTACGTTTAGTCATTTTGTGCTTTGTCGTGCTTTGAATGCAAATATATGGCAGATATGCAGCTAATGGTGTTTATTTGTTGGTTTCAAAAGCAAGAGAAAGTATCTCCCTTGTATTTGAGTTATGGCTGAGTAGGTTAGAAGGATCCCCAGCTTATGAATGTCCCTTAAGTCTAGGGGATCTCCCGGCAGCCTTTCTGTTCATAAAATCCGTCTTTGTCAGAAATAGCAAATCTTGGGCTATGGAATATCACAATCTCATTATGGGATGTCATCCCACAGCACAAATACATTATTCTCAGTGGATTTACAAACAGCGTAGCCAACTTTGCCACCTGGATGTGACAGATGTACTGGGTATATTTACACTGAGACATGATTTACACTTGTCAGGACAGTGGCAAGAATAGGCTGTCGAGAAGACTAGAAATACTGTTGGGAGAGTTTCTCCTTCATGGTTCCTTAGACACCATAATCCTGGTACTGAGGCATGGGGTGGGGGAGGGAGCAGCTCTGCCTTGCTTTTTAAGTTACAGCTGGATGTGGGGAATAATATTCAGCTCAGTATTTCTGCCTGCAGGGCCCAGGCTGTGCCTTCCAGCTGTGGGAGCAGTGTTATCACTTACCAGTAAAAGGAACTTGTGGCATCCTTGTCAGCCCAGCCCATGGATCCTCCAGGTGTGTCTCAGGGGGTGAGGGATAATGTCTGTGTCTGACCAAGCTGCAGGAGAGCTCAAATTGTACTCTGTGGAGTGTGCCTCAGTACCACCCTTTACTCCCAGGGGAACAACCCTCAATGGCTCTCCAGGCATTCTGTCTGTGCCAAGGCAAACAGCTCGTGGCCACACTGCCTGCTCCCTGCTTGAAGGCTGAACTGTTGGCTTTGTTGATGCTTGAAACCCATCCTCCAGCTTTAGCTTAGCAGGAGCCTACAATCCAGACCTGAGCAGAACAGGAACTGTCCTCACAGCAGAGGTGTCTGCGTGGTTTGGGTGCCTTTCCAGCCACCTGTAGGTTACTGATGGAGACAGGGTATCCATCTTCCCTGTGAGTAAGGAGCAAAATGCTGATAACAAAAATACTACCAGTAAGAACATGCTGGTTTAATACTGGCCTCTCTAAGAAGGAGAAAATATAAATGTCTGTGAATAAAGGTACATCAAACTGAAACAGGCAAACCAGAGCCAAAAATAAATGTGAGCAAACCTCCAGGGTTCTATGAGATGAGACAAATGAGAGAGGAAATGATCCACTTAGAGCTAGAGAAGTCCAGATAACATATTAGCATGGAGAGAACAGCCTGAGGGAATATCTGCAGAGCTCTGTCACCCACAGAACCAGCAGGACTGATGGCACTCAGTATCCTGGCAGTCTGTGAGGCCAGCAGGGATTCACTGTTTCAAGGGCACAGAGAGGAGACTTTCACTTCTTCCTAGTGAAGGGGGCAGTGAGAACATCCTTGCACATGCATATGGGACAGGAGTGTGGGGTGCTGCTGCAAAGAGGACGTTCTCTGCTTTCTGGAGATGGAAGAAGCAGCAAGTGCTGCTCTGAGGGAGTAGGGAACAAAACAGGCTGGGATATAAGCAGAATATGGAGAGGAGTGTGAAGCTCCGCCTGCCATCTCAAATGGGATCTGGTCCCTAAAAAGTGGGTTATCCTCAACCTTTGCCTGGGCTATGGACTACTACACATCCCTAAAACATGAACATGAACAGCAGGACACAGTGAAGTGCTGAAGAGAGCTCTCAACCCAAATTCAAGGCCACACTGGGTCAATGATCCTCTAGCCAAGAAAACGGGAAGCAAAGCAGAACAAAGCTGGCATATCTCCAGCCAACAACTTACAACCTAATTTCCATTTCTCAACTATGGGCATTTTAAGCCCAAAGCCTTTCTCAGTAAAGTGTCTGTGAAAATTAGGGCCTTTACCATCCAGAGGGTTTGTTTGTGGCTCAGGTCTGCTTGAGTCTGCCTGAATTTCCCATCTGTGAAATTTTAATGGGGGAGCTATAGAAAGAAGAGAGTTCTGCATGGCTTTACAGTAAAATAACAGACTTATGTTTTAAACATGAGATATCCACAGTGCAAAATTACAGTCAAGTACAAAGTGAGTAAATGAAAAAATGAAAAGAAAATGAAAATGAAATGAAAAGAAAAAAAAAACTGCACAAAAGTAAAAATCTGTTGACAGTTTACAGTTGTGCTCCTGTGGTCACCAGTGCAACTAGTCTGACTCCTTGAACAGAAGCTAGAAAGATACATGGTCATTTCTCTATTCATTTCTGCTGGGGATGCCTTTATTTTTTTTTTTCCAAAGTTTGTGTTAACACTGATTAATTCTGGACATAAAGTATAAATGAAAGTGACTCTTGACATGTTGAAATAAAAATTCACACAGAAGAGAAATTGATACTCTTTCCTGTGCAATGGCAATGTGACATGCATTCAAAAATTATGCATATCAGACCCTGCTTCTCTCTAAACCAGAGTGGATTTGAATTCAGAGTATAATTATGTTATTTTCCTTACCCAGAGAAAAGGGAAATCACATGCCCACCTAGGAAATGAGCACCTCTAATGACAAGGCAGCTGCAAAAGCTTCATGCAAACACTTCTACATCTCATTAGGTCAGACTAGTAGGGGAAATTCTCAGAATTAACCTTCTGCAACCAGTGTTGCAGCATGACTGTTATACATCTTGGTGCAGGGAAAATGTGAGGCTCCCATCCAGCCAGTCCCCAGTTCACAGCTCCCCATTTGCCATCTGCCAGCACAAGGCTGCTGTGCTGGGGCCTTGTTCCTGTGAACTTCATGGCTGCATCCTCCCACAAAATTTGGAAATTTCTCTTGGCCTGTTTCTCTTGACAGATGAGTAAAATTGCTTCTGAATGCAAAGACAACACAAGATATAGCTGTGAAAAACAGCTACCCTTTATACCAGCATTTCACCTCATTGTCTAATCAGTCAGAAAGAGAAGCAGGGGCTGTCTTGATGTTTAAGGGACTGAAATATTGATTCAATGCTGAATTCACACTTCTCCATAGCCTGTGTCTGATTCAAGGCAATTCTGCTCATCCAAAATGTACTGACATTTACCTTCTCAAATCCATTAATCTTTGACTGTCCATGAGAACTCTACCTCTCAAAATTCAGGTGATTTAAGTAGATATCCAAGTATGAACACCTTCTGATTTGGTTTCATAACAAGGTTCAGGGTTGCTCAGAAGGAAACATTCTGCTTTTGGATTACTAACAATTCCTCATTGCATAAATCAAGAATGGCTCTTCCATTTTCACTCTGCAACTTACTGTGTTGCAGGCTGCCTTTCAAAATTTCACTGATCAGCAAGCCCTGAGGTTTCACACTACATCATTGCCATAATAAGGGCAAAGACCTAGAGCAGGGAAAAATTCTTGTGGAAATTCTTTTCCACAAAGCTGAAAGAAATGGCTGCTCCATTGCTCAAGGTTGTCCTGCCTGTAGTGATTTCCAGGAGTCCTGTGTATCCCCTTCTGTTAATCATATCATTCTGTTACTTCATCCTGGTCTCTTTATCATGAGAATCCATCCATGGCAGAGTGCAGTCAATGAATTTACCTTGAGATCTCCAGTGGGTGTTGGATCAGCTCCAAAATTTACTGGTGGCTCTTCCTATATAACATGTGTCTTAACTTTGGCAGACAACTTTTTCAAGTGTCTCTGGTTAGAGTTAGTGTTCTAAACTCTCCTTTTGGCATGTGACTGAAGCACCAGAGCTTTCTGAGACCTTTAGCTGATTGACATTAGTGACTGCAGCTGTGTTTCCAAGCTTCCAAGCTTCAAAATACATATTTTGTTTGGAGCAGGAAACTGTCAGTTCAAATTTGTTTGCAGCAGGAACAGAAGATTGGCTATGAGGTTTGTTGTCTGTAATATAAGAAATGTTGTATTTATTTATGGGTTATAGAGCTGTGGATAAATACATCATTAATGTCCATAATCATAACAGTTATTTCTCCTCTACAAGATAAGTGAAGCATTTAATGACAGAAATATGGCAAGGTGAATATCGGCCTTTTGTGACTCTGTAAAACTTCCTAGGGCTTTCACTCTGTGTGGATGTGTGTGTTTTCAGTGTCTGTGAACAAAGCTTGGCTCTGTTTCTGTACTTTTCAGTACTTGTCACTGAAAACAGATGAGAAAAATGTCTGCAAAGTTACCCAGCTTGGTCAAGGGTAATCAGACTCAAAGATGGTGAGGCTGCATGACAATATCTTGCATGTCCCTGATGCTTTGAGTTTCACAACAAAATGTTTGGAAATGTTGAGGGTCACTGAAACCATGCCAGTGAGCCTGGATAGATGATGCAAACCTCATATTTCTATAGACCTTCCACATTAAAGGAGAAAAACGAAATAAAGCTGTAATTTTCACTTTTTTGAAAGTCTCCTTTCCTGCAGCACCAGGAATGTGATGCTGGGTGAATGTGTGTGCAGAACTCTCCATCTGTCATGCTGGAAGGTACTATCTTGTTTCTGTGTTTCTTCATAACCTCATGCCTGTGTGAGAGCTCTCTGAGGCAGAGGTTCTACCTATATATTTTTTTTAAATTTTTTTTTGGAGGCACAGGATCTGACATGGTAAAGTTTGAATTCATGACCAGCTCTTGTGAACTAGCACTAAACATTATGAGCAGCAGTACTGGTGGAGTATGGGAACCAGTATAGCTGTTAAACACTTAATACAATGAAACATGGTCTGGAAGTGATGCTCTGGACTCCTGTCTTCCTTCCAGTTTCTCCTTCACTCCACCCAACTAATAAAATCTGCCTGCTTATTAAGAGCAAGCTGTCTCTGCTGTTTGGGAAGATGTTGGTTTGGAGTGAGTCGAAGCTCTGAACTGATGCTCATTACCTGAACTGGCAGAGGTGTGACTCTGGATCCAGAGGGATGTTAAGGCCAGACCAGGCTGGGCCAGGCGAGGGGTGTTGCAAGGCTGTTTCAGTGCCCACTTAGCTGCTCTGCTTCACAAGCACTGATCTACTGGCTTTTTCTTTCCTCTCATGCAGAGCACAGAGTGCAAGGGAACAGGTGCTCTGATTCCTGTGATGTGCTGAAGCTGATGACTCCATTTGCTCATCTGTGCAGCAGAGAAATCAGTCAGTTGAGGTAACATGTTAACATGCATTTTGGCCCAAAGCCTCTCCAGCTAGAGTTGTGAGAATGGCTTTTGTTCTGCCACCATGGAGAGGAGAATTCTCATGTATATTTTAAACAGCATGCTGAAAGTAAGGCCTGATCTTCCTTGCTAAAACCAGGGAAATTTTACTGAACTCAGTGAAAATTGTATCTGAAATCCCTCAGTGATAACAAGATCAGGTCTTGCAACTCTCTGTTATGCCTATAGAGTTAATTTCCATTAGCAAATTAATTTTCTTTTGCTTTTGTCTAAATGAACCATGAGAATCCAGCCACCATTGCAAATCAGCATACTAAGACTGCTAGCATTGTCCTTTCCTGTCTACTGCTTCTCTCCTGTCCTGAGCTGATTTGGACAGAAGTGACATCAGTCACATCTGGAGAGATTGCAGCCAGGGTAAGTGGATGTGGCAGAGGAAGGAAATTGCAGAGGTACTGACCCAACAGTGGAGCAGGGAGATACTGCCATGAACCAGTCCAGGAGAGAACTGTGCCCATCTGTAAATCCAGAGGAAGGGATGTGATTTTATGGTTTTGTTTGTAATGTAAGAGGCTGTAAATTCATCTATAATCCAAAATAGGCTAAAAACTTCAGCAGACTGTTAATGGAGGGTACGTCCACTTATCCCATGCTCACACATCACATTTAACTACAGAATATCTCATGGTTCCTGGGTATGAATGAGACTGGAAGGTGCTCTTGTGTTGTCATGGTCTACTTTATCATTATAGCTTTCAATTCATCCTAGCCCTAATCTTGGTAACCAGGTAGGAAAAATTCTTGCATCTGCAAGGGTTTGCACACACAAAACTGTGGTTTAAATTTGGAGGTCTCTTTTCATCCTCTGCATTCAGTGGAGCTAATGCATACTTACTGACTGTTCCCTTCTGGGATGGAGGACCCTCAAGTAGACAGATAAACAACTTTAAAATGTCTTTACTCTTGCAGGTTCACATAGATCTGCTTGAGGAAGCCACACTGCATGGAATGCCCTAGCATACTGTAGGCTGGTTAGAAAAGGCAAACTGATGTAGGTGGGAAAATCTGTCAGCAAGAAAACAAAATTTAACTTACCCATGACATTTTCATTGCAGGGATCTATATGGGGAGAACTGGTGACAGCTCCATATTTTACAGTAAAACCTGCTGGTGTCACAGAGATGGACAGAAGCTGACTGACTGGCTGACCAACCTTTTGACTTTAATACACAGTCTATGGTATTAGGCTCCTGGCATGCTGCAGACACAGCTTCTATTACACCTTTCCTGCTGCAAGTTGAGTAAATATGCTTAAAGCAAACTAAAAAGTCACAGTTCATTGACAGTAACTCAGAAAGGATAGCTTGAGGAATCAGGAGCTAAATTACCTGCAGAGAGCATGGATAGGTAGAGACAGCAGCCCCTGTGCATTGCAGCCAAAACATGGTCAGCCAGCTGTGTGTCCAGTTCCATAACACCTCTGCATTCTGGATCTGCCCACCTCTGCTTGTCTCTTACTGACAATGCTGTGGGTGGCAACTCAGTACCTGGGCTGGGTTGGCTGAAAGGATGATTTGTTGCAGTTTTACCCATAATATTTTGCTGGGTTTTGGTGTCTATTTTACTCATTCCTGAGCAGCTGTTAGAGCCTTTCTTCTTCCTACTTAAACTCTTTATTTTCTTCTCCTCTAGCAGCACGTTGTTTACATGCCCTGATCAGAGTAATCAACGGAGGTTGCAAGATGCCTGCTTCATGCAGTTTGATTTTCTGCCTAAAAGTAGGCTTTTTCTTGAAGCCTTGAAGTAATGTTATACAGGTTTCCTCAAATCTTTTCCCCATAAAATGAAGAAGCCAGTTTTACCCAGCTCAAAATGCTGTTTGAAGTCAGATCGTAGCTGTCTATACATCAGTGGGAAACACAAACCTCTGCACAGAACTGATCACACTGGGCTCACAGCCAGCATCTGATGTCACCCACCTGCTTCACCTACTTCATTTCAGAGCTCTGGGGATAAGCAATAAGTCTTTGGAAAAACCTTATTCATGAGCACTTCCACCCCTCCTTCCCCATCTGCAACATAAACACCTACCTGGACTTCTCTCAGCTCTAGATCTGAGCACAAAGGGGAAAAAGGCCACATAGAGGTATTTTTAGACACCTCGTTTTCCCCCACTCCTGGTTTGAATACTGGCTAAAGCAACAGAGAACCAGGTTATGAAAGCCACAAAATCACACTAGAGAGGAGTTGTGGACAAGGTATTGGCCTCACATGAATGGGACAGGAAATTTCCTTCTTAGCTTGCAACTTCTGTCCTACCCCTACTGCTAGTGTGGCCTGCTGCTTTACAGAGCTTCACGGGTGGACAAGGTTATCCTTTCCAAACTTCATCATATGACTTGAGACACCACTTAGGGACAGACATGAGCCAACCCACTACAGAGCCACATGGGGTCTGTGCCAGACACTGGAATGCTTTTGTGTGCTAATACCCCATGTCTTCAGCTCAGGACTTAATCCAACAAGAAATTCTTATGTTCTAGTACCAGGAAACAGTGTAAAACCACAACTATAATTAATACTTCTCTGAGACCTGTCATGCAAACTCATGGAGAGGACAACACTGTAATCTTTTTGGTGTTATTGTAACCTAGTGCCTATAAGGAAAAGCAAATATCAACTTCAAATTAACTGTGATACACACAGTGAAAGCTAAGTGGAGTGAATGAGGAGAGCCCAGAGATAAAACAGGCTGCTCTCCAGATATTATTCTGAAAATTAAAGTGAGTGGATCGAAGATATACATCATGAAAATATTCTATTATACTCAGTGTACTAGAGCAGAACTTTCACCCTTTAAACTCTCATTAAAATGCAGCCATTTTTGTTTCAAAGGATTAACATGCTGGCTCTAAAGAGAGAAGAAAAATGTGATTCGTGGTGTGCTTGGAATTAGATATTGTTAATTGAAAATAACCCTAGGCACTTACACAGTGCTTTTCAGCTCAGAATCTTGAAACTGTTTTGTTTGTATAAAATTCATTCATACAACGGGGCTGTTAAAAGACTTTTGCAGCAAAAATCTCATCAAAAAATACTGAGGGAGCTCTTGAATGCTTCCACTGTACGCTAAGGCAGGCATCACTTATGGGCAGAAGCTTTTGAAAATGTGGGGACTCACTGTCACACAGGAACAAAATACCTGTCTGTAAAAATAGCAGGAAATTATTTATGATGGTTTGGCTACAGCTGAATGGGTATCTGTACAGCTAGGTAAAACAAATCCCTTGCAAAACTCTGAAAAAAAAGACACTGGTGTAGTTTGACTTCTGTCACTCTGAACATGGAAAAACATTCATTGTGAAATAAGGACTTTGTAGCCTTTTACAAACTCCTAATCAAAGTTAATGTCGAGAAGAAATTACTAGTGGTGGGTTTTGACCACATTGACTTTTCTGATGGTCTGAATCCTCCAGTTTAGCAGGGAGGTTTGGAGCACCCTTAAGTCCACTGTGGTCAAAAGCCACACCAAGATTCCCCAGAGGACTTCCACAAGAACTGAAAAGGTAGGCAGACAGCTAAGGGACTTTATGAATGAAGGTCAGTGACTCTTAATTCAGCTTCATTGTAAATGTTCCTGCTTGGCAAGTGGAGGATCAGGCCCCCACAGTGTAGGGGCTTGCTTAAGGTCAGAAAACTACTTAGTCTGGAGGAAATGAAAACCCCTCCAGTCACATCCTCTTCCCCACTCTCACAGTACCAAATGAAGAAGAAGCACCATTCATGAATTACAGTAATTTTATAAAATATCAAGCAAAAGCCATTAAATTTTATCAAAAGCAGAATCAGCTAATTCAGAGAGTGTCTATTTCCTTTGGTCTCTGGAACAGTACAGTGACATTCTGTAATGGTGCTCTGAAGATTTATGGTTTACTTGCTTTACAGTGCATTACTGGCACTGATCACAGAATCACAGAATCACTGGGTTGGAAGAGACCTTCAAGATAACTGAGTCCAACCCATGCCCTAACACCTCAACTAAACCATGGCACCGAGTGCCACATCCAGTCTTTTTTTAAACACATCCAGGGATGGCAACTCCACCACCTCCCTGGGCAGAAAATTCCAGTACTTGATCACTCTTTCTGTAAAAAACTTTTTGCTAATATCCAAACTATATTTCCCTTGGCTCTGTGAGAGAGCACCACATACTGAAAGGAAAGATCTGTTTGAAGTGGAAAGAGCAGGATGACAATTTTCATGTGACTAAGTGATGCAGCAATTCCAGCAGGAAGTCTTGCAACTGATGAGTGTATCCAACACCTCCAAATGCCTGCTGGGAAGCAGAGGTGATGAACATCTTTCATAAGACATTTTCGGCAGGCTTTCACTCTTTGCTAAGGTAAGGGATGATTTCTCACAGACCTAGTAGCCCCTAATGATGTCTTTTGTACTTTCAGTTGGGGCCTGCCATCACTCCTGGAAACAGGAATAGCTTCCTTTCACAGTGTGTCTAGGAGCCAGGTAATGAGATAGGGAAAGATACAGGTACAAGACTTAGTAAAGACAACTAAATCCAAAGTGCTTTATTCTCTACCTAGCTTTGGCTCTGGTTTCTCCAAGGAAGAACTAGCTATAAGCTGCATGTAAAAGGCCAGGGCTATTAAAGGATCTGAAAGGATCTGGGAATGAGAAATGCTGCACAGTAGAAGCTATTACTGTTGTCATTTTACTATGAACAGCCTCAGAGAGTGGTGGAGGAGAAGGGCGGAGTGGAGGAGGCTGGAAGAAAAGCCATTAGGATGGGCAGAGAGGGCACTTCCTGGAGCAGACTTATGACAGAGCTATGGACAAATCTCCCACACCAGAAACACAGAAAAGTCAGTGGTAAGGCCCTTTTTGTTGTCATCAAGGTTAGGATTTCGTAGAGGTCTGACCTCAGCTTTATGTAGTCCAAGGTACAGGTCACAACCTCACAAAGGGAGCTCCAACAAAGCATGGCACTGGAGTGATTTTTGCTTTTAAGCTCTTTGATATGTCACCATGACTTTTATGTCTCATTCTTCTCTCCTATGTATGACCTCTTCCTAAGGCTCTGCATTGCGTTCCCTGCAGAGGTCATTAGTGCCTCTCCTGGGGCAGCAAATGTGGAGACAAGGGCTAAAAAACCACATGGCTTTCACAGGAACTCAGAACTACATTCTAGAAACGCTGTCCTCAGATACCTTTACAAGCATTTGATGGGGAAAACACGAGTGGTGCTTCAGTTAGCACTCAGCAGCTCCCCAGATGTGCCAGGGTTCAGTGGTACCCTGGGCGTCCCAGTGGTAATGGGATGGCTCCTGCTGCTGTGTGCAATGCCTCCACAGAGCACACCTTCCCTGCCAGCCCAAAGGGAACATGTGGCAAAATCACTGAAACTCTTTGACTCTAGCAAAAGGTGGAGTTTGATTTCCTGTTATAAAATCACATACAGGGAGCCTTCACCCTAATTGTCTCCTGAAATTAAGTGAATTTCCCACAGAAATGCAAGGAAATTCCATCTTAATAAACCTTCAATATTTCCTGGCTTTACTTTGGTTAAGTAACCAGGGGAAATTTAAACTGATCATTTGTTTTCCTGTATAAAAATCCCATGCACTGTAATAGAGGAGACCCTGAAAGGCTTTTATCTTAATTACTGCAGCAAATTACAGAGAATTAGATCCTTTGTAATGGTTTTCTGAATCATCCTTTGGGATTTGATAGCAGGAATATAATTCGCTATTGAATTGTATAGACTAGTGGAATAACAATGCCCCTAGAAAAGTGTTCACTATCTATTAATGTCTATAGGATTTCCCTATAAAAGGTTTCTAAAAGCCTTTTATTTACAAATATTTCCAGGGGGTTCTATTATGCTGTTCACCTTTGTTTACAATGTACACTCATTAGAGTAAGAAAAGCAAAAATAGACAGCAGAGACTAGTGATGTGTGAAAAAGGACAGCATGAAATCACAGAAGACCATCTTCATAACGTTGTGAAAATCAATCACATAGCCAAGAAAGGCAGAAAAAAGCTAAGATTTTCATCCTGCGTGGAGTTATTGCTGGCAGACCCTTGTTCCCATCTGAACTCTGCAGCTTCAGGGAGCTGCAAAGAGCTTTACTTTGGATTACAGCTCCAAAAACGAACACAGTAAGTTGATAGTGGAATTTGATCATACCCTGGAAGCTCGCATGCAAGAATCCATGATTGCATGTGTAATATAGCAATAATTGATTAATTCCTTGTTTACTTCCTTCAGCTGAGCAGCAGCCAGGTCTTTCAGCTGCAATCACAGCTTCCTCCTGAGCAGACTGTGCTGTACACAGCCTCTTTCTTCCTCCCATAGTGCTTGTTGCACTGACAGAAAAGGACTCCCTGAACCCTGCTCTGCACCCTCACTTCCACCTCACAGACATCAATACTGTGACCTAGGGAAAACTGGGTCTTAGTTGTGCAGAGATTTGCTACGCAGACCTGGTCTCACTGTTAACATGCTTAAGTGTCCAAGGAATGCTTGCAATGGCAGTGTGGAGGGGCACTGTCAGGTGCTTTGTGCATTCAGGGGTGATACCAAGCTCCTCTTCCACCCCACTGGTCAGCAGTAAGAGCTACACAACAGCTGCTTTGGCGGTTTTCCATTTCTGATGGGCATTTCTGTTCCTTTTTTTTGGTTTATGCTAACTGCTTTTGCTCTCTTTTTATATGACCTTGAAGGAAAAGACCTTGCTGAGTGTAGTTGCGTGCTTTTCAATAGATTTGTTATTTCCCCACGTGATGGGGAATACCCTGAATGGTGCCTGACTCCAGCATGTGCTGACAGAGTTTCCCTGGGTTTAAGCAGTACAGCTAAGGCTGCCACATGCAAGTGTTTGCAGATGTGGGAGCAGGAGAAGCCACAGGAAAAGTCTTGGCATTTATCCTCAATTGCCCCCCAAAAGTGCCCAGCAGGGAAAATGGAAGAAGGATGTCAACAGCAACTTCAAAATCTATGCAAAAGAGGTGAGGATAGAAGAGGAAACAGAGTAACTTTTTGTGGCTTTCCAGGTGACAACATGCCAAGATTTCACACAGGAGTCACAGAGGCATTTTAGCACTTAAGGATAGTGAGGGGTTTGTTTTGAGAGAAATTAGGAAAATGTTACAAAGGTTACAACACTGCACACCCATGCATTGAAAATCCACATGACAAAAGGTGTTCGATAATCTCAGACTAAAAGGTGTTTTCCATTTCCCAGGGATCCATTAATATTGCAGATATTCATATACTACCTGCTAACACAAAACACTTAAGAGTAAATAGAGATCATTCCAGAAAGCAGAAAACGGCATGCTCAGTACTGGAGGTGGAAAAGAGATTATACTAGTTGTTAGATTTATAAATGGTACTAAAGCTAGAAAAACCATTAATGTGTACTGCAGTTCTGACCAAGTCCTGGCTCAGTAACACCTTTCATGAAAAGCACCATTACCTTGATTTTCAATATCTTTCCTTCCTTCCCTCCCCTCCCATTCTTTCATTATTTTTCGTTTGCAATTGTCTGTCTTGGCAGACAGACAAGTCCCGTGTTCTGGACACAAACTCCTACTCATTATTATAGATCTCTAAAATGTTTTGTCTAACACATTTTCAGGCTGCTACAAGAATTACAGGAGATTTTTTTTGTTATTATAGACAGCAAAAGGCTGTTTCTGCGTTTGTTTATCCATCTCAGATTTTTCCTTTCTCAGATATGAACCCATGCACCAGCCAAAGCTGTGCTGAAAGCTGCTTCTCAGCAATATAAAAAACGAGCCCTTAAAAATCTGTCCGCAGTGGCCAGATGCAGAGAGGTTTTTTAGTGAAGCAGGACAGTTAAATACAGCACAGAGCTCAGGCCTTCTGGATTTCATTTTATGTTAATGTATTTTTATAGAAAGACATGAAAAAATCTCTTAGATCTTCATGCTAATGAAAAGAAAATTGATATATAGGTCAGCGTGATTTGACAATCATTTACAGATTGGGGTATTCTAAAAGAAAGCATAACATTGGGAAAGGCAAAAGAAAGGAACTACTGGCTTTAAACATGTGACCAAAGGACTGTTTCCTCTTCTATAGATGTTGCCACAGGGAATTGCAGCATTTCCTGCAAACCTCCATCTTCCCACACCTTTATGACAACTAGTAAGGAGTGTGTTCTTCATAGGAAAGAGTCTGGGTGTTGGAGTGTTTCTGGTTTTCAAACTCAGAAAAATATCCATCTTTTACAGCTACAGCCATTTTACAGCTGTGGCCACTGCACAATGGCCTGGAGAACTGAGCCACTTGTGGACTCAGAGTGGGATTTGAAGTAAGAAGTGATGCTGAGACTGGTACCTTACAGGGATCCAAAGCAGTAGCAGGTATAAACCACAGCTGCTATTTTACTGAGTTTGCATGTGAAGTGCTGTGTTGAAATCTGCTCAAGAGCTGCAGAATATAATGTGAAAGTTAAACTGCTGCTGGCAGTCACCTTGTGAGCAGAGAGATGGCTCAAGAAATGGTGTAATTGGGTCTTCTGGGTCTGTACATCACTGCAGGCACAGAACCACTGGTAATGTTTTTAAGCTCCTGGATGGGAAGAGAGTCACTGAGTGAGCATACAAGGAAATAAAACAGAAGTGCTAATGACCACTTCTTCATTGTGTTTATATCTGGTTTCCAGTACAATAGAGCCCTGATTATAATTTGTGGCTTTTGATATTATTGTAATACAAGCAATTAGCTACAAATGAACAACAGCAATGAGTAGACAAGCTATACATAATGCATATAGATGTGTAAGGGAGCATGTCAAACTGTTTGTGTTCCCCAAACTGCCCCATCAAAATTTATTTATTACATATGGAACCAAACCCAAACACCAAATCTGTATCCCCTCTGTGTAGGAGAAATTTGCACATGGATGAGGGATTTAATGTTCCAGTCATACCCCTGTACCAAAGCATTAGCTCCAGTGCAGGACTGCAATGCTCAGCACTGCTCAGATATGAATCCAAATTTTACTGCTTGAGAAAATCCAGATTTCAAAATGAATCTAATGACAGAAAATTAACATTAATCCAGGAAATAAGCAGCAGAAATCTATACAAACATTACTTACAGAGGCCCTGAGCCAGCCCACTTAGAGACTATGAAGTTTATCAGATCAGCTTCAAAGGTGCCTGGCTACAATTTAATGACACTTTACAATAATGAGATAAACACATCACCAGTATATTTTCATTTAAAAAAAAGACACTGAAGCAAGAATAGTAAATTATCCACCTGGGGACTTTCAACAGTTGTTTTCTGAAGGAGTTTGCTTCTTAGAACCTTACCTAAAAGCATCTGCTCTTCTTTTAGAAAATGTTTTAAGCATCCTGAGTATGGGTACTTTGAGGCTGGCTATGACAGATGCAATGTTATTGTTTCAAAAAATTTTAATGAGCACAGCTCCACTGCCATGTGGATGGCTCGATGCTATGTTCTACTGACAGGATGCAGATCACAACCCTTCACAGGGGAAGGCTTTTTTTTTTTTTTTTTTTTTTTTTTTTTTTTTTTTTTTTTTTTTTTCCTTTCTTTCTTTCTTTCAATCTGGAGAAGAAATTTAAGTCTGTCAAGGAAGCAACACACCTTTTTAAAACTGTCTGAAGACTGTGGTGTGTGCTGGATGCTTTTTGGTATGACATAATCCTTGGTACATTGAGATTGTGCCTGTAAATCATCCAGATTTTTAGCTACACACACAAAATCTGTGGTGCCTGGAGGGGCAATAAAGAGGGAGCAGAGCTTGCCATTGTCTCTGGGAGACACGTGGGGGACACTAGATGTTTGGAGAGTTGAGTATAATCTATGCTGGTTTGGCTGGCAAATTTAATAGTTGTGACCACACATGTCCCATGTGGAGACAGTTCCAGGTGATGAAACTAATGGAGTACATGGGTCAGAATTGAGCTGATTTTACCCTAAAAATGAGGGAGATCAAGAAGGAACTGTGAATACAAAACAGGAGCCCAATTCCTTGCCAACTCCTGATCTCCAGAGTCTGGAAGTGCTGTGATGGAGCTCTGTGACTGCAGTTCCCCCAAGTCTTGCCCCTTTGAAGCATGTAACTTGACTAGCAGAGTCAGGGAAACATTGTGAGTCCAGTCTTCATCTGAAAGACCCTGTGTGTCCTGAGTCTGGACTAAACCCAGCCTTTGCAGATCCCAGCTTTGTGGAACCTGAAGACTGGTACCTGTAAGTGTTGTTTTGAAGATATTTTTGGGGTGTATGTTATACAGACAAAGTTTCTTGTATGAGAAGGAAGGAAAGACCTGATGCAAAGAAGCACACAAAGAGTGCTTTGGTGATATGGCATTCTGTGGCATTCCAGTTCTGTCCAGGAATCCCAAAATGCCTTGCTACTGAACCAGACTAGGGACTGCTAGTGGAGGGAAAGATCTGAAGAGCAGTGAAGCAGCTGAAGTACACTAGGATATCACCAGCCCAATGAAAGTGAGGTCCTGATTAATGGGGAACTAGCTTTGGTGCTTCTCTGGGCTCCTTCCTACTGGGACTGGGGCAGATCTGGGAATTGGGGTCTCACAGAGAAAGTGTAAAGGCAGAAGAGAAGGGAGAAATCTTGGCCAGGATTCAGCTATCAATGGGAAGAGCAGAGCTGAGTGCAAAGCCAGTGAAGGAGAGGGAGGAGGATGGCACAGCAGGATCCTTGGTCTGCCACTGAGCAACTCTCTCCATGTGAGCAGCTCATTTCCCTGCTCTGTCACTCTTTTTATCTGCACAGACAGCCTGTTCTACTGGCCAGGACCAGGTTTCTGCAACACAAGGCACAAAAGACCCTTAAACAGCTTAGAAGGTACTGCAATAATACAAAGCACAAATTGCAGCCACCAGATGGAGAAAATAGAGCACTTCCAGTCAGCAATTTTGTTCCTGGTGAAGTCCCATGCCACATGAAGCTTTGAGCTACAGCTGCTGCAGTGCTAAGTACAGAAAATGGAGGTCTTTCTTTAGTCTACTTTTAAATTTAAAAAATGGGTACAATTTCCATGAAATGAGGGATGAATTTAGCTCATTTTGCATCATGCTCTAATTACCAACTGAAATGAAATATTCTAAGATTATGTATCTCATTCTCCATCTTATTTCTGGATCTTGCTCCAATTAATTCCCTCTACCAGTTTACAGCACATAAATGAAATGCACTGAGCATCAGGCCATGAGTTGCCTGGTTCTCCCTTGGTACCCTGGGCCAATTGCTCTTCATAGCTACTGCAGTACTGTTTTGCCAGTCTCAGGGTGATGGTATTAATACTTGTTATCCAGCAGTTTTTTGAGACAGCCTATTCAAGTGTGAAAAGCTTTTTGAGGTCCCAGGTCATGCTGCAGAAGTGAGAATAGTGATTTCTTCTCTTTCATATCATTTCTCTGTGGCCTGTTCTATTTCTGAATGCTGGAAGTGCCACTGAAAAGAGGGTATCTATTCTGCAAGAAAAAAAGGAAGAGGAAGTCTATTTTGAATGAGGAAAAGAGGAAGGCTGTTCGAAGGAAAGAGAAAACACATGGGAGAAAGGAAGGGGGAATGTGAGAGGGAGAGCACAGGTTCTAGTGCAGGTGAGAAGCAGGTTAGTAATCCAGGTTTTCAATCCCTATCCAGAATAAGGTGAATGTCCTCATTGCCAAGTCTTGGGGCCAGCACAGCAGAGGCCATAGGTTCCTTCCAGGTCCCAAATAATGCTCACAAGATGAGCTTTGAGAGTGCTGTATTTCTTCCACAAAGAGTTCAATTTCAGAAAGAAAAAAGATTTGGTAGAAAACTCCGGGCCAACCCTATTTGCAATCTCATTCTCATTTATTTGCTCAAGTAATCCCCAGTGCTTGATTTACGTAAGACTTGAATTAACTGTGTATTTATTCAGAGATCTTAAATTACACTGATGTGATGAGGTAAAATTGCAGGCTGATGCAGTTTCAAGGGTATTAACAAGCACATGACGGTGAGGCAGATCCCACTTGCTACTGAGGAATTCAAGCCTATTCAAAGGTTTCTAGAGAAGGTGGTAAGAAGGACCTTTTACAAGTACAACTGCTTTTCTTGAAGCAAAATTTCTCTTAGCACTGAGGTGAGGTAGAGAGGTGCAGTACCTGTCAGAGATTTTTGAAGAAAATTAAAGCTGCTTGCTTGATGCTGCTCTTGATGAACAGTCTTGGTTTGAGCTCAGACACTGAATGAAGCAAACTTTTGGATCTGAGCAATTTCTAAATAATGCATGGTACCAGGAATAAAATAAATTCAGATGAACAAGAAGCATGGAGCAGTTATGACCCTGATCTAATGGAAATTTTCTCTAAATATGAAGGTGATTATAACTTCAAGCAGAGGTGTCTTTACAAGAATTGCCACTGGTGTTAGCTGTTTCTGAAATACTTCTTGTTTCCAATAGGTGCCTAGTGAATTCAGGCAACGAAAGCTAGCTATGAAGTTGGCACTGAATGGGATTTAAACCTGTTAAACGAAGAGGGAGGAAAATTATAAGTCTATGGTTGATGTGGGTGGTGAGTTGATGAGACCATTTGGAGGTCCACTGAAAGACTGAATCTGAGACAAAACGCCCATAAAGAAATGACTGGAAGTTCCAGTACTGAAATACCATGAGGAAAATAAGATAGGGTTAGGAAATAAAGCTATCTGGTCCATGAAGCTTGTGGAGATCATCAGCTTGAAAAAGATGAGGCAAGAGAACCGGGGATGAAAACACTAACAGGTATGAAAAGATCAGTCTGCTTTGCCTAAGTGGTGCATGTGGCAGAGCTGCTGGTGGTCTGCACCTCATGAAAGGGAAACAAGGATACCCACACAGCTAAAAATGGTTACAATGGGCACATAGGAGACTTAGAGGTGTTCAGAGATGGACAGGACAGGTCTTGAAGTGGGTTGGGTTCAAGAGCTACTGTGACTCCTGTGGAAGCAGCATCATCACAAGAGGGAGCTGTCCGCCTGTATGAGATTGTCACCCCGACCAGAAACATCCCGGTGTTCCTCAAACCCTGCCAGGGGCAGGGGCCAAGAGTTCCGAGTGCTCAGACAGTGACCACAGCAGCCTACATGGGAGGGCACGGGCTGAGCCAGGCAGCAGAACCAGGCCCCCAGGGCAGGCCACCGACACTGCACACTGCCAATTGCTCTTCTGCAAGTCAGGTCCTGCACTGCACTGGTGCTATCAGCTAATTTGTTTTTTGGTTTTTCTGTAGGCTTTGCTGAGGGGAGAGAAAGGAGAATGCTTGGCCAAAGTCAGGCAAGGTGCTAGCCAAAGGTTCATGTGACAAGGCAGCTGATCACCAAGGCTCCGATGGTGAATGGAGTCGGTGTGTGTTCACTGCTGTGAGCAGTGTTTGAACACCACAGGGCCCGTGAACCCAGCAGAGGGCACGCACACACACACACACACACGCACACACACAGAGTCACTCCTGCTTTTACCTCTGGGACATAATTTCTTAGATAATGAGCATATCAGTGCCCAAAGCAATGTATGTGGCTACAGGACAAAGCCAGAGGCTTCAGGTGTTCTGCTTGAATAGTTTGTGGTTTCTCTTACAGGGTCCAAACCTACCCTTCTGCTGGACTTCCACTTCTGATCAAGGTAATGGTTCAAAAAACAAAGCAACACCCCTAAGCTCAGGTTTAAAGACTGGCATTGTATTTACAGTGGATCAGGCACAACAGCCTGTAACCTCTTCACACTGAGCTTAGTTTCATGTTCCAATTATTTATCTGAATGCTCATGCCCGATTTTGGTAGACACATTTTACCATACTCTGAGACTGAGCTGAAACCTTTGTGTCCTGCCAAGAATTTTGAGAGGATAATACATATCCAAGCAGTTTGCATCAGTGGCATAGCATCTAAATGCCCTACAGAAGACAAACACAATATATTTGTACATTCCCTGGGCAGGAAGACAGACAGTTCTTCCAGTGGATGCACTAAGATATGTAATAGATCGTGCTGTATATGTTCAATGATGGGTCAAGGCACAGAAGACCAGGCTAAAGGGAGAAAACCACTGCAGGTTGAAAAGTTAGAAGGCTTTACAATTACATACAGAAGAAAAGGGTGTAGTCTTGTCGATGGGAGAAATGGATGAAGATTAGAGATCTGGGCTCCTTGCCACAGGCTACTTGACCTCAGGCAAGTCTTCAGAGATCCCATTTCCTTTCCTAGCCTTTGTCTATGTGGCTCCCAGGAGCTTCGAGGCAGGGTTGGTCTCAAGTGCAGGAGTAACTGTACTTTATCTTGGTCATTTCTCCTAAGTCATACGATAAAATCACTTCATACATATATACATATAATTATATATAAAGCAATATCCGATATAGCATAAGAAGCTAAAAAGGAATAAACACAATGCCTTGGGAACATATAGGAAGAACAGAGTTCACAGCCAGTTATTAATCCGCTTTCAGGACAAGGCTTTCGCTGAAGTTTAAAATTCAGTTTAAATTAAAAAAGAAAGGAAAAATAAAAGAAAGGAAGAAAGCAAAAAGGATTTTATCCCGAGCCGGCGGTCTGGCTCCAGCCTCAGCCCCCGCCCGCCGTGACGCCGGCAGCGGAGCGGCCCCCCCGCGGCCCGGCGGGCGCGGGCAGCCCCCGCCCCGCCGCGCTGCGCTCCCCCCGGCGGGCGGGCGGGCGGCGGCTCCGCGGGCCGCGGGCGGGCGCGGGCGGGGGCCGGGCCCGCGCTGCCGCTTGTTGATCGCGGCGGCCGGCGCCGCTCGGGGCTGCGGGCTGCGCGCCGCCGGCCAGCCCCGCGCCCGGGCTTGCCGCTGCGCCGCCGCTCGCATTCTTCCGTTGAACACAGTGCAAACCCCTCCTTTTTTTCTTTTTCTTTTTTCCCCCCTCTCCCTTTCTTTCTTTTTTTTTTTTTTTTTTTTTTTTTTTTTTTTTTTTTTTTTTTTTTTTTTTCTTGAAGATGGCGGCGCCTCTCGCCAGCAAGGCAGGGTCCGCCGGCACCACCAGCAAGCCTTCCTTCCCGGAGCTGGATTTCCGATCGGGAGCCAGGGTGGAGGAATTAAATAAACTCATCCAGGAATTCACCAAGCACGATCAGAGGGAGTACGACGACCAGCGGGCCCTGGAGATCCACACGGCGAAGGACTTCATCTTCTCCATGCTGGGTAGGGCAAGGACCGTGCGGGGCGGGGCGGGGGCGATGCCGGCCGGGGACCCCCGGGCAGGGCTCCCGGCGGTGCGGCACCCGCGGCCCCTTTCCCCGCGCTGCGGGCGCGCTGCCCTGGGGGGTCCCCGCTCTCAGGGCGGCTCTCATCCCCGGGAAACTAATTTTTCCTGTCCTATCCAACTAGCCTTTGCTAGCGATGTATTTATAAGCACAGAGGAAAGGCTGGGTCGCAGAGCTGACCGGTGCCCGAGAAACACGCCGAGCCAGCAGGGCTGCAGGCGAGGCTAGCCCGACCCTTTATTGTTTTTCCCCTCAACTATCGAGGCATAGGAAACACAGTTTTTTGGGGTTTTGTTTTGTTTTTTCTGAACCGCTTATTTTGGTTATTAGACCGGCGGATGCTTGTGCAGGAGCATCTCCCGAACTGCCTTTTTTGCCGGATTGTGGCGGGGGAGTCTTCATCCGTGTGAAACTTTGACTCGTGGGCAGGGATCCTTAAACCAGGGTCAAGCATTTGTTGGCCCTTGCGGAAATCACCTGGGCATGACTAAGGCTTCTTAAGAGTAGCAGTAGAATGACTAACAGCTCTGATTCTCCAGGTAGTCAGTTTCTGATAAATACATGCCTTGAATTAACTAAGAAATCAATCAGACGAATAAGAGTCTTCAGGATACAAAAGGATGCTCTTTAACGTGCAGATTAGACCTTGAAACCAGTCATCCAAGTTTCAGTCATTGTGTTAAACATTTTTGTGTGAACAGCTGCTGTGGCCCGTGGATGGTTCTTTGTAGCTCAGAGGTGCACATACACCGTTAAAGCACGCTTGGCACAAACCAAGTGTATGGTCTACATCTATACTCTGAAAAACCGACATCACTTTTCTCATCCAGAAACACAGAGCTCTCCTATTGCGATAATTATTATTTTCTGTGTTGAAAGATTGTCACTGTAACAGACTACCTCTTCTATAGCCAAGAACACACTTACACCCTGTGATGAGAATCTACCTGTTCCACTGGTTATCTTGTAAGGTACCTGGATAAGTATAATTGCCCACTGTGAAAGATCTACACAATTTTTTGTGTGTATTGCTTTTTCACCAAGGGCTGGACAGGATATAGCAGACTAAATTTAGCCTGAGAACAAGGACAACAAGTTGAAAAGTCAGTAGCATGTATATTTATAGTTGCAGTTATAAATATTTTTCCCTTCCCATTTAAACAACAACAAAAAAGACAAAACACCAACAACCATGGTGAAGCCATGGTTGCATCAAAGCCTGTAGGATTTTTGTTCTTGAAAACCTGACCTGGTGGAAGTCATCCAGTATTATGATCTGATACATTTTTCAGTCAGGGCTTGAAATAACTGGCTGAGGAAGCATGGCTGGATGGGATGGAGCAAAGAAGAGCGGAGACAAAACAGCTATAGCTGCTGTGTGGCTAGCAGGTAGAAAAAGCTTTGTATGATCCTGTTTAAGCATTAATAGTCTTTGCAGGGTACAGAGATCACTGAATTTCTTCCTGTCTCGTGTGGGAGAAGGCAATAGAAGAAAGACAGAAGAATGAACTGGAGCATGCCTTGTATTTCTGCAAATGCACCCTAATGCCTGCTGTTCCTGAAACGGGGAGCCTTAGGCTGTTTAGAAGTAATATAAATTAATGTGGTTGTCTTTGTTAATACAATGACTGGGAGATGAGCATTCTCCAGTTTTAAATGTATAGCTAAACCCTTGGTTTCAATAAAAGCTATATTTCAGTCTAAGTGGTACCTGATAATTTTCAGAAAGTCTTGTTTCTGAGTAGAGGAAGAGACTTGAGGACTGAGCCCAGGACTGAAATGGAAACGGGATGTTTGATTTGTCTGCATTAGACCTAGAAGTTGTGTTCATGGATCAGATCCTTCTTAGCGAGAGAGGCTTTTAAATCTAAAAGGATTTAACTTATTAATAAATAGCTCTTTCCCCTGTGCCTGATCCCTCCCATACGTACTGCTCTTATCTCGTCGGGTGATGATAGGAAAATTAAACATAGCTTTCCTGATTTAATTACACTGGTGTGTAATTGGTGGATGAATGATAGGTGAGGAGACCTTGTGAAGATTCTCAGATGTTTGTACTCTACATGGCTTGCCCTTTAGGTCAGACTTTGCTTTTAATTTGTATTAACTCTTTTTCATCTGTGTTGTCTTTCCCTGGCTTTAAGCAACTGAACTCTAGGAGATCTAAAGAGTTGGACTGTGAGAAAATTAGGGAGAGGTACTACTTGTGGTGTGTTTGTCCAAAATCTTGTGCCCCAAGCATTAGAAGAGGACTGCAAATGACTTACCTCACTGGTGGGGGAAGTGAGTGTTTTCTAAATGTGGGTAGTTCCTGGACATTCACAGTCACCAAGACCATATGGTCTTGCCAACACCCTACACCAAAACAACAGGTGTATTTTGGTGCCTTTGTTGGGTAAATTCCTGTACTCACACTGAGCTAAATAAATAAATGCTTGTCTCTTTGATTCAGGTATAATTGAGCTTCTGAGGAGGGAAAGGCTGTAGGAACCAAGAAAAAGAGTGGAGAAAAGACAGTCTTGTGTGCTGGCTAAGAGAGGCTGAGAGAGCAAGGCTCTGCCTGCTAGTCATGAAAGGAGCTAATTACTTATTCCCCTGATGACTCAATTTTAGGGGGTTTTGTCCTTAAAGAATGATAAAGGAGTATTTTTATCAAGTGATGATATTACAGTGAATGATATTTTGATTTTTAAATCACTTGCTGCCATTGTGATGGGAAGTGCATAGCAGTCGTATTAAAAACCTTTTAAGGGTACCTGACCTAGGGAGTATTGTTCTTGCAGTACAAGGACTTTCAGGAAATTCTTTAATAAACACTACCTGTCTCTTTCTGTTCAGCACCTAAGTAAGAAGTGCTTTAATGCACAGATGTGGTCTGCTTAAAAAACCCACATATTATGCTCTTGGGAACTAGAACATTGCATATAAAATAACTGCTTGCAATTTCTAGTGCTATTGCTGCCTCAAACCAGCTCATGCTATTTGGAACACTGACTCTAGAATTTTATATAGTAAAAAAAGAAAGGAATAAAGATATATAAATAAATACAAACTGTGTAGAGCTGTATTCTCCACTCCAGGCACACATCAAGGTTCAGTAATTTAGACCAGTTTTCCAGCTCTTTGGGTTGGTGTTTTGTTTCTTTTTTCTACTATAAGACTTCTCAGCAGAGACAAAAGATGAATGCTTAGGACGTTTCATGGCATTCTCCTTCCTAAGAAATCAAATCAGAGAAAGGACTAGTTTAAGTTGGTGCTAAAGTGGCCTTTTGGGGTTTTAAGGCCTCTAGTGTATCTTTTTGTCACTTCAGTGGTTACTTCTGTGGGAAGTGCCCAGCAGGGCAGGCCATACTTTGAGCATCTGCAGCCAGCTGCAACTTAGAGCTGTTGACAAGACCTCTAGAGAGCTTGTCTCAGCACCTGATACAGGAGAGGTGGTGATCCTATTCTGAGATTGTTTCCTAATTCTCTGGTCTGCCCGGTGCTGCGCTGGGTGTGTTAGCAAGTGTTTGTGATAGAGGCAAGTCTCAGAGTGGAAGCAGGGCTGGCATCAGCAAATTATTTCTGCTGCCAATACCAGCTTTCCAAACGGAGTGAGCTACCCTGCTGAGCCCCTGCATCTGTAGCAAGGCTTCCAGCTGTTTCTTGGACTGATGGGGCCCTAAAATATGTGCTGTGGTGGTGCAGATTGCTGTGCTGACAACACAGGTGTCCTCACAATAGCTTGCTTTTATCAGCAGCTTCTACAAGGAAAGAATTTTCTAGTCTCTCCCTGTACCTGAGGTCTGTGTAGCAGAACAGCATTGGTAGTGTGACTCTTGTGTGGGTTTGTGTGGCATTTTTTTTCTCCCCTACCTGCCATAACTTGCTGATAAAATCTATAGTAGATGAGATTTCAGGCAGTTTGAAGTGTTACCTGTTTGTCTAGGATACATCATGGAAATTCTCTGGTTCCTGTTGTAGTGTGGAGCTGATGAAATAGCAACAGGATTGGAGTGATCTCTCTAGGGTTAAGTCTTTTGTGTGTGTGTGCCTTCTCTCAAGAGAAGCCAATCATGATAGGAGCACACTGTACTCTGAGGCCTATGTTAATAAAGGCTCTCTGCTGGCATTCCCTGTGCTGCTGAATGCATAATGCACAGCTGGTAAAAACAACCTTACTCTATCGCAGATTTCATTTCTGGCTTCGCTTGTGTTTCCTCTCCCTGCAGACCACATGTCTCTGTATTTGCATTTGAGACTGTGGGGATTTATTGGTGGTTTTGTTTTTCTTAATTAGGGGACAGTGTACTAAACTGGTAAGGTAAGCCTGCTAAGCATTGGTAGCTTCTATTTGGTTGTACCTACCAGAAGTCAACCAATTTCATCTCACTGGGGATTAGTTAAAGAAAGTTTGGTAGCCTCCTTGGTTTAAAGGGATTGCTGGTCCTTGTATGTGTTGTCAGTGAAAATAGATTGAAAATCTTTATCTCAATTTGTTTTAAGATCCTGGTATTTTACTTGCTCAACTACTGTTTTGAAACATTAGTTTGTGATGCAAAGTATTTCATTTAATAGCCAGGAACATGTCCTAAGGGCACAAATTCTCATGGCAGGCTTGTCAGACTGCCCACCGCCTGTTCCTTCAGTCTGTGGAAATATTTGTAAAAGGTTTGGGTGAATACTTGCCAAGCCCAATTATGCAATTATGTTTTAAGGGCAATTTTATAATTACAGTGGAGGATGGTAACCAGGATACAGGAGTTGTTGAGGTTTTGACTTTTCCTTTTTTTTTTCCTATGTGACTTTGTGTGAATGCTAAAATATTTGGGGCAATTCTAGTTAGAAACCAGTTGTTCAACTTTCTTTTAGGCAGCTGGCTACTTTTATAGGTGAAGCTAAATTACAGATGACTCCAATATTGCTCAAGAAGGCTGGAGGACATGTTTTATTATAGCTTTGGTAATCTGCAGGTTGGATGTGAACTCAGAGACCTAGAGTAGCCCATAGACAGTGTCCAGTCTTGCGGAAACCCAGAGGGTAAAAGTCCTGCCTGGACTTCTCAAAGAGAATCTCCAAGCTGCTCAATTTTTTTGACAGCTGGGATTATCTGTCGTAATTTTTATTTGACAAATGCCAGGTTCCTGCTTTGTTTTCTGCACAGCTGAAACATTTGCACCTTTACTTGGGCTTTGACATGTGCACTTTTTCATCTGGGTGCACCTTTTAGTGCAAGTCCCAGTCCTTTTGCTGCAAAGATGGTTTTTCAGGCACACCTCTTGGATCTTCTTCTGCCCAGGTCAGACCCTGTTTGTACTCTGCAGGTTCAGTTAGGTGAGGAAGTGCCAGGAAGAGATGTGGTTAAGGCCAAGATTGCCTTTCACCTCTGGTCAAGGGGTCTTCAGTTGCAAGGGCTGCTTCAGCATGACACTGTGAACAGTGATTGAGATGGCAGATTGCACTTCCAAACATATCTGTGCAAAGCTCTGTGGTGGCAGCTGCAGGTGGAAGCTCTGGAATAGGCCTGTTAGGTTTCTGTGAGTCTAAGAAAAATGAGCTGCCACTGAGTCCATCACCTTTGTCTGGGTGATGCTGATGTATGAAGTTCACTTGAGAAGCAAGAGCTGTAGATCTTCTGCTGTAAAAAGAGAGGCTTAAGAGTTGAGTGCATTATATGAGGTACATATCTCCTGGGTTTTCCCAGCAACAGCTGGGAAACAGCTGGGTTAAGTTCCATGTGCTAAAAGAAAAACATTAATTCTTGGCCTGCTATCCTCTGAACAAGGAGAAAATTCCTTGAGTGACATTCCCTTCATGTGTACAACATACTGTGTTACATTTAGGCTGTCTAATTTTTTTGTCTTTGGGGTATGATACAAGCAGTAGAGTAGTGGAGTTCTGGGGAAGCAAAAGGTAATAGTTGACCTGTTTGATTTTTCCCTTGGAAAAACAGAAGACCTATCATGGGAGCTAAGCAGAAAGCAGCTTTGGAGGTTGAATTCACAGAATGTCCTTTACTGGGAAAAGACCAATGAGCCTATGTGGGAGCAAGGGTGTGAGAGCTGAAAAATGACCTCTAGCTGCATGTCTGAAGTTATTGGTCTGAGTCTTGTACTGCTGACTCCTTGAGTGGTGTGAGTTCACAAGCTGAACAGTAGCTTTATTGGAATTTACAAGCATATTTCATAGGTTCCCCATCTTAACTATGGATTTTATATTCTGTGATGTTTTATGACTTCTGTTAACACAAACCTCTCTTACTGTCTGACTAACAAAAATATAGGAGTCGGCTTTTCTTGTCTTTTGTTTTTGTTGTTTTGTTTTGTTTTGTTTGTTTTTTGCTAATGGAACTGGAAGGCAGCTTATGAGACATTCAAAATAAATCTTTCAGCAGCAGCTGATGTTCCAATTGACAGATGCAGCTATGGATTTTGCTGTTTCATTGAGAGAACTCCACTGTTTGCTTTCATTTCTACCATTCTGTTGCATTCCCTTTTACTGTAAATAGCAATAGTCCTGGACTGAGTGGATTAATCTGTGCCTTAGTACTTCAGCCAAACAGACAGGTCTCTGAATCATGTACTTCTGCATTTGATAAACTTTCTTCTTTCAAAGCACTATTTCAGTGTGTGTGGTTGTATAAGAATCATTCAGTTTGAAGAAAATGGATTCCCCGTTCCCCAACACGTTTGACTTTTGAGCTTCTAATAAACACTTGATGCTAAGAAAGTTACAACAATCTTATTAATGCATTGGGTTTCAATTGTCAGACAGTCTGATTTTAACCTAATTTAAAGCATTTAACTAGCAAGTTGTTAATGTGTTTTGTTATGAGCATGCTGGTGTCAAAAGTACAAATACCATTGAGTGGGGGTGATTGGTTGCTCTAAGGTTCATAATATCCATGTCTTTGACACAGCAGTGGTAGCTACTGCCACCCACTCATGTTTAGGGCTGTGGGCAGGCATTTTCACAGCATTGGGTGGCTTCAGCTGGTAGAACAGGAGGTGGGTGGCATCTATTTCAACCTAAGAAAATCATTCTGTGGGTGAAATACTGAGTCAGAGTAAGGACACCCTAGACCTCTGTTCTGAACTGCCCCCAAATTTATACAGATCTCTGCAAGTTTCTGAATATAATGATGTGTAATAGGGCCTTGGTACTATGAGAAGCCTTCCTTGTCTCCTGTGCTTTAGCACCCTGTGAAAGGTGGGGTGTACTGGCAAAGAGGAACATTGTGGTGCTGCAGTTCTTCATGACAGGGTGGTTTAATCATGCAACTCTCACATGTAAAGGGAAGTCTGGTTCTGAGAGTCTTGCCATGAAAAGTATTTAAATAATGAAGGCAAATAGTTGCCCTGTCGTTGGGTGTTATCTAGTGGCTTTGAGATCAAGTACAATTCGACCTCTATGAGACAGGTTACAACCTGACCCAGTTCTAGCAAGTAATCTTATTTTGTACTGAACAGATCCCAAAGCAAAACTAGGACAAATTAGTTTAAAGAATACATCCAGTCTATAGTGTGCATACCGATGCAATTTGGCAGTGTCAGGCAATGCCTCTCAGTAGAAGGCAGCAGTTTGGGACAGAAGGCAAAAATACAAAACATTGCCAAAACTAGAAATCCTGCTTGGATAGACATTAGCAGTGAATTTTTTTTTTTTAATTTTTTTTGGCTCATGACACACTTATAAGGTCATAATTTAGGAGAAAAGTAGAGGTTTATGTGTGGGATGTCATTGATTTGCCAAGAGCTTCTTTACATGGCTTGCAGTCAGACCATACAGAATTTCTTCCATCCACTGATGGGTGTGAGATTTCATAAAAGGTTTGGTCCAGAACTGCTGAGCAGCTAGAAAACACTTTGAGTTTCATCTGGTAATAACAAAGTCAGTTTTTGCTTTACTGCATAATCTGCTAGGCAGTGTGGGGTTTTTTGTTCTAAAATGTCTCAACTCTCCTGCTCCTGTTTGTGGGATCTTTCAGCAATGCTCCACAACCCTCTCTCAAGAATGGATGTTTTTATTCAGTGGTGCATATTTGACCTCGTTTAGAAAATCAGATGCTGAGGTTGTGAAGGAGTGGTATTAAACATCTATCAAAAATGCTATGACAAACATTGCAATTGCTTCTGTGCGTTTCCCTTCAGCATTTGTACTCTTTGCATTTTAATAGTCTGAAGAGCTGTGTCTGTGATGCTTTGGGTGACTCCTCTTGGAAATGAATCCTGTGCTAATAGCTCTGGCTGTGTCCGATCCACAGGCACGTGCTTGGAGATATTTTGTGTTTGTTTTGTACCTCACTAATTAATGTATAAGTTAGTGGTAGAACAGCAGGAAAGCTGCGTTTGCTGACACTTCATGAAATAATGATTTAATCCTTTGTGACACATTCCTGCTGAGTGTCAAAGCTGATAACTCTAATCTCTGTCCCTAGCTCAGAGCAACAGGAACCTGTTCTAGAGGGCATTTTCATGATCTTGCAAGCTCTTGTAGGTACTTTGTGACCAATTCATGTAAACTTTTTTGTATGTGGCCACTCTTGAGTGTGATTGTACAGGATTGTCTGGCGCACTGAGGAATCTAGAGTTGAGAGCAAACAAAGGAGTCTGCTTCAAATGAAATGAGGGTTGTCCTGTCAAATAACACTTGCCTGCTTCAAATGAAATAAGGATTGTCCTGTGAGCAGCAGGGAAATGCCCTCATTTCCTTCTAAATGCACCTCCCTTTGCCAGCATCCAGAGCAAGGCACGGTTCTGTTGATCCAGAGGTGCTCCTTGGCAGAGCTTTAAACTAGTTTGGAAGGGGGAATGATGGACCAGGGGGTTCTCAATGCCCTGAGCTGGAGGACCATGACTGAGAGAACGATCAACTCCCGGTCAACCATGAAACTGTGTGGGATCTGCCGCTCCAGATGGATCCTTACAAATCTGAGTGGCCTGATGGGATTCATCCAAGAATTTTTAAAGACCTGTTGATGTTATCACAAAACCTCTCTTAATGACTTTTGAGTGGTCTTGGGAATCTAGAGAAGTCCCAGCTGTCTGGAAGCTGGCAGACATTCCTGATCTCCAAGAAGGGCAAGAAAGAGGACCCCAAAAACTGCAGGCCTGTCAGTCTCACTTCAGTGCTTGGTGAAGTTATGGAGAAGATTATTCTGGGAGGTATTGAAAAGCACTTTGAAAACAACACAGTCATTGATCACAGACAGCACAACTTCATGAGAGGAAAGTCTTGCTTGTTGAATCAGATTTCTTTTTATGACAAGTTAACAACCTTATTACCTTTGCATCAGGTACAGCATGGCCAGCTGGGCAAGGGAGGGGATTGTCCTGCTCTGCTCTGCTCTGGGCAGCCTCACCTCCAGTGCTGGGGGCAATTTTGGGCACCACAGTGTAAGAAAGACACCAAACTATTAGAGAGCATCTGAAATGCATCTTTTACAGTTGCAATACATTGTGCTGATGGCAGATCAGGTATTGATATTGGCCCCTTGATACAAGGCCCTTAAAGCTCGAGTTGCTGAAATGTCTGTATTTTGTAGACAATAGGGCAACCACATGCTAAGCAATCAGTAACTTGAAGAAAATAAGAGGAATGCAAGTCTCTCTGCCAGCACAGCATGCCTCTGACAAGCTGAATTAAATGCCTATGTTTTTTTCCAATGAGCAAGCTGTAATGCACATCTAACTGTATTATTGAGAAAAAGGAGCTATTACAGTTTGATTGAGCATCTCTCAGAGGCTTGCATTATGTAATAAGTTGTCTGTAAAAGTTTGACCCTGAACCTGCATTTTTTGTCACTATCCTGTGAATTTTTGTGGATGTGCAAAATTTACAATTGAGGCAACGTTACAGTGAAAATATCCCCTTTGACACAGGCTTGTAACATCAAAGAAAGACTGTTTCTCTGCAGTTATTTTAATTGTCTTGGGGAGAGATTCATATGGGCTATATAAGCACTTAGCAAAACCATTTTCACATTATCAGAGCTGCAGAGTTAAGTTACAAGCTAGTCTGTAAAATTAAAATTTAAAAATTATTTTGATCTTCTTAAACCTAAATTCTGGCTCTGAACTAGGGCACTCATGAGTTACTGTAAAAACTAGACCAGCCCTCTCATTCCTTCACCCAAGTCTCATACAGGAGATCTGGAATCATCTTTTTATCTAAGCTGCTTCTTAAAAATTCAGGTAAAGAAACTGATGTTTAAAGTTCCGCTCTTATGATAAGACCAGTCTTGTAAGACATTGCTTGTATATATATGAATCACTCTGTTGTTCTGCGTATGTCACTGAATTCTCAACTTCTTTTAAGTAACTCTTTCTTTACCTTAAAATGTGTATATGCCTTTGTTTTATTCTATGTGGAGGTCTCAGCCCCTCCCAACAGAGCTGTTCCAGTGTGACAGGCTTCACCAGGCCAAGGCCAGCACTGCTTGGCAAGGACTTTAGGAGCCCTGTGGAAGAGATTTCTGTCTGAGGGGGACAGGAGTGAGGGAGACAAATGAAGAAAATCCCCAGACCCACAGCATGTTGATAGACCTCCTGTTGTTCTTGATTCGTGTCTGTAAAAAGCCCTGGTTTCCGCTGCTGTGCACCAAGACAATAATAAATAACAATCCTTGGCATTTATATACCACAATTTTCAGTGTGTTTAACATACATTAACTAATTCAGCTGAGATGCACATATTCTGTGAGCAAAACTACTCTTCTTGTGCCCAGGGGAACCTTTTTCACAGCTGGGACAAAGCTTTTCTTTTTACCCTTAACCGTAGCTGTTGGCAGGAATGTTCTAGACAGACCTGTGTCTTTCCTTCTGAAGTTTTAAGCATTTGCCTATATCCCTGTTTGCACAGGAACTGGACTACTCTTAAGTCATGTGATACTATCAAAAAGATCTGCAGGAGACTTGTCTTTGTATTTTGTGCTGCAGATACGCAGACCTGGGGTTGATAGACTTGTGGTTTCAGAAGTCATTGAGTTAGCAAAGATGTGACAACATTAAGTGCAGCTTTCTGGGCTCTCATATGGCCCTCAGGGAACAGCATCTCCAGTGGTCCTCGAGGCTAGGAGGGGAATAAGTCTCTGTCAGTTTTGATGATGTTGGATCATGACACCATGTGCTGAGGAGAATTGAGGATACTTGGTGGTTTAGGTGCAGTAGATGTGGCATGGCTGCTGGGCCACCAGCCTGTCCTTTGGGGCAGGAGAAAGCTCAACAGAAGCCTATTGCCATGTAAGAGGTGTTTTGCAGGCAATTAAAGACATTATGCCCTATTATTTATAAACTTGAATCCCAAACATGTTGTTTGGGGTCCCAGACGTGCACTGGCATGAATCTAATCTGTCTGGCATTTGACTCATTTTCTGCCTTGGCATTTTACATATGTCTATAGAGCTGGTGAGAGGGAGTTTGATGCATCCCTGTCTGCATCTTCAAACTAGGCAGGATTGCTTCCACATTTTCCTTCCAAGAATAGCACCATTTTAGCATTCCATTAGGGTGACTAGAAGATAAGCATCATATTTAATCAGGTCACATAATGTGAGATTAATGGTTTACCTTGGAAATAACTGTTTTGTAGTCTTTGTAAATTGATGCCTGGTATTTCAGAATGGCTTTACAGTTGTAACTCTTTTTCTGAGCTGGGTGGTTTAGTTATAGCTAGTGGACACATTTCTGGATTACCTCTTTGTCTAATCTTTTAGTAGCCTTCTGGTTTAGAAGTGGTACCTGCAGGTTTGACCTGAAACTGATTCTGCAAGACCAGCGTAGACTATAATTTTCCTATAAATGATTGTATGAACCAGGAACACCATTAGCCTTTTAGTGACCTAATTTTGCAGGTGGGTAGCAGTGCATTTTGAGATCACAACTCTCACCTTGCTACAGCTCTTCCTTCAGCTAGCAGTGCATGAGAGAAGAACAGCATGTTTCTTGCAGGTGATGATTTCTCTTTCAGTGGCTTTGATATCCTCATTTTGTGTTTGAAGGTAATGTGCAGATTGCTGGGCGGCGTCACTCAAAGTGACTGAGCTGCTGTAGCATGTGAAGATGTCTCCAAGACAACTGATTTCCTGGTCAAACAGCCCATTGGCTTCTGCCACAAGACATTTTAAGGGAGCTGGTGAGCTAAAGGAGCTAGATATTTCAACAGTTAATTATTAGCACTGTAGCTGCCAAGTGCAGCTCAGAGTCTAAGGCTGAAAGTGTACCTATTAACCACTGCAAATGAATAACTTAAAAAAAAAAGGATTATATTATTTGATGAGCAAACTGATTTATCAGAAAATCTCTACCAAATAATAGGAATTAGTTCCCTCCCTTCACAGTTCTTTTCCTCCAGTTGCTATATGTGGAATCTCACATTTCATTGTTCTATGTCCCTGCTACCTTTCAACTTTGCTTTTTAAGTATTAGCACGTCATATTTTTTCCAAAATATACCCAAAAAATCAAGTGTTTGTTTTCATTTTCCTTCTGCTCTAAAACTAAGAAAGGTTTAGTGATTCCATTCATTTGTAAAGCTAGGATAATAAAAGCTTGAAGCATTGGATTTTTTTCCCTGTGTTATCCCCTGCTCCCAGTCCCCTTTGTCTCCAGAGGAGCAGAGTTACTGAACAGGTGTAGGGCATCTCAAATTTTTATTTCTGCATTTCAAATTTTAAACTTTTCTTCTGAAAATATTCCTATGCCCATCCTGTTTTAAGGCACTTGGTCCAAACCAAAATCAAAAATACCCACATTTTTTCCTGCCCTTTTTGCAAGGCTTGGCTGTTCTGCTCAGCTGAACAAACCCCACGTTTGTCTTTGCTTTCGAATAAGAAACAAGCAGCCTTGTTTGTTGATTTCTGCTGCATTATTGCTCTCCTCCCTCGCAGAGATGTAGTGGTTATCAGGGGTAGGGTGGGAGCTGCTGGCTGCTGTTTTCATGAGATCTCCAGGAGGCTGCTGCCGTGAGGATCTCCAGCCCCAGAGACAGCACAGGCTGAAGGAGCAAAATGTGCTGTGTGCCATGGTGGGTAGGGAGAGCACAGAGAGCGCTGAGAACGCTTGAAGATTTTCAAATGAATGTGCAGGACAGAGAGGGGCTGTATCCCTGCCCTGACCTCTGTCCCATGGCACATCTGAACCTGAATTCTCAGCTAATAACCCCTAAGCTGCCTTCTCTGAGCGTGCCTGCATCCGCTGGGGAATTTTAGGAATGCGGATTTCAGCACAGTGTTGCTGCTGCTCACCCTCTGTTCCACTAAGAGCTTTAGAAGCTGGTGTGGGGTTGGTACGACCAGGATAAAACCCCTTTGTGGTCTGCAGTATTCTTTAACTAAAGATTTATTTTGCTGGGTACAGTTCCATTTAGAACAGCAGGAGTAAACATCAAAGAGCTGGAGAAAGGCCTCTATCCCTTTCCCTGACACAGCACAGCTTCAGCCCTCTCCCTTCACTATCCCCTCTCCCAATTCCTTTGTTTTTAAGGCATTACAACGACTGGAATGTTGAAGAAGATATAGTTAGTGTTGTATTGCTCACAATTGCAGGGGCAATTGATCTAAGGAGTTAAGAGGAGAAAGACTGTGGGAGGGTAGAGCTGGCATCACTGGTGCAAACCTCTCTCTTTCCATGTCTCCTCCATGCTGATGCAACTCCATCTTCAGCCTCCAGACAATTCCATTGGAGGGCTGGAGGATGTGGGAAGTCTCTTGACCCATATGGGAGGAGGTTAGGAAACTGGTCCTATAGGGCCCCCCATCTGCTTGGCTTTGTGCACAGCTCTGTGAATTTCTGTGCCTTTTGCTGCATGTGTGTCTCACACAGCAAGGCAGCAGGAGCCTGTCTTGGGTTTGTTTTGTAGCAGATATGGTAACAAGGACACTCCTTAGTCAATCCCTGTCTCTGTGTTGGATAGTTGAAGGTCCTTCTATTTGCTTTGAAAAGTAGCTGACAAAGGAAGGCAAAGCAATTTGTGTCCTCAGCAGGGCAGAATAATCATGTGACCAGCATCTCTGAAAGGTCTCAACAGTGCATCTTGGAGTCTCATCCAAACTGTTAATGCAGAATTCCTACACATGCAGGCATTCAGTGCCACACTTGATAATGAGGCAGTGATTCAAGCTGTTTGAAATCCTACATGCAGTATGAGAAGCAACCTTGGCCCATATGAAAACCCAGGGTGACTGGAGGAAGATATAAGGTTGTTTTTAGGGTTTTTGCTATTCTGTTGTGCACCAAGGAAGATAATGCTCCAGATTTGCACTACAGTTCAGCCTTGTTCTTCTTATTCCTTATTTCTTGGCCCCATCAGTTTTAACTGGCAAATGTTGGTTGCTTGAACACCTCCCTTTGTGACCTCGTATCTATTCATGTAGATGCTGGACAAAGCAGGTGCTTGAAGCAATCCCGGGCTTGTGTTCTGTATAAAATGTACTTAAATTTGTTCCTGGTCATCTTGCAGCAAAGCTATTTGTGCTCTGCCTATGGCCTGGCTTGCAAGCTGCAAATGTCTGGATAGGATTTATTGTCTCTGACCATAAAATTTTAAACTGCTGTTAATGGTAGATGCTAAATCACTGCTGCCCCAATTCCAATCTCTCTGCAGAATTTCTGAGTTCCTAGGAAGGCATTTTCCCTGCCAGTAACCTTTGGTTTCTGAGAACAGAGGCAGGTTACAGGGCTGTTCACAGGATGATGAAGCACTAGTTTGGTGAGGAGCCTGTGTGCTGGCCAATGTCCAGGCCTCTGTCTGGCTCCAGAGAGCAGAGCCAGGCAGACCTGGTACGGCTGTGATGTGACTGAGGGATGCTTGTGTTGGTGTGTGGGTGCAGACACTCTGCTGGGACACAGGGGCTGAGTGTCTCTGCTGTTGGCTTTGTTCTCCCTGATTGAAGTATCTGACACAGCAAGAGAACTGGAATTCAGTGTTTCAGCACTGAGCTGCTTACAACAAGCTATTTTATTTTTGTACATGTCTAATAAATACTGAACTGTTCAGTGTTGTCACTCAATGTGGCTTTGTCCCTTGCTGCTGGGAGTCTCTGCATAGATTTCTCTTGAGACTGGCAAAATACTTCCTCCAGGATGGCATGAGATGCACACTGTTCTAGCTGAGGCTGTTGTTTGTCACCTTTGCCTAGAGAGCAGTGGCAACACTAAAACAGAACCTAGTGTTTTTCAAATCAATTAATAGTCTGAAAGCCCATTTCACGAACATGCAGAGACGGCTGTGGTAGGTGGGCAGGAGATGTCTTCCTTGCCAAGGAGGGGGAGATGCCTTCTGTGATGTGTTTGCAGGGGAGGCAGAGAGCCACCCAGGGCTTCCCACTCTCAGGCCTATGCACTTTCCACTGCTCCATCTTCCCCACGGCAACCTGGCTTGCCATTTCATCAGCAGGAGCACCATTTAGTGTGTTTTGCTTTAAGCCAAAGCTGGACATCTTAGAAAATAGTCATCTAAGACTAGGCTTGTAGGAATTCTTTGACATCAGCATATCAGAAAAGATTGCAAAAATTTGAAGTATGCTGTGGCAGAGTTTTCCAGAGCTTGTGCTTGACTGAAGCAGGATAACTCCTGTCCCCAGTGTGGTGTTTAAAACCACTGTTCATAGCAGTGCCTGCAGTGATGGCAGCTGGAAGCAGTCTTCTGGACCAGAGTAGCCAAAAGCTTAAAAACAGCTAATATTTGATGTTCTGGAAGATCTGTGCTGTCTAACTTGGGGGTTATTTCCCTTCCCTTATGGTGGGAAAGGCACTATCATCAGTAGTGACTGGCAATCCTGGACCAGGGTTTAAGCAAAACAACTTTCAGCAAGAATGCTTTCCACAAGTGGTTCTGCCTGTCTGAAGTTAAAAGGAGACTCTGACTTTTCCTCTGCTCGTTCTCACACCTCTAAAGGTTGAGCAGTCCATTTTAACAGTGCTGCCATGTGGCTTCTTCCCATATTAGAAAGGAAGTTGCTGAACATGGGCATCCCAGGGTGCATGCGTCTGTCTGTCTGGACCTGTCCCATCAATTAAACAGGAGCTGACGTCATATTTGAAGGTCAGCTGTTTTATAACCTAATATTATCATTTTTTTCCCTCTGGGTTTATTATCTCTCTCCAACCTGCAGCTCAGCACCATCTGGTGCAGGCACACAAGGGAGAAAGATTAGAGAAAGTAAAGCAGCTTTGTTCGCTTCCCCCATTGCTTCCGACGTACAGAGGAGTCGGCAGTCTCTTGCAATGTTGAATTTTAAGTGGTGGGAAGGGCTGGATCCTGTTCACTATCTGAGAGAGGAAAAATAGTCTATGCTTACAAGTGATCTGTCAGGAAGTGTCTCAGGATTCCTTACTGTGGCCACAAAGTGCACTTTGCTGGCATTTTATTTTATATTACATTTAAATAGTCTTGGTTTTTTTATAATCTGTTAATTCCCAGCACACGTATTTTCCTTACCTGTAAATTGCCAGAAGCACTCCTAAATGAGGCAGATGTGCAGTGCTGACCTTGACTAGAGTCTGCTTTGGAGGTGAAGATCTCTGAACACTTGAAGTGCATTTACACTGTCACACCAGGAGTATGTTCTGCCACACAGAGGCAGCTCCATCTTCCCTGGTGGCACCTGTCTACACAGAGCAGGGAAGTGAATATTTGCTTATCCAGCCTCAGCCTACAGGGAAGACACACCAGTTGTTTGCATTTCATAGGCAGAGTTGGGTTGCACACAAGCTTCACCCTCTCTCCCATCCTCCCTCCTTTTTTTTCTCTGTCCATCTACAGGTATGTTTGCTTTCTGTCCAAACTGCATGAGGGTTGTTTTCTGTAAAGGCAAAGCTCTTTTCTTTCCAGTAACAAAATGATAGTTAATTCAAGAATGCTGATCTCCTGGGCCAGCCGGTGGACTTGCAAACTAGTATCTTGTTGCTTTTCTTCAATGTTGCAACAATTGCATTTGGCTGTTTTGAAACAAAATTTCTTTACCCATAAATAACTATTGGGAAAGGATAGATAATTGTTGAACACAAGTTTAATTATGAAAACAATTGGCTGACTGTGATTCATGGCATGTACATGGCATTGTATCAGAAGACACAGAGACTCTTTTTTGTCTCTACATAGAGACTATCATAAGACATAGAGACACCTTTCCTTTGGTGCTGTGTAGTCTTCTCCTAAACTGTGATTTTGTTAGGTCAAGGACACTTCATACAAATTCCTGATTTCTGCAGGATAGATAAGATGAGGAGGATTTTGTGGAGGATTAGTTTTAGTTTTACTCTCTTAAGAAAAAAATATATTAGTTTCTAGCTTCTCCCGTTATATAAAGAACCTTGAACAAACAACAGTAGAATTTCAAAAGAGGAAACTTCTTTGGAAACAAGGAGGAAGTTTTGGTTTTTCCAGTGCTTTAGCTGCAGTTTGTAACAGAAAGGGGTTTGTGTCCTTTCACACATTCCGATGCAATTCTTTCCACTGTGAAGTATTTAAGGTTGGGATTGAACTTTTTCCTCTCCTAAATCAGTATGATGTATGGTGTTTCTTCAATATTTGATTCAGCTTTTCCTGTCTCCAGCATCTTGATTTACACAATGTTCTCGCTATGGAAGATCCATAGTAAATGGAGCAATGGTTCCTGCATTTCTTGACACGTTTTTAGGTTTGTGAAGTGTTCTTTTCCAAATAATGAGACAAACTGAAGTCTCCACATATGACAGTGAAGAGTTGAGAAGATAGATGCACACAATGGAGGGCCTGACCATGTCACCACAGTCTTCCTAATGTGAATCCTTATCACCTTGATGTGAGCTTGAAAACAGTGCTATGGATTCTCATTTGCAGCTTGACTTTGAAACCAGTTTTTATATATCCTGATAATATTTTTAAGACCATTCTCGAAGTCATTTTAGTCACTCACAGCAGTTTACAACACATTTTATTTCTAGTCCAGACTGACTCAGTTTTTCTATACTTAAGCACTATATAAGTGCTTCTTTGTGCTGTCTTGACACAAGGGAAGATTAGATCTAGGAGATACTGAAATGGGGTTTGAGGAGAGAAAAGGGAAGTGCATGAAAGGTTTGACACTTTTTTGCAGGCTTGCTTAGTTGTTTTTAGTGCTCAAGAGAAAAAGGAGAGATGCAATTTTTTAATGATTCAGGTCATAATGTGGCTTTTGCAAACTAAAATGCCCCTAGACATATTGATTTTGTACTTCTAGTGCTCTCTCCAAAAAGATCTCTCACTTCTCTTTTCAAGGACAGTACAAGACAGCAGTGCTTGGCTTGGATCACTGTGAAATCCTCTTATCTGCCTGTTCTCACTTTATTTTTCTTCCAGCTCTTACAGTGTCTTCATTGGCACTGAAAACATGCAGCCAAGGTTGATGAGGGCAAAACTTAAGCTTTACTTTAACTTCTACCTTAACTCTTGGCAGTGTTTTTTCAAGGACTGTGAGTGAGCAGAGCCATTAAATCCTTATTTTTATTTTTATTTTTATTTTCTGTCCCAGTGCAGCAAGTAGTTTTAATCTGTCTTTTAAAGAGCTGGGAGTTCAGTCACTGATCTAGAATGGTGCACTGTGCCTGGTGCTGTGCCCTTTGCAGGGAGCTTGGGTTCCTCCATCTCTTTAGTTTTTCTTTCTGGACACCACAGAAGTGCACACACATTACGATTACTGCAGAGGAGGTTGTACTTGCCAGACTGGCAAATGTCAGGCTTCAGCAAAGAGGCAGCATGATAGCTGGCTTTGCTACTTGAGATTTCTGTCCCAGAAGAGGAGCCTGCTGACAGACCTCTTCATGTGGCTCCTGGTGCTGTGGTCAGTGAGACACCCACAGTGTCTTGTGATGTCTTGGCAGGAATGAATGAGCCGTACTGTTTCACCTGATACACATCCAGCAGAGACATCCCACAATGGTCAGGTTAATGGTAGGCAGTAATCCTTAAACCAGCTTTTCATGGTGAAATAGAGATTTTTGGTTTATATTGCCAGTACCTCTAGGACTTCTTGGTTGGGGACAGAGCCCTTTTGTTCTCCAATCTGTGTAAAGATCAGTTGAAAACTGCAGCCTTTGCTTTGAATATGTTTTCAGGAAATAAGTAGCCAGAAGCATTTAAAGTAGTCTTGTACCTTCTGCTGCTTCGTTAACTTTCACTTTGATTGGGTTGTATTAATCATTGACTGGACTGTTTGCAGTTGCTTGGTGTTTTGATTTTTTCTCTTTGCATCTCAGCAAAAATCCCTGCTGACAGGGTTTGTCTAACTAGTTTCTGGAGGTTCCTCTGTTGAGGGGTTTGGCAGGGGTTTGCTTACTGTCTCTAGTAACAATTGAGGTGGTTGAGTGAGTTACGAAGAATGAGCTGGATTGATTTCCCTTTTGCAATCAGGACTAGAAAAGCTGATTGCCTTGGTGTGCTGCATGCTCAAGGCCATAAGCCAAGCTGTTATCAATTTTACCTTCTCCTCCTGTGAAATTGGTAAAGAAAAGATGTTTTCCAGATCATGCATGTGGAACAGATGTGGCTTATATTGCCAGATGATTCAGCTAAGACTGGTGCCAAAACATTTTCCAGAACTCTCAGCTGGTAGTTGGGCTGAGAGAAGGAATAACTTGATAGAAGTGCTGGGCAAGCTCTGCCCTCTGTGTCTGTCACTGCAGCCACGTCAGGTACAGTTCTCTTTGATGCAGCAAAGGTCTAACAGAGTGGTGGGATGAGGGGTGCACACAGAGGTCTGGTGCCATGAGGCTGAGGAGGCATGGGAGATGTGTGTCCTGAACTGGGTGGTGCCAGCCTGAGAGCCTGAGAGGAACACAGAAATGCATTTGTGATAGGCTTGGTTAATGTGTGGAGCTGCTTACCACAGCCTGTGTGTGCTTCTCCCACTACAAGTGTTCTTTTGTAGTCAAATACTATCAGCACTGAGATCACTAGGGTCCTCTTGGCCAAATGTATTTCCTTCCACCTTCTGCTGAGATGGAGAAAATTCTGTTTTCATGAATAGGAATGTGATTAGCTCACCTGTTTTTCCCTTTGCAGTCACACTTGGCAGTCTCCCAGAAAGTCACTGGAATTAGCTTTTCTAAGGCTGTATGTATACATAGAATCATGCCGGAGATGGGACTGGGCAGTTGCCTGAAAGTCTGGCACAGTAAACACACATTTGTTTGTTTAAAACTTACTTATATGTAGACTGAGGAGTGCAGAGAAGGAGCAGAAGTGTTTAATCAAATTCAGTACCAACATGGCTCTTTGGACTTAACTGCTAATGTTGTAAATTGGAGCACTTTAACCCTAAACCTGGTTAAACGTTTATGCATGGGTGAAGTCCAAGTTAAGTGTTCTGATAGTGGTGCCTGGGGAGTACAGCCCTAAGAGGAGAAACTGGTTATTTTGTAACCCATAATAGGGAAGTCTGAAACAGAACAGCTGAACAAGGCATGGTTTTTACTGCACACAGGGCATTTCTGGGGAATACAATGTAGCAAGTCTTGGCACTGGGGAATGTGGAGTCTATAGCCTTATGTCTGTGACTGTCAGAGAAGATGTTTATGCAAATTGTTTGCAGGGTACCGGCAGCCTCCACCAGCCAGGACACGGGGTACTAGTGGCCTCACTCATGGCTGCATCAAAGGAAGGAAATGTCTACAGGGGATGGTGGGAGTCCTCTCCTCTCCATGTTGCCAGAAAAACTTCAGCCCTGTCAGTCTTCTGCTGAAATACATACTACATTCTGCCTTAATAAAGAGAACTATAGGGAGAACTGTGGTTTTCTTCTGCAACTGCTGAGTCAGGAGGGGGTGGAGAGGAGAAACTCAGGGTTGTCATTCTGGTCCCATGGGAAAGCAGTTCACAGCTTGGCACAGTAGTTTCTCTCAGTATCTGTCTTCTGGGAGCTCACTCTGTGGTTTAGCAACCCTATCTATCTTCCATTAGAAATCAGAGTACCTCCTTATTGCTGTTTGATTCTTGACTGTGGTCTGTAAACCAGATCTCCTGTGGCAGTGAGCAGAGCAGCCAAAAAAGCAGTCTCCAATGCTACTGCTAGAGCTCCTGGAAATTTGGAAGAGGTCAAGTGTGGCAGGCTGGGGCTACTGCACACTATTGTAGGTAACCTTGGTATTCCGTGAGAGGTGGTGGTCCTTTGAACAGTGGATGTGCTCCCCACGCTCTGTAGCTGCCTGGGGAGGGGACAGTGTTTGCACACTCTGCCATGCCTCTTTCTATGTAATTGTTAAATAAGGCAGTTGGGGTCCCAGCTGTGCTCTGGCTTCTTTTGTGCTTAAAATGTCTGTTCTCTATCCAGCCACAGGAGATTTTCCTGCAGCTTGAAGTGCAGGGGCTGGTGCTTTCAAAGCAGGAGGCTTGATGTCCTTTCAGGTTAGTAAGGGCAAGCTTTGTCAGCAAAATCTTGCCAAGGTTCTTTCAGTTTTTTTCCAGGAAGGCTCTTTCCTACCGTTGCCTGTGTCTGAGCAAGAGGCGGCACCAAGTGGCAAAGAGACTGAGCTCGTGCTGCAGGGCTTTAATGGCAATTCAGTTGCATCTCTTGCATTTTTTGGTGATGCTGATGGAAGAGCTTGCAGTAGGGGTTGGGTTAATAATGCTTTTGTGTTGTTACTAAGTTCTTTTTAATGACAGAGTACTTTGCAGTGCCTGGAATTTCACTCAGAAGTGCATGCATGCTTTGGTCCTAAGCAGTAAAATGCTGCATATTGCAGACTGAGGTGTGCCTTGACGGGTGAAAAACCACCCAGTAACCACAAACCCGATCCCAGCTGGATACAAAGATGAAGTAAAATGTATTTACCAAGTTTTTATTACTTTTACGACAAAAATTTGGGATTAAAGCATGGGTGCTATTTGGATAAAAAGGCTGTTTCATGTATTCCAAGTGTGAAAGTTTTTAGTCACACTCTGAATAAGTTGCTGCAATATCAGAAGTTTGCAGTTTCCTCCCTAGCTCTGTAACCATTGAATAGTGGAGAGGATAGAGTAAGCAAAAAATCTTATTTGGAGGAAACTAATTTCTCTCTGCTCCACCTCTTCCTGTGAGCGAAAGGAGGAGGAAGGCACAATGAAGACATCTGTTCCTTTGAACCCACTCACAGGCTTGGTAATGCTTGGTAATAAGGCTAGGGGAGAGGAGAAGATATTGGTGCTGTTCAAGTGGTTGCTAATCGCTTTGAGTACTGAGGAGGTGAGCTTTTATCATGTTGACCTTCTTAGGAGATATTGAAAAGAAGCTGGCACTGACCTCTGCCAGGATTTAAATCCAGGAGATTCAGAATCCCTTTGTGCCCCTTTCAAAAAGGAGACAAATCTCTGTGGTAGCCACGTTCTCCCCTTGCCTCAGGGTAGGCCACCTCAGCTGTACTGACCCAGATATTGTGCTCTGGTCTCCTGGGTGAACCCTTCACTGCCTGTGTATCACCATGATCAGGGCTGCAGAAAACTAAACGGGAGTCCTGCAGATTAAAAAAAATTATCCTGGACTCAAAGCACGCCCTGCCTTCCATCCACACTTTGCTCTTGTTATGTGTAGTGCTTAAAATCTTGTGTCTGTAACATAGAGCTGCAGGGTCCTCCCCATCCCCCACTGCTGCCTAATCTCATTGTGCTGCTTAGTCACAGCAAAGACCCCTCTAATGGGTTTAAGTGGCCCTGCTCCTGGCTGGCTGTGCTGTGCTTTCTGTCCAGCCGGGGATGGTGTGTGTAAGAAAAGATGAGGCTGCACACATCTACTGCCTCTGAGTCCTCCTGAGCATCTGCAGGTGCCTGCACGAAGATTAGGGTTCCCTCTAAGAGTCATATCTGGAAACAAAAGCCTGTTAAAAATGCCAAGGGGGTGCTACATTATTCTCAAACTAATAAAATGTAGCTGAGAACACTTCTATGAACTCAGCCACAGAAGGCAGAGGCAGATGGTTCCTTATGAGCCTTCCCAGGCCCTTAAAAGTGTCTTAAGGCATAAACCAGTGGTTGTGGCACACACTGGCACTGGTGAGGTTGATGAGGGACACACTTCAGCTGTGGAGTTTGAGTCTTCTCTGTATTCTTCCATGACATTCTCCCTTAGCTAGTGAGGAGCTCTCAGAGAAGGGCCATCTTGGAGCTGGAATAAAGTGTCTAAGCCTGGAATGTTTGTTCAGAGTGGGAATGGTTCTGCCTTAACCAAAGGTAACAAGCAGGCAGCTGCTAAAGAGAAGAAGGATGGCTTTGTGCAGTGATGCAAGGAGCAGGTTTGCCAAACCAACATAGTGGAGGAGAAATAGGGACCTTGTTACTGTATTTGGCACTGGAGCATGATGATTTAAAGTTATGGGGTTCTCTAATTTGTGGCTATAAACCACAGGAACATATGTAATAGAGGTGAAAAAGGCCTGCAGGAATAGCATACAAATATACAAATACCTCCCTAAACTGTAATTGGTGACATGACATGAAGGCAAGAGAGAGCACCACATCATAACAGTGTGAAGCTGAACCAGGTAGATGGGGCTGCTATAGGGGCTTGAAAAAGAATGAGCCAAACACTGACACAAGAGAGGAAAGTGAGGCTGGTAGAGTAATAGGCAAGAGCAGAGGCTGGTACTGAATTAATCTTGTGTTTCAGAATTATCACTTGAAATATTGAGCAATGGAGACCAAGGTGTTAAAGGCAGTGTTCCTAATAGGCACAGTTGTCTCACACCCCAGGGACCCTCTGAGTGCAGGACTGGAAAAATAACCACCAGAAAGAGTCCCATGTTTCTCCATGCGGTGCTTTGATCCATCTGCTCTCATTTATGGCATGGAGCATCTTGGGGTGATGCAAAGAGCCTTTGGAGATAGATTCACCCTTAGCAAGAAGATTAGGAAGGAAAATCCAGCACTCCTACATCACTAAGCTCCAGAGAAGGAGGTAAGTGCCTCTAAACAATAAAAGACTGCTTGATGCCCACACAAAAGCATTCAGTGCATGCAAGAGCTTATCAAGGGAGAGGGACTCAAAGAGAAGGATGTAATTTATGGGAGACAGCCCTCAAAAACATAATGTGTTTACTCATCTGTAGGTGAAGTGAGCAGCAGAGTGGGAGAACCTTGCTTCAAGGAAACTCCTGAGGTTGGGGATGGAGCTGCTCTGTCATTAAACACCTGGCAGCACCACAAGCTGGTGTGATTATGCAGATGGCCACTGTAGCACTATGTTTGCTTAGCTTGAAAAGAAGAGCTATAAACAGCGACAAGCAGGATGGAAGGAAGGAAATTAAGGTCAAAGTAAATTCCTTTAAAATAAATGCATTATGGTGGTTGAAGGTGAGTGGAAGACTCTCAGTAATAAGTTGCAGCACATTCCCTAGGCTGGGTTGGTTTTAGTTTCAGCAGAGATAGAAAACAGAGCAGAACAAAGAACAGGTTAGATTAAAAGGGATATTCTGTCTACCCACTGAGTAGGAATTCAGGCTTTACTGGGCTGTCTGGGAAAGGTTGGATCATATATGCTAACTTGAGGATCTCTCCTCATCCTTGAAACACACTGAGGTACTGGAGCCTGGCCAGAGAAGGGCAGTGGAGCTGAGGAAGGGTCTGGAACAGAAGTCTTATGAGGAGTGGCTGATGGTATTTGGGTTGTTTAACTGGAGGAAGAGGAGCTGAGGGGTGACTTTATTGCTCCCTGTCACTGCTGAAAGGTTGTGGCCAGGTTGAGGTCAGTCTCTTCTCCCTGGTAACAAGCAGTAGTCCAAGAGAAAGTGGCCTCGGATTGTATGAAGGAAGATTTATATTGGATATTAGGGAAAATTTCTTCATAGGAAGGTTTGTCAAGCATTGGAACAGGCTACTGAGGAAAGTGGTTGTCACCATACCTGGATATAATTAAAAGATTGTATGTGTAATCCTCAGGAACACAGTTTAGTGACAGGTTAACAGTTGTACTTGATGATCTTAAAGGTCTTTTTAAACCTAAATGATTCTGTGAAAACTGGGATGCAACCTGTACTGAGAGTTTGTCTTGGAATAGGCCAGGCTTATTCCTTCTTTCCTCTATCAGTCTCTGGACTTACTGGGTTAATAGTTAATATTTGTATGCAACAGGAGTAAGTTTGGACTCTTCTGTGTGCTGGGACTTAGAGAACTCTTGAAAGAAAAGGCTGGAAAACAGAACCTATGAAGTATTGTTCTCCTTTGTCCTTTGGTGAAGTGCTAGCCTTGGGCCTGAAATGTCCTGGATGGAAAAATCGCTTTGAATAACTCATGATGCTGCTGACTTTGTGGAAGTTAAATCTCTCTGCAACACCACTCTCCTTTCTCAAGCATGTCAAGACAGAGCTTGGTGCAGATCCCCACGGTGCTTCTAGGAAGAGCAAACAGGGTTGCAGTGATGTCCTGGAAGCTGCTGCCTGGCCTGCAGACCTCTCTAGTTAGGGGTGGAGTTTAGCCTTGGGAGCTTGCACCAGATTCCCTGTGAGACCCCTGTCAGATGGCTCCTCAGCAAGGAAAGCAGCTGCTCCCCACAAAGCACAGGGTTCCAGGCACCATGTGGGGAGGCACAGAGCTTTGGGCACTGCTTTGGAGGACACTGGTGCTCACTGCTGCTGTCAGGCTGCTGGGATGCAGGATGGAAGCAGGCTCTGAGGAGTGCCACCCCACAGGCTGTGAGGAATAACCCTCTTCTGCTGTAGCACAGTTAGGAGAAACCTCAGTCTTTCATCCTCCCCTGAAAAAAAACAGCCAGCTGGATTTACAGGCAGAAGGGTGGGCTCAGTAGGCAGTTGCTTCTTCTCTCATTGTAGCTCTAGTCTGACTGATACATAGCTGGGTGGGATGGACAGGGAAAGTGGGTTTTACTATCAAATTCCCATATCTTCCCTTTAGTCCTGACAACATTCTTCTGTTACAGCTCTTCTTACAAATCTCCCATACATCAGCTTTAATTTAGCAATGCACAAGCCAGACATAGTTTGTCAGTTCTTTCCCCCGGAGCAGGGTTTGTTAGCCAGCAGTGGCAGGAGGGATGTGTGTGCCCTGGTGCCTTCCTCCCTTTGCCCCAGTCTCTGTTCTGCAGTGGGACTTGTCTGGACTGATAATACTCATACCATTTACAGAAGCACTCTGCCCAGACTTGTCATTGCCTGGTAGTGAAGATTTTTTTCTGATCATCAGGCCTGGATCAGAATCTGATCTTTCTCTTCCTTGTAAAACAGTCATAGAGCAGCCCAAACTGTTAAGATACTCCTTTAGGAAAGAAACAGCTTAGAATAATGAACTGACTTGTGGCATTTGTGACTGCAACCTAGAAGAAGGCTCCCCTATATGCTTTACTCCTTTTTCCCCTGAAAGGAATGACAGTGAATTGGGTGGAAGGGCTGATAGGATATGGACTTTGATCATCTTCCATGCTGCAGAAGAATTACAGGCACCAATAAACTTAGCAGGTGGCCACTGAAATGCAAGCATTTCTCATGACCCATAGTTGCAGCACAGAGCTTGTTGCCCCATGACACATGACAGTTTAAAATACAAATGGGTTTAAAAGGAGTTGTGCAAATTCATGGACAATTTGCCTGCCAAAGTGGCTGTTTTGCATTTACAAGGCTGCATGTAGAAACCTCTAAGCCATGCAGTGCTGAAAGCCGGGCAAGGTATGGCACAGGAGGTATTGCTGTAGGCTATTCTGCCTTTTCACACTTGCCCCTGAAATTTCTACTCCTTGTCCCTGTCAGACAGTCCATGGCTGATGAAAAGACTCAGGATTGTTTTTCCAGTGTTATTGAGCACTGACTGTTTCTTTCCCACAAGGTCTCTCCCACCCTGTAATTTTTGCCTTTCGCACAGACTTGTTGCACTGGTGTCCCAGTCAGAGCCTGCTTGTGTGAGGCATCACCCTAATGAGTGCTGGAGCTCACAAGTTCCTTTTTCACACAAGCAGGGCAGCTGCTCCAGTGTGGGTGAGAGAGGAAAAGTAGATGCAAGTATCATGAGCAATAACAGAGTTTAAAAATAAAAGGCACAGCGGTTCAGTTGTACAGGCAGATCAGCTGCTCAGCTTTTTTCACGTGTGTGAGCTTTGATGTGGCTGCCATTGTATTTTGCAGCTTGATACCTTCTCATTCCTTCTTCATTTGCTGAGCCCTTATCTCCAGCACTTTGACTAAAAGAATCTCCAAGTATGTTAAGGAGATAAATGCGTGTTTTCTGGCTTCTTAAACAACCCTTACTCATAGCAGTGGAATTTAAAGTGTATTATCCACCCCCTTTTTAGCCCTCTTTTTAATGGGTTTGGGTATGGAACTCAAGAGTTCTCCCAACAGGGAGTAATACTGCTGTTTGACCAGGATCTGAACAGGTGGCTTGTACAACACAGATCCCTCTCTCTGAGACCAGCCAGGGATGTGCTCTGTAGCAGACTCTGGGGCACAGTCTTTCTTAAGGATTTTGATCTAAAATGTGTAATTCACAAATCTTTTTTGCTGGAATGAACATTATGACCAAACTTTAACAACTCTTAATTTGTGGGTCTGATTGCTTGTGGGTTACTCTCCCTTCCCCTCCTCCACCCACTATCCTCTCTGCTAATTGCTTTTCATCAGTTTTATCTAATACTTATTAGTAGAAAAGGAATATCGTCAGCCATTCATTAGATTTCTGTTGAAATGGCTTTTTCCATGGCAGGAGGTTCAGGCTCTGGTGTCCATTCTGTAAAACCTCAGGGTGGAAACAGACTTCCCATACTGGAAATCTGCTGCAGTTGGATATCTTTTGGCCAAGATTGTTAGGCAAAGGCTGGTTTTTTCCTCCCACCCAACTCTTCACTCACTCACTCACACACACACACACATACACAGAAACATTGCTGGGTTTCTATTCCAGTTCTATTTCTGATGCCCCAGCCCTCGCTCTGCCCCTGTCACCTTAGCACCCACCACGGGGCTTTGAGTGAGACTTTCAAAGACACACTGGGTCAGCTTCTTCACCTCCAACAGCAGGTGACACAGATGGCTGGGATGTTTTTTAAGGCCATTCATATGTCTTAGATTGCCTTAGTGTGTTTCTGTGACTTTAGAAGTCTGTGTGCTCACAGGTCATAAAATACTACTCTATACTCTTCAAAAACTTGCCTCTTAAATCTCTTTAAGAACGGTTGCATTCTGCTAGCACTGCTTATATATATCATCTCAACTCTCTTCTCAAAACATCACATTAGCATGTGACTGTCCTCAAAAGCTGCATGCATGACCTTTCTGGCATATGCAAAAGTTATGCAATTGATTTTACCTTAGCTTTATTCCTTAGATGGTCATGAGTTTGTGTATTAATTCCTGTTTGTTTATTATTTGCAATGCCCAGCTATGTTACCTCATTACCTATTCCATTCTGTGATCAGCACTTCCCTTCTACTAGGAAAGAAAATGAGCACATGCAGTCTGCATTACAAATCACTGTGTGCTGGTGTATCTCAGCACTGGCAGTGGAGCTGTTCTGCACTTCTGTGTCTTGTGAAAGCTCATTGAGTAAATGTTTTATAGGATCCCACCCAGTTCCCACTTAATGGAAAAAAATCTTATTGGTTTCAGTGGTATATGGATCAGTCTTCTAATCCTATGAAGGAATGTAGCTATATTCTTCTGTGGATTTTAGCATGACTGTATGCTGAATGCCATAATGACTGCTGCAATATTAGCCTGCATATTTTCCATTGAGGTGTGAAATCATCTTGATGTTTGGAACTGCTCAGATATTTTTCTAACCCACTGCTTATCTCTGCATGAGAGCAGCCTGCTGTAATAGCCTTAGGACTTACTGAATATTGCATGCTACTGGACTATGAGTTTTCCCTTAATCCAGGGGATTCCTGCAGTCTTTTTGAAAACAAGAATAGGGAAAGGGGAGAAGGATGTGAGAAAGATTTTGAAAGGAATTTGTAATGAACCTTTGCAGACTAGCAGTTAGGTATTACAGGTCTGTTGCTGTGGTTTTCTGTATAAACTGACTGATGTCTTACTTTGAAGTCACGCTGTAGATTTCCATCATATTTTTAATCTTTGAAGCATTATTGAAGTGTAGCTAAATGCTACCAACAATTTTTCACTAACATGTAATATGTGCTGTCTCTGACAATATTTCAATACAATAGTTAAATATTCTTGGCAGGAGTGCTTCATTTGCAGAGTGATTTAGAAAAGCATTTAAAAATCATTTTTGTGTGTTATTACTATGGCTAACACCTCCTGTATCAAGACCCAAAGTGAAATTCTGTGTGCTGAATTCCCTTTCTTTATGCTGTCAGGTTGAACTTGCTGCACTGGATTGACTCTGAAGAAACTGGGTACTTTCTCTGCTTCTGCACTGGACCTGTTGCTTTCGTGCAAAGCCAAAGCAGTGACTCCATATCCTAACGTCATGTTTCCTATAAAAAGCAATCTTAGTAAAACCAAGACGATGCAACTTCCCCTTCCCTTTTCTCTGGATGTAGCTTTTCTTCTTCTGTCTGGGCAATTTTTGACCTTGTTTAGTTTTCCTTGGAACTGGCAGCTCCCACTACTGATATGCCATTTCACTCAAACAACTTTAGAAATCATTTCCTTTACATGGCAGAGTGGTTGCATGTCCCTTCAGGGTGGAGGAGGGCACAAGCTACAGTATGCTGGCTGCCTTGTTTTGGTTCCTGTTTCAGAGGGATTTTTTGCTGTAATATTGCATTTCTGCAGACCACTTTTCAATCCTCTGGTGTCCTTTTGCATGGCAGTGGGAGAGCTAAATGCCACTGAGTCAGAGGGTTAAACAGATTGTGAGGATCAGCTGCAATTGCTGAATGGGGCAGCTGAAGACCATGGCTGAAAATTTGGTACCCTGAAGTTTTAGTGACCTTGTGTAGCACAACAACAATTGCTTTTCAGATCTGCACATGCCTTTGACTTTTTCCTATGGCGACACAGAGTTTCTTTCACGGGCTCATCCCAGAACAGTGATGGCATCGGGACAGCAAGATGTATCAATAGTGTCTTCCCAGGTCTGGCTGGTAGATGAGAGCAGACCTTCCTTAAGCAGCTCCTGCTTTTTCTGTTTTTATTGCTCTGTGACCCATCTACCCTTCTATGGAAATGAGCTGTAGAGACCTGCCATCCATCCCCTGTGTGCCTGTGGAAAAAGCAGCTTCCAGGCCACCGATGGTGACAGCTTGGGGAGAATTGTCTTGGCACAAGGAGTGCAGAAGTGCTTCACTCACATTTGGTGCCAGATGTCTACTTATTTCTGGCTGCTGGAGTAATGCCAGCTCTGGGGTGGGTGTGGAAAAAGGGATTTGGGCAGTTAAATGTGGGAAGGGGAAGAGAGGTCAGGCCTGGCAGCTCCTCAGTGCCTTACAGGATCTTCTTACAGCAGAAGCTTTAAGGGACTGTCTTGCTGCAAGACCCATGGGCAGCCCTATGATCTGTCCCCAAACTCATTCCTGACTAGTCTTTTTAGATAACTGTGTGAAATATATGGGAGTCTGGCCTCACACGTGCTTGGCATGAACAGAGCCAAAAACTTGCCATGGGAATCACACTTACCCTGGGAAGTCTGGCCAGCAGCACAATTGAGGCAAGTCAGATATGGATCACAGGGTCAGGATAACGATTAGTCCTACCCTTCCCCCTAGTTGTAATTAGCTGTGGTGATGTCACCCTCTGTTCTGACTTCTCACTGGCATTAATTACAGAACTGCAAATTTCCTGCCTTTCTCTTCTAATTGCTCTCTGGGAAACTCAGAGTTTACAGCCTCTGTTCAATGTCTGCCAGCAGCCTTCCACATGACATGCTCCAGGGCCTAACCTCTGGCCTGCAGAACTGTCTGGAAATGGGCTTGTTTGGGATGCTTGCTCAGATGCATTTCTGAATGTGAACATTTCTGGTTAGAAATAACCCCTCTGCTGCTCTTGATCTTGGAATGTCCATTCATCCCATTTCATTTTGGATTCAGTCCTGAGGAGCAAAAGGTGTTCAAACCCTGCAAGGAAGCTAACACTCCCTTTAAGACAACTCTGTCCCTCACTAGATTTCACTGTTTCTGTTGGAGATAAATTCCTGCTGGTGAGACAGGGTTTGGGAAATCTGAACTGGTGCAGTTCTACATGGTTTGAGTGTCCTGGAATGTGTTCTGGTCCTGTGAGGACCCTACAGCCCTTGGCTTGGACTCCACCTGCTTGAGGGTCTGTGCCTTGAACCCAGCCTGTTGTAGTGTGTCACCCATGGACTCTCATGAGCTTTATGCAGCCTCTAATCATTAGGGTTAAAGGGAAAGAGTAAGTGTGTACTGGTAGAGGGATGAGAGAAGGAGATGACAGTGATTGCACTAAGAATTATCAGGGGAGAGAAGGATGAGTTGTTGAGGGCAAGTGAGATCCTGGGGGACAGGAAGGTGTCAGCATGAACTGGATCCCCACCAGTTCAGAGTGGGCAGTCCTGGTTAAGTGCTGATGCTCCAGGTGTGCTGTGTCAGCCCCTGAGCCAGGCTGGTGCTAAGAAGGAGCACAGCCTGTTTCGTGTGTCAGGGTGCTCCTCTGACTGTGTGGGTGAGCAGGGCTGCCTGTACCCCAGGCAGGTTCCCCAGGAGCTTCTGTGCTCTGTGTCGAGCTCATGTGCTGTACAACCAAGGTTCTGCACTAATACCTATTTAGAGAAGATCATGAAAATTCAGTCCAGTTCTGAGGAAGCTAAATCCAGAGCACCCATGCCCATGATCTTCATACTTGTTTTGCAGTCATTTATTTTCCTGGATGATTTTTCAGCATCTTTACATTTTGTGCATTTTGCTCTGCACAGACCTCAGCAAGGTGGCCTCGTGGCTTCTTCAGTCAAGCATCTCCCAGTCAATCCTGCTTTTATTTTGGGTGCCACTCCCCTTTGAAGTGTGGTGCGTTTATGACAATAAACATCATCATTAACACGAGGGGGAACATATCCCATAATCAGGAACCTTCTGTTTAGAGAGAAGTGTTTATTATACACAACTTGTTAGGGAGTGTCAATCAACCAGGCTCCCTTTGTTACTCCATAATGCATCATTAATGATGGCTGCTGCTGTGCATTTAATTTCATTGCACACAAGGGCCTTGTCTCTGTCTCTTCACCCCTTCCCCCTCTTTATAATCACCAGCACAGAAGAAATTAATAAATCAATCCAGGATAGGAGAGCTCCAGACTTGCTGTGGGCTATCTTTGGTGTCCTTGCACTCACTGAGATATACCTTACTTTTTTACAAAGGTAGAGAAACCTTTGGGATATCAGTGGAGCTGTTTTGAGATTACTACTTGTTCCCCTTGAGAAAGGGGGCTGGTGTCTGCCTGCACGTATACATGAGCATGGATAACTGGCCATGGAAGTATCTCACAAATGTGATCTGTTGAGTCCTGGGGGTGGATATGTCACATCCTTTTCAGCTCTTCATTTCTGCCCCACCCCTCTGGATCTTTGAGCCCTGAGAACATGCTGAAGCTTGCTGACTGACATCTTGCTCATTCAGCCCAACTCAATTAACTTTAAAAAAGAATATTCAACTGCTCCAGGGTTTGTGAAAGGTGTATGGGAGAAACAAGCTTACTGGAGGCTATATATTCACTAAGAAAGTCAGTGTCTACCCTGGAATTTATTAGGAAACCACAAAGAGTTAAAAAAAAACAAACTGGGAAATCCCCACTTAACAGTGATAAGAGAAAATGCTAGTTGTAGTCTATTTTGTTTGTTAAATAAATCTAACTATGTGGTTTGGGACCCGCCTGTTGGAAGCCCTGAAGCTGATTTTCTCCTACTGTCAAAGTTTCCAGCCTTCATCTGCAGCTGAAATTCAGCATGCCAGTAATGGCAAGGATAATTCTGCCTTCTGGCTGGAGTCTGCTAATTGGTTTTGGTTGATCTCCCTGTCTCATGTCTTTCTGTTTGAGTATCTCTAGGGCTTTTTTTTGAGCAAAGGGGGCCAAGTCCTGGTGTGAACTGTGGATATCAAACTCTATGGTTTTGTTGTACTTTCCCAGATTAGACATTACTTGTATTGTGTGGGTCCTTTCCCACTCTGTGGAAAATCCAGTCCTGTTTTGTGGTCCCAAACTTGGTGTCCATCTTGGCACCAAATCTTCCCTAAGCCCTTAGGTGGTGCTCCTGCTCACATATGTCACTTAGGTGCCACACTGGCATTTTTTCATGTGGGAACAGTGGTTTGTGTGGTCATTTGTCATTAAAGCAAAGAGTGGCTTGTGTTGAGGGTGAGAAACCCTCACAAATACTTCTGTCCATTCTCCTGGGTTTTTCCAAAGGAGCTCCACTCCTTATCCACAGAAATACCCCATCAATCATGAGGACACTGCACAGCAATTGGAGGAGAAGCGAATTCAGCCAACTTAAGATGGACTTCTTCAATCCTCTGTCCTCACATCCTTGGCTCCAGGCCACAGCCTTTTGGGATTTCCCTCTGGCAGACAGCTTTGGCAGAGTGCTCCTGGCCAGGTTCCAGCTTGTTTGCCTTTGTCCTGTGTGTGTTGGGGCAGGCAGGCTGGGCTGTGGGGTTCCACTGTCCGTCTGCGTGCCACCACCTCTCCTGGGGCACACACGAGTCCTCTGTGCTTACCCACAGGAAAAGTTCACCTCTGCTGCTCCTGGCCAATGGTTTGGCCTCTCAGTCCAGAGCAACCTGCTCTGGAAGGCAAAGGGCACGAGTGAAGCTGTTTTAAACACCTGATAAGCAGAGCTGTAACAAAAACCTTTGATCATTTTCCATCTGAGCGGGGTAACTCACAAGACTGCATTGCCCTGATTTTCCATGGTAAAGGAAAAGTGATGATATTTGATGTTTCTTTTCTGGAACAGAGCACTTGAAGTTTTTGAAATGTTTTGTGTACCTAAGCACCTGGAATATTTTTAGATTTTTCCTCCTGCAGATAATTTTAGAGGTTTTATGTTCTTTGTTTCAAGTTCAAATGAAGTCAAATTTCAGAATGTTTCAGTCTTGGTCATAGTGGATTTCTGTCTTCTGTACTGCTCTGTGGATTTATTTGATATTTAAAAAAACACAGAATTCAGCACAGAGGAAGACAAATATTACCTTTTTTTCCCCATTTTTTTTCTAAGACCCACTGTTTCACTCGAGACATATTTCTGGAGTTGCTGTTTCCTCTCTAAGGTTACTTTCTCCCTCCACTCAGCATTAATTCTAGGGGCCTCCAGTGGCCCAATAAGGGACCAAATGGTCTTTTGATGCTGGGCTATGGACCTGTTTCCCCAGGATAAAAACATACTACTTAGGTTAAGGGAGTGACCATGCATTCACTGTGGTGCTGAGGGCATAGAGGGCATCTCAGTGTGATAATTTTTAGAGTGTATACAAAATGACAGAGATGCTAAATGCACCTTACTGAGAAGAAAGTGTGAAAATCTAGTGACCAGTCTCCTGAAAAAAACAAAAAAGGAGAAAAGAAATTTGGCACTTAAAATTTTATTGTATTCTTTAGTTTGACCCTGTAGGCTGAATTAAGATTTTAATAAATGTATATAGTAAAAAGAATTTGCCTGCTAATAATTTCTGTCCTTTCAGTGGAAGATTCTTCAGAGAAGACTTTGCCATGTGATAAATTGGTGCTGAATTTCATCTCTAGACAAACTGCATAAAGCTTAACTGTTTAGGTCTTTGTTATGGTAGGAGACTGAGCAAAAACTTGGTAAGAAATGAAATTCTCAACTTCATATTCTTAGTTCTTTGCTAAATTTTGTTCCTTTACATCCAATGAATTTTCAGGCTTGCTTTATCTTGAAGATGGAATTATAACCCATGATACTTCCCCCCTCATTCATGACTGGCATAGAGCAAAAAATTAATTATGAGGTCTTAATTCCTTGCTTGAAGCCCTAATAGATCATCATTGCCCTGAAATGTCTCTGGCATGAAAACATCTCTGATTTTCATGTCTCACCAGTTGCTATTTTTACGTGTTTTTTACGGAAGAGGCTGCACCAAATAAAGCTCTGTGTTGTAGTAAGTGATTGAAGACCTTAAAATGGCTCCCACTCTGATATGTGCCTTATAACCTGAATTCCCAGCTCAGCTTTTTCCCCGTGCCAGGAAATATCTCCTACCTTTGAAACTCCTCTCCAGAGATGCAAGATTAGCTTTATGCTGTCAGGAGCTGTCATTTCAGGCAATTAGAAATAGATCAGCTGACACCTGGTAGTTTTGCAAATGCCTTTCTTTCCTGCAACTGCTTCATTTCTGGCTGGTTTTGAAGATTACGTGCAGGATAACTCTTCCCTATTACCCACATGCACTCTTTGTTCCTGCCTGCTGTTCTCTGGCTGCCTTTTCCATGTTGGGGAAGTTATTGGTAGCTCATAATGCTGCTGTGAGGGAGCTTTATTTGCAGTGTAAGAGGGGTGGAAGTGGCAGATTTCTCCCTCTTAGCTAACCCAGTGTCTGAAGAAGGAGACAGAGAAAATAGGAATTGTTATTGCTGAAGGCAGAGACAAATAAAAAAGGAGCTTTTATTGCTGTAGAGATATGTCCTCTACCAGGACTGGGAGGAAACATGCAGTGGGAGGTGGAAAACTGCATCCATGGAGTGAAACTCTGTATGCCCTTCGGCTACATCTTTCATTAGGCGCCTGCCAGCCCTCTGCTCAGCACCATCCCAACCCACCTGTCTGGTCTTGTGCTCTCCCTGTGCAGCTGCTTCTGCTTTCATTTGTTTCTAGGATAAATATTGCTACCTGAAAGATGTAGTTCCCAGAGGAGACACAGTCAATGTTAGTGAAAGGCTGGGATCTGTTTCTTTGCATTTTGGCTTAAATTTGGATTATAAAATCAGTGTAAGAGAGTGAGGGGGAGGCTGAGCCATGACACTAGGAGGAGCACAGCTCTGTTTAGTGACCTTGCATTGCCTCCAGAGAATCCTCTATGTATGTGAAATTATGAACTCTGGGACTTGGTTATGCTGCCAACTTCATTTTGATCTTCTCTCTCTCTCTGAGGCTGTGTTTTAACTGAGGCAGAGCTGGCAGGCAGTTAACCCCAGTGCTCCACGGTGGAGATGTGCTACCCTAGATAATAACATAGTTTCTATCAAACTGTTGTTTGAAAATGGTCTCCCTGACAACTAAGTTTCTTGGCAGGGATCTGTTATCTCTGGGTAGAAGCTAAACAGAGAGCCTGAAAGGTAACCAAATGCCAGGCACTGGCCTGTCTGCTATGTCAGACATCTTCAGTAGCAGAGGCAGAGGACGGTCTGAAATCCAGAAATAGCAAGGGAGCAGTGAGGCTCTCAGCGACCTGTGTGCACACAGATTGGGGGGAAGATAAAAATGAGTGATCTCAAGGAGCATGGCATTCAAAACTTTGTTTTGTCACTATCTGTGAGGCCCTGAGGAGCCCTTTGGGAGGTGTCTGATGGGTGGAGGGCTCTGGGGCTGAGCCGCTGTGCCCCTGGAGCATCAGATGGGTGCTGAAAAAGGCCAGGACTTGCACAGATGGAGCAGTGGAGATTGGAGGCAGGGGAGGCTGGCCTTGTGCCAGACTGTGGATTGGGGTGGGCAGATGACAGAGGAGCTGCAGGGGGGTCAGAGGAGGATAATCCTCAGGCGGCGATGAAGGCTGCAGCTGTTGGTGTCAGAGTGTGGTGTTGCAGAGGTTTGCTGCTGCTGGGCTCTGGCTATCAGCAGAGGTCTGGCAGTCCTGAGAGCTGGGTGAGGTGAGGTGCTGACAGGCTTGTCCCCTTCCTTTGGTCAGAGTCAGGGGATGTTCTGGGACATCAGCTGAAGGTGGAGGAGCCTGGAGGTGTGCAGAGCCCTGCACAGAGCCTCGCCTGGCCTGGTGTGGGTTGTGAGAGCTATGACAGTAGCTGGAAGGGAAGGCAGAGCCAGCTTTTGGATATGCTGGTGTTTGTTGCCTTAGAAGAATTATACTCGCTTTTCTGTCCCCCTTTACACCATGTCACAGCACTGCCTTGTGTGAAAGCTTCCTCCAGGTGCCCCAGGGGACAAGCACCATGCTCTGGTAGGAATAATTAACTCACACTGAGCAGGGAAGCAAGCAAGGAGCCCAGCAGTAAAGCTGGTGAGCAAGTGAGGGCTCTCTAAGCTCCTGGAAACCTCTTGCTACTGCTCTTGGTAGAGGCATCCAAACTGTGCTGCACTGCAGGACCTGGCAGGAACTGGTCCCTGGAGCAGAGCTTTTCTTCCCTGCTCACTGTGGTGTTTCTAACACCTCCAGTGCAAGTGTACATTGCTGCAGTTTAGCTTTGGGTCTGAAGGGAGTTTGCCTGCATGGAAGAACTCTGAAGGGATGTTAGAAATCCAGCAGAGTTTGTGATGTGAAAGTGGGCACCTAAAAGATCACAGCAAGACAGGGACCAGTAGGTGCTGGGGGAAGATGTACTGAACTCCTGCACTCCAGAGGAGGAAGCTCTCTGACCAGGGAAGAATATACCCTGCCCCTGCCATCCCTAGGGCTGCTGGCAGGTTCCTTTTTGGAGTGTTTGTCCCAGGACATCACTGTCCCAGGGATCCCTCTGTCCCTTTCCTCAGTACCATCTGTCCATCTCCCTATATGAGACCCAGTGGGTTTTACTTCGCCATTTTTTTACTCAATAAATTTGTAGAAAGAGCTGATGCCAGCCACGCAAAGGAAAGCTTAGAGGGAATAGCAGTGAGCTGGTTTGCTAAACTTGAGGCATTCAGAAGCTGAGTTGGACTCTAAAATTAAAAGCTCTTGGTGTATTTTTATTTCTGTTCTGTTTTCTTCTACTTTTAAGTGAGAGTCCAGGGTATTTTTGGATATTTGCAGCTGTGATGGATAGGAATTGCTGATTTTTTTTTCATAAATTTAAGCTGCGCCTTTTGCCCTGCCTTAGGACTCCAGAAACTTGGATCTTCAGAAGAAGACAGAAGGCAAGAATTGGCAATATGGCCAAATAACAAATACTGAACATTTGTCAAGCACCTCCAGCACATCTTTGCCGAGTGCCTGAACTTGAATCCAATACAAATACTTGTCTATGGCTCAGGATTTGGAGACTTAGGGAGGAACAGCTCTGTAGATATTTGTTAGGTTGGTACATGGAGGTGATGGATGAAAATGGATCTTCTTGTGTGTCCTAGCCAAAAATGTTTTGTAACAAAACATAACAGTTATTTCTGTCCGGCTGGCAGGGACTGTTGAGAGCTACTGTCTCAAAAGTGCAGACAGATCTCTATTTTCCTTTCTCTGTTCAGTGGGAAGTTTGAGATGGGGCTCTGGCAGCAATTCTGTGTCGAAGCCCGGCCCCAGCCCCACTTGTCCTCAGGCTGCAACTTCTAATGCACTGGAGCAGGCACATCAAATAGTTACAAAGGGTGTGATTAAGCCCTGGGAAAGAGCAAGCCGGCAGCTTGTTTTATGTTTCCTCCCCTGTGTTTGTATGAGTCACCGAGCTGGCGGCAGTCCTGCTTTCACCTCACAGAGAGCAGAAATAAGTGTGTAAGAGCCCCACACTAATTTGCTGAAAATAGCCAAAAGCCAGGCTCTTAAGATACCCAAAAGAGATTGCAACTCCTCCATTTATTGATTCCTTTTCTCTCTGCTTCAAGTTAACAGCTTTTAAAAGAGATAAAATGGGAAGAGCATCCCTGCTGCCAGAAGTGTGGTTGTCTGTCCCAGCCCCTGCCTCAATGGTGTCTGTGTGTGACCTTGAAGGAAAGGCAGTGGGATGGCTGTGGAGGCACACATTTGAAGCAATGGTGAAGAGGTAAAAAGGATCTTCCTCTCTTACCCTGGAGGCTGCTGGCATGTCATGCCAGGACAGCAGAGAGGCTGGCAGTCACCATCACACACCAACTCTGCCCTGAGCAGTCAGGGGCCAAGGGTGTTTGCGCCTGAGCTGTGTTTGTGCAAGTCTCTAATGGTTGGATTTGCCCCTGCATTCTCCAGTGCAGGGGGTAAAATACCACCTGGGCACCTTGCAATGGTGCCAACTCAGAATCACATTTTTTGTTTCTCTTTTTAGTCAAGGGTGATGTTAAATTTTATGCTGTCATTAAAGCTCCAGCTTCTGGAGCCAGTAAATGATGCTGTGAGAATTCCAGTTTTGTTTCTGAGCAGGGGGAGGAAGTCAGGAAGGCAGCCTGGCAGCTTGTAGCTTGGGGACAAGCAAAGGATCTTGTGTTCCTTCCATGTTTCCATGGGCTAAGTCCATGTTCCAGGTTTTGAACACAAGGGTTGGCAGAGCAGCCTCTGATCCTAGCTGACGTGATGGGAAAAGCAGGAAAAGTGCTTTAGCTGCAAGGGATACAAGGCTTGTATGATGATCACAAATTCAGCTCAGCTTAGTTGAGCAGGAGGGGAAATAGGTGAGAGAGGCTGCTCTCACTTCATCCACTGGTGTGGGGAATGCAGCTGTGGTTTGGGGCTTGCTGAGCCAGGGCTGTTGTGTGCTGAGCATCTCAAGCAGGCAGGAGACACAGACATCTCCCAGCATTCGTCCTTCATGCAATCAAGTGATTGCTCTTCAGCAGTGCAGGCTCCCCTGAAGCCCAGTTCCTGCATTTCCTCCCTGCTGTAGGCAGTCTTTGCTTCACTTGTTTCTACATTTGTTTTCTCTGTTACACAAACTCTGGTCTCAGGCCTCTGAGCTGAAATACTCTGGGCTTTCAAAAGCATGGCTCTGAACTGCAGAGTCTCTGGCCCCTCTCTGCTCCATGCCCAGCTCATCTACCCTTGGCAGAGTGAGCACAAAAGTCAAGGAGCTCTAGTGAGTGTTGCTGTTCAATGTTTAAAACCTGTGTGTGTCTTCTGAACTGCCACAATTTTGCTTTAAACCCAGACCACATCACATTGGATTCAACAAGTATTCCTCATGGAATCTGCCAGTTTTATGGCCCTAAGAGGGCTCTGTTTGCCACTTCATTCACTTTTTCTGCGTCCTCTGCTGTTTTCCTGACGTGTTCCTTTTGTTGTTCCTGCTACCCTGACTTCCCCATGGGAGAGAATTTCCTCCCATGATCCTTAAACTGGACCTCCACCCAGCCCCCTTGCAAAAAATGCCTTGTCCCTCACACTGACTGCTGGGGCTGCCCCCTTTCCTTTTAACTGGAGTGGAATGGGAAAATAGGTATTAAGATTTAGAATTATCCACTCACCTCCCTTTTTTCAAACTCCTGACTGAAAATGGGGTTGGGGCAAGGGGGAAAGAACATGACAGGATATCCTGCATCACTATCCAATACTTGGAAATCAATTCTAGGGCTTGAAATGGGCTTGCTGGTGGGTTGCTTCTGGTTATGCATATCTGGAGCCAGCAAGAGAGGTGTCCCAGCAGTGTCTCCTGTGACAGTGTCTGAGCAGTGTTCAAAGCTGGGGGGTGTTCTGGGGTACAGAAATACATGTTTGTGTCTCCCATTAAGGTTTTTGCTGGCCTACAGCTACAGTGTAGGTGTGACAATAGCTATTTAATTACAACTTCAGATCTGTGTCTGTAGGAGATACCCAGCCCCCGTGGGAGCTGATGCTGTTGCTGGGCACAGTGCTGTACTTCATGCAGTGGCAGCATTACCAACACAGCACTTCTAAACTCAAAGGAAGCTTGGGTTTGTTCATTTGATGTTCCCTCAATCCCAGATGTCTTCTGTGTTGCCAGATCTTCACATCTATCTGTTAGAGCACACACATTTAAGGCTGCATTAAATGCACCCACTTCCCACTCTGGATTTGTTCCCTTGCTGACCCATGGACAGTTTGATGGATCTTGGTCCTGTAGGTGGAGTCAGGCTGTAACTTCTATCTTTTCTGCAGCACATTGCTCATAGAGGAGGCCCTGTGCATTAAAACTCTAGGAGTCACACTGAGAGAATAGAAATAGTTCCCTGGACTAAGAAGCTGGTTTTGGCTTCCTTTGGCTCTGCTATTTAGGTGCATTTTAAATTGATTTAGTTCAGAAATTTTATACACTGGATTAAAACATGCAAACACAACTTTACAACACTGTTTTTGTTTTTTCTTAATGCTTTCTGCTCGTCCCCAATTTCCAGATAGACTCTCTATTTATTGCCCTGAAACAGTTCCAAAATCCCATCCTTGCTCTTCAAATACACGTGGGTGTATATGCATTCCTAGATGATCCCCTTTGCATTTAATTTTGAATGCTCCTAGATTATTTTTTTGTATTCACTATGTTCTGAGGAGGAAAATAAATGAGAGAAACTGATTAGTTAGATGTTTACTTCACCTTTAATCCGATTCTCTGGAGGGCTTTGTCCTTAAACTAAAGTACCTGGTTCCACTGAACACAAGAACTGCTCCTGGGCAGCTCTGTGCTTGTTGAGAATTTACTTGGGTTTTGATGAAGAAATAGAAAACCTAATCTTTGAACTAAATTTACCTGCAATGATTCATTCTCTTTTCATAACTTATCAAAATGCATTAGCAATAAATTCTTGACAGTGGAAGAAGCACTGTAAACAGCAGTTGTTCTCCTTTGAAGCCATGGTGCTCACTGCCTGCTCAGTTGTGCTGCTGTGCAAAGTAGCACAAATACTCCAAGAGAAGCGACACAAAAGGAGCTGTGTACAGATGGCTTAGACAAAAAGTTGGCCTTTCCCTTCAGTCGTCACAAGCTGGAAATCTGGCATTAAATGGGATTTGTAGACAGGTTTGGTGTCTATCTTCTGGCTTATCCCCTCTTAAGGTCGCATCTCGCTCCCACCCCGTACATTGTTTGCTGCCGGGGGACTCCTGGCGTACACCCGGTCAAAAGGATGGAGCGATTTGGTATCCCGGTGCCGGTCTCAAAGCTATAATTGTGTCAGAGCTGGCTTGCTGTCCACGGTAAGCCCCGTCAGGTGGCGGGGAGGGCTGTGTCTGTGTGTCTGTATGTCTGTGTGTCGCTGCCTTGCGGCGGGCGCGGCTGTGGCTCCGCACGCCGGAGCACTCCTGCCATCTGCTGCCGGGAGAGCGCAGCGCCCGTGCCGCCGCTGCTGCCGGGGCTGCCCTGGGACCTTCCCCACGGAAGGACAAAGAACGTGGCCGCAGCCGGGCGGAATGTTTGAATGTTTCCTGCCTTCTCCTGAAGGCGGCTGGGTAACTGCCAGCAAAGTTTGAAGTAAGATTTGTCAGGAAAATTAACGCCCAAATGCTAAAGGTTTGTGTCCAAAGGAGACAGAGGAGTCCTGTAAGTTTATTGGAATAAAGGGAGAGGTCATGGAGCATCCCCCTGGGGTCTCACAAATTTTTGGAGGACGCAGCCTCCTTTTTATCCGAGTTTCCCAGCCGCACGTTGCCCTTGCTTTCCCCTTGGCTGAGGTACTTGAGAGGTACAGACTTCCCCGAACGCCTGATACCTAAGACCCCCTTCTAATGTATACCCCACACCCTTTTCTTTTCCTTGTGTCAGTTGGTGGAACTCCTATGGAATTTATGGTTGTTTCTTTCATCTCTCAGTATCTGACTTTATTTATCGGCAGACCTGAAGTTTGTTTGTAAAGACAAATCCCTCTCACTCCTTTCATCAATTAGTGGAATCCTTTCCATTGTTTCTTTTATCTCTCAGTATCTAGCTTTATTTAGCAGCAGACCCCCAGGTGTTTTGTAGAGACAAATCAATCATTCCTTTCAGATTTAAGGTTTAATATGGTGATCTAAAGAATCAGCAGCAAAGTAGAACAAAGCAGAGATGTTTTAGCAGCATTGTGATTTTATAAGCCATCTCTCTGGGAAGGGTTAAAGTGCTGCTTCTTCCTCAACCACAAAGTTGTGTGAAAGATTTCTTACTTAATTTCTGAATACTCAGAATGTAATTTGGAGAAGGGTGTTGTAATTTAGTAACAAAAATTTTGCTGGGTCCTCCTAGTGGTGTCCCTGTCTATAGGCAGGGGATGACAATGATTAAGAGCTGACATACTTTTGCCCTCCTCTGGCCTATGCCTGTGGTAAGAGCTGACTGATCCCTGATCTTGACTAGGAAGTGCCCCAAACCCCATCGAGTCAGGAAAGAAATCTGAAAGGTCTTTTTACACTGCTCCTTGTGGGTTATTTGTGAGCCAAGGAGAACAGAGCAGTTCAGGGCCCTCAGATCTTGGCCCAGCCCATCCAAGGTGGGTCTCCCTGGGCACAAGTAGAACAATACCAGCAGTGCAGCAGTGCAGTTCAGAGTATGATTTGTGCTTTGGTGATGGCTGGCTTCAGCTACAAACCAGTATTGTTCTGCCTCTGCCAGCCCCTTCTGAAAGTGCAGCCAGGAACAAACAAGTACGATTGTGCTCAGATTTCTGCTGGGTATGAGCTGTACATCAGCTCTGTCTGACTTCAGGGACAAGTATCCTTGTTACAGGACCAGCTCACACCCTTGTATCCCTGCTTCTACCTCGTGCAATTAATTCTAAAGACTGTGTTAGCAAATTTAGGAGGTCTGTAATCTTCTTTCTTTGTGTGTTAATCACAGTGTGGGAACCAGCTGTCAGTGGGAAACCAGCAAGCACTGTGTTATTCGTGGCTCTCTGTGTAGCAGGACTGTATTCAAACAATATCCATCTCTATTGTGCTGGGAAGTGTTTTCATGCAAGGGATAGCAAGCCTTCCAGGAGCTAATATCCACAGGGAAATTTTACAAAGTATTTTCACAGCAACATCTGTAAAATACAGGTGAGATTTCTAATTACTGAATCCATTTGAAGGATCTGTATTCTCCATCTACCTCTCTCTTCTAAGCATAATTTCTTTACCATCATTTGTGAGCAAAGCTTTTTAGCATTTTTCTTTATTGTATCTATAAGGGAATTCATAGGACTAAAATGCCAGATTATGCACCGTGTAAGACAATAAAGAAGGTAGTTTAATTTTTGAAAGAAACTCCAAATTTAGGTAGGTACACATTTATACTGTGGTTTTTCCTTTAGGCGTCCTACTAGAGTTGTATGAAATTCTCTGTTAAATAGAGTGTAAACAAAGCAATTCTAGTTCTCACATTTTCAGGGGAAAGCTAAGTGAGCTAACTGAATTTTCTATTCTATTGAATTCTATTTCTATTGGATTTTGAGCAGTAATTGCCTTTCCTCTGTTCTCCTTGTAAAAATGGCTGGGGAAAATGAAACTGGGAAGACGCTGTGATTTCATAGCCTGTCTTTTCCTGTATGTTTGGGCTGGGGTTGCTGCTTCCTGAAACATGGGAGCATTGGTGAATGGGATTCTGCTCACCTGAGTTTTCAGAGTCAGGAAGGTGAAGCAGCCCCAATAGCAGATGAAATTTAAAGAATGAGCTTTGATTGTCATCAGCTTTCCATTACACAAAGGCTTTGAGATCCTACTTCATGAGGTCTTTTGCATGTTTCTAACAGTTTCTGGACCCAAATCTTGCTCATGCTGTTATTCCATTAGATTTTTAGATGAGACATTGCTTTGGGGCTAGGCTATTGGTGGGGGCAGCTTCCTGGAACATACTTCATGAATTTTATATTTGATCAGCAACAATTTTGCTTTCTTCTCCCTCCTTCACCTTGTAATGTAACTTCCATCCTGATGAGTCAAGAGATCACCAGGCTTTCTTTAAATAAATGTGTGTGTGAGACTTTATTTCATTCCAGGTAAGCACAAAAAGGCTTTGCAACCGATGTGGTTGTTCTCTTGGAATTTCTCCTGAGTGAGCAGAGTGGGTAAAACAGGATGGGAGTTCTGTGCAAAGGGCATTTCAAGCCCTGTTCCTGGTAACAGAGAATTGCTCCAAAAATACAGTCCTCATCTCACTGCAAATGCTTCCAGGGCATGGGCCAGTGAGCACTGCCAGCTCCATGAGTTCCTCCTTTCCACCACACCTTAACACTGGAAGGAGGGCAGTTGCAATACCTGGATCTTTCAGGGTCACCTGGCAATGTGACTTCTTACTGTTGTCTTCTTAAGGTGGCTGCATTTCACCTTTGCTGTCCTGTGCCTAAATGATTCTGGCATTTTACTGCATACCTTCAAACAAGGTCCAGCTTCTGCCCTGCTGGAGCAGTGGTTGCTCTTTCCTTTTTCTTTTACTCAGTTCCATGCTTCCTAGCCACTGCCTGTGCTGCAGGGATAATAGATCCTTGACAGCTGCTGGTGCTGTGGGCTTGGTGCTTGATGGAGATCTAATCCACACAGTGCTTCCTGCTGTGCTCTTTGACAGATGACAGTGCTCAGCTGCAAAAAAATGGCTGTAAAATAGGAGATTTTGGTTAGAAACTTCTGCTGGCTTTTGTGTGCTGTTAAATATGACCTCTGCAAGATGAAACTGGAGCAGGATGGTAGGAGCAATGGGACATGGACAGGCAAGTTTGGAGAACTTAGGTTTTCCTCTGCCTGTCTCCCATGGAAAGCAAGGAGAAGTGCTCTTGAAATTTCCAGTCACCTCAGGAGAGCTGCTCTGTTTCCTGCTAACAACAAATTTGGCATTTATCAACTTCTCGTGGTGATGTGGATGAAGAGGAATTTTGCATGATTGTCAAAGCCAACCAGCAATTTTCATACAGCTGATGCTGTACATGGGGCTTTGGCAAAAGCACCTCCTATAGATGACTTGATCCAGCTCCACATGGTTTTGGCCATGTTCTCAGTGGTGGGTGGGAAGTTGGTTGATACTGCAGGAAAGCTTGCTCTTAGCTTCATGATCTCAGACACAGCTGGATTGTTTAAGCCTTTCTGGTGTCAGCACTCTCTGACAAGGATCTGCATTCCCTGCCTCATCTTGCTAGTCCAATCCATGCTCACGTGCAAGAGAAAAATTATATTGTGCTTTTGGCATTGGTTGTCTCAGTCGTATTTGGCCTCTATTGTCTTCTCCCAGTGTTTGGATCCCAGATTTGTCAAAGGGGCCAGATGAGACCTGTGCACGTGGAGTCAAGTGAATTCTAAGGGCTGGAGAGAAGATTCAGTTAATATCATTTTCTCCACTGCATGCCTCAGAAAGGCTTCAGAAAGGCTTCTGAAGATACCTGCTTTCCTCTGTACTCAGAGAACTCAGGATTTCTAGCACGCTTTTGGTGCTTGGCTGGTTTCCTGGAATCATCCTTCATTCCTTCTTTTTCTGACCTGTCCCTTTATATAAACCTAAATAAATTTCGTTATTGGTAGATTAAGAGAATGAAAGCAATCGAAAGGGATGCCATTCTGATCATGTCATTGACCCCAGGAGCCAAATTCAATGGATTTTAAGGGAAAATCAAGGACATGAATTACAGTTGTGGTTATTCATCAACTCCCCAATGGCTGTTAGTCAGCGTGTGTGCTCCACATGTAAGCTTACCTTTTCTGGATGATTTAGTGAAGAATTGTTGAGTCAAGGACAAACCTGCTGCTCTGCAGCAAGGTAGAGCTGTTATTACAGAAAAGGCAGGCCCTGAGGATGGGCTGTGTTAGCTCAGGCCCAGTTCATAACTGGTCCTGTGATTTGACTTGGCTGTGACTTATCTTTGTAAAAAACAACTACTAAAGGAACAAAAATCAAGCTGATAACAGCTGGGGAGAGAATTTCTGGTGTGTTGGATAATTGTAGGCAAGAGGCTTGGTAGAACAGCTCAAAGTGGAGGCTCTTATGTTTTTTAGAGGATGTGAGAGTGTGGTGGCACTCCTCTGTGCACGGCCCACTGGCACCAGAACATGAAGTGGTGTGGCACCTTAGCCCTTTCAGGATGGGCAGAAGATACCAGACCATAACTGAGAGCACAAAACCATCCCAGAGGAGCCCAAAGTAGTTTTGCAACCTTGGAGTCAACTTCAGCCTGATATGTACTTGTGCCCCTGTGGCTGACTGGAGTGAGAGGAGAATGTGTTCCAGGTCTGGAAGGGAAAGGCTTTGCTCATCAGTGGAGAGCTGCCACGTGTTTTCTGTGAGAGGCACCTGGCGCTGACTTGGCAGATCGGGGTGAGAGCCTGATGGGGGCTGGGGACTTTGTTCTCCTGTGCAGTCTCCAAAACCTTACCCTGTCCTACTTCCACAGTTCTTTTGCCATGTCAGCAACACCCCTTGTAAAGTGATGGGATTGTTGGCTTTTGCAAGGGGAACATCCTGAAGGTGAAACTAAATTTTGGGGAGGAGGGCTCTGTTACATTGAGCAAACCTACAGGGGAGAGGAGTTAATTTAGTAAGCAAGGCTGCTGAGGGATTTCCCAGAGGACTGTGAAGGTGTTCACCCAGAATTCACTTTTTCATATGTTGTTTCAGTGTTTCATGTGTATTTCGTGTGTGTTTCAGTGTTGACCATCTCATTTCACTTGAGTGTAGCAATACCAGGGCCCACACCATTGCACATCAGGACAGTCAGCTAAACAAAGTTTAAATAAGTTGTCTTTTTCAATGTGGAAGAAAGATGACTGATGAAGCTGTGTAAGATCTTCAGTGATATACGGAAGGTGCCATGGTTAGGTGATTTTCTTCATTTCCGAGCAAGCTAGTGAAAGGAAATCCTTTTGACACATGTGCTTTGTGAAAAACAGTGCTGCAAGGCAGTGACTATAACAAAAATATAACTGATTTACAAAGCAATGAGAGACATTCCAAGCAGATAAGTCTGTCAGTGCTATTAAAGACAAAGCTGCAAATACTGCCTCTTGTTTGGGAAACAGCAAATCCAGAGACTGCTTGTAGATTGAAGAGGGAAAGTTATTATGCTTTCCTCACTCTTAATGCTCTTCCCCTGAAAGCCCTCAGCAGCAGTTGTCTGAGCCAGATGCTACAGTAGATGGACAAGCTATGTACCACACTGAGGTGCTTGTGCTCTTGTAAAGATCTCAGGAACAGTGAAGGGACTAGGAAAAACAAGGGCAGAACAGCCTCTCCTGCAAGCTGCATGTTTGCACTCAAGATGCTCAGCCTGGTTTGTGCCCAATGCTGTTACCTTGTAAGCAGATCCAAGAGAGGAATCCTGGTGAGTCTCCCCCAGTGTGACATCTTGCCAAATACTTAGCAGTGCCCCATAGGGGTGTGAGCAGAAATGGCCCATCCAGACCCTGTGTCACCCTTGCCAAATGTGCACTCTCAGTCCCAGAGGGTGGAACTGTTAAAACAATCTGTCCCCTGGCATATTTTTTCTCTGGGATTGCAGTTCCGGGATAGATGGCATCCTGTGCCATTTCCAAAGGGAATTTCATGTTTTATGCACATTTGAAAAAATGGTCACCGTATGGACACAGTGTGCAGTGTTAACTGGGTTGCAGCAGCAAGTTGTTCTTATAGCTATCCTCTCTGTCCCCTCTTCTTTCTGTTCTGCTTGTCAGCTGCTCTCAGACCTCATCACCCACATTTTTCATACCCTAGAGCACCTCTTTGACTCGCACTTCATATTCCATGTAGGCTTTCACCTTTCATCACTCCTCTCGAACTCCTCCTGCCCAGAGCAGAGGTGCAGAGCAATGCAGGGGCTCCCTCTGGAAATGCTGGTTCCAGCTCTGGGAGCAATCTGATCCTGCTGTTGTTGTCTCTGAGCCCTGACTGGTTTAGCCGAGCAGAAACATTGCTGCTGGTTTTGGTGGCAGAGTGGATTTAGATGTTTATGAGACCACCACTCCTCACTGTACAGGCTCACCCTTTGAATATGGGCTCTTTCTTTCTTTTATTTTCTTTTTTTTTTTTTTTTTTTTTTCTGTTTGCACCATGAAGCACCCCTTTCCATTGCCAAACAGGATTTCAGCAAGGTGGGTGGCTTCCACCAGGACACATGAAAAAAAACTGGGACACTACTTTTAAGATTGTTTTTAGAGAAGACTTTGGAGAAAGAAGCTCATTTATTTTACAAGGGGGTGCTGTCTCCCTGCAGTGTGTTCTGTCACCATGTCACAAGATTTCTAAAAGGAGCAGAATCAGTGGGACACTGGTGTATCAGTCTGCAAGGAGCAGCTTCCTTCGCTCGCATCCCATATTTGACTAAGCTGGTATCACATGGTTCAGTCTCCACACTCTTCTCCCACCCCCTGCCTGCTTCTGCCAACAGTCCTCTCAAAATGTGCTTTGTAACTGAAGACTCCCCTAAAGAGCTGACTCTTCCAGTTCTCCTGAGTAACAAAAACTTGTGCTGCTCATAAATAGATTTGCAATTACCAAGGGAAACAGAAGAATCTGCACAGTCCAGATGCATCAGAGTGGCCTCCCATCCTGTCTTAAAGAAACCTCTGAAATTCAACACACATTGCTCAGGCATAGCTAAGAGACCTCTGCAGAAATTTTTGTTTTGAGCAGCATTCCTATACTGCAGGATCTGCTGTTTGCAGCAGAATTGTCAAAGAACCTCAGAGCCCTTGTCTAGTGTCCTTACAAAAAATGACAAAAGCTCTTTGTATTTTTGACTAGCCTGGACTTTCATGTATTTCTTATACCAGTCAAGGGTAAGAATTGCCTGGCCAGCATTAGAGATCCTGAGCTTACAAATTACTTTTCTGCTAATATCATCTAGTGTGTGGTTAGTGCTGTCTGAGCAATTCCACCCAGTCTGATCATCCAGGAGGTCAGACTTCCTTAGGTCTTGGGACTTAGAGGACGGTAATGATTTCATATAGAAGGAAAAAGGCCTTCTCAAGGTTATGCATCAAACAGGATAAACCTGTGAGGAAAAACCAAGAGCCTTGACTGTGTTGAGTCCTGTGGAAGGATTAAGCAGTAGAAAAGAGGGAGGCAGTGGGACATTGAGTGGTCCTTAGCTTTCCCTGTAGAACAGATGACTTATGTAAAGAAGATCCCTTCCATGTATATTCTCCCTAGGCTGCCAGGGAACTCGAGGGGAGCATACACCAGTTAGTGTCTGGGTCTGGCTTGGCTCCCAGAAGAATTCCTGTGATAAGCTTCTTCTGTGTGCAAGGTTCTGCTGATTTTCCTCTGTGGAACCTCTCTGAGCACCCCATTGCTCTTTGACCTCTCTCCATGCAGCAGAAGCTTCCCTGAATTCAGTGGCTGCTGTGAGCATCACCCCATTCAGTTTGGTGAGACCAAGTCAGACTAACCAAACAGCATCTTGTTCTGCCTCTGTTTCCTTTTGGTGGCAGTGGTTGCACATCTAAAGCATCAGGAAGAAAGACTTCAAGAAGGAACCCAAAATAAGGAAGTGCATTTGTTAGAAATAAGTTTTTACCTCGTATTTTTCTTGTGATCAGTTTCTTCAAAGACAAATCTGTGTGTTCCTCCTTATTTACACAAAGTTAGTAATGAAATAGCAGAGCATCCCAGCACACACTGCAATGGTCATGGAATCAGTTTATCTGAAATTCTGTAATGGACGGAGAACATCTTTGCATTGCCTTTGTTGTTGTTTTTAGTGGGAAGAATAGTCTCTGTGTCATCTGCATCAGAGTCATAGTTCATTCAAGGATGTGTCCCAAATGTAGGTGTTACATAAAGTAAAATCTCTTTTCTGTGTTTTTATTCTCTTTGTATCTTAGTGCTTGAAGTAGAAATAAATCCTTTTTTTTCCTGACACTGAAGAAACAACAAAGGAATGAAGTTCTGTTGGTAGAACTCACTTGCTCACCTGTGTTCCTCTGAATTCATGTTTAGTAAATCAACCAGCAAGCCTGGCCTACAGGTGGTGCTCCTGATTCTTACAAACCTTGCCTTTCTCATGCTTGCAAGCATACTTACCTGTTAGAATGCCAAATTTAATAGCTTGGGAAGATCTTAATTTAGTTACGTGTCTAGAAAAACAAAACTCCTTTAAGGTGCTTGAGAAAGGAGTGGTAACTGTACACCAGTCTCTCACTTAGCTTTGCCAAACAACCTTTTCAGTGTCACACAAAGTACTACTGCAAATTATGTGTTTTTCCTAGTAACAGCAAGAGGATTCTTAACTATCAGTGAATCTACTTTGGTACCATGAGAGCTGGTCCTTCAGCTAAAATTTTTTGTGTGTGTTTGACCCTACAAATTCTGGTTTGCTCTTTACAGACAACTCCACAGGGCTTCTATAAATTTCATTAGTTTTTCTGTAACCCCTATTGCCTCCTCCTCCCAGGTGGTCTTGGGACTGAGATGAAAAGAACAGAGCTCAAATGGTCCACTTGTGCTATTAAATACTTGGGTTGAGTACCAGTCTTGCTATTTTGCTTTGTATTTGCACTTACATGCACTTACTTGCTGAACTGGAGTGCCTGCTTCTGTTGTACATGCATGGGCTGTAGAAACTTGGGATGGAAGCTCTGTGACAAGGTAGTGTGTGCCACAGTGTTGGCTGATGGGATTCCTTGAAATCCCTTCACATTTTATATAGATTTTTAAATAGATGAGCAAAGGGGGCAGTTTCAAGACACTGCAAACCCCTAAAGCCTTAGGTAATCCTGAATTTGGCCAGCTCAACTATTTATAGAACACTCTATGCCTATTCTAAATATACTTTCCTCAAGGGGACCTTATCTCAACTCCCTGCTCCACCACTTCAGTTGGATCAGCAATGCTGCTGTGATCTGTTAGCAAAAATTCCTTCTCTTGTTCTGTGGCAGAGCTGCAGATGTTGCTGGTTTGGGACTTGAAGGGGAAATTCTGTGCCAAGCAGAGCTCAAGGGTTTGAATTTAAACTGCAACCAGCCAGGTAGAGAGATATTGATATTAGATCACTTCCTGTAACCATTTCCTTACTATTTTTCAGTATTTCTCTTCTGCTGGTAGATCTAGAGGTCTGGAGTTCTGCAGAGGGGAAATCAAGTGACTCATTGACAGTGTGCAGAAGGCAGGGCTTGAGTCCCACTTGCTATTGGTTGAATGGGGTTAGACTATCAAGTCTGTTGTTCCCATGTAAGGACCTCTGCAGACCAGGGGAAGGAACTCATCCAACAGCAGATTCTGTAGTAGGGAATCTCTTTAGAAAAATCATGATTTTCAGTTGAAGGCTCTGGGATAGAAGTTTTGGTGCACAGGGCCCACTGCAGAGCATTTTTCATCCTTCAAGTTTAAAAATATTTAGAAAAATCCATCCTTTATTGAATCCTATAGGTGAACATTTTCTTCTGTAGCAGAGCTACATTCTGTCTGCCTATGTCAGGAACATCTGCAGATCTGCATGGCAGATGCTGCAGATCACCGTCCTGAGTGGGAAGTTTTGGGTGAGTGTAGGCAGGATGGGCCATCAGAACCCTTCATATCATGAATAGCTGTGCTGCCCCACAGTAAAGCTTAGTAGTACTTTAATCTTTGGGAAAAAAGAGAATTCCTCCCTGTCCCTATGATGTGATTGATCCAGACTCTGCTTCGTGGGTGTTGGACTCAACTTACAAGAGAGGTGTAAAGCACTAAGGCTGCTTGCACTGGTTCAAGGACAGGATTCAGAGGCAGTGTGTCAGTAGTGTCTGCAGAAGTCACCTCAATTTAGGTACCCATTAGAAAACCCCTCCTGGGTACAGCAGAAGAGTGACTGCCACTTATTTGGCCTCTGGGATAGAGAAGCCTGTGCAAGAATTTGCCGCTCCACAGATCAGGGTAACGTAGCTCACTGTGTGTCTAAGCCTCAGAAAATGTTTTTGAGGTTGAGAGGAGCTTTTCTTAGTTATTACCCTTTGAGGATGAACAGGGCAGCGTGTGGCAAGATCGCAGAAAGGGATTAGCTCAGGATTTAGCAGGAAGAGTTTCTTAGCACTCCTTTAGAGCTATTTCCTTCTATTGCAGCCCCTGCAGCTGCATGAAATGAAAGGGGTTATGTCCTTGCCTGCCTGGCAGGAAAATCATCCCAGCTCAGTGCAGCAAAATGGACTGGGTCCAGTGCTCTTGGAAGGAATGAAACAGGTAAAGTGTATTTAACGCGGAATTTCACATGGGGGGTTTCAGGTAGACTGAATATTGCCCCAAGATGGATTCTGCTTCACACAGGCCTCTTCCTACAGTCTCCTTGGCTTTTCCAAGGAATCAGTGTCCACAGAGCTTTAGATTTTGTTCTGGTCATGGCTTGCCTATATGCATGAAGATAGCATTTCCTTGTTGCTGTCCTATCATGCAGGAAAGGACAGGTGAGTCTCTCTGAAAGCACTGCAGTGCCACTCAGCCTAGTGCAGCCCTCAGTGCCTTGGGGTGCTGCTGCTGCTCTCTGCTAGGGTGACCCATCCAGTACAGGCAGTGTCTGTGATACTACAGGGATGCATTACCTCAGGAAAGGCTCTGCAGTCACTGGGACCATGACAGGATGGGTGCTCAGACTGTAGTGCTGCTCATTTGTGTTTCAGTAAAAAACATTCCTAGTGTGTCTGCCTGTGATTTCTGGGCTGACAGAGTGACTGGCAGCTTTCTGGCTCACTCTGTTATGCCTCTGGCTAGTTGCTTCCGCTGCTGTCTCTCTAAGACTGGCTTCCATTTAATGGAAGTAGTCCATTTGACCATTCTTGATGTAAACAAACCGTATTGTCTTTCAGAAGCTGGAGTCAGTAATGCATGCCAGCAGAAGCATTTGTGCTTGTAAGGGGTAAATATCTATCCTTTTCCTTACTTGTAACAGCTCCAGCATCTCCATTCAGAACCACTGGCCTTTGTTCCCTCATGGCTGAGGTGTGGTGGCTGAATTGAGGCTGGGAAGCAACCAAAAGCATTTAACCACAAGAGGAACACCAGCAGTGAAACAGCCCAGAAAGCAGGAGCTGGCTGCAGAGCAGTTGAAGTGCAGAGCTCAATTTTAAGCCTAATTTGAACACTGAATGAGGTGCTAATATCTCAGCTTCTGTGTAGAGTCTCTTCTCAGTGTGCTGTTCGTGTTCTATGGACACAGTGCAGTGGGGTGTATATATAGAATTCTCTGTGAAAAGCTGGCTTTGTACAGCTGGTACGGACACTGCAGGGTGAATGTCATGTCTGGTTTTGGTGCTGAAAATAAAAATCTGTCTTCATGTCTGTGTTCTGGGGAACTGATATTTTATGTCATTGCAGCTTGTAGATCCAATTTCAGAGCTGGCTTCTCTAATTGCCTGATCATTTAACTGGCTCCATTCACCCATAAGAGAAGGATGCATTTCTTTTGTTCATGTTGCCTTGTTCATCAGTAAATGTAAAGCAGATTGTAAAATCAGACCTGCTTGAACTAACATTTGTAGCTATTCATTCACTCAAGAACAAACCAACTCCCTGATGCTGGCCCAGCTTTTTTCTATACTAGAGAGAAAATAAGAACAGCAAGTCAATTAATATTCTCTTTTCTCTGTGGGGTGTTGGTGAAACATTTGGATACCATGGAAATTAATGTCAATGTGGTGAAAAAACTTGTTTAGAAAGTGTTTGAAAAGTTCAGTGTAGTCCTGGGAGTAGCTTTGCTGTGTTTCACCAGAGGCTTCTGCTTTTTTCCATTGCTTGCAGTGTGATGTTTAGGATGGACTTGACACATTCCCAGGAATGCAGGGAAGGCCCTGCCCTGAGTCAGATGAGACCAAAGGCTGTCTGAGTGCTGGGCCTGATGTGTATTTTTCCCACACCAAAAGAGATACATACCTCTGCTTGCTTTTTATGTCCCTGCTGGGCATGGAATGGGTTTTAATCCTGGATCTGCTTGCCTTTTTTTGAAAGGACTTCTCTCTCTGTCTTTTGCAGGCATGGTTCAGAAGCTCGACCAGAAGCTGCCCGTAGCCAACGAGTACCTGCTGCTGTCAGGGGGCGTGCGGGAGGGCGTGGTGGACATAGACCTCGACGAGCTGAATGTTTATGCCCGGGGCACAGACTATGACATGGACTTCACCCTGCTGGTGCCCGCGCTGAAGCTGCACGACCGCAACCAGCCGGTGACGCTGGACATGCGCCACTCGGCCCTGTGCCACTCCTGGCTGAGCCTGCGCCTGTTCGACGAGGGGACCATCAGCAAGTGGAAGGACTGCTGCACAATCGTGGATCATATCAACGGAGCCACCAACTACTTCTTCTCCCCAACTAAAGTGGCTGACTGGTTCTATGAATCCATTAGCATTGTCCTCTCTGAGATCCAGAAAAAGCCCCAGCGAGGGATGCCAAAGGTGGAGAAGGTAGAAAAGAATGGGACTATCATATCTATTATTTTGGGAGTGGGCAGCAGCCGCATGCTGTATGACATTGTCCCTGTGGTGTCCTTCAAAGGCTGGCCGGCTGTGGCACAGAGCTGGCTGATGGAGAACCACTTCTGGGATGGGAAGATCACGGAGGAGGAAGTCATAAGTGGGTTTTACTTAGTGCCTGCGTGTTCCTACAAGGGGAAGAAGGACAATGAATGGAGGCTGTCGTTTGCCAGGAGTGAAGTGCAGCTGAAAAAGTGCATCTCCAGCAGCCTCATGCAAGCCTACCAGGCCTGCAAAGCCATCATCATCAAACTGCTGTCCCGCCCCAAAGCCATTAGTCCATATCACCTGCGGAGCATGATGCTCTGGGCCTGTGACAGGCTGCCAGCCACCTACCTGGCTCAGGAGGATTACGCAGCCCATTTCCTCCTGGGCCTCATCGATGATCTCCAGCACTGCTTGGTCAACAAGATGTGCCCTAACTACTTCATCCCGCAGTGCAACATGCTGGAGCACCTGTCCGAGGACACGGTCATGCTGCACGCGCGGAAGCTGTCCTCGGTGCGCTCCGACCCCGCCGAGCACCTGCGGACTGCCATCGAGCACGTCAAGGCAGCCAACAGGCTCACCCTGGAGCTGCAGCGCCGGGGCAGCACCACCAGCATCCCCTCCCCGCAGTCGGACGGAGGGGACCCCAACCAGCCTGATGACCGATTAGCCAAAAAGTTGCAGCAGCTAGTGACTGAGAACCCCGGGAAGTCCATCTCTGTCTTCATTAACCCAGATGATGTCACAAGGCCCCACTTCAGAATTGATGATAAATTTTTCTGAGCTTTCGTCAGTGTTTCTTGGGGTTTTAATTTGTTTTGTTTTTTAAAACTCTTGCGGTGTGCAGGTTTTTTCATTTGGTTTTCCTTGACGACTTAGTCTCTTGGTTTTTACATATCCAGCATAGATTGGATCTGTTGAGAACAATCTGAATAAATTATAAATCCTGGTTCTGCAGGACGATGCAGATTTCGGAACAGTATATTACTATTTCATATGCTGCTTTGGTTTTTTTCCACCCACCCTGCCCCGTTGTCTGTGAGTAGTTTCTAAAGGAGGACATACATCATAAACACAAGCCACAGTGTAATGTAGGTTTTTTTCCCAAGCTTCCATAGTTTATATACATTGTTGGGCCAGGAGAAGGTCAATTCACCTTCCGTTGCTTCAGAAATTCACTTCTTTTTCCATGAGCTTCCATCACCCTAAAGAAATGAGGAGAAACTGGGTTGGAAAGCACTACTGGTAATTTGATGAGGCCAAATCTACTGGGCTGAAGCCCAATTCATCTGTTCTTCACGTTTCTGATACTAGGGGAGAAAGCTGACTTTAAAGATGATGATGCAGCTTTTTGGGGAAAGAGTTGTTTCTGTTTTGATCTACTTTTTGAATGTAATTGTTCATTAATTGGACCTTGTACAGTCCAGAGGGTTGTTTCTGCTGCTTTTCCATGCGGAATAAGGTTATGGAATGTTAGTTTTAGTATGTGTAATTATTCAAAGCCTTATTTAAATTCTATTAAAGAACATACCATTTTAAATGTAATTGCACTAATGAAATCTCTGCCATTACCTCAGTCCCACTGTTTGTGTTTCTTTCATGCATTAGCATCTGTTATTAGGTTTCAATATTGCTGATTGCCTGAGACCCCTCAGGTCTCATGGTTTCAGGTGATTTCTTGATTGTCTTTTGTAAAAGACTTCCTTGTTAGCCTGGCTATGTGTGAGCAGTCAGAGTTTTGCATTGGCATATTTCTTTGGATGCGTATTGTGTGTTGCAGTGCATATTGCATTAATATGTATTGCATGTTGTTGAAACAGGTTTACCATTAGATAAGGATGTAATGCTAAAGCAGTGGTATGTGCAAAGTGAATCAGCCAGACCTTGAGCAAAGGAGCTACCTTGCTTCTCTAATGCATGTATTAGGCCTGATCCTTTCTGGCAGTTACCATTCCCTGGACTCCTGAGAACTTTCTGACTCACCCTGGGGTATGGGAGATCTTACTCTGGTCTCATGTTTGCAAAAGTTGTGTTTGTATGTAAACTTGTGGTGCAACAGTAGCCTTGAAAAAAAAAACATACACTTTTCTTCTGTGTGTAGGGTAAGATGTATGGTAACAAGGGTTAGTCTGAGCCAAAAATAATTCCAAGAGTTCAAGGATAGAGTGACTTACTGTGGCTGGCTGGCCAGTGACTGATATTTAGGCCTTAAATCAGCAATTTGGGCTTACTGATTATCCCAGAGATGCTGTTCTGATCCAAACTTGATGCATGTGTTAAAATGTGATTATTAGAGCAGGTTGAAGTATTTTTTAAATATTTGACAGACAAATGAGGTGCATATCTAGTAAATTCTAACTGATAAAAATTGTGTATGAAAAATGTGTCACTTTTTCAGCCCAGCCTTTGTCGTAAAGAAACCAGGCTGGTGGAGCAGCACACCAATAGCTTTGGCAACTGCTTTTTAGATGGCAAGGAGGTTTCAATACCTGATCTAGTGCCCAAGTCATGTCTTAAAACAAATCTTTAGCTTCTCCATCTCTTGGGCATAATTGAAAACTTCACCCCATTGCTATAACCAAGATGTTCACATTTACCTGAATTTACTGGTACACACTTACAAGAAGCTCTCAGAAGCTGCTGGCCTGATGGAGTGGACGAGGATTTAACCTTAAAGCACAACTGGCTCTTGATCATGAGCCCTGGTGCAGCTGCAGTTTGGTCTGGGTCAGGACATGGATTGACTTCAGCAGAAGCAGAACTGGGTCCTGCCTGTGTGGCTATTGCCAAAGATGAGTCTCCATATAAACCTGTGTTTGTAACCTGCTTGGAGGAGCAGGAGAAACAATGGGGAATCCTCTCCAGAAGTGCTTGGAAAATGCAGATTTATTGAAATGGCTTCTTCCCCAGTCTCTGGGACTTCTGTTTGTTGAAAGAAGAGTCTGGGCTGCAGGATGAAGTTTCCCATCACCACATGAGAAATCTGCTCAGCACAAAGCAGCAGTAGCCTAGGGGCAGAGTGCTCTCCCAGGAGTCCCATTGTCTGTGCCAGTGCTCCTGAGATTGCAGAAACACAGCCTTCCTCATGCCAGTTCAACGTCCTGGTGACCAGCAGTTTGACTAGCCAATGTCAAGCTCTGGTGTGTGCTCCTTTTTTTTTGGTTTTAATTAAAAAACATTTTGAAAAATATCCACCTTGTTCTTCCTGCATTTTGTGTGTTGGGTTGGTTGGTTTGTTTTTTTTTTTTTTTTGTGGGGGAATGAAGGCTTGACATTTTACTGGACTGAAAAGCAGTTTTCCAGGTAGGTTTGTGAGAATGTTACATCCTGTACGTGGATCATCTGTCTTGCAGGGAGACAGAATCCTAATCTGCAGTAGGTTTGTATCTGTCTAGTATTCGCCCCTCTCCACGTACTATAGTTAACTTAATGAAGCAGGCTGCCAGCCCAGAGAGGTGACAAGTGTTTTGTGTACCAGAGAGCACAAAAGATCTTTTATTCCTTTTCTATTGTCCCCTCTTGCCTTTGCCTATATGCTGGCACAGACTTGTGAAGTGCAGAGGTCTCTGTGTGGGATTTCAAGGTAGTCAGTGGGTTTAGATACCAAATGACCTTTTTACTTCTCTCTGCAAGTTTCAAGGAAACCATGGTGCTTTTCCTATTAGGGAGTTCTTGAAAATCATTCACACAAGCATTTTAGAGCACTCAGCCCCATGGGGTTAGAGACTTGGCCAATCTGACAGATACTGGAATAAGAGGGAACTTGCTTTAAACTAGCAATGTAGGCATCTTCCCTGCTGATGTCAAGAAGAGACAAGTCACTGCTGTGAGCCAGTGTCTCCACAGGAGCTTCAGTTCTGCACCCACTGCTATGGCAGACAAGATTTCTTTTTTTCTTTTCCTTTTGCTTATTAGTCACCTTTCTGCTGGCTTCTCCCTGTCCTGAGTGATGTTGCAAAAGGACTGGGACAGTTTGTGAGGAGCTGGTGGCTTGTAGGATGAATCCTTTGTGAATCTGTGAGTTACTGACTCATACAGGGTTAAAAGAGAGGGAGTCCCAGCCCAGAGGGTCTGGCTTTGAGGCATCAAAAAGGTGGGGAAGGAAAAGTGCCCTTCAAGAGGCTCCACCTCCACTTCCCAGTGCGATCCTCCTTGGGCATCCTGGCTCTGGTCCTACTCTTGGAACATGCTTTTGCCTTTCCTCTTTCCATAGGGTTTCTCACCAGTATGACAGTGGAAGAAGCAACTAATTTGACTGGTTTCAGCTGTTGTAAGTTCTGGGAGATGCTGAAAAAGCTGTCACTTCTTCAGAGGGACACCTGAGCTGCTGCAGAGGTGACAGAACCACCAGCTGATGGGGTTTACTCTCTGTGCTGTGTTGGGAGAACTCATTTTAAGGCAGAAGGGAACCAGAGACCAAGGGCTTTGTATAAGCCTGCAGTCTCTGCTCCTTCATGCATGTTGTGTGAAGCCTCAGTCACTCTTGTCTGGCTGTGATAAATTGGTTTCTGCACATATTCCAATACTTTAGCCCAGAGAAGTGCTGGTGCTCTAACCAGAAAACTACAGCTGGGCATCAGAGTCGCTCTTTGCAGCAAAATACCAGCAGGACTTTAACCATGCACTGCCTAAATTAGAAGCCAGTGCTCAAAGGCCTGTGAAAGAGCTGGTTTTTAGTAGTCTGCCTTCTCTGTTGTCATTGTGACAAACAGCTCTCATTTTGATCTAGATTCTTGGACTTTCCCTGATTGCCTTGTTGCAGTGGAGAGCAACCTTTTGGCAGCTGTGGTGGTTCTGGGCTGGACACCTGAGCTCTGTGCCCTTCCACTGCTTGGTCTCCTCATGGAGGGCTGTGAGACAGGCTTGTGTCTGCTAAAAATGGACTGAAACAGGCACTGAAAGGTGGCAGTCACAATAAATTCCATTGAGAGACTTGAAAAAATGTGCTTAAAACAAAGCACGTGTACTTTGCTGGATAAAAGCTGGTTGTGGTCAGACCAAAAATAAGCAGACATTTATCATATTTTATTAACCCATGCATGATACAAGTGGCCCTGCACAATGCAAAGTGACTGTGGCAGAGGGAAAGGAAGATAGATTTTGCTAATAATATTTTGCTAATATTTCTCATGAAAATCTTTTTAGAAGGTGTGCATAGTCAGTGCCTAGAATTGCTTAAAAGCATCCATCTGTCATTTTTGTGGCTTCAGTGCTGGATGCATTTTGCCACTTTGTCTTGTATTAAACTGAGTGTGTTCGAAAGGTTGCTGGACAGCTCAGTGAAATAATGTTCACATTCTCCTGGCATTGCTCTGTGATTAGAAGTATTCAGCATGCAAATAGCTTGTTCAACTTCAGCAAGTTCATCATCTCCCTCCTGCCAGCCTTGCTTGGGGTGAGCTAATGGACTTTTAACATTATACAGCTTAGAGAGCACTGTCTCTAATAGCTCCTGATTAAGCTCTCCAGAAAGGCAAATAACCATCATGGGGCAAAGGCTAAACCAGGGGAGGGGGGAAAAAGAACACCCTGGCCAAGGGACTCTTGCTGACATGTTTTGGGTTTAGGGACATTCAGCATTATATTTAGCACATTTTTGCTCTCAAGAACTGTCAAGTGAATCCAAATTTATTTCCTCTGAATGCTTTTAGAATAGTGATAAAATAGCCCTCACTCCCTTCTCCTCCCCTTTTGCCATTTATAATCTATTATTTTAGGACTGCTCTGAGGAACTATTGTGTTTTCCCATTATCATTGTCCCTGGCTCAGCACTGTGCTTCCAGGCTGAATGTAGGCTTTTGGGGGTTATTTTTATCTTACTGGCCTTCTGTGGTAGAGGAACACACTCATTCAATCTGCAGACAGCCTGATTCACCAGGCAGAGATGTGGGTGCATATCAGGGGCATCAGGCTCTCTTCAAATTGACTCAGCCCTGTCTTTCCCTCAGTTTTTGTGTGTTAGGAATATCAGTATGAAAGACATGGCTGAGTTCTTGCTAAGCACACAGAAGACATGGTACAGGATTCTGAAGTCAAGCAAGCTCCAGTGCAAAGTGAAAATTGAGCCCAAAATGCCACTTTTCTCCCTGCTTCCAACCCCTGTGACTCCTTTGTTTTAGCTTTCTTTTGGGGAGGTGGAGAGATGAGCTGCTTCCATCCACTTCAGCGGGTGCAAATCACAGCTTTGGCCTAGGACGTTGGGCACTTCACTCATTAATGGCTTTGTCTCCAGGGCTCTTATTGCTTACATCCTACCATGACATTGACAGGATGGGAGAGGGTTTTGTGATTTTTTCAGCACTGTGCAAAGAAAGGAATGGGTATTTTTCATGAAGGGCTGGTGACCTATTGTGTCCTTCTCCTGCCTCCTGCGTGCCAAGGCTTATGCACACAGTATATTAATTGCCACTTTTGCGGGCTGCAGCTGATCACAGAATAGATGCCAAGGTGTTTCTGTGCAAACCAGTCTTCAACCTTCAGCATCTCTTTCAGGGTAAGTCTGCTCCTGACTGAAGTCTGTGCTCTCAGAACAGACTTTGGTTGGGTTTGAAGGGCACAGGCTGGGTCTGTGTACACCAATGATGGCAGGCCAGGCCCCTACAGCTGACACACAAAGAAATAACTCCACTTGTCTGATCTGAAAGACCACAGAGAAGATAATCCTTCCTGCAGGGAAGGAATCCTTCCTGCACACCATGACCTGTGCAGTGACCAGGAGCAGTCTCCATGACTTGTGCCACCACAGAGGCACCCTTGTGTCTCAGAGCTTATGTGTGTCATGTAGCAGCCACAGCTGCTGCCACTCTTCTGCCTTCTGCCACTGTAAGGGATGGACACCAGAACTGTCACTGGTGGTTTTGATGTTTAGGCTCCAGAGCTCTTCTGGTCCACCTCCAGACCCACACTTTTTAACACCCTGTAACAGGCAAAAGAGCTGTAACATAAAAAATCAAAGCTGCAACCTTCATTTAGCTTCCCCAAGAGGTGTCCTCTATTTGCTAATGGTTCTGGCTGATCTTGCTAGAGGTGCACAGTGCTATATTCATTAGATTATTTTGTTAATCAGTGGTGGCAAAACTGGGATTGGCAAGTGTTGTACTTAACCCCTGAACTGCTGTGGGCACATACAAATGTTATCTTGTGGAATATTTGAGCTGGTTGCACATCATCTCTGCTACTGATTAAAATGGATGGGACAATGGTGGGAAGTCATTACAGAAGGTTTCTAGAAGAGTACAAGCCCACCAGTTAAAGGAGATTCTAGAAATGGAACTCAGCAGTTCTGGGTTCCACCAGCCCATTGTGACTAAGTCCACCAAGGCCTATGTTACCAGGTCAGTGGCACAAAACCTGTTCCTCAGTTGTTCCTTCCCCAAGGCATGGCTCTTTTCACATCCAAACCCACTGAAGGCAGAATGTGAAACCCAGTACAGCAGAAGGTATGTAAAGAAATATGTCTTAACTGTTTCCGCTGGTCTGTTGTGCCACTGCACCCCATTCCCCTCTCCATCTTTAAATAAACTCTTTAGAGGTGTTCTGCTACACAGTGATTAACTCAAATGAAATGAAATTAAATGAATGGAGCTGCATAAATGCCTTGTCATATTTTGTTATAATCACCTAGTGTGACTCCATCGTCTGTGTCATCTGTCTCTCCAGCTTACTCGTGGAGCAGCACGCACCGTGGTGACTGGGCAGAAAAGGAAGAGAAATGCAAGTTCATGTGAGTTGGAGTAAATAATTCAGAGGCCCTGGTTGTTGTTCTGATACACAGAGCTGTCCAAGCTGCCAGGGCATACTGATCCAGCACACACAGAAATCACGCTCTCCCAAGGAGAAGCCAAATATGGAGGAAACTGAGCAGACCCTCCAGCCTGTTACCTTCCAGCTCACTGAGCAGATGAAAACTCAGCAGCGTGGCTGTGTGGAGGGGTGGAGTGAGGCTGCAGGGTGTGGGAGCAGTCCCTGCTCCTGGCACCTGTGATTGCAGTACTGTCCTTCATTGTGAAACTGATTGAATATAGCCAGTGCTTCAGTTTGAAAGCTATTTCTGAATAATAGCTCAAGAGAAAAAGGGTGGGAAAAAACCCCAAAATACCTAAGAAGCAGTTCATTGTGCATAGCCCTTCCATAGAGCAGAGGCAAGAGAGAAAAGGAGCTTTACATGATCAGTTTTAATGTTGTGGTAGGCTTGGATTTCCTGCCCAGCTGCCACCTCACAAGGAACCCTACTTGTGCTCTGCTTGGAAGGGGTTTTGCTCTGGCAACACAGCTGTGATAACTTTGGAAAGATGCCGTTTTGGAGACAAACACAAACCCATGTGTGGCTGCTCCACTGAGCACCAAGCACAGCTGTGGTTTCTGTGTGGCTGCGTATTGAATTCTTAGTCTTCCAATTTCTTGCTGTATCAGTGTCTTAAAAATTCTCCTGAGCAGTGAAGTGTTTCTTACCTTGACAATTTTGTCTCAAATTAAAAGGAAGTCAGTGCAGTGCAAGAGTGTTAGGATGAAGCATGTTCAGTAATTCCCACACAGTGTGCCAGGAGATCTGCATGATGTTTGCAGCCCACGTCCTGCCTGGCTTGACTTTCCTGCCCCTCCCTTCCTCCACACACAGGCACAGGCAGGAGAGGTGTCAGATATGGTCTGGGGTGTTGGGGACAGCTACAGCTGCCCGTCCCTGTGATGGGCTCTGGGTTCAGCCCAGCAGAGCAGTCAGTAGTTGGGGGTGTTGTGTCTCTGTGGCTCACAGCTGTCCCAAATCCTGTTGACTGCTCACCTTTCCTTTCAGGCATGCATGACTGCAACTGTGCAGCTGCACCTGCCTTGAAGAGTGGAATGTACCTTGGCACAAAGCTGAGGGGTTAAGAACTGCCATGGTTTATGGCTGGGATTTATTTGTCACAAAGAACTGACTTTATGTGACTATTTGTATAAACAGATCTGAGGTCTAAGGGACCAGTGAGGTATTTAGACATCTGAGTCATGCCCCTCCAGCACTGCTGATGCTTGTGGGCAGAGACATGGTCCCTCAAACGCTTGTCATATAATAACTCGCCCTAGGGGCTGCCTTGGCCCAGTGTAGCCACATGTACTGCTCTGGCCTGACTGCAAAAAGGTCCTTAATATCCAAATGCCAATTCTCCTTCAATAGTTACCACTCTCTTACTGAGCACTTCCCTCGACAAGGCACCCTGTGAGCCCAAGGAGCTCTGTCTGGGAGCCAAGGGCCACTGAAGGCCAGGAGGGGATGGGCTGTGTCTGCCTCCCCTCCCAGCGCTCTGTGCTTGGCTTGGAGACAACACCTGGGTCTTTTCCTGGGGACATTGAGCACCTGAACAGCACGGCCCCACAGGGGACCAGCCCAGCTCTCCCAGGCAAGGCAGCCCTCTGCTGACCTGCTCTCTCCTTCCACAGCGTCAATGAGACCACAGTCTCATTGACCAAATGAGACCAAAAGCTCCCATTTCTGGGAAGAGCTCTTTTAGAGCCAGCTCGGGTATCTCTCAACTGCATGGCATTTGCCAGATGGGAAACAACCACTCTGCTAGCAAAGCTAGGTAATATCTCACGGCAGAGCTGCAGCCTCACAGATCTTGCTGGAAATAACCTTCTCCTCTCATCTGCCCATAGTCTTGTCCCTTCACACATCTGGCAGGAAAAGGCATTATTTTGAGGTCAGGATGATGATGGGGAAGATATCTGCTGTTGTCAATTTTATGTGCAGTACTTCAGCAAATGTCCAGATTTGCCAGCCTGAATTCAAAAGATGAAGAGAGGGGCATGAGGACAGAATAGCAACATGAATTAATGAATGTGTTTGTAAAATAATCCCCTGTATGCATAACTCACTTTTAGTACCTGATTTTCAGTCTAGTCACAGAGAGGCTATGTTGGTTTGCACTTCTGCAGCCCCAAAATTCCTTTGCAGTCAGTTAGAGACAGGACTTTCTGTTAAATATATATAGTATTTCTCCAGGTTCATTTAAAGAGAGTGATAATATATCATTGCTCCCAGTAGGGACATAGCTGCCTCATAGCTTATGTCTGCTGTCAGGCATTAAAGCTGGGCTTGAATGGTGCCAATCGATAGTGCAAATGCAGCAGCTGAAGCTGTTAAGTGCAGCTTTAATGTTCCTTATGCAAACCCTAGCTCTCACCAGAGAGCACACCTGCTCAAACAAGGAAAGAAACAGGACTGACTCCTCCATTTCCTAAATAATTCCCAATATTTCCCCTATTTTTTGTGGTTTGTGTATCTCATGGGGAAAAAAAAGAGAGTTTCTCAATCTGCAGAAGGCAGTAGCAGCCAAAATTAAGAAAAGAGCATCTCTTTATTTTGGGGACAAATGTCTGTTGCTCACACACTTGAGGACAGATGAGCCATCCTGGGCTATCTCCAAGCCTATCAGGACACAGTTCACTGGGTTCTGCCCCCTCATCTGCCAAGTGCCTTCCAGTTCCTGTCTTGATTCTGACCAAAGCAGGTACATGTCCCTGACTCAGCTCTAGGCAGAGCCAGTGCATGGCTGTTACATGCTCCTGTGTAGCTCCCAAGCCCCCCACGCTGCACTGGGCACTGCCAGCCACTAACCAGCCCCTCAGCCTGGAGCTGACTGCTGGTGGAGCCAAGAACCTGCTGCTCACATCAGCCTAACTGGAGCTGCATGTCCTCAGGAGTGCCAGTGGCTGGACCTGGAGTGTGCTCATGCTGAAAACCAGTTCATCTGCTCTGAACATGCAGGTGACACGTGGAGGGAGACCAGTTATGACAGACAGGCCTGAGGGTCTGGGATCACCATCTTATTCCATCTGTGAGATGGAGCAATTGAAGTACTGACCTCCTCCTCCCTCTGTCACACACAGACAAGTGGATTAGATGGAGAAAAAACCCTTAGTTTTCTTATTTCTTTCTGCAGGGCAGCCCTGACCTTCACAGCACACCTGGCCATGGCTGTGCCTGAGAAAGTTCACCCTTCCCAGCTGGAGCTGGTGCCAGCACAGGGCACTGATTGCTCAGCAAGGCTGGGCACAGCAACAGCTCAGGCAGTAGCAGCCCTTAGCAAGGTTATGAAGAAGGAAAGAGAGGCATTAGGAAGGTCCTGTGGGGGGTGGTCTCTGTGCTGTGAAGGTCACTGGCTGGGGGCTGCAGAGGAAGGTTGGTGATGGATGGGAAGTGAGCTTTTATGTAGTGCTGGTGTGACTCTGTGCACAGTGTAAAGAGCAGCTCTGTGTCCTGAGTCTGGCCCCTGAGCTTCAGGCAGACCCTGTGGTCATAAAGGGGATAGATCTTGAGCTGTGAAATGGTGGAAAATGTGAACTCTCATTTCAGTGGAAGTATGTGCTTGCTTTTCTTCTCCATTTCCTCTTGTCTAGAGATTACAGCAAAGCTGTGAGCAGTCTTGTGATGAGTGAGATGAAAGGCCAGGGTTTGCTTGTGTATGCCAGGAGCTGGGGTGCCTAGAGAGCCTGAGGCAATGTTCTGGGGATTTGAAGCAGTAACTGTCCTGCTGCCTGCTCTTTCCCTAGGAAAGGATGAAGGAAACAGAACAAGGAGTTAGTGTGACTGCCTCCCAGATGTGCTCTCTGGAGAAGTCTGGTTTGGGAAGAGCTGAGCAGGAGAGAGTTGTTTGATCTTGAAGGCAAGAGGCCTTGGAAAGTCTGCTGGACTTGATTTGTCTGATGCTGTTGGTTCCCTGCATGGTAACACTGCTCAGCCTGCAGACTCCCCTGTGTGGGGAATTGTATGGTCAGACTGAAAAGAAAGAACTTATCCTGGCACACAGTCAGCTTTTGCTGCTGTCACTAGTAAGTTGGACATTAGCAGGTGCACGAGAGGCTCATTCTGTTGGCCCTGATGTAAGAATTTCAGGCAGGTCTCTCAGCCAGGTGGCAGGTTCATTGTTGTTGCTGTCTGCATGGCCTGGGTAGTACATTAGTTGAAATGGACAGAAGTCAGAGTTCTCAATTAAAGAATTTTAATCATGGAGTATGAAAAGAACAGCCACCACCTTCTTTTGCCTCTGCTCTCCTTCCTATGAAGCTCTAACAACTGCCTTTCCCTACCATTTTCCATTACAGGTTGTAGAATGGGGGTTTCTCTTTTCTGTATTCCAACTTCTGGTTGAAAGTGAACACTGAATGGGAAGGGTGTTTCTTCATCTACTTTTGTTTTACCTGATGGGTGTAAGTGCATGATGTACATTCTCACCATAAATATGCTCCTTTCTTGGTGTCTGACTCAGCCAGTTGCTGTTCCTGTTTCCTATCCCTGATGCTTAGTGAATGAGGAGATGAGCTAAATCAGAAGTGATGCTCTAGATATTGTGCATTTTTGTAAGTGTTGTAGGATGTGGTTGTCCTGGGTAAAAAGTCATCAGCCCTTATGGGAGATAAAGTTGTTTCATGCAGCCATTTTTATTCTTGAAATGATAGTATCCTTTTACCTTTGAGATTTTGAACAATGCAGGGAGATAGTATTGCATGACCTTGCTTTTGGCAGTGAGTTTGAACTGAAGGCAGCTAGCAATGCTTTCATTTGTTCTCAGCTCAACTTCTTCCTTCCCAGTCCTCTTTTTCCTATTTGCCCTTGTAATTGGAGATAAGATGGACGCACACAGTTATGCAGCATCAGAAATGTAATCTAGACATCTCTTCCATGAAGCACGTTTCTAATGTGCCCTTCAAACACAAGTCAGATGCCTACAGTCTATTTTCTGTGAGCTTCGTGAAAAAAATCTGAGCTGCCACTATTGAGGGATACATGTTTGAGGGACACCTGGAGGTGTCTGATGTTCTCACAAAAACAGCACAATACTTCACTGAAAAGCAGCTTTGCTCAAGGACAGCTTTATCCTCTTCCTAAAAGGAGATCAAACTCTTCATAGGAGGGCAGGCAGAGGCTGCTAGGGACTTTGATAAGGTGATGAAAGCCTCTGAGTGTTTCATTTTTTGAGCAGAACAGGAGTTCAGGCTGTGCAGATCATCAGAAGAGATTTTAAAATACCCTCTCACGCTGTCTGTGAACAATGGAGGACTAGGTGAAAGATCAGGTTCAGTTTCTGTCTTTGTGTCCTGTCCAGGCACTTTTGTTGAACAAAAACCCTGCTTGCTGTGCAATGAGAGCTAAGCAAGTTCAGATTCCCAAAGCTGGATCTTTTTTTCAGAACATCACTGAGGTCCTACCTTCTGTTCCAGAATGAGAAACTTGTAGAACCACGAGGAGGAAAGTCTTGGCTGAGGGAAAGCCAGACTAGGGGTGAGCAATTACATCCAGGTGATAAGCAAGAAATTTTGACAATTGTGATATTGAAATCCTCCAAGTATAAGAAAATTCTTATTTCCAGAACTTGTCCCTATCCTCGGGACGTCCCTCTTGGGAGGCTTCATGGCTGCCTATAAGCACATATATTATTTGGCAAGGCTAAGGCCAGGGAAATGGAAAGCCTGGAGAAGGGTCAAGGGAGGCATCCAGACCAAAACAAGCCATTTGGACAGTGCCATTGCTTTGAGAAAGATGAAGCTGCATGTAGCTGCTCCTAACAGATGGGTTGAGAACTTGGGGCTTTATGAAAACCCCAAAGGTATAGATCCTGAAGCCTGTAAATCCACAGTGTGTTGTTCAGATAAGTGATTTCTCTGAAATCCTGGTTGTGCTGGTTCTGGGAGTTCTTGGAAACACAGCAGTTAAGAAAACACTACTGCATTTGACTGAAATTGTGATTATGTTTCTTAGGTTTCCCCTCTGCACAAGTCTCTAGGGTGTTTGAATCCTTTAAGTGGTGAAAATGAGATGTAATGCTCTGGAATGCCCTGGCTGGGTGGTCAGTGAAATCCTGTGTTATGAGGCCCAGTAATGCTGGGTTATCCAGATTAGACACTGCATCTGATTATCCTGCTGATAATCCTGCCCTCAGTAATTTAATCAGGATGGAGATTGCAGGGCCAGGATCAGGCAGAAATAATGGGTGATTGCCCCCTCATGCATCTGTAGCACTTGGAACTCCCTGTTTATGGCAATATCTCTAATGCATTTGAATAAATAAATGTGTGTGGTTGTGCTCTGCTGTCACTGGCATTGCAGTGAGAGTCTCCTGGAGTTTCTTGCAGTTTTTAAGTTTGGTTATCAAGGAGTTTGGGGCTACAGAGATCCCTGCATTTGCTTTCTTTGAATTCTTACAAAGTGCACGTGTGAGGGAGCTGTTATGTGATGCCAGCTTAAACGAATTGGGATGGTAAAGGGAGTGATCCAGTCCAGTAAGAGGAACAGATGGTTTCAGCTGAGGCAGAACTCCTTGCCCACTGCTATGGAGAGCTGGGTGAAGTGATCCATGTCCTGATCTGGCAAAGGCTCTCCCACGGCAGGGTGGGAAAGAAGCTGCCTGGGCATGTGTTGGTAGTAGTGCCTAAAATGGGGGCAGTGTGCTTGTTACTGAATTTGGGCCAAAAGGCAGGGATTTAGGTTCCCGACACCTGGAGCACGAGGTCCTACAGAAGGACTGGTATCCAGTTTGTTTAGCTCCCCCAACCAGAAATTAATTATTTTGAGAGCCACCTAAACATGTGCACATGGGAAGAAGAACTGCTAAATGGAAAATAAACAGACAACTTTCTCCATGTACTGAATGAACTTGGCTCTAGTAGCTAAGCAGATTCTTACTCAGGGATAATTGCACTTTAGGATTTGGGATAATGGATGTGCTTGGAGCAGCTCCATGTACAGCTGAGTGTCACAATCTACACTGGGCTTTTACCAGGGTGCCTATAGGTGATTTATCGGAAAGGCATTTGAGAAATGCCGATATGCATTTACAGCACTCGGGAATGTATCCGCCCTGTACCTGCGCGGAGCCGCGGCCGCTCCAGGGCTGGTGGCGGGGCTGGTGCGGAGCCCGGGAATTCCCGATCCCGCCGGGAGAGGGCGGCCGGAGCAGGAGCAGCGGGGCTGCGGGATCGCTCCGGGGCCGGGCCGGGGCTGCGGGATCGCTCCGGGGCCGGGCCGAGGCTGCGGGATCGCTCCGGGGCCGGGCCGGGGCTGCGGGATCGCTCCGGGGCCGGGCCGAGGCTGCGGGATCGCTCCGGGGCCGGGCCGGGGCTGCGGGATCGCTCCGGGGCCGGGCCGGGGCTGCGGGATCGCTCCCAGGCTGAGCCGAGGCTGCGGGACCGATCCCTTCCACGGCCCGGGGCGCTGCGGGCTCTATCCCTTCCCCCGGGCCAGGGCGCTGCGGGATCGCTCCCTTCTCCGGGCCGGGCCGAGGCTGCGGGATCGCTCCCTTCCCCCGGTCCGAGGCTGCGGGCTCGGTCCCTTCCCCCGGGCCGGGGCGCTGCGGGCTCCCGCGGCACCAGGGCGCTGTGCTGTGCCTGGCGGCTCCCGAGGCTCTGCAGCGGTGGACAGCGCAGAGGAAGCAGTGGGGAAAAAAAACCAAAACAACAAACCCAAACAGGAGAGAATGGGTGCTGCAGGAAGGGGAAGGATAGCAGGTGGCAGCGGGCAGGGAGATGAGCTTTGCCTTCATGTGGCAAACGTGGCTCGTGTCTTTGTGCAGATGCCAGAGTTGCAGTGCTTCGTGCACGTAGGAGGGCTGCAGCCGGGGAACGGGGGAGACTGCTTGGCTGGAGCTCGCAGCCCGGGATCTGCCTCGGGAAGGAGCCTGCACGCCTGGCCCGGGCAGTTCCAGTTCAGCATCACTCCTACTCGGGGCTGGCACCTTATTGCGGAGCTCTGACCCCTGCACTGAGGATGTTATTTTGTTGCTGACATACTCGTGGGAAATCTTCAGGATCAAGCATGGTTTCCAGCAAATGCTTTTAGTTTGGAGCCCTTTGACAGTGCTTTTTTTGATGCTGACAGGAAAACATCTTCCCCAGGAAAACAATTCCATTGCTCTTCTGCTTTTCTCACTTGCTGTGGTTTGTTTTTGGTTTTTTCTCCACCCCCCACCTGGCTGCACATCCCATCACATGGTGTTTCTAATGCTCTTGGCCTGGACATTGCATCTTCTTGTTTCCTTCCTGTCGGTGCTCTTGTTTGCTGCAGCTGATCTCTCATCCTGACCCTCTTGTCTTCTCCACTGCAGTGTGGCACTTGTTGGTTCCCAGTCCTTGTTCACTCTAATCTGGGCTTCTACTCCTGTTACTTGGAGGGTCTTAAACCATATTGCTATGCTGAGTGTGCTAAACTTTTTTAGTTTTGCCACCTTGCTGACTAAAAAGCTTTCCTTCTCTAACTTTCTTGTGGCGTGGGATTCAGTCACAACTGGCTTCTTGCCACCTTGAGTCAGTCCAAACCATCCTCCTCTGCCTTCATTTATTTTTCTGACCAAAATCTTCTCTACTTCTTCTACATTTAAAAAGAAATGCAAGATGCTATGCTCTTCTTTCTTGTCCTTGTCTCTTGGATGTGAGCACCAGCACCCTCTCCCATCTTCCAGACTCGTTATATCTATTCCTATCCATGCTGTTATTCTTTCCTTTCAGCCCACCCTCTCTTCTGGCAGCTTTTCCTTAAAAAACAAGCTTGCTATTCATGCCCCCACATGTTTCTCTAAATACTGTACCTTGACTTGCAAAGTGCCTTCATCAGCCAGCCCTTCTTTCCTCTCATGTCCTTACTCTTATCACTTGGGATGTTACTCCTCTGTTCTTCCCTTCACTTCCTAGACTGTTATCCACAAAGTTCCTTGGAGAATGCTGTTTTTCCCTTTGGCCTTTTCCAATCTAAATTTGTTCAAGTGTCCTATATCACTCTGTCCTTGGGCTCTTTCTCTCCTCCCTTTACGTCTTATTTGACTGATCTAATCCAAGCAGTAAATTGCCTTTGTTGTTGTCTTGTCCCCTCTCCTTAGTCTGAGAACAGGAGGAGGAAGGAAGATCTGGAAGGTCTCTGTGCAGATCAAGGTATTTGTTTCAATCAGAGCTTTTCAGTGCCCCCTCACCTTCAGTCCATTCCTGCTTTTCCAGTGACAACTGACTTTGCTGTAAGGCCCTCAATGTGCATGTCACTTAACTTGAAAATGGCACTGGATTCTCAGGTCACAGCTATTTTAATGTACACTTCTCCCACACCACACAAACCTTCAGTAGCACCTTTTTCTCTTACTGACACAGTTATTCCTTCTTGGTGAGAGTGATCCCAGGCTTCTTTGTCTATGCTAAGTGTTGATTTCAAGGTGATCCCTTCTCTAGCCCAGAAGAAATCTCTTGGAGCTGGTGTTCTACAGACTAACCCCTAATGCAGCAAATACTGTAAACATGTCCAAGGGATTGCTGTTTTCTTTTTCTCACCATTCAGTGTCTGTGCAGCTGGTCCTCTGACAAGAGAGGAGTGTCCTCTTAGCACTGTTTGCTGAAGCTGCTGCTTGGTTCTGATATTTAAGTTTTAAAGGGTAACCACTTTGACTAAGAAACGGAAACACACTTTTTTCTCATCAGTCAGCTAAGAAATGCTGGTCAGAAAAGGCTAATTTTATGTGCAGTAGAAAATGAGATTCTGGGAAAGGGCAATAGTGATTCCATTCCGACCTTCCTGGAACCAAAGAATATCAGCTTTAGCCTGGGATGGTCAGTGGCAGGAGCTGTGCTCCTGGACAGCCTGGCTTAGCTGTTATGTCCAGCTCTGGTCAGCATGACAGATGTATGTTTTGGCACTGACAGCTGAAAAACTGCTATTCCAGGGCCTCTGGGCCACAGCAGGGTCTTCAGAGGCAAGAGTGGAAGATGGGCAGAGAAATAAGAGCCTTTCTTATCTCACCTGGGTATTGAGTGCTTTCAGACTTGGTTCTTGAAATTGCCTCTCAAACCCAGCATGGACATCTCTCCTTGATGGGAAAATCAGCCTCTCATACTTGACATGTGTTAAGCTCTGCAGAATAAAGGAAGACTCTTCCCAGGAGCATGTGGCTCTTCTGACTCAGGGCTACGCTTGCTGCAGTCTATTTGAACATCTAACAGGCAGCAGGTTACAAATGCTGCCCATGATCTCAGTCTGGCTTCATCCTTTGCTGAAAGGTCTGCAACAGAGCAGAGATGGGGAACTGCTGTAGAATGAACAGGACTGAAGTCACCTGCTGGCTACACTGAATACAGTTCCAGATTCTTGAGTCTCCACTATTTTCTACATTTATATTTAAGTGTTACTTTGAAAGTGCTGCTACAATGTTTAGAAACTTGGAGAGTCATACTTGCTGAGCTCCTTCTAAGCAGTCATGCTTTGCAAGGCTTGGGTTCAAGGCATGAGGTTTGGTTGTGCAGATGGGTGAAACAGCTGAACTCCCCAGTAGAGAGCTTCACTCCTAAGGACTCTTCTTGCAATTCGTTGAAGTGAGAGTTTGTTCATTTAGGATTGTCCTCTGCTTTTGTCATTTTCCCTTCTTCACTCCTCTTCACCTTTTCTATTGCGCTTCTCACTTTTATTTGAGTTTCATTTCTTACTATTTTTCATGACACAGGCCAAGAGGAGTTTAAGCTTTGAACTGGTCCAGCCAAAAGGCTGTCAGTGGTGCTGATATCAAGCAGTACTCATCTGTCTCTTGTATTTGAACAAACTGAGTTTCAGCCTGAAATATCACAGACATCCAAGTCCCCGAGGCATGGAAAAGCTGCACTACGAATACACTGATGATAATAGTCCTGGCTCTGCGGGTTTTATTGCATTTGTTATTTTCTAACATTCTGGAAAACATAGCATTAAAATGAACAGGGTAAACACAGACAAATGGAAAAAGATGTTAGAGCTGGATAGGACATGATTCTTCATGCTCAGGGCTCTGTTGTCCCCTACGTCAGGGTTGCTGGAGCAGTCTGACACATGTTTAGGATTTTGGGGGTTGTCAGCTGGCATTGAATAGCCACTTTAGGGGATATCTCAGGGCTATGGTATCTGAGGGCAGAGATCCATGTTCTGGAAGTGGCTCTTCTGGGGTAGGAATAAGGCAAAGAAATTGCTTTCTGGGCCTTGGCAGGGCCTCAGCTCTTCATGATTTCTTGAAATAGCAGATAAAGAATGTGAATGCTCAGTGCTGATGGCTGTAGATTAGCAATGAGCTAATAGATTTTTTTTTAATTGTAGGAGATAGACATAGGTGAACAGGATTTTAAGGTGAATAGTCTGTTGTCTGCAAGCATTCAAGCACCTGGCTCTTAGGAAAGCTGAGTTGTCAGCAGGAAGCTCTTTCCTGTCTCTGTCCTGTAAAGTTTTTTACCTTGCATAAATTTCAAATGCATGTAATTACCTTTTCTAATCAAGTCAAAAAGGGACTAGAACTTAAGGAGCTCTATTCAGCAGCTGATTTTCATGTTTTATCTACTTACTTGAAATCCTTATTCTTTCATAATGGCAGAACAACCTGACTTCAGACACCTTCCTCCCTGTCCCCATCTGGTTGAGGAGCTGACAAAGTTACTTACTATCAAGAGTTACCAGAAGCCTGGGCTGGGGCCTAGAGGGTCTGAGAGTTAGCCCTGAAAACACAAAGCATTTTGCGGCAAGGACTGAGAAAAACTTCCACCTTCCAGAGATTTTGGTGAGCTTGGGGTGCTCAGAATCTCACAGAAAACAAAACTGGGAGTTGAGCTCTCTGTGTGAGATCTAACTACCATTAAAATCAACATCAATACTCTTGTTAGTGCAAATGGGTCTATACTGACGTTTATAAAGAATATTAGCAGAAGAAAGCTGGTGCTCAGAAGGAACTTCCTCCATGTCAGTAACAGGACAGTTCCCTCATCCATGATTATCTTCCATAGTAATTTTTGACTTAGTAGCAAGTAATTGCAAAACCTCTCCCTTGTTTTGGTACTTTTGTGACATTAGTGCTTTTTCCTTTATTAATATAATACTGACTTACTAATCTCAACAACATTTAATCAGTAATTTTATGTAATTAAACTCTGAGCTAGCTCAAAGGTTCTGGCTTACTTTGGTCTTTATTTCACACATCAGCTCCTAATGCACTTGCTCTGCTTCTAGCAACTACTTGGGTGATGTAAAGAGGTGACATCAACTGATGGTGTAGCAATCGTGTGTTTTGTTAATCAGAAGTTATGTACATCATTCTCAGGGTGATGGATTACAGTTTGTAGATTTTTTTTTTTTTTTTGTATTTTACTCTATCTATATTATTAAAAACTTCTGGTCTTTGTTTACTCCTCTTTGCCCCCACTGTGTTCTTTGTTTCTCAGTAGTGTTAGAGGTCCTTCCTGCTGCTGCTGTGTCATGGCCTACTTTCTTGGAACCTGCTGCTCTGGCTTGTGCTTATCTGAGCACAGCTCATGGCACGTGGACATCTTCTGAGCATGGTGTGGTACAGAGCTGTTTTCTTTCTGTCCTTAAGGAATTTGCTCTGCTGGCTAATGATGGCAGCTAGCTAACAATGCCCATCGGTGGTTTTGGGTAGAAGATTCAGAGGTCAAAAAAGGACTTTCAGAAGCTCTTAGCTGAGTCTTGCTCCCCCTTGCAGCTGGCTTTGAGGTTGGACTCACACTGAACATCAAGGTTAATAGTTACTTCTCCCCTTTGGCCAGAACTCAGTGTAGTTCCTTTTTGACTGAGCTTTTCATTGTATTTAAAAAACATTGTCTTTAAACTTTGTGTAGGACAAGTGCTATTCTGCTGCCTGCAGTGAGAGCAGCTCTGTCTCTAGCTGGGAACTCTTATCTGGATGCTGAAGTTGGCTTCTGGGCAATCTGGGAATAGGCTTGAGATACTGGCATCTCAATTTGCAGTCTCTTGAAGTGAAAGTGAAGCTGGCTTGTGGCAGGTTTTGTGCAGAGCTTGGTTTGGTATATTTGGTATTTTGTGTAGAGGTTTGGTATAGAAGCCAGTAGGTCTGTGGCCCTTGAGACTGTGCCTCTTTGCCTGACTTTGTTTCCATTTTGGGTGGTCATCACCAGAAACTGGCACTGGGCAGATGATATCCCACCACTGGCAATCTGCTCCCTCCTGGCTCTTCCAGCCTCGTGCAGAAGTGCCCCATGCAGGCATGGCAGCATGTGTGGCTATGTGCACAACCTTGCAGGCTGGCTGGTGTCTCTGCCCTCGTGAATGGAGGTTCCCTCTTAGAGAAGGAGGCTCTGTGCCAGGGGAGCAGATGGGCAGGAGCAGCAGCAGCTGGGAGACCATGTATGATCATCATGTGGGCTTACAATCTGCAGCAATGCCAGAACGGCCACTTGGCTTCATCCTGTCTGTGGTCAGGGCTGTTTCTAAGCCAGCAGCTTATGGGAAGGTTCAGGGGCAGGCAGTGTGCTCTGCCCAGCATCCACCAAGGTGGCAAGCAGCAAGTTCCTCAAGGGCTGAAGGCCCAGGAAACATCTCTATTTCTGTCTGGAGCACCCTGTGAGAGCAGCTAAGCTGAGCCCTTGCTGTTCCCTCTCTCCTGTACAGGCTGAGCTCCATCAAGCAGATCCTTGCCTCCACCAGTAGGACCTTACACGTTGTCCTGCCACCCCTGGGAAGAGGGGCAGCTCTCTGCTGCTCAGAGTGAGTCAGTCTGGTGGAGTCTTCAGCAGGGCAGGCTGAGCAGAAGCCCTGCTGATCAAACAGCAATCCAGGTGGCTGTGAAGAAGCCCTGTGTTTGCAGCCCCACAAAAACCACTCAGGACTAACATCAAGAGGGAATAGCTCTGCCTTTCCCAAACAGCCATCTCCTTGCCATGACAGGAGCCAAGGATATGCTGAGGCATTTTGGGAGAGCATGGTCTGCACAGGGTGGTTTGTGCCTGGATTGAGCCACTTTCTTAATTGTGCTGTGATTCCAGATTAATCCCAAATCTTGAAAATGAGAAGGAAGCAACCCTGGCAAGCCTGTGGACTTGGATACAGCAGAGCGGTGCTTCAAATGTTCCTCTTCCATCTTGGCTGAAGGGTGTGAGCAGGAAGGATTCCAGGCTCAGCACCTCCTGAGTGCTGCAATGCTTTCTCTTGCTGGGCTTTGGGGAAGAACTTGATGCACTACTGAGATGCCATTAGAGTGTGGGGTGTTATTTGATGCTGGATACTTGCAAAGCCAGAGTAGGCTCAGACTTTCCTGAGGGATTAAAGGAGAAAGAGTGATCTAACTTGAGCTGGTCCAGCATGCTTGATACTTTAATGCAGGATGTACTTTAATGTGGAATAGAGCACAGGCATTATTATATTTCTTTCTACTGATAAGTAATTTGAAAGATGACCTGTAAATGGCAAGGGAGAGAAAAATATTCACTGGATTTATTACCTTGAATTTGCTTCTTTACATTGAGGAGAGAAGCCTTGAAGGAACAAAGGGAGAGACTTCTCTCTTCAAACTGGCTTTTTAAGAACATGAATATTAAGGCCTCGTGGTGGTTTCATGATTTGGAAGAGAAATTGTTATGCTCAGATGTGACCTAGAAAGCTCTGATAAAGTGTGATTGAATATTGAATGTGTGGATTAGTGAGTTTGGGTCTTTTGTTTGATCTATGTTTCTACTTTCTGTTACCTCAAAGGAAGAAATACGTCACATCTCAAAAGCAAAAAAAGAAATGTTGATTTTGCCTTACTTTCCAATTTTGCCTTACTTTCCAAGAGTGAGATCTCTGAACAGCTAATTCATGTGCTTCTCCTTTGACAGGACCTCCACAAAAGCCCCAAACCTCAAACTACCTTTGCCAGTGGGGAGCATATGATGGCTGATTCTGTCAGGACACTGGAAAAATATATTTCCTATGTATTTTTGGTCTTCATGTATTCTCATGGCAGTGGGGCTCAGCTTGATGCCTTCAACTAGGAACTGTTTCCAGCTTTTTCTGTGAAACTGAGTTATTGATGGCTGTTAGCTTTCCAGGGAGTGCACAGCTTTGAAATGAAGCTCTTAGTTCATTGGTCCAGTGCCTGCTATTACAAATGGTGCCTCAGATTGTGTTCTTGGTAAACAGCCTGGCTGTACCTTAAAAGTTAGGGTGTTTCTCTGCCATCTCTTCTTTCTGTTGAAAGTTGTTCTTGAACATGGATGCCAGGAACTTAAATGTCCTTTGAGATTTTGCCTGATTTTAATCTGTGGGAGTTGATAACTTGAGTCCAAGAGTTATAAAAAACTGGCTGGGGAGTTGTGGAGCACTCTCGTGTATAATCTGATTGTGTTTTGTAACATTAGTGAGGACTAAAAGACCTTGAATGAGTCATTGTTTCATTGCTTTTCAGAAAAAGCACACAGATTGACCCTGGAAGTGTAGTAGAGTCAGTTTGGCATTGATAGTGGGTAAAGATATAGCAATGGGGAAATAGGATCCCACATCAAAGAAAGAATTGATGGTTTGACTAGAAGGTCAAAGTAAATGTCTGTTGCATCTTCAGTTTCTAAGTCTGCTTCATCAGTTCTCTATAGCACAGTTTGACTCACAGCTTGCCTACAGTACCTGACTATTCAGTCCTGAAATGAAAAAAAAAACCCATTGTCATTCTTCACAATTGTGTAGGACCTAATAAATGGACAGGAGTCAGCTAAAACGTGAATTTTATGTGTTGGGTCTTCATCCTAGGTTGTTTCTAGTTGATTTTTTTGCACTAATAGGCCATCTCTAATTGTAGTTCCCTGGCACCTTGTGGGGTGGCAGCTGAGATCGGAGCAGGTGTTACTCTGAACTGCCTGGGCTGTGTGCTAGGGTGAAATGATGTGTGCAGTGCTCACCTCCATAACCAAACTCAGGTTTGGGCTTTGGGATGTGAATGTCCATAGGTAGTGTCTGCAGGATGGTTTGCAGTAGCTCAGAATGAAGAGCACAAGAGACCATGTAATTACTGAGTGTTTCACCAGTCCTAGGTAAGAAGGAAAGATACGAACACCAGGGCATATAAAGGAACACTAAAAGAGAGGAATTAAAGTTCCTGTATTTAGAAACTTACATCGTGCTGGAGCCACCTATTCTCTATTTATGCAGCTCCCAGCACAGTGGATACTGTGAGCTGCTTTTTCAGTAGTGCAAATCATAAAAATAAACACAAACTGTGTTTTACCATCCCCATTGCACCAAAGTTAAAAATCTGAAAAAAACTTAAGAGGTAATTCCAGTGTGGAGAAACTTTCTAACATGGGTGAACTCTCTGTTCTCCAAAAAAAGTGACTTGATCCTGGTATGAATGTTTTATCAACTTCTTATTAGCAGGGGACTGCTTGTTTTATTAATGAGTTAGAGGATGAGCAAAATCCAGGAGTGAAATCCAGTGGCTGGATGCAAAGGTGGAAAAGCATAAACTAGCCATGAGGTGGATGTTTTATGAATCAGCATAATTAATCTTGAAACAACATATCCAGGGAAGGCCTGAACCTGAGTCCGGGCATCTCCCGAGAGGATCCTCCGAGCCTGCAGGTGCGCGGGCTCAGCCTGGCGCGCAGGGTGCAGGGAGGCTGGGGGCGAGCGGAGCGCTCTCCCCGGCCCGCCCGGCGTGGCACTTGCGCTCCGGGGGTTCGCGGGGCACCTGCGGGACCGGCCGCGCTCCCGCAGCGGCGGGGCCGTGCGGCGCACGGCTGCGGGGTCCCGGCCCCGGGGAGCTCCCGCCGGCGCTGTCCGGTGCCGGCGCCGAGCACCGGGCGCTGCGGGGCGCGGGACGGGGCGGCGCGGCCGGAGCCCGCCCGGGTGCCGCTGCCTCGCTGCGCGGATCCCGCAGCCGGGCCCGGCGGTGCCGCGGTGCGGGGGCGGGGCGCGGGCGGGGCGCGCATGCGGGCGGTGCCAGGCAGCGCGGCGGGCCGCGGAGCCACTCGCCCCCGCAGCACCGCTCGGCCAGGGACAGCTCCCGCCGGCGCCCAGGTAACGCCGCTCCCCCCCGGCCGCGCCCCGCTCCGCGCCGCGCTCCGCGCCGCGGGGGCTGCGGGGGGCCCGGCGGCTCACGCCGTCCCCCCCGCCGCTTGCTTGCTTGCAGCTCCGGGGCTGTGACAGCGCCGTCCCCACCGCGGAGCGAGGCAGCGGCCGCCGGCTCTGCCCGCCGGGCTCTCGGCTGAGGAGGGTGCGCGTCTTCCCGCAACTTGCCGGCGCTCGCAAGGCTCCGCGATGGAAGGGAAAGGTGGGTCGGGCGCGGGGGGGCGGCGGCGAAAGGACCGCAGTGGCCGGGCTGGTGCGGGGCCGGGCGGCCGAGGCTGCCGCTGTGCTGGGGACATTGCAGCACCGGCGGGGAGCGGGCGGGAGGCGCGTCCCTGCCGATCCCGCGGGGTGCTCGGCCCGCTGCGTAGGGAGCGAGGGGAAGGGTGGCCGGTTTTTTAATTTATTTTCCTTTAGGGCGAGACAGATGTTAGTTGGCGATTTGTTTTCTTAATGCTAAGGATTTGCATAATAAATATGAGGTCTGTCCCGTGTTTTTTAGCCTGTCAGCAATGGGGAGTTTTTTAACAGATGAAAAGCATTTTATGATTAGAATGGGTTTAAATAAAACCCCAACTCTCTCTTTTTTTCCTGAAAAGAGATCAAGGCTATAGAGTTCTGCCCTCGTTACATTGCATATTTAATACATCAGAACATCCTGATGGATTGGAAGAAATGCAATGAGTATTGTGCTATTGAACTGTCCAGCCTCGAAAGAGGAGATAATTAAATCTTGCCCGGCTAGCTTGCGTGTTTGCATACAGAGACATCTCATCCACGTATATCCCTTCAGGTTGAGCATATGCATTTTGTTTCCATACATAGCTGTGTGGTCCTGCACACTTATTTACCTATCCACCTCTACAACTGCATTGGAAATCACACATTCAACTGGTACGTGAACTCAAAACCTGTACGTGTTAATTGCCAATGAAATCCTGATGGTAAGTCAGTCCATGCAGAGGAGAGGCGAGTTGCCATTCCCACCCAACGTAGCTGCCAGCTCTCCTGTATAACACAAATCTGTGAGCAGTTTAATTGATAGTGATCAAGGCAGTGGGGCAATATGGACTATATTAATTCAAGGAAAATTATGGTAGACTTGTATAACACAATACTACATACCTTCCAGGGAGACGAGCAAGCTATATTTAAACCCCAGGTTTATTTTTGTAACTATCTTGTCAATCAGGGCTATAGTTCTCCTGTGTGGGAATATCTGATTATATGCTGATTAAGGAAGGAAGCTATTTCAATCATAAGGAGGCAGTATGTCCTATAAAGTACAGTTTCTTGTGGGCAGTGATCAATAGGCATACAGGGCTTGGGAACGGGTAAGCACCTCTTAAGAAAGCGTATCTGCGGAGACTTTCCTTAAATTAAAAAGCTCACAGCAGTCATGTTAAATTTAAAGATGTTCTTTTACTATCCATGCTGTTTTCACAGTTAACCTGAGATGGGCCACCTTTGCCTTTTGAATGTCCCGTTGGTACTTGCCTTGATGTGAAACAAATGGACTGTGACTTTAGTATAACACACTGCGTGCCCTGTGCACTACACAGGCAGGCAAAAGGCTCTCTGTGGAACTTCACATGGGGCTTGTGTAGCTGGAGTTGTGCAGGGAGCAGGAAGGAACCATCTGCAATAAAACAAGGGTGCAGGTAGCTGGTGGCAAAAGCACCTCCAGAAGGACGGTTGCCCAGCTCCTATCCTGTGCAAACAGTGATTGTTGTGCTGCAGTTGCTGCCTGAATTGGCAGTGAGTATCTGATGAGGCAGATTTTGGGGCTGCTGGTACTTGTGTTTATTAGCTGGAAAATGGGCTTCACAGCAGTCCATGTTTCCAGGTGTTTGGCTTTGGTGGAAGGGATAGTGGGACTGAGGCAAGCACAAGAGGCACTACTCACTTTTATGCCAAGAAATTCTGAGCAGTTTGCTGTTACTAGAAATCTTCCTTCATGGGGTAGAGGAAGAGAACAAATACTCTCTGGGTTTCCTCTATCTATGTAAAAACAAGGGCTGTTGAGGGCAAGCTCAACAGAAATCAAGGTATCAAAATGAGTCCAAAGCAGGGATGACCTTAAAGGAAATACACAAGGAACTTTGGCATCTCAATGAAGAAATGAGAAGCAATGGAAGTCTTCTCACGGCAGGGATCCAGTTGTGTTGGCACTGAATTTTTGTAACTTGGATAGTGTTGGAGTGGCGTGAGAAGGCCTGTGGTGCACGGGTCTCACAGAGCAGTTTTGTGTAGGTGTGCAGTGAGGCACAATGCAGGACATCATCTCAGCGGAAAGGTATGAGGCAGACTAAACTCTTCACATCTTCAGCTTTTGAGGCTAATCCTGGATGGATTTGGAATTGCATTGCCTGAGTAGGCACTGGTTTACATTTTTTTTTCATTACTAACCAGGCCTCTGCATTGCGAGTCCTGTCGGGAGATTGTTGCTTGCAGATGATGTTTCTCCAAAGTCATCTCTTGCTTTTTAAGTGCTTCCTCCTGCAGTTTTTCTCCCACCCCTCCAGTCTTCCTCAGTGCAAATCTCAGAACATCTCCAACTCGGTGTTGTGCAGATACTGGGGAAGAGTGTATGCTATATTAAGCAACATAAAGTCTGTTTAAGAAAACCTGCCGTCTGGTCCCTGAATTCAGCTATCCCTGATGAATGCTGTGGACATTTCTGCATAGGATTTGCCATCAGTAGAACTTGGTTGTCTGAATGTGGCTGGAGCTGCTGCTTTGCAAAGGCTGCAGTCTGCTGTAAAAAATGGGCTAAAGAACCATCTCTGGCACTGCTCAGAGCAGCCATAACTGATTTCACTGGTTGGACTTATTCACGAGAATGAGGGGAGAAAGACATATCCCAGCTTTTGTGCAGTGAGATGTGAGACTAAGGACTTCACTGCTAGGACTGTAGCAGGAAGAGTACAAGCCAAGATGGTTGTGTTGAGGGTTGAGGAGGTGGTGCAGACTGTGCCATCTTCCAGCAGACAAAGCTGGCTAGAGCCAAACATCTCTATCTCCTCACCATGCCTAAAAGATAAATAACACTTTATGGAGCTGCAATGTTACCAACACATCTCAGTGATCTAAAAGTAGCATTTGGCCTCATCTAACTTACAGCTTCTCTGACTTAGTCTGTTCTGCACATTCACTGTCTCCAAAGCTTTTGCAGAAGTAAGAAGCTTAAAAGTTGTCGCTGTTTCCAAAGCTCATTAGGCAGTGGGGGGATGGAGGGCACTGTGGGTGAGAGCTCTGTTTTGCATCTGCTACCTGATCCCTGTTCCCTGAATCTCGCCACTACAGCAGTTCCTGTAGGCTGCAGCAGTAAGCGATACCACACCAGGCATCCCGGGAGCTGGGCTTTGCCAAAGCTAACAATAGTTAATGTGGAGGTTAAAGAATACTTGGTCATTTGCCAGATTCTTCAGTCACAGTTAGAAAGATGCTTAGCAGAGGAGGGAACGTCATGCAGTGATGTTGAGACTTAGAGGCTGGAAAAGAAATCAGCCAAACAAGAGTCAAGCTGCACAGTGTGGAATGGATCCCTGGGCTTCTGGATGGATAGAGAGGGACTGCAGGCTAGCCTTGCTGCAGGGAGAGCTCCTTTCCTCTGAAGCTGTAATATCCTTTCTGTACTCCTGAAAGCACAGAAATCACTTCCTCACTGCTAGAAAACACAGATTATTACTTTTATCTTGCCTGAGGTGGGAATTGGGGTCTTCATGTGTCAATGTTGTATGGAGGGCGGGGGCAGGCTGAACCTTCCTCAGGGGCCCAGCCAGTTTTTGGTGCTCTCTGCCATCCCTGGGGTGCTGGGCACTGATGGCTCTGGGGTGGTTTCACTGCCTGGGTGCAGGGCAGGCTGCTTTCAGTGTAGGATGCATGCTGTTAGCTAGGAAATACAGCAGGACTTGTTCTTGTCAGCTGGGCTGTGGGGACAGCAAAGCTAAGGCATGTTAGCTGAGATGTGGAGATGCTCTTGTCAGTCCCCTGAGCCACGGTCCTGCCCTGTTGGAGTGACATTCTCCATGGGTCTTCCCACAGGATCCTCATGCTTGGAAGGCTCTGTGGGAGAAGCCAGGGAACCTGGCCTTACAACTCTCTTCTGCTCAGGGTCCCAAAGCAGCAGGGCTTTCAGGAGATGTCTGCAGAGGACATCTCTGCAGTGTGACTGTCCTAGGCAGATACTGCCACAGTAGTGCTACCTGAGTCATGTTCTCTTCCCAGTCACAAAGCTGGGAGCAGGATTTTTGCTATGTAGAAAAGCCACAATGCTGCTGTTCATAGACACAGGATGTTCAGGCTTTTAAGTGGAAGGCCTTAAGCAGTAAGATCTTATTTACTCAAGGCACAGAGTTCCCCTTCCTGGGACTGGCAAACAGGTCTGAGCTCTTTGCACTGTGCTGTCTTGTGGATATGAGAATGGACAGAGTGATTGGATCCATCTCGTCCCACCAGAGGTGCTCTGAAGCTCCTTGGCCAGCCCAGCATTGTGGGCCTGCTTCCTCTGTGCAGCTGCCTGCATGCTATGTCTGTAAAGGACAGAATCTTCACCTTGAAGAACTTGTGATCAAAACCCAACAAGAGCCAGTGAATGTTAGGATTGAAGAAGGAATTTGTGGACAAGGTGAGAGAGGGTGGCAAGTGAGAACATGCAGTTCTGGAGGTTACTGTGCACTGTTCCCACCTTTGTGGCTTTCTTCAACAATCAAAGGAAAGATCTTAAAGATCCAAGACATAGGTCATGTCCTGAAGCTGTCTGAGATGCTCATGTCAAAGTGTACCCCATCATATACCTCCCTGACATATCCTGTTTGTTAGAGGTGAGTCTGCAGCACATACTGTCACACGTGTGTTGGAGTGGTGCAGATTGCTTTGGGACAGGCTGGGTCACACAAGCCATCTCTGGTGCTTGATTGTAATGCAAACAAAATAGTGGCACAGTTACTTTTGTTATAAAAATGTTTTCTTTCTCGGGGATTACTTGCATCTCTGTCAAAACAGTCAGAGGCTTCTTTGAGCAGTGCCTTTTCCACAGAGGAGGCAGCTCCATGTTCTCACCCTTTCACAGTGATGGGCTGTGTGAGGTCCAGGGCATGTCACTGAGGCCAGCAGTTCTCAAACTGGCTGCTTGAAGTTTGACACAGGGAAGCATATTTGGGGAGGTAAATAAATGGCCTGATCTTTTTTTGCCATTCCCTCCATGCCCCAGGCTGTGCATTTCAATGTAGGTACCAGCTTTCTGTATAGCAAGGGAACACTTTGATTGCCTGACCTTAACACCTTATCCCTGAGGCTGGACTGGGGTGCTGTGAAAGATGACTTTAGTGCTGTGCTTCAGACTCAGTCTTCACTAAAAGAGGAGGGGAATGTCAGGCACTAAGTCAGTACTGCAGTCTTGCTTTTCTTTACTGCATTTCAGAAAGGGAGAGAAATGTCTGTTCCCATTGCTTTAGAAATCACATTAATCTTAACACAAATATGACTGTCCTGGGAGGGCTCAAAGATAAGAGCTTGGGTTGCTGTGTGGTTCTTGCAGAATGAGCCAACCTTGGCTATTTGCTGCCACCTGGAAGAGCAGGTAGCAGTCCAATATCTTTTTTAACCATCACTTGGTAGCTGCTGAAATACTGTCGGTGTGCATCTGCAGCTTCTGAATGAGAAGGGTGATCCAAGCCTATCTGATACTGGGGTAAGTGTGGCACCCCAGGAAGTATCTGTGCTCTAACAGGCCTCTAATCTGCTCAAGTAGATAATTAAGGGGGAAAAGTAAGTGGCCATGCTCATCGTCCTCCATACCAACAAACCCACCATGTTACTAAACAAAGGTGGGAAGAGGACCCTAACAATGGTCTTAAACCTTACAAAAATGGATGCAGGACTTGGTCATCAGGCTCTTATGAAAATACCCAAATCCTTCAACCCATTTCCACAAGTTACATGGGAGCTGTGGATGTTGCATTTAGGCTGAATGAAATGCGAGAGTAATTGAAAGTGATTTTTTTAATGCATTCAGTTGTTCTGACGTATCGTTTATACACAGAGTGGCTGGAGGCATAATCTGTGGATACTTTGAGTAATGACCTGCATACAGCTGTTTCATGCCTAGGTCACACAGGGTCCAGAAATTTTTTTAGAAAGTGATTTTTTTGGTGGGCTTTTTATTTTTTTTAAGGCTTAGCTTACCACAAGATTTTTCCCATTTGCTCTTATCTTTCCCTCTCTATCTACTTAGCTATTCAAATCTTGTCTGAATTACACTCATTTCTAATGTGCCATAAAACTTGATATGCAAGAGCTAGTTATTTAGGGAGAATTGCAGAAACTATTTTAGTCTGTGTGTTTTGACCTATAAATGAGGCAACATTATTAATTTTTACATGCAAATCATGGTATTTATTAGCATGGTAAAAGGCAATTTGACAATGAAAAATATTCCTGATGGGTATAGTAATTAATGCTTTCACTCAAAGTATAAAGACTTTAATAAAGCTGTTATGCTTAAAATGATTGAAGAAAAAGTTGACTATTTTCCTGTCAGTGATACAAGGATGTTTCCTTTTAATGTAACTCCTATATCCCTGCTTTTTCAAAGTGTTCTTTATAGTCAATAAGACCACAAATCACCAGGCTAATTCATTGAGTTTCTTCTCCCAGGCCTCAGCTTTGGATGAACCTTATGATTTGATACTTCTGCGGGATGCACATTGAAAGCTACGTTTTTTTCCTGAGATTGAATTAAGCCATTTCTGGTGTCGTCATGTTTCAGTGGAGCTCCTGTGGCTGGAGATGATGGCCGCTCGCGGAGCGCCGGAGCAGCCGCGCGGAGCCGCGTGGCCAAGGGAGGCTGTGTGTGCTTCAGGATGTGCACTTGGAGAAGCAAGGCGTTTCTGCCTGCTATTTTTAATAGCATGTGCAAAGCAAGAAATCAGGGAAGCATGGAACAGCATTTCTAATTTGGAAAACTGTGTGTTTTTTTTTTTTTCTTGAGCTGTGCTTCTTCCTTCTGTGTTTCATCTCCCCACTGGAGGCTGGCTTAAGGCTGGCTTTATCTGCCATCAGCCTTCAGTAGGTAAGGTTAATTTGCTGAATGTAGATACTTGGATTTTCTTCATAAATCCTCCAGAAGTGCTGAATGTCTTATTGGTATAATGAGGGAAAGTTGCCTTCCTCCTCACTCACTGAAAATGTATTATTAATGCAAAAACACTTTCCTCGCATTTAATGCTATTTCCAAAAGAGGCCTACAAGCAAGGAGGTCTCTTCAGGAAGACTGGGGCCCATCTGGTCACTGAGAGCTGTATGCAATGCTTACTCCAATACAAAGGGTTATTGTTGTTTATTTTTCTCTCCAAGTCCAGGCAGACAGGTTTATTGGTAGGATGGGTGTGCTTAAGTGTTGTGATAGTCACAATGCAAGCAGATGTGGAAGTGGAGACCCTGAGGCATCTTCCAGTTGATGTTGGTCTCTGACATGACCCTACCGAGGAGCTTGAACCCTCTGGTTCCAGACTCTGGACCTCACCCCTTCCTCCTCTCATTGGCAGACTGGTTTTTACTCCCTTCTCATTTCTAAGTGTTTATCATTACTTGGGGCACTGAAGACCAGGATCCAGATGTTGTGGTGGTTGTTTGGCTGTGATTTGTTTGGGGTGGAGTGGAATTACAGGTGTCTGTGCAGACCAAACTGAAAGATCAAACCTGTATGAAATTGAGCAGAGTGGAATGAAGTTCTTTGAAGGACAGCCCACAGAGTTTTATCCTTTATTGATGTGTAGTCCTGAATATATATATATTTCGGGAGAGCACTTCAGTGAGTATGAGACTGAAGAATATTTTGCAGCAGTGGCTTTAGAAAGATAAGAAACAAACACCAAAATATTCCATGCATCCAGAATTATTGTTTCATCATAGATATTATTTTGAGATTCAGTTTAGTTTTCTGAATTTTTTCAAGGAGAAGACATACAGTGTGAATGCATTCTCTGCTTGAGAATCTTTGCACACGCTGTGCTTGCTATGATGCAGAAATGTCCATTTCTCTGCCCCTTTAGAGCAGCCCTGAATTCAGTCTTATACATGCTAGTGGCTCTACCATACTGTAAGTGACAGGGGAACAGCAGTAATGCCAACAAAATGAGGAAAAATGTAGAATCCAGCACCTTCTAGTAAATGGAGGGAAAAAAAAGTTAATTATACATGAAGGGAGACTTGGATTTCTTAATTTGATACTAACAAGCCATTGCAGCATAACTGGGTTGAGAGTAGAATAAGCTTCCTCAGCAAGACCTGCTTTTTATAATATTTCCAGCTTTTTTGGTCTCTTGGAAGGCTGAATCTGAGCTTCTGAGATTTTCTGGCCTTGAATTCATATTCCCTTTTAGTATTGACCAGTGCTCCTGGTGTTCTGAGACTGCCCGTTAACCGGTGCCATACATTATCAAATAATTGCATTGACAAAGTCATCTGTTAATTTTTAAACTTTTTATTCCTATCAGTGTGCCCCAGCGGAGAAATATCATACTGCAAATTATAACCATTTTGTTGCAATATGAGAAGTGCTGGGGGAATCAGCAGAGAAGTTTAAAAATTACTGTCTTTCCTCTTCCAGTCAAGATTTTAAATGAAGTACGTGGAGCTGTTCTTGTTTGGCACTGGTGTAGGTAAATGCCTCATTTGGTCAGTAGGCAAAGGCCAAGTCTCTAATGCCTTACTGAACTGAAAACGAAGGAAATAATGCTGATTATATGGTGTAAGACCTATTTAACTGCCTTTAAACCTTGATTATTAACTATTGAAGAAGTAGTAAAGGTTTAAAGAAGTCATTTTGTATTGGTTCAAGGAGATGCTAAAGTAACAAACATTTGTGGCTTATTTACCTTTTGCTTTCTTCCTGCCACTTCGAAGGCAATTTACTTTATTGGTACAAATTATATAGCTTTGAGGCATTTGTGTTAGTAGTTGCTATTAACATTGCTATATGGTATCTTCAAAAGTCAGATTATCCACCCCATCTTAAAAATGACTATGAATTACACTTATAACAAGTGGCTCTGTGCTGAGGCATCTCTGCCATTGCTACTAAACATAGTGCCAGATATCTAGATTTACCTGTCAGTTTTATTTGCATGATTCATCTCTCAGTACCATGCATGCCAGGCTCTCAGACCTAAACGATGCTTTTAGTGCATTTCCCTCTCAAAAAGTATCAACATCCAGGAACAGCAAGACTTTGGGGTGTTTTTTTGTTTGTTTGTTTCTTTAAAAAAGGGAAAATAAAGGCACTAGGGATGAATTTCCCACCTCCTTTGATTAGAAGATTCCCAGAAATAGTGAGGACAAGCCTGACATACTAAAGCATACAGCCGTGGGCAGTATACAGAGACAAAGAACAGAGTGTGTTTAAAATCTTAATTATTTATAGTTAGAAACTACTGGTTTTGGTTAAATTGTCCCTTCTGTGGCACCGCCCTAAGGTTGACGACAGCAGATCTGAGTGCAGAATTTAGCCTCATGCTCTGCTGTCTGTGAAATTAGGAACAGGGCATTGAGGCTGATGCTGAGCTTTGCATGCAAGGGGATCTTCTAGTGCAAGCACTGCTCTGTGCTGTGGAGTCAGCCAAACAGTGGGAATTTTTGGATGGATGGCCTGTTACAGACACACTGCTGTATATATAAAAACACAGGCAAGTTCTTTTTTATTTAAAGGTTTTCAGGAGCAGTGAATTCAGAAAAGCCTTGCTGAACCTTAGCACTGTTAAAGCTGGCATCACCACCACTGAAATGCATTTATACTCATGTGAAGCACGAGTTGATGCTCAGTAATCTCAAAGGTAGGGCTGCTGCACAGCTGCCTTGCTGCTCTTGTGTTCCTGAAGTCAGCTTTATCACCCAAAAGCTGCATGGTGATTTGGTAATCCAAACCAATCAGAGCATGTCCTGACTGCAGCTCCAGCTGATCTTGAAAGTAGCTGTGGTGGGCAAATGGCTTGGAGAAAATTAGGACCATGTAGGTGGATATCTCCCCCTTCAGTCCCTCCCCAGTACGTTCAGTCAGTTCTGTAAGCTGGGCTTTGGCTGGGAGCCTGCCCATGGCACCCAGCAGATGTGCTTGCTGCTGGGGTCTCCATCCTGTCTCCTCACATGTGTAAGGCCTTTGTATTCTGAGATTTCCCTGCCTAGGGACAGCCCCTCTCCTTAGTGTCTGAGATGTCAGTCTCAGGGGGAGTCAGTGTTCTGAAGGCACAGCTTAAGGCAGGACATTTTGGGCTGTTGTCTGTCTGTTTGTCTGTCTGTCAGGAACACTGAAGTTAAGCATCTACTGTTTCTCCCTTCTGTTTGCAATGGAGCTGCCTAAAAATCAGATCCATTTTGCAGAAAATCCAATTTTCTGAAATTTCTGTGCTGAACTAGATAGGACTCAATATTTTCCTTACCATCCAGGCCAGTCAAGGGCTTCCTGGACTCTGCTCGTTCTGATGGCTCTTGCCTTAGATTCACAAGAGTTTGTCAACACCTGTGGTGGTATAAACAGCACAACTGTTTGTAAGCTAAACAAATTTACTGTGTGCTGTTTTTGGAAGGAGGTATCACAATAGTCAACACTTACAGATTTCTGAGGGATTGGGGATTTCATGGGATGCTTTTAGGGTCTTTCCACGTGGAGGTACATATGGACCATAAAGCTTTATCACTGTTTTCAGCTTTTGTACTATTTCCCTAATCAACTTTACACATCTTCTATTTGTTGAAGTATGGAGCTTAAGCTGTTGGGAGAAAATGGTTGTTTCCAGATTTCCATTTCAGCTTCCTCTGTAAAAGAGACACAGTGATGTTTGCCAGAAAGGAGACATACAGACAAGCCTGTGTATTCTTCTCCTCAAAAACACTGAATTTCAGTTCCAAATAACGTTAGTTTGAAGTTGTTTTGAAATTATTTTCTTTTGGGGGAAAATATTATTAATTACTGTTATTGTTATTAATACTTACTAAAAATAGTAATGAGTTATTGAAAGCTTTAAAATTTACTTTTTCCCTAGGATTTCCCAGGACAGTTCAACAGAACTGATCACTAAATTGCAAGTGTTACAATTGACTATACCACATATTTCTGTGCAGAAGATACCAGCTGCAAAAGTTCTGCCCATTCTCTGCCAATGGTTATTGGCTCAAATGTCTTGTGAGGCCATCTGAAACTGTTTAGTTCCATGAAGATGTGACCTTATCTGGATAGATTATCTTGTAGCTTTACCAAAAAAGCACCATTCAAACCACATTGTGCTCTCCTGGTTTATGAACTGGGGCTTTCACCCCACATCCCAGAACAGCCCCAGCTGGCACTGGTGGCTGTGAACTCCATGTATTTATGGTGGTGCTGCTTGGTCCCAGAAATAGTGACCGAGGTGGCTACCAGCCAGTGACTGCTGAATGCCCCGAGTGTAATGAATTGAAAAGATCATGTACCTCCTTGAGGCAAAAATACAATCAGCTTTTCTCTAATTATGATCCCAGATAATGATGGAGCAATCCAGAAATATCACAGCATGGGCAGTGAACTTCCTTGGTATAAGACAAACCTGGATGGGTCTGATATTGGATCCTTCTTTTTTGCTGAAAGACATATTGGACTGTCAGTTCTGTTCCTGGAGGGGCTAATTACAGCTACATGAGACAATAAATCAGCTCCTGCTCCTCTGGAAAAGAAACCCCTTGGCTCTCAGCTCAACCCATGCTGGCAAAAAAGCATGGAGATGGAGAGCCAGAGTTTCACACAGCTCTGCCAAGTTCAGTACACCAGTTTTTAAACCACCTGGGTTTAGCCCCTTATGTCTGTACTCCATAAAGAAAGAATGGCTACAGAACTCTCTGGTTTGGGGAGTTACTGTGCATGGGGACTCTGACTTTGGCTATGGACCTAAGTGTGAGGCTGTCTGGATAATACATTTTGATGTGTGCTCTGGGATTGAGGTCTTCATTACCTTATGGAGGAGTAGTATTAGGAACCCAATTTGGCTGTAGTGTCAGATCACTGCTGATCTGAGACCTTGCCTGGGTAGCATTTACAATTTGGGAGTGGTTGGATCCAGCTCTTGATGCTGTGTTGTTGGCCAGAGAGGTCAGGAAGCTTTGGAAAAAATCATCTTTATGGTCATAAGGAAGAGAACAGTACAGAGGAGTAGGACTCCTGGGTTAAATCCTATCTCTGAATTTTAAGTGTTGAAATTGCTTTTAAATCTTCAGCCCTGAAACCAAGGCACTGATGTTTTGTTTTCTCCTGCTATTCTAAAAAGATGTTGAGCCATTATACTGCTAAAGCAGAGGTTCACCCCCAGCCTAGTGGGAGGATGTTAGCTTCCCTCTGTACCTTTTCCTGAAGTTCATAGCTTACAATTGTTCTCTGAAACGTCTCAGATGAGTTTAAACTGGAGAGGTGCATCCCATGCCAGCTGCCATCATGGCTAGCAAAGTTGAAGTTAACTAGTTATTTTTTGGATGATGAGTCCCAATAGCTTTTCACCACTTCAGCAGCAAACAGAGCAGCTGTGTTTAGTGACAGTGGGTAAGATCACAGTGCTGGGCTGCAGGCATTGCATTGGTGCTGCAGCAGCCTGAATAGTGGTTGAAGATTGTAGAAGGATCAAAGTCCATCTGAACTGTTTTAGACAAGGACTCAAGGAAACCTCTGTTCTGTTTGTTTTTTCCTTCCAGGTGATCACTATTGTAACATCTTGTAGTCTGTGGGTTTTTCCTTAGCTGTTGTCAAGGCCTGTATGTTTAGGCAGGCATCTGACATAGGTCTCACAGGGGTGGTAATGGCCCTGCTGTGCCTCAGCCCTAATCTTGTCCCTAGCAAAGATGGTGATGAGAGGCACTAGGAAAACATGGGGTCTGAGCAGTGTTCCTGTAAGTTTGCTGTGTTCTCTAGGCTGATCTGGGCTCTCACAAAAGGACACCCTTGCAGAAACACAGATGAAGGGACAGAAGTAGCAGTCTACACAGTCGTCCCATTTCTGGTACAATTGCTAATCACCTGGCATTTCATAACATCTTTTTCTCCTCCTGTGCTGTCAGCTCCAATACCTGCTGTACAATCTTGCAATCATGGGGATGGCAGAAGATTGCAATCCCATAATTGCTTTCTAGTTGGTTTGCAGCGAGCCTGGCGGATGAAAATCCCCTTGAATGGTAAATGAAGTTGGGAGTGCGTGTGATCAAATGCCCGTGTGCGTCACTGCCCTCTCCACGCTCCGTCCTGCACGTGTAATGTTTCCATTAACCAGGACTGAAGGATTTGTTCATTTGTTTGCACCATTTTGCAGGGCACACTAGGCTTCTTCTACACTAGTGTAAAAGATATTGCTAATATTTTTCCTACTAGAAAAAGTCGATTGATACTCCCTTCCTGGTGGGACTGAAATCCTTCAGGAAAAGAGACCGTTCTCTTACATAAAGCATTTAATACTTTTAAATATCAGAGGATTTTTACAGAGCTATGCAAATGTTATGGATTGTGTATATAATCACTCTTAATTTTAAAATCTACATGTGTTTTATGAAGTTATTATAGTGATCGTATTTTAAGTTTAAAATAGTGTAGTTGATTTGACTTAATAATCTGTAAAGGTTCCATGCACAGTAAATCTAATTTTTCATGCAGAAAAAGATCTTCAAAGACAAATATTTGCAATAATAGAAAAGGTAACATAGAGAAATGATGTGGAAGAACATTATTCTATAATTGTTTCCTTTCTTTTTCTTATGGTTCCTTGCAGGAGGTAAATACCCAGGGCTCTGTGTGGATGGGTGTGCTTCTAATAGGTGGCTATTTTTAATCACCTTTTTCTGAAGGAAGGGAAAGGAGAGTTGTGCTGCATTAATTTTGAGGTGTCTCAGGTACTAGCTGGCTGTTTCTCTGGGTGGTGGATGTATTTGAGACAGTTCAGAGAGGTCAGTGAGTCCATCTCAACAAAACCTGGCAGGGGCACACAACTAATGATTACATATGATTTGCCATTGAGAAACCCAAATTAATAAGCACCTGTATCAGTGGGTGCTTTTCCTGTGTTTGTCTTGTCATGTTCCCTTTGACTTTTGCAGTCACACCCATCCTGGCACTCCCACCTGTGCCAGCAGTAGAACTGCTACATCTCGAGTCAACAAACATCTCAGGCTCTTATGCATCTTATGCTGCTGGTGCTTAAGCAAAGGTACTATAATGCTCCATACCTGATACTGTGTGTTTGAGTAATGTTTGTATTTCACCCATGGGTAGACCTCAAAGAACCCAAATTTTTTTTCTGAAAATGGTCCATTTTGTTCTGTTGCAAAGCCCAGTCAGAAACAAGCAATGACAGCTCCTTATGGTGGTAGTGCAGTTCACCTTGTATACCCACCAGCTGTCCTGGCAGTTAAGTAGAAATATTGGCAAAGGCAAAGTCTTTCAGCTCTGGTATGGACTGGAATAACTTTTGAAATACCTATTTCCTAAAAAGTTCAAATGTTCCAATACTAGCAGTTGTTGAGACTAAGAAAAGAAGGAATAGAGATTCTGTGGGACTTCATCAGTATTGAATTGCTTTATTTTGATTCTTCTGTTTAAACCTAGATCAGCACCTCAAGGATGCTCAGGTGACACATGACGTTTCATGTTTTGTCAAATCAACCCAAAAGCTTCATTCTCATTGGTTTCATTATTTTTCCTCATGCCACATGGCTTCTGGAGCTGAGTCTGGCAGCTGGACTCCACTCTTTCCTCCCCTCAAATCAGTCTGCCTGGCCTTTGCGATACCCAACACTAAATTATTGCATAGCTCCTTGCATTTTGTGGGTATCAGTGCTACAAAAAGGAAGGCAAGAGGTTTATCAGTGTTACAAAGGAAAACGAGGCACAGAGTGGAGCCACTTACTCAAGGTCACCCTTGAAGGTGCTTGGAAAACTCTCATTCTAGCACAGTTAGGAGTAAAATACCTTTTCCATGATACTCTGAGCTAGAACATCAGAAAATTCATATCTCTAATGAACGGCAGGGAGACTCCTTATTGCAATGTGCAAGATGTGGCTCTCCAGGGACTTTGCCTTAATAAGAGAATGGGGGTGTGAACCACAAGTTTGAAGCACTGTGTTAGTAGGGAAAGGCAGCTGAACTTATTAAAAATATTCTTCAACTATTTTTGGGTTAGTTGAACATGGAAGGACATTTCTATTTGGCCCTGTATGATACTTCACTGCAGTCACCCTGATGAGACTGTCTCATTGTTAGAAAATGCAGAGCTTTTCTTGCATAATTGGAGGGGTAGAAATCCAAAAGACAATTCTCAAAAGTGGTAATTAAGAAAGTTAGGGGGCTTGTTGAGGAAGCATCTGTGGGCCTGGTTCATATGCAGATGGCCTCTCTGAGTGAGGATGTTATTGCCCTCCTTTGGTATAAAGAGATGGAGCAGCACTAAGCCAGCACAGTAATCAGGCTTGCTTTTAGCAGGTTTGATTCCTGCATTTAGGCATTTTAAGGAAATGTGATGTTTTCTGCTATTGACCCACATGTAAATATCTCAGTGGATATATAGAGGTTAAAGGAGGCAGTTTTTAGCCTTAAATGAAGGTTTTTGTGGAGTTAAGAGAAAGCTACATCTCTAGGGTGTTCACTTTCTTCCTCCACCTGCCAGCATCCTGAGCTTTCCCATAGGAGTACTGTGGTCCTTATAAACTGGAGTTCAGTCCCTGCAAAGGTTTTGCCTGCCTGAAAGCATCAGGCTCCAGAAGGAGTGACACTGACTCAGAAAAGGGCTGCTCTGAGGACAGAGCAATGCCTTTGCTCAGGGTGGCAAGCAGGGAGGTTGTGCTTTCAGAGGCATAGCCCATCCTCCAAAGATAGCCTTTGAACTGCAATTTCTAAAACAAGATACCTGCTGGAAAATTAGGGAGTTCAGGGAAACGGTTACTTAATGCAAATTTAAAGGGGTGTTTTTGGCAGAGATGGGTGTGAACTGCTCAGAGATTGAGCGGTGAGTACACATTCATTAAGATGTGCCTTTCAGTAAGTAGGACCTTGGATTCTAAAAAAGTAGTAGAAATGGAAGTATGCAGAGGTATCTATGTGTAGGTGAGACTCCTGCCTGTTATGGAAAAGCAGATATCAAATCATAGTATTTATTTCTGTAACCTACACATCAGGATACTTTGTGAAAAGATAATACAGCTTTGCTGGTCCCCCAGTTTTTATGAAGTGTAATTTATTAGAAAGCCTATGCTTAATTTAGAAAATAGCAGATATATCTGGGAAGATTTAGTTTTTGCTTTTACTCTAAATTGAAACTGTTCACTCTCAGTGGTTCAGTGTCCCATGGTTGATTGCTCTGTATGGAAGATATATATTTCTCAAAGATCTTGGACAATATCAGCTGCTGTGTAATGTCTGCTCAGATAGTATTGAAAAGCAACAAACAAATACTAAGGCACTTCTCAAAACTTGAAGGAAAAGGTTCAAGATAAGAACTGTTTTATAGCATGTGCTTTCTTCAAAAAGCAATGTATGCCATAAGGAATGATTTCTTAGATTTGTGTATATCTTCAGGGGTTTTACCTGAGTGACAGACTGCTTCTTGTATAAGCCAAAAAAACCCCTGGTTTTGTCAAATTCCAGCTAGAAACCAGTCAGAGGCTCAGGGTAGACATGAGAATGTTACTTCAGTACGTTCCTGCATGGACTGTAGGTTGTCAGCACCATGGAGTACTAGTTTAAACACTGCATACTTTCTTCATGATGGTTTCTTAAAAGCAGAGGGTTGTGCACCAGTCTGAGTGTGGGTAGTGGTCCTTGCTCAGTGGGGGCAGCTGAAAAACAAGTTTATTCTGGGCTACAAACTGAGCTACCTGAGTCAGTGCCAAGCTCCTGGGAGCTCCTGCTGCTGCAAGACCAATCATACAGCTGGTGCAATCCCACTTTTTTCCTGGGCTTTTCCTAGTCCATGGAGCACTGGTCTGTTCTGAGCTGCCTTGGAGGTGTATTGCACGGTGGCACCTCCCATTGCTTGTGGGAGTACCTGGCTGGGAGCCCCTGCAGCACAGGTTGGGGTGTGCAGGTGGGATGCTGGGCTGGCTCTGGAGCTGTGCTGCTCTTGGCTGTGTGAGAGCTGCATGCAGGGCAGTGCTGGGAGGGTTTGCCTCCTCCCAGATCTGCAGTCCTGGTGGGACAAACCCTGGCTGCTGCACAGAGCTGTGAGAGAAAAGCCATCAAAGTGTCAGCTCTGTGATATGTGCTGTGGGACAGCAGAGTCCTGCTTCCCCTGCTGCCTTGTCCCATGCCAGCACTGCTTCTGGAAAGCTGTTTTACCACATAGACACTGACTTAATATCTGGCCCTGAGTGAATGACAGAGAAGTGTGCCAGCACTCCAAGTCACTGGGCACCAGCCTTAAAGATTAGTTTGCCTTTGCACTTCGTTCTTGTTTTTGGACAGGAAACACTATGTATAGCTATTGTAGATTTGCCAGGCCTTTTCTGAAGCTCAACCAACAAGACATTAATGGATGTTTCTGTCATCAAGAAATTCCTTCCTCTGTTGGTTACTTAGGTTTATTGATTTATTTTGAACTGTACTTATTAGCATATTACACAGAAGGATTATATTGAAAAGTATCTGATAGATCCAGGGTTTCTTTCCTTTCAGTCTTTGCATAGTTATTTGAGAAAACAGGCATGACAACCCAAACTTTCACTCATTTGTAGGTCATCCTGCTTGCCAGGCAGTGACAGGTATGCCCAGTGGGATGTGGACACAGACATTTGGTATCCTTATCTGTCCAGGGCAGGACAGTTTCTTCCCAATTCTATCTTTATCACGGTGTGGGGACATCCAGAGCCTTTGGGATGGATGTTTGACTTTGCAAGTCACAGACCAAAGCCAAGCTCAGAGCAGCAGAGCTTTGTTTGTGTGTGGCTTTCCTTCCTATCTCTGCCTAAGAGAGGAAAAGAAACCTCAGCAGATGCTCCTGAGTGTCCCAAGGCATTCCCAGCGAGCTGCTGTTAAAATGCACTTGGTTTAAATGCAGAGAAGAGGGGTCAAGTTTGGTTTCAAGTAGCACAAATTTTATTGCAGGGATTTAGGGTGAGAAGGTCAAGCAGATGAGACTCAATGGCACACAAGTCATTGCAGTTAATGGCAGGCTGGACAAATTAAAAAACCCCATGCATTTGTTGCTGTGGAGTTTGAGTAGCTCACCAGCTAGTCTTGGGTGCCTTTGGCCAGCAGAGTTTTACTGGAGAGAGAACAGCATCAGATCCCTGCCCTGAGTTTAAATTGCCCATAAGATTTGTCCATCTTGGCTCTTCCTTGGGTACTTCAGAAGAACTAATGAATAATGAACAGCCTTGAGGAGAATGGCACTAATTGTTTAGGAATAACCCTTGCTAAGGCAAATATATCTTAAGTAGAGTCTCAAATATCTGCCTCAGCAAGCAGTTTGCCTAAGACACCCTGATGGGGAGGTGCTGAGCTCCAGCAATTCTTTTGTGTGGTTATGATGAGACTGCTTAGGTCTGCTGTAATATGCAGTATGGTGTGGTCAAAGAAATTACAAAATCATTGTTTGTCCTACAGAATATGGATCTGTGGAAGCCTATTTTCCAGCTAGGCACTTTGGAGAAGTTTTAATGTGGATCTAAACACTGCCTTGGCATTGTATGTGTGTTTGTGTTTTTGCACCCCACAGAGTCTCATTTGTCAAACAAATTAGTGTCCCACAGGTGACTCTTTAGAAAGTGAAGTCATCCTTGAATGGTCAATACCAGCCAAATCTGCCCGAAATAGGAAAAAAATGCCCTCCTTCTTGGATGCTTCTGAGTTTCTTCTCGTCAAGCCTTTTGTGCTCCTCTGGAAAGTCCTACAGACTAGGATACAGGATTATTGATGGTGCCAGCTTGTTTCTAGTCAGAAGAAGGGAAAATAATTTTTAATTGATTTGTTAATTGCAGATCAGAGTCAAACACTGTGGAAATATAATTGGCTTATGTTGATCTGATTCCATATTGGATAAGTGTCTCTATTCCAGCATTCATTAGCTCTGTACCCCTGTGCTGTGCAGTGGAGCAGTGGCTTGAGGGAATGAAACAAGCTGGCAGTGTGTGTGGGCAGTGCCCATTGCTGGTGGAGCAAAGGGCTCCTGCCCTGGCAGAAGGTCGTGAGCTTCAGTCTTGGGTGGCTGCTGCTCAGACAGGCTTTGGCAGCACAGGATTCACAGGTTCTGAGGTGTTGGTGCAGTTTGATTATCAGGCATAGGTGTTGCTAAGCCTGGGCTGCTCTGATGTCAGGACAGGCAGAAGCTGTAGAGAGAACTGTCAGGGGGATGGGGAAAGGTGATCAACTGATTCCCTGGTCTGAACTCCCAAAATAACCCTGAAATCTATTTTATTCTGCTCTGAAAGAATAATTTCCTTGCTTGGGAATTAACATAGCTGTGATGCTATTCTAGCACCATAAATGGGATTGAGAATGTGATGTTCCCTGCCCTGAAGAGTCACTGCCTCAGAAATTTGCTGGGGCTCTGCAGTTGTCACTTCCACATTGTATCAGCATCCTCAGCCTCATCAGCATTTCAGTTTGAAGCAGCATGGGCTTTTGATCGTAAACCATTTTACTTTTGGGACAGCATGAAGGAAAGTGTGTTATGCTTTGCTCAGAGAAGGGGAGGGAGAGGTCTGTGGCTTTCTGTGTGTATTTTTGCAGCACACTGAGCCAAAATCTTCCAATTTAATGGGACAGATTTGCAAATTCACACCTGCAGAGTTCGCCTTCACAGGATTTTCATGCGCAAGCTTTTTATTCGTGCCCCGGAGAGCAGCCTGCACCTGCTTCATCTCGCCTGTGAGACCAGCAGCTCAGATCTATTGACAGCTTACTCTCTCTGGTAATAAATAAATGCCTCATCCTGCAGCATGGGCCCCCTTTAGAGGGTAGTAAGGCTCTCCCAGGTGAGCAAGGGCCAGAAACACAGCCCTGCCCATCTGTGCTGCAGATACTGTCACAGCACAAGTGCAGTGTAACATGTATGACAGCATTGCTGTCCAAGCAGGCAGATCTCCAGGCTGTCAAGAAAGTGGTTTGGTTGGATTTTTGTGCTGGTGCCTGCATGTAAAACATCAAGGAGCTGTTCTACACAGCTGCCCAGAAGTCTGGCCTTGTTTCTGCTGCTTCCTAACAGTGGTTCGTGCATTGCATTTTTCCCTGAGATGAGTAGCTCAGGCTCCCATAACCATGGAAACCTGGTTTGTCTCCCCTAATAGCTTCAGCTCCACTCCACATCTGTCTGCCTGGGAGAAGGAATGCTGCAAGCTACAGGTTAGCTGTGCACACCTCTGGGGATGCTAAAACCCCTGAGCACCTCCAGCAGTATCCTGGTGCACCAGGATGAAGCAACAATGCTGAGATAATGCTTGAGAGGCTTATAAAAGATAGGCCAGGCAGGAGGGGAAAACAGGGAGTGAAAGAAGGCTTTCCTGAGGCAGGAAGGTGTTATGAAGCTGCTTAAGAAGGTTCTGCATTATGGTTGTCTTGCTCTGTGTGTGTTGGCTTGACATGCTGGGCGTGTGGAGCATTTTGTTGTGACTTTTAAGCTTTAAAAAAGCTATTTTCCATTTTAAGTTAGAAACCCTTTAAACAGCTTGCTTGTAGCAGAGAAGGAAATCTGGGTATAAGCTCGTGAGCATATAATAAGCTTTGAGATGGGGTAAGTGCCTCTCTGTGGTAACAGCAGGGTTCCATACAGCTTCTCACTTAGTTATTGGAAGAATGGTTGTTTATAAATGTCTCATAGCTCTAACTTGGTCCTGGCAGTGTTTCTGGGCTAGCTAACATGGGGAAAAGTGGGAGGAGTGTTTGTAAAAAAGCTTCAAAACGAATTCAAGATGGTTCATTCTGCTGCATTTCTGTACAGATACACTGCATTTCCTATGGGCTGCAATTTAAACTTCCCTCTTTGAAGCACAGTTGCAGCCCTGAACTTCAGGCCTCCAGGAGAAGGTTGCCAGCCTCTCAGAGAAGTCTGTGGGAGCTGCCAAAGCTGTGCTTCTTTCCTGATGTGCCTATCCCATGTCTTTGTTAAATTAGGAGCAGGTCTGGTGTAAGCTCATGGAAGCGCGTGGAGAAGTTCTGCCCACACCAGGGAGGTGCTTGGTGCAGGGGCCTGAGCCAGGATCCTCTGTAAACTGGAGCCAGAAGCAGAAATAGAAATAACATTGTCCACTGGCAAGTCTCAACCTCAGTGTGTCCATCTGTGAAAGGGAGGTCATAATATTTCTCTGTGGATGCCTTAAGGCTTAGTTAGTGTTTATGAAATGTTCTGAACTTAGGGATGGTGCCTGCTGTAGAGGGCACTTAGAATGGCCCCCAGATGTCTTTGTTGACACAGCAGGCACATAAAAACACTGGTATCTTCCTAGTGCATAGAACAAAGAGATGCTGGAATTACTCTTAAGTAAAATCAGGCATTTCTAAACCAAACATTTAATATTAATCTGACAGTTATCACCTGCAGGTGTTGTGAGAATGAAAAAGAAAATAGCAGGTAATACCTGGTAAAATTCTGGGTTGAGAATAGTGCCTGAACAATAAAAGCTCTTTGGGAAATACTTCAGAATTCTTAATATATATTCTTAATATATGTTCTTAATATAGCTGTTGATGTTCTACATCAAAGCACAGAGCCATCACACTTTTTTTGTGGACATGACAAGCATAAATCTCTGCTTTCTCCATAGCAGCCTGGGAGGAGGGTTTTCATGCCAGTTGCTGCAGTGTTGGAAGAGTGGGCCAGATCAGGGAGCCAGTTCTCCAAAGTCTCCCTCTCAGTGGGGACTCTGGCCAGCACAGCCGTGCAAGATGCAGCCTGGCAGTAACAATATGCTTCACAGAAACATTTCTTCGTTTTCTGGCTCCTTGGGTGTTTGGTGAACAGGGAATCAAATGTTGGTCTCTTGTCAGCTAAATCCGAGTTAAGATCTTGGGAATTATCTTGCTTTTGTGCAACCACATATACAGCAACTGCTGCAGGTTGTGTTATTGGCAGTTTAAACTGAGTATTTTTTCCCTGCTGCGTTTTCTTGGTAATAGATGCTTTCCCACTCCTTATTTACACAGAGTGAAATGGTCTGGATACCTGGGTAGCCCATCTGTTCAGAGTACTAGTCTCTGTCTAACCTGGACCTGAGAAACCTTTTCCTCAAGTAAAGTTAATCAACATTGCTTCTTCTAATTAAGCTTCAATTAAAATGCATTTATGACCAAAAAACTTCTTTAAGAGCCAGCTGGGAGCACTTTTTTCCCCCTAGGAGCTCCTGGGCGCCAGCAGTTCCAGATGTTGTCTGTGTCAAGTGTCAGAAGTGCACCAGAAGTTCACTGAGCTGCTTCAGTACTGTTGGATGGTCCCCTGAACTGGTCCAGGTCTGCAGTTTTGTCCTCTTGTATTAGGGATTCGTCTGGTAGTACCGAACAGCAGCTCTATTTGGCCAGTGACTATGGACAAGAATATACACTCTGCATTTTTATGTTTGTGTCTACACATAAGTACAAAAAATACCCATGCTTATTAACTACAACAGCAGCTGCTTATCAGTGTCTATGCCACTGATGGGAAGTAGTGATGGCAAATGCTACTTGAACTCTGATAGCAAATTAGCTGATTTAGAGCAACATTGCAAAAATTGGTTTTTGGCCTTTTTTTAAGTCACCTCTATCATTTATAAAGTTCCACAAGTAAATTCAAAGCTTATTTCTCTATCAGCACTTCAGAAATGAGAGTGCAGCTCCAATAACATTTAGTTGATCTAGCATACACTTTGTGGGGGTGTGAGAAATAACCTGACCTGGAAGCAGAAACCAAGTTGGACCTTCTGAGTTGTGCTAGAAAATAACTCTTCTTTCTATACTTGAGATCTGGACAATGACTTTGAGTTGGGTCTTAACAGTAGAGATGGGAAAATGAATGCAAGTGTGTTCATGATGAACAAGTTGGCATCAGGAGCTGGGCTGGTTATTCTTGTGCACTCATTGATTTGAAGTTGCCAGGGGTGACTTTGGTTTGCTGGGGGTAGTGATAGATGCTGATTCTGTCTGCTGAATTACATTTTCCTGGTGACCTGTTTCTTGCCAACCCAAGTCTATTTTTGGATCAAATGGTGAATGAATGACTACTGTTTGGACTGTTTGTGGAGCTGAGCACCCAAAATGAATGTTGATGCAGAAGTGACAAATCATCTTGTGGCTGCTGAGAAGAATAACTGATGATGACTGCAGCTGTGGTGCAGCTCCACTTACTGTTAACATTTCTGCATCAGTAAGATGGGTCTACAAAGAAGATACAGCCAAGGGTCAAGTTCAGCATGTTGGCAGCTGGACAGGGAAGGAGAAAAAGCTGCTGGAAGGGTTTCAGGCCATGGTGGTAATAGTCTTGCCTGTCCACTTACTTGCTCTGGCACCTTGATCAAGTTTTGTCCCTTTACCATGCTTTTGATGTGCAGTCAGGGTTTTTTTTTTTATTTTCCCCTTAAACTGCAAATGCTTGACAAGTGCTGTCCCTTTTGTGTGGCTGTGTCTGATACCTGGTGCTTTCAGTCATTCCAGGTTCCAGTCATTCCTTCAGAGCATTCCTTCTGCAAAGGATCACGTAGCAGTTACGGTCCATAAGGGAGCTGAGTGTCACCATCTAGGGAAATTTTTCCCTTTAGGGAATATGTCTTTAGAGAGTTCAAAAATGGTTCATATGTTTCTGTAATATCTAATAACAAGCTCTCTAAAGCTGAGAGAAATCTGGAGGTGGTGGTTTGATCTTATTAATGCGTGAAACAGGGGAACGTAGAAAACAATGGGAAAATCTTCAACACCTTTAACTTCCAGAACTGCTGCAAGCTCAGGCCTCTTCATCTCTTTAGTCTGGGGCCAGGCAGAGGTGGCTGTGGCTCACCCAGAGCAGCTCGAAGCAGAAGGGGTTTGTAAAGCCCTGCGCGTGGCTCAGCTCCTCCTTGCAGATGTGCTGCCTCCCTTTGGTGCCCGTAGAGCTACAGCACACGATTACTGTGGCAGCATCACTGCCTGCACTCAGGGCTCAAGTATTTCTGGCTGTCTTGAATTACTGCCCCATAATCTCACTAGGAGCTCATGGCGTAGTTACAGATGCTGATGCAGGTGTGTCTCAGCTGAACCCCAAGCACACAGATGGAGCCGCAAGCAGAGGGAGCCAAACTTGGTGCTGTTCACATTAGAGAGGGTGAGGACTGCAGAGGGCTAAGCAGGCATTGACGTTGCTTGGGGAGAAGGTAGTGCTGATCTTAGGCTAATGAGACCAAAACACAGCTTTGCTTCAGTATGTCCAACTCAGACAGGCAGTGCTGTGCTTTGTAGGGCAGGTTAAACCCAGTTACTGCAGCAGCTTCTCTTGGACTCTAAGAAGTGAATGTGGCTTGGCTTCTAGTGTGTCATAGCATGCCCTGTTAGAGCAGCAGGAGCTTACTGTGTCAACACTCTGTGTTAAAGGAGCATCCTTGCTTTACCAGGAGACCTTTAGCTGGATTCAGGATCTAGGTTTTCAAGTGTTGATTTAGTTTTGATTCCAAAAGATCCAGGGACAGACAGCTTAGCTGGTACAAGACACATGGAGAAAAGGCAAGGAGCTTCTGTACTCTTGCTGTTGGCTGTCTGTTCCCCCATGGCCTGGAGATCAGCTGGGCCTGTGCCTTTCCCAGGAGGGAGATGCCACTGATGGGCTGCTTGCCACTGGCAGGGGCTCCTGGCTCTGGCACCATGGCAAGGCTGCATGTGCTGAGCAGATGCAAAAAACTGCTTGTCTGAGCAGAAGGGGTCAGGAAGGAAAGCAAATGGATCTGAGCTGTAGTGCCAAACTTTTGACTGTTCTCAGGTTTGAATTTTGCGTAGGTTCCAAATCCCATTTTTAAGGAACAAGTCTGATGCACCCTGTTTTTAAAAGTATTGTGGATGTCCCCCTGGGATTACTTCTGACATTGCTGCCCTGGGAGTGAATATATACATTGAAAAAGGAGGCAAGGTATGGACAGGAATTTTTTGGTGGTTGGGAACTGTAGTGCCTCTTTGAAGAAATGAAGTTTACGATGCTTTGAAAGGTAACAGATTTGATAAATGATTGCACGCTCTTTTAAATGCAATTAAAAGCCATATGAAGAGTCTCAAAGTCTCAATTTAAGACATCCTCAATCACCAATCACTTTTGGAAAGTAAATAATGTTTAATTTCTTTAGAAGTGCATGTGAATCTAGAGCTATGTAACTGAATCTGGAAAAGAGTCTGATAAAAATCTCTATCACTCCCTCCCCAAATTCAAAAAAGACAGAAAAAACATCTCTAATTAAAAATTTAAAAGGTTCCTTGGCTGGCTGGATGCTTGTGTGTTCTTAAAAATAATACATTATTTCCATCTTCTTCTCTGACCGATCTCTCACTGCATGCTCTGAGTACCTCGCTTTACTCTCCAAGATTCTTAATATAGGAGAACCAAACCCTCATTTTCCTGTTTGAGAAGGCTTCTACAGCAGCTGAAGTTAATAAAAGTGAAGATGATGTAAATCTAAGCCCATAGAGCTTCCACAGCTGGATAAAAGCTTTGAGTCTGTGAATTCTGAAGTCTGTTTCAGCCATGTGTTTTCAGCTTCTTGCAGTTACACTGCACAAGGCAAAAGAGCCACTGCAAGCCCTGGATGTCCATGGTTGGTGTGGAGGGCTCTGCTCAGAGCAGCACCCATGACAAGCTTTCCTTGCAGGAAGGGGCTCTCTTTCATGTTCTGTCCAGCCCTGTGGGATGTGATAGGGTGCTGCTGATGGAGCTTGGGGTCAGTAGCAGGTGGGGTGGGCTCCACACTGCAGCGCTGCACATCAGATCCTCTTTTAATTGGAGTAATTTCTTCAAGTCAGGCTGGGACTAGGGGTTGGTCTTTACCCCAACATAGAGGGGGAAAGAATTGGCTCCTGCTGATCCAGCACAGCTTTCCTTGTGCATGAAGAGCTGAGGGTTGTGCTGTTTCAGATGACTAAAGGCTCACATGGACTGACTGCAGAAGCCACTGCTCATGTGAGCATCTAGTGATGATGCTCCAGTTTTGTTTCTAGTTATTTATGTCTACTCGTGCTTTGGAAACTTCTTTGTGGGTCTCAGCTACTATGGAGCCTTATCAAGGAGACGGATTTAAGCCTAAAAATTCAAGGGCTCTAGAGACTGAAGTCAATCTCTAAGGGGAAATGCAGTTTTCCTCAGCTTAAAATAACTTTGTAATGTCCTTTACTCTCCAAGGTCTCTTTCAAGGCTCTGCCTGGGTTTGGTTTTGACTTGTGTGGAGTCAGGCTACTGTGGGAAAGGAGGGCCAGGAAATTCAGAAAAGGCAGTTGGGGAGGAGAAGGGAAGGGGGAAATGCTGATAAGGGTGACGAACACTTTCACCTTCAGGAGTGATGAACTGTGGGAGAGTTGGCTGCACTGAGGGTCTGGCACAGCTTCAGCACACGCACGTGGGGATGGATCAGCTGAGAGAAATGACTGCATTTATTCAATGAATTTACATGAGGTGCCTGAGTTGCCAGAATGGGACGGGCTCCCACCCCCTCCAAAACATCAGTGGCTCCGTGCAGGAGCGAGGAGTGGAGCAGCAGGCTCGGCAGAGGGACAGGGCTGGGAATTTTTCAGCAGAGTCTTTGCTCTGGAGGCTGCTGCACGATGCACCTACATGCAGAGAGGAGTTCAACTCTGCTCTGAGCTGTGGCTCCTTTAAACTGAATTAATAAATGGTTGCATAGCCAGCCTGCTGCTGGTTGTTCTATAGGCTGCTTTTGCCTTTAGCCAAACTTTCTCCTTTCTCCCCCACTCCCTCATTCCTAGAAATCACCAGCAGCTTTTTGTACTTCTGATTTGAGGTATTAAGTTATTTTCTGCAGTTGTTTCCCTTAAAAACAGTGCCTGAATGCTGTGTGTAGGGTAGGAAATATTGACTTATACTTAAATGTAACAGACAGAAGAGGAGGAATAGCTTTGTACCAAAAGGTTGGAGCTGCAAATGCTTTCATAGCATGTGGTGAGGGAACTGGGACTTGAGGTGGGGAGTCCAAAGCCCCTCATGCATCCTTAGGGCTCCCTCAGAGTGTACTACACTGCACTGCAAGCCCTGAGGGAACAAACCTCTGGCACCCAGGAGTCAAAGAGCTTGCTAAGAAAACATGCTGAAGAGCTTAAATTACCTGAGAGGTGGTGGACTCCCCACCCATGGATGTGTTCAAGATCAGGCTGGGTGGGGTTTTGAGTAACCTGTAGAGAATGGTGTCACTTGGAACAACTTCCATGAGCTAGAGATCTTAAAGGTCCCTTGCTACCCAAGCCATTCTGTAATTCTACTTATTCCTTAACCCTGCTGGGTTATTAACAAGGTGACTCTTAAATAGGCTGCCCAGGGTGTTACTGGGTGTTTTTATACTAAAGGCTCTTCCCAGTAGATCCTATTGAAGCAGCAGTAACTGGGGTCCTGCAGCTGATGCTCTGCTCCCTCAGCTTCCAGAGCCAAAGAACATTTGAAAGAAAGGCACATCCCCCAATCCTTCTAAAAACAGCCTACAGTAAGCAATGAATATTTAATTTTAAAATGGGATTAAATAAGGATTGGATTCTTCACTTTATGCCTGTTACAGCTGTTATCTTTCTGCGTGGCCCAGGGTGCTGCAGGGTATGACCTGGGCTGAAGGTCCATGGAGTTCAGGCTCCATCTGCATGTGCATGTTTTATTCCAAACAGTCCCATTTTGTGGGAGATGCTGAGGGATGGGGTACTGTGATAAATACCAGCCTGGTGTGGGAATGTTGGCCAATGCATGGCACAGCAGAGAAGCTTCAGTCTTAAAACTTTAATTCCTGATAGATGCCAGAATGACAGTCTGTCCCTGGGGCACATCACAGTCCCTACCTTGGAGCGATGCTCCTGCTGTAGGGGTCTCATGGGACACACAGGGCTGCTTGTGTAAAGTCTGTGCTGTAAAATTCCTTGGCTGCTCTGAATTAATTCTTTTTTAGCTAGAAAGTTGCCTCTGAGTAGGGGGAATAAAAAAATCCTGCCATCATGTTTTTAATGTGTGATTGAAAATCCATGGCAGCTTTTACTTTCCTGAGTTCAGCCTTACTGACAGGTATCCATGGTGGTAATACTGTCAACATCAGCTTTAAGTGCTTAACTGTCATAAACATATCTTTGTTTGGGCCTGAGTTTGTCTGAATTTTGTATTACCTCTTGTTAGACCCGACTTGCTAAAGGACAGAGCTCTTTGATCGAATTTCTGTTCCTTACGTAGGTACTTGCAAACTGTGATCAAATTGTCCTATTAACCTTCTCCCTTCATTAAGGAGAACAGATGGTGCTTCTGGAGCCTTTCTCTAAGCTGAGCTTTTGGTCCTTTAATCATCCTCTTGGATGTTCTTTGCACTGGATTCAATGTTTCCATATTCTTCTTGAACTGCAAGCATTAAAACTTACTACAATTTTGACAGTGATAATCCCACATGCTGATTTATTTTTTGAGCATCCCACATCCAAAGTTCTCTGAGCTTCCCTTGAGCACAGGACTATTCCAGCACAGTGTGCTCAGCTTCTCTAATTGTACGTTGACCATGAAGCTCCTGCCAAAATCAATGGCTCCACAGGATGCTGCCCTGTTTGTGTTGCTCCCTGTGTGTGTGGCAGCACTGAAGTCTGTGCTGTGTTCTTTGGTGGAGGTTATTTAGCCATGTGGATCTGCTGTTCCCTTCTCAGCTATTTCACAGTCCTGCAATGTTTGCCATCCTCAGGCTGAATAAGTAATGATTTTAGATTCTCTTCCACTCATTTACACCACAGAGCCAAGCAGCAGCCTCTGCCAAGTCCTCCATAGGAACATGCATGTACACCTATGACTATTCAGCATGCATGTACACCTATGACTATTCAGTCACCACTGCATGAAATTATTTTCATCAATTAATATATGTCATATTATTTCCTCATCTCAATCAAATCATTGTGTAGCATGAAGCTAAATTCTGTATGGAATGTCCACAGTGTCATTTTATTGAGTAAAATCATGTTAAAGTGTATTATTTTATACTTTTTAAAAAATCTATAATACTAGGTACTGTGCATTCTGGAGAATTTCCAATTTATACAGATTAATTTTATCACACTCATTTATTGGCAATAATTCATAGGATTTTCTATTTAATTCTTAAAATACTTGGCACATCAGCAGGTTTTTTTCCAGCTACTGTGACTTCGATGTACCCAACATATTTAAAATTGATATCAATAATAGAGTGTTTCAGGATGTTCTTTTAAAACTGTGGTGCAAGTCATCCAAACCTGCTGAATTTAGGTTCTGTTTAATTAGCTGCACTTTCAGATTCTGCTTAGTTGGTAGTAGCATGAGGAGTGTAGAACTGATGATGTAACACATGCAGACACCACTTAACTACTGCCACTCTGCAATGAAAAGCATTAAAAATATCTTATAATTTTTTGACCCCTACCATGTGGAACTGATCAAACAGCAGTGGAATAATCTTCAACTGCCTTAAACCCTACCTATATGGTTGTTAATTTTGCTAGCTAAATTTGCCTCTGAGCCTTCCTTTATTAAACTTACAGTTGCTGGTTTTTGCTCCCTTGTCATCACCTTTCCCTTTCTGCAGGGTGATGTGTGTTTAATCCTGTGCTTCCAAGTGGCTGATTGTTGGACACAGCATTTTTGAATTAGTGCATTGTCATCTGGGTGGTGGTGATAATGTTTGGAGGGCATTTCAGTGGCAGCCATGTGGGACCTCCAGTTTTTCTGTGCTGAAATCCCCTGCAGCATTGCAGGTTTTATTCTCTACCCGTTCTTGATAATTATTAAAGAATGAGAGTAAAATCTTAGCTTTATCTTTTATCTGAAGCTATCACTGACTCAAGGAAATACTGAGAGTTGTTCCATTTCTTCTCTATTTGTCATTCACAAATACATTTAAACCAATTATTTCTCCACCTTCCATGTTTGCCAGCATGCAGCACCGATGAGGAGTGGAGTTTCAGAAATGAGCAATTCTGGCTTCTCTGGTGTGTTGTAGTCTTCTGCTGCCTAGACAGATAGAACAAACTAACCATATGAGAGACAGAGAAGGAACAAATCTGAAGTTTATTTGCTTCAAGTTTTTTTCCTTGGGTATCCATGCTTTCCTGTTGGTTTCCTTTCAAGAAAACCTTTCATGTACTAAAGTGTACACCTGACTGCAACAGTTGGTGGAACATCATTGCACAAAGTGGATGTTCTCTGTGCCCCACAGGGCTCCCTGGTGGAGCACTTGTTAGTTTAGAAAGATAAATATGTTTGAAGAAGGGAGCTGTTACCTTCCAGTGAATTGCTCAGATGTGGCTGTATGCACTGAAGCACTATTAGGCCCTTGGGATATTTGCCAGCAAGCTTCACGAGCCCTGAAATGTTCTTCTTGTCCTGGATCTGGTGGGACAGAGAGCTGTTCTGTTGTTGTCTTACCACCCTGAAGAACACTCCATTCAAGGTTTGAAAACTGTCAGTGTAGAGGGCTTGTGGAGATGAAAATTCCTCCCAAGTACATGCATTATGAAAGCACCATGCATAGTTAATAGCTAAAGACAGATTTCACCAGGACAGAATAGTGCATTATTCCCAAAATATGTGGCTTGAGCTCACCGGTATGCACAAGTCAGTGAAGTGCATAGTGGGAAAATAAGCTAATCCATGGCATCAACTGAGTGCAGAGCCTTGGAGAAGGGAAGCAAATGCAAAGCAACTCAGGCATGCTTAGCTTGCTTTCACTGAAAATTGAAATTATTAGAGTTGTTTTGTGTTGGGCTTGAGCTCAGGGTTTCCTCAGCTTGGTGTAAACAGGGTTTCGTGTTTGTCTTGTGCCTCGTTTCTCTTATTCTTTGAACAGTGAGGGAATTCTTTGATGATTTGTGTGGCACTCAATTAATGGGATTTTTATAACTAGAATCAGCTGATTTGTAGAAACAAATAAAGACAATGTTTTTAAAAGACTTCCTTTGTGAAAACCACGTCTGAGCATTATGAGTGACCTTGATATTGGAACAACAGACACATCACACAGCTTCTAAGTTAGCCTTTCTGAAATCTCATCCATACTCTACCTTTGATGCAGTTCTTACAAGGATTATCTCCTCCACCCTCAGCCTCTATCCTCCATAATTGAAAGTTTATACAGAAGCCATGTGATTTCAATATGGGCTGCTGGCAAATGTGACTAATTCTCTCCCTGTGCCGCGATGTGATGGGAATGACGATGGGAGTTGTTACATTTGATAACTGCAAATAACATTAATATTGTTGCCAGACAGAACAAGTGTTCAAAATCATATGGATTTCTTTTCCCCCTTTAATTTTGACCCTCCCATCTCAACTGGGCAGAAATAAGATGTGATGAACTCAGTACTTAGACCTACCTGCTTGATGCTGCAGAAGATTCTCTGTAAGTCTGACTGTCCCACAGTGGGCAGGTCTAGTTGTGGATTATTGGTATGTTCTGTATTATTGGATGTTCTGTATTGTAGGTATGTCTGCCTTCTGCACTCTGCTGTACTGTGGCTGTTAATCAGTAAAAGCACCCAGGATGAAATATGGCCCTTGTCAAGGCTGCTACTGAGGTGCACTTGCAAGTCTGAACCCTTGAGAGTATCTGCAGGTGTTGCCAAGCACACTCTGTACCTGCAAAAGGGAAGATGTCCTTTGGAGAACACACTCTCAGGTTGTGGGTGGTTAGGAACAGATACTTTAAATTGTAGTTTTCTACAGATGGCAATCAGAAACAGCATTTTTTACCCTTTTGCTTTATAGTGTTTTTTCTGTGCTGTAAGTTTGCTTCATCTGAATGTGCCCTAAACTTCCAAAGCAGTGGTTGGGGAGGGCAGTCTTGATTGTCCAGTTGGCCATGGGCTGGAGATGCTGAGTCTCTGTTAATTAGAGCAGTGGGGCAGGATCTCTTTGTTCCCTGAATAGTGGCGTGCACAGTAGTATGCTGTTGAAAAATTTTCTTCAAACAAAGACACATCTACATGCTTTAAACTTAATGTAGCAAACCCAAGACTTTAGAGATGCCTCAGAGGTCTCATTTATTATTGCAGATGGTGCCTCTGGTGTATGATGATTTATGAGAGATGGCTCCTCATAAAGAGAAAGTGCTCTGTGCCCATAAGCAAGTCTCTGTGACACCCTGCTGGCAGTGGGGTGTGAATTCATTGCAGGGGAGATGTAATGTGAGTCACCTCAGAAGTGACTTATGGTAAATGATCCAGCTAGCCTTCAAGAGCTCTATTTTTGCTATGCTTAATGTTCAAGGCTTGAGATCAGATTTTTGGGATGTTTCCTGCTGGAGCAGGATGGAGGCTGGGTGTTGTGTGCAGGACATGCTCCGGGGTGGTCAGACACAGCTGACACTGGGATTCTGGCTGTCTTCAGCAGGAAGCTGGAGCCTTTGTTCCTGGGTCTCAAAGCTACTGTGTGCGTGATGTCACAAAGCCACCCAGCACTGAGGGTCAAGGAACTCTTGTTGCTGGAGCAGCAGCTGGCTCCAAGGGTGTGTGTCCTGGCAGCAGAGCAGGTGACTTTGGGTGGTGCAGGTTTGTAGTCCCCCAGGCAGAGTGGGTGTCTCTGAGCATCACCAGGCTCTTGCTGCAGACCTGTGCTGACTGTGGCCAGAATCTTCACTCCTGTGTCCCACATCTCTGCTGCCCTTCTAAATCCTCAACACTACAGGTGATTTTGGAGGCAAGGTCCTGGCCTGAGATCGTACTGGGAAATGGCTCAGGAAGGAAATTTCTCTGAGCTACCCTGCAAGGGGTGTGGGTTCCCCTGGGGGAGGTGATGGGGTGGTGGCTGCATCCATCCCATCGTGCTGCTGAGGGCAGCTGAACCTGTCAAAGGAGAGATGAATGGGATTAGTGAACACTGAGTTCCCTGAGTGTTATCAAATCACAGAATCATTGGTCCAGAAAACTCTAAAAGGTGTAAATCATCAGTGAATATAAGAACATGGGGCAGTAGCTAACACGTGCTGTGTACCTAGATACCTCTCCCTCTCTGCTAATACCCTGTGGGAACAGGATACTGATCTGTACAGCCCATCTTTATGCTGAGAATGGAGAAATCTAAACAAACTGGAGTTGTTTGTACAGTTCACATTCATGTTAAATTTCATGTTCCTTGTGTGTTAAACGTTAAATACCATGATGCCAACTATGTATTTTTATTTTAAGCATTTTGATATCTCAGCTACTTCTTCGTGCTTCTTTCTGTTCAGAAAGACAGTTCTTGGCATAGAAGATAAAATGTATTTGTTTTCACTGTTAAACATCCGTTACATTCATTGACAGGACAATGAATCAGTGCAGCAATATGCCAAGTGTGCTGAGGCCACTTCAGGAACGTGGTGCTGCAGTTCCCTGCAGACCAAGCACGAGGTTCTCATGGGTCTCTTGTTTTCTGCTGTCCACTTCAGAGAAAATGATTTGCAGAACATGGGAGCTTTTTCTCATGCTGCATATGCTGTGAGCAGAGATGAATGGAAAAGGATTTTGAAAATACCTGAGTCCTCGTTTTGGAAAAGGTGGAAAAAGGATCTATTTTAATTCATCCCTGGTGGGATTCTGCCAGTGTGGAGTAAATCACAAGACAGATTTGTTGTCCTTATGGTGTTATCTTTCTGTAACAGCATAAACTTGCTTATTTGGTGGATAGGAAAGGTTTTACAGCTTAGTTATTAAAGAAGTGAGAACCAATCTGGCTGCACTATGAAAGAGATGTGCTGATGTGATTTCAGAGTGAAATGGTCCCAGACGCTGTGCTCCTTGAAAAGCTTTTAATGTTTGGAAATAGTTTCTAGTTTTAGGATTTGGGAGGAAAAGGTGATATAATTTTCTATTTTTTCCCATAGCTTCTCTTTTTTTTTTTTTTTTTTTTTTTTTTTTTTTTTTTTTTTTTTTTTTCACTTTATGTTTGAACTAGAATGTAGAAGAAATCAAACTATTTTGCTTTAGTTGGCAAAGACACAAATTTCCCCTCCGTTTTGTAATAGATTATTTTTGTTGTTGTTTGGAGTAATTATATTAATTTATTTTTGTCTCCAGGCTAAGAATATTTTCCTGTCCTCATCACTGTAGTTGAACATCAGTCTTGGAGTCTGTCTCTTGTGTTTTTCAGCTTTTTCCCTGTGGACAGGCTTTATCATCAATAAAGCTTTTTTCCACTAAGCTACTTTGATCTACAACACAGGTAATGATATCCAGGGCTCACCTCCCTTCTAAACTGGAGCATCTCTCTTCACAGGAAAGAATCTAAAGAATTACTTGTAGCAAGGAAATAAATTCAGCGTGGAGTTTCATATCTGATTTCAGCTATGCAAATGGTTATCTTGGCTAAAGGGAATAGACTTTGTCCTTAAAAACAATTACTTCAATTATTTTTTGCTATGCTGCACTCTGCTGATGGCATGTGTGGCCACTGGGACTTACTTAAAATATGTATGTTCTTAATATCAGCTCAGAAAGAAAGCCCTCTCAGCTGGAAAAAAAAAATAATGTAATGTAAAAACTAGATTATTTTTCCATCTGACCTTGCCTTTATTTAGTTATCTCAGCTTTTGATGTTGAATTTACAGATTAATAATTGTAGCTGCTTGAGCAAAGTCAGGGCAGAGAACAATTACAACTGTAAACAAATCCCTCTTCAACTCTGCCTTTCCCTCACTCGGAGCGCAGTGTCTACAGCAGTGCTGGAACTGTGCATGCAATTACTCACTTTCCTGATAACTCTGGGAAAACTAATTACCTTTTCAGGGCCATTTGTAGCCAAAGAAGGGTTTTCTGCTGCCGGTGCAGCTGAGGGTCTGGGCTTACCCTGCATCATCATGGTGCCACAGCTCAGTTATTCCATCACAGCTTGTGGCAGCAGCAGCTCAGAGGCCTGGGTAGGGCCACAAAGGGGTTTTCAGGCTGGTTTTGTTAAGTCTGTGCCGAGTTTTACCCAGTCCTTGCTTAACCTGCTCCGTGTCCCTGGCTCAGTGCCTTGCTGTGACACAGCCCAGGCAGGCTGTGGGTGCTGTGTGGGGATCTCGCTGTGGCTGGGATGCTCCAGCTGTGCGAGTCAGGCACTGCTGCAGGGCTGAGCTGTGCCATGGCTATTTCACAGCTGATGTTTAGAGCCTGGAGTCAGAGCTGCTGCAGGGACTGCAGCCCTGCCAGAGCTGCAAAGGTCGGGTCCATCAGCCCCACAGCAGCTGGTGGCATGTGACTGCAGGTGTGGCTCCCTGAAGGTGCCGTGGCAGGCACACCTTGCAGCGTGTTTCAGAGTACACGCTGTTCTTGGAAACTGAGACTGGCTTTGCCTTCAGGGCTTTCTAGTGGAACAGCCTGTTACAGCATAACTACCTGAATTTTGGACTTGGAAAGCCTCTTAATCATCTCATAAATCTAATCAGTGCGGTAATTTTTGGAAAACTCAGGATTCAGCTTGGAGTTGAAGCCAAGTGTTCTTGGAGAAGATCTAAATCTGTTGGAGAAGCTGGATCCTTGAGCTAGAAGCGTGATATAGAACAGACACCTGTCCTCACTGTTGCTGACAGAACTGACGAGCTGGTGTCCGTGCTAAGCAGGTTTTATTTTGCATGTGTAGGCTTGAGGGTGCTTTTAACCCAGAGCACTGCTCACCAGATCAAAAACACGATTAGCAAATTAGACATTTAATTATTGTCTCATTAGGTATGTAGACCTGCTGAACAGAGCCTCTCTGTACTGCCCCTGAAGTTGTTTGTAAAGCTTAAACCTTTAAATATAGGGGTTTTCTGTCTACTCTAAGGCACTTTTTAGAATTAAAGACCAACTGATTTGCCTGTAATTCGTAGCCCAGCTCTCTGATGCTAGTGGAGTTTGAGAGCTGACTTAGTGCTCTGTCCAAGCAGGAATGAACCCCTTTCTGGGAAAAGGGAGTTCTCCCGAGTATTTCATGCCTGCCTCACTTCATCTCTGCCTGAATTTCCATGACTGTGAAATGACTGATAAATTGTGGAGCCGTGAAGGTGCAAATAACTGCAGTGCTCTGGGAACCTTTCCTGTGAAGTGGTAGTGAAAAGCAGTTTTATGGCTATTGCTTCTTTTGTGCTTTGTGCACACCAGCCACAATTGCCATGACACCACAGGTAGCTGCAGGGCTTCTATAATTAGCTGATGACATGGGGAGCACTGGTGAAGTAAACTTTCCTTGGGAATACACCAGGTACTTACCCAATCATCTATTGGAAGGGGCCTTTTGAGTCACAACTAGCACAATTTCACACGTTCTGTATGTGAAAGAATTAAATTTTCTAATCTAGTGCTATAGCCAACTAGCTGCCTCACTAAGAGAGCAGAAGGGCATTAAAGTGCTGAATTTAAAGCAATCTCTAAACTTATTTTTGTCTAATAAATCATTCCAGGAGCTGGATTTTGCCATACGCCCATGTTCCTGTTCCCTGTTTGATCTCACATGTGGTTTTGCAGCATGTCATATCCTGTCACAAAGCTCTCCCTTCTCCCTACCCAGTCCTATCACTGACTTCAGTGTTGCTTCATTCAAGGGTGAATGACTCAACATGGAGGAAGTCTTGGAGATGGGGACAAAGTCTGAACAGAAGGGTCCTTCCTCTCTTCTCCCTACTGCCAGCCAAGCCATCAGAGGAGCTAAATCCATTTTTCTTTCCCTCTCTATTTGCTCTGAGTTTGCCTGCAGTGTTTCATGTGCTGAGCACTGCCTGCATCTCACCTTGTGCTGTTGGCTATAGGAGGGGTTTGGGGCAGTAGAAATAATCAAGTTTGGATGCAGGAGGGAGCCTGGTGGTTCAGGAGGCTACAAAGGTCATGTCAGCCTGAGCATCCCAGCACTGTGCTCCTGGGAGGCTTCCCCACAGCCCTGCCCTGTTGCCCAGAATGGGCTCTAGGCAGGGCAGCAGGACTGTGCCAGTCCCTTGACTGAGAGCAGAAATAAGTGTAAGAATTTGGTGGGAAATCCCAGAAGTGCTCACAGGGCAGTTAGTGTGACAATTTGCATCAAAAAGCCCTTAATATTTGTTTTGCTCTGCTTCAAAGGTTATATCAGTGTATCTCCTGGCATGAAATGTGAGCATTGAATTCCATCTCTGTCAGGAGCTGCTCAGTCCTGAGGTACCTGTTTCTGCAGCTTCCTTAAGCCCCAGCAAAGACAGGAGTGTGGGATGTAGGAGAGGTCCTTGTGTTGACAAGCTGGTGAAACACTTAGTAAACATTTGTTCCTTTGTGTGGTCCAGGGAAATGTCTAACTTAAATGCTGGTGGCTACAGAAAAGATGCTAATGAAGCAAACCCAGCAGCCTCATTTACCCACATGAAATCACTGTCAGTGGATAACTCATTCTCCTGGAAAACACAATAATAGTAATGTAGTATACAGAACACAATGCTGCCCTCTAATAAGTCTGACAGGCAGATTGCAGTGTATATTTAGACTCTATTAGCCAGCCAGAGATTCCAAATGCTTTTATGTGAAGACCCTTGTTGCTCAACTCAAGCTCTTTGCTGGTGAGCTAAACTAATTAAAGAAAAATGTATTATAGCTGAGAAGTCTGGAAAAGCTAAAAGCAGGCTTTCTAAACAAAATAAGCCTCCTGAATGAACAGCTTTCAGTACTTTTTGCAGAAATGAAAGTTTCTTTGTTTTTCTTTGGGAATGGACATGGCTATTATGCTGTGTCTTGTTCAGTATCTTGGGGTCATCAATATGGACCTCTAGTGCAGACTACAAGCACTCAAAAAGACCTGCATTACCTGGCTCTTACAACATGAAGTGACAGTTCTGTTGAGACAAAAAGGGTACTAAGTCATTTAATGCATGATATATGGCCTGTAGCCTCTGAGCAGCAGCACTTCTGGTGTGTGTTTAAAGGTTTTAAAGCTCATTGTGGCTGAAGTGTGCAGTGCCTGGGGGCTTCCTGCACAGACTTCTTAGAGCACGGAACCTGTGGAGGACTCTCCTGCTTCTCCTTTGCTGTGCATGCAAAATGCTGCCCCTCTGCTTTGGCTGCTGCAAGCTGCCAGGCACAGGGCGTCTGTGTCCTTGAGGGCAGCAGTGGGAATATCTCCTGTCTCAGGTGCTGGAGTGCCTCTTGGGATCTGCTTTGCTCCAGGCCAGGGCTTTTGTGAGGAGGGTGTTACCTGTAAAAGAGCTGCCAGGTGTTGTAGAGCTGTATTTAAAGGGTGCTGGTCAGTTTGAAGGCCTTATATCCATGGGAGATAAGTACCACAGGACATCCTCTGCTCACTTGCACAGCTCCATAGGGACCAGACAGAGGTGGGATTGGGGTTTGTGTATTGAATTGCTCAGCAAAAGCACCATCTGGATCACTCTGTGGGTGAAAGATGGTCATGGCCTCACTGGTGTACCCACATACCTAGAGGAGTCCTTTCTTGTGTCCTGTGCTATCCCATGGGTTGGAACAGAATCAAAAAATCCCAATTTAATCTATTTTTGTGAAGTTTGCTCGTTTCTTTTTGGGATATTTTTTTTTCTGAAGAGCAGATTACTTTCTGGAGCAGATTAGCTTTCTGAAGCAGGGAACTTGTGCTTTTTTCTCTCCAATCTGTGAACACTGCACATAGCTGGGACTGGCCTGATGTGTGTTCATCTGTGTTAAACCATCACAGAAAGACTTGGGCAGGTTCAGGCTCCCTCTTGGTCTGTCTGAATTTGACTTGAGTAGCCTTTTCTTGTCTTCTTGGTGGTGAAAATTGGCCCAGAATAGAAAAACTTTATCTATCCTTGCATGTAATGTAGAGGCAATATCTGCCCTGAAGTTGAAATGTAGAAGCTGCAGTGTTCAGCCTGCTCTCTCTGCAGCCAGAGTTTGGGGGATGGATTTGGCGTTCGAAGAAATACTGGCACACTGTGCTGTTGAACGCTGGCCCACTTCAACTGCTGATGGAAAGATAAAATACATTTTGCTCTTGGCTGGCTTCCTTGCTTGCTGATGCTAATAACATCACGAGCTAAGCATTTCAGGGGTCATCTTGAGAGAGGCAGAGACCTGAATCCCCCTGATGGCACCTTCCTGATGTTGTTGCCATTTCAAGGAAACGTTGTTGGGTCAGAGATCAGGGTTTGCACGTCAGCAGAGTGGGTGCCAGGTGACTCCAAGGGCTGCTGTGCAATGGAAGTCATGATCCAAAGCAGGATGGTGGTGGTTCTCCTGACTGCCAGGTTTCTCCATGCCCACCTCTCAATTTCTGCACTTGTACAAAGGTCAGACTGAAAACCTGCAGGACTGCAGCTTTCACAACCACTTTTACAGGCTACAAAGCTGAGGAATACCTGGTCATGTATGTACATCTTTATTGTCCTCTAGGAAGTTTTGTACTCTCTTCATCGTTTTGTAGCACCCCAGGGAGCTCTTTTTGTCTCTGCCAATTAATTTGCTGAGCTTATTCCAATTTTGTTCACAACCTGCTCAACAAAAACTCCTTAGAGCTTGACTCTTCACATGAGAGAGGACAAACATGAAGCTGGTCTGGATCACAAGTAACAGTAGGAGACATAATGCTTAGCCATAAAAATTGCATACATGCTTATAAGCTGATGCATTGAAAACACAAGTGCTTCCTCAGCTGCCTGCCACTATGAATGTTAAAGATGATAGAAATAAACTTTAATTTGTTCATTAGTGTGAAAATCAAACAACTGCAAAGCCAGCTTTTATTGTACCTCGCTCAGAGGAGTTTTGAGACAACAACTTAATGCCAGTTGTTTCTTGATCTGTCATTGTCCCACATAGCCATTCTTTCTTCTAGACCCGTAGTGGGAATTTATGCATTTAGCACCTGATTGTGGAGATTTGGTTTTGCCTGGACAACCAAGAAAGATGGAAGAGAAGGGGAAACACATGGTGTCACCAGTCACTAGTTCTAAAAACATTTGATAGTGAAATGAATGTGCAAAGTACCGTTTAAATGTTCCACCAGATATATTCACTATCTCCCTTTTCTCCATGAAAGGACAAAAGGATAGCCAGGATTTTCCAGGATTGCTTAGGATTTCCATGTGTGCTGCTTCAGTGCAGGACTTGGCAGGTAGGGGAGGGCTGCTGGGCAGTGCTCTGGCTTTACTTGGAGAGGCTGTGCCATCTCCCCTGCTCATGCTGTCAGGCAAGCTTTGACTCATGGATGTTAATTAACCCCAAATCATTTTCAGCCTCTACTGTGGAATTTTTCTTTCTCAGCATTTAGGCTTCTGCATGAAATTGGCTTATTTATCCCACATTCCCCCAGAGTAGAGAATTTTAATTCTGTAAGCACCAAATGTCTCTTTTTCTTCCTCTAGACAAGGCTTTTTATTGTCCTGCTGCTGCAGATCAATAATTAGCTACAGAAGGGATGTTTGCAATGGTGTTTTCTACCTGGGGAGGTTGCAGTAGGTGCAGGGTGGCAGCAGCTCAGCCAGTCCATATACATCTACCCTAATGCCAGCTCTGCTTCTGCTTGTGCTTCATCTCCTGGAAGCTTTCTCTAAGGGTGCTGCATAATTGCTCTGCTGGAGGTATTTTCATTAATAATGGGATTTAACTTTTTAATGTGCTATTAACTAGATTTCCCTCCCTTAGGCTGATATTAGCTGTGGTGGTTTATGGGGCTTTTCATGTGCACACAAATGGAATTGTGTACCCAATTTGGACCTGTCACTCAGGGTGATGAGTCCCAGGGCTGTCAGTGAAATTTGCCAGCGGGCCTGAGGTGAGGCACTTGGATCCTGTGAATGTGAGTTTTTCAGGAAGACTTCATGTTAGTGAACTTAAAAGTGCTGGAGGCTGCTCTGGGAAAGGGAGGATGTCCTGTGCCTCAGTTTTCTCTACTAATTCTAGTCTAGCTGATAAAATAACTCTGGCTGCCTGGAGCCTTGATGCTTCGAGCAATTTAAAATAGTATTTCCTCTGTTGAGGATTTACTGTTATACAAACATCAGCTCATCTGCCCTCAAGAAAAGATGGCTTGATAAAGCTTGCCCCTTGCAGACATGAGGAATGGTGAGGATGAGCAGAGAATCCAGGGGGACTCATGTCCCCTCCTGGGGAGTGACAATAGGTGCTGCCAGTGTCCCATCTCAGCTGCTTGGCACAGCCCCACGAGGGGCTTGGTGTTTTCTTGAAGAGCTAACAGCTAAGTGATGCTCATCAGGGAAGGAATTTTGACTGGTTTCAGGTTCCTTATATTTATTAAAATCTGTTTTTCTTCTCCTGGCTATAAATTAAGGCAATGCTTTCAAAACTCTTTAATTGGGGCTGTAACAAGGCTCATCATATCTGGCAATGATGAATAAAGGGTTTGACTGGAGCATATGTTAATGCACAGAGAACAATGACGCTTAAAATAAATGTCCCCAAAGTGCCATATTTGGCAGTGGCTTCAGGAAATCTGTAGTAAACGATGCAGTGCTGCTGTTGTGCTTATGAGGGACAACAGCAGTTTCTGGCTGGCTCAAGGATTTCATTTTGCCGAGCTCCTGTGTGGGCAGCAACCTGCAGTGAGTGTCTTGCAAGGAGGTTTTCAAAAGTAGCCACTGGTCTGAGCTGGGTAAGAGGCTTGTTGTCATTCTCCCTGCAAAAGGCTGTGAGAATGCAAGGCACCTCCAGCACCAGATCCAGGGACATTGGGGTTCTGGGGATCAGCAGGCTTGAAATATGGGCTGGAACTTGACAATTTTTTAAGGTTTCCAGGCTGCATGTGGTCAAGGTGCTGAGTGTCTGTTTCTGGAATATAGATCTCTCTTACTCTGTTATGGGATGCCACTTACCAAAAGGTGGCCCTGCATGTTTATTTGCATTTGTGCTATGTAGCCTAAATCACGTGGATGTAAGAACAAAGTGCCATTTGCCCTAAGACACAGCTTTTGCACTGGCCTGGTGTTTGTATCACAAGCAGAGCTAGTTAAGCATAACATAAACCACTTTCTTTTGCAAAATTGATCTTTTTGCTCTCATGTTTACTGCCTTAGCATGTAACTGAAACAAACAAACAAAAAGCCTCTTATTTATCACTTGCAAGGGTTTTAGTGGTGGCAGTATGATGGCCCTGGAAAGGCACGTATTAAAAAGCTTGGAGGTTGTAAGCTTGTTGATTAGTAAGAGATTTATTTCTCATCTGTGGGCACAGAATTTCTGTTACACATCAATTCATTAAGCAGATTAAATAAAGCCAACCAAGTTGGCTGTGAGCATAGTGTGTTTTCACATGAAACAAGAGGGGCTGCACAGACAATTCATTTATCATAAATTAGGCAGTAAAGTTCAGCTCAAGGCTTCTGCCTCCCACCACTGTTTTCATTTTAGGGGACAAAAAACCAAACCTGAAAGCACAGGTAGAGTCTGTAACCCTGTCTCTCCAGAAAGGGGTTAATGCAGAGGACAGGGCAGCACAAGGAAGAGGATGGGGCTGATTGAAGGGCTCTGCTCCAAGAGGCTGCAGCCCCCTTGCAGGCTTTAAAATGCTGCATCTGGGAGCGGAGCAAGGTGAGGGGAGAGTGGGAAGCACTTGGGCATGGCTGGGGCCAGTGTTTGAGGTCAGCTTTGCTGTTGTGGGATGTGTTTGCACCTGCAGTGTGACCCAGGCTGTGCTGGGCTGGCCGTGGCACAGTGGCACAGGGCACAGCGTGGCACTGCCTGCCCTCACCCGGGGTGCTGGGTCCTCCTAGGGACATAAACCTTGCAAACTGCCTGCCGTGCCTTAAACCGAGCCTGCCGTGCCTTAAACCAAGCCTGCCCAGGACCAGGGATTGCAGGCAGGCTTTTCACCAGTCATGTTTTTTGAGCAAGCACAGCCAAGCGCTGTGGCAGGAGCGAAAAGCCTGGCAGTGTTTTTTCTCTCTTACAAAGTAGAGCTGCTGCAGATGCCACAGAGATCAGCGTTAGCTTGTGGCAACAGCCTTGCCACTGCTGGGAGTGGACATGGAAAGCTGGGTGGGAGAATTGTCTGCATGCCTGTGGCCAGGGAGATCTTCTGCTTAAAAGAGTCCAGAGAATTTTTACCTGGAATGGTTACAGATATAAACTTACAGAGTAATGGAAACAATTTGTATAATTGCCCTAAAGAACTGTGGTTGGGAGTAATGGGATTATAGGATACTGTGAACAATAGAAAGAAAATACCCCACTAAATAAAAAACAATAAAAATCCACCAGAACCCCTCTCCAAGCAAAAGACATGACCCTGGCTGCTAGAGGGCTTCCAAACCTCAGCTGGTTGTATCTGCACTGTGTTTCTTGTTGTTCCATGTTCTGGGAGGGCTTATTAAATCAGCACAGTGCTGTAGAAGGTTTGGCAGACAGGTCAGATTTTCCTGGACCTGTCAAGTCAGGCCAAAAGTCATGAGAGTTGTGACAAATCCTGCCAGATGTGAACCAGCTTCCCAAAAAAGTTGGGGGCTGTGGTGCCACTGACCTGTGCCTGAGGAACCTGCCCAGGGCAGAGTTTGGGTTTCTCTGGCAGAGCTGTGCAAACACCAAGGAGACAGAGGTGTTCTTTCTGAAGATGATCTAGAAAAAGAGAGTTGTTTTCCTCTTTTCTGAAAATAGATCTTGCCTAAATAAACTCCGAGTTCTTTAAAGAACACCTGACAACCAGCCTGGCTTTTACAGTACACTGGGATTCAATGCTGAGTGAAGGCTTGGTTCACTTTCAGTGGATGCTTTCTCATTAGAATTGTGCTAGGGAAATGCACTGTCAGTTCAGCAGGGAGAGAAATTAGACTAATCCTTTGGGGATTTTCTTGTTCTTACTCCAAGATATTGCTTCATTAATGAAACAGAGGAAAATAGGGGATTTCATACTTTTTTCTTTACAAAAAAAAAAAGTGATAAAACGAGCTTGTAACAACTTTTAACTTTGAATGAAGAACAGATATGAATTAACCAAAATACTTGTTAAATAGTCTTGATTTTTGATCACTGTGAGAAAGGTAGCAAGCATAGATCTACGTCAAGACCAGAAACCTGAACGGGAAAATCGCCTTAAGACAAACCAAATTTGCTCCTCGAGTTACAGCTTCCAACACACCATGGCTACTTACACAGCGGAAACATGAATTTGTGTTTGTCCTTGCCCACCCAGCTCCTGCTCATCTGTGGGTATGACATCTGCTCCCACTCACTGGAAGCCAAAATCTCCACTTTTCCTCATGCTGTTTCTGTCACGTAGCTCTAAGCAGGCTTCACTGAAGATTAACATGTTTAAAAGCTTTTCCTGTAAATTATCTTCAGCTGTATTAATTGACAAGTTCTTTAGTTCTTGCTAGTGTTTCACTGAGCCTGAGCTGCCTAAGAGGGAAATAAATGTCACTGCCTTCTCTAGGACAGCAGGACTTCGTGAGCTTGCAGTTGAACTGAGACATCCCTTGGGATTGCCTTACAGGCAGAAAAAGTCCTGCAGACTGCATATTAAACTTCCTATTTTTAACTTTATGTCAGGTTTAGAGAGCATAGCAAGACAACCCGATTTCCCCCTGAGGATTCAAGCAGAAATATCACTGTCATTTCAGTTCACTACTTTGGGATAATTAATTACCGCTGAGGACAACTAATCATTTTGAGGATTTTTTTTTTTTCCTTGAGAAGGGCAGGAACAAACACAGGGTAAAAGTCTCTGGCTGACTCTACATGAGGCCAAGCCAAGGGACATGACATACAAAATATAATAATTATTTGCAGCCCTAAGCCTTGGTGATTCAGGGTGGGTTTGGTGGTGTTTGGGTTCCTTGGTCCTGTCCTTGGTGGGTGGAACCATAACTCGGTTGACATGGACAGTTTGTTCAGTAGTGCTTCCTGATTTCAGGTGACTGTGGAGAAAGCTCTGCCAGGGCCAGAAGGGCTCAAAACTACATAAAAGAGTTGTCTATTCCATGTTGCTTGGGCAGATGAGGATGAAAGGTCCTTGAGCTTCCTGGGTTTCTTCTTCATCAGGCCAGCACCAAAAGCCCATCCAGGAAGAGGTGTGACAGCAGCTGAAAATCCTTTGCTGTAAATGTGATGGCTCAGAACTGACAGATCTCAGAGTGCTTAAACCTCTCTGATACCAGCTGCTGCTCTCCTACCTATCATCCCATCTCATTCTGACTGCTGGATGCTCTCTGAGTTGCAGAGCCAGCCTCCTAATGACATGGTAAAAAAGGAGCTTGATATGAGCTGCTTTTTGCCAAGTTCAGCTGTGTTCCCTCTGTGGTCTTGGCAGTTCTCATTGCTGTGATAAACAGATCCACAACTTCATGACAAAACAAGGGTGATTTTTCTTCCAGGACTCTCAGGCTTACTGAGAGTAAACAGGTTTACTGGAAGAAGAGTTCAGAGACCCTGTCCCATTCCCCATACCATCCCTTAATATGTCTTGACAAAAGCATCTTTCTGCTGGTGCTATTGGTAGAATTTGCAGGTTTGTGGTGGCCCACTCATTATAATCTGATGGTAGTTTCAAGTCTGGCAGTCCTCCTAAATGTCACACTTCTAGATCATGTTGGAAAAGTGGGGGCACACTGAACCAGAGTTCACATGTGTTCTTAGCTTCAGGGTTTTCCCTCTGAGTGCAGGACCACCTGCTAAGGTCCTGATGCTGTTGAGCATCTGCAAAGTTTGCCCCCTGTTTTTCTTCCAAATATCAAATATTTTTGAATATAGTTGCCATTGCTTCTGACTGCTACTGAAATTTGAAGCAATTGTCTGGAGGAGAAGCAAAAGTCCATTCCTAATGCAGCTAAAGAGACTTTTATGTTGGAAGGGGAGAAACAGACGGAAAACTTTCCTGAAATTCTGATAACTCTAGCTCTCCAGCAGGATGCTGGAAGGCATCTGTTTTTCCTGTTTAATTGTAGCATTTTATGAGCCCATGAAAACCACAGAAGTATTTAGGAATTCTCAAGCTCTGTTTCACAAAACTCTGTAACCACCAGAGGCTGTGCAGTTGCAGATGTTGGGGGACTGTTCATGAGAGTCTTTTGCTACCAGTACAGATAGCCAGCGCCAGCACTGCTGGTGAGCCTGAGGATGAAGAAGGGGGAAAGATAGACTGGCATGTTTAGTGTGCCCAGAGAGGCCTGTCAGGGTCAGATACTGCCCTTGACTCATCATGGTGCATGTCCTAGGCAATCTCACTGGTTTAATGGAGGGTTTACTCATGGGTGATGCAAACCCAGACTTTTTTCCACATTGCATATCCATCTTCTCTGACCTACTTATTCTTACAGCATCAAGAGCTATGGTGTGTACACAGGACAGGGGGGAAAAGCAAAGGGTCAGTGAAGCCAGTCGTATCAAGACTTGTTCTGTAAAGCAATACTGTAATTAAATAATGTTTAGATCACTGGCTCAGCTGAGGATGGGTCTGATCCAGCACTGCATGTACAGCCTTTCAGTGCATGGCTGACCCTTACAGATTGTGAACTCACCCCAGGGCTCCTACTGAGGAAAAACATCATGTCCCTCAGGTGGGAGAAACCAGGTACTGCTGCTACTTACCCAACAGGCTTGTCATGCCCGTGGTTGTTTTTCTTTTTCTCCTCAGGCCATGGTGCAGCTGTTAATGTAAAGCCACGGATCTCTCAATGTGTGTGATATCGTGACTTCCATAGATATGTACAGGGCAATTATATGGATTGATTTCCAATAAACAGACACTCCAGAGCTAAGTGGAACATATCCTGGTAATGTGTCAGAGCAGACTTTATAAATAAGTCATAGCTGTGGTACATGGTGAGAGAATATCTTATGAAAAAGTAGACTGCCTGGGGTCAAGCATGCTTTCTTTAGGTCATTGTAAATGTGACAGAAAAGTCAGTTTTCTGCCTATACTGTAACTTGCCTTGGGAAGTGGGACAGACTTGATGGTGAGGAAGAACATGGGCCAGTGGTAGAAAAGCCAAATAATGTTGTCTGGACTTTCTTCCAGAAAAATCTCTTTCTAGACTGAATAGATGATACTTTTATTTCTCAGGACGAATCCCAAATGCATTTCTCTCTTGGTTTACACTGTCCCCAGTTAACCTGGTTTTGTCCCAGTCTAGCTTCTCTGAAGAAGGGTAGTGATGGAGTAACCTGGTGGTTTTAAATGTTCTCTGCAAGCCTGTTGTGCAGTAAGCTCATCTGCAACGGATATTTGGGATTTTGAGATCCAGGTGTTTGGAATGATTTCCTGAGGAAGTGCAGAGAATAATCCTAGCGTGAAAGTGTGTCTCCAAGTGGAAGATCCCTTATTTTGCAGGCACTTAAGTAGAAAATGTGACGGCCTCTGTGCCCAGACATCTGTCACGTACATCCAGCTGGTGTCCTCTCCTGCCTGGGGAGTTCTTGCTAGACTGAAGTGGTGCTTTAGCATTTCACCTGAGTTAGAGGTGAAGTGCTCCATGGGCAGGGACAGTGTCATGGCTGGGTCTTTGCTTCATTCATGCAGCAAAAGTCTTTTGCAGGTGCTCTTGGTGCAGATGACATCCTCAACCGTGGCTGCTTTGCTGCTGGCTGCTTGAATTTTGTCCAGACTCTGCAAATACTGCCAACAGATGCAGTAGCTATATTTTTTCCTGCACAGGATTGAAGACAGCAGAGCTTTTACATAAGTAAAGCTTATTCCTACATGCATGCATGCAAGTCTCCAGTGCTGGCTTGTACTTGCAGCTGGTTCTAGCTCTCCATTAAACAAATTCCTGAGTTCCTAGTTTGTTTTTTTCCTGTCAAACCTGTGCTGGGCTGACTGAGCATTTAGCAAGTGTAAATCTGTAAGAAACACTAATAGAGAGCAGCTGTTATTATCTTGGGAGAAACAGCAACGTGAATCTTCCCTCAAGGTATTTGTATTTCAAAACAAAGAAAAAATGTTTAGACAGTGGCTGGGCCATTGGGGGAAAAATGAAAGACATTTATACAGAGGGCTGTGATTAAAATCCCCCTCCATCTTCACAACCTGCCATTATGCCAGCCAAGGAGGGGCAAAGACCTCCCTGGCCAGCTGCCCTGTCTTCCTCCCCTTGCTGAAAACCTCCTTGTACACCATGTTCATGAACTTCAAGTGTCCTCCTAAAATCCATATTCCTGCTGGGAACCTGCTTTGAAGCCATCTTGTGCCGATCAAACCTTGGTGATTTCTAGGTTATGTGTATTCTTGGCCATATTTATCTGCACTGGGCTTCAATGCTGTCCTATAAATACCTCAGGGAGCATCATATTCCCTCTTGCATTCTTCTTTGCTGGGTCTAAGTGGGCCAAGCTGCTTTAGTCTCTGTTGTGCAGAGCTCTGCTTGCAGCTGACCCTGCTCCAGATGGGCTCCATCTCACCCGAACGCTGCAACGCGTTCAAAGAAGAAAGCCACTTCTTTAAATATCAGAGTCTTTCAGGTTGATAGGCTTAAAGATCAACATCTTGTCTGGCATAAGGCTGGAGTCTGCAAGTTCAGCATTTGGACTTAAATAGTTTTTCATTTTTCACACATTTTAAAAAAATTGCGGTATACACAGTAAACAGATGATGCTCAGCAGGGCACTGCATAAGCAGCTTTCTGTCGTGTATTGCTCTCAGTGATGGATGAAATTAGGCATCAAGAGTTACTGGTAACCCTTTTCCAGACCTGCAAGGGACATTTTTTTGTGATTTCATTTTCAACTCTTGCGTCATCACTTCTTAAAGTGCTTGTTTAGCTCTGCCAATGTTCACAGTGGCTGAGGAATGTAGAAACACTTGGATCCAAATACCTTAAAGGGTTTATGAAGTTCAGATCCAGCTATGAGTCTGGCAAGTGCCAACTAATGGAAGCTGTCACAGTAGCTGAGATTTATGGTTGGTTTTGTCCATTATCTCTCTGACTGTGTCCAAGGGCCAATGCCTCACCAGACCTCTCACAAAGCAGCCACAGATCAATGCTTCTGTAGGAAAAGTGTCTTCCCAACCTTCAATATTTGGCTTATTCCCTAAAGCAGGAGTGTTATTCTTCATAAATGTGTCAGCCAGTACCTTTGGATGTTTTTCTTATAAATAGATGATCCTTTGTGGATTCGTGCCAGTCTCTTCCAATATAAGGCACTATTACATTCAGTTTCAAAGGTTGTTATAGCTGAATTGTGCAAGGAGAAAATGGGGTGAGTTTTGGAAATGCTGTGATCCAGTTATAAGTCAGGCTTCTTTAAATTTAAGAAATTTTATTAAAAAACATAGTTGCACATAGTATTGTGCAACACATTCAATGAAGGCTGAGATTTTTGTCATACAAGTTTTTCTTTGGTCATTTAATAGACAACCAGAATTACATGAATTTATTAAGGCTCATGTTAATATCATTAATTCCACTTTGTTTATTGAACCTTAAATTAAGCTTAAATAATTGGTAGAATAAAAGATTACCAATAACATGCGAGGTAAATGATTTCTGATACTTGTCTGGAATGAGTGAATGTGAACGAAGCAGTAGAACAGCAGTTCTGAGGTTCCCAAGCTGGTGTAAGCATGCTGTTAATTAACATTTTTGCATTGCTTCAGAAATGTAAATTGCTCCAGGAATGTTAAGTATCATTATTATTGCAGTCTTGAAAAGCAATAGCTTAATCTATGAAATTGAGTCTAATCTTTAGAATTACAAGTGGGACCATGATGTGGCTGCTAGAGTAGCAAACTCCAATTCAGGACATTTGGTTCAGCTCTTGATGCTTTTTTAGTGGGGTCTGTCTGAGGTCAGCTCGTGGCTGTTTGCTGCTCAGTGTGAGTGACCTGGAGGAAGGGTAAGGAGGATGAGGACAGATCTTTCATGGAGAGCCATCGAGTTGCTCAGTGAATTGGCACAAGGAGTGGCATGAAGAGTGGTACCTGCACAAGCAGACATTTGGACACAGAGAACTGAGAGGGTGGCCTATTTATGGGAAGCAGAAGGTTTGCAAAGGCACAAGGCCACTCACGCACTAGTCAGGTGAAGCAGAGCCCTCAGGACTTGACCTGAGGGCTGTGTGCCCATCCCTTGTGCCTGTGGTAGGGGAGTGATGGGGCAACTGCTGCCCCAGCAGCTGAGTCCAGCCCAGGGAGCTCTGTGCTGGGGACTGAGCACAGCAAATGCTGTCTGTGGGAGGGCAGGCACAGAAATCTGGAGAAGTAGGAAGGTGAATATGTTTTCTCCTAAATTAGCACTGGTGAGATCTCTTGTAAAATACCTGAGGCAGTTTCTGATACCCGTAATTAGAAAAAAAGATATTGGGGGAAAAACATATCAGAGATAAATCAGAGAATAGCATGTGAACGATCATAAGGCGTGACTTATAATGAGAAGCTTCAGGAATGTGATTAATTGAAGACTGAATTGATCTGTCTGGTATCTAGATGGATAACAGTTTTTAATGTACTGCAAGATCCAGTAGTTGAAATGAAAGGTGGGCATATTCTGACCAGAAATAAAATGAGGTTTAACTGTGAAGCTAATTAGCCATGGGGCTATATCTGGTGCTGAGGATTATGGTGACCTCTTCATCTCTAGAAATGTTAAACAGAAGATTGAATGCTTCTCTACTCCAGCTTTTATCAAAATTGATTCAGGGCTATGTCTTGGTCTGTGTAAGGTACAAGATCCAAACAGACAACAACAGTGGCCTTATTCACTGTGCTACTTTGGCCATGTTCAGTGGGGGGTGTTGTAATTTTAAGTACTATCAATGAAGTCAAAGCTCTAGGGGTTGTTCAAAGGCAAAATTATGACTGAAATTGTCAGGGTCAAGGTTTCTCTGATGCTGACTTTTCAGAGTGTTGAATCCTCCAAAGTCTCTTCATTTCGACTAGAATTTGCTCAGCAGCTGTGAAAATACAGCAGTCAGCTGGAAAAATGAGCATCACCAGAACTGGAGGTCAAGAAGAACCATGTCTTCAAACTCACATCTACAAATTTTGCCTTATCCTTGCTGTGAGGACAAGTTTAGTTTCCTGTGAAACAAGAGTTACTGTTGCCCATTGTCTCCCCAGGACTCCTGTGGCCTCATGAGTTTTTGGAGCAGGTCTCACAGAAGGGTGGCTGCGCTTGCGCCCGACGCTGGCGGTGCTGCCTGACGCAGAGCTGTGAGCTGACCTGCTGTCTGCCCAGGAAACACGAGAGCTGCCTTGCAAGAAGAAAAAAAAAAAAAACAGTCAGAATTTGTTGTGTGTTGTCTGTAAATGCTTCTGTGTAAAAGCCTGAGGAGAGGATGTGTGAGTATTGCATCCGAGCGTTGCTCCAAGCTGGGCAGAGCAGGACTCTGAACATGCAGTGCTGCAGGAGGGGACTCAAGCATCACTTCTTCTTATTTTCTTGGAATTTTTTTGTTTGATTTGGTTTTGAATTTTTTTGCTGTTTCCTTTTTTTTTTCCTTGTTGTGGCTTTTTGTTTCTGCGTGTGGTTTTGTTGTTCTGCAGTGTTTTGTTTAAACCGTAAGCTCTGTTTTTAACAGCAATTCCACTGAAACTGTTTAGTCTGAATGAACTAACGTTTTGTAACAGTGGCATTTTTACCTAAGTGAGTCTTGGTAGAACCAGAATGGTCCCTGGTCAAGGAGGGGACCCTCTGAAGTCTGCAGCCTCTCACAGGGAGGGAGATGGTTTGAGGCAGGTCAGCTGTGTAGGGGTGGGAAGTTTCCTTGCTGTAGTGTGCAAGTTCCCCAGTGCACAGTGAGAGGATAAAGGGGATTTGTGTTCTTGAGGTTTCCTGGTTTGCCTGAACTCATCTCTGTCACCAAGCTGTCTGCTAAGTGAGGGACAGGGCTGTTAGTGCTCTCTGCTGTGGTGCAGCAGACAAAGAACTAGTTGTCACCAGAAGGTGACAGTGTCCAAATGAGACCCCATCTGCACAAAGTGCTTTTATTTGCATACAAACTGCCTAACCCAGTATTAATGGATACATCTTGCATATATGGGAACCTAAGCATGACCAGTCACTCCAAATGCACAGGCATCAAAATTTGACCTATTCAAAGTCACACGTTGAAGCGGGAAGCAAAAGCCAAGAATAGATTCAGGGTCCTGAACTTCCCCAACCTCTGGAATGGGAGCCAGATTTCATCTCTCACTTGTAATTATGGTCAAAGCCTGGGCTGGAAATGAGAAGCACTGATTTCTGTTTCTGCTCTGCGGTAGATTTACTGTGTGACCTTGGAGGAAAATGTGTCCTTCTGTGTCTCAGTTTACCTCCCACTAATGGCAACAATTGTACACAGTAAGCTTTAATGGACTCTGTTGCTGCACCTACTGAACTTAATGACTCTGCTTGCAATGGGAGGAAGACCAGATGCACTGTCTGAAGTGTCTGGATGAAAGGACGTTGCAGAAGGGAGACAGATACTATTTGTTTTAACACATGGGCCCAGGTAGAAGCCACATAAGCTCAAGAGTGGATGGCTCATGTGGACAGTAAGGGATCACCATTCAGCTGGAGAACAGCAGCTGTCTTGACCCTCCTTGAGCTGCTGCTCTGTGTGTGTGTGTGGTCTCATCTGGTCCAGGTGCTGCTGGAGCACCTGGGGGTAGCTGGGAATAGGGGAGTGGAATTTGTAAGAAATCCAAGATCCAAATTTGTCAAAAATTCACTGAGACAGTTGAGTGCTACACCTTGATGCTGTGTGTGGTTGAGCAAATATAGTATGTGAAGAGTCCCTAGCTGAGCAGGGTTCTGTCCAGTGCCTTAATTTTTGCTCATGCATTCCTCCAAGCTAGTTGTCTTTTAAGTGTGCAGAAACTACTTGCTAAGATAAAGCTGAACACTGACTCACCATGGCTCGTAATGCTGAGCCAGAGGAGTTATCAGTCCCAGCACCATGGAAATGAGTGCAGCACCTCTGGCTGCTCTGCGTTGCCTCCTGTGCATTGCAGTGGTCTGGCTGGCTGTTCTGAAAAGGTAAGCTCATGTTGCAAAGTTTATCTGATGTGTTTTGTGGTAACTGGTGTCACCAAGTGGAATATTTCTGGCAAGTGGAATAATGTTTCTCTGTTCTGTTAGTAGATTAAGTCTAAGCACTACTATGAGTTCACACCTTTTGTGCTGATTCTTTGTTTCCTAGGCCAAGGGATAATAAATCACCATCTGATCTGCTGACCAACCAAAGGTCTGTTCAAGTAAATTATCCCACGAAGACTACTGCTGTGCATTTTACTTTTCTCTTTTTCTAAACCTGATTAAGAAGTCCCTATTTTGGAGTATTGAGGTTGGTCAGGTCTCAGTGCATCAATGCCTCCTCACTTCTAGCACTGGGGTCCCTGGAGCCTTCACTTATGGATGATTTTCCACTTTTCCAATCCACTTATGGATTGGTTTCCATGCTCAGCAGGGGACTGTGGTGCCTGACAGAGACATGCAGCTCCATCCAAATCTGTTACCAGAACAGGTTTGTCAGAAACTGAAGTACATTCCTTTAATTATACCAGGTGCATAATTGCATGATAAAGACATCCTCCATCCCAAAAAGCTTATGGAAAGGGAAAAGGGAGGTTTATGCCTCAATGTTCCTGTGTCAGGTAGCAGCTAACATGTTTAGGTCCTCCTATCCAGGAGGAAGGGCAGGGTTGTTCTTTTGCCTTTGTGAGGCTTTGCACATTCACATGCACCCTCACCGCCACTTTTTTTTTAATTCTAAAATGATTTTCTCATAAAATTGCCCTTGATCTCCAGCCTTGAGACATTGATGCATATTTATGATCCTTCCACTGTACTTTCTTCTCCCTCGGCTTAACCAAATCCCAGTCCTAGTCTGAGTTGGGGATGCAAAGCACAAGCTGCAGCCTGAGTGGGGATGAGGACTGGAAGGACTCTCTTGCTTTGTATTTACTCTGTTCTACTTTGAGCTCCAGATGTATAAAGGGGCACTTTTGCTGCCTGCTAATGAAAACATTCAGAGGGATGTAACCTGTTACTCAAATCCCTCCAACTCCAGGACACCTGGCTCACTGTTACTGCACAATTATCTGAGGTCCTCTATGGGCAAACAATAAATGGCAAAGTCCCCCAACAAGGGGGGGACTGCCTCCACATCCTTTCCAGAGGTGTACTCCCAAGAGCTTGCAGAGCAGAGGCAAACTCAGCCAGTGTTGACTGTCACAGCACCATCACCTGATTCAGTTTGCCCTCACAAAGGACTCGTGCTCACTGTTTGGCCAGGAGTGAGAAATTGGGGTTTGGGGGTCACACTGGGGAAATTGGAGTCATGCACCCCCCAGCAGTGAGCAAAGCCTGCACAGTGTCTAAGGCTCAGGCTGTGGCAGTGAGGGCGCTGACAGCCTCACGGCGTCCTCTGAAAGGATCCCTCTTCTTCCTGAGAAGCAGAGCACAAAGCAGGACTGCATCCCATGGCCAAGCCCTGGGGTTATAATTCAGCAATTCCTGCACCGTAATCCCAGGGACTACTAAAACTGTGCATTGGGTTGGTGGGAAGCTGTTAGGAAGAGCTGTAAAAGCATGTTTTACACTCTGCCCTTGGATGCAAAATCCATATTCTGACAGCAGTGAGCATTTGTATTCAGATGATTGCCCAAGCTCTGGTGTTGAATGCTGTGGAAGAAAGTCTTTGCTGTTGTTTTTGCAGGCAGAGACAAAGTGCAGGTCTAGTGAGCTGCTTTCTGAAAGCTGCTCTTAGAGATGTGTTTATATGGTTCTTTTGGTTGTTCTGTGCTTGCACAGAGGCAGTCAGAGCATTCTGCTTTCTTTCACCTGCTGTTGATGCAAGACAAAATCTGATTCTCTGCACAGGTCTCAAGGAAAGGCCTGGTTAGAGTTTGGCAGGTGGATTTCTACCTGCTGGTCTTTGTAACTTAAATTCTTCTGGTGTCTGCTAGATGTGAAGAATATTCACAGAGAGAAACACTGCCTGCCTTCAAGAGTGTCTGGACTTTGGGTTTTTTTTGGTGGTGGTGTTTTTTGCTGCTATTCATTTTGATATTTTTAACTGCAAAACAGGAGTCTGCTGTGGCTTGGACAGTGGCATGCCTTTTCCTTTTCTGTCTGACCTGTCCACGTCAGGACCTTGGCTTCCTGTCTTGTGGGGCTGAAAGAAAAATGTCCCTCGTGAGCTGTGCTGCAGAGCTGTCAGCCAGGAGTTGCTGCATGGGTGTCCTCTCCTCTGCATCTTTGCATTGCACTGTGAAGGTGCTCCAGTGAAGCTTCTCTTCCTGGCAAGGCTTCTCAAGAGGTGCTGAAAGGCAGGGCAGCCTCCAAAGCATGGAGGGCTTTGTTTTGAGGGCTTCACCCATTGACACAAGACATCTTTTGATGGTGCAGTGATAATTCAGGCCTGGTGCTGAGTGGGACACTCCAGCTGGTGCCACGGATCAGCTGTTGAGTGCTGGCTGAGCACACTTAGGGCCATCCCACTGAGCTCACCAGCTGTGCCAGGGAAATGACGGCTGCACGCTTCATCAGGAGCCACTGCCTTCTGGAAGCCATAGAAGTGATCATCTCCACTGGGAAGACAATATCTGAGCTCCTCCTGTGGAGCAGGTGTGAACTGTGTAGAAGTGGGGTCATCTTTAGCTAAGTGCCCTCAGCATCAATCAGTTACCAATATTTCATCTCCCTTCCGTGGTGCCTTTGGAGGCATCCGACATCCATCAAATAAAGCAGTCTCCAGATGGCCCCAACATATGGCCCATGTCTCGGAATAGCTGAAGTCTAAATGCTTGCCTCCTTGGGAAGCTGCAGCCCCTTGCTGAGTCTCAGCATCCAAGGGAGATGCCTGCTGCTTTAATCAATGTGTGTTCCGTTTTTTTTTCTGCTTTGTCATAGTCATAATAATAAGCAAGCCTCGCTTCAGCATCCCTGACTGCAAGAACCTTTCTGTGCTTGAAATACTAAATGCATGTCAGTCTTTTTCTTTCCTCTTGTCTTTCCCTCATCACTAGGACCCTACTGATCTTCTGAATCCTCACAGCTCTAATTACCCTCCTCTTCCCTCCTGCTACTGCTGCTCTTCCTGCCTTGCTTCTATTAATCTCATATTTGTATAAATCACCAAGGGTGAAGGCAGAGTAAATATCAATAATGCAATTCAAGCCACTCATGGTGTTTCTAAGGGCTGCCCAAGGGGAATGGCAATTAGTGACAGCTGCTATTGGTCTGTGCCACTGCACACCAAAGTTTGTCTCAGTCTGACATTTCATAATTTCCTTTGTCCCCACTCTGTTTAGCATTGGGAAATGGCAAACCAGTTCCTGAGTTTCCTGGGATAGGCCTCCAAATTTATACTCCTTTATATATTCTGTCTGATTTGATGCTGTAGTCCTACTGTGTCCAGGAGTACAACCAGCATAAATACTGGGAGCTGGGCAGCACCCAAGGAAAAGTAGTCTTGAACCTATAATGACCATTTTTCTTCTCCCTGTTGAGATCTGTTTGGAGGGAGTGTCTCCAGAGGAAGACACACTTCTGTAACTCTTACTCTCTATTAAAGCAACAAGTCTTTTAAAAATAATTCTAAAAAATAAATTAAATTATTGGAGTTGGATGGGAAAAAGTCCCTGCACAAGAACTTCAGATGGAATTTTTCCATGAATTCAGTAAATATATCAGGAAAAAAAATAGAGTGTTCCTTTAAAAGTGGCACATGTGACTAAATATGTGATGATATTGCTGCATTTAGGGTATGTAAGTGATTATCATTTGGGAGTATTTGCTTTGTGTGCAGAAGTATTTGGTCAAGACTTGGCTAAATCAAAACTGCAATTAAAATTCCCATTGAAAAAGGGCCCATCTCTGCCAATACAAGCCCTGAAGAGTTGTTTGTGCTGCAGTAGATCTCTGTCACCCTGCAGGGTTCATAAACTTTATGAACTTTACCTTGTGAGTGGTGTAGCTGTGTTGCAGATGTCAGAGGCTGAACAACTTGCCTGGGACTCGTGCCCTGGTCCCTGATGGCCTCGACCTGCTGAGCTCTGCACAGGTTTGTTATTGCAGAGCTGAATTCCAACACCCTCCAGATGCTGATATTGCCACTCAAATGTTGCAATACCCTGGTATGAGATGGGGCCTTGTGTACTCATCTGTGTAATCTGTGGCTCAATTAATTTAGCCTGTGGCATCCATTCAGAAGCCTATTGCTTTTTATCTGGCTTGGTGATAGTTCTCTGCCCTGTGTTTGAAATCAAGGCAGATGCTTCCTAGTCTGTACCTGAGATTTTTAAGGGTTTCAAAGTAGAGAGCAGAATGAGATTCTACAATATGGGAAGGAATTACTGATATCTTGGTTTATCTTTAATTTTCCATGAAATTTCATGCTTTTTAGAGCCCCAAAGTCAAGGAAAACCATCTCACTTATTCCTGTTCAGGCTAGTCATGGCTGCAAAAAGACATGGGTTCAAAGTTCTGATGCTTCACGTCCCACCACTGTGACACCAGACTGTCAGAGGTGACATGCAGCCTTTGTCTGGGCTATCTTTTGGGGTCAAACCTTGCTTTGTTATATCTGTTTGCTGATGCTTGTCCTCTCTGCTGCCCCTGCCAATATGGACTGGTGTTAGCACCCACTGCTTTGGTTGATTAAATGTGATATATTCAGTTTATGTTACCTAAGTCACCAAAGAGCCACCAGGTAGCAAAGGCTTCCCAGCATGACCCTACAGCTGTCCCCATGTCACCTTCTCCCTTCCCCAGAGGTGCCAACACATACACGAGTGCTGTGGAGTGAGCAGCTCCTTTGTGTGCAGATGGCAGCGTGTTCATGGCTTTGTAAATTATTTACAAGCCTTGATGATTACGTGCAGGAGGTACTGTGTCAGTGTTGGGATTACATTAATGAATTTAGTCTTGAAGCTAGAAAAGAGTTCATGATGAGAAAAAGGGCAGGGCAGCCTCCTCCTTGGCTGTGTGGGACAGACAGGATTGGCAGGGCAGCAGCTGAAACAGGCCAGGGAAGTGTCTGGAGTGTCTCTGCATCCCCAATCCTGTGTTTTCCCTCTGCCTAAATCCCTGCTCACTTCCCTCTAATGCTCCCAAAAACCCCATCCCTTTCATTTCCCCCCTTCCCTTGCAGCTCAGTCACCTGTCTCTACCCCACATCTCACTGCCTGCAGCAGAGTTGCTTAAATAGATCCTTTGCCATGTGCTGGTGTCCTCAGAGAGCAATGGGAATTGCAGGAAGCACTGTCAGCCTGGAGCCTTCCCTGCACCTCATCACAGCAGTGCCAGCTCTTTGTCACCAAAGGCCTTTTATAATTTTTATAATTGCTGCTGATGATGGTTGTAAGACTCGTCCTCTCCAAGATGTGAGGGGGTACTTAGCAGGAGGAGAGAGAACTCTTTCAAACCATATGGTTGTATCAGCACTTGTTTGATGCCAAGGTTGGCTCTTGGTTAAATTGGGATCTCACTTTGCCTGCCTACATCTGCTGAAGGAAAAAAAGTTTGAGTTGGGGCCATGAAATGGTTAACTTTTTTCATATTTATTTCCATGTTCTTTCTACATGTAAAGCATAGAGGTTTAAAAAAAACCCTTATAGGTGTAATATTTTGGACTGTGGTACTGTACTAAGATGAGTCAATTCTGTCTCCACTGAGAAGCAGGAAGAAAATCTCTGTGGCTGTCATGCTCTATCACCTTTCCTAATTCCTTTGAACATACATTTCTGAAGATGCCCTCCCCATTGTCTCACACACCAAATGATTTATTCTGTGCCTTGAAGACCTCCACTGGTGTAAGGGAGCACACCACAACTCTGGAAGGCACTCAGGAAGGTTTCAAGGGTGGCAAGCTCCTTATTTCTGTGATTATTCTCTGTGCATTTATTGGTTTGTTGATGGGTATGAATAAAAGCTTGTGGTTTTACATTGAGACTTTGGTCTGGTCAGGAAGATGATGCATTATGAAAGAGCAACTTTTGTTCTTTTAAGTTCACCCTTGAATAAGAAAACACAAGAAAATCTTTGCTTGTACAAACAGATACTGGAAAAAAATGAACCCAAAACTGTTCTGGAAAACCTCCTAAAGTAAAACTGGGCCCTAGGGAAAGGGAGTGGTGGGAGGTGTGAAGGGAATTTTGACACAGTTTATTCATGTAAATGTGGGGTCTGGGACTGTGAATACAGAAGGTGTTTTCTATGGGTCAGTTTTATGCCCACCATCTGGCTTCCAGACTGGCTCAGTGGCTTGGCTGGTCAGAGGTTAAACTGTAACCCACATTTCAAGTGATGCAGAGCCCTGTGCCTCTGTTTGAGACTGTGTTAAACTGTATGGATGTAGCTGGTGTGTTTTATCCTCACATTTTTGATTTAAGTCTTTTTCTGTTCCACTTTCCCCTTAAAATGCTCATTTACCAAGCTTCATATTACAGTTTTTACCTGTTCAAAAGTTATAATCAAGTTAGCCAGAAAAAGAAGAGACTGAACACTCAGCATATCTGAGATGGGATCAATTTCAGACAAAAAGGGTTTAATGCATTAGAAAAGCTTTGGGTGTTATCTGTCTCAGCCTGTGCCTTCCCCACTGCCTGATGTGAATGCACTTGGAGCTGCTGTTGAAAGCACAGTGGCAGTGTGATGTTACTGTGGAACCTGCAGTCAGTGCACACTGAGCTCAACAGATAGATTTGGGAATTGGATTTTCTTTTCCTTCTGATGTTTTTATGTCTCCATTAAAAAATAGAATCATACCTAATAGCCCCAAATGGCAAATGTGTGAATCAGCAGCTTATAGATACGACATCTTGAGGATACTGCATTTCTTATGCAGCATTTAATCTGAAATACCATAAGAAAATCCCGCATTATCTCCTCTCAGAATTTGCAAGCAGGGCTTTGAACAGAAATAGAGTTTTAGTAGAGGCAAGTATCAGTTCTCCAGGTAATCTGATCAATCCTTTCCTGTTACACCACGTGCTCTGCAAACGCTTTTTTCTCACACAGTTTTTCTTAGTGGGAAATGTGAATATTTTTCCCCAGCCAGCCAAACTGCTACACTTCTTCCAAGCTGGGCAGGGGGGAACCCAGGCCCAATGGCATATTTTCTAGAGAATGTCCCAATGAAAGGAGGATTGTGAGGTCCCTCACCCTTCACTGCCCAGCCTGACACAAGCTTTCAGCAGGAGCACAAGCGTTTGCCAGCAGTGCTGCTAAAACAGCTCCAGTTGCATGTTGGCTGCCTGAAGGCAAAGCCAGGCCTGTCCAGAAGGACTTCCTGGTGATGTCCAGCTGCCAAGCACTGGTGTTTAGTGCCATTTCAGTCTCCCCAAGAAATGTAGGATGTCTGTGTGGAGCACCAGTGCAAGCAGGGCTACTACAGCCTGCAGAGTAACATGAGTGAGAACTCAGCCTAGGACTTGGACATTAGGTTGGTGGTAAGAGTTTTACTTGGAGAATCTTTATTAGTACAGTGATGCAAACATGCAAGGACTAAAACAGTTGCAAAGGCTCTCTTCTTGCTGTGTGTTTTGGGACTTTTCTGGCAGGGTAACTTCCATTATGATGAGATCTTAGAAGCTTTTCAGGAGAGGACTCCCCAAGAGCTCCCAGTGCCAGTCTCTGGCCCTCATGACTTGTCTGTGCTTGCTGGTCCACATGGGCAGAGCTGTGCTCCTGGCATTACAGACCTTAGCCCTGTGTGCCACCGTTTGCAGGACAAGATAAAGGGTGAATGGGACAGGTGTGATGTTGTGTAAGAGTGCTGTGTGTTGTATTGCTGCTGGTTCTTATCTTTACTAAGGCTTGTTCTAACCTTCTTTGTCTAAAGTCTTGCTGTCTGAGTCATTCAGACAGACTCCATGAGAACACATGTGATCTAACCACTGTTAGCAGACTTTTGCTTTTATTATCCTTTGGTCCAGATTTCATATAGTTCTCACTAATTCAGATCTGAATATGAATGCCTTTGTCTTCCCACAGCACTTCTGTGCAACTTCTGTCTTGCAAACTTGAGTTTAACTCTTCTCTTTCTGTTGATTTGCTAATCTTTCGCTGCTTACTATTAATTATCCACTTTGACCCTGCAAGAACTAAAAAGACTAGGAAAAAACAGGCTTCTAAGGGTGGATGTTTCTTGAGTGAGAAACAACAGATAGCTTTTGTCTTTATACTTTTTTGTTTGTTTATTAGGACGTTGTCAATATCTCTCTTGTCTTATGCCTCTGTGCCCCCAGAAAGCCAGTCCACGCTTGTTCTGTAAAATTGCCAGTCAGTTGCACAACAACACGTGCTTGATCTTCTATAAAAAGGGAGTGTTTTGCCAAGAAAGGGCATCTGCTGGGCAAAGAGGACTTATTAATGTACAAGCACCTTCTGGCCTCTGTCCCTGCCTTCAGGGTTTGACACAATGTCCTGAAGAATTCAGGAGCAGCAAGGCTGGAAAAGGGCTCGGGACCCTCCTAGCTGGCTTGCTTGTGCCTGGAGCAAAATGTTTATCAGGCTCCTTTCCATCTCTGTGGTAATTGTATGTTTGTGGAGACATGTCAGTATGGGGAAGGTCGTTACCTTAATTGCATTCAGTCATTACATAAAAGACTGTCAATGAGGAGCTGTAACTACTCAAGAGTTTTAATTATGCCCTGACATGACGTTATTGTCCTGGCCTTGCACACTTCTGTGGGTGTATTTCTGAAGGAGGTGGCTTTTGTTGCTCCAAGCTGATGACTCCTTGCAAGAAGCTGTTCTCTCCATCAAGGTGACATTCTGGAATGACAGTGTGACACGTCACTGAGGAGGAGGAGAAGTGCTCAACAAGGAACTGACACTTCAATGTGATGTTTCCCCATATTGCCAGTCTTCTGCAAAGGGGAATGTTTGTGATTCTCCAGGGTTTCCTGTGGCATCACTCCTAATAACCATCCTTTTAATCATGAAGAGAAGTTGTATCCTCTCAACAGCTGTACCTTCAGACTGAGAAAGGGCCTGTTTTAGCTCCCTGTCTTGTCCCAGGATGTCTCAGACTGCAGGTCAAGGAGAACTTGGTTGAATGATTTGTAATAACAGATTAATTTATATTAAATGTCCAGACATATTGGACAGACGGTGAATCTCAAACTGAGATACCCATGCTCTGACTACCCTGTCAAGCATGCTCAATGCTTCCAAAATATGTTGTCCCTTTGAGGTCTCCTGACCTCAGCTAAGAGAGGATGAAAACACCTTTATATATTGGGTACTTTATTTCAAAAGGTCTGTAGATGGATCTTGCCCAGACTGTCTCCTGCGCTGAGCGTCGGCTGCTTCACATTTGTAATTCCTGCAGAGGCTGTAATGGAGGAGTGAGCTGCTGGGCTGGCTTTAAATGATGCCACAGATTTTTCATAGCACTACAAGAGGGTGATGCTTCTGGCATGTTTAGCTTTGGTGTCTTGTTTTGGGGAGCCTGTGAGCAAAGGTGTGTGCTATTTTTGGGGCAGGACTGATAATCAAGTTCTCTGCAGAGGCAGAAGCTTTTCCCCAGAACTGGAAGTCTGCAAGGACCTTTCCTCTACCTCCCATTGCTTTGTGAAAATGTGATAAAGGGCTGATTCTCAGGTCTGGCACAGCACCTGGGTAGAGCAAGTGGGATAGTCCAATTAGGAGTACAATTTGTGGAAAATGTATTTAGTGACTTTCACCTATCTGTTATAGGGACTGAAAGCAGCTGCACTGAGCAGATACAACTTGATCAGTGCTAAGTGTCAGCTGCACTACAGTGTTAACCTTCTGGGTAAGACACACCTGTAATAAATAAACAGGATAGATCAGGGAAGGTTAGTTTGTTGAATTTTTTTTGCAACAGGCAGATATGAAAGGCTTTGTCATTTAGGGGCTGGAGGATTTCTTTGCGCTTAGGTCTAAGTGAACAGAAATTTTCAGCTCTGCAAGTGCAGCTGGATGAATAATTTGTAGTGAATAATATATCTCAAGGCTTTCACTGCATTTGGGATTGACAGAAAACACATCACAATTTTAATTATTGGGAATGATTTGCTGAAATATTCAGGAGCTATTTTTGGTTCCTGCAGACTGTGCATGAAAAAGTTAGCTATTTAAAAGTCAAACTCTTGTCCCCCTCACCCCCCTCCCCGTGCTACTGTCTGGTCTCCTTTCCCCATTTAAGCTCCCCAGAGCAGGGCAACAGGACTTCCCTGCATCCTGGCTTGAGACTTAACACACAGGAACCTTAAAATAAAATAATATTAATAAAAAAGGTTATTGGAATAACTTATACTCAGCAGAGGGCATGAAGGGGATCAGGGTGAGGTTGGTTTATTGGCTTCTTGAGGTGCCTGTGGAGCTGAGGGCTTTCCATGTGATTGGGGTGGGAATCAGCAAAGAGGAGAGTAGGGACTTTTGGAGAGGCAAGGAAAGCATCACAAAAATATTATGTCTCTTCTTCTCCTGTGTTTTTAACAGCTTTGAAACAATCAAAACCTGAGGACTGGCCTTTAACAATTCAGGGTGTTATCTGAACTTTGTACTAGCAAGGATGTTGGGGTAAACCAGACTCCCAATGTGGGGAGCTACTGGTGTAACCAGTTTCCTGAAACTGCTGGAAGAGCTCTTTGCCCTCCTGACCCTCTTCCCCTCCTCTTACCTCCCCACAGGGTGGTACCCCACCACAGGACACAGCTTGCTGCCCACCACTGCAGGGGAGAGTTGGCTGGGAGGGATGCAGACTATGAAGAAAATAAGGGAGAAACAAGCTTTTTTCAGGGAGAAGGGCAGGAACAATTGAAATATAAATTTTCCTTCTCAGCTGCGAAGAAAGAAAGGAAGCTTTTTGAAAATGGAAAGGATAGGGATGAATAAAAATGTAATTTTCCTGAATAAGTGAAATCGCAACCAGAAAGTGAGAAGGGAGATGCAGGTACAGATCACACCACTTTGCCTGGGCTTCTGTCAGCTGCTCTCTAAAATGCTTTGCTACCCTCTGGTGGCTTCCTGAGGATCTGTGCAGTCGAGTTTCCATTCCTTGTACAGTCCTCTGCCAACTTCTTCAGCTGCATTGAGGAACCCAGATGTGCTGAAGTAGGTTTATATTTTCTCTGATTTCAAGGCAGCAGTACAATAATAATGAAACAGCAGCTTTTTGGTTTTGTTTTTTATGTTGGATTTCTGGTTTGGGTTGGGTTTTTTCCTGTTATTTGCATGCACTCTCTTTCGGTCTAGTGCTATAATCACAAAGGTAGCTTGGTTGGGATGTTGAAATGAAAGAATAATAGCTTTGTAGCTCAGCTCTCTGTGTAGTGGGGCTGTTCAGTGTTTGGGAGTGACCCAGGTTTTGTGGTCCTGCAGAATGCAAACCCTTGTCCTCTGCTTCCCTGCAGAAGACACGAGTACCAGTGAAATCAGTAACAGCAGAACTCCCACGATCTCCAGGAGGTCAGAACAGGTCCTGCTCAGCCTGGTGCAGGGGCAGTGTTCAAACCTCCATCATCCTTCACTGTGCCTTCACCAGTCAGTAGCTTCTAGTTTTTTCACTTGTCTGCTTTCCTTGTTCTTTAATTGATTTTCCATTGTCGCTTCATAGCAGAAAACCTGTGGGTAGGGATTTAAAGGGCAGTGGTTTGACAGATTTTACAAGAAACTCCTCCCAGGTATTAATTCCTGGGTTATGGGGTCAGAGAGGCTCTTGTGATCTTTCAGTCTGACTTCCTGTGGAGTGCAAGTCACAGGACTGCCCTCAATTGACTCCTGCTTGAAGTGCAGTGCTGAATAAAGAAAACATCCCCTCTTGCTTTAAAACTTTCCAGTGATGGAAGGTTCACCCTGTTAAATTGTTAAATTGTTCCAATGCTTTATCACCTTCCAAATTAAATTCTTCTGAACTTTGCTTTGTTTAGTTTCAGCTTCCAGCTTTGGGTTTTGTTGTTAATGTTATTGACTGGGTAGATGTGGGGTGGGATGTGAAATCACAAACTCATCACCCAGAAGGCACATGAAAAAAGCAGTACAAGGGCATGATATGGAGTGTGTGTACTTTTCCCCAGTGTTTGTCTGCACTGGATATTTCTAGTGTTTACATACTTAAAAACAAACACTTAGAGATGATTTATGCAGGTTTTCAAGTGAGATCTTATTGCAAAAATCTTGCAGAGGTTGAGTTTACGAGAAATTCCTTGAATTACAAAAACATTTGTTGTTTTGAGCGCATTTTTTTGTAAATCAGCTGTGCTGAGGTCCTTTGGGATGTAGGCTGCTACATTCAGCACAATTGTTGTTAGCTTCTTACGCTGTTCCAATTTATGATGTTTTATAAGCAGCTCCATCTATCTCACAACTTGGCAGAGGTTTGGAGTGGAGAGCAGCCAGTGCCTTTTGTGCTGGATTAGCCTACAAAAGCCCTGAGAGAGAGTATGACCACAAGCCTGGCGGGCAGTAAGCCCAGCTATAAGGCCATCTTAAAGGAAAACAGCTTTTTGTGGTTCAGGCAGAAGAAAGAAAGTGATGCAGTAGATTTGGGCAGCTTCAACCACAGAATATGCTGTGACAGCAGATGACCAAACTTCTTCTGTGGCTTGACCTCCATCAAGCAAAACTTGCTGTTTTTAAAGCCACTAGAAACCCCACAGGAGATGGTGGAAGTCAGTCAGTGTGGAGGTGTGGGACAGGCTTTTTAGGTTTCAGTCTTGCCTCTTCTTGGCAGGGCGCTGAGCCCAGCACACGGCACCAAGAGTCCTCAGTGCAAAGCCACTTGTAACACAGCTCCTTCCATGGCCTTGTGGGCTGCTTGTGTGAGGCTCTGGGAGCTGCTTATTCCAGCCCTGCTGCAACATCCCTGCCTGTGAAGTGGGGACAGAAACGCCAAGCTCAGCGTCTCTGCCAGGGCGGGCTGTAAGGGTTTGTTCACGTACACAGCTGTCGTGGGAACAGCTCTGCTGTTGATGCTCAGCATACCCAATCCATCTTCTGGCATTGATGCTTTCTAAACCAAAGAAGGGTTTTGAGCTGATGCCAGTAGTCATGGGTATGTCTTACAGGATCTTTTGCAGCCAGATGCAGACTTGTTTGGGCTGTGTTTTGGGCTGGCTGGACTCAGTCTGCATCAAGGCTGCAGGCTGTGTAATGACACAGCCGGAGTGTCTGAGCTGATAAATCCAATCTCCCAGCAGACCTCAACAGCCAAGGGTGGTGCTTTGCTGACATGGTCACAAGGCTTTGGGACTGGAGACAGTTTAAATCCCTCCCTCTTAGGGAAACTTCTCACTTGACAATAAAAGAGCATGGACACTTGTGAAAAGAAAGCTGTACCCCAGCCTTTGGAAGCCCTGTACCCTCTTCCCAGGAAAACTAAGGGAATGGCACAGAGTATGAAACTGAGAAGGCTTCAACTGATGTGTTTTATATTTTAAAATCACTTTTATTTTCAATATCCATCTTGATCTTCTCAGACCACAGCTAGTTCTGGAGGAAGATGAGATTCAGACTGACAGCCCCAAAGTCAGGCTGTAAAGGAGGTCACAAGGTGTGAGCACCTCTGCAGAGGGGACCCCAGACTGCTGCATTCCTCTTTATACAGCCTGTGTAGTGACAGGAGATGATTTTCCTGCAGGAAATCATGAGTATTTCAGGAAATCAGTATTTCTGGCAGTTCAGCAAGAAAGCACTTTGCAAGCTGAGGATGAGGGCATATCTGTGATCACTGGGACTTCCTGAAAGCTGTTTCTTCCCCAGCTGCCTGTGTAAGAGGGCATCAATAATGGAGGTGTGAAAAAGTAGAGAAAGATGAAAAGAATCACCTACCACTCAAAAAGGATAAGGAAAAAGAAAAAGGGAGAAAAGCCCTCCAAGTCCTTAAAAAAAAGTCTTTCTCATCAGTTTTAGAAACAAAACTGGCAATGGTTAGGAAAGGACAATCCCATCTACAAAATTCACCAGTGGGCTTTGGCTTCTTAGTACTGAGGGGGAAAATGCACTTTGGAAGCTACATTCCTCCCTGTTTTCCAGGGCACTGCATCCTCTGGCTGCAAGTGCATCAGACAACTTTCCCAAAAAGGCACTTTGGGGATGTAGCCTACATCTCTGGAAGGAATTGAATGGGGAGTATGTCTCTGCTAATGAAAGCTGCAGCCAGAAATAAGAGTTCTGGAGGTTGAAAACTAGGTTAAAAGCAGCCAGCAACGGGAAGCAGCTGAAGATGGAGTGGGTTAAAGAGCTCTTGAGCATTGGATGGTGGATAGTTTAGCTTCACTCCCAACTCCTGGGTAATGCAGTCCTGGCAGATTGACAGGGCCTCTGGGGTGAGTTGTCACAAGATGCTTCAGCTTGTTGGTTTTTTTCCCTTAGATTATTTTTAGTTGAATTCTCCCACTTAACACACACTACAGTGACCCCTACTGCTGCCAGCAGTCAAGGACCCATCTCAGTACAACAATTAAACCATGGGAAAGTATAACCTGCAGTCTTAAAAACAGATAGTGTCATTTATAACCCTTAAGTATGCAGCAAGTCTGCTGCTAAACTCTGCACCACCAAAGAGGAAAGCTTTTGTAAACCCTTGTGATACTTAGACTGTGGATACAGTGTTTGTATAAAGAATAAGAATCAGACAAAGCCTTCAGAATAAACCTATTCTCCCTTTTCCAAGAAAGACTGGGGAGGCATGCTGACCAGCTGGACCTCCCACATATCAAAACTGCTGTACTGCACCACATGCAGAAACAGCATCCTTGTGCTCCTGCTTGCTCCCAGCCACCAGGACCCTCTCCTATTTTTTAGGAGCAGTTGTAGGGTAGGAAAGTCCTGACAGCAATAAGAATTTGAAAGGGTGTTCAAGGCTACTGCCCTTAGGAAAGTGGATGGCAGCTGCTCTGTCTTCTGTAATGCCTTGTGATGTGTTAAGAGAAGAGCCTCGTGCTGGTCTACACACAGCATTTCGTGTCTGTGTTAACTGCCCTGACCCTGGGCTGAACCATCACCTGCTTATCTGAGCTCTTTCCAGCAGGAATTTTCTGGTGCTTAAAATCTTAACAGGGACGTTAGGATCTTAACAGAACTTACAAAGAGATGGTGAGGAAATGCGAAACTTGTAACATGGAATAAAAGGAAGTTTGAAAAGCTGGAATATTAGATGTAAGTAGCAGGGTCTTCAGTGAAGTGCAGTGCAAACACAGCTGCTGTGTGGCAGGATGGCCAAGTGCCCATTTCCATCAATCCTAGCTGGTATAAACACCCCCAAGAAAAATGATAATTGGCCTCAGAAGGCATCTTCCATGAAACCTTCATGGTTGGTGAGAGTGGCACTGTGGAAAAAAAATTATGGGGTACCAGAGGCATGGCCCAACAGTTTCTACAGGGTGAGTACCTAACTGATAAAGCAAGTTGTGGAGGAGCAGAACAATACTTTAAAATGAGATTATCCAAGCACTGCTGCCTGCATCCCTGACAGACCAGCACAGGCTTTCCCCTATGAGCTGTTCCCCAGCAATTGCTCTGTTCCAGTTTTAGCTGCTCAGACTATCCCACAGGCTGGAGCAGATGTCAGCTCCGAGGCTGTACCTGACTGTTAATTTACTTTGTGTTAATGTAGGCCCATTACCAGACACTTGCCCCAGTGGTGTACAAGTAAAGCTGTTGTTGTTCTGTCTCATCAAAAGCTCTGCATGTTTTGCCTGGAGGCTGGGGCTGCCAGGAGTTCTGTGCTCTTTGAGAACTGTCCCCACTTCTGGTCTGGATAAATGGACAAAGAGACAGCTCAGGTGCCCTGCCTGAGCCCAGGGGAGCTCTGCCAAGGGGCAGGGTGGTGAGTGTGGAGGTGGGCAAACACCAGGAGAGATCCCTGGGTCTCCCTGTGAGCGATGCCTGCCCCTTGCGTGGACAGTCTGACCCATGGCCACGCTGTGTCCAGTGCACATCCACGGGCTCTGGCAGCAAAGCTCTTCTCCCCAGCTGCCAGATTCAGTGATGCCTCAGTCTGGGAAAAGGCAGCTGAGTTACTGCAGCTGTGTGGAGACCCAGGAGTCCCACTTATGCACTCTTTCAGAAGTTATCTTTGACCATCTGTCCTCTGAGAGCGTCATCCTGAGACAGATCCTTCTGCTTCCGCCTGCTTGCCCTCGTGTAGTTGGCTGCTGACAGTAACCACCCTGGACATCTGTGGCCCTGCCTGACAGCTCTGGCTGTACCGGGGTGGTGACTGAGGGAGCAGGGTGAGGAGCAAGGGCTCTGCCCTGCCTTGCTCTCGCTTGCTGCTGCTGCAGCTCTGGGAGTGGTGCATATAAAAACAGGGAGCATTCTTTTTATTAGACTCTCCTTCCTGCAGAGCTGCTCACTGTGCCCTGCAGCTCTGCAGAGCTGAGCCAGAGTGCTGCTGTGCACTGCTGAGTGCTACTGGATTCCTTGTGGCTTCATTATGGCTTGACACTGAGCACTGCAGAATGAAAAATAGATAATGTGGCTGCAACACTTGCTGTAACTTAGCAGGGAAAAAGCAAAGACTCCCCCTTGGGAACCTGCATTCCCATTCCTCACAGCTTCCAGTATCGTGTGCTGTCTCTCAGAGTGCCTGGCACTGACCTCAGGAGCTCTGAGGCTCTGCTGTCACGAAAAGCAAATAGCTAAACTTGTATTTTACACAAGCTGCACCTGTGAGACTTCAGCAAGGACGAGTTGAGGGTGTGACACAGGGAAGCAGCAGGAAGTCCCACAGAATGGGTCTGTTTTTCCTCAGAAAGCACAGAAGGCCCAATCCTGACCCAAGGACCTTCTGGAGATAGGCAGTGATTGCTCTGTAGGAAAATGTTGAGCTGTCATTCCCTGGTTCTGAGTCATCCTGCTAAATCTGTGTACAGCAGCTGGCTGAGAAGGGGAGTGGGAGATGGAAAATCCCCTTTGGGATCAGGATAACAGTCAAGGAACCAAAGTGGTGGAGAAAAAATAAGTCAAGCCTCTGAGTGCAGGGATTTGAATGTGGGGCTGGCCTTCAAGATATCTAGACAGAGCAAAAAGAATCCTCACTGCTGGAATGTGACATCTAAGGAGGGTTTGTGTGAACCTGAATGCTGCAGAATTGAGGTTGCCTCTGTGTTGGGGGTTTAAGCAAATGCCAGCTGCAAGGAAATAATTTTGTCAGTGGTCTGAGGATGTGGATGCATGACACATGAGAACTGGCTCAGAACAGCTGTGCTTTAATTGGACATTTTCCCCCATTGTAACCACTGTTTCACTGCTGAGTTGCAGGACACAGCTTTTTGGGAATGGAAAGTGCTGGCTGTGGTTCCACTCACTTGTGAGCCCCCTGCACCTGGCAGAATCATTTGTGGAGGGACAGAAATGATGTGTGGGGCTAGGGCAGCACTGGGGACTTGGGACGACTCAAGCCTGCAGTTGTGTTTTTTGATTCTGCAGAGGCTTTCTCATTTGAGGGAAATTCCTAAAATTTATTGCTGCCATCGGGTGACACTTGTTTAGATAATGTCTGTGACTGTCCCAGTGTAAACTTAGGCAGAAGGCTAATGCAGGTCTGGCTGGAGGTCAAACATGTCCTGTAGCAGAGCCAGTGCAGGGGCTCTGCCAACAGCCTGGCACACAGCACACTGTGGTGACTTTTCTCAAGTAGCTGGGAAAGGCATCCTGGCCACATGCCATCCACAAGCTAAGGTGAGAATTAGAAAAGGTGTGTTTTAGTGACTCATAAATAGCTTAGCACATGCTGACGGAGCAGCAGCTCAGCTTCGTCATTTCAGCTTTGCATCCCTAAAGTGCCTGTTAGGAAAAAAAGTAAAATATCAGTGCCTGAAATGTATGGGCTGAATTCAGACCTCCTGGAGCAGTATCAGTCATAGCACGTCAGAACCTGGCCCCAGCTCTCTAACATTGTTGGAAAATCCTCTGCAGCCACCCCTCTCTCCTCTAAGCCCTCCTCAGTCCATTTTGTGGCTGCAGTTACAGCTTTAGCTGTGCTGAGCTGCATTTTGTGCTGTGCCAGGTCCTGTGTGCTCTGTGTGTGGTTCAGGTTTTGAACTTTGCTTGTGGGAAGCAGACAATCATTGTGGTGCTTGACCTTCAAAGCCTCTGGTAATGCTTGATAAAGAAATGCCTGGCTGATTTATCTGCTCACACACAGAAGCATTTTCCTCCTGTATTTCACTCCTCTTTTGAAATTCCACCCATTGATCATCCATCTTTTGTGATTTCCTCTTTCTTGCTGGGCTCCACAGCAATACTCACATAATAGTGCTTCATCTTTGACTTGAACCCTTCTTATTCCTCCCTAATTTGCCAGATTATGCATGTTTTGGAATGGGATTTGCTAGAATTTTTATTCCATCTTAAGCCAAATACCTTCTGCTGCTGAGGAAAGTAGGATTTTTACTTTCTCATAGGGGAGCTGAGTTCTCCAGGAGCTGATAATCACTCTGAGCTGCCTGTGGGCTGGCACTGCTGTGTTTTCAGCAAGAGCAGGGTAAGGCCATTACTGAGTATGTCACACGTCAGCAATGATTCCTGTCCCTGGGAGCCAGCTGTGTTACCTGTCACTGCTGTGCTTATTGCAAACTGGTGTTGCTAACTTTTAGAAGATTTGAGGCCTTTCCTAAATCCCTGAGCCATTACGTAAGAAGAATAACTTGGCATATTTAGATTTCCTGGTTCTAATGGCTGCAGAGAAGAGCTAACAATAGAAACCTTTAAAGATGCTGGACCATGAGTCAAATGCAAAAAAGGAACCCAAAATGTGTTACTCAGGTTTGGGTTTTCTCTTACAGCAGAGGGTGGAGAAAGTGGTTCTGCCTTGCAGCTGGCAAGGTTGAGCCTGGTCCTATCAACTACCTTTGCCATTTGTCCTGAAACTGTGAAACTGCAGTGGGGACTCGTGGCCTGATGGGGAATGAGTCAAGTTCATCTCTGTTCACACAATGTCAGCCCAAACACTCCTGGTATTCCTCAGTTGTCTGACTTTGTTTGAGAATCTTGCAGAAATGTTTTCTTTTGATAAGGTCAAAGCCTTTCCTTGCAATTTTGTTTTCATAATATTGCTGAAATACTTCAGCAAAGTTGAGATACTTTAGAAAAATGTCATTTTAAGGAAATTAACATGTAAATTTTTTTATTTTATTTTTTACTACTGTCCCAAAGAAATAGTGTGCTCTGAGAAAGGGACAGATTTTTTTTTTCTTAGGTCTCTTGCATTCTGGTGAGGACTGTACTACATGAGTCTCAGAAAAGGAAATTTTCCAGAAAAAAGGTCTTGTTAACTTAAGCTACCTTTACACCTGGAAAAAAAATGTACTCAGTAGGAAGTCCTGTCCTAACAACCCAGGATTTCAAGGGTGGCTCTTATAAAGGTCTTGTAAATCCCATCTTCAAATCTCTTGAAACATTAATTTTCCTTTACCTACCCAGACCCTTTATAACTGCAGTGTAATATTATTATTTAATACCTAGCTTTCATAATTTTCTTCCTTTCAGAACCAGCAGGGACAAGTCTGTGTGTAGGTCTGATGAAGAGCCTTAGCTGTGTTACACGGCAGACACTGGGAATTGCATGTTCCAGGACAGTGGTCTTTCCAGAGAAATCTGTTTCAGATGTGTCCCTGTGCACTCTTCAGCCATGGTCTTTGATGAGTGAGGGTCTGGACTGTGGTGTCCTGATAGTCATCTGAGCAGCTGCAAATTGGAGCAGAAAGCATTTCTTGTACCATCATTCCCAAGGCAGGCAGTTAGACAAGTACTTGCTTGTCTTGATGAGGCTGTGCCACATGTGTTGTATTAGCATGCCAGAATAAATACACTTCAGGTCTAGACAACAGTGAAAGGCTCTGTAAGTGTCACTGGAAGTAGGCAGATGGGGAGGCTCGTGCTTCCACAGATGCTTCTCCCAACCTCAGATGCCCTCTGGAACATTAGGAGTGAGTTTGCTGGAGGGGAAGGGGAGATGGCTTCTTGCATGGCTGGTCTATTGTACTTTTACCCTCAGAAAATCCCCTTTATTAAGCCTGGCAATTTTCCCTGTGAGATGAATGGATTGGTGGCACTCCTAGATGAGGAAAGCAGCCTGCTATTTGTTCGTGTTCCACGCAGGGAACTGAGGGGAAAGCCAAGAGCACATCCTGAGTTTGGAAGCTGCACCTATTCCAGCTGTGGCTTTGCCTTGGTGGCTGAAGGCAGAGGAGCCAGGGGGCTGTGGGTGGGCAGAGCCCAGGAGCTCTGCTGGCCAGCAGGCTGGCTCCCTGCCCACCTCCAAACCCTGGCTCAGCTGTGATCTGCTGCCCTCAAAACTTGGGTCATGCCTCAGGCAAAGCCATCATTACCTACCGTGGATTAATAACCTCAATTACTGGAGCCCTGTGGGTCAGATCTTCCCCGTGCTGGCTGCAGCACAGCCTTTAATCTGCTTTCCTCTCTCATAACCTCTGAGCCTGGAGGGATTGGCAGGCAGGGGAGATCTGCCTTCCACCGTTTTCCCTTGGAAGGGCTGCAGATGTGAAACAGCAGCCACAGCTGGCAGGGGACTTGAACCCACCAAGAGGTGCACCTAGAAGGTGCTTCTGCAGCTCTCAGCTTCAAAGGACAAATGTGGCAACATTTGGGGGTTTGACATGAACAACATCTGCAAAAAAATCACAGCACTGTGGGGAGCTGGCAGTCAGGTTTGGTCATATGGGTAAGGGGCTGCACGGCTCGTGGTGGGGGAACATCCCCCCAAAATTCCTTAATGTGCCCTGAGCAACTGGGTAAAGGGGAGGCAGAAGTCTGGATTTCTAAGAAGCTTTCTCACTGGGTGTTTCCCTTAAAAAAAAGGGCAGGTCTTATCAGTGGGGAAATTGCCAGTGAAGAGGGACTGAGCTGTGCAGTCCTAGACATGCTCCTAAATAATCTTGAGGAGTGAGGGGATGAAGAAGAAACAAAATCTTTGGAGTAAGAGAAACAGAAGTGGACACAAAAGAGCTGCAGAAAGAGCATCTGCTGAACTAACAGCAGTGTAAACTGGGGAGGAGTGTGAGGTAATGCACCCATTGATGAAACCTGAATATTTGGGGAGGGGTGTGTATATATAAATATTTTATATATATATATATATATATATAAATGATGGTCACTCAGGGTAAGAGGTGCTACCGAGGTCAATTTCCTCATTGGAAAACGACCACAGAAGAAGTGTGAATCTCTCTGGAAGTGCTAGCTCAGCAGATGCAAGCAGAAATTATTGGAAAAGGTACAGAAAGCAAATAAGAGCTGTTATCCTGCTGCGCTAGAAATCCCTGGAGCACTCGCACCTTGAGTACTGTGTGCAGTTACCCTGTGTCAGAAAAGATGTGATAGAACTGGAAAGGCACAGGAAACAGCAACAGGGTCAGTGGAGCGTGAAGAGTGGCTGCTGCCCAGGGAATGATGGAACAGATTAGGCATTTTCAGGTGCCTTCAGAAATGAAACAATAGAGAAGGAAATATGACAGAGGTGTATAAAACCATGACTCTTGTGGAGAACATAAAATTAGCATTTCACAATATAATCTTTAAATGCTCACCTTATAAGTTAAGGTGAGCGTTAAATGGAGCTATGAAGAAGGAGTTTTAAACTAATAAGCTTTTTCCTGCCACATGATTAAACTGTAGAACTTCTTGCCAAAAGGTAGTGAGGAGGCCAGTGGTATTATTGGTTTCCAAAAATGACTGTAAAAAATTTTTGGGGAGAAATCCATCAAGGGTTCCTAAACACATTGTGAGCATCCTGTAGACAGGGCATCTGCTGGGCAGTGGAAGTGGGTGGGAGAACAGTGTCTGGCTCCCTCTTTTTCCAGAGTATCTGTTCTGAGCTGCTTATAGTAGTGCCAAAATGTTTGGAGATGCCCTAGAAGTTCAGGTTCTGAGGAAATGTCACTGTACTGAAAAATATTCAGAACAGCCACTTCTCTCTAATTCAGACTGGAGAAATTTGATACACAAAGCCTTCTTTACATGTAATATTAGATTTCTTCTTAATGTCAAGAAATTCAGCTCCTGAGTGCTCATTACTGTAAGCTTTTTATGTGTCTGAGGATAAACCTATTAAATGATCAAGGCTATAGGACATCTTTTCTTTTGCTCTGAAACCTGCTTTGGTGAGCTCAGAGGGGCTGAGATTTTACCAAGTCAGTCTTTCCAGCAGAACCTGGAGTCAGTGGTTTCTGTTCATTCTTGTTCAGAAAAGCAACTAAGAAATTAATCTTTCTTGTCTGATGTACAAATCAAGCTCTGTCTTTTTTTTTTTTCCTGTCTCACCTTCTATTTGCTCTCAGAAGGTGTATGGTATATTTTATCCATGGTAGAGTTTCCAGCAGAATCTTTGCCTTATGAGTGCAGTTTTATACTGATCAGGAAGAGGCTAATCCTCTCATTAAATCACCAGAATGAGGACTGGCAGATGATTCCCTACTTGTCCACAAATTTATTGTGTGACCTTCAGCAAGCCCCTCAACCTTGTGCTGCAGTTCCCACTGTCTGTGGTGTGATTGTGCTGTGCTTTGGTGGAGCTGGGTGCAGTAGGAGCTGTACGTGGCTGGTGTGTCCCTGAGGCAGACCCCTCCATCCTTCCTCGTCAGCAGTGCTCTGCTTCATAAAGAAGGGGAAAAGGGTCAGCAGAAATTCCCAGAGAGCACAATGGTGACAGTGGCTTGCACTGAAAAGGGCTGGAGGTTTTAGCCCATAGATAGATTTTGCTCAAACTGCTCTTGCAAGGAGAGCTGTTGTGGTCTCTCCCACCAATGAAGAATGTACAATCACTGATCACATATGGACCCACGGAGTGAGCTCCCAGAAATGAGCACCCAGTGCAAGGAGTTTTGTAAATTTACAGAGAGAGGGACAAGGTCCAAGCTCTGCATCAGCACCAGCTCGGACAAAGCTCTTAAGGTTAATGGGCCCTTTCTCATCATATCCGCCCGTGTTTGGTCAAAAAATACAACAAGGAAAGAGGCTTGCAAAAAAACCCAACCCAACCAACCAGAAACAACACACCTGCACAAGCTGTTTGTCTGTGTACCCATCACAATGTGCAAAGAACTACCAGCCAGTATTGGTGAAAACAGAACAGCATAGACACAGCACACTGAAAGATTATTACTGCCTTTGTATGAACACAAGGAAATTATCTTTCCTGGCTAGTCTCTTCTTGGAGCTTTTGTAGATTTTCTTTCTTTTTTGGCTTTTGTAACTGGTGAACTCATACATATTATGCTATTTTAATACCTAGCAAAGAGCCTTGTCGGTTAAATCACCTTATTTTTCTCTGATCAGAGCACAGTACATTCCTCTTTTTAGTAGAAGGTATTAATTTAAATTCCATAATCCTAAACATATTCTTGTTTCTGTTCAGTGCTTCAGAAAGCCAATGGCATTTTAATTTAATAAGGGAGAAACACACATGACACTGTGTTCCCTGTAAATGTCTTCTGACCTCAATGAGGCTTTCACAGCTTTCTTTGTGTTCCAGCAAATGCAATCCCTGCTTTTATTCAAGCACACTATCATTTCTAATACCTGTGTTCTACCAGGGGCTAAAAATTTAAATATCTGTAGCATTTTCATGGTAACTTTTGAGATGTTATTTGCCTTATTATATAGCAGTGCGAGCTGATCAATGGAGCCATAGTGAGATTTATGCATCACTGTGTCCCACTGAAGTATTGTTTGGGTACATGCTGTCCCTCTGCACTGAAATAAATTTTATTTTGGTTTACCTTGTTTTCAGATTAAAATGAGTTAACACATCTAGCAATGTCTTGGTTTATGTCAGCTCCATTTATCTTTTCAAATTCTTTAAGCTTTGTTTACTGGGCAAAGATTTACCTAATTGGGTACATGATATTACTGAGTATTTTGTGGCATGTAAACACTTGAGTCATATGCATCACAGTTCCTCCTTTACCATTTTTATGCTTCCATTTTGCTGTCTGAACTTATTTAAACCTACTCAGTTTGAAGGAGCATGTGCTTGTTGCAGGCCCTTTTTTGGAAATGTCAGGTAATATTAGTTCTCTTCACTGATTTGAGTCTGTCTTCCTTTCCTCTAATGTGAGTCAGGAACTGACCCCTTAGAGTGTGCCCCACAAAGACTGGATTATCAGACTTGCTGTAAGGTGATGGAAACTCCTCAAAGAAATGGATTATTTTATTAGTGGTTTTACGGGTTATTTTGAGTAGATTTTCCAGGAACAGCTGTGGTCAGAGGTCTCAAAATTCAGCTACCTGTTGCATTTTCACATTTTATTTTTACAAACATCTGTATCATGTCCAAGGCACTTGCCCTTGCATGTTCATGGGATAAATCTGCTAATTCCCATGCTAGCTTGATATGTATAACACCTGAGTGCAACTCATCCCTCATACCCAGTGCTGCACTTCAGTCCTGGCATCTGTAAACGAGAGCCCCTCATTTGCAGCACCATGTCGGCTGCTGAGCAAGGAGGGCACCTTGACTTTGGATCTCACTGTACTGTCCTTGATTAGCCAGATCCAGAATTGTTCTCATCTCAAACATGCTGCTGAAGCATTTGCAGAAAGAGGACTATTATTTTTTGTGCTATTACTGAAGTACTGGAGAACCACCAGTTCTGTTTTAGGGCTTCACTGTGCAAACTACTTCTGGCCCTGTTCCAGCAGGGCTACAGGCTTGCTCTCTGCTCATCAGGTGTAGCAGGGGACTGAAGGACAGCTCTGGGTGAAGGGGAGAGGTCACAGCTGCAGTTTGGTGTCTGCCCTAACATGGCACCGTGGTCTTTCATGATGGCTGTGGAGCAGGGATTGTTGAGGAGTGTGATGGAGCAATGATCCTGGGTAACAAGACATGGAGAAGGGCAGTTTCATTTAGGCTTTTTTTTTGCTATGACTCAGTGCATGTGCAAGGTCCTCTCTAAAATAGCTTATAGATTAAAACAGAATGATGGTTTTCAGCCTAAGTCACAGCAGACAACAAAAACTGAGTTTAGCGTGAATCCCAGGGATGTTAGTAATATCTTCCATCCTTCTAGCAGTCCTGAACCGAACTCTACTGGCTTTGCTTCTAGGTAAGCGCTGTTTTTCAGCATATGAAGTAGAGTTGACTGGAAAATAAGAGCTACCATTTCATGAAACATTTAGCATTTTAACTGTTTTTTCCCCATTTCTATTTAAGAGTAAAACTAAAACTGGAGTATTTATTGAGGGCATGAAAGACTCCAGATGCTCTCAAAAATATTAGTTTTGCCACACATGCTTGATAGGTTCTCACACCTAAACAGCATTTCTTTTGTTATGCCTGGTTTATGTGCCTTAGTACTCTGATCTAGATGTTAACATCTAAGTCTGTATCCCCACTCTTGCATCCCACTGAAGTGCTGGCCAGAAGCCTGTTCCATCCCAGAGTGCAGTCTCTGGAAAAATACCCATCTCTGGTCAGAGACACCTGGTCACTTCTTCTGGGTATTAGGAGAAACAAAAGCAGAGAAGGCTTTAAAAGGTAGTGTGTGGGTAGGTAACCCTATTTGAGCACAATGTAATTCAGTTAGAAATTCACCCTTGTGCTGGGTTCCTATTTGTCCCAGAGGGAGCTGCTTTTTAGTGCACTATTAGAGTTTACTCAGGTGGTAGAGTTCTTTTGAACAGCTTTTGTATATGATAGTACTGTTTTGTCGAAGGAGTTTTTCTGTGCTCCTGCACTTTCCAGCCTTGCATTGTGGGTTTGGTGTAATTTCACCAATTGGAGACAGTTCTAAGGAGAGCATCTTTCCCCAACCATCCGTACATGTGAAATATGTGCCCTACCTTTCTCAGTGCAGCTGCAACACTGAGACTTGAGTCTGCAGTGCTGGAACAGAGAGTTTTAAAATGGGTGAAAAAGAAGGTACCTCGAGTTTCAGTGGTGCACCCTTTGCAGGAGGCTGGTGCCTTGGGGTGGGTGGAAGGACGGAGGCTCCCTCGTTTACAGCGTGTTCATAAAGGAGCACCCACCCGCGATTTAGGACCGGAGGTGTCTCCTCTTCCCGGCCACCTTGCCGGTCCCGTGGTTCCAGCCCCGGGAGCCCGGGAGGGGCCGCGCTCGGTGCCCCCGCAGGTGGTGCCTTCCGTCGCTGGGGCACCCGCGGCACCGACCCTGCCCGGCCGCACGGCGCTGCTGGGGCGGGCGGCGGGGCTGTCTCCTCCCTCCCTGCCTCCCTCCCCGCCGGGACTCGCAGAACTTGAGCGCGGCGGGCCCGGTCCCCGTGGCGGGGGCAGGCGGCACGGCCCCCGGAGGAGCGGAGCGGCCGAGCCCGGCGGCGGGGGGGTCCCGGCGGCGCTGCCCGCCCCGGCGGGGGCTGTGCCGGCAGGGGGCAGGGCCGGAGCCGGCCGCGCGTGTTTCTAGGGCTTGACGTCCTTCCAGGCAGCCCGCCCCGTTCCCGGCACGGCCGGCCCTCCGCCGGCGGACAAGTCCCGAGAAGTGGCGGCGGGGCCCCCCTCCCTCCCCCGGGCGCGGCGGGGCCGCGGCGATGGGCAGGGAAGTTTGGCGGCGAGGGGGCCCGGCGCCCCGGCGCTGAGAGCCGGCCGCTCCGGCGCCGGTCCCTTTTCCGAGGAGCGGGAGGGCGCCACAAAGTGAAATCCATGAGGATTCTCGGGCTTCTCCTGGAGAAAGGCTCGCATATGCTGCAGTGTCTCTGTGGAAGGCGCCTGAGATCCAGCCACAGCCCAGGTGGGGAGCGCGCGTCCTTGTCCCCGCCGCCCTCGCCTCCCGCCCGGCGCCGCCCGGCCCGCCTGGCCCCGTTTCCTTGTCCTCCGCCTCGCCGGCGCCGCGCACAGGTGGCCGGGCCGGGCCGGGCGCTGTCCGCGGTGCTGATCCTGCCAACCATCCCCGGGACCGAGTCCCCGTTAATTCGGCATCCCCCACACCCGGCTCCTCTCCGCCCCACGCATCCGCACCCGCTGGATTCCCAACCCGGCCCCCTCCAGCCGAGGCCTGCCCCCACCCCACCCTGTGCTTAGTCCCGCCTGGAGCCCCCACCCACACGGAACCCCCACGTGTGTCCTTTGTCCTCACAGAGATTCCCACCTCACACATGACCCTCATTGTTGTTCCCCATCCCACATGCAGCCCACTCAGGTCCTTTTTCTTTGTATAGGAACCATGTATTTCTCATCCCACCTGGAACCCCCAGCTGCACCTTCTGTTACCACCTGGCCAATACGGGGATAACCCTCCCCAGAGTGCCAATGGCCCCACACAACTCTGGGGCTGCCCCACTGTAAGAGCTCTCTGTACTTTGCGCTTCTGGTAGTAGTAATGTCGCAGTGGTTTTCTGGTGGAGGTTTTCTGGTTGAATGTGGTTTTGAATGGGGATGTACTTAGAAGCAAAGAGAAATCCCTGCCTGCTCCTGATGGGGGGCCTGAGGAGACTCCCAACTCTTCCCTCAGCTCCTAGCTTGTTGGGGAGAGAGCATTTCACTAGGATGGGAAGGAAGTGCAGTGGGTGAATTTCTGAACGATATTTGTGATCCTAAACACTTCCCCTGAACACTTTTTGAAGAGGGGAATAAGAGTGTGAGTGCCTTGGTTTGGTGTTGTACTACCCCTGAGTTTTAGGATGATCTTGTTGAAGCTCTTAAAGTGGTGTCTTGACAATTTCTTCTGTGCTACATGTGTTTTTTCCATAGATCTGACTTTTCCTCTGTAGAACACTGGGTAAATGCCTATAGAATGAAGTCCTGTGTTACTGTTGTTATTATTAAGATCTGTAGAAGCTACTAATTGGATGCTTACAAGGATGTCTTTTAGAGTATTCTTTCCTAATTCTTGTGTTGGGTTTTTTGTGAGATCTTGGTCCTAGAAGAGAAAAATGTCCATGCCTCCAGTGCAAATGCTCGGTGTTCTCTTGAAGAGAAAGGTTCTTAGGGGAACACTGTTGCTGAGGTAGCCTGGATTCCCTTATGGGCTCGCTAAGGAAAAGCTGTTAATGGTTATAGCCACCCGTTTATGCCTCAGTAGCCTCTTCCCTCCCATGACACTCTTGTGTGCAAGTTGCTGTCTGTGACAAGCTCATGGCAACAGGGGAATCTTTGGGAGAGAACTCTGGACTCCCTTCAAAGCGTGCTCTGCCCTGCTTTGAAGAACAATATGATAAATAAATAGAATAAATTGTGGCTGCACGTGGAAGCAGTACACACACTAGTCTTTTCAGTGGAAGGCTATAATGGAGTTTTCCCCGTAGTGCTATGTGTGATTGTTTGTTTTGTGTCTTTTGGAAACCTGGAGTAGTAAAGAGAACAATAAGCTACTGGTAAAAGTGGGGTGGTGCTCAGGCCATGGGGGATGCTAGGCTGTAACTTTAGTGAATTAGAGTCAATGATAGTGTCCTGATAGTTTCCTGGCTGAGCTGGTTTGGCTTTACAGGTGGATCCAGTGCTGGAGTGTGCTTGATGCATATGTGGTGCCTGAGTCTTTTCATACCTCCCCTGTTCTGATGAATGATGCTGAACATTGCGTAGCCTTTGCATTTCTTCATGTTGTGCTGTAAGGAAACAATCTATGGGAATGATCTCCTACTGTTATCTCCAACCGAGCTTATTTTCCAGGTACTAGCCCCTACCCACCATGAGCCTGACCACTGCAGCTGGGGTCTGTTGCTTTGAATCAGGATGCTAAAATACATTCCCTCTTCTTGGCTGACTTTTTTCATTTTCCCCATTTAAGTTTGGGGTTTATGTTCTTGAAAAATGCCCAGTAAAAATTAAAGCTTCCACCTATGAAAGGGCCACTGTGGGGTGGGCTTGCTGGAGGGTAAATCTCCTTGCTACTTCTTCAAAAGATGAGCATGCCTCAGGAGACAGGTGCATACTCTGGCAACAACCATAAAGATGTCGTGCTGTGTCCAGTGCGGCACTGTGGGGCCAAGCCAGTCCGAGATGTAAACCAGCAAAAGGATTATAAAATTATGGGAGTGGAAGGGCTGTGGAAACGTGGACTACAACAGCGGTGGCACAGAGTGTTGTGAGCTACTTACATGTCCTTGATCCTCTGATCTGAAGTGATTCTGACAGATTGACCAAGCCTTTTGCCTTCCTCATATCTATGTTTTCTTTAATGCAAACAACTCATAAGGATGTAAGCACATGTTTAAAGTCAGATTTACATCTGTGTGTTGTGCTGACTCAGAGCCTTAGACCACTCCTGATTCTGACAGAAGCTAATGCATGGCGCTTCAAAGAGAAACAGTGAATATTGAAGGTAGTTTTATAGTACTGTGCTGCTCTATTGGGATGTTAGCAAAAAATATTAGCAAGATTTTTTTTTATTGTTACGTGAAGACCTCTCACCTCCTTACTTTAGCTAACTCTAGCCTGTTGTTTTCTTATGCTCCACTTCCGAGGTGTGCAGACCCGGTCTCAGGGGCAGGATGTGGTTGTTTGAACAGCACCTTGCAAAATGGGGCTTAATGGGTCCCCAAGCCACCACAAAAGTGCAAGTAATTCATAGCAATGCAGAGTGAGATTTCTTCTCTTCCTTCATGAATTTCTTTACAAGTATTTTAGCACAGCAACATCCTGTATCATCTTTCAGGTGCTTCATTTGTTATCTTGGTTTCACAGTTTGCAAGCTGACTGATTCTATTGCATGCACAGAGATATTTTCCATTGCGATGGTGCAACTACAGTTAATTTTGTTAAGTGTTTTGTTATTTAATTATTTTCTCTGCTAACACTCTTTTCCCCTTTGCTTAGGAGATTGGTTTGCCAGATTTTTTTTTTTTTTTTCCTTTTGGCTTCCTAACCAAAGTTACGAAACAGATAGCTACTACATGGTTAAGTTCAAGGTAAATATTAAATAATTACTGTATGGTTGTTGTAGCTGTGAATAGAGTTATGAAAAACAATTTGGGTGATGTGGTTTGCAGGCACTTTGATGTAAAAGGCCCTATACCCAGAGACTGCATAATAGCAGCATGGAGATTTCTGCTAGTGAGTGTGTTTCAGTCTTCCTCCATAAGGAGTTCTTACTTGGCTCTATGAGTGTTTGTCTCATGCCTGTCCTCCCCTTGGCTCCTGTGCAGACTCTCCTGTGGGATGCATCATTGCTAAAACCACAGATACTTCTCACATCAACCAGCAACAGCATTCAGCAGCAATGCATTTTCAGCTTTATTTTCAGTGGTAGAGGTTTGGTTGTATCCAGAGACTGATCTATTCTCAACATTCATAAGAGTACTTCTCAGTTTAAGTCCCTATTTTGCAAATTGATGCCTTCAGTACAAATTAGGCTCATATTGAAAGTAAATCCTGAACTTGGCTTCCATGGGAATCTCACACTGGTGAAATTTGGAGATGCTCCTGGAAATACACTGATTGATGCTGGCTTTATGGCAAATTAAAATGATGTCTGGCACAGTGTGTCTTCATATTTCTCCAGGCCTCACAATACTAAGATTGATATTTGGGGCAACAGGAACAAGCATTCTGTCTAGGTAGGCAGGGTCAGGCTGTGCCTCTGCCATTAGCCAGTCTGTTGCTGCCCATATACATCTTTGCATTTTCCCTGAGACTATTTGGGGCACTGTCATAACGTGTCTGCACGTGCAAGACATCTGCAGATGCAAATTGAATCACACATAGGAGGTACAATTGCATATTCAAGAATAGAGTTTGGCTTATGAGCAGAACAGGCACTCCTTTGTTTGCTTGTGCAGCCATTTATGCATCCATCTACATTTTATTTACATACACTAGTTCTTGAAAACTTTCCCACTGCTGTTTATTCAAGTCAACAGCAAGTTACAGCGTACAGCAAATACTGCACAGTTCAGCTTCAAATTACTGGAAGCAACAGCTCTGTGTATGTAAGCGAGAGCTGGTGAAACCTGCAGTTCCTTGCTGAGTTCAGGGGGCACGGAGAGGCTTTGATCTGTGGCAGCTCAGAGTGTGGACATGCATTGCTGGTGGGAGATGGGAATGGTGGTTTGGAGGTGCTGAGTGGAGCTGAGAGTGGATCTCAAGGCTGAGAAGCACTGGGATCTGACTGGGGTCATCAGTACATTTTCCTGCCCACACCAGGTGTCCTGCCTGCCATTCTCTGCACATATTTTGTTCAGACTCCCTCTTTCTGTTTTGTGTTTTTGGAAAAATAACACTTGCTGACCAGTGGAAGTTAAGTACCTGTGCTGTTCTGGGACAATGCCCATTGTTGACACTCATATGCTAATGGAAAGAATACCTTTGTCTGATTTAGTTTAATTCAGCTGGGAAATGAATTAAACAAAACTCTGAAAAATCTTTTTTGTTATAATAGGAGCACTCCTCTGGGGTATTATTCAAGAATAGCTATAGCATTTTAAATCCACATTTTCCTTTATTCTGAAGTAACCCTCTCATGCAGACATTGGCTAAGCATCTCTCCTGGAAGAGCCCATAGTGCTTGGGCATCTTTGTAAAAAAATCTGTTCTGACTGAGCTAGAAATTATGAATATTTTAGCGTTTTTATTTGATGAAGTTACTTGGTTTCTATCATACAAAAATTCCAGAGATATAAATGATAATGAATTTAGTTATATGCATATAACTTTTTTTAAGTGCTTGCAGCCAGTTCTGTGTAGTTATGCACAAGAAAGTCTTTGATATTATGCAGGATTTCATTTTTCAGTTTGCAATAAAGTATTTCATAAATCTTCAAAAGAAATGCAAGTCCAGGAACTCCCTGGGTGTAAAGTGGCTTAGCAATGCAGAGCTGTCAGCCAGATGTCTGAGGTTACAGAGCTGGGCATCTGGAATTGCTGGACCTTCACTCACTCTTCTGAATATTCAAACTTGTCTGGGTCCTACCAGAGCGTCACTGACATTGAATCATATTTGGAAAATGTTTTACTTTCTGTAAATGAGCAAATACAAGAATAATAAGAGTAATTTGAATTTTCTTAAGTACCTGTAAATCAGGATGATAAACAGTACTCTTAAGCAGAGGTTGGCTGGTTTGTGGCACTTCTCACCTGAAGGTTTGCATGGTTTTGTAAAGAAATAAAGCTTAACTTCCTTCACTTCCCAATCTCAGCCAAGAAAAGAGGAAGAGTTTGTCTGATGTTAAATACCATGTACAATTGTAATGCATTATAAATGATTTATAATTAAAAGATTTAAGGGAAATGTTAACTAACAATATAATGAAATAAATTTTCAGCTTTTCCATTGGTTTTCCTGAATGACTGTGTGTATAATATTCTGTGTTGCTGTTTTTCCACTTAAAGAGTAACAAAAGAATCCAGGGTCAAAGGCAGATATCTAAAGTTGATGACTTTCAGAGCAGATGCTTTCAGCTTAAGAGCTGTGTGACTGTCACTAGGTCATGTCCACTCTAAGACCAAGAAGTATTTCTGGAGACAGGTCTCAGCTCACTGAACCGTCTGAGTGCATATTTAACTCAATGCATGCACCTAGTCCTGACCAGAACCATCGTTTTGGATGAGTGGTATGTATCATCCCTAAAATTCTTCTTGTTTTCCCTGTCCACAGAGCATTGTAGACTTGTTTTCTGCTTCCAACACATCCCTCTGGAGGTATTTCACAGCCATTAATTCCCAATGGAAAGCCCTGTTCGTTAAAGAAATGCAAATCTTCCTGCTTTGTTTGTGCAGAAAACCTTCCTGCTTTGTTGTGAGAGTGATCTACTTCTGGCTCGCTGAACTTCATCTCAAAACTAAGCCACTTGTCTTCCCATAGCCCTTTCTGCTGCTTTCCAGAAGTAACCTATTTAATTTTTTACAAAACTGATGCTAGTTTTAAATTTTTTAGTCCAGGTTGTACATACATCATCAAAAGTTTAGCATGGTCTGAAAACTAGATGAGATTTCCTGTAGAATATAGATTCTTTTCAGTTGTAAAAGACCTCTTCAGATTATTGAGTACAACTGTTAACCCAGCACTGACCAATCCACCAAGTGCCACATCTGCATGTCTTAAATACATCAAGGGATGGTGACTCCACCACTTTCCTGGGCAGCATTTTCTAGTCCTTAGCAACTTTTTCAGTGAAGAAATTTTTCCTAATATACAATCTAAAGCTCCACTGATGCAATTTGAGGCCATTTCCTCTTGTCCTGTCACTTATTACTTAAAGGGACTGACCCTTGCTACAGCCTTTTGTCAGGGAGTTGTAGAGAGCAGCGAGGTCCCCTCTGATTCTCTCTTTCTCCAGGTTAAACACTTCCAGCTCCCTCAGCCACTCCTCATAGGATTTGTTTTCTAGACTCTTCCCCAACTCTGTTCTGAAGCTGCATGGAACATCTCAGTGTCTTTCTTGAAGTAAGGGGCACAAAACTGGACACAGGAATGGAGCTGTGGCCTCATGAGCATCCAGTACAGGGGATGATCACCTCTCCAGATGCAGTGATAGTGCACAAAGCTTTCAATTGTGTGAATAAATGTTTGCTTAATAGGCTTTTAAATAATTCTTCTTCCCCTTGGAGGAAAAGAGATGTGTAATGTTTAATAATAAAAATAGTGTTTCTTCCCATAGCCTGAAATGGTATGGAAGGAGGTAATCATGTTTTGTATGGCAAAGCATTTTTCTAAATGGCATGTTTATGCCTTTCTACTATGGTGGCTGCAATTGGCTGCTGGGCCGATTTGCATGTGCTAAATTGCAGTCCTGGGGATCTGTGAAAACAACCCAGCAAAGCCAATCTCAGCTGGGAGCATGGAAGCTGCTGCTAAATTTGTGACGAGCCACCCCCAGGCCCAGTGTGAGTCATTATCATTGTTTTGTTTTCCAGAAGTTGGTACCAAAAGATCCAAAGCATGGATTATCTCTGGAATTGTATTTGTTCCCTCAAAGCTTTGTTTGTTCCAGATAAGAGGAAAGTATAGGAAAAAAATCTGTTTTTAAAAGAATGAAATAATTCTTTCCTTATTAGCGTTCTCTTCCTGCTTTTAATGTGCACTCACAGCCTTTTGTTCACTTGAGAACTCACTTGTGCATGGCCCAGCATTTGCTGCTCAGTCCTGCTCAGTTTGCTTTGTGCTGCTAAGGGGATGGGAGGGCAGCAGTAAATACAGTAGGATAAGGCAGCTTGACTGAAGTCATTGTTTGGCTCTGGCAGAGCTGAGGTGGGGAGTTTCTGCTGTCCCTTTTTCTATTTGCCTTGCTGGTTTCTCAGTGAGTGTTTTCATGAAGCCACAGCTGTGTGTGGGACCAGCTGGGGCATCCATTTGCTGTAGGTCAGGAGTCTTTGATCTGAGGAGTGCACTGGCCTGATCCCCAGGGTCTTACACCTGATGCCCACTTGCTGGGGTTGCTGGTCCTTAGGGAGATAGGACAAGGTCTTGAGAGAACAAAAGCCCCTGCCCTGTGCTGGGATTTTGACAAGAAGTCAATTTGTTTCCAACTTCTAGCCCTTGTTTCAGGTTGTCTTCTCAAATAGACATCTTTGGTGTGCTGTGGACCATGCAAGTGTACCTGCAGGGACTGTGGGTGGGATGCAGAGGAAATGCTGGGTCCTGCAGAGGAAAGGTCCAGGAGTAGGAAAATGCATGTGTGTGGGCATAAAGAAGCATATAGAAGTGATTAAAATTCAAAACTTCAACATACAGTGGGTGGAAAAGACATGGACAGAGTGGGAGGCCTACATGAGCATGGGAGTGGAATAAGGAGCTGGGAGCACTGAAAATGAGGAATAGAGAAAGGGGAACTTCTAGTGAAACTGGCTTAAAAATGTAGCTAAACATGCTGTGCTTGCTTTATGGACAGGAGTACCCAATCTGTTGTTCCCTACTCTGCCTTACTGATTTTCAGGATGGGAGTCTGCTGGGAGGATCCAAAGAATGTCCAGAGGGAAGGTCAGGCAATAGAAATCTTCCTTAAGGGGCTGGGGGTGGAGCTGGATATACCTGCACAGAGCATTCAAACTGGAAAAGCACAAGGATCCAAAGTGTGCATGACATTCAATAAGTGAAGTGAAATTCAAGCTCAGACCCTGACAGACTGGGACACCTTCCTATGTTCCAGTGCCTGGTGCTCCCCTTGCTCTCAGTTCTGTGTGCCCAGCCCTTTACTTCCCTGCTGCTTCAGTTTAGAAATATCATAGGGGTGGTGTATCTGTGAGGCTGGAGGGACTCTTAGGTGTTGTTTTTAAAAGGCTGATTTCCCCAGGTATTTATGCTCAGAGCAGGCAGGGTATAATCTTTGTAAATATTCAGTTGGTTGATCAGACAAATAGGTATATAAATATTCACATATGGCTTAATGTCCTGTGGCTGTGCTTGGGTGTTCCTCTCTAATAACTGTCATTTACCTTTAATGGATAAGACAAAGAAGCCTGGTTTGCTTTTTCCTCCGTTTCTGTGTTTGCTGGAGTTTCTGTGATGAATCCTTTACTGTGCTCACCCTTAACCTGAAGAGGCAGTTGTGGGAATATAAATCATGCTCCCACATGCTTGCAGGCTGCTCAGCAATGAAATGCACTCTCCCTGCCCCGCCTTCCCTGCTAAATGGCTGACACACATCTTAAAGCATCTTGCTGGAGATCTGTTTCTGCTCTGCAGCTCCTTCACAGCACCTTGGCTGAGAAGGCAATGTGACTGTGTTTTAGGGATGGTTTGGGGCTTTGTTCTTGAGGTTAGAGTTAGAACAAGCAAATTTCTTCAGATGGTGTGTGAATAAGGAGGGAAATTAAATGGGAGCATGTCCTTTCTTGAGGAAACACTTTAGTGAATGAATTTTGCATTTGTTTGGCATCTCTGGCAGGTGGTGGGTCCTGCTGAGAGCGCTCCCATGAGAGCTTCTCTCCTACTCATCCACAGCTCGTGCCCTTTGGGTCGATACTTCTGTGTCTAACATGCTGTTTGACACCTCCCAGAGAAGGTCAGAAAATACACTTTCTAAATGATAGTCTTCTAAATATACAAATATCCAAACCCCAGAGGCTTTTCTTTTTTAGGAGTGAGAATAAAAAACAACTCCAAACTGGCAGAAAGATCCAGACAGCCACACTGCTTTGTGAAATAGCCATGGGTGTCTCCTGTGGACTGTGCTAAGGGCTGTCCTGGCATAAGGCTGTGTCTACTCAGTGGGAAGAGTTCATTGCTTATGTGCATAGCCACTGAAGAAAGGGGTTTCAATAAGAAAGTTGAGTTTTGATGAGGGACTGGCAGGGTGCAGAGAAATGCAGAGCCCTGAATTGTGCTGGGAATACAGTTATGAGTCTAATTCCCACCCAGAGCAGGAACAAAGGACTGGTAAATCCTGCTCACTCAGCCCAAAGGTATCACTCCTCTTTCTCTCCTGTCCCCCTGCTCACTCGTGTGAGCTCCAGACTCACTGCAAGTGTCAGACTCACTAGATTTTCCCCTGCTGCTTCTTTGCTCTTGGTCTGTAGAAGGGGAGGACAGCACAGTGTTGGGAAGGAGAGAAAGGCATTGAATCTCTATTATTTATGGGAATGTTGTTCATTTGGCTGGTAAAACGCTGATGGGATTAAACATGAGAGGAATGATGTGCTCGTTACTCGGCAAGCACATGTTGCCCCACTAACTGCCAAAGGACAGTTGTTTGTTTTAGCACTTCTACAATTGCTCGTTAAGCCTTGAGACTAAGAGCCAATATGTCCTACTCCCTAGTTCATCTCTGCTTTATCCACAACGATGTTGTGCTATAGACACAGATCTTCACTGGGTTTAGTGTAGCCTGGAAAGAATTATTTGGGAAAAAGTGAAGGAAATCTCTAAAAAAGTCAGCAATAGAAGGATATAGGGAAGTAGCATCAATTAACATAAAAATATGAGAGCAATTAATCTGGGCCAGAATAAAGTGTCCATCTAGCCCAATAGCCTTCCTCCACCACATCAAACAGTTAGGAAAAAGTAAGAAGATATGATTTGTCCCCCAAGTGCTCTCCCAGCTGCTAGCTATTTTCAGCTTAGAAAATTGTCTGAGTCAGACACGGTTCAATGTATGTAAGAATTCTCAGTGGATTTTTCTTCTGTGTACTTGACCAGTCTCCCCTTGAGTTCACGTACATTTTTAGCATCGTAGTGTCCTGTGGAAAGGATTTCCCCAGACCTGTTACATGAAGAAGCCTCTCTTTTCCTTTGTTTTGAACTTGATTCCTGCTAGCTTGGGCTGATGCTTTGCAGAGACCAGTACAGAACAAGATAGTGAATAACAGACCCATCCTCCTCTCATGCTCCTTGTGACTGCAGAGACCACAAGCATACTCCTGCTAAACTCTCCCTCCCAGTTTGAAGAGTCTTGGATCTTCTTGTTGCCTTCTCTAAACCATTCCCCATTCTAGTAAATGCTGGTTGCAATGAGAGGAGCACAACAGCACACTTGCCTCAAATGAGGCATTGCTTTTCTTTATGCCCAGGGGCTTAAAACCATTGGGGTCAATTCAGCTGGAGAGACAGCAGTTGTCATGTGGGGTTGAGAAAGGAAGCAGGCTGCTGAGTAGGCTGTTATGGCCACATGGTGAGTTCTGTAGCTGTCAGGCCCTACAAGCTTGTGATTAAAGTGGCATCTCGAGCTGTGGGTGGGCACAGACTCAGTGAGCCATTTAGCCATGTCAGGAGATGAGGATGTCTGAAACTCTGTGTGTGACGACGCGTGGGGGATCACCTTGAGACACCATTTCAGCTCTTGGATGCTTTGAGCTCTGTTCTGCTTGATGAGCTGTGCTGGCAGCTGGCTGCCTGTGGACCAGAGAAAGAGTGGGGCAGCTGGTTCCACTCTGATGTGAGATGCTGCCCCTCACATCCAGAGGAGAGAAACCAGGATACCTGGGGCATAACTGACCTCTTTTCATGGAATATCCTGAGTTGGAAGGGACCCACAAGAACCATGGAAATCCAATTCCTGTTTTAGTATACATCTGCATGGTGAGATGAGCTGCAGCTTAAACCTCATTGATTGCATTGACAAGATCGCCACCGAGGGCAGGGGAAGCCAGAGAGAGCTGCTCAGTCTGACATTTAGGCTGTGGGTACCTGCACGTAACTCCACCCTGGGTGCCACCACACCTTCCTCTGCCTTATTGCCTGTCTATAGTGTGGAGACAATGCTGTCTTCTTTGCAAAGCACCTGTGAGACTAACCTAGGACATGTGTGGACAACTGAAGGACTGTAAGCCTCAAAGCTGTTTAATGTTACCCTGTCTGTACACTGGAACTGGGGAAAGAGGCAGATGCACCATGATTATTTTAGAGGACAGTTGAAATTCCTCATTTGTGCTTTAAGAGGCATTTGAGACTCCCAGCCATTCAGTAAGCTCCCATTAAAAGCACACACCTTACAAATTTCTCAGGTAAAACTATTTAATATTCAGTAGGAGTGCAGCTTGCCAGGGAGAATATGCTGGCTGCCTATTAAGAGAAACAAATGAAGGCAATTGCTTTCTAAGGGTTAAGTATGACCTGGTAAGCCAAGGCCTGCAGCGTTAGCAAGCGCCAGCCAGCAGCTGGAATAGCTCAGTGATGGATAATAAGTGCCCTGTCCTTCCATTCCTCCTAAGAGAGCCTTGCTCAGTGAAGGTTTCTATCACTGAATCAGCACCAGCACAGAGGGCTCCCTAAAGGGCTCAGAGTAAATGGCTTCTGCACACTAAAGGTTAATGGTGGTATCTCAGGAGGCAGATTTCAGAGGAAAAAGGGTTTTTTCACTGTTGATTGGGGTTTGCTTATCCTCTCTATATTACCTGCAGTAGTGTGCTAACGCATAGACAAAGTGGGCTGTGACCTCAATCAGCTAGTTAATTTTAAGCCCGTGCTTAAGTGATTTGCTAAAACTGTGCTTATTCAGGGAAAGAAAGCTGATTGTATTTTCATTGCTCAAGCTAGGTGAATTATAACATCTAAGTGATTTTAATGATGAAGGGGTATATTATGCTTTGAAACAATTATTTACATTCCCATGAAGAACATTAGTATCAGTCAGTATGTCCAATGATTGATAGCCATATTCATACTTTGCTAATAACCCCCTCAAAGCTACTTGAAATACTGCATTGTGCATTTACATTTTTATCTCTGTAATTTTAAGATGAGCAGAGCTTGTTAAACCAAAGTATTTTTATGTCTTGTGTCAAGAGAAAATGTTCTTTTAAATGTTCAGGAGGAATTGGAAATATGGGAAAGAGAGGGAAAAGATTGTTTTCCTTTCATGCTCAGTACTTCTACTTTTGATGACTAAACTGTTCTGTATTTGCAATTGAAAACTGTTGATTGGAAACTCTTGTGAGACTAACATAAATGGGGCTTGATTTTGAAAAATACATTCATGATCGTTTGCCTAATTTGTGTGTGCAATTAGCGTGATTGCCACTGGAAATGGCCATCTGAGAACAGACTGTTGGAGACTTCTGTCTTTTTCTGATCTGTTTTCTCTCTCTCCTCCTTAAGGTGCCAACTTCTATGATGTCTAAATATTACCCATGGAAGCTTAATTTGGTAATATGTTTATTGATATCCTTTCATCTCTTACCTCTCCACTTTCAGGTGTTTGTTAAAAGGCTGAGAATGATTATTCCTTTCTGCTTCCTTCTCAAGTCCACTTGACGCAACGTAAAAGAGGTTCTTTCATCTAAGTTGTTGATCTTGCAATTTAGAGAGTCAGATCTCACTGGCAACTCTTTAGACTCTTACATGGCCATAGTAATATTTGAGTAGTTTCCAGGTGTGCACAAGGGATTACAGCTCTCATCTGTCAGGTCTCTTACTCCCTTCTGAAGAAACCTGTGCTCACAGGGGACATTTATTGGTGACAAGGTGGAATTGTTTCATTTTGCTTTGTTTTAAACATGTGATGAATTAAAAAGGTGAGATAGATGAGTCTCTAGAGTATTCCCTTCAGGGAAGCTGAGGAACCTGGCTGAGGTTAGTGATTTGAAGGGCGTCAGCTCAAGACATCTTTGAGCTGACTTGGAGTCCTTTTGTAGGAGCATGGTATCAAGGCTGCAGTTCCTCAGTGGCTTCACTGCTGGGTAAGAGAAGGAAATGAGCTTGTGAACCCAACCTCTAGGGGCAATACTCTATTCTCTCCCTGTGCTGGTGCTAGGGATTAAGCCAGTGGGAAACTACCCTATTCTTATTGATATTTTAAAAATTAATTGTTTTTAATCAAACCAACCTTACCCAAGTGCTGCTGCTGTCAGGAAGGAATCAGCAGGAAAGGTGTAGTCTGAGGCAGGGGGAGGAATGGGTGGAATTGCCATTTGTAGCTACTCATAGGTACCTGGGTTTGAAGCAATGGGGCAGTGCCCCACTCCTGGTGACATTCACATTGCGTCCACTGCTCCTGAAATGTTCTCCATCCTGAGGTACAACTAACTCAAATCTAAAGATCAGGTGTAGCTTTCAGTCTGGAGTGTGACTCAGAGCTGCAGAGGTGGGAGAGCCATGGCAGTGTACAGAAGACAAATATCCCCTGGGTCATTAATGATGGGATGGAGATTACACACTGCCTGATTGCTTATTGGCTGTGGCCTTTCATTACGAGTAAACTCAATTTTCCCAGTATTGACAGCTGCCTGGTGGAGGGGTCATGCTGTGTGGCAGGCACTGAACTGCCAAGAACAAACACCCAGATACGACAATATGTCAGGAATGATACTGGGTGTGTATTTTGTTCTTTTCTTCTGTGCTCTATCTCCTTGTTGAGAAGAAACAATTTCTAGGGATGAGACATTAAATATGTCAATCCTGGCCTCTCTGCTAGCTAGGAAATGCTGGAAAGCTAATGAATTTGAGTGGGGAAGATGGTTCTTGTTTGTACTTGCTTGTTCCTGGCCTGGGTTGAAACTCATTTAATTAAAGGAATGTAGTATCCTTTCCAAAAAGTCCCCTAAGCCAGTCAAGATCTTTGTTTTCTTCCTGCTCAGTCTTTCTGAATCTTCCCAAAGCACAAACATTTATTGTGCTGTGAGGGAGAACTTTGGAAAGGAACAAGCAGAACATGTTTTGCCAGAGAGCATCAGTTTCTGCTGGCCCTAGCACTGCTTTTCCCCCTGCTCTGTCCAACCAAAGGCCCTCTCCATTAGCACAGCTCGCTCAAGCATCTTCCCTCCTCATTCTGAGAGCTGCTCCAGCCCCTTCCAAACATATAATTATAGGCATGAAAAAAATAAATTGTTCTTATTCAGCACCTGATAAAATGGTGACTCAGGCATTTCCGTTCCATTGGAAATGCAAGTTCTTGTGCATTCGGAGTGCTCAGCACGCAGCCTGAATATTAAAGGGAACCCTGTCTGCCCCCTGGAAGGGCAAAATGGTTACAAATGCAAAATTCCAGTGGAGGCTCTCACAAGCAGCTTCATTTGGCCACGTGGTGAAACAAACCACGGTCACTTACCTGTCTGTGCACTTACCCCAGCAGTGCAGTTATCCCCACAAAACCCCAGCCTACACCCAGCTGTGGAGACCTGGCAGCCTGGGGCTTTCTGCCCACTGGGGCTGCACGATCAGCCTGGCATTTGAGACCAATGGTGGAGCAAAGGCACCTGACCAGGTTTAGGATGGTCCTTGTGAAAAGAGTGACGACACTCTGTTCCTAAAATAAACCTGTTTCTGTGCTGTGTCAGGAGATGGCTCATACACAGGCTGGAAGGAAGCAAGATACTTGCTGAAAGGCATAAATCTTTCTAACCACCTTCAGTGGTTATTTTTAAGCTCAGGGCATGCAGTGCTATGAATCCCATCCCATTAGGGCTGGAAAAGTGTTAGCCAGGAAGAGGGTGCTCTGGTGCATGAGAGCCCTCTTCCTCCTGCCCACATGATCTGTGCCTTGCAAAGAAAACCCCTGGGCCGTGACAAGACTGGAAGGATAACAGGGGTAGCAGCTGTGCCCCACCTCTACCAGATTTTGTGAGGGAGGGCTTGAAAGCCCTCCTAGTAAGCTGGGTAGATGCAGAATGTTGTTCAGTTTGATTGATTTTAAAGTCAATTCATTAAATGGTGTTTTACTCTACTGTTCCAGAGTAGCCAGAGTTGTAGAATAAATATTTATATAGAATAGCTGCTGAGTTAAGAAAAGATGCATCAGAAGTACAAATATATGTTTTTTTGCCTTTGCTTCTACCTATGGGTCCCTGAGGACTTGATTCGATGATTCCTATGGGTCCCTTCCAATTCAAAATACTCTACAATTCTATGACCTTGTTGGAATCAATTATTCTTACACCCCTTCTGGACATGAGGCTTTTTTTTGTTTTCATATGATTCAGGAAACAAACGTATTGATGAGGTAAAAAACAAGTCCAAGAGTGCTTCTACTTTATTTTGTGGCCAACCTATGCCCAAACCCACCATGGCCTGGCAGCTTTTCACAGGAGTATACTGGACCAAACCCAAATTAGTGTCTAGGCCCTCTTTCTCCAAGCATTTACACTTGTATCAATTGCTGATGTAGCTTAGTAAACAGGACCCCTCATGGGAAGGACTGTCACATCTCTGAACGTGAGCCAAATTCCTTTCATCATAAAGAGATAATCTACTAAATAATCTGAGCCCAGCAGTCTGCAGGGTATGTATGATGCTTTTTGGCTTTGCTTTCAGAGATTCCAAAAGTTCTTCAGAAACTTCTGCCCTAGTGTGTGAGGTAGTAGGGAGAGCAGGGAGAAGGTAACATTTTGATTTGGGTTTGTTTTTTTCCCCATGACAACATAATTTCCTAAATAAAAACAAAAGGATCAGCATTTTGGTCTGTTGGGGTAAAGGTGACATTTTTTCTGAAAAAAGAAGGATCTTTCCATGGGGTATTTTTTACATCTAATTCTCTGGCAAAATGTGGGTGCATTTTTGCTGATGGAAAAAGTTTTTCCCTAAATGTTTGCGGATGTGGGAGCAGTGGTGCTTTACTAATTGCACTCTGTCAGGAAATGAATGGCACGTGAGTGTGAATTTGTTCATGTGTTCTCCCTGCCTGCAGTGCCTGGGGTGTGCTCACTGTAGCTGTGTCACAAGCCTGGTAACATTAGCAGAAAGGCCTCCCCAGCTGGGGCAGGGGTGGGATATGTTTTGGAAGGACAGGAGTGCAGGATATCTGTTGTGTGGTCCAGTCCTTTGAACAGCACACAGAACAGAGGCGAGCTTTGTCAGTGCCCCAGGAGCAGGATGTCTGTCAGACCTTCAGCTCTTGGCAGATGTCTGGAGTCCTTTGAACCCCTGACAAGGGGCTGATAATGGGAGGAGAGGTAGAGACCTGGGACAGTGCTGTGGTGGGGTAGGAATTCCTTTGACCCTGAGTGGTCCCATTAGGAGAGCAGGGCATGTTTGTAGCCTGAGGGCTACCTGGGAGTATTGGCCTCTCGTGGTTACAAGGGAGGCTTTCAGTTGTGGTGGTTGCATCACCCTCTGTTTAAGTCTTGTTTTATGCTGCTTTGGGTGATCATACGTCAGCAGTAACAGCCTCCTTGGAGTCTCAGACACTGAGACCTGACAAGTCCCTCACACTGCAGAGCTTGGAGCTCCAGCTTAGGGCTCTGCATCACTTCTGTCCCCTCCTTGGGTGAGTCACCTTTGTAACATCTCACAATGTGCTGCCTCTTGGAGTGTGCATTAGCAATCACTGGAGTGGTACTTCTCCCCACCATTCTTGTACTAGTAGTCTTCTTTTTTCCCTTTAGGATGTTTGTAGTGAATCTGTGGAGTTGCAGAGCAGAGATTTGCATATTTTCTTTAATCTAGCTAGGTCCAGCCGCAGTAGCAGTGTTGGTATGTTCGTCACATAAGCGCATACCCAGAGCAGCCAGTGTGCTGGTATAAAAATTATTCTGCAGTTCAAGCATTTTGATTTTTTTTCCGGCTATTTTTGTCATTCAAAATAAATAGATTATGGTTCGATGTGCCTGCCAATAACTCAAATATTCCTTCAGTTAGGTTCAGTAACATTCCATCTCAACCCATACTTCATGGGACTTTCCAGGTAAACTTATAACCCATAAGAAACACCAGAATGACTCCTGTCTTGGACTATAGTTAGTATTCTTCCAGTTAATGTGATCATCCCTAGAATAGAAAAATTTTGAGCACCCAGCTATTTTCAGCCAAGCCCCTGACGTGCCCAGCTTCTACCACTTGAAGAGAATGTCAGACATTTTCACATGACAGAAAAACGTGGCCAAATTCTGTTCTATAAAATACTCTTAACTTTGGGGTTACAGTTTCTTTACTGAATTTCACTTTCTGTTTATTCTTGAAACTTGAAAGAGATACATATCCAAATCTGCTAGATAGTTTTACAAACTACAGCCTAGTTTAAATGCATATGTAGGCCTTTTCCTTCAATAATAACCCTCAGCAAGCTTGAAAATTAGTGATACAGACTGACAGATACACCTGGAGACACCCACAGCCTTAAAATATCAGCCCATATTTTCCACCTTTTATTTACTTGTTTGTACTGCAATATTCATGGAGTGAAACAAAATAAGGAACTGAAAAGAGCATTTTAATGTAATTTTGTGATACCTGTTAAAGTGCTTTGTGTGTTTATCAGAATGAATCACTTGTGCAAAATTCTGTGCTCTTTTTGCTGTTCCTGACACTGTGAAATGTCTACATATCAGACTAGGGAATGAAAGTACGTACAATATGGGGAGGAGAGGTGTAGGTGGGGAGTACTTGTGAAGAATCCCTGTGGTGATCAGGAAAGAGGAGCCCATGAAGCCAGTTTTGAAGCGTGTCCTGTGACAGCCAGACTGAACTTGAATGTGTCCTGGTATATTTCCATAAGGGAACAGAAAATCCCGCAGCGAGGCAATGATCGAACGCTGCCGACGGCTCCATGCAGGAGCAGCCTCTCACCTCCCGCCTCAAACGGGGCCCGAGCAGGGTGGCAGCAGCTTTAAGACACTCCTTGCCATATGTCACAGTGCCACCTGAGCTGGCCAGCCTGACCTGCAGCCATGTGCAACACAAACCTGTGTCTGAAAGATGTGTGCCAGGCAGAACGTGTGTTCCTTTTCTCTCTGCTCTCCGGAATAGTCACTGCGCTTTTTCCCTCTGTGGTTTGCAGTTTTTCATCACCTGCAAGTCACTGGTATTCTTAAAGCTGGAAATTTAAAAAAACCCCACACCTTTCACCTTCTGACTGCTGTCTGTGCTGTGTCTGCCAGCACCACGCAGGTCCCCTGTGGGCTTTAAGGCCGATGTCACCCACATCATTACCCAGGTGGGAGGCAGCTGCTGCAGGGACAGCCACTTTCTGTGGAAGCAGGGAAAGACTGAGGCTTCTCACAGACTGCACAGATGCTTTCCACGAGCATATGCTTAATTAAGAGGCAAACTCACCACCTGCTCTGCAGCCTGGGTATCCAGGCTCCTTTCAGGCAGGTATTTGCTTTGCTGTGTGCTTGTGCTTTTACAGGGGTCTGGAAGTGCTTTTGACAGTGTTTGTGCAGCTGTGCCTGAAACCCCAGGCGTCAGGTGCTGTTAGCATGCAGAGCTGCCAGCTTCATTAAGGTAATTGTGCCCAAGGCCTTTCCTTCCTTATCCTGGTTTGATAAGGAGCCACAGCATCCCCTCGATGCTTCCCATGGCTGCAGGGATCTGCACGTGGGTGGAACTGGAATGGGTTTGCCCTCTGCCCCTACAGCCTCTGGGGCTGCTGCCATCACCTACGAAGCCCAGCACTGGGCAGGGAAGGTGAGCTCCTAAATTGCTGCTTTAATTAGTATCTTACCTTCTTCTTACCTTCTAAAGATGCAAAGAAATTCATTGCTCCCTTTTGAACACTTCCCTCTGCTGGAATGCTGCAGGGGTTTGGAGCCCCTCCTCAGCCCTTCCCTAAGCCTCGGACTCTCAGGCTGCGGCCAAATCCCGGCAGAGCTGGCAGTGCTGCGGCAGCCCAGGCAGGATAAATGGGCCATGCACTCTGCAGCCGTGGTGGCAGGGACAGATTAACCCTCTTTTGCAGAACCAGTGCAGTGATGGCAGCTGGTGGGTGGATGAGAGTCCCCTGTCCCTGGGGTGCCCTGAAAATGGGCACGTGGCCCAGGGAGCTCCAAATACCTGTGCTGAAACAGAAGTCACTTAATGTATCTGCCAAGCTCAGCCTGTTTTCTTTCTTTGGACTGTTCCTTCTGCACCCATCTCAGAAATGCCTTTTCCATAGATAAATGCATTTCCTGTGCCCAGATTGTGATGCATATGACATCTTCAGTGAAAAGAAACATTTCTCCTGCAGTATTTTCAGGTTTGTGGTCTCAAGAGGAGATAATGCACAGGGATTTCAACCTGCAGCCACAGAATCTCTACCAAGGAGCACGTGCAGAAATGCAAAATGCACATCTGTGCTCCAATCACGGAGCCATGTTCTTGTGCCCAGCAGGTTTCCAGCCTTTTAATTCATTAAAGATGATTCAGGATGAGGACAATTAATTATTCACTAAGAGTCATTTTGATTTTTCACTGGCTGCAAGAAGGTGCCTGTGGGACCGCAGGAAAACAACCATGGCAGTGAGACAGGGGCTTGCTCCATGCGGAACACAGGGTCAGAGCCCCCCAAGAGCCTGTCAGACTGGCCAGCTCCTGCCAGGCCAGTACCCCACTCCCCAAAGGGAAGGCAGCACTGGGGGGAGCTGGAGCACTGTGCCAGCCTGCCATGAGCTCACAGAGGCAGTGAGCACAGAGCATGAACCTCCAGGGACCCCCAGAGCCTGCCTGTGTTGCTGCACTGTGTTGCAAAAAGCAAAGCTGTCCTGGACCCATGTTCTTCCAGCTGTGCAGACACACAGATGAACCAGGGGTTTATTGCTCTGCAGGACACGTTTTTCCCTGCTGTGAGACAGAAACCATCAGTTCAGGTATTGTAAGATGAGAGGAGGAGTGGGAAGCCCACAGTCAGCTTGTAGTCAAGATGATGGTAAAGATACTGCTGTGGTTCCTACCTGAATGAGTCTTAGGAGGGCTGGTTGGAGTTGTGCCTACAGTCCTGCTGCTGAGGTGGCACTGGCCCATGCCCAGCTGCAGCCTGGGTGCTGGGGCTGTCACTGGTCCCCAGTGAGTGCACAGGAGCTCCTGGCACTGGGGCTGCCAGCACAGACACAGGAGCAATGTGAGTGGGGCTGGCGTGCTGCTGGCAGTCCCTCACTAAGCCCGAGGTGATTCCCCAGATTTCTGCATGAGTAAGAACAGCGTTTGCACCTCCTGCTTTTGCTGGGGTATCATGTGCCTGAGCCAGGGTCCAGCTCCAGCAAGAAGTGGCTGCATTTCATGCTGTTCACATTGGTGTAACAGCCATTGGCTGGGAATGCTTTGTAATTAGTACCAAAAAAATGGGAAGAATCTTCTAAAATGCAACTATCTCATAGCAACCTTTTTCTTCTCCTAGCATAAAGCAACAGGGTAGAACACTAGCAGTGTTCTTTTTGAGTCTTGTTTTTCCAAATAGAGTTAGTCTTATACCTGTGCTGTGCCCAGGGCTGTGCTGCAGATACAGAGGAGGCTTTTTTCTGGCTGTTCTGACACCTTGTTCAAAACAAAATCTATTGGAACAATTGCTAAGAGGAGAGCTTGGTGTTGGCCCACCGAGACTTTGCAGCATCCTGTGTGTACTTATTATTTCCTGTGATCAATGACACTGCAAAGGCCGTTTCCCAGGGCGGGAAATGCCTTATTGTATAAACAGGCTATACTGGGAAGGAAAATAGTACCCAGGAGAGAAAGCAGTGATGCATTAGAAATAATGGGCTCTATCAGTGTGATTTTGTTGGGCAAGGTAACCTCAAAGATTTATTTAAATAGGGCAGAGATATGAGTGACTGCTACATTCTTTCTCACTTTGTAATGCATTTTCCAGTCAGAGAGCAGATAGCAGTAAAGGCATTGCTTTTTACAACACAAGTTCATTTATACCGAGTCTCTGCAGTACTTGTGGTTAGCTAAAGCAATACCCAACACCTTTCTCTGAGTAGGAGAAGTGGGTATTCAGACAGGAATAGCTGCATTTGTGATGTTTTTTTCTGTTCATTTTCTGCAAGTTTTAAAGATCATATGAAGAGCAAACACTGAATAGATCTGTTTCCTGGGAGGGGGGAAGAACAACTTAAAAGATTTTCACCTGTGATCTATTCTCTGTTCTTGCTGTGGGGTCAGGATGTGGGAGCAAGAGAACCGTGGAAATTTCCTTTTCCCAGGTGAGCAACTGGCCAGTACAGCAAAACCTATTTTATTCCATTAAAATGGAATACAGTGCTTGACATTAATGCTGTGGTGGAAAACTGTATGCAGACTCTTTCCTACATTAATTTCCTATTTTATAGGAGAAATTACAAATGTTGGGCTGGCATAACTGGCAGAGCGAGAACTGCTCAAGGCAACATAAACAAATAGCTATGAATAACAGATCTAGCAGTAGACAAATGAACACAACTTGCTTGCAGACAAATGAACAAGAAGTACAACTAAGGCCAAGCTAGTTAGCTGATGTTTTTCTTTGTAATTACCTACATTACCCTGCAGGTGGTAATATCCAGAGCTGGTGCGTTAGTACATCTGTGTGATCACTGTCCCTTACAGCTTGGCAGTATATACAGAGATGCTTCCCCAGATTTTGGTGGATGTATATTCAGCTTAAGTGCAGAGCCTAAGCTTCCCCTCTCTCATCTTTGTATGGGATAGCAGTACTAAAACAGATGGGAAAGGGGCAAAAGCTGCCTTCCTTGTAAATTTTGTGTGTGAAAAAACTGTAGGTCCAGGTTTAGGCAGCTGCTTCCTGCTTCTGAGTGGGTTTTGGCTTGCAGTGACCAGGACCAGGGAGGAGGTGAAGGAAGTGTGTAAGGGATGGAAAGAAACACTGAATCCATTTGTTCTCTCTAGTTACCTGTAGACCAAGGCATTTAATGATTCCGACTCCAAGGCTCTGGTCAGCTTCTGACTGGGCTGCCTCTGGCTGCTCACAAGTCCCCATTTCCTTTGTGATGCTGTCCCCTGGCCAGTGCAGCGGGCACACTGCAGGGTGCTGCTCTGCACTGATATACAGGTGATTTGTTCTGCCCTGTTGCTGGTTGCATTTTCAGCAGGGAGTGAAGGTGACCCTAAGGTGCACTCAGATTTTTGAGATCTGTAAGGCAGAGCAAGTGGAAAATCTGTGGAAGCAAATGGACATTTCCCGTGTCAGTTATAGATCTTTACATTTATCAGCAAGCAATTCTAGCACTTGGATTTGCTAGGTACAGAGCACAAAGGCTGCATGGTGCAAAGGGGAAAGGCAGTTTAGTTTAGCACTGGGAGAACAACATATCTGGGGGTTTGTGCAGTGCCAAAAGATTTGGAGGGAAGGAACGAGATTCGTCACACTTAGTCCAAAATTCCAACAGAAAAAAATACACTCTTGTTTTTAACTTGTTAAAAAGACTGAGAATACAGCTTTGTGAATAGAAGAACAGGCAGGCATTTGACTTGCAGATAAATAAATTTTCTTTCTTTTCAGTTCTTCCAAGTTCTTTTTAAACTAGCACTGTAAAATGTCACAAATTCAACAGACTGGTCAAACCACATGCAGATGTATTTTTTAATTTTTTTTTTTAAGTGAAGATGATGAAATAGATAATTTCATTGGTGTGTCACCCTGCAGCACAGGGCACCTGCGCTTCTGTTGCAGAGCTGCCATGAGTGCAAAGGCTTGTGACACGGAGGGGGAAGCCCTGGTGACAACAACGCGGAGCTGTTGCACTCACCGGGAGCAGGCGGTGCCCTGGCCGGGGGCAGAGCCGTGGCCCGGCGGGGGCAGAGCTGCCTTTGGGAACGCCTCGGATGGTGCGGGCAGGGCCGGCGGCGGTGGCCGGGCGCTGTGAGCGTGTCCCCAGCGCCAGGTGGCGGTGCTGCCGCGGGGACACGGCGCGCTGCCGAGCCGGGCGCCGCCAGGCTCCTGCGCGGCCAGACCCCTCCGCCCTGCCTCTCCGGGCGCCGAGCATCCCTCTCCTCTCACCGATTCCTCGGCCACGCGTGTTTTCCGAGTGTGAGCCGAAGTCTTGTGTTTCAGATTTCTGGTGAGCAGAGAGCCCCACCCTTGAGCCCGAGCAGTTGTCGCTGTTTTGTCGCACAGAGGCGCCGCAGGCTGCGGGCAGCGGGTGGGAGCTGCCCCGGCGGGTCCGGCCCGCTGCCTCCAAACGCGGGTGTTCAGAGCAGCATCTCGGGCTGCCAGCAGCTGCACCTCCCTCCAGATGAGCCTCCAGCAAGTCCCGGTCCCTGGTACAATCTCCCGGAGCCCCGGCTCCCTGCCCGGCAGGCAGCGGAGGGGTGCCCGGCTCAGCACCTGTGCAAGGGCAGCGCTCCCGCTGTGCCCTGTGAGAGGGCCGGTGTCCTGCGTTATTAATACAGGCCTTTCAGGTCCTTGTAAAGAAAAAAATCCTCTATGTCTATACTCTAGGGTTTGCTTTTTTCTTTTTAATTTCTTTTCCCTCTATTTTCCTTTCCCCCCTCCATTTTTTTTCCTCCTTTACCCCCTTCTCCCTTTGTTCTTTCTCCCTTATTTCTTCCCCCTTCCTCTTTCCCCATATTTCTTCTTTTCCTTCCTATTTTCCTTCCCTTTTCATTCTTCCCGTTTTCCTTCTTCCCCTTTTCCTGCTTCACCTTTTCCTTCTTCACTTCTGCTTTCCTTTTGTTTCCCCTTTTCTTCCCCTTTTCTTCCCCTTTTCTTCCTTTTTTCTTCCCCTTTTCTTCCTTTTTTCTTCCCCTTTTCTTCCCCTTTTCTTCCCCTTTTCTTCCCCTTTTCTTCCCCTTTTCTTCCCCTTTTCTTCCCCTTTTCTTCCTTTTTTCTTCCTTTTTTCTTCTTTTTTCTTCTTTTTTCTTCTTTTTTCTTCTTTTTTCTTCTTTTTTCTTCCTTTTTCTTCTTCTTTCTTCCTTCTTTCTTCCTTCTTTCTTCCTTCTTTCTTCCTTCTTTCTTCCTTCTTTCTTCCTTCTTTCTTCCTTCTTTCTTCCTTCTTTCTTCCTTCTTTCTTCCTTCTTCCTTCTTCCTTCTTCCTTCTTCCTTCTTCCTTCTTCCTTCTTCCTTCTTCCTTCTTCCTTCTTCCTTCTTCCTTCTTCCTTCTTCCTTCTTCCTCCTTTCTTCCCTTTTTTCTTTTTTCTTACCTTTTTCCTTCCCTTCTTATTCTTTCCTTTTTTTCCCCTTTTTCTCTGCTTCTCTTTCTTTTTTCCTTTTCCCTCCTTTTTTCTTCCCCTTTTCTCTTCGTTTCTCCCTGTTTTTCCTTCCTTCCTTTCCCCCCCCCCCCCCCTTTTTTTTCTCCCTTCCTTTTATACATTTTCCTTTCCGCCCTTACCTTTCTTTAATTTTTAAATTTTTTTCGTTTTCCCCGCTCCCTTTCCTGCGGTGCCGGTGCCGGTGCCGTGCCCGCGGTGAGCGCGGCCCGGGCGCCGCTGGGCGGCGCTGCCGCTCCGCTGCGGCGGGGCCGTGAGGGGAGCGCCCTCCCGGGATCGGGGCCTGCGGGCCGGGCGCCGGGGCCCTGGAAATACGGGAAATAGCGAAAGGGAGGCACAGTTTAAGATAAGAGTCGGCAGCGGTGTCCTTCCCATGTAAATTTTTTTTTTTTTTTTTCCCCACAGAGAGAGTAATAAACTACTGGAATGGCTGCCTGGGGAGGTGGTGGAGGCACCATCCCTGGATGTGTTTAAAAAGACTGGATGTGGCACTCCGTGCCATGGTTTAGTTGAGGTGTTAGGGCATGGTTTGGACTCGATCTTGAAGGTCTCTTCCAACCGACTAATTCTGTGATTCTGTGAAATTCAGGCGTGCACACCCAGTCTGGACTGGTTAAATAGGCAGTGAATTTTATCCTAATTTTCTTCAATCTCCGTGGGTTTGGTTGAGAGCCTCCAGCGTCTCTTAGAGCACAGAGTGCACGTTCCTGTTCCTGTGTAGAGTATCACTAACTGTGGCTTAACTTAGATGGTCAGCCCCAAGAGGATAGCATTGTAACTTGATGAAAAGACACTCAAACTTGGCGCTTTTTTCTCATTTCATTGGTGATTCTTGTATTGTTGCTCAGTTTCAGCAGCAGTTCTGGTGTGGTCTGGTCACCTTGCATGGCAGTGCTCTCCTGTTCCAGCTCCCATACTTGGCTGTCACCCCCCTCTGTTGTGTGTCAGTCCGGGCATCCTTGTGCTCTGCCCTGGGATTGTTCACCTTCATTATAACAGGGACTAATTAAATCTCTTCCAATCTCTGTTGTAAATACCTCATCCAAACTATTCCACATGCAAAAAGAAAAAATAGGCTTGCTCTAATCCACAGGACCTTGGAAACAAAACTGGGAAAGCTTTGGCCTAGGTGCAGCAGTGACCAGGATGCCCTCAAACAAAAACCAATGTTGGATTTAAAGGCAAAATAGGTATTTTCCCAATTTTGGATCCCTCCTCCCTGTCCCCCCAGTTTTCCTCAAAAATAAATCAACAGCCTGGGGAGCTTTACTTTCTTCCAAGTCTTTATTGAATTGCATCTCCAATTTTTCAATGAGAGACATATTCCATGATATTTTGTGATTACCTCCAGCCCCCAAGGATAGGGGAAAATTTACAACCTTCTGAGGTTTCCTGAAGGCTAACCATTCAAGGGTTAAATAATGTAGAAAAGAAACAAGATGAATTTAAAGTAAAATAAAATAGTTCTGTGACCCCAATATTGTTTTCCATTTCTTTTAATTCATTGTAGGAAAAGAAGATAACTTTGCACAATACTGTATTTTACTATTTTTCACTCTCTTCACATGCATAAAAAAGCCTGAAAATCTCCTGAAATGGTATGTGCTGAGAGCTGTAATCCTATAACCCCGTGAGGCAGTCACTCTAGTCATGCTGCTGTAGTTGGATTGCTCACTTATTTATGCAGGATGAAAAAGGTTCTGAGTGGGAAACATCTTTGTGCAGCCCTGGTGTTTTCCCAGAGTGGGATGGAGGCTGCAGGGCTAATCTCTGTTTTGCACACTGGAAAGGCAGGGCTTCCCTGATGCCTGCAAGTCCTCACCAGTGAAAATGGTTTTGTTGGTGCAGCCCTGGGGAAGTGTGGGCTTGGGTGGGCTTAGTGGGTCCTCACTGCTTGCCAGGGTGGCACCTCCATCTCCCCTGCCTCTGGGCTGCTGAGCTCATGGTTCTGGGGGCACAAGGACTGTGGGTCTGAAAAATAAAGTCCTGGTGAAGCAAGGTGGCAACCTTGTCGTTTATTGTAGTGCGAATACAGGAATCCTGTAAAGACGCAGGAAGAGCTGGTGAGGGGGGCGGGAGTGGCTGGGGGGCCAAGGCTGCTCTGCAGCGCCTGTGCCACACTCTCTCCGTATGGCCTCACGGGGGGAGCGAGATCTGATGGGGTCTCTGCTCGGAGAAGTGGAGCCGCAGGCAGAGGGGATGCTGTCAGAGGTGTCAGCTGAGGAGCGTCAGTCCCTTCCGAAAGGGGAGCCCTTCCTGACAGCTCCATCTGTGCGAGCACGGGGAACGCCAGGGCTGCTCCATCAGCACCTCCTGCCTGCACTGCGTGAAAAATCCCGCCCTGAAATCCATCTGCCCCCCAGGGAAGTATCTTTGCAAGCTTTCCTGTGGAGAAGGCTCCCAAAAGCAGACTCATCTCCCTGATTTCATGGCTGGAGGAACTGGCAGTGTGGGGAGAAGGGTACGCACCTGTGGTGACTCTGTGGCCTGGTGACAGTGGAAGTGGTTAGGCTGGTGCTTTCTCTTGGCATTGAGGGTGATCTGCAGTGTTTGTGTCTCAAATGCTTCAGTGCTGTGCTTGTGAATCAGACAGAAAGACTGCTTTAAAAGCAGGCAGTCTAGTTTTAGAGCTGGCATAATCATAATTCCTACACCACTAGGAACAGGAGGGGGAGGAGCAGATAAAAATCAGAAAATTAGAATTTATTACAATAAAAGCCAAAGTGCTAGAAGCCAAAACTGTCATTGTAATGTGAGCTTTTTTGATAGTGTCCTATTATATCGAATAAGAGGTTGAACATGCATACGAATATCTTGGTTGGTAATTATCTGATTTGTGATATGTAGCTAATGTGAATTTGTTGTTCTGTACATTATGCAGCAGCAATTCATTTCAGAACAACATTAACTGGCACTACAGCAGTTCAGTGCAGAAATTACAGGCATAAACATATGTTTCACTTAGGCTGAGTGGTAGCTAAGTCGAGACACCAGCAGTCCTGGTCAGGGGAGATGTGGGGTGAAGGGCTGAGGGTGCATCTGTTCCTAACTCACCCTGGCAACAGAATCCTCCTCTCCCAGATGATGCTGGGTACCCTCAAATTATCCAGCAAGCAGAAAAGACCTGTGCAGACAGATGTGGGTACCAGCTGGCCAGGGCACCCCACATGTGGGAGGTGACCTCTTCCCTGTTCTGGAATGAGTTTGTGGAGAGTGGTGTCTCTGCAGGCTGCACCAATCAATAGCAAAGATCTGCAGGAGTGGCTTTCAAATTGGATAAGCTTTGGAGCTGAAGTTTGAATGATGGTAACAATATAAACACTTAACTGAATGCACTCCTGTCACTGCATCCCTAACAACTCTTAGATAAGGCCATTTGTATTTTATGGGATCTTATTTGCTTTCACTTTATTTAATGACGCCACTAAATAAAAACACTCAATAATTGTTGTTGCTTACTTCACTTCATCAATTAAATGTGCGAGGCTATTAGTATAGATATATTTTAAGATGGAGCAATTAGCAAAGGTTAATAAAACACGCTACTGAATGCACATCAAATGTCTCCCCATTCTTAGAGTATTAAAAAGAGAATTTTTGAAAGACCAAAAATATTGGTGCTACAGATGAGAGAAAAGGTCTCTTGGCTGATGTAATTGCAGGCTGTTTCACATAATTTTTTCACAAATGTGTACAAAAAGCCTCCTTGGAACAGAAGGAGCAGAATGAGAGCAGCAATGTGCCCAGTGGTCTTGTTGGAATTGTCTTACTCCTCTGATCGCTAGAAACCATGTCTAATTTCTAATCTAAATTTATTCTTGGCCAGTTTCTACCCATTTCCTCTTGTGCCAGCATTGTCCTTCAGCTTATCTGTCCTCTGACTGCTGTTATTTATGCCCTGTTTACATTTCTTTCTGCCTGGGCAATGAAGATCTATGAAACATGTCTATTCTGCTTTAGTCTGTAGCCAGTTTCACTTTCTTAATTGCTCTAGTGCCAGGGTTTCAAACAACACAAGGGAGCATCCTTTGTTTTAAGAAGAAAAGCTTTCATTGAAGCTGCACAATATTGTGGGCATATTTCGTGTTTGACTGAGGGTTTATGAATTCTCTATATTTTTTCTTTTTTTTTTTTTTTTCTCTGAAATTTGCCCTGAACCAGGACACCTGTAAAATTGCAAAGCTGGGTCAAATTTAAGATGATAAAGTCCTTGTCAAATGATTAAATAAATAAAAAGGAAAGAAGACTTTTCAGACCCTACATTGTGCCAGGAGTCAAGTAAGAAAAGTGAGAGAATTGCAATAAATGCCGGAGCTATCCATGTGCAAATAATAAGGTTGGGAGTAGCATGTAGCCTTTTCTAGAACAAATGTCTACTGTCTGCATCTTTATATCAACTGGTATTTTTCAAGGGGAACTTTGCAGGAGTCAGTCTGGCATGTTTAACTGGGGTGAGAGCTGTGCCTGCTGCACAGGGATCTCTTGCACACTCCACACAGAGCATTGGTAGTGTGACAGGTGGATGCTGGAGCTTATGGGGAGATCCCTGGAGCATCAGTGAGGTCTGTAAGTTTGTTTCATTTATGTAGATTTTGATAATCCCAGCCCACTTTTTTTGGCTCATGGCAGCTAAGACTTGCTGATGAATTAGCAAGGACCTCAAAGTTGTTGAAGGTAATGAAGTGTCTATGAATTATGCTCTTTCACAAGGACATGCTTGTGTTGCATCTGCTCCTTTTACTGCTACTGTCTTCAAGCTTCTTTACCTGCATCTTTAATGAGGAGACAGACACTGTCCTGGTAGCTACAGGTCTACACCCCTAATTTCCTAAGTGCCTGACTTCATCAGTGCAGACTTAAAAGTAGTTCTGAGTTGCTTCCCTGCCAAATCAGTTTTTTCATCTGAGGGCACTTCTTGCACCCCCCATTTACAGCATTTGAGGTGGGCTGAAGTGGCTATTAGAGGCACTAGAAGTATCTTCTCTAGTGTCCGAGTTCCTAGAAGTATCTGCTCTAATGGACTGAAGAAATAATAGATTTGCCTCTTAACACTGAGAAGGGAACATGTATTATTGGCATTCTTTAGAAAACAGAAGGGTTCCCAAAGCCAAGCAGATGAGCCACAAAACTTGCATCAGGCTTATGAAAATAAGTTAGGGGAGAGAGAGCATCTTTGCAACCAGGTCACAGCTACCGTGTCCAAACCAGCGACAGGCAGCATAAGCCAACCCTCCTCCAGGCTGGAACTGCCCAGCATGTTTTGCTTCACTTCCTTTGTATGGGGAGGTTGCCCAGGAATACAGAGCCTCTGGAACTGAAACAGAGCCTCTGGAAGACAGAAATACTAGTGAGACCTAACTCTGTTGAAGAAGAGCTACCTCAGGAACTAGGCAGTTCCATAAAAATAATTTTTTGCCTCCTTTTCCCTGTTGCAGAAAATCTGAGACTGTGAGAGTATTAGAATTTCATCCCCTTTGCTGCTTTGGCCCTCTTTCAAGACTGAAGGATGGTTTTTGGGCAGAAAATCCCAACGATGCCTCTGCAGCTAATGGATAGCTGGTCATCTCTCCATGGAGTGCTGAGGATCTCTGTTGCCATATTGCCACCTGTACCACCAGCACAAAGCTGTTCTACTTAATTACTGACAAAAATGTCTCTTCAGAAGCCTCCCAATAATTACTCAAGTACCCACTTAAGTGGCTTTTAATTCAGGCTCCTCACCCCCACACTTGTGCATTTTCCAGTTGCCAAGCACAGCTAATCTTATGCATAAGCTTCTGCCGAAAGAAAATGCTGATACCCTGCCCCCTGGTTTATACTACCTTGCATGAGCTTCAGTGAGCCCATAGCATCTCAGGAGATGGTATTTCCAACAGGCTAGAGCAGGAGCATTCAATCATAATGAAAGATGAAAGCTCTTATTGTGAGTTTCCCTACATCTGACAACACTTGGCAGTTCTACAGCAACTCTTGTTGGACTGCTGCTGGCTGCCTTGCCACTCCTCTTGTTACTGGAGGCTGCCCCTGTGCTGGGTGCCTATGGGCTCCTGTAAAAGCTGTGGGGGCAGGTGGCAAGGATAAGCCATGGACATCATGCTGGGTGCCACAGGGGGCAGCTGATGCTGCCCACGGGGTGCTGGGAGGGCAGCATTTCCAGCTTTGCAGCCTTCTTTGCAGGAGTAGAAAAGGAAGCTCAGGGAATCGTGTCCTCTCATCCTGTAGGACCCAGCTGCATTCAACAGGGAATGCTTTAGATCATGACTTTATGGGTAAGCAGGGTCTGTTGCCTCCTTCTCCATGACTCATAGAAGGCATTGCTCTCTCTGCTTAATTCCACTGTTTTACTGGGGTAGTCTCCAGACACCAGGTCCAATTCATTACCTTTTTGTAGCAGGCTCCAGCAGCTCTTTAGTGGAATGTTGTTTTCTGTTTGTGATGGAGACCAAAGGACATTAACTCTGTCCCTGAAGTGAGAAAAGGAATATGCATATGAAGGGGGAGGACAGGCAAGCATGGCCAGAGAGGAAGAAAAAAATCACACTGTACAGGAATTCCTTGTCCAAGACAGAAGCTGTAGAGTGGTCATGAATAAAAGATGCAAGGAAATGGGGTTGCCCATGTCCAAAAGCTGTCATGCAAAGAGCCATAGAAAGTGGTTAGAATAGCTTTTGCATCTTCTGCTTTAGGCACTTTGGGAGTTCAGCAGACTGAGAGCAGAAAAGGCAGGAACTGTAATTAATGTCAGATATACAAGCGCGAGTGGTACAAGGCTGTGAGGCTGTGATGGATGCATCCAGAAGGAGTAGCCAAACAATCAGTAGAGGTGCTTTTCTCCCTTGAATAATGCCACTTTATCAAAGCAGTGCAAGGGAAAAAGGAAGTAGTCATTTCAGAAGAGTGTGTTGCACAGGGATTTCAATGCCAAGTTTCATGCCGCTACTCTGCCTACTGCAAAAGCAGACCTGTTCTCAACCGTGGTGAGACCAAGAGTTCTACCACATCACTGTGCTTTTCTTCTCTTCTGGCATTTCATAGAGAGCTCCAAAAGGTCTCATTTTCAGTTCACGTGGGGAAGAAACATAGCTTTGAATGCAAGATTTTCTGCAGAGTGGATTTCTGTTCATCTTAGCCCTAATACTGACTGACACCAGGTGAGTGTGAGAAGCCAGGCAGAAGGGACCAGTTGTAATTATGAGTCTGGTCTCCACTATAACTCAAGTCAGGACTGCACTGAGCAAACCTAGTAAGTCCTGTGAGCCAGGCATAATCAACAGGGCAAGAAACTTGTAGCTAAGTGGGATTGGGACTAGATGGTAGAAGTAGCCTTTCTCATCTGAGGGTGGTAGAGAGCTGCATTCCTAAGGGAGCTGAGGAATTTACAGTGCTGCAGGTACCTGATCAGAGATCAGACCATCGGGCCAGCCTTGTCAGTGATGATGAAGGTACTGCTGGCTCAGTACACGGGTGACTTCCCCAGGGTCCCTTGTACCCTGTGCACTGTGGTATCAGCTCATCTATTTTTGAAAGAGGTCGGCTCTTAGGGTGAAATGATAGCAAATCCATCATAACTCTTGCCATGTTGTTCTCTTGATGAATTACCTTTGATATTAACAATAAACATGAGCCTTGACTTACAGCCTCCAGGTCTCACTCTGACTTTGCTGGATTGAGACAGTCCCTCTTTTCAAAAATGTTCTTACTGAGAGGTGAGAGATTTATCAGTCAGGGTTAAGTTTTCTCTGTCATTTTTTTGGATACCGAGGCTCTCAACTATTTATCTTTTGTGGCCAGATTTTCATCAACACCAAACTATCAGTGGCTACAGTATTAATGAGCTAAATATGGGCAAGTACCAAGAGCATTTTTAAGAGTAGCCCCATGTGAATCCCTGTAGATGTGCTATTACTGCAACCAAGAGACCCAACTGCTCACATCTTTCACTATATCCACATTCCTTGTAGTCCTCAGAACATTTTTGTTCTGCCACTTTTGAAGTGTGGTAAGCAGACTTTGTGACTTGTGATACTGGTGTTTGCTGCACTGGGTACAAATGTATTTGTACAAATTTGATATAAATGAGCATAGCTCATTTTTCTCCCTATTGCTCCACACATGCACGCATGGGCTTGGGCTCTCCTAGCTGCGGTTCTGTGCAGAAAGCTCCTCTTAGCTGTATCCCTCTCATAGTTCCCAATTCCCAGAGTCACTGCTTTCTGAGGAAAAAAAAATGCCCAGTCTTGAAGTAATACAGACTGCACAATTTATCCCCAGAGATTTGATCTGGCTTTGTTAAAAGGAAACTTGTTTCTATGAACTCGGTTTCCGTGTCAGTTCAGTTTATTTTCACCAGACTTACTGTTATCATTAATTACTACTGCATTAGTTTTTGTATCCTTGGCAAACTTAGAGTTCCTTCTAGACCACTGATATCTTTATTGGTGTCTGGATTGCAGCAGCTCTGAGAATCCAGGGAAAGAGGACATGGGATTTCATTTTGCTGAAGAGATAGAGGAGTTGATTTATTGCTGGAGAGGGAAATAAATTACAATGCAAATAACAAGAGGTGTGCTTAGAAGCCAGGGATTTGTGGGGGAAGCAATGCATTCACCCAGATCCTTTTTACCCAGCACTTTAGGTCAGTGTGGGATGAGGGAGTCTTCAAACCTTGTCCTGGCTGCATGAGCTGTAATCTCACGTTTACATTTAGTGTTGAATAGGCCCTTGCAGTACGCAGGAGAAATAAGCAAGTTTTGTTAAGTAAGATGCAATCTGAATGCATGTAACTTCAAAGGCATCCTTAGGGCAGGATTAATATCCCAGCACTCTTGAACTGCAGAGCTTCAAGGCAGTGGGAGTACTGGGTCTTGTTAGAGTTGCTGCTTTTCTTCTGAGCTCTCCAAACTGTGAGAACCCTTTGGTGTGTGGCAGAGCAATGGGCTGTCCCAGTGAAGCATTTCTCTGCTGACCCAGTGGGATTTGAGATATGACCTAGCTCAGGTTGCAAATCCTGGGCTTGTGGATTTGGAGGCTGGATGAAGGGACAAGCGAAGTTTGGGATCAGGGCACTTTCCATGACCTCTTTAGGTTTGTCAGAATCCATTATGTGCAGATAGACAGATTTACAGGTCTGGAGGAAGTTTGGTATTTCTCTTGACAGGTTCTGGCCCTTCCTCCCCATCTTGACCTGTGCCAGTGCCACAAAGGTGCATTAAGGAGATGGATGTCTTCAATCTCTAAGCCTTGACCTGCTGTGGAGCAGATGGTTCCACAGCCCTCTGGAGGAGCACAATAGGGATTCCACTCTCCCTCCCTCCTTTTTGTCATTCTCAATCACATAATCGGGTTGGTTTGCCTCAGCTAAGATTTAATCAGGAAGGATCTCTTTGACTTTCAGCAAAGTCAGCTTGATGGAAACTTTAAATTGAAAGGCTTTTCCTGACACATTTGAAAATGGTTTTGGTTGAAATTGGTGTCTGGCTGCATGGTTACAACATGAGGAGTTTTCATTCCTCCCAGGGAGAGGGAAAAGTATGAGCAGCCTCTCAGACCTCCTGAGCCCAGGGGCTTGGGGGCCCTGGGCCTGAAGCTCCACTGTGGGGTTACACTCCCCTCTTTACCCAGACCACACCACCTTCATGCAGGTGACACATAAATCCAGTCACAACCATGTTCAGTGTCCATGGGACCTGGGCATCTCTGGCATTACTGAAACTGTAGGCCAAAATAGGCTACAGGTTGTCATCAAATAGGATTTAAAGAGAACAGTGGGGATGGCTGACCTCTCCTAGGTAGAAGAGTAGGAACTGTCTTGTTCCTAAAAGTGCTGCTACCATAAGGTCTGGGGACTGAGTCTCTGCTTTAGACAGAGGAGGACATGATGTGTGTGTATTCATCCTTGGGCTCACAAGTGGGGTTGTTTGGTGGTGGCTATTCCATCTACTTCACTTCAAGCTTCCGTCTTTTTCTAAGACACCTCGAATGCAAATGTAAGACCTGGAATGAAATCTCAAGTCCCTGTTTTCTTTCCTCTTCTGGATTCTTGTCGTTCCTGTGGCTTAAGGCTATTTGACAGGTAGCCATGGGTTAAAAATCTCTAAGGAAGTGGATGGAGGGAGTTGCTGGGTATTGGGAGAAGCCCAGTGAAGAAGAGGAGGTGGAGGGAGGAAGAAAGGGAGTCAGCTGTCTGTCCTGTCTTTTAAATTTAGCAGCTCTAGTACAGGCAAGAAAGATATTTGAGTTTTCTTTCTAGATGCGTAGCTGGGTGTTTCTAAGCCTGGAGCAGCTGGTTGTCTGTGGGCCAATGGTGCAGCAAGGGTGGGCTCTTGGCTCTGCCTTGCACAAGGTGATCTGCAAGCAGCATGTCCATCCTTGCATTACTCCTTGATGGGAGATCCTTCAGCAAGGCCTCCTCCCTGCACTGCCCTTATGACTGAAGTGCTGTGTGGGACTGTCACTGGGCAGGTGTTTGCAGGCCCTTTCTCTTGGACTCCTGCCACTTAGGAAGCCACAACTGATATCACTGCAAGGACAGCAGCTTTTCATGTCCTGATCCCATTGGGGAAGACAGTGACAGAATGGTTGGTGAATAGGACTGTTGGGCTGAGGTGATAAAAACAGATTTGTGATGAGCCCACCTTGAACAGGCCCCAGGTCTGGCTCTGGCATGTGGGACAGGCACTGACCTGTCTGTAGGGAGGTCTCTCTTTCTGTGTGGGAACAGTTTGAGATGCTCCCTGCTACTGCTCCTTTTCAGGCTTCATTTCAGGGAAATGATCCCAGCAGGTGCTTCCAGAACCCCGGAGACAAAAGTCTATTCATCCATACAGGAGGCTTCTTGAAGAAAAATCCTTCAAATTTCTAGACAGCCCCAGTTCCCTTCAGAGAGGAGAAGCTTTCTTGTGCTATCCTGCCTCCACCTCATGTGGGTGACAAGTCAACAAGGAGAAATAAAAGCTCCTGCTAAGTAGAAAATCTTCTCTGAAAAAGGAAAAAAAAATTATATGTGAAAGTATAAAATCCTAGCAGAATTATTCTTTTTCTAGGCTGCAGTTAGTTTTCTTGTGTTGGTGCTGCCTGTGGCCTGCTTTTTGCAATAGTGGTTTCATTCTGCAGTCTGCCAATTCCGTACCTGCCCCTTGCTTTAACACCTAGACAGGCCCAACTTCTCCCTAGGCTGGAGCTGGTTCAAAAGACACCAGCTAAACTAATAAATACTTCTTGTGATGAGTTGCAAATTTTGTTTAATTGAATCTTTGAAGGCAAAAAGGGGAGTGAAGGGCCCATTAAATGAATTATTTCAATATAGCAATCAGGTGATGCAGGCTCTTCTGTGTTTATTAAAAGGCCAAGTCAGCTCTAAGCTCAGCTGTGCGAGAACAGCCCAGAAAAGCCGGCCAGTTCTTGTACTCTGCTGCTGTTTTAGGGCCAGATCTCTCTCCCTGAATAGCATATTTTAAAGTGGCCATGTGAATTCTTATTAGGCATCCAAACATAGATACGAACTCATGCATTGTAAACAGAATTACCCTGCACAGAAACCAAGCAAAATGCAGTAAGGTCTTGACTTTTCTTTATCAGGTTACCCAGGCGTGTTTTTTTTTTTCAAAAAGTCCGCCCACGCAGAGAGACTGGGGATTGCCAAAGCTGCATGAATTTTAATTATGCTAGATCTGCAACAAGGGGCTACCTTGTAAAGAATAAAGTTAATAAAACATAGATATGAGCTTAATCCTGCTTAATAAGCAGCCCTGGCAATGCACAGTTTAGATGTAATTTACACAGCGTGGAAATTTGGTACAATTCTTAAGAGGTGTCTGCATGCAGACTTTCAAACTCAACAGTGCCTTCCTATTGGAAGAGATTTGTTGCTATGCTGCTGTAAAATGGTGAATTAGGCCATTCATAATTATTGGCCAGAGATGGGTGTCTTTCTTTTTCCCATTCAACTACAGCAACGTGCACACACATTTTAAAGTGGTATTAAATGTAAATCTCTTCTTTAATTTTCATGTATGCATTTTCAGTAGCTCTGCAGATAAAACAGCAAAAAACTGCATATGTTTGTATCTGTAGTTAGCTCTGTGTGTACAGAATTAGTAAAGCAGAGATATGCTTAATGACTGAATCTACAGAACACAGCCCATGGCTTTTGAAGGCTCTATGAAAAATAAACAGGATATTCTGTTAGCAACCCTGCGGGAATTATTGCACTTCACTAAGGAAAGATGCCAATAACCTCCGTTCTGACCTAGATAGATTATTCTGTTTAGGAAAGTAAGGGAATGCATTCTAGATCTCTTCTCTGCTCAAGTCACTAAAGCCCTGAAATTCAGCCAGGCCTTCATTTTAAACCTCAGCACTATGGACAGAAGAGTTTATTTATCAAGAGAATCAAATCTCAAAAATGGCAGTGTCTTAAAATATTGATACTGGTCATGCAGAGGCTCCTGTATGTTTGGGGTGGGAATGTTTAGTGAGCGCAATGAGTCTGATCCTCTAACAGCCACAAGGAATCTGAACCTCTGCCTGTTCCTCTGTGCCAGAGGGGTCTTTCTCCACAAACTGCAGGAGGAGCACTGGCATATCTCTCCAATGTCATTAAAACAGTCTGTCTTGGTTATTTTATGGATCGGTGCTACTCTTGCATTGCGTTTTTCATAGGGTGCACTCTGCAGCTTTGCAGACTGGGACTGAAGTGAGGAGGAAGCCCGGAGAGAAGAGGCATGTGGGAAAAACTGCCATAATAACTATATAATATAGATAGTATTTTATGTATAAATATGTTTTAAAATCATGCTCCTTAAGGAAAAATGGCATATTGGCCCAGTTTGCTCAAACAATTCAGCTTCCACTGGTAGCAATGAGGAAGGCAACCTGTGAATGTCAGAGGGGCTAGTTGGTTTGGAACAGTGTAGACTGCACAACCCTCAAAGAGGAGTAGCTGATACAGATGAAAATGGAAGATGTTTTGAGCGCTGTTTATCCAAATGGAAGTTGAAGGAGAGAACTTCCATTGTTAGAGATGAAAGCACATGGAGGCTTTTCTGTTTCACTTGGCACCCCACCAAAGGTAAAGTTTCACCGGTGAGAATGACAGTGCAGGAGCATGATGAGGTTGGCCTTCCATTCTCCAGCTCAAGACCATTCTGGGCTTGCTTGGTGTTTATAAAAGCTTGGGCTCTTCTGAAAGTTTTGTGAAGTTGGGGCATGACTGGACCTGCGCAGAGCAGATGCTCATGTCAGTAATGTTACCAGGAGCTCATGGCACTGTGCCCATGTCCAGAACCAAACCCTGTGGACTCCTTGGCCATCTCTAGATAAAGGCAGACCTGCATGTTGGCAAATGCAAAACTACATTCAGTTTCACAGGCTTTGGCTTAATTTAATTCAGTCACTGCAGAAGCAGGAGAGACCTGGGAGAAGCCTTTCTTGTTAAGAGTTGCAGCAACTCTCTTTTCAGATCCACAAATCATCAGGAAAAAAAAATACTGTGACCGACTTTATCACTGATTAGGATCATTTTTAAGTGCAGAGCTGCTGCTCCGAGTTTACAGCTACACAACAAAACAAATTAGTCGCACATCAAAATAACTGGAACTTATCTAATATAGGGTCGATAAACCAGCATTTTTTCACCAAAGACTTGAAAACTACGGGCAAAAAACATATCTTTGTATATAGATAGAAAACCTCTTTCTTGAGAAGATATGAAGATATGCTCACATCCTTTGAAGATGAATCTTTGGATAATTCACTGGCAGTTCAGGCAGTGATTCTCTGATTGCAAACAGCTTTCTTTAGGCCATGCCTGTACCTTGTACTGCAATAATTCTTTGATGTCAAGTGAAATAATCCGATAGAGAAAATTAAAATATGAAGCATTTTAGCTACAGGAAAGGGAAGAAAAATCTTTATTGACTTGGATGGTGAAATCTGCTCAAAAAAAAGTTGGCAGTGGTTAAAAAGCTATCAACAGCCTGGAGAACCTGATTCCACCTTGTTTTGGTATGCATAGAGACTAAGAGTAAAAATCAGGAAGTAATGACGGAGTTTAGTTAATCTTTTTGGACATAGGGGATGGTTGTTTCAGTTCTTTTCCCCAAAATACATTAAAATAATTTAGAGCTGAAGTCTAGAGGTGAAGAATTTAGAAAATTTTTAGAACTTAGAGGTAAAGAAGATCACTTTGCAAAAACTGGTAATTCCTAGGGCGTGTCACCAACTGGTTTAAAATGCTCTGGTCAGCTGCAAACATGCATCACCTGCACACCTTCAGGACTGGCTTAATCCCGGCCTGTCATTGCTACTCGCCAAAGTGTAGCAGTGTCCTCTCTTCCAGCTGAGATCCCCTCTCCCTCCACCCCAACCTGTGCGCTCCCCCAAGTATCTTCTTGCTCGTCACCTAACTAACCTGGCAGCTACCATCGCTACCTGTTACTTGAACCTGAGATCGGGACAGCACCATCCTAGTAGCAGCAGCAGCAGCAGCAGTTACTTCTCTGGATAACCAGAAATATAATTCCACCTTCAATTCTGTTCGGTGCGGTTTTGTGGCTGGAGATAGGCGGGAGCCGGCCCCGCACCTGCTGGTGGCGGTGTGGTGGGACCGCTGCGGCCGGGGGCAGCGCAGCAGTGCCGGCCCCGCCGGAGCCGCCCGCACGCTCCCCGGCCCGGGAACCGGCCCCCGGCAGAGCAGCCGGGGTTGTCCCTTCTCTCTGCTTCCACGGAGAAGCAGGGAAAGCCACGGACACGCTCGGCTGCCGAGGCTGGGTGCTCGGGCGCCGACAGCAGTGGCCAAGGAGGTTGCGGAGGTGGCTGCATGAGGCGGCTCCGCCGGGAGGGCTGCGGTCCCGGGGAAACCCGGCTGCCGGCGGGGGCGGCGGGTCTGCTCGGCCGGAGGGGCAGAGCCGCCGCGGAGCTGCAATTGCCTCGCTTTGCCTGCGCGGTATTTCTCATCCAAACCTCGATCACGTAGGATTGCGTAGAGGAGGGCGAGCAGGAGCAGCTGCAATTCTCGCCGAGCCCGAAGCCCGGTTCCTGCCCGGCCGCCGCGGGGCTGCGGGGCTCCCCGCCGCCTTGGCAACAGCCCTGCGCAGCGTGGGCGTCCGGGGGGGCTTCCCCGGCCCCTCCCTCCCCTCTCCTCCCCCACCTCTCCTGGCCTTCCCCCTCCTGGGTCGGGCAGGAGGATGCAGGCGGGAAGCGGGCGCGGCTCGGCTCCTCCTCGCCCCGCCGCCGTCGGGCGGCACCGCGGAGCATCCTGAGCCCCGCACGGAGCAGCAGCAGCAGCAGCAGCAGCGGCAGCCGCACCCCCCCGCCTTCTCCTCCTCCACCTCCTCCCCGCCTTGCATCGCTCCTCCCGCCGCCGTCCCCGCCGCGGCAGCCGGGCCCGGGGCCGCCCCGGTGCCGAGCGCTCGGCGGCCGCCCGGTCGGCCGGACGATGTGGGTTGTTGCCGTCGGGGAGAGCCGGTGCCGGGGCAGAGGCGGCGAGCAGGGCAGGAGAAGCTGCGCCAGCCATGGCGCTGTGAGCCCGGGGCGCCGAGCTGCGGCGATGTGAGCCCGCACTCGCGGCCGGGCGCTTCTTTTTTTTTTTTTTTTTTTTTTTTTTTTTTTTTTTTTTTTTTTTTTTTAGAATTTAATTTTTTCCTCTTCTTTTTAATTTGTTTGCTGACCTGCTGCTTTTTCCCGTGGCTGCTTTTCCCTTCCCCTCCCGCCCTCTCTGAGAGCAGAGTGGGTAGGGGGGGAGAGGAGAAAGAGGAGGAGTGCGAACAGAAATGCAGCGCGGCTCTCCCTGAGCCCGGCCGCGGAACCGCGTCCATGTGCGCGCCCTGCCGCGCAGCGCCTCGGAGCCACCGCGCTGGGGCCGGGGCTGCCCGCGGGCCGAGGGATCTCTGACTCATCCCACTCACCCTCGCCGGAGGGCGGCCGGAGGGAGGAAGCGCCGCCGCCTGCGCCCGGGCGGAGCGGAGCGGCACCGCGCCGCAGGGACCCGCGGATCCTCCGCGTCCCCCTATCCTTTGGACACAGCGGACCTTCACCGGCGGGGCGGCCGCTCCCGGATCTGCGCGGCGCTGCCAGCCCGGCCGGGGGGTCTCGCCGACGGCCGCCCGCGCCGGGATTTGCTCTCCCCGGGGACAGACCCATGGGCGGCGGGGTCCGGCGTCCAGCCATGGTTGTTAGCTTGGGCGCCCTGCTCCGCCTGGCCGGCTGAGCCCTCCCCGGCGCCGGGACTCGGGGCTGCAGCGCGTTCAGCGGGTCGTCCCCGTCCCCGTTCCCCGCGGGGCGCGGCGGCGGCTCGGCCCCAGCGCGCCCGGCCGGCGCACCCCGGAGCGGAGCGGCGCGGGGGGCTCATGAGCGGCGATGGCAGCGGCTATCGCCAGCTCGCTCATCCGGCAGAAGCGGCAAGCGAGGGAGTCCAACAGTGACCGGGTGTCCGCCTCCAAGCGCCGCTCCAGCCCCAGCAAGGACGGGCGCTCCCTATGCGAGAGGCATGTCCTGGGGGTCTTCAGCAAAGTGCGCTTCTGCAGTGGCAGGAAAAGGCCGGTGAGGAGGAGACCGGGTGAGTACGGCGGGCCGGGGCCGTGGGAACCCGCTTCGCGGAGAGAGGCAGCCCCGGTCCCGCCGGGATGTGTGCCCCAGCGCGCTCCTGGCACCGCCGGGCAGCGGGTGGGGACGAGGCGTGCTCCGCGCTCAACTTTGGCTTGGGTCCTGGCGGATCTCCTCCCCTGGTCTGATGGGATGGGTAGGCAGGGACCTGCTGCCAGCATCCCTTCACCACTGTCCCAAGTGTGAGCACAGGGGGTCCTCCGGCAAGAGTGGCCCAGAGGTTTCATTTGTCCAGGCTTCACCCAGAATTGTGTTTTTCCACTTCCTCGAAGATAAGTTTTAAAAATGGTCTCTCATTTTCTGCATGGAGACAAGAAAATCGATAAACTGAGGATTAGTTAAAATTCCGGCCATTTGATAACTAAATCCATCAAGTGCTACTTCAAGAGCAGAGTTGTACAGGGAATTTCATTAGCTTAGAAAGCTTTCTTGATGGCAGCTGCACAACGGTTACACCTCATAGTGAGCTTGCGAGGACCTAGAAATTCTCTTCAGGGTAGTCCTTTTTTGTCTTCTTTCTTTTATTTATTCTTTTATGCTTGTATGTGCTCAGTTCCTCGTGAAGAACTTTGCTTTAGTGTACACCCTAGTGCTCACATTCCCACGGTGAAGTCCCACCACCCACAGTTTCAGTTTTGAGCATTGCTTTGTGCTCTCAGCTGTCCTTGGTAGGCGTGAGAACTCAGCACCTGGCAAGAATAGGCCCTCCATAATTTCTGAGTGGAATTATGATTTATGTCTCGCTTTATTTTTTTCACTGCTATAAGTCACCATAAAGGTAAGAAAACAGAGACTGGTTTGAGAAGCTGCTGTGAAGATGCAGTTTTCTCAAGATGTTCTTCAGTATAATGGTTAGAAAAGAGGGATACTCATTCACTTAGCCATTCAGGATGTACCATCAACCTGTGTAACCCTTCCATGATTTCCATATACATTAGTATTGTATTTGTCGACCAGTCTCTCCAGAAGCCTGTTCTCCACAGCTGAACTCTGTTGGTAGTGATCTCCACCAAGGTGTCAGAAGTAGCTAAGGCTGCTCTTCTCATCTATAGATTGATGTAGATGACCTGGACTTATGTAAACAAGGAAAAGAAATGGGACAAAGCCTCTCACCATAGAAGGCCATTTCTTTCAACACTGCTCTTAACAAAGGGGAAAGAATAATCACTCTGGATTGTTGTCAGCACTCCAGATTCACAGGCTGTGGGGCAGGGACCATATTTAGTTTTGAGAATGTTTGAAGACAGTGCACGGGTTAGGCTGTGGAAACCAGTTTCTTTAATGGTCTGCTTTAAAGCAGGTATCACAAGAGGCTGTAAAATACTTTAAATATAGCATGACTTGAAATATTGAAAGGGATAAAGTTGCCTATCTTTTCTTTCCTACTCAAGTTATGCGTGGTGGCTTGCTGGACTATCTTTCATATTAGTTAATCTGTGAGCCAAGACCAGAACACGGCCCTTGCCCAAGAAGTGTTGGCATTTTGTCTTGGGAATCACTCTTTGCAGGATCAAGAATGGGAACTGGGAGTCTTACTGATGCATTTTTTTCTATTCCTCTTTCTTCTCCATCTTAATCTGCTATTAAATGCAATCTCCTAAGGATTCAAAGGGCTGGGAAGTGTAGCTCTGTTACCTGTATTTCAAGATGCTCTGTCTTGGGAAAGTTTGAGTGACTTCCAGCAGAATGTGGTTGGGAAGGCTTTCTGTTGGTCCTGCCCCAGTGCTCCCAGCTACACAGGTCCAGTTCTGCTTCCTTGGACTCAGAAAATGCTTGTGAAGAATTGGTGAGTTTTAAAAATTCCCTCAACTTGCATGGACTTGCTGAGGAACATTTTCTATAATTTACAGGCGAGAGTGATTTTAGGGATCTTTTTATTGACTTAGAAGGAGGATCAGTGCTACTCAGTGTTGTAAAAATAGAGCTGCTCAATCTTCAGAGCTGTCATTCGGTCCCTTGTAACCAGTACTGTATTCATTTTATAAAATCCAAGAACTAGAGGAATTAAGTTGCTATGAAAAAAACCCTAAATGTCCTTTCCTAGGCTATGGACTGTGTCTGCTTTATTTCCCTACATCCATCTTTCAACTAGGGATTTATTTCACTGATACATCATATTCCTGGTCTTGCTCAGGAGGCAGCATGCTACAGGGATTCTGCTGCTTGGATTTATTCAAGGGAGTGTATTGTGCCCAGATAACTTGCTCATTTCAGAATCCAGTTTCTGCACAGAAAATGACATGCAAATTAATTGAAAGTGGTTTAAAGAAATGTGCATACATTGTGCAGTGACCCACAACCCCAGTGATTATGTGTACTTAATGATATGCTGGTTCAGTAGTTTGCAAGTCAGTGAAGGGAATGAGAGAAACACACTGTTCAAAAGAAGTACAGTTGTATTTGGAGATGATACAGTGCTAGGAGATCTCTCCTTACCTTTTTAAACATGACCTTGTCTTATGACTATGGGAAGTAACTGTCAAAATATTTTGAATTTACAGAGTGGTTTTCATCTATAGTACTCAACAAGCTCTACCAAATGGAGAGGATTCTTCCCATTTTACAGAAGGCGAGACCAACTCCAGCTATGGAGCACTTACCTGACACAGAGACCTAATTCCCAATGCTGGGACCAGCACGCCGTGCTTTGGGCCCTGCTGCCACTGAGCTCAGGATGCAGCAGTGGTGGAGCTGTAGCTTGCCCATTACACAAATACAACTCTGATGGAGGTTCATGTTCCCTTTGCTCTTTGCTTCTGTAAAGTAACTGTGTGAGCTTACATTGATTAAGTAAGCTGTTTATTACATGTTTGATATGTGACTCAAGCAGTGCTGTAAATAAAATACTCAGTGTAGACGTGGGTGAGCAGAGGTACTTGGCACTGGTTGGCACCTTGTGCTCCACTTTGCAGCCTGTGTGAAGTGAGAGTCACATACTCCTGCTCTCGTATGGGAAGGGAGAATTTGCACCCTGGAGCAGTTTAGTCTTGCATACTGGGCATGAGTAGTCAAGGGTTTTGGCAAGCTGTAGGGAACCAGATCCTTGCAGGGTTATCTTGTATAATCAAAGCTATCAGCTCCCGGGGAAAACAGACTTATTTGTCTGCTTTGCAGAAACATCTCATTTGTTGGTTTCAATAAGAACTGTGTCGTAAAGTGAGAAGTAATTTTGTCTGTCTTTTCAATGGGCAAAGGCAGCTGTCTCACATGCACACTGTGTTCTTTAGAGCTTTTGGATGTATTTTGCTCCAAGATGACTTACCAGTTTAAGATAGGCCAAATAAGGACACTGCTGTGGACTAAAGTAAACATTTGAACACATGGGCTTAATCCCATTATTGTGAGTTAACACAGGTGATTTCCTGCAACTGCATCTATAAATTATATATTTTGCTTTGAACCATAGTGACTTGATAGAGGATTCAAAAGAAATTACTGTATGGCATGCCTTGTCAGTACAGGTTCAAGAGGTGGATTCTTCCTCAGGGACTGATGGATCCAAGAGTTGAATGCTGGAGACTTGACAAGCAGCTCTCTCCACATGACTTCCCTGCCAACAAAGAGTTGAACCAAGTATTTCATCCCCTTTGTGTCTGAATTAAAACATCCAAGCATTTCCCTTCTTCAGCTGTTTTTATAGCAGTCTGAAAAGCCTGGGTTGTTGGGTCCAGCTTGTTTTGAAAGCTGTCACTGTTGCTTCATCAGCCATCTCCTCAGGCAGAACGCACCCCGGAGAGCTGGGGTACGGGTGGCTTTCCTTCATGCCATGGCCACTGAGCAGCAAAGCTGAGCAATGGGAGCCTTGCACGAAGGGAAACAGGCTGGAGCATCAGGCACAATGTCTGTGGGGATTGCTAGAAGTTTTATCCCAGTGAAAGCCACTGAAATGGTGTTAGTACTTGGGAAAGTCATGTTTGAATTGAGGCAGCTTTGGGTCAGGCAATGCCGGGCGCTGTGTAGCCTTGTCTCAGTCCCCTCAGATGCTGCTTTTCTAGATGGGTTACCAGCCCAGAATACAGAGCCCATTCTTAAACAGGGTTTTCACCCCATGAAAAAAAACACTGTGTTTTTTTAATTCCATTTTTTTTCCCTGTCTGGTACATATTTTGTTCTCTTCCAGGGAAAGGATGCTTTTCCTTAAGGATATATAAATGCTTCTTCCAAAGTGAAGGAAATGGCTTGCCCATAGAAAAAAAGCAGTAACTTAAACCATGTTTTCCCTTTGCGGTATTTCTCGTTTTGAATAATAAATAGAGATATGGAACTTAAAATTTATGGATGTAGGTATTTTTGCAGCAGTATAAGTAAAAAATAAGAGCAACTTTAGCTGAAGGACATAGAAGGACTTTGTTAATTCAGAGATTCATTTAAAACATTTGAGAAGTCTGTCATCTGCAAGCTGTTAAATTCCCCGACTTAAATCCTGAAGTCCTTTCTGATTTCATGCAGGGTGAAAATGATGATTGAAGCTCAGGGTAAAAGCCACCTTTTTAGCTCATAGTCCTTGCCTGCTTTTGTGGCGTGGTGCATGTCAGAACAGCTGTAATACCTGCCCAACCTGTGGAATTTGTCCACTTTGTGTCTACTGTCCGAATGCCGGCTGCATTACCCAGGGCATAGCTGCAGGAGAATTCCATCTGGATCCCAGCTCTCCTCTGTAAGCGTGTCCATGTGTGTCTGGCTGTGTGCCCAGCCAAGGGGAGTCCATTGCATTCTTCTGCCTGCTCCTTTGCAGAATTTGGTGCTGTGTCCTGTATCTAAGCAGGCTGACAGGAATGGAAATGGCTGGAAACGTGGCATCACCCGGACAGCAAGAGCTTGTAGAAGTTCCAGCTGAGATAAGGGCATGGATGCTGAGTCTCCAGCCTGACATGAGCCTGGGTAACAGCAAGGGGAAGGGCACAGCCCTGAGGGCACGCGTCCTCCTTGGCTGGGGCACTGCTGTAAGCTCCTTCTGCCCCACCCATGCTAATGAATGGCAACATAATCAGGATGGAGGAAGAGGCTCCCTCCTGCTCATGACAGCTTGGCAGATGGGTTTCATTTCATCCAGTTGATCCCTGGGGGTGGTATCACGCACATTAGTGACTGCAGATGTGGTGAATGTCACGGTGTGTGGCTGTGCTCGGTTAATGGGGGGTCAGATAGCAACCCTGAGCTCTCAGTCTCTAAAATCTGGGGAAGAGCTGCTGTTTCCTGGTTTTCTCCAGGGCATGGAAAACTCAGCTGCCAGCCTGCTTCCCAACACAACTTATGGGCGAGCATGTCAGTCAGTAAGCCTCTTCATACTAGTTCTGGACTGAGTATGCTTGATGCCAAGAAAATCCATGGAAGTCATCCAAGCTCAGAGAGGGATGGATATCTTCTGTCCCCGTGGCCCCAGGGGTAGCTGTGCTTGTGAGAGCAGTGGAAATCGTTAGCCACCAGAGGCTCACCATTAGATCAATACAAATGATTGATTCCTCCATCACCAGCCAAATGGTAGAGTCAGGCAAAAAGTGGTTCATGAGTGATTGTTTTCCTTCACAATAAAAGATCCATATAAATCAATTTATCGTTGACTGATATAACTGTTGGGAGTCTTTTTGGGCGGGGTGGTAAAGGTGCATTTTTATTTAGAAGATACTGATATGTGTATTTTTCTTTACCTTTCAGGTATTCTTCTAAATAAAATGTTCCTTTGAAATATAAACCCAAAAGCTTGAGTTCCAAAAAATAACAAAATGGAGACAATGTTTTCTTTCTTCCTTTCATCCTTGCTTTGCTGAATTCAACACAAATTTAGAATAATTCCAGTAGACCAGATACTTCATATTTTAACAGATAAGTTACCTATTAACCAAAGCAATCATCAGCTTGACTTGGGCAGTGAGGAGAGCAGAACTGCCATGGGAGCTGATGAGGCTGTTTGAGAGACAAACATCATCTTGAGTCTCACTGTGGTGGGGAGCAAGTGTAAATGCAGTTGGGCTTATTGCTTTTCTTCCTTCCCCTCCCAAGAAAGAATACCATGAACCACAGTGGCCAGGTAGGCATTTGTTTCATCCCTCTGACATTTGTCTCATTTGATCTATCCTTCTGAACAGTCGTGTACACGCTACTTCTGAGATTTTTCTACTCCTGCACAGTTGAAAGCAAGCTGTGATTTGTTATTATTAAAATCAAAGGAAGAATTTTATCAATCAAGACATGTAAAAGATTGATATCCCTTTCATATTTGCAAGCTCCATGGTTTGGCAGAAGGTGACCAAGAGCATAGATAAGAACAGGTCAGAGAAAGCAGCTCCAAAGAACTGATTTTTAAATAAAGAACTAATCATTGAATACAGATATGTTTCTGTATGCTCTGTATGCTGTCATAGTGTCACTGCCATGACTGCATTATTGTTGTCTCGATCTTGAAAATGTCTTGAGAAGTGACCTGTACTGAAGTCATCTGCTCTGTGCCTGGGCTGTACTTGCCGCAGTCTATCAGGGAGCAGTGCCTTTGTTCTCCTGTTTAATATGTGGTTCATCTCTATTCCCCAGCTAACACAAGATTCTTCATGTTAATGCATTATCCTTTCTGAGCATGGAGTAAGCTACTACATCTATTGTTTTATCTTTGCCCTCTTCTTACATGTAGCAGAATCCTGAAATAACTCGGCCTTTCCAGAGGCTGGTTTTACTTTGCATCTCTATTAAAAGCTGTAGGAGAACTATGGACACACTCATGGGTGCCTCTCCTCTAGCTTGCAGGAACAGGGGATTTGTGCTTTGAGGGAGTCAATGCGGAGACTGAGTTTGTGCAATGTGGTCACAGGGCTGAAGGGCTACAGCTTCTTACCAGAACCTCTGAAAATAGCAGCTACAACACATTTCTAAAATGGTAAAGCAGAAGGCATCTTTCTTGAGAGCTGTGGAACACAACTGTGGGATTCACTGTTCAGGCAGACCACTCACTTCGGCTTTTCCAGCCCCCACGCTGCAGCTCAGACAAGTAACTGTGCTTGTTCCAAGCACTGAAATGGGGCTTTCTGACTCCCTGATGGAGCTTATGTGGCTGCTGAGAAAATGCACCTGGATGCAAGCTGGCACTTGTCAAACACCTCTTCTGTCCTGTGTTCATTCCAAAATGCCCTGGCTAAAGGTGACAGAGGGACAAAGCCACAAACCAGGGTGGTGACCTGAGTCCTGAGCCATTCCAGTCTTGTGGGAGGAGATGCTGGCTGGTTGCTGGTGTGATGAGGCTCCGTGCAGCACCTCTGGGCATTTCTGCTCTCTGCCCTTTCCCTGTGGAGTGGGCTGCAGCAGGAGATGAAAGTTAATGCTGGAAGCAGCAGCATCATAGAGAGGGTCTGTGCAGCTTTGTTGCTGCATCTTCTCTGTGGCTTTGCATTTGTCATGAGGGGGTGACTGTTCTGCTGTGCTAGGCTACCCACTGAGGAGATGCTGCCTGGGGTTCCGCAGCTCTAGGCAGAGCTCTTAAGTTTGGAAGACTGTTGAGCTCTTGTGCTCAATAGCAAAAAGGGAGGGTAGCAGTAGAAGCTCCTCTCTTCTTGGCAGCATGTGCACCTGTTGTACCTGAAGTTTTGTGTGGGAGGTGGAATTTTGTGTAATCCAGTCTGACTTGCATCAGTGCCCCCTCCTCCTTCAGTGTTACCAAGCACAAAAACAAACTTGATTTCTTATGGTGCTTGGCTGGCACTGCTGTGTTCATGAAGAGGAACCCTCAGCTGTGGACCTCTGGCACTTCACTGGCCAGAAGGTGGGCAGCTCTGGTGAAAGGAGAGAAGCAGTTAGGCTGCCACCTGCCTGTGTTCCCCGTCTTTCTTCCTGGGATCTTTTCAGCACAATGGTAATCGTCTGGAGTGTGGGACTTCATTGATAGATGTCAGAAAATGGCTGTTTGCCTCTCATGGTGGGGCTGTGTGTGAGGATGAAGATCCAGGGCTAGATACAGCCACTGCATGGTGGAGGGCACAGAGCTTCTCTCACATCCCACAGCAGCATCTGTGGAGTGCTCTGTGCATTCCTGTCTCCCCTACCCTCCAGCAGCCTGCTGTTAAGGGCATGTGTTATATCCATGGGCAGCTACATGCTGTGAACTGGCAAAATAACCACAGAGAGGCAATGTAATTCTGTTACTTGTGCCTCTTCTCCTGCTGAAACCTGATTGCAGTTATGATAAAGATAAAATCCCCCTGAAATGTTCCTTTCTTGAGATACTTAAGTATTTTGGGTTGAACTAAAGGAAAAAAAGAAAGGTCTTGGGGTTAATAGAACATGCTCACTTAATTGATATTTATCTAGAATAGTATAGTTGGCTGTCTCCTCCCCTTGCTGGCTGCACAGATAGTTTCTTTCCTTAGCAGTTGCCACCCATGTTGCCTGAGCTGCCAAATAAATACATTTCATTCATCCCCCAAAGCAAAACTGTTTGCAAAAGGTCAAGTGAATGGGTCTGCTGCAAATGAAGCCAGGCTGCAAAAAGCCAGTTCACATTTTCCAGAACATTGAGAAGCAGTAGAAATTAGCAAAAAGACAGCTGGTTTTGGTTTCCAGCACCCGCCTTAGGGCCCTGGGGACTTGGGAGCCACTGGGCTGCAGGAGATGCAGGGATCAGATGCTGGCAGGTGAGGGGCTTGGACCATCCACCTGCTCTGTAGCTGGAGGTTTTCCTGGCACAGCTCCTGTAGCTGGAGCTGGGGTGAGTCCCTGGCTGCCTCTGTATTGATCTGCAGCCATCCCTGCAGTCATTGTGTGGTGATCAGCATCACGCTCTCGCAGGGACTGTCTGTTACTGTGGCTAACAGGGCTGGCAGAGTGTGTGGTGTAACCAGTAATTCTCTGCTGGCTTTTACAGTGAGGTGGGTGCTCATCAGCATGGGCTCTGCCTGCTGGCAGGCACACAGCATCAGTATTGAAACATTACTAAACATTATTTTTCGCTTTCAGCTAATTTCCCTCCATCCCACTCCTATCTTTGCTTTAATAAATATTTCTTCTTCTATTTTTCTTCCTGTTTCTTCTTCTACTCTACTTTCCATTAAATAAATTCTAAGATTTTAGAGCTACAGCCCTATAGCAGCTCTGGAATGATAAGCAAGCACCAAGTGAAGTTTTAGAGCTTTCTGAGCCCTCCTGGGCAGCTGGGGGAGCAGGAGCTTTGTTCAGAAACCTGTTGGAGAGGCAGATTTTCTGTTTTCACTCCATCTGCGCTGTGTCATCCTCAGCACACACATCCCTGGAGAGGGAGCTCACTGATTTCACCTCTCAGAAGAGATGGCATTTGGGTGGCAAATAAACCTGCCTGTCTCACTGGAGTCCTGAGGGCTGCCTGATACCAGAAGCGAGGTGTTTGTGCTGAGAGATGAGCAGTAAAACATCATTGTTATTTAAAACACAGCTTTAGATGGAATGAAGTGTATGATGACTTTCCCACACCTGGAGCATTTTCATTAGTTTGAAGGAAACCTCTGGCCCTAATGAAAAATCAAAATCATTATGTATATTAATAAAAGGTATATTTTCACAAAGCAAAAGGAAAAAAACCTCGAGTCGTATGGTGGAATTCTGGCCATTTTTAGCATGATCGTGCTCTTTGAAGTATAATGTTTCAGATGCACATTTTCATTATGCATTTGGATGCTGTATAAGATTTATTGAAATTTAGAAACAGCATAGTTTTGAGTTAAAGGTGCTTCCAAACTGCTACAGAAATGCTTAGGCTGCACTAGTGCAGTGAGCAAAAAAAATTCTTGTAATACAGCCTGACTGATTCAAGCTTTAATTTTTTTCCACATCACAGGCTCATTACCTGTTAAATAAAGGAGTTTCACATGCTCATCCCACTGGAAAATGCTGTGAGATTGCTTGAGGAATATGTAGCAAAAGAGGATGTTATCACTTGGGACTATTTAAAGCCTGCAGAATGGCACTGGGACCCAAATTTTTCCCTGAGTTGCCATCCAGTGATTATCCAGGGCACTTCTGGGAGCTGATGTTGGTAGGACCAGGTACCTTCCCTCAGACTGACAGCATCTGAAGTGATTAATTTCTCCTCAGTGCTTGTTGGTAGTATGTTCTGTCCATTTTCTATTTTAATGAATTTATTTTTCTAAGTGCTTAGAGCCTGGTGGATGTCACTGTTTTCATAGTATGTTTTGTTTGTATGAGGGACTTCTCAGTGTTTCTGCAGTATTTCAGTCCTGCTGGATTGATAGGGGAAGTGAAGAGATTTAGAATCTGAGAATAGCATAAATCCCAGCACTGTGGCAGGCCTGAACAGCAGGGATGCTGTCTGCTCTGCTCATGTGAGTGCTGTTAGTGATGGGGGCCTTGCATGGGGCACTTCAGGGTAAGGGGAGATGGGGACTCTGTTGTGGAGCCCTTCAAAAACTCGAGTACAGAATGTGCTGATGCCACCAAGTCATGCTCACCCAGCAGCAGGGCTGAAAGGGACCGCCACTGTTGATTAGTCCAACCTCAGTCCTATACTGATTCCAAATGTGCGTTCCTTAGAAGGATGTTCTTAAACTTGCTTTTTTTATCCTCTCACAGAGCAAATTCTGGGTAGAATGTCCTAGTATCCAAACCACATCTTTGTAGGAAACCAGGAAGAAATCTGATTAACAGTGAAGGAGTTTTATGTTGCATGTTTGAGTCAAGAGGACAAAACACAATCTTTCTAACTGTACACACAGAGCACTGCCACAACATTCCCCAGGATTTCTGAGCCATCAAACAAGTCCTTAGGATGGGTCTAACATGTCGCTCTGCAGGAAACCTCTCTGGGAAGCTTACAGGCTGAGAGGCACTGCAGGCATGGCAAGAGGGCATAGCTGCTTTTCAGTTTCTCCTCCTGTCAGCTCGAGGCAGCAAAGCAAGCAGCTTCTCCAGACATCCTCCGAGCTCATCTTTCCACCTCTTTTGGGATAACATTTATGGGAATATACCCCTTCTTCTGTGGTATGAGCTTTGGGCTTAGTCATCCTGAAAGCTCTGCAGGTGTGGGTGTTCCCATTTGTTAAATCCTCACGCGGCTCTTGAGCTCCCATTGCTGGCATGGGGAAAGTCAGGATTCTACTCCCCGTGTTTCCCCTTTGTGGGTGTTGGCTCAGGAGCTGGCACAGCCCAGGAGGCCAGGGAGAACCACGCCTGGTTGGTTCAGGAGGCACATCTGCACCCAGATGAAATGTGCTCAGTGACTGTGGGCTCACACATAATATTTATGCTATCCTCTGTTTCACTCTCGGTGAATATGCTGTAATTTTGGCTAATTACACAATATGTCAGGAATAATTGCAGGGTGTTCCTCAAAATAAATAATACATTTTGTATGCTCTGCTATCCATACTTATGAGCAAGCTTTAACCTTCAGTAGCCAAGGCATTGACTGTGCTGGAAAATGACAGTTTAGGAGCTGTAGCTACAACTTCTTTTGCATTAAATTTCTCATTATTTTAATTCCTTTACCTGAAAAAGCTTATCCTGCATAAATTCTGGAACAGCCCTACATCTCTTCTGTATGCCTTTTGTTCCTGCCTGGCTTTTGGTTTTATCATCAGAGCTCGAGTGAATACAGGTGTAGAAAATTGCTCTTGAAAGGGAAATGGTTTGAAATTTGGTCTGCTGCTAAAACACACTGGATCAACAAAGCAACATAAACCGCATCCTGGGGGAGGCAAAGACAAACGTGGCATTGAACTGTATGAAGAATTGATTTTTTTTTTAGTTCTCTGGTCAAATAAAAGAAGTTTCTGGGGAGAAAAGGATTCAGACTCAATGCAGTATTTCATTGTACTTAAAATGAAACTTTGGATTTAATCTCAGGCTCTTTTAACATTTTTTCATTAAATTTCCAAAGAAAATGTTGTGTCAAAAGAAAAAATGAAAACTTGCAATCATTTCAGATCTCTCTCTTCTTTGTTGTTAGTGAGATGGAGTTTGTATGTAGCTTTATCTACTCTGAACTTTTCAGCAGAATATTCAGCCAGACAGTTTTACTCACAGGTAGTCAACAATTCTGTGCCAAAATACCTGGTGGCAGGTGGGCCATTAGTTCTCATCCACTTTCTGTCCATTTCAGCTGCAGTGGTTCAGATTTGGGTTCCTGTGGCCCCACAGTGCTGCGATGGCTGTTTTGTCCTTGGTGTTTGTGCAGAGTGGGTAGCTCATGTGTCATGTACATTAGTTTGCTGTTTGACTTCTGGGAAAACTCATCCACAAGTTTGTACCTTGTTATCCTCGAGCCATTGACCTTAGGTGCCTGTCACATGGGATCCACATCTTGGAGAATGGGTGAGCTGCAGGGTGACTTCTCTGCTTTCTAACATCCACAGGCTGTGCTAAGACCATCCACAGACATGTAGCAGTGATTCCATGTGGCACCCCCAATTTTCCATGCTTTATATGCCTAATTTCTCTGCCTCTTACCTCAGACTTCTGTTAACATCCCTGTAAAGCTGATTCCCTGGATATGGGAGGACCAGCATAAATGCCACAGACGTGCAATCACATCATTTCCACCTACTCTACAAGTGAGAAATCAGACTTCCCTGGAGGGACTCATCTTGGTTAGAGCAAAGCAGGCATCGTGGAGGGGTGCAGGCAGGCAGCTGTGCTCCATGCTGGAGAGCTAATTACTATTCCTCCTGGCAGGCACCAGTACAGGAAAGGAAATCACTTCTCTGAATGCTCTTTTTGCCTACAAGGTGCCATTCTGCTCCAGTGACTCAGTGACGGTGACAGGAGGCAATTCCTTTGATGGGTGCTGTCGCCAGCTTGAGCCCATCATCCCTCTGAGTTAGGGAAATGTCATTTTTGGAAGCGTGTCCCTCAAGCAGAGAGGCCATCCCTGCCAGCACAGCCTGTTATTACATGTAATGCATCCTGGAAACACCAGTTGTTCCTCTGGAGTTATTAGCCCTGGGTGGAGATTCGCACTTGAGATGAGTAAATACACGAGTGTGCCGTGCAGCCCTGTTGTCCCAGAGCCATTTGCTTCTCCAAATGAAAATTGGAGGGTGACACTATCCCTGTAATCATGTTAAACTGAAGCTGGGTATGGCCTTCGGTCTGCATCATTGGGAAAGGAGCTGGGATCAACTGTTTGGTGTCCCCAAAACAGCAGACCTCGTGAGTAAGTCTTGATGTCAGTAAGTCTGTTTCCATCTCTCCATCCTACTCACAGGCTGGGTGATTTGCCAGTGTGTTAAGCCAAATGGCGTCATCTAAACTAAAGGGGCTCATGGCAGCTTTGCAAGCTGGGGTTGGATGCCTGGCTTTGCTACAGAGCTCCCTAATGCTTGGGCAGCTGTTGTTACCCACTGTGATTGGACCTACGTGCAGGCAGCCTGAGGAGACATCCAGATAAACACAAATGCTCCCCTGTGTCACTCACTTCCCTTGGCTCTGCAGTCCTTTTGCCCTCTCCCTGCCTGTTACCCAGGATGCTACAGGCAGCATTCCCCAGGCCATCCTGGCCAGCTGCTTGCAGGCTTCCTCAAGGAATACATGTCCTTCAGCCCCAAACAATTTTGCTGAGTTTAGTGATATAAACTGGAAAATACTGTGACACTGGGAAATAAATGTCTTGCCTCTGCCTGTGCGCTTCTGTGCACTCCTGTGGGAGCTGAAAACGCTCAGCACTTTGCAGCAGGATTTCCCACCTCCACACCTGCATGACACAGTTGGAGTGTCCTCCAGGATCCCCGTGTGTGGCTCACGGTGCTGCGACCTGCTCCATGCGTGACTCACTGCAGGTGCAGCCACAGCCAGCCATGTGCAGCATCTGCTGAAGATTTACAGCCATGATCGCTGCGTGGCAGAGTTGGTCAGGGTGTTTGGCCAGAGGAAACACACTCAGGGTCTTCAAGGGCAGCAGCTCCTTTCACAGCTGCAAGTAGTGTTATTCCTGAGCTTCCTAGTTTGGGTGGATTCAATGAATCACTGTAGTGAGTTGTGCTATTAAACTTATGTCGATAGTGATGCACTTAATTTGAGACAGCCAAATTACTTCATCTTAGTTCCAAAGACCCTGGAGAATTTGGCAGCTTCTGGCTGGGAAAATAACCCCAACATTTATCTCCCTCGGCTTTTCATTCCCAAGTTCTGTGCTGATGCCTGTCACCATAGTAATCTGCATGGAGCTTGCTGATTTTCGTGCCGATTTATTACAAGCCTTCATTAATACTGTACTTCTGAAGGAGGGATTTTGGTGTCCTTCTCTGTCTTCAAAATTTGTGTTTGCAAAATTTGGCTTATCGAGTATTCTGGAACCCATCCTTTTTAGGGGAAGGGAACTGCGGTTTCTGCAGTGGCACTTAAAATGCGGAGTTAATCTAAGTAAATTAGGAGCAGTTTATGCTCTGACTTGCATGCTGGGCTTGGTGTGCTGAGGATTTGAGTGCTGGTTAGGTGAGTCATAAATCAACCTCCCATTATGACAGCTGCAGCCTGAATGGGGGAAAATAAGAATAATGGAATGTGTAAATTCCAGGCTAAAATGTTTAATTGCAATAAACAAATGTTTGAAGAACATTTAGGTGAAATATGCTCCTGAGATGTATTACAGTTCCTGTGTTTGCAGTCACATCTCCAGCAACACTGTTGCACAGGCACAGCAGTGTGCCGAGGTGGTTCAGAGGAGAGCTGGAGATGTTTTCTCCCTCTCCAGACCGATGTCCTGAGGAGGTGCCAGAGGGACTGTTCTGGGAGCCTGCTGCTGGCATCTCTCACAGCCTTGCTGTGCTAAGACCAGACAGAGGCACTGAGCTGCAGTGAAAGAGAGCAAACAAATGGGCAAATCTCCTGTGGAAATTCTGCAGTAGGTGCCTTCCTTGTACCTCATTGCAGGTTGCTGGATAGAAAATCACTGCTTCCCATCTGAGCTTTCTCTGTTTGACAACTCGTTGTGCAGAGAGCAGTAATCTCATGAGCTTCAGAGTTTATGCCATAACCCACAGCAAGTACCACTGGCACCCAGCACAGTAACTTCTGAAGTAGATTTAGAAGCAGTTCTGCACCAGTAACCTCAAGTGGAGGCTTGCCTGCCAACCGAGAGCATTGCTATGCATTGCAAGAATCCTTGGAGCCAATGGCTCAGATCCCTCAAAGGTCACTAAGCCCTTCATCTCTTTTAAGAGTTCATTGAAAAGTGGCCCCTCCAAGTTCTGTGCCATTGACTTGGAGAATTCACATTAAGGTGATTTCTGTCAGTATGGTTGTGTTGAGGCCTAACTCCAAGCCCAAGATAAAGTGGGGACTGGCTTGCTGCAGCCTCAAGTCATAGTGTTGCTGTAATAAGGGGCATTCTGAGAGTTGCAAAAAATGAGACCATAACAGACTGCCTTCCATAGTGGAGTTGCAGCTGGAAGTCAGTGTTGCACCCTGTTCTTTGCTGCTTCAGAGCTTGGGGTTTGGAGCAAAATGAGCAACCCTACAGTGATGATAAGAGAGTAGGGTTCCTCCCACAGGGGTTTAGTGTTGCTGCTTTGCTGATGAAAATAAGCAGGAGTTGGTGCCCTCAGTGGGGCTTTGCAAAATGCTGCATTGATGCATGACCTCATAGCTCCTCTCTGCATTAAGGGGAGTTATTACACTTCTGTGTTCTCCATTTTCCATTTAAGGGGTCAGTTCCTTATTCACCTTAAATAGGGGAGCTAAATGAAAAGGTCATTAAAGAGTGATATTTCTGTCAGTGCTCTTGCTCTTTGTCCCCATAGCACACAGCAGATATCTTCAGCAATGCCTGCAGCTTGGGGGTGAGGGACATGACTCTGCAGAGTAGCTGATTTAGCCTTGATCCTCTGGCCTCCAGTGAGTGTGCCCCTGGAGATCAAAGTGCATGTGAGCACCCTGCAACTATCATGTCCTTGGCAAGCCCCAGGAGGATGAAGATCACTGTGTAGCTGCATAATAAGGCAGGAAGTACAGCAGCTCATGGTGAACTGAGATGACTTTAAGGCTCAGCAGCGGGACAGCAGAAGTGAATAATGGCAGCATCACATTACCATTTAAGTAGAGACAGGAAGATTAGCAGTCACATCATGATTTAGTTAGCCTCAGCTGTGCCAGAGGGCTCAGAAAGTTAAAAGCAGGGCAGGCAGAAGTGGTGAGTTTGGCCTGTGGAAAGGGTAACCAAGCAAGATGCCCTTCAGGGGGTGTTCAGTGAGTTGTCAGTGGATGACTGCTCTAAGAGGGGTCATTAGATGACAACTGTGTCTTCACCGAAGGGAAAGTGCCCAGTCTGACAGAGGCTGCACACTAGGAGAGTTACAGCTTAGCTCTTGCTCTGTGTTATTGTTCTGTTCTGCATTCTGATGTCCCCATTGTGCTGCTTCCTGGGCATGATCTTCCCTTACATCTTCTGGAGTTGCCACATTTGAAGGAATTGAGCTTACAGCATCTGCATAAAGAGAGTCCATTGAGTTTTCTCCAGCACTCCCCAGCCCTCAACAGCTGTATATGAGCAGCTAGAACAGGATCATGAAAGTAAGCATCCTAAAGCATAGCAGTATTGCTTATAAAGTAGGGATAAAAATATCCCTTTGCACATTTCATGGGAAACCTGGTGGCATGGGGTCTGCACTGGGAGTAGAAGCTGCATGGAAATCTCCCCTGTTCAATCAGTAATTTGGGATTAAGGCAGCAGGAACATCTTTCTTAAATCCATTCTGAAGTGCTTGACTTTGTGTTTAGAGAGAAACTACGTTGGTGCTGAGGTCTTGTCCATGTTAGCTCAGTTCCATTTCTGCAGGGGAAGCTGCTTCTAAAGCAGAATAGAAGTGCACACGGAGGAGCCTGAGTCGGAGGAATAGGTTTATCCCAAGTGTGTTTTGCAGTATTGCACCTTTAAAAGCAAGAGGATTTGAGTCCCATTTGCTTTACAAGGCTGAGGTTAGAGAGTAGGTTTAAGTTTGATTTGTGATAAATTCTAAGAATTATAGAAAGAAAATACTTGTAGCAGAGTTTCTGCCTATCTGTGCTGCAATTTTTTCCTTTATTTTATGGTTTGCTTCTTTCTCTTATTGAATATAGCCTGGAGCAGTATCACTGAGGGAAGTACAGACAGAAGTATTGCTGTTGTGGGGTTTTATTGCATTTTTCCCCCCTAGTACTCCAATAAGCACTGTCAATAATGTCTACTGGGAAGGGTGGTTCTCTTTATTGCAAACCTGGAAAGTTCTCAGTCTATTTCATTGTCATTCTGTTCTGACTTACCAGGGTGTCTCAGCATCCTTAATTGACAAGGAGACTTACTGGTTTTGAGGGTTTTTCTTCTATAAACTGAGATTTTCGGCACAAATACTGCAGCATAAGGGTTAGCAGTGCTGGAAGACTGATAAAATTGCTCTGTAGATGGAAAGAAGTGATGTTAAAATATACGGCAAAAGTAGTTCTCTTATAAGTTGTGCAGCATTTTACCTCTGGGCTAGTAGGAAAATTCCCGTCCTGTGATTGTCTAATTTTCTCTTCAGGTAATAGTTCCATACTGAGAGGAGAAGATGGGTAAATCCTTGCTCCTAAAATTTTGTCTGTAGGCCTCCAGCCACGCTGCTTACTGTATGAATGGCAAATCCCAGTACCTCACTTTATGCCCAGACATAAGACAAGAGGTTCCCTGGTGGGAAGCAGCTACTCCAGCAGCTGTTGTCACCTGTGCACCTGTTTGTGTTTGAGCTCCTTCCTTTGCAGGCACTGGGGAGATACTGGTGGATTCAGGATCCTACAGACCTGGCCTGGCCAGCCTGTGGGAGTTTGGAGATGCAAAGAGAGATTAGTTAAGGTGGAGAGATGGCTGTACTGTGTGAGACAAATCACCCATTGCTCAGGCAGCTCCCCAGCCCCTCCCTCTGTTAGAGAACTCGGTGCTGGCTGTGCATCTCCCTGCACTGCTTCTGTGCTTAGTTCAGGTAGCTAAAGGGACCCAAAGGTGCAGCTTCTCACCAGCGAGACCCAAGGAAATGAAGAAAGCAGGGAAGGAGAGACCTGTGTATCTCCAGAATGCTCTCTGATCCTTTGATGTCTGGAAAAGGCATTTTTTTTGCTACAGGGCATCCTAAATGAGTGTGGGATCCCCTCACAGGGATGTTCCTGCAGAAGAGGATCTGTGCAGTGAGGAGAGACAGGAGTTGTGCTGCTTTTGGACTGTGTTAGGGCCAGGAGGAATGTGGGTTTGTGTATGGCTGAGAACTTTCTACTTCACTCCTTTTGAATTTTACTTTTGAGTTTGGGTGTGAGCCTCAAAGTTCAGCAAAACCAGGTCATGTAACACAAGATTTCCCCTCCAACTTTTCCTTAGGTAGGCAATGACTCAGAAAAAGCTGGCATTATGAAAAGGGCAGTTGTTAAAGCTGGCCAGGTGTCTGTCAGGTCAGTAACAGAAAGGAACCCTGGGGTATTTGCTGTGGTGATACAGCCTTCTGGTGCAAGTGTTTGCATCTATAGAAAGGATGCAAGGAAGCTTCAGGGGATCTTGGGTGCTATTCTGATAAACTCTGAAATGTCATAAGTTATTAATAACAAGCAGATTTGGTCAGTGTTTTACTTGGTAGGCTATTTACTAAAAGTGGGAGAAATTTTTCTGTTCTAAAAGGGTTTTCATGGTTGAAATATAGTTTGCATCCCTAAGAAGGAGGAAAAGATGCTGTTCTAATTCTATCCTCTAGCTAAGTCATCTTCCGAAGAGAAGAGATAAGGTCAGCGTTGTTTTCTCTCCCCGCTCCTCTTCAGAGAGTTTAAGACAAGACCTCCCCACTTCTCCAGCATACAGAAAGCCTCAGACTGCAGGAGCATCTCCTAAATCTCTCCTTCTGGGAGCTCTTCCATCCCATGCAAAGTACTTAAACATTAAAATTTAACCAGTGAGTAAAATTGAAGCTAAGATTCATTCAGGGACTCAAATGTAGGTGTCTCATATCAAAGAGTGCCTATTAGTGCCTTTACTATTGTGATGTTAGATAAAAGGGAGGAAGGGGACACACTTGAGGAGAGTGGTGCAGGGTGCCTGGGAATGCAGCTTTTCATTTCCTCTAGCTTTGATGTACTTTTTTAACAAACAGCGAGTTAAAGCAAGCTTCTGCATTCAGCAAAATAGATAATTCATTTAGTCAAGAAAAAGGAGCTAAATGTTTTGCTAGATGTCATTTTGACGTACGTTGGCTTGACCAACATTAGCTTTTAGTAGATGACCAGTACAATTGTAGTTATTTACTGTCCCAGCATTGAGTCTTGCTGGGGGAAAGCCTGACTGCAGCCTACAGCACTCACTGCACTGAAATCACTGCTTTTTTAAGGCAGCATAGAAACCATCTGATCTGATTTATTCAGTGGCTTTTACAGCTGTGAGAAAGTACCTGACTCTCCGCTGGCTAGTGTAGGGATTGCTGAAACTGAAATCCTTTGTGCCTGCAGCCTGTCTGCATCTGAGATCCCTGCTGCTGCTGCTGCTGCCAGTGCAGGAGAGCAGGGCGAGGGTTCCCCAAAGGAGAGTCGTGCAGTGATGCAGCGAGAGCGGGGCTCCGGATGGGAACATTAACACACAACGTGACCACGGTTATGTAACGACCATGGCTTATTAAACAGCCTCACTGGAGGCATGAAAGGCAGGAGCCTGACGAGATTTTGGTATGCTACGCTGGATTCTTTCCTGTCCATTGAGCCAGCAATAATTGGGTCTTATTTATTTACTTTTGGTGGGTGGTCACATAAAACCACAACCTCCTGTCACACAAGGAGGATCTCCTCCTTCCAGCGAGTGTGTCTGCTCGCATGCAGTCAGCTTGCTTGTGTTCCAGCAGCAATGCCTGTGACAAATTTTAAGACTTGCATGATTACAATCGAATTTGTTTTTGACCTCTTAGTTTGTGTTTGGTTGGTAGGGTGATGAGGAGACAGGTGGTAAAGCTGCACACCTCTGTCATGTGAAGTTCAATTTGGTTTCGCTTTTTTCCGTGTTTTCCTTTTGCCCTTCAGCAGGAAGATATAAAATGTTGGAGAGGCAATAGGGAAGAGCCAGCAGGGCATGGCTGGCTCATGATACACAGGGGCTGGGAAAGGTCTCTGTTGGAGACAAAGATTTTAATCTGCCAGAATGTGTGCCACATGCTTTGTGGGGGAGAACATGCAGGATTTTAAAACAGAGGTGGTCTGAGGTGCCCATAAATGTTGCAGAGGTCAGTTTTGGAAATGTCTTGTGCCTGTTCCTTTCCAAATTTTTCTCCCCAAGTGCCACGGAGTTGGACTCACATGCAGCCCTGTTTCAGCACTCAGTCACTCTGGGTTTACACCACTGTAATGCCAGTGATTTAGGTAGCTTTTCATTGGCATAAAACTGGCACTGCATGATAGTGACTCAACCATACAAAGAGCAAGGTGGTTGACTTCACAGGCAGAATAAGAAACAAGGGGCACATTCTTTGCAACAGTGCTAGCAAATGCTCTTCTGAACAACTGGTATATTCTAAATACATCAGCTGTCTAAATGCTTCCATTTGGTAGGTAACTTTCAGAGAATTGATGTTCCATAATCTGTTTCTACTGCACCAAGTATGCATTTCATTTTACCTGCTCATCTGATCTCATCTGAGTTGTATTTACCTGTATTTCTGTGTATTATATATGAATATTTTACAGCTATGCTTGAAAGGAATCACTGAAAGCAGTCTTTACCTGTCAAGCACTTCTACATTTACTGAGGACTTAATGGGGGACAAGCAAATTTGGTCTTGTGCTACTCGATGAATCTGGTAATAATTATTATTTTTATTTTGCAGAACCCCAGCTGAAAGGAATTGTGACAAGGTTATTCAGCCAGCAGGAATACTTCCTGCAGATGCACCCAGATGGTACAATTGATGGGACCAAGGACGAAAACAGTGACTACAGTAAGAAAAATTAGCCTGTTCTGCAACCCAATTACAATCCAATGCATCACCTAGTGGGTCTCACTTGTGCAGCCTCATTTTTGAAAAGATCAAATTAGGAGGAAGACAGCTGTTTTCTGCACATTTTTTTCTATCTCTCTGTCCCCTTTAAATCTTGCCAGTATAATTTCATATGTTTCCTCTCCGATCTTCTTCCCTCCTGCCCCGATTCTGTAACTGCCATCTGGGTGGGGTGGAGAATAAAACCCATGATTTGAATTGCTGCCAGAAGAGAAAGGAGATTATATTTATACACATGCCACGTGGGTAAAGGATACGGGGAATTCTCTCTGCAAGGAGAAGAGGAGAAAATCGTTTTCACTATTTTAGCTTCAAAAATTCAGCAAGCATCAGGAATTTCTAGGCTGGAGAAAAGCAGCTGTTCACTGAAGTCTCGTGCTTTGAGGCTGGTGTAAAGGCTGATGGTATCAAATGACCTTGTCAAAGGAGGTCATCTTCCAAAACCATGTTCAAAGGGGTTGGGTTTGTGCTGGACAACAAAGGGCAGCAGAGCCACACAGTTTAAAAACCATAGCAATGTGCAGGAGCCATACTGGTTTAAATGCATGCAAAGCAGTAGCAAATCTTCCTTTTGAAGAGGAAGGGGTTTTGTCAATGCTAAAGCTCTTCAAAAGGTTAAAAAAGGTGTAGAATATTTTCTGCAGCATTTCTGCATTTCATAGGCATTAGAGTGCCATCCCTGAGTGGGCAGTTAAGCTGAGATCCTTGCTGCAACAAATTGCATCAACAGAGTAGGACTCAAGTCCTGCTTTTTCTTATCTGTGTTGGTTTGGAGATCCCTATACCACTGCTAAAGGCATATTTAACCTGGCCAGCTTGGAATTTGGCTTCCCAGTCATTATTAAAGGTGAACCAAAGTTCATCTGTGTGGTAGGGTTGATGGAAGCCAGCTTCATGTGCTTTGTGAAAGGAGGAGCCTGCTCACTTTGCAGACAAATTTTGGTCTAATTCGAAGAATCTTCTAGCTAGATTGAAGGTGGCATTCTTCCAGGAAGACAGGGCCTGGGCTGCAGCTGAGGAGTGTCTGTGGAGGTACAGCACATGTAGCAGGGCATTGATATTGTCCTGTGAAGGTGCACTTGGACAGGGGTGCAAGGTGACTGCAGCCCCACATCCCTTGTGTTTACCCCATCCCCAGGAAGCCGCAGGGTGCTGTAGAAGGAGCATGGTGTGTTCTGAGGCTGCCCTGCTGCAGGCAGCTCAGGGCTGGGGGTCCATACAGGAAAGAGGAGCTGTGGGAAGATGGTGGCTGGAATTGCAGGTGGCTGGCAAAGCCCTTGTGGAATGACCCACGAGGCTGCATCCACCAGAAACGTGGCCTGTATCAGATGCAAATGTCAGGTTTTAGTCCTTTTTCATGCACTGATATTGAACAAATTAAATACTACAAATTGCAGTAAGACAGTTTCTGATTTATGTGTGGAGCAGGGGAATCTGTGGACTTCTACACACACACATTTCTATGCTTGGAGGCTCAGGAGGTCTCCTTCAAGAAGAGTCTGGCCTTGAGATACTGACAAACACCAACACATGGGGTGAGTTCAGGGGGCTGTATTAGCTGCCTTTTCTTAAAGGAAGAGGACCTGGGGTGTTCTTAAGCTGCAGAAAATCCCATTGGAGGCCTATTTGTCAAAAACATGGGAAGATACGCTAGAGCTGACAGGGATTCATTGCCCTCATCTATCACGGAGGACTGAACAACAAAGTAATGGGCTTAAATGGGAGCAGGGATGAATTTAGGTAAACAGCAGAGAAATGTAAGAGCAGTTCTGCAATATTTCAGACTGACAGAGGAGATGAGAGAAGCTGCTGCACTCTCAGTGGTTGCAGGGGAACCTCCTGAGATCCCACGGCTGAGGTTGGGCCCCAGTTGCCCAAAGAGCTGTGATTTAAACATCCCCCCAGCAATGTCAGAGATTAGTTTGGCCAGGTGCTGAGTACTTAAGAGCTGCTTCCACCCAGTCTTCTTAACTGGAAATAGATGGGCTGAAGTACACTTCTAGAGTGTAAATTTGTCTGGTGAGATGGCAGCCCTGCCTCGGCAGCTTGGTGGGACAGGAGGCATCTCACTGAAGTGTGCCAAGCCACTGGCTCAGAGTCAGGGACTATGCTGGAAAGTTTAGACAAGTTTTTGAGAGAAGATTGAAGCCAAAGAATTCCCCATCTTCTGATCTCAGGGGATCTCGAAAGAGGGAAAGAATCCAATCTGATAATACTTGCCTCCTGAAAATTAAATTAGGACTGTGCTTTATTCAATTTTATATAACTTTTTACCACATGATCTTGTCCATAAATCTTCAGTTTGAATGAACATTTTAGAATATGTGAAGCTTCCAGTTACAGCTTCAAAATGAAATCACATTTTTACTCTAGAAGTACCAAAATACAGACAACTGTCTTTTTTTTTTTTATTTCATCCCAAAATCTCAGTTTCTGACCAGAAGAAAGTCAAGTTACTTGTCCAAGTAAACAGCTTACAGATTTGCTTCACTGCTGTTTTCTGTTTTGAAGTACTTCTCCAGAAGATTCCTGACGAGCCAGTCAGAGGTGTGTGCAAGAGCAAAATTTACCAAAGACTAGATAAATAATGTTTTCCCATCCCTGAAGAGGAGTTGTTTAACTTGCCTGCACAGCAGGGAAGGGCACTCTTGAGGGCCAGAGGAGGATCCTTCCCACCCTAGATGACCATCTATTCTCCATGCAGAAGTCATCTTGGCACAGCTAAACAGCTGGTGAACACCGTGTTCCATACATTCCTTTGTGTTCTGTATCCTCACACTGATTATTCAAATTAACATTGTGAAAGGATGCATAATTTTCATGGAATACATTAGGTTGGTTTACTCTGGCAAAATAAACTTTTAAAATGAGACAAGCCATGTCCCTCAGATATATCTGATGCAATTAAAAGTTCTAATAAAAACCCAGTTATTTATACAAGAGGAACTGCTAATATTTAAGCAATTTTTAAATTAATTATCTGTTGCCCATTTTATGTGTGTTCTTGAAGCTGATGGCATTTATTTTCCACCTCCTCTCACTTAAAGAAAAAAAAAACCCCAGAAGCCAAGTTCTAATGGCATTTGAATGGGCGTCCAGCCAGCTTCCCAGGAGCCAGCTCTGGGGACATCTGTTCCTTGTGCCATGCCGTCAGAGACGTGCCACCTCAGTGTAAGCAAGGGGGCACATTCTCTGGCTGCTGTCACTGGGATATGTGAAGAGTTTTCTTGCCACTGAAGTGCATTTTCATGGTGTATGAGGCCCCTGTTTGTGTTCCTCCTGTGATGTAGAACCCCCAGCTTGGGGCAGTATCTTTTCCTTCCAGCTCCAGTGATCTCAAATGGCCTTTCAGAGCTCACTGCTGCTGAAAGTGTTACTGCTCTCCCCTGGGCTGAGCAGGGTAATGCCCCTTTATAAGAGCAAGTGGACTTCCTTGTCTGCCCACATCATTGTGCTGAACATCTGAAAAGCTTTGGCAAATGCAGTACAGAAAGTACAGAAGTGATGGGTGAACTGGACAGACCAGGTGGAAACAGCCCAGCATATCTAGGATATTGTTGGGGATTTCCAGCCATATATTGTCTGGAACTTTCCAACCAGAAACACCAAAAGATTAAGGAGGTTTGCATTTCAGCATCCCACTTGGGTTATCTTCAGCCGTACAGAGCCTTGTTGAGTTCTTTCAAACATTTCTAGGAATGAGCTATTCCATGACCTCTCGTAATCTCTCGGGTTCCAGTGCTGCACTATTCTCCTTGTAGAGCATTTTCTTCATATCCAGTCCTCATTTCTATTTGAATCTTTGGTCTAGTGCCCCTTGTCCTTTCGTTGTGTTCCTCTGACAAGAATCTGTCTGTGGTTTTCCCTTCTTTGAGTTAAGCAAATGCAGTTCCCTCTGTTTCTTCTTTTGTTATGTGTTGCACCAGAGCCTCTTGATCATCTCAGCAGCCTTCCTCACTCCCCTCAGGATCTTAATCCTCACCACCATGCACTGAGGCTGCTCTGGCCTATTGCATCCTCCATTAGTTCTTTGTTATTCACGTGCAGCACAAATGTCTTGCTCAAGAACAAATCACCTATCATAAATGACTTTAGCTCGTCTGATTTGCTGCTGTTTAAAGCTGAGCATATGGATCACACCTTGTGTATGGCAGGTCTTGCCTCACTCTTACATTTCTGTAGATGGTAGATAACTTAGACCCGTAGGGAAACATGCATTCAGAATTTAGCTGATAGGTTGCTATAACAGTGACAATGTACTCATGCATTTAGGACTGGAGTGTGCTAGAAGTAATAGGGTCAGGTGTAAATACTGCTGGTTGAAGATTGTAAGATGTAATGAAAGAAAAGGGGCATGAATATTCAAAAAGAGAGTTTTCTCTTTTGTCCATGAAGTAAAAGAGCTTGTCCCATGAAACTGCAGATGGCATAGAATGTGTGCCATTTGCAGTAGAGAAACAGTTTTAAAAGCATTTGTAAAATTTTCTTTTTCACATCAGCGCACCCAGTGCCCAATTCTATTCTACTATAGCTAGTCCTCTTTCCCATTTTCAAATATGTTGTTTCAAATGAATCAGACTTATTGTTCCTGACAAAAAATGGGACATCTTGCTTTTGAGGTTGATTGAGGGGTTTTCCCCCATTTTTACATTCTTACTATAAAGCGTATAAGCTTTTAAATCTGTTCTAAATATGAAATATTTATTTGGAAGCATGACAGTAAAAGGCATCAACTTATACAAAGGTATTTCTAGATCTGAGTGCAGACATAGCTCTTGGAATTTACAAAATTGATTGACCCAAACTGCTGCTTTTTTAATAGAGGAAGATATTTGCTTCCTAAAACTTCTTTTGGTTGCCAATTACCTCTGTTAGCCTTGTGCCTTATGCTTGCCTGCCCACTTGCTCCCCTGCATTTGTGGAGGAGATGTTCTGCCGTGATCGTGGGTGCAGCAGGGTCCCAAGGAGTTTGGGAACTGGCAGTGGTCTTCCTACTGTAGCACAGCACAATAGGATTGTTCCTCTTCTTCCTTTGCATGTAGAGGTGGAAAGAAATTTGGGAACATGTGGGTGCTTCCAAGTGGAACTTCTCAACCACTAATTCTGGGTGTTATCACCTTGCTGCCTAATGAATGTTTTGAATGGTCTGTCACAAGTTTTCTATGCAAGACAAATTGGCTGTAGGAAATGAATGATGATGCCCATTTTGTTTCATTATTAGCAGTAATATGGTCCATTTTTCAGTAGGAGGAAGAAATAGGGAAGGGGAATTGCTTATAGACTTGTTAATTGCAAAGGTTTTAGACCTTCATGGTAGGGAGAAAGGGAGAGGCAACACTTCTAACGCTGAGTAGTTACTCTGGGATGTGTTTGTCTTGTCTAGGGACAATACCAGAGTGGCATTGTTCTTGACCCCAGTTATTCACAGACCAATACCCAGCCTGGACTGCATTTTCCATATACATCTATTGACATTCTCCCCCAAAAACACACATATAGGCATTGGATTTGGTAAGACTCCAGCACATGCTTTGATGTTTTACTGAACATGGTGCTTAAAAGCATGAGAAGGGGCTGAGATTGAGAGTGGGGTTTTCTTCACTAGACTTGAGGTGTCTCCATTTTAGGCAGCTTGTTGAAGGGAGTCATCCAGTCTTCTTTGGGAATTAAGTGAAGAAAAAATTATATTCATGTGAACTGGAATTTATGGATCTTCTTTTGGAGGCAACCCTGAAACCAGCTCAGCCAAGACACCTGGTAGATGTCCTGAGCAAAGTGGCATTGCACATTCTCATTTCAGGGCTGTTGTGCAGACCTTGAGTGAAGTATTTCCACTGTGTTTGTGGTTGTATTTCTGTCTAACCCTGTGCTCATCTTTTCATACCTTCAGCTTCCTGGCATGAGTTCTAGTTAGCTCTTTGTAAGCTGAAGCACAAGGGATCCTGCAACATCTAAATACTCTCGTCCTATAATGCTCAGTAGAAACAAAGCCATGCTACTGCTTCAGTGCTCAGTCTATCAGTGCTGATAATAGCCTCCTCTTTGAGCCCTTGCTGTTAGAAATGTAGCAAAAGCCTGACACTACATTAATGTATATACTCATGGGAAGAGTCTTTCAATGAGATACAGGGTCTGCTGGGTGGGAATCAAGCAATAAAGTAATTAACTGAGAGGAAGTAGTTGCAATGCTTTAATCAATAAGACTGCAGTAAAACTGAATAATGAAAGATCTTGTCCTCTTCAGTCCTCTCCAGGGCTGATCCTGAATGGGGAGCAGTGCTGATGTCCCAGAGTAGAGCACTATCTCTTCTTGAGTTTCTTCATTCCTTTAACAGCCTAGGATCACATGGGCAAACACACAGTCAAGTTAATTTGCATTCTTCTGGCCATGGTCGCTGTCTGTGTACTCTTCTAGCATATGGCAAGTGCAGAAAGTGTGACTAGGCTTAAATGTGTTTCAGGGTGAGCTAAACTGAGCTGTGTTGTTGCATTTGCCACAGGCAAAGTCTGTGTATGTGTGGTTGCCCTGGCTCAGCTGGCCCTCAGAAAGCCCTCATGATGCTCTTGCTTGGGAGCACGAATGAGCCCTTGGCATTGCAAAGGCAGTGATCAGACAGACTGATGGGTGTGTTAAGGCATTTGGGAGGCAGCCAAACTTTTAAAAATTTCCTTTCACCATCAGCTCCATGGCTGCAGTCCTTCCCTGTAGCTGGAAGCAGGATGCTCAATCTTAGTTCGGTCTCTTGTGAAGAGGCAGGAGTGGGGCGGGCTGGCCCTGGGGCAGAAGCAGCAGTGGCCATGTAGGGTGACGTGTCTGTAACATTTGCTTTTCTTTTCCTTCCACAGCCCTTTTCAATCTAATTCCTGTGGGTCTTCGCGTGGTGGCAATCCAAGGGGTGAAGGCAGGTCTGTACGTTGCCATGAACGCTGAGGGCTATCTCTACAGCTCAGTAAGTACTTTGCACTGCTGGGCTCCTGGAGGGCCGTGGTTTTGTGGGTGGGAGGAAGCAGACTGCGCTGGGACTGCCAGCTTTTTCTGAAAACAGTCACATATCAGCAAACCTTTAAAGCAGGAGTGGGGGGAGCTGTGCAAGGCCATGCAATATTCACTTTAAAGTGTCTCCACAGAGATTTGTAGCAGTATTTCCTGACCTCTGAAGATACACTTTCTGTTCCTTTAAGTACCTACTTAATGTAGGTCACGTTGTTGAGGTGTTTGTATAGAGTTGGCTGGAGAGTCCTATTCTGATTTCTCATTTGTGAAATGGCATGGACTCAGTGGGATTGCCTCTGAATTGCACCCAGATGCCTGATCATAGGTGGTGTCCCAATGGGTCATACTCTGCTTTTGACTGCCATGTAAATCCACAGCAATACCCTGACTCTCTTAAAAAGGTTCTGGACTATTCTGTTGGCAGAAATTCCCTTTATTTGGGTGGTCTTTTAAATGCACATAAAAGATAAGTGTGGCAATTTTTGCCAACTAATTCCCTTATAACTTTCTTAGATGGCATGAAAGGGCATGAGGTTATTCATAAGATTCTCATTTAAACTAAGTAATTGATTTTCACAGTGAATAATTGATTTGGTGATTTATTAAATATGGCAGCCCTTTGCCAGAATTTTTATGCTTCAAATAACTTTGTTCTAGTTCTACATAGTAAAAAGTGATAGTTAATAATACACTTCTCATTTCTGTAGTTATGATAGCTTTACAGTGCATAGCCAGATTCTAATCTCATCTGCCTTTGTGTAAATTTACAGTGCAGTAATTCTGCTCTTGTCTGGGCACTTACTTTGCTTCAAAAGTGTATGTGAGCATGGAGATGGGACCACTGAAAGGAAAGCAGTTTGGGTTGCTCCATGCAATTTTTCCTAACTTTTTTCATCCATCTTTGTTCCTGGTCAGCTTTATACTACTCACATGATTGGGATTTCCCCTTTTCCCTTGGGATGTAACAAGACTCTGTCTCCCTAGCAGCTCAGGGTAGAAAGCAAGTGGATGTGTTAGTATGCCTGGCGAGATAGGTCTCAGAACTGGCTGCTTGTCAAGAAGAGACAGAGAGATCAATCTGGATCTCTGTGGATGCCAGACGCTTCCTGTTCTTTCATAGCCCAGTAAACATAATTGACTGCTTCTAAATAAATTAAATTGGTTTACTAACAATGAAAACTTCCTCTTTTTGTAAAGCTATCAGAATCCTAAAGGTAATACCAACATGGTGTGACACTGCACTATTGCATGTGCATCCCCCTGGCCACGTTGTCAGGGGCTCAGGACTGCTGCTTTGCCCTGTTTGTGTGGTGCAGAACACAATTCTGGCCCAGTGCTGAGGCTCCTTGTACCATCAGTGTCCTGTAGATGAGGATTGCAGGAAATCAGAGTGTGTCACAGAGCCACAGCCAGCCAACAGGGTCCTTTGGACCCATGAGTAGTCATCATTTTCTGAACAAATAGTTCAGGGGAGGAAAGGTGTGGGTCTTGGGAAAAAGAAGAAATAGAGAGTTGGAAAAATGAGGTTTGGTAGCTAAGAGACTAGAGGAGATGCAGAGAAAAATTATCTGTCTCTAGCAGTAGTAAGACATGATATCCTAAAAGGCACCAGATCACATGTATTCAAGTGAGGGGGGTTTAATGGTCTGCTTATTTCCAACAAGTGTGCCTGTCTTGAGTAGGAAGGTTAATCAGGGAAGGCTGATGGGGAAGGATGCACTGTGATGGCCAGTGGTTAATGAACTGAACCTCATTACATGCCACAGCTTGATGGCATTGAGCTCTGTCTGAGCTAATAAGAGTGAAACTGTTCACTTTATCAATGTGATCCAAGGTTTCTGCTTGCAGTAAATGGGTGATACTCTACTCCAGGCTGATGGACCTTTTTGGGTACTTTCCTTGTGATGACTGGTGGCTCTGTCTTTGTCTTACATCAGTAAATCAATGAATTCACTGGGCTTGGGAGCAAACCCCAAGGCAAGAAAATAGAAAATTCATAGATAAAGTGTGTTAGGAGCAGGGAGTGTGGGTCAAGCTCATCATAAAGGACAGTTGATGAGATCAGGATGCCATGAAAGAACTGGATATGTCTGCCTGTTTAGGCAGTCTCTTTTGGATGCTGCAGGTTTCCTTGTGGGCTGAGGGTCCCCAGGCCATGCTGCCTGGACCTCATTGCTGACCACACCAAGGGACACATCATCCCTGCTCTTTGCTTAGCAGGCTCTAAACAACAGCTTTGTTCTCTCTGTGTATGTACCTGGTTTTTTTTCACTTTTCTGGGGGATGTGGTGGATTTTTTCTGAAAAAAAATGGGTCAACATTCCCCACAGATATTGTTCACTCACATGAGCCAATTGATAAATGAATTGCTTGGCTGCCTTCCATGCTGCGTGGAAGCTCTGTAAGGACTTCTTAGAACACCCTCAAGACCAGGACTGGTTTCAGATAAAATTGTCCAGGGTAATGGCTTTTTTTCAGTTTGTTTGTTTGTTCTTGGTTTGGGTTAGGGTTTCTTCCCTCCTCTTGAACTCAGAAAGATGCTGTGACTGAACATGTCATCACTGTGGGTTTGTTTTGGTTTTGTTTTATGGGTTTTTTTGGTGATGTTTAATCTCTGTATGACAGCTGAGGTCTTGGCTGACGTCCTCTGCCCTGGATCAAACCAGAGGCTGTTATCAGCCTGGTCTTGGGAATGGTTTGTGCCAGCTCCTTCTGAGTTTACGCCAATGGACTCCTGAATGAATGGGCTTAGAATAACCAGCCCCTGGAAAAAGTCTTCCTTGTGTTGATTAGCACAAAAAGTAGGGCTGAGTAGAGCCTCTAAAGCCAAACATGATGAGACAGCACTTCGTAGAAACTTGCAAGACCTTCCAATTGGCTCGGCCACATCGCTACCTTCAGCAATGAATCCTCATCCCTACCTCATCTGTTCAGGCAGGGATAGTGTCAGCCTGGGTTGCTGGGTTGAGGCCAACCATGTATTCCTATCCAGCTTTAGAGGCCTAAATTTGTGAGATGCTAAACCTTCTTTGTTTGGGAAGCAGCTGTTTGGGACTCGTGCATTGTTTACTTACAGTAGATACCTGATTTTATTTCCCCCAGACTAGGTTATTGCTATCTCTGAGGTTGATGTGGGAATTGGGTGATAAGCAGACAAGAAACTCATGTTTTGGTTGGAGGCATCCTGCTTTGCAGAAAGTAGGATAAATGCCACTGTCTGCATAGCAAGCTTGGTGTGTTCCCTTTTGATTTCCTGTAATGTACAGCAGCTGTAAATTCCCTACTGGTGCACAAAGGTTTCAACCAGCACTTGTTCTGGGGAGAGGCATGACTCTCCTGAAGATCCAGTGTAAGCATTTGATACCAAAGTAAAAATGCACAGAATGGATGAAAGGCCGTGGGTATAACTTGTAAGGGGCTGTAGTGCATCAGTGCTTATGAAGAAGCTGAGACCAAGGGGTGGTTGTCGCACAGGATTCAGAAACATGGAATAAAGAGGTCTGTCCTGCTCCAGTGAGTTTACAGCCCAGTTGTAATGGGAGAAGACTCAGAATGTGCTCTCCTGTCTGCCTGGAGTTAATAGTTGCACCACCAAATTAATTTCCACTCCTGTGTAACTTTTCTTTGTGAAGTTTCTCCCCTCGGTTGCTAGCTTTCCCTCTATTATTCCTGGAACAACTCACAGGGGCATGGAAAAGGGAATGCCTATGAAGTATTTTGCCTGGAAGGCAAACCTGGTTCTCCTGGAGCAGATCTTCATCGTGGGGATTTAGAGTGTCCACATGTCCTCCCAATCACTCCAAGTACACTGAAAGTGCATCTCTCAATATGATGACATGTATAATTCAGTGTCGTTGCACCTGGGATTGGTTTTCCCCCAAGTGCAAAACACTTCTCTTCTAAAATGCATTGCTCTCAGATATTCCTTGTTGTTTAACTTGGAGTTCTAATTATTTTTGAAACAGCAAATTGGGATACATAATTTATTGGGAAGACATAGAAAACCCTAGCAGAGATAGAGAATACAGAGGAAAAAAAATGGGTCGCTTACAAGAGCGCACTGTGGTTTTTCAGTATAAGTCTGTAAGTTTGAAATGCTGAAATTAGAGCCTGAATCACTTCAAAGATTCCTGCTAATAAGGGAATGATTATGTACAATAAAAAAAAAATCTAAGCAGCATTGAGAAAACCCCAGTCATGCTAAAAGCTCAGTGTGTCTTTGCATTTTCTTTTCCTCTCCTTTTTTTTCTGCTTTATCATTTTGCATAATAAACATGTCTTGAATAATAATGAACAAGCATCTGGGGAAGTATGTATATTAACTGTATTTTTAATCTGCTTGCAATGCTATAACTATTTTGCTACAACTCCTCTAGGGTTGCTGCACTCCTGTTTACATCACTCCAAGGTCAGAGGCTGGAATCAATAATGCTGCATTCTCTTCTCTAATAGGCTTGGGTTGTTAAACCTGCTCCTGCCAACGCCATTTCTTTAATTCCTGTTTGATCTCCAGTGGTACTAGTTGATTTGGTCAGAAGTATAGATAGGCCAGGCTGGTATCCTGGACATTTTGCAAATCTTGTAAGAAAACATCCCTTTTGGGGGGATTCCCTAGTTCACATGCCTCATTAGGAAGCCAGGTCAGTGGAGGGAGAGAGAAATGTCTCCAAAGGCAAAGGACAGCAGGAGACCAATGTAATATGCCTTTAATTTCTCTCCAGAGTATCTACTCTTCTTCACTGACTGTTCAAAGGGGCTTGCTGAATGAAGGCATTAACTGGGAGATAAACTCCTCCAGTCCCCTGACTTTTTCATAAATATGAGAACAAAATGGATCAAGGAAGCAGTAGTTTTGAGAAGAGCCAGCCCCTGGGAATAGATTTCTGCCTGGCATTGAATGTTCCTAAAATACAGCTCCTGGCAGGCACCCTAGCCATGCCATCCTTGTAGCATGGAAACTTGAAAGTACAACTCTTATTAATGAAGTGGTCCCTTTTCCCCTGGTGAAACAGAACATCCCTGATGTTCTGTTTGTCACGTAAGGAGAGTGGCACGGTGCCTTTCTGTGGCTCTTTGGGGACAGGTTCCTCATCTGGCATCCTGTTGAGGTACCTGTATTCCCTGAACTTCCCAGCACAGCACTGTGGTGCAGCTCCCACAGGGAGGGATGGGGCTGTGCACCTTGATTTCACATCTGGAATGACTTAGATCAGACTTTGCTGTTCAAGCAAGACCTTCAGAGGAAAAAATCAGTAACAGCAGGGCCTACTCCTGCTTTCCTAGCTGCTGTTACCTTGTCTTATATGAAAGCAATACAAGCTATAAAGGATAAGTAAGCTTCAATAAGAATATTCTTCTCTTAGCCTTAGCTGCACAGGATATTTAGGAACATGCCATGGTCTACCTAACACCAGCTGGAGGAGCAGGGATGGGCCATTCCCCTTGTGAGCAGTGGTCTGTCAGTGTTGGGATGAATTATGAACTTCTGTTGAAATTTCATTTTGAAAGAAGATTGGGGGAAAATGCTCCAGAGATGCTGATTCATCTCATTTTGATACTTCCCCAAAGAAACATTACAGCTTCTCATTTTGAAAGAACTTTAGGGTGGTTTATATTGCCTTATCATTCCTAATAAAATCAGAACAAAATGTTTAGATTTTGGTGGAGCATTTTGATCCCACATGATTCCCTTGAAATGTGGAGAGAGGGTAAAACACCGTCAGGCACGGGTTGCTGTAAATTGAAGTGAGGGCAAGAGTAGAAACCAGAGAGATGAATCAGTGGAGGCTGCCACCTCCTGCACAGTGTTTGTTTTGCTGATTTCTTTGAGGCCAGACAGAACTAACCATGGATAAGCAGGTAGGCAAAGCCTTTGGGGCAGATGCTAAGCAGCAGTAGCGTTGCAGAGAACTTGCCCATTTTTCTCCTCTGTGCTGTGTGTGATAAATTAATCCCTGTAATGATGAAGAAATGATGAGGTTAAAGCAAAACAGTCAATGGCAATGCAGTGTCTGAGTTGGGTTTTGGAAGGGAACTCTAACACATGTTGAGACTGAGGACAGGACAGTGTGCAGTGAAGCCTCTGTTTAGCAGAAATGATGTGCAGGTAGAGCATTTATCCCAGCAGGCAGAACTCAAAAGATGACTGTCAAAATGTTCTTCTGGGGAGGTATTTACAGCAGAAGTCCCTTTCATTGCCATTCCTTTGCATCTTGCTGGCTGGGGGATGCAGGCCTGGCTGGTAACTGAGCTCCTCTCTCCACTACCTGCCTAATATTTGGCTTTTCCTAAAACTCTCCAGCCTGCTTTGCTTGGTTTTTAACACCATTTATCCAGTGTATATTTTGACAATAAATTATTTCAAATAATTTGTCTGTTATCTGTTTTCCAGAAGTGAAACCTAGACAAAACTCCAGGATATCCAGGGTTACAGTGGGACTATCATTAACGTTTTATTTTGTAGTGGAGGGAGGACAGATGTCCTTCCTGAATCCAGGACACTGATACAAAAAGAAGCAAGGAAAGTTTTGATGAGGATGTGTTTGACTGAGGTCAGATGTGTGTTAATGAAATGATTTGGATCTTTTTTTTAATAATACCAAACTCAAATACAGAATGGATGAAACTAGGAAATAGTGTGCCTTGGCCAAACAGTGACTAACAGCTCCGGAGGTGAAAGCAGGAGAGAGGCTAAAAAATCCAAGGAAAAGCTTTACTGACTGTGTGCATGTAATTATAACTGGGAGCCAAGTGATAGAAAACTTTAAAAATGGGGAACATTGAATTGTGTTGCTGTTTTCCAAGGAAAAGGAAGAGAGACTGAGTCCCTGGGCTGTTTCAAGACAGACTGGCTGAAACAGCGGGGAATGTAGGGTACTGTAGCAGAAAGGCCTGGATGGCAACTGGAACTATCCCTGCTTTGCTGTCAAAGGGAAATGTCCTGACTAAGCATCTGCAAAACAAAAATAATTTTATTGAGGTCCCTGGATCTCGGGAACTCAGTTCAGGTGCTATAGTTACCATGGATCTCAAGATATAGGGCTGGCTTCTGGCACAGGAACCTCCTGAAATTGTTGAAGCAGACATGCACAGCAGGAGTTACCAACCTGGCCTGAAACATGTGTGTACAATTCAGTGAAATGCTAGAATTGCACCTTGGTGCTGTTGTGAGTCTGCGTTCTCTGGTCACCTCTGTCACAGGGGTGCAGGCTGTGGGGAATACCAGCCCCTTCCAAATGCTTCTTCTGGCATCTTCCTGAATGAGACACTCCATGCTGCAAGGAAGTCTCCAAATTTACTCGTCTCCTCCTGCAGTGTATCCATCCTTGGAAGGGAGCATGGGTGGGAGGGGTGTGTGTGCTGCTGTCCCTGCTGTGAGTGTTGTGAGGTGCTGTGTATTGACAGTGTGCTGGGCTCTGCAGAGGCACAGGATGCCAGCAGGGCTGCGCCGGGAGCCTCCGAGCTGTGTGCGAGCAGGGAGGAGCTCAGGGGCACCTTGCCAGCAGCACTGCCCAAAGGCAGCCTGGCAGCAGAGCAGGGAGGCAGGGCATGGCTCTGGATCTGCTCCAGGGCCTCCTGAGCCTTGCCTGGTCCTTGCCTCTGGCCTCATGGCATCTGAGGTGTGCCAGAGCAGCACTGCTCTGTGTCCTGTGCATGCTGGCCCCGTGACAGGGCTTGGAGGGCACTGGGAAAGCAGCCTGCAGCAGAGGCAGAGCCTGTCCTGCTCGCCCACCACAGCCACTGCCACAGCAACTGACCTTTAAAAATCATGCCCAACCCTCCTGGGAGACTGAAAATGTCAGCCTCGAGGGGAAATGGCTGAGTGTGTTAGATCTGCTGCTTATTTATTTCTAGGGCATTTAATTATATTAGTCAACTTGTAAATTTTGAATGAGTTAGTATCTACTGTTACACCTGTTACATGCATGTTACATGCATTTTTTCCTTTTTTTTTTTTTTTTTCCTTTGGAATGGTTCTAGAGTGGGGCCCACAGAATTTTGAGATGATGCCATCCAGCACCATGGGGACAGGCATATTCATAGGTCCTTGGTTCTTCAGAGCAAAAAGATGACACAAGACAGTCATTGTTACTCTAGAGCCTTTGCTTCACCCTGGACCTTCTGCAGAGCAGGTTGGTTTAGCAATCATCCCAAACCCTCTGCAACCAGTTAGTTTAACCAATGTCCTGCAGAGCAGATTGTTTTCACACATTAACCTTACTGTGAGCTCAGACATGTACGAAGCTCATTCATCCCACCAGCTGGTCCTTGTCCTGTGCTGGAAGTTGTGACAGTGCAGGGTAGTGAGCAGGGCACTGCGTGTGCTTGCACATTCCTGTCTGTGCTGTCAGTGTTTCTCATCAGCCTGTGGGCTCAGGACCCCTTCAGAGCAGTTTGTGGTGGCCCAATGGCTGTGGCTGATTGCCACAAGCCCCACACAGTGGTGCAGTGCAGGAGGGAGTAGAGGGTGTAATCATAGCTGCAGGATTATGAGAAATTCAGGATTTAGAGAATTCCAGTCCTAAAGTCATGGCCTCTTCTGCATCATGAATAGGAGGAGAAAATCCTCACTTTGCTGGAGACTGAGCCCAGATGGTATGATTCAGAGCAGAGTTTGGAGTTTGGACTTGCAGCTTGGTCCTTCTTTACCAAACTTAAATGAAACACTCTCTGCTGCACCAGCAGTTGTTTTCAGGCTGCTTGCAGAGCTGGAAAACCAAATAATTGTAGTTGGACTGGTACCCATTAGGCCCTTTATGGTGTATCATCACCTTTCTGCCTGCAATTAGGTTACATGCTTAATCTTTTGTGACTAATTTCATTTGGTTGCAGCAGTTTTGCTGTTCTTTAGTTACACTTTACAACAGCTTCTGCTGCTCACCTTAGTCCTGTCATCCTTTCCCCTGTTCCCTATCCACTTCTTACTCTCATATGATCTGTGAGTTCCTCATGGGCTCTCCCATGCTCTGATAATTTTCTACTCAAACTGGGAAATTTCATCATGTACCTAAGGAGACTGAGTGTAGAGGAGTGATGTGATATGCCCAAGGTCATGCGTGGAGAGTGGATTAGGCCTTCTATTTTCTTTGATCCTAATACTTTGCGTTAATCACAAGCTTTCTTTTGTATCACTGTGATTATTTAGGGAACTGGTGCATCAGCAGAAGCACAACTAGTTTGTATAGTATCTTGTGCCTGAGCAAATCAGTTTGCTTTCATAGCTGTGCACCGTGTAGGCTGGGATTGCTTTTCCCTCTGTCTTCCCATTGCATTTCTTTTCTGGCTCCTCAGCATTTATGTCCCTAGCAATCATCATTGAGGATAATGGGAGCAGGCAAAAGAACCACAGGAGAGTCGTCCTTTGCCAGCCATTTTCCCTTGCACATCTTAATACCATATGTCAAGTGCAGTTGCTCAGGGCTCCACAGATATCTCTTTTTCAGCCACCCGAGGAGCTGGGGCTGTTTACGGTGTCGGCTTCACAAGATGGCAGGTGGAGAATTAGAGACTGCTCCTGAGAAACTCAGGATTGAAGCAGTCCTCTGAAAAGAAACACTTGGTAAGTGCTGATGCTCCTAGGAGCTGAACAGCCGGGTCTTGCAAGAAAACTGTTTGCAGTAACAAAAGCAGGCATGGGTTTTCACTGAAAGCCTTGCTTTCAGAGGTGTTGAGCATCCAGAACATCCCCTTGCTCTCACTGAGATCAATGTAAGGGCAGCCCTTGTGGGTGCATTTAACTCAATGTCCACCTCCAGTAAGTGCCACTCACAGTGTCAGCTGGAAGAAACCAGTAACAGACAGTGGCAGAGTGAGCTCTCTGACCACTGAGAAAACATCTTGGACTGTGCAGAAATACTTGTTTTTTCAGACCTAGACTGAGTTCTAAAAACCATCCAAGTGGATTGCTGGGCAGCCTGGAATTCACAGAGCTTCAGTAGTACAGTGCTGGTATAGTGCCATGCACTGTGTCATCCCCTCTTCAGGGAATCTCATCCCATCCCAACATGACCAGAGACTGTTGGACAGCTCTGCACTGGTGGTTTTGCATGGAAGTGGACTGGGTGGGACCCAACAGAAAATACTATTCTGTAGGGTTTTTTTCAGTGGTGGGATGGCTGTAAAGCATCATTTATCAAGGCAATCAGTAGTGGAAGGACCAGTACAATTTCTGTGGTATTGAGGGATGTATTTTAGTGTCTGCTGTCACTACCTAGAGCAAACCAACTGCTATTCATGGTATTCATTGGAAAACTGAGGTAAGTGTATTTATTCCAGCATCTCTGGGGCTCCTGCTCAGTCTTTGGGTAATGTCCAGTGAATGGCTGCATGCTCATGTCACTGCATGTGTGGAAGACCCATTCCTTTTTGAGGCACTGGAGTATGAATTTTCAGTGAATGTTCTTTGTTAATAGTGGTTCATGATTTTGCTGAAAAAATGGTAATTCATTAGAATTCGTGCCTGCTTTGGAAACTGGAAATCATCATGTCTTTCTGGGATGTAATAGCAAGGCTGGCTTGTCTACTGGAAAGCTCAAAGTGGTTTCCAGAAAAAGGAAAGAATTATCCATCTTTTACACAGAAAAGAAGAGGTGTAGGAAAGGGAGAGGTGCCTGTTGACCACACTTATCTTTGGTTTGTAACTCCTTACTGGCAAAGCACCCAGGCTCCCATAGCCTCAGGTTCTTGCAGGACACAAGCTAATTTCAAGTAGTTTGTAAAATATTTCTGCATCCCCCATAGAAGAATTTCCCTCTGGATTCCAAGTGTCCATGTTTCAAATTTACACTGTGCAACAATCTCTATTTTTCTAAGGAGCTCTGAGAGACAATTTATTAAAGGTTTAACAAAGTGTTTTATAATTTCTTGCATCTTCAGGAGTTTCATGCAAAGGAGGTCATTATTCAAATTTGGAGGGATGGAAGGAAATCAATTTCCTTCTTCAAAACTGCATTTTTTCACCTACTCTATTTGCTTATCACTCTCTGCCTTGCCAGGATTATTCTAATCAGATTTCACATATAAAAAAATAATAACATAAAAATAATTCTCCTCTTTCAAGTCTTTGTGAGGCTCAAGTAAATTAAGACATTGATCAGATTCTGCTCACTGTTGAAGCTGTGAATACAATGGAGGCTACCTGTTGTGGCTGGGGATTGTTTCTGATGCGTGTTTTTTTATCTTCAGAGGGAAGCCAGAGGGAAGGATTGAAATCAGACTCGTCCCTGGGGGTTCTTTGTTCAGGTAGCAGCTGGGGTGTGGACCTGCAAGGCACATGGCCACAGTCCAGCCCAGAGGGGACAAATGGCAGAGAAGGGATGCCTGTGTGGCTGCAGGAAGCTGCTCCAGCAGCCAGGTCTGCCAGGCTGTGCTTCACCACCACCTCTTACACTGAGCTGCTTCTGAGGGGAGCCAAGTGTTCAAATTGCTTGAGTGGTTTTGCAAGTCTGTCCTCAGCCTAATGCACCAAAATGCCAGCCTGTAGCTAGGCCAGCACAGCTTCTCTGCACACAGTTTATATCTGATTTGGCAGCTGTTCGGAAACCTTGTTTGCTGTTCATGTCAAGACTGATAGCACTCTGATGGGTGCTGTGACCTTGAGCATCCTTTCATTCTTCCTCAATAAGCTCATTATGAGCTCCTAAATTGTCATCAGAAATTTGCCATGAGCTAAAATGAAAGTGTCTTTCTGTAAAAACTGCCGCAATGAAATACATTCACCTCTCAGCATGAGGTCTGGGCTTGTGGGCTTGGTGAAGAAAGGCCACTTGGATAGTGATTCTGGCCCCTTGAATGACAATCTGTGTTTTTGTTGAGTTTGACAAAGAATAACTCCACATTGCATAGATCCATAGGGATCTTCTTGATGGTGGCTAAAGGTATAGATGGGTGTTCATACTCAGCCTGGAAGATAATACACAAGCTCCTGACAGCAGGAGGGGTTTTTTGAAATCTCAGGGACATAAAGCTCGGTACTATTATTTAGTAATAAAACAGGCTTGCAGTCAACATCTAAAAATAATGTTGTGTCCCTCTTTGCAGATGGGAGTTTTGTACTTAGGGTGCTGTTAGGACAATTTGTAGGGTTCAGCTCCCTGCTCTCACAGAAGGGCCTTGCCTTGACTTGATGATTCAGTTCAGTTGTCTAAACCTGGACATTCCTCTACCTCTGCAATGTGCCAGCATCCCCTGCCTGGCTTCCACAAGACCATGGATCTCCCTTAGGACCTCTGTCCTACCTACCAGCCCTGTGCATGTCTTGCATGCCCCAGGACATCTTAGATGGCACTGGAAACCTGTGTTGAGGTAACCAGATCAAGCCCTTAATCTCTCTGCCTCAGCTGCTCGTCTATATGGTGGAGATAAGGTCCCTTCCTTACTGGCACAGAGACAGTGTGGAGATAAGGGTGTTGGTGATTGACAGGCACTCGGATGCTGTGGTAAGGGCACTGTGTAAGAGCTTGGGTAGATAAGAGAGTGATTACATGACAGCCTGAGGTTTTTTGCACTGTTCTTTACCTCAGAAGATTTTCTCCTTCACATGTCCTTTTCCTATCAGGTTGTTAGTGCTGTGAAAGAGATGAGCTCACATGAGCCTCCCACACCTGAAGCCTTCCAGGGTTGAAATTGCTCCAGACGTAGCTAGGTTTCTCTCTTGAGTTTAGCCATCCTGCCCCTGTTTGACCTATTTGCCCCACAATACTCAACCAAAGAAATGTTCCAATAGCTCAGCAGTGTTTGGAGGCAGCTTCTCTTTGGGATAGCTCTATTATTCATTAAAAAAGAGGCAAAAAGAAGCACTTGGTTTTCAGGTTTGTCAAGTTGGAATGATGCAGGGAAGTAAGGAAATCACTTCTGACTTCCAAATAGAATAAGTTGGCCTGACACCACCTGAAAGAATAAACTCAGAAGCTAGATATCATATTTTTCAGCTCAATCACTGTTCTGACACCTAGTTACTTCATTACCAGTGTTGCTGTAAATACTTGCAGCTCCCTGTGGTTTGAGTGGGATTTCAAAGTAAGCACCAGCCCTGCAGTTCTTTCCCCTTTTATTTGCAGACTTCAAAAGCTCAGTTTTGTGCTCGTCATGTAGGACTTTCTTTCTTGTAATCTGTTTGGAGACTGTCCGAAAGAAATTTTCTATAGCCCAGAGATCCTTTCAAAGTTTTCTCTAAAGGTACTGGATACTGGAAGTCTCTAGAACATAAGAGACCAAGACAGTCAAGCTGTAAGGCTCCACTGAAATCTGTGGTGGGGTGTGAGCTCATCTCCATCCTAGGGTCTTCCCTGGGAAAGATCAAACCATTATCCTCTACAGCAGAGCACTGCTGTGCTCAGCAGGGGTGGTGGGTGCATTGAGGGCAGCAAGAGGAAGCTGTGAAGAGCTCTGTGCTCTTCAACAAGAGCTTCAGCCACACTGTTCTCAAATGAGCCTGTACATCTTTCCAAAGACCCCGCAAGAGAGTCTGCAGCACACACTTCTTAGGTCAGGATGTCCTTTTATTTATCTTCACTTTCACAGTGTCCCCCTTCTTTGTGCCTGTAGTCATCAATCATATCTTCAAATACTTAGGTATAATCTGCTCACAGCAGTGTCACTTCAAATTGTAAAATACTTCATGGTTAACAGTTTCACAGTCTCTGTGAACGTTAATATAATGATCAATGATGGACTTTCCCTCCTGCAACTCTTGAATCTTGAGCCATTGAAACCTGCATGAAGTGAGCAAAAGCTGACAGGCATTCTAAGTGTATTTTAAAATTGGTGGCCTTGCACAGATTCTCTGTTCACTTTTCTTCTTTGTTTTTTTTACTGAAAATACACCTAACAGAAGGCTGCAGTGGCCATTGCTGTATTTCCATGCATTGCTAGCTCTGGGAGCCAGGAGCTGTTCATATCCATCTCGTTCAAGCTGTTTATCTCTGGGGCTGGTTCAGTGGCCTTGTACAATAACTAAGTCAAGGAACATGAGCATATCCTCAATCCAACAGGAAATCTTGTATCTGCAGTTACTCCTCTGATCAAGTTCTTGGCTGAACTGAGGAAATGTTTTTCTTCAAAAGATCCTGGGGGGACTAGCTTTTGATCTAGACCTCAGGGCACCTCTTGTGCTCTGCAAAACTTGGCAGCATCCATGTGGTGAAAATATCCCTCCCTGCATCTTTCTAACTCATCTCTCGGTAGGAGCCATCTGTCTGTCTAATCTTCCCAGGGCTAACGGATGGCTGTGCTTAAGAGTTTGACCATCCAGAGTCCTCGAGTGATGGAGCCAGTGGTGCAATGATTGCTGGTGCATGGTGAGCTCTGTGCAGCCTGGCTACAGCTGCTTCCTTGCGTTCTTTCCACCACTCAAATCTGCAGTGTAATTTTTAAAACTGCCGTCACAGATGACCCTAATCTTGTGGTTCTAGTGCAAATATTGACCACGTTTCCTTTGAAAAATGTTTGGAGCAAGGAAGGAGGAATAGCTCAGAGGGACTACATGATCATCTGTACAAAGCTAAATCCACGATGAGTAGGACAAAGACAAATTTCCATACTCAGAATGTGTAATTGCATAGCAAGTACAGTGTGCATGCTTGGTAAGTAAATTGTAACACTCTGAGGCTGTCATAACAAAAATATTGAGGGCACAAACCAGATTTACATATTTGAAAAAGCAGGCTTACATATGACTCTTATCCATTCAGAGAAATCAGCTAATGTATTAGCTTAATACATGATGGACACAATAGCCTTGACTCCTCAAATATACATATTTAGAGAAAAATAAAGATTTAGAAGCAATTCTTTCAGTAAATAGAGGGATTAATCACAAATCCAATAAAAATTTGCAGTTTTTACTTCCCCTTCTACAGTCTTTTATAGTTTGAAAGCATCTGAAATAATGCCATTTCCTGATTAGATACCTTTTTTTAAATTTCCTACCAGCCATTTTCCTTTTTTCTTTTCCTTTTCTTTTCTGTTTTTTTTTGGTAATAAAAGCCACAGAATAGTTTTTTAGTGTGTGATTGCAGAGTCAGCAGAAAGTAACTGTCCAGACTGCAAAAGAGGACTTACTGAACCTGGTCTTTAGATTACGGTGAATAAATGAGAAGGAGAAATGTGTTCCTGGATGTTTTCAGCCTTCAGTAATTCAATGACTGTGCCCTTTTCAACCTCAACTAAATGAAATATACACTACTAATGAAGTTCTGCCATTCAATTATTTTCATGTTATCATGTTTTTGGGGGTTTTTTTTAGATCACTTTCATTGCCCCAGACAAATGGCACCTCCATAGCTTCGTTAGTCTGTCCCTTTTCTGCTAAGGATATCCCATCACCTTTAGTGTTGGAATACCTGCAGATGTATTTGAGAAAGCAGCTACAAGATGGAAAGTGTGCCTGAACCGTCCTGTTCTGTGGAAGGCAAGCTGTGAGGCCCTTGTCAAAACTGATTGAGTCATTTTTACCTGGAGCAATATTTTAATGAAGCAATTGGGCCGGGACTGGAGGGTTTTCATCCATCCTGTACAGAGGATGCTGTATTCTGAGTGAGTGCTTGTTCTCTCACAGCAGTTTGGAAGGGACCTACAAAGTTTCATGTGAAGTGACAGAGCAGAGCAAATAGGGAACTAATTAGGTGTAGGCACATTGTGGGGTAAAGCAGGTGCTAGAGATGGTGAAAGTGTCATAAAAGTTGGAATGCAGAGAAGAGAGAGTGGGAGAGGAGTTCAAGCATCGAGGTGAGTCCGTGGAAGCACAGCCCCACTGAGAAGTCTCAGAGGAGGGTGAACCTTGCTGTCTGAGCATCTCTGACATTTTTAGGACAGTATTAGCAAGTTTAAAATGGAGAAAAAAGTGTTCTTCACATAATATATGATGGCTGTGGATACCAGGGATTGCTGGAGATTCAGGGCTGTCAGCAGTGTTCTTAAACTTTTCACCAGTATAGCCAGTTCTGATCCCTACCAGCAACATAATACTCATCTAGACGGACCCCCAGCAGAAGGAAACCTATGCTCAAGAGGGTCTAGGAGCAGTGGGGTAGAAAAGGTCTTTGGAAGACCTGAGAATTTACTTTGAATCATGGTGAAAACTCATCACTCTCCCGCCTTAGCTATTGAACTCTCTTTCCTATCTCATCATGTTTCATACAATCTTTCCTCTTGATGTCACATGTGCTGGGGGTGTTAGCCCAGTCATCTAGGAAACAACAGGGCAAACTTTGTGGGCAGAGCTGGATTTTTCAGCTGGCTCCAGGTCTGGAGGCAATGGGCACAAAACTAAGCACAGGAGGTTCTGTCTGAACACCAGGAAATGTTATTTTACTGCGAGGGTGGCTGAGCACAGATACAGGTTACCCAGGGAGGTTGTGGAGTTTCCCTCCTTGGAGGGATTCCCTCCCTCTTTGATTCCTGGCATCCCTGATATGTTTTAATGGTCTCTGCAGATGTCTCTGGAGATAGTTTGGAAGACTCAGCTGAAGTGGTTTCCTCGCTCTGGAAGCTAGGGGACCACAGAGTAGAATAAAGCCATCCAAAGTCTTTAGATGTCTTTAAAGTGCAAATGCAAATACATTGTCAAGATTAGACCTGGGGAAAGAAGTGTAGCAGCAGAGCAACCTGCTACAATAAGCTAGTGCATAAATATTCCAGCAGAAAGGTTCAGAGCCATCTGCAAAGACCATCAAAACTTACCAGGGAAGCCAGTAATCAAAAAGAGAGGTAATAATCAGTCTTCAGTGTCTCAGGAGCATACAGGCCTCTTTCCGCATTATGCTACATGAATGTCTTTTGTATTGCAGCATCAGCCTTTAGGTGATTAAAAAAAAGAGGAAGGCACAGCAGTTTTAATAAAGCACTCAGATATAGACTGGAGCTATTAACTTGCTGGAAGTCGTGGTTGTTTTGAAGGAACAATCTGGTTGCCATTAAAAAAACAACAATAAAAAATCTCCTGCCCCCAAAAATTGTGCATGCTTGCATTTGTGTTAATAGTTTCCTTTGTAAGAAGTAGGAGGAAAGTGACAGGAAGGACAGAGAAGACTTGGGCATGAGAAAGTGGGTTGTGGAAGAGATTCGTTATGTCATGCAAAACCTATCACCTCCATGTCCATATTCCTCTCTGTCCAACTCAATACTACCCTAATAAATCTCCACCTCTTGGCTGATGTCTACATCCAGGACATGTTATCAGTCACTGCTGACAAGGACTATTAGTCATTATTGCCAGTACAGAAATTCAGTCTGAATAGACTGGATGGGAGAGAAACCAGTTTCTCTGTGCTAAGAAATGTTTGCTGCCAGGGATGTGTGCTCTAGGAGTTAGTACAGCTGCCTGTTGCCCAACGCTGTCCATGCTGCATTCCCATTTCTTGGACAATATTCACAGTTTTAATGAGTGACATGTTCCTTTGTGCATTGCTTTCCTTGGTGTGCACCAGCCCTTCCTCCAGAAGCCCTGAGATGATCATTGGTGGTAAAAGTGTTGCCATTTAATTTGCTCTCTCATTTCAGGAGAGGATAACATTCCCACTGATCTGCCTTTAAAGGGAGCTCATTTGTTGCTCTTACTCATTGAGAGGCGAGAGAGATTGTCTTGTTCCATTTGGAAACTGCAGTGGTAATTAAGAGATTTCCAGAAACCACTTGTGAGTTTTTATTGCAACTTGAGGTTTGTTCCAACTTGTTCATGTAGTTGGGAGGGAGCAGGGGTCACAGGCTGAGGGCTTGCAATTGTTTAACTTTTGTGTATGACCTGTGACCACATACAAAGCAAAAGTTACTAAAGGCAGAAGTGCTGTCTCCCTGCTTTTCCTCTTGACAGGTTCCCCCAGTCACCCAAGTTCTCTGTATGGGTGTTGACTCTCATTTTGTCTCTGACATTTTTGCTACTGTGAGTTTTTCAGCAGAATTCCTCCAGACATGCTGTCATGGATTGTTCCAAGCCACAGTCCAACAGGACAGAAGGTGCCTGAGTTAGCTTCAGCAGTGAAATTATACAGCAGAAGGCATTATTAAAAGTGGATCTTTTGTCCAATAAATCCTCCTTTATGACTCAGAGATTGGAAGGAATTCAGAGAAGGGCAACAGAAACAATTCTAGGGCTGAGGGTTGAGTTAGAGGGGATATGTTAAGAGAGGAAAAGGTACTGGCATTTGTTAAGGGAGAAAATTGAGCATGTAATGTGCTGTACTGGCTAAGAAGGGAGATGTTTTCAATGTTTTCAGGAAGCCAGCAATGGACATAAAACACTGCAGATTACATAGGAAGTTCCAGCCTGGTGATGGAATTGCACTGGTTCAGTGACTTTAGCTGGAAATGGAGCTTTCCAGGTGTGTAGTGGATATAAATACAGGAATGTGCTGGAGATCACTGTCCTAGCACTGCCAGGGATGTGTCCCTTTGACCTGGCCCATAGTCAGTGGGTGGGAAGACAGGAGTTAGTAGTACACTCTCTTTTGATACCCCTGTAAAAGGGACATTTTTGCTGTGAGAGAAGAAAAAGCCCTCTCATTTGCAAAGAACAAGTAATGTGGAAGCTGGAGAAAGCTTTTATTTTCCACTGAGTATGTGTTAATTAACTGTCTGTCTCACAAATTAACTATTAGTAGAAGATGCTTAAGTGAAATGCCCTGAAGCTTCTTGAGCATCTTCTCTGGAAAAAGAAGTTGGGATTTGCTGTAAAGTCCAGATCTGAGGAGAGCCTGCAGCAATCCTGCAAAAGGGTGCTGGCAGCATTTCCATCCTAGCTCCATTCTCTGATCTCTTGGCAGCTTTTCATTTCAGCAGTGACAGTATTCTTCTAACCCAGCTTTTGTACCTGTTGGGTTTTCCTGGAAGCACCGTCTCTGGTTTGTGCTGCATATATTCTATCTGCTAGATTTTGGATTAATTATGGATGTCTGAGGTAGGTACATCTGATCCTAAAATCTACTAGTTAAAGGAGCTTCAAGACTTCTGGCTCTTAAATGATGTTGATGTTTTCCCAGCTCATTAGAGGAACAGCATGTGATGTATTCCTGATTTTTGACTCTTGGGCTCCATTGTGGGAGGGAGGGGAATGTGGTTGTTTTCCTTTTGCTCTGTTCCTGGCTGAAGGTCGTGAGCATCTCTCTGTGCCCGCTCTGGGTGCAGGCTCTGTGGCCTCCAATTATCAGCATTTTTAACTCTTCCCCTCACTTGGTGCCTGTTACTTGTCTCCTGTGCCACTTCTTTTCTTGGGAAAGAATCATGGTGCTCGAGGCAGCAGCACCTGCTCTGTGAACACCCCCTGCTGCCCTTTGGGGGCTTCTCTATTTAGGGCACATGGGAACCTGAAAAGCAGCAGGGATGTGCACAAGGATTTGTCCCAGCCTGTCAGCAGCCCATCAGCACAGATGCAGCAGCGTGTTTCAGGCTGATGCCTCAGCACCTCCTTTCTTTATCTCCCTGGGAAAGCAGAATGGACAAGCCCAGCTCTATTTTCACCAGGGGAAAGTGAGAATTACTCACCACAGCTCTGGGCGAGGCAGTCTGGATCTCTGTCATCGTGATGGGAGTGGGCTGTGCAGAACACCGGGGGACAAGGGGACTCTGGATTGCTTTGCTCCAGCATCAGTGGCCGTGCCAGGGAGCAGGAATCTGTGCCCTGACACTCAGAGCAGATTTCCAGCAGCAGGAGCACACGGGGGCTTCTGTCGTGCACTCTTTCATTCCCAGTTTTAGCAGCCAAAGGTACCAGTAACACTTCTGCATACAGAACTTTGCTAGGGCATAACAGCTTGCATGATTTAATTATTTTAATTGGAATTAACTGGGAAAATAATTCCCTCTTTCAGCAGGAATAAGCAGGATACAGCCTGTCAGAATTTTTTCAAATGAGCTCTGCTGAAGGCAGAGGTGCAGAGATATGTAGTCAGCTTTAATGAGATTTGGCTGTAATTTTGTGATGAAATTATTCTAGGTTAAACTCAATCACAAAAAAAAATGTGTTTCATTGTATTAAGGCATATTTGAGACCCACAAATCTCAGTCACATTATTGGTGAGATAAAAACTATCAGAAATTATGTCATTTTGAAAGATTTTCATTTTCCAAAGAGGTGTTGGAGAACAAATACTGCTAAGTAATGCTGGGCGCAGATTTACCAGGATGTGATAATTCATGGATTTCTTTCCCAAATAGTTATTAAACTAAGAAAAGGCAGTGCAGATTTGCAAAATATTGAGACTATTATAGAAGTCTTAGACATAGAAAAGGACCTTCAGCTGAGAGACCATGAGTTGTTTCAATTTAAATTAGATGGAAGGCTAAACATTCAACTGTAACTAAGATTTATTATTCCATAAAAGTGAAGAAAACTAGTTATAGAGGCAAACTAGGCTGTAAAGCTCTGGACTTGAATACAAAAGTGGCCAGGATATTTTTTTTTCTTTGTGAGAGAGGTAAAAAGCTGTAGAATTAATATACCAGACCTAGGAAAAATCTGCCAGGGAAGGACATTTAGTCTAAGAGATTTAAAAAATAAAATATAATAATAATAATTATAATAATAATCCCAGAAAAGAAAACCACAAACAGAGATAAAAAATGGGATATTTGGAGGCAGGAAGTCCATAAAAATGCAAAATGTGATTCAGTGAGGAAAGGTACTGCTCTTTGGTCATGGGGGAGAAATGGAGAAATGAGAATTACTGATCTGGAGAGGAGTGAGATGGCCATTAAAAAAAAAAAAAAAAAAAGAGAGAGCAAAAAGAACAAAGAATGGAAAACATTTAGTGGAATGCTGTTTAGCCACTAGTCTGTAAACAGAAGGAATTGTGCTCTTCATCACCTAATCTGTTGCCAAGGAGGATGGAGAAAGTATTTAGGAAGCAGAATGAAGCAATTGCATCTAAGTAGGAAACAGTGCCCCAGACTGCTGAAGGATCTGACATCCCAAATCATGAGTTTGTTGACACACAGACATCTGCTCATTTTATGAATGCTATGTGGAAAAGTCCTTCATACTGGGGAATATGGGAAATTTTGTTTAAAAATGAGCAAAATAAACATTATGGACATGTAGAGGCTCATTCTTTCAGCTCCAGTGTAATCCAGAAAGGGAAGAATTCAAACGATGGAGATGAGATAAAAGGTAACCTGAGTTTAATAGAGGTAGATTGTGCAGATTATTCTGTTATTGGTCTCCTAGACAGGGAGAATGCAGTAAATCTGATTTGTCTGGATTTCAGTGAGCATTTGCTGTCATGCCACACGTGTTACTAGTGCAGTTGGGAGGGCAGGATTAGCAGAAGAGAGGACTGCAGAGGAGGGAGGATCCCTGCAGTGGAGCTGCCAACAGGTTGTACTGCAGGGCGAGCCTGTCCTGGCTGCAAAGCTGCTGAAGTTTAACTGAGGGAAGCCTGTGGAAAGGCAGGTCTGGGAGATGCTGTCACTGCTGTGGGCAACGGGAATATTGTGTAGGAAACACCAGAGTAATTCTGGGGCACTGGGGTTGGTGAAGCATCAGTGACACAAGAAGTTGTTGTTATGCAAATATTGAAGAATTTGCCCTAGTAATAAGAATTTGCAGCCTTATATTTGCTATAAAGCTATGAACTAGTGGGGAAGTGCAACTCAGAAAATGCCAAGTAACCACACAAGTTGTATTAGGGCACAGATCAGCCATAGAGAGTTGAACACATACTGAAATGCTAAAAAAATCACCACAGACACTCAGTCTTATTTGTGTGTGAATTAGTTGTATTAAAAAAGGTTGAGCTGAGCAAGTTCAAAGAAAATCTTTTTATATGATCTGCTTTCAAATGATTTGTTTAGTCCCCAGCAAAATGGAAGATGAAAATGCATTATAATTACTGTATAAATTACCACAAGGGGGTAAATACCAGCAATGTTTATGCTGAAGGCCAAAGCTGGCACAAGAACAAATGGTCACTGCCTGGCAGTGAATCCAATCCAATAACTCATTTAAAAGTGGAACTTGATGAACTTGTGAAAGAGATGATGAGATATTGCCAGGAACAGGGCAGTGGTGGACTTGGAGGGTACTTTCCCTCCAGTAATTTACCTCTGTCTTAGAACAGTAATTTTTTATTGCCAAAAGTCCAGTTATGGTGAGATTGTTTTTTTAAATGGAAGTAATTTATTAACGACATTGAGAGAAGCAAATTATAAATGGCCAAAACCCTGTAAGTATTCCCTTGGAAAATTGCAGAAGTGTTTATAAATGTGCCTTTGTAGAATGCTGCCTGTGAATTAGAACAGACAAAAGGGAAGAAATTATAAACCGTGGATCATGGTGCTACCAAAGGCCACTGCAATGGAAGCCTCTGTAAATGTCTGAAGTTGTTTTCCTGTTTTTAAACAGATGTATCACTAAGGGGCTTTTTCTAGCTGTGCCCTGGCTGTCTCCAGGACACACTTGGGTGCCCAGCGAGTGCCCTTTGTGCTCATGGCACATCCTTTGCCAAGAGCAGTGCTTAATTTTTCCCAAAGCTAAATGTAGTTAATCACCTGCTCATCTCTTTGCATCTTCTGGGGCTCCCTCACTCTTTGCTGAGAAATGCAGATGTTTATGATGTTTTTGTCTCACTTGTGGCTTGGTGATTAATATTCTGCAAGTTGCTGAGCTTATGGGTACCGATTTCCTGCTCTACTTACTGTACTTAAGTCAGCTTGGTTTGTTTTTCTTCCTCTTGCTAATATATCCACCTGGTGAGTTAATTGTGTAGGAAAACAGCCAGTGAAGACAGAAAATGCAGAAAATGTGACATCAAGCTCAGCTAGGAGTATTCTGCAGTTCGTTTCTGTGTTGGGAGAATGTAAAGGGCTGGATGGCAAAGTTTATTCTGCCAGAGGAATTTGTTTGTGATGATATTCCCTTGCTAAGGTTCTGAATTGTGAGCAGGAGTGATAGGCTCTGTCCTAGCTTGATTTTATGGGTGCACAAATCATCATTCTTGAAGCTGAATAGATATTAATTTTAAAGATGTGTCCCTCTCATCTTTGATATCTGTTGCTGTTCTGTGAATTGATGAGAATTCACACTTCATTTCTTCTTTTACCCGACAGGGAAAAAGATTTTACAAGACTAGATTAAAACCAAAATCTTGAGGAGAAGCATATGAGAGTGTTCTCCTACTTGCTGGGTAGCTCATTAGCAGGATAAGGTAGATCCTTGTTTACTGAGAGCATCCAGACTTGCATCTCCAAGCAGACCATGTGAAACAGAATTTGGGACTTGGTACTTGGTTGCACACTTCCACTTTGTGTAAATAAATACCCAGTGAATCATGAATTTGAGCAAGTCCCCAGGACCACCAGGCAGAAAGAAGGGTGTATTGGGATGGTTGTTTGAGTTTCTCCAGGGGAGAGTGCTCCAGTTCATGGACAGCATCAGTGGTAGGAGTGAAGGAGACAGTGGCCTTCCCTTCCAGCACAGCCCTGTCTGCCACTGGTTTCTTGTCCTTAGCAGTCTGTACTAATTCTTCCTTCATCTTACTCTCTGAAATTGGATAATCTTAGTATCTCTTCTTATTGATCCCTGCCCATTCAGTCCCAGCTTGCCTTCTGTCTTCTTCCTTTTCCCACATTTCCTTTTGTCTCTTTGGTTGGTGGTCCAACTTTATCTCATTTGTATTCAAATTGGCCAACTCATCCATTTTGTCAGGATCCAGCAGAGAAGATAGATGAAAAGAAATCTCTCTGCTGTCAATTCAAAGCAGTCCTGGCACAGCCTGTAACCATCCAGAGTTGAAATTGCCAGGAATTTGTTCACTGGAATGCATTCAGTTTGGACAGAATCAGTAGGAAATAACAGCTCTTGAACTATAGCACATCTCCCCTGTACTCATGTGTGAACTGCTCATTTTCACAGATCATCAGCTTAGCTAAAGCTTGGGTGAATATTCTTTACTCTGAAGAATGAGGATGAGGGATGTTTCTGTGGGAAAACTTCACCAGAATTAACATATTTTTCTTATATTTTTTCCTGGAAATGCCTGAGCTGTCATTGCTGAAAGTTTCCGGGTGAATTCATCTTGAAATAGTTGAAATTATTAGTTTAATGGTTAAAACTTGGCAAAGTTATAAGCGTGTGAAAACAGGGTTATCACGGGATTTGTCAGACAACCTTAATAATAGTTTCACCTACAACAGCAAAATTTGGTAATGCAATGTAATTCTGAGGCATCAGCATTGCACGGATGAGCACCATTAGATAAATGGGACCTAAGAGAGTGCAAAACACCAGGAGTACCCTGGTACTTAATGCCCTGGATCTGTTCTGTATTCAAAAGGGTCTGAACAGAATCACAAAGTGGAAAGCAGCTCCCAAGATGTGTGTGCAGCAAAACCCGTGCTGTGTGCGGGTAGTCCCCAGCACTGTCACACCTCAGCCTCGTCGCCTGGCCCACTCTTCCACCTCCCAGCTTGGATTTGAGCAAAATTTGTGGCAGTGCCAAACTGATGGATCACCATCCCATTTTCTAAAATGTCCTTCCTGACAGCATAGGCTGTGCCAGCAAATCTAACAGAGAACGTCCAGGATAGCAACTCCAGGCCATTTATCAAGTCCATCTAAGGCTTGCAAGATAGAATTTCTCACTTCTCCCAGTGATTGTGCCAGGAGTAGAAGAATCCATCCCCAGCAGGTGTCCTCCTGCATACCCATGTCCTCCTCTCAAGTGTATTGAACCAATTAATCGTGGACCCCATATGTCAGTTTAGCCTATCCTTGCTCAACAGATGGAAGAGAAAGTGTGGGACAAAATAAGTTCATCCCTCCTAATCATGTACAACCTTCCTTGCTCAGTTTTTTGTCAGTTTATTGAGTTGCCATTGCTCTGCCTTGTTACAGATAACATTGACTTCATATGAGTTTTGGTGTTCAAATGGGATGTGTGTGAAAATGTGATAGTAGAAGAGGAGGAATGGCTGTAGCAAAGAGAAGAGACTGTGAGTTTACAGCTGGGGAGCTGCCTGAGGCTGCAGGGAGAATGTTGCAGGCTCTTCTGCAATTCCATCTTCAGCTTACAAGCTGGAGTAAGGAAGAGCTATGGACTCCTCAGTGATGTATCACAGGATACTGTGAAAATGCTCTGAGCTTTAAGGCATTTGCTAACTGCTAGAGATCAGAATGAGACCTAATATTTCCCTACTTCTCCATTTCCAATTACTGTCAAGAGGCCTTGGTCCTGGCCTGCTCCCATATTTTCCAAAACCCTCTGCAGGGAGGAGATTCCATGAGTCATCCCAGTCATGGTGACAAGCCGAGGCTGCACAGAAGTGTTGGAAGTGCTTTGCTGTGGCAGTAGCTCACAACTTGCTTCTTGCTGCAGGGACCCAGCATTGCAGTGGGATAACACCAGTGGGAAAAGCAGAGCTGCTTCCACTTGCTTTCCCTGTTAAATGGGCTGAGATGTGCAGGGCGCTTCGGGCAGTTCAGCCCGGGCTCTCCTTCCATTGGGCTCCACTTTGGGAACATCGCTGCCAAGACAACCAGACAGCTTTTGCATATGTCTGATAGTTTGGGCAGGCAGTTGTCATGGTTATGAGTGCTGCAGAAGAACCAAAATAGATGTATAGAAAGATGGTGATGGAAGCTGGCACATATCCTGTCTTTTCTGTGTATGAGCTGACAGGATGTGGCATGGAGGAACCACCTGTGCCCTGGCTCCCTCCTGCTCCCTCAAAGTCAGGGCTAGCCATGCATTTGGCCTTCACTGCTGCAAGTGGCAAAAGGAGCTGAACTGTCTGAAAAAGGCGAAGTGAAGTTTTTCTGCGGGAAAAAAATAGACAAGTGAAGATGTTAATTTGTGAGGAGAAGCTCATTTCTTGAGTTTTAGATTGCAGGGTATGAAAAATCTCAGTGTGTGAGAGTGCAAAACTTTCTTTCTCCTTCACTTATTTCTTTTTTCCTTCTTGAGGAAAAATACAAACCCATAACACTACCTTCTGTCCTCTAAAACTGTCAAATGCTATTTTTTTAACAATGTCTTTTTTACTGCTTCTCATCATCACAAAACCTTTCCTTGGGTTTTGCTCTACAAATGCATCAAAACTGAGTGGCATGGGGAGTTCCACTGAAGAACCATGAGCTGCTCTTCCCTGGATGTCTGCTTCTGGTGGCCAGCTGAGCCCAGAGGGGAAACAGAGTTCTTCCTTGGCTCCTGCTGCAAAGGCCCATTGGAATCCTGGAGAAACCTGTGCAGCTGCAGCACTTTGTGATTCTCAGTCACAAGCTCCTGAGAGCTAAAAGGCAGATTGGTTTGTCTGTGCAGGAGGCAGGTGGGCAGATGTGCAGCAGAGAGGCTGCCTAAGTCCATTTTCTGCTTTGGATTTGCAACTAACCTGGAGGGGAAGGAAGTCAGAAGACACAAAGCAAATGCATCAGGAGGAGGTGGTGGAGAGTTTTAGTCAATGATGTTGCAGGGTTTTGTTCAGAACCTTGGTCAAACTCTGCAGCCAGGTCCTCACAGGATTCCAAGAAACAGAATTTTGATTGAATTCAGGATACCAACATCAGGTCTTGCATATAAAATAAGCAAATACCTTGTTTTACTCTCTTTCCTCTGCCCTCTTTTTGCTACAGAACTGAAAGCTACCTGGACATCTGTTTGTGACACCATGGGATAAAGGGTAAAACCAGAGGGGTTATTCTTAATGCTTTTTAGCCCAGATCTCCCTTTTGAAAGCCTCTTACGGCAGGGTTTTAAATTGGTTTAGGGACAGAGCCTGAGTGTGATAAGATGTTAGTTAACACGATGGGATAATCAAGTCACTTTGATTTCTCCCCAGGCAAACCTCTCTGCAGTCTATTAAAATGAAATATGATGCCACTGCTGTTTCCCTCAGCTGTAGTCAAGGAGATATTTGTTTTAATTCAGTACAAGATTGCCCCACAGGCTCCGATTTCTACTATCCATATTGATGTTTGTAATTTATTGCCCTTTTACAATACACACTAAAAGGATGTTGTATTTGCCAAACTGGCTTTTGAGAACTTTATCTCTGAATCAGTCTGTATAGGATACACTGAAACTGTTCTCTCTGTCGTTAATGTTCTGTGTCATACAGTATTAACACAGGCTCCATTCGTTTTACAGGCAGCCTTGGGTTTAGTAAGGGACACAAATAGAATACAACATAGTCACAGAATATAATTATATTATCCTGGGTATGATGGAAACAAAGACACCCTCTTGTCCCAGCTTACATAAATGTTCAATATGTTTCTGATCAGCTGGCACTTCACCTTCAGCTGAGAGGGTACAAGTGACCACACCACAAATAAATGCATTACTGTCATGTTCCATCCTGCAGGGATGCATTTCTTTAGAAGGTGCGTAATTTATGAGGCGTGTTGGGACAAAAGATGCTGCAGAAGTGCAAGAGCCTATTTTCAGCTCACAGTTTAAGCAGACCCATGAAAACTGAAGCAATCTGAAGGTTACAGGCACTGGTGCCAGGTGAAGCTGTGCTCAGGGCAGCCCACAGGTCAGAGTAGTGGTGCAGGCAGCTCCATCAACAATTATCTAATACATTTTCTAGTTGGCAAATCTGAGTTTCACAGAACTAGACTTTTTCAAAGGGAGAATGACAAATTGATGAGATGTTACAATATTTCAATTAGATGAAGTGAAACAAAGTTTTCATTTTGACATTGATATGTCATAACATTATGATTTGATTGAAAATGCCCTTTCTGGTATGACAGATTCCACTTTCATTTCTCCCTTTCCTGATTTTTTTTGACTACTTAATACATCAATATCTTACCCTGCTTTGAACTGAGAACATTCTAGATATTTCCAGAAGAAGAAAATTTTCCTAGCAAGGCTGTTGGTTCAGTCCTACTGTCTTGTGTCTTGATTCTTCAATATCCACCACCTCTTTGGATCCAAAGAATTATTGCAACTAAATCTTGTGTAACATTTTATATTTCTTAAGGCTGAAAAGAAAGGTGAAAGAAAGGTAAAAGCAGAATTTTTGGATGGAAAAAGAGCTGCTAAACTAATTTGGATCATACTCCTTTGAGACATGGCTGAGGATTTATAGTTGGATCTCATTGTACCTCAGTTTGTTTGAGATACTTCAGTGAAGCATTTGAAGCATAAAACTCCTTCATCTTTCTTACCCATCACCTCTTATTCTTGCCAGACTCAAAGGCTTGGCTTATTAGAAAAATACAATAAAAGACTAATTGCAAAGAATGGGAGATTTTAATTACTTCATTTACATATAGAGAATTAGTCTAAAATCAATATTATGTTGTCAGTAATGAAAATTAGCTCAGTGGGTTTTTTCTGGGTTTTCATGTCAAGGAAATATAAGTTTAAACAATGCAGTTTGGAATACTCTTTGGAATTACTTTCCTCTTCTTCCCTTAGCGACTCATCCTTGGCTATTTCAAGACTTTTTTTCCCCATTTGAGAATAAAGGGAACTTCTTATATTTTCTTTGAACTTGTGGCAAAAAGTCAGTTTTATCTACAAATCCAGTTGTCAGATGGTATTGGGGAGGGACAGTGTTGTGCACTGAGAGTCTAAAGTCAAGACTGAGATAGAAACACTAAAAACCAAAACCATGTTGGCTGTTGTGGAGGAACAGTGTCGTCTTCCCTGGATATGGCCACTGCTGGTGCCTGGAGAGGCAAACAGACACATCTTGAAGATTGGCCTCAATAAATTGGAGCCATTAATCTTTCATCACCCTGTGAGCAATACCTGGTATAAATTACCAAGCAGAACATCACTAAAGTGGCACACAATTTGCAGAAGTTATTTATTATCTGAAATTACCTTTACTGCAGAAGCTGTTGCAATAGACTTTTCTCTCTTCATGTGGGGCTCCCTCTCCCTCCCAGGTTAAACCAAGTGGCAGAGTGAAGTGCTGTCCCAGCAGCAGGACACTTCCCATGGTGTGCTGGCCATGCCTTTGGCACACAGCAAGTGTTGGCAAGGGTCTACACCACCCCATCAGTCCTTCTTGGTGAGCCTGGAGGGCAGCCAGCTCCCCTCCCTGCCTTGGGGAAGGATAAACTGTGGTTTATCCTGTGTCTCTTTGTACATGTGTGTAATGCCATGCATGTTAATGCCTCTGCCCAAATAACAGGAGATTCCTGTAATTTTCACAGAGGTCTCAGGAGATGTTTTAGTGCTCCTGGAAGTCCCCAGAATTACTGCCAGTTGATGATCCTTTGGGATGGGATGTGTGTTTGCTCCCTGCATTTCCATCTTACCAGCCCCTCTGGGTGCTCTATTCCTTCTCATCCACTGCTAGCCAAGAATCCCAGTTCTCCATTAAAGCTACTTCCCTATTTAAAATACAAGATTAAAAAGAAGTCATAAAGAGCCTAGAACTCCCACTTGGTGAAAATGAGAGTTATATAAAGCATTCAAGTGAATGGACAAAATGGAAGAGAAGAAGCTTTGATGACCTCAAGTGGGTAAAAGAAGTTGCTTTGAATGGTCAGTGATTCAGTTCTCTTCCAGAGGCTTGATCCAGCCATTGGATTTAGAGTCTCCTTGTTTAAGGAGATGTTCAGAGCACAAGGAGTGTATGAAACTGCTACAGACTTTTGGTTGAAGAGATGCGAAGAGCTTGTTTTACTTCATATGTGGAAAATGTCTTACCCCAAATGGTCTTAGTAAGGACATTCCTTTCCTGGTTATGTCTCTGCTCCGTGTTGGACCTGACTCCACTTGCCCTTCACACCATCTCTGTCCCCCTGCACAGTGGGGTGGAGCCTCCTGTGGAACTGCTGTAACTTTGGCACTGTGGTCAGATGGGAAGGGCCCTCCTGCTTCTCCCTTTGAAAATGAGCTTCACTTGCACTTCTGAGAGATGGAAATTCATGTTTCTCTGGGTCACCCTTCAACAACCCCAGAACTGGAGCAGCTGGTTTGCATACATCCGTGTGTACTCAGTTCATGCTCCTGGATTTGAAATACAAGGGGGAAGTGAGTGGACAGGAGTGAAATCTGAGTTCCTGGAGAATGTAAAGGCTGTTTAAAGAGTTGCTGTTCCATTATAGTGATAGTGATCAAGTGTAAACTGAGAGATGTTGTGGTTCTGCACAGCTGCTGCTATACAGAATTTGTATAGTTCTCATTTGAAGTTATGTGAATGTGGACTCCCCATGTACTGCACCTCAAGATTTCTGCAGCACTTTGGCCCAGCTGTCTAGCAGCTGTTTTTGCAGGTCTCTCTTGCAGCCATCCCTCAAATTCTGGCAATTTGACATGCACAGTATTGTTTTAGATTCATCACGCATTGCAGGAACGTTTTCCAGTCGTGATACACTCTGGCTAGTTTTACAGTGTCCAAGCTTAAAGGCATAAAGAAAACAAAACCTTCTTAAACACAAAGATATTTATTTAGTTGTGTGTCAAGAAGAATAATTTTTCATCCTGCATACATACATAATAAAGGTCAGCAAAACAGAACAGTATCTCTTTTCATGGCTGATTCATCACTGACATGAACATTGTTCCTTTTCCTGCTCAGGGAAGAGATAGCTCAGCCTTTGGTCTTCAGCGTGCTGGGGATGGAAAAGCCCTCAGAAGTCCATAATCTCTCTTATTTTTAGCCCTATCTGCATTGTGAGAAGGGTCCTGCAGGTTTTTCTGTATCAGGCTGCCTGTTAAACTTCATTGAAGGTCATGATTTCTGTCCCACTTCTCCTAGAGGCCTTTCTGCTTTGTGGTGGATCTACACCTATCTGCACACAGGTGTTGGTGTTCCCTGCCAGGATGAAACTTGGCATGCATGAGGTCTTCAAGAATGATAACCACAAATCTAAGAAAAGCCAGCTGGTTCCCCTTGGGATCTGACCTGGCCTACAACTGCTGGGGTTGATGGAGGCTGTGAATTACCCACTGACCACCCCAGTGGTTTAACTGGGCAGAAATGAGTAAGAGATCTAAAGAAGGAGTGTGTCTCAGAGTGGGGAATACAGACATTAGGTGCTTTGATCTCACCTGTAATGAGACATCTAAGTGTCTGAGGAATAAATGGTGGGTTAGGATACATACCATGTTCTTCATGTCTACTTTTCATGATTACAAATAACTATGTCACTGACTTTATTAGATATAGATTCACAGACTATCCACTCAGAGTCACACAAAATGTTTCTATAAAAGATCAAACTTACAGGACATAATAGAAGATGCCAAAGACCACAATAACAGTGTTAATTTTATGACTACAGAGGATAGAAATGAGACATCACGTTCAAACTTTGCATAAAGAAACAATATTTTTCTATAAATGCAAACCAAAGCTCAGAACATTTTGACTGAATATTATTTAGTGGCTCTTGTTCTCTCCCAAACAGGATGTTCCAAACACAGACAGATCCATTATCTAGAAAAATACATCCGCCCCTTCTGTTCATAAAATATACAATTCCTCAGTCATCATTCACATGCGTTCTATATTACATTGATTTCCTTGTCTGCAGTTGATGAAAATGGTTCCATTCAGGCTGTATTTGAGAGGAGAAACAAGGACAGACATATGAACAGAACTGAGCTCATGTAGCGAGCCATAATCCACACTAATGCCCAGAATTTTGTAGAAGTACAGCTCAACTATGTCTATGTAGACCAACATGATACCAAAAGTTTTGTTAATTAAACCAATGACAGTCTCCTGTGTTACAATATTTATTAATCTCTAATAAAAAAAAAAAAAAAAGCTGAATGTATCCATGCACTGCAAACAATTTTATGAATTTTGAATTAATTAACTCTCAACCTACCATATATTGCTGGAGGGAAATGATGACTTCATCTATTCTATATCGCATATGTTTTAAGTCCTGGTCTTCCTGAGTGTCAGTGGGCAGGTAGCCATTCCTTATTTGCTGGAGACAAATGGTTTATGAATAGAACATGAAAGCATAAGTAAAGCTGGGGAAAGGCTCTTAATAGGTACTGCCAGAAGCTGTTTGCTAAGTGAAAAAAAAATAAGGAAAAGTAACCAAAAATATCATCTCAAGTAACAGTCTGCGTTGAGGAGGAGCTGTGTGATACATGAGGATAATCCTTTGGGATTGATGTCCAGTTACTCTCATGGTCAGGACTGTTTTCATCTCTCATTTTTCTCTCCCCATCTTCCAGGAAATAGGTCAGCTTAGGTCTTTGCCCAGCTCATCTCCACAGACCCTGTGTGGGGTCCTCCTGTCTGTCATGAAGCAGATTTCCACCCTTTAAAAGCAAAGTGATAAGGAGTAGCTGGAAAATCATTCTTTTCTTGGTGTCACATCAGCATGAGAGTCTGGGGACAGCTGATGAGAGGGGGTGCCCAATCTCTGCTAGAGAATCCAAATCTGGGGGAGCATGGAGACCCAGACCCACACCACAGACATCCCACTGGAACCCTGTACATTTTCAGGGTACAGGGTTATTTTGATTTTCATGAAGCACTTCTCAGTGGTATAAGTTTCTTTTAAGCTTTGGAAATTTTTTTAGGCAATGCTACACTTTGCTTATTTATCAATCCTTAGATTCACCAAAGAATTGTTTGAGAACATGAGGTGTGAATGTACTGTGGAGGTGCAAGTCAGACAAACCCTCCCTTCTCAGGCAGGCAGGGCTGGCTGTAGCTGTGGTGAGGATGGGGACAGGAGAACGGGTGCACAGTCACGGAGAATCCACGTATGACCTCCCTCCTTGCCACCTTAATCCATCCAGGCTGTGTCCAACCTGGAGAGCACGTCTGGGGACCTGCCCTTGGCCTGTCCTCACCTGCTGATGGAAGGCTGAAAAGGGATGGAGGATCTTCCTTGCAAAGCCCCTGTGTGACTCATGGGAGGCCAGAGGGAGAGAGCTGAAGGCACTGTGGATAAACACAGTGCCCTGCTAGTATGTGTAGGTGTTTTCCAGGGAGGATTTGGGAAGATTTCCCATGGGAGACATTCAGCCACCTGTGCAGGCTGTGATTCTGAAACCCTTCCTGTCAGCCCTCAGATGGGAGAGATCACAGGCAGTTCATTTGATGTTTGAATCAAATGAGGCTACATTTAATAAAGCAGATTCAGGGAGTGTTGCAGGCCCCCTTCTGCTGCTGCTGCCTCTGGGTTTGTTGTCAAGGTTGTTTAACAACCTTGACAAATGTTCTTAATAAGTGACAGGCTGCCTTGGCAGGGTTTCCATGCACATCAAACATGCTGCTGGAGGTTAATCCAGCCGTCCCACTCCTGCTTGGGAGAACTCTCAGACACAGCCTCATGTTTTGCAGGATCAGGGCTGCCTTGCAGTGGGGATGTCCATGTCAGGGTCCTGTGGACGCAAATGGCAGGGTCTGATGGAGTGATAACATTTCTTCACTTTTTTTTGTTTGTTTTTTGTCCTTGCAGCTGCGACATGTCAGGGCAAACGTGCCAGTGTCATTTTCCATCCTTGGTCTGCGTGTGAGATTTTTTTATGATGGCCCTTTATAGGCCACATTATCTTCCCTTCTATTACTTAAAAATCTATTACCTTTTTATGCATCAGTTCAATCTCCTTTTCTGCAATGAACTGCTTTGTGGTAGGACGTGGAGGTTCAAAAATGCTATGTCTGTGGATTTGGCTTCCCCAGGAGGTGAATTGATTCAGTGACTTTTTGTTTAATCCAACCTTTAAATTTTAAGGCTACAGAGGAAATTTTCATCAAGGCAAGTTATGCCTTTAATGCCTTGGTGGGAACACTTACATGCTCTCTGAAGCAGCTTGTGCTGCTCTGAGACAGGAGATTTTATTGGAAACCCCCCCGGTCATATCTGATGTGGCAACTCCTATGTATAGCAAAAGAACTTGGATGCAAAAAAATAATCTGTGTCTGGACTTGTCTGTATCCAATACAGATATTAACTGGGACTCCCTGATGGCAAATAAAAATGGGGAAATACAGTCTGAAGAAGTCCTTGATGGTTTTGACAGTTTGTGCCCTTTTAGACATGAAAAAGATTTTCTGATCTGTCAGGATCAATACTGAGCTGAGCTCTGCACAACTGGTTGCACCATCTTTCATTAGCAGAGCACCCAGTGGAAGTGATTTGAAATGATCATGTCTCTAGATTTTTGAAATTATTTTTCCCTTCCTCCCCTGCCCTTGATTCAGTAATCAATATCCTCTTGGTCTCAACAGAACCCAAATATTAGTTGCAGATAATGATAAAAATCATCAAAAGCTCAAGGAGCACATGTTTCCTTCTGTTCTGTGCAGACAGCCAGTGCCTGGCATCAGGCACTGTTGGCCCAGCTGCAGACTCAGATTGGTGGAGGATGAGAAGCAGCATCCCTGCTCCTCTCTGCAGGGCTCTCAGCTCTGCCATCTTAGGTTCATTGCTATAATTCATCTACTGCTTAAGTCTGCAAGAATTCTGTTGAACAGAGACATTGTAGTATGTGTTTGCCTGTGCAAATACATGCTTAGTGCACTTAAAAAGGGAAATTTTTAGTGGCTGGAATTGGTTTGATCAGTAATTGGATTTACAGCCCTTGTGACAGGAGTGCCCATGTAGCATATATGAATACCTGTACGTGTTTCCCTGACTTCCACAGAGCCTGTCCACTCATATGCTAGTGATAGCTCCTGTTTCAGTCTCAAAATTAGGATTTAGCAGCCGTGGCAGAGAAGCAGTGAGGATTCTGTTACTGAGAATTAAATTACTTTCTGGAATAAGCTGTGGTGAAATGGTCCCCAGCACCCTGTGAGGCAGTGGCATGCATAATTAAAAACCAAACTACTCGTGTCAAGTAAATGAACAGAGCATGTCTTGTCAGCTTCCTCTTTTGTCTTTTTATTTTTTGTTACTGTATATCAATTCTTGCTTTGGAGTTCACAAAACTCAGTCATTTGTGGTGTCTCTCTCATCATTAGTATGGCAAACACTGCAAGAATCATCTTTCTTGTATTAATAAAAAACCAAAGCACAGTACCTACCAGACTACCAGACTAATTAACCAACTCCCAGTATTCCCATCTCATCTCGTAGCTTGTCCACTCAGACTTGACAAAAAAAACCTCTTCGGCAGATAAGATTGAGGTAATCTGCCAACCCTTCCCTTCTGTGTGTTGTTGGATAATTTTACTCTCTGTGGCATTCCCTGGCCCACTTTCCCCAGCTGTTTGCACTGGATGCATGGTAACTTATTCCCAGGCCATTTTCTGGAGCCAACAGTCTGATTCCCCTGAGGTTGTTGAGGTGCTGACAGCTCTCCTGGAAGCAGAACAGAGGAAAGAGCAAGACAAGTGTGGTTTCTTTCATCCTTGTGCAGTCCTCCAAAATTATCCTGGCAGGTCTTACATCCTCTTACATCCTGCTGGCATCCAGGGCAGGCAGTGCTTGATCCCATGGTCTAAAACCATCACCACTGGGCTTCACCGTGACACTCGGGTTATTTCAAGGACCTTGACCCAAAGAAACACACAGCTAATTGCCATGGTGTGACAGAGCCACAGGAGCACCTTTCACAGCCCAGGTGAGGGGGCAGGGGCTCTGCAGGCTCAGCAGCCTGACTTTGCTACAGCAATTTGGACACGAGTCTACCTACAGACCTGGCTGGACTGGGTACAGGAGAATACTGCCTGTTGCATGGGCTTGAAACTCACCCAGATTCCTCTTACACAGCTCTCAAGAACATGGTCTCTCTCTGGTGTCTCCAGTCCTTCTGCTTGCCACCTGTGCCTTCAGCCCAGGAAAAAGGTGAAACTTGAGCCAAGGAGAGAAAAAAATGCAAATAGACGAATCTCAGGTGATGGGTGGGGAAGAATCCAAATTTCTCATCAGTCCTGCATGTCCCCTAATATTGCTCAGAATCTCATAGAAATTTTTCTTATCCTGAAAATCAATAGAAGCTAATTAAGCAGAGGTTACAAAGGGTCCTTGCTGATAAGCCAAATAGGCTCTTGGCTGCCTTGCATTTACCTGCCAGGCTCATTAACAAAATCTGAACTGGTTCCAAGGACCTGCTTGCTGCTTCCCCTCGGGGCTTGCCCTTCCTCTCAGCTCTCCTAGCCCACCTCTGTCAAACAGAGCACTTTAAGAAAATCACTTAGCTAGGCAGCTTTCAAACTCTCTCTCAAAGGAGAGCTGAATTGGGAAGATTTAACTGAAGATGGGTTAGAAAAAAACAAGAGAGAGCAAGGACACAGAGGGGCTGTTCCAAGGGAAATAGTTATTTAGCAGCTGAAGAGCAGAGGAAAAAAAGCGCCGTGTAAAGAATTAGCTGCATCCAATTTTTATAGACTTACCCTGGTTTTTCCACACTGCAGTTACCATTATTAACTGCCTAAACCCCCATTTCTGAACAGAAAGGAGTTATATATCTGAAAAGCAAGTTTGAAAAACCCAGGCCTTAGGCTCTCTCAGACCCACTGCATCTATGCAGTGACTGCAGAACGCAGGGTGGTGAGCTCTGCTCGCTTCTTCCAGGACTGTGGGCTTGCATTAGTGTAAGGCACAGGAGATGCTACAGCATTTAATTTCAGAGCTGCCTTCTGAGCCAGAGCAGCTGTCTGAGATAACAGGCCAGAGTGAAGGAACGGGATTGCCATGAACTGTGTATGAGTGAACCTTGTGAGAATTCTTCACAAGGAACTCCCACCCCTCCTACCCCTGGACAAAGGGAGGCTGGATTAATTTAATGTGAGGTGGGAAGACACGTAATTAAAGAATTCACTCCGCATAGAAGTGTGTTGCAGTTAAATGGGGGACAGACTCTGAGGAGTCTTGAGCAGTTTGTGTTGAGTTTGATTTAAGCCAACATCCTCATTAATGGTGTATGCAATAGGAGACAGTACTCCTAGAAAAAATCCGTGGTTTGTGCCAAGTTGGGATTCACTTTGAAGGATATAGCCTGAATTAAAGTATCATCTTGATACATGGGAGAAGTACTCAAAATCAATAGAGCAGAATTCAGTAAAGACAAGTTTCTTATGAGTTACGCTCCAGGAAGAAGACTTAAGTGCACAGATAAAGTATGAAAAATATGGAAGGCAGCAACACTGCAGGACAGAAACAGGAGCCTAAAGTGGACCACAAATTGAACATGAGTCAAGATTGCTTGGGAATCTTTTTATAAAAAAGGCACTTTTCAGTCCAGCTCTGAATGGATGTCATTAGGAAGAAGGGCTGTTATTTTGCTCCTCAGGTGAAGGACTGGAACCCGTTCTGGGTACTCTACTTAGGATAATTACACAAAAATTTGTAAAAATAAAGAAGGCTAGGAGGAAAAGACATAGGAAGAAAACAATATTGTTTAGAGGAAAAAATATGAAATACTGGGAGGATGGAGTGCATTTACTTTGTTTTTTGGTGGAAGAGAGAAGGTTAAGTATGGCACAAAGGCATCAAGACCATGTCAGGCAAGTATCTGTAAGGATTGGGTTTGGTATGTTTGCTGCTATCTCAGAGCAGATCAAGAGATTTTAGATCTCTGGAGATACTCCTGGCCCTGAAGTCAGTGATTGATACAACAGCAGTATTTCCACATTAAAATGATGCTTGACTGCTTGAGTGTCTTCTAAGCAAAGACATTTGGAATCGTATTCCATCCTCATCTTGTGCATCTGCAGTCAGTGAATTAATTTCTATATATACATAGCAGGCTGTAGGCGCAGGCACGTCACTGACCTGGGATGGCAGGCTGTAGGCACTCTGTGTATTTTAATTCTGTTCAATTCCTCTTCTTCCACTTTTTGAGACCTGTTTGATTACCAATGGCATTACAAGTCATTGAGCACTGTTAATAACCCCAGTTAATCACAGCAGCACATTTCCCCTTGAAAGAGTTCAAATGGTGAGAGTGAGCCCAGCCAAGTTTAATGCCTCCACTGCAGAGATGATGTGCTCCCAGCTCTCACTGCAGGGCCATCAGGACCAGGCAAAAAAAGAGCTGCAAATGTTTAGTGCTTCCATGAGCTGGCTCTCCTGGAGTCTCATTGGTTTCTCAGATGAGGCTGAAGACTTTCATATGGTTTGGGCCAGGATAATAATTACAATCCAGTTTTGCACACAGAAATTCGTTTGCTGTATGCTTTTTGTTGCATTGGAACTCAAGCCTCATCCCACATCCTGTTGTTATTATTAATGAGCCCTGCATATAGGACAGCATAACCACTTGTAAGTCTTTAATAGCACTAATAGTCCGAGTATTTATAGGTCTTTATGCATCTTCTACTTTGCATCTACATTACAACACAGATTTCCAATAGTATTTGGATGGGGAAAGATGCTTACAGAAGCTTTGTAGGATTTACAGACATGCTTAAATGACTTAGGTGCCTAATTCCTTTTTGATGCTCAGCTGGAGCTAAGGTGCCAGAGCTGTGTCATATCCTGAGCAAGTGAATGAACTGCACTGAAACTGCTAAATATCTACCTTGGGAGATGGGCATCCAAGCATGTACTGTGCTCTGGTACAGTCTGGCTGTGACAGTAATTGAAGTACAAAAGACTGATGAATTTAGGTTTAAAAATGCAGGGCCAAGTTTCCACTTGTGACCATCCACTGTGATATGACACGTACAGATCTGAAGCCATTAAACCTCAGGGTTATTACTGAACTGATGACAAAATTAAAAGAGCCGCTCAAAGTCAATTATCTTTTATGCAGAAGGCCTGTGACCCTCAAACCTGAAAGCACATCTAGCACAGAAAAGGGCATGACCTGGTTTGAGGCCAACCTTAGAAAGGTTTAAGCTGCTCTGCAAAGTAGCTGTGAAGCAAAAGAAACAAAAATGTTATGTAAAAAATGAAATTATTAATATTCATGCAGGTGCTAGGGAGTGACATTTCGATTCCCTAACACCAGTATTAGCATTTTGCTTTTTGTCAGCAAACTTGAATTGATTTTTAGCTCAGTTTTGCCCTTTGAGGTAAATCCATGGTAATAAAGTTGTACTTTCATAGCTTACTGATCATGCATGCATGTGTTGGAAAGGTGGCTGTTTTGATATAAAATGCAAGTCTGTAGAAAAAGTAATGTAGCAAGAAACCTTTTAGTAATAACCATTTGTGTTAGCCACTGGTTTGCATTTTCAGGGTAGCTGGATAGCCTGGGGCCAGGAACATGCAGGATAAAGAAAAGTTCATCTTCCCAAATCTGGATGAAACTCAGACAGGTAGAGATCCCCTGGAAAGCAGCAGGAAGGACCAGCAGGGCTCCATCCCTCAGGAGAAACCAGCTGCAAGGGCTGTGCCTGAGCGGGGCTGGCACAGCACAGAGGTCCCTGGAGTAATGACTTGAGAGCCACAGTTGTGAGAGGTTTTTTGCCCTGCTGTTGAGGTTATTTGTCTCAGTTTAAAGAGCCATACAGTGAAAATATCGTTGCTGGCAGAAGTTCCTGGAAGAATGAAGATCTTGCAGTGCAGCTGGGCGTTCACTGCCTGCTGAGCAGTCGAAAGACCTTTGTGCTCTGATTAGAAGCCGAGTGTGACACCTTTTGTTTTCAGAAACTCCCAATTTAAATTAATCAAGCTCTAGAGCACATTCGGGCTGGCAGGACACTCAGGAAATCAGCTGGGAGCCAGGCTGGTATCTCCAGCTCTCATCTTGTTTCACTCTTACTGCCACTGCTTTGTGAGTCTCGATTTGAAAAGGATTGGCTTAGCAGAAATGGGCTTGTCACCTGTCCAAACAGCCAATCTACAATCTTCTGAATGTCTAAAGGATTTTCACTAGGCAGAACTGAAGGGTTCATCAATAATATAAAAGCAGCATTTAAAATACAGAGGAAAGTTTCATCAAGGGATTTTAAAGGTCAGAGGAGATCAGAAAAGTTTTAGCCATCTGTAGGAGGTGTATTTGTCTTCTTTGAAGACACAGAAGATTGCAATTAATATTATATCTGTATTGACAGAACAGCAGGGAAATCCTGCTGCCAGGCACAGCCAGTCACTGCCTGTCCTCTCCCTGGTAGAAGTGAAAGCCTTCCAAGAACAACCTCTGGTGTCTTCATCCAACACCGAAGAGGCTGCAGCTTTGCATTGGCACCATCAGACCAAGATCAACATTCCAAATCCCATGAGGACCCTCGTGGCCCTTCCAAGATAGAGACAATGCACATCAATGTTTTTTCTGCTCTTCATAACATCAGTAAAATATTCAGACTCTGGGAATCATTGCCTTAAATACTCCCTTACATACAGGAGGGATGAGTGACATTGTAAATTCCCTGGAGAGTCTGGTCCCTGGTTTCTGTTCCTCCAAGTGATGAGGAGCCAAGCACACTGCAATGAAATCCTCACAGGCAGAACAAGCTGCAGCACCACTCTAGTCCTCTCAATGAGTATATGGATTTGGACAAAATCAGACCTAGAAAGCACAAACCCTGTAACCCACTGACACCAAATTGCTGTCTGTGCAGACAGCCTCTTTTAAAAACATGCCTTTCTCCCTGAGCTGTCAGGACCCCTGTTTTGTCACAGAGCTACCCTACTGTGGCAGAACATGAGGCTGTCTCTCTACCCGCCAAATTCCTTCTTCTGTTGTGTCTTCCAGGCTCTGCCCAGGGATTTTTTTGTTGTTTTGGTTTGTTGTTGTTGCTAAATGGCTATATTTGTTTTAATAAAGAGAGGACAGATGACAGCCAAGAATCTGAATGCATTCACTGGATCCCAAACTGTGTTAGGGGTTTTTTTCTCTTCCTTTCTCTCAACAGTGGCAGTGTTGTTGTTGCTGAGACCCAGGTCTAGTCTCAGTGTGGTTGTCCTGGGAAAACAGCTGTTTGGATAAGGTGGGAATTGATGAGGAAAAGTTACTGAAATTATTTGGTGACCTGCTCTAAAGGAGGAGAAATAAACCAAAGAGAGGAGATACCCCTGCTGCCTAGAGTGTTTCAAGCACATTTTGTGTATCTGTTGTTGCATTTTTAGGCTAAAGACACCATAAGCTCAGTAGCTGAGGGAGTGATTATATGACAGCAGTTTCCTACTAAGAGAAAAAAAATGCTTTTGCTACTCCCTGTGTACAGGTGCTGTGGGGTGGTGTATGCAATTCCACACGGCCAAATCAGAGAGATTATCCTCTAAGGGAAGGGAGGCTTGAGGTTAATTTGTGTTTCAGTTGCTGATTGTCTTCTCCTTGTGAGCATGAGACTGCCCACAGTGCTCTCCAGCTCCAGGATTGCCATCAGTGCACACTGCAAAGGAGAGCAGCCAGGCCTGTGAGCTCTGCTCTGCTCCTCTTTCCTTTTCTCCTCAGCAGTGATCGCTCCTTGCACTGGGGCTGTTCTGTGCAAACCCCTTTCAGCCCTGGTGACACACTCGGGGAATGAATTTCTGCCCACGGCTGCTCCCAGCCATCAATCACTGTATGCTGCCTCTACTCCTTCCTTGGAAACAGCTTTTTCATGGAAATTAACCTGTTTGGCCAAGGTTGCTCACTGTTGCTGTTTGGATTATTTTCAAGAGTGAGTTGACAGCAACAGCAATAAACTGTCATGTGTTTGGGCAGGAGCCACATCTCTGCAGCACTTCCCAGCTACTCCAAGGGTTGCATACAGGAGGTTTGGAAAATTTGAGGGGTAGACCCAGAGGTTGTTGGCTGTAGAAGTGAGGCAGCTTTTTCAGCACTAAAATTTCTCCTAGGCAGAAGGAGAGAGGTTTGGGCAATGCTGAGGTTTCATCCAGGGTAGCAGAAATCCCACACAAGCAGCAGCTGCACATGTGTAGGCAGCACAATATATACAAATCAGCTTAAAATATTTAAAATACAGCATGTGTTCAACTCATGAGCCTTTTTCTGCAGCACCTGTGCAGGACTGCTGCACTGGGACATGCTGAGTATCTGTGCCTGCTGTGTGTGCTCCCGTTTCCCGTGGGGGAGTGACAGGAATGGATAAGCCTTAGCACAGTGTGACAAGCACTCCCACATCCCACAGGGCAGCCAGGATGGCATCGCTGCAGGGCCACCCTGCTTGCCTGCAGGGGGATCAGGGCTGTGGAGGATCCCCAGGAGGTTCCCTGCTGGCTCTCAAGGTGTTTTGAGAACAGCAGAGCTTGAATATCTGCTTCTGCAGAAGCTCTTCCCCAAATTCCTGCTATTATCACTAAGGAGAGGTGTTAAGATCTGTTTATGTACTATGAGCTGCATGTGTGAGAGCAAGGGAGGGATGGAAGACCTCTGTGCCATCCCACGGTGGACACAAGATGCTGTGTTAGCCCAGACCGGACCAGTTCACTGTTCCCAGTTCTAGTGTTGCCATGTGGGATTAAGTTGCCAGCCAAGGGGCCTTTGTCTGTCACTGCTGTGTGCATTGATTCAGGATTGCAGCAAAGAGAGGGCAATCAATGTGCTGAAACCAATTGCATGAAACTTGAATTTCAGGTGTGCAGTACTTCAAAATGACTTGCTCACTGCTGGGCTCAGGCCTTCTGTGTTGGGTTGGGATGCTGACAGAGGCCTTGGTGCTGTTACATTCTTGCTTTATCATGCCAGCAGCATTTCCCATGGGAGAACAACATGTCTCTTTCTCATTATGCTTGAAAAGTCCTATTCCTGTGTCACATTTCTGCATGCTGGAAGTTGCCAGAGAGAAGTGGCTTCTTGCAGTCAATCAAAGTGGAAACAGAGGGGGAGAGTGTCTAAATGTTTATAGGGCATAGTGCCTGTGACTTGTGCCTGAATGACCCATCAGAGTAGCTGAATTTCTAGATTATCTCAGTTATCTAAAACTGTGTCTCAGAAGCTTACTGTGCTGAAATAAAACATTGGAGAATAAAGAAGAAGAAATGGGAAGAGGAAGAAAAATATTTTAAGTTATGAATTGAAGGGAAGGAGTAGGTATGATATGGCAGTGCCCATATTTTGAGACTAAAGGAGATAAATTGTTTGGGTTGTTAGAGTCAACTGTCATCCTGAAAAGCATGGGAGAGAGCACATCCCTTTTCCAGTCCAGACTGCCCTAAGAAACACTCTGCAGGGTCCTTCCTGAAAGGGCTGTTGTCAGATATGATGAAGATGAAATTGCTGTGCTTCCCTGCTGTCCCCAGCATATTTCTCCCAAAAGTGCAGGCAGTGCAGTTGTTCTGCATGGCCTGTGAATGCCAACACATCTCCCCAGTGCTCTGTCCCTGAGTGCACACCTTCAGCTTTCAAATGGCTTCTGGAGCTGAGGGATTGCCTGATACACTTCAGGAATCCCCAGCTTCTCCCTAGTCATCAGATTTGCATCAACTGTTTGGTTTCAGCAGTTTCTGAGTATCTGTCCACAAATTTTCCTAATCCCACAGTATCCTAGTCACTATCTGCACAGATTTGACCTTTCTCCCAGCAGTGCAAAGGGTGGGCAGCAGCTTAATACTGGGGGAATTTGCTTCATGAATGATTCGTGCTGGGGTGGTCCCAATCCTATTCAGTTCAGAATGAACAGTGAGAAATTGCACAATTAGAACTCCTAACAGGAAAAAGCCCTCGAAGCACTGTGGTCACCACACCTACTTTTTATGGTTTCTTTACATGAAGTCAGTGCATGCCACAGCATCCCATCTCAGAGCCTTTCGAGGATCCACAGGTTGGAGGGGTTGTGCTGGCGAAGCTGTGAGAGGCATCTGGCTCTGTTTTGGCTTTTGATCACCAGGAGATGTGAGTGTCAGAGCGAGCAGCAGGAGTGACAGGGCTCTTCATTGTGTTGCCTGCAGGGACAGCAGCCCACTGCTCGGAGCACACGGTGTTCAGGAGTTTGCCACATTGATAAAGGGAAAGCATATCAGGCTTTGACAAGGTACACTGGAGGCTGAACATTGTCAGCTGGAGAGTACATGCTAGCACATATACTGCATGCATAAAAAGCTATTTATCTTTGCAAAGGAAGGAGCTGCTGACGATAGGGAATTCATTTCCATAGACCTTTCAGGGCTCTTTGATGTGCGTGTGCTCGGCATCACTGCTGAGTGACTTTCACTTTCCCAAATGTTGTGCTGCTCCTGCTAGAAAGAGAAAAAGGATGGGGCGCAGCAACATTGTGCCTTGGTGCCAGGGATCTTGGGCTGAGAAGGTGATGAGAAGTGGAGCTTTGAGGTAGTGGATCCTGCTTTGTCTGGCACACCAGTATCTTCCTGTTCTTTCATGAATGCAGTAGAGGAAAGCTTTTACAGTGGAAGCTAGGATTCAGAAGATCCAGATCCTGACTCTGACACAGCCTTTTCTAGGATCTTATGCAACTGACCTCATTTCTCTTAGTCCATTACCTTCTCACCATGTTGAGACTTTCTTGCTAGATCCGTGTGTGATAAATGGAAATACTGTTGCTCTGCTGGTAGGCACCCTTTGTTTACCTACAGGGACCGACCTCCACCCTGCTTGCAGCATTATGGGTTTGATCCTGCTTCTGTGAACTGCCTGTGTAAATGTGAGTATGGCGTGACAAGACAAGTATGATGGTCAGAATTGATTTTGGCAGTTTCTTATCTCTATAAAATGTCCGTTTTTCTTTTGCCATTTCCTCCCAAACACCTTCAAATCTCAACAATGACAAATTCTCCATGGGCTGAGACCTGACAGGTACCAAGCTGGGCAGCAAAGCGCAATCCTGGAGCTGCTTTTCCAAGCTGAGTCCCACCAGGAATCCTCCATCCTGTCATGTTTCACTGAAGCCTCTCCTGGCTCAGCCCCTTCTTGTCTCTCCTTGGGGATCTACATCAGTTCCCACAACCAGCTCTGAACACAGAGTGCCTGCCACACTTCTACAGTGCCACGGGAGGCTGGGTGCTTTGCCTATGCACCAGAACCCCCTTTCTGGACCCAGCAGACACAAACTCCCCACTGCCAAGAGCAAGGAGGAGCTTTCACTGCGTTTTCCCTGTTCTTACACCTTTCCCTTGGTGCTATTGCTGGCCACTGCCAGACTGCCAATCCGGCAGTTCTTTAGTCAGTTTTAATATATGTGTTTGAAAGAGGCTGGTGGCTGGAGAGGTGTGAAGACCCACAGGTCACACAGCGTGCCTGTCGTGAGCGTATGTCTGGCGTCAGGATGAAACCCGTGGCTCCAGCTGTGAGGCTGCAGCATAAAGAAGGGCTTCAGCTGCCAATTAAAAGCAGCTGATGGATCAATGTCACCAGCAGACATTGTCCCCTCCATCATGACCAGTAATTAGTACACGGGGCTGCGCTGTCCTTTTACGATAATCGCTCCTTTCATTGCCCTCTTCAAAGATGGCTTTGCATACAAGACCAAGAGTGAAACCATAGCTCATTACTTGATTGCATAATTACAGGCTGCTACAGTGTAATTTAGTTATGGATGTAATTAAATGGATCAAGGTCAAGTAGGGCTCAGGACATAAGTGGGGGTGAAAAAAGGCTGAGAACTTCCTTTAGTGCAGAACTTCCTTTTGTTGGCAACTTTAGCAGCTCAGGTCAGTGTTTTTGTGACCCTGCTGCTTGTCCCTCTGGCCTCACAAGATGGATGTGATGCTTTTCAGAAGGCTTTTCCCATGGTTGTGAGGTAGCCAGCAGTGAGGTTGTGGCTGGCTGGAGGGGTGCAAGCTCTTGGGTCATTTGAAGAGCCCCCTTGCCTTCCTGGCAGAGCTTTTCCACAGGAGTCCCTTGAGACCCCTGAACCTGATGCCTGTGTTCATGGGGACTTCGGGCTAGACTTTGAAAAATAGAAAGTGACAACTGTTGAAGCAGGTATATTTCAAAAGAGCTTTGTAAAATTTTTTGGATCATGTAATTTGTGGGGGAAAGAAATGGGAAGATTATAGATGGAGCTTTGTTGAGGACTGTTGTTATGTAACAACAGTTGTTAGAAACAATTCAGGGGGTCTCTTCCACTCTGTACCGTCTCCATCCTGCTGCACTGGAGCATGGCTTGTGCTGCACTGTGGAATCTGCTTCCTGGATAGGGACATTACTTGGTGCACAGACTTTTCTCCCCATTCACAAAATCAAGGAAAGAAGGAACCAAAGGCATTAATGTGTGCTAAGACTTGTAATAATGAATGGACGTTCCTCAAAAAGGTAACTGAAAGTAAGTCATGCAACAAAGTTTATGGGAGGTGAGCCCTTCAGAGCAACCTAGTCTATCTACTGCCTTCCAGAGCTTGATATGAATAAATAATTTAATGGCTATTAATGTGAATGCTGCTGATTTTGAGTCTCAGTTCCTACAATATTAAGCCCTGCAGCCAGTTCTGCCCTTAAGGAACATTCTTTCTGCAAGGGCTTTGTATCCATGCAAATGTTATCTACACCCTCTGAAGAGGCTGCAGCTAAAGAATGGCTTTTGAAAATGTGTAGCACCAGGATTATCACGCCTCGTTTCTTTATCAAGTGTATGCTAAGGAAAAAAACAAAAGAACAAAACCCAAGACTTTTCAATATCAAAGTTAAATTTAGAAGGCAGACTTTTTAAAGCATCCTTGTCAGTTGAAAGTTTATTTTTTAATGACCAGCTTAAAAAGCAAAAATTTCACAGCTCTCATTATTTTTCTTTTGTGCCTCACTTGCCTCGTATTTTTTACTGCCTTCTTCTAAGTAAAATGATCCCCATGGTGCTCTTAATTTCTGCGTGTTCCTCTAAGTGCAGTTGCATGTATTTGTGAATTAGCAGTTTGCTAATATGCTTTGCTTAGGTCAGTTGAGATGAAGTAGTGTAGAAATAGTAAATAAAACCCTGTGATTTGATAAGCATTCTGCCACTTACCTGATTGAATTTTTGCTTCACAGATTTTCACCTTCTAGATAGTTCCATGTTGTGCTATATGGTGGTGGTCATTCATGGCTACACTGTTTGTGACAGGATTTTGTGACAGACTATATTTTGCCTGTTGCTGACCCCAGTGCCATAGATTGTGGGGGCAGAAGTGACTGCTCAAATCCATTAGTAGGAACAGATCATCACAGTTTCACCAGATCATTCTGCTTGCATGAAGTCCCTGCTTTTAGCTGAGTTAAATCAGTTTATCTTTTTGGGTTTCTTCTAGCACCAGAAGTTATGTTTTCACAGGACTTCTCATCTTCTCCTTCAGCTCTGTTGTTATGGAAGTGATCGTATCAATTTTAACACAAACATTCATGAATCAGTGCATATTCCTAGAACAGAATGTTTAGTCCAGCTTTAATGATTCTTAGGGGATCCAATTGTGCTCATGTTGCTGCGCTAATGATTCAGGACTTAGTATTGATAAAAACAGATGGAAACTAAGAAATATTGCAAATGGTAAGGAAGGACTGTTATGCCCATAAGCAAATGGTTTCTCTTTTGTGGGGCTTTTTTGGTTCAGTGGGGCCTTTTCCCCTCCCCCAGTTCTGTAACAGCACAGAAGAAAGCAGGAATGACATGGTTCTTCTCCAGTGATATAGTCAGGACAGCTCTGAGTTTTCCTTCCCCATCAACATGTTTGCTAGAATATATAAACAAGATTCCTTTAAAATTTATCATGCTAAGGAGAACATTTTCAAACCTCAGAAGAATCCAGCTGTGATGTGTAGTCAACTCCAGGCTTTCTGCAAGCCAGGTACTGATTTCAAATGGCAGGCTCAGGTACTGTTTTGTTGTTTCTATGGCCAGTGTAGCTGTTTGTGGATGTTGGTGGTATGTGATTTTTGGAAGGATTTGTGTTACTATATCCAGTGTGGCTGAGGCATTTGAGATCATAAAGGAACAATCTGAAATGTGAACTCCACATGGCAGAAGAGGACCTTGTGTACAGCCCCACCCAGGTTATAGCAGGCTGCTCATGTCCCTGCTTTCCAGAGGGCATACAGGGCCCTCAGCACCTTATAAGAACACTGACATTTCACATCATCACATGCCTGCTTTATTATACCCCACTGCAGCAAGCCAACTATCTCAGATATCTCTGGGATTAGTGCTTTAGTTGGACCAGGATTGCACTTCTGGAAAAATCCCTCCAGTCACCTTCGCATGCAGCTCTTCTTTGCGCCACAGAGTGGTTCAGGCTGTGCAAACCAGCTTCATTTCTGGGTGAAATATACTGAAGGGTTCTCTTTGGGAGTACCCCTAAAATGCTAGATAATCAGACCATGGGACCAGCTGGCAGCTAGACCAGACTGAATCCATCCTGAAAAGTCTACAGTGCCAGCATCCAGCCCTTGCCACCGACTGTTTCACGCTATTTGGTCCTACACAGTCTGTGTAAAAAATAATCAAATGCCTCCAGATCTAATTGTAAACCCTGGATCTCACTGAGCCTGCATGCTGCAATAAGTAGCTACAAAGAGAAAGCAGTAATTTTTAACTCTGGATTGCTCTGTTGATTTTGGGTCATATAGTTTAAAGACATTTGCACAGTCTTCTGTATACTACTCCCACAATAAAATGGTCTCCTGCTTTACTGTGCATTGTGCCAAATAGAGTTAGTGTGTTATATTACTCTCTCTAGAGTGACTATATTATCTTAGTTTGGAAGTTGAAGTCATTAGTTGGCTTCTGAACAGGATCAGATGCCAAAGCTAATCTGTGTTCTCTAGCAAAGTGTGCAACAGAGTGAAAAATTTCACTATAGCCACTGCTGCAAAATCCCTTATGATATACTTCCATCTGTCTGATTCCTGGGAAGCAGAGCATCAGCTACGATGGGTCAGTTGGCTGCATACACTGGAACAGTCAGATCTGGGCTGTGGCATAGTTTAGGTCCATTCAAAATGTTTGTGCATTGTCCACGGGTTATTTCACATCAAAAGGAAACTAACAGAAAAAGAACAAGTCAGGTTGTCAGTACATACATTCCATGGAAATCCATTCAAGGTATTAATAAGGCTGGTATTGTCTGTGAAGTTGTTTTGGGCTGTGAGATTTGTCAGCTTATTCCAGCTGTGCATAGATACTGTGGTCAATATGTGGATGGAAATTCTGTCACAGCAGAGCTGGTTGATTTTAATTCTCAGAAAACCAGTGTATATGTCTAAAAGCTACAGAAATGTGCCTGTACACCCTCCAGTCTTCTTTATAGCACCTACCTTCCTTCACTGGGGGTCGAGGTGATGAGCAGAGGGGTGTGAAGTGTCACCTGAGTGTCACCCTGGCAGATATTAAGGATGCAGCATGGACTTTTTGCTAGCTTTGTCAGCAGAAATATTGCTGGGGCCCATACTCTGAGGCACAGATCTCAAAGGGTTCCCTTTGGCTCTCCCAGTGAGCAGCAAAGCTGGCCTCCTCCCAAGAATATTCTGTGAACCTTTCCTTCTCACTGTGTAGGCGCTGCAGCACTGGGTAAAAGGGGGTGAGAAAAGCCACATAAATTGTCACACTTCATCTGGGTTGTAAGAACCTGCTGGTCCAGCACCAGCTCACCCCAGCCTCAGTTGATGCTTTAGACCACAGGACTTTCTGTTACTTGCCCAGTGTAGCCAATCTGTCAGTAAGCTGTCAAAATATTAATAATCTAGCACTACTCATTTCAAAATGGACATTTCAGCAGCAAAGAAATTGAATTTCCAACTCTGGTCATGACAACTCTGAAATTGGTTTAATGCAGGAGAGATCTTTCCAGCATTAGGAAAGATAGGGTGTGTTTCCAGCAAGTCTCACAGTTTGAGTTTAAGAGTCAAAGCAGAGAGGCTATCTCAGCACATCAGCATCTCAGGGCTGTAATAGGCCTGGTGAGCTCCTTGACAAGTCCTCTTATCTTCTTCCCACGTGACGATGAATTACACAGGAAAAAATGAGCTACACAGCAAATTGGGTTGAGGCCATTTTCTTCTCTCAGACCTCCTGTGCAGGCTGTACCATTGGGTGAGAACAGGACGGTTGTGTCTGTGTTAAAAAACATAAAACACTTGTAAGACTATTCTTTACAAGGGCTGGGACTCATTCTCAGTCCTTTCCTTGCTGGCATTGTTATAATTGCATTATTTCATTATGTCAGAAAGAGGGGGTGTTTGCCTAAGAAACTGAGCCGGAACTTGGTTGAAATTTGTTTCTCCACTCAGTGACACCTCCTGTCTGCAGAGCACCTAGCCAGCCATCTGGTCTTTCAGTGCTCAGGACCTCAGCACAAAAGTGTAGAAATGATGAGTTGTACCCTGTCCTCCTGTCATTGTGAGGGCATTTTATTAAATGGCTGAGGCATTTGAGCCTTTGAGGATGATTTTCATATAAATAATGACACGATAAACCCAATATTTACTGCTTATTTTCCACTAAAAGGTTTCTTTTGACTATCAGAAGAAAATAATCTCATGTTTATAAATGCATAACCATTACTTTAGTTTATACATTGTAATTATTATCAACAAAAATAGCAGGATCGCAAACGTAACCAAAGGCAACAAAACCATTTATTCTGCCCTGTGCTCAGACTCAGATTGATGCCAAGAAACAGAGATCAGAGGTTCAGAGCATCCCATCTGGCTGTGTTTCTAGGGTTCTTACATTATTGTTTTTCTTTATAGTTATTTCAGGCTTTAGCAGATGAAGCAGTACAATGCTAATTTAGGAAATCTGTTTTTCTTGTATGCGACTAACATATCTTCATCTAGTGCCATCTTGTCTCATGATCATTATGTCTGCAAGCAAAAATGTATTTCTGGATGGTGTTTTGGAGTAAGCAGAGTTGATAACATTGTTAGCAATTTCAGACACTTTGTCAGGAAAACAGAATGCAGAGAAGACAATAGATGAGTTGGGATTCCCAGGATAGAAATTATCCTGGGGTTTCACCAGATCCCCAGGCTGCCAGGAATGCCATACCAGAGACAATGGTGTCAGGAAAAACCCCTTTCATGGGAAGCAGTTGCTTTCCTGGAAGAGCAGTGCTGCACTGGATGGACCAAGTGCCACATGAGTGAGCTGTGCTGTGATCACTACTCTGGTTCATAGCAGTCCAAACTTTCAGAGGCTTTAAAATTTCAGCTTGAAATAAGATCCAAAATTAAAAATCAAATCAATCAAGTAAATCCAAATATACCTTATATTTTAAAAAGAGGAGATGAAAATTTACTCCGTCCAACCATGAATTTGAATTTGGGGTCCATCGTTAAGAAAAAGTGAAGCAAAGGGTAAAATATGTGCCTTGCTCATTGTGCCACATGGGTAGGAGCTCGATGTGCTGGCTTCTGCAGGTGACACTGCCCACGGAGCTGTGCAGCCATTGGTACCCAGGCCTTATGGGCAGAGCCTGTTCTCTCATCCAGTCCCCTTGGGCTTTCCAGGGACGTATGGAAGTGAGCAGCCTGGCTGGAAGAGTCATCCCCAGTTATGTTCTTGTCAGCAGTCATTAAGCTGAAAGCTGCATTCCTGTGAGGATTGCATGAGCAGCTCACCAAAGGCCAGTGCAGTGAATTTGGGCACTTTATGAAGTACTCAATGAAAATGTTCCTGCACAGTGTGCAGGCCAAGAGCTGAAAGCAAAAGAACAATTCTGGATTAGGATCCCCAAAACTCATTTGCTTTGTAGCTAAAGGGAGACCGTGGCTTGTGTGGATGTGTGTGTGCTCACTGTGATTGAGGTAACTGGTTTATGTGGGGTGAAACAGAGCTCAGAGTCTCTCAGAACCTGCCACAGGTTTTGGTCAGTACTGTGCTGTGTGTTGGGCAGATGTCCTTGCTGCTGCAGGACACCTTGGGCATGTCCATGCTGCAATCACACCTTCGTCTCCAGCATTCCTCAGTGATGGTGACGTGAATAATTTAATCAGTCCTTGAACATTAAAAGGTGCTTTAGGACAACCTTTGTCCGCATATAAAGATCTGCAGCCTAATTACAGAGGCTTGTCCAGTACTTTGGGTTTTTTGCCTGTCTAGGAATATCAGGTCAGCTCCCAAGACTTAGCAGATCTGCACTCCACTTCTGGCATGGGTGTTTTAAAAGGAAGCCAGCTGAACAATTATTTACCTTGAGTACAGAGAGTTCCCACAAAAGTGAGGGCAGATAACCCTCTAGTTAAATTTTCAGAGGCAGTAAGTTAGGTGACTTGCTAATGCTGCTTCCCAGCTCCCAGAGCTGGAGAACAGACCTGCATGGATGATGATTTATTTGAAAATGTGTTCCCTCAGCCCACAGATGGTCCAGGCGGAGTCAGAATGCTTTCAGATACCATATTGCCTCAGCAAGTGAATCTCTACTCTGCAGCGGGGCTCTACACTCCCATGTAGCAGCTTGTTATTTTAAAATGTATCTGCTCTCTCCTACTTCTAAAAGGCCACCAAGAAGACTTGTCACCAATCTCTTACTGAGCTAGAAGGGGGAGGAAGAGTGGAGTGTGAAGAGGAGAATATCACCTGCCATCTGGACAAAGATGGGATGAGATGTAAAGTTTGGATGCACATTTGCGGTTCTTGATCACATGCCAAGAGAGAGCTCAGCTAGAATTATTTTAAAGCATTTCCAGACAGATGCAACCCTAGGTCAGGGGAGAAGCTGAGGCAGGTGGGACTGAGATGCATCAGACTCTGTGCAAGGCATCTCTGCCTGTGGCAGTGCTGCTGGGGTGTGCACTGGGCTTATCCTGCCAGGGATTATCCTGTGAATGGAATCTCTGTGGTGAAAGACCTGTCCTGGGAACAAGAGTTTGCTGGGATCAAGTGCTGTTGTATGAGGTTTGTGATTCTCAGATATTCTCAGATACTCAAAGACATAGTCTCTGAGCTTTCAGGGGTTTAAATGGGAGTTGGGCATTTACATTTCATCTGGAAGCCCAAATGTCTTCAAGAATTTGGTGTCTAGCACATCCATACTGGCTTCAATGCTGAATTTCTCAGTACTGTTAGCATCAGAGGAGTGTTGATGAAAACCTGCCTTAACTGAGGTCAGTGGGGAATATAGAATGGGCTTTACTGGGTAAAGAGCACCATAAAGCAGATGCTCTTCTATAGTGCCATCCTTTTCCCTGGGATGGAACAGCACTTATATAGAGAAGTGAACACAATCCAATCATTCCATGCACTGCCTCTGCAACAAAAGTGAAATGCCACTGCTCATTGCTGTGCTGATATTTATGATTCCTACTTAATATGTTTTAAATGAGTTGATGAGCTCTTAAGTATTAACACTAACATCAGTAAGTATCCTGAGCCAGATTCTCTGGGAGGGAAGCCTTGCCATGCCATAGACTATGCTGCAGTTTAGTGCTTTTATCCCATCTGAAGATCTGGCTCAGTAATTGTGCAGAACGTAAAAGAGAAACCCATAAGTGCTGTAAACAAAGGAAAACTGTTACTCTGGGAGTGTGCTAGTGAGATATTTCAACACTCATAATTAACATGCCTTTCCTAAACTGTGGCACAAACTACTTGCAGAATGGGTTTTTTCTTTTATTGCTGCTAGTTTCAGTGACTAAATTTATTAAGTCATTAGGTTTTCTTGTGGATGTGTGTATTTGCTGTTCTCCTTTGGGTTATAATAAAAGGAGATCTTGAAAAAAAAAAGGAGATCTTTATTTATCTGGCAATTTTGGGAATGTTTGTAGGGAAATGGTGAGCAATACGAACAAAGCTGCCCATTCTGGAGGGACGCTGAGTGAGCAGCTGGGTTTGAATACAACAGCAGCCTGTGACAGTTTCCTACTGGCTTTCCCTGAGCATTGCCCATGGAAACCTGCCACCATTTCTGCCATGATCTGGGGCCACCAGGGCTCCTGGGGAGCAGATTGCTGGCTCTTGTGATCAGAACCCAGAAGCACCTTGCTGTTGCTTACTGGGGACTCTTTTTTTTTGCACCTCCTGTCTGAGAATGCTCAGTGGCAGGGATGCCCCCAGGCTGGTATGGCAGGGGCTGGCAGTGTTTTCTTGAGCAGCACCAGGGCTGTCCACTGCCCTGGCAGCACTGTGATTGCACCAGGGCTACAGTACTGTTGGGCTGGCATTTTTTTGAAGGAGCTGAGATGTCAGAGGGCGTCAGTGCATCGCTGAATGCCCTGCAGCTTCGTGCCCGCAGGTTTGACAGCAGTGCGCCTGCACCAGTGCCTGTGGAACTTCTCCAGCTTTATAGAAATGCAAAGGAGAGTCCAGTCAAACTTACTTTGTTCAAAGAGGTTGGATTAGATCTACCTAACCAGGCCAGGTGAAAGCTGAGGTGGATTAGGAAAAAAATCTGTCCTTTCACAAACCACCGCCAGTCTGGGCTGTGGTGAGGGATAGATGGGCCCAGATATTCCCAACATCTCCCAGAAGAACCAAACTAGCTCAGGTGATGCAGAGGTTGGCTTGTGCCTGGAGGTCACGTCCATATTTCCATCTACAGATGGCAGGTAACACTACTGGGATCAATGATAAATGAAACATTTTGGTTTCCTAACCCAGAAATGGGCAATCCATGGTTCTTTGTACCCTCCCTGGGCAGGTCTGACACACTGAATCCCCCCCAATGGCAGATGCATCCATTTAGCTCCTTTTGTATCCAAGTGTCATCGAATGTGATCTCCCTTTTTTTCTGTGTGATAGCTACTGTGTTGGTTCGGGGTTTTTTTTAGGCTGTGAATTTTACAATAAAACTACAGTTAGCACAAACCAGACCTATGTTTGTTTTTTCAAAGCCAAAGTAATTTCTCATCTTAATACAATTGCCTTTTGTTCAAGGGACTGGATTGAGATGCAAAAAACAAGTTGCAAGCAGATGCTAATCATTTTGCATGTAAATCACTAAAGTTTCTTTTGGAAATATTTCATGCATGTTTTTAGTTTAACAATTAAAAAAAGAATTGCTTTTCCAAGCCACTTTCAGTAATATCTGTAGACATTTAACAAAATACCTCAGGCTCTAAATCTCCAAATGGTAAACAAATAAATGTATTTACTTACTTTGTATGCAAAAATAATTCAGTCAAAGGCATATTTCACTTTGAATTAAATTGAGAGAATCTTTTTTTTTTCCTACAAATCACAGGCATACTATTTAATGAGAAGAACTGGTGGGCTTTCTGAATGAGCTGAGTTCATGACAGTCCTGACAGGGGACCTCTGTGGACTTTGTGCAGAAAATAGAGTCACTGTTTGGTTCTTTGTTTAAAGACTGAAAAAAGACGGGTGATTAAAAGACAGAAGCCATCTGTCCTCTCACTGTCTTGTACCTGGTCATGCCATTTCAGTCAAGGAGAGAGTTGGAAAAATAATTGAGTGGGACTTGTTACATGCCTGTTTCCAAAGGTCCCTGCAGCAAGTGGGCAGGTGAAGTGGTGCTCATGACCCCAGGGCTTTACCATAGCATTACCTCTGGAGCAGGATGTGCTTATATCCTGTCAGAAGCATGTGGGGGGCACAGCCTGAGCATCCCTTTGCTATGTTTACCCACTCTTTATCTGAGACGAAGAGAAAATATTGGACTCCAGGTTTGCCCATCTAGCACATTTCATCAACAGTGAATTTATCTTATAAACAAAACCAAACAAATAAAAAAAACCCTAAATTGTGCATGCCCTAAAGGTTCGGTCAGTAGATCAGCGATTTTTTAAAAATACCTTCTGTTATCTCAGATTTCTGTCTGTGCAGCACTGGCTGCCACAAACTGCTTTGTTATTGTGAAGCCTGTTGTGCTCACCTGCACTTCTGTCTTTCTTCTCAGCTCATCTCAGCCTAAGACAACTGAAACAGCAGTTCCCACCTGATCAGCATAATTGCACAATTCATTTTGACAGTGAAGCTTGTAGAGAGGTTCTGCCATTAATGTCCCAATTGCCTTTTGTTATTGGTAGCCCCAAAGCTGATGGCAAAAGGCGTGTGATGAAACTAAATGATGCAGTGTGAGGGCTGGCCATGGCGCATCAAGAAGACACCAGTAAGGAAAAATATAGGGGTTTGTATGTTAATGAGATTTGCAGGACACTCTAAAAACCCTCAGGCAGTGCTTGGGAGAGTGGTGTCCTGCTCCTCTGCCCTGTCTCCTCTCTGGTCATCTGGTCCTTTCTTCATCCTCTTGCTCTTTCTGTCAAGTCCATGGTGGTGCCCACAGAGATTTCTGCTGCTCAGAGCTGTGAGGACCCTGGGACACAGGGTCAGTTTGGTGGCAGGGTGAGCAGTGTCCCATGAGTGTCTGTTTCCACATGGCACAGTTGTTGCTGGTGAGATGATATACATAAGAAGAAGGGTAATAGTAGATAAACCCTTCATTATTCAACCAGAACTTAGCTGTCAAATCTGTGGGTTTTCTAAGCTGCTGAATGGACAGAGCTGTGGTGTTCCATAGTAGAGTTGCCATGTTTCATATCCTGAAGTGCTTCTTCAACTGAATTATGGGAGATGAGGAATCATCCAGCCAGCTCACACAACGAATGGGATGCTTTTGTTTGTTTATGGGGAAGCATAAACATTTAAAGGAAATCAATAGATTTTTTTTTTTTTTTAATCTTCATTAGTTTGATGTCTTCACATGCATTTGCTTTAAAATAATATAAGAATTTTGTCGGTTTGTTGCTACAAGTGGGTATACAATACACCATCTGCTTTTATGAACTACTGCTGCATGTCATAAAATATTATACTGCAGTAATTTTAAAATAGATATTGAGCTGAAAACTTAATTTGCAATAACTTTTAATTAAAATCTCTCTTTTTTTTTTTTTTTTGTGAAACATTTTCAAAATGCATTAGCTTTTATATTTCTTTTTCATTGAAAATAGTCTTACTTCCATGTTTAGGTCAAATTGGGAGCTATCTTTCACAGCCTGCCAACTTTCTAGTCCCCTTAAAGGGAATTTTTGTGATAGGTTTTTACTGATGGGCTAATGAAGGCATGGGAAAGGGGATTGAGTTGTCCAGTTTGGTTTGAGAGCTGCTGCCTGGCTGGGCCTGGTGCCAGGGAGTGCCCCCGAGGCAGCAGCTCAGAGGCAGCTCCTGCAAACCCAGCTCCCAGGCGAGCTGCGCCTTCCCAGGCAAGACAAAGCCTGCAGATAAAGGGCAGATTTAAGGAGCGCTTAAACACTGTTCTTTTGGGAAGCTACTTCAAACACCATTTTATAGTGCTCTAAGTCATCTAGAGCTCTCTTAACTCGTTTCACTCTCCTTTAAAAATATTTATTTCTCCGGCAAGAAGGACTCCCTCAGATAAGGCAAAATGACCCGTTTTGCTGATGGTGTTTTTACCTGTGTGGTGCTAATGATTAATGCAAAATTCACGTGTGCAGCACAGCTCTGTGCTTTCTGCTGTGCTTTATCTTCTGTAGCTTCAAACCTGCCAGTCTCTGCAGGTCTGTTGCACAGTGGATTTATTGTCACACCAGCAACACTTTATATTACCCCCAGATTGCTTGGGAACACATTCCTGAGTGTTGCTGAATGTTCAGAATGTTCACTCTTGAACAAGGTCTACAATAAATACGTGGCATTACTCCAGATGCTTTGCTCAGATATTGGTCATGGGTTTTCCATTGGCAAGGTTGGAGAAGCTCCCAAAGACTTGGGAGTGGCGAAGGTTTGGGAGGGAGCATCACTTGCCTGTAGAAGCATCTGCCTTCACTCACAGGCCTCAGAAATGCCTTGTCTGGGACCTGAAAGAAGGGATTTTTCTTATGAAACTGTTTTGCTTCAGAAAATGAATTTTCATTGTGGCTTGAACTTCTTTTTTCCAAGAATAATTTTTAGAAAATTAGTGGGAGAATTTGTTTGGCCAGGATAAGTTTTTTGCTCAATATCAAAGTCTGGGAACAAAACCCAACCCACTAACAACCACATATGACTCACTGAAGGTTTGGGAGCCCAATGTCACAGGATCCCCTGGCCAGCCAGGTATTTTAAAAGAGGTTTAATGTTTCTCTGTTGTGAAAATCTTGAATACTGGGACATAAGTACTAGTCCATAGCTGAGTGTAGTTTCATCCTGGAGACCTCATGCAAGTGGCAAAGGCACAGCCACTCCCACAGTCATCAGAGGCTCAGAGGATGTCCTGGACAGATCCATATGTGCTCTGCTCTGGGACAGGTGTGGAAATGCTTCTCAGTGCCTTCTTGGCAGAAATACTTATGCCAGAAATCTTTAAAATTACTTCTTTAGTGAAAGATTTCCAGGCTTTGTGCCAGCATTTCCTCACACGGCTTTTGAAATTAAATGGTTTACTTGCTTTTTTACTCTCTTTTCTTTGAATCCTCTTAAATGGTTCAATAAACTGCCCTTTGCCTCTAAGAATTTGAAGAAACCTCATTATTTTAGACAACAAGCATTGTACATTTGCCTGTCACAGGGAAGGTATGAGCAAAGCCAGGGGAAGGCATCAGGAGCAGCAAAGCTGTCTTTGCTTCTCAGCTCTCTTTTTCTTTCTTTTGCTTGGTATTGCAGCCTAAATCCTGGGAAATTTCTGACTCTTCCTGCACGTTTTTCGTGCCTGTTCACTGGCTAGGCTGTTTTGCAAACCACAGCTCTGCCAGGGAAGGAGAACCATGCCTTTCAGCTGGAAGTTTTCTAGATGGGTGTTATTGCTGTGAGCTGGCATTGCTGATGCCTGTTGTTTTCTGTTGTTAACTGCAATGCGTGACCATTGTGTATCACTCAGTGATGCCTAATTTAGAAGACCAGTGATTAATTCTTCCATTGCTTTTTCTTCTTCCCTCTTTCTCTGACTGCAGGATGTTTTCACACCAGAGTGCAAATTTAAAGAATCTGTCTTTGAGAACTACTACGTTATCTATTCTTCCACGCTGTACCGGCAGCAAGAATCTGGACGAGCGTGGTTCCTGGGACTCAATAAAGAAGGTCAAATTATGAAGGGAAACCGAGTGAAAAAAACCAAACCCTCATCACATTTTGTACCCAAACCCATTGAAGGTATGGAATCTGCCTGCTTTCTCCCTCAGTGGGGTTTGGGTAGGGCGAGTTTACAACTTTGGAGTTGGGGTTTCCTGGGTGGGAGTGTTGGGCTTTGAGAGCAGAAAGGTTTGTAGCACTTCAGATAAATGCAGAGCTGCACTGTTAGCATTTCCTCTGCTTTCCTTCTAGTCTCAGAGGGGTTTCTTAACTTTGGGGTGCTAAGGCCCAGCAACACAATAAATTACTGGTAAAGAAAAGCTGCCAGCAGTTCCAAAGGAATATGATGCAGCAGTGATCATAATGTTGTCTTCTCAGAGGATTTTGCCAGTGTATTTCAGTAGGTTTCCAGTCCCATATAGTGTCAGAAGAGACAGGATTTATCTCACCTGATTTTAGACTTTGGCACTCCATTCATAGTAACAGAAGAAAGATGGGTCCTTGCAGCACAGCTGTGGATGTTCTTTATAGTCTACTCTGAGATTGCTTAAATCTGTTTTTCCTCATATGTAGTTAGTCACTAGGGGATAGAGTTGTTGTCCAAAGCTAGGTGGGATGCTGCCATGCCATATGTCTTTGTCACAGTGTGAGGCTTCAGTGACAGTCATGAGGTTGAAGTTCTGCCCTCCTGCTGATGCCTGTACACTCTTGGACTAGTGTGCATTTCTGGCCCCATCTTAGTCCTGCCATTTGTCCCCTTCAGTAGCCTGGAGCTGGCCTTGGCTGCACAGCTCTGTGCTCCCTCTCACTACCCCATGTTGGCTGTAGGAGAAGGTTTGAACTGACGCTCTCCTAACAGATACCACTCACGAGTGGGGGAGGCCACAGCTCACTCCACAGAGCAATGGCCTTTTTAAAAGCTTCCCAGCTCAGGGGCGGGCAGCTGTGAGTGAGGAGAAGGCCATCTGAAGCAAGGCACGAGAGAAATTCAGTGCAGCATTCCCAGGGTATCTGTGGCCTTTGCACAGGAAATGGAAATGTTGAAAGAGCCAAGAATGGCCTGGAGCTGCTTGTCCTCTGCTTGTTTTCAACAGCTTCTCTGTAGCCAGGAACCTTTTGTTGTTTATCTGAGGCATTAGTGGGATTGGTACCCTAAGCCCTTGTGTTTTGCTAAGGAACAGGGCCTGCTTCAGTCATGGGATTGGTCACCAGCTTCTCTCTTGCCTTGACCACAGGGAGAGTCTTTTACAAGAACCAACTTTCACAGCTGGGTTTCCCCCTCCTTCTGGTATTTCTTTGCTGCCTAGCTGGGCATTGACACTGATCAGTGGGATCCTTTGAATCCAGGCTATTTTTTTAATCTAGCAGGCATGGTGTCTGCTGAACGGCTTGATAGTTTCCTTCTGCATGCATTAAAACTAGGCCATTCCTGTGGCTCTCCTCGTGGAAAGCCTTGCCTTAGCAGAGCTGCCTGACCCACAGCAGAGATCTCATTTCAGCAAATGCCACTCTGGCTTTCATTTTGAATAACCCAGCCCAGCCCGAGAGCTTCCCTTTCCCGCAGTTGCATCCTCCCACACTTGCTTCAATCACAGCTGTCACATAACCTCCCGAGCGAGTGAGCGCTTTGGAAGTTGGCAGCCAAATTAAGGGCTCCTCCACTCCTTCCCTCCTCCACATGCTTTGCAGTCAGGCTTTGTGAGCGCTGCTGCATCAAAGAGCTGGCAGTCTCCCAAGCCAAGGCACGTGTCAGCTTCCCAAAGCGTTCAGCTGTCTGGGACTGTGACTCCAGACGGACGACTCTGTTCCCAGGCCTGAGATTCATTGTGGGTAGCAGGGGCTTGCGGGGAGGGCTGGAGTAAAACGCGCCCATCGCCACGTGACCCCTCTGCACCGCATCCTTCAAAGGCCCCTGAGCAGAGCTTGCAGGCAGAGATGTTACAGAAAAGGGGCAATTCCTACCCTGTTTTAACAGCTCCTTTCTCTTTGTTATGACTCCAAGGAGATACTCAAAGCACTCTCCTGCTGTATTTGTGTGTTGGTTCTGCAGAGTGCTGTGGATTGCCCCAGTGTGTGGGCTTTGCTGCTTGTTCAGGACACAGCTTCCATCCACAGGAACTTTGCAGCTTCCATCCACAGGCACACCCCCAGATTTCCTGTTGCTGGGCACCACCACCAGCATTGGCCCTGCCACGTGATGGCTGACACAGGCATGTGTACAAGGAGGAATCTGCTCCCCCTGGGAAGGAGAGGTGCCACATCCATTGCTAGGAGTCCCTTCACCTGCCACTCGATGGCCATTATCTCTGAGATGAAACTTCCCAGTTGTTTCTGATGTACAGAAAAATTATGCAGCAGTTTAGTGAAGAGAGCGTTCACAGGGAAGGGAAACAGAAAAAAGCCCAGATTGTTCCCCAAGTTCATTTGATTCCCATTGCTTCATCCTGCTCTCTGAATTCAGAAGTCTCCTTGAAATTGCAAATGGATGGCAAACTAATACATAAATAAGAAATATCCTCACAGATAATTTCTGAGTGCTCATGGGAGCATATATATATATGCATATATCCACAGTGGTATCTGCATATGGATGGGTTACCTATGGCTTTTAGCAGCTACAGCTTTCTGCTGTGCTGAACACTCAGAGTGTTTTGACTCATGTAGATTGGCAGGATGCTGGAGGTATTTTGTACAAAATTCAATAGATACCAACTGGAAAAATTTTGAGTTTTGGTCGGTAGAAGGTTTTTTTAGTTTAGGTAGGATTTGTTTGTTTTTGGAAAAAAGATTAAGCTTAATCAATATGAAAGCACAAAAAACTTACTAAGTAACAACAGGGGAGACGTTAAGTTCCTCTCCCATCTGTGCACAGGCAAAGCCAAGGCAAACAGCCTGGTAGGCAGCAGTTGATGTACTGTGTGGTGCCAGTTTTGCTTCAAAACACACATACGCAACACATTTCTTTTGATATTTTTATTTCTGATCACTGATTATTTGAGCTAAATGAGCCCTAAAGGGAAGACATCAAGATTGAACTAGACTGCACAAGGAAATGAGCTTGAGTATAATTGTCACTTGGACAACAAGCAATCCTTTAGAGAAATTTCAGTCTCTTTAAGTGTCTGTAATGATTAGTGCTGGAAGAACCCTACCATCTACAGTGCCTCTTGTTCTTCTGAATACCCAAATCCATCTCAAACAATGTGAGAAGTTTCCAGTCATTTAAGTGGGAATATTATCAGATGCTTACTGTGGATGTGCTCTCTTATTTATATATCCTTCTCCTTGAAGATATGATTTCCAAATGTAACTCTCCTGAAGAATTACATTCCCTATCTCTCCTGGCCCAAACTAGAAAACATTTGGGGTGGCAAATCTGGCCACAGAAGCAGAAAACTTCCTTCATCTAAGTAAGCAGAGCTGCCCCTAACTCTGAATTTATGGCACTTCAGTCCTCATGATGTGAACATGTTTCAGATACAAAGGTGACCTGTTGTTAATGCCTAGTCTGGATCCATTTATTACCACTGATAAATATCCAAGCAGCCAGATCTTTCCCAGTGTGATTCCTCAGGGAAATGACATCCAAGGTTTTTTTAAGGCAGAGTCCTCAGATGTCGTAAAGAAGTGCAAGACACTGTTGACTAGGAAAATGCAATAGGCCTCGTGAAAATGCTTCAAAGGTATCACCTTAATACAGAAAGCATAGAGTCATAGGAGGTCTTGAATTAGAGGGGACCTTAAGCAACATCTAGTTCCAAGCCCCTGCCATGGGGAGGAATGCCACCCTCCCCAAATGAGACTGTTCATGACCTCATCCAGCCTTTCCTTGGACACTCCAGGGATGAGGCATTTCCAGCTTCTCTGGGTAACCTGTGCCAGTGCCTCAGTGCCCTCATTAGGATTTCTTCCTAATGTCTAACCTAAATCTCTGCTGTTTTAGTTTTAAAACATTCTTCCTTATCCTATTCCTACCTGCCCATGTAAAATATCACTTTTCCAACATCCTAAAAAGTATCCTTAAAAAATCAAGCCTCAAAATCTCCACATTCTATAAATCTTTGCTAACACAGCTCCTCTGTTGGGTCTGTCTTCCAGATGGGCAGGCTTTGGTACATTTTCTATACCACACTAACTCACTTGTTCACCTTTTAGACTCTTGATCATCTTATTAGATAGCAAATGTGATGTATTTTAACCATGTTTTTGCTTGGCCTTTTGCCATCCTGTGCTGCCTTTCTTTTATCTGAACAAAGTGTGATTCCACCTGGCAGCATCCTTCACATTTTACCATCAGATAGGCAGGTGCTCCCATGCCTCTGAAATGCATCAGCTGATATTTAGAACATGGTAATTAGAGGCAGAAAGCAAGGGTGCCTAATCACTCACTCCCGGGTGCCCCTGAGTGCTGCTGCTCAGGCAATTAATTCTCTGCACCGAAGCATTGGCAAATGAAGCTGCTTGGGCAGGTATGGGCACCCAGAGCTGTGGTATCTGTCAAGGCAAGGAGCCTTCTCTGGGCTGCTACCAGAGGATGTGTTTCCAGCCCTGCCCAGACCCAGCCAGGCACCATCAGGCACACGGTGATCCTGCAGGGCTGCCCACCTGCTGAACAGCAGCTTAGGAAAATTTGGGTTCCTCCTGACTTGCAAGCGTCTGAGGCAAGCAAAGACACAGAGTGAAGAAGGATAGATAGGAAATATCTAATGTGCCTAACTAGGAAAAAAAAGCTTTTTGCCATATTCTAGAAAAAGGAAATGGAGTTTGTTGCATCCACTGAATCTCCTCAACTTGCAGTGATGCCAAGTGAGAAATGGCTAGGGTCAGGACACAGAACGATGCTTCCCAAACTCAGGCAGTCCCTGATGCCCAGGGTGATTTCAGTGTCATCGTGTGGGTGGTGTGCCAGTGCCGTGTCTGGGAAGCAGAAATGAGAGTGTGATCTTGTGCCAGCGTGTAGGCAAGAGTTTGAGCTGTTTCTGGGTGACAGGCAGCCCCTTCCACGCCTTTGCCTTCAGGAAGTATGGTCCCTGCCACCCCCTTCCTCCTCACTTGTACCCTCAGTCTCCTTCCTAATTGGTGAGTTTGTTCTTTGTGCAAATTGTTCCCTTGTGCCTGTGAGTGGCAGGCACTGCTGGTTCACAGGGGAGCAGGGAATCGAAAGCCACAAGAACCAGACATGGGCACAATTCCACTGCATTCACCCCTTCCATTAATGCCTGCAGCTCTTCAGCAGATCAAGCTAACAGCCCTTTCCAATTAAAGCATGAATATGGATGTGTTGATTGGAATCTGGGGCATAGGAGCTGATTATCTGATTGAAACTCCAAAGCATTAGCTTGGTTTCCAGACATTAAGGGCTGTATTTGGCTTGGTGTGTGGGTGTGGGTGGGTGGGAGAAGCAAGGCAAAGCAGGGAGGGAACTCTTGTTCTAGCTGAATTGCTCATCCCTCCAAAGCTCCTTGTGCTGTGTGCTCCAGCAGACCTCCCAGGCGTCCAGGCATGACTGTCACACTGCTGCTGCTTTACCTCAGTGCAGGTGACTGGGAACTCTGTCTACACGCATACATACACAGAAAGGGATCCCAGAGAGACCTGCCAGTGGGTGCTGCAAGTCCTGGACCCCAGAGATGTACTTTCAAAGCTGGGAAGATCTGGGCACTCACAACAGTCCGTTTGCAAACACCCCCTCCCCAGTCCATGACTAACATCTCCCTGCGTGAGTCACGCTCAGACTTCCTCAGTACAAAGAGGAGCAAGCTGCAGTCCAAGAGCCTGTGTTGCACAACGTGTTGGGCTGTCCTTGAAGCCCTGTGCCTGTGCAGATGTAGGGGTACACACCTGTGTGCCACAGTGCAGGGGGTTTACAGCCCCTGCTGAACCATGGCACAGCTCAGCACGTGCACAAGCCTCTTGAGTAGGAGAATATGCAGGCATCTCTTGTGCATGATGCCATGTAAGTACTGCATACACTGATCCTGTAGGTGTATCTAAATACTGAAAATATGCTTGCTCTATACTGCTACAGATTTTCTGGCATGGGCTGTTGGCACAGCCTGTCTGGTACAGAGGCTTTGACAGCTCTGTCTGAACAGCTCAATGCGAGCGGTCTCTAGCCATGCCCCACATCAGTATTTGTATCATGCACTAGACTGGAAGACAATCTTCTAATCCTGCCCTATTTGCTTGCCAGGTACAGGGTTTCCTTCATTTGTAGCTGCAAATGTTCTTTACTTCTGTAGCCTGGTTTATATTCTTTACTCTGTGGGCCTTGTTAGCAGTTCAGGGTTTTTGCCGAAGATGTGGTGGAGGCAGGGAGTTGAGGAAAGGCAGCAAGCCATGGTGCTGCTGCAGCATTCACCTGTGCTTGTGGTTAAGCATCTGGCCCAGCCTGATGGGTTAGTGGGGATGGGTGTGGGTGAGATGAGCTTGGTACCTGCAGCTGTCTGGGGGAAGAACTCATAGATGTCCAGGTCCCTCCAGCTCCAGCTCGAGACAAGAGAGATCAGGATGAATGCAACAGTGCACTTGAGACAATACTTTGTGTATGGAATCTTAGGGGCACTGGGACAACACTGGCACAAATACATAATTCTGCTGGGCAGACATCACATCCGAGAATAAGGTGAGTCACAGAAGTGATGCACACCCTCAGTGCTATCCAAAGACCGCAGCTCAGGGTAAGAAATCACAAGGGCACAGGTTTTCCTCTGTTGTTAACCATGTCATACTTTCTTCAGGATTTTATTGGGTACTTTGCCACAACAGGCAAATTCACCATCACCGTGTTGTTGAGTGACACTCTCCAAGGTGTGAGGGGCAGCTCAGGAGTGAGGGGGGATGTGAGAGCCCTCTTCCATCTGTTGCTGCCATGCTACACATTTTCCTTGTGGCATACAGACAGCCTCCATTGTCTGGACCTGATGGGCAGTCCTGGCAGGGCTCATCCTGGCACAGACCCATGGGAAAACGCCTTCATTTTCTCTTTTTTCTGATTTTTGTGAAAAAATGGCTCCAGTAGCAATAACAGTTTGCAGAGCAGTACCTCCTTTCAGCTTTGCTGGGAGGTGCTCTTTGTGTGTCTGTGTGTGTGTGTGCATGTTTCAACTGCTTTGAAAGTCTTTCATGAGAAATACTTAATGGGAAAAGTAATATTTTTTCACTGCTGATATATTCAGTTCAATATCCCTGCTATTAATACACAGTTGACTGCACTTTATCTCTGTCCTGTATTATTGCACAGTGCTGTAACTGTTTATCTAGTCAGGAGTAAAAGCGTAGAGCAATAATGTCATTTTCAGCCTGCCTCTAATTGCTGGGATTTATTTGCAAATCAGGGGAGATGATAGATACAAGCACTTAGATTGCCTTTTCATACATCGGGCGTTTTTTAAAATTTCTTCAGATAATTTTTAAAGTTTTGTTCTTGTTGATTACCCAGAACCAAACCCTACCTTATATAGGCTCTATCTTGTGATTGGAGCTCTCTGCCATTGTATGTGATGTGACAACTTCACAAAATGAAGCAGTACACAATCATTTCTTCATTTCCTAATTTTTGCAAAGATCTGCACATGACATTTGCAGTCTGGACCTGCCTTATGTTCTCAGCTCCGCTGTGCCTGCCCTTGAGATGCCTTACAATCACATTTGCACCCTGCCACATTTGCAGTGAGCTCATCAGAAATGCTCTCCTTGGTGCGAGCAGCCCATGCCCGTGCTCTGGCACACCTCACATGGCACGAGGACAGCCGTGAGGACTTAGTCCACGTGGTGAGTTGGATAAATGCTTTGTCGTGCCCAGGACGTGGGGATGAGCCATGCCTTGGGCAGACATTACCTTCTCTGGCTGTCTGGGCTCCAGCAAGTACATTTTTGTAGGACACACACAGCATAGCCAGGAGAGAGAAGGTGCCCTCCAGCCACCCTGTTCTCAGGTGCTGCCAGACAGCCACAGAAAGCTGGGACAGCTCCTGACTTGCTGTCACTGAACTCATGTGTCTGCTCACAGCGCTGACCTTGGCTGGCTGGCTTGATTTACAGAGGAATAAATAGGAAGTGCCCAGAGCAGACCTCGGCTCTCGGCCAATGGAGCCAAATGGGCTTGAGGCACCACTTGAGATCCACAGCTCAACACCCAGAACTCTGCATGGCTCAGATACAGATGTAGTTTTCATTCAGGTCTCTCAAGGGCTTTTGTTGCGGGTCAGGGGCTGGGAACCAGATCATTCTTGGACCTGTTGTTAGATGATAACCAGCATCTCAAGGCAGTACATGGTTCTGTGAGCTAAAGTGTTTATTTTATATATATGAAAATAACATAAAACAACTGTAAAGCACATAAAACCTAGAAAGATTTATCTATGAGCAGTCAATCTGCTGTTTCTCTCTGCCTTTGAAAGAATACAGAGACAGAAACAAATGGCAGCAAGGGCAGGTAAAGAGATCCTTCCTTGTAACACGATCTGCTGCTGGGTCAATAGAGGTTTTGTTAGTGTGGGTATGTGTGTGTGTTTGCAATGGGGCTGAAATTCAACATCATATACAAAGAAATAGTTTGTTATGGTCATGACTGTCTGTGACTTCAGGGCTGTTAATGGGTGTCTCTTCTGTTTGCAGTGTGCATGTACAGAGAGCCATCGCTGCATGAAATTGGAGAAAAACAAGGACGCTCAAGGAAAAGTTCAGGGACACCAACCATGAATGGAGGCAAAGTTGTTAACCAAGACTCGACATAGCTGACAAATACCCTCCCTTCTTCCAACTCCTCCCCTCCCACCCACCTACCCACCCCACCTGGCGAAACCACACTGAGACGATGACAACTGAGCAAGGCAGGACCTACCAGTAGTGGCTTGGAGTGTGAACTCCAGAATCTTTCTTTGTGTAGGACGAGAAAATTGAAACGTTGCAATCGCCTGTTGCAACGTTTTAAAAAACAACAACAACAACAACAAAAAAAAGTGAAGAAAAAAATGTTTTAAATCAGGACTCCATTAACATTTTCAAAAGCAAACTGTTTGCTCTGTGATCAAAGAGGAAAAAAAATCTCATCTCTGCATAATAATAATAATAACTAATAAATATAATAATAATAATAATAATAATAATAAAGATGTTACCTTTAAAAATAAAACAAAGCTTTTGGAAAATTGAACTTAGCATATGATGTGCAACAAACACGTGGGAATTGCATCCTGTGACTGTGCTTTCTGTCTTATCCTTTCACCTCACGTTCACACCACTGTTTTTACCATCCTTGCTTCCCTGGGGATGGATGAGATTTTTCACAAAGCAGGAAAGGTAGGGGTGCATTATGACTGTGTTTGCTATCAGTAAAATACGGCCTGCCCAAATTAGGAGCCTGACAGTTATGGGCAGTGAAGTAGCTACTCTTTATTCAGCCTTTTCCATCTGCATTCAAACCCTGCATAGTTATTTGTTGCTAATGTCACTCCATGAGTACGTTTGACCCAAGTCTGGCATTTTATGCCTTTTTATCATAATTATTTATATTTATAGGCTTGTTTTACTGTATTAGTTGCCAGGGGGATTTCAGAAATAGGTTTTCAGGTCTCACAGGATGAAGTGATCATATTTATTAGGGTAGAGTTAGGAGATAAAGGGCAGGAGGGATAGCTGCTTGCTTTAAAATATAAAACAGATCAAGAAATGCTGCAGAAATCTTTGCTGTTAGATGGAAATGGTAAGGCATGTGCTGTATGAGAGGGTAGCAGGATTTCAGCAATGGGAAGAGGGATGTGGGCATGGGGTGTGCCTAGGAGGAAGCAGGTGTAGGGGAACATGAGTGGTTGTGCTTGTCCAATTGTGCCAGGGTGAGGACGTTTCCTTCTAGCACCTGGGGTCTCCCTAAATGTTCTGGCTCCACACATACCACACATGTTCAAAGCAGAAGCTGCAAACCCCTCCAGCCCCCAGCCTTACCACTGTGATGGTCTGAGGTCCCTGAGATGTGCAGCAGCCTGGATATGGCTTTGGGCACGAGTCTTGCAGTGCCAGGGCTGCAGATGCTGGAGCAGCACTTCAGAAGTAATGAATTCCCGAATGGGGAAAGGCCAGGGGGAGGGCAGTGGGGTGAGGCATGCCCCGTGCTGAGCTCCCCTGCAACATCCAGGGCTTTAGTGGGGGCTGGCAAGGCTCTCCCTGTCCTGTGCTTTCTCCCCCTGTGGGTCTGGGGTCAGCAGTGAAGCCTCACTGCTGGGTGGGACTGAAGCAGGGCAGTGCTGGCTGGTGCCCCGTTAGAGATCACACACATTAGGGTTAAAAAAAAGCAATCACCCAATGGCCTGGAGAGGGGACAGAGCACACAGGGAACCAGCCCTTTGTACACAGGGAAGCAGCCTAAAGCCTTGTGGTCACAGGCTGAGTGGGCGTTTGCATCGCTCATAACCGGCACCTGCGAAATTCCAAATACCACCTTGATTGTGGAGGCTCCTGTGCCATCCCAGCCAATGCCTCAGCTGGCTGGCAGCCACACAGGCAGAGCTGCTGCTGGGAGTGCCAGGGAGAGGCGAGTGCCAGGGCTGTGCCAGGGCTGGCCACAATGCCCCTGCAAAGCCACTTGTGCCCCGGTGCCTCCCTCCCACACACAAGGCGCGTCAGGGCTCGGTGAGCGGCTCCGTGCGGGAAACAAAGAGACAGCCAAATCTCAAGGTTATGGAAGACTCCCAGGATCAGCATGAAGGAATGAATTTCAAGCATGTCCTTTTGTGTTTTGGAAAAGCTGAAACCTTGAATTAAAGAGCCTCTTGCCCAATGGCTCTGCCTACAGCAGGCACATCACGCTACACAACACATCAGCGTGGCTTACTGGTGCCCTCCAGCCCCACAGCCTGGAGCAAGGTCACTGACACATGCTCAGCTTGGGAGCTCACACCCAGCCCCACCTGATGTAACTCACTGCCTGCAGGTCAGCTCCCTCACCAACTAGAGAGCATCCCAGATTAAAGGATCGCTGGAGACGTGTACTTTAAGAAGTGGAGTCTCAAGGCCAATATGTTGAGCTCTCAGGTTCCTGAACTATCTGAGTCACCAAACACCAGGCCATGGTTTAGGCACTGAGCCACAGCTTTTCCAGCTGCCCTAGTGGAGGGAAAGCCCAGACCTAGCACAGACCAGAACACCCCCAGCACACCTTGAAACCACAAGCCTCTTTTGGACCCAGCCATGGACAGCTTGCCAAGGGCATTGATGTCATCTAGAGCAGCTCCAGCATGAGAGACTAAAATTTGCAGTGGCCTTATGTGCAGGATACCCTTTGCCTAAGCCCCAAAAAGCTGTGGGCAACAGCAGACCCAGTGCTACCATGTTCTAATTTTTCCATTGTGGGACTCACCACTTCCCCCACTGGGCTTTTGCTTTGTTAATAGTCTTTGGCCAAATCATTACAAGAATCCCTGGAAATGTCATATTCAGGCCTAAATGTCAAAATAATCTGCTCATATGCTCCATGGTGTTTGAGCTAATCATTTTCATGTGACACTGAGTCTGCCCACAGCGAGAGCCAGTTGCTCCTGCCCTCTCCCAGTGTCTGCAGAACCTCGGAGCAGGTCTTCTGCCATGTGTTGAAATTAAGTGCTGGCTCTCCTTACTCCTTTCTTAACCATGAGCCACATATGATGGCATAAACCATGATGAAAACCCTGAGGAAATACTGTTTTTATTCCTGACCTCTAGGAAGCTGCAACAGTCAGGTCGTGGTGTAGTGCAGGGACTCCTGACATCACAACAGCCCAAAAACCAGTGAGGCTGCACAGCCCAGCTGCACAGTGCCCACCTGCACCAGCTGCTGACTGGGAGCTGCTTGGCTCCAGGTGCCCCAACACCCTCCAGATGCCTGGGGAAATCCAGGTATCCAGAGCTTGTAGATATCATGTAGAGCTTCATAATTTTTTTTTTTTTTTTTTACATAAGTGTCTTGCAAGCTCTGTCCCCAGGCCTTATCTGAAGGAGATGGTGTGGTTTTTGTTGATTATCCATCTGCTGCTTCCCAATTTTCAGGGAAAAAGGGAATCCACAGAGAATTTTTTTGCTTACTTTGAAGTTCCTACAGCCTCTTCATTGCTTCTTGCTCTTCTTGATTGGTGTTAAAGTCTTGATGAGTGATATTTCTTTTTTGCTTTCTTTAGCCACACATACAGGAACCATTTAGGAAGCTTTGTGACTCAGTTCACCATTAGGATGACCACAACCCTTGTCTGGCTGCATGTGATACTAGCAGGACAAATTTTCTTGCTACAATGGGATGGCTTTGGCCAAACACCTAGCACAGAAAAGTAAATGATAAAAAAAGAACAATGTTTTTGTCTAACCTGGCCCATAGATATTGTTAACTCTGCTAAAGCTGCAGCAAACCTTTTACAGCAGCATCTGTTGCTCAGAGAGCAAAGATTTTGAGCATTAGAAGTCCAGCAGCAGAAAATACTTGACAAAAATATGAGTCCATTTAAAACATTCCTTTTGTTCACCCCGTTTTTTAATTGTGATGTTGGCATGGTTCTGGCTGTACATGCTGTGCAAAACATCCCCTCTCACCTGTACACCAAGGACAAAACCTGATCAAATGGCTCCAGTTTGGACCATCAGGATTTTTCTAGGAAGAAAATGCAGAAAAAGCTACAGACAAGCATGCCATACTCTGCCAGCAAGTTGTGCCACAAGTGTCAGCACTGGCATGTGACAATGTGCTATGAAGTGAAGCTGACACTCAACTAAGCAATTTATGAAAGTTGTCTGTCAACAACATTTTTGTGTTTGCGCTCAGAGAGGCTCTGGCTGATAAAGGCCCACGCAACCCCTCAAGCTGTCACGGGCTTTACTTTGTGTCTTGAGCTGCTCTGACTGTGCACCAGGAGAGTTACTGCCCCAGAAAGGTGTCACTGCCACACCCTGAGCAACGCTGGAGAGGAGCTGGTGTAAGCACCCAGGGCTGACAGAACTGGCAGGAAACAAAGTGTGCAATCCTTCCTGGTTCCACACCAGCAAGACTGAAGCCTGGATGCATGACAGGCACAAAAAATCTTCATGGGGACCACACTTCCTAAAACAAAGAAGGCACAGAATTCTCATTAGTTAAAGCACACAAACCAAACCCGATCTTTAATAATGGGCATGCACTAAAATACACTACTTTTAACATGCAGGAGATGTTGGCCCCAAAACATGTCCAGCACCAAAACTCTATTAATTAGGACATGGTGTAGCCCTGGTCATGAATGGCAAGGATCAGTTTGTATGTCACTGCACTAAGGAAACTAAAACCAGGCAAGACACAAGTGAGTGTCTTCAGGGACAGATTTTTCTCTCCAAACTGGGAGAACAACAAAATATTCAGTTGCTGCTGTGGGATGATCCACTGCACACACCTAGGAGTAAAACCAAAAGAAACAGCACTGCACTTCTTTAGAGAAGCAGAGATGTTTCCATGGCATTCACATTTTCCCTCTCCCACCACCAATGCTTCAGCCTTCAAGGCAATGGAAGGCTGTTTCCATGGAGCACAAGGCATTAAGGCTCACATCCCCCTCACCTGCATGGAGTTAAGCTTGACTGCTCTGCTTCAGCTGCTGAGCTGCAGTCATGGACAAAAAAACCCCCCCAAAATTCCATAGCCAGGCTGATACATTTTTAACATCATGTTTAAGAGTGTGAACATCTCAAAACTGCTGATACATTTGTGGCCACGAAGTTAATGCTTAATAACTCCCATTTCAGGACAGAGGATTTCTATTCGTGATGGTTGCGTAATGAACTGCTGCATGCATAGAAAGTTGGACATCTTCCCAGCCTGCCTCCCTCTTGGACTTCAGGTAAAGGAGGTCTAGGCCAGCATGGCTCCATCTCACCATGGCATTCACCAGGAATTGTGGTGACACAGGGAGCTCACACAGACTCTGGAGCATTCCCAGATGAGACAAATGGAGTATTAGTGCAGAAAAATTTGACCTTCCATGGTCAAATGTCCTTTCTGGAAAGGACAGGATCTCTCATCGAACAATTCATTGAAAATAAAAGAGGGGGTTTGTTTTATTCAAAATACTCTGGTGCAGGCACAGGGATAACCCATCTTTGGAAAATGCCATTAATGTTTATTGAGCAATACAAATGGAAAAAAACAAGGCATTATCAATTATTAAAAAAGAAAAAAGGCTGGATATGGGATCTGAGGAATAGCAGAGGATAACCCTCCCAAGAGTCTATTAAGAATAGGTTATATATTGTTCCATTTTCCATGCTCATTACAATCACTGCCCCAATAATAGCTGCGTGCTGTGCCTTTCTCTATTCTAGTACAATTTTCCCCGTGGGAACTAAATAACTCTGTTTAAATACTGAGCAGAGCTGGTAGAAGAAAGCAGGATGGTTCTGCTGTGCTACCCTTGTGTGCAATCTGCATCTTAGGGAGCTGGTTATGACCCTTTCTCATAGTTGATACAAGAATAAAGGGGCAGTACTGGTGAGAGGAACACGTTGGTGAGTCCAAATAAATGACATTGTGAGGGAAAAATTATGTCAGACTTAACACTTTTCAGAAATTAAGGCTTTGGTGAATTACAATTCCTTGAGCTCTAAAAAATTTGCAGGAAGAGAAGCAACTAGTAGATCCATCTTAGTGCCAGTCCCTGAGCAAGGACTTTGGTGACATTTAAGTGTCTATATCCAGCTCATGGATTGTATCCTACACACAGTGATGCTTTCCTTTCTCAGAGCTCTGAGTTTCCCTGGGGGATCCTCCTCACTGAGTCCTTGTGGTACCCTGGCCCAAAGAGGGGCTCCTCACAGAGGCCTCCCCAGGGCACCTCATGCCTCCTCCAAACACGCCAGCAAAGACAGGAAAACAAAGTTCATTGTCCTGAGCTGTTCTTCTTCCCAGGGCCCTGATTTGTGCAGAGCCCACAGCAAGAACCCCAAAATCTGAGAGGCAGAGCTGTCAGCTCCCCTGCTGTGCTGTCCCAGTCTGGGCTCTGGTGCCAGGAGCAGCCATGGGCAGGGGCTATGGGGATCACAAACCTTATCAAGTGGTCTGATCATGTGATAACAGGACACTGCAAAGGAGAAGAGCTTCCAATTCCACTGTGCCTCACAGGGGTCACTGACACACTGTGACTGGGACGCTGACACTTATTAATTTTATTTTCCAACTTACTGCAAGCTGGCAAATCAAATGGTTTAATTCAATTCACCATTAAACAAAGAAGCAAGCCAGAGCACAGGGAACAAGATTTACTTGACATCACCTCAATTTGAAGATCAAAAAGAGGTGTGTTTAACTTTGCATTATTTTCATTTTTTTAATTTTCACTGGGTTTTGTTCTTCCTGCTATCAGACAGCACAGAAAGCAGAATTAATAGGGAAAACACTGACTTCTGCTGCAGGAGCAGAAAACGTTATCTCACAAACAGATGGGATACTCTAGTGACTCCAGCTCAGTTCCTCTGGGCTTCAGATGAGGAGTTTTCACATGAGAATGTAATGAATTTTCACAAGGTCCCAGTTAGGGCACTGTGAGGCTTGTCCTTCACTGGCAAGCTCACATGATTCTCCCAGCAAGGTCAGTGGGCTACCAGGTAGGACCTAAATATTAATTCTAACTGTGCATTAAAGGTGTGGAACCAGAACTTCCTAGAAAAGCTCCCCATGGGTACGTAGATTTGCCATGGGAAAGGGTCCAGTTCAAATTACCATCTTTGGATTCCACTTTCATATTTGTCCCTGTAAAACCAAACTCAACATCTAACTTCTATGCTCACCTCTTTATTCTTGAATCTCCAAATTCAAACACTAAACTATTTCAGAATTTTATTCCATCTGTAGGATTGGATAGGCCTTGTATAAATTGGTAGCATTTAAAGTAAGAAAAACACTCAATATTGACAATATTTAATAGCCGAGGAACACAATAATCTAGCTCTAGATGTGCCCAAACTGTGGAGTCCACATCCATGTAGAGATTTAACTTCAACTGCTGCAGTTTGATCCCACCTAATATTAATTCAGTAAAACCAGTTTTCTATTCAGAAATATGTTCTTCTGAACGAACTACTGCAAACACATCAGCAGGTGGTGGCTCCAGAGAGAGACAGAATGGATGCAGTCCTGAGAGTCAAAGCTGGGGGTACTGTAAACAGAAAGACATGTTCATCAATAAAAAGAAATCTGTCCAAAGTCAACATGAGCTGGTTCCAGGTGAAGGCTTTATCTTTTCTCTGTGAAACAGTTGACTGCTCCTACAGATTTGCAGGAATAAATTTTACATCATGTGTAGCTTGTACTAAAACAACTGACCAAAAAACCCCAAACCCAAACAAAAAACCTCATCAGTTCCATACTGCCACCCACCTGGATTCTGCTTTGTTTTGGAAACTTCAAGGAGTTGAGAATAAAACTCACCCCTGGGGCAACTCCAATGAAATCAGTGTGCAGCCCTGGGAATTAATCTGGCCCAAGCCTCATTTTCTCTTTAACTGCAGGAATCAAGGTCATTTTCCCATCTGGATTTTGCAGAGGCTTCTGTACATACTGATGAGTTATACCTTTTATCAAACCTTGACCATCACTTTCAGGGCTAGAAAATGATTGCACAGTGTCAGAGGATGACAGGAAATAAGATGAAGACTCTCGGTGTTAAAATCCAGACCTTATATTTACTATGTGTCACCTCTCCTGTGTCCCCCAGAGCCATATCCAGTATCCTTTCAGAGTACAGTGCATAAACCTGTCCTCCTTTCCTTCCAAAATCTCACACTTAATGCCAGATGACATTAACTTCAAGGAAGCAACTCTTTTCCACATCTGTAGGTTTTATCTAACAGTGTGACCAGCATTTCTCTGCTGGTTGAAGGACTAAGAAAAACAAACTAAGTTTTTGGGCTTGGAGGGGAAGTGGATCTATCTGTACCTGCCTACAGGCCTGTACCCCTCTCCCCTCCTCAGTAATCCCCTCTGTGATGTCTGGATAGACCTGGCCCTGCAGGAACCTCTGGTAAGAGCAGAGCATTGTGCAGTTCAGCCTGCCTTAGGTCTTGACTGCTCAGCACCTTAAAAACTGCTTTTCAGAATTTGAAGGCAAAGGCCTCGTGCAAGCAAGCACTTAGAGCAATTATTCCAAGTTCCAAAAATGGTAGGTGGGTCAAAAAATGCATGAAGGATTGGCTGCAGACACCTTTTCCTTCACAAGATGGTCTGTGTCAGGCAGGCTGGCCAAGACTCCACCTGATACATCCAGCCTCATCCTGGGGGCAAAACATGCCATTCAAAGGTGGCAGTGACTGTAAGACAACATACTGGAGATAAAGGGTCTGCAAGAGCAATTCCTGACTAGAGGCAGACTGCACAAGGCTATCTGGACATCTCCTTTTAACCCAGACTTGATATGAACACATCAGCTCCTCACTCTACAGACTGGTGTGCCAGACATCTGCTAAAAAATAATAACACTGAGAAATTTGTGGTTTGTGATATTTTAATATCCTGAGCAGAGGATTATTTGCTGTTTAGTGTGCTTTAAAATGTTGTCCTTCTGTGCAATTGATAGCTTTACTGCTTCTGGACAGAATAACAAACAGCTGTACTGTTAAATAAAAGAGATCTTTTGGATCATCCCAGAGCACCATCTTGGCAGCCTTGGAGCCACAGTGACTTGAGGAAAGGGTGAGTGGCTGTGGGGCAGGTTTGCCAGCTGCTGCAGGCACTTGCAGCTGCTTAGAGTTCATGTATAAAAGATTTCATCACAGGTTATTAAAGGCAGAAAGGACAGTTGTAAATCAGAGAGTCTGACCTCTTGTGTAACACAGACTGCTGATTTCAGAGCAGAAGTCAGAGATTAACCTGACCAGAGGCACCCAGCTGGGCAATGGAAATTCTGCTCTTAGTTCACTGGAATCTCACATGCCAGCGTTGTAATTCCACAATGCAGCAGAGAGTTCATTCAAAGGCTGCAGACCAGGTAATCAGATTCTATGCAGGTTTACTTCTTGATTATTTATTCAATAAGGATCACATTAAAAGCCCACTGGAGGCAGTGAGAGACTCCTGTTGACTTTGCAGCAGCCTAAATCAGACCTGAAGCATTCAGAGTTTTAATATGCACAACTGGAATTTGGTGGCTTCCAGAGGTCTGTATCAAATTATGAGCTCCCTTTGGAGTAATGTGCTCATCACACATCTTCACTTGCCCGAGGGTAACCTCTAATAAGTTGTTCCACACAGCTTTGCTGCCTGGATTGACACTTCCTCAGAAGACCTCCGAACTAGGATCACCTACTGACCTCCTTCCATGCAAAAATGATTTCTTGGCCAAGATGAAGGAAGGTGTGGCTGGTGAGGATGGCAGAGAGACAGATTTAAAGCTCAGGAGTCAGGAGCAGTTGAGGCAGAGCTGTAGAAAGGACTCCAAAGAGCTTTGTGTGAAGCCTCAGCTAATGTTGCCCGATCCCTCTATTTTATTTCCCCTTCAAAACGGGACACCACAGGCACTTCTTCCTCCCTTTCTCCTGCACCACTATTCTCCTCCAGCAACACCTGAATGCTGTCTTTTGTCAGAGCTTCTGGGGTTCCTGCAGAGCACAACAGACCACAGAAACTGCTCATATTGGTGGATTCTGGGGTAGAATCTTTCTGAGTGCAGGGCCACATAAGTCAAATAAAAATATGGTCCTTGATAAACCTTGTTATGTATAAAAGCACCAAAAAGAATGATCTGTCAATATCTGGATGTGTCAGATGTGGAGCCAGATGTGTTGTATTTTCTGTTGACCAATTTATAATCTTCTATCACATCTGTAGAAGATTAAAAATCTATGTAATATTTTTTGGTGGAACAGTATTTTTCCAATGAAAAAACCCACAGCCTCTGATTTGTATTCCTCTGACTTGAAATCATTCATTTTAAATGACTGTTTGTTCTGCTAATTTAGAATCCGGGCAGGCATGGAAACAATTTATTTTGGTTTGCAAAAGGAGCTGAGCTTGGGTTTGTTAAGTGCATCTGTACTTTGTTGCTTTGGGATGCAGTACAGCTCCCTGCTGGAATTAGAGTTCTCCAGAGGCAGCAGCTCCACTGTGAGCTCAGTGATGACACCCTGAGAGGGAACCTGTCCTTGACTGAACATCAGATCTGTTGCATTTCCCTTGTCTCCTCCACAAGAGTTTTTTCCTAAATGTCACTTGAGAGCTAAACCCTCGGTGGCCACTCCAATGTGATGCAACCCAGACAAGGGATAAGTGTTCCCTCAGGAGCCCAGTCTGACATGGATCCGCAGGCCAAACTCAAATGGGGCTGCTCCACTCCAAAATCCAATGGGACTTGAGTCCCATTCTCCAGTGAAAAATCTCCTTGTACTTCTGACAGCCTCATTAGAAACATGGAGTCTCCTACTGCTGGAATCATAGAGACCCATGCAAAAAACCCACCTGTGCAGACACAGATGAAAAAGGATTTTGATATCTCTAACAATGGCACTATCCCAGTAAATAAATTGTAGCATTCACTTATAATTACTTTTGTTATACTTGTACGTGCTTGCACCAAATTTCTCAAGACAGAATTCGGATGTTTCCTAATTTTATTTTCCTTTAACATCTAAGCAAAACCTTTTTTTTTTAAAAAAAAAAAGCTTCTTGATATTTGAAGCAGAGAAGTAATTGGTATTGAACCAATTCAAAAGCTGGATAATATTGTCTTTCATGATATGCTGGGCAATGAAGTGGACTACAGCAACATTACATGAAGCAAGGATTTTTTAAAATAGCTTTCATTCTGGTTTGCCACTAAACCACAGTAACAGCACATCAAATACATGTATTTCAGTACCCCAGCACAGACATTTTGTGTGTAACTCAAAATGTTTCATCTCACTGCTCTGAGGATTCTTGCCAGTTGGCACATTTGCACATGTGCTAAGCTGCTAAATTTTTAATATTTCCCCACTTACCAGGTTTGACACTGCATACCTAAGTGGGGCAGGGGGAATTGGCCCTGGAGTGTGGCACTGCACTTCCAGGGCTGTCAGCACTTACCCTGGCACTCTGTGGTCACTCAGCACAGCAATGGGCCCCCTGCACAAACTGATAAACAACAAAATATCTTAGAAGCTATCAACTGGAACTGAAGGTCTCTAACAGCAAAGTAACCTGCAACAGAGATGGCACCATCAGGAGGAGAAGCCAAACCCAGCTGACTTCCTGCAGACAGTTCAGCCCTTTTAAAACCAAAGACCAAATTCCTGCTGTGTCCTTGCACCAAGCCCCCAAGGGTTTGAAGGTGGGCTTGGTCCACAGGCAGAGGAGAGCTTGTCTCTGTGTCTTGGACTGAATGAAACTGGTGAGACAATCTGGCTGCTGCCGAGTCAGGGCTGGGGCTGTCCCAGCTCATGCTCATGCTGTCTCTGGTCTGAGCTAGGCTGAAGCACTAAATCAAAAGAAAATTAATTATTTCCTTGTTTAACCCCTGAGGCAGACTCACCCCAGGGGCAGCCAGGAGCCAGCAGTGGCACAAGGGATGGGGTGGGAGCAGGTGAGGACAGCAGCTGGTGGCAGGGAGCAGACAGCCCCTGCAGCACCTTACCCACAGTGTCAGGCCATGGCCTCAGTGCCTGCTGCCCTCACTGCAGACAGAGCAGCAGGATCCCTTCTCACACTCTCCTGACTGTGGGAGATTTCTCGCCACTGTCAGATTAATGAAAGTCTCGCAGTCCTTGGGTAGCTTTTGCTCTGAACCAGAGACTTTCCTTTCTCCGTTGAAGGGCATGAAATTAATGGAAGTTAACAACAGCCCATGAACAGAAGCACATTAAAGCTATGCAGCTCTACAAACCCACAGAGACAAGGGTCATCTCTCCACAGATGGCTGCTGTGAGTATTCATAGCACTGTTGCTAACTAATCCTATTAGAGGGAGCCAGGACTGTCCGAGATCTCCCAGCCATGTGTCCATGGGCAATGTGCAGGCAGCAATGCATGGCAGACCCCAGGATGCCCTGGCCACGTGTCCACAGGCAGTGTGCAGAGAGAAATGCATGGCAGCAGCTGCTGACAGCCTGCCCAGCCCTCAGCTGCCTCAATTTCACAGCAGGGTTGTGCTGAGCTGCCAGCCCTGCCCAGCCCTGCTCTGGGTTCACCAGGGATCTTGTTCCAAACACATCTGTCCTGCCAGGTTGGTGCCAGAGCAGGGAGCAAATTCTGTCCAGAGAATGGCCCTGAGCATCCAAAGCAGGCAGCACAGACTCAGCTGTCTTCACAGAGAGGAAAATTGGCTTCTAGAGCCCCTTGCAAAAACAAATAAATAAATAAATGCAGCTCTTAATTCAAAAGTGAGAGAGGCTTGTGGCCAAAATTTCACATTTTGCACTATTCCAGAGAGCTCTAGTCTTTGTTCCAGGCTGAAAGTCCAGCCCAGCTGGCACAAGTCCCACGGGTTTCAGAGCAGCTCAGATCTCACTCTCTAACACACACTGTCCAAAGCACTGGCTTACAAAGGGGAGCAACTTCTAAGAAATGGGCTGGAGCCAGACCTGGCCTTCCTTATCACTGTCTCCTGGTGTTGTAGTGTGAATAGCAGGCAGGTGGCTGGTGGTGAAAAGAATCCACAGTACCAGCAGAGTCTCAAGGACTGTTAGAGACAAAAGCCCAAACACATCTCCTGGCTGAGCACCACAATGACATTGCAGTAAGGCTGCCCATAAGATGCTTTATAGGGAGGGAATGGAGTTGCACCTCTTCTGCTGAGCCCTTTACCTTTGTGATAATCCAGGAGAAGGAGTTTGGAAAGAGCAGTAATCCTCCCTGCATGTGATACACCATGGTTCTCTCTCCCTGTGGGAAACAGCAGCCCACTAAGGATGTCAAATGGCAGCTCTGCTGCTGCCTCGGGCACATGAGGGGAAACAAACCATTGCTAACAAATGCTTTTTTTCTGAATGTCCCCAGTCTACAGGTGTTTGAATGCTGGAATGGAAATGCCACCTGGCTCTGGGAGTCTGCTCCCACCAGCAGCACCAGCTCTGCCTGCCCTTGCCCTCTGTTCCCAGCCACCCTTAGGGGAGTGATTTGGGCTGCTCTTGGCTCCAGACCAAGGTCAGCTGGGCTCTATTCACAGCTCTCCTCCCCCTGCTTCCCGATGCTGTGCAGCTCAGACCCTCCTGAGCCTTCATCTCCCTTTCTGTAGCAAAAGAGTGAGCCAAAGGTTTGTTTTGAAAGCTCCGGACAAGCAGTTCAACAGCAGAGAGAGAAGTACTGGGACTATCCAAGCTGCTCCTGTCTGTGCAATGGCCTGAGCTCAAGAGTTGATGAGAACTGCACTCCAGCAACCTCCAGTTCTGGTTTTGGAAGCAAATTCCCTCATTGCCAAAGAGGCACAAATCTAAATCTCCTTCCTCTTGTACTCCTGCCCATTCTCAATGGGCCCTCTGAAAATTACAGTTTTGCCATTTGAAAACAAAAGTGTTTAGCTGGCAAGAAAGACTCCATAAAGAAAGCAATGGAAGCTGTCACATCTGTACTGCCTGAACACCATCTGTCCCCCAAGTTTACTCTGAAACAAAGAAAAATCCCATCCAGTCCTCCTGCAATATATCAGTAAATTGCTTAGCAGTGGCACTTTGAGAAGGAATGAACACATTCCAATTAGACAATGGCATCATAAAACACCAGCTCAGTAAATAAAAACCTGGAGGTTAACATTTGTAGAGATTAAGCAATCTGTTAAGTAAAGTTTACTATTGCATGTTAGGGTTTTTGTTTTACAGTTATGTACATGTAGCATCCAAAACAGTCTCCTTAGCTTACTTTTAAGATTGTTGTTTTTGCTGTAAGCATATATGATTACCTGGGGGTTACCTGAGGTCCAGAGACTGGTTTGGAGCTGTAGATACCTGCAGAAATAGGTGCATCACTTCTGGTAGAGATAGAAAGGACAGCAGAGTGATAGAGAGGAAAAGTAAAATCACAGAACCATTTGGGTTGGAAGAGAGCTATGAAGATCAAAAAAGCAAATTGTATCTTTGCTTTAGGGGCTGTTAAATGCTGAAAACGGGATGTAACTGCTGCAAACAGGCTAGTTACCATCAGGAAATCCCAATTTCAGATTAGGTGGAACTGGAAGCTGGGATAACACCTAGCTGGAGAATATGTATCACCTCTGATTTCCAAGACTTCCCAACCACTATGGTTATGACATTTTAATTTACTGATTTCTACCCTGTAAATCTCAAAATAGCCTCACATGTTTGGTCCTGGAAGAACTGTATGCACTGCAAGCTTAAGCTAAGAGGAGGATCCACTGTTTCTTGGCTGATTTTACAAACAATCTTTGTAAATCTTTGTAAAATCTCCAAAGCAGAGTAAAACTGAGCAGGCTTCAACTTCTTCCAAACTCAGATAAGTGTTTTTGATTAGGATAAAGCAGTACAAATCCTTCAGAAGGCTGCTCCTGCAGAGTGCTCCTGCAGGTCCCTGTGTGCACAGGGAGATCTCACTGTGCTTTTCAGGAGCAGTTTCTCTGCCAGCTCCAAGGACTGGCTGCTCATCAGTGACCCTCCATTAACTCTATGAATGAGACTTGGGGCAGAATTTGTTTTCAAAGGACCTTGCAAATATCCAGTGTAAAAGGTGACCAGCACATTTGCACTGCAGTGAGTTGTGCCTCACTAGCAGCCAGAACCAGTGGTCCCAGGTTGTACAGGATAAATGAGTCTCAGGCAAACACAGCCTGTGGTGATGATGCCCCCTGCACTGCACTCCCCTAAGGGCTGGGCCAGACCCACTGGACACAAACACCCCAAGGAGCTGCTGAGAGCTGCTGGCTGCTGAAATGCCCCTGTACTGCAGCACTCCTGCTCCTGTGCTCTCCTTCACTCTCACTTCCCCCCTCTCCTTCAATCCCACTGCCTCCCTCTCCAGCTGGGAGGTTATCTCAGTAATTCCAGCTGTTTTGCTGCACCACACTGAACATAGTCAAAGCTAACAAAGCATGCCTCACTGGCTCTGTTGTCACCTGGCACTGAAGGCTGAGGACCCAAATGAGCAGGGCTCAGGCTGATGTTGTACTTGAGAGAGTCTGGCAGGGGAGCGGGGCGAGAAAACAAAAAAAATCTATGCATTTTGCATGGCTGTTTTTATCATTAGAAAACTCCAGAGAAGTATTGATAGGGTGGGATGATGCTGTGATTCTGGGGTTTATCAGTCTTGATATCTTTCTGAAATGCAGACTTCTTAGACAAATATTTCTAGGTACAGCTTGGATTACGAATGCAGATTTACCTGCAGCTGTGCTCGTACAAGGTCCTGGACAGTCCTGTAAATCCAATCACTTGTGCTGATCCAGGCAAGATGCAGTCTTCAGCTTTAATATCATGATTAACACAGTGGCATCTTCAACACATCCACCTGAAAAAACGGAAAGAATAAGAGCCCACATTATACACACTTCCAGCTTATTTCCCTAAGTAGAGGACTCCAAATTCACCAGCACCAGGGTGGATTATAAATAAGGGCCATGGCCTTTGGCAAGAAGAAGTCCATTTGCTCAGCCAGCTCCATCCAAATTTGCAGCAATCAGTGCTCAGAGGTGCTCAAGTAGGAAAGAGGAAAGGAAATAATTTGTCCATAGCAGTCATGACTGACATTGGATCCTAACCCAGTGCCTAAATGGTGAGAACAAGCACTGGTTAGGCAGGAGCAGCAGTTGAAGGTGACGATCTCTTCCCTGAGCCTTGCTTATCTAACTAGGCATAGCTCTGAGAGCCCTGGCAGTGGCTTACAGGGTATGGTCCCAGTCCACTTCTACCTTTTTGGCTGCTAAGTTTTGTTGCAAACATCTGAGAATATACCACATGCCCATAAAATGGCACTACTCTCCCATGTCTGGTTTTTCAGGTGCTGTTTGGCTCAACATCCCAGCAGCTGAGAGCAGCTCTCTGAGTAAGAAATGCTAAGAGGGGGTCCTAAGGTCATCTCCAAGCGTTGAGACAGCAACAATTTCCAAAACACAAAGGCTTGAATCTCTTCACACATGGCCCCACTTTTACAGAATTCTAAGCCTCTTAGTTGTTTTTAAAAATGAATGATGACGTTCACATATCCTCTCCCAATGCCAGAAAGGCCAGAAACTTAGCAAGTTTTCATGTGATGCCACTTCAGCAGGCTGAGAAGAATTTCTTGGCTTCTCAGCATGAGAACTGCAGCAAACTTCTCTCCATTTTCATCTTTAGTATTACACCAGGGAGGTGCTGAATGTGCTGCATTCCAGAAGCAGTCACAGCTTCATGAAAAGCACAGAATAATTTCCCAAATCAGGGTTTATGCTGAATGAAAGAAGGGACTCCCTGTCCCTCTGGCACACAATCAAAGAGGCTAGCCTCTATCTCATACAGAGCAACTCTGAATACCCAGAGAGCAGCTTTGTCATGTACTGAATATACAGACACTCTCTAAGACGTGATAATCACACCCCGAGCTCACCTAACACCCAGCACCTCAAGTGTTAATACAGCCCAGAGGAAACCGTGTAATCCCTGAAACGAGGACAGTGCTCCAAGAATGGATCGATCCAGGGCTGCCCTTCAGTTCCCAGCTGCTGACAGACAGCAAATTGATCAGTGTGGTTTGAATCTCTCTCCTGACAGCTCAGGCAGGAGAGGGCCAGGAGCTCTGGAAATGCATAATCTGCGCCTGGCACTCGCTCTCTGTCTACTCAACAGCGATAAAACCTTTGGAGCAAGCTGCTTCCTCTCCAGTTGGTTAACATTTGTATCCAGCTGAACTCCTGGGGTGATAACTACAGCAAACCTCCTCCTCTGAGGCAGATAAATAAAACATACTGTAAAGAAAAGTACAGGGTATTGGCACATCTCTCCCACAGGCTGGAAGCAGCTGAATGCCGCATCCCAGCGAAGGCGAGGAACGAGCCGGTGGTTTTTTTCCCAGGCAGGTTCTGCTCACTCTCTGCCTTTCTCCCTGGTAACTGATCCATTTTTTTTTTTTTTTTTTGTTCCTCCTTCCCCCTGGCTGGTGCACAGAGCCATGCCCCGGCACAGGACACAGCAGCATCTTTGCTAATTCTCAAAGTGCCACCTACAGTTTGCGCGAGTGTGCGAGCAAACACAGCGCCAGGCGGAGATGGAGACATCCCACAAATGATAAATATATCTCTGAGTGCTGAGACATGATCAAACCAGCCCGTGGCTCTCACATGAGAGGACAGAAGTCTGGAAATGCTTCTGTTCTGGGAGCAGGTCTTCTGCCTGCGGGGGAAATCAGGCAGGGAGCACACAAACGCAGCAGGGCACAGCAAGCCCTGCAGGGAAGGAGACAGGCTCCTTCTGACTGCTCCTCGTGTGCTCTCTGAGTGGTCTCCATTCCTAGCTCAGAAGAACTACCACAAAACCAGAATAGGGATGCAGTACCTGTTTCCCCTCTGATGAAATGCAGCAGTGGATGTGGCAGCACCAGCTCCCCAGAGGTGCCACAAAGATGATGAGATGTGGGGACAAGTGCTGCAGTGGGGCAGTGCAGTGGCCTCCACAGTCACAGTGCTTTGGCAATCCCTGCACCACGGCCATCCCACCCCTGCCAAAAGGGCCCTGCACAGTGGAGAGGCTTTTTTTAGACTGTAAGGAAGGCAAATAGGGCAAAGGAAATGAATGCAACAGCTGAGAGGCTTAGGGTTTAATCAGAGCTGGCTTTCTACTGCTTGCTTGCTTTCTTCACTTATTTTCAAAGGAAAATGTCCACGTTTATAGAATATATAGAAAACCCCAAAACCCAAACAACTATTCCCTGTTCCCACTGTGCAATTGAAATAGAGGGGATAAAAAGGTTTTGTTTGCTTTTTATTAATTTTCTTGCAGAGGTAATTTGAAAGAAATAAGTGAGGAATTCATTGTGTTGTCTTACAGCAGTCGGGCTGGTTGGGGAGCTCACAAAAGCCATTCCTAGATCCACAGGAAAAACAGTGGCCAAACACCCTCTCAGCTTGAGGCTTTCCTTGGAGTTTTCCTCCCTCACCTGTTTTGTTTGGGGGGTTCTGACAGTCCTGTGCATAGCTTTATTTCCTCCTTGGGGTTTCGTCCAGCCCACAGCAGGCTGTGATGAACTGCCACCATCAGGGGATTGCACTGAGCAGATTTCCACTGGTGCTATGTGCAGAGCTCAAACAAACTCGCCATGGTTTGTTGAAGAGCCTGATCCTGGCTGGAAAAACCCCTTCTCAGGCTCGAGCAGATGTTTGCAGCACAAGACTTGGAGAGGCTGGAGCGCTCTGCTCTGGAGCTCCTCCATCCTTTCTGCCCCCTGCTCCAACCAACCCCAGAGAACCCAGCAACAGCCACTGTTTGGGCATGGGCACACTTGAAAATGGTTATTTACAGAGATTTCACTTGGACTGACAGGAAAACAGGAACACAGAATGGTTTTTAAATACACTCTGTGGCTAAAAGCCTGGAAACAGCTGGCCTCTGGCCAGGCTGTGAGAATGAACAATGATATTTTGGGGCAGAGACGGAGGCGAGCCCAGATTCTTCCTGCTATAATTTGACTTTTTTGAATGTACTTAAATGGAGAGGTTGTTAACTAATCGGATGTCTTTCAGTTTGACTCTTAGCTTTGGCTCATGATACAGCAGATACACAAAGAGCACATTCCCTATATCCCCTTCAGTCATCAGTTATTCCTCTCACCCATCAGTTTCTTTCTTTCTTTTATTTTTTTAATATTTCTTTGCTGTAAGTTTAGACCTTCTGTGAGAAAAAGAACATGGAAAAACTTTTCTTCTTTTCTGTTCCTAATAAACACTTTTATTCTGCATGCTAACAGATTTCTTGGCTTCTGAAGAAGTAAATAAAATGTTAGGAAGTCAAAATCAAAGATGAAATATTGAGGTTATCCAAACTTCTTATTTCCTTTACAGCTCTGCCATCAACCATTTGAGATTTTAGTTTCTGTTCCAAAACAGCAAGCAAGAAAGCAGTTTACAAATTCTTCAGAACTCCCACGGAAATGGGAAAAAACAGTCTTACTTAACCATCTGGACAACCACTGTGTCTGCTCCAGCTCGTGGCTGTCAGACCCCAATCTCCTCATCAGTGGTGGCAGCAGCCACCTCCACCCACAGGGGACGGGACCCCAGTGACCCCAGCACGAGGCTGTGGTGCTGTGGGGCTTGTCCTGCACCCTCCTGTGCTGGCAGGACACAAAGTCACCGAGGGCTGGCCCAACACCCTTGGGAAAGGCACAGAAAACTCCTTCAGAGTGGGTCTGGCAGTATTTGGGGTTGAAGGAGCACGTAAATCACTGTTCCTGAGACAGGCTCGCAGCTCTTTGCAACAATACAAGAATAACTAAACAGGCCTGTGATTATCTTTAGGGTGTTTTTGATCAGCAGGTGGTCACTCATCTGGCAGATCTTAGGCACACTACTCTCCTGGTCTCGTTCTGCTAGAGAGAGATATTTGTTGGGGGTGGAAAGAAGAAAATTGAAAATGCAAAAGGAAAACTTGACCAGACTACTCCCACTCTTTGAAAACCCAAAATACATGCGTGCATGAGGTGGCTAGATGGGAGATAAATCCCAGCTGTATGTGGAGTCACTCAGCAGTATCCTTGTTTGTACTCCTTCCCTCCATTGAATTCTGCTGGCCTGGAGCCTTGCAGAGGGTTAGGAGCCCCAGGGAACAGGGGGAGCCTTGGTCAGGGATGGTCCCACAGCCCCACACTTGTCTGGAGGAACCTGCTGCCATCAGGAGCTGGACCAGGACTGGGAGGTCCCACAGGAGAAGACAAACACAGGTAACTGAAGGTCCTCAATGTTTAGTTGCAAATGGGTGAGGAGACAGCTTGTTGCCTGAGGGACAAAATGCAGAAATACAGAAAACCAGTCCTATGGCAAGCTTTGCTGCCCGTTTCATGAGGAAAACACAATTTTGGCAATCCTGCTGCAATCCTGTACCATTTTGTTGACGCCAGTGCTGTGCTATAACCAAGTATGTTTGAGGGATAGAGGACAGTCAGATAACCCTGAAAGTAACTCCCTGAGTTTGAGAGATCACAAAAGTCCTTCAAGCAGGGACACACTGCAGAGATGTCAGAAATGAAACAGTGGGATGGACAACAATCAAAATTCTGAGTTTTTCCCTTAGAGACCACAGTAGCCAGCTGTGGCAAACCAGTCCAGAGGAAACCCTACCACGTGAATTCCAGCTGTCATATAGGGACTCCTAATGTTTTACACTTTTCTATAGGTCTGAAACACCCCAGCAGAGGAGCAGGTCCAGGGGCTGAGGTCGGCTGAAGCCCAAGAATAAGGTGTGGCACCACTGCAACAGCCTGATCAGAAGGAAAGCAGGGGTGCAGTGAGTCCAGTGACCTGGACCCAGACCCTCGTGGGGCCATGGAACTGGTGAGTGACCTTGCAAGGACCCTCCTCCTCCAGGCTGCCAGTTCACACCTTTAACTCTTAACTGACAGGGATGCAGTTTGTTAAATCCTCTCACAGAGCCTTGCACAAGAGAATCCTCTCAGAAAATGCCATCAAAACACTGCTGAAATGCAAACAGAACAACGGAGCAAACAGGGGCATGAGGTTATGGTTCAAGGGGCACATTTTGCATCGAGAGGCAGCAGGCTCCACACACTGGTGGGCTGCCAAAGCTGGCTTTCCTTGGCACATATTAGCCTGCCTCCCTCGTGGAAATGGCTCTGTGTGTGCATGTCCCAGCAGCTGGCAGGGCTGTGACCCTCTCCCCTCCTCTTTGGACTCCTTCTGAACGTGTCCTGGGTAGCTGTGCAGGTAAACAATACATGAGAATGTGTGTGAGGAGGAGTGTGCAAGACAGGGGGACAGAAGAAAGGAGAATATGAGAAACCAGACATCTAACAAAGAAGGAGGAAAAAATTATCAGGCAAAGCAGTGAGATGAGAGAGTGCACCGTTATTAGAGGCAAGAAGTGAAAAGAGGCAAATTAAACACTGGTTCAAACCAGAGTAAAAATAACACAGGCAAAAGGCTGCAAAGGAATATAACTGATGTCTTTCAGTAGGTGCTATCACACTCATATACCTGCTCTGCCAGCTTTGCAGAGGAGCACATCCTGAAATTAACTGCAGGGCAGGAGGATGGTCCTGGAAGCAGCCCTGGCTGTGGCCCTCATGTGCTCCAGCTGGGGCACCTGAAATAACAAACCTGGGGACAGCTGCTGGGTCACTGTAGTTCGTTTTTTACATCAAGTATTGACCAGTCACTGCAAAAGAACTTGGCTCTGTGGCTGCTTTTTGAGACATCTGCACCTCCCTTCACCCACAAAAGCAGATGGGGTCTGGTCCATGGAGCTAAATCCAGCTAAAAGCCAAAGTTATATCCGGATACAAAATTAATTGATGCAGAATTCTTCATGTTGCAGGGTCAAGAAGGATGTCACTATTAAGATATATCAGAAAGTTAAGACAGACTCAAAGTCCATACATTTATACTTGATTTCCAGTCTGGTCACAAAATTAAAACTAGGGATGAGGTCAAGATCAAAACTTAATCTCAGGCCATGACCTCCCTTCTGTGCCCCTGTCCAGCTGGATCCACAGAATGAGCTGCATTAATCTCTGGGGACAGCAAAGAAAACTGAAAGCAAAGCAAAGCAGGACTTTATGTGTAAGAAAGACTCATATGACAGGGTATAAAGCAATGATAATGCATCACTGAAAAAATTCACAACTGATTGGATGCATCCTGGGGTTGTCTCCTGAGTCCCTTCCCAAAGCAGGCTCTGTCCTTATCCTGGATGCCCAAATTCATGACCAAGTGTCATCAGTACATATCCCAAGGGTGCAGCTGGTGCAGCTGGTGCCACTGTTACCTGTGGCTCACACTCAGACACCTGAGGAAGTGTAGGGCACTGGAGAGGTAAAAGTGAGTCACTCCACACCTGGGTGCCTGCCCTGCTCAGTCCTCACACCCCCAGGCCTAGCTTAAGGGCAGGAATGTCTCTAAGGTTTTAAGGAAGCTGTCCTGCTCCCTTTCCTTGTTTTCCTGCCTGACCTGTGCCAGGTGATTGCAGTTCAGCTCCCTCCCTGCAAAAGAAGAATCACAGAACCCCCCTGCTCCAAGACAGCATTGAAGAATAAATGCATTAACAGTTGTATTTGGCACAACAGCAATGAGGGGTTGGATGAATAGGAAAGGTCACTGCACATTTGATTTCTAATGTTACATCCCCCATCAGACCAAGTAACCTGACTTTATCTAAGTGCCACTCATGCTGAAGCCTCTGGAGAGAGACCAGGCAGCCTCCTCTGAATAATCTCAAGAGTGGAAAGACCAGCCCTGGCCACTCTGTGGTTCTGCTGTCTCTTCTCTTACAGTGCTCCCCCACATTTCCAGGAGTGCACACTCTCAGAGACCCGGAGAGCTGAGCAGAATGAAATACGAAGGGAAAACAAAGCCCTAGGACACATATTTATATGCAGTCATAAAAACACAATTCTAGCTTGGATTGTGTATTATCCTGGCAATCTCCAAGTGTAAGTACATGCTACTCCAACTAATCTGAGGTGAATCCAAATGTTAGTGCACCATTTATTTGCTTTAATATGAATATAGGTCTTTGGAGAAAAGAGAAGCTGCGTTTGTGTGCCTGTGTGATAGACAGGTGGGTTTGAAACATTGACTAAACATTTTTTTATAGGTAGGATCCACGCTATGAACTCTTTAAAGAATAATAGTTTTACTTCAAGCCCCTTGTCCTCCCCTCCCTCCAACTCAGTGCTGCTGCTCTGCTTTGGGAGCTCTGTAACTCCAGATTTCTTGGTTCAGCCAAGGAATAGCAGAAATAACAAGGAAAGGGGGGAGGAAGGTCGAGCTGACCTTGTGCTGTCTGGGTAGGAGCCTGCTGGGGACCATCCACGTCTGCCTGAAGCGGCCTCCCCGTGGGGAAGGCTGCTGCTGCTGGAGTTAATATTCACACCCACTCTGTGCAGGGCTTGCAGGTACCCAAGGAGCAATTAACCTGCCACAAACGCTTGTTTAGTCATTTTTAATCCAAGGCATTGACAGGAAAAAATTATGTTTTTTCCTACTTGGCTTAGAGTAATGATGTCTACAGATTTAGTGATGAAAAGCTTCCTAAAAGGAATTCTCAAACAATGAGCCCTCCAAGCAGCCTCTCTTTACCCTCTGATTTTCATGCAGTGAGGAATTTAGATTTTCTATGGCTTATACCTGCTTTTGTGAGGGAAATGCCCTTTTAAAACATGCCAGTGCCTCCTTACTGGTACAGCTGCCTTGCACTTAGAAAGAAACAGTTAAAAGAAAGAAATAAAATCTTATGCCAGAGCCAGACCTGCTGTCTCAATTCCTTTGAGTCAATCAGCACACTGATGCTGCTGTAAATCAAAGGCAATTCTGCAGTACAACACCATTTTGTAAGGCAGGTACTGCCCTGCAAAGGTAAATGCATCTGCATATTAACAGTCAGAATTTATTCAAAGTTCATAATTTTCCAGTGTTTTGCTTACAGTCTCAGTATTCAAACACATTATTTTAACTGACATATTTAAGTGAAGTGCCAAAGACATATGTACAGGGCATATACTATAGATGTGTAGATACATCACACATGCATATTTATTTCACTACACAAGAAGATGGAATCGTTGCTATATCTCATGTAAGGCTGGTTGCTGTTTTCTGTAGATCATGACAGCCTCAGTTGGAAAACTACAGGAAATTAGCCTTGAATACTCTGCATAAATTCTCAGCTTTTGAGGAGCTGCAAGAAATCAACTTATATTCAAGTTAAAACTGTTCTTCAAGAAACATGCACATTCTGAAAAATGTGATTTTTCAAGCCAGTTTAACTAAAGACTGTGGAGCAGAGGAAATGAATGTGCAAAAGAAAAGACTTGAGAGCACCCTAAGAATATTTATATTGTTAATTACCAGAGACGAACAAAATATCAGTGTGTCTTGTTGTCACTCTATGCTCCAATATCATTACAAAAATGAAACAAGGCTTAACATTGTGGAATGCTTTTTGTACAAACCTGTAGTTTACTATGAATTTGTTACCACAGTTCTTGTTCTTTAATTAGTAAAAGGGACACTCAGCAGCAGAAGCATGGCTTTTCTGGAAAGCCAGAGCTTGGCTGAGATACATTTTCTAATTTAGGATTTCCAATGTTTTAAGAACTAGGTCCAATCCATCTCCCCCTTTTCTGCAGTGCAGGCATGTGAATGCATTACCTGAGGCTCTCTACACTCTGAGCACCAGCATCCACAGAAATTCCTGCAAAACCCAACAGGGAGCATAGGATGGCTCACCCAAAATGAAAGTGGGATCAGCTGCTGCTGCCTTCGTGATGCAAGAGCACAATCCTCACTCCACATGAACTGGCAACTTTATCATCCACCAAGTCCTTAATGTGATGAAGAGGAGAAATAAGCACAGCTATAGAAAAGCTGTGATCAAGAGATGGCTCTCAGAGCACCTCTCACTGGATCAAGCAGTGAAGTTCAGCTACATAAGCCAAAGGTTTTTGGGATGAAGGATAAAATCTGGGTTCTTGCCAGCTTTGTCTTCAGTCAGTGCCTCGGGTGCTGCACTGATCCGTTGTACCTATCACAGGAGGCAGCCTGACTGCCAGGAGCAGGGGCAGCTGGCAATAAATCCCTGTTACAGGGGCTGTCTGAGGCAATTGGCAAGTTTGTAAGCACGGAGACTTGCATGCATGTGGTCTGTGCACCTGCACTGAGTGTGCACACAGCCAGTGAATTCCACACTGGATGTTTATATAGATATACATCCAGGACATAAACAGACCCCAAAGATGTATTTTTCAATATAACCCATGGCCATCCCATGTGCCCTAAATAATTCAAGGGCAGAAAAGCTACATAACACAGTATCTTTGCTGATAGCAAAGCAATAATCCCCTCTCTGTGAGGAAATGACAGGTTTGAAATTGCCTTGTGTTCCCAGACTTTAAACTTGGCAGCATGTCGGTTCTTGTAAATGTTTCACTCCAGAAGAGTCTGGTGATCCATTATTAGCAGCTAATTCACTGTCAGGCATGTGGGCAACAACATTTGGACAGGAGCGATGAAGCATCAGCTGTTAGTCTGCTGCACCTCCCCACGTGTTAGAGATGGGAGATTTTCTGACACAGGAATGTATTCTGTGTGCTCTGGGTCACTCTTCTGGTGAGAACAGCAGTTCAGACAAAGTCTGGGCTCTGCAGAATCTCTTCTCCTTGTCCTGCAGTCCCCTGTCCCATGGACAGAGGGAAAGTGTTTACAGTAAAAAGAAAAACATGATGGAAATAAAAGTGTGAGTGCTCACAATTGATGTCAGCCTGAAAAATCACTGTTGGTTGAAAGTACTTGTGTCTGCTACTTCAAAAATCTTCTGTGGCAGTCAGATTGAAGGGGTCATTTTGACTGATGATAATTTCCAATAAACTTCAATTCCTTCATAATGCAGTCTCTTTTTTAAAAAAACCCAAGTAATTAACAGTAATGAACAATTAAAAAAAAAGCTTTACAAATATCACCATGCTCTTAAACAGGAAATCACTAAACTCATTGTATGCTTATCTGCCACAAAAAAGATTCAGTCAGCTCTTCTATTTATAACAGCATCCCCCTCAACTAATTAGCAGCATTAGCATTCCCAGGCTGTCCACCAGGAGGTTCCAAAGCCCCTCATCTCCTGGTCTGGGTACTTTGCGTCATATTCCCATTAGCTCATGGGGGCTTTCTACTACCTGCATCCTCAATAAGTCAAGTTTCTCTCATCTCTTGTCTGTACTTTTGTCACAGCCAAAGCCTATTTTGCCAGGGAGTCACAGCTCTGCATGTGGGCACAATGGCACACAGCCCAAAATTCTGCCTGAGCTCACCACTGTCACCAAGCCCTCAGTCCTGGTGGCTGTGTTGTCTCCAAGTCATTTGCAGAGCCATCATAGCAGGCAAGAGCTGTCAGGCAGGAACAATATTAGATTTTTGCCCATGCCTGAGTGACAGAGAGAAAAAAAAATCTTTCCAGAGCAAAGGGGGAAAGTCAAATTATTCTGAATATTTGCCAATAGCGGGAGAGATGCTTTCAAAAGGGGTTTTGACATCAGATTGAAGCAAAGAAAGAAAATGAAGAGGAGTATGCCCTAAAATACTTTCCCTTGCTGGGCTGTTTGTCTTCTAGGAAATAACAGACTGAGATTGCACTGGGAACCCAGCTCAGACTGCAAGGGGAGAAGTTGTGAAGTGAGAAAGGTTGGCTTGGGGAGAGATCAGACACTCGGTGGAGTTGGCAGTGATGCAGTAAAGGGTGAGGGGAGGAGTGGGGGTGGAAATCCCATCCTAGATTTGACACTTAGGGAACTGCAAAGCTGTGCACGGAATAGAAGTCAGGCAGCTCTTCAAAAATAGGCTGGGAAATCCAGCAAAGGTATAAGCTGTGCTGGTGGCTGCTTCTGAAGCCAGGACCTGTGAGGAAAGGGCTGTGAGCATTTGCATTGCCAGGAGGTGTGCAGAAAGCATTGCACCGTGCTCAGACTATTTACACAATGATTCTCCTGGCTTCTGGAGGTGTTCAGACTGCCCCTCTGAGAAACTCATTTTGTATTTATAAGGCTTTATGAACTTGCAAAATCCTTCAGAACTTCTGATCTGTATGTAATTTCCCATGCTTTTCTTCCAGTGCTTTTCTTCTCCATAACAATGTGTTATTAACCTTCAAAATCTTATTGCACAGCCGTAAAATTCATGTGAGGTTTCAGAGCATTGAGTTTCAATGGTGCAAACTGATCCATCAGAGCCAAAGGAAAACATGTTCCGGGAAACAAGAGAGGGCAGGAGGGCCACAATAATTGTTCATATGAAAAAAAGAAAGTTGGGGTTGTTTAATACAGGAAGCACACAGCCATGTTCTTTACTCACAGGGGGAAGGTACAGAGAAAGAGAAAGGTACAGTGAATGTGAAGATCAAAAAGGGGAAGAAAACAATTTCTGGCCTTCTCCAAATTGTCCTTCATACTGCAGGGTAGGTGCTCTGAAACCCAACCGTGCATGTCCTCAGGGCATGTTGTTTCATGGCCAATACTTAATCTGCAGCCAAACAAATGCACACAGGCACCAAGACTTTCCTTAATATGTTGGTAGGTTCCCAGTAAGAAGATTTGTCACACATCTTGAAATGCAGCCCACAGACCCACTTCTCAGACATCCCATGTTTCAAGGAATTGTGGATGCCAAAGGTAGAACAAAGCATTCGCATTTTCTGTGTGATATGGACCACAAGATACCAGTTAGCACATTTTAGATCAGTAAAATAATTCTCATTACTATTAGTTTATCAGAAGTAAAGTCACATAGTTATAAGGAAAAGAAAAAAAAAGAAAAAAAAAGCTATGGAGAATCTATTCTGTCTCATCTGTCTCAGTATTAATGGCCTTCTTGCTAAGCAGTTCAGCTCTGACTTTACATTCAATTTTTCTAGATTTGGAAATTGTCAAAAAGCCTGGGTGAGGCTCTCCAACCCCTGTGATAGAAAGGAGCTGACATTAGCTGATTAAAACAGCACTTCTAGCTCGAGCCTATCTGCATCTCTGAAAATACTATGAATTTTGACAGGTTTTCAATACATTTGTCCACCCACAGAGCTGATGTCATCTCACTTGCTGGAGGAAACTCTAAGGGATAGATTTCCTTTGGCTCAACAGAGATGTCTGAGTAGCAGCAAAGTCTGTTCTTCCACAGTCATTTCAATTAGCAGGGAATAGCCTGAGAATCCATGGGCTGTTGCAGTCAGTCAGTGGCCAGAAATGATTAGAGAGCCTGGCTGGGTGTCTCTTCATCCTGCATCCCTCAGACAGCCCAGCTCTGGTGGTGGGAAGAGCCAGAACTGCCTCTTGCTGAGGTACATGACTCAAAGGCATCCTTTCCTCTCTGACACACGGTTATCACTGGGGGGGGACAGGAGGATCCCACACCCAGGGTGTGGAGGGGTTGGGGGCTCTGATGAAGCCCAGATCAATGAAAGGAGCCAGCCTCCAGCTGCTGCACCCCTGCCCATAGTGCACCATGCCAGCTCAGTCCCACCTTTCCCAACACCTTCTCCTCTCACCCCACCCCTTCCCCTGCAATATCCCCATGCAGGGGCAGCCTGGCAGAGGCAGCTCTGGTGCCACGTGTGTCTGTCACTTGTTGCACTGGGTGTTGGGGCTCTGCACCTCCAAACAAACTCCTGCCTTCATCCCCACGCTGGATCCCACCACTCCTCACCTGCAGAGAAAATGGCAATATTGGGGCATCTCACTTTTTGTGGCATTCCTTGTGGAACAAGGGAGAAACCCCAGCACTGCCACACTCCTTGGGCAGGCAGCCCTGGCCCCACGCTCCCAGGAGCCCTGCTGGAAGGCAGGTTTCCCAATTTCCCTGCAGACAGCTCTTCCAGCCTGTTTGGGAAGGGAGTGAGGAAAGTGAGGGGATCTGATATTGGCTCTTCCTACTTGCAGCTTAGAAATATAAGAGCTGTAAAACTAATCAGTTGGTGAAATTTTCCTCTGTAGGAGTCACAGCCAGTGAAACAAGCATTAGAAAAAGATGGATGTGGCAGGTCTGATTAATCCAGGTGCTTTTCCTGAATAACGATAATTGGGCTTTAGCGTGGCTATACGTATAAAATCAAATTTAATCAGCAAATGGACTGCCTCCAAACTTACTGCCAACCCACCCTCACATTTATCTAGGTCTACTGCTATAATTTCATTGAAATTGAAGTTTTCACCCTGAAAATTTATTCTTTCACCTTTGATGGCATTTTAATCCTTTCCTTTGCAAAATACAAATTCAGCCTTTCACTCGAAGCAGTGGAGCTGCATGTTCATGTGCCTGGTCCTGTCAAGAGGCATGAAAGATCAGTGAACTTTACCTCACCTTTGGCCACAGGACTGTGTTAATTCACAGCTTAGAAGGAGGAAACAGCAGGGCAATGCACTGAGTGTCAGCTGGAGCTGCCAGCAGGAAAATTCACCTGAATATCCAAAGTAGAGGAATAGACTTCACCAGCTCCAGAAGCAGCCCTGTGAACTGCTAATTGTGGTTGGCCTTTATCTCCATTGGCTTTCTTAGTTAGAGCAAATGCAATGTGGCTCGTTAGTAGAGCAGCACACAGCCACAAGTGTAATTACAGTAATTACTTCCCTCAGCTACCCCAATCACGAGCGTCTGAGCACCATCCCTCTGGATAGTCAGAGGACCTGGAGAGGACACTTGAAATGCATCCTGCTCTTGTGATGATATGGAAGATCCTCAGAGATTCTCTGAGTGGTTGTGAGGCAGCTTCAAGGCCTTTAGTGTTACCTTGTTATTTATCTGATGTTTGAGGTTCCCTGGGTTAACAAGCAGCCTTCTGCCTCACAGCACCAGTGAGACCCAGGCTGTGCTCCAAGGGGGGATAACCCCAGCACAGCAGAGCTCAAACCTCCCTGGCCAATGCTTGGTAGCTGTGGTTGGACTCCAGCTCCCAGACCTGCCCAACAATCCCTGGCATCCCACTGTGCCTGGCTTGGCTCTGCTCACAGACAGCAGACAGAGCTTCTTGACCTCCAGCCAAGCCAAGTTATTGCCTGGATTGCCTGGCTGGGATCAGCAGCAGAGATGTTCTGAACTCTTTGGATTGTTGCCTGCTGAGGGGAATGCTCCCACAGGTACAAACACACGTGTACACAAACACACATGTACACAAACACACATGTACACAAACACACATGTACACAAACACACATGCTCAGCCATGTGCAAAGTGCTCCTCTCAGCTTCAGTGAAAACCCTACTGAGGCCATGGCTAAGGGACAGGGAGGGATCTGCATTAGGAAAAATGAATAAGAAGAATGTCTGGGGCAGTTTGCCTCATCATTTCCATCAGAAAACAGGACCAGTGCCTGCACAGTCCTGGAAAGTGGGAACAATGCTCCTGGTAAATCAGGGGCTGAATTAAAAGGGAATTAATGGAGTTTGGTCATTGTGTATTCCTACAGATGTGGTGTTGCTGAGGGAGAAGAAAACAAGCTGTGTGTATGTACAGACACTGAATTTCAGCGTAGCCCAGTTGTTTGAGCTCAGCTTTTTTTATCCTCCCAGGCCACATCCCTCGCCTGTGGGCTCTTCTGCCTGTGGAGGCTTGGCACAAATATTAACAAGCCAAGAGTTGGCTCCAAAAGGCTGAAGCAAACTGGGAAAGCAGCCACTGCCCCAGGGTGACAAGATACAGATGCTTGGGGTCATCAGTCCTGGGGTGCAGGGCACACATTCTTATTGACCAGGATCCAAGCCAGATGCTTCTTTTTTTCTCCTTCTCTTCCTTGTTGTCTTTTCAAACAGGCTCTTCTTGACTGGTTCTGGAGTGAGCACAGCTATAGGGAGGAAAATAAGAAACACATGCCCTGCCAGTTCCTGAATATTTTCCTGTGATCAGCTTCTGGTATTTGCTGATCTTCAGCCATTCCCCAGCAGAGATGAGGAATGTGATGAGAAATACAAGACTGACAGGAAGAAAATCCCCGTCCTTACCCCTGTTTGTGTATCTCCTATTTCTAGTCAGTCACATGAGGAATCCCTGGGACCAGTGGACAAAAATATAATGGCCAGCACTCTAGAGTTACATCTCTTCCCACAGCTCTCTGCAAAACCTTTACAGTCCTCTGCCTTTTGCAATATTTTCCAGCTTTGTGATAAGTCAGACTTTGTATTTGTCTCATTACTAGTTGCAGGGAACAGATGATTCTCTATTCTCTTGTTCTTTTTCACCATAGTAAGTTGCTGATCTAATGTGTCTATGTTCATTGCCCAGTCAGCCAAGACCTTTTTCTGTATTTCACAAGTCACTCTGAATAATTTCTCTTAGCATTTGTAAAGAAAAAAGGAAAAAGGACCAATATTTACTTCTAGAATAGCAACTGCTCCAATGATATTTTTATTATTTTAAGAGAATCACTTTCAGATGTCACCATAGGTGAAATTAAATAAGCTGATGTTGTCCCTTTACTTCCAGGCTGGGAAGAGCCCAAGAGATGCTGTTGTTACACTGCTCCCTTGGAGCACAGACCAGAGGTCCTGGGCCTGCTCCTCCCCTCTGCCCAGGCTGTGGCTGGCACAAGGGGTGATGGAGCACATCCTACTCTGTCTCACTTGGAAAAGCTGCCCAGATCAACACGTGGATAGGGCTGCTGGATCACCTCACCTGTGACAGACAACAGATTTTACTTGCAAGTGTTTGCATAGTGGGAAAGTTAATAGGAACAGGCAGAGGCTTCCATGGATTAAATCTGATTTTGCCATGCAATATGGGAGCAGTTCTGCATCAGGTTCACTACGTGGTGACTGTGCACTGGCACACAGACACACAGTGATGCTGCACAGCTCTGCCACTGCTTTGGCACAAGAAAAACCTGGTCCAAGCTAGGATTTCTACCCTTAATCAGAAATAACACCTCTTCCACCCAAACAGGGTATAAAATTCCAAACTACAGAAAGGAAGAAAACCCTCAAGGTGTTCCTCAATATTACCAGACATTAATTGTATCATGTACAAGCTGAACACTTTTTCCTAGTGCTTACAACATTCATGGAGTCATTCCCTTTCTTTACTACAGATTGACCTCTACAATAATTCTAAAGATCAAACCACAAAATCTACATTTTCCTTTAAGCAAATTGCATTTTGGTTGAGGGGCCTGGAAGAGAAGAGAGCTGCCAGCACTGGATGGCTGCATCACTTCCTGAAGCTTCTGCTGGGGGCTGCAAAGCATCTAGTGCTGGTTGTGTTCCAAGAGATTGACTTGTGCTGGCAACACCCTGCCAGGGGCAAAACGCTGGCAGTGTGTGCCCTCTGAAGGGCTTTAATGCAAGAGGAATCCTTTATCTTCTGCCCTCAGGGAAAACTTCTTTGTCAGATGCTTCTGGGTTTGAGTCAGCTGTGAGAGCAGAGGTGGTGGCAGTGCCTGGGACTGGAGGCACTGCCCTCATCAGGGAAACCGTGTGGCAGCGAGGGTGGAAATGCTGTGACCAACCCAAAGGAAAATGTGACTTGGGGCTGGTTCCCTCCTCTGCTTGTGAAGGGTGTCCTGGGCTGGCACCAGTGGGTGATGCTCAGCTCAGCCCATTGCATCTGCAGCTCAGAGTAAACCTCTTGAGATTCAATCTGTGAGTTTAAATATAAAAGAAACAAAAGCATCTGACGATGGCACAAGCAAATCCTGCCTAACAGTTGACAGAAACTGGGAAAAAATGTTATTGTTTTGGTTATTAGGACAAATGCCCTGTCTGTGAGGCAGCTCAGCCACAGCTGATTTTACAGAAGGATCACTTGATACTACTTTAACTTTTTGAACCTGAACTAAAACTGGAGAAATAATAGTCAAAGGAAGGAAGCACAGGCTTGAATGATGTATGTTCAGATGATAAAGTACATCACAGAAGGCAAAAGGCATTTCTCTCCATCAAAATGTCTACTTAGATGGAAAAGAACCCCATAAAACTGCAAAAAGTAGCACTGCTGAAAGAGTCCCCAAAAACCTTTAAATGCAGCTGAATTGATACTTAGAGCTCAGACCACAGCTTCTCAGAAACACTTTGCAAAAAAGTCTTTTATTAATAGCTGGAGATGCTGCATACCTCTTCTTGTATTTTTTTTCTTTTCCTTTTTTGTTTCTTTTTATATTATGCATACATGTACATATATATATACACATATAAGCAAAATCCCTGCCTTCCTGGATGAATGATGGGATGCCTGTGATTACAGCAAGAATCATGCACCCTGGCAAAGACACACTTGTAACCTGAATGTCCAGAGGTACCCATGACACTCTGAAGGACCACACAAAGCTTCTCAGTATCACAAAAAGCTGCCAGTGGAGAGGCAGACTCTTGTGATATGGTCCCTTCCCTGCTAGGAATTAGGCTGAGATAAAATCACCCTGAAAATTAATCTCTAAAGTTCACTTAAATTAAATAATTATCTGTGTTAAATTAGAACACTTGAAACAGTGTAGCATTATAATTTTCCCTCAACTTGAGAATAAATATTCATCTTTGCAAGATCTAGAGAACACTTCTCCAAAGGTGTTACCCCCATATTTTATCTTCAACTGATGCAAAACACGGACATTATTTCCTACTATAAAAAAAGGAATATTTTATAAAGCAAAACCCCACTGGATAAATACTTTTTTGTTGTTTTTCAAACTGAAACAAATTTCTCCTGGCCCCAAGGATCTTCCCCAGGACTCATTTAATTTTCAACCTGGACTTGTACAACCCTTATTAATTCAACGGTGTTAAAGGACATGTTATTTGATTATATAAGTTTGCTCTTCAGTGGGACAACATTTAGCCATTATACAAATAGACAGATAAATTTTAATTAGAGACTTCAGGAATGTTCTGAAGATCACTTGTAATCGGCAACAGCAATAAAAAAAACCTTAATTCATTTAATTAGGCATGTGATAGATAGTATGACTTGTAAAACCTATCTAAGCTTATTGATAAGGAATAATTATTAAAAGTGGCTTCTGTTTACTGAGGGAAGAGCAGCAGATACATTATAAACAGTATCAGATCTGCAAGTCTCTGATTAGTGTGGGCGTTGGCATTTTTGCTCTCTTTTGTTCTGCTGTAGCTCTTGAAAGGGTCTGCAGCATGGCAATAAGGGTAACACTGGGCTTCTGCAAAGCCTGTGGGCTGTTCAAGACAAATTATCTGAAGATCAGGTCCAGAAGTGCTGTTTTCAGTCCTGCACCACGGTAACACCTACATGCTGAAAAGACAAATTAATGTGTGAGAGCCCCCAGAAGAGAGCTACTCCAAAATGCCAGGTAAGATGACCTGAACATTCCCATTTCAGATCACTGAGGGATATTATCATTTGCACAAGGTCTGAGAATTGGGCTCACACTGTGCTTTTAATGACAAGGGAATATTTTGATTTGGAAATCTGAGCAACTCATCAGGAGGCTGGGCTCTTAAATGATGTTTAAATTGAATGGTGGCTAAGATGTTCTCCAGAGCATCTTCTATCAGCTTTAGGTTTTGAGTTTTGCCAATCTCCGGGTAAAAACTATAATTAATTTCTCCTTTTCAAACATTTAAATTATAATTAAAGACAACATACATAATAAGAAAGTTTTCTCTTGATATTACATGCGATGTTGGAGTTAATTATTATAATTTTAGCTCTTGGTTTTTATCATTCAGAATGTTAATCTCCCTGTTACTCTGAGAGATTGAGGAAAACTGGAAAAGATTTTGTTATTGGTTTTTTTTTAAAAAAAAAGCTTCTGTGCACAAGTTGAATGTAGCGTGCATCTAATTATGACGGAAATATTTAATTGGCAATGACTACAAAATAAACTTTGTTCTTGTTCTCAAGAGGTTTTCTCCCTTTTTAAGGAGTACTTTTGGTAATTAAACAAAGGTGAAAGAATCTCCTACACAAAATTGCATTAGCTCATTATCTGAGTTGTTTTACAGATTCAGCTGGATACAGCTTTGCTGGATTTAGCCTTGATCATAGAATCACAGAATCTGCTGAGTTGGAATGGGCCACAAGGAACATCAAGTCCAACTCCTGGCTCTGCACAGCACCATCCCCAAGAATTACACCCTGTGCCTGAGAGCATTGTCCAAACACCTCTTAAGTTCTGCCAGGCTTGGTGCTGTGACCACTGCCCTGGGGAGCCTGTTCCATTTCATTCCTTTTCCTAATATCCAACTAAACCTCCCCTGACACAGCCTCAGGCGTCTCCCTGGGGTCCTGTCCCTGGTCACAGAGCAGAGCTCAGTGCCTGCCCCTCCTCTTCACATGCATTAATGCTCCCCCTGCATCTTCCTACAGGGGAACTGCCTGCCCAGCCAGGGAGACCATGGGGGAGGCTCAGGTTAAACAAGTTTTCAAGTTTTGCAGAATGAGGGACATGGTTGCTCCCTGGGAGCCACTAAATTACCATGATTCGAGAGAGGCAGGCCAGGTTTTACCCTCTTAGCAAGCTGGGCATGGACTCCAGGTGTCTGGGCATTCTCAGTGCCTGCACTTTGTTGTGGTACTTCAGACACAGCTGTGATGCTGTTGGGGCAGCAGGGGAGAGGAAACACCCAGGCTCCTGCTCTGCACTGGGAACACAGATCCCATCCTGGGCAGGTGTGCAAGTCTTTTCTCCCTGTTAAGCCCGTGCATCTTGCTGAGCTGATGTGGCTCTGCCTGCAGAGGAGCTGTGAGCATGCACTGATCAGACTTGGCACAGGGACACCACATCCCCCAGCCCTGGTCAGCCCCAGCTGACAGGGAACTCCTGTGTGCTAGCAAGGGGCAGGCAGGGGCACTCAGTGCTGCCCACGGCACTGGGTTTTGCTCCTGTGCTCACAGAGAAAATTATAAAAGCACAGGACAGTCACAACCCATCCTTGGAGAAACAGCTGGTTTCTCCAACATTGTCATCCACAACCCTGGAAGCCTATCAACAACCAGGAACAAAACCCATACATTATTTTATTCTAGTGCACAATATTATTAATCTTTTTTCCCTTTGGATGTGAACACATCTTTGTCAGGAAAAGCACTGTTCCTGTGTCTGTGGTGCCCATGTCCACACTGCCCTGGGTTGTGGAAGGAAATTACACTGTTGTAAAATTTAAAATCACAGTTCAGAGATCTTTTTTAGGTCCTTCACATGCAGAAAAAGTAAAGCTTCTCCAGACAGAAGCAGACATATTTACTACACCACATTGGCTACATCACGAGCTGCAAGGACTTAAATCATACCCAGGTTTTGCAAAGTCTCCCAGGACGTGAACCTGAACCAAAAGGATGGATATCAGGCTCTGCTGTAAAGACATGAGAGATAAGACTTAGGAAGAGAAAAATGACTTGAAAAGAGAACAGTGAAATATTATCTTGAACACAAGAGAGCAACAACTTGCAATTCAAACCCAATTACTTTTTCCAGCACTTAAAGTGAAATTGCTTTGGCAGTGCACAATGCTGAGAAGTTGATTGACACGCTTTAGCATTTCATGGACATAACCTGGCCCAAAATTCTTTCTTTTTTTTTTTTTTTTTTAAGCAAGTACCTATAAATCTACACAAATACACTTAGCTCAATTTCATCCTATCCAAAAAAATCCTGTTACAGGAGAAGGAAAGAAGGATAATAGGAGTTCACAACTACCATACTTTATATCTTTGTTCTAGAAAAAAATCCTGCTTCAACTCTACTGGGATTTGTGCAAAAAAAAACAGGTTTCCTTAAATTTTGGTGCTGAGAATGTGCTTAGAGAAAAACCTCTTTGAAGTTCTTGCACAGTAGCTGAGCCACAATCAACTTGCTTGTTAACCTGCCATTGCCATACAAAAACTGAGGATGTGACACAGCAAACCCTAGTACATGGTGTAAGTTATTAAAAGAGATTTGCTGCAGCCTTTTTGGGCTTTTTGGTTGATGTCAGTCAAGCTGCTTCAGGTCTGGGTCCCACAGCAACTGAATTATTTCTGCAACAGGCTGCAAGGATTAACCAAGGCAGCAGAGATTAGCTGTGCCACAAAGTTAATTCCCCCTAGCCTTTCTCCACTAATGGAGGAGTTCTCAGTTCAGATTTTGCAGCATGGCCATGTGAGCAGCCTGGCCATGGCCATCACCCCCGAAAAGCTCAGCAATACCAGGATGCAAAGTGTGGGCTTATCTCTGTTTTAAGCATCACAGGAATTCTTCCTACCTGACTTTCCTCTGTTGATGTCACAGTTAGAGTGGCCCATTGTTTAGTGCCACCCTTCTTCCCATGGGAATGAAAGGTCCACCAGGACAGAGAAATACAGCACGGGTTTAGCAAGCAGTTTATGACTTCCACATAGGGGCATGGAACTGCCCTGGGCCAATAAAGCCTATGTTTCCTCAAACTCTGAAAATCCAAGTTTCCCTAAAAGCAAAATTGCAGTTTTGCCTTCTAACCTGCTGAAATAAACAAGGAGCTTTAGGTCCTTCTCACTTCCTCCAGCTCCCAGGGTCACACATCCCACTCTTCACATAGATTTTATTTAGCGCGTCGTCTGGCATCCACCCCTCCCAAAACAGAAGGGGACATGTTCCAGATCATCACTCACTCCCCTTCACAGGGAGATGGAATGGCTTGGGTTAGCAGGAACATGAAACATCACCCAGTTCCAAGCCCCCTGCCGTGTGCAGGGACACCTTCCAGGGTTCCAGGTTGCTCCAAGCCCCTGAGCACTTCTGGGAATGGAGCATCCACAGCTTCTCTGGGCAATGTCTGCCAGCCCCTCCCCACCCTCACAGCAACTCCCCCCTTTTTGGGCACAGTCCCTCTTCATGGCACACTGGAGTGCCATGTCTTTCTCTGGACTGAGAATTCCACGTCCACTTCCACACACAACATTAATGGAGCATCTAGGTTTATCTGCCAGAGTAGAAGGTTTGATGCAGTGCCCCTGAAGGGAGTGATTTGTCAAGGTAACTGCAATGGGAGGACAGAGCAGTGCTGGGAGCTAATGTATTACTGTCCTGATGGATTCATGTTCTTAAATTGATGGCTGACATTGCTGGACCTCTCCACAGAGAAACTGCCTGGACCATTGAAAATGCCATGTTAAAAATAGTAGTATTTGTCACAGGGTGTTTTATAGCCTTGGATCTATTTACAAAAATTAACCAACAGATCTCCTCTAGTTTCTGTGGTGAGAACTCCACATAACTAACATTACTCTCATCTTACAGAAGGGAAAATATGAAAGCCTCCTGAAGTGGCTGAGTACCCACAGATCTGGCTGAATACTCCAAGAGTAACAAGAAAAGTGCACAAAAGACATAAAGCCATAAACACCAAACTACAATGAAAAGATTGGTCAGAAACTATATTAAATTCTGTTCTCTCCCAAAGGAACGTGGAAATATGCCTTTTGTTTTTAGAGATGTGATACTATACCTCTAAATTAGGAACAAGGCTAGAATTCTGAACTATTGGTGTTTTACCTGGTGCTACAATCCAAATCCTATTGACCTCTTTGCTTATTATTACCATATGTCACAGCAACTCAGTGAAAAAAGCAATACAGTATCTGGACAGAATTTAAAGTTCATTTGTCTTGTAACTTTTGTGTCAGTCCTAGAACTTCACAGCAGACAATCCCTTCCTTCAGAGGTCTCCTCACTAGTTTATGTTTGCAAGTAGCAAGCCTATTTTGAGCCTAGATTATAAATAAGCATCCTGGCAAAGCCCAGCCTCCCTTGACTGCCCAGTGACTCTCTGTATGCAGAAAAATGGAAAATGAGTCTCCCTTGTAGGCTATCAAAGCACTGGCAGCACTGCAGGGCTGTTTGTGCGTGTTCCTCTCCAACACCTGATTTCAAAGCTGAGTTGTGCTCCTGGGAACTCCCACACACCAGTGCAAGTGCTGTTTGTATTACTTAGGAAAATAATGAGGTAATTTCTCTTTCTCCTTGTCCTTCCAGCTGTCACTGTGTGCAGAGGCCATTCCCTCCAGCCTCTGTGGTGCTCTTGGCTGCTCACAGGTGCTACCAGAGCAGCTCTGTGACACCATCACTGCCTGGCACTTCCCTCTGCTGTTTGCCATTTTCAATGCTGTATTCCTAATAAAGGAGGCAAAGGGGACATTGTACTATAGTCTAACGGGTCTTCAAAATGAGAATTAAACACCTAAAATTCCATCTGTGCTTTTGGTAAATCCCTGCTCCCCCAAATGAAGGTAATCAACACATTATTTTTGACATTTGGAAAGTAAACTACTGAGTGGCTCAACCTTCCTTACCTTAAATGTTAATACTGACTTCCCTTAATCCCCACTCTTGAAAAATGCATCAGGCATATGTCTCTGTTTGCAGAGGACAAACCCCAAACCAGTCAGCCCAGAATAGCTTTGATCTTATTTATTGAAGTTGCCTTTGTGAAATATGTTCCTTTTAAAACTCAGTTATTAGAAGTTCAGAATAATGAGACCATTAAAATAACTTAGCACAGACTGGGATCAATTAAAATAAATGGGTAGGAATAAGGACTTTAAGAACAAGTTGCTTCATCAGGGAATTCAGCACTCAGCTGTGTCTACCTTGGTTTCAGTCTTTGCCATATGTATATTCACAGTGCCTTGATTCAGAGTCACACAGCTGAATGTCTTGGTTACTGCATCAACTCAAATGTGTGGTGGTTTGTTGGGGTTTTTTTTGTTTGGTTTGTTGGTTGGTTTGGTTTTGGGGTTTTTGGGGTTTTTGGGGTTTTTGAGGTTTTTTGGGTTTTTTTTTTTTAAGTAAAAAGACTGCTTTTTAAAAACAGAGTGTGTGCCAGTTCACTTTCAACGAATCTTTTCTTTTTCAGCCAGATAGAATTGCTGTACCAGATCTCTGTGTATATAAACCTATGCTTAAATTTATTTTGATCCAGTAAATCAGCTATTTAAGGAGAGACTATTCAGAGGGCTGTATGCCTTTCTGTGGGATTTGGGGAATTTAACCTCCCTTTGTTGAAAACTGTAACCAAAGTACTGAACTGGATAGGGATGAACAAGCTTAACTGGAGTTTTTAGCTCACCAGACGTGCTGCCTTCATCCAAACTAGTGCTAAATCTAAAGAAAGAGAGACATTGCTGAGTATACCTTACACAAAGAGAATTTTTTCTGATGAAACATAAGCCTAGATTTGAAAGCACTTAACAGCATGAAGAAGGAATCCAGAAAAAAAGATATAGCAGGAAAAGAAAGGCTTGTAACAGGTGCACGGCCTCTCTCGTGGCTTGAAAGTAGGTAGAAATTCTTTCTTTTCTGTTTGCATTAGAAATAGTAGAAAAACTTTGCAGGAGTGCTTCAAGATCTGAAGATTTTCATATCTGAGACCCAGCACCTTTCCCTTCCAGGAAAAAAAATGAGTTTAATGCACCCTATGGGGATCCAGGAGAGCCCAGTAAGACTTGAGCTTAGCCAGGGATTTTCAGTGCAAGGAGTCAAACAATCAGACTGTCCCCCAATTTGCTTTTGTCCATTTCTTGTGATCCTTTTGTCTGTTCTTTGGTATCATCCTTCTGTCCCATGACTGCCTTTCCATGCAGTGAAGAAGTGTTCCCGTGCATGGGGCTTCGAGCAACCTGGTCTAGGGATCTTGTCCCTGCCTTTCCTGTGCTTTTTAAAGAAGATAAATTTGTTTTAAGCATACTTAAGGTTAATTTTGCAAAGCCATTGCTTTCCAGCAGTCTCCAGTTGTCCAGCTACACCAGGTTTTGTTGAAGGGTCTTCCAACCTTATCATCAGATGGTTTTCAATAACTCTGCCTAAGCATGAATGTCATTTTAGCAGGAACTTTGCATCATGAGAAATTGCATCTCAATAAAAAGCTTTCAGCAAGCAGCAGTTCTCCAAGGCACAGAGTTATTAATGTATTAGAGCATGCTAGTTAAGCAAGGTAATTAATATATCTCTGAGCATTAGGTATGCATGGCCAACTCTGATAGCTGTCAGCAAAACATAATCTAGGTAATTTCTAGCATATAAATTGAATGCACTTTTGCAAAACAATTTCTAATTATGAAGACTAATTAATTTTGGGGAAAAGCTTGCTTTTGTTTAATTTGAACAATAAATTTAATTATGATAACAAACACCCAGTGGACAAACCATTCTGAAGAACATTATCTCTGTCCACAAATAATCGGTTTTCTTTCATTGAAAACCTGATTCTGGAATGTCACCAAGAAAAAACCCCTTTGCTTATTGCAAACACCAGCATGATTTCCTGTGTCATATTTAGGGATACATCTGGCATTAAACTCACTCACAATGGTGCCAACTCATACATAGTGAGGTATCACAGCCTGCCTGATGCTCAAAAGTGTGGGTGAGATATTCAGTACAACAGGCAATTGATAAAAAACCAAGTAGCTGGAATAGAAGGTATTTCTTTTATTATCAGCTTCCAGCAGCCTGGGTAGTGCACAGAAAGCAGTGGAACAAGACCAAGGGAAAAAACTGAGCTGTGCCAGGCTTTCTCTTTTTCTCAGGACAGCAGTCACCCTTAAAAACGGGCAAGGTGGGAACCAAACCCTGTCCTTCTTTGTCCTCTTGCCTTCAGCAGTACCCTGTTCACCCTCTCACAGCCGGGACACAGCAGGTATTTTTGTGCTCCCAGTGCCACCCCCTTGAGCAGAAGTTGCTGGTGAGCCCATTTCAAAGAAAGCTGAGTCTGTAATGGTACAGCTCTCCCCGTGTTTCCTTGTTTTGCCTGTTTTCTCCTCTGCCCTGAGCACTATGTGTGGACTCTTTGGAGTGAGATACTCATCACAACACAGAACAGACACTCCTCTGAGTGTATTGGGCTGTGCAGGCTAAGGGAGGAACGATGCCCAGGGTTGATGGAAAAGTCCCTGGTTGGGAACAAGCTCTGCATCCTTTGACAAAGCAGGAGAAACCCTGGATCTGTGCAGACAGACCCATGTTGTCCCTGGAAAGCAGCACTGCCCACTGCAGGGCTCACCCCCTGCTCCTGCAGCTACCCCTAGATGTGGCTGTGCCATGCAGGACCACTGCCACCACTGCACCAGGCTCTCCCGGGCCTCCTCCACCCCTCCTCAAGCACAGGAAGGTGACAGTGGTGTCACACTGTCACCTCCACGCAGCTGGATCTGCTCAGAAAGGAAGATCCCAGAAGATCCTACCTGCCAGGTGATTTTTGCTCCCTCCTTTCTCCTGCCTGCAAGCTGCTCACCACAGAGCAGAGTCACACTGTGATGACTACGAGGCAGTTTCAAAATAAAATATCCTGCTTCTGCCCATGGCAGAGAGTTGTTTTTATTGACTCTGAAGTGTCACACTCCGCCCTCATTTGTTCACATGGGGTTTGAGATTAGAAAGTGAAGTTCAAGCAGCCAATTAAAATTGCTGAGATTTGGAAAGGGAACAGCACAAGAAGCACAGATTCCCCTGAAGAAGGACAACAAGCCTTTGAAGTCTTTTTCTTTTGCTCAGACATCTGACTTGTGTGCAATTCATGGCCCCTGGGGTTAAGATTTGCATCCCAAAAGAAAGACTTGAAAAGTAGCAGGTTTGAGGCACTCAGAATCCAGAGACTTCACAGGCTTCATGGAGAGCTGCATCACATTTCTTGGAAGCCTCTCTAACCTTGGTGCTGAGGAGCTGCTCCTGTCACAAACCCTTCATACAGCGCTGAGTCAGGGGAAACCTCAGCAGGGATGTGGCAAAGTTGCTTACTTTTATTTTTCTCCATGATCATTGCTTTCCCTTGCTGAGTACCTGGCTTATCAGGGCAAGCTCTTCACAAAGGAGTGCTTCAGCAATGAGACATGCATTCAGATGACACAGGAAAGGCCACAAAACTATTAAAATAAAATAAAAGGAAAGAGGAAAGGGCACTTGGTCTGCCTGAATCTCTGCTAGAGGCAGCTTGGAAGCACATAGGTCCTTTAAAAGACTTGAGATGAAATGCAGTCTTGACTTTGAAGTACTGTATATGTGAGCCAGGGATCATCCTGATGGAAAGATTAACACACCCTTTGTCCTCTCTCAAAACTTTCTTCTCACATTTATTGTTTTACCTCCTGCTGCATTAACCTTATTACAGCTGAAAGGTTCTGAGCTGTATTCCTAGCAGTGAACTCAAGAAGAATTGTCTGCTTTGCTGTTCTCACGTTCAGTTACAGGGGTGAGGCATGGATTTGGGAAGTGCTTGTTACTCATTCCAGCTCTCAACTGGTCTCAGGCAAGTCACCACAGAGGGTGGTGTGAAAATCTCCCAGAAAAGCCAAAGCCCAAGTAAAATAAGAAATGTAACAGCTGATCAAGACAAACAAGACTTGTTTGGTAAAGAGGAGAATGGGATCAATATGTGTCAAATCCAGCTGGGTAAGTCTGCTGCACTGTGGGGCTTCTGAAACCCTGACAAGTAAACCTGTGAGGGCAGGCTGGGCATTTTAGGAGCTAGCTGAGCAAAGACATTCATTGCCACAGAGTAGCCTCATTGTCAGACTAATCAGAGCATAGGTAACTGCAGCAGTAAGGCAAATCTAACAGAAATCCATTCACAAAGAACTGAGAGCAAATGGAAAGAGAAAAAAAGAAAAATTCTTCAAATACTTGGCATAGAACATCATCATCCTGATACCACAAGTGAGTGCAACAGCAACGAGCAAAATTCCTGTCACTCTGCAGAACACAGAGCCCTGCAGCTACCAGCTTTTCTGATGGGAGCAGGGAATCCCTGCAGAGGCACAAATAGCAGCATCTGGCTCTGGGTTGAATTCCCAAGGTCACATTTAAGCAGAGCAAAGATTTAGCTGCTGCTGAGACTTGAAATGCAGTGCAAAGCACCACGTTGGGCTGGCAGAAGTGCTGTGCCCACGCAGAGCTCTGCCAGGGGGGAGCAGTGCCAGGGGCAGGGAGTGCCACGTCCAGGGAAGCCCTCCTGCTCTCTGCCCTCCCTGGAGCACTGTGGCACTGCCAGGTCACAGCTCCAGCAGCACTGCATGGACCCAGTCCCTCCAGGCAGGTACCCAGGAATGCACTGTCAGGGTGGAGGGAGATGAAGGAGGAAGATTTTATCACTGAGACTGTAATTGCACTTAATCATTTCACATTATAACCGAGTAACTGGCTTCCAGGTCATTGCCCTACAGAGGATCTGCTGCACAGGGACTGCCGAGACTTGACTGCTTTTGATGAAAAGTCCCTGCAATTACAAAATTCCTGGAAAACATCTGGTTTCAAGACAGCATTTTCTGATTGAAAGCACAGTTCAGGGCAATTCCAGCCAGCACAAATGGTGAGATCCCCTCTCTGTGGAGCAGGGATCCAAGGCACAGGAGGTGATTTTCACTGGAGAGTTGACAGCAAAGCAAACTGCAGGAGGAGAATCCTGACTGCAGTGTTTGCTCCAGGTACACAAGGGCAATTCTCATTAGCAACAAAGTCATTATTTAACATAATCTTTATCTTCTCCTTGAAGAGAAAATTGGTACATGGCCAAAGGTTCTGTTTCCCACCCATCCAGCTTGCCCAAAAGCCATCTTAAATTTTGTCATTAGCTTTCCTGCCTGACTCTCCCACCACAGGATTTGTATGCTTCATAAAAATTAATGAATTAACTCTGCCAGCAGCTCTATGACAACAGAAAGTATTACCCCCACTTTACATATTTTAAAGATGCAGACAACACCACAGGCCTGCACTGGATGTCCAATATAAAGGATGGGAGTCTCATGGATTTCTAGGGTGCCTGATATTTTTATGCTCTGAGAGCAGTTCCAAGAAAATTCTGTTAAAGACACAAATATGAAATTCTTGGAATACAAATGTGATTTATCTCCATCCTATCAGTCAGGAACCTGAGAGAAAGTAAATTAGGCCTTTATTTGCTCAAATCTTCCTCTATAGCCCCTGAAGAGAAGTAAAGCAACTTGTGTCCACATGGCTGTGCAACGCCCACCATAGGTCTCCCCTCTCCATAGACTTTCCTCATAAGTGTGGAATGAGTTTTCAGAAATGGAATAATGAACATATTTCCAACAGACTTTGTGGTTCAGTCTCCTCCAGCTCAGCACTGCTTTGTTGCTCTTACAGAGTCAACAGGGCTTCCAAATGGTCTGGCTGCAGTGCAGCAGTTCCTGTTCATGCTGTGGTGCACTTCTGTACCTCCAGTTTTGATACTGAACAAGCCTACAATGAAATGTCAGCCTGTGCTCCGACAGTCTGATAATTATGAAGGAGCTACTTATCTGTCTAATGAAAGAGTGATGAGGATAATAAGAAGATCTGGCCTGTGATACTGTTCATTTATCACGAAGATGTTAATTAAATGTTGTTAAATCTTTGATGGTCTGGCTATTTGCAAAGAAGGGCTGTCACTGTTTCTGGCCATGAATGCTTGGTGTGGTCTCTAGCAGGAGGAAAAAATACTTTTTTCCTGAATTAGCCTTTTTTTCAAGTCTCTGGATGTGCATATGCCAAGCCTTGGTTTGCAAAAGCACATGAGGGCAGCAAGTGCCTGTGTAAATGGAATCATTACCCAGGTTGCAAATGCAAGAAACTCAGCATGCAAAGAAAAAAATGCATCAAACAGTCCCCACTTCTTCCCTGGAAACACAGACCCAAGGAGCCACTTGCAAAATGCAGCCTTAGATCTTGAGCTGCTGCAGCTGCCATCTGCAGACTGCTTTCAAAATGTAATAAAATGCAATTTGAACAGGAGGTAAAGAATGTGATATGTGCTTTATAGCTAAATAATTAACAAAATGAATTGAAAAGACTGAAATATTCATAGCTTTAAATATTTATAAATTAATTTTTAAAGTCACTACGCAGTATTGAGTTATCTTTAAAAGTCTGCCAATCTAGGACCTCTCAGTTTCATTTCTGCTTGTTATTACAGTTATTAATGCTCAAGAAATGACAGGGGCTTGGCAAGAAAGATGAAATGCAGCTTCCAAAACAGAAACAGCAGCTAATGGTTGTGCACTAGTGTAGGGTCAGCTACTCTGCTGGCAGCCACTGGAGGAAACCCAGCTCCTGATCACCCTGAGTGGATGTGCCCAGAGCTAGACAAGCCATGCTGAGCTGTGCCAATAAATCCCCCAAGGCAGCAATTCCTGCCCCCATCAATGTTAGCAACAGCCTGTTGCTGGCTGTCTGATACAGGGGAGAGCAACAACATCCCTCTGCCTGGGGTCCTTCTGGCCAGCTCAGCAGCGTGCTGTGCCTCAGTGACAGGCAAGGAAGACCAACAGAGCACATTGGCTGTAGCTGGATCTTATTCCTCCCTGTCCCCACAACAGTCTGCACACTACAGTGGGAACTGCACCTGTCCTTATTTGTCCCAAGACAAATTAAAATATTAATAATGAGATCGGTGTCATTCCGCTCTGGCACCACAGTACCATGCAGGAGGAGACCCCTGCCTGCTCTCCTACACCAATATCTGGAAACATTCCCCCTGAACACAGCCAGTTTGCTGGACATGCACAGTCCCCTCATGCTCCCAAAGGCCACAGGCACCAGAGCACCTCAGGCTCCTCCTGCGTGTCCCCCTCGCAAACACAGAGTAACAATGGCACAGGAGCAATGATCCTATTCAGTATTTCTGCCCTATGTTTCTCCTTCACTTCCCTTTGATACTTATTTCTGATAAATACTCTGTATTCATGTAGCAGCAGGAGACCATTACCCTTTGACAAGTCTGCTTCCATTGACATCTCTGCATTATTCTCATTTCATGTGACTCAGATGGGTTACATTTAAAGAGGCTGACATAGTAGTGCTTAGAAGAACAACAAAAATTGTCAGACTATTTTTTATATAACCTAAGTAAATCATTACTTTTTTTTTTTTTTTAAGGTATTTCAGTATTTGCAAGTGTGTGAATATGCGGAGCTTGTGTCTTTCCAGAACAACAAGAATGAAAGGTCAGTTTATGACTCACAGAAGAAATAGTTTAATATCATTTTCTTAGATGGTTTCATAGTTTAATCCAGAGCATTGCTTTAATCTTTTGCTTTAATCTAGGACTAGGCTTCAAATAGAGCTGAATACCATAATAGAATGAATAATCACAAATATGAACAGTTCCAAATGGGACATCATGGGACATAACCAGTGAATAGGATAGTTTTATAAAGATACTTTTTTAAACCAGAAGATCATTCTTCTGATCAGCCAATGCTGTTGCATCTGCTCCTGAGCAGTTCTGGTCCATCACAGCCTATGCCATGAAGAGATAAGGATTTAAGAGATGCAGATCACCCTCTGTCTGGCGATGTAGATTACCTGAACTTCCCTGCTTTTCACTCACACTTTCTGGCAATTTCCTGTCTTGACTTAATCTTTTAAAAAGAACTCATTTAAATAATGATCCTTCTCTAACAGTCAATTGCTTTCTCGAAGTGAGCTGATGTAAATCGAGTAGGTGGCTTGTCATCACATCATAGAAACATCAGAGAGATGCAGCAAACTTCATCAGGCTGCAATTAGTGTTTTCAGAGCAATTTATATAGTTCATTTTGTAATGCCACTGCTGGTCCTACAGAGTGAGGATTTCTCTTCATGCTTACAGATGTTACTCAAAACAGTTATAAAACTTCTTCCTTTAGAATCACTCTATTTATGGGATAATTTATTACATGTATAGGCAACTGAATAAATCAGAAAGAATTTGAAAGGCAAAACATACCCTTTTCCAGTTCAGAAAGTGTCTATGTACATAATACCATCTTCTTGGACACTGTACAAAATTATTGGTTTATTTATTTATAAGAATAATGACAGCCTTGCAGCTTGTTAGTGACTAGTCTGTACTGAGAATTTGGTATTTGAAGCCTGACCTTTGAATAGGAAACAGCAGCTGAAGTGGTTATTTCTTGTCTTTGAATAAATAAAGTACTCCCTAGAGCTAGAACTGAAGAACCCCAGAAGCCCTTTCTGCAAGTCTCCTCCTGAAGCTTCCACTGCAGCAAACCCCAGTGCAGAGATTGCCTGTGGTTATTCTGGAAAAACTGTTCAGGACAGCCCAGGGGAACCAGGGACAGGTGGGCACTTTGGGCAGGCACTCTGTGGAATGAGAGAGCTGGGAGGGCACAGGCACCTCCTGGTGCCAGCAGCTCCCCAGCACCCCCAGGCAGCCCCACCTGGGACCCCCAGCAGCCATCCCTGCCTCTCTCACCCTCACAGGCAGCTCTGCCATGGATTATTTCTTCCCAGATTATCCCCGAGGAGGTTTTGATGGAAGGAGCTGTCAGGGGAGATAGTTTAGATGCTGGGAGGATAATCCCCATCTATCTGCTTTAAAAGGGAAGTAAATAAAAATGCTCTCCTTAAATCACAGAGGCACGTGGGTTTATTTGGCTGAACATCACCAAAGCATTTGTTCCTTGATCTGAAGGCAGAGAGTAAGGGCAGTAGTAACCTGGGGCAGGGGGAATAACAGCTACCATGAGCACTGATGGCATTGAAAACTGCTGTGCCAGCAACCTGCAAAACAAGCCAACACTTTATATCCCCCAATTTACTCTGCACTGACACCTTACAAAGGAGTATCTCATAAAATAGTCACTTAGCAAATATTACCAAGGGAAATGTGTGACTATGGGGTGTTTCATTCTGCTGAATACTCAGGTGAGCTAGATTTGTGGTGAGACACCTAGCTGCATGATGAGAAGTCAAAGGAATAACAAGATCACAGTTGCTGTCACCAAAGAAAGAAAAGAATCACACTGAAATGAGATGCAGACATTCAAGAGTTCAGGTAAATAACCATGGGAACAGAACACCTGGGGAGCTGCAAGTGGGAGCTGCACAGCTTTATAAGGAAGGCAAATTTAGTTCAAACACGAGCTTAGTTTTGTTCTAAAGTTATAAATTTGAGGAAGGCACAAATAATTATAAGTTTTTTTCTGCCTTTGTTTTGCAGGTCAGACCATGTTGCAAAAGTGGTTGATACTTTTTTTGAAATCAATGATAGAAACAACCATTTTTACCATCTAGCCTGAACTTGAATTCCTTTGATAACATTGATATTCTTGGTTGGAATAAAATGTTGAAGTTCTAAGATGTTAACGTGTCAGAGATGCCTCAGAGAATGTGATCTCTGCCTCACCTGTGGCTCTGCCCTTCTCAGAGCTGGGTCAGAGGCTGCTGGAGAGGCTGAAAAGCCAGAGGTGATGCCTTCTAAAATATCTCTTGATTTTCAGATGCCCTCTCTTTGCTATCAGTCTCTTACAGCATCTTGCTGTAGTCAAACCTGACTCTGTCCAGCACTCTTGAGCCTGTCTTGGTGTTGAATTCTACAGATTAATTCTTCATATGTTACAAGAATAATCCTAGATTAGAATTTCAGCCTGAATTTCAGAACTTTAAAAGGAGCCAATTCCTTAAAACTTTTCAGAACATTAAGACAAAGCTTTTAGATGTCCCAAGACATTCCTGACACCAAGTTTTACTCATGCTCTACAAAGTTTTGCATCCAGTGTCCATTCTGCCCTGATGAAAAGCAGATACAATATTTATTTGCTTATGTAAGATTGTCTCCTCTAGGCACTGGGCCCAAGTGTAACAATCATCTTCTCTTGAGAGGATGGCTTTGAACCAAGCCATCTTGATGAAGTATTTCTCATAGCCTCATTTACAGCTGTGCCTCAGCCAAACAACCCAGGCTCCAGAACAAAACACAAACAGAAACTCCAGCAGGAACTGCTCAAGCACCCTGGTACTTTGGAACTGAGGTTTGGCAGAAGAATAAAAACCAGAGAGAGATCCTTTGTACTGCTGTCTTTTGAGCTCTTTGATGAAAACTGAGGCTTGCAGGGTAATTTCAAGCCATGTAGCAACATGAATAGCTGCTGATAATGCGGACAAGTCAAATTAACAAGCTAACTAATATTAGAAACAAAGACATCCATGGCTGTGTGTCTACTCCAGCCATCTAGGCTGAATACCTATTTCATGCCAGAGCTGGAGGAGGAATCAATATTATTATTATTTATTTAATTCCAACTCTCACATTGTAGCGAAGATCTTAGAATGAAATAGACAGGGATGTTTTCTAGAGCATTTTGACAATACTAGTCATAGAATTTATTAAGAAGAAGCATCCAATTTTTTGAAGAATATTTTAGACTTTTAAATGAAGCAAAAATCTTCTTAAAAACTACATTCTTTTTTTTTTTTTTTTCCTTTCAGAAGGGTAATTTTCTCATATTTCTGTTCCAGTTGCCAGACACTGACAAAAGCTTGGATGTGTGTTTAGATGGTTGTGACTCTTTGGCACTGCTTGGCTGATTCCTTGTGAACCTCATGCTGCACAGCCTGCTGAGACACAAAAAGCACACCTGAAATGTGGAACTCAGGACTACTTTCCACCTCAATGTATTCTCCTGTCTGGCAAACATTTCCTGTGTCAGATGTAGGGCTCCATGGAAGCAAACCAGAGCCCACAGGCAGAAGTACACAGACCTGGCCAGATACCTGGTTTGGATTTGACAGAAGGCCAGTGCCTTATCCCTGCAGGATAAAATCTCTTTGACAGCTCTGATCTAACCTGAAAGCATTTGCAGCTACCAACATCACACACCTCCTCTGTTGCTACTGAGTACGGATGGCACAGGAGCAATGACATGACTCCCAGCAGAAATGAGAGCAATCTTTATTCTTCGAAATCTTCCTTCTATACAGCACTTCAGTACAATGAATATGATTGGTCTTTCAGAGCCTACACCTCTTTGTAAACATCTTTGCCAGTAAACACATTAGAAAAACACCACCTGCTGATGGCTTTTCACTTCTCCAGGATTGTTTGGATTCTTCCTTAGGATTTTCCCAGGCCAGAATGAGAGAGTTGCTTGCTTGTCTTTCACACAGACTCTAGCAGTGCCTGAACTCTAAAATCTGACCACTGACAGTTCCCACACTCCTCCAGCACTAAACATTTCCTGAGAAGAGCCTGGTGAGCAGAGAGAAGGAGCGATTTCAGTGAGAATAAAGATGAAAAGCTAAGAGCAAGAACACAGAGGAGAAACCCTGTGTGGGTGCTGGGATCCAAAACACACTCTCTTGCTCTCCTTTATCAGACTTTTTTTCCTGCCTGGGAACACCCAGAGCAGCATCAGCTGTGCCCTTTTCCCCTCCCCTGTGCTGGAGCAGCCCTGCCTGGCCACAGCAGGGTGGGAGCAGGGTGTGGGCTGCTGCCTCTCCCCTGGCTGGCTCAGCAGCAGGTGGCAGTGGCAGTGTCACCGCGATGGGAACGCACGCTGCTCATCAGGTGCTGCTGTGTGAGCTGGCACAAACCTCACTCAGCTTGTGTGAAGGGCAGAGGGGAGAGTTTTTAAATTGCCTCATGCCTCAAGGACACCCATCCTCACTCAAAGGTCAAGAGTATTGAAAAGAAAGCCCTTCCTGATGCAAGCAGCCTGAAAAAGATGCAGCAGGGATTAAGGCACTGCCTGGCACTGACAGGCAGGGGAGGGGCAGGGTTGGGTAAGTGTTTGCTGAGATGTGGCAAATGCAAAATTGATTTTCTTCTTCATTTAACACGTTTTTCACTCTCTTCCCCCCTTCTCCACCCCCTTATGATTAAAATTTAAAACAACAGTGGCTTCAAGATGTAAACACAAAAGTTCAGAGGGGAGTCATGACGAGAGGGGTCTGAGAGAAGAATCAGCTGCAAAGAAAGTTCTGAATTAGGAAAGCTTCAGAGATGCAGATATGGTATGAAAAGGAGTTCCCTGAGGAAAGAGGAAGGAAATGGTTTAGATTTCAGCACGCTCCAGAAGATCTGAGCTCCTGATTCCTCTGAGAGAAGGGTTACATGAACACTGCGGCTAAGTCAGTGGGGGCCACACCCTTGGTTTACTTGAACTTGCACAGGATTTCCTCATGTTCATTTTACTTCAGAGGCAGCAAACAGGAATTAATTAGACATTTTCTGGAAGAGGAAAAATACACCATTGATTTTAAATTTAACAGACTTTCCAACTGTCTTTTCACCTGGAAAAAGCTGGGAATGTTCTGTGGGTCTGTAACGTTATCCTCATTTACTGCACAGCAGGAATGTTGGTGTGTGTGTGTGTGTATGTGTAAAATAGGTTGGAAATATTCTAAATTGCAGCTATGAAAGTGTTTCTTCAAATATCACAGGCTACTTTCCAACTTTCCTGTCTAATTTAACATTAATTAACCTGAATTAACACAGGTCTACCATCACTATGTCCTCAGAAAATGATTACTTATTTTAAATTTTGCAAACCAGGCTAGAGTCCTCAGCTAGGTTTGGCTCTGCAAATCTTCTAAGAAATTAACATCTCAACAGGGCTTTTTATGGGAACAGCAATAGGTGATTGTTGGAAAAGCCCCAGTTCCCAGAAATTTAGCACAGCACTGCCTGGATTTTAACTCCAGTATAAAACACAAACTGTAAAAACTTTCATTTCTTTTTTTCAGCTGCAGTTCAGAAACAATGTTTCTAAAGGATGCTGCACCATATAAATCTCATGCATGAAAAATTACAGAAAGCAGAGAGTGACTGGACACGGGTGGGGAGCCCCAGGACGCTGCTCCATGGCAGCCACGGAGCCCTGGTGGCTCAGGCCCTTCCCAAGTCACAAGAATCTGAAATCATCTCCAACCTGGAAATCAGAAAATGATGCCCTCAGCTACTTGTTAAACATGGAATGATTCTACATTCTATTCACTATGCCTTTCCTGAGAACCAAGGTAAGGTCAGCTTCAAAGCCTTTCTTACCCTGTTGGACTTAAAATAGAATTATGTCAGAGACAACTTGAATATGGCTAGATAGAACTCATACAATGTGTTCCACTGAGTCTGGTTGGTGGGGATTATGAGTCTAATCATGTTCTCCACCCAAATCCAGATAAAGATGAAGAAGTTTCCCCTTGTTGGATGTATAGTCTGAACTGGAACTGTCCAGCTCACGGGACTGTAGTGGACTAAGCTGCACTGGGTTATCAAAGTTCTGTTTCAGGAAATATTTCATGTTATAAAACTTCCTGGGGAAAAGTGTTTTCCACACAGCATGAATTGTGTCAGTGCAGTGACAATGTTCAAACTCTGCTCTGTCCTCCAGCCTGAATTTCTGTACAAGGATCAGCTCAGAGCCTATGCTTGGCTCTACCTCAGGATGTGCCTTTGGGATTGCTCTGCCCATATGCTCCATCCTCTTTTCCCTTGAGAGCAGGAGATACACAGGAGGCAGCAACCTGCTCCAGTGAGCCAGCAAAATCCAAATCCAGTAAGAAGGTGGGAGGTTTCTGGCAAAGAAGAGCCACATCAAAGCACTCTCCAGTATCCGCCTGCCAAAAAGGATTTTGGAACCCCTCCTCTTGCTCTGTGATGATTTACTTCTGCAGCAAGGGGAGTTTTCCATGGGCTTATTAACTGCCTCCAGGAGGCTTTTGGCAAATTACATTGCCATCTTCTTCCTTGAGTGCATCCCACTGAAATCTGTATTGCTGTCACCTGCCCCCACCTCTCTTGGTGGCAGCTCCTCTGTTCAGCTCTTCTTCCACTCTGCATTCCCGTTAGACTAGCAATATCTGCATAATATCTTTGGGGGAAACGAGCTTTTGAAATACAGCTTTTGTTTTAATGACAGAACAGCATATGCTGTCACTCCTCCAAGCATTTTCTAAGTGGTGAAAATGCTCTCAACTTATTTAAGTACAGTATTTTTCCACCAAGGCTCTTTGTGTAACGATGCTCCCACCTCATTTTCTTTCAGTAGTGGTGGTTGCAAACAGGGCACATGGAAGCCAAAATGATACAGGCTGCAACTCAGACAAGAGCTAGTCAGGGGTGGTAACAGACCCCAAAAGACAGACTCAAAAATAAACCAGGAGGCTCTGAGATTAGGAGCCTTTGAAACAGCTACAAAGACAACAGACACAGCCTGGGCTTGCTGTCCTTTCCAATTTTGTGCACATGAAATGCCCCTGTCAATGGATGCAGTGTGTGACATTGACTGAAGCTGCACGGCTGCCCTTTGTGCCATGTGGTGGCTGGATATGAAAGTGCCTCCAGACCCAGGGCAGGCTCCCAATGCCTCCTGCCAGCCCAGAGTCCAGCCCTGACCCACCTGTGGCCCCTGCCCTGCGGCTGCCTGCCCTCGCTGCCAGCACGTGGAGTCACTGCCAGAGGTCAGGAATGAGAGGTGTTCCTGGTGAGTTCAAGGCTGACATCCACCCTGATGACAAGCCATACAAGAAAGCCCTGTGCTTAGGTTTGTACCTCTGGCACAAGGAGCACTGTCCCCTTGCCAGCACCTGCACACAGGCAGGGAGTGGTACCTGTGACCTGGAACAAAACTTGTACAGCACAGAGAGCAAGAGGTAGAGGTTGGTCACAGGATGGAAAAGCTCAGAAGCCACCTCCACACTGCCCAAGGAATTTCCCATGGCTCACTTGTGCACCTCTCCTGTTTGACAGCATCTTTCTGCCTCTTCTGGCTGTGAGAACAACTGTGATTCCAGATGGTATCTGCTCCCATGCGAGTCCCACTCAGTGTGCTTGCACATGTGTTTTGACTTGTTTTGTTTAGATTTGCAATATCATCCCTGGCTGGACAAATGCAAAGTGACTTACTGGCAAAGAGGGTTTTTTTTTTAAATTATTGAACTATTTATTTGCTCATTAGCTTTGATTACTAGTGGCCATGAGTTATTTAAATCAAATTTGACCTTTGAATTCAAAACACAAACAAAAACGAAAGCAACAACAAACCCAGCAACAACATCTGTCAGTCTTAGGCCTGGCCAAAGGAGCACAGGGCATGAGTGGCCTTTTCTGCAGAGGGAGAGGGCTTTCTTGGAGCTTTCACTTCCCACATCAACAGATGTTTGCTTATTTCCCCAGTGATTCCAAGAGTGAACAGGCAGAGCATGTGCTCTAGAGAATCCCATTTTAATACACACAGGCATCAGAGAGAAGGACATTCCTGCATTTTCTTAAAGTGAAAACAGGAAATCTCCATAACCCAACCAGCACACTGATATTCCCAGATTTGTTTTTAAATGAAAGTGGTTGGTACCTGTTCCAAGAGACTGCAAATCTCCCAGCTCTGCTCTGGTGTGCAGCTGACACCCCCTCTCAGACATGCAGCTGGCTCCAGAGCTTTCATTTATTTCAGAAAATAGTTGAAGTATGAAAGTGTAGACAGAGACTGGAGGAGTTCCAAAGGCCTCAAAATGTCACCCTTGTTATTAAAGCAAAAAGAGAATGTAGGAAACTGGCTGAGAAAAGGTCAAAAGTTTTTGTGAAAGAATCAAATTGCTCCTTGCTTCTGCAGCTGTTACCTGCCGTGGTGTTGACACTTTCACTAATAAAATGTGAGGAAAATGCTGGATGTATCCCAAAGCAAACTGATGTGTTGGGAAGATGGGATTTGCTCCATCTGATGTCCCAGTAAGGAAACTTTCCCACCCCACAGTCGTTTTTGGATGTGCTGCCCACATTAAAAAAGATGACTCAGGAGTGAGTAGAGGAAGGTGTGGAGTGACTGGAGGTGGTGCTAGTGTTGCCACCCCCAAGGATCTCCTTTGCAGGCAACTGTAGACTGATGAGGAAGAAACAAGCACATCCATCCCCACCAGGGTGATTGGAGAGGCAGTTCCTCAGCTTAGAGAACATACCCAGCTCGGATTTGACAGTCAGAAGTAGCAGTCTGTGCCATTAGGAAAAAAAAAACAAAAACCAAAAAACCTAAAAAACCCACATGCTCTGTAAAGGATTTGGCTCAGACTGGTCCTGGCAGAGCTGCATGACCCAGAGATGCAGCAGTCAGGCAGTGCAGAGGAGCTGGCAAAAGTCAGGCAAAGCTGCTCCAAATAAGTGCTCAAACAGAGTCACACAGAGTTTATTTTTTCTGTTTGCTCTGTTCTTCACCTTCTAGGGTTGATCTCTCTCGAAGAGTTCCCAGACAGATGCCTGAGGATGGTATAAGCTTTGCAAAGAAATCTGATCTCTTGTCTAGACCATCCAAGATGGGTCATGTGCACTTGTGTAACAAAATTCACAATGCACGTGTGGTGGTCTTGTTCCAGTTCAACATACTACAATTTGCACGCAGAAATTTTCCTGGGGGTGTGAGTTTCAGTCCTATAATCACCTAAGGTAGCTCTAGGTTTTATTTTCATCCTATCAGCTACCACCAAATTATTATTTAACCTTATACATTATTACAGTTTCTGCTTGAGTCTATTTGGACAATAAGTTGTCAACAAAACAAGGATTTTAAAAGTATTCTCTTCCTGGGGTCTCCTCAGTCCTCCATTGCTCTGGCATGTTGTTGTCATGGCTTCAAGATCACCCCACAGTTGCTGTGAACCTTTTTATCTGGCTCTTTAACTTCATTTGACATCACAGAGGCAGCAGTTTCAATTTTGGATTGCCCAGGGTGTGGATAGTTGAGTGCACTCCAGTCCTTCCCCTGATGCTCAAGGTCTCTCCATGGCTCTGAGCAGTTGCTCCCACATCTATTTGAAGCTGTACCTGCCAAGAGGACTTTTGTCCTCACCCATCTGTGCACTGATTCCTTCTTCAACACAAGCTGAACTGTTTGTATGGGAGGTGCTTTTGTGGTTGCAGCTGTAAATCAGAGAGAATGTAATGCCTCTTTTTCAGGTGTTGAAAAGCAATCCCTGTTCCCCTGACGCAGAGATCTACAGCTCTGGGCTGTGTCTCTCGGGTGCCTTCTCCACACGCTGAAGCTGTGAGCGAGGATTCCCTGTGGGTAGAAGCTGACGTGCATTCAGGAGGGAGCAGAGCTCTGGAGCAGCTCCTCACTGTGCCTGGATGGGAGCCTGGTGGAGCCCTGGGCTTGGTGCTGCTCAAACCTGCTCTGTGCCTGGTGGATCCTGTGACAGAGGGAAACGCGGCTGTGCACGACATGGGGAAAAGGAGTCACCTTTGTCCCCGGGGAATTGTCCCCTGTGGGCAGCAGACAGGGCCCTCACACTAATGCCACCCCGTTCCCTGCTCCTGGTCCTCCCTGCTTCAGTACAAGCAGCCACACATCCCTGCCCCAAAGGCAAAAAGATAAATAAATGCCTCTCAACTTGATTTCATCTCGCTTTCTCCGTAGGCATGAGCAGCGATTCCATGTGCAATCGCAACGTGACATTGTGAAGGGTATCAGGGGAGCTCCTTTTGTGTTTAAAGTGTAAAAAAACAAATGCCAGACCTTAACAGCAACTTGTCCTTCTGCAGAGAAAGTCAAATGAGGCAGAGCCCGAGGGGCTCAGAGGGCTCAGAGCCAGGCCCAGACCACTAGTGGATCAGGCTCCCCTGCCTTGCTGGGACCCTCTGCGGGTTCTTCCCAGGTCACTTCTGAGGGGTGACTCACTGCTCCCCATCACTGCCATCCATCCCACAAGGGGAAACTGGGGCATGGCAACACAAACTTTTTTGGCACCCCTACCAGTCTGAAGCAAGGGCTGGGTTCCACACCAGGATTCATTTCTTACCTATCTCTTAGCTCTGCCACAGTTCTCTTGCAAAACATCATCTCAAACCATCCCCATCCGTAGGGAGCCAGGGACTGGATTTTTCAACTTCCCTGGTAACATGGCTGGCATAAAAGTTTTAAAAGGTAAATTAGCCAGCTTCCTGAATCATACCAATCTCATTTTCCTATGGTAGGCATCTAAGTCATTTTCCAGCCCTTGGTCTTCCTCCCTATCGCAACTTCTGAAAAAAACAGGATACTTATTCAGACAGACAATTGGAGGAACAGCAAGTCCCCGCTAGGTTATATGACAATTTGTCAGGGTCCTGAGGCCCCCAGGAAATGGTGCAGGGATGATGGATGAAGGTGTGAAACAGAATTGTCACTCCACAGCCGAGGCATTAATCAACTGTCAGGGTGGCTGAAGAGTGTGGCAGGCGAGCCTGGGGAAGGGGGCAACACGCTGCAGGAGGAAAATACTCCGGGAGTGACTACAGCTCTGCACGACGAGCAAATGGTCCTGACAGTCCCCTGGGTAGTTATTCCTCGAGGAAGCACTCATTCTTGCGTTTCTGAGAAATTAGCTCGCAAGCCCCGCTCTGCTCCCCAGAGCCATCAGCAGCTGCAGAAGTGACTGCAGCTCTGCCGGCGGGAGTGCTCATGAGCAAACCAGCACCCACTCCATCCCCTCCATTTGTTAAATATTTTTATGTCCAGGTTGTTGTAAATTGCATTTTGATAGTAATTTCTTTTGAGATTTAAATTTTTTTTCTTACTTTATGAATTTTCTAAAGTAAAGTTAAAAATCACGTTTCAGCACAAGCTGTCTCCTTCCTCTTTAAAATAAAAACCAAATGCTTTGTCACTTGGGAAAAAAGCCCTTCTTTTATTTTGTAGTGAAGTTATTCAGGAAGAGCTAATTTCACAAAGAGTTCCTCTGAGAACTCAGTGTTAGTCAAGGTCCCTACATCTCAAAAATATAAGCAGATATTCAACAAGATCTGTAGAAGGCAAGCTGAAGATAACTTGTGGCTCTAAGCAGGTGTTACCCTGATCATTATTAAATTGTTATTTCCTGTTTCTACCCCTTTCATGTCTCCCTACTATTCTTTTCCATCTTTTCCCCATCTCACACACCTGTAGCTTCCCTCAGCCATGGATGTGTGCTCCCACCAGCCTCCAGACTTGGATCTGTGGTGCACTACAATAACACTCTGTGATGGCTATAATATTTGAAATTTTTTAAAAGGCATTTGCATTAGAACTCCCTTTTGAAGAATAGGATGGACTAAACCTCAGTACATGAAATTCCAGCTTTATTCTGGAGAAATCAGCCCAGGTTTTTAAGTCAGTTAATGTCCACTGCTGCAGGCTCAACCCTGCTTTCTTGATGTTAACAGGACTTAAGGTTGGGATTTTAGTCAGACCTTAGGAACAGAGATCTCCTGCATATTTTTATAATATTAAGCAGACATCTTTGCACATACATTGATAACAAGAAATTGCCAGATCAAAAGCCGTGAATCATATTACTGAAGTTCTGGGTTTCATGGCACATCTGATAATCTCTGAGCAAGGAGAACAAGCTTGATATCCCCTTATCCAGAGATATTAGGTTTTCCTGCTGGGTCTCAAAACAGATTTGAAGCATCAGATTGCCACAGCTGACAGATTTAATTCCAACATCTGCTGAGCACAGCCCGGAGGGATCGTGTCAAAAGAGAGATTAGGAGCATCTCCTGCTCTTTGGCTAAGAGTGGTTCTTATTTGGTTCAGAGATTCTCTGGTCTCAGAGCAAATGCAGCCCTCAGAGTGTGTCTCTCTCCTGACTGCTTTGGAAGAGGTGTGCAGCCCTGTAAATGAGTTTCAAAAGCCCAACAGGAGCGAGGAAAGGCAAACACAGTGCACAGCCTTCCCCATGTCTGTGCCATGCTGGTCAGGCAAGGCAAGCCTGAACTCCTGAGCAGCATGGCAAAGGCTGGAAGGCCTTCAGTGGCAGCCCTGAGCGTGCCAGTGTCCATACAAACTTAAAGGGCAGCCTGAGTGAAAATCTCAGGAATCCTCAGAGGGTGGAAAACCTCTCCAGAGGTTCAACACAGCCATGAAAAGTATTCCAAGGCAAAAGTGACAGCTCCTAATTGCAGTCCTGAAATTAGGGAACTAGGAACTAGGAAAACTGCTGCCAGGGAGAGGCAAAGCCTGTGGGGACTCCTGAGGTTCTCCTGCCATCCTCGTGCTTCAAGGGAGTCCCTCCAGAGCATTCCAGGTTTTCATTAATTATGTGGGTCATGACAAACAGAGCAGAATCATGCAACTTGCAGACCACACTGGGAAACAACTTTCAATTCAGCACTGAACAAGTTCCCCCAAAATGAAACTTCAGCTTTATGCCTGCTTTTACCACCTCACCATTCCCCATCAAACAAAACACCATGGTTTGCTTTTTGCCTTCTGCCTTCCTCACGTGGCAGTGAGGGGGCAGATCAGGGCACACACTGTGCATGCATAATGCAAGCAGTGAGCAGGAGGAGTCTCAGCAGTCCTGCTACAGCTCTGCAGCCCTGTCAAGGGGAGCCTGCAATGCTGCTGCAGCATAAAGGCATCACAGGCTCATTCATTAACTAGATGAGAGATGGAAAACCCCTGTGCCAATAAATTATGGATTGCATAATCTTGAGCCAGTCTGGAATGCCTGGAAGGTAAAGGAAGGATAGTGGATATTACAAAGCTGCCAGCAATCTTTCCAGCAAGATATATAAAGTATATAAAGCTGAGAAAGCTTGAGGTGCAAATAGCAGCATATGGTGGGGGAACTCCAGGATTTCCATGAGGGGGACACAAAATTTGATAGGTATGATCAGCTCTTTCTACCTCCACCTTCAGCTATTACTTGCACATAATTCAGCATAGAGGTTTGCTCCTTCTCTCTTCTTTGCTCCCAAACTAGCTATTAAATAAAACTCTTAAGCTCCAGGGTGAGAATCTGCTGCAACAGAAGTTTCCCTTGCTCAGGCATCTTTCCACACCACACAGACAAAGGAAGTGTCTGTCTGCAGGAATTATCACAGCAAGCAAAAGACTAATGGGACCATTCATTATGTTTAATTATATTCATCATCTTCTGGTGATTAGAACACAGTCATAAATTAAGATACATTTAAATTTGGTACATTTGAATGAACTGGATATCCTTTGAATATCTTATAGGAAGTGAATTTGTTAGGAGTAATGATGCTGTCACCTTGACAGGGCAGAAAGGATGCTTCAGCATGTCAGGGAAGTCAGAGGGCCTTGAGGTACAGTAACAGTGGCATTAGGAGAGGATCAGCCTTTGCTTTGGTTTCTCACAGCTGAAGATGCTGAGAGCTCAACTTCCAGTGCTCAACAATTTCTCAGATACTGCCACAAAGAGCACAGCCCTTCGTATTTCTGAAATACCTTGGGGTTTATTATTCTTAACACAGAGCTTCAGGACAAGACTGTGTGTGGAAGTAGCTCCTCTTCTGTCCCCAGAGTGGGGAATTCATACACAGATTTATACTTTCACAAGGGTTGCAGACTTGGGGCTGTTAATACACTAAACTCATGTAACCCAGGAACAGAAATCCGCATTAAGGCCCAGCCCTTCTAAATCCCTCATATCTTAGTTGTTGCACCATAAATTAATCCAGTGGGAAGGATTAAAAGCTTGTGACTTGAGCTACATCTTGCTAGAGGATGAGTGAATGAGAGGGTACATCCTTCCCCAGGTTTTACTCCACTTTTATGTCTCTATGTCTTTAAAGAAAACTTAAGCAAGTTATTTCCCAGAGAGAAAGACACAGTTGTGTGTACAACTGTTATGCTTCTTCCACATTCTTACTCTTCTCCAGTCACTAACAGAGTTCAGATAACAGATATCTATCAGCTGATATCTATCAGCTGATATCTATCAGGAGCTACAACGCCTCCTGCTCCTGGCACCATGCCTCTGCTGACCCCTTTTGTGCATGGCTCAGAGACCAATTAATACCTGTGCACCTTGGGCTGCTCCATTGCATTGCTTCCCATCTCAGAGAAAACCTCCAGGGATGGTAAAAGATGAGCTCATTTGCCTTTAGAGACAGCAGGTCCACAGCATCCTCAGCTGTGCATCACTCTTGAAGCTGGCTGAGTGTAAATGATTTTAATGTGAATTAAGGCACAAAAAAAAGGATATGTCAGGTTGGAAAAACCCTCTGAATCCCAGCTGATTGTCAGTGATATCAGTGGGTCTGATGAAACTGATGTGCATCACGTTACCCTGCCTTTGCTGAGGAAAAGGACGTGTGGCCAGCAGGTCCCTGTGGCTTGGTCAGTCCTCTTTTGTGGAAAAGGCACCTGCTTCTGCCACCAGGGCTGCCCCAGCCAAGAGCAAATGGCCATGTGAGTAAACAAAACATCTACTGTTATTTGTTCCTGGATAGCATTTTTTGTTGGTCAGCCCCTGGAGCAGCAGAGTGCTTTACACCATAACGAGAATGTTCATCAATGTGTCACACACCAGCAGCCAAACAAACCATTGCTGTTAAATAATGCACCTCTGCCAACACAAACACCTCATCACTGGCAGCAAAGGGACCACCCCTGTCCAGATCTGGATTTAGCTACGTGCCAGAATTCATTCATGATCAAATTATTTTGAGATGCTTTAACTATGTTTATGTTAAAAAAAAAAATATATATATATATATATATATATTTATATGTGTGTGTGTGTATGAAAAGCTTAGCTAGTTAAAAAAAGGTAAAAGCTACATGGAAAATGATAGCTGGTACTTTGCTTCAGAGAGATAAAATGTTCAGTTTGGCTGGAACTTTTATCTGTGAATACATCTGCAGAGCCAGAGTTATTTTGAAACAAAAGGAATTCAGAGCAGAAGAAAACCCCACTTTTAGCAGCTGCTGAGAAATTGCTGAGTATCTTTAAATCTCCTTTATTCACACCACCATCTAAATAAGACACGTATAGGTTGCACACATAAAAGCTCATAATGCAGTGAACAGAAGCTGAATAACAGCATTGAACCTGAATTTAAATTATTTCAAACAATTAAAAAGAAATACCAAGAAGAACAAAGTAAGCCAGCCTGAAGCAGAAGCAAAATGCAAATAAACAGAATCAATAGAAGTTATTCTCACTTATGACCCAGTAAATTATAATGCACTAAAATAAAAGAAAAATAAGGTAAAATACAACCAGAAGAACAGGATCTTAGTAATAAAATGGCTCCAATGCATTTTCTAATGAAAATATTTGGAATCAATAAATGCAAATGCTGCTTTGTGTGCTGATTTCCATCAGGCATATGGCTTTATCTTATATCTCCCATTGAAGTCCCAGAGTTCCACAGCCAGCCTAAGAGGTGTAAGACAGATATAGAGATTCTAAGCTGTTGTAGGTAATGGGAAAAGCAGTAGATGAAGATGGTGCTCTAGTCCTTTCAGAGCCCCAAAAAAGGCTGTTTGGCTGCTACTCTGCAGTAGACTGAATAGACTGCCCTGTGCTTAACAACAGGCCTGGGTAATAAAGAATATATTTGTTTTCAATTACTCCTAGTTACATATTTTCTATATATTTTAGGTTTATTTCTTTAGACTGATTTTTTTCAAAGAAGCATTTAACTTCTAATGAGCTATAAAAATAAATTTTAAAACATGTTAAATTGTTTCTGGAAGAGGCTATTTCTTTGTTAATCTGTGCTTTTCTTTACCCTAAATCACAGGGCGGGGTCTAATCTCGGCATACATTTTTAAATTGAGGTTACTGGACAGAAGAAACCACTTCTGGAGGGAGGGATGACACCCATTCACCTGGGTGAGTTACTGGATCTAAACTCCTACCCCTGACATTCACAGTGGTACCTTTCATCTGTCAGGAACACTTGACTACTTTCAGCTAAGGAGGTCGAGTAGACAAAGTAAAATGTCACTTTTTATGGCAGCATGCTGTAAAATTCTCCCTTCTCTCCTCCCCCAAAAACATCTCTCAGAGAGTGATTACACTGCTGCCATGGCCATGAGTCCATATGCTGGATTGTTTTAGTAACTAAAAATGCTCAAAGGAGTTTGAATAGCTACTGATTCTCAGGCAGCTTTAGGTAATAACTCTTTTCACACCCACAACTAGAAAACAGCACTTTATTTTCAGTTCATGTCAATAATCAAACAGTAACTTTGACCCAGCACTATCTGAACATGAAACACTCAGCTAATCTAGGCAAAAAATTTCCTCCACTTTTGTTAAGGATGAAAGTACATCTCTGTGCCTTTGTTGGTGGGGATCTGAATAAAGTTTGAGGCTGTAGTTTGGTTTTGAACATGCAATTTGAGATTAAAAAATGCGTTCACACTTCTCACTGCATATTCTACATACATTTAGCCTCTGAACATGATGGCATCCTTAATTTTTTCTGTGACATCTCATTGTTAGGCTGTTTAAATTCATTTGAAAAAGTCATTAGCTTTACATTAAGGATTGCTGTGGCACCTGGCAGATGATCTATAGAGGAAAGTTGTGTTCATTAGTGCTCATAGACTGAGAAACATTATTTAAAAGAAGGATAGCACTAATGGTATCTGACACATAAATACACATCCGTGTTCATCAATGAATCACACAGTGCATTATCAATGTTGGCACTCATAAGACCCCTGTGGAGTAGGTAGGAGGAATTACTGAGGCTGCTGAGATGGGGAAATGAGGCATAGATACTGTAGAGAAGAAATGGGACTACAAATAAATAACAAATCTAAACACACAAACAAAAAAAGAAATTAACTCCAGTCTTTGTTTCTCATCCACTGCTGGAAAGACAAACCCATCCTGCTCATCCCAGACATCTGATAATGGCAGTGCCTGAACTGACATGGAGGGGACAAACCCCTTAGGTTTCTCTCAGCTGCAAGGTTTTAAGCTTCATGTAGATACCAGCCAGCAAGGCATTTCAACCACCATTTCAACAGGGAAGAGCAACAGCCACCCACGCCAAGGCCAGCAGAGCCCATCACTGTCCTCTCCCCTGGCAGTGCATCAGAGGCTCACTCTGAAGAAAGACTGCTGCTGACAGGGGGGCAATCAGCAGCACTGCACTGATGAGCCCTGTCATCCCCATCCACTACAGCTTTGATCAGGAAACAAAATCTGCATCCTCCAAGCCCACAGACATACAGGGAGAAGGCAGAGATGAAGGCTGGCAAGAAAACCGTACACTTCTGCAATAGGAATTTTTATTTTGCATTAGTGTTTTTATGAACACTAGGAAGATAATTCCTGACTATTTCATTCATCCATACTTCTGCTTGCTAAAAATATTTTTAAGTCAGCAGAGCGAAGCTTATGGAGAAAAATGAGACCGTTTAAATGCTCCATATTATGGAAAACAATAAAAAAATGTTTAAAGTTTCCTGGTTTTATAAAACACAATGGACCATATCTGCTCCTGAGAGCAGTTTAAGTACACTGCACCCTATAAGATGTTTTACCTAATAATCCATGTTAAAGATCCTATTGGTACAATCAGGAGAGCAGTAACATTCTGCATTAATGCTTGGTTTTACCTTCAGTTTGGGAAAGACACAGGAGTCTCTCAGAAGTAGAAATTTCTTGTCCAACTCACCTCTAAGGATGGGTCACTCACTTTCAGCAGTGAGTAATCTCTGCATTGTCTCTACAGCAAAGTTACCTGCACATCAGTTTCCACTGGGATGGGATTTTCCCAGCAAGAAACCCAACAAGATACCTGAACTTGAAGCAAAAACCAAATCATGCATATTGCCCACTCTGCCTGATGTAGATTTTTCTTTTCCAGTAAAAAAATTCTCTAAATTTCTTCCACCATCCAGGTTTGAGATTCTTAGGAGCTAATGTTAACTTCCAAAACACATCAGTTCTTGATAGAAAGCTTCTGTAGGTGAACTGGATTTGTTCACTAAATAAACAAGAGAGAAAACCATCCTCTGGGCTTTCACCAGCAGCTTCTGCCAAGGAAACCAATCTTCCTCCTTTTACCAATGGATAATATGGGCAATGAGCTCTAAAACTCCCTATTACCCACTAAAACTTCAGCTCATTAGGTTGGCAAGTATTATCAACCTCAACACATGTCTGAGGGCAGAGGATCACCCTGCAGCTCTTCAGGGCCCTCTCACCAAGGCTCTTCTTGAAACATTCCAGAGTGCTGTGCCTTAGTCTGGAAGCCACAAGCTCAGCAGACAGTTCTGGAAAACTTGTGATGCTCTAAACCTAGTTTGACATTGGTAGGAGAGTCTTAGAAAAAAGTCAAAGCAAAACTATTTAAGTGGTTGAACAGCAGTTCACTGCTCTTGAGAAGAGCCAGGATTGAGAGGGATTGCTCCTGGCATTTGGCTCCAGCAGGCAGAGCCACATCACAGAGCTCTGGCAAAACCCTGCTCCCATTCAGCTCAGCAGTGTGGGGTCTGATGTCACAGCTGCACAAAGCAGGGAGCCAGGGTATGCACACCCAGGACAAGGTTCCCTCCTGACCTCAGGGGTGGCATAAAAGAGACAAGACCTGACAGAAAGCCATGGATGGCCTGAGACCTTCTCTTTCCTATAGGAGTCAAACCCAGCAATGAAAACCTTGATGTTGCACCACTGTCAAATTAGGCAAAAACCAATAGGGAAGGTGAGCAAGCTTCCAGGTTAGTAACAGCTTTTGGAGGAGGGCAAGATGAGCTAAACAAGCTGCTATAAAAATGCAGACACTGTCTTGGTACCAGGGTAAAAAACCACAGAGGACTGCAAAGGAGCTGAGGCAGTGAAGGCTTTTCAATCAGTGTGGGACACAGTTTATTAGCCTGGCAATAAACCTTATTTGTTGACTATTTGTTGATGAGATTTAAAGGCAAACAGGCCAATAGTGTACACTGCATACTGCTGCCACTTAGCTTAACACTGCAGCACACTGAATTAACCTCATCTGTACTTGCTGTATATCCAAACCTCTTTTACCAGCAATTCCAAAGTTTGATCAAACATTGGAATCCAAATTCGGAATGCACAAAAGCTGGAGTGCCCAACCAAGAAATTATTTATAGCAAGATCGGGGGAGAAGCTACAAATTTTTCACTTTTTTCCTTTAGAACAATGTTTTTATTTTATGTGCTGGGGTCATGTTCACACCATCTTTAACCTGAAAGAGCTTTGTGCAAATCTAATAAACATCAGATTCATGCTGAAAATAACTGTGTTAGGTGAGACTCTGTAGGTACACTGGGAAGGAACCTCCTAACTTCTACTTTTACAGGGATTTTGAGGTATTTGTGCTGCCTGCCTCATGGTGAGAAGGACATTTTTTCTCCAGAGACAACAGATACTTTGCTGTTGTTCTGGGTCCAAGGAGAAGCAGAGGCCAAACCCCACAAGAGCAGATACCCATTACATTCTTTTCATACTGTATCATGGAAGAAGATTACTCTCAGTTTTCAACCTTGCTCACAACTCCTCTGTCTCCTCTCAGACATGACACTAGAGCAGAATCTTGCAGAGGGAAGACCTTGTAGAACAAAGACCTTGCAGAACAACAGCACAACAGATTGTAGGAGAGACAGAAATTGGACACGGCTGCTTTATGGATGTAATTAAAGAGTTTCTGGCAAGGGTGATTTTTACCAAGGTTACTCATATAGTTCACCAGTGCAAAAATAAGCAAAAATTCAAGTTCTTGGAGGTCCAGGAGATATTTTATTCTTTCACCTATTCAATTTTATTTCTTCATTTTTTATCACTAAGGGAGGGAAAAAAGAGCATTTCATCCCTGAACTATAAGGCTGACTTGCAGCTGGTGGCCCAGTAATTGGTATTTATGGCTCAGATGCATCACTAACACACAGGTTGGAGACTGATATTTTCATCACTCCCTCCTTTGCTCTCAGCTTTGCAGCTATTTCATGCACTCTGGGTTTGCCAATTACCTTCCCGAGGTGGGCCGGGGTGATTTGTTTTTAATGCACGTACAGTGAGTTTGAATAGCCTGGTTTGTTTTTGCATTTGCAATTTCATGGGGACAGATTCAGGGACAAACACATAGGAGAGGCAGCAGATAGCCTTGGTAAGCATCTCAAAGTGTTCTTGGAGCTTCATTTCACCCCTGCCTGTTATATATCTGTCCCCAAATTTGCTCTTAAGCCACCAGCCAGTGCTGCTCCCTTGGTTTGTGGCCTCTGTGCTTCTGGTGAGCTGCTGTGCAGTCCTCATGGTGTGAGTTTTGCCTTCCTGGGGACTGGGAAGGATGCTGGGGCTGGTATGATACAGTGCTGTGCTGAAACCTGGGAGATGTAGCTTTGACAGACAGAGATATTATTGACAGGGTTCACAGAATGGGTGTGCAGAGTCAATCCAGAAAAAGATGCCTTGACAGAGTCCTATGAACAGAGGATGAGAGCCCAGTATGAACCAGGAGGTGCGAGGGCAGCTTTCATGAGACATGCTGCTAGTTCTGTAGTCTGCAGCCCTAGATTTAGGATTTTTGAGGAAGTCAAATAGCATCTCATCTCTAATTCAATCCTCTTTCACTCTGTTCTGAATTCCCAGAGTCCCAATTTCTCCCCCCAGAGATATAACATGTCCTGCTTGACAAACTGAACACACAAATTTAAACTGTCACTGTTTTGTCATATTTGTCACTTTTGGAAGCAGCATTCTCAGAACAGGAAAAGGAAATTAAAAGATCAAGAGCACAACCAGTCAGAGCCCCTAGCAAGCACAGAGGCTGTCGGGGATGATACACACCCCTGGGTGAAATACCAATTCCTGAAGTCATTGAAATCAGTCAGAGTCAGATAGCACAGATAAACTCTTAAATACACAGTAGAGTTTAAAATACAGACCTTATACAGATTCAATTAGCATGCTAGAAATAGAGAAGAAGTACTGGAAAGCCACATAAATCTGCATTCCTAGGATTTCTGAGTGTGAAGAATGGAAAAGGGAAGGCTTTCATATAGGAAATAGAGGAAATAAAATATTTCAGTGAATGCACAGAAACTTTCCTGTAAATGGGCTGCTGGAATAACCCAGGATGAATAAGCTTCAGTTTCAACTGAAGCATGAAAGTCAATAATCTCTGTAACCTTTCTAAACTCTTTGCTCTTCTATCACATCTACAGAGACTGAAGGGAGTTAATCTATTCAAGGTGTGTGTGTATCTATACTCATTATATATAGCAGACAACTCCTTCACAGAGAACCAGTTACTCAGCAGTCTGTCTCATGCTCAGCACTGGTAATAATTAAGGAAAGTGCCATTGTCATTTATGTTACTGAGAATTTCACTAAACCCAGAAAAGACCCAGTTGTTTGTTATAAAAATTTGAAAATCTGAAGAATAAAAGGTAGTCCAAATTACCTTTTAGCTATCAGCTATTTGTCTAAACATTAGTTTCTCATATGTATGTTGCAATTTGTAAACCATTTTGTAGCTATGCATTGTACATTAAGAATGAAATCTAGAATATTTCTTCTAAAAGTGCCAAACTGACCCATGCTGCCTTTCTCTTCTAAGATTCTTTGCAAGGGGAAACTGCCTGAGCAGAGCAGCTCATGTTGCTCTCAGAGGACAGCATCAAGTTTTGAGTCCTGTAACTACTTTGGTTTAGTCATTTTTATCCCTGTGAAGCTTTCTCTTGCAGTCCATGGAGGATGCCTTTCCATGTGGGCAACAATTAGTAGACACTCCAGACTAAGACTTCCAGTAATACTTTGGGACTGCATTAATTTTTAGCTGACAGTAATGAGACTGTCAGAATAATTCTTATCTCAGTAGAAATAATCTCTCTCAATCAGTGCTCACAAAATGTACAACTGTCACTCACTGAACTTCTCCTCTACAAGTGCCAGATTGTTAGTGATAGAATGAAATAGAAAAAGTCATTGAGGGCAGGCAGGCTTGGCCTTAACAAGGGATTAATGAATAAATAATTTCCAGACCATTATTCCAAAAAAGAAAACCAAGAAGTTGTAGCTGGAGAGAATATCAGAAAAGACCCCGAATCTCCTGACTTGCAGGATGAAATTTGGTTTCAACTACAGGATAAGGATGTTTCTATCCTCTTTAGAACACTGCAGATAAATTCCTTCAGCTGTTGGAAATACTCAGATGTTGTGGCAACAGGTTCTATACAAAACACACAAGTACATCTTGAGAATATTAAGTTTATTGTAAATTATTAATTTTAAACAAAGATATATGATAGGCAATGATTGAGCAGGAAAAGATCACCATTGCAGTATAGCACATGCACCCACAAACAAGATGCATCAACAGTAAAAGGGAGGAGAAATCCTCCTCTAACTTGGAAAAGCATTTATTTATGGCTGGGCACTGGAGCATTTGAAGTACTGGTGCAAGACACCAACAAAACATATCAACAGGTTCACTGGATAGGATACCAGCTCTTCCACCATGAGGACAGATGTGGCAAGTTAATAAAATGTTCAGGTGTATGTCTGGTAATATGTCAAATGAATTACTTCAGGACTTTGGGGCAGGCAGAGGAGAGACAAGGAGGGGATAAGCTGGCTGCTGTTGGAACATGCTTTGCACAAGATGCAGTGATGGCAAATAGCCCAGTTCTAGTGGACTAAGCTGTGATCTATAGATAAATATAGACTAAAATGCAACAGCACCTGCCATCAGATTAAAAAAATAAAATCAAACTTGTAAAGGATGAAATACCCATTTCTGTCTTTGCTGTCAAGCATTAAAATGCTGCACATAACCTGTTCTTTGAACCACTCCTTTTTAAACATTGATACTACATAGGAAACAAAACCCAGCAGGGCTATTGTTTCCCCAGCCCAGGAGGAATCCATGTGTTCCACTGATAACTAAGGAAAAGTAAACCTAAGTGTTCAGTGCAGAGAATGCTGAGTGTGGCACTGACTGAGATGACCACTGACAAATCTGCCTCTTTACACATCCCTGCTCTGCAGCACAACCAGAAGGGGCAGGGGAGAGGCTCCCTCCTGAAATCCAAACCCGAGCAGAAACAGGCAATTGCCTTCTCTCCCATGCAAAACCAGAGCCTTTAGCCCCACAGCTGTATCTGCTGACCTGACCTATGCACTTATTCCAGAGCCCACCTCTGAAATTTTTGCACAAAGGTTTTTTGATATTTAGAGCTTCATTCAAAGATATCTGTACTCATTAGGAACCCCCTAGCATCAGGTTTGGGATGGACTGCAAAGAAAAAGGCATTTCTGTGCCCAGGGCCATGCACTGCAGAGCCAGCCAGGCCTCCCACCCTTCAGGATGGACACAGCACACGAAGAGGAAACACCTGTGTGTAAGGTTCATACCCAATTCTTTGCCCTATAACACCAGTAGAAGTACCTGTGTGACACAGTAAACAGCCAAAGCCCTCAAAGTGACAAAAAAAATTATAAATGGTAACTCTGTCAACAGCCTAAATTGCTCAACCACTTCTTCTCTGCTTACTGGTAAATTGCTCCTCAGGCTGTTCTTGCTGAGGTTTTGTCCAATTCAGTTTCCTCTAGTAAGATGATAAAGCAAGGAGAAACCAAAAATAATGAAAAACACTTTATCCAGTTTTCCATCTGACAAATTTCACCCCGTTTTACCAAGTCCATTACCAAGTCCAGATGATGACACACTAATTGCACGGTGTGCAGGACAACACAAAGCAATTAACACTTCTGCTGTGCTTCATGGCTGCTCTGTGCAGCTTCAGGGGGAGGTATGACATGAAATCTCATGACTAGCATGAAACCAACTGTAGCTGACACTGAATTTATATTTTTCCATGCCTGCCTAACACCCAGTTCAGTGCCTGCTGGGCTTTCTCTTATAGGCAATCTGGCAGCCTGGAACAGGAGACCTAATTTCTACAGACACAGCATAAGACAAATTGCCCAAGTTTTTGGGAGAATTGGGATTTAAAGGAAACCAGATAATGTTCAATAGCCTACCAAAACAAAGGGGAAAGAAGAGTCCAGGTGCTCCTGACTTTGGAAAACCCATTTCATCTCTCCCAAACCATGCATTCCTGGAATGCAAAGAATAATACACTGGCATTCTTAGGATGAAAGATATATTTGAGAATTAAAGCATAAAAAACCACAGGAGCTTTTCTCACTTTTCAAGCTCTCAGCATTACTAAAAATTTGATTTTATTAAAGACAATAAATATGGGCTTAAATCACAGCTTTTGTCTGTATCTTACCGTTGCATCCAGCAGAATCCCCCACTGGAATTTCTGCCAAACTGCACAAATGAGCTTGTTCCCATAATTAATCCCAACGTTGTTAATGTTTGGGTTTAGGTATTGCAGCTCTTCCCCCAGGTCTATTTACAGCCTATTGCTCTTTGCCACCTCCTACTCCTCCCTAACAGGCACCAGGACTGAAGGGTTCAGCCACAGGCAAGGATGACATCAATTAACTGATGGGTTCATTTGATTCCCTGCACCAAGGCCTGTGGCTACCATGCTCTAACCACAAATAGTGCCCTGGTGGTGACAACCAAACTCCTTCCAGCTGCCCTGGATTATTTGTTGCAGATGTTTATTCTCAGCTGGTGAGGTGGGAAGGATAAAGACAGATGTGTGTCTTTGCTCAGTGTGACTTAGGGAGTGCCAAGTACTGATTAATCCCATGAAAATGAAAGGAAACTCTTTAAGTTTGATGGAGGATTTAGAAAACATGGGCACAACTTCCAGCCTCACCGGGTGGCTCTGAGCAAGCCAGGGAACTGCAGGTGACTGGGAATGTTTAAAACAGCACTTGCAGAACCATCCTAGCACACAGCCCTAAGGCTGCAGTCCAGGATGACTGTGAGGTGGTGAACGTCCTCAGGAGGGACAGACAGGCAGCCAATCTGGCCTGCTGCACATGCCTAAATCAGAAAGCATTGCATCATTGCTTGTGTAGGTGTATCCTTTACTTAGCATCCTGAATCTGTGGGAAACAAGTTACCTTGGCACTGGGATTCTGATTGGCAAGACTGGTGAAATTTTAAGAAGGGACTAAACTGTTGGGGAATTTCTCTTACAAGATGTATTTCAGCTCTGGAAGTTGTTAAGTATTAAGTGCTAAAAGCAAGACCAAGAATTGTATCTTTTTTTGTCTCTGGTTTTGATGCTCTGCTTTGCTCTAAGTTAATTGGCAAATTTCTTCTGTTTGCATGTCTCAAGAAAATGTTTATAATTCTCTGAACAAAAATTGATTTAGAAAGGAAAGTCTAAGAGTCTTTTAAGCTGAGCAGTTGGCAGATGCATAGGACCATATATGATGTATGCCATACCATAAAGACATACATCAGTAGTGGGTGGACTGTATATCTCCCTGTGCACTTATTTCTATTTTATGGTATTTTAAAATAAGAAATACCCTTTAAAGAAGCTGATTGCCTCAGGCTGGCAAAAATTTACAAGGCTCACTTGAAATGTTTTTGCTTAACAGCAGAAAAAAAAAAAAAAAGTCATGCATTTGAAAGTGAAAATTTCAATCATGCCAATCCTGGTGACCTCTTTGGGTATTAAGATGCTATTGGCAGACAGCTCTCTTCAAAAGATAAATTGTGCCTTTCCACAGCAGCAGAATGGCATTTGTTTTCATGTCAGGACATATTGATTTCATACAAATTTTAGAGAAAATAACAGCTGGCCACATATATCAGTGATGCCAGAACACCCAAGTACAAGTGCCCTGCAGGGGAGGAGAGCAATGAGGTCAGTTATAGAATCCCAGAGAGGCGTGGGTTGGAAGGGACCATAAATATCACCAATTCTAACCTGCTTGCCATGGAACCCCTTCCACTATCCCACGTTGCTCAGAGCCCTGTCCACCCTGGTCTCAAACACTTCCAGGGATGGGGCATCCACAGCTTCTCTGGACAACCTGTGCCAGGGCCTCAGCACCCTCACACTTAAGATTTTTTTCCCTAGTATTTAATCTAAACCTTCTTTCAATTTGAACCCATTTCCCCTTGTTCTGTCACAAAGAGGGCTGTCTGACTTCTGACAGATGAAGGGCCAGCACAGAGGCCTCATCCTTACAGTGGGGCTGCAAGGTAGAAACTGAGCATCTGCATCCCTCTCTACCCAGACAGGTCCTTTACTTTGTAAGGATGGCAGCAGCAAGGTTTACCTCTGGGAAGAGGCAGCAAAGAAATATTTTCTTGGAGTTGGGTGAACAGTTCAAGGAATGCAAAGTCAACCACCTGGAAGGACAGACTGAAATCCTGCTGTCTCTTCTCCTGAAACCAGAGCTGTGTTTGGAAGTCTTTCTGAGTGAAGAAATAGAGAAGAAAATGCCATCATGTTTCCAGGCCACAGAGCAGGACATTATAAATCCATAGATACTGAGAGAAAAAAAATGAAGTTCGAACCTTGCAGTCAGTAAATATCTCAGAGTTCATGATTAAAATCCAGGCTCACTATGAGGTTTGGCAGAGCAGCCCAGAGCTCCTCATTTTCCCTGCTGAGTTTAAGTGACTTTGACCAAGGTCCAGCCCTGGTGAAGCCAGGCTCTCCCTCCCTCAGCAGCTCTCCTGGGGTGCCAGGCAGGAGCTGCTGTGGTGGAAGGACAAGCAAAGCCTCTCTGGTGGACAACGAGAGACGTTCCTGAGAGCAGCTGCTTCCAGCTCCCTTCTACACTCCTGCATTTATCTACAGCGTGGGTTTGTGCTATTCAGACAGATGGGTTTTCCAAGCACAACTGCTTTTTTAGGAATAACAATGCCTTTAAGATCATCCAGAAAGGAGGCACAGCTTGGCACCACCGAGGGGCTGCTCAGGATGAAACAGACTTCTTGCAGAAACAGCCCCAAACCTGCTTGTAACGTCTGCCCAGTTTTGCCATCATCTCATTCCCAATTTTACTAACAAATAAAATGACTGGGCAAACATTGAAATTAGTTTGCCAGCTGGTTTGAGTATCTATTTCTGAAAACATCTTAATCTTCTGGAAAAGCTCATAATTTTTAATGCAGTTGTCGACACAGTCTTTTAGAAACTGGTACAAACACAGGCTTAAGGGGTTTTTAATACTATTCTTCTCTTTCATTGCTGATCAGAGGGCTAGAATTACTGAGGTTTTTAAGCATGACATGTATTTGCTTTTATAGAATGAAACTAAATAGGACAAAAAGGCTTAAATATTTATTAATGCTTTTCTTTACAGATTGCAAATGGTTTTGTCATGAATGCACACCCAGGACTTCACTGTGTTCCAGATGAAGTCATTAGCTGGGAACTCTGTGTCAGACTTTGGAGACATTTTGACAGGAAAAAGGTTTTCTTCTTCAAGTTTGCAAATCTTGGACCAGAAAATAAATCTTTGTGGTGTACCTTGGTGAGAGCACTTTACTGCTAACCCCACTCACATCTCGTTCTCATTCACACTGATTTAGCAAAGCCATTCAATTCCACAGCTTCGCTATTGCTGAAATAATTTTAAGGAAGACCAGTTATAGTAGGTTTTTGAGCACTTGTCTGCAGGAGTGTTTTATTACACCCAGGTAGGAGTAGCCCAAGGGAGAAGAGCATCACAGGGTTTTGCCATCAACCTGAAACACACACTGCACTGGTTTTAAAACATTTACAAAGCCATAGAAATTCCCAAGGACTTTCTGCAGCACAAAAAGAGTGAAGACTCCACTTCTCAGCCCCTCAGTACAGAATGCACCATCTCCACATATCCCAGCCACTGGTCTTGACCTGGTACCAGTCCCCTTTACTCAAATGAAGTTGACTCCTATTGTCAGGGTCAAGAGGACAGTTCAGTCTCTCATTTCCTGTATTAATACAATTTCCAGGCAAGAACTCACCAAGCCTGTGTGGCAGCATTAGATGGGCATGCTCAGCACTGATTTCACATCAGTGTAATCTCAAAATAAACACACGGCTGGCCTTCCTGCTCCTCCTGATTCCTCCAGGAAGAATTGGCATGAGGAGAGCAATTGCTATGACCCATACTTCCCTTACCACTCTTATCTCATACACTTGAAACACATCTCCTAGTGACAGAGAAAAAAAAGCAGAGCTGGCTCAAAATGCTGCTGTTTGTAGAGCAGAGGGAAAAAGCAGCAGCAACAACAAGAAATGCCAATTTTTCTGTCATTCATTAAAAACTAAAGGTCCCAAAAGCCTTTAATGCAAGAATCAGATTGTTTGAAGCAAAATCAGAAAAAAAGACTTCAGAAGCAATCTGGGAAAGCAAATGTGATATTTTTCACAAAAAAAGTGTTCTCAGATAGCATGGACTCTATATTTGACTTTGTATAAACCACAGAGTCCAGGGCTCCTGGTAGCCCAGAGGAAGTTCCCAAGCTCCATGCTGAGCCTCAGTGATTGCTAAAGGGCCCCAAAAGCAGAGTATTTATTTCATTCTATTTTCATGGAAACTAAACCCCAGGCAAGTCCCATTGCAGTAAAGCACAGTCAGGGAGATCAGTGATGGCAGCCCTGAGGCTTCATTCCCCTGCTTCACCTGCAGCCCAGAGGTGCAGGGTCCCACCCCAGAGCTGGGTGTTCTGGTGATGCTGCCTGCCAGCATTGAAGCACTGCCTCTGTTTGTGTCACAGCATAAAAATGGCCATGTAGAGGAACCAGTTTGGGATGAGAATTGATATAATTTGGTGCCAAGCCAAGATGTTCTTTGCTCAAATGGCAAAAACTTCTCCAGCTTCTGAAATAGCTCCGGGCTGCTGGTCTACAGATTATACCACAAGGCTCAGCTTTATGCTGTGGGTGGTGATTGAAAAAGCTGAGGAACCTCTTGGTTACAGACAATGGAGCTTTGTCCATCCTGGTGAGGGTCAGGCTAGACTGGCACTTCACAGAGGAGGGAGGATGATGCCTTAGGAAGGAGCTGCATTCAGTTCTGCTTTTCTGAATTACTGTTAGTAACGCTGAGATTGCACCCAGGAGCCTGGATGTTTGTTAGGACTGCACTGTGCTTAGCAGTGTGCCAGCACAAAATGAAATTACATTCTCTGAAGGGTCCTTCTCACGCTTTTAAATAAAGACACTAAAGTCATACATTAATTCCTTTGAATATCATTTATAAATCAAAATAATTATTTTAGCAAGTGATGACAGGCAATAAGTGGCACAGGCTCGTGTCTTTTTTGCTGCAAGATGAACCACTTTCCCTGGATTACAGTAGGATTTCCCTCACTCACTCTCCCCTCTCTCTAAAGAGACACAGCTCCTCTTCCACCTGCATCCAGCACTGGAACACCAGCTGAGTATTGGACCAAAGAACTCAGGAAGGCAAGGATTATGTTATCTACAGAGCACTGAAGGGTCTCCTCACAGTCTATACATCAGTTAAAAAAAAATTAAAAAGAAATCTCATTTGCTGCAGCTCACAGCTTCAGCCTTTGCAGATACAGCCTAAATATCTGCTTGCACACACTTCACAGCAAGGCATCCCACCAGCCAAATACATAATCCTTCCATTTAAAACCACCCACAAAGGAGGCAAGTATTGAATCATTTTGGGGGCTGGCATAGAAGATCTGCATCTTGCTGGTTTCATTACCTTGAATAATAGCACAACAGATCTGTAAGTCACATTTAAATCGATTTAAAATTAATCCAAACCCTATGTGTAAACACAACAAAATTTTAGATAAGAGACTGTCTTTTAACCCATTTTTAGATCCCCTGTATTTCTGGGCTAGCAGGCACTGAAAGCACAGGTGTCAGATCAAGGCAGGCTTCAGCATCTGAGCCACTGCTGCAGCCCAAACAAGAGAGATGGTCCAGCTGTCTGGAAAAAGAGAAAGGAGCCAAAATCCTGGATACAAACAAGCTGTAGAGGACTGACCTTCCCAGGCATTTAAATCCTGTCTGTATTTAAGAACTCCTTAGGACAAATAATACACACACACACATCCCAGCTGACCCACAGATCTGCAAACCTGCCCCCATACAGGGGCTGCTGCATGGCTGATGTTGGAATAAGGCACCCTGGTGCTGTGTGTTTCTGCAATTCAAACAATAAGTAATGCTGCATTTCCTTGTTCAAGCTTTTTGTACAGCAGGGGAACAGGAAATGCAGAGTGTTCCTGTCTCTCACTGACAGAGAAACCAGGTTCAGCTCAGTGCTCACAAAATGGTGACACCAGTTGCAAGATCTCTGCAAAGGGGCTCTACTGGGGCACAGGGTGGCTCAGTTAAAGGTGTTTTTCTGAGGAGATTAGGACTGAATTTGACCAATATTCCTAATATGAAAATATTAGGCTACAGAAGTTTCCCAACTTGGTGAAAGTTTTTCGCATACAAAATCTAAAACCAAACAAACCCCAATAAATGGATATTTGGTACAGAGGTTCTTCAGCAGTTCTCCCTGACATTCATACCACCTGACAGAAACAATGGGGAAACTATAAACTTCAGGCTCTTGCCAAGCAATCATTCTGAAACACACCATTTTTCAGTCAAGGAACTATTTTGCCTCCTTTCAGGGCCAAACTCCTATATACAAAAAGGCAGAGAAAACTGGTACAAGGTATTATCTGGGAACAACACTTTTCCAGGTGGAGTGAGGGCTTGTACTCCTGAGAAATCAATGTTTCCACATCTCTAACCTTCAGCTGCTCCCTCTCCTCCACTCTCTCATCATTGCAGCCCACAGCAGCCATCAACAGGTGGTGCCCAAAGAGTTCCTACCCTGCTGCCTGCATCCAGACAGCAGGCATGGAAGGGGGATTTCCTCACTGCACATTTAAAATCCTTAGTGCTGCAGATGACAACATCTGGAAGATGAACTTGCCATGTCAATCTTGTTATTCCCAGTACAGCACTGGGCTGTCTCCCCACAGATGTTTTCTTGTGCTGTTAGCTATTGCTTGCAGCACAAAATAATTTTCACCTGGCTCTGTAGTGGTGTGGGAGTGAAGGAGTTACAGGAATGAACTCAACTAGCTGTGCCTGTGCAAGTCCAGGCTTCCCTTCTCCTGACACCTCCTTCCATCATACTGGAAGGCAGCTGAAATTCTTTATAATAACCAGAGAGAAGATATTTCTCCCAGCTGTGGGGTTTCCCTATGTAAAATACAAAAGAAAAGCAAATGAGATGTAAGGAGGTGATCTCTGCAGCTCAGGGGAAATCATTCCAACGATTAAATCTGTGCTGTGCCATCAGCTGAGCTTAGCACATTTCCACTGGTGCAGTCATTTATAGCTCGGGGGCTGCCACTGCCTGAGCACTGATGGGCATTTCCCAGCTTTGCTGCTGACCTGCACAGCCCTTTGGGGGGCACCTCTGCTGCTCCCAACACTCTGCAGCATCAGCAAACCCCGGGATGTTCCCTCTCGTGCTTGCAGACAGCTCTGCCCCAGATACATCAGAGAGCTGGGAAAGGATCAGGGGCAGCAAGGGTTACCCAGGGCCAGGGCAGCAACAGGGCACAGGGCAAACACAGGGCTAGAGGCTCTGCAGGACTGGCTGGGTGCCCGGGTAGGAAAACACCAGGAGACCTCCTGGCTGCTGCTGAACACCTCAGGTAGGCACTGGAGGCTGCCCACTTAGAGCAGCACTGACCAAAACCCACCCAGAAAGCTTCAAGCAGCTCCTGGGCTGGGGAGTGCAGTTGTGGGGAGAAACCTGTGCACTCCAGTGGGGTTAACTCCACCACTAACAGGCACAGGATGAACAACCACCAGCCTTGCACATCATCATGCCATGAGGGCAGAGGTCAAATCTCTTCCCAAGGTTTGGGACTGCTTGTCTTCAAATCTGTGGCAACTAAATCTGTGGTGTTTGGGGGCTTTATGTGATTTTTTTTTCTTTTGTCACAATGATTGTGACATTTTATGATCCTAAAATCCCCTAAAAGTGTGTGCAAAACCTCACATAGGCTGTTGTCTCACTGATGTACTTTCAGACTGCAATGTTTAGGTAAGCATTTTCTGGCAAGTTTGAAATGTCAGTTAGTTCTCTTTAGTTTTGGATGAGGTTTTTTTGTTAATCTGAAAACTTAGTGTAGCAGTCATGGTAATTTTTATGTATATTCCTTCTTCACACACAAGTAATCCTTTATATAAGGTCCTGTACTACTTTATGCCTCATTTCATTTCCTTCACAATAAAGGTGCTTTACAATAAAGTTTTTCCTTCACCTTCTCCAAAGAAGTGGTTTTCAGTAAGCATGAACTAATTTATTTCTTTTAATGGTGGCCAGTTATTTCTTAAAGACAAGGCCATCCATAGAAACTGCACATTCTACAAGACTAAATACATTTCAGTAGAGAAGAAAGGTAGCTAGCTCTGCCTTGAAAACAATAATATTCTAACAATAAAATATATGTCTAAGAAAGAGCCAACTGACTTGAAGCATGACTGGTTGTAAAATCCAAACCACAAGCATCAAAGGGCAGAAATAAAATGCCAGACTGCCCCAGAATCTGAAGGTTATTGCTACATCTCTCTGCATTAAGACATGCTCGTTACAGCCTTGGGGAAGTCATCCAGACTGGCAGCATCTATCTCCCTAGGTGGGAAAAAGGCAAATAAAGCAGGATTCAATACAGCCTTCACCTGGAGGATTTAAAACACTGGCAACTATTTGGATGTGAGAACTGAAATATTTTTGATATTGCCTTTGTGGTAGAAAAAGTGGATGAAATGGCATTGGAGGAAATTCCCATGAAGTATTTCCTGTTACTTTGTGGTTGAGAACTAATAATCGTCCTTGAATTCAGATGAGGGGATAAAATTATTATTCTTAAAGATTAATGACCACAGTTTCTCCTTAAGAAGATCACAGCACACTTTTGGGAAGTAAAAGCAATTACAGAATTTTTACGGGTAATGATACAAGCCCCTAAATAAGCCAAAATACTACTTGCTTAGATGAACCATAAAATGATCTTTGAACTAAATCAGATTTATTCCGTCCCTTGTACAAAAGTGCTACCAAACATGTGCATTTAAGAGAATAATTTCCCTTGGATGCTCATCCTGTTCCAGCACCAGCCTGGAGCCTGTGGCTCCGAGCACCAGGAGGGACAGGAGGCAGCACGAGATGGGTCACTGGGAATTGGGCTGGCAGCCTGTGGCTCTCTTCATTCTGGCACCCACTGCAGCATCCAGCCTGGCCTGTGTGCAGGCAGACTGCCAAGCAGCTCTCCAGAGAATCCCTCAGGCTGCAGAGGGTGAAGCCCATGAGGCTTTTCCAGGCTTTGTAGCTGGCAGTGCAGGGGCAGGAATGTCCCTGCACACGAGGTGCTCCCATCTGTGGGACACTCTGTGATCGAGTCCCAGCTGGGAGAAACAAGGATTGCTCACCCCTGACTGAGCTGCAGCACCACCAGAGCTCCAAACCTGGCACATGGTGCATCGTCAAGGCAATAAAATAAAATAAACTTCATCCCTTGGCTGGGCTTCTGCAGCCCCTCATTCCCTTGAGAAAGAAGCTAACCTAGCAGGAGTTTAGTATCAGCACAGAAAATAGATGGCTGTCTGAAAACAGACACTAAGGCTGATTTTATTATATGGATAAAGCAGAGATCTCTGGCAATAAAATGTTAAAATATTCTGAAAAAATCAAATTTACCACTTTTCAGAGGGAGTTTGTTCTACTGAATTAGGTGCCAGTCTGGGACTGAGGAGACCCTGATCCTACTCCCAGCTGCTGCTGGGGTCCTGGACAGCCTTCACTGGGTAAGGTCACAACCCCTCAGCTTTGCTGCTCTGCCTCCATCTGCCTCCTCCATTCCAGCTGTAGGAGAACACAGGTAGGGAACCATTTCTATGCTTCATTAGGTGGCTATTGAGAGCTTAAATTAAACCTGTTGCCCTCAAAATAACAATAACTTATGAAATACTCTGAACTGGGCCAGCCTCAGCAATATTGGATTAAAAATTCCCCAAACGTTTTATCCAGATTTTTTACCTGATTCTACTCAGGACACTTCTCATATCAATTGAATTACTCCTAATTTACAGCAAGGAAAACATATTGAAATGCTGCTACTCATAATTCTCATCAACATGGGGAAGACAGCTTGCTTTCAGCAAAATCAGGTTAAGACATGGGCAGAGCTGTCCAGAAATCCTTTCACTTCAATACAGACCGAGCACAGTGGGCTCAGAGCCAACACTACATTTTTCAGATTAGGAGCTCAGTCTCCTTCCTCCCGCCTCTCCCTACAGAGATTTTATTTCAGATCAAATATGTCTACAATCCATTTAACACTACAGAGAGTTTCTTTTTCAAACATGAAAATAAGGAATAAAAAGGTCACATACACCTTTTCTGGTGAGGTTTAAAAAGTCCTGGAAGAAATACATGCAGATGTCACCTTTCCATTACCAGATCATTGCCTAAATACCTACTGGACCTGCAGCATATGCTTTGTTTGTGAGCAGAGCTCAAAAATGATTTAAAAAACAAAAACAAAAAATTGAGGTCACTCTCCTAAAAATCAGAAACTGGGTCCTGATAAGATAAATGAACACTGGGAACATTTCTTGATCTATGGAAACAATTCCTACACACAGGAGATGAATTACCCCACTTAACTCAGGGAGTGTTTTCTTAGCACAGAAAATAAGGAAAACTACAAGTAAAAGAAGTAAAATAGCTGTCAGAGACTGATTAAAAGCAATCTCTGATCTCTCTGAAGAATTAATAAAGTGTGGAGTTACTTGGTTTCTGTCATTTCATTTTTAAACTCCTAAAATAAACAACCACTATTGCTTATTCCACCCCTTCCACCATCCTTAATGCAAATCTCACCCTTCTCCTTTGTGTCCAAGGAAAAGCTCAGCAGCAGAGCTCAGCCATGAGTGCTGCCAGACCAAGCCTCTCTTGTTTGGATGGAGAAAAGTGTTGGAGCATCTGATATGGCTTTAGGTAAATTATTCTAATTTTTGACTTATTAACAATCTATACATTATCTCTAGCTCAGGTTCAACTTCCAGCTTCCAGTAGTGACTCTAGAGCCTGGTTAAATCTGCTCCCACTCTGAGTTCTCTTCTGAAGAGCAGTCAGTAAACTGTGCCACCCTTGATTTGGTCTTGCACAGTCTTTAACCACTCTTGAAGACTCTTCAGTCACCTCAACAGCAAATTTCTAGATGTTTTCCAGATTCTCAGGACCCTATGAAAATACAGACACCAGTACAACAGCCTCACAGTACCTGCAGAGATGATTTTGCTCAACATTCCCAAGAATACACATCCATAACTTCACCCCAGAAGGATGAACTTTACTTTACTTTACTTTAGCTACTTTAGGAGACTTCCCCTCCCACCCCCAGTGTCATTATTTTCAAGCTAATCTTCTACTTAGCATGCATGACCTCCCTTTCTTGCCCAAATCTGTCCTTTCTTTCAGCATCTCTCAGGTATGCTATTTAGATGAGCACAGTTTGCCAGGAAGGAAAAAGCCCTGCCTGTCTCTAATGTGTCAGGTCACTTTATCCCATTCTTCTGCAGCTCTCCTTAGACAGTGCTGCTGGCAGCACTTCCCTTGTTTTATTCCTCAGCCCACCACATTTTAACTGAGGGCTTCTTTACACACAAAACCCAACCCCACAGCTGAGCAGGACTGGACATCTCAGGAGGATGAAGCAGGGCAACACTGACTAACTGGATATAGTATTTTATTTCACGGGGTTTTATTCCAGGGACTTGGGGCTTCTTTGACAACACTTGCATCCATTCACAATGTGCAGAAAGAAAAGCCATGAACTCCTTTATTTTTTCATTTCTCAGGAAGATTAAAAAGTTTTCTTGTTTTTTACCCTGGAGAATAATAAATCATCAGGAGATGATGCACTCCTTTGACACATCCCTTGGTTCCCATGCAGACTGGTATCGGCAGGAACAGCAGGCTTCCCCAGAACATATGTGCAAATATTCAAGAATAGCAAACACCAAGGATAAACATAGTTGGACCAAACAGCTTTGCTGAAGAGAAGGGAATGTTTGCAAATGGTGCTTTGCAGTATTACCTGCACTTATGAGCCCTCTGTATTCAATAACCTGGTCTTTCACTCAAAGAAACCTTTCTGATAAAGGGCATGCCCCTCGAGCTTCCCCATAGGGCTTGAAAAGGGGGTTCTAAATTAGCATCTCTGAGACAAAACCAGATTATTGTATATTTATTGCATATCACATATTATTCTCCAAAGCAAGCAGCTTAAACATGTAGCCTTGATGAGAACTGATATTTACTAATTATTGCCATTCATCAAATGAGTCCACTGAGCCTTAATGCTGTGTTAGCATTACAATTTGACATTGAACTCCATGGTTTCTAAACTTTCATAATTGAACCTGATCTGAATAATATATATTAATAATGTATCCCTAGGATGATCCACTGGAATCTGTGTCAGTTGAAGAATGCTAGTAATTTTGAAGGGGACACTTCCATATTTTCTAAGAGTAAGCAAGAAATTTGAATATTAAGATTCTGGAAAAAAATCCTTACAGCCAGCAATAGAAACTTACCTTCAATACAAGAATAATAACATTTATCTGGGGGAGCAGTGGCTCAGAGCAGATGCTGCCAAGATGAATGATTAATGTACATTAATTGTGGTGAGGAGTTTTCAATTTCAAGTGGTTTTGAATGTAAAAATAGGAGATTTGATAAAAAAATTTCTCTTATAACTCAAGTGCCTTTTAAATCTCTTTCTGCCTTCCGAAAAACAAAAGAATTTGCATCTAAGTGACATTTTTAGTAAAAAATAGTTCACTGAGCTGCTGTTGATTTCTGACTTTTCAGATGCCAATTTTTCCCCATCCAAAAAAAGACCAAAAAAGTCAAGGAAAGGGAAATGGGAAGGATACAGTCTGGGAAGAAAGCAGCTTCCAGCCAGCTCTAGCATACTAATAATCAGACAAGGCAACCCAGAAAGACTTTTCTCTCTGACAATATTGGTTTGAGCAACACCAACAACAGGCAAGGAATGAAAGCAACATCCAGTACAGGAAGTTTATTAGAGGGCTTTGCCCATTTTCAGCTTTCAGAACTAAAAAAGACTAATGCTGGTCAGAAAAAAAAAAAAAAGTTTAATTGGCATTTTTTCTTCTCTGTAGATGTGCAGTGAGGGAAAGGCCTTTTTCAGTACGGAAATTAAGATCTGAATATCAAACCCCAGGCGTTCTCCTCACACAGATTCACCCAGAGCACGAGCTGGAGTGCCAGTGTGTCCTGCCAGCTGTTGTACAGCTGTAACCAGCACCAGGCACTGAGTGCTGCTGCCTGCCTGGAGAGAATCTCTAATCTCACACATGAGAAAACTGCCTCATGCATCCACAAAGGCGCTGAAATTTTTACCTTGGCCTCTCCTTTTCTTTGATTTTACGTCAACACAAGTCCTTTTCTATTAAGTGCTTCACCAGAGAGTCACACAAAATGTCACATAAGAATAGCCCAAAATGCATCTTAGAGCTCCTTTAATTTGTCAGCCTCTGGTTTTTGTTCTAGCTGTTGTTTCTCAACATCCTGCTGAGATGCAATTTGTTTTCTTGAGCAGGGAATTCCTCCATTTCTCCTGGCCGATGCTGTTTCCTCCCCTGAGACAAACAAAAAATGCTTCTTAAAAGAGGGTAAAATAGAAGAAGAAGCTTTTGGGAAGCTAGCTAGTAACATTTTTTCCCTCTCTGCAAACTGAGCACAGGGTCAGGGAAAACATTTTTGTTTTGATTTAGGTATCAGTCCCTTCACTGGGAAGGTGTTCGGAGGTTGGTGTGGGTTTTGTTGTTGTTGTTGTTTTTTTGTGGTTTTTTTTTTTTTTTTAAGAGGTGATTGATGCCCAAACCCACCCCTGGAATCTGAAGACAATTTCCTGCCATTATAGCCAACTAATCCAAACCCCCAGTTTCATGGAGAGAGGGGAGCATCAGTGTAAATCTCAGGCTGCCAGCTCCCCTCAAAGTATATAATAATGAGACTTCAGCAGGTTAACACACAGTTTACTTCCACAGACCAAACTTTGGTGGGGGCAAAGGATAAGTCTATTGTCAGGGGAACACAATTATTTAATTCCAAAGTCTTGGCCCACCATTTCCTTACTAAAGAGACTACTTCATTATTAAGACTTTTACACCAATTCCAAGCTTTTCCTATCTGTTCATTTACAAGGCAACAGATGAGAATCACACTGTCCCCAGAGAGAGCAAAAAAGCCCCAGAAAAAGGAAGATTCACAATTGCAAATATCAGTCTCCAAGATAGATATCAGGTGTCATCATCAACAAGAACATCTCAACAGCCTTGACTGGAATGCAGGAAGACACTGTCCCCATTCTCAATTCAAAATTTAATCAAGACACAATGTACCATGCAAAGATTATATACAGCTGAATCTGCCAACATACCTAATATGAATTGTGAACAATTAAATGAAGAAAACTTGAATTTACTTTGATATCAGTAGCAAGTGTTCCCTGTATAAGGTACAAAAGCTGAAATTGCCCCAGATTTCAGATATTTTGTTTCCATAGAGACTCTTCATAGCTCTGCACAAACCACAATACTATTTTCTGAGCACAGCACGTGAAACAAACTGTTGATCAATATAAAAAACAAAAAAGATGGGGCCTCATTTAATTAGCATAAGTCAGGAGAGCTCCCACTGGTAATTGGGTTGTATGATCCCCAGGCCTAAATTTTATATCTGGGGCAAAATATATACACACACAATTCAAACACAGAGCACACAGTAGGAGTTTCCAACACCTGAGTAACTCCTTCAAAACACTGCAGGAAGAAAATGCTCTAGAAATATCAGAGAAGGGGTTCAAGGCTGGGAAAGTGAGGCAATACCCATGTAGAAGATGAAAAAGCAGCAGCTGTTAGGTCAAAATGAAAGGGGATGGCTTGAAGCAGAAGGATGAGGTGAATACAGAGCCTAGCTCCAGTATGAACTGTGTCCAGCTTATCTAAATTTATCTCCTGCTACTCCATATTCCTCCATAATTATATGGCTGTATGTACTGACAACAGAGGAGCCTGAAATCTGGGGTCTAAACCAACTACTAATTCAGAACAGGGAGAGGTATGTTTATTCAGTTGACTGCACCAAGAAATCATCCTCCAGAGTAGAAAGAAATGGGCACAGCTCAAAAAAAACTAATCAAGTTGGGAGGTGAACCCTATTCACATTCGCAATAAGGAACATATTTGAGCACAGAGTCTTTTCTGTTATTTTCCTGAGTTGTTTCCTCCCAATAACAACAACCAAATAGTGAAGGGAGCTAAGAGTGTGCTACACAGAGCAAGCAGCATTCCTTATGGAGCAGCAGCAGCTCTGGGAAGATAATGTCATCAATCAGAGAGAGGAAACAAATATGCTTTGTCCAAAGTGTCAGCACTGGACCTTGCTTGATTTTTCAAATTAATATTTTCAAATTAAATCTTCAAAGAACTCAAGCATGATATTTATTGCAAGCATTACTCAAAGTCTTTTGTTTCTGGAAAACAGATTTAATTAAAATAGTGAACATCCATAAACAGATCAAGTAAATATTTTTTATTAGAATGACAGAGCCAGAAATCAAAGAAAAATAAACCTAGAAGACTCAGAGAAAGCCATTCAAATTCTATTTGAACGATCAGCACTTACTTTCAGAGCATTCTTTCTTTTTTCAGAAAGAGATGATCATTATTTGGGCGTGTTTCCTACAGAAGCACACCATAAAGAACTTGACACACACCTCCCACCTGGGCACAGTTTTCTCAGGCTGAGCAGGTCAGGGCCAGTTCCCTGACCCAGGGGTTATCCAGTGTGGCTGTGTGCTGGTTGTCTCTGGCTGGTTTTGGGTCTGCACTCCTGGTATGTCAAGAGTTTCACTTAAACTTCTCTCCTGTGTCTTAGCTAATATTTTGGTTAAAATTCACCACTTTACCAGCCCTAAATGGTATCAGGGGAAAGAGGAAAGGAAAAGATGAGTAAGAAGAAGAGCCAGTAACTCCTCTTTACACACCACAGCTGAACTAGTGCTAGAGGTGCATTAAATGTGGAAGATTAAACTGATAAAAAAATTCCCTTCAGTGGAATGTACATGAATAATTTGTGATATCCTTAAAGTCTTAGAGCCCCTAGTTAAGGCTGGATTTTTAAAGCTCTCCAAGCAAAAGCAATCAATACTCAATTTCACAAAGATTTCTGTCTCCCCAGGCTCTGCTCTTCCAAAGCCCCAGGGCACTGTGCCTGGTCCAAGCACACCAATATTCCCACAGACACTGATGTGTGGATTTCAGGGCAGGGCTCCACAGTCCCCAGGCAGGTTGGCCCTCAGGGGTGGCACAGCAGCACCAGCCTGGACCCCTCCTTCACCCCCCTCTGCACCCCCTGGGCACACCAGGTCCTGGGAATTGTCACTGGGAGCATTCAGGGGGCCACAACCCACTCACACCACACCAGATGAGCACAGTGCCTGTGTGGTTGCTGTCTTGACATCACACAGGGTACAGCAGATTCTCAAGGGTAGATGAAGGCAGATACTTATTTTCATGAACTTCCCTTAGGCAAGAGATCCTTGATGCAGAGCAGCCAGACATTTGGTGGAGCCTTTCTGACCTTTTGCTCCTGGGACTATTCAGAACAGGCAGTTCTCATGTATACGTGTGTGTGTGTGTGTGTGTGTGTGTGTGTGTGTGTGTGTATATATATATACATACACACTCAGAGAGCCTGCTTAACAGGAAAGATTGCCAAGTCCAGAAGTTGAAGTGACATTGATTTATTTATGCTCAGAGCACACAGGTTAGGACCTGAACAGATTACAAGAACATCATCTCAAAAATACACTTTCCTTTGGATGAGTCTTACTTTGATGTATTTTTAAAGTATGTGAATAAAAAATTTAATTCCTAATAAAAGTTTTATTAGTCAAATTAAAGGTTTTTAATCACTACTCATGTCAGGATACCAAGGAGAAGAGAGTACTGTAAACACAGCCTGACCACATAAAGCACACTGAAAGGGTGGCAAGGGGATGCAGAGAAATTACCACCACTGAAATGGCTCTAAAATAAAAATATTCTAGTCACCCCTCCTAAAAACAGCGTCAGAAAAAGATGCAGCTCTTATAACAAGAACTTTTAATAGCTCCTGAGTTTGCAGATGTAACCTTATAGCTGTAGAAGAGTGTCTATATTTAAGTTACTATGACGAAAACCACATTAATTTACTAATGGTGAGAGATCTATTAGGCTGACTTCAAAAGTCTTCCAGTTTTTAGAAGAGATTTTGAAGCAAAGTACTTTGTGAGTGAGTGGAGACCAGACTGAAACACAACCTATATTAACTACAGGGGTTAATGTGACTGAGCCAACACCTTCACTGCCAGGAGAGGCCAAGGAGACCTGAACCACAAACCCTTCACCAAAGCAGGTTGCATTTGCAATAATCACTTCCCAGCCCACCTCCAAAATTACCTCCTAACCATGAGAACAGGAGTACATAGATGATGTCTTCAAATGACACCAACTTTGTTGGCTTTAACAAGACAGGTTTGAGCAGAGGACTGGAGCACCATGTGGGCAGGGATGACACTGACTACTGAATTAACGGAAGTGGTATTTAAATTTAAAACAAAAATAGATTCATTTTGGAATAAAAATTGAATTTTCATTATAAGCTACACGCTTGCAGTTGGAAAAGTCTGAGGAGGAAAAGATGTGGATCCCATGACAACAGAATTATCATAATGAAGGCACCAAAAAAAAGGTCACTGTGCTCCCAGAGTGCTTCAGAGGAGAGCCAGCCCCTGCAAGTGCAGCAGGGCTAGGTACAAATCACCTGCAAGGTGTTTATCCAAGAAGATCTGTGTGGTTCAAGCACAGTTTAGCAAAGATGAACTCATTCTAGAAGTGGGCAGGAGGAAGACTCTTGGCATGATTTCAATGATGGAAAGACTGCTTTAAGAGAGCAAAACAGACTGGGTTGATTTAGCTTGTCAAAACGAAGGCTAAGAGGGGATGCCAACCCTTTGCTTCAGGATTAAATAGTAAGCAGGGAAGAACTATTGGAGCTGAAAGCGAATTCTGCATGAAGCCATGGTGAATGCACGTGGGCTGGGAGTCAGAACACAGCTTTGAGCTCTTGGAGGAGCAGGGCTCAGGAGCAATGAGCTCCTAACAGGACAGCTGAGGAAAGAAAATTCAACCTGCCTGGCCACAGCAACCTGCTCACTTGGCAAACAAGCTTGTACCACTCATCTGTGTCAGCACAGAAACCTGCTCACCTCCACTCCAAAACCCCTTCAAAAGAAAATATTTGGAAAGTGTCCTAAACTTAAAGAGAACGACAAGGCGATTACTGAATTCCCCAGATAGCAATCTGCATCTCAGTCCCACAGCCAGTGTGGGCACTCTTAGAAGAAGCAATTTCCTTTTCTTTTTTTTTCAGCTTGCCTGAACATCCCATAAAAAGAGGAATTACTACAGTGAGAGGGAGAAATTGATTATGCACATAGTACTTTCAAATGGAGGAGGAAAACAAACTAGAAAAAATAGAGCAGAATAAATTGTTTCTGCAATCTCAGCAAGTTAGATTAAAAACAGAAAAATCCAGGAGATGAGTGAGAAGGGCAAAGTGGTTTTGTTTTGGGATTTTTTTTCCCAGAAATTTTCCCTGGCCTTTTAATACCAAAAGATACACTTAATTTTTATTTTTGTGCACAAGCCCTGGGAAAATATCATTAAATCAACCAGACAAAAAAAAAAAAAAAAAAAAAAAAAAAAAAAAAAAAAAAAAAGCTGGAAAGGCTGTTTAGATGAAAACCCAATCAATAAAACCGCTCAGAAGAAATACTTATCTGCATCCTGTTGGAGATTGACAGGGGAGGTATTAATATTGTGCTTGTCTGGTGGATAAGATAATCGAGCACCATCAAAATGCAAAGCGGTTCCTGCAACTCCTCCAGGAGTTAAAAAAAAAAATAATAAAATCTCCTTTTCCATCTGAATTCCCTTTCTCCTGCAATGCCATCTAGAGGAAAGCGGGCAGAGGGAAGGGAGGGCGGAGGGAAGGGGCTGAGCAGGCGGAGGTGCGGCTGGAGGCGATGCTCCCCCAGCCCCGCTGCGCGGTCCTGGAGCCTTCAGAGGCTGCACAAACCCTGCTCAGAGCACAAATCGCATCCGAGCAGCGGGGACCCGGCACTGGGCTTCCCTCCACACCTTTCCAAGGAAAGCACTCTGTACTGCAGGTCTGCTGGAGAAATCCTCATGAATTTCAGCCCCTCTCCCATTGTTTGCATCTGCGAACGTATGAAAGGAGAATCCCTCAACATCCCAGATTTGACTGGAGGAAAAACAAATAAAACAAAACAAAAAAAATAAAATCAGGAGCTAAAATTTACAGCGAGTCACAGGAACATCCAGGCAAACCAGCAGAATTTGCTTAGGGAAAGTTCAGAGCCCAGTTTGCCCCTGATCCCCAGAGTCTCCTTGCCAGGACCTTGAGCACTCCCTTCCACTCTGTAATTCTGCTCCCTGACCATTTCTTCTCAGAGGGGCTGTGAGTGAAAGGCCCAGGCTGGGAGACTCTCAGGATTCCAGCAGGCACCTCTGCCTGCCCAGGGTCACATTTGTCACCCTGGTTTCAGCCTTGTTTGGTGAGCAGCAGTCAGCACAGCCCCTGGCTCTCAGCTCCAGCAGGACCAACACAACCCCCAGCAGTGCTAAAACCTCTTTGCCACGTGCAGTACAGAGCATGGTTGGGAATGCATCACTTTTTTTTTACCCTACACAGAATTCAAACCATTCCTCTCAGATCACAGCTCTCAAATACTGCTAATGTAGATGTTTCTATCTGAGGGCTCAAGCTTTTTCCTCAGAGTTCCCCTGGCCTTTAAAAATTAATCACAGTCAAGCTGTAGGAAGAAAAAAAAATAAAGAAAAAAGAAAAACCTTCAAAGCTTTTAGGGAGTAGAACAGTTCAGAATATTTTGTTTTGACAATCACAGGCTGTAATTTTTTCCCTGACTATTTAGAGAATATTTTTAAGCCAAAAAAAAAAAGATGAAACTAACAGTAAATAAGACTTTGTTAAGAAATCTTGACAATTTTATTCACTGGGATGAGCAAAAGAAAAAAAAAAAAATGTTATCTGGGTCTGGACACTGCCTGATTTTTTCAGTGGTATAACAGCTTTAAAGAACTTTTTAAGCAGCATGCAGTTTAAGTGAATTTGTTTTTATAGCAAAAAGTTAAAGAAAAGGCAACTTCCTCTGGTCAAGGGAAGGGAAGAGAATGAGAGCTCTGAACAAGCTGCTCAAGCACAAACTCTAGTGACTGATAAATCTTAATTCTGTATGAAGTCTATTGTTCAAAGCTGGGCTTGCAGACAGCTTAAAAGCAGGGAAGTTTTACCTTGTGCTCAAGGACAAGCATTATCCAGACATCAAGAACTGAGGGAATGAACAGCCCTGGTACAGCACATCCAGGGAACAGAAGGCTGCTGGGGCCTGGGGATGGCTATTTAAAAAAAATAATTCATACTTTCTGCCAGTTAAAATATTTTACAAATGTTTAGGTGGAATGCCTTAAAGAAAGCAGCCTCCTGAGCTCTACTCCATGGCCACACCTAGGCAAGGCTTCATCACAGAGGTACTGGGGGTGTGTACTGTTAAAACTGAGAAATGGATGTAGAAATATCTTTATAAATGAGGCCTCAGATAGCCTGTTGGGAAGTCTTGGTCTCTGCCAAAGCTGTGACAATCCAATGCCCAAGCTCTAAGTAGGAAAGAGTGGTTTGCATTTTAAAAGGTGAAAATGGTAACTGAGTCATCCCCAGTTTTCAAGAACAGTGATCAGAATCTTTTAGTAACAGTCACCAAAATAACAATTCCTTGTTTCTCCTCTTCCATGTAAAACTTCAAACAGTTCAATTTGTCAGTGCTGAAGGGTTCTGTACCTGCTGATTTTGAGCACTAACAAATGCTACTTCCAAATCTTTCTTACAACAATCTCCAGAAACATTTCCCTCAACATAGAATTTCAGCAGTTCTTAAAGAAATAACCATTAAGAATTCAAAAAATATATGAAGCGAGAAAGACTAGTCAACACTTCTAATTTCTGAACTCATAGAGTAGTTGCTGGGTCACTTCCAGTTTCCCTCTGAGCACAAAACAGGAACCCTTTGATGTCTCTCCTTGAGCATTCAGCCCTTATTGACTGAGTTGCAATCAGAGGATGAACACATGCAAACCCCAGAACCTCCCAGACAAACAAACCCCACCATGGGCTGCATGCAGCAGCAGGGATGATGGGGCAGTGGCTGGGTGCTGACACTGTCACCAGACCCTCCCTAAGAGCACAAATTCCCTCTTCCTGCAAGGCTAATTGTATCATTTTTCTTTTCTCGTACAGGCACCTCTATTTCCTCCTATTTATCTCTCCACCTTAGTGTATTAGTGGTAAAAAAAAAACCCAAGGAATTCAAATAGGCTCCTAGGCATCAGCAGCTTTGGTAACCCCAGTTTGTAGGATGGTTGTCCCCCTGCTCTCAGCTGGACAACCTCTATGTCCCTTACCCCCCATCCAGAAAACCCAAAGTCCTTTCACCCTCTTCCTCGAAGCCAGTTTGAACCAGTGGCACAGAAACAGGCACCAGGACAGCTCTAAGTGCAGTATAAAGACAGATAAATCTTCTTTCATGAAGCAGCTCCTCTGCTGCACAAACCACACTGTGAGCTCTCCCAGCAAATCCTCTCCTCCACGGACGAATTCATCTCTTCAGCTGCTACCCCAGGGACGGCAGAGGGCAAGCTCTACAATTATATTACAAAACTCACAAATTATTAAAAAACTACAACAACAACAACAAAAAATACCAACACAAAACAGATAATTAATTTAAAAAGAGAAATAAATGATGCCTTATCCCTAAATAGCCCAAGTTCATGAAAGGGAACAGCATATTTGTTGTCTGCCACATGAGTGGCTCTGACCAGCAGCTGCACACAGGCAGGGGATTTTAAATTTACTGGGACCCAATCATGTAGCAGCAGTTCACTCAGATATGCACCATTCCACGAGCACAGTGGAGTCCTGAATATCCAGAACCACCAGTACCCATGCACCATTCTCAGGGTGAGCTGAGGTCCTGCTTTAATTTGTTCTGTCTCTGTGTACACAACAAAGCCACTGCTTAAAGTGGATAAAATTTGTTCTGATTTTTTTTCTTTGTTGAGTGTTTCTCTATCAGAGAACTTCAAATTTTAGACTGTACATGACATGGTTTTAAAAGCTGTTTTTGAAACTTGTCTTCATCCATCTGCTGAACTAGGGAAAGGTGGGTTCTGTGAGCCCTGGGGCCTCAAAGTGGATTCAAGAGAAACATGTTGTCCAGGAAGAGAAAGCAGAAGCTCAGCTGCAAGGGCTGGGAGCGGGTTTGCTGCTGGTTCTCTGCCAGATGGGCAGTGGCCCCAGGGACAAGAAGCATGTCCATGCCAGCAGGCACCATCTCCTCCTGAGCAGAAAAAGATTAGAGAGATGCCTTGGCTCTGGGGACACTGTGCTTTTTAATGCTAATCCTTTATCTACGAGCAAAGGAGAAGGTAGCATTCCTTCACTGGAAGCAAGAGGGACAGCAAAGAAAAGTGAGATAAATCATATCTGACACTACTCTTAATACATTCCTCTACAGAGATGGCTACACCAAGAGATGTCCATGTACTAACCTTGATTGAGAGGTTATTTGTGCCCAATATGCTAAAAAAATATATACATTTTAAAAAAGAGAAAAAAGTCAAGAACAAATCATCCTGTTAGGCTGCCAACATCAGAGCATGCCTTGGATTTTGACTGAGGCAGGACAGAAGCAAGAAGGCAGTGTAAGTAATTCACAGCACAACTTCCTTTTGGAAAGTTACTTTAAAAAAATTAAAGGTCACAGTATTGTCCTAAGGAAAAGGTTTCTTGTAGCTTGTGCTCTGTTTTTATTCCATGAGCCTTTAGGCATGAGATTTCTCTGGTGGCTCAGGCTTTGCTCAGTACAGCTCCAAACTTTCTAAACAATTTCCAAAGTAAGTTGGGGGAAAAATAGCTTTGAAATATTTTATTACCCAGCTTTTAATAACTGATGGGTAGAAAAAGGTGCTTTGAGGTGCTTTTTAGGGCATAATTCTCTTTGCAAATCCTTGTCTAGGCAATCCTTGATGGCAAAAAATATTGAATGAGATTTTAAAAAGTGACTATAGGATAGGACAGGGTATCACAAGTCATGGGTTTAGGGATTTCTTGCCTGGCATTAGCACTCTGTTGTAAGGTCCTCTGGGGAAATCTCAGCATGTTTTGCAAGATTTCCATTTCATCTTGCAAATTCTTTCCAATCCCCACAGCACGCTAGGGCAGAAAGGGAAACTTGCATTTTAGCACTGGAGAAAATGGAGCCAAGTGAGAAGAGCCACTTATTTAAGAGCTGCCCTTAAGAAAAATAAATAAATAAGTAAATAATTCAAAAATCTCCAGGCAGTTTTCTCTTGAAGGTTGATGGCTCAGCAACACTGTCCTGGGTGAATATCACTGTAAATCTTCCTTGGGGCTACTTTTTACATCAACCAATATCCCAGAACCCAGGAGCAGCAGCTGATGTAGCTGTGCTGTGAAGTTACTGGGGCTCATAGTGATGTGTCTGGATGGCAGCAGTGCAGAGGAAGTCCTGGTTTTGTCACCTCAGTGCACAGGGCTTGGTTCAGTGCTTAGGGAATGGGAGTCAGTGCAAATACATCAATTCCTGCTCATCAGCTGCTGCAGAGGAGCCATAGGGCACGCAGCTAAGGAATTTGTTACTTTGTTAATACACTAAAACCCCCAATCAAACCCCAATTGCACCAAAGAAGGTGGTTCAGTGCAATTTCAGCTTCTCCAGCCCCACACGAACCCTGGAGCAGCAGTTCAGATCCAATATGCTTGAGCTCAGTTACTTTTAAAGAATATATTAAAACCAGCAAAACCAAGCCAGGGTGGTTGTTCTCCATGGGCACAAAATTTAAATGCAAGGGGCTAGAAAAGTGTCGTTGTAATGCCTTTGCAAACAGTCCTCAGGGCTGATTTGTCACACAATGCTGGTCTAAAAGCAACCTTTATCCATAAGAGTTATTCCTTAGGGATTGCCATAAAATTTTTTAGTGATCTCTCATTCAGTGTGCTTTTAATCCCATAGGAATGTCTGTCATTTGGGGAACTTACAATGGATGGGAGGAGAGCCTATACTCCATCTTTAGAGGGGAGAAAAAAACAAAACCAACTACCAAATGCCAAGCCTCAAGACTGTAATTCACTCAGGGAGGTTTGTACTTTAACATTCTACTTCACTCTGCTTCATTGTCATCGAGAAGAATGTTATGAACACTTCCCTCAAACACCTCTTTCTAATAATGACAGTCCTGGACACAAAACATAATTTGTTGTGGTCATAACATAGCAGACTGTTTCACCTCACCATTCCTCAAAGCTTCCAAGCCACCCCAGGCATTCATTTGTAAGGAAGGGCAGCATGTCCTTGAGCACAAAGCAAAAGCAGCATGCAAATAAATAAAGCAGATGCAATACAGCTCCTGTTCCAGGTAAAAGGTAGCAGCTGGTCATGCACACAGGGGACTCTCTTTCATTTTGGGGCTGCCTGAAACATTTCAAGACACAATTGATGCTTCTCCATTAGCATTTTAGTTTAGAGAAGGGGTATGCTTTGGAAACAAGTCTCCCCACCCCCATCTTCCTTACCACACTTTGTTATGCATCACAGAGCAGTCTCTAAATGCAAGAACTGCTTTGCTTCCAGATCAAACCAGACTGCAGGATGCTCTCCAGGTACACACCCATGTGCTTCACCAGCCTGCAGTGAGCAATCCCCAGTGCCAGGTCAGAGCTGTCTCAGCACAGCTGCTGCAGGCACGCTATGAAATGCACAGGGAGAAGATTTCAGCTCCTGTGAGACTGGAAAACCCCCATGTGCAAGTGCCTGAAACCCCATGGGCCTTCAGTCAGTCAGAGATCAGTGGAGATCACTCCCCCAAGCAATCTGGTCAGAGTTAAATTCCATTCAAGTTTATTCTTGAAGACTTGGGGCAAGGGAAATGCACTCATATCTTACATATGCATCACAATCCTGTGAAACACAAGCCTAGCAACTTCACAGCTCATGCCAGTAACTTTAAAAACTTTCTGCCTATGTCTGTCCAGCAGCTGCATACTGCGGTATAAAAGAAGTTTTATGAATGAAGGAATGGGAACTAAATTCTTCTGACTAGAGGCAACAGGACAAAACCCCTAAAATAGGACAAACCCCTTAAAATTACTGTTTATTATCAACAATCTCCACTTTCAGAGCAAATTGCCTATTAAAAGAGTCATATATACACAGGGTTTTATCACTTAGTGATGTTGCACTCTGAGGCTGTAGTAGTTTTGTCCTTATTAAGGGCATATAAGGGAGTTTTAGGGCATGTCCTGCTGTTCAAACAAAAGAATTAATGGTTTGCAATAAGCTCCCATTACTAGGAGCTGAAGCTGAGGTCTTTCTCTGCAGGATACCTCTCAATGAGGCTGTATCTAGACTGGCCTTTGGGATAAGTGATCTGAAACCTGCTGACTCCAGGGCAAGCTGGGCACCTTCAGTGCCCCCAGGGGTCTCACCTTTGTCACTTTGCAAGGTGCCTCACTTGTCCCGTAGGTGTGACTGCACTGAGAGTTCCCTGGCTGGATTCTTTATGCAAAGCCTCTCCTGAACCAGCCCAGTCATTTAAAAAAAAAGTGGATCAGGAACAGATTGACCAACAGAATAGTCAGGACTGTGGGGACAGAGGACAGCACAACACCAATGAAGTACACACCACATCTCTTCATGTCTCCCCACAAGGGCAGGAGCAGCCTGACTCCCTGGGTGCTCAGCTGAAAGATCCAGAAACCATTTCAACCCCCCAGCTCCTGACCTGCTCACAGGGAGTTTGTCTTTGAAGTAAAAATACTCAAGATACCAGCAATCTAAAGTTCAAAAGAAATAAAACACTCTCATTGTTGGCTTGACTCAAGAAAGGACATTAACATTATCTCTGAAGTATTCAGGGGAAAAAAAGTGGAAAAAAAGTCAAGTAACCACCCTCAGGCTGGGCTATGAAAGTCACATTTTAGCTCAGCCTAAGGGTGGCATATATAACAAAATTAGACTTTCTCCTGTATGTAATTCAGATAGCCTTAATGGATTCTTTTCCCCCTTTTTACTTTTAAACAGCTGCAGAAAAGTAACTTACAATTATCATATCTTCAATTAAACACGCTGTGGGGCTTTTGGGGGATCTAGCATGAAAATGTTGTCTGGAAAAAAAAATTACAAGCTGCTAAGAGTTAGTGGTAAGTTAATTAAGTGAAGATTGCCAGATTGAAACAAACTGGCATGGGATTCGCAGACCCTCTTCTCTAGATAAAGTGCTTTGACTCATGATGAAGGCAGCACATAGGAGAGGAATCAAAAGCTGCTGTATCTGGAGAGTTCTTGTCATGTGAGGAGCTGTCAAAGGAGCCAGCGCTCTTGATCTCCTGTTATATTTAGTAGAGAAAGTTATGTCCTGAACAAAAAGCATATAGTGTAAGAGAAAGCAAAATGGAAGAGTTTTCTGCAGTCAAAAAGGAATTCCTGACCAATTCCTGTCCCCCTCAGTGGCAACACTGATGTCAATATTAAGCAGATAGAAATTTCTTTAATGATCAGTCTCTACAAGATTCTCTTTTTATAAACCACGTCAGCTCAGCTAATTCAAAGAAAATGGTTGAATGCATTTCAGGGGACTGCACTCAGTAATCAAACCTTTCAAGCCTTAGCTGTCTCCCAAAGGCAGCAGTTTATGAATAAATAGAGCAGCAAAGTGCTCACAAAACCTGCACATTAAAGAAACCATCCTGCTTAAGACTGGACTACCACCATGCCCAAATTCACCCCTGAGAATCCCAACTCAGTTTTCTCATAGATCTTCAATTTTCACTTTTTCTTGCTTCCTCCCACTCAAGCAACAGAAACGTTTATTTTTTTATTTTAATTCACTTTTGGGCTCCTCGCTTTGTTTGTCAGCTTGCAAGGTGAGGGGCTCCCTGTAAGTTCTGAAGGTGGAAGCATCTTCCACCCTGGGCACAAGGAGGAGGAGTGGGCTCCAGCCCTGCCTCCTCTCCCCAGAGGCTCCTGCAGGGAGCACCTGCAGCAGGAGCAGCTCCTGTTGGACACCTGCTGCACAGGTGAGTGTCACAGGCTGCCTCACACCTCGGGGCAAACCCATCCCTGCAGAGGACTGTGGCCACAGGATTCATGCCAGTGCCACTCAGTGCCCAGGGCAGTGCCCCACACCCCTCTACCCTTGAATCTGAGGTTTCTTGAACACTGTGCAGTTGCTCAGCAAAAGCGTTCAGTTTTAATGAAAATCTAAGGAGGAGAGAAAGGTATAAACCTGTCAAACAAACAAACTGGTTATCTCAGGGATCTAGCCAAAAGGAACAAGCCTATTAAAGGAATCGTTTTCTGCACCAATATGTCACTGCACTATACTCTGTGCATAATAATTACTTAAATCCAGCCATCCCATGCATTATTAATAGGACCAGCCAACCTCAAGTCCCCATGCAGCCTTAAAGCAGATATATTAAATATTCCCAACAGGAAACAGGCAGCCATCCATTATCAGCAATAGACTACACAGTTAAGTCAATGCCTCGTTCAAGAGGGTTTTGTTCTGGTGTGATCAACAAGGCTGCTCTTCCCCATCCTCCAAACTGCCTTTACTGTCAAACTCGAGCAATGTTTCCTCATTTCTCTATGAAACATGAGAGATTACCCTTTATTGGGAGCAACAAAATCTTGTATAGATAATAAATGTTCCAGGAGCAGAGGGGCATCCTAAGCAAGTTGACAGCAGAGAATCAATAGGTAGTGGGGATCCAAGCCTGAAGAATCAAGGATGGGAGAAGGGGGAGAAAGAGTAACACTGTTCTTGCTGCTGAGAGCAATGGAGACCTTTGTCTGCTGTTCATGCACCTGCTGTGGGTATAACTTGATATCATATACAGACAAGTGCCAATCTACTGGCCTATAGTTCAGCATCCTTCAGATTTGGCCAGCCACAATTCTTGTCCCTCTACTCCTCTAATCAGTCTTTCAAAGTGCTTCTGTCCAGTTGTGGAGTACTGGTTTTGTACAAGGCCACATCACGTGGAGCAGAGCCAGTTGTGAAGAAGGGAACTGTTTTCTCACAAGAGGATGTGGATCACAGCACACACACAATCACACAATTTCGACATTACAATACGTGACTGTAAATACTGCAAATCATTGTGCTTCTTGCACACTCCTGGGTCCTGCTCTCTTTGCAATTTCCCTATATTGTGAAGTCATTCTGTAGCCTCCCATGGAAGGTGTGGTTATGGAGTGATTCAAAATAGCAGGCCTGGAAGTTTAAATGCTTCATCAGCAAGCCAAGGAAATGCCCACAAATTATATGTTAGGAGAGTATTTGCTATGAAAACCTTTGGCTAGAGATTTACAGTCATGACCAGTGACAGAAATGTGAAAATCCCTTCCTTAAAAAGAAGGGGAAAAAAGACCAAAAAAAAAGGAGGAAAAGTCTAAATAGTACTGGCATAGTATTTAAAAACTTATTTGTTTCACTAGAGAGTACAAGGAGCAGAGAGAACAAGAAACAGGAAAGATTTTTGTGCTGGAGAGGGGCTTTTACAGCCTGGCTCAACCGGCTGCATCCGAGGAGCAGCACAGTGCAGCACACGGGCACCATGGGTTTTGTCTAACAGGTACAACACACCTGAAACACAAAGATATCAAGCCAGCTGGTCGTGAAGACAGCCCCTCGGGCTCCTGGCTGTTGCTGGGAAGCCTGGAGTATTTGACATTTCTTATCAGTAGAAACGAGCCTGAAGGTTTCTGGCTGGCGAGGGGATGAGCGGGTTCTCCGTAACATATGGCTGGTTGGAGGAGAGAGACTCCTCATGTAATAGTTATCAATACCTGCATGTGTACTTCAAATTAGATAAAAGTTAATTAGCTCCAAATCCAGTCCTTCCTTTGTGCTGATAAGCTCTCAGAATTTTTTTATCAGTCTGTAAGTGGCTGGCAAAAATCTAGTCCCAGAATCAGGCTGGTTTAGAACATGGAGCTATTTCCACAGTGACACCCTTCACAGAACAGCTATCTTGAACTCCTACTATCATATTTTTAATTTACAGCAGGAAATATAATTTTCTGAATTCCTCTCCTGCAGCATGACAAATACTCCATTGCAATATTACAAGGGGGCAGAGGAGTGGGGGAAGCAATCCAAACCAGGCTGTTTTCAATACAACAATTCTAAAGAAGCTATTAGCAGATTACCCAAGCAATATATTACTGCTGAACCAAAGATGTGTTAGAAAACACTGAGTCATGGCACTGAATTAATGAAATTAGTTTGAAATTATAAATTTTCAACTGAACTTGAGCAGTTTGGGCTCTTCATCAGCTGCTGTAATCTTCCATACCCTTAGACCATGTATTCATGTTTTCATCTTGTTCTTGCATGAACAAGGGGTAAAACCTGAAAGCTGGGGTGGGAGGGATGATCACAGGAGTTTTGGAAAAGTGAAACAGCAGGTATCACACTAACATTAAAAGCCACAAGCTTTCCTCACCCAAGGCAATTCCTGTACAAAGTGTTGCTTTTTGGGGGGGCTTGGTTGAAATTGTCACAGATGACAGGGACTTAACCTGCAGAGGATTTAGAAGGATGCTTGCTAGGGGGTATAGTGAAATGGGCATCAGACATCTCAAGGTAACAGCTACTTACACAACCAAAATGAGCTAGTTTGCAAGCATTGTCAGGTTTACTGCAGAGATCCTAAATCTTTAGAGTTAACTGTACTTTCCAAAGTGTATTTTTAAATCCAAGAGAGTTGGACAAAAAGGGAAAAAAAACCCAAACAAAAACAACAAAACAACAATAAAAAGACTATTCTGGTTCTGCTTTTATTTCTGTGGTTTTTAGACCTTGTGGAAATGCAAAAAGATAAGCCAGTCTCAAAGCCTCCTCTTTCTTATGTTTATATCCAGCCAGACCTGCAGCTTATCATTCTGTCATTTATCTCCCTCTCTATTAAGTAAGAAGGAAAGATGAGGGGAGAATTAGTCTGGCCGACCCTCAGACTCTTTCCTGAGAGGAGTGTGGCACAGGCAGTAAGAAGAATTGTTAGAGGGAGCACTGTGAGCTGATCTACTTCTGCAAGGTAGCCAAATCTTTGGAGGCTGAGGAGCAGGCTGGTTATCCCCAGAGAGCAGCCCTGCCTGCCTTTAGTTCAGCCCCTGTTCTAGAGCTCAGAGTCCCTGTCAATGCACAAATGCACATTTTTGTTTTGATGTTTACCACAATCCAGCTGTCTCAACATGAAGAAAAGATATTTGGATCTCTAAGGTTATTTTGTATTTCTTGTCCAGCACTGAGGTCTTGAACACACAGGATGTCACTGCCTGTGTAGAGAAGAAACCACTCTTTTGGGAATGTTTCCTTGTATTTTGCTATCCCAACAGCCCTCTTGGCTAAATTTCAGAAATTTCTGGAGAGACTTTGGCACAAAGGCAGAGCTGTTCTAAGAACAGCTTTCTCCTGAAATGCATCAGCCTCTTCTAGCACAGCTCAGTATTTGCACCATAAATTAAGGTCTATCCTATCCCCTCAGCCCCTATCCCTGGTCAAACAGGAGAAGAAAAAACCTCAGCACTGGGGTGTGGTCTCTGACCTGTTCTTTGCCATTTCAGGGTAACAAGCAGCAGGGAAGGTGGTGGACTGGATGCAGGAGGGGGAAAAGACAATTCTCCCTGACTGATTCCCAGTCAGGAATTCTGTTTCTAAGAGAAAGACTTAAGATAAAGATCCTGCTTCTTTATCTATATCCTGCCATGAACCCGGCAGAAATATACAAATATTAAACTCAGTGACAGAATGTGAGTATAAAACCAAGTGGAAATTGGCAGAGAACCATTAACCTTGGTATACCCCTGTGATTAATGCATTGCAGAGTTAGTGGACAGTATCTGCTCCCACAGCATTTGGGGATGGACACAAACAAGGGAACACATTTGGGCTGCCTTTTTGCTCAGTGGCAAAGAGGAGATTTTTTCATGTGCATCCTCACTCTTAAATAATTCATGACATCCCCAGAAGCAGCAGTTTGCTGCAGACATACTTTAGAGCTCCAGGACTTATCCAGAGGCACACTCTGTAGTGCAGATTCATGGAATCATTTCTCTTGGAAAAGACCTCCGAGATCATTGAGCCCAACTGTTAACCCAGCGCTGCCAAGGAAGTCACACTCCAGACTTGACTCCCATTTTCTCAAATGGGCAGGATTAGGAAGCCATTCTTTCTGGGCACTGACACCAGCTGTATCTCTAGTGCACCTGGTGGAATTTGCCTGCACTCCTTCTTTCCCTGCTTTAGGTTTTATTCCTCCCAAGTTATTTGGCTTCTGCATGAATCAAATGCCTGCTGGCAAAGCTGAGACTGAATCTCTTTCAGGAAAAGGCTTGCCAGCATGGAGCACTGCATGTCTTGTGGAAGGGAGTCCTGGTGGTGCAGGGTCATTGCAACCAATTACACCACTCAGTTCTTCACCTATGCTGCCCTTGAAAATGGGCACTGGTTTCATCCTCCTGCACAGTCTCTTATTCCACCTAGGTTTTTTCAGAGGCTAGAATGCATAGAGCATCCCTGCATTATAAAAGTCTTCCTTTGTGCTGTGCATACTGAGCTGCTCAAGTTATTGTGGGTTTTCACCTAATCCAAATTACTGAGGCACAGTCTGGGAAATGGTAAATGAGGCTGACAAAGAAGTAAGAAAAATACTGTCCAGGGGAAACCTTGGCTACAGCTTAACTTTTCTAATTTCTCTTTTCATCTTGATGGGAGCAGTGGGAAACAGGAGGTTCTTGTTTCTCACACCCTCTCCAATTATAGCAATTTTTCACACAGCACCTGAAAAAGTCTCAGGGCTGCACTATCAGAAAAATCAAGCAAAGATGAGGACAACAGTTCCAGAAGTAATCTCAGGTGAAAATTAGTATTGTAGCAGCAGAAAATAAAGCAATAGACATTTTAGTCACTGTAGTCAAGTACAAGATTTCTCACCAAATAACTGTTCAGAAATCACAAATGCCAGCTGAAAAAAGCTCAGGACAACTGTCCACAGGCACGAGAGCACACAGCAAACCCTGGTGTGAGAGGAGAGAAAGCCTCAAGGTCACCATGCCAGGACTCCCAGGCTGGGAACAGGGGCTGTGGAGGCTCCAGCATGAAGGCTTTGATCCATGTTTCTGCTTCTGGAGCACAGCCCAGCCCCTCTGCTGCCCTTGTTTATTTTCACAGCAGTGGAGGAGACAGCCCCTGCCAACCACCAAGCAACTCGTGGCTCTTGCACACTGCACACAGCCTCCCACGAGCAAGGTGCTATCGAGCCTCATGTTCTACCTATCCTGGCATTAAAGTCACCTTCCATACAGAAACTTCTCTGCAATTCCCAGCTTAAACACATTCCAGACTTTACAATGATCAGGGTAAATCACAAATCACTTTGTCCCCTAGTGCAAAACACTTTTTTTATTTCTTCCCCCACAAATACAGTCACGCACTGCGTGATCTTTTACTTCAGTCTCACTGTATTTCAGTGTCCTCTATCCCTCTCTGCCCCACGCCCTTTTGAACAAACAGCAGATGGAAAAAATAGGTTGGTTGGGTTTTTTCACCTCTCTTATTTCTAGCTCTTCAGCACTAACCTTAGGCTCATCTCACAACCTCACCTTAAATCAAGGTCAGCATGTTTGGACTGCTACAGTGACCCAGGTGCCTGCACCTCAAACATCCCATGCCCTGGCCAGAAGAAATTCCCCCCACTAAAATCAACATTAAAATTAACCCATTTGTTTTGTTTTTTTTTTCTCTGAACTGAATCTCATGTCAGATTTTTCAGAGATTTCAACAGTTTTATTTTGAAAAGCATTTATAGAAAGGTAGTTTTTTCCTCTCACAGTTTCCCAAATCAGCTCCTATCATTACATATATCTCACACAACTGTTTTTTATCAGGCTTTTCAACCCAGTTGTCCTTCTGCCTCTCTACCATTTTCTGCAATACAAGACTTTTGGGCTTATTCTTCCTTCATATTACAGAAGTATTGTGAAGGAACTCTGCAGTGGAGTTGTCCTGGATTTATACCATTATGAAGCAGGATTTGTCCCTTTAATGCTGGGGAGAATATGCTGCCCACTATCATTAAAATAGGGCAGAGAAAAGTAAACTGGGTATAACAAAGCATTTTAACTAGGTCTCCTTATCTGCAAGACCAGAAAGAAAGAAAAAAAATATGTGTAGGCTAAATTGGCAAATAATCCTTTCCCACTGATTTACAGTTACTGGAATTTGTTTGGTTTATTGATAAATTATCTTCCTATCGGGATTCTGTGGGTGATTTAGGAGTAAAATAAATGTCTGGCTATGACTTAAGACTCTTTAATGTTCAGTTAACAACAAGGTAAAAAGTGCTACATGAAAAAAATTACCCCTGTCATCACAGACTATACATCATCAGAAGCCTAGTCCAAATTAATATCCATGCCAACACAGAGTGAACTTGTATGTGTGGCACAACCCCTTCTTGTTACCATAGCTGGCCAAACAGTCACTATCCAACCATTCTGATTTCTTGCTCCACATCTGAGCACAAAGGGAGAGAAGTTTTCAGCTGCTGGGATAATGCTCAGGCTTTTATTACACAGGCAGCATTAGGAAGGACAGCAGTTTCAGATTCAGTGTGGGAGACCAGACATGAACAGGGAGCAGCTGTGCTGGTCATGCCATGGTCTCAGCATCACCCTGGGCAGTGGGAATGCTCTGGGGTCAGGGCTTGAACTGCTCCCCAAAATTGCACTGCTGACATCCCCACACCTTGGTGAGGACAGGAATGTTTTTCCCTTGGGGCTCAGTACTCCCAGACTCAACACATAATGCTATTTTTTCTACAGTTTTGCCCTGTGTGACCTACATGAGCAGTCCCACAAGTGAGTGTGGCCACAGACCCAGCCCCTGTGGTGCTCCCAGCCACGTGTCAGCACTTCCATCTGCATGGGACTGCATGGACCTGAGCCAGGCAGGAATCCCACAGCCCTGCACCTACAAACTGCAGGGACCATTCTGTCCCATCCTCATTAGTGGCTGTCAGAACACCTCTGAGTCCATCAGGAGCCATAACTATTTGAGGGAGACTGGCTGTCAGGCCTGTTCCAGAGGTTACTTTCCAAAAAGCAGCTTCTGCTGATTCATCCCCTACTGACACTGCTGACTTCCTGTAAATGCCTGACCTGGGAATATAAATTACTGTTAAGGCTGACAAGGATATACCCTCTGCAACAATAACTCAGGCAGCTGTGGTTTCCTAGCACAAAAGCACATCCCTCTTGCTTTGGCACGGTGAGCACATCCTTGGGGTTACTAATGCAAGCATCTCTCTCTGACTTTCATGAGGCTGGTGCACTCTGACATGGGGGGACAGCCATGCTCACACCACAGGCTCAAAGACAGCACAGTGGCCATGATTCTTTGTGGGGAGAATGATTTGTTGCAAAGGACTCAGTTCCTGATGTCTTCATTCTCAGCACAAGCCTCTAAATGACATTACTCATCCCTCTCAACATTTGAGATATCCTAGAAAACAGCCACTACTGCTGGACAGCATGGAAATTACAAGGGCTATTAAATCAGACCCAAGGTTTTGGGGCAGGAGCTGATCACCAGGTGGAAGCAGGAGGGAATTTCTCCTCATCAATAGCATCATTGCAGAAAGTTATGGAATGAAGTGATCACTGAGCTGGGAAGGCAGGGGAGGGACGTGGTTTTTAGCATGGGACCATGCCTATAATGAAGAAATTGCACTAATATTCACAGGAGACACATAAAGTGTGGTGTCTTCATCCTTACTAGAGAAAGTTTCCACAGCGCTCCACTGATATCTGTCATAAAACAATCATATAATTCAAGGTTACAGCTTCAAGACTCTCTTAAAGGTACAAATTTGTTATAAAATGCACTACGTTAATTACAGCTAGAATTATTCCCAGCATTTTTACTTTGGTACTGAAACATCTGTTTGCATCTGCAATGAGCCTCTCTTATCCCACAGCAACTTGCATAATGTTTTCATTAACACCATCTAGCAAATGACAAGACAATATTCCAGCAATGTTTCTCTCACTAACAGATGTGATCTTATTGAAATCTCTCCCTTTGGCTCCCTTTAACTTCTTGCTCCCCTGGAATGATAGGATATAGAAAAAGGGGAGAACAAAATATAAAGTGAAGGGGAACTTAAGCAACCATACTGCAACCAACCTAGAATAATAAATGATCAGAGTTTTGGAGAAAGCGACCTTGCAGGTTATTTGTACTTGTTCTTAAGATCAACGGGGTGCCTCAACCCAAACTCTTTATTTTAAATGAGGTAAATGTAGCTGTCACTTAAAAGTGAGATGACTGGCTGCTTTATGAAGCTGTTTATTGTGTAGACTCAATCACATCTGCCAAGTACATTTCTTCTTTCAGCTGAATTTCTAGATTGAGGATGGGATCACACAAGATTCTTTCTCACCTCAGTCTTTGGTTGAACTGTTTGCAAGTCATTGTTGCTGCTGGATGCAGTGAGAGTGCTGCCTAAGGCCCAGAAATCCCTTCTAAATTCAGAGTATTTCAGGGCAAAAGGGATCCCGCAAGGAGCCCGCAGGATATTAACACACTTTGTTCACTGGATATCAAACAATTCCTCAGTAGGAGTCCTGACACAAGCAGGCTCCTCACAGTCCTCTGAAACTTCTAAGGTCTGGTAAAGCCAATATTTTCCTGCACAGACCACTTCTGAACCTTTCTTGTTTTGGAAGAGTTTCTTTAAAATCTTCTCAGCTTTTTTTTCTATTGCTGCCACCCTGGGAGCTGTCATGCCACCTTGTGACCCAGCTGTCCCTTGAGCCTGAACTGCACCAACCTCCTCTGCAGTTTCTGGGCTGCCCCAGCAACCTGGCCCAGCTTTGGGGCCAGTGTCCAGCTCACAAGCAGGGAAAAGTGAACTTGGAATAAACTTTCCAACCTGTTCTCAACAGAATTATGCCTGGTGTCTGGATCCTTCCTGTTGCTCTCCAGTCCCCTTCCTTATTAAACAAAGGCAATCCATCTGCATGAGAAACTCTGATGGTGGATGCAGTAAAGAGTAACTTTATGCCACCAATCAAACACTTAATAGCATTCCTAAAATTACAACATAGTACAGCACCGTAGTTCCATAGCTGTAAGAAAGACTGTTTTTATTATTGTTCTCATTTAGCCTGCAGTACATCAGGACTTCATTTTCTGAAATCAATAAGTGAGAAGAAAGTCAGATTTAGCACATGAAAGCAGCAATAAAGTGCAAGTGTCCCTTCTCTTCTTATGTCCTGGTATTGTCCTTCAGGGTTCACTACTAAAGGATTTAACATCCTGTGCTCAGTTTTTCATCAAAGTTTGCACAACAATTCTTGGGTGCCTTAATTTTCTTGGGGAAGACACTAATGGTCTACAAATGGCTGGAGTGAGACTGAACTTTTGTACCACAAAAATTTACTTCAGCTCTTGCAGGGCTGTCTAGCCTAAAAGATCCCAAATGTATGTTTTATGAAGTTGGGGTGAAGTTTTCACAACAGTAAACACTTGGTTCATTTTTATCTTATCCTTGCTTTTTAGCCTTTAGTACTCTCTTTTAAAAGCTTCACTCCCAAATCTTGAAGGCTGTAAACTGAACAAAAGCTTAAATCCTCCTGTAGTTAACTGTGAAATTAAAGAAAAAATTCTTCTTCCCACGGGAGGCAATACTGTACTCTCATGAATCAGTAACCATCTAGTGAACAGATCAGATCTCCAGCCAGGGTTCTTCTTCCTTTTTTATGTTTATTTCTGGAGGTTCCTTAAACATTTTAAAGTCACATTGCTTCTCCTGCATGTGCAGACCCACTCTGAGGTGTGCCCCTGCTGCAGTCCTCACTGAGGTGTTGCTCTGCCTCCTCATTCCCTGCTTGCTGCATTGATGCAGTCTGCTCATCGTCCTCCTTCAGCCCATATTCCCCCAACTCCTGCCTCATGCAATGCATCCAGGAATGTTTCTACAGGAGACACAGGGGAAATTCTGCTTTACATCATTTCAAAATTATCCAGAAAACAACAGGCTTGTGCCACGCTTTGTATGAAGCTGTTTGAACCATATTTGCCTCGTGGTTCAAAGACACCAACCAAATTATAAAACTCTTGAGCTAAGGCTTGACACACATCAGATAAACTAAATAATAGAGCTGTTTCAGTTTCAAACTGGGCAGCTGAAGCACAGCAGGGCTGAGAGTCAGTGTTACACTGCACTAGTTGTAAGGTTTTAGCCTGACATTGCTTTTCAGACATTATTTAGACTCACATCCTTTTGGCTGATTATCTGCTCTCAGAGTGGTCTGTACTCTGCCTCAGCACTCATTGCCTGTCCTTGTTTTCTTTCCTCCTTCTCATAACCTAGGCATCTGATTGATTAACCATTCTTTATTTTGAGATTGTTGCCAAACTTTCTATTCGCCTCTAACTGTGTTCTTGTGTTTCTGGATCATTAAGCATGTAAATTAAATTCAATTGCAAATTGAATATATAATTGTGCATATGCAGGGTCTTGAAGAATAGGGAGGACTTTAATGAGATAAGATATTCCCACATCTGTAATTCTGACCTACTCAGTCTTTCAGAAAAGAATTGCTCAACAGATTTGAAATTGCATCATTTCAAATCATTTTGGCAGCTTTTATAATCAATTACCTTCCTCTTACTGAAGTTTTCTGGAAAAAGAAGAGCAACCCTTTCATCTCCTGTTCCTGGCTGTGAATATGTCTGCTACTAGATTGCTATCCCTTTGACTTAAATTTAGATATCTGAACTAAACAGATAATATACCTTGTTTTTCAGTAGGAAGAAATGCAAATGTTTGGATTCTTGAGTCCAGGCAAGGATGGGGTTTTGCCACCCCTGGTGCTGGATAGAGGAGACCCTGCAGCTGGAATGCCTCAGTGGAGTGCCTTCATAGATGCCAGTTTTTCCTGAAATCTTTAGAAAATACATCATGCAATCCAGTTAACATTTTCTTCTCTGATGTAGGATATCATTTTTTGAACAACTTTTGTATTTCCTTTTTCTTTAACACAAAGGAAAAATCCTGTCCAGTTATGAGTATTTTTCTCCTAGAAGGAATTTGCTTTAACTTTGGATCATTCATGATGCAGTAACACAGGGCTTTGCCAAGGATGTTTCCTTGTTGGATCAGATTTACACACATTGCTCATTTCTATCAGTGTCCTTCACCTGCAGTTCCCTAAATATCAACTGAACTCACTGAATGTTGAAGTAAATGGGAAAATGAGATCGATTCTCTGGGATCAGTGGTCAATAAGGGCTTACTGGCACCTTTGGCAAGGAAAGAGATTTTATCCTTGTAACCTTCTTGAGGCAACATATCACCTGCCTTGTGTATTTTTTGCATTATTATTAAGGCATTTGAAATACTGAAGAATAAGTTGGATAAAGCAGTAGTTACCTAAGGGAACTAGCTTACTCCAGTGCCCAAGCCATAATCACCATTGCAAGTCTTTTAATAAATAAATCCATCATGTCTTAGCCAAATTACAGCCTTGTTAATCATTCATAAACTGAGCAAAAATAACTTGCAATAATTAGTTTATAGTGTGAGTTTTTCTACTCTCCCTTCTCAAGGGATATTTGTGATCTGATATTAATTGTTTTATATATATTACTGTTCAACTCTATAAACTGCATCTACTAAAATATTTTATTTCTTGGCATGAGGTTTATGGTGGTCTTGCAAGCAGGTAACCACAGGGATTTGAAATTCACGAAACTCTAATGTGCTGTTTTGTAGCATCTAGACAGAACTGCCCATAGTACAGGTTCCATATATGGGGGAAACAGGATGACAATCCCCCTCATGGAAATTTTAATTTCAGTTTAGTACTACTTGTAACTCTAAAATTCGCTTTATTGAAAAATTTATGTCAGTAAAGCTTTATTGCCAGGAAAGCAGAATATGACATGGGAGGTTCATAAAAATTGCTACAGCTGTCACATTTTGAAATTAAAAAATTATGGAAGCTTAGTTCACAACATTTGTCCAGTAATTATGCTGTACTTGCCTAAAATTACAGTCTGCAAGACAGGGAGTGAAGCTATTCCTGACACCTTATCTAAACTTTGTGTAATTCCTTCAGCACTGCAGACATCTGCTCATTTCACTGTTGCACAGTGCTTCCTCACTGTCTGCCAAAAGGTTTGTGGGCATGAGGTCTGCAGAGTGCTGGGGAGTTTCTGGTGTTGCTGAGACAGAGCAGCAGCAGCCAGCACTTTCTACTCCCTCTTTTTCTCAGAAGACTTTGAAATGAGCATCATATTTGCCTCTGCTCAGATTACTTTCCAAGGTAAAATATGCAAATAGCCTAGAATTAATCTGCACAGGAATATGAATGTCTTTTAAAGGTATCAGCCTATTCAGCTTGCAAACGCTCCATTTCCAGCTGTCAATTCTGAAGAATTAAAATCAACAGCCTTTATTATTTATTGTTCTCTATACCTACTAATAGCCTCTTAATTGTGTTTTGGATAGGGCATTTTTAGAGGGAATCATTAGGTTTTCATATTCTGGCAGACTAGAGAATTAATGAGAGGCTCTTAATTTAGCCATAAACAACTAACTTTATTTAAAACATTCCATTTCCTGCTATTCACTTTATTGCTCTAATCTTCACATCCTGTCCTGACACAGTGCTGCTCCAGGCTGTAAGGTATTTCCTGCATCTCCTTCTGGACATCATGGTCCACCTGGTCCTGCTGCTGCCTGGATCTCAAGGGGAGCAGGGAGTCCTGGGGGACAGTGCTGAGGATGCCAGCAGTGGAATGTGGCTGTGTTACTTGCTGTCTGTCCTTATTGCCTCCCTCTGCTTTAGCCCTTTGCTTCCCCCAGTGATTACCCTTTTTTTTTTTTTTCTTTGGCACCCTGGGATTACCAACACATTGTGGTTTCAGCAGCAGAAGGGTTCCAGGGACAGCCTTTGTCAGTGGCTGCAGGTACCCTACAGATATTAAAATATTATATCTGCACACACAGAAGCTCAAGGCATCAACATGAGATTTTCTACCAAAAAAACAGGGTGGCTCAGCCCTGCTTTGGTCCCAGACCAGTTTTATATCATACTGCCCTGGAGTGGCCTGTTTAAGTCCTACCATGCAAGAGGTAAAGAAAGAATATAGCTGGATACACACCTACAAAATGTTTTCAGCTAAGCCTTGAGGACAAGAAAAGTTCATCTGATTGTGCCATATCTTTGGCCCCTGCTCTAGGATTGACTCCTTCCCTTCTCACCTCCTCCCCCAAACCCTCCCAAATGGCTTGGCCAGATTTTTCTGTCTTTTTATTAATCTTGTATCTTATTTTAAATTCGTCGGTATCTCTATTGTTAACATAGCTTCTAATTTTGTTCTTCTAATCCTTCCTGTTATAGAGTTTTTCGACTCCAAAAGGAAAAAAAAGCAAAGCCAACCAAAGACAAAAACCTCAAAGCAACTGAAGTAATTTTCTAGAGGCTGCAGAATAGCTGCTTTCCTGTCCTATGCCATTTTCCTGGGATTTTCTTTATTTATATGTAAACCAGAAGGTGCCAACTGACAGAAATAAAACATCCTCAGGGGACCTAACACCAGCTTGTTTTTGCAGCAATCCATTGCTCTGATGAGAGCTGTAAGACATTTTTTGAAGGACCAAGCTTTCATGACTCTGTTGGTTCAAGAGATACACTTTCTCTCATCAAGAGCGGAGCAGGGTTTGGGAGCAGAGGCCACACTTTGTACTTCATTTCTTCTGTGGTATTCAGTGTTTATTCCCTTCCTTCAGAGCACAGAAATCAGGCAGGGGACTGCTATGAAGAATGCAGATGGGAACTGCCTGCTCTGTGCCTTCAGGCTTGCTTTATTCCTTTCTAGATAAATGTTGTCAGCTGCAACCATGCTCAGTAGAAAAGAGAAGTGCTCAGTCAAGAGTAGGAGAGACAAGCAAGGACCTCTCAGGAGATCACTAACCTATTTTTCTGTAGTAAGGAGCAGCTAAGATGAAACTTCTTGCCTTTACACCACATATTTATATAAAAAAAAGATTTTAAAATATTAATTTAGTACTAGATGTAAGGGCTGGATTTAAGAGATTAAGGCATTGCCTTACCCCAAATGCCAACATGATCTGGCAAAACACAGATAAATACCCATTTCACTGCTTCTGCAGGGTTGTGAGTCCTGTCCTGGGCTGACCTCTGCTGAGTTCCCCCCTCTTCACAGCACTGCTGCTCCTAAGGCTGTGCAGGAATACCACACCACTGATTAATTAAGCCAATTCCTCACACAGCAGCTGCTGGAATCTCTTTCCTGCTGGCACACCCATGTCCATGCTAGGTTCTGGCTGGCATCTGAAGAGCAGACAAGCATGTGATCTCTTTTTCATGTCCTTAAAGGATGAGGCTAGGCTGGCAAAACACAGTCACCAAGGACTACCTGCTACTACTCATCTATGCTCAAATGCCTTTGCCATCCACCTTTTCTGGTTCTTGCACGCCTGAGGTGCTGAGATGGAGACACTTGTCTCTCAGCCACCCACACTTCCACACAAACCAGGAGTAAGCTGAAATTTCATTTGTGCAAGCAAGCACATGGCAGGATCAGAGAAAAAAAAAAAACTTTAAAAACAATTATTTTAGGTCATCCCATTAACACACAATAATGTTAAGCCAGACAAATGAAAAATCAGGAGGCATCACAAAACTGCACCTATAGACAACAACTGGAAATACAATTCAGAGACAGGGTGCAGGATTGTGTTTAAGACTGGTTATTTCCTTCACACACCACTTTTATATCTCCCTCAGTGCTTTCTAAGAATAAAGCAGTTGTAGATAAGAAAAGCCTTAGATAGGACCTTGACTCCTTGCTGGATTTCCACACTGCACATGGGGACTACAAACCCAGTGCTTCCAGAGTGGTCTGGAGGAGCTCATCTCACCAGGCAGGCACTGGGGAAGGTGGCACATTGTCCCTATGGCATGTGAAGGGAAAATGGTGCATTGGGAAGTCCAGTCAGATGCTGGGAGACAGATACAGAAAACCAGTACAACCCTGACTCAAGGGCTGAAGCAAAGTGGACAGGGATCAAAACATTCTGGTGTGTTTTTCTAGAGGAGGAATGTGTCAGTTTTCACAAGTGCCATGACAACTGTGACATCCAAGAACATGGCAAAATGCAAACAAGGATGGAAATTTTTAATGTTAAGAAGACCTGGCTTCTGATGACTGTTGTAAAATAAGAGTTTTTGGAAGTATAACCATTCTTACCTTGGGATTCAGACTGTCATAAGGGTGACACCTCCTGAGGAGAACATGCTTTCCCCCATCAGAGGGGCTGGAACCCTTCTCACACAGGTGGGGGGTTGCCAAACCTGGTTGTCCCTCCTGTGACAGCTGTCCCTCCTGCAGCCCTGCCATCCCCACCAGAGCCACACCAACCCCTCTGCCTCAGTGACATCCTCATGAGGGTATCCTCCCTCGTCCTTGTGTGGTGCCACAACACAACCCCCTTTTAATGATATCCCAGATCAGCTGCCAGCTCCTCCTGGTGTCCCTGGAAGTCACAAATCAGTTGGTTTGTCTGGCTGATGAGGAGGGCAGTGTAAAGCTGCTACCTCAGAAGGACAAAACAAGGACACCTGCATTCCCTGCTCTGCCTTTCCCCCACTGCTTTAATCAAGCTGGTTTTCATGGGGTTTGTGATGTCAGCAGGCATTTAGGGACCATGTTACAGACACTCAGAAAAAGACAAGCAAAGGTCCCAGGGCCCCTCCTGGCATTGCTAGCTAACAGGCTTTCCTCAAGGTGAGGAGAATAGGGCAATCTATTTAAATTCAGGTGATAAAAAAATCACATTCTTCCTCTATCCATCTATTCTTGCAACCTTTAAAATGAATAATAAATAAAAACTAAAGGAAGACTTAGTATGCTTTTCTAGAAAATGTTTCCCCTTCAGCTCATAGCAATATATCTTTACACCTGCTCAGTCAATTTTTAATCAAAAGTAAAAATACCCTCTTTGACTTTTTATTCAGAGTATCAAAGGCAATTTTCAAAGGTCTTAATAACACTTAAGCACCTAGACTCAGCTGAAAATTTGTGTACATTACCTACTGAATTAGTTCTATGTATGCCTCCAAAAATCTCATCATACATCCAGAGATAGATTGTGTGATCAGTGAATTAGTTGGATATAAGCAGGAGTGTAATGTTAGTTCAGTGCTTCACCAGGGCTCATTTATCCTGTTTAGAAATATGCTTGTCTGCTTATCCACCTAGTTAGGATGTGATATTACTCCCTGAAAATACACCCTGCAGGTAACAAGAAACACACAAAAAGCAATTTCACTGTAATTGATTCCTTTGTCAAAATGATATAAAAACAAAGTAACTTCATAAACATCTATAGAGCAAATCCACACTTTGTCACTAAGATAAGCATTAGATCTCTTGAGTTATTGAAGATTTATTCTAACGTATTTGAAAGATCAGAATGCAAAGACCAGAATGTTTCTGTTCACAAAACCAGAGATGATGCACATACAGACATTATATCTCACACATTAATCACTAAAGGTACAGCTGTGAGCAATGTATTGTTCCACAGGAGAGCAAGTACCTATATTCCATCACCAAGACCCTCAGGGAATGATGTTTCATATCCTGGGAGTCCACTCCACAACAAAGATAATCACGACAGCACAGCTGAATACATCTTCTCCATCCTGCATGAACACTGGTGACACGCAGCCCTTCCTCATGCTGCAGTTCTGAAAGGTGAAAAATGTTCTGGAATATTCTTTCAACTCTGCTGTGGGTTTCAGTGGTTTTGTTTTTGTTTTTGTTTTTTTAATTTTAAAATCTAGTCCCTTAAATGTGGATCAGTGATTTAGCTTTACCCACAACAGCATCCTCACTGTAACCAACAACCCAGATGAGTAAATGATTCCCAGTAGCAACAAAGTGTTGCAAGTTTTCCTTTTTTTGAGGAAAATTGTTTGAGTTTTTTAATAGAAGGGATTTAGATTTGACCACATATCCTGCTCAATCAGATCTTGATCTCAGAAGCTCTTTTATCCATCATTCATATTTATCAAGATGTCTTTCTTTAATCCTTGAATAGACCTTAGGAGAGCATTTTGCTTCCTTTATTCGTGCTTTTGCTCATTAGGCCACTGGTACCCAACAGCCATCCTGGTTTTACCAAACAAGTAAACCAGAACTTTTCAGAGCTTGGGGTTTAAGGGTTTCTAGCAAGTCTCCTACAACTCTAAACCAGCTTCTGCAAGCTTTCATTTTGATGGCTCTGCATGAGAAGTTTCCAAATTCTGTACATCTGTAAACTCCCACAAATGTTCAGATGGAAATGTGGCCCCCTGGGGCCACAAATTTGAGTCTACAGATGGGAAGCTTTTGTTTTTCCAAGTTATTTTCCATGGGCCTGTAAAACCTAATCTTTAGATCGACAGGGTTCCATGGACCACAGCTTGAAAATCTCCAAAGTAATTCACATAAAGGTTACTCTTTCCTTACATGCAGGAGCAGGTGCTGCTCTGAAGGAGTAAATTACATTCCTACTATAAAACTGCACAAATGATACACAGAATCACAAAAACATCCAGGTCCACACATCCACAGAAAAGACAACAGAGATCAAACTTGTGCTGGCTAAAAGACTAATGTCTCAGCTTTGCAGTTATTCCTGCAGGGAACTGAAGATTCAGGATTCCCTTTGCATCTTCATGACATCACAATATCAAGTGTTGAGAGAGGAAAGGGTTATTTCCCTGAAAGAGTATTCACATAGGAGTATTTTCACAAATATATCCTGCATGCAATGAAAATTTAGGAATGCCTAGAAATGGCTTGAAGGGAAACTAAATAGGAAATTCCAGAGGGAAAATGTCCCTCCTCCACAAAAAAATTTAAATTTCAACTATTTAAAATTTCTTATTTTGACTGTCTGTAGCGTTGCTTGGAAATAGAGGTTTCCATTGAACTATTAAGAAACACACTCCTTAGAACTCTAAAATTTCAGGAATGATGAAATACTGGAGAGAAAAAAACAAACAAGCTCACAAATCCTGTCGTCCTGCCCTGCATGTCACAGATGAGCCATGTGGCCTGTTGTGGAGAAAGGTAATAAACTGGTATTGTCCAAAAGCACACCTGAAACCAGCAGAAATTCCCCTTTCTCAGCACTCAGCAACACCAGAGTCACTTCTGCTTGGGCTGTCTGGGTTCTAACTCAGAGCTCAGAAAAACATCAGCTGGGTTAAACCACTATACCACAGCTCCCCAGCCCAGTCTGCCAGCACTTCCCAGCTTGCAGGAAGGTGTGGTAAGGATAAACACAGGGGAACTTTTGAGGTCCTTTGAGCCTACATTTAATAGGATTATGCAATTTAGATTCATAGACCAGCCCAGTTTTTCAAAAATACCATGGCGTATATTCTGCATCCTCACATTTTGCTCTCTCTTGCATTCCTTCACAGCCTAACCCCACCCTTAACCACATTTTGCCTCCCAAGAACAGGTCTTCCCATAGTTCTGGGAAGCCTAGAACTAGTCTAGGAAGGTTCTTTTGGCTTCTTCTCAAAGAGCTCTCACAATTCTGGAATTTTCCCATTCATTTCTCAGTGGTGTCACATCTCTGAAGGAAAACAGGTCCAAGACATGAATGACATATTTAGCAGCTCTGCAAGCTTTCCCTCTTTCCCTCCATCCCCGCTCAGTATTTGGAACACATCACTTGTTCCCTTTCAGAATTAACCTGTGTTAATCTGTCGGTCATCTCCCACCCTCTCCTGTGTTGTATCTCCTTCCCAACATTTCCTTTAATCAATATTCCCTCCAGACACACTAAGTGCAGTTCTTTTTATAAGTGAATCTGCTCTCACCCAGGAGATCTGACATTCAGACAAACCAAACGTCCCTCTTCATCTAAATAATTTAAGGGATCTGCATCCCCTATCAAAGACTAATATATCAGGCACTGCCAACAAGGCACCTTCATTGTTCTTCAGTGCACATCTAAATTACATTCCCTGCTTGGCAGAAGAGCTCTGTCAAGAGCCATAGTGACTCAAAGATTTCTTCACAGAGTTGTTGTGCCATAAAAAACACCAGCACAAATCTCCTAACAGAAATAGCTGTTGTGATCACCTGCCCCCACATGCAGCCCAGAAAAATGGGAAAATCACCCAGAATAGCCATGACCAGACATTGTCTCATAATTGAGCTCATGTAAAACTTCCAAGACTTGAGGCTTCCCTCATCTTCAGATAAATTTTGAATTAGCCTCTCTGATGAGATTACATTTTTCATTTAACCAGGAATTTATGTCTTCAGCTTCCAGTCACCAAATATTACATCTGTTCAGATAGTGATGCCTTTGTTCCCAAAAAAAAATCTTTCTCATTTCAACTCTGAGAACATCACCTCTGACCTCTTCTTTAAAAAAGTTTAAGCTTGAGGCAGATTTCTCCTTGCCTGTGTTTCTGCACAAGCTGTCTTTGGAATAGTGTTTCCAAATGCTGGATATCAGAGCAAGAACAAACTCCACCTACACAGATACACCCCACAGAGCTTTTCTGATGTCTTTCCCCCTGTCCTGCAAATGTGACCTCCAGGGCACAGCCTTTTGATCCTCTGTCCTTTCTCTGGTTGTGGATGGACACCAGCTCTGCACGACTGCTGCTGTCAGGGGAAGTCGAGATCTGCAACAGCTTCTGAGGAAAAACTTTGAGGCTGGTCCATTGAGGTTAAGAAAAAAAGCCAGAACTTGTAACACAGAGAGCAGACTTTAGATCCAAACTTTTCAGCCTGGGCTGATGTACATGACCTCTTTTTTAAGATAAGACTTTCAGGAAGAAGAAGCCATTAGTGGTGATCAGAGCTGTTTACTGTACACAGAGCTACGTGTGAAGAAAAATGAAATTTCTCCTTTCAAATGCTGGTACCCAGGGTAATACCTCTTAGTTACAAAAACAACTTACAAGGTGCTGGGAAAACCTTCCTGTCTCCTCATCATTCCCCCTGCCTGGATGCACCACATTCACTATAACAGCATTGAAAAAGATAACCACGAAACATTATCCTGTCTTTAACAACAACAAATGTAAGCACTGAGGAAGGTAGTCAGTACCAATCATTTTAGAAGAAACATTAATGGAATGAACTGCACAGAAAGAAAGCTGCTTCTTCATACATTTGCTGAAGCCCTGAAGCAAAAGGGTATATTTTCTTCCAGAACTACAGGGCTGAAACAAAGTACTTTCCAGAGACTGAACAGCTGAACCAGAAGAATGAGAAAATTTTATGGCATCTTCATCTCCCACAGCCAGCCTGCCCCACCTGAGGCCTTTCACTGCATAATTCTTCCTCTGAAACTGAAGTTCTCCCAGTCAATGTCATGGAAACAGAGACAGGAGAACAAATCCTCCCACTGATGCAACTTGCATCCTTCTCTTTGCCATGAAGAGGGGCCAGGGAGTGCCTGATGATCCCAACATGTTGAAACATGGCTTTTGGTGAAATTATCTGCTATAAATTGAGAGGGATACTTTCCATCATGACCAGGCAGTGCATGGACTGTGCTACTAATTTTAATCCTTTAATGTTAATGAAAGAGAACCGTTGCTGTCTAAAGTAATAAGGGATTTTTTCATTGTGCCATTTATATAGTAGAAGGAATAGTAAAATAGCTTCATGATAGATAACTGTACTGCTGGAGTCGCCTTAGTTTGTCATTTCATACAAAAGGATCTCAGCCACCATAAAATTAAATTTCTCCACATTGCAATTGTTCAACGATGAAACAAACCAAATTTTCTGCTAATTGAATGCAGAGAGCTACTTACATATTCATAGTGAGCTGGTGCTTTCAGCACCATTGCTCTCTGACTCTGCAGGAGCCTTCCCAGCAGCAGTGTTGAGCCAGCAGAGCTGGTGTGGAGCTGGCACAGCCACCAAGTCACCCCCAGAGCTGCTGGCATTGGCTGGGAGCCCCAGTTGGTCTTGGTAGGGGAATGGGTTTCCTTTCCTTCCTTGAGAAGCCCCCACCTGTTCTCTTGGGAATGTTTGCTGGAGACTGTTCTCCTTTCTTTGCAGAAACAGGACTAGACAGCCTAAAACACCTCCTGATTCCTCCAACTCACCACTGGCTGAAGATTACATTTTGTTAGATCATTATCCTCCTGAAATTCAGAGCGTAACTATTCAGAAACCTCTAACGTGCAGGTTTCTAAACACAATTCCTCATTGCCTGGCACTAAATAAAAAGAACTTTTCAAGGTAAGACACCCTTCATGAATTCCTGTGCTTTTCCTTCCTTGCTGCAGTGGGGATGCTCTTTGGATTGATGTGAGCATTCCACACAGCACCTTGATCCTCTCCCAACCGTCTAAGCAAAATGCCCCTCATATGCCAAATCTCAGTCTCTCTCTCTACATACTTGATTAGATTTCTCCAGTGTTTGAGAGTCTCCAAAGTTAACCCCAGACACCCTTTCTTTAAAATCCTATCCCTCCCCTTGAGTTCTGTAACCTCTGTTTGTCCTCTTTTCCTTGCCCTGCACTCCCTGGAGTTGCTGATAGAACACTCGGTGTCTGTGGTCAGACCTCAGTGGAACACCAGTGCTTTGGTCCTGTTTTGTTCCAGCTCCTCCTGCTTCCTTCACCACTGAATTACCCTTGCACATGAGTCTTTCAAAAGGAGGAAATATGCCAGCTTTCATCTTTTCCATTATCTAAGACCTGGAAGGTAATAAACAGGAGAACAAGACAGAAGAAATGAAGGCAGCTCGTCACCGTACAGGGGAATTTGCATTCTGCCAGCTGACAGGAACCAGGGTCACACAACTGCATTCCACAAATCTATTTCATATTCACTGTTGTCAAATTTGCCACATCAGTCTAAGTTCCAAGACTTCTTAATAAGCCACTTAGAGCCCCAGCTACTAGAATTATCCTGTTTAAAAATTTCCGGCTTTCATTTTCTGAAAGTACTTTTCTCATCTCCATGGTTGCACAGAGCAGCTTGAAGCAAGTATACATTAAACTCAAAATAACATATGTTTTAAAGAGCCTTATAATTTCAATCCTCTTATGATCTCTGAGTAATAGATTTGATATTTTTCAAAACTTACATTTGGACAGCTTGGATGTTAAATCTGTGTCTGTGAGTCTGTACATACATGTGTACACGTACATGTGCTCATGCCCATCCTTCCAGACACGATCTCTCCAAAAGGACATGGATGAAAATTAAGAGAAACACAGCAGTGCTTTCAAAGATTAATTTGGGAAGACACCCATTCCAGTTCTATATATTGCATTGTTAAGAATAGAAGCAATTCACAAATGCCTGAAAGCCCCAGAAAAACAGGCTGCTAACAAAAGTGTGTGCTGTCAGAAAAAAGCAGAGCAATTTCCAGTTGACTGACTGTGTGAGGAATCAAAAAGCAAGGGTTAAAGGCTGTCAGAGTCCAAAGCATGGGCTTTCTATCCTCTAACAATTAACTTGCACAATACTTTTGAGGTAGGTTTCTACAGGTACTAAGGTATCCAAACTTTTTTCTGATGGTAAATTCCCCTGAAAGACTGGTATTGCTGTGCATCTACCCCTACTCTCCCTGTATTGAGAGAACAGGTACCAATATAATGCAGTTCTACTTTCCCCTCCTATTCCAGAAACTATCCTGCTGCTTGGTCAGGGGGTTGCCAGAAGGTGAATTGGATTCCTCAGAATGGAAAACATGGGTCAGTTATTAATGATGGAATTAATTTTATGCACAGCATTTCAGGGAAGTGCATTCAGACATTTTACAACCCTTCATATCAAGGTTAGTTTTATTCTCCACATACCATGGTGAGCTCTGCTCAAATCTGTGTGAGCTGCCAGCAGGACTCTGCTCACACTGGCCATCCATTAATCCACTGATAAGATTAGTCACTCACAACATTCTATTTCCTCTTTATACTTTCACTATTGTCTTTTATGCTTCCTGTATTCCAGGAGTACTATGGGGATCTTTTATTAACACATACACACAGGGATGAGATTTAATCTCTTTAATTTATTATCTATTGTATTCCTAGTAAACCCTTCTTTGCAATATCCAGGCAGCACCCTGACGGTAAATCACTGCTGAAAGACAATACAGAACTGCAAAGTATTCTTTATTAAATGTTTTATTTTATTACCAAAACTCTTCAAATGTCCTTAATATATTTTTCAAGCTGTTTTCATTTGGCAGTGAAATGGCTGATCCTTGAAAAGCTTTTGTCTTAGTGCTTAAACCAGAAAAATCTGTATTCCCTCCTAGGTGAATTTCCCATGGTTTCCAATAACAGATTATTGACATTTTCACTGGTTGCTATGGAGAGGGTCACTGCACACATTTAGTAGCCTAGGAATCCAACATGTCCAAAGGGTCTCATGAAGGATGGCTTGGTCTTGCAAAAGAGTTTCGAGTTCTGGCCAAGAGCTGACCTGTCATGGAGGGAACTGCACCTTCCAAAGGTAAGAAGTGAATGAATCAAGGTTTGTGGAGGAAATCACACATTTCTTCAACAGTGAAATCTGGGACACCATAACCAGTGGAATTTTTGGCTCCAAGACTCCAAAGGGGGCTTTACCCCCTGCAAGCCTGGCTCAGTACAAAGCTTTTCTCCAGGACACAATGCCCAGGAGGGCAGCACAGCATCACCACAGCCTGACCTGCCTTGAGCTGTTACACTGCACCTGCCACAGCTGCTGCTGCTGTGCAGCTCCTCAAGGCCAGTCCTTCCAGAACCATCTCAGGAGCCCTCTGAAAACTGGAGCCAGAGCCAAGCTGCCAACCTGTTTATTGATGAGCTGCTCCTCAGAGGGACTAAGTGAAATATCTGCTGGGAAAGACCTCACCAAACTGAGAGCATTAGCTAGGCTCAGCGTGTTTTTTCTCCCTCCTGGTACCCATTCTGACTGTCACTTTGCCACAATGCAGTATATTAGTGATGTATTTCTATAAAGCAAGCTGAAAAATACTGGCATTATTCTATGCTGTTCTTGGATTCTTTGGAGTGGAATTGGCTTTCCAAACTGCCTAGACCTTTTAGTTTGATGTAGCACCATTAAGCAACCCTAAGGATTAACCACCTCACAAAGGAAACAAACCTCTATATAAATGTCTTTGGGTTTAATATGGTTTTTTAGGCCAGGATTTTTTTATTACAGGGCCAATATTTATCACATATGTGCACTTACAGACTGTTTCTCTAACCTTTTCAAGCTCCAGTTTTCACGATGAACTGTTTACTTAATAGCCACAATCATAATTTCTACTAGGACTTCTTATAATTCATATATTTAATTTTTAACTGGGAAAAAGTTATTAAATGTCTCTTATGAGGCTTAAAGGCAGCCAAAAGTTTACAGGATTTAAACCCAGGAGTCCTGAGTCTTGTTCTGTGTCTTAAGCTCCAAGTCTACAGCAGTCAAACCCAAGAGACTCATTTTGCCATCAGCCTCCCCATGGAGCTGGCAACTGTTCCAGGATGCCACATTTTTAGCAAGCTTTGTTGCCAGCATGGAGTCTTCAAGGTTTCAGAAAGTTCAGGCCACACACTGAGCCAAGGGCTCATCTGTCCCCTCCCAAGGGTGTCCCTCCTGCCCCTGCCTCCCTCTGCTGGAGCCAGGCAGAGCAAGCTGCAAGCTCCGTGCCTACGAAATTCAGCAACAAGACTCACTTTCAGGTGACACAACCAGCTCTGAAATGTCAGAACAACCCAGGAAATTAACTTTCAGATCAAGAATAGCTGCTGAGGGTGAACCCCTGCAAGGCTGAAGTGATGGCATGTAAGAGTAGGTCATATTCCAGAGACACAGCCAGGACAGTTTCTCCTTTTCCCCTCCAAAGCTCACAGCCCACATGGCTCAGAGTACCAAGGAGCACTGAGGCACAGAGGGACTCCCCACTGACAGCAACGAGCTGAAAGCCTTGGTTTCTGACCTGTGATTTTTCACCCCCACTTTCCTGTTCCCTTAGATGAGAATCAAAAAAAAAAACCAAAACATTCATACCCAGAAGAGGGTTCACCATAGAGACTGGGGAATGACAAGAAGACATTTGCTTTTCTTCATTTCTGAATTCTGGTCTCCTAGTTCCTTTTTATGCCTGGCACCCCTGATACTACCCACTGCAAGGCTGCAGCCCAGTCCCCCCATATCCCACCAGAAGCAGAGAGTGGGAGATGGTTCCTCTCTAGGAAGGGATAAAGGTGAAATGCAGGTTCACCCTGCCCTGGGTGATGGCAACTGAGTACTCCTTTTCCATGAGGGCTGTGGCTTCTTGGTGACTCCAAGCTAACTGCAAATTGTCCCTTGCAGCCCATCTCCTGCAGGCTGCAGCTGCAGCCCAGAGCAGAGGTGACACAAGAACAGCTGCTGGGGGTCTGACAGCTCCATGAACTGGGCAGCCCTGAGCACACCAGAGCTGGCAATAAGGCCCCTTCTCTGTCACCACTCTGAAATGGAGGTCCATTTTTCCAAAAAATCCACAGATGGAGCCGTGGCTATATCCATACCTTCAGTTCCCCCTGTAAAACACACCCTGTGCACACCCAGCAGCTCTGGGAAGAAAGGTTTACCCATCCAGGGGGCCCAGTGGGGACTGACCTCCCCCACAGAAGATCAGGTGCCTTGAATGTCTCTCTCCTGTGTGAAAAACCTTTTCCCTGGTCATTTACAATATGAACACTGTTTCTATCTGTTCTCTTTCTCCCCACAGAAAATCCCTGCTTTTAACAAAGACTTGAAAAGGGGAGAGAGAAAAGGGCTGGACATGTCAAAGGCTCCTATTATTAGTGCCTCCTTGTGACAGGTGCAGAGGAAGGTGGCTGCTTAAATTTCTAAGACAGACAGACAATGATAGGTAGCAGATGGATGGACGGGCTCCTGCTGGGAGCAGACAATGAATTTCATTTTGTTACAGCACATCTACTGCAGAAGGGGGATGATACTGCAGTATGTGTGCCAAGTTCCCTTCACTGGAATGGATCCTGCACAGACCAGACTCGCACACAGCAGAGATTTTTATATATTAAACAGGAAAGAAAAAGGGCTGACTTACAGCTTTTGTCTTCAAAATCCATTCACAGTAAAACCCTAATGAGAAAAGGAAGACTGTCCCACTTTTTGCAGTGCCAGGAGATGCTTTCGATACCCCCAGTCCCTCAGGACGCCTCCCAGGTTTGCACAGGAATTGCTTTTCCCGGCAGCGGAGCGCGGGCGCTCCTTGGCACAAAGTTGGGAGCGCCGAGCGGCGCGGGCGGGCGGCAGCGGGCACGGCGGGCATCCCCCGGCAGGGCACGGCGGGCATCCCCCGGCAGGGCACGGCGGGCACCCCCCGGCAGGGCACACCCCGGCCGGCCTCCCCTCCCCTGCAGCCCACCCTGCTCCTCCCAGCTCTGGGAAGCCTCGGGGCTGCAGCCCTCGCGTTTTGCAGCCGTCCCCGGCTGTCCCCTTCCTCCCCGATCCGTCACACCCAGCCACCTGCAGGCAAGGTGAGACGTGAGTGACACGGGGGAAGGGGGAGGGAGAGCTCCTGCTTGAGTCATCCCAGGCACTGCAAGGCCTTTTAAATCATGTTGCCGGTTTGAAAACGGGTTTAGAGCCCTTCCATGGTAAATTTGAGTCTAAGCACGCTGCTTTTGCTGCCTCTGAAATACGGTGTGTACACACACATAAATATCTCCAGGCTGCAACCGAGCCCATCCATCCCCATCCCGCGGCTCCCTATTAGCTCCAATATCCTGGCATGTAGCCTAAAGACCTTTCAAGTGATGCATTTGGGAATGATTGGTTATTATCTATAAGAAAAATAATTCCCTGGGCTGGGGGAGGCAACTCAGCCATGAAGACTAACATCATCCACCTTTGCCTGCTTTTCAGCTCCGGGATGTTCCCTCAATGCCACACCTGCACAGCACAGAGATGGGGAGTGCTCCTGACCTGCTCTGGACAGCCCCTCATCCTCATCATGGCCAGCTGGACAATCCTGCTGAGGCTGTTACTCCTCATATAATAGCCCTTCAAGCACTAGAGTTGCTTTTCCATGTGTTTTGTGCTATTAGTATGTAAATCACCTATGTCTCCCCTCAAACCTTAGAACCAAACCTGTCTCCCACTGCAGCCCTTGCAATGTCACTGATGGCCCCCGGCACTGGAGGCTTTCTAAGCCTCACTGCTTAGGACCAGCTAAATATCAGCTCTGATACTCTCAGAGTATTCCATGTCAAAATATAAAATATAAAATATAAAATATAAAATATAAAATATAAAATATAAAATATAAAATATAAAATAGAAAATAGAAAATAGAAAATAGAAAATAGAAAATAGAAAATAGAAAATAGAAAATAGAAAATAGAAAATAGAAAGGAGAGTGCTGTCCTTATTGTAAGGAGTTAAGTCTTTCAGCTCTGGAAAATATTTTAATATTAAGGCAACTCATTGTAATAAGGTCAGAAATGCAAAAACATGTAAGGTTGAAGGCAAGATGCAGGAGGGTGCAGAGATAAGGAAGTTAGCATGGAGCCCCTCCTGAATTCTTTTGCAACTTATTCCAAGCAACTCTGATCCCTTTCCATCCCAAGAAAGGTCCAGCCCTTCTTTTCAAGTCCCCAGACCAACACACATTGCAGGATTTGAAATGTGCATCCCAGTCCCCTCACCTGGCCAGCCTGGGAACAGTAACTCTTGCTGCTGATTCTCCCAGGTGAAGTGAACAGAGTGCTCTCTGCAGGGAGTGCCCAAGGGGAATGAGCTCGGAGATGCACTGACAACACCATCACCCCACAGTGATGAGAGATGGGAGCCTGGGCATTCCCTGAAGGCTCCCACCACACCCCAGTGAGCCCTGAGCAGCCCGGGGCTGAGCCCTGAGATCCTGGGAGGGTGGTGCAGGTCTGTGCTCTCAGCTCCCTGCAGACCCATCTCAGCAGCAGCTGCAGGGGCAGCCTGAGCTGGGGTGGGTCTGGTGACCACCTCTGTGATCTGCCCCGCTCCAGAGGCAGCCTGCACTCCACACAGTTTAATTACCAGGTGTATTGCTCTCCAGAGACCAAAGGCAGCTGCTCAGCTGCTAATGGTGGGACTGCTCTGGTTTGCAAGAGAATTGAGAGCTCCGTGTGCACATCTTTGAGCACATGTCCTACTTCCCGTGTCTTTGTCCACATTCCTGCAGAAATCTAACAGGCACTGAATACCAACATCTAAAACAGCAGAAGGGCCATAGCTGCTCGAAAACTTTTGCTCTTCTTTCCCCTCATACATTGCCTGGTTGTTTGATCCCACTTTTGCTTTGTAATAAAGAGAATAAGGACAGTGTTAAAGAAATGAGATGTGATGAGTGACCTTCCCTATAAACTCCATGGGCAGAGAACGAGGTTGAGCAATAAATTAGAAAGTACCTGTCAGAGCTGCCCTTCCAGATCACTTGGAACCACAAGGGAGGAATTGCAGCTATCACCACGGCAATTCTGCAGACTCTATTTTATATTGACTTTAAGGTACTACTGAGTGGATAATACTGGAAGTGAAAATGGGTATGGATGGAGTGGAACCATATGTCCTGTCACTGATTACCCTTCCTAAAGAGGCTCTGAGATTCAATCGGGGAAAAAAATCCTGCTTTTTTTTAGTGGCAGTGACCCCTAAGGACAGGAGTGTCTGAATCCTTCCAGTAGTTCTCATTCTCACTAGAAGGACAGAGGAGTTTGGTGTAACATTGCAAGTAAAATCTTCTACATCCTTCACCAGTCAGTTTTAGTAGTCAAATTACAATAGGTGCCTCACATTTCCATGCACAGCAACTATTTCCATAAAACAATTAGAAAACATGAACTGAAGCTGCAATACTGTTTGACTTTTGGAAGGTATTTTTAAATTTTCTTGCTCGGCATAAAGATCTTTTAACTTGCAAGTTGAAGCAATTTATCTTCATGATGCCACCTGCTGACCACAGGGAAAAGGTCACTGCTGTTACCAGCGACAGCATCCCCGCAGAACAGCCTCTCGTAGCATTTCTCCTCCTCCTTCCCCTCTTTCAAGAGAAGGTCAAGCATCACCTCTCCTCCAGGGAGGAGTGACTTCTAACATTTCCTCTTTTCATTAGCAGCAGTTAATGGAAATGGTAATAAATCACCCTTCATGTTCTCATACAGACAGTTACAGCCAGCAAAAACCATCTGCCTGTCTGGGCTCCCACAAGGAGCCATAAGATAAGGGGGAAAAATCATTCTCGTCACACAAACCTCAATTTTTAATCCACAGCATGACTGAAACTCCTTGTCCAAGCCTCTTTCAGTCCTACCCTGGAGGAGATGCTGTGGAATCTTTTGTGTGGCACTGTTAGCTGTGTCATAGCAGGGTGTCACTGCTCTGGACAGAGTCACTGCCCACCGTTCTCTCACAGACCCAAACAGGGCTGTAAAGAATTTATGATCTCCATGTAGGGACAAGGGGGGAGTGGGAAAACCCACATCAAATGGCTGACTGAGATCACAATGCAGAGCCACACCCCAGCTGGACACAGTCACACAGGACACACTGCCACCCCCAGGACACACTGCCACCCCCAGACTGCAAAGCCCATCAGCTCTCCTGGACCTAGACCTGCTACAAGATGTGGGGAGTATGGACAGTCCCTCTCTCTGCAAGGAGGTGCAGATCAGGGTTATCCTCTTAGTCTACACAAAGACTGTACAGGAAGACAGGGCAAGAAGACAGGAGATGATAAAGACGAGCTACATCCAGCCCCTGCTTCCTTTTTCAGGCAGATTTTGAACTAAACAAAAAATACAAAAGACAAATTCTGGTGCCTGGTGAAATGAAGGAGACATGCAGACATTTTAAGGTCTCTGACAAAGAGCAGTGATGGTAGTGCAGTACAGGTGCCAGCTGTGGAGCTCTGTTAATGAATTTCCTTTTCTCTCAAACGTTAATGGATGCCACAGACTGGCAGTACAACATATTTGAAACCCCATATGACTGTTCATTGCAATTCTCAAGCAAAGCTGGTGGTACTTGTGTTTTATCACCTCAATTTTTTTATTACAAGTCATTTCATTTACAAGGTATGTGGCATGAAACAAGATGCACATGGACTTAGGTGAAGGCATATTTAAATAGGTTATGTTCAAATAACATCTAAGTAGGTGACAGGTTGTGCTTAACATGGTTAAATAGGCTATTTACTGTTTTTCAAGTTTAGTACTTAAATGGTTTGCTTGGCAAATATAGAGTGAGTGTCCCCAAGGCAATAGGAGTCAGGCAGAAAGTATAAAGATTGCCTTTTCTGGTGCTTCTGTGGTGGTAAAATTGCAAACAGATTTTTCACACACACATTGGCCATTCAAGCAAAGCAGGAACCTCATCTGTCCTCACATGCTTGCTTGCTTTGTTTCTTTCTTTCTTTATTTTCATGTGGCAAACCATTTAGAAATCAGCTTCCAGCCGAGCACATCCATCCCCTGGGCACTGGAGCCACCCTGCAGCCCTGGTGTTGGTGCCTGCTCCCACCCCAGGCACAGCACAGCCCCACAGAGGGAACGTGTCCTTCAGCTCTGAGGAATGCAGAGCAAACATGAGTATTGCTTCTGCACTCCCAATTTACATCTACTTCTGATGCAGACAATCTTCATTCAGCAAGAGGATACTCAAATATTGAAAAGCATCTAGGCTATTAGGATATGTATATCCCACATCAAACAAGACCTCCAGAATTTCAGCTCGTCAGGAATTGCATCATCATACATTACAGCATCCTACCCCTTCTTTGGCAGAAGTGTTCCCAAACTTATCAGTCACCTTTGTGTTTATCTGCCAGCACACTGAAAAATGTGGGGTTTTAGAAAATTAATTCTAAGCAACACTAGCAAGTGAACAATGAACTAGGTTTAAAGAGATGGCTCATTTGTAGGGGGACACCTAGAAGTGGTCACTGAGCAGCAAAGAAAACTCCCATATTTCCTTCCTTTTCCTGACCATTCCCAGAATTTTTTGAGACTGGACTGACATATGAAGAGTAAATCAGGGTAGGAGAAGACCAATACAGATCTGCTTTTCAAAAATATTGGAATTAAAAGCTATTGGACATTTGTTATGAGATCTCCTGAACTGTTTATTAGATATTTTACCACCTCCACCTAAGATCAGACCATCTGATGAAGTTCCAATTCCTCATTCTGGTTTTTTCTAATGTTTTTCTTCATCAAATACAGAAGAATGGTGCTGTGGGAAATGAAAAAAAAAAATTCTTAGTGATTTTCAGTATGTACCATAAAAATAAAAAGAACTGATTCACTGATACAGCAGTTTGATAATCCCTCTGTTTCCTCTTTCCTTCCAGAATCTCTCTGTCATACTCAAAAAAGGTTGGCTTCCTATCAGTTCCCAATCCTTTCTTTCCCTGACATCCCATTTTTAATGTCACAGCTGTGACCTCCAGGCTGAGGAAGAGGCAGGAAGGATATTTTGACTTAATAACCAAATAGGCAATTTTGCTGTGAACAGCCTAATTTGTTTTCCTTTGTGTCTATGAGAAGCCAATGAATAATCTGCAATGTTCAATTCCATCAAGCTTTGAGGGTTGATGTAGGTTTCTTCTTGCTCTCTTTGAGGGCTTATACTAAAATAATGAGGCATTTTAGAAAATTTTCAAGCTACCTGAACTCATCAATTTCAGACACTTACCTAACTGTGTCCCTTTGATCCCCTCGCACCAGGAGGGGAAGTGAATTTGAAAGACAATAGAACTTTTTTTTAAAAAAAGTTATTTTCTGAGGCCAACTCACTTTCTGTCCCACTTTGTGGAGGAACAGCCTCTAAAATGGCAGATAAAAGCCTGAGCTTCCTGTCTTGCTCAGGGAATTCTGGTTTTATAGTTGCATTATAAATACTTTTTCTTATTTTAAAACATGTGAAAGGCAACAAAGAGACACAGCCAGTCCCACTCCCTGTGGCAGAAATACAATTAGTGAGTGAACTGAATCCTTCCATGGACTAAAACAGGAGCTCCACAGCATCCTGGTCCCTCAGGGCACTAGAGGGAAACCAAACCCTGTCTCAACACTGCCACACCATGAGGCTCTGGATGAGCCCTTCCCCTTCCTGCACCTTGTTTTTATCTATTTAATCCACATTACTGTAATTCTTAGTTTCAGCAAGACACTTATACAGTAAATTTACAGAAAAAGCTGACATTAACTTCTGATCATGCCTTCAGAAACACCTTCTGCAGACATCCCTCTCCATGGAGCTCGGCTCTGTGGCTTTTCTTTGCCTTGGGGAAGCTGATCCCTGCTCTTGCTTGCAAGCTTTGATCCCATCATCATTCCTCCTCTCCAGGCTTTGCCTGTCCTTGCTCTCAAGCAGAAAGGGCTTAGAAAAAGAGACACCTCTCATGAAGCTGCAATTCAGCCTGGAGGTCTCTCTGAGGCACAAGACTGAGTGAGAGCTGCTGAGGGTGCCCTGGTGCTCCCCCTGCCCAGGACCCCCCCAAGGAGGGCTGTAGGTGCCACCACCCTGCCCCTGCTCCCAGCTCAGCCCTCAGTGCCCATCACAGCTCCCCTGGGCACAGGGGCAGCTGATGCTGTGCCCCAGGGCAGGGCATTGCTGGGCTCTACTGCCCAGAGCCTGCAGCACCTCGGGAGTGCAGGCTGCAGGGCTGCCCTTGGGAGGGGAACTGGGCAGAGCTGCTGCTTGCCAGCCCCTCTGTGAGGCTCCTCCTTTAGTCTCAGTTGTTGGACAGTTTAAGAGCTATTGGACGAGGGGCCAGGGCTTGGCAGGGCTGCTGCTGCTCAGGCCATAATCTCTCTGCCTCTCATTTGTTCTCATTTGCTCCAGCCAGCAGCTCTCATGACAACTCTGTGGCAGCACATCCTTCAAAGGCCAGCAGCCAGATAAACAAACTGGACTACCAGATATTTCAGCAGCAAGTCTCAGCCAAGGAAGGAAAGCCCTTGAGTCCTTATAATAAAGCAAGAAAAGGTAAAGTTTCCCTCCTCCCTGCAAAGTTTTGACCCTTGAAGGTAGTTGCTGCCTCAGAGAGGAGACAGAATATTTGGAATTGCCTGAAGTAGGAGTGGAGTAGGGTGAATAATGGTAAGCAGCAGGAAAATTATGACATTATAGGAAAACAGGAAAAAAATAGAGTTAAGCAGGCAGGGGAAATTCCCTTTTCCAGCCCAGCTGTTAGATCTGCTTGAGGCAAGGAGAGAAGCAGTAGCACCACTGGATAGTGGATAGTGGACAAGCACTGCATTCCAGGGTGCTGGGGAGGCTCATCCAAACACACCCCAGGATTTATTCCTGCTGCAAGTTCTGCAGTTCGAGTGTGAGGCTTCCCCAGTGAAAGCTGCCAGCACCACCTGCCGTGATTTAAATTCCAGAATCCTCCTCAGGCGGGTGCGAGCAGTGACCAAGGCAAGGCTTTGTTTGCAGAGTTGTCTCACTGCACTCAGCTCCTGCTGCTGCAGGACTCCTCCCTTCCCTGGGCATCTCAAAAACACAGTGCAGAAATGAGGAGATGTGCTGTGGTTTTGCAATGCAATGCATGCCTGATTACCAAGCAAATTTGGCCTTGGTGTTAAGGTAACCAAAGCACTACAAATTGCTTGGTGAAGAATAAGTCCTTTTTACTGCAAAGCATGGCTGTTCAGATATATTTTTCCCAGTTTAATAAGTTTTCAAAAGTGGGTTTAAATGTGCTTTAAGCTTCTAAACTGCTGGGGAAGCCTAATATTTTCTCTCTGTGCAATGTGACAACAAATAACCTTAATTCCTATTCTTCCACACAGCTCCCACCTTCTCAGGGCCAAACAAGCAATGTATTTATGTTACTGATTGAAACAAGAGTTTAGTCCAACTTAGCTCAGCTTTACAGGATCTGCCTGAGAGCCACCAGTCCTGTCCAGCTCCATCTCCCAGCCTGGACACAACTGCCACCATCAGTGACAACTGCACCTCCCTCCCAGGAGAGAGGATACCTTTAGCATGGCAATGCAGATTTAGGCACATGTCAAAAAAAGTCCATTACTCCCTCCAGACCACAGGGCAGCTCTGTGTGATCCCCCTGACGCACCAGGGGAAAATGATCACAAAGGACAGGAGAAGGAGTGGCTGCTGACATCAGGAGCACCTTTCCTGCAGGCAGGGCACAGCTCTCAGGGATCTCCTGATGCTGACAGGAGGAGCTGCAGAGCTGCACACTTGCACTCCCAGGCAAGTCTCAGCAGTGGGGTTTTGATGGTGTGGGGTACACCTCTGATCAAGCCCATTATTCTCCCCATTTCATTATCTAATGGTCCCTGCCTGTGCAGCAGCTGTATAAAGAGTTTGGGGCTGATCTAATTTGCCAGAGATTTTGTCTGGGTAGCTGCAAGCACAGAGCTGTGATTTCTATGATGTGGCACAGCAGCAGCTACTCAGCCCCAGCTCTGAGATGGCTCTAGCTCAAAGGAAATGAGGTGCTCATTTATATCAGTTGCAGTTTTGCTTTGGAAAGAAAATAAATTCAACTAATAAAGCAAGACAAATCCCTCTGACACATGCACAGAAACAGCTGCCTTGGAAAAAAGAGCAGCTGTACAGGTTTGTGAAAGTAAAGGAAATATTTCCATAGATTGGTAAGGTCAGACAGCTGCTGGAAAGGCAGAAACTCTCCAGGGTGAAGAACTCCCTCTGCTCCCCAGAGGACACAGTTAGAAATTCTTTCTCTTTGCCCAGCTCTGCCAGAGCTCTGTCCAGGCTTGGAACAACAAGTCAGAAACGTGTGGATGAAGTGCAGACTAAAATGTTCAGAGGTACAGAAAACTCAGTGTGGTAGAAAAGGGTGAAACAGGAACTGATTGACTTAGAAAAAGGGAGGAGAGGCACTCAGTGCTCTGCAAACAAAAGGCTACAACAGAAAACAAGTTACAAGTTCATCTGTGGTGGTCTGGGTAAGAAGGGATGGGCTTGGACTGCAGTAGGGGAAATTCCAAAAATATTCTTAATATGTAGCCAAAGGAAAAAAATGGAGAAAGACTGGAAATTCTTGTGCATGAGAGATCTGGATGCTCCGGATGTAAAAAATCTTACATGAAGAGTTTAGAAAAGGATCTTTCAGAGGCACAGCAAGGTGAGTCAATCCTGTCTTTAAACAGAAAGAAAGGCATGGACTTACGGCCTTTCCAACCCAATTTTCTCTAACTCCTGTGACTTCTATTGTTAGTAGTTGCCTTGCTAAAATGGAACAGTTTCTCATCTTCCTCGAACATACTTTGCCAAAGACAGAGCAAGGAAAAAAAGGCATTTTAATTGGAATCTTCTCCATTCACCTCCTGTACATCTCCCACAAAACAGAAAAACACTCAAGTCATCTCTTCCTAACCACATTCTCCCAAGAGGATTTTGCAGAGAGGAAAAAACCCGGATCCATTAAAAAAGCAATATTGCGCTTTTTTTTTTTATTGAAATGAAAAGAACTAAAATAGTTCTTTTCCCCACTGAAAAATAAAGAGGTGAATGGAGAAGCAGCAGACAGGCTTTATGGAGGCGTTTATCTCTGAACTCATCAAGACACCAGCGGTGCTAACGCTGGGGAAGGACAAGGTCCTGTGTGCTTAACAACCCAGAGCAACACTGCAGATTGGGGAAGGCTTTGAAGTACAGCAGATTCCTGTAACCAGTGAAAACTGTGGCAGCAGTGTGGGGGTGGATTTAGGTAAGCAGAAAGTCATTTTATTCTCAGGTAAATTCAGCCCAGGTATTTCTGAAGGCTACAAAATCTGCTCCAGAAAAATCCCATAAGTAGCAGCTTCAAATGGATTATTCAAGCATTTTACATTTATACTACAGCTTGAAACAAGTAAGGGGGTTTATTGTATGTCTTCATTCCAAGATGAGAGTTGCCAAATTCAGATTTGGAGCCAGGTTTTCCTAGAGGAAACCAAGAGATGAGGGTTTTCTGTGGGATCATACTGAAGTAATTCTGGATTTAATCATGCAAACTCTTTGCAGACATTGACTTCATGTCTCTGTTCTGCAGCTGGCCAAGAAGAATGGTCTTAAACTTTTGCATACACACATACATGCTAATGATTGTGTATTTTTTTTCTAGCTGATCCCACCTAAAATTCTCCTTGCAAATATTGATCTGAGAATTCTGGCAAGAAACAAAAGCACTAAATGAGGAAAAAGGAACTCTAAGAGGAAAACAAGAATAGAACTGGAACCAAAGCCACATGAAATTTTGTCTTCCATGTCTTTTTTAAACTGGTCCCAACAAAATCTATGACTCTGGAAGATACTGAAAACTCAGATGCCAGCACAGTCCATGGCCATCAATCCAGTGTTTTCTGTGCTAGGCAGAGTCTTGGGCTGTAACATTTTTCTCCTCCCACCCATGTTTTGTGTGACTGGTGAAGCTGTCAAACTTCACCTGGTCTTCTCATTCCTTGGCAAAGCCCAGAAAAATAAAGCACCTGCTGTCAGGGAAGCCAATCACAAAATAGAACCTGCCTTTGTCCAGACAAATCCAGAGGATTTCACATCACACCCAGTTCCCTGAGTCCCTCTTTCCAGAGGCTTTCGGTACAAGTGTTAAACAGGCCTTGCCACTGGTGCTTTATAGACACACACAGGGACTGACTGTGCAGCCAGGATCTCACAGCACCCCAGAGAGCAGCACCCAGAGCAATTCCAAGGAGCAGGGCACACTAAGCACTCCTCTTGTTTGCCTCTCACTGTTTTCTAATAAAGGTCACAGGGAAAAAAAATGCTGCCACATAAGAAATAAGTTATTAATAGCCAGGACTCCAAGAAATCCCTTTTCATGTTCTCCTGAGGACTCTGAGCTGTCATAGCTGCCCAGGAAGAGACAGGAGTCCTCAGGGCAGCCCTAGAGGGGCTTTATTCAAGAGAATTGAATAATGTCTGGTATAGAAAATTATGTGATGAACCAATAGATCACAAGGAATCAGTTCAAAACAAAATATCCAAGGTTTTCTTTAGTGTGAAGGTAGTGAGACACTGGCAGAGGTTGCCCAGAGAAGTTGTAGATGTCCCACCCCTTGCAGGGCCAGACAGAGTGGGCTTAGAGCAACCTGGTCTAGTGGAAGAAGTCCTTGCCCTGGGCAGGAGGGTTGGAATAAGATATTCTTTCAGGTCCCTTTCAATCCAAACAATTCTAGGATCCTAGGATCACAGGACAGGCAACAACTGTGTTAGAGCTGGCTGACAATGCATATCCTCTCAGGCAGTGCTTATTCTCTTTGCAGCTGCCTTAAGAGGTTTTTAATTCAACTTTTTATCCTTTTCACTAGACATGTTCCCAGCTGGAACAAAATAAATTACCCTTAGCTATCCAAATGAAAATTAAAAAGCATCAGTAAAACTTGACTAACATCTTAACACATTCCAAATCTCTTCCAAACCCATATTATCATTCTGAACAAGCCAGTATAATCAATCCCCTCCTACATTCTTTTCACTGTTCTAAGTAGCCTTTTCCTTTACTTATAGCTGTGGTGTTGCACACTTGCAATCTACCAGAAAAATCTTAAAATAGGAAAACTATTTTTGCTTTTTCGCCCATACTCATCAGGCACAAAAACAGCACCAAAAAAAAAAGCTGCAAGGTCACCTTATTCACATGTCTTCAGACTGGTCTGAATAGTCTGACTCCCTGTTATCCAAAGCTTATTTTCTGAGAATGGCACTGATTTCAGCAAACCTATTCCCACAGGTTAAGGACAAGCCAGTGGGTTTATTTGAATGACAGCTCTACATACCTGTACCTTCATCCTGAGAAAGCAGTCAAAGAGAGTTAAAATGGTTCCAGTCTAAAAAGATTAGGTTTCTTCAATCCTAAAAAGAAACAGCTAAGGGAAGTATAAAAATATCCATAAAATCAGGAGTGGCATGGAGACTGGGAACAGGTACAGGCTGCACAGGCACTGTCTCCAAACCAGAACTAAGGGCCATCAGACAAAACCATAAGAACAGCTTCAAAACACTCTAAAGGAGGTAGTTCTGCATAAATGTGTATTGCAGCCAAGGAGCTCATTGTTCTGAATGTTGTGGATGACAGAAGTTGACACAGGCTAAAAATTGGAACATTTCTCTGAAGAGTAAAGTACAAAGACAGACACTGCCTTTGCTGTACAAAAGGCCTGCATCACAAACTGTTGGAAGCAAGATTATTTAAAAAATTACCACTATACTTGCCTGTATGCTACTGTAAATGAGACACTGGACTAGATCCAGCATGTTTATTCTTATGTCCCTATAAAATTTTTTGAATGAGAAAAAAGATTGCTGGGAGGAAAAACAAGTTTAGGAAATAATGTTACCGAATGCTTTCAATATTTTGCTAAAAACAGAAGAGAAAGAAGTGTTACTTATCCAGAAAATTCAATGGAAAACAGTGCTTAAAATGTTTTTTTCCAAAATGTAATCATGCCTCTTGTTCCTGTACTAACCTTGGTGTCACCCACGAACTCCTCATTGCAGTTTAGAGTGAAGCTTGCTTTGAAGTGTTGCTGTGCCATACAAATGCTCTTTATGTGTGTTCTCACACAAATCTACTGGCTCAAGCAACAGACCATATTTCTGCTCCTCCTAATTCCTGCCTGCCCTAAAATTGAAGAGCTTTGCCCCTTTCTGTGTGTCACCAAGAACACTGATGGCAAAGACTCAGCCGAGTACCCAGGGAAAGCCTTCCTGGAGGTGTCAGGACTTCCATAAGGAGTTTATACCCAGCTTGCAAGAATTTTATTAATACAGAAAGTCACAAGAAGGAGGAGACCCAGGACAGCTCCCAGATCACTGTTATGTCTTTGGGATAACAAACTAGCACAAAACTTGTAAGGAAACATATTTCTAGTTATAAGATCAGGCATCACTAAGAGGTTTTTGTGCATGGAATGTTCATACTTATTTAAAAGCACATTCAGATTTGCAATGGCATGTACAAACCTTATCAAAAGTGAAGTGGGCCTGATGCTGCTCTTTCTAGAAGAACAGGTCTCTGTGGGATGAGCAGGAACTCCATCCCTCACCACTCGTCACTGGGTCTCACACAAAACTCTTTGAGGCATTAAAAACAAAGGGAAATAAGACATTTTTACTATTTGGTAACAAAACTTAGGAGAAAAATCTCTCAATTTTGTATTGAGGAGAGGTTCAGTTACATTTGGAGATGCCTCTTGGCAACAAGTCAAAATTCTGGCCTACTATTTCTCCAGCTAATGGGAAGATGGAAAAAGTTAAATAATCCATGAGACTTCAAATGATAATTTTCTATAACTACTACGGGATTTAGAAGACCTAACCCCAATCTAAGGTGTCCAAATAACACTTCATCTCTAACTACATGTCTACAACATAAACTACACTCATAACCCTATAAAAACCCTCAACTCTTCCTCTTCTGATTTTCAGATTTATTCATAGAAAAACACTTCAGTCATCACTGAGCTGTGATTGCCTCCTGGGTGGCAGGCAGCACTTAAACTGCTCAGTGCTTGAGGATGCAACCAGATGAGACAGCCGAGAGAATTATACCTGGGCAAAGCAGCCCCAATCCCCAGGAGCACTTTGGCTCTAACTCTCACTGACACCCAAGGCAGCGTGGCCCTAAATTACTGCAGGGAGCTGTGACAGGGCAGTTTTTCCAAGCAGAGTTTGGTCAGGCAGCAGTAAAAGCCCTGTCCTCTCCAGGAGTGATGCTGGGTAATGGGAAGTGGAGACACATTCTGTTTTACTCCTCCTGCCAACAGCAGCTCCAGACAGAGCTGTTGAGACAATCACGACACTGGCCAGCCCCAAGGCTGCTCTGCTGGGTGGATGCAATGCAGGAGCCACCCCAGGGTCCACAGCAGGTCTCAGCATTAGAATTTACACGTCTGTGCCAGCACACTCCAGCTCTGAGGAACTCACAGCAAGCTGCCAGCCCAGCTTCTGCAAGCCTGAAAAACTCAACTAACAGAACAAAGTGTATAGACAGACATGATGGGAAGCAAATTACCAGGATTGCTATGGTAACAACAGGGAGTGAATGATGACTTCAAGGTCACGACAACATATGCATCTTGTAGGAACAGCTAATTGTCTGACTTTGCTCACTGACACTCACTGACACCACAACATATTTTTCACTAAATACCTTAGTATTTGAATTGTGCTGCCTCCAGCTACTATTAATATATTTTACATTCATTCTTTGAATAAATCCCCACTAATATTTCCAGCTGAAGTTCCCAAACATATATTCAATTTATATTTAATGAGACAGTGTGAGTTAAGTAAATGAGTGCTCATTAATTAAAGCATATGTATAGTGGGCTGAGAGGATTAATTAGTTAATGTTTGCAGAGAGCTCTAAAAAATGTAAAAACGATCTAAACATGAACTGTGCTTTGGAAAAAAGAAGGAGAATGATGAGATGAAGAGATATAGAACATTATATCTAACATTTAATGAACACCTCCTAAAATCATGCATGGTTTGTCATCATTGTTATCTGCAATGAGAAACTAGCCACACATTAGTCAAAATCTGGTGAATCAGTTGTTAAAAGTAAAATGGGCCAAAGTCTCCAGTTCTGTCTGCACTGGGACCATGCCACATAACATGACAAGCCAAAGTTATCCAGAGTTACTGGATAAGCACCAAGAGGTGGCAGCATGGCCCAAGAGCAAGAACAGTGTTTGAAGAGTTCCCAGTGCTGGCTTGCTGAGTCCCAGTAGCCTCCAGCTAAATGTAGAACACAAATTTTTCTGATTCTCCCACCCATTTTCATGGCACACAGAAAATCCCTGAGCTGAGCACTGGGGCTGCCAGCTCCTCTCTGGCTTCAGGGTAGAAATCACCAATGCTCAAATCTTCTGGCTGCAACCCCTATACACATCCTCCCTCTCCTCCTTCCTTCTCTCTATGATTTCCGCTCCTGGGCACTGTCCGTATACTTGGAGACCTGCCTGGCAGCATGAGTGAAGAAAAAGAGCACTCAGAGCTTTCTAGCACAGTCTGCCACTGGCAGGGCAGCTTGGTCAGTCACCTCCACTGCTCCCTGGGCTGTGCTGAGACCCCACAGCCCCAAACCCATCCAAGCCCACACAGTCCCAGGGCTGAGAGTCTGTTCAGGTGTCATCTCAGGGAATGAAGGACCCTTGAGCCAGAGCAGCCAAAGCTGCCCCACGTGCTTTCATCAGCCCTCCGCAACACTCAAAGGATAGTATTTGTGGGCAGACAGCCAGAAAGAGGGTGTTTCTTTGACTTTTGCCAAGGTAGTTCATTTTATACAAAGCTGGAGAGAAGGGGCAGAACAAAGTAAGTCACCCGGGGAAGACTTCTTTTGACAGTGCAGCTGATGCAGGGCACTATAATTGATGTAGGCTGTGTATTAGAAGAGCTTTCCAGGACAACACACTGGTAAACCTTATGCTCCAGCTAAACAGCCCTAGAAATTAATTTGGTTGTCTGCAAACAGAATAAAACAGTCTGTCTGACCTCAAGGTGAGTCTTTCAACAAAAACATGGCAAGGAATGTGCTTCCCCCTTCACCTGCTGAAAACTTAATAAAACATGATGAAGTGAGACAGCCTAGCTGTGCCAGGCTGCTCAACACCTGGGCTGTGCTGTGTCCCCTGCAGTCCCCAAGGACTCAATGCACAGGAGCCCAAATTTCTTCCCACCTTCATGTAAGGCACCTAAGAGGGAAAGCCAGCACAGTATCTGTGAGGGGTCCTGCCATGGTGGGTGCTGCTGGGGCTTGGGTGGCACTCTGGTACCATATGTCCCATGCAGGTGAGCTCCACAACCAGCACCCAAAATCCCAAACCAATCATGTACCTATTAACCCCTGAAGTCAGGGGGAACCTCCCAGCTCTAACTCCCACAAGTTGTGACCATCTATTTAAACAGCTTCTGGGCTGCTGTGATTCCCTCAAAAGCCCAAATCCAAAGCAACACATCCCTGGAAAGATTTGGTGAGTTATAAACTCCAGCAATTGGCAGCCTCACCCCCATGGTGCCTCCTGCCTGCTGCAGAGAAAGGCAGCTCATTGCAGTCCTAGGAAGAGATCGTGGCTGCTGCTTCAGGCACAGATCTCCACAGGTTAGGAGAAGCTCCTGCAGCTTGGCTGGATGCAGTTCTGCAGCAGTACCAAGGAAGAGGAAAGCCCTTGGGTGACAGGGGCAGAGAAAGCAGAAAGGTCAATAGCCATATGCAAGGATCCCTGGAGAACAAGCAGCACAGGACAGCTTCATTTCCAGAATTGTCTGCCACAGGGTTTCATTATCCCCCAAAAGGGCTAATGACCTGCTTGCATGATGTTTCTGCTGCCCCACCAGCCACCCTGCTAACTTGAGGGGCTCTCTGGGCAGTATTCTCCAAGAAAAAATCCGTGTAAGCACATGTCTCCAAGCAGCTGCTGCCAGCATGCCTGGTGTACTGCTCAGAGGAGAACCATGTCTGCATTCAGGAGAATAATCCTCATTTGTTCAGTAGCCTTTGGAGGGTCTCATTGGTGAGGAATGCTGGATGATTTATTTAGCAGTGCCTTTCTCCTGAAAGGACATAAGCCATCCTCTTAGGAGACCTACAAAAATCACATTAACACTAACATGTTCTTTGATGATTAGAGAGCTTCCCTGGCAACACTCCATCAGTACAGGCTGGCAAAATATATTGTCATAATTGGAGATAGACTTTCCCCCCTTTTGCATTACAAAGTAATCCATCTGAAGGACTCCAACTGGATTCTTCCACATATGCTGCCTATTTTCAATTAAAACTTTCTCCTCTGAGATGATGGAAGAAGCAAGTTTTCAGGAATTTCCCCACCCTGTCAGTTGTGTGCTCACGTGGTTTTGTTTAACACAAAGCAAGAACTGAATCTCCCATCTGTTGCTCCATGGCTCATGCAACATTTAGCTGAGTGTTTTGTATTAAAGATGGTCACCATTAATAAAACAGTTTGTAGATTAGGAATTTATACCACCTTTATAATTAATAGGCACCTCTTGCTAAATCTCCTCTATGGTACCTTCTGTCCTAAATTTTCAAAGTACTTTTTCCTCCTGTCTAGATCCCACAGGCAGGCCATAATCTGCCATGGGGAACTGGCTCAGTTTCTAATTGGGAAAAAACAGAGACATGGCAGGACACCAGCTGGTGCAGCTATTGCAGGAAATCACAGCTACCAGCCTTAATGAGAGAGACCACAGCAGCTATTAGAGAAGCTGTTGCACCAAGCACCAGTAGAATTTCTTTATTCTTCAGTAGATGAGTGCAGTCAAAACCTCAAACATTTACTAGAGGCATTGATTAAGTTTGCAAGCACCAGCACCCACTTGGGGAAACCAACCTGACCACAATTATCTGTGTAACTGAGTTCTGACAAACACTTCCCTGGGAGAAGATAAGAGGCTTTAGGAACTGATACCTGCCAAGACCTGTTCCATATTCCCAGTCTGGCTACTGAGACAATTCAAGCAGCTTCCAGCCTCAAAGAAAACTTGAGGCAGTCACTGGTGAAAAGACAAAGCCTTGATCTCTCCCCAGAATTTGGACTTGAAGTCTAATAATGGGTCCTGAAGAAACAGGAAGCGAAAAATTATTTCTGTTAAAAGTACAGAATTAAAGTTATGTTAATAGAAGTCATTTAGCCATTTGAGCACTCTCCTAGAAATTGCATAAATTACTGACTGAATAAGGAGTTTCAACCAGAACATTATTTCATGGACAGACCCTGACTGATTTCCAGGCAAGCAACAACAAGCACTCTGGAGGGAGCTGCTCTATCCTCAGATGAATAGAATTAACAAGGCACGGAAAGATGTTTAATAAACAAAGCCCCGCTTTTTCTCATGTGAACTGTACAGGAGCAGAGTATGTGAACAGAGAAGCCTTTGCTATTTCTCTGTATTTCCCAGACTGTTTCCTCGTCAAGCCTTTGCCACTCACTTTAAGCCCATCATTTCTAAGTCCCAACTGCTTTGATCTGCAGCACAGAGCCCATGGCACTGCTGACACCTCCTGAGAGGGTTTGTCACCTCTATAAATCCATATGCTCCACTCAAGGCAAGTTTTTTTTGACTGGTCTCTCTCTGCCTCCGGGGACAGAATGGCAGAGTTTTGGCTTAAATCTGTTATTCCCCTCTAAGACTCAGCCATTTGAAGCTCATAAATTGCACTTTAGCAGATAGATTGAGATGTTTCAAGTTTATCTTCTCACAGAAGTAACAGCAAATTGTAGTGTGAGCCCTGTGTGCAATTTTGCTCAAGTGCCCTGAGGCTGGGAAGTGGCTCTGGGAAGCTGTTTTGCTGGAGATTAACACTTTTCCATCTTTCCAACACAGAGCTCTCCTGCCTCTGAAGTGGCTCTGGGAAAAGTGATGGATACACTGCAGGCAGAAGCTTTATAAATGGCCCAAACCAAAAACCCGTACAGTGAGCTAAAAACATATTGTTTGAGAAAAACATCTCAGAACTTCTTACTGAGTTGGATAAATGGTCATTGGACTTCTTTTAATTGTGCCTAAAAAGGTTCTGTACATTCCTAGGGAACAGCAACAGTCCTGCTGAATCACGATGAGGAAAGCCTGTATCTAGGCAGATCTGCCTTTGAAGACTTCAAATTCCCTAGGACTAGAAGGATTTGAAAGAAGAGCCAGCTGTGCACACATTTAACAGCATTTAACACAGGAGAGCTGGATCCTCCAGCTACTATCACAGTGAAGTTTATCACCATGAGCAGAAATGAATATGAGAAACTTCTTTTCCTGAGGCATTTCCATGTGGAACCATGGCTGTGATCACATTCAGTTTATCTATAAAGTGCCCAAAGCAATCTCAGGCCCATCCATGTCTGCACTGCCAAAGGCACAGAGATATCACAGCCTGGCTCCAGCAAAAGTTAACCTAGATTTTAACAAGGCATAAACAAAAGACTTGTGGCAAATGTTATTTTTAGGACCATGATGGTGTCAGACTGGAAGGAGCATTTCTGTCCCCCTGAAATCTCAGTCTGTGCCAGTGTCACGGGTGATCAGTCCCAGAGGACAGGCTGGCACACCTGCAAAGCCACAGGAACAGCCCAGGTCTCCTTGTTTCCCACTCCCACACAGAGCTGGCTTTCCTGGTTATGGCACCACACAGCAACTCCCCCATGCAAGACCCCACCAGGCAATGGGGAGGATTTTGGCCTCATATTTGCTAAGCCTCGTCTTCTGTAGGGAGACACTGCAACAGTCTGGCATCCTGGCCCCCTTCTGCCCCTGCATTTCTGAGAGGAAGCAGAAGAGACAGGGCTGGCCAAGACTCCCTGTCCCAAATTCCTGTAGCAGGTTCCAGACCTGCAGCACTGATGGTGCAGAGCCTCACCAGCTCCCTGGGGAAACTGGTTAACCAAATCTTCCTGGGTTTTAACTGTCTTGAGAGTCTGAAGCTCATTAACAGGAACAAGCAGGGAAGGGGAACAGCAGAGTGCTCTGTCCAAGGTTCATCTCTGAGGAGCAAACCCATCACTGCTGCTGCTGCTGTCCAGCTCCAGCACCACCTCTATTTATTTACCCACGGCTCTCCACAACCCACAGAGACATCAAGTGGCCAAAGAATCCAGTTGCACATGCTGAGCAGACTGCAGACTTGCTGAGGAAGGCTTGGGAGGAGAGTGGAACATCTGAGCTTAAGCAAAGTTGGACCATAACCCAGCAAGGATTATTTTCTCCATGTTTTTACTCAACATTATTTTATTTTGTTCTTCCTTTCTCTCTTTTGATTATAAGCCTAGTAAAACCAAGCAAAAATAAAACCCCAAAGAAACCCCACAAAAACCAACCCCAAACCCCACAAAAACAATTTAAAAAAAAACCCTAAACAGTACAAAAAAGGAAGGGTGATCCCTGAAGATTGAATGTACACACCCACCAGTCCACACTGCCCCTGCAGGGTGTGTAACAAAGCCCCTCAATATATAATCTGCCAAGGGAGACCCTGGCACTGGGGCCTGTGCTCAGGCAAGAGAGGCATCACAGTAAACAAGTTGTGCAAATTTATTTCCTGGAGTCTTCCCTCCCTCTCCTTCTCCCTGTAAAAAATAAGTTGGTACTATTTAGTAGTAGTAGTTTGGGTTTGGTTGGCATCTTTTCCCTGGATCTCTGCTGTGATGTTATCAGCAACACAAAGCAGAACAGAATAGAGGGGAGATGTCTTTCTCTCAGAGAGCTGGAAAAAAATATTTCAAAGCTAATCCTAGACCAAAACTCACATCACTTGCTCTTTTCTACACCTTCCCCTCTGACAGTGATAGACTGTGACTGGGGACCTTGGCAGCCAGTCCAGGGGCCCCAGAGGTGCTGGTAGGTGCCACCCCAGCTGATGATGAGGTCAGGAGCCTGCCAGTACCTCCTGGGAACCAACCTACTGAGTCTTGTATTAAATCAGTTGATTTAGAGGGGGTTTCTCTCACACCAGAAGTTGAGAGGGTTGGTGATTATGGGCAAGTGTTGTGTGCAGGTGTCAGAGGTGAAGGGCAGTCACAGCTTTTGCAAGCCAGCCTTACAGGTTTCCTGTGCTTCAGCTCCTAAACACCACAACAGGGTCTCTGCTTCCTGCAGAGCCATTGCAAAAGAGACTTTTGCTTTCTCACTCCCAAGCAATTCCCATCGTAGTCTGCAAAAGAGCTGAGACCATGCTTGTGCCTCCAGCTCTTCAGCTTCCCCAGGAACCATCTTAATTAGAAGCACAATCAGTCCCTCCTGCTTGGAACAAGTAACTCCTCAAGTTCTCAGTTTCCTAGAAGGAACAAGAAGGAAGAGTCCTGGGACAAAGACCATGGGCACTAGAACAGAGAGGCCAGACTGAAGGCATGAGGCAATCTGTCCCCAGCCACAGAGCAGAGAAGAAACTGCTCACCAGGCCCCACTCAGGGCTTGGCTAGGTCAGCTCTCCCTGCTGCTGTAAGCTTTGCCAGTGTAAAAGGAAAGCATGTGTGATGGGATTGCTACAGAAAACCTGAATTAAACCTGCCAGGAGATCAGTGTTTCACACCGAGGTTCAGGAACTCATTTGAACCAGCAGCCCTTACAGTCCTGAAACATTAAATTGTGACAAATTTCCCCCATGACACAGCTTCACTTCTCCTTCTCCCACTGTTGCCTGTGGAGCTTTAATACCCAACTCAAGTTCAGCTGCCTGGCTCTGGGGAGAATCAAATAAGCATTGCTTCCTGAGCAGCAGAAAGTGCCAAACCTATTTTCCTTCACAAGCACCAGCGTGGGTTCTCTTGTTGAGCACCCACAGCAGTGCCTAAATGCCTCTGCCCAATTTCACTAAAGGTGACTTTTGTAGGTTCAAAGGGTAGAGGAGCACTGACAAAATTTCAGCTCAAATCACAGGGAGCCAGGCAACGAAAGAGGTATATCCCAAAAGAATTTCCACAGAGGAGAGTTTCTCCAGTTCAAACCAACATCTCCATAGTAGCTAGACAATAACTGTGTTTGACAGAATAAAGCTTGTTTTACTGCACTTTAAATGTCCTCTCTGGGGAGACCAGAGCTCCCCAGGGCTCCCAGCAGTGCCCTTTCATACACGTTTAACAATAACATCCAGATAAACTCTTTCCAGCTGGATTTGTCTTTCCAATTCAGGTTTAAAAGCTGTGCAGTCTGTAAGAACTGACATTGCTGCAGCAAGAGCTGCATGAGGAAATTCCACTTTTAAAATACAAAGTTTGTTTGCCATCAACCTCAGTTCAGCACAGGTTCCAGGAGTGCAGCTGGGGTAGACATCACCCATGGGTGTTCCCTCTTCTGGCAGTGGCACCTCTCTGAAACTGCCCCCTCTTATCTGCAAGTCAGGTCAGAACTGCACAGAGCTGCTCCAGCACTGTGGATATCAAACAGACAAATCTATTAAACCCAAAGGACAATTGTCTTCTCTGTGTTTCAGATGGTCCAAAACTGTGCTACAGGGGACAATTAATCTTCAAAATCAATTTTTTGTCAGGAGGCTAAATTTCAGTTGTCTCAGGAATGGTGGTGCTGGGCTGGTAATAACTGTCTGATGAGGCAGCCTCTGAATTCACTGCCCAAGAGACACTTTTTATTAATAAGTTTTGTCACAAACTGCAGGTCCTTTTTTTGACTTTGAGAAAACATGTTGTTTTATTTACTGTGTTAAAAACCTCACGCTGTCAGGAGTCAGAAGATTTGCTTTGGGTTTTCATTGCGTTGTGAGACACGGAGTATTTTAAGATATTCCCTTTTCCCAGGAAGGCAAAGCAAACCCCCCAGTTTCTTCTAGAAGAAACACAAAAAAATACTCTTTTTCCTTCCTTTGCATTTGTGGCCTTTCTCGCCATGCCCCACTCCACAGTAATCCTGATTTCCCTTCATCTCCCTCTGATTATTTATCCACACAGCTGTTTGCTGTCTGGCTGCTGCATTTGGCCCCTGGGCTCGCCACTTGCCATCATCCAGAGGGACACAGCTCCCAGAGGATCCTTGGAATCCTCACATGCATCAACTCCATCCATGTGCTGGAGGTGGGGCTGCCCCAGGGCTACCCATGCAGTGAGTGCTGAGCTTGGCTCCCTGCAGCATGGATATTTCAGGATTTAATGCAATAATCCTGTCAGTGCCTGAATCACTGCAGAAGCAGGATTGATCCAAGGCTCCCCTCTTTCCAAGGGACACTCAGGCTCCCCCTTGCAGCCCTTCCCTTGGTCTGGGAGCTCAATTCACCAAAAAGCAGCACATCCTGAGTAGCAGGGCCTGGAGAGCAGAGTTATCAGAGCAAACCTGTGTAGCCAGCACACTCTCCTGGCTCAGAGCAGACACAGCTTTGCATCTCAGGGAGCAGACAGAGCAAAGCCCAGCTTTCCAGCTTGCCAGCCACCCACTCCTTGGATGCAGAGCACTGCTGTGCTAATGCAGAGGGGGCTGCCTGCATGTCTTGGTTTGGAAAGACAGGTATCTGTCAGGGCAAACTGGAGCTTCCCTTAGAATGCAGAACGTTAAAACCCCTCCCTCCAAATTATTACAATTTTGTAATTTGGCACTTTCAGGCAAAAATATGCGAATAGGAATAACAGTTCTTTACTAGGAATATTAAAAATGCAAATACAGTGATAAAAAAAAAACCCCAAGCAAACAAACAAAAGTCCTTGAAAACCCTGACAGAGTCAGGAGTACCACCTGACACCCTGTTGGCCAGGGTGTTTAAAGCAGTCCAAATAAATCCTCCTGGAGTGAGAAATGTGATTCTGTTGGAGTAGAGATGATCCTGTAGACAGGTTCAGTGGTGGTGAGATGAGTCCGGTCTTCCTCTGGGAATCCAGTGGAAAAGAGGAATGTCTGGGGTCCCTGTGTCCCCATTTTTTCTGGGTAGGGAATGGTTGGCTCCTCTCCACTGGGTGGAGCATCTCCCAATGGATGATGTAATGTGTCATGTCACTGTGAGCCTTAATGGCCCATTAACAGAGGATATCCCCCCCCAGGGTGGACAAGGTTGATGAAAGAGATAAGAAACACTGCCCCACCTGGTTTTAACAGCTGATCTATTATCAGAAGGCATCCACCCTCCTCTGCCCTGGAGTTACAAGAGATAAAGGGGAAAAAAAAAAGAAACCATCTCTCAACTGCTTTCTACAGATGAAATAGAATATACTTTTTTTTTTTTTTTGGGTACATAACCCAAGACACTGGAGGGTGTCTGGATCTCCTCAGTTGATGCCAGCCTGAGCCAGGCACACCCCACAGACATGTCCTGGTGAACAGCCCAAAGTGTGTCAGTACACTGAACTTCTAAGTCACACTTCTGACACCCCAGATTTCCCCTGGAGGGGTCTGGTGTTTTCAATGTGTTTCATACACCTGGCTTGGCACCAGGCACCTCTCCCTGGTACCCTCAACCTTGCCAGCACTGCACTTCACTGAACTGGAAGATGGCCCCAGATCTTCCATTTTCTGCTGCAACTGTCCTTCCTGTAGAGGAATCCCCAGTATTTCAGGAAATTGGGCTCTTCAGGAGCTACTTTTTACTAGCAGAGAGATACTAATGAATTGAATTGCTTTTAAGTCCCTGCCTGTTCTTTACTTCCAGCTCACCCAGCTGAAGCTCATTTGATTTGAAAGATAATCCAATAAGCATCAATTAATAAAATTAACTTTGCAAGGATTGGATTTCCCTAGTGCATGAGACAGATCAAGGGACAGGCCAAAAGTGAAAACAGAGCTGAAGCTTCTGTTATAAAAAGGAATTTTTGTTAAATCCTGGACATTTTCCTTTGTGCAAGTGAAGATTCAAAGGATTCCTGTGCCACAGAAGCCCAGGCCAGCACTGCCTGTGGGTGAATAAATCCCTCCCTGGTACTGAAACAGGTCCTGCAAAGCCAGGCTTGTCCAGGCTGGTCCTGCAGGTGCTGAGGGGCAGGAATGATGCTGCAGAAGTGTTACAAACAAGGCAGACTTGCCAGGACCCAGCTCACCATTGCAGGCTCTGCTGTCCCCAGATTCAGTCTGAGCCCTGTCCAGCCCACACAGGCTGAGCATCTCCACCATGGAAGCACACAGTGATTATCCTGAGGAAGGAAACAAATGGAAGGAAGGCTCAGGAGGAGAGAGGATCATGCAATGTGCTTGGCAGTGAGCACAGCAGTGTCTGAAAGACCTGTAACAGTGTTCCTTTGCATCCTGTAACATTTATATTGCTGCTTGCATTACCTGATCACAGCTGGAAGAACTCATTCTCTGTTACTGAAGACCAAACTGAGCTTTCTGTAAGCCTTGAAAACAAAGGTTTGGTAAAAGCTCTCTGCTTTCCAAATATGCTTTTGAATGATTAGCACCAGATTTAGTTCTGAAACCATTTTCTTACCACAGTCAGTGTACTTTTGAGTTACCTCCACATGGCTAAAGGCAAAACACATCACAGGAACTCTCCTGAGATGCTGCAGTATTTTCAGAACAAGTTGGCTTCCAAGCACTCAAATGGGAGTAACCCCTTTAGTGACCCCAAATACATTTTCAAGCACAAAATATACTTTGACACTTCAATTCATATATCATGAAAACACCATGTATGTCAAGAAAAAAAAAAAAAAAGAGAGAGAGAGCAGTATGCTTAGTTACAAGGAAATGCCATTAACCAGCAGTCTGGAGTTGCTGCAAGACTGAGCTCAGCCCATGAAAAATTAAAGGCAACAGAGACCTCTAATGCATCACGTATCAGGAGAACCATTAAGTAATCAGTCAGCATCCAGTTTTATAGGCATTTTGGGCATAATTCAATCTCCATTCATTTTAGATCATTTCCTTAATGAAGTAATGCACTGGACATGAATATTTCAGTGCAACTCTCCAATGCTCTTTAAGTAGTAAGCAGCTTTCAGTAACACAGAACCCAATTAAGCTGTACAGGATAAAAACTGACATGCAAAAAACCATAAAGACAGACAAGATGCAGCAATAGTGATGCCACAGGACTCTGGCATAATGATGCAGCTGTGCTCCTGAAGAGCCATTAAAGACAACAAACTAAATCAGAACTTCTATAGCAGTTTAGCTATGGAACAACAACTTAATAACTGGGGTTATAAGGATGTTATTCTACAGCTAGACTGCCTCTCCCTTACATGTGCACCTCAAGCAGTTTGGGGTAAGGATTTCTTTTCTGTTTCAGGTTTGTACAGCACCAGCAGTGGGATGGGTATTCTGAAGGGAATTTCCCAGTGTTCTGCACAGCAGTGGTGCTTTTCCTGCCTTCATGCTCAGCAAAAAGGGAATGGGTTAATAAAGAAAAGGTTTCTGTCAGTGCTTTTTCCTGTCGTTCACAGCACTAGGTGGTAGTTTTGCTATAGAACATCTCTCTTCCACAGGTTATGAAGCTCAGTAAGACATTTAAAATACTTACAAGGAGGTTACTACAGCAGCCATGTACCAGCCCATACCCCCTGCAGAAGCCACCCACTCCTGTCCCCCTTGGAGGGGAGGGTGCCAGGCCAAGTTTTCAGACAGGTTGCTGGACACAGGGGTATCCAGGACAGCCTGACAGAGGTGCCACACGTCCAAATGTCACTGCAAGTTCAAAGCGGCAGCCACAGGTTTCTCTGGGATTCACACCACAGTATGAAGAGATTCCTCAAAACAGAAAGCACTGCAAGCCCAAGAAAACCACTGACTGCCTTTGAACCACAGGCTGAAGGATTTCACACCAAAAGTTACAACAAACATGGGGGAGGTAAGCTAGGGAATTAATTTTAGCGTGTAAGTCAATTTTTAATCCTCTGAAGAGTAAACCAAAACACTTCACAACAAAAGGAGAGAAAAGTTTAAATCCATCTGAAGGATGGGAAGGAGTCTTTCACAAGTGTGAAAAAGTCGATTCCCAGGAGGGCAAGCTGGGAAGGGCTGGTGATAAAAGGGAGGAGTCACTTGCTGCCGGGCATTAAGAGCTTAGAGGGGAAGGTGGTGGAGACTCTGGCTCCTAGCTGGAGCTGGCTGTGAGTGCTTGTGTTATTTGTCAAGCAAAACTCCCTGTTCTTTGGGCAATTTCGACTTCATGCAATGCTTTAAAACTTGTCAAATTTTCTTTTTTGTTTGTTTGTTTGTTTTGTTTTTCATAATGTCCTATTAGTTGATGTACTGGGAGTGAACAGCATTCCTGTGGCTGCCACCACAAGTCTGAGGCCATGGCAGCTCTACTCAGCTCATCACACAGAGAGCTTGCCCTGGGACTGAGGCAAGAGCCCAGGGAGAAGTACTGCCCCTGATATCCCCTGGATTAAACTGTGTACTGGCAAAGAGACTTCTATTGCTTCAATTCTGCTATTTTTAAAAGTTCTGGGGTGTTTGGCTTTGGCACATTAAAATCCACATTTTGCTGCACAGTTTCTTTAACGAAATAAAGAGAAGATGTTCAATACTGTAAATAAGACAACTGCCTAAATACTTCCCTGCAAGCTCTCAATAGTTTAGGTGCCAATGGCTACTACCACCTAGGCTGCCAAATTACACATATTAAAAAAATGTAAAAGCATATAGAACTCCAAAGGCTGCTGGTCAGCCTAGAGGAGGAATCCCCTCAGCTGTCAGTTCCCAGCTGCAGTGTGTGTGAAAGGAGCAAGGCAGAGGGACAGCTCTGCAGCTGAGCTCTGTCTGTGCCCAGCCTGACACAGCTCTGCAGTGAGTGACTGCCCCCATCCATCTGTTAAAGGGTGCCCAGCCCAGCAGGGTTCAGCTTTGGGAGGGTTTCAAATGCCTTCCTTCAACACAGCCCCCTCGCACTGTTGTTTACCCTGAGGACTTTGCAGGACTGAAGCACCATTGACCCATCTGTCCCAGCTTTATTCCTCTCTCTGCACACCCCAAAGGTGTGGGCTGCACTTCCCGGTGCTCCTCTGCTCCCACCAGGAGGCACATCCCTGAGAGGGGAGCCTGCGGCTTCTCTACTGTGTGCTGGGGGCTGCAGCCCCAGAAATCACAGCCCTGGGTGAGGCGTGTGTCCCTGGGTGAGGTGTGTGTCCCTGTGTGCACACACAGGTGTGTGTCCCTGGGTACAGGTGTGTGTCCCTGGGTGAGGTGTGTGTCCCTGTGTGCACACACGGGTGTGTTTCCCTGGGTGAGGTGTGTGTCCCTGGGTACAGGTGTGTGTCCCTGGGTGAGGTGTGTGTCCCTGGGTACAGGTGTGTGTCCCTGTGTGCACACACAGGTGTGTGTTCCTGGGTACAGGTGTGTGTCCCTGTGTGCACACACAGGTGTGTGTTCCTGGGTACAGGTGTGTGTCCCTGGGTGAGGTGTGTGTCCCTGTGTGCACACACGGGTGTGTTTCCCCGGGTGAGGTGTGTGTCCCTGGGTACAGGTGTGTGTCCCCGGGTGAGGTGTGTGTCCCTGGGTGTGTCCCCAGACCCACAAACAGGGGCAGCGCTGCCTCCGCTCAGCGCCTTCTCCGCTCAGCCTTTCCTTTCTGGCCGCTAGAGAGAGCCCTGGGATAGAACTGGATGCTGCTGGAGCATCCCTGGCCCGCGGGCAAAAATAATCACGTAGAAGAAGAGTAAAGCATTTTTCCACCTTCTTGACTCCTTCTTCTTCTTCTCTTTTTTTCTTTTTTTTTTTTTTTCCCTCCCCAAAATTGTTAAATTTTATCTTTGTTAATCCAAGTTATTTTCAAGCCTTTGTTTCTAAATTAGCTCTTCATTTCTCAAGGGAGAGCTGGATTGGTAGGTAAACTGCTGTGGTTTTTTCCCATTCCTTGTTAAGGATATTTGGAGAAAAATAATTCTCACCAGGAAGGACTCAGCTGCACATCATGGCTGGCACTAAAACTGAGTAAAGTTCACTCATGTGAGAAATCCAAAGGTTGTTAACACACCCAGTGTGGGGTAGAGGTATCAAAGCATTTCCGTGGGAGTTAGGGAGTGCAGAGGTGTCGGTGTGAGCTGTGCTGGAGTTTGATCTGCAGGCAGAAACACTTCAGTGCCACACAATATTTTAATGTTTGCCCTGCTGCCAGGCTGGGTTGGAGAGCTGCAGCCCTGAGCTCTGCTCATACAGCTCCCACTTTGGTACTGACTCAAACCCTGCACAGAGCTACTCTGCACACCTCGAGGTGATCAGCACTGTCTTCAGTCTGGGCTGTGTGGTACCAAGGAATACAATTTAAGGAGTAAGGCCTCCAGCTTCTTGCCTGGGTTTGTATTGCTTTTATAAATATTCCAGTAACACACTAAAATGGTGACCATATGTATTTAATTTTTTGTTGTTTTATTTCTGCAAGAACAGCCCATGTTCTCCTTTTTAGGTTTAGTAGCTCATTTTGAGCATTTTCTGTTCAAAATTCAGGTGAGCTGGACTGGGTCACAGGGTTTGGCCATCCAGATGGTGACATTTTCCCTTGGTCCTGGGGACTTTCTCTCTTTCTCTCCCAGGGAACATGTGCTCTATTTGCACAGCTGAAGTTCATGAAATTAGGAGAATATTTAAAGAAACCAAAGTTTTCAGCTGAGCACAAAGTGACTTCTAAATTACAGCTGCTGGTGCTGGGGACCTGTCAAGCAGGACATCCTGACTTCAAGCAGACACCTTCCCAAGACCAGCTACCACTGTGTCCCACAGAAAAGAAAACCACCCCTTCTTGGCTTACCTGCTTCCAGCAGGAGCCACCACTGTCAGCCTGGACCCACAAGGGCCCAGGTGGTATTTCCACAGCTAAAACAGAAAATAGAACAGCAGGGCCAGGAGGGGTCAGCTTTGGCTGGCTGTTTCAGCATCCTTGTGGATGAGACAAGCTGGCATTGACATGCACCTTTGTACAGCTGCTTTAACTCCTGACATCAGGAGAGCTGGCCTAGCTCCCAGGTGGAGCAAGTACCAGAAGAACCTGGTTTTCTGTTGCTAGGCCATTCCAGTTTTCTTTAGCAGAGATCTGCCCACCCCAGGGTCCTGCACTGCTGCTCCTGGTCCCTGTTATCCCCTGGGGATGTGAACAGGACACAAGTGCTGTCAGATCTGCAGTCATGGCCACACTGGAGCAGCTGTGGGTCCTCTGCCTCAGGTGTGCAGCAATGCATCCCTCTGCTCCTGTGGGGTGCTCTGCACTGACTCTTCCAGGTTTCCTGTGGCTACAGTGAGTCCTGTCTGTGCACAGGACTCACTGCCTAAGGCTGGGGACTTTTCCAGTAGGACAGTGTGTCTAGGTTTGCTAGCAGCCTGGAAAAGTCACTGAGAAACCCTTGTTCTTGGTGCCTTCCTTTGCTTTGGAGGAGAGGGGACGGCAAGGGATCCCTTCCTTCCCCTAGACCTGCCTGTATGCTGGATGGGCAAGTACCAGGCACCTTCAGGCTGGCCTTCAGTGTTTCATCAGTTGTGAGCAATTAGCAAGTAAATATAAATACACAAGTAAGGTGCTTGAGAGGGGTTTATGGCAGGCTGAGCAGAACTTTTTGGGATAACACGCTGTGGCAGCTGGCAGCCAGTGCCAGTGGTGGGAATAAACCTTGAGTATGAGGGCATCCCATTCTCTCCCCAAACTCCACCTCCCCTTGGTAAACCTCTGCTGTCCCAGCACTTGTTAAAGCTCCTTTTCAGTTTTGCTGGGACAAAGCTCACACTCCCCAAGCACGCTCTGGTGTCATGCACATGCATGGCCATGTCAGCACTCTCTGGACCCTGCCTGCACCTGGGGAGGATGAAAAGGGGAGGAAGGCAGCAGTGTAGAGCACTCTTGGGTCAGAACCTGTCACAGCTCCATGCTCAGCCCAGGGAAGGGGATGCTGGTGCACTTATGCTCACCTGGGTACAAACCCCACCAGTGAGACACACACGAGCTCCTCTGGCTCACAATTAAACCCTGCATCGTGTCAACCATGTTTTCAGTAAAATGAGAAATCACTCAGATCTAAAAGAGCCAGGAAAAACTTGTCCTGTGACGTGGCATGACGCTGCCTGCACAGAAATAGAAACCCAGTGCAGCATGACTTTGAGCCCCAGTGCCAGCCTGGGGCTGGCTGTGCCTGTGCTTGCAGCCTGGCCCCAAAGGCCACGGGGTGAGTCACCGAGGGGGAGCTGGGACCTGTTTGGGGGAAAGGGCAGCATGGGAGCCATTACTAAGCAAAAGTAGCGCCAGGGGAAAGGAGACTTTGTCAAAACTGGTGTCAGTACTCAGGGTTGCTGCTCACCACCCCCAACATGAAACAGGAGCAGGTTTTGGCAGAGCTGCTCGGGTGCTTGTCTGGGGCTCTCTGGGGTCAGGGAAACACTTGACAGTCAACAAATACCCAGCTACCAGACAAAAGTTCTGTGCTTGTTTTAAACTTGGTTTGCAGCCTGATAGTAGGTCTCACTAAGTAAATCTAATTTTTGTCATTAACTGTGACAGGAATTCTGGCCCGTGTGATTCAGGATCAACTCAGGGCAGTGTTCAAGGATCACTGTCTCAGAAGAAATCAGGGTGATGGACACATGTACCTCAGGCCTGAGATGACTGACTGGTGCCAGGAGATGTCATTTGTTTGCTAGTAGGATGGTGCAAAGAATGTAGGGACTAGCTTTGCTCAATGCTGAGGTGAGAAGGAATAGTTTCAGGAATGAACCAGGGTTTCACATGGCTGAGGGGATGTTCTCCACCTCCAGCCATGTTGTAACCCACCAGGTCTCTGGAAAATGAATTGGGAGTGGTACATACCTACCATGTGTTCTACAGCACGTCCTCTGTGCCTCAGATACCTCACCTGCTGCAGGTTCTGGTGTCTGCAGCCATCATTTGCCTTCTGAACAAAAGGAGCATCGGTCCCAGGGAGGGAACCCTGCCAGCGTGGAGCTGGGTGGGAGATGAGGATCTGGACATGCACACAGGCAGGAGTGCAGCTGCCACCTGACCTCCTGCCCTGCAGGGCAGTACGAGGCAGCCAAAGGGGCAGGCAGGCTGCTGGGCACCCAGCAATGGTGATTCAGCAATCTCCACTGGCCACATGGAGGACACGTGGGAAACCTTGATCCACACCAGTGGCACAATGCATCCACCCAGCATGGCACACCCACGAGCTGAGAGCTGCATGAAACTTGCAAACTCAGAGACCAAAGTTTTCTGGTACAGAGGAAAGTCCCCAGGGGCTCTTCAGTGATCTTTTTGTGGTCCCCACACCCTGTTCTGTGTGCACATCCCTGCACCAGGTGGAAGATGTTTCTCAGGGCTCCAGCTGGCCCTGCTCCCACCACAGCCTAGTGCTTTGACAAGTGCCAAGGCTGGCATGAAAGGAGCCTTTCAGAGAAAACAGGCTGACCCAGTCACTCCAGACAGGAGGCTGCAATAGGCTGTAAGATGGCAGAGCTCTTGGCACTCCCAAGAGTCCTGTTTTTACAGCTAGGCTCTTCCCCTGCCAGCCACGTGTGTTTTGCTGACTCCTGCTTCCCCAGGGACTCTGAGATCCACCTGGTGGAAGGTAAAGATGACATTAAGGCACTCGGAAGCACTGGGGTAGTGGTGTGACACAGACTCTAATCCACCCCAAAAGTGAACTCTGTTGGAGTCAGAGCACTCACTTGTGCAGCCCAAGCTCCTGGCCCATGGAGGAAAAGCCTGTGCACCCTGTGCTGGGGTGCCAAAGGGCTCTCTGCTCCCCTGTGCAATGCTTATTCTTGGCAAGCAGAGAGAAATGAGTAAATAAGCATTTAAGAAAGGTCTAGAGTCTGCATGCAAGATGCAGAATTTCTATTTTGTAACCTCCTCTTTATTTCAGCATGTTCAGTCACAAACTGAGTTTATGACTTGACAGTGGGGTCAGGTCTGCTCCTGTCTGAGCTGCACATGGCTGCATCCTCAGCTGATGCCTTTGAAGACAGCAGTCAGTCCCAGGGCATTTGTCATTTTTCCTTCCTGCATTCTGTCCCACCACTGTAGGTACATGTTGTTTGAGGGAATCTTCAAGCAGGCTTTTTGCAAACTTAAAAGCTATGTTAATGAAATAAGGAAAAGCATCCTATCCTTGCAAATAATCATACTGCTTTATTTTTCAGTATCACAGTCTCAGGAAATGAAACAGTCCAGATCTTTTCCAAGATATTACATAGCCTTTTTTCCATCTGTCTGTCAACAAAATAATCAAATTAAATACAAATTTGTTTGTTTGCTACATCTATTACAGTGGAAGAACATAATTGTTGGTAGAAGCAGCTAAGTTTCAGGAACAAAGAGTGGAACAAAGTCTTATTTTCCCCTGCTTTTGTGTAATCCACTTAGGTTTCCAGAAAAGCACACAGAGGGACAGAAGGAAATGGTGAATAACAAAATACGGCCATTTATTTAACAAAATGGAGCAAGGCAATGTTCCCTTTACATTCGATGAGTATGAAGCAAAACATGCTACACACACACACACAGACATGATACTTTGGTTAAATGCCATTCAGAAGTTCTATGCCAAACCTGGTAAAATTATAGTGAACAGTCAAAATAAAACCAAGAATAGGCTTGCATAGACAGATTATTGTCAGTGTGCAATTCATATTTAAGGATTAGCTGTTACAATGCAGGATACACTTGCAGCGCTGAGGAATTTAAGTCTTCTGACTAATCCACCTGATTGCATGGCTAATATTTAGATTCAACAGACTGAAAGTTTACCCTGAAGAGCTAAATGAGACAACTGCAGTTATTATCTGAGGCAATTAACGATATTGCAGTGCACAGATGCAGCTGGAGACAGACCATGGAGTCTACTTAGAGTGAACACTGATACAGTGGAACTTGTTTACCATGAAGTAGAAAATACTCATTTGTGTGTGCCACTGTCCTGTCTGGGACTCTCCTGAAGAGCCCAAACTGCCCAGCTAAGCCTTGCCCTGTGCTACTGATGGGGAGGAGGTGGCTGATAGTATCTCCAGCCCAGAAGCTGAGGCTTGGGCAGCTCCTGAACATGAAACCCATGTCCCACTGCCTGTCCTGGGCAGGGCAGTCCAAGTGGCACCTGTGTGCAGCACAGCCAGCATCTCCTCAGCAGTGCTGCACAGCCACAAACCTGCTGGAGTGCAGCAGACTGGGATCTCTGCAGGTTTATGCCTGTCCCCTGCAACAAAAAGAAGACAAGCTGCCCACGGTGTGCTCCATGCAAGGGACTATGTCCCACACCCACCTCCCAAAGCAACTGCAAAACTGAGCCCTGAACACCTTGGGAGAGTGGGGCAAAACCAACTGTCCACTGGCTGGGGACAGCTAAAGAGCAAACCTCAGGCACCACCACGCTGCTGCAGCAGGACTGTCCTGGCACAGGACAGCAGCGAGCTCAGGCGCCGTCAGGCCGTGCTGGGAGCTGTGCTCCAGCTCCTGTGGCATCCCCACAGCCCTGCAGTGTCACTGCTGCCAGCAGGGACAGCAGAGCTGTCTGCTCAGGGGACAAACACAGGAGACTGCTCAGTGAGGGAAGCAGTGAGTTTCATGGACTGGCTGTGCTCAATCACAAGAGTGTAAACTAAGCAGGGGAATCCTCACACTGTCTCCAAGTGCTCCCCTTTATATATATATATAAATTAGCAATCCACAGTTAGTTTGCATACAGGATAATATGAATTAAAATAAAAAACTTGATAATAAAAATATATAATATACATATTGATGAACAGTAATAAACTGAATGAAAATGCTAGAATGTAACAGTGGCTGAAATTTGGCACAAAATAAAGATACAGAGGTCTAGCACAGTAAAAATAACAACCCATATTTTTCCATAAGTAGAGAATGTTATCAATCCTGATTCAAATCCTGATAGGTGGGAATGCAGAGATATAAAAATACTGTACATACAAGATCCCTTTTATAGAGATAGAAGCAGACTGCAGCATCTGTAACTTCTATCCTTCTTCCCCAAGAGGAGAAATTCAATGATGAGAATTCATCTATCCTTTAACAGCTGACATTTCCTCACCCCACCAAGGTCAAACCCATGAAGTTCTTTAAAAAAAAAAGATGAAATCAACCTGTTGGATCTATCCCTGTGATGACAACTGCTCCTTACTGCAGGAAGCTGTACAGTCCACATTAAGACAGTGTTTGACAGCAAGGTGACTCAGGTCAGCCTGCTGAAGACATCGAGTATCCCTGTGTGTAAGGCACGATCCCTCCAGGTCACCCGACCTCTCTTCTGCAGACCATTGTGCTTTGGACGGAGGTGAGGAGGTGCTGAGAGCTCTTGCTGCTGAGATGAGCCTGCTAAGAAGGTCAGGAAGTGCCAGGACTTCAAGGAGATGAATTTTCCACATGATGCTGGATGCCTTGTTAATGCACAGAGTCAGAAAGGGATGCAGGACCTGAACAACCTGGGCAGGGGTCCCAGCAAAGGCTCCAACTAAATGCTACTAAATCCAGAGCAAACCCATTGGCAAAGCTACTGAAACTTGGCAAGAGTAAACAAGTAAAAAATCCAAGATACTTAGACATTTTCCTGTCATAGGAAAGAAATATTGCTCTGAGTGTTTCTTTATAAGATCAGCTTCATTGTGCCTCTTTCCAGGAACACGTGCACAAGGTGATGATTTTGCTTCTCACCTACTCAAGCTGCATCTTCTTGACTGAGCAGAACTGTGGCTGCTGGGCCCCAAGGAAAGTGGGTCCTTGTTCATCCATAATCTCAACTCTTGTTGACTTCAGTGGAACCATGGAAACCCTTTTCAAAAGTGGTCACTAAATACACAAGTCCAGCTGCAACCTCTGCCTAAGGAGGTCCCTAACCTGTACATGCAGAAAATGAACAATTGCTCTGCTCTTATCCCATTTACCATCTGCTTTCCTCAGCTGCCATTCCTAGCATTTCTCTCCCCCTTCTAGCAAAGCCTTAGGAACCCCCTTTTCACAAGGAGTAATAAAAGAGGAGAAACACTTACAAGGGACAGCAAATGAATAAAGGTAGGGAGAAAGAAAAAAGGATGAGGACTAAGGGAGGATACAGAGCAAAACAGCCCATAAAGCATTCAGCACCCCCAAAGGCATCCAAGGGAGCTGCAACTGCTCCTGGGATCCTTCTGCTGGGCTCTTGTCTCTTGGTGTCTTGGCCAGAGAGCTTGACTGGCCACTCAGGAGGTCCTACAGCTCCACACAGGAGGCACTGAGGTGTTCTTCAGACTCTACCCAGCTTGCAAAATAAATCTACCAGAGTTTTCCCTCACATTTCTACTCACTGCCATTGACACCACCAACTTGGATACTCCCAAGCATCCCTCCTGAATTAATAGGTTCTTAGAATGTCAGAGGGCTCAGGGTTTTCATGACTTCCCTGACTAGGTTAAGACAAAAGCTATACCAGGCAACTGCAGTGCAAGAAAGTCCATCACAGCCAGATACAGATGCCCATGGATTCATGGTTCCTAGTTGGTGATTTCCCCTTGCCTTTTGCAGAGAGTCACCAGTTTTCTGCAAGCACGGCCAGTACAAAGCTCAACCTCCTCCTGATTTGGCAGGCCTTTTCTCCATCCAGTTTTCACAAGTGCACCAGCTGGCACAAGCAGCAGTGCCTGGACTAGGGTGTTTGTAGAAAGTATTAATTCTTACAAATCCACCAGGCATCCATTTCACAACAATAATTACTCTGATGGCAATGGAAGGAAAAAGCCCAGAAGAAAAGAAAAAAAAAAAAGGCATTTTCAGCAGTAGAAATTTTGACTGTTATATAAAATACAAAAATAAATTCTTACAAAACAAAACCTTGGTAGATGAAGTTGCCACACTGGGCCAAGTTATTAAATAAGAAAGAAAAAGATAGCATCTATGTTGTTTTTTTTCTGAATGCTTTCAAACAACATGAACACTTCTGAATGGACAGAGACAGAATGAGAAGAGGGTACAAGGCAAGGACAGTAAAATCTAGCGGCTGACTGGGATATTTCCTGAGAAGCAGCAGCAAGCAAGACCTTGCAAGTCACTTAGGAGCCCATGCAGGCAGGTAAGCCACAGTCTGGAAGCAAGGGTATGCAGGTAGCAGGATTCTGCCCATACACAAAGTCCTACATGGCGAGGATTTGGTTAGGGTATCCCAGGAGCAGAGATCTATTGGGGTTTTGTGGTTCTTCACAGGTACTGAACTGCTACCAACACGCCAGTGGGGGTGGAAGTCTCTGGAGTTGTTGGTCAAGGCAAGACATGTGCCCCTGCAACTGCAAAAAGGAGTTGTGCTGTCTTCCCAGTGATTTGGCCCAGTAACTATTCTGACCAAGGACAGCAGCCAAGGTTAAAGCCTTACAGCTGTCTTGGGGCTTGAGCTGTGCACTAGAGGAGCAGCAGACAGCCACACTCTTCCTATTTCCCGGAGCTGCTCCCTCCCCACAGAGCTCCAGAGAGCTGCCAAGGCCCTTTCCTGGCAGATCAGTGGTGAGGACAAGTCCACATTTCCATGGCCCAGGCAAAGGTGTCTCCCCTCCTCTGCAGAGCCAGAGGCAGAACTGCAGCTGCCAGAGACAACTGATGGAGCAGTGAGACAGAGCCAGTGCAGGCACTGGAGTTAGCCTGCAGGGCCAAGGCAGCCAAGCTCTCTGCCATGAACTGGGCTGGCCCATGGATAATCAGCCTGCCCTGGCTGAACAGACTCTAAGACAGTGTCCAGATGTTCAGCTTTGTAGCCTAAAAACACATCTGAAAATAATGGCAAAAAGAAATATCAAAAAAACAAAAGAGTTGAAATGAGAGGAGGCCAAGGGAAAATGCTACTACTTTTGTGTAAGAGAAAAATTATTTTCAAAGAGTGGAGGGAAAACAAGCCAGGAGGGAATTACTGCATGGGAAAATCTATATAGACAACAAACCTGCAGACCCTACTGTGCCCTAGGGAGCAATGATTTTTTTATTCCTGACTGGAGCTTGCCTGGGGTGCTCGACAGAGCAGTGGAGAGGAAAAGCAGTCAGCACAGACATCATGTGGATTGTTCAGCATTCCATGTCTGGTTCAGGTTGCCTGTAACTGTAGATTTTGAATTTGATGCTCAATGTCCACACACCCCATCCTCTATCAGCCCCATGTTTATAAGACATATCCAAATTCAGAAATAAGTTACTCTACTCAAGTGCATCAACAACTGAGCTGGGAGTTACAGGAGATCCTACTTGGCTTCAGAGAAACTTCTTGGCTTCTACCACACTGAAGCTCAAAGCAGGTAACCAGAGGTCCCTTCAGACACACAGATCTGTTTGTATGAGATCTTCCCAAACCACAACTCACAGCTTCATGAACTCCCTGGCAACTCTTAAAAGTCATGCACACAAGGTCTAATTTCAGTTGAAATTGTCTTTCCTTTTAACTGTTCTATCCTATATCCTGGCGCTAAATGCCTATACACACTCTATCCAGATTGTTGGAAACCATAGAAAGAAATACAGCAGTTAAAAAAAATCTATTTCATAGGCAATTTTTGCCTCACCAGTCTCAGGTTTTGGTTTTGCTGGTATATGTTTCACAATGCTCCTTCCTTCCTGCAAACTCATACGACTGTCAGCTTGGCTCAGCTGTCCTATCCAATACAGGAAGCAACACAATTCCTCTTACAGCTCTCTTTGCTGTTATCCTAATGCAGAAAGGACTTGTACTCCTGATGTCCTGCTGCATTGCCACAATCCAACTCATTTCTTCAATTTTACTCCTTTGTACGTGCATCTCAATTTGTTCTATTTGTCAAAGCTCCAGCCAAACTTAAAAATAAAAAGAAAACCTAAAAAAAATGTATGAGGGAGCTGTTGAGCCAGCTGGTTGATTTGCACAGCTCAGTGACAGCTAGATTATACTGCACTGCTCAAGTCATCACAGATGAATAAGAAATTGAAACAAACAATTTTCCTTAATATGATGACACTTAAAGAGATGATCCTTGGAGTGGAGGGTGGGCCTCCCATCAGGTCAGGAATTGAGAAAGTTGCCTGGCAATTCCAGTAATGTTTGCTACAGAAGAGTCAGTACCAAAGCAAAGGCTAGCACAGTTTACTGCTTCCTATGGAAACCTGGAAAACAAAACAGAAAGGAAACAGTCTGTGAGGCTAAATCCTGGTGAAAAAATTACTATCTGCAGTCATATTTTACCTGTCCTGACTCTTGTCTGACTCCTAGGGTACTGGTAAAGTCAAAGGCCAAAATGGGAACTGTTTGTCATGTGACTCAAGCAAAAGGAAGGACAGAGCCACAAGACAGGGAGATGTGCACTCCTTCCAGGGTGTGAATGGTGCTGCAGCCCCATTGCACAGTCTCACTAAAGCAAACAGACGCTGTAAAGTGCCATCAACTTTCCTGCTTGCTTGATGAACACAGAACATAAGTTTACCAAACTAAATTTTGGAAAGGAAACTGTTCACATTTAAGCCTCACTAGTAGAGTTGGAAGAAATCTGAGATTGAGTTAAACTCAGACAGCCTCCTTCCTTTCCCAGAGGCTCTACAGATAACTCAGACAATGGGCATTCAGGTTTAAAACAACTGCAGGAGTGACCCTACAACACACTGCTCTGTGCCAAGTGATTTCAGGAAACAAACCACCAAAGCAGTGCTGAGATGCTACAGGAATAAAACCAGCCTGCTCTCAGGACAAGTTTCTGCCTGATCATCCCATCTGCTCGCCAGACAGGTGAGGTTCTGTCTTGTATTGGATTGTTTGAGAGTAGTGAGTCACATAAAATCCATCATAATGTTGTCTTCATGACATTTCTTTGTCATTTGCTACCTGGATTTAGAGTCATTCATCATTAAGAGATCACAGTGAACATGCAGACAGCACCTTGACAAATTCCAGGCAAACCAATTTAGTTTTTTACTCTCTAAGCCTGCAACATGCTCAGCAAATCCAACCCAAACACTGCCCAGCATCACCTGCCTGCTGGGGCATTAATTCCTATTCCCCTTCTCTATTTGCATCACTTTCAACCCCTCTGTCCCCTGCAGGCTCCCTGTGTGAGGAAAACAGCTGACAATAACCCAATGCTGGGCAGCCCTGGGGTTGGTCCTACCTTTAGGAGAGTGCTCAGGTTTGGGGATCTGGCGCAAGGGGCTGGGCTGGCTCGTGTAATACCGAGAGCGTTCAAAGTCATCCAGGAGAGGCTGTGACCTGCCAAGCACAGGGGAAAAGGAGCATTGGGGAATAGCTCAGAGGCACAACAGCGTAGCAAGAGTGACATCTCAGCTGTCTGGTCTGCTACTGTCAGTTTGAGGCAAGCCCTGCCTGGCCCAGACCTTCAGCCTGCAGAACAGCTCCTCTGAGCATAGTCCATTAGTGTCTCTGCAGTGAGAAAAGCAGAGTATTTACTGCTTGTCATGGACCTCTTTCATTTAATAATGGTTTAAGCTGTCAGAAAATGACGAATTTCCACTGTGAAGTTTGGTGCAAACTGTGAATGTTTGGTGCAAAATGACGAATTTCCACTGTAAAGTTTGGTGAGGCGTATTGAAGTGGTTAATGCTTGCACAGTTTTACCCCCAGAGTATTTTAATATGATCTCTCTCAGTCTCCACTTGCATTTGTTGTTTCTTTTGCAAGTTCAACAGAAATTTCTAGGTTCCTTTCTGGAATGGAAATCAAAGCCACTGGGGTTACTTCCAGAGTTTAGTACCTCATGAAGAGCATTGAGCCAGAGTATCAAGGGATTCAAAGCAGCACTGGCCTACAGCATGTTCCCAGTTTGGGATGAGACACCCCAAAGCACAATGCTTTTGCTTGCAAGGTGGTGTTCACATGCAGCAGTGGGAGAAGTGTACAGGGCTTAACTGGGAGCAAGGACCAAGGGAGCAGCTGTGCAAATGCCATGGTGATTATTCCTTCCTACCCAGGGATGACATGTGGTTTCACATCCCCAGAAGCTGTTTAACCCTCTCAATGTTTTCCTGGCATTTAACAAATGTCACTGCACAAGCTCATCAATGTCCATCAGCACGGGGCACGGGCACCAAGATGGACAAGTGCCACGAGCACAGCGAGTGATGCACGTCACCAAACACCTCATGAGCTCCGTGCCCCACCACCTTGCTCTCCACTGAGTCCCCTGGGGGTGGGCCAGGCTGCTCATCCCACACCTCCTCCCAAAGACTCAGCTTCTCAGCAGCTTCCCAGCTACATTCCTGCCAGCCAGCCCAAGCTCACCTTGAAGGCCTGTCACTTCTGTGTCGCTGAGCTTCAGGCCCTTCTCTTGACCTTGAGCGCGTGGACTCGCCTGCGTCAGGCTGATGGGAAGAAGGGAATCAGCTCGTCTGTGTGCCTTGCTAGACACCAGCCAGCACACTGGGACTGCCACAATTCCTCTTGCGCAGGTTTACACACAAAATTAACTACAGCCAGACATCCAAATGGCAGCATCAGGACTCATTTTCAGTAAACAAAAGCCAGCCTTGCTGAGCCAAACTCAATTTTTGTGCTCAGACATGACAGCAGTAAGGGACTGTTCCAAAGCTGGGGCTGTACACAGTCTGGGTGTAATGACTGTGCACAAGGCTGGGCTGAGCAGGAAGGACCAGCTGCAGGCACCTGTGCTCCTGCAAGCACTGAAACTCAGTAAGGAGGCTGAAAATACCAGAGCTGCCAGCATATGGCCCCAAGATTAGCACCACATCCCCTTTAGCACCTTAGCATTGCTGACCATAAAATCTGTCTTGTCTCCTCCCATGCTGGCCAGCCAAGCCTCTCTGGTGTTACTCCTACAAAAACCAGGCATGATAGACTTGGGATTTTCATTATACAGCCAGTCATGAGGCAGAGTTACAACTGAAGCAGCTGCATTGCCCTTACACAAACAGAACCAACTACTGCTTCTATTGCTGCAGTCAGGGTTTCAGCAGAGGAAAGGTCCTGCACCAGGGACTGACAGTGCTTCAGGGAGGCCACAAGGTGCTGTGACAACCAGTGCCCTCCTCCAAGGCCACAGCCCAAGGATTACCTTGCTTGAGGCTGAAGCCAAAAGCATCTAACTAAGGAGGTGGTTCCAAAAGGCTCTGGAAGCAGCTGAATAATAGACAGCAAGACCCTTGAAATGCATCACCACCTTTTGCTCTCACCATACACATTCACCTCCCTCTGGAAATGGGAACAAGGTTATAGCACCTTATCTGTGGTGCCTCCTGAAGCCTGGCATACCTTCCAATCTTGATCATGCCTCCTCTTTTCATAGGAAGACTTTTCTCTTTCCTTCTCTTTTCTTAAAGCTTTTTTCTCCTCAGCCATCAAGAGCCGAGCAATTTCCTAGAAGGGAAACACAGACTCTGTCAGACGATTTTACTGCTCTTGTGGATTTGAGTTATTCAAACCCTTTCCCATGGACAGCTGCTGTGTGGGAAGGGTGTAAATCCAGGATTTCATCCATCTGTGATCAGAAATCAAGGGACAGCGCAAAATTAAGACTGGTGACATGAAGCATGTCCAATAGCTCCCTGATTTACCAGAAAGGTTCTGCATTTGCAGAACGTTTCTTCCCTCTATCTATTCTCCTTAAAGGGGTTGGTGGTTCATCTCACAGCATCTTGGATAGTCTCCCATGGGGCTCAGTTACAAAAAATTCTCTTACAGAACCATGAACTTCCTGCCTTTATCATGGTTGCAACAGGCAGTACAACTCCCTGCTTGGCCAGGCTGAGCACATACACGAAACCCATCTGGGAGAAAATCCCACTGGAGCCCCAAGCTTCCCCTACAAGGAGAGAAATTAACAACTAGAGGCTCAGAGGAAACAAGGGCTGTTAAGCAGCTTCTACAAGTAAAGGAATTCCACAAGTATTTGACTTGTTGCTCACCTCATCTTGGGCTACTTGAGCTGCCTTCTGATCTGCTTCGTTAGCCTGGGGGGAAAAAAAGTGGGGAAGGAAAAACAGAGACAAAAAATTAACATCTCTGAATTAATCAGACTCATTAATCTACTGGGTATTGCAAGTAAGTGCCCATACAAATACACCATCATCCTCTTCAAATACACTTAGCTACCCCAATACTTACCTCACAACCCAACTCCAATCTGTCATTTCAGCTTTTCAGCTGAATTTTGCCCTCTTGTATCTGCCAGGCCACACCACAATGCATTTCCCACTTTGATGTCTCCTCTCTCAAAGATGGGCAATGGCCTGTCTCACTTGTGAGCTGCTCACACTGACTACATGCCATCTTCACCTGCCTGGAAACATCCATTTAATATCACTCTGCCTTCACAACTTTAATTTTGGGGGTTTTATTTCAAAAAATAGGTCTTATTAGTTGGAAGCCAGCTCTCACTCCATACTTGTGTGTATGGAAGACAAAAGTGACTGGCAGAATGCACAGGAGCAGGAGCTTAGTTCTTATAGTCACTCTCATATATTAAAGATTTACAAATTGAAGTTGTCCATGCTGGTTGCCTTAGTTCCTTCAGGCTGACCAGTGCATCCTCTCTCCTTACCAGGAGCTCCTCCTCCTGCAGCTTCCGAGCAATCTCTGCATCAGACAACTCTTGTTCCATTCGGGGTCCATCAAACATGCCTTGCTTCATCCCCCTCAAATTAGTGCCTGCAGAATTGAGAGAAAAAATCAACTCAACCATTCTCCAAATTCTGTGGTAAGGAGATCCCCAGCATCTCCTCAGCCACCTGCAAACTGCCCACTCCAGAGAACCAGAAATCACCACTGCACCTGCCACAGCGCTGGTGTGAGAGCACCTTTAGCTGAGGTTTCTCTGTGCACACAGCAGTATCTGACACACCCTGTCTTAGATAACAAATGCAGCTCCACAGCAGAACAGGCCATGTCCCTTGAAGCAGTCTTTGGTGACAAAGGAAATGTAATTTGTCGCTCTCTGCATTGATACAGATACAGTGGCAAAACTGGGCAGCAGAGAACAGCCCAACATTTGATATGAGCACAGCAGAGTCTGAACACTGCTGAAGCAGCATGGGCTGCAAGGGTTACCTGGGACAGGCTCACATGAATTTTCAGACAATTTCTTCCTTAGGATGACCCACGAATTTTACAATTCAATGAGAAAACAGACAAGTAAGCATTTTTGAAGTTCATATAATGTTCGGTTCTTGTTTTGAGTATAGAGTTCTGTTATTTTAAAGCTAAACCTAATTAACACCTCCCATTTCCCTAAAGAAAGTGTTTGTGTCATGAGGAAGAAGAATAATTGTCCCAGTATCTCTGGACACACATTATCTTCCTTACTCGTGTGAAGATCAGTTAGACAGCTTAAAGCATAAGCTGCCCCACACTTTGACAGACATAGATCCAAGTCTCTGAACTCCTACTTTCACTAGGTCACCCCTACTTCCACTGTGGCTTTAAAAGTAGAAAGATGGATCTGAATCTTTAAAGCCTCCAATACCCAAGTGCTTGTTGAGCAAGAACTACACAGGTACACATTTCCCAGAAAATTCCACTTGTACAGAATTTGGCAAGAATCTTACAAATAGAACCCAGCTGGATGCCCAGTGCCACTAGTGAGCTTTGCCCAAAGTGAATTAATTAAGTTGCCAGCAGGGTTTTCAATAAGAAGTGGATGAAAATTGCTAGGTTTTTTAGTGCTTAAGCAAAGTGTCCTCACTTACAGTCCTGCATCACAACACCACAAAACACAATCATAACCTAACATTCAGGGATTTGTTACTTTTTTTCCTCCTGTACAAGGAGGCCACCACACAAAATGCATAACAAAAACAAATGCTGGGTGTTGGTTGGAGTTTTTTGGGAGTGTTTCTCTGGAGATGGTGTGCTGGTTTTCTTGGTGGCAGGGGGAGAAAATTGTTTTCTTAAACAAAAGGATACCAAGGGCATCACTTTCAACAATACCTTCTTACTCATCCTCTCCAATGCCATGGAACATTAGGACACAGACCAAGAACATTAATGGATAAGAAGAATCCTGCTAAATCAGGGAGAAACCTGGGCAAGATTCCTTCCCTGTGTACACACTGCCGGTAGATACTGAGAGAAGCATCTTCAAGGAAGCCAAACATATCTCAGACACCAGTGTGGGGCACGCAAAGGTCCATCCCCACACACAGACACACCTTCCCCATCACTTGGTTACCTGGGTCTCGCTGGCAGTTTCCAACCTTCCCCTGGCTCACAGCATGAGGGGAGGGGGAGTGTTTCCTGTGTCCTGCCCTTTTGTAGGCTCTTGCCTCACCCCTCCTATGGTCATCTCTAGATTCAGCATCACAGAGTTTCTCGTCACGTGCCATCCTGTGTGACGAGTGGCCCTGCTGGTGAGATCTGTGTTTCTCAGGGTGCTGTCTGCCACGCCGATGCCAGGTCTCCTGCTCGGCCTCCAGTTCCAACTCAAGGAGGGGAAGGTGCTTTTCTCTGTCCTGCCTTGGTGGCTTTCTGCTGTGCCGTGCTTCTGTGAATCCACGCTCCGGCTCCAGGTCCAGGCTGAGGGGTCTCCTGTCCCTCTCCCTGCCAGCTGTCCTCCTCTCCCACAGCTCCCAGCTATTGCTGTGATCACAGGCACGGAGCTCGGTCTCTCTTTCCAGGTCAAGGCTGGGATGTCTCCTGGACCTTCCCTGGCTGGCTGTCCTCTGCTCCTGCTGGTGGCCACTGCTGGCCTCTCTCAGCTGAGGAGACCTTCGCTGGCCCTGGGAGTGCCCGTGTGTGGGGGCACCGCCGTGCAGAGGTGAGGGGGCTCCTCGGTGCTCTCTCTGCTGCTGCCTGCACCTGCCATGACTGTGTGCTCTGGGAGGTTCACAGATCTGCTCTCTGGGCTCACCCCAGGGCTGCTCTGAGCAATGGGGACAAACAAGGAGGGGGTTAGTGGTGCAGGGGTTAAGAGGGTTCGAGGCCAGACTCACAGCAGGGAGACGAAGGAGCTTGATACGAGGTGCTGAAAACGCAGGCAAAGCATGATGGAAGAAAGAATAGAAACAGGGACAGGTAAGGCCTGCAGGATACAAGAGGGGACACAGTGAAATGGCAGCCTGGCTAGCAGGGCAGCACAGGAGGCAACAAGGTTGGAGTAGAAAGCACAGGCCCAACCTAGAAGTGTCTGAGCACTTCCTAGACAAGGACAAGTCAATATGGAGACAAATGACTTTTACTGATGCCACTGGGGCTGAAAAACAGCCAAGAGCAGCTCATCTCCTGATGACACATCACTGCTGCAGGATCCTGAAACCACCTGGGAAAGGTTTGCAAAGAAGGGCACAAGATGCAGGAACGGTTAGGAGACAACGAGGGGTATAAGGCCAGGAAAGGCCAAGCAGAGTGGTCAGGTTGGACCTTGGTTTATAAGCACAGGTGCCTTGCCCTGGCTTCAAGCACAAGCTTTTTCATCAGCAAAAACAGTCCCACCTAACTGGGGGAAAGATCTACATAAAGCAGGAAAGAAGTAAACAGGTAGGATAGAATTTTTTTTTTTCTCTTTAAATGCAAGAACAGGATAGCTGCAGCATCCAAACATCCTTCACCACAGACTCTCATGTATCTTTTGCAGACCCATAAGTTTCAGGGCCTGCACTTAATCACTGTCTAAAAAGAATTTTCAGCTCTGAATGCAAAGATGACTGTGGATAGAAATTTTAGGGCAAAATAAGACTTCACAAAACCCAGGCTCCTGACCTCAGCACTGTAGCTAGAAAAGCTGCTTACTTGGCATTTTGGTGGGGTTGTTTCCTTGTTTATTTTCCAGAAAGCAGGTAGAAATTTTCTCTGCTTTTAGTTTCAGTAACAAACCTGAAACAGCTAGGAGTTTGCAGCAGTCTGCCTGCATACAATCTACTAATTGATTTATTTTTTTTCAACTAACCTATTTGCTAAGAAAAATCATTGCACTGAGTGAACTATTATCTCTCTACAGCAGCTTTTCAAAATGAAAAAAATGCCTTGAAGCAGAGATTGATTGGAAACAGAACTACACACACAACCCCCACCAAAAAACCCCTGCAGCAGTAGACTTTCCTCTCCTCAGCTGTCCAGAGTTTGTTTTATAGTATCTCAAAATATTTAAAATAGATTTCACTGCACATGAATTGCATTCTGTTTTAATGAATAGCTCTGTCTCACAATCTATCTAGATTTCAGAGGAAGAAAAACAAACTTCACACCAAAACTGAATGTTCCCTTCAACTCATTCTATTCAGAAAAAACTTTTTCAGAGCCAGCAAAAATAGAGCCTACAGAAAATCCACCTTCAAAACAAGTCTGTGTGACTTTTATCCAGAACAGGTGTATTTTTAAAAGTCCAAGAACTGTAATAGGAAAACTGCTGTAGTTGCTCTTTAACTGGTTGAATTTCTTCTGTTCGTTTTAGATCATTCACATGATTTACAGAAAACAAATATCCAATCAAACAATCCAAGTGACTTACTGAACAACAGAGACCAGAGCCTGAAAGCAAGAGTCAATTTTTGAACAATACTCACAAGAGCCTAAAAATTAATTCAATTTTGACATTGAGGAAAGCTCAATAAATACAAGAGCAGAGAGCAGAACACAAAAGAGCAAAGCCTGGCTGTGCTGGGAAAGGATTGCTGCAGGTAACACAACTGTGCCAGACAACCCAAGAAGAAGATTTGCTTTTGGGGTATCTCAGCGTGATTAACTCATCAGCAGGTGCTGGTTCCTGTGGCACCTTCCACAGGGGCCATGTAAACACTCCACAGACCCTGGTGTTACTCTCTGAAGCAGCAAGTGACTGAGTGTATATAAAAATGTTTTTCATGGCACAGACATTTCTGGGAGGAACTCTGCCTTTTCTCGTGTTTATTTTTCCACTTTTAAAGAGCTCAGATTGCTTTGGAGCAATAGGCCTAATCCACATTCCTCCTGGATGTGAATTCATTTTACCTCAGTCTTAAACAACACAAAAAAGCCCCAGAAACACACCCCAACCCCACCAAAACAAGAGAAACTTAAAGGAAGGGCTTTTTATTTGTGTCAATTCACAATTAATGAGGAGAATACAAACCAAGGCTGCTGAAGCATAATAAAATGGTGCTCAGGTAATTAAGAGTTTCAGAACATCAAGCTAGATGATCCAGGCATAAAAATCCACTCCAGTCCTTTATAACTTTTAAAAGGTGCAGATCAAGAGCAGCACTGCTACAAGCGGTCAGGCAAACACCTCCTACCTCACCTTCAAAATTATGGATTACTGTGGTGAGAATACTTAGACCCACAAGATATCCTGCTCTCCAAATGCACACCACAGTCTTAATTCAGGAAGTCACAGGCCTTGTCAGCTGATTTGTTACAAAAAATCCATCCTGTCGTAGCATGTCTGCATGCACACTGTTACCTGTGCTACATTTCTCCAGCCTTCTCCCACTGAAAACTGAAAACCTGAAGTGTGGGTTGGCCATAAGACTCCAAGATCATTTTTTCCCAGCTCTGTACATGTAGCAGGACTCATGATCATGAAGTTTCCACTTGGTTACTGTTTTGCACTTTTGAACTTGGTGCTTTGTGCTTTCTTAGCTATCTTTGAACTTCTTCCAAATTGAAACTAAAATACTTTGTGTAAGTTCAGATAAAAGACTTTAAAACTGCCAATGGCATTAGTGTTAAAATGAGAAATGAGGTTTGATCTTCATCTTCACAATCTGTTAATCAAAAGCAACCCATCTTCCCCACCACATTTTTGAAGAAAGAACACAGGAACCACCACCAGTGCACAGCAAAGCCATCCCCAGATTGCTCCATAATTAAACACACCCTGATTCTCTCCTCCCAGTTTAAAGAAGGTCTGTATTCAATCACAGAAGCTGACCAAAAAGAAGCAATAGAGCACTGTGGATCAAATCATTTCCAGTCCCAGATGATAATCACAGCAGAGACATTCTGTAGAGATGACCTTGTTCTTCAGTAAGTCATTCAAGGCAGTTGTGCTAATTTTACAGCTTGGGTACATACCTGCAAGGAGCTATTTTTGAAACCCATCTCCATGAACCAGCATTAATTCCTTCATGCAGCCGTGCCAGCATCACAAATGAGAACATGGAACCGTCTCTCTTCAAATGCAAGCGTGGAATTTCACCAGCATTTCTCCTCCACACCCTTGGTGTCACACAGCAGTAACTGCCTTATCAGCCACTGTCTTTTTCCACAAGCACTTTTAAAACGTGTGTGGCTGTACTTGCACATATACACACCACACTCCCTATCCCTGTCATTTAGACCACCTTCAAGGACAATAAAACCATTAAATTGTCTTCTCTGTTTGTTTTTTTCTTTGTTAACTGAATACTTCCTGATTATAAATACTGAATACTTCCTGATTCTGACCCCAGAAACTGATGTAATGCTACAGTGATAAATGAAGGACTGTAGCATAAAGGGAGTTTCCTAAACAGTTGTCAGACCACAGGTTTACACCTACACTGCCACGATCCTGACCTTTTATTTTGCAGAAACATACCTCCATCTTCTGCATAATAGCTCTCTTCATAGCCTGTGTGTCCCTGGGAGTCTGGGTAGTGCTTCTTGCGCTTTTTTTCTTCCTGCAGTTCTTTCTGTTGTAGGAGACGGGCAATATCCTGCAGAGATGGAAGAAAATAGATAATAAATCACCATTAAAATATCTCCACATTCTTTTAGTCAAATTCTTTATTCAATTATTAAAATCCTTGCTAAAAAAGTTTAATTTTTCAGACACGGCAACAACAGTTACTCAGATTCAACCTCTGGGCTGGATGAGGCTTTCAAATTATTGGGTCACACAAGGGACCATGTCAGCAACCAGTATTCAACCTCACCCAGGCCCAGTGCTGAGATTCCAACACCATGGCAAAATCACAGGTTCCTGCTCCCATTGCACACAAGCCTGCTAAGCCCTAATGGCCAAAGTAGGGCAGCCAGGACTGCATGTGCAACCTCAGGCTTTCAACAAGGATTTGGAAGTCATATCCACTCACAGGAGTGGGCTGGATCTCCCCCCTGCACTCTGCCAGGGAAAGAAAAACACAGAGGCAAAGACTGTCCAGCTAAAGGCACTTCTGACTGGAAGGAGTTCCCAGAGCAAACTGTGAACTCACTTCACACTTGCTGTAATTTTCAGGGACTGCAGGATGCCAGGCACAGAAATGCATCAGTTTGACAGACAGAGACTTGAAGCAAAAGAAAATCGAAAGGACATTAGGAAGAGCAAACTAGGCACAAGGCAGGAGCACAGTGGGGACTGCAGCCGTTTGTCTTCTGTCACAGTTTTGGTAGATATGCCAAAGAGAAGAGCACTCCATTTTCCTAATTGGTTTTCCTTCGAGATGACTAATGGATCAACAAGGCCTAGGAACTGCAAACAGCTCCCTGGGGCTTGCTCCTCTGAGGCCCAGGAGCTTGTGAGTCAGTGAAGCCAGTCTGGAGCTAAGGAGCAAAGCTGGGAGATACCAGCAGGGCATGCTGCCCCTTTGGATGCTATTCATTTAAGCCTTCCTAATCCTCGGGACCTTTACAAAGCCATGCATGTCAAGTGGACACTGCAGGCAGGAAAGGCATGGCTGAAATGCAAACTAAGAGTCAACACCCTCCAGAGCCAAGCCAGCACTGGAGGACACTGGATGGTTGCTCAAGTACAAACATTATTTCAGGATTCAGGTAAGATCTGCTCTGAAACCAGCTTTGTGAAAAATCTGGGGATGCCATAGACTCCTTCCAAAAAAGAAAAAAATACATAGAAACCCCAAAACAAAACAACAACACACGAAAACAAAACAATACAAACTTCTACAAACTCCTTCCCCTGATAAGGTTAACCTTTCTAGCAAGTACAGTAAGTCTATAAATATATGAGCTAAAGCACATTATCTCCAGGACTGAGACAGCTCAGGACTTGCAAATCCACACAAACCACTTCTTACAAACAGGATTCATAAGCAGACAGGCTTAGTGCTTCATTTAAAAACCCTGCACTCCAGAAAGGAGCTGCCTCAGTTCTCAGCTACACTTCAGCCACATTTGGGAACTTCCCACGTACCAGCAGGAAGAGATAGAATATTTATGACTTCTCCTTGCTTTAAGCTACAGTCAGCTGAAGCCTGCTCCCAACTGCACAAGATGGTCAGCAGGCAGGTTTGACAGGCTGCAAGGACCTGACATCAGACCACTGACATCTCTGCAGTTCTCTACATAAAGCAGGAAGGAAAGGTGCAATTCCACAAGTCAACATTAGTTTTGCATCTCCTTCACATTCCTGATAAAAATATGACATATTACTACCTCTTAAGCACAAGTCCTGTAGCCAAAGTGTTCCTCCCACCCTGTAACCACAAGCTCTTCTTGGAGGCCAAGCCCTTCATATCTGTCTGGGCAGCCTTTCAGTACTTGCTTGGAATTAATGGTGGAAGAAGAAAATGAATTCTTGTAAAAAAACCTGGTACATCTGTAAGGTAAGGGCAGATTTATATTTCAGGCTCTTCCAGGAAATACAGCCTTGTGTTCAAGCTCTTCCTATACAGAGAATGCCACCAGGTGCCTCTTGAACATCTTGAGACAACTCAGGCTTCTCAGAAAACCATCTGAAATCAAAAATGGAGACACACTCCAGGCTCCCACAGGTGTTCCTCTACTCTGTGGGTTTCTTGAAAACTCAATCTGACAGGCTGATCCACTGAGGTGACCAACAAGCAAAATCCTTTGTACACTGTGAACAAACCACACCACCCACTCTCAAGCAAAAGCAGCAGAGAAACATTCTGAAATCCCAATAGGAATCTGCTAGCTAGAAACTGTAACAGGGTGTTCAGGCTGTGAAAGACTAAATTGAAGAACAGAGAAGCCAGAAACAGATGGCTGGGCTGAGAGTCCTGCTGAAATCTTTGCATCAAAGAAATCATGGCCCAGGATTCTCCCAAGAGCATACCTGTCTTCTTGCATTTGAGAAAGCAAGCAGGTCTCAGAGTGTATAAACAATTACAACTTCCTTCAGCATGGCAATAAACACCTCAGCAAGACTTACTTATTACTTGCCCTCTTCATTAGCAAGGCCACTGGCATCAACAACCCTTATGACCCTGGAGTGTGAGGACTATGAGTGTATCTTATTCCTGTAACAGGACTCCCCAAAATCTCTGTGCATACAGAGATCTGTCAGGACAAGGACTGCCACCATGCAAGCCAACTCCTGTAGCTACTGGCTAAGAAATGTCTGCCCTGAAAGGGCTGCTACAAATAGCCCTGCCATCCCTGCAGCTCTAAAGGTTACCTCGTCTTTTTCCTCTTGCCTGCGGCGCTCCTCCGCTTCAAACGCGAGCTTCACTTGGATTTCCTGAGCAATCTCGCAGTCCTGTCGTTCCCTAGAAGGCAAGGAGACAGGGATTATAGACAGCTGAAGTCACAGGCATCAGTCAGCTTGAAGAAAGGGATAAAAGAGCTAAAAAAAAATCCACCTGATTTACATAAAAGCATTGTTACTCAGCGTTAGTGAAGAGCTATGAATCCTCACCAGGGACCAGGACTCCCTGTACTTACTGGTGGCCAAATTTAGAAAATACTTCCCAAAACATCCACAAAGTACAAAGGAAAAGAGATTTATGGGCAGATTGCTAAGAAAAGAGACAGGTACCACAAAATAGGGCAGCCCAAGGTAGTGCTCAGGAGTCTGCAAACAACCTCATTCTGCAGGATTTTTGTACATGTGGTATCAAAGCAGGGGTTCAGGGGTATGGCTGATGCAGGCATTTCTGGGAAGTGGTTTTCACGTGTAAGCCAAGGAGAAGGAAGTGCAGGAATATGGTACATAGGCTAAATGGAGGCTGCAGGTGGCAGTTCAGTAGTGAATGAGAAATGCCACTGAGGTGGGACAACACACAAAACCAGTGCCAAGAGGCAAGGGAGCAACATGATTCAAAACAAGGGGGAAGAAGTCACTGCCAGTGCCACTGAGGATGCAGGAACACAGGATTGCATTAACTGGGGACAAGGAGAGATCAGAGCAATTGAGACATGAGAGGTTTGGCTGTGCAGACAGATCAGGAAGGCTGAACAGCATCTACAAGAACAGTGCCACACTCAGCAGCATGCTCTGATGTCCAGCAAACAGGCTGGAACAATGGCCAAGGATTCCTCAGGGCAATTCAGAAATGGGCTGGGGGATTTGAAAAGAAAGACTGAAAGCTCTCTCTCTCAGCACTGTCGAGATTGACCTAAAGAGCAGCTCTAAAGAGGTCAGAAAAATCAATCCCCACAATCACAACTACTGAAAGGCAATGCAAAGGAGGAGAACAGATAGGAGCAGCAACAAGCAGAGCCTGCCTAGAATACAATCTTTTGAAGAATACACTGACAATGATAAGACAGGTGTTGACAAGACTACCAAGAGTGGAAGACAAGCAAATAACTGAGCAAACTGAGCTATGTCAAACCTGTGCTATGTGAGCTAGAGAAACTAGTTCTAGGTTTGAGCAAGAATCTGGGCATAAATGACCTAGTGAATCTGGAGGCAAAGGACTGGGAGAGAATCTAGGACATGAGAAGAGGAAGTTAAAAGTGTTTTAAGTGCAGACAAGCACTTTTTGTTGCAAAACCAAGAAATGTGGCATGGCTGGAGCAGCCAGTGGCACAACAGAGCCTTCTTTTACAGAAAGTGAAAAAGGAGAGAAGCAGAAGGGTTGGATATGTGGCAAGGGTGGAGAGGAAGGACATTGCAACAAGAGGGTTTAGAGGACAGATGTCACTAAGAAACAACTCATTTGTCATACGCAAGAAAGGCACACACAGCAGGAAGGAAAAGAAGATGATTTCTCTCAACAGCTCCTAGGAAGCAGACCTGCAATCAGGCTGGAGTTATCAATAGGTTAAATATCTTATGACATCAGTTTCTTTCACCCAGGTAATAAAACCTGGCAATTTTAGCATGTGCCTCTGTGTGTTTCATTTGACTCTGGGGACAGATGTGTTCAAAGCCACAGGAGTTCACACAGCAGCCCATCTAGTTCTTGAGCCTGCTTTTTAAAAAGGGACCTTGGCAAACCTGGCACCAGCAGAGAACCACAGCTCCCAGCAAAACAATAGCTGAAAAAGCAAATCCTAGGGAGCAGGCTGACAGTGAGCCTGGTAGTGGATCCTTTACAACCCCAGGCTCTGAGGACATGAAACCAGGTAGAAAATAAGTTAGAAAGGTCAGACACATTGAGGCATTGCACGTCTCCAGTTCCCCTGGCACCTGTGAGCAGAGCGAAGGTGCCAAGTTCATCAGCACAAACTGGCTTGCTAAATGCTTAAAATACATCCTATTGCAGACAAACAGGACAGGAAAACAACCAATCATCTTTCACAGCCAAGGCAACAAGGTCATTGCCTCTCAGTTAGCAGTAATGAACACCAGAAGGTAATTAAATACTGAGACTTGATTAGTTAGTCAACATAAACTAATGTATTAACTTGTGTAAGCATAAGAAAATAGATTCAAGAGCTTTGACAGCTCTTCTTGTCCTTCAGTTTCCTTAGTGTGAGCTCCAGTGCCCATCAGACCCCAGAAATCAGCAAGAGCAACATAAACATCACCATTCCTGAACATCCCACTCATGTGCCCGTCACTCCTGGGCAGCCAGGAGTGTTAAGAATGCTGGGAAAACTCTACATCAGCTTATTAAAAAAAGAAAAAAAATTAAAGTTTGTGTGATCAGAAAGCTCCCTCCTATTCACAGTGACTGCGGCTATTAGTTGTTGCCAGATGAGGAGGAAAAAAGGGAATGTTTAAGGGAACTGTTCAAAGGAACTGTTCGCATCAGTGCAACAGCACTATCACAGCACTGGGAGCAAAAGAGGGAAAGAACATATTTTCACACTATTTTATTTTAGTAATCTTGCTACTATGCTTAGCAGTGTGCAGGCTGCTCAGCTAGATGTGAGAGATGCTTTTAAAGAAAAACAAAAATCAGGTTTGATGCTTCCCTGAATTCTTAAAAAGAAATGTTTCTATTCGCTCATTTACCTTTACAAAGTCTTTCTGGGAGAAATTAGGATTTGAAAGAGAAAAGAAAGCAAATAAATTTGAAGAGCTGTTCTGTTTCCTGTTTCTAAAGACCCCTTAGCTCTGCCCTCTTACTCCTCCCATCGCCTTGTAGTGTCAAACTGTCCTAGATGACACAGAAAGCAACAACAGCAGGGATTATTTTGTTGCCAGAACATGCTACTTTTGGATGAGGAAGAGACAGTGGGAACGTACAAAGAATTAAGGAAGAAAAAGATCCAATTACAAAAGAATGCCTCCAACTTCTTTTACTATTCTTGCAGAAGAGCTCCTGCTCTCAGACGCAGAACTGCTGCTGACATAACATTTTACATCAGCAGTTCTGCCTTGCTTTGGCTGACAAAGTTCGTAAATCCCATTTTACAGAGTCTACAACAGGAAAATTGTTTGCAGCTCCCAGCAAGAGGAATCATGTCTGCCATACAAAATCAATTTTTACATTGTCATTTACTCACTCACATCTCTAATTGGTAATAAAGACAAAACTATTGAAAAAAAGCACAGACTTGAGAGATACATATGTACATAAGGTCTGTCCCAGTGTGCTGGGAACATTGAAAACAGAGGCTGATCTGTCATGCCCCAGCTTCAAAGCTTTCATGAGCTGCTGCTTTGAAGCCAGTCCTGTATCTCCCACATCTGCCACACAGAGCTCCTCTGCTCTGTCACTGGTCCTGTCAGATGAGCCACCCAGGCTCTGTGATCCAGCACCAACTGCCCCTGGTGGGTGTTATCCCAGAGCCCAACGAAAGCCAGGAGGCAGCACAGCTGCTGGGAGATGCATCCTGCCTCGCAGACCCTGCATTTGCAGGGACCCCCATCCAGCCACCTCTCAGGAGTGGGATCTGGCTGAGCCCTGTCACACGAACCATCTGTTACATCCAGTGCTCTGCAAGTCCACTCTGGACTGGGAAGCCCAGTTTGTTTTTCCCTGTGCTGCCATGTTTCCCTTCTACATCAGCTCCACAGCCGAGAGTCGTGGCACTCAGAGAGCCAAACCACAGACCACAGGGTTAAGATGTGGTGAGTGGGGACTGAGCAAACCTGCAGAGCAAACTGGATCACTCATTAAACACCCTCCCACAGCTGCTGCAGAAGTCAGCAACTGCAAGAGAAGGCCTGTCCCCCAACACTCTTCCCCATCCAGACACCCTGGAGCAGCAATTCCCCTTCCCAGGTCATTTCACACTGAATAGCTGCAAGCACAAGCAGGGGCTTTCAGCTGTCAGCACAGCAGGACACCAAAAAGCATCACACCCAGCTCCTCAAAAGCATTCATCAGGCACAGGGCAAACACACCAATAGCTGCAATTTCCACACGAGGGAGATTCCCCTGCAGCACTGGGTATTCCTATGGCAAGGTTCCTTCCCTCTCAGACTTCAGCCAGGGACAAGGTCAACACAAGTGGCCAAGTTACCCCATTTTGATAACAAACATAATGATAATGGGAAGGCTCCTTCAGATCAACAGGCAACAGTATTGAAGGTAGGATGGGCTCCAGGAACACCTGCTCCCACCCTGTTCTCATTCCTCTGTGCCAGAGCCTGGCATTAATACTTTAACAGCAATGGAAAGCCAAAGTAAAAAAGAAACAAAAGCAAAAGGCTGATGAGCCCCACACACTGTCAACTCAAGCAGCTGATATTAGTGCTCTAACCAAATGGGATAAGCATTCCCATTCCAAGATTCCCAGCACAAACTCACAAGTCTTTCTGGTGTTTCTGGATTTGAGCACGGGCTTTCTTATCCTCCTCTTCTTGCAGTTGCTTGGCCATCTGCAAGTCATGTTTCACCAGACGATTACGCTGAACATTTGTGGCCAAGTGATGCTCAACTGGAAATAAACACAGGCAAGAACCTTCAAATCAGGCTGCAGAACTTCACTGTGTGAACAACATAAACCAAGTGGGAGGGAGATTCCAGCCCAGAAAGGAAGACAGATCTTGGCAGGGAAACACCAAGAAATCTCTCTAAAGGTGGGAAAGTCCTGAACTGAAATTATGCTAGCAGCTTGAGATTGCCTCTTTTCAGCACTGAGGGGGCTGTATATGTGTCTGTTACCAAAACAAGTTCTGCATATCTTAACACATCCAGGTTTATAGGGAATAGTTTTTAAGCTTTGATTTTCATTTTCTGACCACAGAAAATTACCCTAGATGAATGAATTGGGTCTGGGAAGAGACCACCAGAGGCCAGTGAGGGTGAGCTGAACCTAAACCACTTACTATGGATACTTCTCAAGAACTTCTGCAAAAGAAAACTCCTCTCAGTCTCAGCAGAATCGGTTCCAAAAATCTCCCTACCTTTATATTTAGCAACAGAGCAACTTAGTACTCCAGTGAGTCCTTTACCATACATGGATATTGCCTGCCAGAAAAAATGGCTACATGAGCTGCAGGCCAGAGCCATCTCTAATTCAGTGGTCTCAGGTTCCAGCACCAAGGGCACGAGCAGCTGCACCCTCGCTGGAGCAGCAGGAATGGCATCAGCACCCGGTACTGGCTGACACCAAATCAGTGAGAAGCTGATTAGAGAGGCCACCACACCTGAAAGTGCAATGTAAACATACCCAAAGTAACAGATAAGCATGTAAAAAAAAAAAACCACCCCAAAAAAACCCTACCAGTCATTTTGAAGTTCCTGGCTGTACTTTTCTTTCTCCTTTATAAATCCTTCTAGTGTACAGCTGCCCTACCTCAAAATGTCTGAAAAGGAAGGCTCCTTTCAAAGGGCAGACACTGGCAGTTCTGAAATAAGCAAACAAACAGACCTCTTCTGGTTTTACTTAAGGTGAGACTATAAAACTTGAAGCTTCCAAAATTGTTAGTCATTTCTAAAAACCTTGCACAGCAACAAAATCCCAAGTGCACTCCTACACGCAATTTTATCATAAATGGTATAAACAAACTCAACTCTAAAGGAGAGCACAAAATTGAAATATGAAATACAACTATCTCTGGGGTACAATGTGAGCTGAAGCAGAGCGAACTGTATGGTTACAGGATAGTGAAGACAGCAATAATAAACTGTATTCCATTAAAAGGAAAAAAATTAAATAAAAGCAGGAAGCATTTTTCTTAGCAAAATCAAATAAAGTCAGGTATCTGTTGGGACAAGCTTGCTTCAATTTGCTCTGAAGATCATTGCTACTTACTCTCTTGTTCCTGTAAATTATGGGCCAAGGTATGATCTTCCAGAATAGCGAAGTCTCGACATACTGAACAGGGAAACAAAGTAAAGAGAATTAACATCAGAAAAAACAAGACCAAACAAAAAAGCATCAGATGAGCTATGGGAGTCAGGGAAGCATATAGACATATGGACTTCTGACAGACTTTCTACCAGCCAAGGTCAGGACTTGTGTTTTTCCCCCTCCTGCCATCATGTCTATTTTTGTGTGCATTTATTTCTTTGTCCTTGTTGGCATAAAATACCTTCGCTCTTCCCTCAGCCTCCACTTCAAGAACAGAACAGTCCATGCTACCACTGGATCAGACCTTATGTACAAAAATCTGCATTCCATTCAGACAGAATATATATTATATATTTATACCAATGCCCACACTGTGTTTACTGTGACTTTCTGTGCCAGGTTAAAGAGTCTGAGAGCAGTATTTTCATGGCACAAAGGGTACATGCACACTGGCACCTCTCCAAAGCTGAGCAGACTGAGCTTCATGGCTCTCACTGCAAGGCATTTCTACCAGCTCAGACATCATTTTCAGTTGTTTCTTGTAAGCTTCACTGAATGCTTGAAGTGCAGATACTGGATTTGCACCTAGAACCCAGATATGGGATCAACCACAGCATTAGGGGCAGGGATAAGCACAGCTTCTTCAAAAGATGCTGAAAATGACCTTGAAACAAGTGAAATGGGAAACAGAAAGTGCCTTTGGCACCGGTTTAAAAGCAGCAGATTTCTCCCAATGCCTATCACTTTCCCACTTGAACTTTCAAAGGAATGCTCTACCTACACTGTAGAAAAACACCAGAGTGTATTTTTAGCTTGTCATGATAGGCAGTAGGGCAACAAAACACAAGCCACATTCATACTGGGACAGGGACAGACACATGGCATCAGGCTCAGCCTTTTGGTGGCAGGTTCACATCAGCTTCTCTGCGAACCAAAGACAGAAAGTGATCTGTCCCCCCAGACTGCAGGATGGAGCCCCTTTTCACATATCTGCCAGACCTGGGGTTTCTGCCTGCTTCAAGGGGAGTTTAAGGCTGTGGCACCAAAAAATTTACACTAGAGAGGTCTGTCACTTATTTTTCCCTCAGTGTGACAAGCTAAGAACTTAACAGCACCCACAGAGGGAAATATCTCCCACCTGAAACACATCACAAAGCAGAGAACTACAAAGTGCTTCTGAAGCCACAGAGGGAAGTACAAACTCCTCCTGCTGCACTCCACTGGCAAAACCTCTGGGAAGACCAAGATTTCCCTTTAGCAGAGCACAGGCACAGGCTAAAAGATAAACTGAAAATAATCTCAAAAAGCCCAGAATGCATTGACAGTACAAGGGGAATCTATGAAGATTCTGTTTGTGAAAGGATTCAGAGTCAGAAAAGATAAAACATTTCCATCACCACAAAGGAAATGAGACAGTAGTTGCATTTTCCCAAGACACAATCCCACAAGCCTTCCCTTTTCTCACAGATGCACATGCTCCTCTAGAGAAGCATCAAAACATTACTCCACAGCCAGGTATCCTCATAAAACATTTGGAAGAGTTTCTAGTTGTCTGTACCGAAAGATCAGATAATGCTTTACCATATTCAATGGAATTTTTGGTTCAGTCTGCATTGAAAGGTGTTTTAAGATGACAAAAGCTCCTAACAGCCAGAGCAACACTTCAGGGAAGGACAGTGACACGCAGCAGGGTGGAGATGAGGACAAAGGTCACAGTTATACGATCCCACAGTGGCCCACTTGAAGCATGAACAAATCTGGATGGTGTAATTAAGGTTTTGTTGTTGCTTTTTTTCACTGCAACTTCTTCTAAAAAAGGAAAGATGATATGAAATTCAATAGCATTGAAAAGCTTCCAGTGGCCATTTCTGTACAAAAAAACGTTGCCTTGAGCCACAGATCTGGAAAAGCCACAGCTGAGTCACAGGCAGCAGTGCTATTCACAGGTGACAAACCCAGAGCTCTCGGGGGTCACCAACACATGCTTTTTACAGGATAGGGCAAGGGAATCTTGCCCTGGAGACTAATTCTGTGATCCCTAGTGCTACTTCAGCTTACTAGAACAATTCTGGAACAACCACCTTCTGCTCTCAAGAAGCATCATCTGGCTTTTTGGAAGGACACATCCAACTCAGAGGTTTGAGCCTTACCATGAGTTCAGAGCTAATCAAAGACACCTCAGCACAGAGCCAGTCTGCCCAAATCTAGGGCTGTTATTCCTGCCGTGTATTTGAGAAGCAGCACTTGCTCTTGACTGTTTAAAAAACAAACCAACCAGAAAACAAATAATCTAAAAAAAAAAAAAAAAAAAGAGAGAGAATGGGAGGATGAGAGGGAAGTGTTATTTTTAACTGCAATAGGTCTCTGAGCAAGTCCACAGCACAGCTGCCTGCCTGAACAGCTGTACCAGCAAGACAAGGCAGGCGGCACAGGAGCAAGGATGAACATTTCAGAGCTACACATTTTCTTTGCATAAGGGTCACTGCTACAAGAAATGCTTATAAAGTACATCGTAGCCCTTCCAAACCCATCCTGCACAGGCTCATGCTCTGCCCTGATCCCTGTGGTATTCAAGAGCTCTGTCTTGTCAGTCAGTCCTGCTGCTGACAGTGCTGGCAGACCTTTGCTCCATCCTCCCCAGAGAGGCACATGAGCATAGGTGGACTTCAGCTTTGTTTTTGTTTTTATTTTACTCCATTCTACCCACACCCAGACAGACTCCTCTGCTTGGAAAAACACACCTTACAGAAACACACCTGGCACCTGGGTGAGAAAGCGGGAGGGCCGTGGTAGGACACTGCTCCTTATCTTTTGACAGTCTTGTACCAACCTCAGAAAAAGTCTCATCTCCATGACTGAGCTTTATTCCTACAATGCACAGTTATTGTGTACCCCTTTTAGACTGACAAGCCACTAAAGACTTCCTAAAGAAAGCATGGGCTCAAAATAAAAAGGCAAAGTTCATACAGACTTGTGTTGCATAGACAGGCCTGCTTCTCCTTAGCTGCTCCTCCAGAGAAGTGCTGGGAGTTGTCCATGGCTCTCCAAACAAACAAGCAAAACAAATTCTCAGCTCTTACAGGCTACGGCTGAAAGCTGCTGGATGTCACCGACATAAAGCAGGGACAAAGGCTCCTGTTAAGGTTGTTTTGAAGCTCAGTGCTGGGGCCAAGAAGCTCATATAGGGCCAGAGTGCCACCTTCCCTGGTGCAACTTGCAGCTCCTGGCCCAAAGCCACCTAGGTCCAGTGCCATCCCTAACATGGCCACACAGCACCCAGACCTGAGGCTGTGCCCTGCCACCACCTGTCCCACATCCCAGAACACTGACAAAGACTGTGGGGACACTGCCCTGGGATGAGCCACCAAGCTGCAGGGCTTAGACATGAATAGAGGGGCTGGATCTTAAACCAGGGACATTAACCCACCAAGGTCCAGTACAGAGAGAGGGAAGCTGGACAGTTACCAGGGATATGCACACTGGAAGCTCCTCAGTGTCGAGGTTGCCTGGTGCTCCCATCTCACAGAGGACACAGCATGGAGCAAACTGGTGGGGCAGCAGCAAGCCTTGGGTTTGTTCACACATTTGGAGTTATTCGAGCATTGCTGAAGAAGCCATTTGGCTGCACACACGCTCCTGTTACAAACCCAAACAGACAGCTCGAGCACACAGCTCTCTCTTTGTGCTGCTGTGGCTGCTGGCAGGGCAGGCAGCACAAGAAGACCTTTCGTCACTGTCAGAAACTTGGCTGGGCTGGCTGCTCCAACTCATCTGAGCACATTATTCTCAAGTCCCATCAGCCTGAGAACAACGTGCTAAGGAAGATGAGAACATCCCATTACAAACACAACGAAGCACTGTCAGACAGCCAGGTGGCAAAGGATGGGGACACCTGCACCTCCCTAGCAGATTTGGGGCTGATGGCAGTGCAGAGCATTCCCTCACAACTAAACCTAGTACCCATGGCACCAAGCCAAGCATGAAAGCAGCTGCAAGTGAGGCCAAGGAAACCAATCCTTGAAGACTCACATCCAACAATGAGGCAACTATGAAATATTTGGAGATGTGGACTGGCCAGAAATGGTCTGAAATTAAGTTTCATCACCACTAGTTCTCATTCCCTGCCCAGTCTCAGCAGGGTACAGCACAATCATTACTAGGTATTATGTACACTGGGTTTGTGCTAAGAAAAAGGATGGCCCCAATGACAACAGACTCAATTTCTCCTCCCTGAGAGGCTTCATATTTATGGGAAAAGAAATCCATTTCCTTGCTCCCTAACTGTACGTCTATAAAATGAAAGGTGAAATTAATATTACCTTCACTGTTGCAAATTAACTTGACTTCCCATCCCTGGGCCACGGCTGGGAGCCACCAGGCAGTCAAACAAGCAGCAGGGGTGCAATCAGAGCAGCTACAATTGGCAAGTGCAGCCAAGCATGAAATATTCACAACAGGTTTACCATTCTCTGATTAAGCCACTCTGCCTTGGCACAGCAGGGAGCAGACCAGGAATACACTCTGGCACAGCTGTCAATAAAGAATTGCCTGCCCAGGAATCCCAGTGGCTGCTATGGCCAGCAAAGGTGCCAGCTGGGGAGGATGAGGGCAGAAGCATCACCCTTAACAGTGGTAGGATCCAAAATCCATGCATGGAAGAGGGAGCTCACTTGTCTTGAAGAACCCTTGAGAGTGTCTCTGCAAACTCCAAGCTCAGGTCTTCTCCTCTGGTAGTTCTCTCTGGAAATATGCCTTTTTGTGCAATGGTGCATCTGAGGCTCTTGCAAGCATGGCTGCAGCCCTGCCATTATGGCTGAGGTAAGGAAGTCCCTAGGTACAACAGCTCAGCACAAATTCATGAAATAAGCTCTTCCATTTGATATTCTGCCACCCACCTCACTAACTTTCTCCAGTATTACCTCAGCTCCGCAGCTCAGCATTTCTGACACCCCAAACTGCTTCAAACAGATCGAGGTAACCACAACAGAGGAGCAAAGGCAGATGTTGTTAGTGATACTCAGGTGTGTGACAAGAGGTAGGTAACACCCAAGAATGGGTGGTGTGGAACACACAGTCTCAGCAAGAGGTCAGCCCCCACTGGCTTTTCAAGCAAGGTTCACAGCAAAACACCCCCCTCACTCCTGCCTGAAGTCTTAGATCATGTTTTGACATCCACTGCAGGTCCCAAGGGCTCCCTTGGTTCACGTGGCCCGTATAATGTGTCCAGGATACAGGCCAGTTCAATGACCCAGGGACCACAGATGCATGTTCCAAGCATTTCCTTTTGGGTCTCAAAAACCATCTCTTGCTCCCCACCCCCTCCACTCCCAACATTTTCCCGTCAGCATCGTGTGCTGGGTAATTCACAAAATAAACTAGGGGTGAGTCATACTTGGTTTAGAGCATCTGCAGTTCTTGAATCCTAATCTGAAGGACAGGAGGGAGAGGAAAGACAAAAGTAACATGAAAAAGCAGTACCATCAGCTAAAAATCATTTCTAGGGCCTACAGAGCTGATAAATTAATGGCAAGCAGCAAATGCATCCTTTCATGAGAAAGCAGTCTCAGGAGGATGCTTAGATTATGTAAATTCCTGCAGATTAGAAAGCAAGTTGGGATATCTTAGAGACTCTTACCAGCAGAGATTAGTCAGGTCACTCCAAGACAGGTAAGTCTCTAAAATCTGCAAATTACGTCCTTGAAACAAAGCCAACCTGACCAAGCAGCCACCCAGCTGGAGGTGAGGGGCTGCCCTGAGAACAGCTTCCAGATAAAACATGCAGCTGGGACATTTTCTTCCCAAAGCTGCTCTGTGAGATGCATGGCCCAGCCTCAGCAATTCTCATTTCTGCCCTGCCTCTTCCACCACACCAAGAGATACCCGAGCTCCTGCTACCACACGTGGGAGCTGACAGAGGCTGGCTAGGACATGTCTGGCTGCTGCAGTTACACAGATGACATTCCTCAGGCCTTGCTCACCAGGCCCCATCACACCAAGGAAATCAGAAAATCACACAGGGAGAAGATAGATCTCAGACAGAGAGCAGGTCTGGGCAGCCTGAGAAAGAAAACAATTTCTGCTTCTCAGCAGAAGAAGTAATGACACCCATGCTTTGAAAATTCACCCTTTTCACCCGTGTCCAGAGTACCCTGAGTCACAAGAACTGTCCAATACTGCTGAGTCCTACAGCAAACTTTGCTGTTACAGCTGCTGCTTTCTATTGCAGGGGCTCAACACACAGAATATATTAATGCTTTAAAGGAGAGAGCAGACAGATACTGTGATATGTGTCAATGTCTGCAAGCCATTCATTACCTGCCAGGCTCAGAACACTCAACTCAATTTTCAACAGAAATCTCTTGATTGCCTCAGTGTCCATCCACTGTCTAGGACTGCCCACACCCAAAAGATCACCAGTGAGCTCAGCCACTGCACTGTGGTCCCACCAGTAACACCCAGGTGGACAACTGGAGAAAATTCAAGGTAGGTATACTTGTCAGGTATGGCTTGGCTGGTTTGACACCACAGTCAAAAAGACTTAGGCAGCTAAACACCCCACTCACAACATCTGAGATGTAACTGAGCCTGTGTGTGGAAAAGAATCTCAATTATCAGCAAAAACAAAAGCTGTTTGTGTAGTTCATCCTCTCCACCATCTGACACAACTTCAGTTGACTCAGCTAATATCACACGTGCAAAAGGATCAACCAACAATAAAGGCAGGGAGAAGTTTTCCTAGAAGTCAGTTTTAACCACTACCTCCCAGTCATGGACCACAGCAAAACAAACAACACTTGACTCCAACAGCTGTGCTTTATCCTCACTTAGCCCAAAGGCAACCTACCATACACATCACTGCAGAGCAGGGCAGGAGTTGCCTTCACCAGGAGAGGTGAAAATCCCTGGCCCATGAGCACCTCTGTAGCTCTAAGACACGCCTTCAGCTGTGCCCCATGGATCATACGACACCCCTTTTCTGGAAGGTTTTTTGGCTTATTCTGCAGACAGAATGTCATGGCACCTTTAGCTTTAAGCCAAACACCGCTCATTTAAACTGGTGTAAGAGAGGGGGAATAGAAAAACAGTCTCTTATCAAGTGCAATTCAAAATAGCCACCCACTCACAAAACTGCTGGGGCATGGAGCTTGCATCTCAAGAGATCTGCACTGTATGTACACTCCCTTACCCATCTCCAATGACAATCACTGTATTCTGCTGTTTTATCTGTTTAATTCAGCTTTTGTTTCAGCATTTTAGCCAATTTTACACCACACAAAACTTTTAGGACACACTGAGCTTCCCATATAGGCAAAACTTCTGTTCTCTGATATATATACACACTAAGTTTCCCAGATAGGCAAAACTTCCGTTCTGATGAATGCACAGCTAAACCCCTTGTTCAGTTCAGCAGTTCCTCTGCAGAGAGCTGGCAGGCCCACTTTGTGGTTCAGGGTGGCTTTCAGGAGCCATGGCACCCTGGATTGCAGAAATTTCACCAGCATTTCTCAGCCCTCAGGCTGTGGTGAATAACCTCCCACAGCAGCTCCAAAGAGGCAGCCGGGAGCAGAGATAATGCAAAGTGTCAGCTCTCACAGGGTTCTTCTCCAGCTAAATCCTGAAAGATAATGCAGCAAAATACAAGTGAGACAGGATGCAAAAAGGGAGGTTTGAATGCCCCTCTGGTACAACTTCATGCCCTGACTCAGTTTTGTGACTGCTTACAAAAGGCTGACTGATGGAAACCTTACACCCACACAGAAACCATCAAGTGCCAAAAAAAGGTTCAAGTTCCTCTCTAAACCCCACAGTGTGGTTTTATATGACAGTGACCTGTAGTTGTATAGAAAAACAAGAACCTCTGGAAAAAACAAGCAGAATAAAGAGTCCCCAGAGATGCCACTTTCTCTTCAGCCTTTGGATGACTAGAGCCAACCCTGAGACTGCTCCATGTGCCTTGTAGCTAAACCAGAGCTGCAGCTGAAAGGACACACCAGTGTCAGCGCATATTCAAACCAGCCAGGTTTTATTCCTCCAGATCAGACATAAGAGAAGCAAAGTTCCAGCAGGATGGGCCTCTGGGCAGCCTCCCAGCCTTGATGGAAACCCTGCCAGCTGCTGCATTCGAAGCTGAAGGTATCTGAACTAATCCTGCAGTCAGCTCCAATTCTTGCACAGATTCCCATCAGCTTCCTTTTCCCTAGAAAAGTGGCTCCTAGGATGCAAGCAAAGACTCCTGTCTGCCACCCGTTTGGCTGCTGCCAGCACTGAAAAGTTGCTCTGCAGGAACAACTATCCTTTACCTAACTGAGGGTGTTGGTTTGTTTTGAAACAAAAAAAACCCTTTTCCTTTGCTCTGCCAGCTCCTCATGGGTACTCTCCCTTCTCCCCCCTTGTATCCTGTGTTTAAGTTGTCCAGGTTTATTAGTCAGCTCTGGGGAACAAAAAGTACCAAAGCTGGCCCCAGATCAGTCAAAATTCCACATCTATCTACAAGTAACAAATCAGTAAAGCTGCAGCACTAACAATACACGTCCCCTTTCCTGTCACAGCCTTGGGTTGGCATACTGCCATAAGTGCAACTACAGATTCATAATACTGGCATACAAGGGTAGGAATAAGTCCCTGGCTTCTGAGGCCAGATGGACATGGAGGCAGAGCTCCCTGCATCATTCTGAAGCAAACTGCTTTACTGCTTTGTGGCATCTGAGCCCACAGTTTACATGCATTGCAAAGCATGAGGAAGAAGCAGGCTGGCAGCCTGTTCTCTCTGAGAGCACTAAATGAGCTGCAGGTCAGTAAAGGTAACATATTATGCTTTGGGAACTGTATCACCTTCAGGTGACATTGCACACTCACAGCTTTTTAAAAAGAGAAAAAGTAAAAAAAAAAAGACCAGTTAAATCAGGACCAAGTTAAGTTCACCTGCTACACAGCCAGAGTTGGTGCTGTGGGCAGTGCCAGCTGCCTGGAATAGCAGGTAACCAAGCACAGAGCTGGAGACAAACCTGCTTTTTCCACCTTGCATCGGGGATGTGTGGAATCCAGGCAGGGCTGTCAGCCCTAGCCAAGGACTCAGTCCTTCCAGCACTGCAATTAAGGTCAGGAGAGCCCAGCCTCTTCCCAATATCAACTTCCTTCGGAAACCTGGCGCCAACCCGATGGCTTGCAGGAGAGCACAGCCCTGTGAACAGCAGAGCTCTCTGCCTGCCATGAAAACAGCCAACACCCTGGTGGCTTGGAAAGTTCCCAGGCCTTCTCCGTGCTGGGCTCCGCCACCTCACCTCAGCAGCACTGCCAAAGGCTCCAGGAACTGCTGGTGAATTTAGGACATAAATCCTTCCCATCCCACCAGCCAGCACCCCAATAATAAAACCAACACCAGAGCAGAGGGAGAGGCCACTTCTTTGCACCAGGATGCTACAAGTAATGCTTACTGTATCCAGAACAGATAGATAAAATAAGCTGCTTTTGCAGTGCTAAGTCATTGTGCTGTGCAGAGGTGGAGAAGCTTTCCATCCACACCATTACCCCAGCCCATGTGCCAAGTCAGTGGCAACAGTCCCTCTCTGCGAGGAGCATTTCCAGCCAGAGCACACTCCAGTCTCTTGTCCTGTCTGGATGTAAAGAGCCAATGCTACACATACAACACAGAAAGGAACTAAAGCCCCTGCCTTCTCACTGCCAGGAAATATTCCTGTTTGCATAAAATTCTTTCCTCCCTTTTGCCCCATTACTTCTCATGTCACTCCTGTCAGTGTCCTTAAGGAATGTCTGTGTCTCAGTGTTTTCTAATATTTCCTCACTTACGTCCTTTTCCCCTTTGTCAGCACTTACTGAACACCTCATACTGAGCCCATGGAACATTTCCCCTTAGACTTCACTCCTCTAGCTACCAAGTTCTGGTTCAGCAAAAGGGCTCAGGAAAGAATGAACAAAAATGTACACAGGAACTCAGTTTTACTGCACATGGGTTGTTACACCTCTTTTGAAAAGAGAAGTGAAGAAAAGTGACTCACTTACAAACCCACTTTGACTTTTTGTCCTGAAGAGCACCTAAAGTAGGGCAGAGCTACCAAGAACACACAAACCAAACCTCCACCAACCTAGGTTGAAGAGAAAAAGATCTCACTATTTTAGTTTGGCTGACAGAGCATTGAATTGGTGACATCATGGGTTGGTGTGCAATTAAAATAATCATCGGTTGAGCTTCAGGAGCCTGACACAAAATAATTGGGCAGGTGTAGATGCGCTGTGTTAGGCTCTGAGCAGGCTTTCCCTCTAGGAAGAAACTTCTGGCAAGCCTAATTCACAGGGTGGCTGGGGTTACAGGGTAAATTTTACGAGCACTAAGGCCTAACTGATCCCGTTTGCTCAAGGGAAGGTTCACAACACCAGTGCCTTGCACCCCTTACACAGCCTGATGCTGCACTCTCCTGTCCTCTTTCCAGCCCTGCTAGAAGTCTCTCCCAGCAGCCACACAGTGTCAAGGCCACACAACACTCACTCAGTGAGCTGTGTGGTATCTTCTCAAGTACTGAGAAAGAAAACAGCAGGAAGGCTCCGATTTCTACTTCTTAAAAAGGAAGTGTAAATGAAGTGTCAAGGGACCTCCACAAAGTCCTATACTGTTCTGTAGAAAAGCCAGAGCTGTGAGGTGAACAGAGAGCATCGCTGACACAAGTCAGCCTCCAGGGAGACAGCAGCTTTCTCGCTGGAAATGTCCAGCAAACATACCCTTTGCTCCCTGCAGTGCAGCCAACCAGCAGCAGAACAGCAGCAGAACAGCAGCTGTCGTTATCCCCTTCTTGGACAACAGCTGAAGGTCAAGCCAGCAGCAAGTATCAGGACAGAAAACAGACCTAAAGCTTCTCAAGTTTTAAGGCAGCTTCACCGACAGACCAACCTCCTTCCTCAGTCCTTCAGCCTTCAAACCAGCACTACACAGGAGCAGGAAGCCAACCAGCTGGGGACACTCTGGAAGGGGAGAAGGAAGCAGGCAGGGAACTTGTTGCTTTGTCCTATAAATCAGCACATTCATGTGAACTGGATGACTGAGCAAGAAAAAGAAAGCTTATTCCAGCAAAACAGAAGTTTCACACAGCTGCAAGCCATATCCCATTGTTTTTCAAAGTGGGGTTTTCTTGCACCAGAGAGCAGAATTGGCCTTTCCTTCTCCTTGCAGCAGCCATCTCCAGCTCCTGCCTGGCATCCTCTGACATTTCCCATGGCCACAGGAAATGAAAGATTAAACAGAGGCCCGTGGTGACCGTACCACTCAGCTAGGAGAATTACTCAGAGACCAGTAATGAGTGATGGACGATGTAACGGGAGAAAACCTCCCTGCTGCTATCCCTGTATCCCCAGGAATCAGTGCAAAAATAGGCTGTATCCCCTCTTACCCCATCCAAAAATCTGTCAGGAGCCAAAGAAACATCTCTGCAAAAAGCATCACCAGGAGTCTTGGAGTGCCTTTCTGCCAAAGACTGCTTTTCAAGCAATCTTTTTTGCCTCAGTACAACCTCCACTGCAGCTCACAGAGGACAAGTGTTAAGGATTTAGGGATGGGAGGAGGCAGACCTGCTTGCTCAGTTACCTTTCAGAGCCAAGAGCATGAAATATGCTAATCCTGCCCATCTCTGCCAAGCCCTGCAGGCCCAGAACCACTGAATGCATAATAAAACTTTCACCCAGCTTTAACCAGAAGTGAAATGAGTGCCACAGCCTCAGCTACTGAATTCATGCATGCTGGAAAAACAGATCTCCTATTATCCAGAAGAGCTGGATGTGAACCAGTGACCTGTGTCTATGTCCCATCACTCTCCACCTCCCCGCTGCCCTCAAGCCATCCATCTTGCCTGAATTTCTCAGAGCCCTTAAACAAGGAAGTCACAAAGCAGAAAATCATGATGCTGCAAGGAAAAATCCCAGCTGGAGCCTAAGGGCATGGGGCAGGTGGCTTCACAATGACCCAGCTGACCCTCATCTGCTTTCAAAATTGTTGCCCTGATTATACTAATCCAGTTAAAGGCCAATGCTTCCTTCAGATGAATACAGCTGACAGTTCATCCCTCAAAACCATTTCCCTGAAAAAACCCTAAGCAGACACCAGCCATTCACACTTCTTCAATCCTCTTCCACCTCTGACAGACATCAAATTTCTCTTGTCCACTGTCATGTTGCTGAGCACACAGGCACCAAAGGCCTCATTATAAGCCAATAACCTCAGTGTGTTCCATGGAAACCTGACACATTACACCTCAGAGCTCAGGCCCCTCCCCAGTCACTTAGAGGGTCAGCAACCAGGAGGTTTTTATTGCAGGAGTCTCAGCACAGGTCATGTGAAGCTGCAGAGGTCAGCAGAAAGGTCTGTAGCTGGGAGAAGAGGAAGACTGATGCTAACAGAAAACTTTTATTCAATTTATGCTAAGGCAAAAGGGAGCCAGCCAGACTGCCTGGCCCAGAGAATGCTTTGCCAAGAAAGAAAATATTCAAACTCTTCCTGTTTCCCCAAGGTTTCAGTCAGAGCTGCATCTTTTATTACCACATTTGGGATACTGGCCTCTTGGGCAGCAGGTTACAACCAGCAGCATTTGCATGTACAGCTCAGCAGCTCCCAAAAGTCAAATCAGGTGCTTAACAAAGAATAGAAGACACAGTGTGAGCATTTTTGTGTCTCTCCAAGCACAGGTGCCACAATCAGCCTTTGGCGAGGCTGGAGCTTCAGACAGCAGTGGCAGGGTCAGTTCTAATCATCAGCCCAGACGTACCACACTTGCATTCTTTCCAGTACTACTAAAAATAAAATTCAGTAAAAATTTACCCACTGCAAATTTCCATAGCTCTCCAGAGCTGCACACTGCTGGGGCAGAGTTTAGAGTTCTCCTCACTCCACCTCTCCCTTTTCTCTCTCCTCACAGAGGATTCAAACTGTCAGGAAGATGAGGAGCCCCTGGGAGAATGCCCAAATCTGGGTTTTTTCTGCTGCTACCAACAACTGATGGCCCTTAGAGACTGCAGTGGGTGAGGGACTGAGCCTCAGCCTGAGCAGACAGGTATTCCCTTCACAAAGACCTCAGACCTTTGGAAAAGCAGCAGCAGACAGGACCACAGGGACATCCTCCTGAGAGGGGTATGGTTTACACAACTCCAAAACACCCCCTGTGCAGCTCAGCCTGCCTGCACGCAGAGACACCTCTCAAGTCCAAGGGCTCACAGCAGGCAGCCAAAAGAAGGTGCAGCCCTTCCCAAACACAGCTCCTAGTAATGTATCAGGTCACAAGAGATGAGAGGCAGTCAGAGATCAAGCAGAGCCCAAGACAGTTTTATTTGCTTTATAAGTAGCTAATCAGAATAATGTTTCTAGGATTATCACCAAAAGGCTCACAAATGAGACCTCTAGTAAAAAAGATCTACACACACAAAGCTGAGCAATCTCCTGAGGCAGGTCAAAGGAACAAACAGCAAAGACTGCTTTGTGGAAAGCAAATATGTCAGAGACACTTGGAAGGTGAACAGAAATGCAGGCAGAGAAGCACAGGCCACAGATTGCAACATCAAAACCTTCTACTAGTAACTTACAAGAGGTTTACTGACCACAGAGGTCAGATCCACTCCACCACTCATGGAAAAACAGGCCTGTAACACCAGATTGCAGCAGCAAGGTGTAGTTTGTATTAGGAAAAATGTGTTTTGAGGGTGTATTTTACACCAGTAAACCTCTGCCCACAAAATAAACTGGACCAGCTGAAGCGGTTTTCACTAGCAAAATGCCATCCACATCAGGCCTTCAGCTGATATAAATGCTTTTGGAGACAAAAGAGGAAAGTAAACACATGAAGCAAGACTTCCTACAGCAACCAGCTACAGTTACCAGATTTTCACTGCCATTGGTGCACTGAAATGATCCCACTTTTAGAAGAGCATTTGAGACACTGTCTCCCAGCAGTCCTGGCTACCTGCAGGCAGGGAGAACCCAGACACAACACCTCCTGTCCCAAAGCAGAGCTGGTGAAGAACAAAGTACTCAAACCAAAATGCTGTTCTTCATTGTTAATGAATGACTAACCTGACCTTTACCCCAGAGTAAGACAGGGAATGCTTTTTCCAGAAGGATCAACAGTGATTTCTCTATCAGGAACAATAAATATTTCCCTCGGTATGGCAGGCAATGCATTTCTTTCCTTGGCTGGCACTGACACAGAGCACGAAAAGACCGAGCACAAATCATAGCTCAGTCTCAACACTTTCCAAAACAAAAACAAGTGATGCCATTAAACTAAAAGCGTGACACATGCCTGAGGCTTTGCAGAACGTGGCTCAAACCTCGTCTACTTTGCACGTTGCTCTGGGACACTACTTTAATCCCATTGCTATCAAGTAACAACAGTAGTAACAGGACACTCCTGAAGCTTAATCCGCACTATACCATAGGTGCAAATTTCACATGGACTGGTTGAGTTATACTGTAACGTTGTAAATGTTCTTTCTTTCAGCACGTAAGCGACCTTAGCTCAGTCCAGTTAGTTCAATTCAAAAATTAATAAGGACAAATCAAATCCAGCCTACTTAAATTGCAAATATGAGCATCTACACAGGGATTTAATTCACTTTAACCAACCCACTGGAAAGGTTAATTGGATTCATTTTCTTGAGTAACCAACCATGTGTGGACAGACTCTAAGGATGAGATCTTGACCACACTAAAATGGCCAATAACAGTTTTGCTAGTGACTTGATAGGACGAACATTAACCCCTAAAACATCAGCTTCAGCTTTTGTTTCAGTAACACTGAGTGAATCATTAAGGGATGACAGGAGGTCAAAAGGAACCCCCAGCTGCCTGCACAAAAATATGGTTCCCACTCTTGGCCAACTACATCATCAAATTCGCAATTGCTATTTTGTAAGAATTCAGATTTGAAAAAAAAATGACCAGTGGCACGGAAACAAGTTTAAGGAAGTTTGGTTTCTTTTAAGCAGGAAACCATTGCTCTCTATTACTAGAGAGTAAATCTAAACTAACTTGATTATGACAGAGCTTCTGCTGGTTTATATCACAAATCACTGTCAGAAAGAACAAACCATCTCCTACAAAGCTTCCTAAACCCAAAGCAGCTCCAGGGCACGTTTAGCTGAGCTCAAAGGCACACGTGTGAGGCAGACGCTGTGCTAACAGGGAAGCCGAGGCCAGCCCGGCCCAGCCGAAGGTGAATCCGTGCTCTGAGCACAGGCCAAGCCAGCGGGACCCCTGAAAGCGAGGGGGGCACGGGGGCTCTGCGGGGCGGGAGCGGCTGCTTGGCGCTCCCAAGCTCAATGCAGGCCAGTCATAAAGCCCGGTAGGCTTAATCAAGTGTGTATAACCGGGGCCTCAAAGTCACCAGTCCCCCTCAAACCGCCAAATCTGAGGGATATTCACAGTTCTGCTCCCATTTTTCCAACGGCCCGAGCGGAGCCTCCGAACCCGGCCAAGCCGTAATTGCGAGGGACAGACAGACAGACAGACATCTCTGCCTGCTCGTCCATCTCCCGCAGGGTGCCCCGGCTGCCTCATCCCCCGCGGGAGCCCCGGCCCGGCTGCCCGAGCGCGGCGGAGGCGGCGGCCTCGGCCCCGGCGCAGACAAAGGGCTGCGCCCTCCCCCAGCGCCGCTCCTCGTCTTCTCCCGGGGAGAAGCGGCGCTGCCAGCCCGCCCCTCGCCGCTCGCCCGGGGAAGGCAGCGGGGCCAGCAGAGCGGCCACGGCTCTGTCCAGCGACTGCCGCTGCTTCTCCGCCGGCCTCCAGCCCTCGTCCCGGCCACCACCCGCCGGACAGCCCGCACCGGCGGCGGGACAGCCCCGCCGGTCCCGGGAACCCCGGAGCCAGGGCCGGAGCGCCCCGTCCCCTCCCGCTGACCCGGTTCCCCGCCAGCGCCGCGAACCGCCGCGGCGCCTGGAAATTGGAAAATAATAACGTTAAAAAAAAAAAAAACCCACCCCAAACCAACAGTTTCTCCCCTGCCTCGCTCCCATTCTCTCCCCACCGCCCCGTCCCGTCCAGCGCCCCCTCCTCCCCGCGCCGCGGTGAGCCGCACCTTCCTTGACTCTGGGCAGCTTGGAGTGGTCGATGCCGATGCCGGCCATGGCCGGGCCCGCGGGACCGGCCCGCCTGAGGGCAGCGCGGCCCGGCCGAGGGCTGAGGGCAGCGCGGCGGGGCCGCCCGCGCCCCGCACCACAAAGTTGGGAGCGGATGGAGCCGGCGCGGCCGGGCCGTACGGCGCGGGAGAGCGGACAGAAAGCGCCGGGCGGGGCGGAGCGGGGCCGCCTCGCCGCCCCTCGCCCCCCTCCGGGGAGGCGGACGGGGGCGTCCCGGGCTGCTTCTCCCTCCCCTTCCCCGGCGCGGCTCGGGCAGCGGCTCAGCGGGACGGGCGGCTTCCCAGGGCAGTTATTTATACATTTGGGTTTTTTTGATTTTTTTTGTTTTTAATTAATGTCTTATTGTTTGGCGGCGGGGTGGCTGTGTTGGGTGCTTTGAGGCCACGGCCGGAGATCCCCTCGCACCGCCGGGGCGGCTGTCAGAGCGCTGGGACAGGTCCGATCCCCCGGCGCTCTCCCGTACCGGCTCCGGCTGCCTCTGCCCCTTCACCCCCGAACCATCGCACCCCTGCTCGCACTGTTCTGCGGCCTGGGAAAAGCAGGCGTGTCCCGGTGCCAGAGCCAGCGGTGTCACGGGCCCCGCACCTTGTCCCTCGGGGCGGGGGCGGTGACAGTGTTGGGACGGGCACCTCTCGAGGAGGGAGGGCAGTGCAGGAGAGAGATTCGCGCTCACGGGGCACTGAGAGGCCTTTGAACCCCAGCGGTGCTGTGCCACACGAACTGGTGCCAGCTCTTGAAGGAGACCGGAGGGCACGCAGCTGCTGCCCACCTTGGTTTGCCGGCAGCAAAGAAACAGAACGACATGATGCTCCGTGGGCAAAGGGGAGAAGATAAGAGAAAGAGGATTTGGGGTTTAGGGATGTCTGAGCTTCTCTGGGCTGTGCTCAGCACAACCAGTCACTCATGTAGCTGTTATGTTTGATCATAAGTGCGTGACGCTGACAGCTATGCAAGCAGAAGAAGTTAATATTGCCACATTCGAAATTAATTGCTCGCAGCGTCTGTTCCAGTGGCCCATGACCTCCGTGCCTCTGGTGAGCAGGCGGACACAGAGGCTGAGCCCGTTTCCTGCTCCCCCTCTCCAACAGGCTCTGGGGAGCTCTGCACTGTGGGTGACTGGGATGGGAGCTCAGAGGGAGATAGAGCAGGACGTCAGAAAAAACATCAAAGGGAATAATATTTCAATTTTATTAAAAAGCAAAATCGTTAAAGAAAATGACCAAAAAAATTATTTCCAGAAGGTTGGCCTTGTGCTACTCAATAATTTTCTAGTCCTGTTTCCTGAAACTCAGGAACTGTCTGTCCTGAATTCTGCCCCTTTCAAACAATACTTCACCAACCCCAATGTGAGTGTGCATAGACTGTCCAATCTGACTGCCTTCACCCTCCCTTCAACTTCTTAGCCTCCTGCACAGAAAGTCACAGAACTGTGTGCATCTGTGGCCCCTTCTTGCTTTGCACACACCTGGTACCCCTCTCCTGTGTGCTGGCACACTCTGAGAGCTGATGGGCCTCCTGCCTGGAGGGATGCAGTACCACTTACAGAGAGGTGAGTGGTGCACAGCTGAGCCCCACTCCACAGGTTCTCCATATGATCACACAGATGGGGATTAGTCACAGGGTCTTGCCCCTCCAAGGGGCAGCTCACACAGATTATCCCCTGTCACAGTCCCAGCTCTGTGCATTCTAATCCCTCTGCCATCCACACTAGCAGTACAAATGGACTTCTTGCAAATAATCCCCATGGTTTTAGCCAGCTCCAGGCTAATGACAGGTCTAAAATCCATTTCCAGTTTCTCCTGAATTAGGGTTTTTCTGAACTCAGTATATTCCTCTGGAGATCCTTCACCTTTTTCATAATCAAGCTTTTTGATCACTTGATAAAATTTTTTATTGAGATTTATTTCCTCACAAAAGCAAAGACAAAAGAAGAGGCCAAGCAACCCAGACTGTACAAGAGAAGTGTCAATGAATGTACTGCTCTGACACAGGTCACAGCTTTCCAAACCCACAGTATGGTTTTCTCCTGTCCTTCTCTCATTATAGAGTATTCAAGTCAGAGCAGCAGCAGCTGAAATTCTGTAGCATTCACATTTACACAGCAGCTTTAATGCAACAGACCGACTTTATGATCCCACATTTATGAGCAAAGCTTTAAAGCTGTCCATCCCAATGGTCATGCACTTTATTCCACACACAGAGCTCTTTGCTCTAGTCTTCAGTAATGAATTTATATCATATTAAGTTGTCTGTCTGGGGCCAAAACCAGCAATGTAAATTAGTCATAAATCTGCACTGCATTCACGAGGTTCCGTGTTGGGCTGATGTGGCTTTGGCTGCTGTTATGAGTGAACCATCTTCCTGGATGTGTTTAACTTCACTAAAGTGAGATCTGGTACCCAGTACTCCAAGTCACAGCAGAGCAGTTCCTGATTTCAGGTTTCTAATACACAAATTATGGGCTCCTCATGCCTTCCTGTAGCTATATTTATTTATCTTGCAAGGTCTGCTGAAGCTCAGTGATAGCCAGTGGATGGTGAGCTCTGCTAGGACCTAAGGAAACTACAGGAACACAAAGTAAGTGACACTTTGTTCTTGCTGCTGGAAATTCAGGGAACATCTCCAGTTGTCGGAGCACAGAAAGGCTGGAGCAGGCTCCTGGGAAGGGTAATGCAGGCAAAACCCTGTCAACACTGTCAACCTGCTCCCTAAGGCAGTGTATTACACACCAAAATATTTTCTTTGCCTTCTTGACATCAGATTTCTCTCTCGTTTTAGCTTGAGTTTTGAGAGATTATACAGCTGAAGTCTCTGAAAATGGAAGATGGCATGAATCACTGGATTATAGAAGATCCGAAAATGACCACAGCAGGACTGAGGATGAGAAGGAATTAAACAGGGACCAGGGAATGGGTTGCTGATGTAATGCTAGCACTGCAGCAGCATCACATCTTAGGCTCCCCCAAAGGGCTCCTCAGTGTGATGATCTCACATCACCCTCCAAACTCTTACTTGTGTCTACAAGCTGCAGCTTCTAGGCAAAAAACCATGAAAAGTGTTTATTCTGAGAAACTGTCATCAGCTTTTCCTGTGCAAATTGTACAGCACCAAGCTTGACAAATAGTACATGTTGCAATGGGTAGGTGAATCCCAATAAAGCTGGGAAAACCATCCACTTCCTTTTATTGAAGATAACAAGACAATGATACTTCAATCTTTTATAAAAATAGGTACTTATTCTCACAGGACCTTCTGTTGGAGGAAAAGTCCATATTGTTTCCCATGAAAAAAGCATAATTCTGTCTGACTTTAACTCTTCTCTCATGGAGTAATTTCATTCAGAAAAGATTTTGCAGGGCACTAGTCCAACCCCCTGCTCATAGCAGGACTGGCTTCAAAATCTGATGAGGTTGCTCAGTGCCTTCCCCAGGTGAGGTTTGAAAATCTCCAAGGCTAAAGTTCACACCACCTCCCATGATTTTTCTACTTTTGTCTTGGTGGACTTCTCCTGGCTGCAGCCTGCAAATCTGGACCCTTGTCCTTGCACTGTGTGCTCAGTTTGGCTCTGCTTTCCAGCTGCCCCTCTCCGTGACAGACCACACTTACACATTTACATCTGTGAGGGGTGTCATGTGTGGGTGACAGCTGGGACAGGGGCTCAGACGTGGCACTGCAGCTGGACTGTGCCACCACACAAGCATTAAACACCAGGGAGCTCCAGCACGGGGCACTTTGCCCACCTGCACCCAGGCACCTGATCTGCCCCTACACACTGGAGTAAACCCAGACTGTTATGCTGGTACACCACACAACACTTCCCAGCTTTCACAGCACTGAAAACACTCCTGAGAGGATGCATGAAGGAGAGTCTGGGATACTTAAAAACAGAAAAAGAAAAAAAAAAGAAAAAAAGAAAAAAAAAAAAAATGGCAACGCAATCTGGACTGGTCCTCAGAAAAGCCACAGTGAGCTTTGATGAGCAGGAGCTGCCAGACAGAGCATTGGGACTAGGAACTAGGATTGCTTTATGCTGCTAAGATCTTTCTCCAGGCAGGGAGAGACTGTTTTGTGCTTGCTTCTTAAATAAACTGGGCACCTCTCCAAGTCTCCTGCTGTCATTTTAGGTCAACAGGATAACAACAACTGTGAAATAAATTAAGTCTCATCAAGATGTTCAGTTTTGACAGAACAGTCTTTGTCAAAGTCTCCTTAATGACGGCAAAGCTCGCTTCCAACTGATGGGGCTGCTGTCCGAATAGACACAGAGGATAACAATCCTACAGGCAGGAACTGGTGCATCCATTAATGGTTAAGGCAAAAGGATGGGAAAAATTGGTTCTAAGTCTCTCATGCTATCAGATGCCGCACAAGGCCATGTCCAAAACTTTTATGTTGGTGGTGACTGATGCCAGGGAACTGACCCTTCTGAGGACATGGGCTGTGGCTTTTCTTTCCAAAGTCACATTCCTCTATAAAACTATAAAACTCAGTGCAGGACTCCATTCAATTTGCAGGAAGCCTGAAGAATGTGGGTGCATTGTTTTTCCCCTGTGGTAAATAAAAGTCAAGGTTTGGGGGCTCAAACAGGACCTGCCCCAGCCTGGGGCAAGGATGCTGCAAGGCCTCCCAGGGAGGGAGGCAGGTGATGTAGTGATGCAGGGGAAAAAAAGACAGGGGAAAAAAATAGCACTTCAGACATCAACCTCCCTGCATTTCTAAGCTAAGACACTTCAAGAGAGGTTTGAAGTCCTGTGCCAGAAGGAGTGGATGAGAGGAAGCAAACATTACAGCATTGGCAAGGAGCACAAGAAGCAGGTGTGTAATTTCCGTAGGTAGCCGAATGGTGCCTGTGGGAATTCAGGTTCCCTGAAGAACAAGGAGAGCAGAAGCCTGCAAGGATTAAGGTATTATAGAGCTCACCAGGGGTAATGAATGGGGTGATTGCAAATAATGAGCAGAGGAAACATAACTTGTACTTACATGTAATGTAACATGGAGGAGCACTAGGAAAATCATGAGCCATGCCACAAGAGAACAAGGGGGGTTTCTGACTGTCATGTTGGAGAGTAAACATGTGCAATTCTGAAGTGAGGTATGCCTTCAAAAATTCTCACTTAGAGGAAAGTATTACTGAAAATGTTACATAGTAGATGAGGGAAGAAAAAAGTAGCTAAATGTGTCATTCCTTACTCTTGTGTCAGAAGAACAGAACCCAGCAGAATTACAAGTTATTCACTTAGTGCACTGCAGGGAGTGCCTGCAAGACCAAGCAATCGAGCCATAAGAAGCATGACAAATGTGGCAGCTAGTGATGAAGCACCTTGGTCATTCTCAGATATTAACAGCCACTGCCACTTGGATAAAACCTCAACACGCTGATTGTGTAAGAGGGAATTTGGTGGAGGCTGAAGTAAGTGCAGTTCTTGCCCAGCAGTGACTTTGCTATATTCCACTCAGAAAAATTTCTAGGTCTACCTGAAAAAAATCACCTAATATGATTATGAATCCTACCTAATATGATTACACCTGCCCATATTCTTCTGGATTAAAAAATATATTTAAAAAAAATAAAAATAAAAAATTTCTGTGTTATCACTTGTCCCATCTTGCTTCCCAAGCTGCAGGGTGATAAGGCACGAATATGCCCTACAGCCTCAGCTGGAATCCTCGTTTCAAGTCACTTTGTATGTGCAAGTCTACAGCTATAAAGTATTTGTGTTAGTTCAACCAAACACCCTTTTGCATGTGCAGAACTCTCGCAGAGTCTCAGTAGATCAGGGTGCAAATGAAAAGCTAAGTAAGAAGGCAGGCTCTCCAAAAGGCAAACTTTATGGTTACCTGCACAGGTTTCACCAAAACTCAACAGCTCTGTGTATGTTCCAAGCCCTCCCTTAGGTGACTTGTAGTGACAGTGTTCAAAAAATGGGCAACATTTCTCAATAAACCAAAACACCAGATGGTAACTGAGAGCAGGAAGAGAGGGAAAGGAGAATGACAGTGAAAGCTGGCACTGTTAGCAGATAGAGTTGACCTCCACCACCTTAAAAGTGCCCTCACTGTTATTTTTAGCAGGAAATTACCCAGCCTTGCCTTTACTCAAAGTAATACATGCACAAGCTGCATTCATCATCCAGGATGAACTCGGGGCTTGGAGAAGACAAGTCGTAAGAGAGAGGGGTCAAGCTCAGGGTAAATCTGGTGGTTTAACCAGGTCATTCCAGATCACACCTCTTCAGGACACTGTCCTGGCATGGTCAGATTAGTCCTACACAGGCTTACACCAATATTTGCCATTGAGGAGCATCACTGGAAGTGTGTTTGAGATCAGCAGGTCATGGCACATTTGAAAGCAGAAGAGGTTTCCACTTTGCCTTCCTCTCCCCACCAGGAACCTCAGCCAAGCCACCCCAGTCAGCAGGGAAGCTGAACCTGGAGAAGGTGCTTCAGCACAGGATTAAGAGACAGAAGTGAGGACTGGGGCATGACTGTCTGCTCCCTGTTTTCTTCACAGGCTGCCTCCTCCCGCATCCAAAACCTTCAGATTCTGGATTTACTCTTTCAGCCCCTCACTCCAGTGCAACACTTTGGAGCTGGCTTGCTCTCTGAGAAGCTGAATGGTTTCCTGGCAAACCTTGGACTGGTGAACCTGGAAGTGAAATCCAGACAGGCAGCCCAGCTTCACTCTTTACCTTCCACAGCCTCAGCCTCAAGGAATTGGTTCTTTTTAGTGCAATGCCCATGGGATGTGACCTGGTGATGCTTCTCTCTGTGTGTGATCCTTGGCTGCCTGCAGTGAGGTGGCAGCTGAGCTGCTCTACACAATACCTTGGACCTTTCCCTTTTCTTTCTCTGAGCAAGGATACAATTGAACTACAGCACCTAATTTTATTTCAGTAACAGTCCAAGCAACAGCTGAGCCCCAAAGACAAGCACATAGAAGGAGGAACAAATTGCGTGAGTCAGACTAAAAGCTTCATAAATATTGGTGGTTTTAAAAGTCCCCTAAGGAACAGAGAATCTCATTTTGTAACTACATCTCCCTCCCCATTATGCACTCCCTCCTCTCAGGAAGCTGCAAGGGGAGTTAGTCTCCTGGCTTATGAGCACAATATTTTAATTCTTCTCTGCAGTCAAGTTTCTCTGGCTAGGACTTTGCACCACACATCAGCAGGATATCTGAGCACTTTCCAGTGGTGCTTTAAATAACATTCTGGAGTGGGCTTTGTTCTCTCAGGTTGGCTCCAGCATAGAAGTGATTTGGTTAGAGGAAAATCAGACATTACATGTGTAAGAGATGAAGGCTGAAGAGCACAGGGTGCATTTCAGTACCTTATCCTCTAATTCCTCCCAGATAAAGCACAGTTGGAGAAACAGAGGAGCAGACATGCAATGGGAATGTAGACAGAAGAGATAAATAGTAATAAGTGCACAGTGGTGATACAGGCAAGAAAGGCAGACACCATGGGAGAAAGGAAGGACTTAGCTACAGAGGATGGGAACAGTTTGCTGTGCATGTGAATAGACAGAGGAGCTAGAGGCATGTGTCTCCAGGTGGGAACACTAAGCCACTGCCCAGGATGGAGAGCCCAATGACTCCTGTCTTTCTGACAGTGTGTACAAAGCTCACTTCACCCCTGCCAGAAGGCAGCTCTCTTTTCTTGCCTGCTAAATGCTTACCAACTTCTCTCTGATTTGTTGGCACTGTCAATCCCCCATTCTGTCTTTTCCTCTACAAGGCATGTCCACTCCCCATTTCCAAATTTCTTTGTTTTTCCTCACCCTCATCTTATTCTTAAGATCATTCTAGGCAAGAAATCAGTGATACATGAATCTCTCCATATGTATCACACAGACTGAAATCCTGTCTCTACCAGCTGAGACTCCCTACTTGCAGCCAAGTCCCACACTCAGTGCAGAGGTTGTGGCACCCTTCACTGGGCTTTCTTAAGCATCTGAAGTAAAGGCACTGCCCTGACAGGTCCTCCCTCAGCAGGTTGTTTACTTTGGGATGAAACAAGCTGTAGTTAAGTGGAGTCCATAAAACCATGACAAAGTCTGTGGATGCTGCTGAGGCTCAGCTGTAATAAACAGTGCATGTGATGCTTCATGTGTTCTTGGGAAGCTCTGAAAAAGAGAGAATATTGTGGGTTTTTTCTCCAACCCCAAATGTGCAGCATACAAAGAGGTCTGGCAACCTGCCACTCCAAGCTGGCTCTGGAAAGTCGTCCTTTTGTGTTCTCCTGTTTTAGCAGCTCAACACTGCCTCCTGCATCGAGTCCCTCACCCCTCCCCAGTGAATTCCACCTGCCTGAGGCTTGCTGTGCAACAGCAAGGGTGACTGCTTTAGGATTAAATTCAGGTTAGGCTATTTGGAGGCTGCAGTCCTACCTTCATTAGAGCCAACTGCAAAGCCCAAAGCAACTTCAGAGAAACTGGGATTTTATATAACATACCTGAAAATCTTAATTGCTGCAAAATCTACCAATCCACCCATCAGGGAAGAGAAGTCTATGAACACTTTGAGGAAAATGATGTCAGAGAGCAGCAAGGGCCAGCTGTTCCCTAAGGAACAGAAAGCCAAGTGCAGTTATGCTGACAGCAGGACAGGAACCCATCCTGAGAGGGGAAAGCAGGGCAGGATCAGAAACTGCAGCCAGGTTCAGTCAAGAGCCCCAGTGCTCAGGCAAGCCCATGATGATCAGGCAGATCCCAGGTGAAAATGGAAGCCAATCCACTGGTCAGCATCAGGCCTGATAACAGCAGTCAGAGATAAACACAGCTCAATGAGCACCAGACAGGTCCACAGGGAGGGGACATTTCCACAGTCAAGCAGGGAAGTCCACTTGCAGGTCTGGGTCCAGATCAATAGGGACCAGGCAAAGACACAGCTGAACCCCTGACCAGAATTCCTCCAGCATAGCTCTGGGATAAACAGGAGCCCAGGATGAAATTAAATGGATCTCCTGAGCTGATGGGCAGAGAGGGTGGTGAGGCCCCACCTGAGATTGCTCAGGACCATCAACACCCTCCAGGCACTGACACTTCATCTCTGTCACACTGAGAGCTGGTGCAGCTGGATTTGGTGGCACTGCTTGAACCAAGTCTTCTCTAAGTCTTCTCTATTCCTGCCCTCTGGGCTGTTGACCCTTGTCAATTTTCCAGTTTGGTCGTGTTGGGTTGCCTGAAGTCTGCACAGCTTTGTGAAAAGAGAAACTTCTACACGAAGGGACAGACTGGGACCGTGGGAGGTAGAGATGGAGCTCACATCTTCATGTTCTCATTACCCTTGAACTCCAGACTCAAATGGGTGATTATTTTGGATATTAATGACCTTATCAGTTATCAGACATTATCAATGAGTGAAGTAATAGAAAGAATGTGGAGACTGCACTGCTTTCCTATGGAGAATAAAATACATAAGAACAATAAAATACATAAGAACAATAAAATGTAATATTATTTCCAGTACCTGGGCTAATGGGGTAAAAGCAAGGGAATTTTGCAGGTGGGAGCTTAGACAAGCCCCACAGTGCAAATCAATTATCTCCTAAATTCAAAAAATAAAATAATTCTGCTTCTCTCTACCAATTCATCTCCTCCTCATGGCATCCACTCCTCACAGCATCCACTCATCTTCCTTCTCATATGTAAATATAGCATGGCAGTTCCCCACCTTCACCAGAGCCATCACTTGGAAGGTCTGGCACACTCTCTACATGAGTTTTCTTTGGGGACTGAACAGTTGCAATGATCCAGAACTGAAGTTTCTCTGCAGTGAGAGAGGAAATCCCAGGAATAACTCAACTTCCTGAAAGAGCTTGCCAATAGTCTATGAGATCTTGTATCCAAAGGTAGAGAAAAACAGTCAGAGATCTGTGGATTTTGCAAAAACTTAAATGAAAACTTTTGCAAAAACTAGAAGAGATGGAGAAATTCACCTTCGGTATCCAGGTGAAGACAACTTCACAGCAGATCTCAAGATGGACTGAGATGTAGCCATTTAGCACTAAATTAAAATAAACTTGATCTTCCCTTAGGGGTATAGTTTTGAGTCAGAGCTGCTATTTTCCAGACTGGACTCCTGTGCAAAGTGGTGCCCTTCAAGTTATGGCCTCTGCTTCATGGGGGCTGCTCACCTCTGACCAGTTTGAAACTGGCACCTTAAGGGGACAGGGGTGGCTGGAAAAGTGTTCCAGTAGAACATAGGTGTCCTTCAGTCCAAATAGAACTTTGTGAAGAAGGTGAACACTTCAGATAGCTGTTCACTAGTTCACAAGTCTGAGGGAAACTATGAGTTTGGTCAATTCGTATATATTATATCTCCAGAGAAAATGTTGGAATATTTTCTCAGTAGAGAGCTCTTCGTCAATGGAAGCATCACATTCATTTTTATAGGCATATCCCACAAAAAATCTGAGCCTCTCCCCCTCCATTTTTGTTGATAATATATCAAATGATAAAATATGACAAGAGTTATTAAAAGGCTTGTCTTTCAATACCTATCCAAAGCACAGAACAAGTTGTAGGGAGAGCTGGGGACCTGAAGCCAAAAGCCCAAACATGGAAATGATACTGTCTTTTAGTTGAGATGAAGTGCAGGTACCATCAGATGAAGCTATCTTGGGTAATCTGGCATGACGTGGTGTCAAAAAAGCACACAGAGTGAGTCACTAGGAGTGTATGTACAAATCAGAGCTTGCCCTGATCCTCTCCCCCATCCCACCACGGGGGGAGTGAGCTGGCAGCTCTGTGGTGCTTAGTCCCTGGCTGGGCTTAAACCACGACAAGTACAGTTCTGCTGGAAGAGGACAAGTGAAGAACAAAGCCTAGCTTACTGTTACTATTACAATGTTTTTCGTGGTAAGGTTGTTGTGAAAAAGTAGTAACAGGTCCCTGATCAGTAGTGATGGATAGGCAACCAATGGAAGTAAAACCAAAATGTAGTCATGGCTTGAGAAGGCATGAAATATATGAAATGTATCTCAGTACTTTGCTCTAAAAATATAAAACAAGGCTGTGTAGCCAGAACCAGCATCTGACCTTCCACTTCTTTTTTTTCCCCAAGAAAAGAACTGAAGACTCTTGCCCATCCTTGACGTATTCCATACCTACTGCCAGATCTGCACTCCCCCACTCAGACATAATCCCAAAATAGGGTGTGATGCCTTTCCCGTTGACAAAACCATAAGTCACTGTGAGCAAGACACACTCAACTTTCTCCAATCAGTTAAATGAAAAGAGCTCTCCCCCTCTGTTTCCCACCACTTCAGCACTCATTATATCTCACATTAATTAATATGGCCACTAGGAAGTGAGATGATAAATTACAAAACCCCATTAACCTGATTCTGTCCAAACTGGTAAAATATGGCAGCATTAGACAAATCGACAAATCTTGCATTAGACAATTCTTGCTTGCTAACGTGGGAGTCCTCATGCCTGAACTCTGTTAAAACAGCAGCCCTGAAAAAGTATTTTTAATGTGTGTATGTATGGAATGTATATCAACGTGCGTGAACAGTGCACGCCTGTGGGAACATCAGAATTCATTAGATCAGTCTGATATGAGATGTATTGAACAGGTTCCATCTGACATATGTTACTGGGTTGTTCTGTCCACTCCCAACGGAGTGAATCATATTGACAGGTTGAATTATATCTCAAGAGATATTTTTCTCCCCTCCTCCAAAGGCCATTTGCAATCACAGCACATCCACTGCCTCTTAAAAGTGAGCTCATCTGGCGCTGGTTGCATTGAAGTCCTCCACCGTGCCTGAAGGAAGGATGCTTCTGGGCGCTGGGAACGTGGAGAAGATGTGGTCTGCCCAGCTGTGTCTGGGAGTGCTAACCCTCCTGACCATGGCTCTGTGTGTCCCATCCACGCATGGGGACCCTTTTTTACTCCAAGGTAAGCTGGCATACAGGCTACATGACACAGGTAGGTGGTTATCCTTTTGTTTGCTGCTTGCCATGGCCAATGCAACACTCGCTTCTCTGGGAAAGGAATCAAAATGAACCTCGAGCTATGCTGAACAATCTGTGTTAACATGGGTGCTAGCAAGAGGCTTGTTCATATTATCATGAGCTAAAGCTGTCCTTCTGCTCTGCAGCTGGTTGTATGAGACCTTCTGCTAATCAGTGAAAATATCAGATCTGGTGAAATCTGGTAAGGGTAGCTCTTTCTCTCCCATAAGAAATTTTTTTAAAAATTAAAATATCAGAGAGTAGCAATTCCAGTATGTACCATATGAGATTTGACAGCTCATAAATGTCAGTAGTACGCTGATGCTGAACTTTTTTTTCTTCACAGAACTTCTTTTTATATGTACTTCTCCCATAATTTAAATTAATGTTAACTTGAATTTGTACTGCAGGGAAATGTCAATCATTAGTGCTCTTTCTTAAAGAGGCTTGGCAATGGAAAAAAAGAAAGAGCCGCTAAATATAGGCTTGAAAATAACATTGCTTTTCAAATGATTTTTCCTCTTATATCACCTATTTATTTTTGTTATTACAACCAAAACATTCCCCAGGCCACTCTATCTAAATCCTGCTTCTGTTTAGCTTTTACTGGAGTGTTTATAGCATTGGGGTTTTTTTTCCTGTAGCAAATCCCCTGAAAAACTAAAGTAGCTATTTTAAAATTATAGCTGTCCTTCTTAGTTAGGAATGAGGTTTGTGGCACTCCATGCTGACTGCAGGTCGCTCTGCTCACTCCCTTGGGTTTATTTCCAGAGATTGCAATCGGGACCAGCGGCTTCAGCCGCAGCGGGAGGCAGGCTTGAGTCTGGCCAAGTACTTGGAGCATCCCTTTGGCCAGGGTCCCTCAGCCTCTGCAGATTTATGTGACGTTAGCTGATGGAACTGAGTCCCACACACTCCTCTTGAGCATCCTTCAGGCTCGTCTGGTTCAACGTTTTGTTCCGTGTGTACCAAGAACAGTTACATTCATCCCCTGAGAGGGGCTGATAGCCATATGAGACTGCATTGAGCAGAAGTCCTAAAGATCCTGGAAGAAGAGAAAAAAAGCCTTTTTGTATAATTGCTTAGTATTTTCCCTGGAATTCTGTAGGCATATTCTAGGGTTTTGTAGGGCCTGGGTGTGGGGTAGGGTTGTTCAGACCAAAGATTTCTTTGAATGGCCACTCTCTCTATAAAGTCTGGCTCCTGTTCTGACATTCTCAAAAATTAGTGCCACATTCTGGTCTCAGATGACTCTGGAAATCTGTTGGAAAGAGCTGGGAGGGTGTCAGAGCCTTCAGGGCACTGAACAGCCCCATCCCCTGCATCTGTTGGTTTCTGCTGAACCCTTGACCTTCACAACCATTCATTTGAGGGCATAGCCACAACCACTAAAGCAAAACCACTGAGAAAGTGCCCTAAAGGGGCCTCTTAGAGAGCTCAAAATTGCTTAGAGACAGCAGCTTGGGGAGGTTTTTCCTCGAAAAATTCTGCATGGTCTTGCTTTAAGTTCCTCCACTCTTGAGCTCTGTTCAGGAAAAATCCTTCAGTTGGCAATCAGACAGAGCAGCCCCAAGGGCGGGTGAGCCCAAGAAAGGGATGTGGGGCTGCAAGGCTTTTCAGCTGTAGTACCCACACCTCTGTCAGCCCTGGGAAGGTGTGTGGAGTGCGTGGGGAAGCTCCTGCAGTTTAGAGAAGAGAGGATGTTGTGGGCTCCTGTCTGGCTTTGCAGAGGTGCCCACCCCACCCGCCTTGCAGAAGAGCTTGGGACTGTGGGACTGTGTAAATCAAGGTGATGTCTCCAGCTCTCTGCAGCCAGTCGTGCTGATGAGGCTGCAGTGGAACTGGCCAGCAGCCCAGGGCTGGCAGGGAGGGGTCCCCATCCCACACCCTTCCCCTGTGCAGCCCTCACTGCCTGGACATTTTATTCTGTGCTCACACACCTTCCTTTTCCACTGAGCTCCTTCCACCCTCATGAGTGCTGCTGACAGGAGGCATTTTCCTTCCACTTCTTATCCTTCTTAATTTGATTAAGAGATTAATGGCATCAATTTATTAATTGATCCTTAATTTGATGAGATTGAGAAAGATGTGGTTTATGTGCTGCAGAGAACCGAGTGCTTCCAGAGAGAGAAGACACAAATCACGAGGACACATTGCTGACTCTGCTCCTTAATAAGAAATTCGCATGGCGGAGGCCAGAAAATATTGGTAAGTGAGGGGGAGGGGAGACTTCTATTTTCTGAGTCTGTGTTTGCATGGATGCAAAGAACCTGCTTCTCAGGTTCTTCAGAAATGCCAGCTGCTCAGAAAGTGGAAGCAGCACCCGGCATGGTGCCTACATGTGATTAATGCCAGATGCTCTCTAATGGGGCTCTGGGACCTACTTTTGCAATGCAAAGCCATCAAAAACCATGTACCTTAAATCCTCAGACACTCAAGACTTTGCTGGGAACATGTGTGTGTACATAAGTAAAAACAAGAAATTTTCTGCTGAGTCCCTGTGGCCCTGCCATCCTTAGATGTTGTGTGCATTGCCTGATGCATGGACCAGCTTTGGGAGTCACCTCTCTGCCCACACCCCACACAGCCCCGTGTGCTTTTGAGAGACAGTGGCATCTTATTATCATTTGGGGCAGGGGGATTTCACCAAGATTTTCCAGTGAGATCTCTTGGGGTCAGGTGTAGTTTGGGGCAGGTTTGGGGTTGGGCAGTGGGAGCTCCTGCCTGGGCTAAGCCCCTGCTGCTGCTGGGAGAGATTGAGACAATTGGCTTTTCCCACACAGCCACCAAGGATGGGCCAGGGAAAGGCTCTTCCTATCTGTGCTCTGGGAACAGACACCAAATTTAAAAGCCACCTGCCAGTGGCTAAACTCAGACCTGCTGAAGAGAAATTTGGGCTTTCTCTGACAGGAGACACAGCGACCACAAGCACCAGAAGGATGACAGAGGTCAGCTGTTCCCACGGCCACTGCAGCCAGGGCAGGCTTTGGCTGGATGTGGTGGTCTCAGAGCAGGAAGCTGCCCTTGCCTGTGAAAACAGCTGAGAGGGGGGCCCAGCAAAAACGTTGTTATCAGAATCCATTTATCAGACTCACTCAGTGCTCTTCCCCAGACCCTTGTTAATGCAGCAAGGCAGTGGTTAAACAAGCCTGGGAAAAGTAAATAAACATAAATAAATCAAGCCCTTATACTAACAAAGGCATTCTTCTTGCAAAAGAGATGCATTCAAGAAATAACATTTTTATGATAAGTTTATGGATTATTGCACTTATTACTCCTAGAGGAAAGGCTGCATTTTTTTGCCAGACAATTCAATATAATGAATCTCTGAGCAAAGGACAGACAGAGGATTTACAGCAGGCAGTTTCTCAAGGCTTCATCCATAAATTAACTTCCTTCTCCCTGTCTGAGATAATCTGTTCCACATTTCAACCACTGTTCATTTTCTAGTCATAGCAGTCATTGGCCAAACTTACGGTTTGCAAATAGTCAAGCCAAAACAGGCACTTGAAACTCTGCAAGAGATGAAAATGTTAATAATAATAATTCTTAAGTAACACTTCTGACTTATAGATATGCCAGGGTCTCTCTGTCTCTACTTCATGGGTATATTAAAGATGTTTAGGAGGAATCTGCCTGAGGTCATTGCTGATAATGCCAGGAACAGAGCCCACACATTCTGATTCCATCCCACCCCATCCCCATCTCATCTCTCAAATCGAATCCTAATGTAATGGATTTGCTTAGGAACTGATGCTTTTACTGTTGGATGAATATCAGAAAATATTCAGGATTTTTCTACAAAACTGTTTCTTTCTTGAAGGAGAAACCACTAAGGCAGTGAGCTCTTTCTTGGCACCCTCCTGCTCAGTTTCAAACATTTAAAAAAAAATCCAACAAAAACAAAAGAAGCCCAAGTCTGGCAATGTGTACTGTGTGTTGAAGTCTTATCTGAAATCTGAAATCAAGGGGAATTATGTCTTAAATCCCCCTGATGATCCAGACCAATGTCTGCTGCCACATTAGGAACAGAGAAAAGAGGCAGCTCCAGGGCTGTTTTTTGATTTGCTTGTGGGGCCCAGCAAAAACATTCCTTAGCTCTTTCCTGGCTCTTCTGCTTATTTTAGTGCATTTTTTCCCAAACTAGCACTTAAAACCAGCTGATCACTTTGCACTCCCCTCCCAGGAGAACTGCTGTAGCCAGTCACTCAGTTTTGACCGAGCTCATCTGTCTTATTAAAAACTTAACTTGTTATGACATCAGTTTGGGTCTGGAATAAGGTACCTCAGTCCTCAAGAGCTGTGAAACTGAGATTCTCCACCCCTGTTGCAATTCCAGGCTCTTCTCAGTTCAGCTGGATATTTCAGATCCTGTTCTTTGGCACCTAACCCTCCCCTCTTTCTGTGTGGGCAGTGCATTCATCCACCTGCACAGTTTTTTGAGAGTAGTGCAGTACTGATTAGCCTTGAGATCTCTAAGCCTGATCTTTGAGGCTGGGCCCCAGGTCCTCGTGCTCCCCTAATGTTTAGAAGTGTGCAATCTGTGCACTTACTGCTATGTGACTTCTCCTGTTGCTCCACTCTGCCAGCCTGGATCTTTGCTGACTTATAAATCGGTACGTTCTGCTAGGCTAAATTTGTGTCTTCTGACTTCTGCCTGCATGGGTGATGTGAGGAAAGGAAGGAATGGGATTTAGTATAAAAGCCAGTGACAGAAAAGGCAGCATTGGGGATTTGCAGTTAGGGGGATAAAAATTTAAAAGTAGCAAAGATATAAAATACCTGAATTGGTATCACACAGTAAGTGACCTCATTGGGCCAATTCCCCTATGGCCTGGTGAGCAGAAAAGAAGCCTCCCTCATAATGGAGAATCAGGATAAGGTCCCATAGGATTCAGCAGAGAAAACCTGCTTTTCTGTCTGTTTCTGCTGTTCATTTGAAGATCACGAACAGGAGTTAAATGATAACTAGGTCTTTGCTTGTTGATCTCTGGAGAGGGCAAATGAAGAAACATTTTTAATTTGAGCTTTGAGAAGCAATGCAGATACTGATGTTACTCTCTCCTTGCAGAGTGGGAGCTGGCAAAGAAATTTGAAGAGCTTGAAGAGGTGAGAGGAGCAAATGCACAGACACACAGATGCATGTTCTTGCATGGGTAGTTAAACCATTGTGTAAACTGGTTTTATGCCCTATCCTTCCATCTTTGCATCCTGCTACCCTTCCCCCTGCTGCTGTAATTTAAGCATGGATTGAGAAAATGGAGAAGCAGAACCTGGGCTAAAGAGCTGCACAAGCTGGGAAAGGTAAAAAGAGAACAGGGCTATGGACTGGTGCAATAAAAGCTGAGCAGCTCCTGCCTCTGCCACCAGTGAAAGGCCAGTGAAGGCCAAGCCAGGAACAAATTAGAGACCAAAGGAAATCTCTATAGGAGAAAAGGCAGTGGGAAGAGGAGGTCATGCTGCCTTCCTAGGCATTGTAGGAGCTGGCTGCTTCAGGTAACAGGTTGGAGGGAAAGCCACTGCCTGCCTAAACAAGAATTTTTCTGGACTCTTTTTGTGAGAGTGGCCCTACTCAAGGTCAGAGCCCTGCTAGGATGATCAGAGCACACACATACAAATAGAGTCCCCATCCTACACCCACTGCCCAGGAACAGGGAAAGGTCTGCAGCAACCTTGGTGTGGCTCCCACTGAGGCCCAAACCCTCCAAGCAGTGGAGGGGCTTTTTTACTCCTTCTCAGGCCAGGTCCAGCTGTTCCAGCTGTTTGCATGGATGCTGGAGGTCCTGCTAAGTTCCACATGGCAGTTTTTATTTTAGACTGAAAAATCCAAGTCCATCATGCCAGACAGAAGGCTGCCAGGTCCTACACTAGCCTCTCTCTCCAGGGCTGAAAGACATAAGTTCTGACTTTTTGAGAGCAGCTCTGCCAGAGCAAAAGTTGGGATGATGGCTGTAGATGCTCCCAGTCCACAAGAAGAAAATAGCTAAAGATGAAGAAATGCAGCAGATTGTCCACATTATAACCAAGGGAAGGTAGTGAGGACTGAGAGGGAGAGAGAGGAGGGCCAGCCCAGGGCAATGGAGAAGCAGTGCCCTCTGCTGCAGTGTCTGGGTGCCTGGAGACCTCCTGCCCCATCACTGTCCTGACTCTCAGTGCGGCAGTGTCCTTCTACACAGCCTCCTCTCCACAGGGACTCACACACAGGGTGGGGGGAAAGAGCAGGGAGTGCCCACACCACTGCCACCAAACAAACAGCTTAATGAAGGAGGGCATGAGGAGGTATGAGTGCTCCAAAGGCAGATCCTCTGGAAATGGTCCTGCTCCAGGGAACACTCTATCCTTCCCAGTGATGTTGCCAGCCAATCTATATGTAGCTCCTTTGCCGTGCATGTCCCAGCACTCTGTGGAGCTCCTCATGATGGGGCCCTTGTTTACTGCTGTTTTTCTGTTTGAACAGCTGGAGAAGTTGAAGGATCAGCTCTCAGCTGAGGATGGGTCAGAGGTGGCCTATGCCTTGGAAAGTCTCTCAGCATCCCAGCCCAAAAAACGCGGTAGGTTTTGAATTTGAGCCTTGCAGCCATCCTGTCCACTCTCATTTCCAGGGCTTCCTTTGTGCAACAAAGACAGTCACAGTAAACATGCCCCAAATATGCTGAAAAACAGCTGGTTGGCAGCTTTTCGAGCAGTCCTGGCTCTCTCTTATGGCTGGCTGGTTCAGCAGCTGGTGAGAAGGATTGTGTCCCCCAAGCCTGCCTGCTGTCGTGGCAGATGCACCAGGTCTGCACACCCAGGACCTCATGGAGGCAGGCAGTGTCACATCCTGCTTTTCACAGAGGAATGTGAGGTTCTATGAGCCATGAGTGCCTGCCCTGGAGGGGACAGTTCTGTATGAACACGTCCCCACAGTGCACCCCTCGCTTTGCTCTGGCCTCAAAGCAACTGCTGGAGGCATAATGAGGCATGTGGACTGCAGGCATTCCCCTCTGCCAAGGTCAGTGCCTCCCCACAGAGAAAAAAGGAGCACTTGTCTGCTGCTGAAAACAGCTCAAAAGGATGTGGAAATCAACCAAGAATGCAGGGAACTAAGATCTGGTGTGTCCCTCAGTTGGTCTCCAAGCTTTGTCCAGTCATTATGCAGTGGTTCAGGAGAATATTGCACCAGTGCTCCTGTGAAGCTGCCCCTGACAAACACATGGACAGTGCTGCTCACTCTGGCCTCAGTGGATTCCTCCACAAAGCAGTAGCAGCTGTGAACCAGAAGTCACTGATGACAGATCTGGCCTAAGAACAAAAGAGCTGGTTCTGCCCTTAGTCCACATGCTCTGTGCACGTGGAAGCTGACAACTGCCAGGCAGCCAAGAGAAAATCCCTTTGTGCAAGGCTTGCTTACATGCTTAGGTGATCCTTAGGCAATATGCAATTTATAAGCACCCCTGGAGGCTGTCACTAATTTGGCTAATGTAATTCATGCCCCCACCAGTCTGGAAGGTTTAATGTAGATAAAACTGCTACACATTGCCAGGTTTAAATCAGATTCTGACAGAAATGAAAGCAGGCAATCTTTTACTTCATCTAAAGTCCTTCCAGTCTGGGAGGAGCTCATGTCTCAGCATGAGCACTGCTGATTCAGTAGGATTTTTGTTGCAAGATTCTGCTTTCAAAACCAGGTATAAATCTCTTCTCATACTTGATAACAGGAAACTCACATGGGATTCATGCTAGTTGCGATACATTTACTTTTTCCAACATTGAAATATACATCCTTCCCTAATTTAGTCTTCTTAGAAGATTCTACAGAAATCAGTGTTGTTTGGAGGATGGTTGGTAGCAGAGTGGTAATGACTGGGTTTAGAAAAAGTAAGAACCAGATCTAATCTCTCCAAGTCAGTATCCTGCTCTTCCAGTCAGCCACAGGTGAAAAGTCCTGCACACACCTCTGAAGCAGCAAAACTGCTGACCAGTAGACAGGAAAGAAAAAGCTGGTTCCTGATATTGCTGGAGTAGAACAAAAGGAAACCTTTTAAATCAAGCAACATGAAGACAACTTTTGGACCCCAAGTTTGCACTATGAGCAGCTAAAAGAGACACTTTCTAAAAGTTTTATATGAACTCAAAACTGGTTATTGAGATGTGTCCTGAAAGCACAATACTGGCTGCATGCTTGAGCTCTCTTAAGACATGGGTCTTTTGAAACCTTCTCCAGAGCTAGAGTGGGAAGCTGGAAAAAGTCCCTTGTATGCTGACATCTTTCTTTTGTATCCCTCCACAGCCTGTTTTTGGAAATACTGCATCTGAAGGTTTGCCAGGACTGGAGGATGAAGATGAGCCCTTCCCCAAACTGCCTTGCTGGGCATTAATGCATTAAGAGTTTGCTCTGTTCCCTCATTGTGCTGCTGATTTGGAAGCCATCCTCCATGCCTGCACCACAGCCAAGTCTGACCGGGGCCGTGACAGGAGCTGGCAGCCCACTGCCACTCTCTGCTGTTCCTTTCTTCCAGGTTTAACCCACCGTGATCTTCTCCTCAGAAGATGCTTCCCAACTTTCTGTGCTGTCCTGTGTGTGCCATTCAGGCTGCTGCCACTGTGCACTCCCCCCTTCTCACCAGGTCCCCTGGGGCACCGAACACCAACTCAGCTTCCCCGGGCTTGGGGCTCAGCCCACACCTGCAGGCGTGGCTCTCAGAGGTGTCTGGGTTTGCTGTCACCTCCTGGGCAGGTCTGAGCTGCCCTGGTGGCCGCTGTTGGGACAAGAAGGCGGGCTGGGTGTGAAGTCAAGGGCTCAGGGCTGGATTGCTGGGCCAGAGCTGCTCCTTGCTGCATCCCACAGCGTGCACAGGGGAGGGCAGGCAGAGAGCTCTGGGTCCTTTGGATACCATTCCAATAAAGATTTTCTGTTGCACAGAAGCATGTGTTATTTGCTTTCTCAGCCCCTGCAGGGACCCAAATTGCAGCACATTTCCCTCGATGTCAGCTCTTGTTACCTTAATGGTTCATGTGGAGTTCACAATGGAAGAAAGGCTCCCACTAAACACCTAAGGTTTTAATGTGCCTGAGAAACAGACTCTTCCTTTTGGCCAGGATCAGGAGTGAGAGCTGGGTCTTTTCATAGATATTTATGGGATACTGTTCTCATTGGACTGGACCAGACCCAATGATTTCTACCAACTCACCCCAAAGAGATGTTTTGAGCAGAGATTTTTGCTTCATTTGGCTGGTCAATGCAGTTGCTAGCTGGCCTTTTCTACTACAGAATTATATCTGGCCCAGTCCATTAGTGGCTCCTACATATATTCAAGACACCTTACCCACATTTATTTGCAAACCTCATTCCCGATTATGTAAATTCAAAATAAATCCTGATGTTAATTCTGAGGTTTCCAACAACGTAAATGAGAGCAGGATCTGGTAGCCACTGTGAATGTGTGGAATGATTTTGACCAGCATTGAACTGTCTCTCCAGCTCTGTTGAGCCATGTGATTTAACTGCAGCTTGCATATTACATATTCTTCCAAAAGTTACCTCTCCCAAAGCTGTAATTGCCATCCTACACTCATTGCCTTGGGCTCTGGCAAGAAGCACATGCTTACCACAGCAGTACCTTGCATGTACTTCATTAACAGGAAACCTATTCATCCTGTTGCAGGCCAAAACCAGCATCCAGGGAATAAAGCCAGCTTGCTTGATTGTATCACTGAAGTCTAATGACATGCAAAATACAGTTTCCTGTTACCATTAGTTGTTTGTTATTTCTTTGGTGGTGATTCAGAACACATTTCCCATTTTCTGTTGCTTTTGTGTGAGTGAAAAGGTACGTGGGAGCACACTTCCACATACCCTCACACTGGCACCAAATCCAGGAAAAAAATTATACCCTGTGGACAAGAATAGTCTCTTTCTTTAAAAGTTTAGTCCTCCAGCTGAAAGGGAGGTGTGTTCCAAGAGTTGCACTGAGTGCCCCAAGCTGGTGTTGAGCTCAGATGATTTCAGCTTTCAGGAAATCCCAGTGCAAGGAAAGGCCAGAGCAGCAGGCTCCATCTGTCACCTGTTTGCTGTAGCTATGCCTTCCTGACCCGGTGTGACAACCCATCAGCAAGTCAGGAAAACAAATTCTGCGTCTGTGGATATTTAACAGCTTGCTCTGACCCTGGACAGGAATTCCCTGGAGTGCAATGCATCATGCTGCTTAGTAGTGATTTTCTGCTACATCCTATCAGTGCAGTTATTTAAGTGCTCATGGTACCCAAACTGCCCCCTGTTTCCTGACAGACACTCTATGCTGCTGTATGAACTGCTTGTGCTGCAGAGATCAGCATGTATTGAGTGCAATTTATTAACTAATTAGAAGCAGAAGTGATGGTGTTCCCCCCAGGCTTACCCTCTACGTGGCACTGTGGGGGTCCTGTCCTTTCTCCTAAACACACAGAACAGAAACCCTTCCCCTCCACAGAGTGGCTGCTCACACCCTGCCCATGCTTGGGCAGCCACTCTTGCTAGAGTTAATGACCCACAGGCAATAATTAAAGGGATTTCCCTGAGACATTCTAGTAGATCGTGTGGATTTATTAGAAGAAAATCCTCACAGACATCTGAATGGATTTGCAAATGCAGGCAGCACAGGGCAAGTCTGGTGTGCAATGGATGCTGCAGTTTATCCTCATTTCACGTTTGCTGATCTCCATGCTGTGCACAATGGCTGGGGCCATCCAACATTGTCTACAAAAAGAAATTGTGGTGTTTGGCCTTTCAGACATCATCCTGTTTGAAACAGCACTTGCCAATTTACAGACTTTAAAGAGTGCTTCTTGAGCCACAGGAAGTCTCAGTGTGCTCATTGATGGACAAGGCTAAAGAACACAAAGATTGTTGCTTTCTCAGGTAATCCACGCAGTGCAAGGGGAACAGGACTGAAGCTTCCAGCTCCCAGTTCTACCGGCACCACCAGACACTCGCCTGTCCTACTTTGCTTTCACATTTCCCTTCAGATGAAGGCCATTTCTGCACTCAATTTTCAGCCTTTAAAACCCTGCTTTTTGTTTGGAAGACCCAGCTAATACCTGCCACTTATTAAATACTTCTATGATCCAGCAGTGTCTTTGCAAAATTGCTGTTAGCACTAGATTTCTCTGGTCTCAGTCTCCAATAATATGTTACACACTGACTCTGTCCATGGTTCTTTTGACTGGCAGCTGTTTGAGCGGTCAGGTCACCACAATCTGCCCATACCCCTACATATGGCTGCCCTGCATGCAGATTATCTGCAGCCTGTCTGCATGAGCTCAGTGAAAGAAGATAAAAGTTCCCTAAACTGCAGGGCAGGCTCACGATGGATGGGGGCAATGCCCTGCAGAGGACGGCCTGGGACTGCATTTGCAGGCTTGCTCCTAGCATGGACTGAAACTCTTGAGTCAGTCAGTCCACACACACCCACTGAGTCCAGTTCTCAGACCCTTCACCTGGAAGCTCAAGGCAGAAAATTACCAGTGGGACCAGGAGAAAAGTAGGAAGCAAAAACTTAAGATCATCACTTATGGACTTACAGGCCTTCTTTTTTCCTCTGACTTTTGAGAGCTTGGTCTGGAAAGAATCTGGAGTGCTTCACCTCACACAGGCACTGACAGCTCACCCACCAAAGGGAGAATGATCTCCTGACTCAGCTCCAGTGCTCTGGCAGATGGCAAAGACAGGGACACTTCTTGATGTGAGTCACTGGTTTGTGCTGCTGCTCTCAGCAGCATCAGCCTATAGTAGAAATATCAATAAAAGTGAAGTTCCTTGGACATTTTCTATATCTGGGCCAGTCTTGGTCTCTGGGCAGGGCTGTAGGCAAGGAGGAAAATGGGAAAGGCCCCTGTTCTGTCTGAGCACATGAATTAGATTTACCTGCCCTTCTGAATGGGAGTCTCATCTGCCACCATGGCTGTGCCAGGGCTATTGTCTCAAATTTCCAACCCTCACAAAAGCTTTTAAGTCTCATTGATTTCCCAAGAACTTTTTTTTTTTTTTTTTTTTTTTTTTTGAGCTGACTCTATTTTCTCCCATTTTGCTAGCTGATGGCCAGGTGCTTTGTGCCTCATACAAGATCAGGAAATTAACACTTAATTCCCATCTCCAGCATTATTTCCTGCCTAACACAAGGTGTTTGGCAAGAATAACTTTTTTTTCCTTAATGCTGTATAATTCCTTTCTCAATGGATATTCTTGTGCAATGCTAAGGATGATTTATACCCAAGAATAGCAATCTGAGGAATTTAGCTGACATGGACCCAAGTCTAAGAAGGAGAGAGAATGTGAGGTTTAGAAAACATCAGCTAGGAATCTGAGCATTGAGATGTCAGCAGACAGCTCTTCTCAGCTGTATTTTATAATCTGGAAAGAAGTGAAAAGGATGAAAGAGGATTTAAGATAACCTGTTTCACTCTGAAATGAAGTGGAGAGGACATGTGTACATTTTGCCAGAGTGAGAAATACTTGAACTTTTAGGGTTGGATTCTGACCATGCCCTGTGCACACATCAAGAGGCTAAAATAAGGCATATGATCAGATGACCTTGGAAGGGGATGACTTCATATTTGGACACTATCCTATGTTATGCATAGGGAGGAGAGAAATGTATTCATCAACCAGAAGTCTCACCACATTTCAGGATCTGCCATATGATGAAAACATGTCTAAATATGGTGCAGAGATAAGAAAGAGACAACTCAAAACATCAGGACAAATACTAAGGTCTTGTCACTGTTCTTATTCAGACTAACTCCTAGTGAAGGCAGAAAACATCTCCTCCCAAACAGCAGTTCAAATGCATTCCAGCTTTGTCCCATAACTGTTATATCCTCTCTTCATCTACCAAACAGCTCCCCTACAGAAAGAAATGTGCAAAGCAAACTCTCTGCATTTCATGGACTGCTGTTGGCATCTCTGGAAGTTTTATTTTCAATCAAAAAACTCTCAATCCTGACTAGGATAATAAAATTCTACAAGTTTAACAGATAAATGCCATGCAATAAAAATATACACATATTCTCTGTTCCCTCCTACCAGTGACATTGTGCACAGCTGTGAGAGCATTCTGACCTGATGGACTGAATATGTTATTATTTGTAAATGCAACGTTTGTAAAATGCAACTTGAAACAGATTTTGCAGGAGGTCAATTCCTGGAGTGCTGTATCATTAGGCAAAGACAAGACACGCTGTGAGGCATCTTCCATATCTCTGTCATGTTTCCAATACAGCATCACTCACTCAGAATAGAAGCATCTGCAGGCAAAAAACAAGCAGTAAACATTATATTTTCCAATGTCAGAAATGCAAGGCTTGGGCAAACACACTGTAAGGTAGACTAGAGGAGATTAAAATGTTAGGAATACTTGTTTGCTTGTAGAGAGGTACTCTGTGGGAAATCAGGGCATTCTATGTTATAAGAAGCCATCATTCCTAAGTCACTCCTCCTGAGCCTGCTGACACGACTGAGTTCCTCCAGCAACAGAGAACAGGGGGGTTCTCCAAGCCTGCCCATGCCTGGAATACTTTGGCTTACCTGCAGGAACTGCTAACCCCTGGTGTTGCCGAGGTGGCTCACTCCAATCCGGTCCAGAGGAACTCCAAACCTTCTCTTAGGCAGCTCAAGCACTTTCCTGCATGAGGAAAACAAACAGAGAGGGAGGGAAAAAAATGGGGAAAGACATCTATGAATAATCAAAATGCCACTACACGTTTGATTCCTCCATTCATCCCACTAACACCTTGTTGTTCAGATAGAACAGTGTGCAGGAACAGCCAAAGATGTGAGTGCTTGAAAATAAGATGCTGCACTTGTCTAACAAAATGTTGAATTTGCAGCTGTTTTACAGACTGGCTGAGCTTGATCCACTATCCCTATTTTTATTTGGCAGCAAACTAACTTCACAGGTTAACTGCAATTCATAAAAGAAAAGTGATACACTGCATTTATAAAGGGGAATCATTTCCTGCACAGCATCACATGCTGCAGGTGACCCATTTACCTGAGTTTTTGAAAGCTCCAGGGCCAGATGGGGCTAAGATAAGCAAGGAGGTAGAAAGGATTGCACAGTAGTAGAGGGGAGAGGCCAGAGATGCTCTAGTAAAGTTTTTATATATGTTCTCTGTCAATGTAGTGTTCATCAGAATTGTATAGGAGCAGTCCTTTGATGAGATTGAAAATGGGAATATTTTGGGGTTGATTTTTTTTTGCCTGTGTATGGTGAATTTCCTGACAATTTGATGAATGAGGGCATGAGGAACGTGTGAAAGAATTTCTACACAGTAATATTTTTTGCAGTTGTTTTTATATAAAATAATAAGTTTTCCTATCTTAATTCAGCATTTTTGGAGCATTTTTTCCACCAGCAGAAGTTGTATTTTAATTAGTTGTGGAAATGGCAAGAATTCCTGCAGCTGAGAATAACCTCAACTTTTGCCCTCAGAAATCCTTGCCAGTGAAATGCAAGTCCAAGAGAAGCCCTGGAAGATTAATTCTTTATCTGTCCTTGTTGAGGAACATAAATAAAAATGAATTTTGATCTGTAAATTGGCAACTGCACAGAACCAAGCAGGGCAGAATGCTGTGGTGTGCTCAAGCCCAGCTTTGTGCCAGCTCTGTTAAGCTGCCTCACCCTGGGGCTCTGGGGCTGTGCACCCCACCCAGAACCGTGCAGCCCTTGGTGTCATCTGAGGCTCCTTCCCTCACACCTCTCGGGCAGTCCAGAGGCATCATTCCAGCATCCACAGCCCCCTGGCTCTTTTCCATCTGCTTTCCAGATGAGGTCAGGGAATGGGAACTGGGGATGCATGCAGTGTGAGGGGAGCACCACAGCAGTGATGGAGCAATTACAGAGCGTCACAGAGGAAGGGAGCCTTTTGTTTGGGCTGTCCCTTCCTCAGACACCGGCAGCTCCAGGAGGTGTGCTGTGCCATGCCCCGTGTCACAGGAGGTGTGCTGTGCCATGCCCTGTGTCACAGCAGGGATGTGCTCTGCCATGCCCTGTGTCACAGCAGGGATGTGCTGTGCCGTGCCCTGTGTCACAGCAGGGATGTGCTGTGCCATGCCCTGTGTCACAGCAGGGATGTGCTGTGCCATGCCCTGTGTCACAGGAGGTGTGCTGTGCCATGTCCCGTGTCACAGCAGGGATGTGCTGTGCCATGCCCCGTGTCACAGCAGGGATGTGCTGTGCCATGCCCTGTGTCACAGGAGGTGTGCTGTGCCATGTCCCGTGTCACAGCAGGGATGTGCTGTGCCATGCCCTGTGTCACAGGAGGTGTGCTGTGCCATGCCCCATGTCACAGCAGGGATGTGCTCTGCCATGCCCCGTGTCACAGGAGGTGTCCTCTGCCATGCCCTGTGTCACAGCAGGGATGTGCTGTGCCATGCCCCGTGTCACAGGAGGTGTGCAGTGCCATGCCCTGTGTCACAGCAGGGATGTGCTGTGCCATGTCCTGTGTCACAGCAGGGATGTGCTGTGCCATGTCCTGTGTCACAGGAGGTGTGCTGTGCCATGTCCCGTGTCACAGGAGGTGTCCTCTGCCATGTCCCGTGTCACAGCAGGGATGTGCTCTGCCATGCCCTGTGTCACAGCAGGGATGTGCTCTGCCATGCCCTGTGTCACAGCAGGGATGTGCTGTGCCGTGCCCTGTGTCACAGGAGGTGTCCTCTGCCATGTCCCGTGTCACAGCAGGGATGTGCCCTGGGGCCGTGCGCGCTCCGCTTCGCAGGGTCCTGTGTCGGCGCCTGCCAGGGACAACGCGGCTTTTTCTACTTAAAACAGCCTAGTCTAGGATTCCCGGGGGTTCTTTCTCTCTCTCTGCCTCAGGATCTTTCTATCTCTCCTGCCTCCCTGCACGCTTTTCCCATGCTTTCACAGAATCACAGAATCACTGGGTTGGAAGAGACCTCCAGGATCATCAAGTCCAACCCAACCCTAACCTCAACTAAACCATGGCACCAAATGCCACATCCAGTCTTTCCTTAGACACATCCAGAGAATGGTGAATCCACCACCTCCCCAGGTAAACCATTCCAATACTTTATCACCCTTTCTGTAAAAAAACTTTTTCCTAATATCCAGCCTATATTTCCCTTGGTGCAGCTTAAGACTGTGTCCTCTCATTCTGTCAGTTCCTGAAGAAAGAGACCAACCCCCACCTGACTACAGGCACCTTTCAGGGAGTTGTAGAGAGTGCTAAGGTCACCTCTGAGTCTTCTCTTCTTTCAAAGAAGAGTCTTTCTCTTCTCTCCTTTCAAAGCATTATAAGCCGATGTTGATGCCAGACCAGGATCTGGGCTCTCCTGTAATCTCTGCATGTCAGAACAAGCTGTTAAGTGGGCTAATATTTGATCTGCTCTTTCCAAAAGCTTCTGCTTTGTGCCAGGCACTGTGCACACTGCATTGATTCGGGGGGCTCCATCTATTTATCAGCTTTCACAAATGAGTTTCCTGGACTCTAAAGGTGACCGGCTCAGTTGTTACAGGAATGAGCTGTTGTCTCCTGGCTGAGAGACTGGGACAGGGTGCTCAGTCCCTGGTTTTACTCCTCTTAGTGCAGCAACCTCTGTCTGTTTCTATCTCAAGGTACTTTTCTATCAAAAGCCAGTTATTACTCTTTCACAACATCCATCTGATCTGCAGTCCATGCTGCTGGTGGTATCAGACTGTCACTGCAGTGATCAAAGCAGCTCAGGGTTCTAATAAATGGCTCAACCCCAAACTTAAAAGCTAAACAGCTCCTCCAGAGTGATAATCCCAACTCAACATTGAAAACTGTGCTGATGCTGCTGGGAAAGGGGAAATTTTGTGCAGCGTGTCACTCATTTTCATGAGCTCATTATTCAGAGACAAGCTGGTTTTCACCACAATTTCCCTTTTTGTTTTTGGGGGTATTTTGGGATTTTTTTGTTGTTGTTGTTTTGTTTTCTTTTCTTTTTGTAATTGTTTTGGGGATTTTTTTGTTGTTGTTGTTGTTTCTTTGTTTAGTTTTTCCCTTGTACTACACACAGAATGAAAGATTTCCATCCAAAAAAGCGTGAGAAAAATTTGGTACCAAGTACCTTTGCAAAAAAAGCATAGCTCCAAAAATGATCTGTTTTTCCTTTGCCTGGAAAGGGAAAACATGCTAAAAAGCAAACAAAGAGTGAGATGATTTTGATATCTTGAAGAGGTGGACAGAACAGAATAATTATATTTAAAGTTTTAAGAATTTTATGTTTTATCACTTTTGACTGCAGCCATACAGTCCTAGTGGCAGACTGGGTGAATAAATGGAAGAACAACAAGAAAATATTGCAAAACTTTGTTTGAAAAAAAGTACTTGTAATAGGGACTGGCTCTCGTGAGTACTTTCCATTTCCAGATTAAGCTTTAAGCATGTTATTAAATACTTTGTGGCATTAGGGAATCCATCCAAGAGGAGACAGTTACCAGAAGAGCAGAACAAGACAGGGAAGATACAGGGAACAGCCCCTAAATCTGTGCCCAAACTCGCTGTCTCTCCCCAGCCACACTGATTAGAAACAAGTTTATCTACAAACACAGATTACTGTATTGATTAAACCCTGACTTATCCAAAGCTGGTGGAGGTCTTAAAGCTCATTCTACCATCTGCCTGCCCATTTTCATGATGTGTCCTTCATCTTTCTGTTCAAAACAACCACTCCACCACATCTTCTTTCCATCCCAGTCTCAGGAGCACCCAGCCCTGCCCTTCTGCTTGTGAACCTCAGGCACATTTTTTGCTTTAAATAAGCTCATGATCAGAAATGTAGTTTTAAACTGAATGTTAGTTCACACCAGTGGAAAGAAGTGCTCTGGAAAATCAAATATACTGGAATGTTGTCTGGTAGCTGTGCAGCACTGAGAGGATAAATGAACTAGTGCAGTGTTATACATCACAGCTGAAGGGTGACACACTGTTGGAATGGTTTCTGATCAGAGGAACCCCACAAATGACCAGCAAACCTGCTGGGGGCTAAAGCTGACCCATCAGCATCCAGCCTTCCTCCAACTTTATCACTGTCAGGAACATTTAAGAGTTTACCTCTGTTTGCCTTTAGCACCCACAGAGGGTGAAGAAATTCTGTCAATCGGGGAGCCAAACCCTGGGAAGCTTCTTTTCCTCTTGGTCTCGGTCACCTCGTTCTCCAGAGACACCAAGTCATCCAGAAGGAACAGCTTGGCTGCCAGGTTGGGGGCTGACTGCTCATCACTGGCAATGGGGTTGTCTCCCATGCCCAGAGCAGAAGAAGGCTCCAGAGGCTGCAGAAGAAAGCAGTAAAATTTCAGTTTGCTGGCTGCTCAAGTCCCTGAAAAAAAGAGAATTCAACCAGTGTCATAGGAGCAGTCCTATGTATTCTGTAAATACAGAACTACCAGGACACTGAATTTAGGACAATGTTTTAAAACCAAGTTCCTTCTTTGAAATGTGGCCTTTTTCCACCAATAGGATTTTGTTGTCAAAGTCTGGATTTTTTTTTTGTAGAACCGAACTTGTTTTCATTATTATTGCAAGAAATATTAAAATTTGTTACTTCACAAAGCCTAATTCTGCATTCCATCCCTGCAGAAATCAGCACTGTGATTAGTATCACTTATACCATGAGCTCAGTAATTTAATCCTTCTCAAAAATGCAATCACCATTGCCCAACTCCAGTATCCATTCTGATAGTTTTCAGGAAACTGATTTTTGTTTTTTTAAATGAATGCTAGTAAGTAGTAATGAAAACTTCTGCTGAAGTTTCCATTCATATCTGACAGATTAATTGTTATGCAAAAAAATGCCCCCAAAAAACTTGCTGAGCCCTGACACTGAAAGAAATTATGTAGTAACACTACATGGGGAAGAGGAAAGGAAAGAACATGCTGTTGAATTGACACAGCAACTTGAACCTTAATTACAACATAAGGCTTAACACCATTTCAAAACCAAACTTTGCTATAAGAATAGTTGAGAATACTGGGGTCTATCGAGAAAGAAATGAAACGAATCAAAGTGAAATAGTTGCTTTGCATGTAAGAGAAAAATGCAGGGCAGCATTTAGGCTAGAAAAACAAGCTCAAATTATTGTCTCTTTGAATGAAATGCACTTTCTTGATCACTTGATCTTCACAGAATTAGATGGAAACATTATGACTGACACCCTCAAACAGGTTTTATTCTGTCTGTAGGAGCACACCATGATTGCTGCTGTTCATACAAGGTGGGTTTAGCACACGTGTGCAGGAAGGCAGCACATGGATGATGAAATATCCTTGTCTACTCCAGCTGTGGGGGGGGTGTTCCCCACTACTGATGGGTGGCAGACAGTGATGAAGTGGATAAAACTGTGACATTTATATGAGAAGTGTATAAAACTGTGACCTTTATATGAGGAGGAGCACACGGCCACAATGACCACACCAATGGTGCAGCACTGTTGAAACCTTTATAAAGGATCTCACATTGTCCCCTGACTCTGCTTTTTGTGAGCCTCCAGTACACAGAACTGTCCTTCCTGTTCTCCTTTAGGGTTATAAAATTTTCATAGAGGTTTACAACTGAATGGTGCCTTTGAAAAAGACTGAACTCCTCCTTCTGGTTAGTGGGGATAAACATCTATAGTGACAGTAGAAACAAGAAGGGCAAAAAGGGCCTCTGCTCTTGAGTACTTTGCAACTCCACTTACTTTGTCTTCAAAAGATAAAATGGAATTGTAAGAAGTGACAGCTAAAATGATAATCAGGAGTAGAAAACAGTTTTCTTCTGGTGAAGCACTGAACAAATTTCACGGATTAGCAGAGATGAGAGTGGGTGTAGGTAGTATAGTGGAGGGTTTGCAAACTTAGGAACAGCAAAGAAACAAATAAAAACTATTAATTTTTTCCTCAAGAGAAAGAGCTTCCCAGTCCACCCTGGTGAAGTCACCAGATGGTGGATTTAAAATAAATATAAGGAGTTACTCTTTAAACACGGCACACAGATGAAGGGGAATGCAGTGCCAAAGAATGTCATGGATACTGAGATTTTAAACTGGTTCAAAAACAAATTCTGGCTCATCAGGAGCTAAAACACACCCTGATCCAGCTCAGGTCTCTGGATCTAGAAGTCTGCAAAGATGTTCTGCTCTTATATTCTTCTCACAAAAATCTATTGCTGATGGAGGCAGGATACCAGGGCTGTCTGAGGCACCAGAACAGCAGCTGCTACAGAATTTTTGGAGAATCAGGTCATGCTTTTGTGAAGACAGAGAGTAAGGCAGGGGGATCCATCAGTATTATTCAGTAGCCATCTAATGTTAAAGTTGATCTTAAAACCCATGTAAAAACCCTAGAGGCAAAGAGTGGTACTTTGAATAAACTTTTAGACACTTGATTTTTTTTTTTTTTTATGGCATGAAACAATTACATAAATATCTTTCCTGCCAAATCTGCCTTATGTCAAGATGACATAAAAATAGGGAATGCAGTAGAAGTATTTTCTGGTGCAACCCTTACATATCATCCTGGACGAAATATGAGACAGCTCATCCATTTCCTCTGCTGCTTTTCTACACAAGCTTAGGCAAGTGACTTTGCTCCTTCCCCCTCCTGGTCTAGTCTACCTCCTTTAATTTGTAATTTTTGTGCAGGTGATCTTCTCCCAGGAATCTCCTTACAGCTTCTAAAAGCTGCAGTTTTCTCATGTTATTATTTGTCTTTAAAAAGAAGAATTAAACCTTCCTTTCAACATCAGAGAAGTATAGTTTCCCCTCTGTCATCACCTCCTTCCCCTCTTCAGGAAGTTCTCTATCCACTGGACAATGTTTTAACACACAGGAAATCCCAGGTGTTTCAGCAGGGGCTGTGAGAATTTGGGTGAGGCTTCATGCAGTCTGTCCCCCCAGAGCCATGCAATTTGCATCTCATTCTTCTTGAGACTCCTCCTTGGCCTTTACAGAGTCAATACTGATCCTTCATCAGTGTTTGGATACTCCAGTGTCTTCCTCACTCTGTGGCTAAAAACACCCAGGGAAGAGCAGTTATGTGACATCCACCAGAAACCTTCACCCACCTCGGGAGCTGCCTCTGCAAGGAGCACGGAGCTGGAGTTCCACCACAGCAGGGCAACCACAAGGGCCAAATGCACCACCACGAGCTGGAGCTGCAGCATCTGCAAAGGAGAACAAGTTGTAAATGACCCCACAGCTGCATCCCCCGAGGAATCTGGTTCCACAGGTTTTAAAGAAGTAAAAGCAAAGGGAGACTCTCCCCATGGCTGCTAACAAGTGTTATCTGTCAGAGTCACTGCACAAAACCCAGCAACCAGATAATGCCAGCTGAAAGCTCTTCACCCTTGCATGCAGAGTCAGCTCCCTCCTCTGCTCCTTCCTGCACAGCCCTGCCAAGCTTTGCATTCCTTTCTGCACAGTGGTGCAACCCTTGCAGCAGCAGCAGCAGTCGGGGATGCAAACGCCTTAAAACCAGATGAACTGGATACTCACTTGTAAGCAGGGAGGCTTTGGCTTTTAGCCCAGGCTGACCCTGACCTCCCCACATGCTGGAGAGGTGCTTAAAGCTGTGACAGAACTCATTTACTCCTCCAGTAGCATTTTGAAGGCAAGGCTGCATTTTGCTAGTTTTTAACACGATTTAGTGGGATCCACAACTTCCAATGGCAATAAAATTATTCACAATAAGCTTGCAAAGGGATGTCTTGCTGAGGCTGGTGATGGTCTGACCATGTGTCACAGCTGCAGAACTGCAGATGCTCATCAAGCCTTTAAACAATGCAGGGAGTTTGGGGAGGCTCAGGATGGGGAAGGTGCTTGGTTAGCTCTGGACATGGGATTAGCCTACATTATTTAAGCCCTTGTTTGGATCTAGATCTTAAAATCTGATGTGTCTCCAATTCCCCAGGTGGGAACGTTTCAAATGATGTTAGGAAGATCTGGGCTGGGGCCTTTTGCCAGAGGCATCTGCTAGTTTGCTGAGTTCTCTGTGTCCAGGTCCTGCCCCAGAGTATAATTCAAGTCTGATTCTGCCATTTTTTGCTGACTCTCCACTTGGCAAAAGCAGAAACACAAGGAGTGTATGAATATATATATATATATACATATATAATTATTATTACTGTTGTCCAGAAGGGATGGGCAGTTGGGAAGAAAGCTGCTGTTACTCTGTAGGGGTGAGGCAGACAGTTCACTGGAATCAAAGGACAAAGTCACAGCACCAAGCCAGGTACTATCACTGTCTCTCAGTCTGACAGCAACAGCCATTGCTTGACCTAAACACAGGGGTCTGTCTGGGTGTTTTTAGAGCTGTAACCCTCTACAATGTATATTTTTGTATGTGGGTGTGCACTGAAATTTGAAGTAGCAGTCTACTACCTTCACAGGTAACCACATCCTGATTATTTGAATACAGATGTAAAAATAAATGGCAAGGTTAAAAACATATGTTTATTATGGTTTAAGATCTGTGCTGGTATTCATTCAGCTCAAAGGCTAAAGAGCTAAAAATAGCAGCTGATACACTAATGAAAATAAACAGTAAGACACCTGCAACACTACAAACATTTGATTAACTGGTCAGAACTCGATGCCAGTGAAATTAGAAGTGGAGGAAATTGGAAGGACTTAAAGCTTGGCTCTACTTCCCAAAGAAATAAGCAGCTAAAGAGGTGGTGTCACTGACTGAAAAGGGAGCAAAACTGAAGTTCAGCAGGACTCTTTTGTACTGATTTCCATGCAGCAATGGAACCAAGGCAGGAGAAAAAGGCAGGGTTATTGTAGTGGAACAGTTTGGCTTTACAAAAGCAATTGCAAAACCAACGATGCAGTGAGGACTATGTAAATACAATTAAAATCACACTTTCTTCTGTTAGTCTAGGACTTAGTTTTACTGCCTTCAGCCATGTCATAGGACATTATTATTAAAAGAAGTTATTGGTATTTCTCCTTGAGCTCATTTGTTGCAATTGGCCAAGCAGAGCCCTCTGGCCAAAAAGGGGTTTTCCCAGCCATGCTCTGACTGTTGCTTCACCCTGTCCATATTTTACCTTGACACATTCCAAGTGAGGCTTTCAGAGAGGCTGGACAGTATTTGTTACTGAAGGAGAATAAGCAAAGCTCTGACAGGCTTTTCAAGATGTACCCTTATTACATATATTGAAATTCCATCCTTCCAGAAAATTCTTCACCACCAACTTCACAGAGCTAGGTCAAGGGATTGGTGTGTAATTCCATGTCTGTAGTATCTCAGGGTCTTGTGTTATCTGACATAAAATATGGTTTTCCCTTGTCTAAATGTAATTGCAAGTCTGAAATTCAGACATATTTATGTGTCTTAGTGATACTTTAGCCTGAAATGTGTCAAAACTAAAATTCCTCATATAATTAGGTATCTTTGTTGCAGGTCCAATTAAAATAAAATTAAAGATAAAAGAAAGAACAGTATTCTACCTTATCAACGCAGGATAAACATACAAAACTTTTACTTAGGAACCTGTGCAGAGCCATTTTCCAAGAAAAGATCATAAGAAAGCAAAACACTTTGCCAAACAGAAACTGTTAAGTCTCCAACATCAAACCAAAGGACTTAAAAGATGTTTTTCTTATGAAGAAAAAAACAAAACCCAAAATGACATCCTGAAGATAAGTGGGCTGAACAAACCCCAGACAGAATGCAATTCATCACCAAGCTCCAAACCCATTGCCTGTCAGAAATGGTAACAGCCATCATTGCTCTTACCCATTTGAACCGCGATATTTCACATTACCGAGGAGATTACTCTGCAAGAATAAATCACAAGGGACTTATTTTTCTTACTGGCCTGTTAGCAAGAGAACCGAGGCAAGACATCATGCCTTGCACTGCAATCCTTCACTCCAGCTCAGTCTGTGCTGATGGCTGTGCTCTGCCTGGTGCTGCGACACCAGCACGGGACGTGCCCCGGTCACCTGCAGACGAGGACCTTGCTCTTGCCATGAGCACCTTGTGGCCAGGCCTAGGATCCCCTGAGGTTTTCCCAGGGTGCTACCAAAATGTCCTGATTCAGAGCCAAGGCCTGGCTGTCCCCCACAGGCGTTGGGAAGCTCCTGGCTGTGCCCCTTTGGCCTCCAATGCTCCTCCTATAGCACTGGGATAGCACTGGGAAGCCTTCTTCACCTGCTGGTCAGGAAGGTCTCTGGGACTGTGCAGATCCCAGCCAGCTGGGGGAAACCAGAGCTGTGTCTGCAAGCCCCTTACTGAGCTATTTTGTTACTGCTCCAGCACCACAAAATAGAATATTAACTGTTGCTACCTTTCTTAATTGAATTGATTAATCAAATTGAGTACTCACATTGGCCTTGCTATGCTCACATTTTACACCGATGGAAGTATACCTTGGCCAAAAAAATTATGATGGATGATCATCTTACCAAAACAACAAATTCTTAGAACTTGTGTGAAGCTCTAAGTCTGCTCCTGCTGCAACAAATTTGCTTTATTTTTAAAAGTTGTAAAAGGCGTCCTCTGATCATATATATCACCAAAAATACTGCCCCTACCACCAGTCCTGGTGATTTCAGAACTGCTGAAGGACACTGTGTTTCTCAGGTGCAATCTTGTAGTCAGGTAAATGTTGAGGAAAAGGGATAAAAAATCGAAACAAATCCCAGCCTCAGAAAAAAAACAGAGCTCAAAAATAGGTTAGAGTAGTGTTTTTGTCCTCATCCCACAGACAAGATATGGAGCATTTCTCACTTATTGCTTTCTAAAAGATACCGAAGCAGTGTACACACTGCTACATGGGACTTTTGTGACAGAATGAAACGTAAGCTGCCAGTGTCAGGCCCTTTTATGTTATTAATAATGTGTTTTGTGGAGTAGGCGTAGATTTTGAAACAATGCCATATATTTTGCTATACGTGGTACAGACACTGACAACTTCTACAATGCATATTTCCTTCTATTTTCAGTTTCCTGATTATATAGATAAATAGAGGCAGGTAGCTTCATCTAGTGGAACTAGAGAGAACTTTAAATTTATAAACTTATGCAAGAGGCCTATGGTTAGTTATTTTGAGATGACTAGGTATTTTTGTGTCCCAAATAAAACTTTTTTTCAGACAGTATTTCAAGGCCAAGCATGTTCCACTTCCTGAAAATGAAGTTTCTTCAAGGTTTCTCAAGGCAGTCAAGATTTGCTGATTGATTTCCAAAGGCTTCATTTCAATAATTGCATTCCCTGTAACGTGATTTCCAGTGCTCAGCCCTGGCATGCTCTCATACCACCACCTTAGCCACCTTTGCCTGTTTGACAGCTGTGCTCTGGCTCAGAAGGTGCTCGAGCTGTTCCTACCACTTGTGCTCAGACAAACAGAGCTTTATGTCATGGTTTCAGTCCTGGTTCAGTGGCTGCAGGGCTGGCCTGGATGGAAATGTGACCCTCTAAAGCCCAGGAGGAGTTCAAGAAATGCACAAATGAACACAGCCCTGCCAGGGCACCTTTGCTGAGCAGACACAATCATGGTGCAGGAACAAATTAACTGACAGAGGTGACAAACACTTGTGAAAGTCTAGCCAGTCATGGTTCTCATCTCTTCCTTTGAAAACAGGGCAAGAAACCAAATGGTCATACAGAACAAATGAGGACAATTTTCTTCAGAATGGGCAGGAAGGACACAGGTTGGACATCTTGCAAAGCTGCCTACACTTCTACATTAATACCCTGTGTAATAAATCCATTTTTAGCAACAGATTTCACAAATTAAAACCCCCAATCTCACATATATACCATGAAAGTAGGAGACCATGAAGCAACAGACAAACAGAAGTGATGAAGCCCACCTAGAAGCTGAGGGGCTATTAAAAAAGAAGGATTCTATGAAGTGCAAGAAAATATCTCTTAGTGGGAAAAACCTATTTGCACCTTTTTTGAAAAGATAATTGAGTGAGCTGCAGTATTCCTGGTATGTACAATGGAAAACAAAACATTATTAGACTATTCTTCATTGCCAACAAACTCTCAACTCTACACTATTTATATATGTACTGACTAAACTAGCCAACTTGTCTTAACATTTCTAACAACTTGGCATTCAGCTTTTTTTCTTCTTTACCACAAGAGCAAAAAACTTTTCATTGTTAGAGTGCCATCTTCAGCATTTGAAGCAAAAATAGGAAACCTTTCCATCAAGAAAAATCAAGAAATAGATTGTGGTTTTCTTTATTAGAAAAATAATTTTCCTTCCTAACAGCATTGGAGTGACAAGTAGAAGATCTTCACAACAGATATAAAGAGTACATTAGCAAAATAGGTTATAAATATAAAAACAGACCACTAAAAGTATAATAAAAATATCCCTCAAAATCAATTTTTAAGAGACAAGAATGCATTGGAATGTCTTAACAAGATTCAAACACAGACACTGATTTACTGGATAAACACTTAAATATTCTGATCAAGGATATTACTTAAAGAAAAAAAGTCTTGGGGAAAATGCATTGCAAATGTAAATTAGAGAGTAACCCATCTGTCTGAGTTAAGTAGGAAGAAAAGGAAAGCTGCAAGCACTTAAAATCTTTGTCAGGATCTAATAACAGAGCTCTTAAAACTGTTGTATGTTTTAATTGGCTGTTCAGGAAGCCCAGAAAAGCACTTGTCATTCATTCAGAGTGAAAACAAATCCTGATCTGCTGAAATCAGATTGGCAGGTATTTATAAAAAATGAAGAATGCCTGGTCCAGTCAAATATATTTTGCAGTTTTCCCATAATTTACACCATAGATTTGCTTGGTTTGAGCTGGGGGTTTTTGCCTGTTATTCCTCATAATGTTCAAAGTATTTTACAGGAAAAGTAGATTGAGCTGCATTTTGAATACAGGTGAGCAGAGGCAGAGAAATGCAATAATAAGTTTCCTGAGTTAAACAGTGGGCAGAGGCACAAAATGTCCTCTCAGCTCCTCAGCTTCCAGCTCTGCACTCCCCATGAGAGAACAATCATTTCAAATTGAAAAACCCAGCAAGGAAAGCTAAGGGCACTGCATGCTAATGCTTCAAAAATTAGTGGATTCTGAACTTTACTGTAGCCTCTGGACATCTAAACTAAACGTTATTTGCATGTATTTACTTGTACAACTTCAGTGTGGGAGGAAAAAAAACCAGTGAAATAGTTTTGAACTCAGAGTGGAGAAATTACAATGACTATCACAGAATCAGAGTCTGCCTTCACTTACAGGGGTACAAAACTGAACTAGTCAGATCACTGGATAATGATAATTACTCTGTTAGTGTAGGAATGTTTTTGCAGTTATTCTACTATTGCAGGAATGCAGCAGAATCTGGATCAATGTTTGTCTAATATGGGATATAGTAAAATCCTTTTGCAGATCCATAAATTAAAGAGCTTTCCTAAATCATTTATCTCATGTTTTTCAATATGTTAGATGTAGCAAACTTGTCTACCACATATGATATTTAGTAATGCAAAAGAATTATTCTATCACAGCTCTTCAGTTTATTTTAAGAAGTAATATGCATTTGACAATAACTTACACAAAAGCGAAATCCATAACAATATACACAGACAGCAGTTTACTGCAAAGCACTGTGAGAGCATGAAAGTAATTTGTCACTGTTGTAAAATGCACTGACACATTCTGTTTAAATATTGGCTGATTATCTGAAGGAAATAAGTTCCCACTGAATATTAGCTCAGTTTTACTACCAAAAATCCTAGGTGATAGGCACCTTATTTTCTTAATTCCAAACTGGAAAAAGTAGTTGTGCTTTTCTCATCAGATCTGGGCATCTTTATACCTTTTTCATGTCTATTAATAAAACAAAAAAAAATTGAAGAAAACATTAAAAAGAGGAAAACACAGAAGGGAAGAAAGCTTCTGTAAAGAGAGCAGAAGACACAAAACATCCCCAACACATTCTGCCCTCACTCTTACCTTGCATTGGATGCAATCAGTTCCTACCTTAATGGTCCTGCTATGTTCTTCTTCCTAACTTATCCTTAATGTTCAGCTTTCTTTCAGAGTTTTTATAGTCTCTGGTGTAAGCTACAAACTCCAATCCCTGCCTTTGCTTTCTCTTACATCATTTCTAAAGATTTTCCACTGATCCTTGCCCTAAACCTTTCTCTGTCCTGCACTCTCACACACATACTTGCCTCACATTTGTTATATTTATTGCTGTGATCAAAATGATTAGGTTATAATTAAAGGTCTAGGGGTTTGTTCTGTTTTTTTCCCCCTTTTTAAATTTAATTTCAAGATTCAGACAGTCATGGGAATAGAAAGATTTTCAGCAGCATCACTGTTCCTCTAAACTCTCACTCTTGTAAACTGCAGTACAGAAACATGATGTCCTGAGTTATTACTGAGGGGTTTTTTTTAACTTTGTTTCTTGAGGACATCAGAAGGACTGTATTATCTTCAGAAAGAAATTAGTGTGTTTTCAGTAGACCAAACACCACTGTAAGCTAAGCATTAGAAAAAGAGTGTGCTTTGTAAAGCAAGTGACAAGAATTTAAGTCTTTCAGACACTTCATTTCTGTTATTGAAAGGTTAAGTTATTGAATTGTAAAGCATGAGTTGTGGAGATGCCTATCTTTCCTAGGCAGTACCAGAGGATTTATCTTTCCCTGTTTGCCTCCCTAGAATAAGTCTATCTTCTTTTTTTTGCCCCTTTTTAAAAATCTCAGGTTTTAATAGATCCGTGGAGCATTTTAGACCAGTTTTAAGATTTAAAATTCTAACCAGAGCAGACTCCTTCAGAGTTAATTCACAGTAATTTTATTCCCTAAATAGATAGGCACAGTACTTTCAAAGTGGTTTTTGCTCTGACTTGCCAAAACCTATTCCTACAAGCCATGGACAGTAAAAGGAAATTTGCAGCATGTGGGAAAAAATTGCCAGCCAGGAAGAAAATGCTTTGATTTCATTTGTCTTGATCAAAGGTATTAGAGAAAAATGAGAATTTAGTCCTATTAAGGCAAAGCAAGGACTTCTGCCCCATCCCTGGACATGTTCCAGGCCAGGCTGGATGGGGCTCTGAGCAACCTGGTCTAGGGGAAGGTGTCCTACCCATGGCAGGGGGGTTGGCACTGGATGATATTTAAGGTCTTTCCAACCCAAGGCATTCTGTGTTTCCACAGCATCTCTCAGAACAGGCTGATATGGGAATGAATGTGGCCTAGAGCAGATCTGCAGAAATCCTGCAGAAATCCTGCAGAAATACACAAATGTGCTGGCCAGAGGAGCAGCCACACCAGTGTCAGGCAGGCTGAGACTCTTCTCCACTGCAGGGTGTGACAGAGCAGTGGTGGCAGCTGCAGAAGTACAAATGGGCTCTGTGGGTACTGGAGGAGCAAGAGAATCAAAAGAGCAGAGCCAAACATCACCAGACTGCTGAAACACAGCTGAAAATGCTGCTGCAAAAAGAGAACTGGACTGAGGTCCACTTGACTGCATTTAGGTGGTTGTTTGCTGCTGGGAGTTCAAGGACACAGCAATACTTGACTGATGTGTCTAAAACAAGCAAGAAGGATATCAGGGAAAAAAAAAGAAAAAAGATAACAACAATCTGACAATGAGGTATTATTAATTTATGGGGTTCCTTAGTGACAATATGACCACAAGGTGCTGCTGACCAGCTGCTGCAGTTCCAGGCACTCAGTTTCCTCTTCTTCTGTTGGAAAGACACAAGGTGGCACTCACAGGCATTTACTCCTCTTGGAAGTTTTTACAGGTCCTGTCTTAAAATCTTCAAGCAGAATCTCTGCAGGACTCCATTCTGCCACCCTGCTTGGTGTTGGTGTGGCTGGTGGGAGACCTGGGCTGTGACACTGTGAGTGAGCTGGTGACAGAGCAGAGTGCTGGCAGTGAAGGTGTTTCAGTGTTTCACAACGGGGGAAATCTGGAGAACAGCTGAGATTCAGCCATCTACAACTCAGCACCTCACAGGAGTGAGGGAGAGGGGGAGGACTGCAGAAAAATCAGCAGAACTGCAGCCTTAGTGTCACCTCCTTTGGTTCCAAGAGGATGTCTAAGAACTGGCATCAAAATTTTCTTTTATGCCCTGCATAAACCAGTGATGCTATAGCAAAGCTCCAGCCACTTTTGTTCTACCTATTGGACCTATTCTGAGGTTGAGGCTCTTCCTTTAAGAAAATTTATTTTGTATTTTGCAATTTATCACTGCATCCTTCCTACAAAATCTAAAAGATTTCAGAAATGCTTGCTGATACAAACAACTATCATCAACTCTGACTGGAGGTGTGAAAGACTCAGACCTGGATAATTTGTCATCTTCATGAGCTGCTTCTGACCTTAGCATAAGACATTTCAACAACACATATGTGGGTTTTCTCTCTGGGGAAAAAGAAACCCCAACAAACAAAGCAAGCAAACAAGAAAACAAACAAAACAAAATAAGAAATATTACTAATAAAAATAAATAGTGTGTTAGAGTGATAACATTTAATTTCCTGCTCTAAATTGCCTTTGATTTATTAACACCTTTTTGACACCTCCTAGTGAAGACTGCCAAGGAAGTTTCCCAGACAATGAAAAAGCTTTATGGTGGTTACTCTGCTGGCAGAGCATCTGAGGAACAGATATCCCCAACAACACTGTGGTTTAATTATACTTACAATATAATTAAGTTAGGGAAACCAAGGGTTTGGAAAGAGTCTTTATTGTCTTAATCATGAATGAATAAACAAATATAATGTGATTTTTCTCAACTATGAGGACAAAAAAAAAAAAAAAAAAAAGGAAAATGGAGGAGGTAAGGACACAAGGCATGAAGCTCTTTTTGTTACTATGCAAGAGAAAGACAAACTCACCTCCCTAATGCCCTCATGGCCCCACAAGAACTTCCATAAATCTTGCAATACTGGTTTGCCAATCAGTTGAGCTGGCTGTTTTTCGTAAGTAGACCAGTTCTGATTCAGAGAGCAGGAGTTTGCAGGGGTTCACCTGTGTAAGCATTGAGCACTCTTGCTCTTCAGCACCCTTGCCTGTGGAAACTGTATGTGGGGATGTCAGACCTTGTCTGTAAAGGCTTGGGAGTGGCACATGAATACACCATGAGTGACATTTTTGCACTTTTAGTCTTTCCCTTCTCCCACTAAATGGGGCAGCAGTGCTGTTACCCCCCTGTGATCCAAGCCACAGGAGCCTCCTCATTCTGTCACTGAATTGTCCCATGGGAACTTCACCCTCCAGCCTCTTCCAAGTGTGTAACCCATTCCAGCAACCACTGATCCCTCACACAGCATCACACTCTGTCACTCATCAAGCAACACGAACAGGGCAGGGTCCAGCAGGTGTTATGGTCAAAGCAAAAGAACTCAGGAATGTTTGATAGATGGAGTACAGGCTTGTGACCTGAGGCATTCTGATTACTGGAACTATACATATTTCACTAAACACTGAGTGTGTCATCAGGAACAGTCCAGTTCTGGGCTTAGCATGGGAAATAAACACCACAGTGAAGTTAGCAAAAGTGGACATTTTTCCAGGTTTGCAAGGTTTGCCCCAAAATTCTAAGAAATAATCCAAGTGCCTTTTTTTTTCTTTTCAAATTAAAAACTACATTCTTCAAAACAAAGAGCTGATTTCCGTGAGCCAGGTTCTCAGCTGATACTGATTCATATAGGTCTGAGATAAAAAATGAGATATTCCAAATTGCTGTGACTTCAATTTATTTTTACTTCTTGAGACAATAAACTCTTCAGATGAAATTGGCCCAATTCTGACATGAGTCTGAAAGAGGAATAGCATTCTACTGGATTAATCAAAACACAGCATTTTACAGCTACATTATTGGTACAGGGAGAACATCCAACATTACTTTTGTTGCTTTTACGTTCATGTCTGGAGAATGGGAAACATTTAAAAATAACCACCCCAGATTTTCAGTCAATACAAAAGAGAGAATTTCAGAGACCAAGCTAATTCCCACCTATTTGCATGTAGATACACAGAGCCAGAGAGCAGATGACTCACTGTAACACAGACTATGGAAAAGAGACCCTATATTAACAATGTGCATGATTTTTTTCCCCCATAGAAGGTACATTTTACCTTGGAAGGAAAACCTATGTTAAGACAGCTATTTTTAAATCTGCAAGCTATCAAAGTAGGTTTTGCTGTGTCACTTCAATTTAAGATAATCCTTGCAGCTAGATAGAGTTGGAGAAACAAAACCCACAAAGTGAAGGTAGAAAATAGCACTGAAGACAGAAACATTCTTTAGGAATGTTAGTCTTCCTACTAGCAGTATCTATAAATGTACTTTTTAAAAATCCTTTGTGCTGGAATTACGTGCTTGCGATAGGTGCTGGGTTGTGACATGTATGAATCCATAAAAAGCTCTCAAAATACAAAGCAGAAGTCCCAAAAAGGACAGCTTCTTGAAAGGCAAGGCATGCTCTGATGCAGGAGGTTTTGTGTTTGGAAATAAAAGATATTTTATCTCTAGTGCCCATGCCATTGGCTGCCAGCCCAGGATGGACGTGGGGAGTGAAGATGGCCAAGAAAAGCAACAGGACCTTCTGTGCTATGGACAGAGTGGTCCATGAGCTAGTGGACAAGGGGTAACAAAAACACACAGATGTCTCAATGTACCAAGCAAATGGTGATAGTTCTGGGCCAGTGTCAGCCTGGTCCTGACTCAGCTGGCAACACAGAAATGAGAATGAGTAGATTGTGTTTCCATCCCCTCTAACTACGCTCCTTGGAGTCAATGCTAAATATAAAGTTAACAAACTGGGAATCAGCCCCATCTTTCTGTGCTAGGAGGGAAGTGTCGATATTTTCACACTGCCTGCCTTGTCCAAGACTTGTGTGCTGATGGCCCCTGCCACTGAAACAAACTCTTTGTGGCCCATGAACCCTGGTGCCACAGCACGCAGAGCCCAGAACAGCGAATTGTGCCCCTTGGCTGCAGGGCACACACCAGCTCCAGAGCCAGGCACAGGCGTGGCCATGCAGCACAGCACTGAACGTGCAGCAGCAGCTCAAATTTAGATATGCTTGAGAAGAGAAGAGGTGTCTGCCCTGAAACTCTGTCCTCACCTCACACTTTGTTTCAAACAACTTTGGCCATTTTCTTGCAGAACTGAGTACAGTGGAGTTTTGTTTATTGGCACCAGGACAAGAGATGCAGAAGTCAAGAAAGCAGCTAATCAGCAAAATTATGAGATCAGATTGGGGAAAAAGAGGAAGAATAGGAAGGGTAGATATTCTTCAGTCAGATGCTGAAGATGGGCAGACATGTGCACCACTCACAGCATCACAGGATGCTGCAGGAAATCTCACCACCCATTTCCTACCTGACATGCAGGTAAAGGAAGTCTTGTGAAAGGTGGGGCTGGGAAGCTGTTCCTCCATGGAAATAACTCCTGCACTAAATGGTATTAATAAAGAAGGTTCTGTCCCTTCCTGGTAAGTCCACCCCTGGGATGGTGGCTTGTATAGCAGGACTGTGCTGTGCTGGAATCCAAACAGAGCATGCTGTTAGTGCAAACCCAGGAGTTCAGAGCAATTTGTTCTGGTTGATTTGAATTTTTTTCCTGCTTTGCTCTAGTATACACGTGCTTATGTATTGGTTCTTTCAAGGGAACCAGCAAACAAGGCAAGCAGCAAACCAATGCTGTTACAGAAATGAAGGTCTCTGGTGTTTCTGGGAATTAACCATCTCACACCACTTTGTAAGCTCGTCCTAACACTTGAGCCAAATTTTGGTACACTACTTGTCCACTTCAACTCCTCTGTCGCTTCAGCTGGACAGAGATTTGTCCCTGCTGGACTCTGCTGGACTCTGCGCCTTTCTGCAGGGAGGCTGCAATTCCCCGAGCAGCGGCGGCTCCGCAGCCGGATCAGTGCGGGATATTCCAGGCATCATCCCGGGACAGAACAAGGTCCGCCATGCACTCACCGCCCTCTAGAGGCGGCCGCACCGAGCGGGGACCGAGCGGGGACCGAGCGGGGACCGAGCGGGGACCGAGCGGGGACCGAGCGGGGTCTCTGCAGTGGAGCCGTCCCGCAGCCGAGCGCTCCCGCAAGAGGCGGAGGGAGGTGTTGGCTGCTGGGAACAGACCCAGGTACGCTTTGTGGGTAAAGGGCTGAGCTCTGACCCCTCTCCTCAGTTACTCCTTCCCTCTCCACTTTCGAGGTCACCCCACTGCCAGCATTTTGTCTTCGTGCATTTTGCCTTCATGCATTTTACCTTAATGCATTTTGCAGCCATCCTGCTGCAGGGAGGAGTGAAACACAGAGAACACAGACATAGAAAACACATAGAGAACAGTAAGATACAACTACAATAGAAAGCAGTAAAAATAGCTGCCGAAGTAAACTCTTTGTTACAGCCTATTTTTTTCTCAAGCAATGTGCATAAACCGAAGCAGTGGCACAGCTGCAGGAGCTGCTTGTGCCCACATGGGCTGGATGTGCTGCTATGAGAAAAGCAGCAAGCCCTTCTGTACAACTGCACACTCACATTATTTCCCCTTGTCTAGAGCAACTTGGAAGTTTTAAAGAGAGGAATACAAAGAGTGACGAAGAGTAAGTAACCCACCACATAATCAAGTGATTAATGTACTGCTCCTGGTGTGCAAAGACCCTCTTTGATTAGGTGAGTATTTAGGGAAAAACTGCTCTGTACAGAGACTTAACACAAGATCCTGAAGGCAGGAATAGCACATGGCCAGGTTTCCCCAGACACATCCTTCCTCTTTTTTTCCAGCTGGAAATTCTGTCTAGGTGGAATTTAGCAATCTTTCACATTTTCTTCTGACAGGCTGGCTGGATGTGCTGGTTTGCCTGCATATGGAGGAATTCTGCAGGTACCCATGCATTGCAGCCTGATCATACACTTCTGTGTGCAGTATTTAATCAAAATAGAGCAGATTCCCAGGTTCCAGCAAACAATTCATTTCAAACATTACCCTGGGATTCAGGAGAGCTCTGTTCTGTTACAGAATCACAGCGTGGTGGAGCTTGGCAGGGACCTCTGGAGATTGATTAGTCCAACACCACTCCTCAAAGCAGGGTCAACAAAAGCAACTTTTTGCCAGTGCTCTCCATGACCTCTCTGGGCAGTCTGTTCATTCTTCAGCCACTGCCACAGTAAAAAAAAAAAAAAAAAAAAAAAATCTGATGTTTAAATGTAATTTCTTGTACTCAATTTGTGCCCTTTACTTTTTTTAGTGCACACCACTGAAAAGACTCTGGCTCTTATCTGATATAGGTGTTATCTCATTTGTCCTTCATAGGTAAATATCTAATCGTCTCCTTTAATGTGTGGCTCCTCATGTTGGCAACATTCACTTCCATGTGGACTTTTATAGCAGTCACTGTCCTGCTGTTCAGGTGCCTCAGATTTTATTTAATTTATCTTTTCTTTGGGTGCTTATGTTCACATTATTGTACTACACTGCAGGTCCAGAGACTGAGACAGAGGACTGAGCACTGTATAATATCCTATGGCCAAGGGCTATAAAGTCCTGTTCAGAACATTATGACATGAAAAATGCCCTTTCATCTTACCAGCTTTTTTCCCTCTCTGGCTGCTGTATTCTAGACAAAAAGTGAGGGAGAAGCCCCAGTTTTAATCCCATAGGGAGTACAGGGCAGTGAACATTGTCCAGTTCCTTCTGCATGGAACTGAACAATTGGTGCTTGATTCAAACTGAGAGACTGACATCTGCAGAACACTCAAGGTCCTAACACTGCCTGCTTACTCTTGCTGTGTTTCCTTGTCCACCTCTCACTGTGCCAGACACACAATCAGACCTTTCTTCTCTGCAAGGTTTGGTTTGTCTGTCATGAAGATCTCTGTGTTCCTTCATGGGTTTTTCTATCCTGTTTAAAGTTATAGTGTCCAAGCCCCTTGAAAATAAACAATGATTCATATATTTTCACAACACGTTCAGGGGCAAAGAAGCACGATGATTCCTTGCCAAATTTCAAAGCCCATCTCTAGAAGTGCAGGTTTGCCACAGCTCCACAGCATAACTCTTCCTCTGGTGGCATGCAGTGGGAAGCAGGCTGTGCCTTGGAAGTGCAGGCATTGCTGCTGGCATAACCAGCTGCATAAATCACCAGAGATTCACGTGAGCCTGTAATCCTCTGGGTTCCAGTTACTCACACCAAGCTGGGCCATGTCCAAAAGCCACACAGTGCCCTCCCTGCAACGTGGCTGCTCTCCAGAGCCTGTTTGGTGCCTCTCCCTACCTGTCCCTTGCCTTCACCTCCAGAGGAGGCCTCCACGTCTTACACAAGCATCTCAGAAGAGGGGACAAACCCACCTCCCTTGCACTTGCTTGGCTCAGTAATCCCAGGTGTGAATGCACGGAATTTGTGTGGAAGGAGGTTTGCCTCTGCCTCCACAAGGGCAGACACACTGCATTTGTGCTTACTTTACAATTACACTTGGAACCACGGAGCAAGAATATAATATCGTTTCTTATGTAACCATATATTTATTTTGGTTGCATGCGGCTTCAAGACAAATCTAAAATGGTGCTGGACCGTGCTGCTGCCCTCAAAAGAAGTTTGTCAGCAGAGTAACAATAATATTCTGCTCCTGAAAATGATGTGCTGGGCTTTATGGTCAGCTTTTAGGTTTGAATGCTTTTTTTCCGCTTTGATATTTGAGCTCTTCCCCCCAAAGCAATTCCTTCGAGTGTGTACACGGCTCTCCAAGCAATGGTCACGGGAGGACAGGGACAAAGCACAAAAAAAAGATGCTGACTGCATCTGAAAATGGTTTGCAACCTCAGCCACAGGAGCTCAGTCACATTAACACAGTAATTTATACACTGGGGACGGTGTCTCTGAGGTTCTTCTAGAAATTTCTTTTGGAATTATTTGGTATCCAAACTACATTTGGAACTAACCAACCAGAGGAGTGAGATGGAACAGATAATGCTGACTAAGAACCCTAATCCCTGCCTCACAGCCCCAAATCAAGCACATTGCCACCAAGAACACAACTGCAGTGACCAAAGAGGATCCTCAGAGAGGATCTGGAACCAGGCTACTGAACTGAAATCAGGTAACGCAAGCATCATGAGGGATGTTGCTTCATAAGAGGATCCTTCTGGGATCTGAAGCATCTGCACTCACCCCAGCTCAGCCTTGCCACAGCAAAGCCTGGTTGTCTTTGAGAAAAAAAATGGCATTGGGAGACCATGGAAGCTGTGAACATCAGATGTGCTTAAGGCAAATGTAGAAGAAGTGGCTGATCTTTTTTTGCAAAATCTGCAATAAGAACAGGTAATAAAAGCACATGATAAAAAACACAAGGAGCATATTAAACAACAACAGCAAAAGAAGTGAGGTGGGCTACTAAGGCTGCTACTGAGAGAGTAACAGACCTGGCACTGCCACAGAGAACTCACCTCTGCTCATCCCTGGGTGCTGCTGCCGTGCCTGACTGCACACAGACACCCCTGGGCACACAGCAGTGCCACTGGTGTCAGTCCTGCTCATACAAAATGCTCAGAGCTCCTCTGCTCTCAGGAGCAGGGAGTGCCTGATTCGTGGAGAGATGACTTTAGTTCTCAGTAGACCAAATAAACAACCAACAGGCAGAAAAACTGCCAGCTTCTACCCATCCCTGGTTCTTCCCAGCCCAGACAAGGGACTGGCTTCTATTCAGGCTTCATTAGAAGTGGCATATCTGCTCTCAAGTGAGTACCCTGAGAGCAGAGAATGCTGTCATTGCACTGAGGTCAGCAGGGGCACTGTGACTGACACCAGAACAAACAGGGTCGGAGCCTGGCTGCAGAGACTGAACAGAGAAAAAAGTCAGATCCCATTTCTTCAAGGCATTTATTCACACAGTCACAACTGAAGCACCTCAATCCTGCCCTTCTTCCATCTCTTTTTTCCACCTGGTCCTGTAAGTTCCTTGGACCAAAAGGAGTTCCCCCCTTCCCTCCATCCCAAGCACGTCCCTCACCCTCCTGCCACAAGAAGAACTCGATATGACCAATGTCACCCTGAGGACAGCCATGGTTCATGAACTGAAGCCTCTCCCTTCTCCTGCTGCCTCCCCAGGCTCTGGGCAGTCAGGCACACACCCAGAGACTCTCCAGGTTCTTCTCTGGGGCCGTGGGAAGCAGGGTCAGAAAGAGCAGTCTGAGCCCTGCAGCCCCACTGTTAGAGAGGAGAATCTCATCCCAGGGCTGGCAGTGACTGATGACTGTAGGTGCTGTGAGAATTCGCTGCTCCTCACCTTACCCAAATGTCAGGGGCTTGCAGTGATGTTATTAAAGCACCCCAGGAGTGCAAAGATCTGTGTAAACTGAGAGGATAATCACCATACAGGCAGAGCAGAAGTTGTTTGACAGTGTTGAAATTATGTTCTCTGGTAGCCCTCTGATTTGGCACATGACTTGATACACTAAAAACAGCCATATTGTGTTTTTATGTCCATGACAATTGCTTTTCCTGCAGCACGCAATGATTTGTAAAATGACTTTTCTTCTTCCCAAACCACTCAAAATTTTGCAAATTGTTTTCCACGAACTGAAAGTGGTTTAGAAATAACCTTGGCTCAGGGAATGGCTCTCTTATGGGGCTTTTGCTGTCATGACAGCCAGCTGGGAAAAGACAGTTATTTCTAAATTACTCTATTTTTTACATTAATATCTCTTTTAGAGCAAAACAGCAGCAGAAGCAGTATTATTTCTGTGGTGTGCTCTGAAATAGGACTGGTTCATAGGAACCACATCTTATTATCATACCATCATAGGCATCCCTGGTCATTTCTTATGGCAGTACCTGCACTGTGTCCCCACTCCCAAGCCCTGAGATCACTGTGGGGGTACAGGGGCAACTCCTTTTCTCTTCTGTACTGGGAAATCAGAAACAGATCCCACTTTACAACAGACAGCCTTGTGTGGACAAAACCCTGCATCCCAGCATCCCAGAAAGGGCTGGGTTGAACTGGCCTTAAAGGTGATCTAATTCCAACCTTCCTGACAAGGGCAGAGGAAAGGGAAAACCCGTCTATGCATGGGCTCCAATCTCAGCTTTCAGAGAAAAATTTCCCAGAGAAATTAAAGAAGTGTTTTAATGGATCACTTAAAATTTTAAAATATTTATCATTCAAAGAGAAATCCAACAATCTTATTGAGGGAGAGAGCAGAAAGAGGGGAAGGGAAAAAGGAAACAAATGAGGAGAGGCAGTAACCTGTATTCCAAGTACACACAGTGGAAAATACAGGTCAGTGCCAGCAGCCTAATAATCCAAATTCTCTTTCTATGCACTGACCTCTTCTGAGTAAAGGAAAGAATTTAAAGGCACGTAAATGATAACTGTACATATTCTGGAAGCAAACCTAAAAGTGCTGCCAGGAAAAATCATCTTTCTCCACACAGAGCCATTAATACATTCCCTTCCACCGGGGCAGCAGAGGTCACACCTGCTCTGGTAGTAGGGGAGAGAGGGAATGTTCCTTACCTGCCCCACACAGTCAGTCTGAGCACAGCAGAAGGACCAGCACCAAATCTGAGTGGCAGGGGTGGATCTCAGGGCTGGCAGGATGGGTGTGCCTTGCTGGGAGCAGCCTAGCAAAATATGCCCCAAAATTTCCAGTGGAGGATATTCTTGCCTACCCCAACCTTGCCTTTGGCCCATCTGCCACAGTGGTTGCAGGGTTGAGGTGGTGTCAGTACTATGAGCAATGAACTAAATGTTCTTTAGGGGGGATGAAAATCCTGAGAAATTCACTAAAATCCGTGGAGGCATTCCAGATGAGGGAGGTACATGGCTCAACAAAAGTCATGAAGCAGAAAACCAGCACAGATGCAGGAGATGTTGTCCAGACAGTTAAGCCAGCCTGGCTCAGTCTGCAGGAGCACAGCCCTTGACACCCATGCAAAAACCTCCTGCACTGCAGATTAACCCTGACACTTCTGTCACTGGCTCAAACTGTTCACTCTGCTGGCTTCTGCTGACTTGCACTGGGGGAAAGCTTAACCACTGAAATCACCTCAAAAGTTCATTTGGGGGTGTTCAGGAGGGGGGACCTGAGTGCCCCCGTGAGTGACTCCAGAGCAAACCCCTGCCTGGCTTAGAGGGATCACTGCCAGGGGAGGCTGGGGCAGGAACACCGAGGAGATCCTGCTGGACAAGGGTGAGGGACACACAAGGACACAAGCACAGGGTGCAGAATAAACTAGAAAAATAACTATGAGGCTTCTTGTATCTCACAGCATTCTTTTGGTGTTACAGCTCCTCTGTCCTCAGTAGCATTTACTTTGGTGTAACTGAAATGAAAACGTGGCTCAGGAGGACTGGGGGACTCTGAGACAAGCTGCAAACAGAGAAAACACTACTTTACTCTACCAGCTTAAGCAGCTTTCCATGGGGCACATATCCTGAAAGGGGGAACAAATCAACAAATCACTGGGCAGAGCTGCAGAGATTTTCACAGTGACTTTAAACCAACTGAATTTCCCAACAGCTGAGATTTTGGGTAATAAACCTGGCTGGAGCTGAGCCAAGTTTGGCTATGTTGGGCTGGGATGATGCCCTCTAAATTTCTGAGCAGAGTGCTAGATCCACCTGTGCTGAGTGTGACAGGGAAGATGCCAAGGGGACAGAGGCTGAAATCAAGCCAGTAGCTCCAAAAAGAAAACAGATTTGGCTGCAGCTGCAAAAGTTAGGACACACAAAGGAGAGCATTAAACCATCAGCCCTCTTTGGACAAGAGCACCTGGACTAAAGAGGTGAGCTGGGCTCTCACATCTCCTCTGGGAACAACATCTGTCTGCATTTTATGTACACACTTTGCTCACATTTAGGGACATTAATCCAGCACAACGAAAACAAGAAAAGTCACCAGCTGTGTGCTGATGAAACCAGGCCCTTCAGCTGCTTCAGGGAGTTTACTAGGTGTGTATGAATAAACATGGAAATTTCACTGCACCACTTTAACAGAGTGCTAGAATCCCTTCTGAAATCTTTATGAGGTGAAAATTAGTAAGCAACCTCTGCAAAACCAGCTGACATTTTTCAATTTATGAGGCTTCCCATGTCACAATGTCTATTATTTTACACAAAGATTTTAGTTTAAAAACCACCTCTCTGAGCTATGATGAGATGAAAAGGCTGCTGAGATCCTGGGCTGGCATCCCAGGAACCTGAGCAGAGTGCCTGGTACTCAGAGTCGAATTTTCTAACAAGGTGGTGCACATTTCCAGAATGTCACAGCACAAGAGGCCACTGGTGGAGTTATTTTAAGGCAGCAGCTCAGGAAGGCACTTCTTGTGCCTGTTCCTGAATTGACAGACATGCCTGCCTTGAACTTGCTTAAGACCCTGCTGTGAAGAGAGACTTTAATGGCAAAGACAGCTCCAGGATCACTTACTGGAAGAGATTTTTATCACTTGCTTTTCTTCTCTTTGTACTGGTGTCAATTGGAAAAGCAAAAAATTCTGAAATTCAAGGAGTTAGCCCTGGATAAAAGCAGACTGAGCCATATAAAGCAGCTCCTGCCTAACAGCAGTGGTATTTTCCATGGATAATCTGCACTAGAATAGATGGAAACAACCATTTTCTGTCTCCCTTTCCAACATCACGTCCTCAGGGCCAGCTCTGAGACAGCTCTATTAGAAGTGCAGGTTGATACCCCAAAGCTAGGTTTTGGGGTATCACAATCAGAGTTTATAGTGCCAGGCAGTGATCTGAAAGGCATGTCCAAAGAATCTCTTCTGATCCTCACTTCAAGGCTCTGAAAGGCACATACCTTCATCCCATCATCCCTCACATCCTCTCTCTGGGAATCTGACTCATTTCCTTGGTTTTGTCTTTATCTCTCCTCCCTGAACATTTTTAAAGTTAGACTAAACGTTAATAAAGTTGCTGCTGTGGGGGATTGATTTCTTTTTCCCTTCTAGAACTGTGCAAGGTCCTTCAACCACTGCTGCTAAGTCTTTCACAAAGATGCTCATGAAGGTCAAAATATTCATGTTCCCTAAGTGCAAGGTAGAAAATCCAGGGAGCCTTGAGGTATTTGCTGTTCCTTAAGACACACTGGAAATATATATCTTTTTTCTCCATTAGTCAGTATTTCATTTCCTTCCTCACTGCTCAACTTCTGTAAGAACATTTTGTGATGGACTTTGTCTCAGGCTAAGGGTGCTGCAAACAAATCAGCCCAGCTCAGCCTCCTATAATTATTTTCCCTCACAGAAAAGGCCAATCATTTTCATTTGTGAAAGTGCTTTAAAATTTGTTCTGGTGCAGTTGTCATCTGTATAAGTGCTAATTTTAAGTATAAGTGCCTTCTTCTGTGGAAAACAAACAAAAAAATCAGAAAGAATGAAATTGTAGTTTTTACACATTCTCCTAGTCATGGAAATGATGACAGGAGATGAACTTCAGAGAACAAGGAGCAGTGTCCCACCTACACTCAAATGCCGAGGGAGCTCCACCTCACCAAGGTGATGGGTTTGTTACTCTACAATTCCTTGTCCCCCTTTCAGGTATTCCCACAGCTGCCTGACAGTCCCACAGAAGGAAGCCAAGTGGCACAGAAGCCACCAGGACACTTTCATGAGGAACTGTCTGGAAAAGGGAATTTCTGATCCATGGGAAGTTCCAACATTCTGAAATTTGCTTTTCTTCCGCCTGTAAACGAGAGGCCAAAATTCCATGGTCTGTGTGGAATGGATCTCCTGGAGAGGAACAGAGGGAAGGAATGGAGAAGATTAAGAAACTTTCTTTTGAAGGAGAAAAATAAAATCCTGTTGATACTGTTTTGGTGAACTTTGCCACTTTTTAACTTCCACAGGGACCAAACCAGACCCCAGACTGATGGGGACAGACCCCAGAGAGATGCATGAAAAACAAACAAACAACTAATGACCAGTCAGAAGTCCCCTGATAAAGAAGTTATTTTCTTAGATTGTTAGATTAGATTAGTTATTTTTATAGATTGGTTATACATTTCAAACAATTCACATAAATTTAATATTTGCAGACAGCTATAAAACTCCTCAAAGAGTCCAGTGAAGGATTTAGGTATGGTTTTCAATTTCAAAATATGTGTCCCCACTGAAAAGTTTTACTCAAGCATACACAGTTGAAGGTTCATTTAACTTTTTCCTGGACTAGTTCCTATTCATTCTTAACAGGAACATTATTTTTACATATGATACAGCACCCTACTAATTTCTAAGTAAGTTTTTCACTCTCAATTTCAGTCAGCTCTGGGTCTGCTATTTAATTTTTTAACCAAAATCTATTGGCCTTTGGTATCTCAAGTCATCCCTTTAAAGTTACATAAATAAAAGGTACTTATCTTTCATTGAAACAGAACATCTGCAGTTTTGCTTAATCATTGCTGTCAAGAACCTTTTACATGACTCATAAATTTACATTCCATTTTACATGACTCATGAAATTTTGGGATGCTCATGGGCATAGCAATATGCATGTTCTGACAGTCCTGACTCCCACCTTCTTCTTTTTTATCATATGAAGTGGCTAAAGCTGCTCAAAAAAAACCTCTTGGCATTTTTAACTTGAAAAAAGAAGCTTTGTGCAATGATCTAGAAAAGACAGACAATAATTAGAAGAAAACTTGCTACCAATAATTAGGTATTTCAAAGTATTAAGGAATGATTATGGAATAATTTAGGTGAAGATGACAAGATGGTTTGTCTGGCCCAGAGAATGGACAGATGACATTCAGTGTCAATAAATGTGAAGTGATGCACACAGGAAGAAACAATCCTAAATACTTCTACTTTGTCTCCATAACAAAGGGCTTTGAGCTGACTGTTCCTGATCTAAAATGAGGACCAAGAGGGGTTTGGCAGAGCCTGGCTCTCAAAATGACTGGTTCCAATGCAACAGCTTGGGATTTTGAATTGAAAATTACAGGAAATACACTGAAAAACCAGAAAGGACCTCTTTTCAGCCAGAGGGAATTTTAACAGTGGAACTCCTCACCAAATTACATTCTAAATGCCAAAAGCTTACACAGATTCAAAACCAAAGTCACCAAAGGAAAATCCCTCAAGGACTATTAAGTACAAAATATTGTGTCTGGTTCTAAAATCCCTCAGCCACAAATTGTTGGAGGCTGGGGGAATATGGAAGGAAGTGTCAAATATGCTTGCAGGATTGGCCACTGTCAGAGTGAACACTCTGAGCAAGACAGACGCCTGGGCTGACCTGGTATGACTGTTCTTGCACTTTTGTATCACATTTTCCTGTTGCCTTATTCTCAGAAAAACCTAAAAAAATAAATCACTGAAATGGCCATTTACATTCACACATGCCCCATGTTTTGTTCAATAGACAGAGTTGGCATGGAAAATTTCAGCACAAAGACTTAAAATTTAGTCAATTCATAAGCAACCAAAGAAAGGGAAATGTTAACTTTTTACAAGTTAAATAAGAGACAGAGGTATTAGCCCTACCTTTAATTTAAAAAAAAAAAATGAGTTCAACTGGATAGCACATATCAAAAATATAGGGTAATACACAATACAGCAATTAAATAACTACTCATGAAGTGAGCTGAAGAAATTCAGAGAAAATCTTAAAATTTACAGAAACTCAAATATACCAACACATGAAAATATATAAATGTTATGCATCCAGACATAATGTGGTGACATTTGTAATGTTTCCCGCAGTCTAAAAGACTCTGGTGGTTTTATATCCTTTAAATCCTAGTAAACCTAATAATATTCCTCAGTTTGGTTGGAATTTCTTGTGTGCACATATACATGCAACACTTTTGTTTGAGAGGCCAACATCAATTAAATTTAATTGCTTCCCCTATGGACTTAAATCACGGCTGGATGCTAAATTAATGTATTTCTATATATAGTCTGTTTATAAGTCATTCTTCTCCAGCAGTTGCACCTTTTCCATGTAGTTTAGAATAGAAGCTGCTCTCGTTCTGCAGCACAACTTCTACCATGAAAGCACCAGAAAAAAGTCATTACATTTAGCAGGCACCTCCCTTGTTTAATGGTGGATAAATGTCTTGGTGCCAGTCCTGTGCTTGGCATGCAGGGAAAGGTTAAATTAAACATCTGCAGCCCAACCAAACTCCAGTGAAATGCTACAGGACATGTGATAACCACAGAGGAGCACAGGAGAAATGGAAACACTAATGATGGAAGGGCACTGTTTAGGATAATTTCTAGTCATAGAAGCATGCTTTAAAAGTAAGTGCAGGGAAAATGATGCTGGAAATATTTCCTAATGGGGAGACCTAATAGGCTGTGGAACAATCACCCAAGGGAGAGGAAGGAAGTCCTTTTGACTGAGTCATTTCTTTCTGTACTGGGTTAAGCAGGGAAAAAATGTGTTGGCAGACAGAAGGACCAGCAGCTCTACTGCTCAGAAGCCTAAGACATTTCTGTTCTCAACAGTAGCAGCTTTAGTCAGAACAAAACCCAGCTCATAAAAACTTTTTAAATTGTGCATGAGGAGATGAGTGACTTCTGTAATCTCTCCCTTCTCTCTCAAATTAAATTTATTTATATACATTTATGGCTCCTTCTTAAACTGCTTTTCCAGAAGAGAGGTTTCCAGGGCTGCAGTCATGTATTGCTTTGTCCATCTGAAGCTGTGTGACAGGAACAGACACAGCTTGATCAGGAACTTGTCCTGATCAGGCTCTGGCCAAGCGTGGCTAGTTTAATGTGACAGATCACAGAATGAGAGAGAGAAGGGAGGAATAACAAGTGCCAGGGAAAGATTAGATTCTCCACACATTTCTGCATTTATTGACCTTTTCTTCTTTGATATACCATTAGTTACCCAGATTTATAGCTTGAGATGGCAGCTGAGCTGTCAGGTGCTCTGCTTAGGTCATTGATGATGTTATGAACTCTACTGGAAACTGATTTCATTAAACAAAACTATGTGGCTTGGCATTTGATATAGCAAATATCTAACTGACATTTTTAATTGCTCTTCATACAATTCCCTTGTAATTAGTGAGGTCTTTTTAGTAATTTTTAGGGACTTACAGATTTTAAAAACTGCATGTGGGGTACCAACAGCTGGTCCACAGCATCCATCCCTGATGAACAGCCAGTGTATGTGAGTGCAGTCTGGCATCACTGTACATAAATCTGTAGACCAATCTGCAGAGAAGCAATATGTTATACTAAAGTTTCCTGAAGGCTCACTTGTATGGTTTTCTTTCAGCACCCTCTACATCAAGTATTCTGTCATAAACTGGACTTGAGCTGCAATTTACATGTGAATAAAATACCACCTCTGGGACTTAATCCAGAGAGAAAGTAAAGAACCTAACTACTGCTGGCCAGAAGAAAGAATTCAACATGCAGGACACCCATCTGAAATGATCACAGATCCAAAACACAGCCCCATCCCAGGTACTGTGAAGAAAATTGACAATACTTTAGCCAAAACCAGCTCAGTTACATCAGTTGCAGCAATGCAGTTCCAGTGATACACAAAATCCCCACCACTGGGTCTGAGTAAGAGTTTGATCACAATTCAACTGAAGCATGTTGGAGCCATCCACACATTCATCTTGCTAGAACATTTTCAGGCTACAGCACATTCCTAAGAAAACCCTTTTGCTCCTCCTAAAACCTGGTAATGCTTTACCAAGGCAAACACTGGAGGAAAAGGGATCCTCTGCACCAGCCCACTTGCCCCAGAAGGGATGTTTGGTTGGTGTTTTTAGACTTTAGCTAGAAGGGTGCAAGTGCCATTTGCCATCTTCAAAGAGTTAAATGCAAGACCAGCCCATAGCCCTGCACTCAGATCTGTTTAATCTCTGCATCTGTGTTTCAGCACCATGAGAAGAGCTGGGTCTCAGCTCTGGGGCTCTTGCTGCTGATGACAGTTCCATGCAGCTCATTTTCCTCACACCACATGAGCTGGCTGGCTTTGGCACATCCTGTCTAACTGCTGCTGAGCAAAGAGGAAATGTTTGCCTTGAGCCTGAGCACTAAACACCTCCTCTGTGGTTAGGGGAGATGCAGCTTTCTCCACGGTGGGGTGGTGATGAGGCTGAACCATTACCTCCATTTTCCACCTTTGCAGCAGTAATTGCTTTCCCTTGTGCCCCTCGCTGGACAAAGGAGCTGAGGAAATACTCTGGGAACAGTGAGGACTTGTGAACACTATGTAACCTGAGCACACTGGCTTTTGAGAAAGGGGCTGGCTCAGCAGATGTGTGAGTGGGGGATGCTTGCTATTCTACCCTTAGGTAAAAAATTAATGGCTCCAACATTAATTAAAATGTCCCTTCTTTGCCATGTATTCAGCTGGCAAAGCCTAACCCATGGTCATTGTGTGGGGTCAGCATCCAACTCCGGGCTGGGTTGTGCCCTAGTGTTTCACACCCATGCCTCTGTGCTTCTCAGGGATATTCCTTGCAAGGCAGACAAGGTCCCTGTACCTCTACTAGAGGACAAGGACTGGGATCAGCAGCATAAATTTTATTTCTTGTGCAGAAAGCTGGAGGTGACAAGCCAATTTTGCTTGCATGAGAGATGCAGAAAGGAAAGATGCCAATGAGAAGCTGAGTCACCCACTGTGGTCCCAAAACAGGTCACAGCCTTGCCATGTCAAGAGACTGCAAAACTGAGGTGAATTTGTGTTTCTGGTACAGAACCGCCACAGAGACATCTTTTTTCTTTGCTGCTTTTTTGCAGGGTGCCCTTAACATGCTTCCTCACATGTGGATTTTATGGGCCATATTCTCAGAGATGCCACTTATACAAATCTATAATTAAAAACAAAACAAAACAAAACAAAACAAAAAAAAACACCTCAGGGCTAAGCCAGGAATCACACTCACTCTCCCAATTTCTCTCCAGATACACACCAAAAACAGGCTGATGCACAAATCAGCCTGTGCTGCTCCACACACCCACTCTGGGGAACTGCATGAATGAGGCTGGTGTGAATCCTCCCTTCCTTGGTGGAGAGTCAAGCCTCATTTCCTGGATCAGAAGCTCTCTTCTGGTTGTGCAAGTGTACCAGGAGATCTTGTCTGACAAGCAGGGTTCTGGGACAATACAACAATTGAAGCACAACAATAAATGTATGCTAGGTGCTCAAGCCACTGTAACAATTATGTATAAAAGTTAAAAAAAAAAAAAAAAAAAAAAAAAAAAAAAAAAAAAAAAAAAAAAAAGAAGAAGAAGAAGAAAGCTAATCATCTTGCATCTTGTAAGGCTTCCTATACCTTATTGCTTGGTCATTCATCCTGAACTAATGAAATAGATATTCCTAACTGAGACATAAAGATAATTCTAAATGCAGTACCATGGCCACTTTCATCATATGCAGAAAGGAACAAAACCACCAGTTTAGAATAGGGCTGAAAACCAGATTCAACAGCTATTTCTAAAGAAGTCAGAGATATTTTCAGGACTGCTGTCATTCCTATTAGTGTTTTCTGATGTTCATATTTCAGTACTCCCAGCAGGTTTAGCCAGGGAACAGGGTTGCACTGAACAGTGTCTGCACACACCTCTCAAAGCAAGACCCTGGACATGAACCTTATTCTCTTGACAAAGGATTTTTTGAAGCTAAGTGCTTCTTCACTGCACCTGCCAAAAGAAACAAGTTAGCACACCAACCATCATAAAGTCAGGAAGACAACAACAACAAAAAAAGGTTTAAATATATATAATAGCATGGGCTTGGGAAAGGAAGACATTTTACAAGGGAGAGAAGAATCATAGAGCAGATACAGGACCTAACAGAAAAACAGATTTGTCACATAAATGGAGTGTGTTCCAAAAGACCCCCAAGTTAATATTTTAGAAAAGAGCAATATCCTCTTCATGGCTCACTGTTACTCCCAGAGGAATTTTGGAAAACATTCTAGTAAGACATGCTTTGGCTGATAATATCATTGGTTTGCTGGGATTTGATTTGATGTTTTCATTCTTTTTTTTCTTTTTGGTTTCTTCTTGTTTTGACTCGAGAGAATGAACACTTGTCTCAAAAACAGGATCTTGGTTACTGAGGAATCTGTTTATTTCAGGCCCTTTTTCCTAACTTGGTATCAGTTGGAACCATGCACTGCTCTTAGTATTTTAGGGGTCTAATTTTAGGCCCTGGTTTTTGAGATGTTGGCCAGAGGCCCCACTTGGTCTCTACACAGAAAAAATATATTGGAAGATTTTCTTTTTATGTCTGGTGCATATCCAAAGCTTCTGAAGACATATGGATTCCTTTCCATTGAGCTCCACAGCTCCAGGTCTGGACTCCTGCTTGAGACACCAGTCTGAGCTTCTGTGAAAGGCCTGAAGTGGAGGAGTGGATCCATCTCCCTTCAGGCACTTGCTAAGTGAAGAGCTGCCTCTGATAGCTACAGTAAACCATGGCTGCACAAACAGGAAGAATTTCATCATGAAAAGGGTTGTGAAATGTTGGCTGCCCAGGGAGGTAGTGGAGTCACCATTGCTGGAGGTGTTCAGGAAATGACTGGACATGGCACTTAGTGTATGGTGGTGTTTGATCAAAGGTTGGACTCCATGGCCTCAGAGGTCTGTTCCAGCCTGAATGACTCTGTAAAGGCAATTCCACTGCCATGAGGAGCCAGCATCTCAGCACCTTCACAATGCAAAGAGCCAACACAACACAAAGGAAAGGGAAGAGCCTGATTCTAATCTTCTCCTGACAGACTTGTCATGAAATCCATGCCAGTTCTCATCTGCATCTTGATCTAGCTCACACCATCACTTGTACAAGTGCATCAAGAAATCTCCAAGGGATGAGCTTTGCAGGAAAGGTTCTGCTCTCTGACAAGAACAAAACTCTCCCACACAAAGCAGACATCATCTTAGCTATCAATGCCAAGTCTTAGTTGCAGGGAAAAAGGTAACAGTGCTGATTTCTCATCTAAAAACCTGCCCTGTGTCTCCAAGGCACTGATATTCTGCTAGAACTTCTCTGCTGCTTCTCCCTCCACACTGTGCCCTAAGCTGCACAGCAGCACAGGCCAGCCCCTGGACATGGCAGTGCTGTCTCCTCTCACCACATCCACCCAACACATCCCAGGACTGATTTGAGATCTCTGGGGGCAGGGCAGAGTGCCCCAGGGCTTTCCCCATGCACGAGCAGCACCCACTGCACAGGTGTGGGCTTGGTTCGTGTTTGCCACACAAAAGCTGAGTGCAGAATTGTCCTCACTCAGGGGCTTGCACATGATAAAGTGGGGTTGCAGTAAGGCAGAGAGAAAAGTGCAACTGTGTTTTAATCTACTTTAGCTGCTGCTATTTTCCTTTTTTGTGACAACCATCAAATCTCATATTTCCCCTGTCAAGTGGATTGTATGCCACATGTACTTTTTTGCCCCCAAACAAGAGGCATGTGGACTGCTGATAGCTAACAAGTGCTGGGATGCAAAACACTGAAGGACCCCCTTGTAACCAGAGGAAAAGAGATGGTAGAGAGGATTATTTGCACAGAACTCATCTTGGGTTTTCAAACCAGCATTTATAGGTTTGGAAAGAGCCAAGAACAAAAACTTTAAAATAGCTATTAGGGGGTTTATGGAAACTGGATGAATGGATGGTTTAAATGGGAAGCCAAATAAATATATATACAAAAAGATAATCTAAGCCTGGCAGGAGATCTGAGGATCATGAATAATAAAACTAAAAAAATAGGAAAATAAAACTTTTGAAGTGTGACACTGTGTAGTCCAGAAAAAAATGCTTCTATCTCAGTAGTAGAAATGATGTGCTTGAATCAAGGAACAATCACTAAATTACTGCCTTATTAACACAAACTCCTCTGTCCTGTGCATTGCACTCTAAGCACAGCAGTACACTCAGACAAACCATGCACTAGGCACCACGATGGCAGCTGAGAGAGAAGCTGAAATCAGCCAACAACAACACCAAGTCATAGCACTGAGTGGCTTCTCCCACTTTGGTTTCCCTAGGAAGCCCTGCATGTGGATTGCAGTGCTCAGATGGCCTCAGTGGTGTCTGTGTAACCACAGCCCTGCAGCCTGACCTCGCCTCACTTGGAGCTGTGGCTGCAGGGCCCCTGCAGCTGGACACATCACAAAACCAACCTACAATCTGTGGGGGAGTGGAAGGCTCCTTGCTTTCATTCTTTTCTAGAAAATCAGACACTTACTCCAAATAAGAAGTCCAGTCTACTACAAAGTAGATTGCAGCTTCTTTGTACCTGAACATCTGCAGGATAAATGATGCCATGGGTTTAATGTAGACACAACTGTAGGGAATAACAAATTCATGGCAGAGATGATAATGCTTGTGATGCAAACAGGTTTTATGCCAACCAAATTGTACCTCCTGTGGAGTTTCAGAAGCCTTTTACAAAGCAGTAGTAGATTTAAAACGAGTTTTGTCATTCTAATTAAATTAGCAAATTGGTAAGATATCCTCAGCCTGTTATGCACTGATAAATAGGGGAAACTGAGGCTGAAAGAAATGAAGAAATCAGCCAAACAGTGGGAACAGCAGGAATCAACCTAAAACTTCTGACTCATGTGCTTGTGCTCATTTGGCAAACACTCCTTTTATGTAAGCCAACTCCTGGTTCTGACCTAATCAAAGCCCATGGTAAAACTTCCATATATGTGAATAGAGCAAAGATTTGAAATTTCAGTCTGTCATCTGCACTTTATAGGTTTGTGCCTTTATAGATGGGGCAGATATTTCATTCTGCTCTGTGGTTCAGCCAGCTGGATGGTGCTGTGTATATTTAGGGCACAACGAGAAAAACAAACAGCAATTAAAACACCAAAAGTCAAACCCTTTCTTCCATATGGAAGATTTTAGTATTTTTAATGGTAAAATTACTCTTCCACATTCATGGAACTTCCATAGAGAGAGCAGTTGTCTGTACCCAGCAGCAGCACCAGAGGCTGAACTGGTTCTCCTAGAGGTCTGCTCCAGCAGCCTGGCAGCTCCCCACAGCCCTGGGAGACAGTGGCTCGTGCCCTTCTGTACCATGGAAGGGACAGAGCTGCACCAGTTATCCCCTCTGTCATCTTCTGGCTTTACTATGGCTTTTGACAGCAATTAGTGCTTTAAGACTGTTTTAAACTACCAGCAGGTGACTACTCTAGCTGATGTCCTCAGGGGGAAAAAGAAAAAAAAGACAGCAAGAAAGTTTTAAAGCTCATAAAAGCACAAGATGAAAGAAGTGGAGATCTGGTCCCATCTACATATCACCTGTAATGGAGGAAAAAAAGGGAAACCCCGTATTTCATACAGCTCATCCTTCTCTAGGACCCTCCATCTGTCAGTGCAGAAACACTGATGGGTCAGCCAGGGATGCAAAAGGCTCTTCCCAATGAAAACTCAGCTATTTCATGCCAGCATATGCACTGGTGAACACCACCATCACTTTGGAACCCCAGAGTGAGGGAAAATCCAAACTGCTTGCCCCAGCCATTCTGGAATTAAAAAAAAAAAAAAAAATGTCAGGGGCAAAAGTGCTTTGTTTGTAAAGGATCCAGCAGGACAGGAAGGGGAATGGATCCCTGCTGCAGCTGAGACTGTGTTGGATAGAGCAGATGAGGGATCCTGTGGAGCATGCTGTCCCCTCCTTCCACAGGTGAGGCTCCAGCCAGCACAGTGCCTGGTCCTGCTGCACAGGTTATGTACAAACAGAACTCTCCCCATCACCTTTCTGCTCCTGTACACCTTTGAAGGAACCACAAGCAACTTCATCTGGATCAGGCTGACTGTGTCACATGCCATGAGTCACATTTTACTCACCCCTCCAAAGGAACCAAGGCCCTGCAGGTCAGCAGGGTGGGGCTGGCACAAAGCAAGGGGGTAAACTTGTCACCTTAAAAGTTCTTCCACAAAATGTCCCTTATCATCCCTCTAGTTCCCAGATTCTCAGAGTGAGGAAAGGTGGGAGCATCCTCCCTTCTCCCCAGGGTAGAAAATTTCAGCCATTGAACAGCTCAGGCTTCAGCAAAGCACGGTGTACACGTGCAAGCACACTCACACAACACTAATGTCCAAATACTCCCAAACCCTAATGACACCAAGGTTTTCTTTAATTATTGCATTTTAAAACCCTTGATTTTCTTGTGGTGGAGGCCAGAGAACCACTGGAGACCTTGGGGGGCGGAGAGGTGCCAAAGACAATTGTGGCCTGGGAATATTTGCCAGCTGGACCATGAGATTTATTCTTCACTCTCAATTTTCTTTTCCCCTGTTCTCCTTTCAGATCCTGCATGCTGGCTTGCTGGGGTCTGCAAATACCCTGGTCTAGAAACTGCAAACCCAGACTGCATTTCTGCATCAGTCTGTGCAGCTGAGAGCCAATGCAACAGTGAGCAGCAATTTGAGATACCAGGAATCCTGCTTTTAACACCCTGCACTCATTGGCACTCACAATTCCCACTGAACTGCAAAGGCCCACGTTTGCTGCTGTTTGCACCCTTTTAGCTCTAACAGCCACTCCTGGTTTATATGAGAAATACAGTTTTGAATCAGGGATTTGTTTCCTATTCTAAAGGAAGAGAAAGAAAAAACATAGTTTGGATCCAGTTATCTTGCAGGCTGAAATTCTGTTCTGCATTTTTTCCTTCCCGTGCTGCAGCCTCCTCTGCTCCTTCTGCCTATTTTCAGATGAACTGATGAGATGCTGAAATTCAAACTACATGAATGTGCATCACATCTATCACTCACAAAGACTGTATTGGTACAATATTGTCCTACCCAGCCTTCCCACATCAAAGTAAAATCCTCTGGGTGCCTGACACAGTGAAGACTATCAGGCAAGTATGACTGAGATTCTGCACAGAAGAGGGTGAGTGCTGCAGCAGCAGGCTCTTGAGGCTGTGCCCACCATGGAGATGTGCAATACTGCCTTGAGCTCAATCCCCAGCTGATGTGCCAGCACAAAGGACTGAGGTCCGCCCTTTGGAAAAGATACAGGGTGTGAGGTGAAAGATGTGGATCTGCCCCAGCTGGCAGAAAGGCAGCACTCTCTACGAGCTGCACACAGAAAGGAGAGCTGGAAGAGCATTTTGGATCTCACAGGCCCCCACCACAAAGAAGGGCTGAGAATAAAGCCCTTTTATGTAATAATCTTGAGACACTGTCAGCAGCAGAGGTCTGAGGGGAATGGCTAAAGCAAGAGCAGGACATTACAGATCCTAATGAATAGCAATCACATAATTGTTATGATTAGATCAGGGCTGAAGGTGAGCTCCTCCACAGAATCTCATCAACATGAGCTACCTTGCCAGGGACTGAAGGGACACATCCAGCCTTCATGCTCTCAGAACAAGACATGAGATAGCATAGGTGGAGAGCCTGAAGATTCCCATTTACTGCAATTCTTGTGAAAGACTCTCTGTGGCCACTTGTAATCAGTTTGGTGCCATCTCCTTTCTGAACTCTTTTATCTTTTCTCTGTGAGTCAGCTCCTTCAGCACCCTGAGTAAAACAGATCCACCTTTTGGATAAGAGAAAACTTGTCCAATGAACTGGTTTTATCTTTAGTAACCTGAGCCAGCAAGACACCTAAACACCAGGTGGGTTTTCACAATCTCGTGTTAAGACAGCAGGAAGAGGAAGCCTTGTTGGAGGGCAAAGCCAAGATATACATTGCATGGCACAGTATGGACAGCCTTCCTCCACCCCTGCTGTCCCCAGTAACTTCTCAGGACTTGATCCACTAACAGGACACAGTATGCAAACCAGCTGGAACCCATGGTCTTGTTTGGGGCCTTTGTCTTGTTCCTCACACAAATTAAACTGTTATTCTGTGAGCTTTACCAGCAGTTTCACAGCACTTGGGTCACTGCTTTCAGAAAGGAGGAAAATACTCCATCATCTGGATATGCCACAAACATGGAACAACGATCAGCTTACATGAGCAAAAGCAGAAGCACACTACATCTGTGCTTGTCCAAATTATCTGGCAAAAAACAAGTGTACTGGGAAAGAACAGATAGATGAGGACAAAACAGAGGAGTTATTTCCTCACAAAATGCATTCTCAATAAATAACTTGACTCACTTTGCTAGGAATAATTTGACTGGAACATTGGACTTAAACTGTTTAAAACTTTTATTTTCCACTTGCTCATCATGCACAGATTCCGTGACAATTTAACTTGTTTTTACTGGATTGTGGGACCAGAATTACACCCCAGCATTGCACTACTAAGCAGCAAAATTACCATTGTTCCTCTTGGTGTGCCCCCTTTCTGTTTTAGACTTCTTCACTGGTATGCAACATATTTCTATCCAAACAGAAACCCTAAAATGCAACTGTAGGGTAAGAGATAAAATGCCCTACATGGCTGATCAGGACATAAACAACCACAGCAGAAGTTGCTTGCTAACCTCCTACCACTCAGCAACAGAACTAAATTCATGAAGGCACTTTCTTCCCCTCACACCATCCCCTCATTTTTCCTTTTCCTCCAACCTATACAGCTTCCACGTACACAGCTTCATTTGCAGAAGTTTATAGCTCATCTGGGACACATATCTATGGGTGATACCAGTACAAGTTAAATACTTTAAAGAATTGTAGGGATTTGCCCTGCATTCCTGTCCAGACCAAAGCTCTCATGGCATGCAGGCTCCATCAGCAGCCATACACCCTACAAACTGCCCAGGCATAGAAAGCACATTCCCTTGCCAGCTTCTGGGGCTTTTTCTTTTCCTCACAAGATCTGTTGTCAGAGGAAGGGAGTTCAGAGCTTCTTTCCTTCCACCAGTGGATTGGTTTCACTTTGCTACATTAATGGGAATTACAGGTGCACTACAACCCAAATGTTAATTTCTTCAAACAGCAGAAAAGGCTACATGCACTTGGGGAGAAAAAATATCCATCCGTTGATGCAATCTTAGCTTTCAAGGGGAAATGTGCAGTGGAAAAAGAGGGAACAATAGGGGAAATTAAATTAAAATGCAGGAAAAAGAATATTAGTAACAGAGGAGAGATTTTACCTGTGGTGCTTGCCAAAAGGCTTTCATGATGCTCAGTGAGAACACACAGGTGTACAGGAAGCCCGGCAGACTACCCAAATCCGATGCCGAGGTTCCAGGGAAGTTGCCCTGGAACTGTAGCCTTGCAGAACTCAGCAGCTCAGTCCAGCTGTGACCTCAGTGGTTCTCTTGTCCCTTGTTTCCCTGGGCTGGCAGGACAGCCCCTGGGGCATTCCTGCAGTATCTCCTGGTTCTCCTGCCAAATGCTCTGTGCCAGCTGCAGAGGCTGAGGCGGGGATGCAGGGCAGAGCTCCCTGGCAGCAGAGGCTGCTCTGCTGAGAGTGTCCCGGGCACTCTGTGACAAACTACAGGGGAGCCTGTCTGCTCTTACAGCCCAAGCTGCCTGCTCAGACCTATAGAACTGCCCAAACACTGCCAGCCTGCACTCAGATAATTTCCAGAGCTTTACTGCTGTGCAGTGCAGCTCCATTTCCAGATATCTCACCAGTTCCTTGTACAGGAGCATGAAAACATCCCTATCTCCACAGGTCACCTGCCTGATATACCTGGATTGTACTTACACTGGCAGAGAACAGCCAATGTCTGAACACCCAAGGCTGTGCCACTGGTGTTTCAGTTCATATACTACCACATATAAATATCGTATAAAAATTCTTTTCCCATCCTTTTTCACTCCTTCCCATAAATTTGCTGGAGTGGCAAGGTTTCTGCTACAGACACCAGCCCTTGGAACAAAACTTGGCAAGTTTCACATCACTCATTTCATGCAGCACAGTGCATGATATTAACAGCTTCCAGCCATACCACTGACAAGAGGAAAATAACTCCTTTTGTTAGCAGTGACCTTCCAAGGAAGTGTGCTAACAGCCTTTTTTCATTTCATTGATTTTCCCAAATCATCATCAGAATTTCTGGTAATAGGTTCATTAGTCTCACAATGAAGAGATGATTAACACATCCACCAAGAAGAGAGCAGGAGGAGCTACAAGGAATATGAGAACACAAAGGTGCCGTGATGTGAATGACAGATCAGCTTGGGCACAGGTGGTGCTGCCCAGTGTTGTTCCCTCTTTGTCCTGTTATAAATTGGGGTGCAATTTGAACAGGGTTTACAAAAACAAAAATTTTAAATTGATAGAAATTATACTGAAGTAACAATTGCTGATATCATGGTATTGTAACCTCTTGAAGACTTAGACCAACACCATCTATCCATGCTTTCATTCCTGCATATTTCTAATTTCACTCTACTTTATCTACGTGCTACCAGACTGTGGACTCCCAAGAGTGTTATTTTTCCATTTCTCTTACAGGATGGGATTGCAGAGAACAAGAATCACAACAAACTCCTCTGTGCATCTCAGAATCTCGAGGAGACAGGAGTACACCCAGGGCAAGAGGCCCCAGGCTCGGGGGACTCAGCAGCAGCTGGACCATCTGTGCTGCTCTCCTGCCATGGTCGTGTTTAATGCTTTCCTGAAGCTACACCTGCATGCCAAACTGGACAAATTCACACCCTCAGGACCAGAGAGAAGCAGCTTTAATGCTCTCCTGCAATCTCCTTTGGCTTGCCTTTGCTGTTTGTAGTATCACTACGGAAACCAAACGTGACACTGGTGATCTTTATTCAACATGTGCCTTCCCCAGACATGATCTCAGCTAACTTGAGTATCACTGAAGCCCAGCCCATCCTTTCCCATACAAAAACCCAGGAAATCAGGATTTGATTGAACTGGAAGGTAAGCAATGATAGCTGTGGCTGGATAGTTTTTGTGTCCTGTCCTTGAAGAGCTCCGGGCCTTTGCAGCTGCAGCACCTGTGGTGCTAAACACAGTACATGGTATGTTTGTTATAAAGATAATAATAACACCTCTTGCTGGAGGGTCTCACTGCACTTTACAGCAATGGGATGTAATTATCTACCAGAAATGGAGACAAAGGGATGGGATGTGACTCCTCTAAGATCATCCACCTAATCTGGAACAGCCACCAATCTTACAGTTCAGGACTTCTGTGTCCCTAGCCAATGCTTCCTCCAAGTGAGCCTGACAATAAAACACACTGGACTAGATAAAAATACAGTCAATTCTGTCTTAAATCCAGGTTCTGCTCTGTCCTTTAAGAGCAGCTGCCACTTTCTTTTTAAAGCACTCACCTTAACTTCAGAATAAAATGATCACTGTATGCCAGTCGTTGGTGTTGGTTGCTGTCTGTGGAACAGCAGGGTTTTAGTTTTGTAAAATCTGAGGGGAAAAGACCCCAACAAACCAACCAAACCAGGACTCTTTACTTCTGATTCAAATTCCTGCAGAAATTATTCTGGCCTGCTTCTTAGCCTGTGAGCCAACAATAGGTATGGGATGATTTTTTCATGGCAATATTAAAGTACACTTAACAGTTTTCTGAGCTTGATATTTTCTGCACTTTTCCTCACAATTAACCTCTTTGCTGGGGATATGTGACCTTTCCCAACCCAGAGGTGGATTCACACTCAGGGCCAAGCTCTGTGATCACCCACACAGCTACAATTCACACCCTGGATGTCAAATTCAGCTGATTCACACAGAGAAACCCCAGCCACGCAGGGCAGAGCCTTGGTTTATGTTCAGGCTGGCCCTCCTGGATCTGGCACCAGTCCCAGGGTGAAGCAAATGTGAATTGATGTAATTTTTTACCCAGAGTGGCCAGTGGCACCAGTAAGCCACCATGCACACCCAGTCTGGAGCAGCCACCCCTGTGAAGGCTCTCACCTCTCTGCAGGTGCAAAGTAGTCAGATCCAGCTCAGCACTCAATAAAGGAAGCTTCACTAAGGAAACAAGACCTCACACGAAGGGAGAGCTGAGCACCTGCATCAAGACAGTGATCATGACTCAGTGATCTGCAATAATTGGTCAAGTCACAGCAATGTGAGCATTTATCCTAATTCAAGTGGTTTCCCAATAGTTACAAAAGAAACCCAAAGCACAACAGAATGAGTTGTTTTTCAGTTTCCCAGAATCTCAAATACCAAGGCCAGGTTCCTCTCCCTCTCCTGATAATGAAAAATAGCATTCAGGTGTATTCTTTTATCAGAAAACCAGTACTTGTCTGATTGCTCCACCACAGGAGTTTTAAAAGTATCATTCATTTAAATAGCTCCCAAAAGCACTGAATCTGTACTAATGAAGATTAACAGCAGATTTGCAATAACAAAGCTTGGAAAGGGTACTTTTAGAAATTAACACGTCACCAAAAATACATTTTCAGCTGTACATAACTAATTCCATGGCTGTCCACTCCAGGGTTTCTTGGACTTCAGAAATAAATGTATTGCAGGCCGTAGTTTATAGAACTAGATGGGACCTCGGTGTGGCGATTTCAGTGCAAGACAAGACCTCCCTGTTGTAGGATTTGCTACATTATCAAAGCACTTATACAATCTCCTGAAAGGGAAATACAGTAGAGTTTTACACAACTGAGAATCATTATTCCACCTTGCAACATGAAGCTGTTCTGCACAGGTAAGTGATCAATGGGAAGAAAACAATTCTGCAATTTCTGGTGCCATTTGGGTCTATAATGCTCATTCCATACACACACATCTGAGTGTGAGACCCTGAGATCGAGCTCAATATTAGGCACTAAGAGAACTGTGAATTATATTGGTCAGAAATCAGACTCTTTCATCACACCCTGAAGTTATGTGAGGCCATTAACTGTCTGGTGCCACTCTAAATGGTATACTGCACCTCACTGTTCATACATTTTCCTTTGGGGTTACAGGAATTTAGTGTTTAAGAGCTCCCAGTGAAATTCAGCCCCACTGCACAGAAAAAAATAATAGGCATCAATATTGAATTTTACAGAAATCTGAACCTAAAATTTTCCCAGACTTTGCAGAAAATAAAAAGATTTGGAGTAGGATGCCCAGCAGTTGCCAGTCCCAGCATCCACCAGTTTTGCTGTGGCCCAACAAATGCATGTGTGGTGCAGAGCGGTTTGAGTCTCAGCCTTTGCTAGGAAGGAGCAGCAATACTGACAGAGTACTGTCCTGCAGGCAGCAGCAGAACTTGCTTTGGTTAAAGACTTCACCTTACTTTGACCACAGGCAAAGCTGGCGGGTCTTGCAGCCAGCTGTTACCCTGAGCAGTGGGCAGTGAGTGCCTGGCAGGACAAAGTGGAATTGGTGTGATTTTCTACAGGAAATGTCTCTGTTGATACAGTTTTCTGTGTCCTGGGTATGGCAGGACTGAATTCCCAAGAAGCTGTGCCAGCCTCAGCTGCTGCCAGTAAACCCTGCCCGGCTGGGACAGGACCCATGCAGGACAAGCACATGAGCAGCAGTTTTGCAGGAGGATAAGCAACTTCACTTCAACTGCAGCAAAAGGAAAGGGGGTGGCTTGGCCAAGCACCTCTTCCAATTCACACTGAGTGCCCAACTTAGCTCTGGATTTCAAGTGTGTTCTAACTGTAGAGCTCCTACACAATTTATCCTTTCAGGTATTCTGCCAAGAAATCCAGGTACAGATTACGGAACAAAGCCCGGAGAAACAAAAACTGCTAGATATTAAAGGTGGAAGCTGATTTCCCTCTGTTTCTCTTGTTAGAGAGGTCAATCCACCTGATTTCTCCCAAATATTGTTCCTGCTGAGGCTGACACTTGCATCACTTGCAGCCAAAGAGGAGCATCAGGCTGGTAATCTTCCATGTCTGGCAGCAGACACACAAACAGCGAGGCTGACTAAATGCCCTCAGTAACTTTTGGTTTATGTATGAGTTGACAGCACTCTGACACTTTCAGGAGGTATTAAATACCTCATAGAATTGGGCCAATAGCCAGGGCACAGATCTGGCACATGGAAAATAATAAGTGGAGTATCTCCTTGTAACCACAGCAACTTGAAAAACACAATGACAACAGTTCACATCCCTGCAGAATTACTGAGGATGAACAGACATATATTTGTGAAACAGTGAAATAAATACTATAATGATGCTCCTGAATTGCAGAACAGATCCTACTTCATGCAGACGTGAATGTCAGAAAGCCAGATGTTGTCTATTGATACTGAAACTTCCTATAATCCCCTAAAATCTGTTGGATAACATACTGGAACTGATTGTACCAAAGCTGAAAGGAACAAGAACAGCCCTGACACTCACACAGCTAAACACAGGACAATACTGATGAAGTATTTCAGAACTTACTCCTAATCAAATTTTAATGTGTTTTTTTTTTTAAGTATATTTATTTACTTCCATGGATTGGGTGGTGGAGACCTCATCCACATTACCAGAGTTTGCATCAAGACAGATACACCTTTAGAATGTAATGCCAAGACAGAGGAGTAATTGAATGTCTTGAGATAGGGACATGCAGAAAACATGAAATTATTACTCACTCCATTAAGCTCCTCACAACAGCTGCGGAGCAGAAACTATAAATTAATTCTTGGAGATAAAAGATGTGATCATAATTTAAAAAAAAATAAAACAAAACAGTAAGAACAAGAGTGTCCATGGTCAGGACCAAACTGACAATGATTTAGTGGAAGGCCCTCTTGGATCTTGCTGAGTTACAACTTTCTCATATTGTATCCAACTAGTGATGAGGCCAAAAGAAAATATTTTTCTGGGTCAATTAGATACCACAGCAATACTTAATTTAGTCTACATAAAATTCTCCACTGAGCCTGTCTGACTTTCTTGTCACAGTCAGGGTGGGGATACATACAACTAAAACCAGGATGAAGATTAATCTTTATCCAAATGAATGAAAGCCTTGGGATTCATGAACTTTTCATCAATATTTTCTTCTGTAATGGCTAAAATTTCTGTTTGCATTTCCTTGATTTCAGACATTATTGTTATTAAAGGTAGGCATTACCTTGAAGATATGAATAGTATCAGGTTATGAAGAAGTTTGCACCAGTACAGAGTTCTTTAATCTCTGGGTTTACCAAAAGAAGTCTCAAAATCACATAAAAAAATCTAATGATGATAAATAACCTGTGATGGGTTCAGTTTGCAAGAAGAAAGCCCAGCATCTAAGACAGGCCATTTGTGAACTGTTCCATGGTAACAGTAGGAAAACCAGAGGGGATGGCATCATTGTGCTTATCACTATTTGTCTCAGTTTCACAGAATCCAAGATCAAACAAGGGCCAGGAGGAATCCTAGGAAGTCAACCTGATCCAGATACTTTCAGTGCTGCAGATCCCAGACCCCTCTTGGCCAACTCATACTTGAGCTTTGTTGCCTTTCCATAAGAAACCTTTGCTGGAATTGCAGTTAGACACAAGACAGAGACTTGCACATAAATGTTGCAGGCTAACACTGGTGAATCCACTCCAACCTCACCAGATCCTTCCAGAGGCTCATAAAAGAGGACAGAGATCCCTGCTTTATGGGAAATGAACCACTGAGAGACCACGTGAGATGCCCAAAATAAAACACACAGCCTGCAGTAGAGCCAGAAAAAGAGTCATCGAAACTAAGTGTTGTCAGGTGTTCATTGAAAAACTGCAGTTGTGCTTCCCACTGGAGAGCTTCTGATCCTAAACCAGAGATCCAAGGGGACACAAATGCCACACGCTGTTAACAAGGTCTGTTTCCATCATAAGCTCACATTTATCTCACCACCCTCTCTTGGACCTGGATTTTTTCAGTGTAAGTCACTAACATGTCACAACAATTTCCTGAATTGATGCCAAAGAAACTGTTACTTGTGACTGCTTTAAATATGTCAAAGCTCTTGATTTTGGTGTGTTGGTTTTCTTAAAAATATCTTTTACCTGATGGTTTTTGCCTCAGATATGGCAGTTCAGTAAGAAAACAGATTAAATCAATTCTTCTGAGATATGAAATGAAAGTCCTTTTTAATTTAAATGTTAAGCAAAGTAGCCGAGAAAAAAAAAATTGATAGATGAAAACTGTGGTGACAGTCACACATTAGGGGAGTAATTATAGGGCAGGTCCTGTTTTCTGCAGAAATGCCTGTGCTGTGAATGGGGAGTGCCTGGTACACAATGTCCTTTAGACAGGCTTGCTGGACTTCCAGCAAGACTCCCTCCATTCTGCTGGGCTGTTCTCTTCCAGGTGCTCATTCCCTGTGAAATCCAGGGGTAAGGACCCTGCTGCAGGTGCTGCAGAGCAAATCACTGGCAGAGCCCAGGAGGCAGAGCAGCAATTCTGTGCTATCTGGACACATTTCACCTTCCATTGCAGTATCTCGTGTGTATAATTGTGATACTGTGATTACCACAATTAGAACACAGCTCACTGTCACTTAGAAAAGAAGCAACAGAAGGTTCCAGTGCCTCAGCTGTCTTGTGACAAGCAAGTGCAAAGGGCTGGTAGATGCAACATGCACCAGGCACCTGCATTTGAGCCTGCCCATCCCTTTGAAGGTTTGGGTGTTGCAGCTTTGCAGAAGCTAAGGTACCTTCTGCAGCAGCTCTGGGAGGAAGCTCAGGCAGGACTGTCCCTGCAGGGTGGCACAGGGTGGTGATCTGGGGCTCTGGAGGACATCCCTGCTGTCTCCATGTGCTGGGGAAGGAGCTGCAAGCAGAGCTCAGAGCACAAGGACAAGCAATGACTTTGTGTTGGCACCCTGTGGTAAGGAAAGCAGGAAGGGCAGATGGGATCAGTCCAACTGAGAATTCCGACCACGACTCAGGCTGGGCCAGGGCCTCTGCTGTGGGCAGTGAATCACCAACCAGCCCAGAGACATTTCCTTCCACTAGTCAGGGGAAAGCCTCAAGAACGAGAGCTTATTCCACTTCTGGTTTTAATTTCCACTTTGTGGTTAGCCTTGAAAAACTAATAAACATTTAGCATATCTACCACATAATTCTACGTTTGCCTGCCCATATGGGAGCTGTAGGGAGCAAACAGTCACTCACAACAGACTTTAAATCAAACTGACAGTCATTTGTCTGCACCAAAGAAATTTTTTTTTGTGTCCAGTGACAGCTTTTCAACCCCTAATAAATTTGAAATCAATCACATAAACCTGAAAACAGAACAGAAAAATGAATTTGCTAAAATATATGTGTGTGCTTATGTGAGAAAATTCAACACAGGCTGGAAGTCTTCCCACAATTATTTGATTGTAGGTGTTTTCCAATTTTTAAGAATGCTGCTCTCCTGCAGCCAGTCCAGCTACACAGTGGAAGGCTCCTGGAATTACATCAGCCTATTTCTGATCACTTCCCATGTATTGATGCTGAAACTCTTGAATTACCAAGATGCTGCTATTCTTCAGTAGCCTATAGGCTCACCCAGGCTAACACCCTTCAAATAACCTATTCTTGATACCCTTAAAAGCCAAAAGCCCAGGACATGGCTTCCCTCAGGTGAGCACCCTTCCCCATTTCCAGATCTCCTCTTCCTCCATCACTCACAAACTTAAATAATACATGACAGTTCACATTAAGCTGCCTTTCTGTGACAGTTCTGAGATGATTCCTCAAAGAGCTGCAACTCCCTTTGTGCAGCAGGTTTTTAATGATCTTTAGGAAGGGCTTTATAACCTCTCAGAATCAATCTGAGCCCTCATAAACGCTCCTCAGTGACCTGCTTTTCAAATAAAGGCTTGTGGTTTTCAGCTAGGAAGATGCAGACCTGTGCTGGTTACCTAAGCCTTTGTTGTAGTGAGAGAGGAAGGAATATAAGGACTGAGCTGCCAGCTGGGCTTCCCAAAAGGAGCACCAGGAAAACCACAGAGCATGGTGCAGAGGGTTCTGTAGGATACAGAAGCCTGAGCAAGGACAGAGCCAGCACATGAAGGGGTGTCACTGAGCCAAGGTTGCCATTATCTGCAGTTTCCAGCGAGGATATTCCGTGTACACACAGGCTGCAGAACAGCCCCAGCTTGTGCCATGGGCTGTGCAGGGCGTGGGAGGGGAGTAATGGGATACAGAACAGCTCGACTGAGAGTCCTGGTTTGTGTCCATCACATCTTGTTAGGGGCCTTGGGTGGAATCTCTGCTCTGCTGACGTCAATGGCAAAACTCCCGGTATTGCTCACTGGGCCAGGATTCACCCACAAGGGTTTCTGACAGGAGGGAATCTTCACAACCCCACAGGTGGGTCTGCCCTGTGACCTACAACAGACAGCTCACTGTCCCACCAGAGTGACACCACCTTTTGCTGTATGTGTGCGGCTGCATCAGAGGGGACAGAACCTGGTAAAGCACATGTACAGACACAAAAAAATGCACTGTGACCATCCCCACAGCAGCAGCATCCTCTAGAGCTGAACAAAGTCCAGTGCCAGCTGTAAGAGAAACTACACCAAAAGCAGCTTGATAAATAAACACTGAACGAGCATCAGAATTTTGCTAAGCACATAGGAAAGACTCTGTTTCAAAAAACCCAACTGAACAAAAAACAACCATCAAACAACAACTAAAATAATACCAAAACCTGAAAACCAGAATTCTCTGTTTTATGAACTCAAAAGAACTTGAGTGAAAGAACTTCCTCAATAAATGGGCTGCACCTTCATTTACAATACTTGATCAGGTATAGAGCAAATCAGTGTAACCACCTGACTATAATTACTGCAATAAAAGGCACTGATTGCAACACTGTAGTGTCACTAAACATGCAATAGAGCATCTGCAGCCAGCCCCAGCACTCAAACCCCATCACTCACTGGAGCTGGATGGAGGCAAATTCTTTATTACTGTGACAGATTAGAAGGTCTGCAGGTGCCTAGCATGCCAAGAAAGAAAGCATTATGCTTTGTGTCACTGAATCTGAGAGGTGACACATGTTACAATAGACTATTGCCGTGCAGAGAAAAGGCCAAGTTACTCACAGCTGTAGCTACAGTCCCACTCTGGAGCAGGGTGTCTAACAAGACAGCAGGAAAACAGGGTGGATATTTAGCCAGCCCTCAGTTAGATGTATTTATAAGTTAAATAATGTAAAATGTTGCTTGCAGTATTAAAGCCACAGTGTCCTTCCCACAGGTCTGTTGCTTTGTCATAACACACAATGGATGTATGTTCCTGCCTCAGTTTCCCTTGAGTGAGCTGGATAATCATGATTGATTTTACATCTTCTTGTAGATAAAATAACAGTGTTTGAACTAAATTACAGCCTGGTTTTTGTGCAGAATTTTACACTGATGTAAAGGCTGCTTCTGAAAATGGTCCCCAAAACAAACCTGCAGCTTTACACTTCCTGCAATTCCTCACTGACTGGAATTTTCCTTTAGCAGTTAAATGGATGCTAAACAAGGACAAGCCAAGCACATAGTTTGGGATGGGTTGTAAAACTCTGATAAAATCTGATCCATATTTTAACATTAGTCAGTCTTGCAGTTCTGTAAATCTAAAGCAAAAGGATCCCCAAATATGTGTTTCCTACACAAGAAAGTTACAGGAACGGTGATACAGGTTTGAGTACCAATGACATCTTGCACAATTCTAATCTGTGTTTACATGCTCTCAGCATGCAGCAGAGCAGTCTAAGGCAAATGGAATTCTCTCTTCACCCCTTTCATGTACTGTATTCTGCACAGCAAATTTCACCCCCTGGATTTCCACTTCTAAGAGTTATAATCTGAGATCACTTTAGAAAAATATACAGAGGAATTCAACTCTAGACTTGGTGGGCTGCTCCAGGAATATTTTTTTTCCTGATAGCTTCCTGTGAAGTAACTGAAAACGCAGGATAGCTGAGCCCTGTGTTGTCACACCGGGGTGTGCTGCAGTTAAGTGTTACTGCACATGGTCCCGTCAGGCAGGGGATGGGGATCCAGCGGCTCTGGGTTTCACTTCTGATGGGCAAGGACATCTGAACTGTTTTGCTGGCAGCGAGGTCTCTCCAGCCTCTTTGGGACTGCATGGCTCCTGCAGTCCTCATTCCCCTTAGCTGGAAATACAGGGGACTGCTGCCAGTGAAGAATGGGCACCAAAAGGAACGCAGTAAGGGCGATTGGCAGGGCTGGGAAGGACAGGGGAGTATTTTCTTGCATCAGACAGCTCTCCCACTAAACCTTATCCCACAGCTCTGACACCCTCAAAGAGCCTAGGTGATGAGTTAAAAAGTGGTCAAGAGTTCTAATTAATTTAAAAGAACAGGCAAAAATCAATGCTTGCAGCTCGTTTGACAAGATGGCACACTGAGGTGAGACAGCAGGAACAGGGACTACATCAATTACACTTCCAGTTTTCAAATACGCTTATTCTGCCCTACTGGATTAAACAATCACTCTTTGTGGCACTTATAATAAAGTATAGGTGTTTATACACTGTTATTGTGTCTGCTCAGCACTCACATGTGGCATTTCAGTCATTTCTATTGATACCTAATGATCCAGCATCACACAGGCTGCTTCCAGGAAACATGTGTTTCTGCCTCTCTAGCTGTCCACAAATTAAAATGGGGTCCCAGAACAAAAGAAACCTGATCTGCGAAGAAATTCAGATCCGGATTGAATTCAGATCCAAACATCACATCTGGTTTAAAGAAAACTAAATAATCACACACACATTACACAAACAGAGATCTGCACTCCCCTGGGGTTCCACTCCCGGGGCTACGATGTATTTTACCTTTATCCAGTTATCTTCCCAGATAATACATTTCCTACTAATTTCTATCTTTACTCACAATGTTTTCAAAGAAAATGCTGTGTGTCCTACTGGGGGGAACGGGTTAAAGCCAGGGGAGAGTTCAGACACTAAGAAAAACCTCTGTCCTCCCGGAGCTGCTCTCTGGAGGAGGGAATTCTTTCCCCAGGGCTGCCAGGCTGGATCGTTTCCTCCTGAGGCCACGTAAGACAAGACACTGTCCCGCTGGGAGCCCGCGGCTCCGGGGATGCCGTCGGGAGGCGGCCGCGCTCCGCTCCGTGCGCCCCGCGCCGCGAGGTGGGGCTGTGAGCGCACGGACGGGGACAGGGACACGGGACAGGGACAGGGACACGGGACAGGGAATGGGGACACGGACACGGGACAGGGAATGGGGACACGGGACAGGGATAGGGGACACAGGACAGGGGGACACGGGACAGGGATAGGGGACAGGGACAGGGAATGGGGACAGGGACAGGGATAGGGACAGGGAATGGGGACACGGGACCGGGAATGGGGGACAGGGAATGGGGACAGGGAATGGGGATAGGGGACACGGGACAGGGACAGGGGACACGGGACAGGGGACACGGGGACAGGGGGACACGGGGGCAGCACTCGCGAGGGACACCCAGCACTGAGGCTGATGCCTGCACAGCCAGGCTGCCCGGAGCCCCTTTCCAGCCGGCGCAGGAAGCGAAGAGCAACTGCCGCTCTGCATCACTGCTGAGGGGCTTCGCTGCCTGAGAAACAAGGACCAGGGTCAGAGCTGCCGCTGGAGGATGGCAGGTGCCAGTTTTCCTGCTGAAGTCCTGACCAGGAAGCCAAGATTCAACTCGGACAGAGGCAGAGGGGAGCTGGCTACTGATGCTGAGACGTTCCCGCTGAGTGCCTGGGAAGGCGGCGGGCAGAGGTGTCCGAAGGGTGTGTGAGTCCCAGCACAGAGGGGAGGCTGGAGCTCTCCTGGAAGCGTTTTGAAACAACAGACAGCGTCTGACTTCAGACACAGGAGAGTAGGATCAGCAGCAGTGAGCACTGGAGACAGAGCCCACGGCAGGGACAGAGGGGACTCAAGACGTGCTCAGTAAAGGGGAGCTGCAAGCCTTGCCCAGCTGGGGCTCTGCACTGAGGCCTGCCAGGGAAGGCAGCTCCATCTAAAAGCTGCTTTTTGCATAAAGGAGGGAGCAGGATATACATAATGCTCTTTTGTTTTAAAAGGACTAGTAATAGCTGGAAGGATATGTAAAAGAGGAAAAATAAAGTGCTCTAAGCCCAAGTACACATGGTGTATGTGGGGGCTTGTGTGCAGAACACACTTCAGTTGTCCTGCAAAACAGAAATATGAGTAAAATGCACATCAAATAACTCCATAAGAAAGGCAAGACTGGAGCAGAGGTCTCCAGGCCCTTAAACAGGTTCCTGTGGCAGAGGCAGAGCCACAAGCAGCCCCTTTGTAAAGCAGCCACTCAAACTGCCTTCAAAATCTGCTGTGGATTCCACCCACGCCCTACTGCTTCCTCCAAGGGTTACCTCTGCCTCTTTCCTTGATCCTTGCTCACTTTTAAGGTGTCTACAGAAGAAGGAAGAGCTGGGCTCAGGTGATCTGCTGCCAGGCAGAGCCGTGGGGCACCCAGCGCAGCCTGTCCCTGGAAACACTGGGAAAGGCATCTGTGTGCCCAGGTACACACCATGGGCTTGTGGGTTATTCAAACCACCCCAACATCCAAGATGTGAAGTCCCACCTACACTTGGATGCTACATTTTGGTGAGTTCAGATAAGGGGTCCTGTCTGTGTGGTACAGTTCCACACTGGCAGCAATACACAGATGTGGGGCAGTAGAAAGCATTCCCTGTGATTCCAGACTGCAAAGCAGATTGCAGGGGCTGTCCTTAGTGATCTCTGGGGTGCCTAGAGATGTATGCATGGTGGGGCTGGAATAGGAGATAGAGACCAAAGAGGCCTGTAAGAAACATGAACACAAGAGAAACTTCAGCAGACACAGTATTTTTCTCGTACCAAGGCTGAGCCAGTAGGTGCCTCCCAAGGAGGTTGTTCAGGGTGCTCCTTTTCCCTTGGCAGCAGGGCCAGTGCATTTACTAATGAATAGGACTCTTAGAAAAAGCAAGGAATTTTTTTCCTCCCTACACATATTCAGAGACTCAGAGAAGGTTTTTTGTTGGTTTTTTTTCTTCATCCCCCTCTTCAAGATTCTTTCATTTGTGATTTCTAATCATCATTCCACTCTTCTTTCCCTCCTTTTCTTCACTCCCCATTCCTGAGTCACCCCCCCAGGCTTGGCACCACTCCAGACCCAATGAACTCCAGAAAGGTTTTTTCCCTCTCCTTTCCTCACCACCACCACCTTCTCCTCCCTATTCAAGCTGAACTTGTGGACAAAATAAACGCTGGCACTGGGACATTGTCCTTCCCCTCCCCATCACAGGATTCTGAGAGAGGATTAAACTGATCTCACACATTGACTCACTCCTGGGTGCTGGCCTGGACTGCCATGCAGCGAGATGGCACCAAGTGCAATGTCTCAGCAGAGTGCTCCTGCAGTGACTTCCTATGCACAGGCAGCAGCAGGATCAGGCTCAGGACCTGGTGATTCTATACTGCGCAATGTCAACACAGTCACCACATTCAACACATTGCCTTGAAATGTTGGAAAAAAAAAAGGAAAAGAAAAAAGGAGGAAAAGAAAAAAAAAAATAAAAGAAAAAAGCCTAAGAGGTCCAATGGACAATCCAACCAAAACAATCATTTAAGTGCTTCTGCATTGGCTCATTTTTTAATTAATACTTAAGCAAAAAGCACCCAAAGGTGCGCTGTGATAGGAGGGAGGCTACAGGGAGTGGACTTTCTGGAATTACTTGTGCTCTCCTCTTGTCTCCCATATTTTCAGATGTTCAGTACCTGCAGTAACCTCCTAGGAGCTGGCAGGGCCTGCCTGCAGGGAGCCCAGGATCAGCAGCCTTTGAGTGTTTCACAAAGGAGGACAACCATGGCTGCTGCCTCTCAGCAGGTGGGGAAACCAAGAGTGCAGAAAACACAGTGATTCCCACAACCCACATGGGTAAACAAAGGGGTTCCTCTGGAGATTTAGTTTCAGAAAATGCCAGCTCACTGCTGACATCTCTGAAAAGATACTGCTGGGGTTCAACTGCCTGGATAGCTCTACTGAAATAAAGCTGCTGGGCTGTGTGTGCAACTCCACCATCCTTCACTGACTTACACGAAGCTACTTCTGTCCAAGGATGTCAAAACAGTCAGCAGACAGGGCCACAGCTCAGCTGAGTGTGTGAATCCTGTAAGTCCCATGTAACAACGAGTTCATTTTGCTGCAACACATTTTTTACGAGCTAGTGGGTTTTAATTGCTGAGGTTAAGTCAACCTCAAAAGCCAGGTGAGCATCAAAGACAGAAATGCACAGATGATCAAGGATCACATTTTGCCATTGATGGGGAGTGTATGTAACACATTTCTGGTATGCAGTGACACTCCTTCAAGGCTTGAAAAACCAAGGTGTAGGATAGAGGGCAGCTGTGGTCAAATGCCTACAGAGGCTGTGTTAACAGCATAATCCATAGGGGCCAGCCTGAGGGAGAGCTGTAGAGCTCTGCCAGGCCAGCTGTGCTGTGTTTGTGCTGCTGCACAGCTCATCTGCACAGCCAAGGCTCTGGTGCCTCTGAGTCAGGAGCTGTGGCTGTTCCTCATTCCATGCCACAGATACCTCCTCATCCTTCAGCAACCTCTCCGTGCTACAGGCTCTCATTTCTAGGTGCAGCTAATGCAGCCAAGGACACCTTCCTATGCTATCCACCCACCCTTTGTGTGCAAGCTGGCAGAGGGGTAAAGGTTGCTAGGAAGAAATACCTGGAGAAAAAATGAAGAGGCAAAATATGACCAGAGGATAAAACCCTTCCTGATCCGTGTCAGACAGCAAGTGCAAAGGGATCAAATTCTCATTCCTGCATCAGCCTCGCAGCTGAAGACTGAACAGCTCTGAAACAATCCACAGATAGCAAACAATTCCAGTCACAAACACCCAGGAACAAATGTCTAGGTGGTTTGTCAGTGAGCAATTAAATCCTGTGCTGAAAAAAAATGTTAAAAATGCATCACATTGTGGCCTTAAATAGTCTCTTGTTGGAGAAAATGGTCTCACTGCCAAATTGCACTTGGGTAAACTGTTTTTGCCACTGCTGGGATTCTCTGAATGTCCATCAGGCAGTTGCATCACACACTGAATAATTTGGCATTACCTCATGCCTTAAGGGAAAGACAGAAGAAAATGAACTAGCAGCCTGTTTTCTCTGTCTACTTATTTATTTACTTTGGTTGGGGCTTTTTCACTTGCTTTTGTTTTGGGGGTATTTTTCTGTCCTTTTCCCTCTCGAGCTAAGGGTAACTTGAGTGCACAGCAATCAAAAAATGTGGTGAGGAAAGTACTTTGGAAAGTAGTGGGAATGTGGAAGGCAAAGGAGAGAAGGAAAAACGTGAGTCCAAGGATTAAATCCAAATTCCAGTCTGGGACTTTTTAACGAAGATGGAATACTGACTAGTTGAGCAAATTAAGCTTTTTCAAGGGGGTCTGGGGAAGTGATTGGTTTCTATCCAGGCAGAAAATGTCATTCTTCTCCATCGGTACCAGAGAAAATAAGAGAGACAAAACACTCCCAACCCTGCTCCGAGATATCTGAAAAGATGGGAGAACAGACAAGGACAAACAAGCAATTAAAAGGAAATTGCTTCTCTCTCCCCACCAAACCTTTTGTTTCTTCCCAAATGAAAGTGGAAAGAATTGATTAGGGGGTCAAAAGGAGGAAGAACCAAAGAACTGCATCACGCACAGCGCCACGTGAAAACAGACACTGCTCCACCAGGGTGTGGGCAAAACCACACTGCAGCAATGGGGCTGAGGAGCTGCAGGAAGGGACAAAAACTCACTTCTCAACCTGCCTGGGTTGAGCCTTCCTCCCACCTCTGAAGCTTCCTTTGACAGCTACAGTTTCTCTGCCTAACTCAACCATGACATTATTGAAAACTTCAAATATTGTCATGTGTTATTGTCTCATCAAGCCACTCTACATCTCTCTCAGTGTGGTTTCCCAGAGGACAGCAAGCACACACAGACCAGCAGCTGCTCAGATCTTCAGCTGGGGTCTCTGCCTGCACAGCAGGAAACGTGTCCTCATCTCTGTCACTGCAATATCTACTCCCACATCCCACACAAATCTGGTTTAACAATGGATTAATTAATATTGGTCTGGCAAAGTGGATAAAAGGAATGCTCAACATTTGTTACCTGCTGCCCTTCTACCACACAGCTGCAGACAGCAGCTTTGCCAACTTTTTCTGTAGGATTCACACAGCGATTTCCCTTGGAGCCCAAAGCATAGCAGTCACACAGGAAAGGGCACAATTCTTGGGACACTAAGTATAAATTTTATTTTCTGCAGTAGAACAAAGAAGTTTCAAGAAAGTAAAATATTTGCAACATATCTAGATTCCCTTCTATGCCCAGTAGTCTGCAGCTTCAAAGGGTTCATTCAGCTCTGGACGGAAATACCTCAATTCATACCCAAACTATCTGAGAATTCAGTACTCATTTTGAGACTGGAATATAAGGTTAGGAGGATATTACGTTAGTAGAAAGAAGTTTTATACAAAACCAATGTTTGCTGCATTGGATCAGTGTGAACACATCCCTAAGTAAGCAGACTCAACAATGATCTCAGTAGTTAGACAGAGCACACAGATGTGTGATACATCTCCCTTAAATTCCTCCACTCTCCAACTATTTTCAGCCCAGAACTTCCCAAGTCAGAGGGACATTTTCAGTGATTGTTAACTCTGGCTGGATTTTGCCTTTCTGAACTTTTCCAGTCTTCCCTTGAGCACAATTCAAACTTTAGCCCCTACAACATTTTTTGGCAAGGAGACTCCAGTCTCTAACATGAAAGGTCTTTAGGAGTTATTTGAAAAACCAGGCAGTGATGTACATGATCACTTGGTGGTTTGCAGGGCCTGCGAAATTCTCAGTTCTTCTCCATTGAAAACAGTGTTCTACATTTCACAGGTGTGGAAATCAAAACCATCTCCTGCATATCCAAGCTGTCTCATAGGATGAGCTGTGGTAGCAGGTACTGGGCAGCTCAGCTGAGCAAAACTTAGCATCAGAGATCCTAGAGCATATTCCACCAGAGCAGCTGGACAGACACCCCCTAATTCCACCTTACACTACAATATCCACCTGTGCAGAGCTTGGACAGTGACATCCACACAACCATGACAACTGTGAATCTGTCAGCAAAACTGTGTGAGAAATCATATCAAACCCACCAGATTTCTCGAGAAGCTTGAAGTTGGCACATTTGCAAGTGTTTCCTAGAGGTCTGCATATTGCCAAGGAAACCCGAAAGAAAGTTTCACTGATTTGAAATACAACCACTCAGAATTTTGATGAAAGTGAGAAATATAAGACATTTTGTTAAGCTTCACTTCAATATTTCAAACTCATGTGTGACTGCAAAAATGAAGTGACAAATTCATTGTGAGAAACACATTGGTAATGCAAAGGGAAAAGCCAGATGAATTTCTGCGAAGTGTGAAGGCTGTTTCCAGCATCTCTCCTGTTGGACACACATAACCAAAAAAACTTCCTATAGTCGTTTAAACTGAGCCAGGGACCTGTGGGCAGCAGCAGAGCCTCATCCTTCTGACCCTTGTTTCACCACATTCTCTCTACACACTCTGGTGCTGGGGAGGTTTATCTTGGGAAACTCCTCAGGCATAAGGCATTAGTGACACCAAATGTTTAGAGGAGTTCTTGCACATGGAATATGAGAATGCATTTTTTATATTAGACAAAATAAACACTTAAACAGTCCTAACCTCCTGCACAACAGAGAACAGGCTGAGCTGAACTCATTACCTCCCACTCAAACTTCCCTTGAGAATGTTAAAGACTGTATTTTTTTTTCTGTTTTTCTTAACAAAAATATTTTTATTGATCCTTTCTGGACATAATACATTTATCCACTAGAGATATTCACCCTGTACAGTACCAATTTATATAATTAAGTGATGTCATTATATACAAGTGGCTTCATAATCCAGGTACAAGTGCCATTCAGACAGACATTCCTCAGCAGGCTGAGGAGGGGCAGGGCACTCAGTCTGCACTGAGATTTCATTTTGCCCTGCAAGCCTTCTACTCAGAAGGGCCAGGTTCAGTAACCCAGAGGTCCTGGGTTACCCAGAACAACGATGCCTCCCTCATATGTCCCAGGCTTTGACTGGTACTACGGCAACAGCCAAGTATGGCTGGGACATTCTCATTATACTCTCGGGGCTAGAAAACAAACAAATTTGTACAACGCACACAAACAGTCTTTTCTAATCTCTTCTAATGGCACTCTGAAGACCAGACTGCCAATTGTCTGCTGTGTTCTCAACAATTTGCTAATGATAATTAAAGATGCTCAAAGTTTGCCAACTATTTCAGCACTCTGTTTAACCAAGAAGATAAGGGTTCAGAGGGAAAGCAAATGAAATGAATTTGATCCAAGGAGGAGGTGTTACCTACAAAGGAACCCAGAAGGGCATAAAGATAGCAAAGGCAGAGTAAAATGTTCTCTAAGTTGCACAACAGATACACAGGGAGATGATGCCAAAACCCTGGAATGAGATTACAAAAGCAGGAGAGTGAGTGGATTCTTTTCCTTTCTTTCTAAAGGATTCCATCCCAAAGAAGTTGCTTAGACAACAGCAACCCCCTACCATGCGATCTGGGTATGAAGAAAAACAAACCCATGCTGTAGTAATAGGAAGATCAAAACCTGGGTTGTGGCTGCTTTTTGGGGGTTTTTCCTTCTGCTGAGAGAAATGAAATACTCCTTGTGCACCCATTTCTGCAGAAAAGGGCCGTATTTCCCCGTGGGCTGTGGGATATCGGGCATGCAGCCCCCAGAAAACAAGAAGAGATAAAGAAAAGCAGGCACCTGTAACTGGAAGCACAGCTTTGGTTGCTCTGAAGTTCTGCTGAATTAAGGGTCCTGTGTAAATTTTCGATTCCAGAGAATCATTCAAGGCATTCAGCTGGCCCCTGCAAGAACATTCACTTGACCACTAAAGCTGGAGTTCGCCAAGTTATTTTTAATAAGATCTACTGTGACAAATGCCTAAACATCTGTCAACAGTGCAGCAGTTAACCAAGCACACACCTGTCCCCTGGTGAGACTGAACTTGTTGCCTTACAGGAGATATCTTTCCTTTCTGAAGGTCACCAACCCTTGCAGAAGTTCCTCTGCCATGATCCAGTGTGATCACATGCCTGCTCTCAAAATCTTTACAGAATTTTATCTAATTCATACTTTCTGCAAGCCCCATATATACAAACTTGTAGCTATGGCCTTCTGGCACCCTTAAGTATTGGGCTTTTTGTACTTCTACTGACTTATTGCATTGTGTTCCAAACCTGTTTGTTCCTGAGTGTGTCTGTGTTTGGAGCAGCATAACAACTTCCGACAGAAAATTAATAACATGGAGAAAACATTTGTACCAAAAGCAGAAAGTCTTTATTGGGAAGAATAGTCTTGCCTTATACCTGAAGAAGCCTTATCTGTCCACTTATTCTCCAAGGGTGTCATATTTAACTTCTGCTTATTTCAGTAAGTTCCAATGACTTCAGTAACACCCACTTGGCAGGACTATGTTCCCTTTATGTGAGAAAAACAGTAATGGTCTTCCAGCAGACTGCCCTCCACATCATTCTCAACTAGAAACTGAAAGAAAACACTGTATTCCTTAATTCTGAAAGCACACTTTTCCCCTTCCAAATGACTGGGAGTACAAACCAATTGTTAATTTTGAATCTGGCCATATCTATGCTCAATTAGCTCCAACCAGCTGAACTATTTTTATATAATACATTCCTGCTAAGTTTCAGATAATTACATTTTCTAAGAAATTCAAATTCTTGTAGAAAACAATGCAACAGTTTAAAGCAAATAAAAGCCTACTGTCTGTAAATGTTTCCAATGCAGTTCCACTTTTAGTGTAATTTATTTTCAAAATCTTCTCAATTAGTAATGCAATTTAATACCTTAGCATTTCATGTAAATATTTATAGGTTTGAAAGCTGGTAGCCCTATGTTCACAGGTTTTAATGTTAGCACTTTGGGGCAAAATCATCTTTTTTTCCTCCACATTTTCATGTTCCCAAACTCATCTGAAGTAGGAGTCAATTCTCTACCAAAATACCAGTAATTTCAGATTCATCTCAGATTCTTTCTGATCTAGTGGAAATAACTCCAGAAAGCAGGGGGGACTTAGCACACAGCATTCCTTGCTCAGAACGTGTTTGACTTGAACCGAGTACTTGGCTCGGCAGTGACAAATCAGGACATAAGGTGGCATTATTGCCCTTCCCTAACTCTCTGCAGGGCCAGAGCCCAGATCTGCATGTCAACACTGCTACAGCATCGTTGTTTGGCATTCCAGAAACAGCACAAAACAATAAAAAAAGACCCAATGAGAAAAATCAAGTCTGCACCAAGATGCAGTCAGAATTCTACACACAGCCAAATCCTGACTGTCCCCTGACTTAAAATTTTCCCCAAATATTGTGTGTATAAAGTGGCCTGACTGAAACAAACAAAGAAAACTGTTAGGCTTTTAGTGTATTAACTGTACGGGACTTCTGAAATAACATTTTAAAAATCTGGACTTCATTTGTATCCTTGACTCAGTGTTCAGCTGTGATTGCCCACAGCAGGAACTCCCATCAAATCTATACAGATGCTTGGAATCAGAAATTACAAAGTGACTGCAAAGGATACAGGAACTTAGTTTGTATGTTCATTTCTTTTCAGTTCACACACACACAAAAAAAAAAAATAAGGATTTGAAGCTATTTTTAGCTGATAGCTGATACATTTCTGATAGAGACATGAAACTACAGAATAGAGAACTAGCTTTTCCTTGGTCTTGTCCAACACTTGTGGTGTATTTGGATTGAGGACCATCTATTTTTTCTTTTCAGTCCAGCAAAAGAGAAGAGTAGCATGAGACCAACAGCCACATGTGAGCATGTTTCCAGTTCCAGGCACATACAGGACCTTTCATTTAATAGCTGGAAGCTACACTCACAATGGAAAGATGGGGAAAACTTCAAATAACAGCAGCAATTAAACACTGGAATGGTTTCCCACACAATGGCACTGTCCCTCACACAGTGACACTGTTCTCTAGTACTTTAAAATCAGGGCAGGTGCCTTTTGGGAGAGGATGTTTTAGCCACATGCAAAACCTCAGTGTAGAGAATTAAGAGAACTGACAGAGCTATATGGTGTCAGAGGCAAGGTGGTCCCTTCTGGGTTTCAAGCTCTGCAAACACTTGATTCTACAAAACAAAATTGATTGCAATATCCCCAAATATCTCATTTATTTATTTCTCCTAACAAAATACACTCATGCCTAATTTTTTTATCATGCATCTAGCATGAAACTCACCAATGTCAGATCCATGTCTGTATGAATACAGGTTTAAAGATGAAAAGCTCTGCAGGTGTAACACAGAGTGTCACAGTGTTCTCCTCTTCAAATCTTGTGCCACTGTAACACTGAGACATGGGGCCAGAAAAAGGCCAAAGTGGGAAGCATCTAGTAAAAAACTATCAGAAACTCAAGACAGCTCTGAAAAGGATTTGTGTGTGGTTTCCATGGCGGTGGTAGCTGGGGTAAGCTCCACTTACATCTGACCCATTGCACCACTTCACTGAAAAGGAGCTCATCACAGTCCAAGAGATGCCAAGAACACAGGTGCTTATTTAAATTCTTCTGTGTCTGGTTCCATTAATCATGACCTCCTGACAGCTTCTGGACCCCACTTTCCTCTTCCCCCATCCTGCTGGAACCCTGAAGGGCCTCTTCTCTCTGGTCTCTTCAGCCAGCACCACGATCTCCATGCAGGCTCCCTGGGTGGCTCCAGCTCATTTCTTTCCAGCACTAAGAGTGCCCTGACATGGTTATTAATCATGGCCTCACTGACAGGGCACTGAACTGTCTGGAGATGAAACTTCATATTCCTATCCAGGGCTCCCCAGGTAGGACATGGAATTTGTTTCATCTTGGTGTAATCAAGAAATAGAGCACATTAGGGGAGCGAATTAACCCCAACTTCAGGTTCATAAAGGTGTCCCTGCTCTGTTTAATTAAATCTGTCTTAAAACCTCCTAATCCCAAACTAAAGACTTAATAATGTTCAGGAACCTCTTTTTCCTTACAATATATTGGTATAAACTGCTGACAGCTTAATATTGAAATGAACATACTGCTCCTCCATCTGACCTGGCCAGTGACAAAGACCAAACCCCACATGACTAAGGCCAGCTTCTCCCAGAATGGCAAGAGGACAGTGCTCCACACACGTCAGGTATGTAAAAACCTTTTGATTTAAGGCAAAGAAGTGTCAAAGACTGGGAAAAACATTTTAAAAACTCAAATTAGAAATTAAGAATGGAAGCAAAATCAGGGTAAAAAGGTTTGATTCTTGCTCTGAACATGCAAAGACCTGTCCTTCTAGACTGAGGATGGTAAACCATTACCCATGGGTTTGGGGTATTACTCTTTCCTTTGAGAGAGTTTTGAGGCACAAAACATCACTCCAGGCCTCTTTGATAATGGTCAGAGAGAAGCTCTGCTCAGGCTTTCCAGATGTGGTGGCAAATCTGGTTTTGTAATTCCTTTTTTAAAAAAAAGTGAAGACTTGATTTATATTGTGATTAGCAAAATTCAAACCTAGATCAGAGCTTTCTTCCCTACATTAAAAAACAGGTGGTTGGATTTGGAATTTTGGTACCAGAAATGAAGTATCTTGGAATACTGATCTCAGCACCTGTTTCATCTCAAGAGGTACAAAGCCACAATCAAAATTTCAACTTGTGGAAAGCAGAGTGACTCTACATGAGATCTTCAAGGAGGCAACAATATCAAGAGAAAAGCAGTGTGGTCCAGCACTGGAGAAGAAAGACAGCAGCCATAAAGCACAGATGTACAGAGGCAGCAATTCAGGCTGTAAGGAATGCCAGTCCATGCCCAAAGTGATTCATGGGAGGCAGACCCAATCCCATTGCTCTCCATCCCAAATCCATCCAGGTCCATTTGAGGAAGGGCATGACTTGTAGTGCTTCTCCCTTCCTAAGATGTCCTGCCATGCCTCAGAGGACAGGGAGAAATGTAGAAGACTTGGACACGGCGAACACTGGGTCCCAAGAGCACATGGAGCAAATGGAAACGGTTTCCACTCTTTCTTTCCCTAAGAGGATTATGTCAGCAGGGCCTGGCTGGCGTCTGCACCAGAGCTGAGCGCCAGGACCACGGCAGCCAGCCCGACCCTCTGTCAAAGGCTTTCATTAAGACTTTGGTTCCCTGTTGCTCACATGGCGGCTTGCACGTGCTCCCTAAATATCCTGCATCCACCCTCAAGGTATTTGCTGATATAGAAATCTCTTCCTCCCCCTTTGCCCCTCCTCCCAAAAACCTGGGGCCACAGCACAAATCACTGCCCTGCTGAGAAATTTTCATTACACAAGGATGGGACAGAGGACTCAAGCTGAATGGGTATTATCAGAGAGGAAAAGGCATAATAACTGTACAGGGTGTCGACTCCTCTGACCCTGCCATCAGTCAGCTGAGGGTGCACAAACACCCTGCAGAGCACAGCAAACAGCAACAACCCCCTTGTCCTCCTGCACTGCTCGTGTTGGGGATAGCCAAAGGAGTTCCTGCTCTTGGCCAGCTCTGGGTGCTCTGCTCTGGCTGCAGAGCCACACCACGGGTTGGCATCTTGGCCTTCCCTCATTGCTGAAGGGGTATGTCAAACCTTAGAATTGAATAAAAATCCCCAAATCCCAAAAAGTAAAGACAGACCCTTGTAACTTCTCTTTCCCAACCTGCCTTGCCCTCAGGTCTGCTTCTGCCCTGTGTCCTTGGGCAGCCAGATCAGCCATGCAGATCCAAGGGGGTGAGATCCATTTGGCTCAAAACAGGCAGGGCAAAGGACAGTCCCAGCCACTTCAAATAATACCACAAATCTTTAATCTAGTTTTGAGAGGAAAATGAGGGATTTTCACCATTAAGCTCAGAGGGAGGAAAGCCATGATCCTTCTGGTCACAGAAGTGACACAGTTAAATCCACCCAGCTGCAAACAATGACATATTGTGGTCACAGAACCTGAAGTGAGGATGGGTTTTCCAAGATATTTAACTCCCCAGCATCCCAGTAACAAGGGATAGCTCTACCTGTCTTTATTCAGGTAACACTTCCAGCAGAACCAGTCAATGAATCTACATGGAAACCAGCTCATCCCTTTCACCTCATTTCTGTTACCAACTTGAACAAAACCAGGAGAAAGATTTGCCTCTGATTGTACAGATAAATTAAAAGCAATTCCATTTACAAAACACAGCATATAAAATTGCATATACTCCTTCAGAATAATCAGCACTTATCAAAATTCTCTTATAAATCCCATTTATTTGAAAGCATGGATTCTGTCTCTATTTTAATGTTACTTGTTTCTGAAGTAGCAACTATGGCTTGAGGAAGGAACCAAAGCATCAGACCAGTCAAATGTACCATCTAATGTGGAACTACCAAGTTTTTTTCAGTATTGCTCACACATGATACCTGCCTCTACAGATGTTCAGTATGAAAGCAAAAAGGTGATCATAAGTTGGGATATTTGGAATGATTTTTTTTTCTAAAAATAAGTAATAGAAGAATTTTACTTTTCTCAATCATTTGGAAAATAATAACTACTTTTACTTGAGTGTCTTACTTTTCCTCCTTCTATCCCAATTTGCATTCTGTCACTGGAGAGGTCATACTTAGTTCTTTTTTAATTTGGGGAGGCTTGTTTTTCCCTTCTTTTCAAAGACTGAAAAATTTGGAGAACCCAAAAATCATTAGCAAACCTTTTAATTTTGAGGAGACTCAGCCCAGTCATTCCTGAGCATCCTGATACCCTACATCTAAGACCTGGGCAGGAAATAATATTTAGAAAGGGCATCCTCAAGTCAGCACTTGGCATTGAAGGGTTTGGTTTTCTGATAAAATCTCTGTGTTTCTGGCCTTTCATGCCTCCTCCCCAAATATGCATCTTGCAAAGTCAAGTGGAGTAATCACCTTGAAATGTGGTCTGCCAGTGCAATAGCATTTAAGAAATGACCACAAGAGCCACTGCTAACTAAAGCCCACCAAAACAATGGGATGTTTTAAAGAACATACAATTATACATGCTTATGTGTGTGCAGTGTATGCATAGTGCCTATGTCTAATTCCACTGTATTGTAAGCAAGTACCTGTGCCAAAAGGGAAAGTCACCAGGATGAACCTGCATTGTGCACAGCATTAAATTCTGCTTTACATGCACAGATCCCAGTGTAAAGGCAGATGGAGGGGCCAGTCGTGTTAAACCCAGGTGATTATGTCACAGGTTTGGGGGTTTGTTTTGTTTGCTTTACCAGCAAACTGTCCATTAACTTTACTGAGAGCAGAAAGCAAAAGGAGAGGAATTTGTGAAGTTGGTAGCCCATATGGCTGGTGGGGAGTTAATCTGTGTGTAAGCAGCAGGTCGCATGAGCCAGGCTGTCTGTTGGGGTTGTTAGTAACCTAGGGGCAGATCATGGAGCAGCAGGGAAGAGGATAAACTCAGCCTACAAATACAGTCAGGAATGTGGCAGGAAATTATTTTTGAAAACATACTCTGAAGCATAATAGCAACGATCAGACTGTCAGGCCGTGTGTAAGAAACCTATCTGGACTCAGGGCACACAACAGGAGTGCACACAAGGCTGTGATAAAGCAGATTTGGTGTATGCTCCTGTGTCCATACATGGATGTTAAAAACATAAACTGCTCAAAGAAAAAGTGCAGGCACACCAGAGTATCCAGACAAACATTGCTTCCTCTACCATTCTAAGTGAACAGGAATAAGTTATTTGCTTATGCTTCATGCAAGCCATCTGTCACACAGCTTTATGAAATTATTAATTGTATCAACACCAAAGAACAAAAGACAGAATTAGCAGAAACAGAAAGGTTCAGGCAAGGAAAGAATTTTTCTTAAAGGGAAAAAATCATGAGGCAAACCTCAGGTCATAAGAACAGGACAGTGTTTGCACCCTAAGTACAGACTGTGACACTGGGCAGGGATTAAAACCAAGAACTAGGTGACACCAAGGGGGACAGCCTGAGGATGTCTGGTCTGGTCTGCAGGTTAGACCAAAAAACAGGAAATCTAATTAATTTTTAAATTTGATTTTAAAAATGTCACTTAATAAGAATTTTGATGCTCTAGGCTTTTTCAGTATTCAAGACAACGAGATACCAAACAATTGGCAAGGCTGGAACACTTTATTTTCAACCATCTTTTTTAACTTATCACTGCCATAACCCCAGGTAACATGAACCTTCCAGCTATTGCCAACTTTAGGATAAGGAATGGTACATATTGGACAATTTAAGCAACATGACACCACACAGCTGGGTAATCTTCCCTCATTTTGAGGAGAAGGGGTAAAAGACAATCAAATAATCTTTGTGAAAATGTAGATGTAACAGCACTAATGAACCATTTAGCTCTACAGCCTGTCTTCTGCTGTGGCTAGCAGAGGTTGTCCAGGAAAGAATGCAAGAGCAGGGCACTGCTTCAGCCATATACTCTTCTACTTGTGAGGAATTTCAAGCTCAGGGACTTCTAGAAGCATTATCTTTGTATTTACTACTAATGATCAGTGCACTAGCAGGACTTTAGTTTAGCCTCAGCAAAGAGCAGCCCTCTTTACTGACCATAACAAATTGCAAGGCAGTTCAACTCAGAGGGAGAGACTCAAAACTTCCCGTCACAACTGAGAGCTATTCTTCCCCAAACTTAAGCACCAGAACAAATCAAACATGACAGATGTCATTTGTATTACATATTAGTGCACTACAGGAAAGCCAGAGCCCACCAGCAATGTGTGCTTTATAAAAAGCCCCAGCACAGACTGCTTAGTTAAAAGAAGAGAAACCAAGAAATATGGAATTACTTTTATACAATGACTGATATTCTTTGAGGCCACTTGGAAACAATTTTTTTCTGAAAGTGGCAAAATGTTGAAAAGTGAGTGAAAATGAAGATTGCTTTTTTAATTAGAAAAGGCTGCATCTTGCCTCAGGTAAGCACTAGAAAGCTATTCAGGTCCATGTACAAAGTCGGGCAGCAGAAAAGTTTTGACAGAAATAACATTCCTCTAGATTAATGCCTGTCCCCAAAACTGTAGGATGACAGTGAAAATGACAGAGAAGAGTTTCTCTTGGGAATACAGATGAGCCTGTGGGGAGCATTAGAGATAAACAAAACCTTAAAGGGAAGAACAGGTCGAATTAAGTGTGAAAAAATCTCTCCCATGAGAGACTTTTAGTCAGAAATTAACAGTATTTTACATCCAGCAAATAGAAGGAATGGAGAGTCAATGGTTGGGCAGAAGAACTGCATGCCACTCTCTGGATCATCTCTGTATCTGCCTACCAAGTTTCAGAGGTGCTTGTCCCAGAACAGAATCACCTTGTTATGCATTTAACTTGATCTCAGCCACTTCTCCTCTCTTAAGAGAGGAAATCCTGCTTAGCCTGAAAGAATCTTATCACAGTATCCTAGAGAAACATAAGAGAATAAATCAGTCTTTAGTGGAAGAATGGAGTAGACCTGAGTATTCCCCAGACCTTAGGAACTGCAGGGCAGCCCCATGTCCTTCACTGCCACAGGTCTGCACACACTGCCAGCCCTGTCCCAAAGACCAGCAGCATCAGGGATGCAGTCTCATGAGTAAAGTATCTCTGGAGCAAATCAGCGCATTTACACCAGCTGAAGGTGTAAATCTAATCCTTTTCCTCTTCTTTAAGCAGCAGACTCCACCTTGGTCACACAGATAATTGTCCATAAAGACTCTGTGTTAAGCATCATCTAAATTTTAAGATGTATGTGGGATTCAAAGCAGATAAACAGCTGCTGAATAATCTCTGCCTCAAAAGGGTTTTTCCATTAGTCGTCAAGTTCTGTTCTCTTGCCTTTCTTGAGGTTCAGATATTCTACATAAATCTGTTCCTACAGACACCTCTCTACCTTATTACCTTTAATTCCCACAATCCTTCTCCAGTTCTATCCTAGACTTGCAGTGTGACCTCAAAGATTCCAGCTGTCACAGATCACAAATACTGACATATTGGTCTTAATTCAAAGTGAGATTTCTTCTAACACTTCAGTTCACGTATGAAAAAATTCCTTCCCTCCTGCATTTGCTTCCCTTAACCATCAGACCCTGCAACAATATTGAAAATATTTCTCTGCACTGAGAACCACTTGTTTCAGGTAAGCAAGGAAGAGAAAAGGAGGTTCATCTCTTCAGTGGGCTGTAGCAGCTGCCTGCTGGTCCTGGCACTCAGGCAGTGTAGGGACAGAGTTTGACCTTGTATGTAAGTTATTTCATCAGGTATTTCAGCTGACCAGCTGGTACTGACCAAAGAAAGACAACACTGGGATCCCAAATACTTCCATACTGACTGCACAGCTCCCATCTCTGACGGGCTGAGGGTGCTTTGCACTGCTCAGTTCTTTAAAAGGCAAATGGAAAACTGTCAAGCTAATGGGGAGGTTTTGTGTGTGCTAATTATAGCACACAAACCCTTATTGTCTCTGTCCAAGGCTGGGTCACACTCTTGTTACAAAGCTTTTGTAACTCTACTAATGTCTTTAATATAAGCTCCTATTAATTGTATGGTCAATTCCTAAGCCCAGTGCTACTGGATTGCAGTAGCCAGGCAGCTGACTGTAATTACAATGTGCTTATAGTGTGCTTAACCCGCATTTATAAAGCACGTTAATTCTCATGATTCTGTTTTAATTTGGTGCAGGATTGACAGCCTTTTGATTTTACTCCACAGATCAGATCTAGCAGAAGCAGCAGCCAGGTAAATATGCCATGCTGTCCATGTGGAAGGAGGTGACACAGCCCATCATCCTCCCTCGGGTAACTGTTCCTACAACTCTCTGCAAGTTCTTTTTTTTCTTGCACATCCCAGCTCATTAGAAACCTTTATCTCCAAAATAGCCACCCTTTTAGAAGGAACAAGTGGGAGTCAGGGCAAACAGGAGTTCCTGTGAATGTCACCACTAGTGAGGGATCCACAGCCCTCAAAAGAAGAGTTTCCCTATCCATGAAGCCCCCAGTTCCAGGCCACTATGCACTATTTAAGCAATTTTAGAAAAAATGAATTTTTTCCTCAACTATTTCAGACCAGGTGTTTCCTCTCTCTTGAAATAGATATAAAATCCCTCTATTTATTCATGTAACTACACTGATAAATATTTTCAAATCAAAATGTTCTTTGAAATAAAGCAAACTTATGTACACAATGCTAACTTGAAAAAAACTTCACTTTTTTAAACAATAGGCTCTCCTGGAAAAAAAGTCACTGTTTTAGAAGACAGTTCTCAGCAAAAAGGATCTTTGACTTATGTTTTCAAAAGAAAAAATAAAGTTCCTAATTTGAAAAACTGATTGCACTGTTCCTTGTATGATTCTCTCAACACTTCCTGTATTAAACTCCCTGTCATCATATTATTTTTATTTCTTTCCTTACATATTTTCCTAAAAACAGAGGCCACCAAAACCTTTAAACTGAAAGTGTTTATATTGCATATTAGATCACTGCCCATGCACACTAGCACTTGTTTAAACATATGCTCCAGCAATAATATCTCAACTTTACAAATTCAGAGCCTGCTTAATCTCTGTTTAACAAAATCCAAACAGGGGAGCCCTGTGTCCCCAAATGCTGCTCTGCCTTCATCCCAACAGGCGGGCTCTGGGCTCCTCTGTCGGTGTGATTGTTGCTGTGCAATCCCTTGCCTTTCTCTCCAGGCCATTCTCTTTCTGCAGGATGACTCATTAGCCCCGTCCCCGGCAGGGAGCTGACATCCAATTAACCAGCTGACAGTCCTCCAGTGGCTCCCACTACTCCTCTAAGGCTCTGTTTACAAACACGGGCTGCTGTGCCCATAAAGGAGGGGAAGCTCAAAGTCCCCCTGCCAGGCCAGTTTGTTCAGAATGTTCAGAGCCCTTTGAACAATACCTTTGTAGGGTAAAGATCGGGCAGACTGCGTGCAGCAGGATTCGAGTCACCCCGATGGCTGCAGCTGCATGTGGCGGGAAAGGGAGCAGCAACTGGTACAGGACAGCAGCAGGACTCGGGCCCCAGCTGCAATGCCAAGAGAAATTATCAGATGGGGCAGTATCACTGAATTCTCTAGGGGAAAGCACCTGAAGAGCTCATCCGGAGGGCTGTAAGGGTCTCTCTGACAAAGAAATAAGCTTTTGAGTATAAAACCACAGGTGTTGCAACTCCTGCACCAGGGAACAAGGTGCAGGAGTTTTACCAACATATAGCAAAGCCCCAAGTCCTCCACACACTCTAGCAGAAACATGATGTTCCTTGCAGAGAACAGAGGTTTTCAATTTGCAGGGACTCACTGCAGAATACCTCTGCCTTTGATCTGTATGTGTTGGTCTCATTGATTGGCACTGGGAGTTCTGCTTAGATTTGTTTCCGCTCTTTGGCCAACTCCAAAGAAAAAAGTTGCCCAGAAAAGATGATCATTGCTACCCAATTTCCATTTGGCACCAAATAAACCAAATAACTGCTGCTACTGAGTTACAGGTCTGCCTTGACACAACAACTTCAAACTTAAATCAGAAAAGCTTCTCCTAACTTGGCAGCTAGGAGGTCTCCCTTACAGCAAGTCTGAAATTAGACTTCAAATTCACACGTTTCTGAGTATTTACTGTATTTTGGGGATTATGATCTACATCCTAATTTTTACCCCCAGCTTCCTTTCTGAGTTAGGTACAAAACCACAAACTGATCCAGTCACTTTTAAATCTGAGCCAAATTCAGTTGAATTTTTCATAACCACAGTCTCATCTTTTTAAATAACCTGCACTTGCTACAAACCAAGGCAGTGGCTGAATTTTGCAGTGAGGAACGACAACACTACCTCAAGAAGGTCTCCACTGTAGTACACTGCATCTCTGGGTAAGAAACACAGCAGAGATTATCCCAAGACAGATAGGGAAGCACAAAATCCTGGTTCTCCTTTCCTCCAAAGCTGTTTTGCACCATGCAGACAAGCTTATAAAGTGTTATGCTGGGATTAAGTGCCCATTCCTTCAGATTTCTCCCTCTCACACTATTAGAGTGATACAAATAAGTATTCATTGAGAATTTAAGGCCGACCATTTAGTCTCTGTGCTTTTTCTTTAATGTAACTATTCCTATGTGGTTACACAGCAGGCAAAGATTTCAGAGAAGGTCCTCACAGGCAAACACAAAGTAAGGCTTTGGCTAGAAATGCACTGTAAGAGCAGATTTAACAGCCTGAGAATTTACCTCTCCACCTCCTCTAGGTGATTGTTGACTAGAGATTAACATATCAGTAGACTGTACCTGTAGTACAAGTGACAACAGTGCTTCCAACCTGCAGCAATGCAGCTCAACCAGGTGAACTCAAACCATCTTCAGCAGCAATGTGAGATCTCACAGGGTCCACTCACATTCTCAACTCACCTGCAGCATCCTCTCACAAGAAATAGACAAGGGACAGGCACTTATTTAGCCTCAAAAATAATTTCAGCTCTAACCAGCTAATCACAGCTGAAAGGACAGCCTCTGCTAAGAAAAGTTGTTGCTGTGTCTGGGTGAATTATACTCCAAATGATGGTGTACAGATCAACTTTACCCAGCAATTAACTGTCCTAATTCATTACAGTATAGCAGCAACAATGATAATTGCCGTGAACATTGTGGTGTGACACCAAAGCCACAAACCAGCCAGCACAGCAGCACACAACAGAATGTGAGCCATGTGCCTCTGTCCCAGGCCTGGGCTGTGCTCCAGCTGCAGCCTGGTCATAGGAAGATTAGGAATCCTTTCCAAGTTTAGATCACACTACTCAGGACTTAGCCCAGGCAACATTTTTAATGAAAACCTACCAAAATGGTGATTTCATGACCTCTCTAGCTTATCATGTCTGGGTTTTCTTTTTTACTTTTTTCCCTTCCTCTTGTATCTAATTGATCTATAACTTCTCCCAGCTTTTGAATGTGAATTTCATTGTGCATGTCTGAGTTGATCTCTGTCTTCTGTACTTACCCCCACAGCAGCAGAAGACTGTCATCACATTCATTTAGACCTCTTCTCCAAACTAAGCAAACCCAGCTCTTTCACCCTCATTCTCCTGCCTCCTGACCAGCTTATTGGCCCTCCTGTTTGATTTTCCAGTTTGACAACAACTTTCTTGCACTGTGAAGACCAAAACTAGATTCAGTACTTCATATGCAGTTTCACCAGTGCCTAGTAGAGGTCACCATCTCCCTCAGCCTGCTGATTGTGGTCTTGCTAATGCATCCCATCACACAAATAGCCTCCTCTGCCCACTTTTGCTTTGTCTAGGTAGTCATAAAATGATCAGTTTGTTGGCTGGGTCAAATCACTAATCCCTGGAGTTCTTTTTAATGCTTGTTATTAAAACTGTCTTCTTTCTATGCTCAGCATTTGCAGTTAAGTGAAGTCTAAGAACCCTAAAATAGTTTTTAAAAGTTTGGGCAGAAATAAGCTCGCTCTTTCTGCAGACCATGTACGCCCACAAACAACCAGTCTCTAACTGCACTGCTTTGAATCCTGTGGCACAGACCAATTCACTTGTGAAAGACCAACAGATGGACAGAAAGAGACACCCTCCTCCCCCCTCTGGCTGGTATCAATTCCCATTAAAGACTCTCCTGTGTCCAGACTGTGCATGCTGACCACTCAATGCAGGCAAAATTGCAATCCACCTTGATTAACTTCCTAACAAGTTCTTTGCGCCTCCCTTCTTGTTCCTCTACCAGTCACACTCCTTCCCTCTAAAGTTTTCCTCTAATTAATTCCACATTAAGCACTGAAAATCGGCAGGGTCCTCTCAGACGCCCCTTGTCCCTTTCTGTGCGGACCCTCCGGGTCCCCAGTGCTAAGCCCACTGGTAAACAGCTGACATCTGTGCAGCAGCTCCCAGGCTGCACTTTCAGGTACAGCATGTGTTGCACCTTGAACTACCGTCTCATTTCAGGCCCCACCATCGAGACCAATTAAGTACAGAGCACGCAAGGAGCTGACCGAGTGTCGCATGCTGGCTATAACCACAAGGACTTAGAGGCCCCAAATCTGTTATTACCAAGCTGTTGCTGACAGCAGCATGCTGCCTCCTAACAAAAAGAATAGATTAAGATCAATCAAGTCTCCCTCTGCTTGTCGGTGGGACTTTGGACCACACCTTCCACCCAAAACTTCCCTCCTCTCCTGCTTCTGAACACCTAGGCAGCTCCAGGCTAAAAGGTGGCTGCTGAGTCAAGCATGAGCTGAACCATATGTTCATAATTAGTTAACTTCTTGCTTCATTGCTAGAAGCAATAAATCAGTGACAGCCCATAGTGGCCTTAGGAGATGCAACAAGCCACCCCCAGGCAGCACAGAGCCCTCCCCTCCACACGGGCAACTGGCCATATTTCATTCCAGCTGTGGCATTGTGCACTGAATTAACTTTATCCTCAATTTAGAAAGCCAGCATGAAATCAAGAGACCTGAGGGAAAGAATAAAGAGAAAGAAAGAGAGAGAGAAGAGGAAGGGGAGGGAGGAGAGAGAGAAATCCTAGCAGGTCAACTCAAAAAAAAGTTTGGCAAGTGACCGTCTACAGGGATGGAGCTGCTTAACCCATTGCTGCAAGGCTGCCTGTAGGCAGCACATTAATTAATAAGAGCCTTTCTGCCTCTTATTTCCTGGTGCTGTGGTTGAAGGCTTCTTAGCACAAGCTGAAGGGGAAACCCAGTGATATAATTGTTTTTTAACCACTGTTTTTTACCTGCAGCCTGAATAGCAGGTAAAGCAGAGCAATAGACAGCAGTGGTGGCAGGATGAGTCTGGCTGCACACACCGCAAGCTGCCGAGGTGAGTGCACTCACACAGAGCTGTGAGCAACTTGAGCAAAGTGCTGTGACAGGCCAGATATTCCTGGACCTGGGAAAGCACATGGCAACTCTCACACTGACAGGCGTTTAGGCAGATTCCCTATGGGCAGTGGAGAGTGCTGGAGGCTTCAAGACAGCAATTCACAACACCTGAATCCAGAGCCTACCTCTCCTATGGTTCTCACACCTCCATGTGCAAAGTTACACAAGCCACTTCAACATCATCCACAACTAAATGCAGAAATGCCTGTAGTTAACTCATCCTGGGATAGTTCTGCTTGCCTGGATGTTTAACTGAAACACAGCCTGTGTTCGCAGTGCTCCCATTGCCAACTTTTATCTGGTCGAAAATGCACCTGTAAAGGTTATTGTCATATGGCAGAGTAAGTGCTATCATCCTCCTGGAGCCGATGGAACTTTGAAAATGCAGCATAAAATAATTCCTTTCCCCCATGTTGCTCAGTTTCACTCGTCCTCAAAACTTAAATCCAGCTATAAGACCCTGAGTGAGGGCTTCCTGATCTACTCAGCTGAACCTTCTTGCTGTGCCCGGGCGAGAGCAGAGGGAGGGAATGCCAGCAAGCCCTCTAGTGTCCACCTGCGACACTCTTCTGTGAAACATCCCAGGGTCCAGGAGAGCATGGAAGCCAAAACATTTACAGCAATAAGCTAACCCTCCAAATTCATGGTACCAAACCACATCTTTGAAAGAATAAAGTCTATAATTAGAGTTACTTTTGAAAATAAAACTGACAGCAATTACAGAAGGCTATTCCTCAGTAAGAACATCTAACATAGCATCTTCCTTATCACACATATAGGGTAAACAAAGCAATAAAAACACGTAATTGAAGGGCACTTTGCAGGCTAGTGGCCAACCCAGAATGAAGCACTCTAGGGTCTTTCAGTTTCCCAGTGAAGTATTTTTGTTCCAGGGGGCCACACTCCTTTGTGCCCAAGGCACTAAGGGTGCTTGCCCAGACTCTTCCTTGTAGATTTGTATCTCCTGGGTGCTGGAGATTACACAGAGGTCTAAGCCCTGTCCCTGAACATAAAACTCTCTTAAAATTTGTGGAAATTTGCAGAACAAGTTCCAGCAGCTGATAGCTGATAATCCCAGATTAAATTAGTTCAGTTCAAATGAAGCTGCAACTTACGAAACAACAGTACATCTTTCTAGATCTAAGGGGGAGGTCAGCAAACCAACCAGAATCAACAAGGTCCCCATGTGCATGTCAAGAGTCTGCTGAGCTTCAGTGCTGGCCCTGGAGGACAGACCAGTCATCGCAGCTTCTGTGAGTGGCAAGAGGTCTCATTCCTGTCTGACTAGAAAGAGAAAAGAGAGATGATACAGAATCCACATGAGCTTCTGGACAGCTCAGTAGCTGCCATTTAACTCTCTGTTCCTTCCACTCACTTCAGGAGACTCAGACACAAGAACCTGGAGCCAGCAGAATGTCTCCAAAGGCTCCAAAGCCTGCTCTATTGTACTGTACTAACCTCTTCTTTCTTTCCCTGCTGTACTATTACAGTTTGCAATGGAATAGTGAAATTACAGTAAGGCATGGATGAATCCTGCTCTCTCATCCAGGAGCAGTTAAAAACCAAATACTTCTCTTGTTTCTTATTCACTCTCAGGCCTTTTTACATTGCTTTGGCACAGTATGAGGCTGCCAAATGGATACAAACCTCCCCCCACCCCTTTCTCCTCCAGGATAGCATAAAATATATCCAGACCAAAAAATATGCTGTCTGCAGTTATTATTCACCGCACATCATTGCTACAAGGGAAGTCATGCTGCCATTTAAGTGTGTAAACTTTTGGTTAAAATTAAATTTCAGCAAAAATTCAGAGAAGAAAACAGTTCTGATGTGTTTTGAATGGAATTCTTTTAAAAGGCTTTGGGATTTGGAAGACATTTACTCTTTTAATTCATTATATCAAAATAATTGACAAAATCACAATGAAACATTTTGTTCCTTCCTAAAAACAAAAACCAAAGAGGGGAAAGAAAAAAATCTCTCACAGAGAATTAAAAAGCATTCAGGTTTCATTCCAACGAGCTGGGCGTCAGGACCTCGGCATTCTTCGAGAAAAGAGATTATTGTCTCCAGCCAGCTCTGGTGTAAGCCTGTAAAATCCTCTGCCAATCTTTTAGATGAATTACCAGCCAACTAATTCCTTTTCATCGCCAGTTCATCGAACACTACCTGCATGGACTAGGAGCTGGAAATTTTGTGTATACAGACAGAGCTGTTTTACTAGGATATCTCCCCAGTGACTTATTGCTTTAACTCAGCCTTTGAAAAGTATGCACAAAAACCCTGACATCTTTCTCAGCTCATGACAACAACATCCTTCACCTTCTGACCCCCAACACATTTACACACGTCTTAGAATCTTTCTTTCATTATTGATTAGGGAAGGCAATGCCATACAGCTCTGCAATGAAGAGATGCCCTCACACATATTTACTCAGATCAGAGATCTCTGCCAAACATCCCAACTGCCAGCCAAGAATGGAAAGTGCCCAGCTCTACACCCAAAACAAGATGGAGAGAAGCCAGACTGCCAACTCCTGAGCCACAGCCAAGAGGAAAAGCACTGTTAAATAGGTGAAGCCCAGTACATTGGTACTGGCAGCACCGTTCACACAGGAGGAGCTCATGGGCCAGGTTAGAAGCAGGCAGATGCACACATCAGTGGATGATTAGACAGGAGGCCCCAGTCAGCTCTGCATCTGAAAATTCAGAAAAATTCATGAAAATGAAAATTCATCCTAATTTGGACTAAACTTGTGAGCTAAGCTTTTCTGGCAGGTCTCCCTGCAACATAGTTTGACTTCAATAGAAAACACCATGGAGAAAAACATGGCTTTTCAGCACACGGGTATTTCTCTTGTAGGCGCAACAATTTCCCCAAAACCACGATGGTCAACACTCTGAGCACACTCAAGAAAAACTGTTCTGGCATCTGTTATTTAACCCTGGGACTACCTCAGTGCATTTGTTTGCACTGCTGAATCACTTTCTGTGATGTAAAGGTTACTTAGCTGCAGCATGGCAGCTCAGTGCAGTGGGAACCTCTGGAATGAGGGACATCGACAGCAGGAGCGTGCTGCTGATGCCAGCCAAGAAGGGGCTTTGCTTCCATAACTACATCATGGTTTATATTAAACCTCCCACCCAACTGACCCACAAACGTCACGAAAAATTATCAGTTCACAACTGATTTGCTCTTCTGGAGCCAATTGGTCTCAGCCAAGAACAAAGGGACTCCTTTGGCCAGGGGCTACATGAGGACATTTTTTATTACAGAAATGTGAAATCTAAGCAGACACACCAGTCCTGACTGATAGATGAGGAACTGAACTGAAACAAAGATGCAGTGACTGACTTAGGTCTATACCGTAAATGGTGATGTCCTGGAGTTTCAGGCATTTAAGTGCTACTATAAAACTGTACATCACACTCAGGAGTAGAACATATTTCTCTTCCGTACACCAATAAGATCGGCAACAGTAACAAACTCTCACTCGCCGTTTTCAGGAGAACACATCAACTCATCAAAACCCAGCCCTGAGATCAGGACCTCAGATATTATATACCACCTTTATCTTTTATGATAAAATTCCAGCCAAAGGAAAGGGCAAGAAACAGGCAATAAATAGAGCCTGGGATGAGTTCTGAGAGAACATGTCCATAGGATACTAAACCAGTGCAATTAGTGTCCTTCTGTGACAAGAGGTCAATATACCCAGTAGAATTAATGAAAACGTTCAAAAGAAAACCCCAGAATTATACACTTTTTTTTTTAATCCTCTCACTCTCAGTGACATTCTGCAAGCATTCTGTAAACATAATCTATGTTCATAGAACTTGCACTTTTTCCATTTGCCTTTCCACTTCAGGGAAAACTCATTCTTGTACCTGGGACTGTAATCAAGTGCAATCAGCGGTCTGCTTCTCAGATGGCTGGCCAAACAGATAGACAATTACACAAATCCAGACAAACACAGGATAGATTGTTGTTTATAACACATCAAACGGCACACAGGGTAAAACAGAAAAAGCTAAAGCCACAAATGTCCATGAACAAAGTCAGACTGCAAATTGGAATGAACTTTTGAAGAGTAAAATGCAGTACCAGCATCACAAGAGCAAGTCTCTCCTAGTCCTGGATCTTCACAAGCAGTTATCTGTGCTTACCTAACAGATCTCTCTTCAAAGCAGGGACCTGCTGTTCCTTTTGAAACAACAACTATATCCACAGGAGAGACCCAAAATTTACTGTTAACAGGGGTGATAACAGATGGGGGAGCACTTGTGGACACAACACATGACACAGATGCTATTCAAACATGGTCCTTAAACATTTCACCTGTAAGGATATTCCATACATAAAACGTGCCATTATCTATTTCGAAAACCTTCAGCTCTTTCAGATAAATTCCATCCTCTAGTCACTGACTCACCATTCTTGCTGTGAGAAACGGCAGATAAACCCAGAAAGGTGTTTTGCAGTTTTTCCATCTTGTAGTCATTTTTTTTTCCTTTATTTTAAACTCTTGTGAAACTCCACATTACCAAAAAGTATCAACACGGGAGAGCTGGAGCCCAAAAGCATTGAAGACTCAGTTTGACTTAACTGCATTTTACAGGAAATAAAGCCCACAGGTGTATTCACTGTTACCTGACTGATTTCTAGACTAGTAACTGGTGTGACAGACCAATGAGAAAGGTAAAGACTGGTCTAAAATATACCAGGAAGATGTAAAAGAGAACGATTTCCCCATGCTTTTCTCTAAACAATGGTGTGTTACACAGCAACCTGAGTAATTTTGGTCATCCATCTGATATACAGGTTAATATCAGCTGGAATATTTTCTGAGATGGGTTCCTAAGGTTAGGAAAGATTATAAAAGAACCTGCCTTCTTTGACCTAAAGAAAATGTGTGACGGCACTTTGCAAAGACATCAAGGCTAAACACTGGAGAGGGAGATGAAGTGTCTAAACTAGAGCAAGAGCTTGGCACAAGGACAAAAGGGATTATACCTGCTATGAATACATTCAGCCTGGAAACCAGAAAGTGTCCAGCCATCAGAGCTCAGAGTACGGTGTAGCCTCACAGTGGGAATAACATAAGGAAAATAACCTAATTAGTTTTAAGAGGGAGATTGAAAAGTTTAAGAATGTCTCAACAGCAGGGGACTGGATTTGGGAAGTGCCTTTTAGTCCTGCGTTCAAGGAGGAAGACTGATCAGAAAAACAGCTAGAACTTGTATCTGCATAAATTCCCTTTCAAAAGTATTTTTGCAAATCAGTCTCTTCAGGTTTAATTTCTCACATCTTTGGTTCACAAGCATGGTCAGAGATTCATGCAAGTGCCAGATACGTGTGTGTACCTGTCTGTAGGTTAATATCCTGAGTTATAAATGACCCTCTGTTTTGTCACTGATTTACTTAACCACTCTTAACATGGATGAGAAGCACTGTAGCAGTAATGTGGCAGGACAAGTAAAGATGATTTGGGGTGGGTTTGGACACCAGGGCAGGTGTCAGCATGCAAAGTAACCCATACTGTAACTCTTGTAAGCCTGGTATAAAACTTCTATTAAACTATCTGTAAATATTATTTTCTGTGTTCCTTCTGTGTACCATCCCTTCTGAGAGCCCATTCACTATGATGGAAATGCAACTTTGAGGCCATTTTTACATAAAAAAGGGACAAACCAGAAAAAAAGTTTGGGGGTTTTTTTTGTTGTTGTTTTGGTTTGTTTTTGTTGTTGTTGTTGTTTTTAATATTAATCTGAAGGATTAGCTTCATCACTGGTGTTTAAACAAAACAATAATAGAAATTAAAAAGAAAACATATGTAACAAAAAACATACAGTAATTAACACACTGCAATACACTTAAATGTGTGTTCCCAGAACTTGAGAAAAGAGCTGCTATGACATTCAAAGTGAAATCTCCACTGAAGCATATTGTAGTCTTGATAAACATTTTGCCCCAGAACTTTATTCTGAATTAAAGAGGTCTATCATTAACTGCAATAAGCAGTAAGAGCTGCAGAAGAACAGGAAAAATAGCAGATGCTTGTTACTTAGTTTTGTTTTACACACACACATCAGTGTGGGATTGCTACTGTGACTTCAACCTCTTCCATCATCATGTGTGACCATCTATGCACCATTTTGCAATATTAGGTATTTCTCTCCTACAACAACAGCATTTTTCTTTCTTTGGCAGTCACCCACAGGGTATCTCCCCAAACCTACCAGGGCTCTGATTTGACTGTGTTTTACCCATATCCCACCTCTCACTCCCCAGCATATCAGCCTCGGTGAGTTGACCTGAATTCCTTGAGCCGAGAAAACCGAGCACTGTCAGCCCCCAGCCAAGACCACACCAGCCGTGCAGACCCAGCAGTGGAGGGGCCACGGGCTTCCAGGTGGGTTTGAGACACAGACCTCACACCCTCCCTGGGCAGCTCTTCCAGTGCCTGTCACCCAATACAAAGAAGTTCTTCCAGATGTTGAGGTGAAGCTTCTTGTCTTCTAGTTTATGGCCATTGTTCCTCATCCTGTCACAGGGCACCATTGAAAAGACTCTGCCACCTTCCTCTTGACCCCCCCTTTTTAGATAGTTACATGCATTAATGAGATCCCCTAAGGGGAGGCCCCGTTCCCTCAGTCTCTCCTCTTAAGAGCTGCTCCAACCCCTAATAATGCCCTGGATGTGCTGTTCAGACACCCGGTGCTCTCTCTGCTCTGCCCCGACAGACGAGCTGCGAGGTGCCTCGGGGGTGCCCCCTGCGCAGGGCAGCCCTGCTCTTCACCCACTGCACCGGCCTCACCTCCTCCGGGGCCGGCGGGCACCTCCCGAGCTGCCTGGAGCCGGGCCCCGGGAGCGGGGCAGCCCGGGCAGCGGGAGCGGGGCAGCCCGGGCACCGGGAGCGGGGCAGCCCGGGCAGCGGGAGCGGGGCAGCCCGGGCACCGGGAGCGGGGCAGCCCGGGTATCGGGAGCGGGGCAGCCCGGGCACCGGGAGCGGGGCAGCCCGGGTATCGGGAGCGGGGCAGTTCGGGCACCGGGAGCGGGGCAGTCCGGGCACCGGGAGCGGGGCAGCCCGGGTATCGGGAGCGGGGCAGTCCGGGCACCCGGAGCGGGGCAGCCCGGGCACCGGGAGCGGGGCAGCCCGGTCACCCGGAGCGGGGCAGCCCGGGCAGCGGGAGCGGGGCAGCCCGGACCCCTCAGGGGACACCGCGGCCGCCCCGCTGCCATCCCCGCGGCGGGGGCGCGGGCTGATGACGCCGTCTCGGGCAGCCCCAGCATGGCCGCGGTTCGGGCGGCCCCCGGCGGGACCCACGGGGCGTTCGCCTCTCGCACGGGGCTGCTGCGGGCGCTGAGGGCTCCTCCGGCCTGCCCGCCCTGCATCTCTCCTCTCCCGGCTTTACCCGCCTCCCCCGGGCCATTACCCAGCGCGCTGCCGCCCGCGGGGCCCCTGAGCAGCGGTGCTTGCCTGGGATGTGCCCGGTGTGAGGGGCCGGCGGTGCCACAGCGCCCTGCGGTGCCACAGCGCCCTGCGGCAGCTCGGCAGAGCGCACAGGACCGGAGCCGGCCGAGGAGCGGCTCGGCAGAGCGCACAGGACCGGAGCCGGCCGAGGAGCGGCTCGGCAGAGCGCACAGGACCGGAGCCGGCCGAGGAGCGGCTCGGCAGAGCGCACAGGGACCGGAGCCGGCCGAGGAGCGGCTCGGCAGAGCGTACAGGGACCGGAGCCGGCCGAGGAGCTGCACTCGGCTTTGGCACTGTTGGGCACGTGTGACAGAGCTCCTGCTCCTTGGCAGCCGACAGATGACAGCCGTGTGGTTGGCATCTGAAGGGAGCGGGTTATCACAGCAGTTATCAAATACACTGTGCTGCAGGTTAAGAAATCTAAAGGGTGACCCCAGACACTGTAGGTTCAGAGTGCAAGGCCTTTTTAAAACACTAATGTTGGTAAAAGAAAAAAAAAAAAAAAAAAAAAGGCAGGAGATGGCAGTGGTTTAATTTGGTATAGCTGCCAGTTTACCTTGGGCAGCAACCTAGGAAAGGAGCCAGTAATAAAAGAGTGGAAGGCAAATAGCCCTCTTGGTTTGTCCCTCATGTATTGTCCCTGAGGCTTGCTGATGGGGGAACAGCGCTGAGCATCCTCCAGGGGAGACAGGAAAGACCATCCCATATGCCGGCACAGCCTGCCCTCGGCCCAGCCTCATCCTCGCTGGCTGCACACAGGTCAGGATAGCACCTGGAACAGCCCTTGCCATGGCAGGGACAGGATCCTGGTGGAACAACACTGCTATTGGCTTTATTCCCACCATCCCCTATCCTATTCAAAGACAGACCCTCAGTGAAGATTTTTAGTTTGTTTTTTTTTTTTTTTGTTCCCCCCAGATAAAACTCAAGTTTGTCCATGGATTTTGATTGCTACGTAAATCTGATACGAATCAGAACTGACTATATGTAGACAATCTCTGCCTTTCACACACCTGTTTGTGGCTTTTGCAACATTATGGTAGTAAATCCTTTATCACAGTAAATCTTTTACCACTGCTACATTTATGTCCTGAGATCTTTTGGAAGGCTAGGGCTTGACAGAAAACATTCTCCGTATAGTGAGACATTTGCAGGAGCTTGTAATTGCAGACTGTTGTTCTGACACCTGCACTTTCTTCCTCAGAACTGTCCACAGAAGTGCTCTGAAATATATTTGCTTCTACACACCTCCAAGAAGCCATGCAAAACCCACTCTGTCAGCCAGGCAGGTTGGACAAACTTGTTTCTTCCTGCTGGATTTTACAACTGCAAACAAGGCTTCAAAACAAAACAAATCAAAAAACTCACCAGCAACACCAGCAGCCTTGTTCTGAGCATGTGGGATGCTTCCCTGGATGCCTGTTCATTTCCTGGAGTGAAACTCAGACACACCAGTTCAATGCTGCCCTGAAGTGTGTGGAAGCTTTTTTTTTTACTTCTCCCTCCTTTTCTTTTCCCTCCTTCCTTGTGTTGATTTGTGGGACCAGAATGACTTTGATTTCAGCAAGTTTGCTGTTTATTCACGTCACAAGTTTGACAGCTTTACACCAAATCAGATTGCTGGGTTTCAGGAGAGCTCTGAGGCGTCACTGGGAGCTCCTTTAGATTAAACTCGCCTCCCCGGTCTCCCCCCTCTCCCCCTCCTTCAGAGCCATTTAAACCTCTCTGGGGCTTTAACAGAAACGTGCTCCCAAGACCTGCATTTCATTCTGCCACTAATATGGTAAGTGCTCTTTGCATTTCTCTCGACCTCAAGGCAGGAGAAGCTGGTCTCTCCCTTGGGGGAGTGCAATAGATTTTATGCCCTCTTAAGATGGGGAGGAAGGAGGGCTCTCCTCTACCTGCCAGTGCAGTCTCTGCTGCTGTGCCTTCCCATGGGTGGGCAGACTCTCTGACTCAGGCACCAAACTCTGCCGTTGCCTTCCTCGCAGAGATTTAGAGCTGCTGCAGATGAGGCTTATTTGGCGGAGGGAGAAAGGGTGAATCCAGAGACAACCCCAGGCTTTGCGGTCTGGGACTCATGCAGAACTGCAGGGGCCAGAAGAGAGTGCGAGCAGCCAGGAGGTGACTCTGCTGGCTCTATGCTGCTGCTTTAGAGCTGAGTCGAGCACCCATGGTGGCCAAGGACACTTTACCCTAAGCCCACTCAGGACCGTAGCATTTCCCAAGGGTCTGCAGGAGACTGAGCCGCCTCCCTGGCACAGCTGTGCTCGGAGCCCCAGTGCTGCGGGGACTGGCGGGGCGGCACTGCCCGCGCTCGGCGCACGGAGCGGTGCCTCGGGAAAACGGGGAGCGGGCACCGGGTCAGGGCTGGGCGCTGCCTCGGGGGCCGGCGGCGCCTGGCAGGGGCGGCGGGGCTGCCCCGCCGCGGCACCTGAGCACAGCCCGGCCGCGACGGGACAGCAGCGGCGGGAGCGCTGCCCTGCCGGGGCGCCTCTGCCGGGGCGCGGCGGGGCCGGGCTGGCACCGCCTCTCCTCGGGGCCCCGCCGAGCGCCCATCGCCTCGGCCCCTTCCCTCCGCAGAGCGCCGGCCGGCCGTGCCCGGAGCCGGACTTCGCCGGGGGCTCGGGCTGCGCCTGCCCCTGGTCCGCCCCCGCCGGTGTTTCCACGGAGACCTGGGCCGCCGTCTGCGCCGCGGAGCCGCCGCACAGCCAGGGCCGGCGGGAGGCTCGGCCGCCGGGTGAGTGCGCTCCGCTGGCCCGGCCGCGGAACGGGAGCGGGAGCGCTGCGGGCCGGGCTAACCCTCGCTCTGCTCCGCAGGCCAGCTCTGCAGCCCGCAGCTCGGGGCACAGGACGCGGCGTGGCAGGGAGACCAGCTGTCCTCCCAGCTCTACAGAAACAAGCAGGTAAAGGCTCCTCGCCCCCCGGCACACCCGGGTTCACCCCACGAGGCTCCCGAACTTTATGTCATGTATGGCGCCTTCTGGGCTGGCTTATGGCATGTCTCCCTGTCACTGGCACGGATGTGAGAAGTGACACAAAACTGTTGTTCCTTATGTGAAGTATTTGTCTCCCCCATGCTGTCCTGTGAAGTTGGACCAACTGTGGTGGGGTTCCCTAGTCATTCCTCCTCTCTTACATCATATGGCAGCAGCCTTGGCACTGAAGAAAACCAGGGCTATGAACAGGGGGTCCCTCAGGCTCTGATGATGCTGTTGGCTAAAAATAGGTAGTGTGTGTCCTCCTGATTCCACCAGGTTTAACTTAATGGGAAATGATTCCGCCAGAATTGCCTAATTACGTGGAATATCAGTCATTTTGACCAACAGGTTTTCTTTCTTACTTTATTTTCTCTTATCTTTCAGTTTTTTGTAAATCCCAGCAAGACACAGGAGAAACTCTGAACTGTCTTAGGTGAAGGAATTCCACATTGCTGATTCTGATCAAGTACTTGGAATGATGTTTTGATGCAGTGAAGTCAGTGAAAATTCAGATATTAACTTAAAGGTCCCTGGAATCAAACCATAATTCTATATGTCCATGGTGTCTGCCATTCCTGTTCAGCTTTTGAGACCAGGGATTATCTCAACTCTATATGTACCAGGGCTGGCACAGTAGTCCACAACTGAAGACATCACTGAGTGCTGCTGTATCATAAAGAATGCCAATTGCATCTTCCTTCTGCACTCCCATAAATTGTTAGTTTGCAACTCCTTCTCCTTTTTTGCACCAGCCAGCTATTAATGGGGAGGAGGGGTGCAAAGGGATGTTTGCTGCAGCTCAAGAGGAGATCTTGAAGCTGCTGTCATGCCCGTGACCATTTCTGGCTGCACACAGGGCTACCTGTAATTATTTTCTATTATTATTCTGTGGTTGCAGGATTTTTCAGGGTAATCTTCTCAAGCACTCACTTAAAGAATAAAGGAAGTCAAAAGTGAGAACTGAACAGTCATGCCACTTAGATTTATAGAGACAAGAGGCTGGAGGGGGTGGGTTGAGCTCACAAAGCAACACCCAGATCATCAAATCCAAGCAGCTTGTACCAGAGGGCAATTGCTATTAAGTTACAGAGTCAACACCTATTCATCAGTATCTCTATTCCACAGCTTCAAGATACTTTGCTTCAGAAGGAAGAGGAACTTGCTAGGTTACATGAAGAAAATAATAACCTCCGACAATACCTGAATTCTGCCCTGATTAAGTGTTTAGAAGAAAAAGCCAAGGTATTGTGTTCAAACCTGTCATACAAATGTGTGCAGAAGGAACAGGCCAGTAAAATATATGGAAAATCTTAAGTGTGTAGACAATCTGCAGTGGAACCCACACTCACATTTAAATTCACAAAGGGGACAGTTTCCTCCAGGAATAAGAACCTGTCAGGTTCTGACTGTGGAGACAGTATAGCACCTGGAATAATTAAGTTTAACTTATTAATTAGCTATAAATTAAGATTATATAGTCAAGGTAAAATTATTCCCTCCTAATTCTTTTTTTTTCAGTAAAAAGTTCAAATTTGAATATATATTTTTGAATGTCTCTGTTTTGTCGATTATCCCTTTGATAAGGATTTTTTTCCAGTTTATTAATTAAAAAGTTGTGTGCGATTTTTTTAATGGTGAAATACGAAATTAAATACTTCAGGTTGGGTGAAACATTCTGTTAAACTAAGTGTGAAGGGTTTTTTTTTTAACATTTGTATTCTTTGTCTCTCATCTAAACAAAAATAGCTGATCAGCTTAAAGACCTTTTTTGCTATTCCAGCCTTGCCCATGAAACTGAACTATTGATTATTTGCTCAGCTCTGTGGATTGGGCATGAGGTAAAAATGACTGTAAGACAGGAGACCTTCCTTTTCTGTCCTGTTGATGAGTTGATGGTGTGAAATGTCCTCCCTTGGCCAGACCTGGCTTCTGGCAGTAGAAAAGGTCTCCCTCACTGGGCACAGCAGGTAGACACGGCCACCCCCTGTGTCCTGTGGAGAAGGGTCCAGTGTGGAACTGCCATGGGAGGTGTCTGAGCAGTGAATTCATGACATGGTAGGGACCTTCCTTGTTTATTCTTGCCTTCTTTGACCATCCCAGGATGCCTGAAGGGCCCTTGTCCTGGGTTAATGACAGCTGAGGTGAACTGATGAGTGCCGGGCCACTCAGGCCGCTGCTCTGAGCATTGCCTGGTGGGGATCAGCCCATCCCAGCATGAGTTACCTTTGCATCCTCCCTTTTGGCAGGCTGCCACTCTGCCCCCTGTGCCCTGCTCACCTGCCAAGCACTGCTGGCACACTGCTTAGGGCTGGGAATGCCATCAGAGCACAGGTCTTATTGACATGGTCACACTCTTCTCTTTCAGGGACAGGGTTGTTGCAGACACTGTAAAAATACAAAATTGTTGGTCATGCCCCTATGAGTAAGCAGAAGGTGAAAAAAAAGTGTCTCTGTAAGGACAGTAGTAACCAAGTAGTAACCATCTTGTGCATCTGAGGTCAGAAACAGGTATCAGGTATCTAGAAATTCAAATTTTAATCTTCTGTCTCCACCTTGTTGTTCTGGTTTTTTAAATAGAAACTACTGTCTGGCCATGGGCAAAAAACCTGTGCTATCCTCAAAAGTACCAAGAGGAGATTAAAAGAGGACCACTGCTTTGTTCCTGAAGATGCTCCTCATGCTTCCAAAGCTAGAAGGAACCTCTTTAATGAATTCACTGCCTGTGAAGAGCAAGCCAGCCCTGCTGTGGACAGCTGGGTCTTGCAGACTTTAGGATTAAAAGACGTGAACACCATTGATGAAGCTTCAGCTAACTACAGTGCCCTGTCCCCAGACCTCAGAAAAGACACGTACTGCCTGAGCCCTGGGGGAGCAGTGGACTATGAGCACAGGGAAGGAGCAGCAGCAGTGTTTAGCTGCAGCCATGTGCCTCCAGCCAGCAGCAGCACCCATCCCTCCAGCGAGGATTCTCCCTTCCTCCCTGAGTTTTCCTCAGTACCCTGCATCTCCTCGCCAAGTGTTTCCTCCCTCCCAACCTATGGGTTGCCTTATTTGACTGGTGGTTTGTCACCCAACAAAACTGAAGTGGCCTTCACGACGTCGCTGAGTCCGCACCGCAACGTGAGAACACACAGCTTCCACCAAGGACAGGCCTTTGTGCGCAGGGACGACGAGGGGGGATGGAGATTCACCTGGGTGCCCAAGCAGCCTGAGTGATGCTCCGGAGCAAGGGCCAGCCACAGGGGATGTAGGAGTCACACTTCACCTTGTGCATGGGACAGGTTCAGACAGAAAAAAGGACCCCTTTGGGGGTTCTTTAAATCCTACTCTCTCACTAGCCCACTCCTCATTCCCTCACAGATTTTCACAGATGTGACTCCAGATTGCACTTGGCCAATTTTCTGCTGCAGATGTTCAAACTGGATTCCTTTCTCTTGTGCCTGGGTTGAGATACCTGCTTTTACTTGTTTTACCTGCCTGGGTTTTTGACATCAGCTCTTCCTTGTTACTGGTAGTTTCCAGGCTGGAGGGCTTTCACCTTTAATGATCACTGTCACATGCACCAAACTGGAAACCACTTTGGGAATACACCTCACTCACAGATATCCACAGATAACAAAGGAGGCATAGGTTGGAGGCTGAGGAACAGCAGTTTCTAAGAGATTTATGACTCTCTTGACTACACAGATTGCCTTGGATTTAACAAGTACCCATGGTTGCCTTAGGTGCTGCACAAGGCTGACCTACCTGCAGTTCCATGGTGCTGTCACATTCTTTGATGATGCCTCAAAATAAAAACAGGATTTCCATCTAAAGGAAAAGATGCCTGGAGGCTGCTTAGTTACAAGTGATTTGGCAAGTGCAGTAGGTCTTCCTACAGAGTGATTAAGTGACTGATGTGTTTACTAATATGTTGTAAAGGTATTTTGTCTGTCAATAAAGGGAGTTTACATTTGGAGAGGCAGTTTCCCTTAGTGGTTGGAGTGGGTCTTTGGGAACCACACCCTTCAATGTCAGCTCCTGCCTCTCTGTGTCTGCAAGACTGTGATGGGCTGAGGGTAAGAACAGCACTACTTTGAGAGTGCTTTAAAACTCTCTGAGAGAAGGTCACTGGCATCGAGAAAGGACTTAAGTAAAAATAACCAAAATTGATGATTTTCTTCCAATGGCTTAATTTCCTATAGAAAACTGGATATTCCTCTATTTTTAGAGGATAAAAGTATTTCCTAAAAGCCTGTTGTGCCTTAGAATTGCAATATTTGAGACACTCCATCAGGAGCAGTAATGATTTCCCAAAGGACTTCTAAATAAACATACTTTTAAACAAACCCAAAATTTCACGATAGTAAAGTAACTATGGCAGACTTCCAGAATAGGCAACTCGAAAGCATTGATTGTTTATGAATGAAGGCATTATTTCACTGGATTAAAAAGCCAACCACGCTAAAAAAAAAAAAACCCACCACAAATCTGTACAACAACCTCTGCAAAAGAAAACCATGACAAAAACTCAGTAAAACCCAAAAAACCCAAACCAAGCAGTGCTCATAGAATAAATAAAAGTATTTGTTCAGGAGGCTTGCTGTAGTCCATAAAATTGTGATGAAGACTGGTCAGATAAGACCACTGTTTATGTAGCACTTTTCTGCTTTTCAGTGAAAACAGAAGAAAAATCCTGTCATATAAACAACTCTTTTTTTTTTCTCAATGCATTTCTTTTCTATTATTCTCTCTTGCCCCACTACGTAAGAGAGCATTGAAGAAAATACTCCTGTCACTGGAGTTTTTGTTGATGTATGTGGTAGTGTTACCTGAACTTAACCTGAGTTTGTGATGGGAACCCCTGGTATGGGTGATGTAGAGGATGCACAGCAAACTGGGAGTGAGGCAGTGTGGCCAGAGGACCACACCCAACACAGCTGTAGATGCCACATCTCTGAAAGCAGCTGTAAAACAGAAGAATAGAAACATCTGTTTAGGTTTTCTAACTCTATAGAATGCTATTGCATGTGAATTTCAATGCTATGGAGACAGCAGCACTAATAAGTGCTTTTGTCCTACCAGCAATTCTTAAATCAGGGGGTTTTTTCTCTGAAGAGAGAGAAAAGCTTTCCATTTGCCTGACATTTCCTTTCCACATTTTTATATCACTGCATGTGAGAACTTCTCCTGCAGAGAGCCAGAACAAAAATGTCAGATCTTTGGTACAATCCTGAAGTAGGGTTTCAGTAGGAACAAACTTATGCTTGAGCCTTTACTAGCCTTTTGTACAGGGGTGACTGACCCTTTGTCTCATAGCAAATAAATTATGAATGTGAGGGAATCATTTACGTAAATGAATCCTCTTCTTTTCCTGAGGGTTCCTGGATTTTAGTCTGTATGAAGGAGCTGAGCTTATGTTGAAGATATTTTTTTCTGAGCTTGACTTTACTGGAGTTCATTTGGGTAGAGGATCCCATGGTGCTGCTCCTGTCACTTGATGGGTGCTCCTGACCTGCACATGAAAACTGAAAATTCTGGTATAGGCAACTGCTTGAGCAAAGTTCTCTGCAGTAATGATGCTGCTGGAGCAGAGGGAGCACACTGGAAGGGAAACAGAAGGTTGCCCAAAGCAGTTTAACAAATAAGAGTGATTTGTTTTACCCTGACACCACCATTTGAAGCAGTATTTCATGACTTACATGAAGAAGAACAGAAACAGAATTTGTCTAATACCAACCCACAGCAAGCAAGTCAGCCCAGTGACCAAACCATTCCTTTAGATAAATATTACTCTTATTGCCAAAAGAAAGCCATTGCTCAGCATACCTCACTCTAAACAGCCTGGTTCCTCTGAAAATCCTGCCTTCCTACAGGTGTAATAGATTTGGAAAATGAATAAGAGGCTGAAGATGTCTCATGGCAGACTACTGTCACATGGTGGGATGTGAGGACAGTTCCTGGCTGGGCTGGTGCTGGCTGGATATGTTGAGTGAAACTGCTGTGTCCCCATGATTTCCTTGGCCTGGAAGCACTGAAGCTGCATTAATGTGATACAGTTCTTTGGCTTGCAAAGATGTGAGACAGGTCTTGCCTACATGGAGCTTTGAAATGGGCATTCAGTCTTGTTTTGTGCTTGATCCTCCCTGTTTGTCCTTTTGTATCCATCCCCAGGGGGGGAAAGGTATTCAAAGCCACCCTACTGCTCATGGAACATCCAAGGTAAAGCCCAGGGAAGCCCCTGACATGTTCCTAGGCCCCAGAGCTAGCTAGATATCAATGGCAGTGAAAGTAAAAAGTGGAAACAAAATCTATTTCTTCACACAGCCATTACAACTAGGTAGGCAGGAGATAGCAGAGACAAGTTGCAGCTTGGTACTGTATTTCTAATTTCAAAAAACGGGCAGCTGGAAGTGAGGGCCAGGAGATAAAAGTTCTGGGTTCTGATACTGCCTTTGGTCTTACACTTGGCTTCTATGCTTTGGATTCTCTGGAATTCACCACTGGACCTGTTCATAGCTGTTTGACATGAAAACACAACTCTTGATGCTGCAAAATCCGAAAAGTTCCCTCTTGCCAAGGATCAGTACCAGTCCATAAAACTCCAGGATGGGGAACTATAACTTGAATGGCCATGGAGCCCTGGGTGGTTCTTTGAGCAGCAGTGAACTTCCTTGTCTGTAAATATTCATCTTGTATTAACATAATTTTTTTTATTTTTTTAATTGAATTTTGCTTTATTATGTGAATGTGATGTGCAGCTGCATAGTTTAAAATAGTTCATGTTTTTAGAAAGATACACTAACAGAAATGGAAGTTAATTTAACAATTAATATGTTGATGTTCGTGATTTTTGTGATTTTAAAAGGCCGTGATTATATGTAAATGTCAATTTTACCACTGTCACTAAGTTATGTCTAATAAAACTTAACATCCAATGGATGCAATTCTTTCTGCCCACTTTAACACCCATTAAACCATGCAGCTGTTGCTCACACAGCACAGCATCCACCTGGCACCTACATAGCTCCCCAGAGGACTGAAAGGGACCTTTATTTCCTGCAATGACAAATGTCCACACAAGGACATGTCATGTTTTTATGATACCAGATCCAGCTATATTGACAGCCACAGGTGTGCTCATTCCAGCCTGGGCTTGCACAGCACACTGCAGTAAACCATTATTGCTTTGACTCAGGAATAAGTGCCATGCTACCAAACAGCAAGGACAGAGGGAAATATTGTGCTTTTAGTCTGTTGTTTTTGCACCATCTGGCTCTCTCACTTAATAGACTTACACCTTCCTAGGCAGCTGAGCATCCTGATCCAGGACAACCTGATTCATTAGAGTACTCCTGATTTTGACTCTGAAATAATGAATTTTAAAATGGCACTGAGGTGTCACATAAAGAGACTGGAGATGAGAGAGAAAAGCCTGATTAAAAAATTCAAACCTCTACTCAGCTCTACTTGACAACAAAGAAAAGCTGTGTTAGTTATTAACTTTTCCTTCTGATCATGAGCAGGTTTATTGGTAACCATGCACCAGCTGGGACTAGAGAGATTTTTCATTGGAATGGAGATGGCTTATTGCTTATGAAAAGATACAAAGTGAGCCTTCCTTAATCTCTTCTGCCTTCATCTAGAAGCCATACTAAGTCTATGAGATGATTCATAAACACTCTGGCCTGTTGCTGGGTAGCTGACATCCTGTCATAAAGAGAGAGCAGTCTATAAATAATTTGAGGAATGAGCTGTGATTCACCTAAAATGCCATCTCTCCAGTCATTCTTCTGCTTCATTAGTTGTGCATCACTGAGTTATTTCAAGGCTGAATACTTAAACACAGTGCAGCCCAAGGAAATCAGTATAATAATAGTTCACAAGGAACAGATTATGAAAATCAGTATAAGTATGAAGAGCTGGGAGGTCTGAGGTTCCCATTTTCCCTAATTTATTTTTAAAAATCCCACCTAAAGTTTGGCTGTAGTGCTGGTATGGTTAGTTTAAACTCCCAACAACTGCTGCCTCCAAAGCTGTTCTTAGTCAAAGACCACTCTAAATGCTCATTTACTAAACAATGTTTGCATGTGTAACATCTTCCCCCGTGACATTATTCCCGGTTAGTGATCACAGAGCACAGGGTCAGGAACTGAGAGCTTTGTGATGCTCTCAGGAGCACAAACAATGTCATCAAAGCCAGCTTCCAGCTGGGGGAATGGGGGCCTAACAGCCCATTAGTGCTTGTCAGTGCCCCATTAGTGCTTGTCAGTGCCCCAGATATGCTGTCAGTGCCCCAGACGTGCTGTCAGTGCCCCAGATGTGCTGTCAGTGCCCCAGATGTGCTGTCAGTGCCCCAGATGTGCTGTCAACGTCCTAGATGTCCTGTCAGTGCCCCAGATGTGCCACACGAGCCCAGCTCTGTAGAAGGCAGCAGCCACCCAGCCGAGGCCGCAGCAGCACAGTTACACCCAGAGGTGTGGAGCAATGACGATTCTCGCTGCGGGGCTGTGGCCCCAGGCTGGCACATCTGGGGGTCTGGGTGCACATCTGGGTGTCTGGGTGCACATCTGGGGGTCTCGGTGCACATCTGGGGGTGTCGGTGCACATCTGGGGGTCTCGGTGCACATCTGGGGGTCTCGGTGCACACCGAGCCGCTGCCGGCTCCCGGCACGAAGCTCCCGCGGCCGCCGGCCCTGGCCAAGGTGCTGAACCTGCCCCTGCGCTCGGCCCCGCACCGGGTGCGGGAGCATCAGGACGAGCAGGGGTCCCCAGCAGAGAGAGCCGCGATATCCCACCCAAACGTGGTGCCACAGCTGGGACAGCCCTGTCCCCTTACCAGCAGCTACCAGGGCTCGAAGGACGCAGTCATACGTGATGGCACTGGTTAGAAAAATGAGTTTGCTTGGATCTTGAGGTAATCTTCGTCTAACACAGCTCGGGGTGAAAAAGTAGGGAGAAATACCGTGTTCACAGGGCTACATCCTTGATAACCATAACTCTTTACAGGTACAAATAGTGCCGAGCTCCTCTGCCCAGGCTGTGAGGCAGCTGGGTAACAGGCAGGGTAATTTCAGAGTATCCTGCTCCATATCACTGCATGTAGAGGAAGTGTCAACTGGAAAGCTCCCTTTTACCAGTGTTATGAACTGCAGTTTATCCCAGATACAGGATAAAGAGGTTATCATCTGCCTCCCAGATGGGACAGAGAAACCAAGAAATCCCTGTGACCTTTGAGAAGTGCATCTTTTGTAACTTCCAAGGCACTGCATGTTTGATTGAGCATCCATCTCCAGGTATTGAGCTTGATTCCACAGAAACATCTGTTACTACAGAATAAAAATCATCATCACTCTATGTTATAGGATTATTTAGACTATCCAGGTAGGAATATGGTTTCCATTATATAGGAAATTGTATCACAAATGTTAATCACTAGTAAATTTTGTTCTTCTTCCCTCAGACTAGGATCCCCAACAGCCTCCCACATTCTAAAAGGTTTTTCCAAATTACACTTATAAGTAGGACCTAAAATATACATTGATTGTTTCTGTTTTTTCTCCAAAATCCACACTGGAATTACATGAAAGACAGTTGCTAAAATGATTTTCAGTAATCAAGAGACAGAATATAGTAATAACTACCTTTCTGCTGTTCTCCTACTTTTTGCTCATCTAGTCCCACCTGAAATCCAGGACCTCAAAATTATCTGACAATGTTAAAAAATGATGAAAAAAAAGGAAAATCTAAGCTGATGGAAAACCTCTTTGGAGACTCTTGTTTCAAGAAAAGTTGACATCTCTTTTGGTTATAAAACCACATAGTTCCAAGACACAAGCAACTCTTCTTTATAAGAAATACACATACTGTCCAAGTTTTCTTCACCAACAGTGTAATCCATGTCGGCTCATTCCCAAGATCTGAATATTACTGTAAAGCAAAGATCAGCTCAGCAATATGCAAACTCAGCTGTAATTGTTGCACCTGCTTTGAATTCCAGTTCCCTCCCTTGGAGATAGAATCAACCAGAACAAGTAGGAATGACAGGATTCCTTCTTGCTTCAGGAAACAGGGCTAATTTTGTTTAGCTATGGGTCATGAAATATTTAGTGATACTTTTCTGCAAGTGAGTAGAGAAACACTGACTTATTACTGGTAGGTATTGTTCAAACCTGCCAGCTTCAGTTTCCTTCAGAGAGTGATACTAGCCTGATAATTTTTCTTGCCTTCTTACCTGAAGAAATCAACAACACTGCTTGGGGAAAGATGCTGTGTTCCTCCACTACAACGGCTTCATTTCAACAAAAGTGTTTTTCTGAACTGTGTCACTTTTACAGTCTGTAAGGATTGCAGTAACCCACTGAAATCAGCATGACTAAGTCTGACCACGAGAATAAAATGGAGCTGAGAGAGCTTTAAGTTTCTTCTTAGTAAAAGACTTTTTATCAAAATGAAATATCATTACCTCAATGACCCTGTGGCCATTCCAGAGGTATATAAACATTTGCTGCCTATCTGTAAGCCATTCAATTACTAAGATCTTGATACTGTGTAAATATTTAACTACAATAGAGGATATAAATCAGAGAAAGTGATTCTGTTTCATTTCACTGGTGGCAGTAAATCACAGGCTATTCAGACTACTGGGCTACACCCAAATAAATGACTGAGCTGTGAATACAGGCAGACATTACCTAAAATTTCCTGTAAAGAAAGTCCTTTAATTTAATCAGAATTCATAGAAGGAAGACTAGCAGTATCACAACTCTAGAAACCTGAAGCACTTCTAGATATTTTTACTGTATCATCCAAGAAGGGAGAACTTGCCAACACCCAAACTTTGGACCAGTTCTCCAGAAGATGTGCCCAGAAATGTGAGAGGCCTGCAAAAGCCGGTGCTCTTGAGTTTGAGCCCCTGGATATTAATGACACAGGCAGCAGAGAAAAGGAGTAGCCAGTAAATTCCAGTTTCATTTAATCAGATAGGACTGACTATAATTAGAGGCAGCAGCATGATGGAACACAAGAGCAGTGAGCCCTTATCCAAGGGCTGATCCAGGCTTCTGTGCTATAATGAAGGTCCTGGAGCTGCCACATGAGAAACACCATGCTGTGTGTCACTGCTCCAGAGGTGCAATACTGGGGTCCCCATCACAACAGGGACATGAGTTCCTTCAATGCACTGCAAATTGAAAGTTAAAGTCTTCCAGGGCTTGACTTTTTCTATGAGAAAAACAACTGCAAATGCATGGGCTCATGCTCAGCTGCAGCAGCAGTCACCAGGGACTGTGTCACTGTCACCATTCTCCTGTGAACTGCCACTGCAATTCCCTCTCTTTGGCTTTCTGTTGCACAGGGTTTGGTGCCAGCCCTGGGGCTACAAGGATGGGTCACACTTCCTCATTTCTAAGAGCCACCAATACTGCTGCTTGTTTGTCAGGACTTGTTTATCCTCACATCCTCACTTCTGCCTGTCCCATCCTCTGCCATCAAAACACTTCAGCCACAGGAACAGTTTGTGTCACCCCAGTGGCTTACAGACCCCTTCTGCAGTCTTTAAAGGGAGATCAAGGGGACAAGAGACCAGCCAATTTGAGAAAATAGAGTAGGAATGAGATGCTTCTACTGGAAAGGCATGGGATGCTCCTGCTGACAACATATCACTGCCCCGGGGCACCTAACGGGGTCTCTGCTTACCTTTAGCTTTGCTCTGAATGGGCTCTTTAGCAAAGAGAAAAGCAAGATTTTCCCATGAAAAGATAAGAAATTGGATTATTTCTATCCTTTTGGATTTAAGACTTATCTTCCTGCTCACAGGACACTTCATCTCATCAGTGCCATCTTGGGGGCCCAGCTCCACAGACCCATCCCCAAGGAGAGGAAGAGGAGGGTGAGCCAGAGGCCCAAGAACAATCAGAAATTCTGCAAGGCAGTGTGACTGCAGAGGGAGAAGGTATAAGCTACTCACACTTTCCTTCTCCAAGCTGCATGGCCTCACCTGGGGCTGCTGACAATGGTTGTTAATCTGAGCAAGAGCAAAAATTCCCTCTGTCTGCCCTCTTTTTCCACTTGGCCCTTAAGCAGGTACAAGTTCAGTGAGTGTCTGCAAGCCCCAGTGCATACAAACAAGCCTTGTGCAGCATTATATTTTGGTTTTCTCTACCCCCCCTTTGGGCTCCCCTGGCTAAAGTCAAAGAAACATTGAAAGCATCCAAGTAAATCAGTCTATTGCATTTTCTCATCAGCTTAAAATGCTCTCCTTGGTGCCAAAAAAATGACAATCCACTGAAGAACCAGGCTTGCAGGATAGTTGTATTGAAGCTATTTCTTTTTGCCTTGCCATCTTGAGAGGCCTGTTGGCAGGGAACATACATCTCCCTGCTCTCCCGTGCAGTGTGCCATACTGAGCACACAAAATTATACACATGCCTCTGACAGCAGGAAGAGGGTGTCCCAGCAGAAACCTGCCCATGAACATTTGCCTCCTAACATGGTCACCCTAAACCAGGTCTAATTAAATGTACCATAATAAAATAAAACTGCTCCATAAAGTCCTGTTAGAAGACAGGAGCCCAGATGTGATTGTGTGGATTGTGTGTTACCCACCCTGAGGGACAGGGCTGAACCCATGAACACCCTGAGCTGAGGAGCTTTGGGGTTGGGTGAGCCCTGGGCTGACAGCAGGGTCTGAGCCCTCTGCTGTGCCCTGAGCAGAGGGGAGCTGAGCAGAGGCAAAGAGAGGCTGGCACTGGCTGGTGCAGGGCAAGTTCCTAGGATGGCACAACTGCTCCCTAACATATGAAAGTGATTTATTAATAAAGAAGTAGACCTAATATCCCCAAAAGTCATGTTCTGCAACACTACCCAGTCCTCTGTCCTGCACCTGAGCAGTTTAAGCCATGACAGCCACTTCTGTCACCAGCAAAGCTCAGGCTGCCTGTGACCAGCTGCAGGACTTCACCCTGCTCTCATCTTCCACAGCAACAGGGGAGAGGCACAGAACCCCAAAGAAGAAAGGAAGATGGGAAAAGTGGGTTATCCACTGTTGGAAACAATGAACATTCACTACAATTACTATTTGCAATATATTATCTGAACAGGTCAAGGCCTCCTGTAAAATCAAAACGCAGAGTCTGAATATCAGCTCTGAGAAAGGAATTAATTGCTAAGTTGTTTGTGAACAGTTTAGAAACACCTGTTTTAAAGGAGTCCGGGGAAGTTTTAGAAGGACAGAAGAGAGATAAAAATATAACTCTAAAACTCTGTGATAACCCTTTTCTGGCTATTGCCTGAGTCTAAGTCAGAAGAGTTAACATGCAATGGAGAGCAGCAGTCAAAGCTGGAGTAAAGGGGAGCAATAGTGGCATATTTTTCTTTCTTATTCATTTAATTTTCAGCGCACTCTGGAATTGGCTGTTCATTTCAGCATGGATGCACTCAGCAGTTTGTGACACACTGTGCTGCTTTACTCTGCCAGCTGTGCTGTGCCTGCCAACATTTGTTGAGAAATAACAGGAGGTCACACATGGTGTCAAAAAAAAAATACCCCTGGCACAGCACACAGAAAAAAAGGCATTGTATTAGTGGCAATGAATTCAGACCTACTGATGGTGGAATTAATGAAATCCATGGCTGGCACTCTCTTTACATCCCAATGGAGGCTACAACGAACAAAGAAAATGTACTGGCCACTAGCCCATGGGGTCAGCAAACCAGCCTTGTCCAGGGCAGCTGGAAGCCCATTGCCTTCCCTGGCAGGCCCTGAAGTGGAGAATGGAATTCAAGTGCTTCCCTAAGACCTCTCTTCTCTGACTCTAAGGCAACAGGAAACCAAGAGACAGGGAATCAAGGAACTGAGTAATGCTCATGGAGGAAAAACAGCACTGAATTGTGAGAGGCATTTGATTATTTTACTTTAATTTTCTTGGTTTCTTAAGATCTTTTTTTACTTAGCTATAAGGGAAGGACATCTTTCCCTTTGATTCTTATTTGCCCTGAAGCTGAAACTCATCTTCTGAGCATCAACATTGGCTTATTGTTCTTTCCTGAAGGGTTTCAAGCCCCTTTTAGGAAACCCTCAGAGATTTTTATGTTGGCCTTTGTCTCCCCATTCTCTTTTTGCTACACAGAAACAACTAAGGATACATACATACATTTCTACATAAAGACAGAATTCCTCACAATACAAGCAAGGATTTAGGTAGCTGATGTGCATCCTTAGACATAATCAGCAGGTGGCTGGACAAGGCCCTGAGCAACCCAATTCAACTTTGAAGTTACCCCTTTGAGCTGAAATGTGGAACAGAATTGTTCCACTGTAGTCTCTTTCTATCTTCAGATTTTCAAGTGTTCAGTGATTCTAAATCCACATCTGATCAGCTGTCTCCTCATGTACTATCTATGTGCAAGTAAAAATCTGTCAGCACCCACCTGCCTTAGACTAACAGGACTAAGGATTTTCACTTTTATCCTTACACTTTTTACCTTTGTCCAAATGCATTTGGGAGCAGAATCCAGAAACTGCAGCTCTTCCCCAGGCATCTCAAAGCAGAGTAATTTGTTGATGTTTCTGCATTAACCCCAGCTGGGTGTTCATTCCCTTTTGAAAGGATAATTTAACTCCTACTTCTGTTCAAAAATATAGTTGGGTGCACCAAGTCAGACACATGCCAGTGTCAAATCTAGAAGAACCACCCACTGATGAAAAAGACACGAGTAATTCCTTTCTCCTAGGGCATTTTAATGTAACTCTTTCATGTTTAATGTTTAATGTGAGTGGAATAATAGTTTGTCTCTTGCTATCCCCCATTAACACAGATCAGAGGCACCAGATGCTTACATCCAACTTAATATTTCCCAGTTGCTCACCCAACCAATAGGTTCAACACAGGAAAAAGACTGTACAATTGGAAGCATCTCCTCTCAGACAGCTTCTAACAGCACAAGATAATCATGGATGCGAGCCCCTCCTCAGACTGCATTATTCTGAAATTCCACTGTAAATTCATCCCTTGTAGTAACCTGAGAAACCTGGCAACAATTTTTACCCTTACAGATTGACTGATTCTCCCTAAAGCTAAGCTGAAAACAGGGCTGAATGCTGGACACTGACATTATACCTTTTGTTTTCTTCTTTTTTTTAAAAAAAAAAAAAAACTGACAAGGAAAATTAAGAATTTTTGTGTCAAAGGCTTTGAAATAAAACATATTTGTGATACATTTTATGACTGGAACTCTTCTCAAAATTAGTAGCATCCATTACATCTTCTCTCATCTGGAAGGTCAAGCTGGCCACAGACAAAGGCCCTGGAAGAATCAGTTTTGCACAAAAGCTCTGCTTAAGCAGAGCAAGGAGGTGGACAGAGACAATAATCAGTGATTTATGGATGTTCAACTCTTTCTCCATGCCCATACCCAGCCTGCAGCAGGGGAGCATTACACATCAGCGCCAAGGAAGCCAACTGTCTATGGCTGGCAAGCGAAGAGGGATTTGCCAGATAGCACCAATGATCTGCTCTTGGGGTTGAAACAGCTTTTGGAGGACAGAGGAGGCAACCATGTGTGATGATAAAGCCAACAAACTTGGAACCAAGGCCTTTTGTTTTCTTTCCTGTGATGCCAAGGAGAGGAGCGTGCCTGGGTCTGCACAGAGTGTTCCCACTGAACAATGTCAGACACACGCCAGCTTGGAGCTCTGCCAGTCTAGGGCCACCCCAGTGAACTCATATGGCAAGGCAGAAGGAACACACAAAGACCAGACCAAGGTTATCACAGTCTTCCCAGAGAAGGCCAAAGCAACCATTTGTCATCATTATGTTCATTCTCTATTCTTATTTCTGTTCTCCCTAGAAAATAAAGTAATGCTTAATATGAAATAAAAAGAAGGAAGGAACAACCTGAATACCTAAGACTGGCTAAACTGATGGAGAAGATGATGAATAACCAGCATGGCTGGCAGAACTCCTATTCTTCCTTTATGAATGTTATACAACCCCCTGCTTAAAATATCAGAGCCTTCATTTATTACTTGCCATGGTGTAAACAGGTTTTGATTGCTTGGCACCTCTATTCTATCAAAAAAAAATTGAAGAAGGCTTCCACCTAATTCCAAAAAAATCACAATTCAACATGAAGTGACACAGGAGAATGAACGCATTCATGTTGGATTCTGCCATATACCAGTGCAGTCAACACTCCCCAAGCATGAATTAGGGAGTCAGAAAGTGTCCCATGAAACAAATTAATCAATTTGGACAATTAAAACAGTTTTCTCACTGGGGACATAACCTCTGCAGACTGTCCCTAAAGAAATCTGACTCTCAGCCCTAGGAAATGATAACAAGCAGAAAAAATGGTGTGCTCAGCTACCTCCAGTCCCATCAGATGATAGGGTTGTGATCATCAGGCCACACGGGAGGAGGATGGCAGGGCCAGGTTAATGCAAAACCAAGGAAAGGCAAACAGAGTGGGCATGGGGCACCTGTGGAGGCATTCATTGTGCTGTCCTGGGTCTGGTCATTTATGCCAGCAGCCTTTGATTAGCTGCTTCCTTGTTGACACTAGGCCTGGTTGAGTTGTTAAAGAACAGCAGAGGACACTGGAGAGTCTTCATTGTAACTGCTGAATTGAGAGCAAACAAGGAAGCTAAAATTAGTCACTTGCACTTAAATTGCCATCATGGTGCATAACACACACCACAGATAAGCTCCCTTACCCTAAAGGGAGAGCCTCAAATGCTGTCCTGCCCCAAAAAGAAGATGCAGAATAGGAGGTCCAGGAGTTTATGTGACTACAGTCAGTTTGTGTAGCTAAAACAACCTCAGCAGGACTGTGAAATGGTGGGGTATGAGCTCCTGTCTCAGGAGATCACCTGAGGGAATCAACATGGATCAGGCAAGCTGTCAGCCTGGCTCTTTAACTTCTGACCTTGTCTCCTTGGTGGCCTCACTTCTCTTCTAGTCTGATCTCTTCAGTATTCTTCTGCTGTCCATTTTCCTCCTGCAAACACATCTCACTTTCTGGGGATCAGCAAAGGAGTCTGTGCAAAGTTTGCAAACACTTGACTACCTTTGTTTCTGTTTGAGGGGGAAGATTGAAATAACTGATCATTCACTAAGGTCAGAAGAACTGCTCTGTTCTGAGTTGTTCCCAGTAGTAAAACCCATCTGCTTTTGGATACTCAGCTTTGCAGGAGGAGAGAAATTTCCTCTTCTACCGCTGTGAGTTTGCCTCTGCCAACTCCATTCTTCTACTTCTGATGGGTATTAGGAGTCAGCATGAGAAAAACAATAGCAACAGTTTAATGAGAAACATCATCTTTTGAAGTTTTCCACTAAGTTCTTATCTTGTATGAAGAACTAAGGTCTTTGTAGAGGTGAGAGTAAAACCAGAAGAAATGCAGCAAAAGTGCTCTGGGGGATACATCTCGTGGTGGAACCAGAGCTGCCACACCAGGAACAACACCCTCATATCCCTGGAACAGGTGAGCAATAATTCTCCTGTGCCTCCAGCTCCTGAGGGACAACTGCACAGCTTCATTTTCACTGGTGCTGAGGAATTTCTGGCAATGAACCTTGTGTTAAAACTACATTCTTACTTTAGAAATCAACACATTCTAACAGATCTAACAGATTCCCCTACACTGTTAAAAACCTGTTAGCTCAAGCCCCAGGGGAGAAGCTACCCTGGGCCCCAGTGCTCAAGTGAATCTTCAGCCATCCGATCTTCCCAAAGTCCTTAAAACACAGCTGCCAAATGTTTCTGGGCTTTACAACCACTGTGCAGTCTTATGGAAACCAGGTATGAAAGATCAATCAAGGGAAAATTGATTTTTAACTGCCACCTACATTCCCTCCTGCTGTATGTGCTCAGACACAGCCCACTGGTGGCTTCATCTGTGTAGAGGTGAAGCTGGGGTTTTTAATTATTAAAAAAAAAAAACCTGCCTGGAAGGATTTGACATATAAACTATGATCAGCTCGAAGCACCACAGTACAATACTTGATAAAAAAAAATAGAGTGTAAAACCTCATTTCTCATTGCCATCTTCTGGCCAGAGCAGTGTAGTGTATTCTCTTGCTAAAGAAGCTACAGTGTAGGGCACAGACATGCAAGGTGCCATGCACAAGCTGCACAGGTGCAGCCCTGGCTTGGCTGCAGTATGTGCCACTGTGCAGGCAGGCTATGAAAGCACCTGGGATTTCATACCTGGGATTCACCTTCCAGCTGGAACAACTGCTCAAAAAGTGATCCTGTGAAAAAATTATACATTTAGAAGTATTTGAAAGCAAATCTCATTGAAGCCTTTATCTTAAATGGCATTTATCCACCAAATTCTTTCTCAGACTCTAGTTGTATTAAAAGGGTTATCAATCATTTCAACACCCTCATCATGCTTAAAGGAAAAATACCCTTTAAAAAACACTCTTCAGTTAATCTAATTTCTTCCAAACCAGTATCCTCCAGCAAACTGTAATCTTTGGGGCTAGGTAGTACATCTATATTCAATGAACAACACTTGCAATAACAGACAGAATTATAACAGAATAACAGAAATAATTTATTTCTGACCCAGAGGCCAAATTAGGCTTGGCATAAATGCACCACACATCTTGCAGTGGTCTGGTTGTGCACCTATTGCCCCACTGTTCAGAGTTACAGTCCCAGTCAGCCTGGAAGTTTATGTTTATACACCAAACACACACAGATAGGAGAGGATCTGGAGGAGATTGATCACTATCAAACTGATCTGACAACTGGATGGGAAGTGACTCTCTGTGTCCTTAGTTCTTCCTGCTTTTGGAATCACCTGCACAAGTGAAAGATTCTTAGTCTTAGCTGAGAATAGTTTTCTCTGCATCATTGTGGAAAAGCATTGCTCAAATTCACCTTTCCCAGTGTTTTCCCATCTTGAATACATTATCCCAAGCTGCTTCAGTGAAAGTCCATTTAAAATACACCCAACCATTCCTCCAGATTTCCAGACAGAGGCAGTCCACAGGGCTTTTTTCCAGCTCTCCCTGCAGAGTGGAGGACAAAGAAGAAATCTGGATGCCCTCTGCTTGCCTTCACCCTTGTAGGGGAGCACCTGCCCTGTGGCCATGAGTGACACCCCAGTGGAGACACAGTTGTTTATTTATACATGACACACCTCTTGAATCTATAAGAATTTTGACAATTTTTGACCAATCCCTAACCTCTCCTATCTCTAGCCTTTAGTTAAACAAGTTGGAGGGTTTAACTGGAAATTTAAAATAGAATAACACAAAAAGAGCAAAGTACATAAATAAGTTTTATCAAAGGGAATAAAATATAGCAGGATAAAGGAATAAAACCACAAGCATCATAGCAGTAGGTATTTGCAATAAGCAAGTTCCCTGCTCATCTTGCAGAAATGCACCTGAGTCAAGGAGTGGTACAGTGCCAGAGCTGCTCCAGGTGCACTGGGAGGGTCTGGAATTCTTCCCCAGAGCAGCACAGCACTGGAATTCTGCTCATGCTTTCCCAGACATTCTTCACACTGCCCATTTTCCCTGTGCTCTCTGCAGATGTTCCAAGAGAGTCCTTCCTGTGGAGCATCAGCACACGCTGGCAGTGAGGGGGCAGCTCATGCAGATTTTCCAAATCCTGTGCTGTTCATCATGTGCTGCTGTGACAGTGATGACAGTCATCAATGGTCTCAGCCTGGCTGCTCTTTTCCCAGTTGTGTTGCTAAACTGAACTGCAGACAGTTTCTTTTCACCACTTGTTTGTAATGGCTTGGTTAACACCCTGATCTTTTCCTTGTGGTCTTTTACCATGACATATTTTCAAAGACCCATTTGTTCTCTGAGCCTTGGATTTGAGGACAATATGTTGTGTATTCTTGCTTTACAAAAAAAGCATCTTCATAAATCCACATTCCCTTTGGGTTCCTTCTTAATTATTTAAATTGTTCAGCAGACAAAGATGGGGATTATCTAAACATGTAGTCCTACTTGTTTATAGAGTCTGGTTTACTCAGTAACTACTTTACAGTACTATTAGGATGTTGAAACCCAATCAGATTAGGCCTGTCTCTTGTATATGTTTATAGAGACATCAGTCTTCAATTAAAGGTTTTACCCACTAGTGCCACTGCTTTTCTGGATAATTAATTGCATCCAAGCTCCGTAAAATAAGTTCTTGTTATAAGAGAAACCTGCAGCAGTTCCTTCATGAGTACCTCCAGGAAAGGCTGTATCCAGATTTGTTTGAAAGCAGCTTCACCTTCCAAGTGGATGATTGATGCCATTGTTACTTGTTAAAGCATTCAAATCACATCTTGGCCATCATTATAATATGCTTTTACATCTAGCAAAAGCTGGGTTGCTTTGAATAAAAAATGTAGGCCTTGAATCACTTGCACTAGAGAAAGGGGACAGATGATATAACCTGAATGCTCCTTTTACAAACCATACAGCCCATGGGGCCTGAAAGGCAATAAACAGTGATAAGGAACATATCTGAGGGAAGCAAGTGGCAGTGAGAGACCCAGCCAAGAATTATGGCTTTACTACTTATTCTCTGAGCAAATGTAATACTATTTTCTTGTTCAGCTCTGCCATACTAAGCTAGTTAATGGATCATTCACAGTGAAAACATAATTAGCAACAATTAATAAAGGAGAAATGGCTTGCATAACAGCCTACATGGGACATCTTGCCAGGAGACCACTTACGAAACACCGCTTATTAACACCATAATTATGAGTCTCTGCTGCTTGCATTGTATTTGCAGGTTGAAGCTCCACTGCATAAATTGTGAACAAAATTGCTGAAACACCAGGCTCCAAGCACCTAATAAATAGATATAAAATTTTGGGATCTGTCCCACTAGTAACATTTTGCACCACTGGGTGCTACTCCATGTGCTGTGTGAGGAACATATGGAAACAAATTGCTGTGCCCTACAGCTGTGCCTGCAGTGGGTGCTGGCAAAATTGCAGCACAAAACAGTGGAGGTGGTTGAGATTAATTTAGTGAAACAGCTGCAGCTTTGAGACAGTCCAGGAGGCTTCTCTGAATTTATGCAAATAAACAACATTTACAGGACAGAAAGGAATCACAACAATTTAGGGTTTCCACCATGCCTTGGCAGCAGCCTGTCTCATGTCTGCCATTTGGGGCCGCAGAACATTTTACTCTGAGGTTGTCAAGCAGACAATTCATGGACTGGGTAGAGTCCCTGGATGCACACAGGTGGCCTGCGCTAAGTGCCCATATGCTCCACAAATTCAGCTTTCAGACAGTAAAAGACTTTGAAGCAAAAAATAAGGACTGAGCAGGCTGGCCAGAGGGAAAAATTAAAAGAGAAGTCAGAGGAAGATGAAACAGAAGAAAATGGGGAAAGTAAGAGAGAGATAAAACAGCAGCTCATAAAAAATTATCTCCCTCACTATGCAACTCTGTCAAATATGACAGATTGAGATTTTAGTCTGTTTGATGCTGAATTAAAGACTGGCATCACTGGGATGGCCGTGCAAGTCCTGCCTGAAGGAGCACACCAAAGAGTGCTATGACCCCCACGTTACCAACTACCAAAACCAGCAGGACGCCCTGAAACCCAGGATTTATCCCTCTGCCTGGAGGACTGCAGCCCTCAGCCTTGTTCTCTGATGTCAGACCACTTTAACCAGCTTGTCCTGAACACTCAGACACGACAGTTTGGATTCCAGTCGAGCAGCATAAAGTGCATGGTCTGTTGCAGCTGAGGCAAGGGAGATGCTGGCAATGCAGCCCCTATTGTTTGCACAGCAAGGGCTCTGGTTGTGTTTCAAAACACAATAGGTTGATTTGAAGGAATTTTCCCCCTTGAAATAACTCATTTAAATCACATGACAAAATAGATTTTGAAACAAAAACTAGTTTTTCAAACTCCACAGCTCTTTCAAGAACTAGGAACTTGGACAACACGTCCCCTGTACTTGGCACTGGTGAAGCCACACGTTGAGGCCTGTGTCCACTTCTGGGCCTTTCAATTCAGGAAGGACACTGAGGTGCTGGAGCGAGTCCAGAGAAGGGTGGTGGAGCTGGGGAAGGGTCTGGAGCACAAATCCTGTGAGGAGTGGCTGAGGGAGCTGTGGGGTGTTTAGCCTGGAGAAAAGGAGGCTCAGAGGGGACCTCCTTACTCTCCACAGCTCCCTGAAGTGAGGGTGCAGCCAAGTGGGGTCAGGCTCTTCCAACAGACAACCAATGACAGGACAAGAGGACAGAGTCTCAGGCTGCACCAGGGGAAGTTCAGGTTGGATGTTAGCAGGAATTTCTTCACAAAAATGGGGATTAAACATTGGGATGGGCTGCCCAGCGAGATGGTGGAGTCACCATCTCTGGAGGTGTTTAAGGAAAGACTGGATGTGGCACTCAGTGCCATGGTCCAGTTGACATAATGGTGTTTGATCAAAGGTTGGACTCGATGATCTCAAAGATCATTTCAGCCTAATGGATTATGTAAATTCAAGTATTTTCAGCAAGCAGGACAGTTAAACATTTCCCAAGGCATTCACAGAAGCAATCCTAGTTATTTATTCCCAAGAGTAACCATGCCTATCTGCTAACATACCTCACCCACCTTTACACACTGCCAGTGACAACAGCATCCCCTTTAGAGCAGGGTCCATTATTGGTAAATCCTGAATTCCAGCCCTCTCTGGTATGTGAGCTTATGAAAAGCAAAACAAAAGCTGCCAGAGCTTGGATATTACTCTAGTAAGTATTTACATTTCAGCAGCACCTGGAATCATGACCAAAACCACACAAAGGTAGGTGCTCCATATGCACTGAAAAGATAGCCCTTGACAAAAAGAGTTTACAAAAACTTGGCATACTGTGGGGTCTTGGTGATGCCTATTCATCCACTACTGACATCTGCAAGGGTCACAGAGCTGACACTCCCCATGCCAAGGCTGCCTTCAGTGAGTGCAAGGTCCTGTCAAGGGCCAAATTCCTGCACTGCACCCAGCTAGGGAGTGTGTGGAGGAGGCAATGGCTGAAAAGAGGCTGCTGCAACTCCTCCTTCTCCAAAGCAAGGGCTGCATGGGGTGCAGGAGCAGTATATTCCTTAATCCCCTTTTGTCAGAATGGAGAGGAAACCCTCAAAGTAAAAGCATATCTCCAATGCACTTACCCACACTGAAAACTGCCTGGACGATTCCATGGCTAAATCAATTGATTTAGGAAATTCAGCTACTGCATAGAAGTCTTCTGGGTTCAAGGTGCCCAGCACATTTGCAAGGGCTGCCTGGCAGCATTGGGCCTCCCCATCCAGGAGCCATCCCCAACACCCAAGCAAGGCAGGCCACAGAGAGCAGCCAGGCTCAGCTGAGAATTCAGATTGCTGCAGAGTCCATGGTGATGAGGCCGCTTTGAAGTCAAACCACAGGTCAGATTCAGGGGCATACACAGCAGCAAGGCACATCCAGAGCCAGGGCAGAAGCCAGTCTGTGCACTGGAGTCTGGATCAGTGGGATTCATGGCCAGGAAAGTGCATGGCCAAACTGCAGATCCCCGCAGTCCTGCAGCACAGCTCAAACCAGAGCTCAGTGCCCCAGTCTGAGCCTATCTAGGATCCCTGGGTGGATGAGCAAGGGCTGTGGGTGGAGGTGGGGCTGGTGAGGACAGTGAGGAACCTTGGTGCAGTCAGGGCCCCAACAAGTGTGCAGAAGCAGCAGTTATGGGCTGTGGTGGCACTCCTGCCAGCAGTGACACTGGCCACTGCAAGACAGTGATGGAATTCCTCTGGGGGGTTTCTGCAGCCTCCTGCTTGCCTGGTGCACATCCATTCTAATCTATCCCAGAAAGAGCCTGCTGCAGCTGTGGCTTGAAACATAAACAGCTGCCTCTGTAAGACAAGTGGAAAGCTCAAAGAAATTAATAGAAAGCTCTTTTCCTATTATAGGAGTGGACTTTAAATCATCATGCAGCAGCACATCAGCACCTATTGTACTGGTAGCCAGAGACACTGTGTGCTGAAGAAATCATTCCCACTACTCATCTGGCTGCTGAATTAGAGGTTTATTTTTTCCACTGCTCCCTCTTCAGAGTTCCCATTTCATTAGTTACACCCATGTTGTGCATGCCCCATCACCAGCGCTGCCCCAGCTGTGTCTCAGTTGATGACATATGGGAAAACAACTCACAGTAATTTTTTTTCCAAATCATTTACCCAAAGTGATATATATTGTTCTGATTGATTGCTACTGGAATTCGTTTGTACTTTTCTATGCAAAATGAGATTAGAGGTAAATATTCTTACTTGCTGAGGAAGTGCTGAATTGAGATACACTGGGTACAAAGATCTGTCTGTCTACACACCAGATAGATATTTTTTGAGCAGTAAAATCTGAGTTCAGATAAAGGCAAGACAAGTTTTGTTTGAAACAAAAAGTGCTCTTGATTCTTGAAATGAAATGTTACAACCTGAGGGAAGAATCTTCATGACAGCACTGCCAGGCCAGAATAAAGGAAAACTGACTCAACAAGCCAAGAAGAAATATTCAGCAACACTCTCATCTTTTGGGGATCTGCTCCACGGGTCTACTTCCAAGTGTTACAGGACCTGTTCCAGCTTGATGCATACAGAAACAGCAATGACACATTGCTGCTGTCCTAGCACAGATATCAGTGCATGAGTGTGTGTGTGAAATTCCAATTTCCATGATATTCTGATTATACTCCCTTTTCTTTTCCTCTGGTGAAACATGCCCAAGGAACTTAGAAAGTGGAAAATGGAGGAAGAAATGCCTAACAAAACAACCAAAGGCATTTCATCTCAAAGACTTCAAGCAAATTACAGACCTAGCTTGCCAAAGATTATTTCTATTGTTTAGGTTTTATTTTATTAAAAGAAACACTGAATATTTTTATTCTGTTATTTCTTGTTTCTGGTTGATAAAAGTTTCCCAGTTCTTTCATCATACTAACATCACTATCTTTTTAATGCCATAAAGTGTGGAATGATGACTTTCACTTCACCTCCTTTTTTATCAGCCAAAATATCCAAGTCAGAACTCTATTGTATTTGATGCAATATTAGCAGTGAACACAATCCAAGAGCTGTAAAAACTCTAGGAGATTAAATACATGAAACTAAAAGAAATTAATACATGAATAAATGGCTGATAGGAGAAGTCAAAGGGATGGTGATGTTCAGTGTATTTCTCTTGGCAGACATGGGGGTGGTGTCCAGCAGCCTGAGGGCTGGCAGTGGAACTGCTGGGACCATTGGCTCCCAGGATGATGGATCCTCTTCCATTGTATTCCTTTTGCTTGTTCTGTCTGTACTAATCTTCCCAGGGATTTTTCTTTTTTATTTTATGTACAGAGAGCTCTCAGCAGAGTGGGATTGGGTTTCTAAGAGAGGTTCCAGTCTGCTCTCTAATCACAGCACCCACTCACACCAGTAGTCTCCACTCTTGTCCATTAGCAAGAGAAAATGTGTGTGAGATCTGCCGTGGAGAGCCAGGTCAGAGAAGGAAACCAACACCAGAAGCATTTGGAGAATGAGGACATGGAAAATAGCCATGAACAATTTCCAGAAATGTCCCAGGAGATCATTGCCTGATTCAATGCCTCTCATTTCTGCCAGACTATTTTTGTCTCAGCCCTGAATGTGTCCATCTCAGTATGTGCAGCTAACTTGGTAATTTTTAACTCATGGCATTAATTAAATTGTTATTGAATGTGATTAATTAGAACTGGAACAAGCCTCTAACAAAGAATTTATCAGATCCCTCCTCTGACTCACTGGTTCCCAATGGCTTTGAAACTTGCAAATTGGACATGCTCCTACAATCCTTGGCAGGTCCCAGGTATCCCAACTCCACTGGAACCTGCTGCCTCATGGACATGATGCCTGTGTAGGCAGCCTGGCCCTCCTCCACCCAAAAATGAGCCTCATGGGGGGCAGGATTTTACTTGCACATTTTCCTCTCCAAGGGCATCAAGGCTGGCTCAGCAGACCTCTGCCCAGAGCTGCAGCACTGAGCAGGAATAATGCACACTCCATAGCAGGACAACAGGAGGGTCCTTCAGCCTGACTGGGCTCCTAGACTTCAAAAGGAACTTAGATCTTCACTACAGATTAGGGTTAAATAACTTTGGGGCACAAACAGGGTGGCAGAAGGCTTGCTATTATGTGCAAATACCTCAGAATGACTTAGAATATCTCTGGAGATGTGTGTGTGTGTCCAGGCAGAGATAGATGCACATTCATGTCAAGTCCAAGACTCTTCATCTGTCTTATGGTATTCTTGACCACAATGATGTCAAATAACACTGATTTCCCAGCCTGATTGTTCCTGGAATGGAAAACATAGTTTTAATTAGATTAGGCCTTGGTTTCTTTTATTTCCTTGGCCATATCTTCCTCTGTTTCCCTTGGGAGCAAGCAAGAAATCCTTCACTTCAGAAGTCCCTGGGCAGGAAAGGTGCTGTTCTTGTGTTAACTGGAAATCATTTGTCAAAGAAAGGTGTCAAAGGTGTCAAAGGAAGGAGCCCTTTGACTCCAGGAGCTGTGTCTTTCAGACCATGGACCCAGGATACAGGCTCTGCCTGGACAGATCAAGATGATGCTTTTGATGTTGTTCCTGTGCCTTCTACTGAGCATGTTTTGTCAGGAGAGCAGCACAAAGACAGCCAGACAGCCAAAAGGGAGTTTTTAACTTGAGCTACTTGTCAACCAAAATATCATTTTCATCTAAACGGAAGTGTAGAAAAGCCAAAAATATAATGATTTTCTAAACCATTGAAGAACTTTTACATTCAACAATTTGAATTTTTTATTTCCAAATTGTCTTTCAAAATTAAATAATAATTGCTTTTTTACTCCTTTCAAGCAAAGCTACATTTGTTTTTAGTCTGGAATTCAAAATATACTGAAATCATTACTTGCCCTGGATAATTCAGTTCTGCTGTGGGACAGCTTCAGGCCAAAATCAGTCAAAAACTGAGTAACTTTTTGACTGTTTGATGATGAAAATCAAACAATCTGTGAGAAGTTGTCATTCCCTGGAAATTATTTCAAGCACTGAGGTACCTCTTCTGCATGCATAAAATTGAACTTCTTTTAGGTGGCTGCATGAACCTGAGACTTCAAACAAATTTAGGAAAAGTCTTCCAGCTTCTCTGAATGTAGATGAAAGGATTCAAGTCCTGCCTCAAGCTACCTCAAATTTATTAAGCTAACTCCAAAATATGGCCAGGGAATTGCTAACTCACAGAGAATTATGACAGTTTGGAAATTATAAAATAACACAAAAAAGAAAACAAAACAAAACACAAAAGCATGGCAAAGCTTTTCTGTTTCTCTCTTCAGTGCCCAAGCAAGACACAAAATCCTGATGTGTTTCACCCCTGGCCCAGCCATGAAGTGCTGGGTGGGTGGTGAGTGGAAGCTTTGGACACCAGACCCCAGGGCCCATCCTGTTCTCCTTGGTTGAGTACGTGCTGCTTAAGAATCCTGAGAGAAAAGAGATGCAGCCTGCCATCAGCTCAGTCAAGTATTATTTTAAAACATGAGGTATAGCACACTTAGACAATTGGACTGAAAAACAAACAGAAGTATGTTGATAGCTATTTACACTAGATTTAGAGTTGCCTTTTCTGTGATGTCTCAACTTACAAAAAATACACATATTTAATTCTAATTTTCCAAGGTCTTCACATATTCATTGTGGCAACGTGCTTTGGCACCTGAGTCCAAAGGAAAAGAAATGAGGACAGAACAAATATATGCTAAGAAAGTTCAGTCCTACCCACTTATTTGAGTTAATCGTCTCATCTGTACATGCTCAGCAAACAAAAGGTGATCCAAATCAGTTGTCCTCTTTGGTTTGCCTGGGGAATGTAAAGCAGGTAGAACATGTAACCTGGGGGGTGAATTCACCATTGTTTCTCCTGCCAGTTCACCAGAAGTCTTGTTTGAGAAGCTTTGGGGTCATATGTGCATCCAAGGGAAAAAAAAAATAAGGGAGGGAGATTTACTATCAATTTGTCAAGTATGGAATTAAAAACCCCCTCTCATTCTTTCACCAGTGGTAACTTTAGTGGGTATTACAGAGCAACTTGTAACACAAACTGGCAGCGTTATTTGAGCAGTCTTCAGTGTTCCCTCTGGGCCCTGGGTCCCCATCTGTACACATTTTTCAAACGTTTTTCTGGCTCAAAGAAGTTTGGAGATAATAAAGAGGCTTGGCACACACATCTTAAAGGGCAGGCAGTGAACCTTTGCTTTAGATTTTTCATCACTTCACCTGCTGCAAGCTGCCACCCCCACTCTATCTCCTCAAAGGTAACTAATGTAAAATCCCTCTTTGGGGGCCAGAGAAGGAATTTCCCCAGTGATACTGGACTTAAGGGAAGATGGAATAGTTGTTCCCACCCATTCCCCATATAAGTCTCCTGTATGGCCAGTAAAAAGTTGAAAGGGAAATGGCAGTTAATTGTGAATTACAGGAAATTAAATGCCAATACAGCACATTTGACAGTGCCTACCTTGGCTGAATTGATTGCTATGACACAGGAACAACCTCATCCAATTTTAGCCATCATTGATGTTAAAGATGTGTTCTTTATGGCCCCACTTCAGGGAAATGACTGAGAATATTTTGCTTTTATCTGAGAGAAAAACAGTTGGGAAGTTAAGAGTGTCCCAGACTTCTCCATTATCACTGCTCTAGTGGCTCTCTGCCAGACAAGATGAGATATTTTCACTGCTGCTCCCCTGTGGGTGTAGCACTCTTCAGACCAGCTCATGGCAGCCCTGCCAGCAGCACAGAGGTGCCCCAGGAGCTCGGGACCCTGCCCTGGACTGGAGACAGATGCTGAGACAACCAGTCCTCGCTGTCACCTCCACATGGGCACTGCCACCCCAACAAGTGTGAACCCACCCCTCTCTGGATGTGTGCCTCACACGTTTTGGGGGTGTTCAATTTTGCAACTCCCTGTCAAGAGCTCCAACTCTCTTCTAACGTCACAAGAGGAAACTTCTGTCCAGCATGGCCAAGACATGTCCTTAAATTCAATGCATTTTGAGCAGGTATTGGAGGAACATTTGCTTACTACCAACTACCTAAATTCCTTTCTTCCTTTGCACCCAACAAATATTTTTCCAAGCCAAACACAAAGAGTTATACTGTACACAGTCTTTGAAATGTACACTTCATTTCCAAGGAGCTGGCTTCAAGGAGGGCAGCGTACTTGTAGGTAGTTTGAAGTAGCAAAAGAAAAGAAAAAAGATAATGCAACAGCAGAGAACTGAAGCATGACTTTTCTGATGTGTGGGGTTTTTTCTGTGCCAACAAAGGTTCAATTGTGCGGAGGATTTGTCTGCAGTCATTCTTTGCCCTCCTTCCTTTTCTTTCCATTTCACCCCCACCCCCTCAGCTCTAGTAATTCTTAACTCTCATGATAGTTCACGAAATGCCTCATTTGCAAAATAAAGTATGACCAGCACCTGTTAGGTAAAGGAAATCATGGCCAGCAAGATGCTGTAACCTCTTCACTGGATAAAAATAGACCTGTGAGGTGCTCAGGTGGGAAATCACCCAAGCTGCAGGAGCTGGTGGGTGTTGCAAGATATATTTCTCCTTTCAGTCAATTATAAAGCACTGTGTTTGCAGAAGTGATACATAAGCTGCAAACACAGGGGCCGTGACTATTCATATTCACTGAGTTGCTTATTTCTGCTAAGTTCAAATATGTCCTTAAATCCCAAAGCCCTACACTGAGTTTCAAAGTCTGTTTGTAAGAATTTTCCACATGCAGATCTCATCTCTGTAAGGACAGTTGGCTGATTAATTCTCTCTGTGTCAGTTTTCTTTACATCTGTGTCCACAAAGGCCTGGTAAAACAGTGGCCAAGAAGAGAACAAGGATTCTACCAAATCTGGAAAAGGATAGATCCCCAAATTCAGAGATCTACTGAAGAGCAACTGCATTTACATGCATTGACCTCTGCAGATTAGCCCAGAGAAGGTGTAACACATTAAAAAAATAATAAAATAAATGAGTGTCTTGAGTGCTGATGACACAGAATTTTAGTGTATGAGGCCTCACTGAGGTAAAAATTAAATAGAACAATGTAAATTCAACAGGTTATAATTTTTTCAGAGTTGTTAATCCTTTACATTTTAGTTGTTCACAATTTCCTTAAAAGCCCTGCAAAAAGAACGTTTAAACTCTTGGATTGTTGAAGAAGTAACACATCTTAACAGAGAGCAAACTTTCAGCCAAAGGGGTGTTTGGCAAAAGAGCAGGACTGTTGATGTCTTACATAACCCTTTTTTTTTTTTTTCCAATTACAAAATATTTATAATAAAAAATGTATTGCAGGTCTAGACATCAGATCTGGTCCTGATTTACAGCACCATCATGAACCTCCTTCTAAATATTCATGGTAACTGCATTGTTTAGGGATAGAGAAAATTGCAGGTAAAGTGGTTGTCTCATTCCCTGAATGTGGGCAGCAGCAGGTGGGAGTGTTAGCACCTGTGTGCGAGTGTGTGTGAGACAGAGAAAGATAAAGAAATTTGCTTTCAATAGCTTTATGGAAAGCCCCATGGAACAAACAAATAAACCTTTCACAATCTGCCACTACAGGCTCAGTTCAACACTTGAACCAGCAGCTCACTTCTGGGGGGTGTTTAATCCTTGGGAATAGTGAAGTGACAGAGGTAGCCTCTGCTTTTTACCCTCCACATCCTCTGACTCAGCTTGGAGCAGGACACCTTGCATGATCATCACTGCCCATCCACCTGCCTGCACAGCAGCTGTGTGAGGATCAGGTGTGTGTGTGTGTGTCAGACTCTCTCACTTGCTTTCTGTTCCTTCCCTCTAGAAAGAATCAGTCTCAGTTGAGTTGGTTTCATTTCTTTGTCACCAGAAGAAAACTGAAGTGTGCAGTCAGGTGAGAGAGTGGGCTGCACAAGCATCCAAGTGAGCAACACCTTTAATCCCACTCCCACCAGTGCAGCCTCCCCCATGCTGCACCCTCTGCCCCTGGAACACTGCAGCTGCTGCACCTTAGGAGGCCGTGATGAGTGAGGGATTTAATTAAAGGGGCAGCAGAGAGGAAGGTTGTGAGAGGTGATGGGACGTGGGGATTTGCACCTGTGTGACGATCAGTGGATCTTTGCTCTCAAGGTTGAAGAACCATCATCAGTGCTGGGATGCTGGTGCTGTGGGTGGGCAGGATCACACCCCAAAGGATGGATACCTTGATGATAAAGGGTTTCTAGTAATATGGAAAATGTTCTGGCATGGAATCCTGTACAATTCAGAGCTGCTCTTGAAGTCCCATAGCACATACAGGTCCCTCAGAAGAATCACAGATCTGCTCCCTTTCCAGTGAGGGTGTTCCAGCCCCAACAATTTACTCTATTGTAGAAATAAGAATTTTATCTATACGGAAATAAAAAAGAACACTGATATTTTGAACAATTCCTGTCTGTGACAACAGAAAAAAGTTGCATTTCACAGAACTTGCAGGCAGACAGGTAACACACAACACAGCTGGACAAATTTAATTTTGTGCATTTACTTTATGGTTATGCTGGAAGTGCTTAGCCATGAAGCCTTCAAATTCACTGAGGATCACCTGTGGATTTTCTAAGACTACATTTCCATTAGCAAATAGGTTGAACTAAGAGGAGCAGAGTCAAGAACCAGGAAGATTTTTGCTGAGGACTTGAGATCCACAGTAAATGCATTTCATGGCTTTATTACTTGAGGCTTTGCTGTTTGGTTTTTTTGCCTCTTTTTTAATTCTTGCCATCCACAGTCTGGTTCCCAGTGGTGCCTGGGATGCATTAGGGAACCACATATTCCAGACAAATTTCTTTCAAAGGGACAGTAATTCAAGCATCCTTAAGATGGCACCACAATGCAAACCAAACTACTTTTACAGAGAGCTCCTGATCTGAACTGATACTCAGGGCTTCACAGCAATCTTAATCAATGGATCTGTAATCTCAGCTGATTTTTGGGAAGGAAAACACAGTTAATAGTCCTCAAGTATTTATATTCTCTGGGATCGTGCCAGATGAGGCATTGTTGTTACTAAAGTTATTAATTTATGTGTTTTATCAACTCTCCAGTGACATATAAAGCTAGTGTTAAAAACTTCCCATCTTGAAGGGAGTGGGAGAAAAAAAAGGGGAGGAGCAAGAAGACTGAGAAAATAAATAAATAAATAAATAAACAAGAAATTAGGCATGAGATAAGATCAACACTACTATTCATTTGTCCTAAGCGTGTGAGATAAATTAAAGAATAGAGATCTCTATCTGGGCAAAATGTGCATCCAGTACCCTTCTTCCCCTCCACTGAAGTAGGAAATAAGTACCCAGCTTATGACCAGCTGGGACAATCTCTACTGAATGGCTTTGAGGCAATAAATCACAGAAGCTGGTTTGTCCACATTTCTTTCTTTTCTTCAGACTGTTTGGCTAAGTCTCCCACGGAGAAAGTTACGCCATGCAGGGGATTCAGCAAAATGCATGAAAAATATACTCATGTCACTTACAAATTCCTCAGTTCTGGCCAAAGTCCAGTTGTGGCTTTAATACAAGACAATGCCTTACTGCTCTCCTTCCCTGAATCCTACGAGGGCAGCTGTTTAAACATTTATCATTAAATGTTTCAAAAAAGAGAGCTCACTGTAGCACAATGATGCTATTTGAGCCTTCACGTTTGTTTCCGGGACCTATGGAACACGTGCAGGTTTGGGTGAGGTCATCCCATAGCCCCACAGTTGGCTTGTTTTGCTCACATTCACGCTAAATACCTCACTAATGATTTTTTCTGTATGTTCCTGATTCTTCACAAATTTGGTTTAGCAAATCCAAAGCTGTGGTGAAGACTCAGCATGTTGGGAAAAGGCCTCCTTACAGCTGCATCAAGGAGGAATTGAGCCAGAGGAAAGCTGGCTTGCTTTCTCCCCCTGCTTCCAACTGTTCTTCATGTCTATTCTCTGCAATTCAATTCTCAGATTGATTTGTTCCTGTCTAGGGATGGTGTGGATGCAATAGGTCTATGTGAGAAGGAGCAGAACAGAGAAACTTCCTAAAATAGAAATTTATAGAGTTGTTCAAGACAGAGAAAGTCCTTCTGTCTCTAACCCTTCCTAAACAGCAAATAGTTGCATGTAGGAGATGCATATGTCCTTGCCAAGCTCTTACATGTTTATCCATGGACCCACTAGCAGATACAGCAAATTGGAAGAGCTGGATCTTTGGACTGAGGTGGTACGGCCACCCCTGTGCTCACAGGAGACCACTTGCACGGGGTACCTCACAGAGGCATTCTCCTGTAGACAGATTCCTGAAGGGACAAAAGCCAGCTCATTCCACAGCAGGATACCAACAGCCACTGCTTGAATGACCTTCCAACCTGACCTAGTTGTGAATCAATGATCTGAAAGCATCAAACTCTGCCATTTTCAGAGGTCCTGTGGGGCTGTGGATCCCCTCTGTGTTTTGGAAACATGGTTTCAGGAAAAGTTTCATTTCTCCTGAGAAAGGAGTTTATTCAATACCAGTGTGGACTTCATGGCACCTGTTTGAAGGCTCCCGGGTTGCCCATGCTGTTGTGGTGCAGCAGGAGACAGCAGCATGGCCAGCCTGCCTGCAGCCAGCACTAATCCGAGCCTCTGTGTGCCTTGCAACAGCCAAATTCCTTCAGCCTGGGTGGCTGAAATGAGGTAGCTAATGCTATAGTTAATGACCTATTTAATGGCCCATTTTCTAGAAGTGATGAGAACTTACAATTATCCCTATGCTCAGTGTGAGCTGTGGCTGCTTTGCACACAAAAAGTCCAGACTAGGCATTCAGCTACCCCACTTTAAACAGGTAAAAGTAAAAAAAACCCATGAGTCTTAGATCCTTGTCCTTCCTGCAGTAACATCAAACATCTATACATCAAAATAAAAGACATCCTCTCATTGACTTTTGTGGAATTCCCCCTTTTCTAGGAGGCTGAAATCTGATCCAACTCTCCTTGTGTTAACCCCTCCTTTGACCCAAACCCTAAAATTCCGCCCCTTCAACACCCTATAAAACCCCACGACTCAGCCCCTGTGATCTTTCTGTTATTCTGCCCCTTCTGTTCCCCCTTCCGTTCTTCCCCCCCCACACCTTCCTCCCCCTCCCTGGTCTTGGGGGGAAGATAAAAATAGATCTTCATGCTTAACCAAAGAGAGACTTGTCTCATCTGTTTCCTGCTGGTGGCTGTATCTCTGGACACGATGGTCACTGTTGGCATGAGATGCACCAGACTTTCCTGGGACTCTCAACGTGATCTGGGGGCACTGGTCTTTCCCAAAAGCTCCAGCCAGTGGCTCAGCAGCTTCTGCATGCTCTGGCCCCACTCTGCATCACATGTGCTGCTCACCATTAGTTCATCAGCCTCTGCTCAGAGCACCACTTGGAGCTGGGTGCCCACTTGAGCAAACCTGGGATCCTGTTGACTGGAAAGTCCTGGCTTTTCCAACCTCCTCTGGATTGTAACAGACCTCCCTGACCATGACATCCTCTCTGCTCATTTCAGGGTACTAGAAGATCTCAGCTAAATATCCACAACTCAAGAAGCAATTATCATTTCCCAACAGCCAAGCCTGAGCACAGGCTTTGTTGATTTTGGCTCAGAATTGGGAACACTGACTCGTCTGAGGTGCTGTTTAAGAGCTTTGCCACCACATCTGTGGACTGAAAAGCCTTTCTGCACAGCAAAAACCAGGCCAGCACTCTGGAAAGGGAAACCCTGCTGCTCATATGGAATCCCCTGTCAGCTCAGGGTTGGCTTTTTCCACGTGGGGCTCAATTCACCTCTGTGGCACCAGCCCAACTCTCCCTGCCATGTAGACTGGCCCACAGCAACCTCCACTCTACACATGAGAAGGACTTAGTAATTGGCAGAGCACTGTGACTGTAAACATGGATTTCAATTTCAGTACTCAAAAACTTCCAGCTAAATTGGTTGAAAAATGGGAATTCAGATCCATGAAAACAGTGGAAGGTGTTTTTAAGTGTTTCACTCCAATTTGGAACACTTTGGATTGAAGCATGTTCCAGGCAGCAGCTCTTGAAGCCAAACATTTATTTTTGAAACACCAAAACATATCTGGTTTTAATTCAGAAGGCTTAATATTCACCAAGATGCTGAGAATCATGAAGTTCAGCAGCATAAGTCTCATGTTTAAAGAGTCAGGGCTTCTCGCTGCATAAACATTCTCAAAGGCCTTTTACTGCATACCAACATGAAAACAGCTTACTTTTGGAATAACGTCAACAGATTTTACTCCTACACATGAGACACTTCAGGCTTCATTGGCATCTCTTGTTATCCTGGCTTAGGTGGGTTTTCACATCTTGAGGCTGCAGCCATGCCAAGAAAACTGTTTTGTTGCCCTGGAGTTGTCATCTCTGTTTTGCTCTCTCGAGGTCTTCCTATGCTCCCTCAATCAAATTTTCCCCAGTTAGCTTCACACTGACTTCCAGGGTTGGTTTCTGATCTGCCAAGCAAGATGGATGACTTAATCAATGTCCAAACCACTGCATACATTAGGAATTTTCACCCCAGAAGAGGAAAATAATAGGTAGAACATGGCACGTCTACTTTAATTCACAGTGGGCTTGCTGAGGATGAAAAGGTGGCTGCAGCTTTCTGCTCCTGGTATCTGCTTGGGGGGACACGGTGTGAAGCAATCAGGCAGCATGTTTACAAGAGACCAAAGGAGGTGGGTTTTTTACACAATGCCAAGAAAAGTTCATGACTTCAGTGCAAGAGCACTGTAAGTACCTAAGGGCTACTGGGATGCAAAAAGTAATCAGAAGTTAAAGAATGAACTGTATGTTATCTACAAAGGTCTGCATCCTGAATTATCTCTGAGCTCTGCATCCTGAATTATCTAAGCCACAGTTGGCTGGGAGGACATTCTAGGGAAAACAGCTCAGTGTATTTTACCCTTGGCATCTCCTAGCAGCAAGATGCAAGACTGGATGGATGCTGCACTGCAAGGACCTTGACCTTGAAAGATGCTTTTATATGAGCAAAACATTATCATAGATGCCAACACTGTGCCCAAAACCAGAAACACATGAGAATTGCAGTCTCTCTGGGCAAACTTGAGTATGTCCCAAACCAGGTAAATCAGCAGTCAGGCTGGGATTGTCCAGCTCTGTCCCTGCAGACAGAACCACACCAGAGTCTCATGAGACAAAGGCAAGAGCCAGGGAGCCTCCCTTGTGGGTTGCAGGTTTGCTTTACGGAGACCTGCTTTGCCCTCTAGTGACTATTAAGGATAAACCAGGAAATCTTGTACCATCTAGTCCCATCAATAAAATTCATGTCCAGCTACATCTGCTGGCTGGGAGACAAGCACTGGGGTTGGTCTGACTTTCTTTGGCCCAATTGAGAATATTTCTCTCCTGAGGCAGCCTGTCCCTGCTGTCCATGCAGGATGGAGCAAGGGAAGGAGATGCTATTCTGAAAAGCTGAGAACAGACACCCTAAATTGGGAAATGAATGTCCAAGGGATTGGTAAAGGAAAATCCCCCAGGGCTAATGCTATTTCTAGTCTGCACATGCCTTGGAACTGAAAAGAGACTATTTGGGGGGAAAAGGAATGGATGAATAATGGATGCAAAAATAGTTGCTCCAAATTCCTTTCCAAAGCCATGTTGCCTACAAACTCTTTGCAAACAATTGACAATTCATCAGAAAATGAGCTCATATTTTGTGATCTATGGGGCCATAGACACTGTGAAATAGTCTGTAAGATAGGTCTGTGTGACTATTAAAAGAGCTCTTTTTCGGAAAAATAACAACACTGATCTTTGTTTAAAGAGTAGCAAGGGAAGAGAGAGATTAGAACAGATACCTAGATTTTTGCAATTGCCATGCTATATGGAGAGCAAACTCTTGGAAAACTGTAGAGAAAACTTTTCCTTTCAACTTTAGAATAAATTCTTATATTTTCAATTTTAAAGATGCTGGTCTATCTTTGCTAAATTAGAGAGACTTTTGTTACAACCCAAGATAATCAGAGAATGCAAATGGAGTTAAATTCTTTAGTATCACAGAAATTAAAAGAAATAAAACTTCCATTTGGAGACTCCCGTTCATCCAGTTTTTGTGACCACAAATAGGATTATTATCATGTGATTGAAAAATACTTTGCCTGTGTATTTGTATATAAACTATTTTACAGAAACTCAAATTCAGTCTAGATGCTTTGATATTAGTGTTTTCTCAAATACTAAGACAAGAGAGACATTTTGTGTTCTAATGCTCACTCAACAAAAAAAACCCCTGGGGAACATAAATGATTTTTAACAGAAAACTTAAGCCCAGAAATAGCCTTGAGCTTTTATGCAAAGGCTGATTAATAGGAATATTTCAGGCAGGCTGGAACCATTCTCTCACACCACTGACTAGAGTAAGAAAAAACCCAACACACAAAACAGAGCAAGAACAACAAGAAAAAGACAAAATCCACCCTAGCTAATTTGTGAATGAAAGAGAAGAGGCTGCATTAAATGATTTGCTCATTCAATGATTTCTAGATGTATTTCATTAGACTACTGCAATACCTACAGTTGTGCTTAAGCATTCAAGCCTAAATAGGATTTTTTTTAAACTGTGTCATCAGCTGGGATACTGTTGACAGGGGAAAAATGTTAGGCTTGGGTTGTTAAATTGCTTGGACATATTGCAGGACTTAGAAGACACTGGGAAAGACTCATACAAAGTCTGTAATCATGTTTGAAACCACTCTCTGTCAGCTCCACGTCCATATTGGATACTCAGAGCTTCACATTAGCATCTGTAGTTTTTTAAGGATGTTCCTTTTCTTTGTTTTTCTACACCAAAATCACTTTCACAAATGGTTTTCTAGGCTGGTTTAGGCTTTTCTAGGCTACAGCTGCCCAAACACTGCTGATCCATGTCTATGCCAGAGTCTGACATGGATTTGTGGCTTGATTCATGCCAGTAGATGATTAGGAGTGGTCTTGCCTGATTTTTAACTTTCTTACTCCAAGAATAACCATTACTTGCACTGCCTGAATCCCAAAAGATGGGCTGTTGTGTGAATTCAGTGCTGCTGTCTGAGAGCTTTCCCCAGCAGCCAGCAGATGGCCTGCAGAGAGGCGCTGGACCTTCGAGTAGCGTCCTGCTCTTACAGGTTACTTGGAAACCAGCTCTAAAACCAGCACACCCAGAAGGTATCTCTGTCACACGGGCTGCTCTCTTGTGGGCAGATTGTTTACCTGCACTCACATGCATCTACAGCACATGCAGATCTCTATCCAGGCTTGGCTTCACCATCCCAGAGGACTAAGCACTAAGGCAGACAGCCTTTCCAAAGTGAGATCAGCTGGAAAATGCTGATAGGCTGATTTTGACTTTTAAAAACTTCCTGGGTTTTGACCCTTTAGAGACATAGGTGTGACTGCTGCATAACCAAGTGTTCAAGATCTTGCTTCTGATAATAACCAAGTGCTTCAGAGGAAGGAAAACCACAGCAGCAGCAATTTGATAGTCTCTGGCATACAGTTTGTTATTGCATGTTAGTTTGCTACTGATCTTAGTAGCTCATAACTGATTTAGACCTGAAAAACTAGAATGGAATCACTTGATTTTCACAGATCAGAGTTCTTAGATCTTCCTGGCATCTCTAAGAGGTGGGAAAAGCATCAGGAAAGGAATGTGTAGTTCTTTTCAGAATAGTGACAGCCGTCCTGCAGACCAGCTCAGAAGTGCCAGGAAGCAATAGAATGGGATAATCAGAATCATTTCTTCTCTGAGTTCCCATATTTGTACCTAAGTGGCCAGTTTAATGCCCATTTCATGTACAGTTGTGTCCTTTGTGGCAAAAACATGGGTATGGCCAGGCCGTTCCAGCTCTGCAGAGCCACAGGATAGACTTGGACACAGCTGAGGCAGCACTGAGGTTCCCTGGGGGGAGCTTCAAGGATGCCATTCCCCTCAGCCTGAGGAACCCAGGTAACACACAGAGACAAGTTTAGTCAACTGCTGAAATCTTCTCAAGGCAGATCTAAGAACACAAAAATTAGTAAGTGGATAAGTGGCACAAACTCTCTTCAGAGCTGTCCACCTGTACCTAAGGGCTGCTGATAAAACCTTGCAGTCACATGAAGATTTTCCCAAGAGTAGACAAGTGTTATCAGCATGTATATCCCACCTGATTCTCTGACTCTGAGGGTTTCTTTGTGTCCCATTTTTTGTTTGTTTGTTTGTTTGCTTGTCATCCAAAAGAAGGGAGTTGGAGGTGGAAAGCAAAGAGGAATAGGCTGTGATAAAAGATGCTACTGACTTACTGCTTTGTGAGGGAAAAGAGCAAACATCTGAAAAAAAGCATATTAAAACTGAAGGACTCAAAATTAATCCTGTTCAATTTTTCACAAACAAGCAAATTCCAGCAGGGCAAATTGTATAATGGAATAGGTTACTATGAGGGAGCATAGTGAAAGAATGATTTCAAGAAATATCCAGACTGTAAAAAACTCCATGTATTCAAACTGGCAAGGGCTGCTGAAATTCCCCCTGGAGTGCTTATAGAAAGAATTAGCTTAATTAAACCTCTGAACCATTAGTGATTGCATTTGAGGAGGCAAAGACAGCATCAGAGGTCTCAAAGGAATGGAAAAGGGCAAGCAAAATACTTATCTTAAGAAGAGGGGAAAAAAGAGGCTCTAGGATTAGCCTTTCCAAGATCCAGGACATGAGAGTGGTTACAGAGCATCCCATCATTAGTACTGAATGGATAAAGAAACCATAAGGACCTGGCACCAGGGGGTTGATGAAAACAAGCATGTCAAATCAACCTGAATTTCTTGAGAAGGTTAGTGGCCTGAGAAGAGGGAACCAATATATGTGATCCTAATTTGAGATTCTGGCTTTCAGTTATTTTCCCCCTCAGAAGTTAACTGAGGAATTGGGATGTAATCACTTCTAACTCATGGCACTGAGCAGCCGGGCAGGGAAGTGCTGATATTCTTGTCATTCCTCTGGTACATTTGCATCCCACCAGTTTCATTATATTGAGAGCATCTCCTGCTTTCTTACCTGCCCAAGGTCATGTCTCACGTCCCCACCATAACAGATGAGGCTGGGAGTTTTAGTACAGACCTTTAAAGATCAGCACCCATGAGGCCATTGCAGATCATAAATGTAGTCAAAAAAAACCCTATATGAAGGTGGAGACAGTTCAAGACAAAAGGCTGGATCTGCCTTGCACTGAATTTTGAGTAATTTTTTTTTAAATTAAGGGGTTTATAAACTCCCCATACCTTTATTAGGGTTTTAACCAAAAGCCACCTTGGCTAAATTCTTGCTCTAGCACTGGAGTGCATTTGTGACCTAGATTCTCTGCCCAGCCTTGTGTATGTGCCCAGTGTCAGCCAAGGGGTAAGTTTCCTTTCCCTTCTATGCGCTATTGAGATGTTTTCTACAGCAAGCAGAGAGAGAAAATAATTCTAATCTTGAACCAAATTCCATCTAAAGAGATCTGCTTTGCCTACCTCCAGCTTTTTGAGAAAAAGCTGCTATACCTTGAAATGGTGTAGCATTTTCTGATCCCCCCTGCTAGAGTCCCCTTCAAATTGGGAAGCATGAGAAAGCAGCTTGGCAGTGCCTGCTTGACAAGACTTGACATCTAAATTGAATATCCAGGCCTGCTGATTTGATTGAAAAGACACTGGAATTGCTTCTTGGTGACTTGTGGGCTGCAAAACTGGCTGTGCGCTTCTCCAGATAAGGGCTCCTTTGTGCCGCGTTGTGTAACGGCTGCCACGGGGTTGATGTGGGCCAGGCCATAAATAACTTCTGCATAAATATTTTTAGCAAATACTTTCTGCTCTCTTGAAATACACTGGACAGCTTGAAGTGTGTGTATCTGTGTGTGAAGGAGGTGGGGGGAGCTAGCAGAGCTCCTGTTGGGAGCACAGAGCAAATATCAGAGCGCTCCTGATGCGCACGATAACGCGGCCGGAGCTGACGCCTCCACCCAGGAGTGTCCAGAGCAAGCAAGACGTCTCCAGAGATGCCTTATCAGAGTGGCAAGGAGTGCTGTGCTGTGGCAGAAATATCAATGAGCCCAGTGCACACAAGGGGTAGATGCCAGCACAATCTTTGAGCAGGACGCTCCCTGAGCTGCCAGCCTATCTGAAGGGCCCCTTCCGAGGCATCTCCTGACCTTTCTGATGTGCCTTGTGCAGAGGGAACTGCTGGTTGTATTCCCTGGGGGCATAACCTGCCTTTTGTTCTGCACCTGAAGGGCCCTGTCTGACTCCAGCTGTAGAAAACACCACTAATCTCTACAGATGAGGGCAAACTTAGCAAGGGTTAACAGGGAAGCACAGTTGCTACAAGGGAAAAACAAAATGAACCCTTCACTCTCGTACATTAATCCTTACACTAGGAGCCAAAACATCCCTGAAAATGCAGAACAGGATAAAGTAACCTACTCACAATTTCTCCCCACCCCAGAGGCACTTCAGGAAACTGTGATACACTGGCAATGTGTCAAACAGCCCCTACTGGCTGTGGCTGATGGCACAATGGGGAAGGTGCTCACTGGTACGGTTTCCATGTATTTAGAATTACTGATTTTCTGACTACTTCTGTGCAGACCACGTAATGAACACAGTGCCAGGCAAGATTCTGTGTATGTCTCTTCAACACCAAACAGGTCAGGAGAGAAGGAGTAGTAAAAAGCTGGAAGGAGGGGATCCAGAGAGGAAAAGAAATGGTCTGGATTGATCCAGACTGGGATTGTCCAGCATAGTCTGTTCATTGCAACTCCTAGTGTAGGGGAGCTGCATAAATAGGGTTAACTTCACAAAAACGTGGAGAGGGAGCAAGAACACTGAAGGCTGTTAAGCTCACTAGTTAAAATATACACTTGGCATGCAATAGGACATGAGGATACGTGAGTGAGCAATCTTGTCTAGTGCAGCTCCTGGGAATCTGGATCCCTAAACCCAAAGGAGCTTGTTCTGAAATTGGCAGGGAAGCACCAGCACATTTTTCTTCCGTTTTTCCACAGAGACAACACAGAAGTCATATTTCAACTGAACAAGCTGAGCTTTATGGATACAAAAATTTCTCTCTCTGCTATGAAGACTGCATGAAACCAGGGGCAATTATCTAGACTAAGGTATCTGGAAGCACTCAGACATCCACCTTTCAAAACCTTTTATCAAGGGAGGTAGTAAGTCATAATTTACCATAGTGATCCATAGGAGAAGTGATCTCTGGTGACCTGATAATGTATCTCAATCCAGCCCCAGTTCTCAGACATTTCTGTGAGGGTTTGCTTGTCTAGCTGTATTCACCAGACCCAGCTGGTGTGATTAATAAATGTTGACTGATTATTTAATGGGGTGACCTGAAGAGAGTTGCTTGAGGCAGTAAAGGAGTCGTTGCAGGTGGGACTTGTTGCAAAGATTTTCCCTGACTAGCAATGTTATTAAATTATTTGGTGCCTTCTATCTTTCAAAAATGAAGGAAAATATTAATGTAACTAATCCAATATTAATCCAGTCTGCTCTGCTTTTGCAGACAATGAGAGATAGCAAGCTTCAAACTTTCCCTAGTTATACCAGGAGGGAGGTTGCAGCACAAGGTATTTTGAAAGAAAGGCCAAATGCCAACCTGAGAGGAAAGCGACGAAAATCACATAATGAAGTAGTAAATCCAATCCAGAGATAAAGGTGACAATGGGGAATGTTGCTAAGGTGTCAGCCAGGCAGCAAGGAATTCTCAACAAAAGCCCTAGAGCTTGCTTTTGGGCAATTCTCTCCTTATTCCAGTGTTTCTGTAAAAGCATTGGCTAAAAAGAGAATAATAAAGGTTTCCTTTATTCTGTGAAATGAGTGGTGACAGTTTCACTTTGTAGCAATATAATGGAAAGCTGCTATTTGCCTGCCAAGTACTGTATTAAAAAAAAAAAAAAAAAAAGAAAGAAAAAAATAAAAAGAAAGAAAATAAAATAACCCTATCATAAATAAAAGTATAAAAGTACAACTGGAAATGCCAGGACGAATACATTTTTTTTAACTGGAATGATGTGATCTACTTTCTCTGCCACATCTTTCCTTGTCCCATATCCTTTCATAAGATCACCTACTAGAGACTAAATATAAGCCACTCACCCAGCTGAAACAGGCGGTGACAGGAGGTGACACCCTGCAGGCTGCTCCGATCTGGCTGCTCCAGCATTTTGCTGGTAGCTGGCAGACAGACGTCTGCACACAGGCTTGGGCCAGGCTTGCTGATGAAGTCAGTGCTCCAAAGCATCTGTTGTGTTGACCTCTGCACTGGAAGCAGGGCCAAAGGGAACAAATTTAATGTACCTTGAGGAAGTTTGCTGTCAGACAGCTGGATTGCAAAAAATAAGAGTAGAACCCCTTTAGAGAAGGGGTCTCCTGACACCTGGAACACACTTCCTTAGCCATGGAGGATGGAGAGGTAAGAATATGCTGGAGACTGATGGAGCAGAAAGGTGCAAGGGCAGGACATAAGCTGCAGTACTACAGAGAAGAATAAGTGAGAGAATGCAAGTAAACAGGTTAGGGTAGAGTACAGCCAGATGGTGAGCCCCAGCCACCTGCTAAGTCTCTCTCTGATACTCAGGCCAGGGTGCAGAGCAGCTGGAAATATTTGGATGCTGCTTGTGTGCATGGCAATGGTTATCAGGAAGCTTCAGATTAAGACAGGCAGGACAGAGGGGTAGCTAAATTAGAAAAGAAGATGGGAATCTAAATCATCTTGATCTAGTTTTACAAAGTGGTGACCTTGGTTCCCCCCTTGGCATAGAATTCATGTAAGAGGAATTGCAAGCAGTTGAGCTGGACTGAGCAAAGCACTAAGTTTGGAGGGAGCTCTGGGCATCTTCCCAATTATGTCTGTGTGTAGAGCTTGGCAGGAGTGAGAGGCAGCATGTGGGAGAGGTCTGGCTCACTGATAACAAAAAGAAACAGAAGTGCAAGGTGTCCCCACGGAAAAGGGTAACTTAGCCCAGTTACTTAGGTCTTTTTATCTAACCCCCCCAAAAAAGCATTAATAAATGCTTAAAGTTAGTGGTATAAATGGATCCTGATGACACTGTAGGCATTTATTAAACTGTAGCCTTGAAGTCCTCAAGGGAAAAAGGAGCAGGAAGCCAAGCCAGCAGAAAACTAGGACTCAGCACCAACAGAGCAGCCTAGCAGGGGATCTGATGGTTATTTGAGGAGCTGGGTAGTGGCTACATGGTGACATAGCCCAGATAGCCTCACTTTTCCTCATTCCGGTCAGCTTGGTGCCAAATGAGCCAAAACTATTGTTTGGATCAGACAGGATTCTGATAGTATTGTGCTGCTGGAGTGGATGAAACCAGCCAAAACAGATGTGGGTATCAGGAGGAAATGCCAGATATTTGTTGGCTGGTTTGGAGTGAGTTTTCTCCATGTATGCAGATCTGAAATGGATAGTGAGTGAGTTTGACACGCTGTTTGATGTTAAATGCAGGTAAATGAACATGTGCCAGGGAGGCTGACACTGAATGGGAGCCAGCAGCTGCTCTCTCCTGCATCCCCAAATGGAGCAGATGCTTTCAAGGCAGAGATGTGAAACAAAATGATAGATGTTACTCTTGCTTGCCTCCAGAAAGGAGCATGCAATTAAAATGCAAGCATGAATGGAGCAGAATTTTCTTTCACTGGCAACAGTGTACATGGAAAGAGTGAGAGCAAAGCAGAAGGCATGGATTGCTGTCTGCAGAGACATCCCCATTTGTGTTGGCAGTGTACAGAGGAGAGAGCTAGTAAGGTATTATCCACAGCCAAGTTCTTGGACCTGATACACAAACATGAGTGCGATTTGAGAAGCTGATACAATCTGATATGCAAACATGTTGATTTTTTTCCAGCAAGTTGTAAGAATATAGTTTGAGGGTTTTCAATTGCTAGAGGGCTGGTTAGGGAGCTCTTGACATCACTGACCTAAATCTTTAATAAATCAGCAGACTGGGAAACTGCAAATACTGAAAACTGAGAGTGCTGGGCCAATATGCAGAAAAGGGCAATTTTGATAACCAATGTAGAGCTGACGTGTTTATCATGAAATCTGCTTTCCAAAGGAAAATGCTGTTTTCATTTAAGTTGAAATGTTTTAAAAGGCACTAGTCTTAACAAAGCATGGTGTAAGCAAAACAGAAGTGAAATACCAGACTGATTTTGACACTCTCAGTATAGCACATTTTGTGCTTTGTTTAAGAACTTTTCAAAACATGTTTATGTTAAATAAAATATAATTTTAAATGGCAATCACACGTTTTCCATTTTCATGGAAAACTTTGATGTTGTCTTGGGCTGATTTTGTTCTGCTTGAGGACAGGAGAGGTGGAAAAAAAATCAAAGAAATGGAATTTGCTGTGAGTGGAAAACTCAAGTTCTTTTGAATCTGTATAGCTCACTGCAGGCTCATTCCCAGTCTGGTCAATATGGAACTGCCCACATGTGGAATTTCAAGGTGTCACTGTAATCAGCAGTAGCCAGTGAAAATGGCTGATTGGGAGCAGATATTCCCAAATGACCTTTTTCCATCAATAGTGCTTCCAGCTTGATTGGTAACTGTGGGTACATAGGTGTGGTAATGTTTTGTAAGCATCACCCTGCACACATTAATAGCAGAGTTTTGGTTTTTCACCCATCAACCTATAGAACTCAGAAGGTAAGAACTTGTTATTGAACAAGTTTCTGATGAGAGTCTGTGTCTCAGTGTCTTCATGGCTGATCTGGAGATAAATAAAACATCATTTGCTAATAACCACAGCAGATGGAACAAGGATTGCCTGTCATCGCTATTTCCCGCTTCACCAAGCATGCAACGTGATCTGCCTTGCCTGATGAACTGGCCCCAAGCAGGCACAGTGCACTGCAACAAAAAATCCATCTAAGATTATGCCAGTGGAGTGTTGGGAGGCACCTCAGCCATAGCACTTCCTTGGGAAAGGTGTTGGAGGCGACAAGCCATCAAGTCCCGTTTCCCACTGAGATACAGTGGGATGAAGAAGAGGGTCAGTGGGAAGCAGTGAATCACTGCAGGTCAGGAACTTCACTTCCTTGTGCAGCCCAGGCAACAGGAGAGACACTCTGCCACCTACGGTCTGAAAATTACTAATAGTAAAGAAAAGGAAGAAAACTTTTTGGAAAACAATTCTTTTGTGGGCAAAGGATTGTCAGATGATTCGGCAATAGCATGCAAGTACTCCCACAGACAGAAAAGTACCTGAAAAGTCTCTTTGCTGCAGAGGAGTTGAACCACCACCCCATATGGAAGCAAAATCCAGGTTACACAACAATCAGGCACAATATTAAGACTGAAGCTGATTGTTCATTTGAACAAATACTGCTGAGTTGGAAAACTCTTTGGTGTTTTCAAGCCAAATGACTTTGTGGCAGATACATTTTAGTGAAGTACAAATCATTAGCCTGATTACAGGCACATCAGTGTAAATGCTGTGTCCCCTGATGTCTGGCCAATACTGTGTCTCGTGCTATGAAGAATTCAAGTCATATTCTTCTGTAAACCATTCTGCAGCATCTCTATTTGTCATTAACATTGTTGCAAAAGGAGCCTGCATGGTGCATTTATGATGTAATTTTAGAGTCACAGCCTTTCCCTAGCATGACCAGTGATGGTATCCAGTGTAAACATCCATGTGGATAGCAGTCAAACTCTGGTACCTCTTTCACATGGATTTGGGCAGGCAGCTGCAGGGTCATCCATATTGCTGCCTGCTTGGTCCATGGTGTTTCAACTCCTGCATTTCCAGAAGAGCACCACATTTTTCTGGATGCCAGGTGAGGCCAAATGCCTGGGTGGTGAGCAGGGATCACCTATATCCCCCTATGCACCCTCATATGGTCTGCCTTCCCTGCTTGACATGGTTCTGGGTTATATTCCTAGGCTGGGTATGTCACGCAAGGCAAACGCCATTCTAGAGGTGGTGCTGCCCTTCATAGATATTGGTGGTGAATCAACCATGGAATATAAAATATAAATGTGGAGCGAGGATTAAAGGTTTGAAGCATTTTTTCCCCTGTTTCTGGCATCTGTTGGTTCCTTCACAATCTTGTCATTGTTTGGAAAAATGTCTGCTATAAATACACTTAGATCAGATGCTCTGAGATCAGCATCTAGTGTAACAGATGAGAATAAAAATCTGTTTGATGTTAGAAAGGGAGTTTCTTTTAGTTCTTGCAGGTTAGTGATTCATCTGGTATTTCAGATGTGAGGAGCAGCCCATTATTGGCATGTCTAGTGTCACTTTCTAGGGAGAGACCTCCTAGGTACCAGACCTTTGTAGTCACTAAAGTGAAGACAGGTTGATGTTCAGGTGGACCACATGACTCCTCTGTGTCCCCTAGCTGTTTAGTTACTCATGTTCAGTGTCTTCCTGACAGCACCAGCCTTCCACAGTTTAAAAACCTCTAGGTAGCAGTGGAAATATTGTACAAATGGCTCTACACATCATGACCTGGTAGCCTTCTACCACTGCATGTCATAGGTAGGATATTCCAAATTTGTATGAATGTTTTTATATTAAGATATAGTAGAAATTCTACATATATACGAACTCTGCTCCTGCTGAACTGTTCTTTTGAAAGAACTATGTGGGATGAAGGAGGTTGTAATGCTGTGCTGCCAGTTAACTTTGGAAATTATTACATTTTTGTGTTCAACTGGCAAATGCACGTGTACCAGAGAAAAGAGCAGTGACTGCAGTCCATCTGCACCAGTTGGTGTCAGATGGGACATGGACAGATTTTAACACATTTTCAGAGAACAGAATTCAACTCTGCAATGAGTTTGTTCTGGTCCTAAAGTAGGACATCAAGCTGGGACTTTGGGTACTTCTAACAACTTCCTTAGCATAAGAGACAAACAGAATGGAAATTGGTTCTAGGGTTTGTTCCCATGTCCTTGCTCAGACATCCCTCCAATGTGATGTGCCTTTGCCCCAGGGACCTTGGCCTTGGGAGGCAGGGTCTCCACACACACTGGAATCCACTATGTCTCAGTATTTGTTATGAGAGCAAACAAGACCCTGGATTCATTTGATGGGTCAGAAAAGAAGTGGTAAAATTGCACTGGCTCTTTCAAAGCATCAGGAAAAGCAATGGTCATTACCAATTTGCATTTGTTCTTTCATGAAGAGGTGACAATTTGCCCCAAAAAGCTGCATTTGGCCATTTTGTGCATCTGTGAGGAGCTCCAGCTGTTGTTTCCTCTATCTCTGCATTGTTGTAGTCAACCGAGACAATACACACACAAATAAGGGCAAAGTCTGTCAATAAAAGCTGTTTAAATGCCAACAAATAACAAATATGTTGACTCTGGAGGCTGATTGATTACAAAGTATTTATATTTTGTAGCTGCACTTTTCAGCACTACCAGACTCACTGACAGTACCATCCCACATTTAATTGTAAGCAACTGGAGTAATTTCACAGCATTTTGATTATGTCTTACAACACAACCTGCAATGTATCAGCTTGCTTTCCAAATATCTCATTCCTGCTTCTCCTCTGATCACTGAGACTAGCCACATATGGACAAAGCTTTTCTGAGCAATTTACAATGTTTCTGATGGAAATTAGAGAGAAATCCACACCTGGAAACTTCTTCAGAGTCTGAATTTTTAACTCCTATAGTAGGGGTTTGTTGCCCTTGTTTTATTTAGATTGACTCAGCACCGGGTTTTTTGGTTTCTGTTTCTCAGTCTGTTGCAGAAGGCTGTTAGGATTCAGCTCACAGAGGCTTGTAACAGGAGAGCTGTCAGCTGTGTTTGATCTCAGAAGGAAAGGATCAAAAAAGTCAGGGCAATACTGAGGAAGAGGATCTGCTGAGGGAAGGAAAGTGGTATATGAATTAGAACTGGACTTCAGCACTACTAAAATGAGGGAGACATGGCTCCCTCCTTCCTCACAGCTCCAGCAAGTTCACCTGAGACAGGGGTCCTGTATCCCACTAGACCCTGTAGCCCAAGGGCTCAGATCATAGTTTCAAGGCAGAAGAAAAATAATTACTTGTCAACCTGATATGCAATTACTAGACTGACTAGAGTGGTGAAGGAGACCTTTGTTGGTCTCAGGGAAAGAAAACAAATGCAGTGCATTAGCGGGTCTGTCAATGCCAGAGCATCAGCTGAAGGCAAGCAACCAACTCCCAGGATTAGCACCCTTCCTTGGTGGGGAGATAAGCCCTTACACAATGTGGAATGAGACAAATGAAGTTTTCAGTGCAGGAGAAGAGTGGGAAACACTGCTGACAGCCAGCTCAACAGACTGATAAAACAGCAGCCCCAGGGAGACTGTTCAAAGGCTCTTTTGGTTATTTAATGAAGTGTGGTTGAGTTTTGACCCCTCAGATTCAGCGCCAGAGGTTTTCTGTGAGTGTTTGAGGTGTTGCTCCTATCCCTGAGCTCATTGACTACTCAGAGAATTTTTTTAATCATATTCCCTGTAATGGTTTTCTTTCCTGCTGTGTGGAAGGCCACTCAACTGACACAACAAATTCATCACATGGTGAAGCAGGCATAGGGACCAAGCCCAGGAGCCCATTGCAAGCTCTGGGAACAGGAGGGGACCTCAGTCAGCTTGGGTAAACCATTCCTCCAAGCACTGCCTGGTGAATAATGCTACAGCATTTACCATTTCCTATGGAACTTTTTACAACAGCAGGTTAAAGAAAACAATTTTATTTAGAGAGAAAGGGCTCGTCTTAAAACTGTTGAGCAAGTTCTTTTATACCACAGTGGATAACTGCAGTGGCAGGGGCTCCCATTACCCTCATTAGCAAAGTTGTAGCCTTTGCAAAATGCAGGAGGCTTGCTGCCCTTTCTCCAGAGGTCACTGCCAGCAGGATGGCTTCTCCCCGCTCCCTCCCTGCCAGGGCCCAGCTGAGGACCTGTGCTCCTGCAGCCCACCCCAGCAGCAGCCCTGCTGCAAACTCAGCCACGGTGTGGAAAAAGCAACGCCAGAGAAACACATTTTCAGCTCCACTTGGCAATTTAAATTCAGGAGAAGCACCCGGGCAGGAAGCCCCCAGCCGCTGCTCCGTGCATGGCTGCAGGTCCCTGGCTCAGGTCACCAGCAGTGACATTGCTGCAGTCCTCCATGCAGGCATGGGACTGACACTCAGTGGCACCGTGCCAGCCTGTGACATGGTAAAAATATCCTGAGGCCGCAGTGAGTTTCTCTCTGTGCCGCAGCACCAGCAGTGCTTCGGCCTGTGGGTTAGAGCACGTAGAAGTCATTGTTGTTGGACAGGTCACTGTAATGGCAGAGCGCCAGAGCGGGGCCCTGTGGCGGCGGGGGCTCGGCGCGGGCCCTGCCCTGAGGGCCCTGAGCCCCGGCCCTGCCCGAGCCCGGGCTGCAGAGGTGACTGTCCCACCGGGGCTCGGCCGCAGCCTGCTGCTTGTGTCTGCTGCTGCCGGGGCAGCGGGTCCCGCAACACCGGCACGTCAGGAAGTGCTTGGCTCGGTGTTTGGCCCTCGACTCGGAGGCCGAGGCCGTCCCTCCGCGAGTGAGAGTCACAGGGGTGGCCCCCCGTGGGTCGGGCTGCCCTTTCAAGCGGCTCCGTCTCCTCTGGACGGCGTCCAGGCTGATGTCCGACTGCGAGGAGCAGCTCTCGTTCCAGCCCGCGCTGGCGCTCAGGCTGCGCAGCGGCAGCGCCAGCCGCAGCGCCTTCCAGAACTGCGAGCCCGAGCGCTTGGACTTCTCCCCCTTCCAGGTGACGAAGGAGACGGATTCCTTCAGCTGCAGGATGCTGGGGTGGGTGCACTGCAGCGGCCTGTACTCCACCACGATCAGCTTGGTGGCTATGGCGTTCTGGCACATGATGCCCAGCTTGAACTCCAGGAGGCTGATGCTCTTCTCTGTCAAGTAATCGGGACTCAGGACCACGATCATCCTGCGGCTCCTCTGGATGAAGTCGAACACGGCTTCAGTGGTATCTAAGAGCACAAGGGCAGAGGAGTTGGGGTGCACAGGGAGAAGGGAGTGGGGAGAGAAAAGCTAAGGAAGCTGTTTGGTGGCACAGATCCCTCTTCCCACAGAGGGAAACCTGGCACAAGTGCTGTGACTTTTGACTTGCCCACACTCCTGCCAGCAGCATTTTTGCTGCACAGTGGGTTTTTGAGAAGGCTGAGGTGGCAAATGAGAAGCCAGGACATGCCATGACTGTACTCTGACTTCTGCCCTGCACAGCATCAGTCACGCCCAGGGAACTGCAGGTATTTGATAAAGGGTGGGTCTTGCTTGGGAACCACCTGCCCACAGCTTGAGCAACTCTTTGCATCAGGGCATCAAAGCAATCGTGTCATCCTGCCCCAGCCTGAACTGCAGGGGCTGGCCCACCTCCCCCCATCATGTTCTCTCATCTTTATGTAGAAACCTCCAAATTTAGAAAGCAAAAATGTCAGCCTTAAACCCCTTCACCAGTTCCCCTAGGCATCATGGGGCATGGAAATACTGTCCTTCAAAGCATTTCTTGGGATTAATTGCAAGTTGTAAAGCTCAGCAAGAAGCTTAGCTGGAATTGTGCCAGGCAAGAGCGACATCTCTTTTATTACGAATTTTGAAAAGCAGCAAACCTGAAGGATGTCCTTGAACTTCTACCTGTGGCTTGGGATGCAGAGAGCATATTGAAGGTGTAGTGGCTAAAAGATGAGCACTGGAAAGGATGGGAACTATATGTCTGTGGCACTCAACAATTTAACAAAAGCTGAGTAATAAAACTAAAAAAATTTAAAAACTCATACACTTGCTAAGTGCTAGTGCCTGAGATGAGAGGGGACCCAAGGACAAGTTGGTGTTCAAGCAGGGCAAGGATCATTACAGCAAGAGCTCTTGCACATTCAGAGAGAAAAATCTGCCTCTAGGAATGTCTTTCAAAGAGCTGTTCTAGAAGGAAGAACTACCTCCTGCTTCATTCCTCAGGCTGGAGACTCTCCCCTCTCCTTGGCAGTGGAACACTGGTCTTTTATATGAATAAAAATACTGTTCCTTCCCTGCAATGGCAATGCCTTTTAATTCTCCCAGCACCTGTCTGTCTCTTATCTCGCAGCAGGTGTACTGTGTTGCATTTGGATGCACCTTATTTTAATATTGTACAGAGCAGTACTTTTCAAAGAAGCATGACTAGCTGTAAAACCCACTGTCACTAGATTATTTGGAGACCAAGATAGGAAAAATGATCATACAGTAATATCCTAATGGACGAAGTAGGGCACTATTTTGTTAACAAAATAATGGAATTAAAGTCAAATTATTTTGAGGGTTTTTTTTTTCTTGTATAAAAACTTTGAGGGGATTTTTACTCCCAACACACACAGAAAAACTCTGATTCATTGAAACCAAAAGTAGATGATAGTCAGTTCTGTCAGAATTATCACTTATCACCATGACACATTTTTACCACCCTATTTCAAAGGCATAAAGAATTGGCAGCCATATCCAATTTACTAAGTCCAGATCTCATTCAAACTTTTCTACAACTGATTGAAATCTATTTTGAAAACAGCTAGGCTTCAACAGTTTGTGAAAGAAAAAGCTCTTTTGCTGGTTTGAAAGGTCTTTCCTTTTGAAACTGGAATCACAGAACCACAGCAAAATGTAAGCAGGAGCAGCCCCTGAGAGGTCACCTATTCTACTTGCCTGCCCAAAAAGCCCAGGTTCAATTAACATGAATGACTCTGATGCTGCTGAAATGAAATGTTTTGATTGAGGTGACAGTGCTGGTTTTATCAATTTTGAATTTGCAACACTTTTTGAGACTTTATTTTTTTTGACACTTACAGTTTTTTGACATTTTTTTTGAGACTCATTTTTGGCAGGGAAGGTGTTCAGATTTCCAAATATATCTTTGGTTTTGAGAATGGGATGCATTTAGACTTGGCTGACCAGGATACCTTGGGATGTTCAGTTTGCAATGTTTACCCAGCTCAGGAAAAATCCTGAGCAGACACTTCACAGTGTGCAGGTAGGATCTTCCCTCCCAGTGAAACAGCACTGGATGGGACAGGCAGCAATAACACTGCAGGGGCATGGAGATTCAATATTCTTGGTTACCTGCTTTTTATGAGAAAAACCCATTCGTCTTTACTAAATGTTTGCAAAAGACACCACATATTTTTATTGGTTTACTTGTGTCTCCCCAATGCACCCCAAAGATGTAAGAGATTATAAGGATTTCGGTCAGAGATCCCATACCCAGACCTCAAAGCCATAGATTGTCACAGATACTCATTTTGCTAGTGATCTGGAAGTGCTGGGCTGTCTCTCAACTTACCTGTGGGCAGGCAAACATGGGGAATGGGCCAGAAAGTGACTTGGATGAGAAAATAAGAAGCTGAGTGGACCTAGAAGCTGATGGGAAAAGTAGTCTGAGAGTGAGTTTGATTTCTGTGGTTTGGACAGATTTCTAAAATTCTGATTTGATCTTTAAAACAGAGAGATTAGGTTGCCTTCCCGTCTTTCTGTCTTGTGATTGCCAAGTGAGCACTCTTCCGATCAGAGACTTTCTGTGTGTGCATGTCCACTGCTGTGAGACATCTGAATGCTGTGTGTCACTGTGTTTCTGCTTGGATGGCCCTGGGAGCTCAGGTGCCTCAGAAACAGCCAGGAAAATGTCTCGTCCCAAGGAGAGCCCCAAATGATCTTGATGCTTGGACTACACACAATCATCTTTCTTTAACAGCATTTTGCAGACATAATGGGAAGATGGTACTTATGAGAAATGCACAAGGACTGAAATGCAAAAATGAAAATGTTTTATTGAAAAGCAAAATAAAATAATACTGACACTTCACAGACCAAATCACACAAAGGCAAAAACATACAGAAAAGGGAAAACTGGAACGGCTGTACAACATCAAACAGCACAGGCAAGGAGGATATTTTTTCCAATTTGTGCCACGCTGTTTCCCGATGAAAAAACAATGAGGAACTTTGCATGAGCTGCATATTGATAAATGTTGGGTTAAAGCACAGAAACTCAAATGAATCAACTGATTCAGACGGATGCTGTGACAGAATCCCACAATGGAAACCACATGGGGCAGAGAATGAAATGACAGGCGTATCTGAGGTGCAGATCTGCTTTACAGTTGGCACTGGGCTTTACTCCTGGCCTGAAAGACCCCAGCAAAGCCAGTGGTAAAGCTCCTGGGTGAGTGGAATCTGCTCTATGCCTTCCACACTGCTCCCTCTGACCACTCAGGCCCCTTCCAAACCATCTCACCTTTCACCTTGTGGGTGCTCTGCTGATGTCTCTCAGTAACCCTGCTCTGGGGTTGCAATGTTAACCAAAGACCATTGCCGTCTATGTCTGAGAAAGTCCATGTCTATTAATTATTTGGAAAATTCTTTCAATAAAATCAGCAAAATAATCAGAGTTACTAAAACATCAGCATAAATTCTCTTGGTAACTCAGCCAAAAGTGAGATGTGATGTAGTGAGGTCTGGGATGTCAACTCAATTTGTAAATATTTGGGAGTCAATCTTTCTAAAATCATATGGGAATCTAACACAGCTTTGCTTTGGTCTCAGGGCCTTCCCTCTGCCTGCAGATCTGGCAGCTGATTAGAGAAATGCTTAAAACACAAACAGGAAAGTGAAGCTGGGCACAATGACAGGGTTGCAATGGGTTCACAAGGCTGAGCATGGGTTTGGGTGCTATCTCTTAAAATGAAGTTATCTGGAGTGTGGAGAGCAGCTCTGTCCCTCCACAGACAACCATAGTAGAAAAGCTCATAACAAAACTTTTAGGCACCTCTGAGCAGATGAAGAGCTCCACTGCCTCCAGTGAAGCTGACTGCAATTTTACCTGCTTAAATCAAAGCTTACTTAGGGTGGGAAAGATGAAGGGGATGGTAAGAAAGAAGCTTTATTTGTTACACATTTGTACAGTGTCCTGGTTCCGGCCAGGACAGGGTTAGTTTTTGCAGTAGTCAGGAGGGGCCATGTCCAGGACACTGAAGTTATTCTAGACCACCTTGCATTTTTAAGGGGTTGGGGGGAAGGGGATCTCTTTTGGAGAGAAAGGGTCCCAGCATGGCACAGCTGGGCCAGTGCAGTGCAGCAAAAGGAATGGTTGGATATAGTCAAATGTCAGGGGGTTTTTCCATGGGATTCGTTCATTTCTTGTACCCTCTATCACCAGTATTATTGTTGTTAATGTTAATTTTCTTAGCTCATTGCTGTTTCCAGTAAATTTTTCTTATCTCACAGTGGGATCTTTACCTTTTGTGCCTCCTATTCTCCTCTCCTGCCCCCTGCACAGGGAGGGAGAGGGAGAAGATGAAGGGCACATGGTTTCAGGGGGAGCACTGAATTGTGGAGTACCATTCCTAAACACGACATACAGTACCTGAATAAGGGCATGGGGGGCTGGAGCTCCCTGCAGCCCTGGAATAACATTAGTAATCGTAAAACGCTAATGGCAAAAGGTTTCCCTGATACCAGGATTCAGTCCCACACCTTTAAGGCTGGGCTCTTTACTGGGATGCTCTCAAAGCTCCCAGCTCAGTAGGGTGAACAGTGCATAGACTCCTAATTGTAGTGCTTTTATAGTGCCATTATGAATGCTTATGCTTCACCCACTGGACACCAAGAGAATGAATGCATGAGCCAAAGGTGACTCAGGAGCAACCATCACCAATAAAAATAAGCATGCACTTGGTGTGTGTAATACTGAACTCCACAATTAAGTGGGAAGGACCTTACAGTAGGAGCTGCAGGAGTATGGAGACACCCCAGAGGCTGAAGTTTTATTTGAAAACATTGTGAACCATAGCACCAGTCAACGCCAGGCCCCACTGTGCTTTGGTCTGTCCTACAAGAGAGAGGAAACTCCCCTGCTCAGCATGAACTGTGTGATGGGGGTTACTCACCATGCCCTCTCCTGCTGAAGCAAGGACACCTACACAGCAGGGTTTTGTGCTTCCATTTTGTACAAATGTTGCAGAAGTTGAGATACACCCTCTGTTCTGCAGCTCTGGGCTGGAATCAAGATGGGGAGAGACTTGCTTTGTAAAGCCAAAGCTAGTTTTAAACCTAAGCTCTGAATTAGAAATGGTGATGTTGTTCATAACCTGGCATAAAATCATAGAATAATTTGGGTTGGGAAGAACCTTCAAAGGCCACTCTCCCTGCAGTAAGCAGGGACATATTCAACTGGATGAGATTGCTCACAGCCTTGTCCAACCTGACCTTGAATGGTTCCAGGAATGGGACATCCACCACCTCTCTGGGCAACTTGTGCCAGTGTTCTACCACCCTCATTGTAAAAGATGTCCTCCTTAAATATAGTCTGAGTCTACCCTCTTTTATTTAAAACCATTACCCTTTGTCCCTAAAGGGGTAATTGCAAAAGGTCCTACTAAAAAGTCTGTCCCCACTTTTCTTATAAGCCCCCTTAAGCACTGAAAGGCCACAAAAAGGTCTCCCAGGAGCCTTCTCCAGGGAGAACATCCCCAGCTTTCTCAGCCTGTCCTCACAGTCTTACCTACATGGACAGAACTAGTAGTTTTTAGGAAGTTCAAGTAAGTTTGTGGGGTGTCCTTCTGAGTTGGACTTCTATGCAGTGTCATCCCAAAGACCTTGGAAGCACCTTGCATGATGCTTTTTCCCAGCCAATGGCAGAGACAGTAGGCAGGTTCAGTAGTACATTTGGGTTCCTTGTAGTGCTTGTGAAGTCCCTGAGTTTACTCTACCAAGAAACATCCCTCACATGCTCCACAGCCTGTATTCATGAGAGATTTCCCTGGATTACAAGCAGCTCTGAAGGATCTGGGGTACTTGTGAGACTGCAGAATCCCAGAGACTGACCACTTGTTACTAGAGGTGCTACAATACAAATAGCACCCAGAAGAGCTGTGGGGTTTCTTTAGTGCTTCTGTAACAGCCATTTCCCATTGGATGCATCTGCTTCAAAGGAAATTTGGGGAGCAAAGATGAGGAGCTTCAAGAGCGTACACTCCCAGCAGTGCAGCAGGAGTCTGTGACCCCACAAGTGACTGGGACTACATACCTGGGGCATGCAGGGAAGGCTCTACACTGGAGCCACCCTGCAAATTGTTCCTCAGCCTCTGCAACAGAGACTGAGGACCAGAAAGGAGTGAAGTCACTTAGGAGTGGAAAGAAGCTCTGTCCTGGATGCTAATGAAGGTCCCATAGGAGCTAGATCTAGGAGTACTGGCCATGCTATCACAAGGTGCTGGATGCATCCCAGCTGAATAGCAAATTTAGACCTTAAGCCCAGGGCTTGTGTGGCTGACAACAAGGACATACATTTACAGAGAGCAGGTGTTTGCATCTTTGGTCTCTCTATTGACAGAGTAATATCAAAGCTGCAGAGAAAACATGACTATCCTCTGAAATGCTGGGGACATGGTCCTTCATGGAAAAAACCCTGAGTTCCTCCCCACTCCCTGGCCTAACATGTGGATTTTTGCGGTGTGTTTTGGTTTATTTTCTGATTGTGTCAAACATTTTTCAGGAATATGCATCAACCCATCAAGGCTTAAACTCCTGCTAATTTTTTTCACTGGCATTTCCACCTGCAGCTGCTTCCAGAACCTGCCCTTTGGGAACTTGGATTTCTCGCCTTTCCATTTAATGACATTCAAGGCCGCCTTGGCCTGCTTCAGCTCCTTCACTTTGCTCTTCTTGATGGCTTTGTACTGCACTAGAATGACTTTGATGTTGCCCTTGGAGGCCATATTCTCTAGGCCAGCCTTGAGCTCCAGCAGGGCCTGTGTCCCCTGCAAGACGTAGTTGGGGCTCAGGACAACAAGCAGACGTCGGCTTTTCTGGATGAAGCTCAGGGTTTCGTCTGTGACAACTGGGAGAAAGAAACATTGAGGTGGTTAGTGATGCCCAAGAACACGCTGCCGAGCTGCTGCTGTGGCAACAGGTGCCTCTTGAAGGGGACAATAAATCCCTTGGAGGCCCTCGCTAGGCTACACTGGTGCTTCCCAACCCTGTAAGTGACTCCAGGTGGAACCTCCTACACCAGGGCTGGTTCCCACTACCCCAAAGAGTGACATCTTCTCCATCAGCTCCAGACTACCTATCAATGCATTTCCTCCTCTCCATGCTACACAGAGGTAACCAAGAGAGCTACAACTAAAAGTCACTGTACTACACATGAGTGACACCACCCAGTGCTGTGAGGATGCCTTGTGGCCAAGAGGGCTGCTGATCTCAGGCTGAGATTTAGCTGCCTTCTAGTGAGAGGGAAAAAAGAGGCTCTCTGGAGCCAAGCAAGGAAACTACCAGCTGAATAACACAGGAACTCAAGGGAAAGACTCCCTTTGAAGAGGCTTTAGGAAGCCTGAACGTCTATGCTTACATTCTTCTCTAGCAGATAGAATTACTCTGGATAGTCCCTTCACTCCTCTTTCCTCAGTTTCCCACACAAAATAAGTACCCCCTCCCCAAGTGTCCTCATGTGTTAATTTGCTTTGGTAATGCTACCATCCTAACTCCTGTTCCTCATCCATCTGTCCCTGAACTGTCTTCTATGAAAGCAGATTAGAGCATTTTTAGAACTGACTCTGAGGACTTCTGGTGAAGTGTCCAAAAAATGTCACCCTTTGAGCTGGAGAAATACCATGGCAACTATGGATCCTCTTTAATTTTCTAACATCTGCAGGTAGACTGTCCTTGGCCACCTTCCTGTAATTAATGTGAAAATCCCTTGTAAGTGTGAATCCCAGAGCTTGTACTCTCTGCTGCAGGATCTCCCACACTTCCTTGATAAGGGAACGCTCTTGACTGGTCAGAAATTACAATGGAGAGTAAAATAATGCTGACAGACAACTTCATTTAGCTGTCAAGCATGTTTGATTAGTTCTTGTCAGCTAACTCACAGGATAATCCATCTCCCACTGTTTCTTCATCAAGGACAACATAACTCTCTACCCATGACACAGATGCACACTCTGGAGGCATGACACCAGCTGCCAAAAGCTATTTCCTGGCCCACCGTGCTTTCCTGAGAAGATTAGTCAAATCCTGGCTAAGAAGCTCCAGGGAAGCCCCAGCAGCATCACAGACAGCAGTGCAGTGACAAAACACTCCGGCAGCGCTCCGCAGGGCTGGCGCTGGCTTAAGGCTGGCAGGGAACTGAGGGGGACAGGGATGGGAACGTCTGGGGGTAAGGGTGAAGGACAGAGAGCCCAGGACAGCTGTGCTGGGAGAAAAATGACACCCTCCAAAGTGAACAGGGCAATAAGCAGCAGAGGGAACAGGAGGGAGATGGATCATCAGGCTCATACAACCAAGTCAGCCTCCAAAAAATTGAAAATCAAGAGTGTTGTCTAGATTTGTGCCCTTGCTATGGAACTTGTGTGAAAGTATGTGTATCTGGATAGCTTCACAAACTTCCATCCTTGGTGATTCCCTGCCTCCCTGAAGCAGACACGATGTCCAGAACCTTGTATGATGTCAAAACAGTAAAAAAGGACTACATCTTACTGAAGAGATGAGTCTCACTACCTGCAACAAAGTACTTTCAATAATAGTAGCTTAATTGTATGCCCTATTAGACACAAACTCCCTAATTAACAATGATGAATGGGATGCACGTTATCTTCTCACTAATTTTGGCACCTTCCACTCCTTCCTGAAGTAGACACTCCTGGTTTTTACAAGAATTCACCATTACTCTCTGTGAGTTGGTCCAGTATAACACTTTCCCTGCCTCTTCCAGCCTTGACTTTATCCTGTTTTTTAAGGGAGTTCAGAGGGCTTGCATGAAGGTCAGTTTTCCGATTCCCCACGCTGACATTCCTGCACATCACTCCTGGAAAGAGCAACTGAAACAACCAGCCACCATCCCCACAGGTATCATTTTGGTGGCTTGGAGCATCTGCAAGACGGTCATGGAAGCAAAAAACATTAGAAGACACCATAAAAGGTTCATTAACAAAAAATCCAAAAGATGATCTGGATAGGCTTGTTGCAATCAATGATCAGTACCCCAGAGAACAATAGAGAGAGGAGGTGCATGGAGCACAGCCTCCTGTGAGATACTCACTTCCCCCAGGGAGGCTGTCTCTGTCGAAGATACACAGCTTGTACCCAAACTCATTCTCCAGGACTCCTCGCAGCGTCAGCAGCACGAACTCCTCCTCCTCCGCGTTGCGTGCGTAGGACACGTACACATCGTACTCCTTCCCGTCTGGGCAGCGGGGGCACAGGGACACACAAAGGCACAAGGGACACTGTAATACTGCCCATGCTGGGCCTTGGTCTCGCAAGAGGAGCAGGTAGGAAGGCTCACTTGGAGCCCAGGCACTGCAGATTTCCACAGCTCAACCCGTTCTGTCCAGGCCTCTTTTGTCTTTTGACATCTTTGACTCTGCTCCCTCTGGCTGCTGTCTATCCACACGAGCAGTCCCACCAGACACAGACTTGCACCCTGCCTACACCCTCCGAGAGCTGCCGCACCCCCGTGGCAGGTTCACACCACAAGCTGCAAGGGCTCAAACACCCTCCTCCTCCTCCAGAGGAGCAAATCTCACCTCAGAGTCCCTAGCAGTGAACTCTCAGTAACACAGGGAAGCTGTGGAAGAACTGAGGACAGAACGGTGATTTCCACATCCATCCTTTTGGATGCCTTCCCACATTTTAAAGCAGATCACTCTGGATCAGATCATGAATCCTTTACGTGGAGTCACCAGGGAAATCAAGGACTTACTGAAACCTGATGACGTATCTTGACAGTCTAGATTGGATGATACAGCTAGATCAGCAGGGCAGGGCCCTGGGGAGCCTGGCATGCCCATGCTCCACCTCTGTAGAGAATACAGAGGACTTCTTTCTCCTTTTCCCTGAGCTAAAAGCCTGACTGCTCTTGCTCTAATGAGCAGTCACCCACACAACTGCATGTAGATAGAGAAATGGAAGGTCAAAATATCATTATGCTGTCAAGAGGGCTAAAAATAGCTTATAGGAAAATTACTATATGAAAACAAAGGGTCTGGCCTGCAGCAGGATAAATAAATGAAAGCTTTTTCACTCCTTACCTAGAATGGTTTCATCTGTTCCAAAATGAGCCCGATAGAAGAGGACCATTTCAAGCCAATACACATGATAGACGACTATGAGGACCACAACCAGCAGGATGGTGGCCCCCAGGCCACAGGCCAGCTCCACAGTGTACTTGGGTGCTACAACTGAGTACAAGAATACACAGGAGGTCAAGGTTAAAGAGCAGGTTGGACCTTCCACTGGGCAGGAAGAAGCTTTTGTCACGTGCTGCCAAACACCACAGAGGAACAGCCAGGAGCCAAGCTGACCCTTCAGAGTAAGGTGGCCAAGCCAAGGCTTTTCTGACAGGACACGTGATGGCTGGCCACCCTGGAGCCCCATTCTGGGTTATTGGGTCTGGTTATGCTGGCAGAGCAAGGCCATAACTGGACTTCTGTCTCTGAGTGAGACCAGGGGAGCAGCCAGGTGGTAGAACGACCTGTTGGTGATAGAAACCTGCACAGTCCAAAGCCAGAACATGAACGTGACTTTCTCAGCAGTACCAGCAACCTCTTGGGGAAACACAACTGCTCTGACTTCTAAGAGATCCAGATAAAGCATCTGCAGCAAAATAAAGGCAATGGTTACCATTCTCCCTCCCTATCAAACAGACACAGGTCTCATGGCTTGTCCCAGACTGACACCAAGGATATAACTAGCCATGGCCTGACTCTTTTCTAACATGAAAGAAGAATCAGAGTTCCTTACAGAAAAGCTGAAATGCTTGCAAACAAACAGGGCAATGTGTGGGCGTCAAGCCAGAACATCACAGGCCCCCTCCAACTCATACACTGTCTGTCACACCACTGCTGCTTCTTTGTATTAGGGACAGAAAAATTCTAACTGTATCCCTGGGCAACTCTGTTGGTGGCAGTTGATGTGCAAATTGGCAAACTGCACAATAAAAGAACAACAGGGAGAGGAAAAACCACCAAATTCCAGTATTTAATAAATTTCTAATAAAACTGAATTACAAAATCAAAACTGCAAGGAATTTATCAATGTTCACTAGGTGATGAGCAGCAGAAGTACATGAGAAGGAGAGGGAAATCATCCAGAAAAAGCAAGAAATGTGTATGACCTAATGTAATCAAAGAGTTGGTGCCAACCTATAGAGGCACTTGCTAAAAAACTGTAATCCAGGTGCTGAGGGGTTAGGTTCTGGCATGCCTGATGCTCCTATGGGACCTACAGTGGGATGGGCTGCACTGAGCTTAGCATAAGGTTGCTCTGCCAGTAGCAGCTAGGGATATCTCTTGGAGTTTGCTGTGGAACAGAGGGAAGAAGGAGTGGTGAGTAACCATGTCTGCTTAAAGCAAACCCAGTCAAATAACCAAGAACACACGTGGGGAGGAACAGGGAGGATAGTACAGATCGGTCCACTAGAAAACAGTATTTAGGCACTGATATATAGAGAAAGAATCTGAGTATTTCAGATTCACTTCTGCTACATGTACAAATATTATCACCCCACAAGAATTATATATGGAATATGAACACAGTGACAGATGGTTTCAGCCTTTCTCAGTTATGTGTGTGGTCTATTGTTCCTCCTTAACAATCCAGAAAAGGTTTGTCTCAATGGAATGAGACTAAAAAAGGAGGACAAGTACCAAGAATAAAAAGATCTTCCAGTAAAGAACTCCATGAGCCTTCCCATGCTTATAATGCAGAGTAGAGGGAAGGTGTCTGGTGTGAGCTACACAAGCCATGGCAGCATTCACTCTGGGAGAGGGGAGGTCTGACTCACAGTAAAAGCAAGTGCTGAAGCTCTAGATGAGGCTGATAAAGAGGCAGAAAAATCCACCTTAATCAGGAAGACTCACATAGCTTTTATGACTGAGAGGTGGGTCTGGGAAACTAGAACAAAATCTTGGATGAAAAAAAGATGTAGGAAAAACCCACACAGAACAGAGCTGAATCAGTCTATACCATCCATGCTGAGGTGGCTGTATCTAGACTGCAGCATCATGACAGCAAGGAGTAAAACCAGAGAGCACCATGGTGTGACTGTCTCACTCCCCGAGCAATGCCAACGAGTGCAGACTCTTCTGCCAACTGGCAGCTGTTGTGTCATGCAAAACCTTCACACTACCAAATAACCTGAAATAATTTCAAGCAGCCTGTCCCCTCAGCTCTGCATCAGTTGTGGTACATGGATGGGATAAGGACAACAGATCTGTCCTTTCTCTTCCCAGGAACTTGCCTGTGGAAGGGCCCTTTGTTCCCTGCCTCCCAGAAGCGGTGCAGCGCCCACAGAACAGACTGTGTCAGCAGAAAGGCCTGATGGAATTCTTTGCTCCCTTACTGTTTTGCAGGGCAAGGCTCAAGGCAGCAAGGCCCAAGAGCCCCCCGGGCACCCTCCCTGCAGAGCCCTGCCTGCGGGTCCCGCACCTTTGATGCGCACCACGGCCTGGCTGCGCTCCTCGCCTTTGGCGTTCCTGGCATAGCACGTGTAATTCCGCCTCAGCTCCTCTGCCGTGGCCTTTGCGACCGTCAGAGTCCTTATCAGAGTTTTGTCTTCAAAATCTCGAGCAATTTCACTGTAAGAGAAAAACTAGAGCATTACACATGTGAAAGTGCAGCAAGTTTTTAGTGGCAGATATTCCTTTCCCTGATATAACCTCTTCCTTTAAAAAGGCCAAAACACATAACTTGATATTTATAAATCAATATACACTTCAGATTGTAATACAGCTGCAGCTATTCCTTTATCTGATTTTCCTTAATATTTATTTTACTGCTCATAATTTTCTCATTGCAGCTGTGCCACATTGCGTTTTAGAGGAAATGGAAGTTCTTGCCTATAAACAAGAAGATCTCATGAACTCAAGATTCAGAGCTCACGTCACATTCCTTATGCAGTCCTGGATGAGTCACTTTGTCTCTCTCTGCCTGAATTGACCGTCTGCAAAATGAGGATACAGTTTTTCCTTTTGCCTTTCCTTTTTCTACATTGGTTTGCAAATCAACTGGGGCAGTGACTGCCTTCCACTTGCAATTCAGCATCCAGAAAATGGGACTTTGATCCTCATCTCGGTTCTTTATGTGATTGAATCTCTATTCTTCCTAATCAATACTATGTATAATATTACATTTTTGTTTTCAGCCTCTTTTTCTGAAACACTTTTATCCCTTGTGCTATTTGGGAACACTCCTCTAAATAGAATTCTCTACCCCTGTTTTATAAGTCCCAGAACAGCAGCAGCTGTTGGCATCTCTACCAGGACCTGAACAAATGATGATGTGAACTGGTTAACAAAGCTTCCTCAAATCCATCTGTAAATATGACCCTGTCCAGGTGTGGAGGCCTCCTCCTTGGAGATCCTGGTGCTCATCACAGCATGGTGCAGACACAGGGGCTTCTGATTAGCAGGGAGACTACACACCCCATTAGGACTGTCACATGCCTGTACCCACACAGGACCCAGGGGATTTGATATAAATGAAGGTTCACGTTGCATGTTACCTTTGTGTGACTTTTATCTTGGGGTCTGTGATGTCATCTGTGTTTTTCCCATCTATGGTCCACCACACCTCAGTCCGGGAGTCCTTCAGGAATGTGAAGAAAACCTCACAGGGCAGGATAAGGTCATCACCTGTAAAGAAAGGACCATCATCTCCTAGGAGTAAAGGTATTGCAGTGCAGGAACAGCACCACCCTTACTTTCGTGCTTTCCAAAATCCTACCAGCCTGAGCTCTCTCTCCCTTCAGGAAGGAATGAAGCCAACATTGACTTTCTGACAAGAATTGTAGTAACAGCTTAACATCCCTGGACATGATGATTTGTGACAGACAGATAAATCGAAAAAAACATCCTGCCTTCTCAAATGTGTTACAAATTCCTTGACTGCACCAAGTGACCCAACAAAAGGGACATGCTCCATGCCAACCACTTCCTTGGAAAGCTGGGCAGGGCTAACCAATCCCACTGCCATAAAGGATCAAGATCCACAAAAGCATTTTGGTTTGGAAATACTTCTTCAGGAATATGACTTCTGCTCAAGATCAGACTTGGGAGTGTGAATATTTTGGTAATCAGCCTGCAAGTGATTTTTGCCTTACAGAGGACTATGGATGAAATCTGACCTTCTGAGCCAAAAGAGCTGTTCTTTAAAGTGAAGACTCTGGTGCTAATCATCATCATTGCCACCACATTTATTACAGCAATGTAATGGGACACAATCCATTTGTTATAGGGAATTGCTCCAAAAAGCTATTAGGCAAAACTGATGGTGTGAGAGAAGGGGTGAGGGAAAGGGTGTGGTACCCCATTACCCAGTGCTGCGAGGTCAGCAGAAGGAGAGCTGTCATTAATTAGGAAGTCATCAGCCAAAAAAAGGGAGATGAGCAAGAATTGGCTAGAAGGCTGAAGCCACTCTAGGGGTGAATAAGAGAGAATGGGAGCAAACCACAGCCAGGGCCAGGGCTGAGACAAAGTCCTATGGGAATTCTCCTAAGCAGCTGAGTGTCCTCATTTCATCTGCTTCTGCAGCTGCAGTTCTGTGTCTCCATGCCGGACTGTCTTTAGTTGTGCTTACAAAAAATCAGCTTTTAAAGCTGTGCTCTCCTATTCTGGCATCAAGAAGTGGCCTCCCACACTATCTACCAGGCAACCCAAGGCAGCTCGTGTGCTCTGTGAGGGAAAGCACCAGGGATGCAGTGGAAGGGGAGAGCTTTGTGCCTGCCTGGGTCTCCCGGTTACACTGGCAGGCTGCGAGTGTTAGACTTTACCTGCTTCCAGTTCATACACAACTTTCTCATTTGGAGAGGTGAACTGTGGTGGCAAGGCCTTGTTTGGAGATCCTGCAGGAGACAACAGAGAGCCCCCATGGGGACCCACATTTCGTGAAAAACTGGAATCCTTGCAGCCTCACTCCAAATGCCCTCGTGCCGCACCGCACGTTCCCCCAAGTCTAACTCATAATGCATTCCTGCTGCAGAGTTCCATGCACACACAATTCTAATCCTAGTCCCCAAAGTCAGGGCCAGATCCAGATTTTGAGCATCTCCCAAAGTTTAGGAAAGCTAGTTTGGGCCTCTCACATCAGAAGAGCTCCATAACCTTCTCATCCCCCACAAGGCATAACCTGCACCAGCTTCTTTTTACTGCTGCTTCTAAAAAACAAAATACAAACATCATTTTGTGTCACAAATATTTCTTTTGACCCCTAAAAAAGCTGTTTCCATGGAACTCAGAATGTATCCTACAGCTCACTAGGTTTTTAAACTGTACAATTCCCTGGCAGGTAAGCTTAGCACATCTGTGCCTGGGACAGATGTGTCCAAGCAGTGGGTACCTGAAGCTCTGCCTGGCTGATTAGCAGCCTCAACCCCAGCATAAATGGCTTTGAGATTCCAAGAAGATCAAGACAAGTTGGCTATGAAGTGACAATCCCACAAACAGTGACGAACAAAGGGCACAGGAGACCACCAGCAGGAATGCCAAGGTTATGCATTCACATGCCAGCAGAGGGTACCCCTGGCCATCTCATGGGCTCAACCTCACCAGCCTGAGCCTGGCTACTCTCTGTGTTTGGGGCGTTTAACATGGTGGTGGAGAGACCTCTACTGCAGTATGTTCTGGGCAGTCACAGAATTCTGACCCCAGCAAGAGAAAATACACCAGGTCAGTTGGATAACATAGACTGAATAAAATCACAAATGGATCCTGCAACAAACTCTTCCAGCTGCTTTTACCACTTCTGCAGTTACCCACATGCATTTTACACATTTTAAAGTCATTCTTACCCACCACCTTCATCTTTATGGTTCTGGTGAGATTATAGGTTCTTCCGTGGTCCTTGAATGTCACAATGCAAGTGTAATTCCCTTTATACGCACTGCGGACAATGCCAATGACAAGCCTGGGCCCTTGGGGATATCGTTCATAGAAGCCATCCACAGAGTGGCAGTCCTGGAGTCAGGCAGAAAAATACTTCAGTTTGGGATTCAAAAGTACAGATATTGGTTTAAATGCTACTACAAAGATCTGATTTTAAACTATTAATATGACACTTGGGATCACGAAGTAGGTCAGACCTAAATACCATGAACTTTGAGTATGTTGGAGTATAGACTGTTATGTTCACCTTGAAAATGAAGTGATGAAGCAGATCACCCTAACAGCTTCATCCCACTTTAAACACAGACAATTTTATAAAGGAGAGCTCTCTGATCCAGAAGTACCTTGGCAATCACAGTGAGCACCTCAGCAGAGTGAAGAATAAAACTAAAAAGTGATAAGAAGAAAATGATGACGTATTCACAAATGGATACTAAGACTAAAGGACATGTACCCCATTGATGTCCATCTTTCGGGACTAATCAAGCTCTCCTGGCTGACTTCAGCTGAGGATGAGGCCCCAGAATTTGCAAATAGCAAATGAAAATCTGTAGTACATAAACCCTAATAACTCCTCTCTTTCTGTCAGGCGAGGCAGGAAAACTGCCAAAACACCAAGCTGGAGATCCCTTTTCAGAAAGAAGTTATGCAGATAACATCTTGATTATCATAAAACCCAAAGATGTGCACATTTTCTAAGAGATTATTTTTGAATGGTACATTTCCAAATCAGATACATCCTAATGGGGTAGTTTAAGACAGGGGTCATATACCATTTTTAATGATTTTTATTAGGCATGGGATGACTTGCTGCCTGAAAAATTACTTCCAAGGGGCTTTTTGTTTCATTCTGCTAATTGATTGCCGAGATGTGAATTTCAATGAACGATACAAGTAAAGCATTTAAACTACTGGGGTGAAACGGCTCCTCTGGATACAAGAGGAACTTTTTCCTGAAGGGTTTTAGAGGTGGAGTTTTCCTTTTGGGTCCTTTTATTTTTTAATCAGCAGATACATTTGTTTACAACTTCCCTTATTAATTAATTCACTTATACAAAATCTTCTATCTAGAAACAAAAAAGCACTTCATAGCATGTTATTGAAGAATTTATTCCCATAACTCTCAGACTTTACGTCCCCTGAGACTTCTTATTCTCTCCTGACTAATGGCATTCACCTAGAGAGAAAGAGTGAAATCAAATTTTTAAAAAAATTGAGCAGTAATTCTGTAGGCAAGAGCCTGAGGATGGCTGGAGACAGTCTAATAATCAGAAAAGTATGGAAGGTGGGGTAGAGAGGTCTCAGTCTTCAAAAGAAAGGTTTGTTGAATTGTGTCAAACAGGACACCCATTGTCCTTGCAGAGCCTGATGTACAACTTCACTTCCTGACCCCAGAGGATTTTGGAAAGGATGCAATTTTCATTAACAGGTGGGGTTTATTAAAGAAGAGAGAATATGAATGACAATTTGCTTCATAGGGAAGTGAGAGGCTCACACACAGCAGGTCAGGCACACTGCCCATAACTGAACTGAGTCACCTAAATCCCTCCGAGGATTATTTTTCACTAGTGTGCACTGGTCAAAAAAGCTTCAGTGTTAGCTCTCAATTCTTTCCCATGAGCAGTTTTATACCCTTGAACTCAAGGGAAGCAGAGCTCTTAAAATTAGTAAAGCTTCATTGACAGCATCATCACTGGAGAGACTCTGAAACACCATTCCATGACTGAAATGCCAACCACTGCTTTTTCACACACACCACTGCATCCCCTGCTGCCCAAGTCCTTCTTACCAGGTACCACTTGACAGTTGGTGTCACACTGGCAGGGTAAAACCCATCAATATCTGGACATGTGATCTTCTGATTGGCGTGCTCCAAGTAGAACATCTCCTCAGTGGGTTTTATGGAATGGCTCACACAAGAGTGCTGGTCTTTCGGAACAACCTCCAAGGGAAAAGCAACTTTGCTGCAGTAGGTTGTGTTCCTAAGGGTGGACAAGAACAGGACTGATTAGCTGAAACTTGTTTACTCGTACAGCAGTGGAGTGAAATGAAATAAAAATTACATCTGCAATAACGAGCATCATAGCACTGATGAGGTATGTACAGCCTTGGTTGACTCATTTATAAATGGGAAAGAAAACCCCACCAGAGGTGGCCACATAAGCTCACAAAAGCCTATAAAGATGACTAACAAGCAACCTCCACTCCCCTGCTGCTAAAGCAGATCGTAAGGTCAAAGACACAGACAAAAGACAACGTGAGGAAGATCAAAAAGAGCTCTTGTGCACAGCAGATGCTACGCTCATTTTGCACCACAGTTAGAGACACTTAATTTCCTAGAAGTCTGAATCTCATGAATCTTTGCCAAATTAGCGTGCAGTCAAAACATTACCCCTGCATCTGAAGCTATTTTTACTCTAGACATGCAGATCACTTCTTAATGGTGAGCGCCTGTGGATTTTGCCATGGGCTCAGCAATAATATTTTCATGGACACTTGCAGCAAGGAGAGGCATGCTCATTAGTGTCTGCAAGGCTCCAAGCATTATTGCCATGTAAATTGGCTCAGCACTGAGCGGTCTTGTAATTGTAACATTCTTTTCCCATTAATGTAAGCATTTTGTACGTGGTTGTCTCCCCACAGAAAGATCTGGTGCTAACACATCATTTCCCCACCTCCACGGAAGCCCTTTGATTGCACTGAAGTACAGAAAAGCACCACACAACCTACCTGAGCATGCAGGTGTAATTCCCCGTGTCATTGAGAAGAGCAGGCCAGAACCAAAGGGTGTCCTTATCCTTACTGATGTGATTGTCCGGGAGACGATAATTAATGGGCTCCTCCAGATCCCGGTCCTGCGCGATCCTGTACCAGATCAGGGTTAAGCCAGCAGAATGGGCTGTGCTATAGTTGTACTTCAAGAAGGTCTCAAAAAGTGGGCATTTGATCTTGGCAGGCTCCCCATCATAAATCTGGATCTGCTTCATGGTGTCCACGCCCCAGTCATCGCAGCGCTCTGCAGCCAGGAAGAACAAGGTGCCTTAGGCTTGCAACTCTGCAGGGGGAAAACAGTTCTGCCCATGCTCCCCACAGCTCTTGGTCCTGCCCCAAATAAAACCAGAGGCAAAACCATAGTGTTTTCAATGAAAGCAAACTGGGCTTTTATAAACCAGAGCAAGAACACTGTGTTCATTTCTAGAGAACCTGGAAACTTCTGTTTTCATTTGTACACCTCCTACGTTTCTGCCAAGCTATTTATCTCTCATCAAGACAATAGAATAGGATATTCCTGCATAAACCTAGGCTTCCTAGAGAGCTCCAAGAAAATTTACCACAGAAGTCTTACGTGGGAGGATGAAATTTGGATGACAACAATGCCAGAGGTGTGTGTGCATCCGTATACAATGATCAGGAAGATAAAAAGATGTGCTGAAATAGGAGGAAAAAAAAAATAAATCAAACATCAAGTCTCCCTTAGAGCTTGAGACTCCCTTAGAGCTTGAGACTCTGGCAGGGAAAATGATTTTCCCTGCCAGAAGAAGCTGGACTGTGGGTTCCAGAAGTGAGGACTGTCTTTCCTGTGATGGATTCATGTGACACCTGTGCACACCAGGATAATACAATGAGTGGAAGCAGTAATAAGTGACACAGAAAGACTGTTGATAAAGAAGTTTAGAACTGGAGGCTGGGGGGCAGAAGTGACAGTATGAAGGAGGTGGCAGCAGGTTCCTCTGTATCCCCAGGCAGTGCCCAGGTGCAAACCCCAAGCACAGTTCAACAACAGGCAATGGCTCAGTGTGGCTCACAGCAGACTTGGACTGACATAGAAACCAACCAGTGTGAGAAAAAGTTGTATACAGCTTTCTTCTTTAATTACTTTTTTTAAAAACACATCCAATTTCATGACAAAAAGCACAGTCCAAACCCATTTTTCTTCCGAGGACTCTTCTCCACTCCATTCCTCCTACCCATGAGGATGTCCAGGCAGGCAGGGACTCGGTGCAAGCAAAGCACAGCACCAGGGTGTCAGCAAACCCGAGAGCAACCTGCCCTGTCAGAGCCAACTGAGACACACGGAGAAGCTGCTGTCACTGCACCTCCTGTCCCCACGCTGGCGAGGCAGAGCACAGCATGGCACACTTCCCAGTGCCTCTCTTGGAGCTGCTGGGAGGCATTTGCTAGGGCAGCCTGACGTCTGAGAACCCAAAATGAGTCAAACAGGAGAGGGGTGTGCTGCCTGCAGCATCCTTGGGAGCAGTGTCTCAGCACATCACACACAGGCTCACCAGAGACGACACTGCAAAGCCTCTCCCATTTGCAGATATTAGAAGAACTCAGACTGAGAGGAAAAACAGAATACAATATGCTCTTTGAGCCCAATTCTGCTGAATTCTTCTGAACTGACTTCACAGGCCCAAAGCAGAATTTCTGGCATTTATTCTTCCCTAAATAGACAGTAGGATGTAGCTTGCCCCCAAATTCATCCTTAATTAAAAAAAAAAAAAAGCAGAGATAAACCTTTGAGAAGACAGGCCTGCAGCACTTAAAGGCAGTGATGCTAACTCCTATGGCTCAGCAATGGTTAGTCATGGGCAGGAGAAATCTGGGCCAGTAAGAATAGAAATGTTTTCTGGCGGGTTTACACATAAATGTAAATGTAAGCTGCACTGCTCCTCCTGCAGTATGCCAAACACCCATATGACAGAGTGCTACTTCTGGAGGAAGAGAATGAATTGTGCTAGGAAAAGGCACTGAAGCTACCCAGAACACAAGCATTTGTTCAGAGGAACCCCAAACCCAAATATCTGGAGAGCGCTCATCATCTAAAAACATACAGACCTTTCAAAAGTGCACAGCATCACACACTACGCTGCTACCACAGGCAGTGCTGAGGCTCATTTTCAAAGACCAAACCACTGTTGGAAGCCTTACACCGTGGGAAGGAGCATAATGAACAATCAGCACCATGATCAGGGCAAACTGGAACCAGCATGCTGCTTTATGCTGGTGTGGCCATGAGCTAGGCATGGTCAAGTGTCCTTAGAGTGGTAATGAGACAAATGAGCCTGCAGACTGCCTGCTAACTGCATGATACAGCATGGACTGTTACTCATGGAGACAGGGCATTTTTTTCTGCAAGGAAAGGCTTCTTCTCTGAAAGGGGCAGACCTGGGTGTGTAAATCAGGATGCCCAGGTTCTCTTCCCAGCTCCTGACTTGCATCTCCTCCTGGGCTGCATAAAGGCAAATCATCCTTATTACTTCAAATGGCAGGACTGGGGAGAGAAGAAACTATATAAAACATTACTGTACTGAAATTCTTGGAGTCAAGATCAATGAAATCTGCAATCATGAGCAGCTCTTGCATTTTGCAACAGCCCATAAATCAGCACTGTAAAACTACTTACCCGTTCAACCTGAATGAGTTATTGAAAATAAATACAACTATTTTCTTTCTTTTCTTCCTACATTTCTCTAAAATAATGCCCAAGCCTTGCCTTCTTGGCTTGGGAAGAGAACACTGTTATTGTTTTACTGTAAGAGCTGTACCTGGAGATTTTGTCTCATTGTTGGCCTGGCTTCAGGGACACTGTCACAGCAAACAGCTGGTGCTAAGGCTCCCCACGTGTGCCCTGCCCTGGGGTGCTGCAAGCTCTGAGCTGAACCCCAGACACAGCCCACAACTGCTGGTAATGAGCAGCTACACCCAGAGCACAGGAGCAGCCGAGCAGTGTGAGATCCCAGGCTGTGCCTTCCTCCCTAGGCAAGGACTCCTCCTGCCTGCCAGGGCAAAGCCACCCAGCACAGGGTGGCTCTGGGGCTCAGGAAGTACTGCCATGACCCAGCACTCAGAGCAGAGATGGCAGGAACACCACAGGCTGCAGCAAAACATCCTTAATGCATAAAACATCGAGGACAGGAATTGTGGTGCTTTGCACAGCTTCCCTCCTCCCTGTGCCATGCTGACATTACACTGCTATTTCTACATTTTGGGGTGTTTTACTCCCAAGATAGCTGGGGTCTGCCTGATATAGTGTGTGAGAACTGCAGGGCACCCCTCACACACACCTTTGAGAGCCTCCTCCTCCTCAGCTGTGACAGTGCTCTTCTCCCTGTGACAACAGCAACCTTGGCTGTGGAGGCACTTCTGCAGCAGAGCCCAGCAGATGGGGCAGCATGTCCACACACATCCATTAAGTAGAAGGGATACTCACATTATTATTGCTATAATTTTATTTGCATCCAACATCTCCCCACAACACTTTGTGCTCCTTCTACTATTTTAAGCTCTACTGGATATCCAGAGCCTATCTGCTGCTAACATCAGCATGCAACTATTTGTGTATCAATCTAAACTGGAGACAGCCTGAAAAAAATGGCAGGACTGACCCTTCATTGACATAAAACAGTCTCACTATGAAAAAAAAATATATATATATACACACATTGATATATCCTGATTCCAGCAACAATATTTGATGGAGCACTACAGAAAGAAGATGCAAGGATCCAGTTCTAATTGTGAGAAACAGCAGTAACTTCTATGGTGCTGTGCCCATTTGCAGTTACTCACACTTGTTTTCACTGGCTACGCCACAGAAGTGAGTTTCTTCTCTCTTGAAATGTTTCCTGCACAAAACAGCTGCTGGAGTTAAGAGCAGCTCCTGATTAATCAAGTGGGATCAGCATTCATGCTGTGACTCCAGAGGTTCCCTAACAAATGGAAACTAGTGAGGAATAGAGCTACAGCCAACCCCATGTCTCTCCTATGCTGCAGCAAATGGAGCACTACACACACACACCTAAGGGACACAGTAAAATTCTCTAAAAACACACCATCCCACAAATGCACCTTCCTAGAAATGCCTCTGCAACATGGTTTTGAAAGAAGCCACCTTGTTCTCAGTACCAGTCAAGAGCACTGCAGATACCCTGCCCTCTCTTACCACTGAATGCTCTGCAATTACACAGTGAGGCAGCCTAGGACCCATCACACCTACCTGGGACAGACAATGAAGGAAAAAGGCAAGAAATGGTCCTGTTTGCACAGCCCTGCTTAGAAAAGGGGTGAGGACATACAGGCTAGAGAGAGGCTGCATGGTAGAAGGGACCTCCAGAATTGGAAGACAAAGTGCAGGCAGGGCAGAAGGGTGAGGATAAGGATGCCCACCTTGATTTCATGTGCCTTGAGGGGGCCTGCCTTGCATGCAGACTGGGAAAATGCAGTGGCAGCAGGACACAAAGCCATCAGTGCTGCCAGCTGAATGATCCCTGTTCCTCACACCACTTCAGCTGCAGCATCAGATGGGGCTCTACTATCACAGGATGAATTGAGATGGGTGGGAATGATGCAGAAATTGGGTGAGGCCCAGCCAAGATCAGCTAGCTCTCACCGTTTGCTCTCACTACTTCTGCAGCAGTGAGGGTGGCCACAGAACACCTAAAAACTGGTTGTAGCTGAATGCTGCCTTGGAGGCTCAGCCTAGAAGCCGTGCCAACATCACAGAAATTTATAATCTACTTGCAGTGGAAACACATCCAAAGAGGCCTCTCATAACCTCACTGCCTTCCTCCCACAGCCTCTCCAGTAGAGCAAGGAGGTGGAAGCGGTCCTGGCACAAAATTCTTACACAGCCCAACCCCATCCCCGTAGTTCTGCTGTGATGGCATTGGTGACATGGCTTTACATTCTCCCAGGTTTCATCATATTCATCCTGTGTTGCCACTGAGCTGTGATGTCCCCCCAGAAGCCTCTCATCTGGATGCTGCACACTAGGATGGAGTCTCTCTCTCTCCCCAAGTGCTTTTATCATTTGAATAGGTAGGACAGTTGAGAAAGAAGGAAAAGGAATTTCTGTTGCAGAATGGCTCAGTTTCAAAAAGCATTCTTACATTGTGGTTGATTACCTTTAGACTCTGAAAGTCTAATTTAAACAGGTGTGAAAACCTGCCTCTGCCAAAGTCATGAAAAACAAGCTGGCTGCATAAACTTCTGTTGACTTCAGGGGAAGCAGCCAAAGCAAGACATCCAAAAAATGATGAATCTGTAATGGAGCCCAAAGCTTCTGACTCTGAATTGCCTGATCTCATCAAGCACAGCCTGTAACATGGGGTAGTCGTTATTTGTGTCTCTTAGAACTCCTCCACAGTGAGCTCTGTGACTTCACTCTCTATCTGTGCATAAAGCTGTTTACTGCATGTGGCAGAGTATTTTGGTTACCTCCAGCAACTGGGCCAAAAAAAAAAACAACAACAAAAAATTTATATTCAGATTTCTCTAGCAAGCTTGACATATTTTTCTGGAGGCTTTCTTTAAATTTGAGATCAAAACGATAAAGGTAGGGGCATGAACTGCTTCCCTGAAGGAGAAGAAGAGCAAACAGCTGCTTTCCATCCCACTTCATTGAGAAAATTTCTGCGTGAAAAAGCAGAGCAGCATAGGAAGAGGAGAGGTACAGGAAATGGAACACCCCATTGCAAAGTCATCTGTAGGAGATGCAGCATGATCTGATCAGCACCACTGCTGAGCTGTGCTTAAGCTGGCAGGGACTCTTGTGTGCTTGGGACACCACACTGGGACATGGCAAGGTCCAGGCTAAACTCCTGGCTCTGCCATTAGCCCAGTTACTGCACTTAGCCAGGTGCTCTGTTGCCTGCTTTCAAATACAGTCAGCAATTCTTCCCTGTCCATCCCACAGGGATGTCTGCATTACAAAGATGCTGCAGCAATTGTCCTCATGCAAGGATAAGAACTAAACAAACACAGCAGGCAGTAAAATGCACTGTAAAGGTCCAAGAGTCCAGCAGAGTCACTTGGATGCCACAAAACGTCTGACAGTGAGAGCACAACCCTGCAGCTGCAGGAGGGGGACATGACAGCTCCCTGATGACCTTTTTGATACACACAGAGGAGCAAAAATGACTGTTCAATATCATATCAGCAACACACCCAAAAAGGGCTGCTTTCCTCCATGCATTCCTGCGCTTCTATGCAGATAGGTCACACCATGATGACGCCTGCACAGAGCTCACCTCTCACAACCCATTTCCTCAGCTGACAACACGCAGACGTGAGGTTTTATCTCCTCAGCAGGCACAGCTCTGGCTGGGGTGGAGGGAGGCTGGCAGCTGGGGGACAAGCCTGCACCCAGGTCAGCTCTGCTCCATGGGTTTTATCTCCATCCACTCCAGGGCTGTGCACCTTTCAACACCCTCAGTGTCAAATGACTTCATGCTCCCAAGTGCCATAAACTTCTACAAACACAGTTGCTCACAGATGGGTATGGATGGTTATAAAATCACGTCCTAAATTAGGACAGCAAGAAGCTGAGATTGGAAGAGTAGGAGGAAGTCAGGAAATCCCAGGAGATGGTGGTGGGGGAGGGATTTAGTCTCTTTAGAAAACAATAATGCAGTTTAATCTATTTTTCTTTTGAATTTACACACTAAAATAAGCTTCTCAGCTTCTGGGGCTGTCACAAATCATAAGGAAAATATGGCCACTGGAACCCTATCAGTAGAATAAGAGCCATATAGTAATAATCCTGAGGAGCTGCACAGGGCTTTCCATCTTCAAAGTGTTTTACAGACACTAATTTATTAATCTGCAAATTTCCCCTGGCCAAAAGTAACTGTTCTGCCTCTCTGCTAAGCATGAGAGAGACACACAGTGCAGTTCAGCACTCAGGAGAGACAGTGCAGGCAGTGGCTCTGACCTCTAGGGCCAGACCTCTGTTTCTTTCTCACTGCAGCCAGAACTCCACTGCTCCAGACACCACCTGAACCCAGAAGCATTGGTGACATCTGGCACTTTGGAGCCAACTTCAGAGCAGACAAAACCAAAGTAGCTGGAAGCCTCTGATATGGGGGAGTGTAAATAGACATGTTCACAATCCAGGAAATAACAGCAAAGCCTGAAATAAAGCTCCCAGGAGAGAAGCTCCTGGCTGCCTTCCAGCCACTACCTGCCACGCTGGGGTATCATTCTGGCCCAGTCCTGGGCTCATCCTACCACACAGCCTGTCTGACAGCCCCCAGGGGAGCTACAGAGGCACTTCCTATGCAAACATGATGATTCCTCCCACCAAAGGGCTATTTATGCACAGCAGGTACCTGCTCACACTACATGGGTCTGTTAGATAATCAGCATGAGGCTGCTCCTCCTCTCCTGGAAGCAATATTCTTCTGCTTTTGCAATTCCCTAAGACAATACTCCCAAACCATGATCATCTCCCCAGCCCTCACACTGCAAAAGCTCAGAACTCTTGGAGGGTGAGAGAGCAGCCTGGTTAGCAGAGAGAAAAAAATGGAACAAGAAGCACAATCACAGCTACATTACAGTACATATACATCTTATAAATAAGTCAGTATCTAACATTGGCCAGCTTTGTTCAGAAACAAGATAGCATTTTTCTGTATTCATACTGGCTGTTATGTTCTTTGTCCAAGTGGTTTTTCATCTCTTTTAAGCCAGTGTATATTTATATTACTTCAGTAGTGCCAAAGAAACTATTGTACAACCAGACCCGGGTCCATGGGGTTTTGTTATCCTTCCCCGGCTATCAGAACATCTGGGTTGATGAAGCATCCCACAACATGAGCTCCATCTTCAGGAGGGCTTAGCTAGGCAAGGAAAGCAGAGAACCTTGAACACCACTGCAAACACTGACCCAAAAGGTCACAAGTGAGGAGCTCAAACCCATGCACTGCCAGGCATGGATATTCTCAACACTAGGAAAGGATTTGCCCACGCGTTTGGCGTGAGCAAATAGAAGACTCAGGCACCAATTCAGTCTCAGGTTCTACGCCTTTTACTCTACACTACTCAGATCACATTTCTTCCCTCATACAGCTTGCACCTCCCTTTCAGCAACTGATTCTGTTTCAGCACCAGCCTCCATACGCAGCAGAAACAGCAGAGCCCAGAGAACAGATGTTTAGAGCCACAGTGCTGTAGGCAAAATCTGGAGGGGAAATAAAGTTTGTGGGTTTGTCTCTCCAGTAGGAAGCAGGGTGAAGCATAATACTAAAGCTTTCTGACACACTGCCAGAGAGACTGACAGCCATAGTGGCTCAAGTGGATGGAAAGGCCACTTGCAGCCAGGGCAGTGCTGGTATTTTAGTGCTCAAATTTACTAAGTGTTGGTTCTTCACCTACTCTGTGAGCTCACAGAGCTTGGGACTCAGCAGAGCTGCCACCCCTGGCTTGGGCAGTCCCTGGTCAGTATTGCTGACCAGAGTGCTCCACTGGGAAGGAAGGCAGAGGCTGGAAAAGTGGCAGCAAACCAGAACAAGACTCCTGTCTCTGCCTGGAGCCTTCCTTAGTCCAGCCTGGGCTGGAGAGAGAGCTGGTCTCAACAGTACAGCATTACATGACTTAATAGTCAAAGCACAGAAAAGGGCTCAGCTGAAATGACAAATCCCTACCAAGTCACACATGTTAAATATCCCAGGAGCCAGGCAATGTATCCCAGTGCAAGCTACCCATCTCCAAGGCCCTGCTTGATGTTAGGTGACCACCAGGGCAGCTGTAGACTCTGCACAGCCCTTCTGCATTCACTCCAGATAGGCTAAGCTCTGCTTCCCCCCACCTACATGCCCTGTTTCAAGAAGGAAAAGCAAGCCCAAATGCTGTAACACTTCCACAGCAAGGCCAGTCTCCCATACTGCTCTGTATTTATGACTTTGCAAGGGTGAAACGAGCTCCAGTCTCCTTTTGGTGCCAGTCCCAGGAAACCCTGCAGTGAAACAGAGGGCTGCACAGACTGCTGCCCCTCCATCCAAGTACAAACAGCCATCCAAGCCCATCATGAATAACAAAGGACACTCTGACAGTCCAAACCGGTTTATGAAGTCCATGGCACAGAAAGGAAGGTCTGAACTGAAGAGTGTGTCTGACACTCACAGAGCTGCAGGAAATTAAATGTAGTGGATTTGCAGGAGAAGCGTATTTTAACTGATCACGTGTCTCAGGTGTCACCCCTTGACTTAGATTATTGCAGCACTCTACAAGGGTTCTGGCCACCCTGAACAGCAAATCTCTGCTAAAGGAGAAATATTTTAAAAGTACTAAATGCCCTGCAGAAATGCATGGAGGGTTCTGGTTCTGCCAGATCAATTGGCACAAGCCCGTGTGACCCAAATGTCAGGGTGCTCATTTCACCTGACTGAAATCAGCTTCTTCCCAGCCAACTGCGTCAGCTTTTAGAGCTGCTCTAACATTTCCTGGGCAATCCTGATTCAATTGCACCTACCTCCCATTTCTGCAAAAGCCCAAGATGACTGCACGTGGGGTGTTGTAATGCTGCCTCAGCAGGAGGAGGATGTTGCGTTGGAGGAGAGCAGAACAGCTCGTCCAGAAGCACAAGCAAAGCAGGGATTTTCCCAGCGAGCAGCTGAGCTCCATGTCGCTGGGTCCCTCCTCCCCCATGCACTCCTCCTGCCTAGGGCTGAGTGGAGGAGACCCAGGCTGTGTGTTCTTCCTCCTTTGCTCACCACTTCCACCCAGGCCCTGTTAGACAGGATGGGACATCCCCTGCTAAAGATCACTCACTGCTGTGAGTGCCTGCAGCCCTTGGGCAGCCCAAGGAGAAAAACCTCCCAGGCTTCAGCCTCTGCGATGAACACTGCACTGAGATGAACCTTGCTGAAGTGCACGTTGTGAATCTGGCCCACAATAATTCAGTGTGGTCCAAGAGAGGATGACAGAGGAGCTGTTCATCTGCTCGGCGTGTATTGTAACTGCTTGTTTGCCAGCATTACAGAGGGACAAGAGTTCATGGGGGGACTCGTCAAACCCCTGCACAGCCCTTATTTCTGAACATTTCCCCCCATAAAACCAGCTCCTGTTCCTTCCTCCCTCCCCCTTTCCACTTGCCTCCTGCAAATCATGCTGTCTCCTTCCACCCCCAAATAGGAAGTCCGGAGCCGAGACATGCACAATCTGCCTCTTCACAAGAGCTGGGCTGAACGAGTGCCAGAGGAGCTGCGAGCATGACAACATATTTCCTGTCAGGAAAGTGACTCAGTGAGACGAGTATCAGAGCTCCTCTTACTCTAGAAGTTCCCCTCTCCCGTTGCATTGCTGAGGCATGAGTCAGAATTGGAGAGCTGAATCTCAGTCCTCTCCGGATCCAGGGATAGCAGAGTTCAGGTTCAAGCCTGGGTCCTTCCTGCAACTCAGTGACAAGGCAGCTCCATGAGCCAAGCCCTGGATTCACCCTCACAGAAGGGCAATAATGCTACTGACAAAGGGAGCAGCTTGGGTTTGTTTGAGTCTTAGGTTGAGGTGCTGTTGCTATTTGCTAATGCACCTGTTGTCTCTACACAGAGCACTGTACAACACCCCTCCAGAACTAACACTGTGTTCATGCATTTTGCTATTTTACACATATCCATTTAATCCAGAAATACTGTACATAAATACTCAAAACTTGCTGCAGACAGTTTTCTTCTCTGCACAGTAAGTGGGCAGGTCCATCACATGCCATGTCCTTACCTGAGCCTCTGCCGAGGGTGACCATGGACAGCCAGAGTGAGACCAGCAGGACACTGACCATCTTCATCCTGGGAGACAAAGCACACAGACCTGGTTACTTGACACTGTTTTATCACTGCAGGCTATTTTTTAACTCTGAGTATATGTGCTTATCCCTCCATCCACTCAGTGATCCTTTAATTCTGGCACTTCCCAGAATTTTATTTCATTCAGATTCCTTAAGAACAGCACCCACAGGCAGCATCACTCTGCCCACAGGCAGCTTGCCAAGCTGGGGGGTGATGGCTCTGAAGAGGACAGCCCAGCTCATGGACTGAAGTCACCAGAATAGTCTACACCAGGGAGCACAAGGAGCCAAATGGATGGTTGCAGGCTACAAATCCCAAGCTTTGACTCCCAAAAGAAGGTTCTTTACCAAGACCTCCCTCTGGTCATCTCCAAGAACGAGTGCAGAGAGCCCTCGCGGTGGCTGCGGCACATCTGCGCTGACCGCGTGTTCAACGCTCTGCAGGACAGCCACACCACAGCAGTCCCAGCTGGCAAGGTCTGCTGCCAGTCACCTGCAAGACAGGGCCTCACCAGCTCTTCCCAGTCAAACCCTCCTTGGAACTCGCAGGAGTAAACAAGCACCAGGCTTGTACACTTTTCAGAAGTGATCTAAACAAAGGCTTACACTTTCTAAGCAGCGGTGATAAGCAAAAAACAATCCCATACTTGTCCATTCCCACTACAGAACACAATTTCCTGTAATTTGAGATAAATGTACACTGCCAGAGTTTCACTGGCTGCCCACTCCAGCATCTGGCATTTGGCTCTCAGAGCTGCTCACTCACTGGAATTAAATTTCTCTCTGTTTCTAGGTTTTTCAGGATGCAATTTATAAGCTGGTAGTCATGAAAACTGACATCTACTAGATGCTCTCATTAAAGGGGTTAAGGTCACATTTGATATTCCTAGGTGCTGTCAGATCACAAAGGGAGAAGAGATGGTTAAAAGGCTGAACTTCATCAAAGCATCTCAGCTCTGCCAGGCAGATGCAGTAATGAGCATGGTGATACTGTCAGGAATGTGCTCGTGAGATGACAGAGAAACCTGCTCCATCAGGGTGCATTAAAAATGTGGGGGGAGAAGCCACAGAGCTCCCTTAAACACGTCCCTCAAAAACCTGTCCAGAATATATGCAGTACACAGACGGGCTTTGCACATAAGCAGAGAACACCTAAGATTGCCCAGATTGCAGAGATTAACAAGAATGAGACACGTGAACTGCACTACTCAAAACCCAGCAGCGGATATTGAATCCTTCCTTTTCAGTGCTTACATCTGAAAAGCCTTTGTGCGATGCCTTCCCTCTGCTGGGCTCATCTCAAAGAGACAAAGGGAATCTGAAGCATGCCTGTTCTTCCCTGCACAGTCCATGCAAAGGGCTGCACGCTGCCTCTGAAGCCATCAGGATTTCAAAAATGGTCAAGAAGCAAGGAAGAAAGTGAGTTTTTATTTTTTTCCCTGGGGTCCAGCTGAGAGGGCTGATCATCCCCTACCACCTTCCTCCACATTGAAATGCAGCTGCTTATCAAACCCCTCTCTATTGCCACCTACAACCAGCTCCCAATGTTACTTAAGACTCCATAGGGAAAAAACAACATTAAGAACTCCTACCCCTTGAAAATGCTAAAGAGAGATAAAACATCTTTATGCCATCAGATTGGACAGAGAGATCCAACACGCTGCACTCCTGGAAGGAATTTAGGAACTTCTGGTAATTGAGATGCTTGAAGAGAGGGGGTGTACACAGTGGTGGGGAATCATTCCCATAATAAAGATCCTTCATGGCTCCCTCTCCATTTGTCATTAGCTAAATGCACAGCGTGTCCTAACTCACCCTTATTTTCCAGTGACTCTCTCCTGCATTTCGCACAAATCAGACTGAATTCAGCCCTGAAGCAAGCAGGAACAACTACAGACTTTGGATGAGTTTGCCTTGTATTGAGCAAGGCCATTTGCGTGGCCTGAGGCCAAAATAAACTACTACATTTCACTTGGTGATACATGAACTCTGCAGCGAGCTAATATTTACATCCATTAGCTATGCTCACAGGAACATGCTCCTTTCAACTGTCTCAAAGAGACACCAGGTCTCTGTTCCCATGAGCAAGGTATCCAAGATTTCCATGCTCTGCCTACTAGTAGGAAAATCCTTTTTTTCTTGCTCCACCCAGCTATAAAATCAGAAGCCTTACACACAGAGTGATTTACTTCTGGTTCATTCCAGGCTTTCCAGAGATCTTATCAGTGGAGACAGACACAGAGCCAGCCAGATTACAGCAATTTCTCCATTACAGAAAGGGACACAGCTGACCACAGCCCTGGCTGCCCCCACTCCACACAAAATGCAAGGGGCCATGGAAGGGACAGGCACAGAGTCAAGGGCTGGTCAAGGGGAGGCATCACAGTTTCCTGGGTGCCCTGACCATGCCAACATCTGCCAGCCCAGCTCCATTCCTGTGGCACACAATTACTCCAAAAAACCCCATAAACCAAACAGCCCCAAACCTGTGATAACTCCCAAAGAAAAAGGTCCCACAGCAGTCCTGTGGTGACACAGGAGAAGGGCATTGAGTCCTGCTGCAGAGAGGGGTGGGTTGTGCAATGCCCTTAAGAACCTGACACCACAGAACTACAACCCACCCTGGTCTTGCCAGGAACAGAAGAGTTTTCTCAACCTTTCCCAGCAACCTGCTTCTGTGTTCGTGACAGGAGAGAGCACAATGCCATTTTTCCTGCCTGTGATGCAATTCCACTTCTTGTGCAATTCTGTAGAGCTGCACCAAAACTCCAGTTTCTGTGGCTGCAATCAAATGAGCCAGAGGCCAGGGAGTGCAAACCCAGGCTGCAGCAGAAGGCTACACCCAACAGCATGCACCCAGTGGAAATAAAAATAAAAGGAAATGCTAAAGGGAGCCAGGAATAAGATCAGTGAGCAGGAGAGCTTACCAGCTCAGAAATCACACCGCAGCTAGAAAGCAGGCTATCAGAGCAGCCAGAAGGCAGCTGGAGAGCTCTGATACATCCTCAGCACTCCAGGAACTTCTCACGAGACCAATATACTCTGAGGTGTTCTTAATGTCTCCATAAATTAACATTTTAATAATAATTCATAGAGCAGTTAGGGAAAATGATCCATCACAGCCCTTGCTAGAATTTTTTTTCAAGGAACTCAACTTGAAATGTTCACTTTGTTTCAAACCAGAAATTGTTCCCTTTTCCTTCCCAAGCACTTTTTTCTTCCAACTTTCACCTTCTGTCTACTGAGGAGCAAAGAAGTGAGGTGGTGGGGGAAAGGACAGTCATGGAAGTGTCTCATACTCTTAAGATCAAAGGGCTGGAAAGGTTTGATTTTTTCAATACTGATCACAAGTAGCCTTTATGTCAGAAAAAAATTGAATATTTTTATATAAAACACCTTTATTAAAACACCCTTGCCAAAGAGACCTCAGCAAGGCATCATTCCCTCCTGCCTTTAGCAGCATGGACCCCGTAAAGCCCACGCACTTTCCAAGCAATTATAAAATCAAAGACAGATGTCAAGTAATTAACGAAGAGAACTGCACTCAAAGTAACTACTGCACACCTATTCTCAAAGACACTGTACCAATTCTACAGAACAATGCTGCATTTTCAAAGAAAAATGCCTTTGTCCCTCCTAACCACAGGCCTCTAGGGAGAGCTGATAGGTTTTTTGCTTTTCCCTGAGAAGTCACACTACGGCCTGCAGAACAAAAGCACCCTTCAGAACCTTGCCACTAAGTGCTCTGACTGAAAGGAAATATAAAATAAAGCAGTTTCTGAAAGAGGAAAGAAGTAATTTCAGCCAAAGCAGGTTTTACAAACTATTTTCTTTCTGTAATTCTGCCTCAACTTAAAAGCATTTGAGAGCCCCCCAAAAAATAGGATGCAGACACAGGAAGGCTGGCAAAATCCAGAGTTGGCTAGCTGAGGAAATGCTCTGGTTCTGTGCCACATGGACTCGGAGAGGAAGGTTGATTGATGGGCTGCAGAGCAGAGCTGGTGCTCTGGAAGGGGCACAGCTCTCTGCCCCAATCTCAGCATGCCCACGAGCCCTGGGACCCTGCATCAGCACACAGCAGCACTGGAGAAGGCTGCTCCATGAGTTTGCTGGGTTTTCTTATGGGGAAAAATTAGATGCACAGTTCAATTCAAAGAATCCAAAAGGCAGACAAAGGGAAGCCTGAAAAGGGAGCTGCAGAAAAATAACAGCAAAAACACTAATGGAAAATGGGAAAAGGCCCGTCAGCCCTCCAGGAAATACTTTTGCTTTTCAGTATGTGCAGGAGTAAGTCAGACAAAAGGAGGAATTACTGTAGCATAAACCATCTTGGTGCCACTCAACCGGGGGTTGCAGTGTCTCTCTGACCCTGCGTCTCCTCCAGGGGCCACGTGGGCACTGCCTGGCAATGTCCTTGGCTGTGGTGTCCATGGTCCCACTCTGTCCTGCCCAAAGGGGAGCCCCTCCTGCAGGGAACTGCTCAGTGCCAGGGACAGCCCTCCCGAGGAGCAGAATGTGACACACAGGCAGACAGACAGGCCAGGGGTTCTGGAAGCCCAGCCTTTACTCCCCAGGAGGAATAACCACATTCATTAGGATTTTCATCCCCAGACAGCTCCCAGGAACAGAGCAGGGAGGACTGCAGCAGCAGTTTGATGATGAGCACCAAAAGCAGCTCGCAGCACTTCCCCTGCTCTCGTGCATGCTATGCCACACTCATCTCTTCAAACACAGCCACATTGACCAGAGGGCCCCCAACGCTGTCCTCAGAAAAAACACTCACATCTCTCCTGGGGGCAGCGAGCCCGATTTGTCGTGGCAGCAGCGCCCAAACAGCCAGGCACATTTCAGCAGGAATCAGGCAAAGCCTGCCCTGCAATCAGGGGTATCACAGGAGCCATAGGTGTGACCCAGCCACTGCATCTGCTGGTGACACATCTAAGGCAGGGGCCTGCAAAATCAATGCTGGGTCCCACCTGTGCCAGGGCAGCTGCACTCACCAGGCACCGCATGCCTGACAGCAGAGCGGGCTGAGAGGAATTTGTTCTGAAATGTTTCTATTACAAAAGTAATTTATGTCATCAGAACCAAAGGAAATGCTGAAATTTGAGCAGCCTGAAAGCTTCTCACCAGCTAGAATCACAGCAGATATTACACACCTGCTTTTGCAGAGGTGAAAAAAAAAATTAAACTAGTGGGAGTCAGATGGAAAGCTGCCCTGGTGAGAGGTGTCTCCTGTCACCAGCACAAAGGATTTTCTGCCTTGCTTGGCCAGGCCTGGCCACTGGCACACAGCTTTACACCCAGGGCTACTGAGTACCCTGAAGAGAAAAAATACCAAACCAAAACCAAACACACAACAAGAAAATCTGGAAATAGTCTTCTTAACCAGTGACTCAGCCAGCTCACTGCCAGCCAAGGACATGACACCAGGCATTCAAGGTGGCTTCATTTGCCTGTCACCCATCACAGCCCCTCCCTGGCTTCCTGCCTGCACATCCAGGCCAAGGGCTGCTGCCTGATGGCTTTTTAATAATGACATTTTACAAAATCTCCAACATGTGCATGAACAAGCTCAGCAGTGTGATGCTCCAGAGTCACCACGGGAGGTGATCCCAAGCTATTTCTCCTTCAATGGAGCAGCACAAATTGCAGAAGCAAGGCTGCCCTTCCAAGAGCACCAAGAGCTCCCGAGGGCAGAGCTGGCAGCAGCCTCCCCTCAAGCTCAGAGGCTCGGGAAAAAGTGTGGAGACTCATTCACAGTGAGTCATTCCTGGGAGCTTCCTTGGTAGTGCAAGATTTGCCTGTGCCAGTGCCAATGTTTGGGACATGGAGGCGAGATTTCCAGGCAGGGAATCTGTGATTTGCTGTTGGCATTTAGACACCATGTCCTGGCATCCTTTTGGCTCAGCAGATTTAATGCTAACAATGAGAATTCAGAGGAAGAAGCTTTTTTTCTCCCTCTCAAAAGAAAAAAGTACAATCTAGGCATGTGGAGAGGAGTGGAGGGGGTCTTGAAAATGTACCTGAAGAAATTTGGAATCCCCTGCTTCCCTTTGCAGTTTTCCTGGGGTCCTCTCAAAACTTGGAAAAGCAGAAATGCTACAGATCTTGCACACTGCTCTGCTGTGTGCCAGGGTACCACTGATTATACTCTGCCACCAATTTAGCAGGCAGAGCACACTGCATTTCATACATTGAAAATAAACGAGCTCTCTGTCACCTCTACAAAATGTGCACACCTGGACAAGTCAAATAAGCAGCTGGGACTATTGCCCAGAGATCTGTGGAGTGGGCTGGAGAGGGGCAAGCAGAGCCACAGCTATAAAATCAAACAGCACAGATTATAAATGGATCCACGCTGGCCACCGAGCAGTTCAAACACTAAGCTACAAGAGCACTTCTGTGCTCAAGCAAAAGGTATCCAGCTATGATAGTCTATTTTTCATGTGTGAATAGCCAGGGAATGAAAAGTTTCCAACTGTGCTTCAAAGAGAGCTGAGATCTTCCATGAAGCCAGACACAATGCTTCTATTTTGGACAGGTATGTTATAGTGAAGGGAGAGTTCTGAGAAACACGCGCACATTGTGCTACCACAAAATAAACTGAGAAACTAATCTTTGCACAGAAAAAAAGAAATCTGCAATCAGCATGGCTCAAAGACCTGAGAAGACTTAAGGAATCCAAAGTTAGATCTCCCCCTCACTGGAAAAGTTCCAATTAATTGTCACAGAACACTTGGAGACATCTGACAAGAAGCATTTAATTTATCCATTCTGCCTCCTGACCTTTTTAATGGTTTTACTATGTAAGCAGCTCCACTACCCTCCCTGGGAGGTTGTTCCACTGCCCCAGTGGACACAGCAGCACATCCACATTGCAATAGATTGCACAGCAGCAGCCCCAAGCTAGCTCAGCACAAGTCTCTAAATCCAGAGAATACAATGCAGATTTGAGCAGGTTTTCAGATGGGCTTAATGCCTTTTTCAGGACAGGCCCAGGGCTCTCAAAAACCCCAGAGCAGCTTTCCCAGGAGGTGTCCCCTTGCAACCCAGCCTGGTTCAACCAGTGCCCTGCAGCCCCACTCCACATCTCCCCTGTCACACCAGGGGCTGCACCCAGCCCTGCCCAGCACCATCTGCAATAAGGTCTCAGTGTCAAAAACACTCCACAGAGTTTATTTTCTTAAGTTCAAGCCCTTGCTGGCAGTTACAATCCTGATCCTTCACTTCATCTCCTCCCTTCACAGCACCAAGAGCTTGAGGACCAGATTCCCAGGATGGCTGCTCTACATTCACACAACATCCTTCCCTTCTTGTTCCTCCAGAGAGAGGCACAACAGGCAAAAATCCTCCAAGCACCACCACACTCCAGAGCACATCATCACTGTCTTTGACTTCCCTTCCCAAGAATCTGCTTTCCTGTGCTGCCACCAATTCCTCAGGCAGCTGCAATGTCTCCAGCACCACTATCAGGTTTCCCCATGCTGCTGCCAGTGGGGAAGCCCCAGCTCTTCCTGAGGCACAAGAGAATGATTTCCTCAAGTGACTCTGGGCATCCTGGGATGAGCAACACATTCTAGGGCAATAGCAAATCAGATGAGTTTTTCTTTTTCAAGTTTGGGCCACACAGCATTTCCACACCTGGTACTTATAATAATCATGTTAATTTAATCCCATTTAACCTTATAAGTAAAAGCAAAAAAGAATAAGACATCAAGATGCTTCAATCCCTGTCCTGCAGCTCAGACAGGCTGCTCCAAGTGTGCTTTACGCATCAATCAATTTAAAGCAATATATAAATAGAAAGCCCAGGAGCTACCAGCCTCCCCCAGGACAGCACCTCACTTCAAAGCAGCTCTCTGGAGGTCCTTCCAGCCCTCCACATTCCCAACCCACACACTTGGTCCTCCTGGTGACTATCAGAGCATACCTGTCCCTTTCTGGTCAGCACAGCATAGTTACACTCTGCAAAGGGGACTAGAAATGCTGTGCTCACACAGAAATAAGGAGGAAAAGAGAAACAAGAGTGAGACAATCCTTCCCCCTCTGTGATGTGTATTCCTTTTGCTCCCCATGGCTCTAACATTTCCCTCTGCAAATATTCGGTTGAACCATCACAGGGAACTTGCTCAGGCTCTGCCTGCACTGGCCCCATCAATGCAGCTTGAAATTCAACCTTCAAAGAACAGCACCCTGAAATTTGAAGTCCAGGAGCCTCCTAAGAGAAAGTCTGCTCTCTGACCCACAGCACCTACACAGTGGGAAGGCTGAGATGGAGCTGCAGGCAGCAGTATGCTCTGACTGTCATCAATATTAATTATTTGGGGAGAATATGATTGATCTCACAAGGGCAATGAAATTCATTCCTCCAGCAGAATGACAAACAAAAGGCAATACATGCACTGCTGACATTTCCAAAGGCTACGAGGTGCAGAGACACAAGGAAATACTGCTATGCACTAAAGCCCTGCTGCAAAGGACCAAAAATCTGGAAAGAAACTTTCATTTCTGAGCACCTTCAATGCCAGGAAGTAGATGCCTTCATATTCTCAAATCTGTGCTGACCCCAGCCCTGGGCTGGCTCACATCTTTGCAGTGAGGGGAAATAATCACTGAGTGTCTTTGGGAAGTCGGTGTCATGGTTTGACACTGGCCCAATGCCAGGCACCCACAAAAGCCACTCATCCTCCTCTGCCACAGCTGGGCAGAGGAGAGAAAAACTAATGAAGGGTTCATGAGTTTAGATAAGGACCAAGAAAAAACACTCCAAGGGCAAAACAGGCTCAGCTTAGAGGTACAAAGTGAATTTATTACTAGAAGAGTCAGAAGAGGATAATGAGAAGCAAAAGTAAGCCTTTAAAATACCTTTTTTCCCCCAATTCCTCCTTCCTTCACACAAACAGGACAGGGAGACAGGGCATGGGGGTTTTGGGGTCAGTTTATCACCAAGATTTCCTTCTGCTGCTCAGGGACAGGAGTCCTTCCCCTGTGAGGCTGTGGGTCCCTCCCTCGGGACACAGCTCTCCAAGAACTGCCCCAGCCTGGCTCCAATCTCGGCAGGAGCACTCCTCCCAAAACTGCTGCGAGGTGACTCCCTCCCATGGACAGACACTCCTCCCAAAACTGCTGCTGTGGGTCACTCTTCCATGGGGTGCAGTCCTCCAAGGACAGGCTGCTCCAGCCTGGGAGCAGGGACCTCTCTGTCCACTGGGTCTCCCAATGGATCACAGCCTCCTCCAGCACCCACTGGCTCTGGCACGGGCACCTCCCCTACGGGCTGAGAGTGGATCTCTGCATCCCTGTGGATCCTCAGAGGCTGTGGGTGGATCTCTGCATCCCTGTGGATCCCCAGGGGCTGTGGGTGGATCTCTGCATCCCTGTGGATCCCCATGCCCTGCAGGGGCTCAGCTTCTCCACCACGGTCTCACCACGGCTGCAGAGGAGTCTTGGCTCCAGCACCTGGAGCACCTCCTGCCCTCCTTCTGCACTGACCTTGGTGTCTCCATGTTGTTTCTCCATGTTTTTTCCTCACCTCCTCCTCTTCTCTGACTGAAGAAAAATTGTGCCTGCCCCCCTTTGTCTCGATCCTCCTCCCAAATCTGTTATCCCAGAGGCATTACCACCATCTCCAACTGGCCCAGCCTTGGCCAGCAGCAGGTCCATCTCCAGAGCCACCAGGGGCTGGCTCTGCTGGGCATGGTGGAAGCCTCCAGCAGCTCCCCACAAAAGCCACCTCTGTGCCCTCCATCACCACCAAAACCCAGGCTATGCAAAACCAACACAGCTGGGTTGAATTTCCCTCCTGCTCTTTGACACTTCATGCCAGCAACAACAGAGCCATTGCACCTCTCAGATAAGGGGGCAAAAAAAATTTCTAAGGGGGAAACATTACCCTCCTGGACTATTCAACAGGGCTGAAATGCAAGGCCCAGCTCCCCCATGCAACAGCAGAAAAGGAAAACACGATGAGCCTGGAGAAAAGCATTTCTATCTCTCCATGGCCTGGGGTCAGGGAGTCTGTGTGTGTGAAATCTCCCAAGGAGACAGAGTTAAACAGGCTCACAAAATTCCACATAGCAACATGAGAGAGGACAAGGAAGGAGAAGAAAGGTAAATGCACTGAGGCTGCAGCTATTTTTTCAAGAGGATGGATATGGGGGAAATCCCATGGCAGTCCACAGGGATGTTATTCCAGTGGAGTCTGAGCTCTGTCCTTCAGTCACCCAAGCTCAAATGCAACCAGCACAATTTGCTAGAGCAACACATTTTGGGATCCAGCAGCACATCTGTGCTCATTCAGAGAGGCTGGGTGCCCTCAAGACCTCCACAGCCTGCCAGCTGGGCAGCAGCATCCTCCTCCCACTACCCAGATCCCTTCTTAAAAACAAGGGCTGGGAATATCTGTGCTTGAAGGAAGAGGGCCTGTTTCTCAACAGAACAAATCCAATTATTTGTATTAGAGTGAATTTGCAGGGCTCTTACTGACAAATTAAGCATTTTTTTACACATCTCAAAGCTTTGACTCAACAGATTGCTAATAAATTTATGTAGGTGGGGCCCTGGATGTTACTATGGTGGGAGGGAGGTGAGATTTTACTTTTTGCAACAGGACTAACCTGAGAAAAATTGTCGAGGAATTTGGACTCCTTACACTGCCATTTACTAGGCTTCTTTAAGTCTCTAAGGTTGAAGATTCTAAACCAGTCTCTAGTTTAGGATAGAAATATGAGTTTCTGGCTAATATACATGAAATCTGTATGCAGGCATCAATCATCAAATGCAGTGCATGAAAAATTGTAGTGCCTCCCCGATAATCAGGCATTAGAGAACTTATAAATGGCTGTCCCCTGAACTGAGTGCATTAGCAGAGGCTTCTGAAATCTGTGCCTCTGCTCCTCCAGCCACATTTAGAACAGCCTCTCCCCATCTCACACCACAGCAATGCATCTTAATATCTCTAAAGTGCTTAGAGATGCTGAGATGAAAGATAACAAATGAGTGCAAAGTATGGATTAATTCCCTGAGCTCAACAGTCAGTAGAGCTGATGGGGCTAAAAGTAACACATATCCATCACAAAAAAATGGGGTTCTGAGCCTATCTGAAATAGTAACTACTTAAGGAACAGTCCCCTTGGAACAAGTAATTTAGGAGCTGGTTGGTTGGGCACGTGGAGCCCCAGCAGGCAGGAAACAGAGAAATGCAATACACTACATGAAAAATAGTTGCTTTTCCAGAAGGTCTTCAACCTGTTCCTATAGAATTTGGTGGTGGGATTAGAACTCATTTCAGTCAGAGCTGTTCACGTTTTAGCAACCACCACATAAAGAACATGACCAAACATAATTTAGAAAGCTATTTCCATTTCTGTTTGTTTTTATAAATTATTAAAAATCCAGTTTAAATAGTGCAAAGAAAACTTTAAATTGAGCAAGATAAGTTTTGGCATCCTTCCAAGTAGAAGGCAAACCCCAAAATGTTACTCCAAATCCAACAGATGGGAGTTATTTTTCACTCTTTAAAATTTCATTCCTTTGCACTGAGATTAACTGTAATTAGCTCTTTATTTACATCTAAAACAAAAAGTAAAATGATAAGGAAAGGCAGCTATAACTACAACTCACAGGCAGAAAAAGGCCAAAAGAAAAAACCAACAACAATTCCCTCTGAGAAGAAAACGTCTTTCTTGCCAGGCAGAGTAATTGTTACAGATACACAGTTAAACAACTCCACGACATCCTGTCAGCACTAAGGATAAACATTTAAGTCACAGTATTGCAATTTTACACAGAAATCGATCAAATATCTAAGAATTTTCCTCAGAATACTGGAAAAAAGCTCACATCCCTTTAAATAAACAGCATCAGGCCTACGAGAGACAAGATACTGCACTACACTTTTATTTCAGTAACACGAGCTATTAAACAAAACTGTAAGGAAAACAAACAAACAGCAAACCCAGCTTTTCCAGATAAGAGATGTATTAAAAGAGAGATGTATTAAAACTTACTCTTTTTTTTTTACTCTTTTTTTAAAGCCCTTTTCTGATTCCGATAAGACCCTGGCTCAGGAAGGCTGAGGAGGCTTCCCCAGTGTTTTGTGTGAGTGATTCCCGCTGTATCTCCGCGCTCAGCCCAGCGGAGCTGCCCGGGAGCTGCGGGGAGCGCGGCTCCATCCTCGGAGCGCGGCTGCACCCGGGAGCCGGCGCTGCAAGGGTTAAAGGGCCGAGCGAGCCCAGCCCGGCCCCAGCAGGCTGCCAGCAATGAAAAAGGAGGAGTGAGGGGGTTTGGTGCTCCTGAACCAGCTGGAAGCTCTGTCCCCGCAGCTCAGGGCTCCCAGCACGGCGATGGGGACCGTGCGCTGCCCAGGGGATGGGGATGCTCTGCGGGCACCCAGAGCTGCGGCTCTCGGTGGCCCTGCCCGGGTGGCATCTCCGAGCTGAGGCTCTCTGGCACCTTCCCAGAGCTCCCAGGAGAAGGAGCCACCTACCACTTCCCCGGCTGAGCCCAGGATTCATGGAAATCTCTCATTGCCTGCTGCAAACAGAGCGTTTAACAGCCTCTTTTTGTTAACACATGTAAATGTAAAAAGACTCCATGAGAATCGGTGTAACTTCTTCATCTAAATATCAAGTCGACACATAACAAGACAGAGTAGAGGGAGGGAGAGAAGAGGGAGGGAGATCCAAACACCAGGGACCTTGAATCCTCTCACTGCAAAAGTTATGGACTGAAATAATTCTCATTTACTCATATGAGAAAGTGAAGCTCTCACTCTCTCACGCTCTCTCCTTCTCTTTCCCTAACGCTCTCAGATACTTCTATCTTTAGCCAATTATCCTTGCCGTAATTTTCTTTAAATTGTAATTGGATAATCATCCAGACTCAGGGGAAACCTGTGTCAGAGGAATTCCTGGAGATATATTCCCATTTAATGAAACTAAGAGTAGTTAAATTAACAAAGGACTGACTAAAGACATGATTCTTGACTTGTAGTGAAGACACTGTTTTACAAGCAACTATTTTTAGAGACCCCTATAACAAAATACATGCAGTTATACACTCATTTTCTGCATTTTTTCTGTATTTTGTTTTCTGCAAAATCAGACCCTGAATTTATGAATATCACGTTCTGTGCATGTGTCTTATTGGGACCTCTGAGGCTGAACACAGTAAACACACTGGCCAAGATGGAAATTCCCTAGAGCTTAGGCACCATTTGAGGTAATTTCCCCAAACCAGTTCCCTTCCTGCACTCTGAGCTCATCTGGCTCTGTCGTGTGTGAAAGCCCCACACGGGCCAGCGCTAGCGTCAGATTAACCCTCTGCCTGGCAAAAGCACTGGCGTGGGGAGGAGAAATCCTAAAATACCTCCCCAGAGAAGAAGCTGCTCTACTCCAGTTCAGCAGTGAATCTCAGCTGCACGTTTTGCTGATGGAGGAGCAGAACAAAGCAGCTTCGAACCGTGGATGGCAGAGCCCCACCTGCCCAGGGCCCCGGGGCTCACGCAGGGTGTGGGGCAGGGTGAGCTCAAGCACGGCACACCTGGCAGGCAGCTCTGCCTCCTCCTGCCTTCACACCTGCCCCGCTTTGCCCCGGCAGAAAAGGCAGAGATGCTCCAGCTCCCACCTGCCAGGCACAGAGAATCCAGGCTCTGCTCGTGGGGGCACTGAAATCCATGAGCTGTGTCAAGAGAAAGAGAGGGGAGGAAGGAGGAGAGCAGAGCTGCACTGTAGAACGTTTTAGTTCCCAGATAATGTGGCGCTGTTCACAGATTTCAGCTTATATAGGCTTTTCCCTATTTCTATTTTTATTCCCAAAGCAGTCCCCGTTACTGGATGATAAAAAAATACATGAATGCATTCACATGCTGATATAATCTTCCTAAATGTCCACCTGGGTAATGCAACCTGTTCTCTGACAGCCAGGCTGGGGCACCTCCTTCCCACACCACCAGTCACAGGGGCTTTGTGGCAAGTTTTGTGCAAGTCAGAGTCTTGCTGAAATGGGAGGACGCTTGACAAGAGAGGGGACCCAGGACAGATGGGGAAAGAAATATGAATCATGAGCCTGCCAAAATAACCAACAGAGAAACCCAAACCTAAGTGAGAAGAAGGAATAAAATCTCAAATTTTGGCCTCTATTCTGAAGGAGTATAATTCTTCCTCCCTAGAGCTGGCATCTGATTCATGCAGGTCTTGAAGGAATAAAGCTGGGACAAAATCTTTCTGCCTCATTCTTCCTGAATGCTTATTTTAGACCTTAAAATTACAGCTCTGAGGCCAGCAGGGAGGCATTTTCCACACCTCCAAGTATCCAGGCACCATCCAGCCTGCTGCCACACCACTCTCCCTCCCCTCCTAAGTCTCTGTTATCTGTGTGTGCTTTGGGTAGCACTGCCTGACCCTGGGGATGAGGCTGCTGGAGCCAGAACAGGGCAGTGCTCATGCTCAAATGCAGAATACCTGCACAGACCAACAGAGTCTGGAAAGGGAGAGCCCACAAGTGTTCATACACAAGCTTTTCTTCCACACCCTGGAGGGATCAGAGGACCTTCTGGATTCTGGGGAGGCATGGACAGACATCAGCAAGCATCACATCATAGGCAGAGACTTTGAACTCAAGCTACGACCAGAGACATGGAGAGCAGTCCCAGGGCTGTGTGGGGGCAGCCCTGCCCTCTGCCTTGCACAGAGTCATGGGGTTAGAAACACAACCTCTCACCCCACAGCCCCTTCCTTCAGCTCCATGGGGCAGCTCCCACCTTCCCAGGTTAACATTTCCCAGCCACTGCAGTGCCCTGAAGCTTCCACCACCCCAAGTCTTCACTCTCCATGTCCCTCATTCCCTACATCCTTAACTGCTCCTCCAGACAAGGTGTTCCCAGCAACGACACCATGCCTGCTTCCAGGGAAGAAGAATATCTGGGTGTTGGAGTTTAATCCTCTCCACTTGCCTTCTCCTGCTCACCACAGGCAGGCAATGGAGACAGAAAGCAGGACCCTTTCCAGCACCAAGCCTGCCCACCCAGAGCCTGTGGGCTGGAGTGATGCTCTCCATGAAAAAAAAGGAATGCCTTTCCTGCAAGGAATACAAGACAGCAAGTAAATCTTCCAGAGCTGCCAAAAGCAACCTGTTATAAATGACCCTCTAAGTTATGAGATATGGACTCTCCACAGTACAGTTAATAAATAACACCTCACAGTCCTTCTAGGTATGGAAGCGTATGTTGGGTGACAGTTCTGCTTGCCCGAGAGGGGCACAGTTAAAAATGGAATGTCAGGAATATTACACTTTTTAATTACAAAGGAGATAGGGTTTTTTAAAAATAAAAGGAGCTTTCTGCAATCTCCCAAATCCAGAAGTGAAAAGCCTTTCCTAGGACAAAAAACTGAATGCATGGAACAAAATGCATCATTTTATAAGATAAAAAAGACCTGTAAAGCAAACCAGAATTTTATCCAAGCATTATAACCAGCTATTCACAAAGCAGAGGTCAGGATGAAAAGAGAAGTGTGCATGTGAGAGGGCATTTACAATCCAGTTTACTGTTACATCCTAAGGCCCCAAGATCAGGATTCGGTTGTGCCAAGCACTGCACAGACACACTCCGAGAAACCAGCCCAGAGTGAGGAACAAGCACTGCCACTGTAACAGGGGAAAGCGACATTGGCACAGAAAAGGGACACCTGAAGCAGTGAAGCCCTGATGGTTTCCTTTTCCCCCTTCTTTCTCAGGAAACCATCCAGTTTCCCTTCAGATTACTCCCCCCCAAACTGCTTCACGTAAGGGGCAGCTGCCCCCAACACACACAGCAAAGGCCATCTTGCTGCCAGCATCTCATCGCTTCCAGTCGGTTTTCTTGGACACGTCTCTTCCACTTTATTTCCCTGCTGCAGCTCAAGCCTTCCTCTCCCCACTTCCACCTCAGAGACCCGTTTGACAGCCGAGAGCAGGTATCAGAGGCTCAAGGATTTGCAGTCCGGATGAAAATTAAAGTTGCCTTTCTCAGCGCGGGTAACGCTCCAGCCAGGAGTCCCCAGATCCCCACGGTCCGCGGGAGCGAATTTCAGCAAATCCCTCCGCATCTCGGGGACCGGGGGCACGGCCAGCCCGCCTGCAGGAGCGGCGGAGGCAAACCCGCGGTCCCGCACCTCTCCTGGGTGCCCGCACACCGAGGCATCGCCGAGGGACCCCGAGACCTGCGGGGGTCCCCGGCACCACCGCGCCCGGCCCCGCTCCGGCATCCCGGCCCCGCTCCGGCATCCCGGCCCCGCTCCGCTCCGCATCCCGGCCCCGCTCGGCTCCCGCATCCCGGCCCGCACGCTCGCTCTCCCCGTGCCCACCTGTCCCCCTCGCCCGTGGGCGCCTGGCGCTGCTGCTCGGCTCTCCCGAACGGTTCCTCTTTTCTCTTTCCTATCTCCCCGGTGCCAGCCGAGGAGCGGGGGCCGCTGCCGGCCGCGCACCGCCGCCGCCCGGCTCCCCCCGCGCCGGGGCTGGAATCCGCCTCCTCCGACACAAACTTTCCCTTCCCGTGCCGGGAAGTTCACGGCCGGGGCGGGGCGGGACGGGCTCCCTGTCCCTTGTCCCTGCCCCCGCCTACAGGAACGCGGGCATCCCCCGCGCACCCCCACGCAGCGCGGCTCACCTGAGGACGCGGGGAGCGCACAGCCGTGCCCGGCGCGCCGCGCTCTCCTCTCCTTCCTCCTCTTCTTCTTCCTCTTCTGCCTCCTCCTCTGCTTCCTCGCCGTGGTGCCCGATGCGCGCCCCCGGGCTCCGCTCCGCCCCGCCCGCCCCTCTCCCGCGGCCGCGCTCCGCAGGCGCTGGGGCGGGCCCGGCGGGGCCGCGGCCCCGGGGCGGCGGGGCCGGGGCGGGCACGGCTCCGTCCCCCCGCGGCTGCCGGGTCGGGCCGGCAGAGGCGGGGTGCGAGGCGGGGTGCGCGGGGCCACGGCTCCCTCTTCTGGCCGGAGCCGTCCTGCCGGCGGGAGCTGCCGGCGGCCGAGGCATGTCCGGAGCCCCGGGAGCCGGCACGGAGCCCTTGGAGACTTTCTGGGCACTTTGTGGGTGGAGCGGGCTGGCACACGCAGCCCTGCCGCTGCCGCAGCCCTCGAGTGCTCTGCGGGCCGCCTGCCCCTGGGAAAGTGAAGTTTCCAGCTCTCCTCTCTGGTGTGCTGGGATTCTTTCCCAGGAATTCCCTCCCAGGTCTCCCTGGACATTCTGATGCCACCTGGTCCCAGAGAAGTGGCACCGTTTTTGCTCTGTCGCTGGCACAGATACAGCCTTGATGAGGCTGAAATTGCTGATGGGTGAGGAGTGGGCACCTGAAATAGACTGCAAGGGCAGTGCCAGGCAGTCTGAGGAGTGGAATAAAAATCTGCAGAGATTTGGGCCAGCACCTGCTCCTGGAGAATGTGGCCAGTGATTTTAAGTGCAGCCCCTATTACAGGAGTGTCCTTGCCCAGGAAAGCTCGTTGTCCTCTCAGGTTGGCCTGGAGTCTCTTCCATCCTGGCAGTGAGTAACTTGCCCTTATTGGTACTTTTATCACATCTTGGCAGGCTGACAGCAGTGAAATGGCTGGACACAAAGCCTGTAGTGCTAAGGAAACTCCTGTCTGCTCAAAGTGCTGCAGCACTTCTTAGCACTGTTGGCTACAACACCTGGACTGAGTTCAACACCTCAGTCGTTATCCTCAGAAGGTGATTCCAGGATATCTAGGAGACCAAATTTCACTCCATCCCATGAAGCTCCTCTGCAACAAACCTGGGGTCCTGACACCATAGGCATTGATATCCACCGTGTCCCCATCCCACTGCAAGGCTGCAGGAGCACTGCTGCACACAGGGCTGCTCTGAAAGGGGTCCCTGCCCTCTGCAGCCCCACCAGCTCTCCAAGGTGGGGACACCTAAAGCTCCCCCCCCCCCATCCTGAGGAAGAGGAGCTGCATCCTGGCTGTGCCCCTAGCTGGGAAGGAGCTGTGGTGGGAAGCCAGTGCTGTTCCTGCAGCTCCAGAAGGAAAACTTTTCCTCCTGTACCTCTCTCTCCTTCCCTTCCCAGGGTTCTGGCACAGCAAAATTAGGCAGAAAGTTTCTTATCTCAGCAGCTTTTGTGTCCTGGTGGTGAATGCCCTTGAAAATCTGCCTACTTGGCTTGTGCTTAGAATCAGCTCTACTCAAGCCATCTCTAACCCAATTCCATCCAAATATTAAAGCAACTTGTTAAGGCAGAGCTCTGTGATGACTAATTTACCCCACTCTGAGGGCAGATTAGTGTGGTTTTTGTTCCATATGACCTGCACTGCTCCAGGATCCAATCTTGTCTGCAGCTACTTTAGGTATCTGTATAACTTGCCTGCAGTACTGCATATAGACAAAACTAGAATAGCAAGGGACATTTTATGAGCTGTATTTTCCAACATACTTACTGATAAATTTGTGCTTAAAATGGTCTGTTGAAATACAACAGTCTACTTTTCTCATAGAGGATGAAATAACAAAAGGGTTGCATATTTTAGTCATGATACTTAATCCAGCTGTGGGAGTAGCTCAGCTGGTGATTGTTACAAGAATTAAATAATATTAATAATAATAATGATGATTCCTTGTTCTATGTAATATCTGCCATCCATAGATTCAGATCTGGGACAGGACATGTCATTATTCTTGTTTGGGAGGATCCAGGCACTGTTGCAATACTGGTAATGCAGGTTAATAGTCACCGACACACACCCTGGGAAATTCAGACTGTTCTGAGCTCCAAGGCTGCCACTGCAAATTAGGGTGTTTAGGCCAGGGTCATTAATTTTCTCTAATCTTGATCAAAAGCCAGAATTCAACTTTAGACTTCATTGAAAGGCTCATAAAATAAGATTCAAGACCAAATTTCCAGAGACTGGTTAAAAGCTACAGCTGATAGCAAAGCCCCAAACACTGCTTATTGTGTTTTCACGGGAAGGGATTCAATCCCTTTTGTTTATGTATTAAAAGAATCAAAAGTTTCCCACTGTGAAATAAGGGTAATATTTCTCACTTGGGCTCAGTGTTATCATAATGATATTTTTGTATTGCTATTTTTTCTCCCATCCTCTTTCCACACTTGCACATGCTATTTCTGTGCAGGTTAAAATACAACGCAGTTACACCCTAGAGTGAATTATACTATGTTTTGAAGAACAAATCAGTAAATAGAAAACATTTTTAAGCTCAAAAAGGCATGATTGTTCCACAATTTTTGGACAGGGAGCAAAGAGTAGCATTACTAAGTGAAGCCACGGGGGGGACTTACATAGCAGAGGAATGTGTTGGTGTTGAGCCAGGACACTGGAGTTCTGGCATTGCAACTGCTGTGAAAATATTCCACAGACCTCCAATAACAAGTGTCCAAAGGTCTTGTTTTGCTGCTGTTCTAGTCCCGTTGGTCAATTTAAAGTTACAAGCACAGGAGGATCCTGGATCACAGAGCCCAGTTCTGTACTGTGCCAGGAATAATGTTGTTTACGGTCCCTTCCATGAAAGGACCATGCTATGACTTTAAACAGTTTTGTGGGTTTGCCTGTTGCCCCTCTGTGAGATTCTCCCAGGCTGTCCCTGTCCCTGCTGGTCAGGAGCCTTTCCCCAGATGTTCTGGCACCAGCACTGGCTCTCATTTCAGGAGCTGTTTTGCTCTCTTCTCCTTACTCACGTATTTTTATGGAGATGGTCCTTGTCTCCCTTTCTCGCTGAGCTACACAGGACTGGCTTTTCAATCTTCTTTCCTAAATGACTCTCAGTTCACCTCAGACCTCTTGCCTCCATCTGCTGTAGTTCAATTAATATCAAAGTTCATATGGATTACCAAGAGTGGTTAAAGTATTAAATGGGAGGAGGTCTCACTGATACTTCTTACACTGACAGTAAAGTCCCCATTTCTCACTGAATATCTCACCTGGTAATCCCAAGATTGCTCTTACCTTTCTGCAAATAAGCTGTAATGGTGACCTCATATTTCTCCTCCATTTTTGCTTGCAATACTAAGTTCCCAACCTTGATCAGAAACTTGTTACTATTCCCTTGTCAGTTCCCAATTCCCTTGTTTTTGTCCCAAATCTCAGGCTGCACAGGGTTTTCTGATTTGTTTGTTCTTAGCCAGCATTTCTGATACTGGGAGATCAAGGTAGTTTCATAACCTCTAAAAGGCATGTTCTTGCTTGTTACTCACACCCACCTAACCCATTTTTCCTCCTTCCTAGTTCAAGAAATAAGCCCTAGACTACATATAATTATAGTCTGTGTAGTTATAAATGAACGTGCCTTCTGTGTTTGACACCTGCCTTTTAACTGGCATTGAGAGGAGCACGCCTGATAACCTAAGATACAGGACATAGGGAAAACAGGAGAATGACAGATATTTCTGACATAGCAGCACATGGACCTCCCATCTGCTTCTGTCAAGGGAGCTGATGTTACCCACACATGGAGCTGAACATTTTCTGCTGAGACCATTTTGCAGCAAGGAACCTGTGCCTGGCTGAGCAGGCAGGCATGGCTTTCAGACAGGTATGAACTGCTTGTTCTCCAGAATGCACCAGGAGTCACAGCTGTATGTGTCAGGTGAGCCTGACTGACAGAGATTGTGTGTCCTCTGCTGTATTGACCATGTCCAAACCAGACCTTGGATCTCACTGCCCAGTGAGGCATTTTGTGTGAGCCTCTGCAAGAGCCCTGCACAATGAGGAAGGATTGGAAGCACAGCTTCGTTATGAGCTCGTCTGTGTTTATTCCTGAGGATGTAGCAAATAGCTTTTGTGCATGTTAATGTGCTAAATATCGTTAGTGTCTCTTCCCCTGTGTTACCACGGTGGTAGGACTGCTAATGCAAATGGTCCTTAAATGGAAACTTGACCTTACGTGACTTGCATCCAAGTCCATTTCAATCTCTGTCACACGTGTTTTGATACAGCCTAAGGCCGGAGATATTTCCGGTCCTGTGAGTCTGTGTTTCATACAAACCAGAGCTATTTCAAAGCAGTTATGGAGAGGAATATCCTCTCATCCTGCTGAAGGCTTTGGCTTTTGGCAGGTGTCTGACCCACAAGTACGCACACATTGGACACCGTTTGTGTTTAGGATGCCTGAACATCCTTTTGCACAGCGTATTTAAACACAACAAATTTGTATAAATTGCCTGTCTGTGGAGGTTGCAGGAACACTTAAACTGGGTTGGCATTTCTGTTGGGCAAGACCAGCATCTGTCTCAGTCTGTCTTTGAAGAAAGCCTCTAGCCTGGCTATTAATTAGGCTGCAGTTTACCTTGCTTGCTCAGTGACGCCAGTGAGAAGTGGCAGGCTGTCAGCAGATTAATAAAGCTAGATAGGCTGAATACAGCCTTGGCATCGAGGCAATTCTCTGCTGGTGGGTATTTCTACAGGGGGTGGTCTCTGGAGATGATTTCAAACTCCTGGCTTCTCTGGCTGATGGTTTGCTGACACCACTGCAGAAGGAAAAAGGCACTGAATTAACACATTGTCTTTCCTGGGTAAATGGAGCAAATTAAAAGGTCTTATAAAAACAAGAGAAGGCTTAATACAATGTATTTTTATCCTACCTGTTTGTAAGAGTTCCTCCTGTCTTGACATAGGTTTATACCGTTGTTTTGATGCTTTAATAATTTTTCAGCAGTCTTTTTTTCTAAACAGAACCCAGCTTCTCTGGATAACTGTCTGATAATAAACTGCAATGGTTATGGAAAAAAGAGAGCATCAAGTGTGATAAATGAAAAAAAATCATTAGCATATTCCAAAATCTTATTATTATAGTCAATAACAGTTTATTTTCCCCTAAAAGTGCAAGATCATTCTGCACAATGACTTTTAAAATCTTTGATTTCACTTCAGCAGTGATGAAGCAACATTAACCTTTAGACTCTGAGTTTATCTGTGCATATGTTAAGGAATTCTTAACGAAAACAATTCTTTTGTGCAGCTCATAAAAAGAGTCACAAGCAACAGAAGATTTTAGGAGCAAACTCGAAGAACTGCAGGAAACCTTACACAATCGCTGGCAAGGGCAGCTGCAGGTTAGCAAGACCTTGATGCAGGGAGATGCTGTTACTTGCCAAAATCGGGAATTCCTCTGTAACTGGCTGGCATGTTTTCACCAAAGGGCAGGACCCTCTGCTCCTGTTAATCAGCGCTGCTAATGGAGATGTGGCAGCTCACACTGGTGGAGGGTTTTGGCAACGCTGTTGCTCTGGTTGGGTGGAATACCCATCTGCACAGAGAGTGATTTCTGGCATCCTTGCAGCTCTTTTCCCAGGTCAGTGTATTTCCAGGCGTTTGAAAGTTCCTTTCTCTTAATAGCTGCTATCTATCCTTATAAAAATGAGGATAACAGATGAAGCAGAATGGCCAGTTTTGCGCTACCTCTATTGACCTCACTGGATTTACATTAGAGAGGATTTTGGTGCAATTAATTTACATTTGCACAATTACTAGGAACTGTAATTCCTCCCACCCTGACTGCTATTGATTCCCAGGTGCCAGATCAGCGCAATGCAGCCCTGTGCCACTGCAAGGGTGCAAAAAATATTGTTAGCCTCCCAGGATGAAACAAGCCTGGACAAAGGTTTTTGAAGGAATGGGTGAGCCACGGGAATATTTCATTAGTTTTGTGGATGGTGTTCAGAGAACAGCTGTAAAGGCAAGCAGAGGAAGCATTCAATTTCTATGGAGAATGACGAAAAGCTGCTGCCTGCATGTGTGGGTAAAACCTCCAGCTCTCACAGGAATGTGGGCATCTTGAGGAAAACACCTCGCTTAGGGCAGTTAATTACTGCTGTGCAACTTGACAAAAAAAGACTGAATTAAATCAATGGAAATTGGATGGATATACAGGCAGCCTTACTCCACAAGACATGCTTATGGAAACTTCTTTTTTTCTGGAAGCAGATCTCCCACCTGCCTCTTCCTTATGAAATGAGAGATCTTAAAGATCACTGAAGAGGAGGGAATCAAGAGCAACGCATTTGTTAGCAAGTCATAAATTTGCAGGGAGAAAGCGCGGGGAGCAGAAAAAGAATGAACTCGAATTTCACAAGGGCGAGAGGCGCCCTGGAGCCCCGCAGTTGCTCGGCTGATGGCACAGAGCCATCAGCTGGGAGATGCAAAGTCGCAGAGCAGCATCTCACAATGAAGTTCACAAGTCGTTAACCAGCGATGGAAAGATGTTCTCGACAGGCTGCAAGTGAAACGACCTCCCAGGTTTAACACTTAGTCTTCATAATATGCCGGAGACGTTTCTGAAGAGAGTAATTGGCCAAAAGGAAACGAACAATAAACCCCATGATAGAAGTCAATGCTCCTGAGAACTTTTAATTTTTTTCGGTTAACATTCTCTGTATTACTATTTCTCTGTATGTGGCATGGATGAAAGATCCTGAGTGAACTGGAGTCCTCTGCCCATCCTGAGAAGGCTGAATTTAGAGGACATTTCAAATCAGGGTTGTTCATCCTGATAAACATAAAATCTTCATCTGATCTGAAACAAAAGGTGTCCTTTCATGTTTGAGCCACTCGACGTTTTTTTAAACCACTTAAAATACTTCAGATTTGCATTTTTTTTCTTTAAGATTTTGACTTCTATTTCAAGCACATTAAAATTCTCCCCTCCACTCCTTTTTAGTCAAAACTCTTCACTGAATTCTTCTTCAGTTTATAAATAGTTTTGGTCCTTCTAAACCATCATTTTTATGACTTTCATATTTCTGGAAAAAAAGGCGCTGCTATTATTAGTCATCTACAGTCTTCAAGACATTACCCAAAGTATTGTCAAACAACTTCTGTTCCACTATTACTGGGGGGACACCCTATTAAATGGATGGGGGGTTTTCTTTGGCCAGTCACTTCAGACAGGTTTCTCAACCCACAGCCGTGAAATCAGCTAGCAAACTGAGGTTGAAAAATACCCTTGGAGGAAATTTCCAGTTTGTTCTCACATGGCTGTTTGCTCCCAGCAGCCTTTTGAGTGACCCCAAGCCACCATGTTGAGGTTCACCAAGAATTACACCTGTCCATAGGTGGGGAATACGTCTGAGATCCCACCCTAATGGACAAGTGCATTGGATTGGGCTGGATTAAGTCAGGAAAACATCATGTACCTCGTGCTACAGAATAACACAGGAAACAGTGCTTTGGATATTAACACAGGGTCATGGGGAGGGAGCTGGTTATAAAGAAGCTGTGACTCCCCATCACTTTCCAGATATATCTGTGGGTAATGCTTGGTTGGTTCTTTCCTTTAGCTCCACTTTTCTGCTTTTACCACACCTGAGATATAATTACTACCTGTGTTACCTGTACTTAAGTCAATTTGTACTTAAAGTACAATTTTTAGCACATCCAATGAAATGAAAGTTCTCCTTTGCAAAAGGTGATAGGAGGAAAGTTAATAGAAAACAAATGTTACCTAGCAAGCTAGATAAATTACTTCAAATCTGGACTTCCTTGTGAGGAAAAATATGGGGGTGCAACTCCTCCCTTCTCCATGAACACTCGCTCTGCTGGTGAAAAGATATTTCCTTAAGCTTTTTATCTGGTGAAATCACCTAACCTATCCTTTTCAGGCATGGAATTTTTCTGCTCACACATGCTGTCAGTTGTTCTGTGGGGTTATTTCTCATGCAAACCAAAATAGTTCCTGGTTTAAAATGTTCCTCAACCTGACTGTTCACATGATAAATGACATAATGGAGTCGCATTCGTTAGCACCAGAAGCAAACTCCAAAATAGAAGCAGACAATTACTAAACAAACATTCTGTAATTATCTTTTCTTTCCTGACCAGCTGAATGATGAAGAAAGCAGCAATGTGTAGAGCTCATGATTAGAGCTGGTCATTTAGACAAGGAAAAATATCGGACTCTGGTGCATTTCATCAATCAGAATGTGGAGGGAGCTGGTTTCTGCCGATGGGACCAATATTGTGGTGGATGTTGATCATTTTCCCAATGTTGCCTCCCACTGACTTCCCTTTTTATATTTTTAATCTGTCTCCTAAATCACTTCATGCAGCTGTCTCTGGCTTATTTTCTTCTGTCTCACATTAATAATTAATTCCATTGCTTTTGGTATGCCCTTGACCTTCAGCCACTTCCAACACCTTGATATAAATCTTTGGACATATTGCATTATATATGCCATTATACATGTTTGAATACTACATGGAGGTGTTCCCATGCAGGTCTGTCCTCATAGGAACTGCAAGAGTCTTTTACAGAGCTTTTTTACTACTTCTTTGGTGTTCATTAGTCCATTATTTGGCAACATAACAGTCTTATTCTGAGGCACACCACTATTTCAATTACAGAATGATCACAATTAGACTCTCTGCTCATTAGGACTTCATTGCTTCATCTACACATGGGAACCTGTATAAATCTTAATTAAAATAAGAAGAATTGCTTGTTGTTTAAACATGAGTTTAACCTTAAATAGGGATCTGCAAATTAAGGAAAAGTTTAAGTGCTCTTGTACATATAGGGAATGTAACACTTACTGGTGACTTGCCCAAACAAAATAAGTGTTCCAGATGTTCAAGGCCGAACAGCTGTGGGATTATTTGCTGGGGATTCAAGGAAGGCTCAGGGCAGTTCCTGCCTGATGCACTGTTGGGTCCCTCCCACCAGCTGGTAAAGCCACACCCTGCCTGTCAGTAGAGGGGCAGAGAGTTTGGTTTCTTTTAGATTAAATGTTAGGAAGAAATTCTTTACTGTGAGGGTGGTGAGAAGCTGGCACAGATTGCCTAGAGATGTTTTGGATGCCCCATCCCTGGAAGTGTTCAAGGCCAGGTTGGATGGGGCTCTGAGCAACCTGGTCTTGTCCTGGGTGTCCCTGGCCATGGCAGAGGTTGGAACTGGATGATCTTTAAGGTCTCTTCCAACCCAAACCATTTTATGATTCTTAATATGCCATTCTGGCAAACATTTAATTTGTTGAATGAAGAACCAGTTTCTTTCGATGTGAAACAAAAATTGTCACTGGGGAATATCTTGAAGGAGAGAGTCTGAAGTGTAATAATTATTTGTTCAAAATATTCATCATGTATTTACAAAGAATGAGGCACAACTGCAATGCAGGCGGATGTTTTGCCATTCCCAGAAGTATTTATGACAGATATTATCATCAGTTAACTCCTGATGAGCCCTAACATGGGAGTGTTTGGCACTGTGAAGTGTTGTGGCTCTGTGGAACTGGGTTTCTGAAAAACCACTGCGCAAGTCCTCGCTGGGGTTTGTTCTATACAGTGAAAAACCAGGCTGAGGGGATTGCTAGAGACTTGCCTAAAGCAGAGCATGGACACCAGTAGCAGAGCTGGGGAATGCCACTGGGCTCCTGCATGCCTGCCTGCAGAGGAGGGAGCTGTTCAAGTCCCCAGGGAGCAGCTCTCCATTTTTCCTCTCCCGCTGTAGCCAGGTGTGCTTGTACCTCTGGAAGAAGCTGAACAAGTCTTTTGCATTTCAGTTACATGTCCCAAGGGATTGTGCTTTTGTTATTGCTGGTAGCATCTGTCCTCTCCTCCTGAAACAACTCTCCAAGCGTGTAGTAGATAAAATTTGGTGGTACTATGGATCAAATCAACTACTGCTGGTTTCTGTAACAAAATAAGGAACATTCCAGCCTTGCCTTCAACAAAGAAAGGAGGTTTAATTTGCAAAGCAGTAATTCACAAAGCATGTGTTGTCCTCTTTCTATTAACCTAAAGTTAGCCAAGAGAAACGTGGAAAATCAGTCCTTTCCCCCTCCAAGCAGTGTCCAGGGCTCCAACTGATAAAATGCTTCCAGGTAAGGACAGCTCTATCTTACGAGTTTTTTAATAACAAGGAGTGGATTAAAGATCCAAGCAGAGCTACTTCATCACCAGGGCCTAATGACATTCAGTAAATACAAGTGCTTTGAACTACTTATATTCCAGAAGCATGAGGAGTAATGATAGATTAAACCTTCAGTGTTCAAGATCAGAAATAAAGTCAGGGGGATGCTGCAAAAAGCCAGGAAAAAGCAGGAGGTACTGACTGAGAGTCCCATCAAGTGTTAAGGCAGCATCTCATCCTCCCAATGTCCAGGGAAAGCATAATTTTTTAAAGAAAAACTTTTTTTTTAGATCAGTCAGTATCACCAAATTCATTCTGGTGGTAGACACTATTATCTTCCCAATTTTTATATGCTCAGCAGATTATACAATATTAGATGGAATATTATTGCTCAAGGATTCGTGATTTAAATCATGGTTCATGGTGTAAAGATGCAACCTGGAGTGGAAGAGCTGGGGCAGAAGTGGGACTGCCTGTGCCCACCCTGGCTGGTGGTGAGAGCAGGGACAGGCAGAGCTGCTGGCTCATGGCTCACCTGCCCACTTGTCAGACAAGTCCCAATTTCCCTGGGAGAACTGGGAACCTTTTGGCTTTGGTAATGAATCAGAAAAGTGGAAAGATTGTTCTAAACACTCTTAAAACCGAATATGTGGAGTTCTACATTTTTTTTCTGGTAGTACTTGCCCCTGTTTCCTGCAAGTGCAATAAACAGTTTTTTAGAAGTATCATACAAGGGTTGAATTGCTCAGGTCTTGAGAACAGTGCTATAAAATCAAAGCTTATGAAATTACAGATATAAAAATCAGGGTTTTTTATTTCCTTACTTTTTGAAAATATCTCTTCTGCTGTTTGTTTAGACAAAATTGTTGAGTATGGCTCACATTAATTTGTTGGGGTTTTTCCAAAAAGTATTGTCTTGGTAAGAACAGAAAATTCTGTCTCTCTGTGCAGTCTATCTCTGCATACAAATGATTGTTTTTAGCTGTGATTTTCTAACTCCTGAGGGAATTAATGAGTAAAGAAGAGCTCTCCATAATGCATGCATGTATGTGTATATGTCTGTATATACAATTTATATTGCTTATTTATTATTTATGTCACAGGAGCTTATTCAAAACATTGCTCTTTTTTTTTTTATTTTGAAAATATTCATCTAGAAAAATTACTGACCTGTCTCTCTGCCTTGTCCCTCTCAGTGCCAGCTCAGGTCCCTTTTTTGTGATCCCACAGTGGGTCCAGAGCAATGACCCAGCCTGTGCCAGGCTGGGAGCTGAGGGGCTGCTGGTTGATCTGACCCTGCTGTGTGACACCAGGTGAGTCCTCTGCAGGGATGGCAGTGGGGAGAGGGCTCTGGAACAGTGGGATGCAGTCCCTGGCCCTGGAGCAGAACCTCCCCACACCCCGTGGCCCTGAGGAGAGCCCCCACCACCCCTGGGAGCTGGGACCTGAGGCTGCAGCATCCTGCTGGCAATGTCAGTCTTCTGAGGCAGAAAGACACAGCAGGCTCTTTTGATTAAAAATAGGTCAAGATTTAATTGAAATGAAGGAACATTTTTGGTAATGCAGAAATTTGAACCAGCATTGAACCTTCCCTTTTTTTTTCCTCCTTTTTTTCCCCATTTGATGCTCATTATTTGAAAGATGTGCAAAATTTCTGGATTTCTGCAGTTGGTGGTGATCTGGGAATGTAATAAAGCTCTTCCCTCACTGCCCTCTCCCCCAAAATAATTCCTGAAGATTTATTCATCATTTCACACATCACTAAGTAAACATCCCCCTTCCAATCGCTGGCCTGATGGAGACTTAGTACATTACTGTGTACAGCAGAATGATCATGATCTGAAATGCAATACACAGGCAATCTCAGTATCCTTGAGGTATCTCTGCCAGGAGCATGGAAAGCAGTTCAATTTCAAGAGTAATGAAACTAATTTGCAAGTCTCTTCTACTGAGCCTTTTGTGATTTTGCTGTTCTCTCCTACAGTTACAAGTCTTGACTAATAAACAGTGTTATTGTATATAATACAGAACATTTCCCTGTCTCACTGAGCAGTGTGACTGGACAGGGTAGACCTCGGCTTGAGTTTTGTAATATTTTCCAATTAGATGACCAGACATTAGTGTTCATAATTCCTGTTTGGTGGAGGTTTGCAATCATGGCTCCTTAGCAACTGAAGTAATGTTAAATTAAACTGATAAATGATGTTCTAAAAAAAATAAGAACTTAATCAGACTGATTAATTTGTGATTGCCTTTTAGGAAAGGTTTACAGGATGTGTTGTGCATTTTCTATCTGCCAAGTGCAGTTCTTCATCAGCTGGGTACACAAGCTTTGCAAAACTGTTTTCTGAAGTGTAGAGTAGATCTACTCACCCCTCCCAGCTGATGAGGAAAGCTCTACCCCTTTGTGAAAGTTGGTTTTTTTTCACCCTGCCTGCAGCCCTGGGCAGTCCTGACCAGGCTGGAGATGTCAAAGCTGTCACTCGAGGCACAGCTCAGCCCTCAGGGCTGGGACATCATCCCCTGACGTCCCAGCCCTGATACTATGGACAAACTCACTGCAGCACAGTTTCTACCACACTGGGCCACTTCTCATGCACAAAATACTGAACTTACAAACAAAAAAAAACCCCATAACCTCCACACCCCAAACTCTCCTTTACCATTCCTCCTCTGTCTTTTCCTCCGTGGTTTAATTAAAACCACAGTTTTAATCCAGCAGGTGGAAGACTTTGAGACTAAGACTATTCATTTCTTGATGATGGCACAGAGCCTGCTCTGTCCCCTCACAGGGACAGGCAGCATGTCCTGACTCCTACAGGCTGCTCCTCCTGCAGGCTTTCATGCTGGGCAGTGTGACACACACCTGAGGGCTGCAGGCCGTAGGAGTGAGGCTTGGGGTGCATCTCGTGCACAGAGAGGTGATGCTGTGCCTACGAGCCCAAGCCCACCCTGGGAGCCTCCCTTTAGGAACGTGGAGAAAAGGAGTGATGCTCAGGTCGGGGCAGGGCTGCAGGCACCTTTCCTTGACTGAGCTCCTGCACCATTTCCATCTTTCCCCTGGACTATCCTGACACGTGCCACTGGCCTGCCGTGACTTCCAGCCCCTTCACAGTGAAGTCACTAGTGAAAAGCTGCTTGTTTTATACCCTGCAGCTCCCTTTTCCAGGGATTGCTGTCGATTGCTGGCAATCCTTCTGACATGTGCACTTCATCACTTTGTGACAGGAAGATGGGTCAATGGGCGAGCTCTGAATAAACAGTAAGAGCTCAAAACTGGAAATAGGGATTGCTTTGCTGAGCACAATTCTGGTGTCCTGGCTCCCACTACAGCCAGAGGAAAGTAACAGAGTAATTATAAGTTATGTTTCTTCTGCACCTCTGTTAGTGTGAATCTAGTTTAAGCATCATAACAGAAAAGCTTTCCAAAAAATATTGTTCTGCAAATTTTCTATAGTGATGTCCAATTTTTTTCCTGAATTATGTTTGGCTCTTGTCCTAAATAATAAATTCCACAAGGCATTTATACACTTGCTGTAAAATCTTCTGATGAGCTTTAAAAGGTTGGATTAAAAGATTTGACACCCATGAACTACCTGCCAGTTGGCTGACAGTGCCTTCCAGCTTCACTCCCTTCTGTTGTTGTTATCAAGCTAATTCTTGCCCAGAGAATATTTCCGATTTGCCTTGATGATGGCAATGATTCTCAAAGTATCTTCTTTGATAAAGACTGAACAATCTTAGGCTGGCCTACATCAAATCAACATATTATTTTCATGGGATTAGACAGTCTTGAGGTGTGTCCCCATCCTTTCCCCTGAAGCCATTAGAGATAGAAGCAGACACCTCCAGGTTAGTTATTTCATCTGCAGGCAAAGTAGCCCATCCTTAGGTTGATCCATCTGCTTTCCCAGACAACATAAAGCTGAACTTCATAACATGTTCCCCACTCCCCTTCCTAACAGCTTTTATAGCAAGACTCATCTCTGCCTCTTATTCTGCAAGTGTAACCTGCAGACCAACAAACAGATCTCTTGCTCCTGGCAGTCTCTTCCTGCCTCTCATGGCAGTCCTCTGTGAGCTCTCCCTGATTTATGTAAAATCCCATTTTCCAGTGTTTGCACAGAATAATAGATATCCGTGGAACCTGTGCAGCCCAAACCCTCTTTCTGTTCTGAAAACGTGGCTTTTCTAGCATTATGTGCCCAACAATCTGCAAAACACCAGACTGTGGGCCCTCAGAGGAGGACAGGAGTGCAGCTAACCCACTGATTTTAGTGGAGTGGATCTGTTTTAGTGCAAGGCTCCTACTGTTCTGTTGTTTTTCAGAAAATGACATAAAATATTCTTAGACATCTTGTGAGCACCAAGAAAACAGGTGTTTTGTCATGGACCATGTAAGAGCTTGTTGTTTCCTCTCACTTTTAATGTCACCACCCATGAATTCTGTTCATAACATTTTGGATAGACCACTGTGTTTCCCTTGCTCCATGCTGTCCTCAAGCTCTTCAGGCAGACCGCAGCTCTGTCACAATTGGATGTGATGCTGGCACTTACCTTCCATCAAAGAAGATGATTTTCCATAGCGTAATTCCAGATTTATTGAATCGAGTCTTAAACCTCAAGAGGTAAAGTGGGCTGTATTTTTAACAGAAAATGGTTTTCCCTGCCAGATGAAATCTTAAGGCAGAGTGTCTCATTTTAAATAGCTGCTTGGACATTTTTCTATATTGGGATTAATGGTGATGGGGTAATTTAGATTCTCTAGCAACCTGAGATAGCTGGATTTACAGCGTTATCAGTCCAGCCACTTACAGGCATCTTTGCTTTAATTGAGTTTAGTGCTGTGAAAAAGATGAACTTGATGAAGGAAAGCCTTTTCCACCTGCCTTGAGAATAAAGGCCCAGCTGAGGCAGGACCAGAACACTCTTCCTTCAGTGCCAGTGCAGCACCCAGGGGTGGGGTGGCAGAGCGATGCTGTCTGGGGGTGCTGCCACAGCCTGTGCAGAGCAGGAGGGAGGTTTGCTGCCTTGTGTTGCCTGTCCCTGAGCTTGAGCTGAAGCAGAGCAAGAGGTGCCTCTAGACCTGGCAACTCTGTATTTGAAGTGCATTTGTGTGCATCACATAAGCTCCTAAAGGAACAGTGTGGTTTGGACATATGACTGATGAACTGATGTCTATCTATCTGATTCCTCTGGCTCCATAAACTGTCAGCCAATTTTAGCTTGATTTGAATCATCTCAAACCAACTCAAACCTAATTATGACTTCCTACAAGTTAAAAAAAATAGTTTGACAAATAGAAAAGATAGAAAAGAGAGAACTGTTAATCCTCCCCTGAGGAGGAGGAGGACACATCAAATGCAACAACATTGGGACAATATGAATCTGGAACTGTCAGACTGAGACCTCAAGTGGGAAAGGACCATCTTCCTAACCAGGACCAGCTTCTCAGCTTTACCCAGTGCATCAGAAATGCCAATCTCCTGCTGTCTCACTCAAAGCCTGGCCACCCTCTCGTTTTTCTCACTGTGTTGGCAGGAGATTTGTGAGTACATCACCATGTGCCATTTCAAGCTTCATTTGAATAAGCGTCCCATATAATAGACTTTTATAGCTCTCTTCTGTGAATTCTAAATTAACACAACTAATTAAAATGTTCCAAAGTTTTATGTAAATAACTAATTAGCATTTGAGAAGGAATAGTAAATTCACAGATGGTCGTGCTCCACTCTGAGCCCACCGTGCACCAGTGTTGGGCCCTTGGTGCAACATCCTGCCTGGCAGGACCAGACTGCCCAGGTTTCACCCCAGGGATGACCCAGCACCATCCACCCTGCCTGCAGGCTCTGGGAACTCTGCATTCATGGGATTAGACCCATTCTAGCCTGATGTCCCATCTCTGACCCTGGCATCAGGACTTGCAAGAGTAAGGAGAGCATGGGAGTGTGGATGAGAACACCAAGGAAGAAGAGGTCTGTGCACAGGAGGTGAGGTGAGTGTCTGAGCTGCGATTTTCAGTGTTTGTACTGGCACTGCTGTAAGGATGTTCCTCTAGAAAACCCTCCTCAGGGATACCTTTTAGGAGTAGAAGCTGCTTTACTTCACACAACACAGCTGAACCTCAGCACTGCTGGGGACAGCCCCAGCACTCCCACTGAGACCCTGGAAAGCTGTTCTGTCACACAAACCATGTCTCCATGGACCACAATTGGGAATGAAGCTAAATATTTTCTTCCTCTCTCACAGGATTAGAGCTCATTGATATCTGTAGCATAGTGGAGAGGTGATGCAGGAATAATACCTTGTAAGAATGGGGAGATTTAAGAAATAGGTCTGCATCTAATTGTGACTGCCATCCAGGTGGAAAGTGTCCCTTCTCTGACATCTGCACTCTCACATGTATTAGGAGCCCTACATTTATACAGCCCATGGCACCCTGCACGTCTGAGTGCTGTTGCAGCACAGAAAGGACCCCACAAATACAAGGAAGGAGTTGGCCAGTTGGAGTTTGCTTGCTCTAGAAGACAGATTATCATTAGAGCAAGTGAGGAGGGGGGGTTCATTTTCCCTCCCTATTGAATGGGTCCTACAGCATTAACTTCACCTGTTCCAAGGGCAGGTCTTTGCACCTTTGGCTTCCTGAGCTGCAAAGACCTGTGGGGAGTGGAGAGGTTATAAAAATCTGCTTTAGAGTAAGATAAGGGGGGTTTGGTGTATTTGAGCAGGTCTCTGAGGAGGGGAAATGAGCTTGGGAAGATTCATGTTGCTAGGACAATTTTGCTTGGCCAGAGGGAAATCGAGAGAGCAGAAGCAGGAGTCGGTGGGGAAATCAAAGGGTGATTTGAAAGAAAGGAGTGTGAAGAGCCTGGCTGTTTGTGTTGAAATTATAAACAGGAGTGTGTTTTTCAGATATATTCTTGGGGAAGATGTAAAAGTGGGAGATTAAGTAAAACAGTAAAGCTGTTGAGGGGGAGAAAGGGCTAAGCTAAGCCTTCCTATTGCGTGGTCTTATTTGCAATCCCTGTCTGCCCTGGAAGCATCCCCCATCTCTCTCTCTGTTTATATATGCAGAAAACTCCTGCAGAGCGGGGAGGAAGATGCAAGCTCTCCATCTGGTCTTCCAGACGTTGTTTCTCATCTTGGCACCAGCCTGGAGAGGAGGTGAGCTCTGAATTGGGTTGCCAGAGGGCAGCCTGGCCATGGTACAGGGCTTGGGGGGCTCATGGAGAGGGGAAGCAAACCCAGAGGAGCCTCACTGCCTCATCCTTACCCTGATCCCAGACATGTTGCTGCAACATCCTTGAGAAGCACCAGGTGGGTATGCACACAGCATCTCACCCCAAGCAGCAGCTCACCATGTTCCCAGGCAGAACATTTGGCATGTTATCTGTCACAAAAAGAAGGCTGGAGAGCAGCCTGCTGATCCCATGTTTCTTGAATGCATAAGTGCTGGTATCAGCCCTCACTAATTCTGGGCACACAGGAGCGTGGCTATAGCCTGTTCTGAACTGACTCTGCTTGTGAGGAATGAGGGTCTGAAATCACTGCCCTTCCCTGCATGGAACCCGGGTGGGCTTGGGGTGCTTGGCAGGGGACAGGCTGCAACTGAGGCCCCAGCAATTCAAAATAAACCCAGAAAGGGCACCAGAAAGGAATTCAGATGCATGGGAGGCTGGTAAGCAATCAAGTGTGGAAAAAGTAGGTATTTGGATCATCTGAGGAAGTCTTAGGCTGAAATGTTAGCAGATGCCTACACTTAGGGATGCAGCACAGGGTGCTCCTGTGGTGCCTGGAGCCGGGGTGTTGCAGGGGGTACAGGAGACATGTCCCTGTCCCTGTCCCTGTCCCTGTCCCTGTCCCTGTGCCCACGTGGCCCCTCTTGCAGAGCAGACCCCTGGACACAGGGTTCCTGCTGAAGAAGCACGTGTGCCAGCTGATAATGACCAGCATCACGACAGTATTTCAGCATTCACTGCTAAATGGTTCTGCCTGGAAAATTGCCTCGAAAATGTGTTTCAGGATGTGCCAGATAGTCTCATGCTAGTTTCTCAGCCAAAACCTCCCATGTGGTGTCCAATGTGATATCAGTAACTCAAAGGCAGGGGAAAATGAAGCCTCTATTTGCTTTCAAGCAATTTATTCTCCTTTTGTCTTTTTACATCCAGCAGCTAAGTAAATTACAGGCATGAATGTACTAAGGGCTTTTAATTTTTTCACTCTAGTTTCTTAGCCCCTGGCAACCGAGTAACAACAAAAAAAAAGAGATATAATGAAAAAGTACTAAAGCCTAACTATAATTTTTAATGATTAAAATCACATATGATTTTAACTAATTAAAAGTAAGAGGACCTGTTGGAGCACAAAGAAACAGCAGCAGGCTTCAGAGTTCAAGTAGCTGTAATCAGCTTCAATTTCACATTAGAAATGAAAAGAGAAAAATTTCTGCTGGTGATGACTTTGTATTTCTGGTATTCTTCATCTTTCTCTTTTTTCAAGGTGCTTTTAATTTTATCAGCTTTAGCCTTAATTCTGCTTTTCTGTTTCTGAGCTCTCGAGGGTTATCCAGCCCTTTGAACTGATTTCTGCCATGCTGTGTGTGAGGTACGGTGGTATCTGGAGAGATTGAGATGGAAGATCTCTTAAACTCTTTTTCGAGGAGAGCTGCAGCACACAGAAGTTCATGGGTATTTGGGAAGTCATAAAGCTCAGAATTATCTCATGTCCTAATGTCCAAGTCAGAAATAAGAGAAGCCCAGCTATCATTTGTTTCTCAGGTGCAGGAGGTCTTAAAAATGTAATTCTGAGCTCTAAATTCTCATACAACAAAGCAACTGCTAGGCTTACCCATATCCTGGTATTTTGGCACCTTTTTTTTAGGATCCAGCCAAAGTTTCAAAGACAAAACTCAGCTTGGAAGAGGAAAGGAAATAGCCACTTCTATAAATTCTTTCAGCTTCTCCCTGCCCCACCACAACACATCTCTCAGTAAATCACTGCACACCGATTTCTGTATTTAATGGGGAGAGTGGAGCCAGCACCAAAGTCATCAGCACACACAGAAGGTTTGCTGGAAATTCTCAAAGTGCAAGGATTCCAGAGCAAGAAATCTCCTGCCTCAGTCCTTCCAGATAAGCTTAATATTTCAATTGTTACAGTATTTATTTCAGGTATTCATTATAAGGTTGGAACAGCTGAGTTTGGACAAATCACAGCAATTTCTCACAAGACTTCTATGTTGGGACTTTGGGTAAAGTTTTGACTTCCATGATTACATGAACACCTGTATTGAATTCAGTTTTCTGTAGTTCTCAGCATGAGATATGCACATGTAGGAGAAATCTCTTATGCATAACCTAGAGGAAATTCCTTTTCCTTTATCTTCCTGCCAGGCAGAGGCCTTCACCGTCCCTGTTCTCTGCTGGATTTCCCCTACTGACACCCCAAGGCAAACAACAAGGCTCCCTGGACCCTCCAACACGACGAGGTGGCTGCAGTTGCCTGGTGTCAGAGGGGTGACCTCTGCAGCCCGGCTCCTGGGAGGATGCAGCAGAACAATGCCATCCTTGTTGGCGTTCACTGCAATCCCTGTGCTCAGCCCCTGCCTCCCCCTGAGCAGCACTTCCCCCCACGGGCTCACAAAGAGCCCCATTCATCAGGGACCAGCAACTGGTTAGAGTCCTTCTGAAAGACAGCAGGACGTGCCAGCTCTGCCAGGGCTTGCTTTAAAATGTTCATCCTTCCTCGCTTGCTCGAGCCTAAGGCCACCTTGGCTGACTCCTGTGCATGTGGAGGGGTTTGAGGCTCTAAGGACCTCAAAAGGTGTTGGAGGGTTGTTCCATGGGGTGGGGAAGGGGCTCCCTGGGTCAGAAAGTCCTGTTGAAGTGGTTACATCTTGTGTGGGAGCTCACTGACTTGTGTCCCAGGAGCTGCTTGGTTTCATGCCCACACTCCTCCCACGGACAAGCTGCTGCTCAACCTTGCTGCTCTGGATGGGGTGAACCTTCATTGCATTTCCAGCCTCAATTTATTCATGGTTGGTTTGCTCTCATTTGTTCCCGTGCCAGCACTGGCCATTAGCTTTAAAAGCTCTCCCCAGTGCTGGATTTAGTCATCTCAGTGTGTGTGCAGGGAACGAGCAGCTCCTTGTGGCTTCCATTTACAGAGGATGAGACTGAAGCTGCTTTAGTTCTCCCATTGCAGAGAGGAAATGCTCAGTCCTCCCCATTGCTCTGCTCTTCCCTGGGGCTGTAAACTGAATTTGCCTGCTGCGTCAGGCCAGGAGGGATGGTGGCAGCCTGGCTGAGCCTTGATGCCAAGGATGTAGCTGCAAAAGCAAAGACTGAGGTGGTCGTGGTGGTGCAGTCAAGTCAGGAGAGGAGAGATCCCAGTGGCCTTGAACTGGAGCAAGAGTTGATTGTGGTGGTGATGTGAAAACACTGGAGCATTAAAAAGTGAACACCTGCTTAACCCTTGGCAGTTGACCTTAATGTAGAGAGTGGGACTGCCCTGATGTTCCTTGTCTCCCTCCCACATCTCTTTGTTCTCCACTCTGTCCCATGTCCCACCTCTTCTGCTGCCACTCTCCTTTTTCTCTTTCTGAGTCTTTAACAGTTTTATTCTGGACTATTCTGGGAGGCTGGTCCGAACCTAGAAAGGTGATTGCTTTCCCAAAAGTCACCCCCAGAAACCACCAAATGCTCTGAAGGCAGCCTAGGAAGATCTTGAAACAAGTTTAAGCTGCTAGCTGTGCTTACAGGCTGCCAGGTGTTTTATCTGGGCTTCTGTTTGCCTGTGAATTGCCTCCCACTCTTACCAAAATCCAGAAGTCCCCAGGATGTTCCCTGAAATTTTGGCTCAATCTAAAAGCATGCCTGAAATTAATTATATGACACCCAGTGAAACATAGGCCATCACTTCTAGTACACACAAATACAATTTGGAGCCCATTACCTGAAATTCAGACCCCTGACACAACCCTGGCCCTCTCAGACTTGACAAGGTAAATCAGCTGCTCCCAAATTCCTCCTGTCTTCCCGTCTTGCCTTCCCTTTCATGAAACCCAGCAATAGTCAGCCCCCAGTGGAGGTGGTTTCTGTGGCAACTCTAAAAGACCCTTTGGGTGATCCTAGAACTGCACATCTTCCCACTGAAAGGACCAGGCACTTTAAGGAAAGCAGTAATGGACAATCATAAATCGCTGTACGTTTCAGTAGCTCCCGTTGCTGCCTGGGAGATGCATTTGTCACCTAGCAACGACATAAGGTGATGAGGAAATAACAGCATGTTAATCTAATGGCCACGAGTTAACATCTATCAGGGAGCAGCCTCCCAAGTGCACCAATGAGGTGAATATAATTGAGGAGGAAAGAGACACCAAACTTTTTATGCAGTAAGTAGAGGAGGAGTGAGCAGTAAGTAGAGGAGGAGTGAGCAGAGGTTACCTGCATGTGTGTGTGCAAGTATGTGTGCATGTATCTGCTCATGGGAGAATGACAAAAACCTGGAGAAATCCCTCAGGCTGGAGCTAGCCCTCAGACACAGCTGTCCAGAAGATGGGTCTCAGCTTTCAGAACCCAAAGGCAGCAGTACCACAGCACGAGGGTCCCACCCCACCCTAAATTTCAGTGCAAAACTCCTCTGGGTTATTGGTGTCCAGTCCTGACTGTCTTAGAGCAAGTGCTGAGGCTCTTTATGACATTCATGTGTTCCAGCTGCTCAGCTGATCATGGGCAGGGAGAGTTTTCCTGCTGAACAGCAGCTCTTCTCAGTATTGGAATCACTCCTGAAGCAAAAGACAGGGATATCCAGGGACCCCCTTCAAGCCAACTCTCTCTCCTCTTGACATCATTACAGGGAGCACAGGATCCAACCAGCAGAAAACATCAAAGTTGGCCTCAAGGCCAGGAGCTGAGCAGTGACAGAATTCAATCCTTTCACTTTTCCTCTGGAAATAGATCCAGAACAGAGGGTACATGCTATTTTTCAGAACCCGGAGCTCATTGAGGTACCTGCCCCCTGAAATACTGAGGCTGTTCCATTTGGTGGCTCTAAATTGAAAGTACCCTGGGTGCTGACATGAGGGAAGTAATTGTGAGAGGAAGAAAACTGAAATTAGTTCAATGATGGATGACCTCATTGAAGCCTGAAATTGTAAGAGTCACACAGTTTCCAGCAAGGCTGTGCACAACTTTAAACTGCAGGAGCTTTTTCTTTAAGAAAACAGCTAAGAAATTGGTTTGGCAATTTACTGTTGGGCAGCACTGGAAAGGATTGTTCTGAAGCAGGACAGCATGTTCAGACCATTTGTATTGTGTAGCACACACACTTAGCACCATCATGAGAGATGTTTCTCAGCAGGCATCATTTCAGGGGCTCACCTTTTATTAGTGCTGAGCTGAAAGTAAACATTAGAGAGCACCAGGGCTCCGCCTGGGCTTATGCAAAACTTGAACATTAAATGACAAACCTGTGTTGTGCATTTATATCACAGTTGGTTAGACTTCTTGACCTTTCAGCTGAAGCAAAGCCACAGAGGTACATCCCAAGAGCAGCTGGGCTTTGTCAATCATTACAGAAGTAATGGCATCCCAACATAATGCTTAACTCTGGAGTGACGACTAAACATATTCATGGCAACACCCTTTGTGTTAAAATCTGGAAGAACCACAGTTAATGGTGCATTTCAGCCACGGGCTGTAAACTTCAGTGACAACCTATTACTGACTGCTGAACAAACTGGGGTTGTCCCTTCTGAGGGGATCAGAGCTATGGTGCAAACCATCTTCCACCCCTGTTTAACCACATCACCTGGACAGCTCCATAGGAATTGAATGTGCAGTGAAATTTTGTGTCCCTTGTAAGAAGCATTGGGGCTTTTTCAGCTGCATTTTCCTGGCAAATGCTGACAGCTGCATAACACCAGTACTGGTGGTGGCTGTCTCAGGCTGGGAAGGATTTCCTTCATCCTTGGTGCAGGTTTGAGGTGGTAGGCACAGTGCACAGGGCATGCTTAGAGCTGCCTCTGCTTTTTCTGTAATGCCAATATTCCATCTGAAGTCAGCATGCTGTGAAAGTGTGACCCCACTGCACGGACACCAGTGGCTTTTTATTTGTAGCAGGTCCTGTTAAATGCACCTGTGGGTTAATATGGAACTAAACTTCAGCAGCAGGAATTTGTGAACAGCTATGAAAATACTGAAACAACTGCAAGGTGCTGACCTTAAACCAGTGTTCCTTTAACTCCTGGTAGCTGTTTGTGTCCCAAATTTGGTCCCTGGCTAGCGGTGACTTCTGAGGCACAGGAAGCCATTGGGTAATGTGTTCTCTGGCTGCAGAGAAGTTTTAAAAGCACCAAATCACAGAGGGTAAAACACTGCTGCAAACAAAGCCCTTCCAATGTTTCTTCCATTAACAATGCGGAGACCTGGAGCTTTGTGTTTAACTTCATGGATCACAGCAGGAACTGGAGTTCTGTGTTTAACCTTCTTCCAGGTAACCAAACCCTTCACTGGCATCAGGCTGATTTTAGGGATTTTGTGGGGGGAAGAGTCCAACTTTTATAGAATTTAGTCATCAGCTTTATTATTATTATTGTTGTTGTTGTTGTTATTTTGTGAAAGATTTTTTCTGAGGACCTAATGAATTTGGGGAATAGTTAATGCTCACAAAAATTCCAATTAATCCAGAGAAAACATTCGTGCCTTTGTCCTTTATTCTGTCTGTGGCTATTGAAATGGAAGAGCTTGGGGCTTCAGCAGCACGGGTGGGTGTTTGGCTGCTCTGACAGATTCCTGCCTCAGAGCAGATACACTTTGCTGCAGTTTAACTACTCTAAGGTGGCTCTGCTGAGCTGGTTTGAAGGATGATAAAAGAGAGTCCAGAGGTTGTCATTCAGCCATGAAGAATACTCAGGATACATGTAATCAAAGCAATCAGCTATCTGCTTTTGACTTGTTATTTAATAATCGGTTGAAGTGCAAAAAAAACCCAAAAGAATTAAAATATTCTGCACCAGGGTGCATGTGTGACATGGCAACTTAGCTCAGTTTTTAAAGGACACATCTGGAAGAGTTGAAGCTTCTCTCTTTTTCTCTATTCTTCCTCATTTGGGTTTCAGCCTCTCGTGAAATTTCACAGATAATGCTTTATATGAAAGACTTACTATACCTGAAGACATCTGGTGAAGCTAGGGGCTGAAAGACAGTGTGTGCACAGGATCAGACATATTATAGAGATTTGGGGGAGGATTTCTTGCTGTTTACAGTGACTTGAGCTTTGAATAACAAAAAGAACCTGTTAATTAGAGATTTAAAATGAGATCTTTCAGTTATGCACATTTGATAAAAAATTCTAATTCGGAAAAGAGCCTTCCAGTTTGACTCAAAAACCTCTAAGTTTTTTGGATATATGCATAGGGAAATCCAAAGTAATTATTTACAAATTACATTCTAATAGTTTTTCCTGAGAAATAAATCTAAATTCCTCTATCTTGTTCATTCTGCTTTCCACTGTTATCACAATCCTGTACCTGATCTGAATTTTTTGTAGCACTATTGGGCAACTGTAATAACACACCTAACACCAGTCAGCCAAAAAAATCTATTGAATTGGATTCAATTATACTGATGAACTGCTCTGGTTACTTTTTGCACAGATAATATGAAACTGAGGCTAAGATCAACAAGGCTTGCAAAAATAAACTGGCTTGAGCTGAGAGTAGAAAATATACCTGAAAAACAAGTTTCAGGTTCACATATTTGCAATACCTGAAACCTGACTCTGGGAATGATGCACCACTACTATCTGAAAACAGGAAAATGCTGGGTAGAGCACACTTCTGGTCAAAACTGCTCCAATTTGCTGCTACATTCACAATTAGTTCCCCAAAACACAGAACAAGCATTTGGTTATGGGGCATTTTCAGCAGTTATTTCTGAACAGCAGACACCAGTGCAGTAAGCAGGTCTCAGACTCAAGCTGATGTTTCCCCGCTCTTGTCTTTCCCTCTTTCACATCAAAAGGAATGCTTTCTCCTTGGCCTAGCTTTCATCTGCAAGCTATTGAATTTAGTGAGCTCTTGGTGAGGTTCTCTGCTGGTTTCAATTTGAGCTGGCTCAAAGCTGAGACCCACAGAGGCAGATCCCTAAGGAGAGGTCTGGTTTCAACCCTGCAGGACCAGCACTTGTACAGCTCTTCCTCTCCAGCTTCCCACTCTAGGAACAGTAATTAGACTGGTAAATTGTAAAAAGCAAAACATACCTGCCCTCTCTGATTTTGTGTGTGTTTTCAGTCAGCAGACTCTGGGTCGGACTGTGAGCTTGGTGAGAGGTGAGTGTGGCTTCATTCTCCCACCCGTGGCTGCCCCACCCCAGGCTCTTTCAGGGGTGCTGAGCTCCTGCCTGGCACACCAGCACAGCAGAGGAATGAGCACTTCCAGGAAAAGGCCATTTAGGGTTGGGGCTTTTTCAAAAGAGGAAATGGAGGCTGTCAACCCTTTGGATTTTCAGCAAAAACACTGGTGGCAGATGCCAGTGTTGAAAGGCAAACAAGTGGCAGTCTGCTTCTTGCATCATCTGCGTTGCTCCCATCCACACAGAGAAATTTTTAATGGGCTCCCTTCATGGAAGAAAACTTCTCAATCTTCTGCTTACTGATGGTGCTTGACTTTGTGTTGGTAGATGTGCTGGGGTGGGTACAGCAGGCCCCTCATGCCAGACTGGAAGTCCTTTTTATTCTTCCCTTTTTAGGTGCGTTGGACAGAGGGATGAAAACTTCAGCAGCTGGTATGTGTGGTAAGTTTCAGATCTGCTTTAAGGGGAAAAACTGGCAAATAATATTGTTTGATGGATATATGGAGAGAAAGGCATTAAGAAAGACTGATAGCTAGAGAGCATTGCTCCTGGGCTGTCCCTGTGTTCTGTCTTTACAAACTAATGGAAATCATTTATCCATATCCTTCTCACTGTACGCTGACAACTGAGCTGGGAAAAGACGATGGATGAGTTCAGGGAGAAATGTTTGAATTTCCAGCCAGCACTCGCTGCTGAGCACTCAGGAGCAAGACATTGGTTTCTGGAGACTTTGATCGTGTCCAGCGTGCTGGTGAGGAAACCGCAGCATTGAATGGCTATTTGCAGAAGATGTTAATGAATATGTTAATTTGAAGACGAGCAGCCATCTGTCGGTGCTGCCCGCAGATGGTGCCGGTGCTGTTCCTCCCCTGCTCTCTCCTTAGGTTGCCGGTGCTGTTTTTCCTGGCCGTGCTCGTGTCCTGCGGGATCTGCTGCTGCCTGCAGTGCTGGCTGAAGCGGCGGGGCTGCCTCCCCCGGCGCACCCTGGCTGTCTTTGCCCTCAGCAGCTCAGATGCCTTTTGTGGTTAGTCCTGTCCCTGCTGCAAGGTCCTGCTGGCCCTGCTGGCCTTCCTGTGGTCTATCCATAACCCAGTAGAAAGCAGTGGGAGCTGGGGGCAGCCAGGGGCTGTGTTGGTGGGGAACAGAGGGGTGCCCAGCTCTGGCATCCTGGGGACATGTCCAGACCATGGACAGGGGGGCTGAAGCCACATCCACCTTTCACTGAGCCATACCCTGGTGCTGTCCCTGTGTGTCCGTGTGTCCTAAAGGTGCCTGGCTGGGGCTTGGCCAGGATAACACTGGAAGTGTGTGGGACTTTCTCCTCAGTGCCAGGCCACTCAGCAGCCACAGGCTCTGGGGTCAGGCAGACCTTTCCAGCATGTGTCCCTCATTTCTCACTCAGGCAAAGCTGCCTAACTTGAGCCACCCCAGTAGACAGCTCAACTGGCTAACACACCCAGGGGTCTGTCAAAAGATTCTCCTGGTGGGTGCTGTTCATTGTGGCAGCCACCCTCGACATTCACCCAGGAGCACCCAGATTCTGAGGACTGGGCTATAATAACTGTGTAGCATCCAGAATTGACCTGGACTATGGCCAGCAGCATCAGCAGGCTGAGCCAGACAACATCCCTCCAAGAAAAATAAAGCTAATCCTGTCATTAGGCTAAGCCCTTCCTGGAGGACATATTACCTGCTTTCTGGGTGGTCACAGACAGTGTCTCCAGAGGGAGGACCTACCCCAAACCCACCCAAATTCCTCTGTCCCAACTTCTTGTATCTGGAATTTGTGGTGAATGACTTTGTGATGCCATCCTTCAAAAATTACATCCATGCCTTTCTTGTTTCCAAGTGGTTTGGCAGCTCCTCCTGGGCTCACCCCTCTCACTCCCACACTTGCCCTTCATGCCTGTCTGCTCTACATTGTGACTTTGCTTTTTCCCCAGCTACTGAAGCACCTCCATGCCCATTCTCTGGATCCCTGAACCCCTGCATGACTGCAGAGATTTCCTCCTCTCCTGCCCCATGCTTCAGCCTTGGGGGAACTGAATTGCCTCCCTCTTATGAGGATGTTATGAAGGAAAACAAGCTCTAGACACCACATGCTGACTTTCTGTGATTCTACTTGGTTCATCAGAGATCTTCCATCATGTTAAAGGAGTGTGAGATAAAGTCAGCCCTTTCCACAGGCTGGCCGAGAGACTGAAAAGCAGCACATATTTCATCTGAACCTGAAAGACAAGACTAAATGCAACAGAATAAATGGCAAAAGTATGTGTCAAATCTGTCACAGGAGTTCAGCTTGACATTTTGATATCTCTGGATTTCAAGAAGATTCCTCAAAGGCATGCCTGCGTTTGGGGTTTCTGGCACAGCCTCTAGATTTATCTCTCTATCTGCTTGAGCTGGTGCAACCCCTTGTATTTTAGGACCAAATGTTGATAAATTGCTTGATAGTTACTTCTCGAGCTTGGGCTGCCTCCTTCACTCGGCGCTGTGCCAAGAAACACCCTCTGGCAAAGTCATGTTGTTCTAATGCATCGCAATGCAATCATGCCACTCTGTGATGAAGGATTGCTCGCCACATTTAAAATATTTAGCACAGCGTATCAGATTTGTCTCGTGCAAAAGGCAGCAAATTTATGGCCAGAGAAGAGAAAACAAGAGACAGGGGTTATGGAGGAGTAACAATGGCAGGAGCTGGTTACAGAGCATTAAAAAAAGTCAGTTTGTTCATTTGAGTTGTTCTTAATTTCACGGTGACTGTCCTCAGCTACTCTTGCCCTAGCATTGCAGACCAGAAGGCTTTGAATGGCCCAGGACCCACACGGAAGTTCCCCACAGACATGAATTAGGGGCTTAGGTACTTAGCTACTGAAATTTATTGGGATAAAGAATGCCATTTTCTTTGAGGTGATCACTGCAGACAGGATGGAGAAATACCTTAAGAAGCCATCCAGACTGCCTGGTTCCCAAGCAGGATCAGCTCAACCAAAGTCATTCCTTGGAGGTATTAGTCTCACTCTTCTCAAATGACTGAAGAAAGATGCTGAATTTCCCCCTTGGCTGGATTCCAGATGAAAGCAAAGATTCCCCTTTGTTTGTCGTGGGCAGGTCACTGAAGGCTGAATTCAGCCTGCCTGACCTCTCTGCCTCTGCTCTCAGTGGCAAGGGCTGGGGACACAGTCAGACCTCTCTTGCTGCAGAGGGTAATGTCACCCCTGTCCCATGCTTTGTACTCCCATGGGGCCAGGAGCCCAATTTGGGCAGCGGAGTCCATCTGGGATTAGAATCCCAAAAGATTAATGGAAGCCCACAGCCTGCCTCATGGAGCACCTCCTCACCTGTGGAGTGAGGGTAGCACCAGTTCCTGTGCTCAGGAAGGAGACTGGGAAGATAAATACACTAAATGCATTGATGATGATGATTCTATGTAAGTACATTTTCTAGATAAAGAATTACAACATATTTGAGGAAAAGAATTATTTGCCAGCACCACTGCAAATTATCTCCCTAAAATCTTACTTTGGACGGAACTTTAATGATTGACTCTTGTGTGAAAGGAAATAAATGTTACTTGTAGCCAAATGAATGTTTGTGCCAGCAGGCTAAAATATTACTGGGTTTATTAATAAGGAAAATCAGCAAGTATAGACTCAGCCAGGGGAGAAATCGAGCAACTTCAGAGTGTCCTCTTGCTGGCTGAACTTAGTAAGAATTGCAGGTAATCAGCATCTCTCAGGATCAGCTCTTTCATGTACATAACTGCTTCCACCACTCAACCCCTTCAATTTATGCCCTGAAGCATGAGATTTGATTATGTTTGTCACTGCAGCTTGCATAGCCTGTTAGTGGGCATTAAATCAGCTGTCACTTGATTCCCACCTACACACTGTTTGCTTCGGTGACCCCTTCACGGCAGAGAACTCCACAGGTTGTCTGCATTATGTGCTGCATAAAACATTACTGCCTCCTGCTTATTAATGGCTTGGCTCTAAATAAATTGCTGCCTTTAATTCCACTGAATGTCACCTTCTAATCAGGTGGCTGAAGAGGCTAACAAGCGAGGACTGCTCTGTTTCAATGCCTCCAATCCCTCTGCATCCCTCTTTCTCAAGGACCAGTGATTACCGTGGTGGTAAATCCTTCCCCAGCCACCCAACAGAGAGCAAGCAAGACTTTCAGTACACAGAAACATTAGAGGGAACGGGTTTGTTCCCCTGCTACTTGTGTGCACTCAGTTTCACATTTGAGGGGCTTTAATTATGCACAAAAGGAATCAAATTATTCCGTCAGAATTGTGGCAAGTGGCTCAGAGTAAAGTAAGCTAGTGGCTGTCACAAAATCAGGCTCCATCTGGAGCCACCAGTGTGGGAGAACCTGTGTGCTGTGGTACCTGTGCAACATGACAGGAGCTTCCAAAAACTGCTGAAAGCCAGGAGGTGTCTGCAAAAAAGAGCTCGTGTAGGGTTGCTCTGGGAAGGACATGAACTAATATTGCTGCTGGCTTGGGGCAGGGAAGTACCTTGAGAAGGGGCTGAGGGCCTTGGTGCTTGGCTTCCTGATCACTGGGATGGAGAGCACGGGTTTCTTCCTTCTGCAAAAGCATTTTGGTGGCTCCACCAACCTATTATTCCCTAGGGAAGCTGCTTCTCCTGGCTTGCCTCTTCCCTTCTGTGTTCTCCAGCAGAATGGACAAGGTTTCTGCAGACCTGTGCTCCCTTTCTTACATAAACAGAGATTTTTCTGGGTAATTGATATTTTTATAAGCACTCAGCTCTTAACAAAGGGAGTTAATGCAGTTTGGCTGATGTTTCCAGATTTGCAAGGAAAGAAGAACCATTTCCTTACAATTCATCACCTCAGGAATAGGGTTCACCTTGGAAAAGCACTTTTCCTGCTGTGACTCTCTGGCTGCCACTCTTCCTCTGACTTACACTTCCTGCTGACTTTGAGAAGAAATGGCAAAAGCTCTAGAAAAAGGCAGAAAACACTAGAAGGCAGATGTGGTTTTGGGGGAATTTGTCATCGGCAAGACTTGTGGGGGGAAATGGGAGCAGTGCAGAGGAGCCAAATGCTTGGTGACCATCTGGAAGAAAAAGACAAAGGGAACGTGGTGAGGCACGTGGCTGGACTTTCACCTCTGCAGATTAAGAGCTGAATAATAAACTCATAATGTGGCTCTCAGGCAAAATAGAGCAAAACCAGAAGTAGCTGAGCCATAACAGGGCATCAGTTTGAAATGCCAGGAGAGCTGGACATGAAAGATGGGAAAATAATTTGCATGCTCATTAATTTTTTTTTTAATTGTCATCAAAAATTCTGCATTATGGGCTGAAGACTTCTGCACAGGGCGGATGAGGACAGGGCTGGGGACAGATGCCCACTCTCTTTGGGTCACTAGATGGCACAATTCTGGCTCTTTTCTTCCTCGCTCAAAGGCATTTTACAGCAAGAACCCAGCAGCCGCAGGGAGAGAACAGTTCTCGCTGCCGGAACGGTGGCTGGACAGACTATTTCAGTCATTAATCACTTGCCCACAGTATTTAACAGATGCAGAAGAGCAAACTGTGGGAGTCCAGCCCCAGCTGAGAGAGAAAACCTTGCATTCTTGGTGGAATTTTACTTTAGTCTCTTGGAAAGTTTATGAAATGACTCTAAGTAGATGTGTCTAAGCTGGGACAAAGTCTTCAGCTAGTGAAGATGCATTGCTGCAGGTGTACCCTGGAGTCTGAGCTTTGTAGCTACCAGCAAAGGTCTAGGCAGCCTCCAAAATCACTCCCCCATGCCCAAGGGCTGGTTCTATTTGTGCTGCTGCCTTTTGTGTGTCCTTGCAGGAGAGCAGTCCCCTCACAGGAATCAAAGCACTTGGCAAAACACCTTCGGAACAAAACCTGGATGCGGGTTAGTGAGATGCAACACTCAGAGGTAACTGTGTTTATTACATCCCACTGATGGTACAGCGTGTAAGAAAAACACAGTTCTGCACTACTGCTCCTGTCTGCTGGAAATATTTTTCAGATCTACTGAATTCGCACCAAAATTGCACAGCAATGTCTGTGAAAAGGCAGGAAATACATATCTTGGGAAACATTGATACAGTAGGAGATAGCCTAGTTCACAAGGTCACAGTAAGAGTGAGCACTAAGTACAGCTGGAGATGGTAAAAGCCCTCATGAGCAAGGCTGATCGAGGCAGGGAGAGGATGAGATGCTGCAGGCAGAAAAGGACAGCCATTGCAGGTGTCATTTTTTTATTTCCCTCACTTGCCTGTATCAAAATGGGAAATCAATAGCTATCTGTAAGGCATGGAATCAACTTAGCAAAGATCTTACCTAAACACTTTATTGTTTTCCACAACCTGCAAACAGACAGATCCCTGGCAGAGTGCACGGAGCTGTCAGGGGAGAGGACAACGGGGAGCCCCAGTTCAAGGGGCAGGCACACAGGGAGGAAAGGTGCTACTCCCAGCTCTCAGCTCAATCCCTGACTCTCCCTGTGCCCTGCGAAATGAAGACTGTGGTGCCCAAACATAGAAAAATACCCCTTGTAAGCTAGTGAAAATATGGAGAAACCTAAAAAGCTATTGGAACTGATGGATTAAATGTTGGGCCTCATCTCAGCTGGAAATTGCAACTGAGCAAAAAGCCTTGGTAAGCCATCAATGGCTATCAGCAGGGGAAAATCATCTATTGTCATTTCTAGTGAGCTGCTGCTGAATGGAATGCAGGTAGCTATTAAAGAAATACCTTGATAACTGAGCTCACCTGATACATCTTTAGCCTTCAGGACTGGTTGTGATTTTGAAAGAAAAAATAAGTCCTGTTTACTTTCTGGGAGGTTTCTTGCTAATGAATATACAATTAAAGTAGAATAGATCTGCACTGTGACCTCATAATGAGCTAATGAGGAGTGAATCCTGCAGTCATGAAACCAGTGGCAGTATTAAATCAAACAGGGATTAACAATGAAATATTAACAGCTGACCAAAACATCAGATAGACTGTCAGCAGAGTTTGAATAATGAAGCAATGCAGTACTGGACTGGTTACAAAACATTAACCTAGCAAAACTAAGAGTTGCTGTGACCTTTTCCTGGTCCTCTTGTGCAGGAGATAGGTCCTCAAAACCTACCATAGAGTTTGGCTAGAACAGAAGTATTATTAAGGAATTAACTCTTATTCTATACAGATCCCGAAGAAGAGAGGCTCACAAGTGTTAATGCAATATTCCTCTTCATATGCATAGAATATTTGTACATAAATTCTTTGCATGTGAAGTGTATTTGAGGAGGATGAGTTAAAGAACTATGTGTGTGCTCTATTTGTGGATCCCAATGAGGAACATAGGGCTGAAAGGACTAAAGAAACTAACCCTTAATATTCACCCCTGTCAGGGCACAGACATTCAGTGCCCACTGAGCCACTGCTTGGTGTGACCTGCATGTTGCAAGCCACAAAACAGCTCCACCACCTTAAAACAGGCTGAAGACCATTAGGACAAAGGCCCAGAATTCTCCTCAAGCGCTGAACAAGAGAAATCAGTGGTCTGAGATTTGTAATTACACCTGCATTTCTTCTCTGCTAAATAAGAAATAAATCTTCACTGCAAAAAATAACCTTTGTGCCTAGAAAAAAGCTATAGAAAACAAGAGCAAGAGGCTGGCAGGCACCCCTGAGTGTTTGTGGGGAGGGATGATGTGCTGGCTGCATAGGCTGGGGAGTTTTTGGTTCAGAGTTGATGATGTCTTTGCTGGGTACCTCCTCCCCAGGGGCATCTCTGAGCTGGGTGAGCCGGGCTGAGGCTGCCTGCAGCATCTCTCCTCCCTCGGGGAGGCTGAGGGAGCATTTGTCTCTCTGGGCAGGAGCAGGGATGTGGGCAGTGGAGCAGTCACTGAGCACAGCTCTGCCTCTGGGGTGTGTTCACCCTCCATCTCTTTCCCAGTGTGTCCCTGAAGGAGCAGGGGAGCAGGGACACAGCCCAGGACGCAGACCCAAAAATGTTACAAGAGTTTCCCTGCCCTAGCAGAGAGTATCAACAGTGTCAGCTCTCCTGCCCCAAAGACCCACAGAAAATACATTTCTGATGTGGCTGTTAAAAAGTTCAAAAAGAAATAAAACAACCACCAAGCTCTGAATGCAGTTTCCTGCAATAACAGACAAAAATTCCTGTCACCTCCAGATCTCTTTGTGCATTCTTGGTATAATCTGTGAATTCATCACATCGCTCATAACTCTTGTACTTATTGTCTCTCAGGACCTTGTAAAAAAGCCTCCATCACCTCCCCTACTGTGTTTACATCTGTTTGATACAGCTCATCTGTTGGCAGTAACCTGCTCTCAGTTTGGCTGACATAAACGTCTGCCAGCCCAAGCAGCACGAGCTCTGCAGGCACAAACTCTGCGTGCAGGAGCCTCCCGTGCCCAGGCAGGGCTCTTGCTGAGATGGCTGTGCTGTGGTCCGAGCCCTGTGGAGGTGCCTGGGGCTGCAGCAGAGCCATCCAGACCTGCTGTTGTCCTGCTGGTCCAGGCCCTGCGTGGTGCTCCACTTGCAGCCGTGTCAGGGCTGGGTAATGTTCTGGCCTTGCTGGTCAGTTCTGTGCTGCAGCACAAGGTGCTGCTTCCAGATAACCCAACAGGACTGGGCCCTTCATTTTCCATCACAGGGGTTGTCAGAAGTGCTGCTTGGGATACAGCTCACTCCACCCTCAGCCAGCCCATCTCCCTCTAGCCCACATAACATAAGGTTTCACTTCATACTGTCTGGGAGAAGGAAATCCAGCCTCCCCATCAAGCAGTCCATGGAGGAAGCCTCCCTCTGGTAGTGCTTCATCATTCCCAGCAGTGCACACCCAGCTGAGACCCCACCTTTGTTTCTCCACTGCCCCTAAGCAGATAAATCTTTGTGCTGGGAGACTTTTCTCAACCCTCAGCACCCATGATATGGTGTGGTGCCCACGGTCAGAAAGGACTGAGTTTGGACAGTTCCTACCAACCCTAAGAAAACTCTGTCTCAGCTTCTCTCTCCATTAAAGGCGTGCAAGAATGTTCACATCCACCCTTAGGGAACATGTTAAGCCATACAGGGTTTTTCCTCCCCTACCTTAGTGAAGACCTGAGTGATGGTCTAACCTCATCCAGCCTATGGCAGCCTGGACTGCAGCAGGGGACAGCAGTCCTGAACTGGGTTTAAATACCTTTTGATAGAAAGGGACAATAGATTTTAGTATCATTTATCCTAGTTTCTAGCTAATGTAGATATATTGTAATGCACAAGCTCAGACTTTGGATCTTCACTCACTTTGTCCAAGCAATGTTTTTATTAAGCAGAATGAAGCTGGCAATTTCCAGATTTCAGTGAGTTTAGAGCATCTGTAGTGTACCTTTTAACACTGATTGAGAAAGACTGTATTTTTCAGGGAAGAATGCACCTGCATTTACAGTATTTTCTCAGTGCGGAGGTTCATGGACCAAAGACAGGGTCAGACATTTAACACAGCTCTTATCTCCTAAAAACCCCCCAGCTGCCTGTAAGAGGGGCAGACCCCCCTGCTGAGTGCACAGGGTCCAGATGTAGGTCAGTCTGTCCTTCCTTTTGCCAGGATCTTCTCCTTTGTACACTCTGTTGCCACGTTGCCAGGATGGCACAGATCCTTCTTGCAGTTTGGGGATCTTCATGCAGAACACTGCTGTCTGATTCAGGACTGGCTGATTTATCTCACTTCTACCAATAGTGTCGAGACAAATGCTGAAAAGAGTTTGTGTTGGTTATTTCAGTCCGTGCTTACGCAAGTGGCCTTGGCATCCAAGACAAGAGGATTGCAGGAAGCAGGATCTTCTCAGAGTTTACTTTCTTGGAGGAAAGGTATTCTGAAGTTCTCATAATGCGAACATTGTGGCATACAGTAGATCCTTGAAATTCAACTGCATCTGTATCACAACCACAAGAGCTTGAGTCTCTGTGCAATCCCCTACAAATAAAAGCACAGCTCTTTCTGGAGCACTTACCTCCTCCTCACACCCTTGTGTCCACCACAGCTCTCTGGAGTACTTACCTCCTCCTCACACCCTTGTGTCCACGGCGTACATTTTGGAGGTGGCTGTTTGCGAGTACGGCAAATGCGCGTTTGTTACGACGGTCATGGCTGAGGAGTAGCCTTTCCTCAAGGGGTAGGCAGAATGCAGTCTTCCAGAGCTGCTCTCTGTGAGGCACAGGGAGAGAAATAGGAACTGCTAATGAGAGCTTGGTGACTTTCAGCTGCAAGGTTTGGTTATTCAGGGGAAGCAGCACTCCACGATGTGACATAATAGCAACACACTTTATAAGCAACACACTTACACCTTGGCTCCCACATGAAGACCTTGATGTGCTTTTTAGAGCTGCCTAAGATTATTCCCATTCTACAGCTGAAAATATCACCACTGGAGATGAGCAACCGTGGCAAAGGACTTTCCCCACCCTGTGCACCTGTAGCACACCCTGAGCAATGGCTCTGTCCCTGAGCTGTGCTTCAGCGGTGCTTCCTCACCTCTGAAGAGATACATGCAGCAGGTGAGCAGGGAGCCAGACAAGAAGCAGCCAAATGACCCTGCCATGCCGAGCCAGCAGGACCAACCAAACTTGTACTGGATGCCCAGGAAGATGTTGTGGAAGAGCAGAGAGGAGCGCTCCACGTAGACATCCACAGCGTACCACACGGAGCCCGTGATGCCAGGGAGACCTGCAGGGTGGGACAGAGGCGCCACACAGAACCACGAGGGATCAAATCTACAGCTACAGCTGCTCTTTGCTGAGTCAGACTTCAGTGAAGACCTTCCTGGGATGGCAGGTTTTGGCCCCTGTCCATGCTCAGTCTTTGCTGGATTCACCCTGGCTCCTGCAGATATCCTGTGCTGCCAGGCAGAGGCTGCTCCTCATGGCTTGGCACTCACGCACACCTCCAGCACACTGACAGCACTCAGTTTCTGCAGAAAAAGGCAGAAAGCTCCTCCCCTCTCAGCTGCTTGTAAAGTTGTCTCCAGAATTTTAATTTTCTGATCTGTTTTGATTTTCAGAACTTTGATGATGCTTTTCAGACAGACTTTGAGAGGTGAATGGAAGATGCTTAAAAGAGCCTCTTGACGTGTTTTACACGTGCTCCCAGTGGCTGGAGTTATTAAATCTGCTTAGACTGAAGAAGAGGTAGCTGCTTGATATTGGCGTAAAAACAAATGATACTATTTGGTACCTAGTTGGCCATTTATTTTTGTATTTAAAATTCTCCCACTGGCTGTAACAGCAAAGCACCTCAGCTGGTTGGGTATTTATCACCTAGAAGGGACAGACAGGTTATTATCCTTTTATTAGAGATCAGCTGCAGAGATTTTGTGTTAAGTGACTTGCCCAATGTCACACAATCTGTGGCAGAGCCAGGAACCAAACCAGGATGCCAGGACTTTCTAGTCCTCAGCAACGGGTCTGGAGACCTGCAGCAAGGTTTCTTTGCCATATCAACAACCTCAACTGCCCCACAGTGAAACAGCAATAAATGGAAGTCAGTCAACTCAAAGCCAAGTCACTTGGTCAAAAAATGAACTGAAAAAGATCAATTATGTGCTGTTTGAGGCAGGTGGTGAACAGAAGAAGCTGCATTATACAAAATAATAAAGATCCTTCCTCCTACAGAAAATCACCAACGAAAATAAAAGAAGGCTTTTAACGCTTCCCCACTTTGCTAAAGGGTGTCCTAGAGAATGGGGAAACAGTGGGGAAATACCTGCAAGGAGCAACATAACCCCAGATGCCAGGCAGATGCGCAGCTTGATGAGAGGCTCATCGGGAAGGAATTTCACACAATCTAGTCCCAGGACCAGGAAGAGAAATCCAAGTCCTGACAGGATGTCTGCTGCTATCATCATGGCTCGGGTCAGCACCAGCTTCACTGCAGGACAAAAGCAGATCGTTCTAGTGCACAAGGAATGGAAATGTGGGCATGTAATGGGGTCAGAGCTCATAGGAATATTTTTTTTTTGGTGTTCAGCTTTTTTCAGCTTCCCCTGGGAGTAATACCTGACTGAGAAAAGAAACATGTCTCTAATTATCTGTCACTGAGTAGAACAGATACTCCAAGTCTACACTCAAGTGTTTCCACCACTTGTAGAAACATCTCTGACTCTTACATACCAGAATGCTCAGCGTAGATGGAGTCGTACTCATCACAAGTTTGGATCCCATCAAAAACGTTTGTGACACATTCCCACCACAGGCCACGGCATTTTGTACTCACCTGTGGATTGAGAAGACAAACAAGATATTTTATAGGTTAAAATATCCACCAACACAGCAGGTGGGCATCTTAGCCCTTCAACAGAAATCCTGGTCCAGTTACAATGATGGTAAACCAGAGGGTTTAGCTTGAGGAGAAAAAACAGAAGAATGGAGGAAAAGGAATGTTTTCTGTATCCCTACTAATGTTATTACATTAGAGAAAAAAAAATCAGACTAGACATCAGGGAAAAAAAAAAAAACCCTTGCCTACTGGTAAGGATAAAAATTTTGAAGGAAATTTCTGGGAAGAGCTGGGGGTGGCTGACCAGAAAGATCTAAGCACAGGTTTGCTCAGTCATTGCCAAACACTTGTCTAGGCTGAGCTGGGCAGGGCCAAGGACCAGACAACCTGAGACTTGGCAGCCTGTGCTCCCCTTCCTTACACCATCCTCCTGACAGGGGAGGAGCAGCTCAGAGAGTGGGAGAAGAGTGCAGAGGAGTCTGGATGTGAGCCCCTCTGCAGATACCTGGGGAGGGCTGCCCCCAAATGACTCAGTCACCAACACTGGCTGGGAAATGAGAGGCAGCCAGTGCTGATCCTGGCCCTGGGGCTCCCGATGTGCTACCAGCCGTGGGACCACGTGTGCCCAAGCCACAGTCATCACTGAGACATCCAGACCGGGGCAGCATCGTGGTTCATCGTCTCCGCTGTCCTCCAGCTGCAGATACCATTCCCAGCCCAGCCTTCCGTAAATCACTTTAATATGGGAGGCGTTTTCATTACCAATGCAAATACGGCAACAAGCACCTCTGAAATATTCCTGGAATTGCTCATACAAGGAGCAGAGTTAATGTCGGTGCCTCTTTGGACTCCAGCCCGCCCACTGCTGCCAGCGACACCCGCTGCAGTTAATGGAAAGAGAAACTCTTCCAGCAAATGGGTTTCACGCAGGGGAAGGGGACCAGGCATGCTTGGATGATGCAACAAATTCATTTTTCTTGCACTGTGTAAATCACAAAGCAGATAATAACATATCTCAGACACGTAATAAAGTCTTATTCAGGATGTATTGAAGTCTGTAGCCAACCGCAGTATTTTCTCCACAACACAATGTCTGAGCCAAACTGTGCACCTCCTCTGTGATACTGCTCTGTGGATCAAAGGGGAGGAAAAATGACTCGCTCCTTCAGACTGCCAGAAGAGATACTATTTATATTTGAACAAAACAATATACGTGTTTTGTTTCACGAAGGTGAAAAGTGCTTAACATTTCTGAGAATTTCAGGACATATTTAATGAAAAATGTGGTAAATGATAAAAAATGAGAAGTGCTGATGGAAATAAAACCCCTAATTTAATTGATTCTGTGCTTTTCAAGAGAACAGTCTTGTAAAAGAATTTGCCATGTTTACATTCAATGTATTTTTACCATAGCCTTCTTAATTCAGTTGCAGGTCCTCTTCTCTCTTAACTCACCACTGTTCAAGTTGTGCTTGAAATTAGCATATTTTTATTAAATTACATTTTGTTCCACTTGTATTTATGTAATTTCTCTTTCCTCCCAAACCACCATAGGCTTATTTATACTACTCTGCATTCAGCGAATAATGTCACTTACTTCCTCACTTGCTGATATTATTACTGTTTTTTAAATCTTACAAGCAGCATCTGCATCTAAATTATTTATAAAGAGACTAACAGGATTCCAGGCTCTGTCACCCTCCAAGCAAAACAGAGGTTTTAAGCACAACAGTTATGGTCTAGCTTGTGAAACAGCCCCCTTCCCAGACTAACAAAAAGTTGATTAATGTTTTTTGTTTCTTGGGATGTTTCAGTTGTCATTACTCCTGCTAGAGCCAGCATGGGCAAAGCAGAAACCAGCCCATCTCCACACAGCCTGTGTGCAGCCAGGGATAAATGTCCTGTTGCCTGGTGCAGGAGGGAGAGGAACAGGTGTCACTGTGGGGACCTGTGGCTGCCCTGAGCCACTGCTGAGCTATTCTGGTTTCTGCTGCCAAGGGCCAACACTTGCTCCTCTCTGCTTTGTGCCCTCTTGATCCTTCTGGTTGTTAATCTGCTCCCAAGCCACCCTTGGGCATCTTGCCTTGCACAGACCTTCAGGCACATGGGAACTCGCTGCTGTAAGGGGACAGGGGTCAGGGCATGGGGCATCACGTGGGGACACGGATTTCCCCATCCCATGGCTGGACCCCTGCACCACGTTGGTAGCACTGATTCCCCATCAGCTCTCTCCCCCTACAGCAGATCTCCTCCAGCTTCCCTGGGCCCAGCTGAGGACTCTCTGAGCAGCCAGACATCACAGCCATGCTCCTCATCCCCCACTCTGATTACAAAACACATTGCCACGACCTGCTTTCCCTAACACAAGTATGCGTGTAAAACATGAACTGCATAATGACTGTAATACATATAATTATATCCTATTCATAATGTATAATTAATATTAAAATAATTCTCATACAGAAAAAAAAGAAAATTACAGAATAAGCACACACTTCTCCTTCTGGGGAAAGCGGAGAAGACAAACATGTTAGCGATGTGAGTCACAGTGTTTTAGCGCACTCGGAGAAGGTGCCAGCAGACAATGATTACAAGCTCAGCTCGAGAGTAAAACAGGCAGCATTTAACAGTGGTGGTGGTATTTATAATCCACCTGCAAGAGGGAGGGCCTGTCTACACAATACAGCACTCGTTGAGAAGTAGATTATGGGCTTTTTCCACTACAAACTACAGCAAAAATTGACCCAGCCCTGCCTTGAAGCTTCACAGGGAGTCACCAACTTAAACATCTTTCTGTATGGCTGTAACCTGTTGTTTTGGAAGGGAGGTGAGGGGCTGTGAAAGCTGAGTCAGGGCCCCTGCAGCCTCTCTGAAGGTGGCTGCTCCTGGCACTCTCTGGGCCCTTCTTGCTGGGATGCCCCTCTAGAGTGAGACCACAGTGAGGGCTTCATCCTCCCCGGCTGCTGAGGACCAGGGTCAAAGCCAAGCCAAGAACCAGCAGCTGCTGAAGGATGGAGTTCCCATCTCCTGGAGTCAAAGTTGCCTAACTTACCCTTTTTCCAGCTGAAAACAGGAGTCATTGCGGACTCCACGCCTTTCTGGCTGTGGACATTCGCGTGTTTAGAGAGGCAGTGAGTCATTAGGGTCATTAAGGAGATCAGTGGTCACGTATTAAGGCTGGGGGCGTTTTGCTGCATTGTTTAGTATTCACACTCAGAGCCGGAATGTGAGAATAGTGGTTGCTAATAACCAAACTGGGTGTTAATGGAGCACTTCGGACAGCCCATCGCAGGTGCCTTTGCGCTAGGAAGACAAGGTTACACAGCCTCAGGGTAAAGGACCAGTTCTTTACTGGACTCACTACGCTCAGGAGCTGGGCTTCTCTCATCAGGTTTTCCCCACAATTGGATTCCCTTGACTCTTCTGAGTATGCTGATACCTTCATCTGAGTACTTCCTGAAAGGAATCTGAACTATTTCCCAAATGGAGAGTCATATCCCATCCAGCATCACTGGGTGCACTCTATTTGCCCTGTAAAGAGGCATACTGAGCAGACATGCTGACCACCAGGAATTGCACTGCATTGGATCATCACCTCAGCACTTACATCCACCTTTCAGGGTTTCTGACAGTCACATTGTCTGGATTTCTTGTGGCATAGAGAAAAAAATTTCCTTGTAATTCGTTTATCCTTCTTTCCTTGGATAATTCACCTCTTCATGTACTGCAGCTGAACGCTGTATTGCAATCACTGAGTGCAGAGGAGCTCATGGTTTCATATCTTGGATAGCAGATAGAAAGTTGGCTCCTGATACATTCAGCCAAACTTTCTGTCTTGAAGGTGTTTCACCTTCACTGCCTAAACAATCAAATTTGCCAGAGAGCAGATTCCTACACTGTGGACCTTCAGCTTAAATGTACAGAAATGAATGGTTGTGCTGAGAAGAAAATTACAAATTTGCAGTATTGAATGCTGGAGAAACAGTGATGATTTGGGGCCTGGAGTCTTTGGGGCATCCCTGGCCAGTAATCAGCAATCTGCTCCCTTGTTTGCAATTAACTTTTACCAATATCTTTCTCTAATATGAGAGCACTACTGCCCACATGAGTTCCAGGAGATACTGAGTCCCCATGCTCCCCTTAAATTTCTGGTAGCCCTGTAGCTCAATGGCTGTTCAGGAAAAGAGTTGAAAAGCACAGCTGTACATGCTGTATGTCTCCACCAAGAAGCCTGAACTACAGAACTAGAAACATCTCCAAAATACATGCAGGCTGGAGGTACAGAATAACTCCTCTCAAGTTCATACACTTTAAAACTAGAGACTGTAGATCTTTCCTGAACTTAGTAAGTAAGAGCACAATCTGGATTTAAAAGTCTGACAAAGAGAATTACACAAAATACCACTTTTCTCCTGCTCTTGTCACAATAACTGTTTTCATTCTCATCCACTTTCATCCAGCAAAACATGAGAGTGGAGTGGAGTGGAGCAGTGATAACCAGGAACAGACCCTCTCTAGGACACATTGGTTTTGGTGATCAGGCTCTCCTCACCCCAGTCTTACCTCCAGGGAGTCATCAGCATTCACCATCCAGCAGTCTGTCCAGGTAGATATTACCAAAAACCCAGCAGAGAAAAAAGCAAAAAAGCAACCCACATATTGGAGGAAAAACCTCATGCCAGCAGGCGCTCAGCACATCCAGGGGAGCGTGAACAAGAGCGCCCAGCCTTGATCCTAAAGCCGGGGTAGAGACAGAGTCTCAGTGTCCCAGATACCCAGCACCCTGTCGCAGTGACCATGAAGGGCAGGACCTCCTCCTTGTGCAGATGCCATCTGGGAGTGGTGGCTGCAGGAGCAGTGCTCACCTGCCAGGGGTCAGGAGGAGGGTGAGAGCGCCCACGAGAGCCGCTGCAGCCAATCCGCCCCGCACCGCTACGGCTCTTGTCATGCCTGACTGCAGAGAAATGGGGCTGTGCACAAGGGACATGCAGGTGACTGGAGCCCTGGACTGCCAGGGCAGGCAGGTATCATGGCAGGTTTCACCAAAATAGGGATTAGAAAAACGACTCAAAACTTGTTCTCCAGGGCAGAAGTTTTGAGCACTGCTGAGGGACACAGAGAGGAGCTCCCATGTGCACACACACAATTATTCCTGTGCAATGGTTTATGCCTTAACAGGGAGCAATTATAAAGTGTCTTGGTGTAGATCCCAGGCCCCTTGGTGGTTAACCTGTTGGTCTCTGGTGCTGTGATGATCTAGTTCAATGCAAAAATGTCACCAGGGAGGAAAAGAAAAAGGTAGCAGTCATGGGCCTTCAGAGCCAACATCCACCCTCATCCCAGATATGGAATTCTATATTCTGAATTTAAGTCAAACCTCAATACCTCTCATGCCCTCTCATGCCTCAGTTTGTTCATGGCATGAGTACAAATCCCATGTGGAAATCTTGAAGTTTTCAGACTAGTGCCAGGAGGATTTCAGTTGTTAGGAATTTCCCTGCTTGCTTACTCTGATTGCAAACTTCTGTTTTCCTGCAGGACTCTGTAGTGAGCAGGGGTCACACAGGCTGCCAGGGGCAGGAGGCTGGAGGCTGGAGGCTCAGTAAGAGGCTTCTCAATGTCTCCTCTCATGCTGTGCTGAGAAAGCCATCGAAGCTCCAGAGCTCCTTTCAGGAAAACCAACAGGGAGCAGGACTAGAAATTCCTCCCACCGTAAAGGTGCAAATGTACAGAAACCATCGCATCCTCAATGATCATTATATTTGAATATAAAGAGAAGCAGTGACAGACCTGCCTTGACTGGGCACATATTGGGCCCAGGGCAGAGGAGCAGGCTCTCGCTCTGCGCTCAGCTTCGCTTCCAGCCGCAGGCGCTGTCTGTCATCTCAGCTGCCGCCTCCAGATGGAGCCAAGCGGCGCCTTTACAGCACCGCTCGAAGCTTCCGCTTCCCCGGGATTCCCCTTCAAATACCGCAGCAATGAGAAGTTTATTTTACAATACACAACCCGCCTAATTCCAGTCATAGCCTCATGAAACGGTTTTGCTGACAGAGATCACAACTTTTACCCTCGATGACAGGCTCACTCCGCTCCTCAGAGGTGACTCTGTGGAAAAAGTCCTCAGCACATCCTTTGGGAGGCTTAAGTGGAGAACAGAAGTCCCAGGTCATAAATCCAGGGTATGCAAGAGGCTCTGCTGCTTCAGCTTTCTGCTTTCTCCTTCCTAATTTCCTTTGTAGAAGCTGACAAGTGAGAGACTTTTCGTCTTCCATCTTTCCCAGATGCAGGTCTTGATGTGGTTATGTGGATATGATGCTTTCTGCTGAGTTTTCTGGTATCCAAATATTCTGGATAAGTCAAAGAAACCTTGATGATTTTCACTTCATGGCTTTCTGTGACAAGGGTAGCTTTGTGTTTTCAACAGTTCTTACCCATGGGGACATGGCAGTGGCCACACAGGTCCCATAAAGGATAATGACTTTCATTAGCACATGTATGTATATAGATTGCATTTGTGTGAGACAGGTCCTGAAAATACACATCATCTTCCTGTACTTGTCTTGTACTCTGTGCATTAACCTCTGTCTGCTACCATTTTTAAAAAGCATCCGACTCAGTTCTTATTAGTGGCAACTCAGAAAAAGTGGTGGTGAGCTAGAAAAGGCCTGAAAAATCTGAGACAGCCTTCCCACAATCAGCATTAAGTCCTCAGCAGGGTCAAGACCAGAGTTTAACAGCAACAGAGCCTGGATTAACCAGGAAATGTATTATAACCACATGAATGTCCTTGCCTTCTCCTGTCCTGTACCCAAATGCGAGCTGCTTCCAGAGAGGATAAGCAGAGTGGAAAGAAAGTTTTTCTCTTATTTGGTGAATGGCGAAAGTGTCTCAATACAAGCATGACAGAGGTGGAAAGTGAAAATCTCCCATGGAAATAGCCATTAAGCTTTTTGTGATGGGCACATCATACTCCGTGCTTCCAGCCCAGCCCATGAAATGTCCGTGGATGTCAGACCAAGAGGCAAACTCCACTAAGGGGTGGAGGCAGCATGTGGGACACCAGTGCTTCACTCCATCTCTCCACAGTTGTTATTGTAGTCCAGGTGATGTCTTGTTTATTTTCCACATGCCCAGCAATGTGTTGCTGTCCCGGCTCCTTCCACAGCCCTGTGTTCACCTTCCCTGCAGGGCATGGCAGGTGAGTGACCCTTCCTAGAGCAGGATGCCAGTGCTTCCCTGGCCATGAGTCACTGGGGACAGGAAGTGGCTCCCTGGACATTTGCATCTAGCTTGGGGCTCTGGAGCATCCTGGCCAGGACAGCACAGCAGGTCAGGATCCTCCAGTTTTCCCTGGTGTAAGAGTGTTCCAAAGTGTGCAACACAATGAAGATGGTTTGTGACCTTTGTGACTTTTCACCTGGTGGACAGACCAATCCAGTATCTGATCCTTTAGGTCTGTGTCTCCAAACAGTCCCATGGAATCTGCTGTAGTTACTAGAAAGAATAAAAGATTATTTATTTAGTAGAAAATAGCAAGGTAAATGTTTAATACTCTTTATTTAAAACAAGTCAACATATTCTTGAAGCAAAGTCCGTAGCAGTTTTTCATCAAGGTCTTTTTTTCTAACTTGCATGACAGATATCCCCTCATCTTCAGAAAACAGCTCTCCCAAAATAACCTCCCAACACATCTTTGTATGGCTGACATGACTCAGAGTAGCTTTCCAGTGAATTTGTAGGCTGTACTACATATGCTAACTGTGTTTTGACACTAACAAAAGCATTAGGGTATCCTAATATTTGATTGTTAGAGCTTGGTCTTGTCGGGCTCTTACTCTGCTTGGTATCGATGCAGCAAAACTTTGCAAATGTAAGAGTTTTATCACCTTGACTACACTCAGTCCCAGCTCAGGGACAAATGCACCATGGGTCGATTGCTTTTATTACTCATTAACACAGGGTGGTCTGTGCTCTCTGTTAAAGCCAAGCTATTTATGTTAGAGAGAGAGAGAGAAAGTACTACCAGTCTTGGGAGGTGGTTGTCACCAGTCTACTGACAAAACCATTTTTGCAGCAACACCCCACAGAGGTTGCAGTCCCATGAGCATAGAAGGGTGGTGTTCTGCCTTTACTTCCTCAGTGTCTAATATATAGTGTAGCAGAGAGCCTGGAGCAAGAAGGAAGTGGTGATGCTGTGCATTCATGCATGAAATACAGACCTCTCTGCAAACACGCAAGCAGCCTGTGAGGTGACACGTGTTCAGGGCCAGGGGCTTTCCAGCAGGAAAGGCTCAGGAGTCAGAGGTGATGGAGAGCTTTGGAAAGGGTTTCCCTAAGAGCTCTTCTGCTCCATGGGCTTGTCTGCCCAACCCTTCCCACTCCTCCCTCCTGGTTATACCCCCTCCATTTTCCTGCTTCATACTCCACCATCCATGGCCTCTAAATGTGCTCACCCTCAGAGCAGTGCTCACATCCTTGCATGTGAGATGTGTACACAAATAAATTACAGAGCAGTGTGTAATGTACCCCTTCAGCCATGCTCACACAGTCACAAAACCTCGGGATTTAGCTTGGCTTTAGCTCAGTAACCCCAAGGAAAATAGTAAGACTTCTGAGCAGCCTATGATTTTTCAAGCAGGCAACACATAAGATTAAAGGAAAATATGAAAGCAAAGGCATGTTCTAGTAGATGAGGGCTTAAAGGATTGGTAAGTAAAAACTGTACGTGTGTGTCTATGTATATTATACACACAGGTATGATGCTTGCATACACTCCTTTAAAACAGCTTTTTTTAGTCACTCCGAAGCTATAAATGCTAAAACAAGCATTTCATTACAGTCTTTTCAGGTTGTCCAAAGTACCATGTTCTCCTCAGTACAATAAATTTAGTTTTATGGCTGCCTATGAAATCCCACACCTGAGAAACACATAATCTCAATGATGTATTACTAACCCCATTTCAGAGCTGGGGAAAACGAGGCCCTAAGTGCCTTTAGATCGACGGGAAGGAGTCACAGCCCCGCTCCTCTTTAGCACCGGGGCAGGGCTCTCTGCCTGGGCGTGACAAGATCCTTATCAGTGAAAAGGTGTGTGACCCTCGGCTTTCCTGAGAGCCGCCAGAGAGTGCGCGGTGCCCGTCACTGCACACCAGCCCCACGCAGGTGTGTGCTGGCAGGGGAGCTGGGCAGTGCATCAGACACGCCTTTTCCCGGCATGTCACAAGTTCCAGTCCACAGCCCTCGTCCCCAGGCACCCCGGGGGCTGTTGATGCCCTGCCACGTCCCTGCGGCGTCATCCTCATCCAAGCGTGCCTTTCCCAGCATGAGCCTCAACTTTCCCGTGCGCTGGGGATAAAACGCGAGTGAAGCACAAGTTCTGTGCCACTACCAGCAACGGTGCAGGAAGGGGAGGGAGAGCACCGCGGGCATTTAGCGCTCTCCAGAGGACCGGAGAAAAGCTCGGGCAGAAGGTGCCGCGGTGGAAGGGGGTTGTGCCGTGTCCGTGCCCGGGCAGCCGCTCCTCGGGACACAGCGCGGTGGGAGCGGCCGTAGGTGCGCTCCGCCCTGCAGGGCTCTCCTGGCTGGAATCCAGCTCCCCCCGTGACTCACCGCACAAGAAACATCCGCTTCAGACCTCTGTGCCTCTCACTGATACTCACCAACCTGCTTATCAGAGTGACGAAAGACTCTCTAGGAGACTCATCGAGAAAGGGATGAAAGTAACTACCGGGTTAGAAATGCGCAGTTTGGTAACAGGATGTTTGATATTTGGCCCAGGAAGACAAGAGCTGAGGCTCGGAGACAAGAGTAGCGGCTGTAATTCACAGACCATGAACACAGGAGAGTTTTGAGATCTGGTTGGATGAGTGGGGGCCAGGTTTGGGTACAGGTCCTGCAAGGAATTTCCCTGCAGAGCTCTGGGACTGTGACTCTCTTAAAATCAGTGTCTGCCCACCTGCCTGGCATCTGTCCCTACCGACACACTCACTGTCCTGTGCTCTCCTCCACATCGGAGTCTCTCTGTGCGCTAAGAAAGCACAGCATGTCCTTCCCCTCTTTCTTTTACCCTACCCCTGTTCTGCCCTGGTGGTCCTGGTTCATGTAGGGCCCAGTTTCTGCTCTTTATTAAGATGTGTTGTTCCTCACCCACGCTCTCCCAAAGGAGATCATCCCTCCCCCTTTTTCGGGCTTAAAGCTTCATTTGCACCTTCTTTGTCAACAGCGCAGGGCGTGGGCTCACAGAGCGCTCCCGAAACAGCCCTCGGCAAAGCCTCTGTGTACACGGGCTTAGAGGGAGAGTTTCAGGAGCAGAGACACAGCTGTGAGAGAAACACCCCCAGCATCTGACCTCCAGCCAGATAACTGGGGTTTTAAACTCCCTCCAGGCATTGAAATATGACCTTGGGTTTCCAGTGTGCTCTCCCAGTCCTAGCGATAAAGGGTGTGTTGGAAAGTCCAGGGAAGAAACTCCTTCCCCCCTCCTCTGCCAACACGCGGCTCCACTTTCAGTGCAGATGGGTCTTGACTTTAGCCAAGGCTTTTCAAGAGTTTCATGCTTACAGGCATTAGAATAACTGGCCACATTTGCATACTCTTTAAGTGTTTAATCCTGCTCCCCTCAGAAAAATCCAGCCAGGTGTGTCATGGCAGGGGCCACTGAGTGCTTCAGAAATACCTGGTTCTGATTTGGGTGTCTTGAAGAGGACTGACCGCACTGAATGTCAATATTTACAAATCCCATCCTTCTGCTCCTCTCAGTTTCCAGAGACAACTACTTGTTGGAAGATGGTTGTACAAGGCCAGTGTACCCCTGAGGATGCTGAGCAGTTGTTAACTGTTTCTGGCATGTCATGAGATTTCCTACAGCACAGTGATCTGTGTATCTTGAATTTTTCCAGTGTCCAAGGACAGCACAAATAGATTTGGTCTTATTGATCCCCAGAGGAATTCCTAGCAACATGTGAAAGGGACTAAGCTTAGCAACCTGAAAAAGTTGTGAAACTTCATCTAATCTTTGCATTGCCCCTAACAGTCTGATCTAGAAATCTGGTAATAATTTATGGCAGAGTCTTTCTAGGAAGGACACTGGATCATTTTATCTTCCCACACCAATTATCTGACATGTCATAAGGGCCTAAGAAAAGGGCAGAGGTTGTGGTCCAGGCACAAAAAGGTGAGACATAGCCATACCCTGAGATGAGAATCTCTGAGTAATTTCTAAAGTGCTGAGTACAGCCTGGGCTTTTCCTTGGTGTGAAGGTTGCCCCCAAAACCAGATTCACAGGTACTTGATCTTGATGGCTCACTTGGTCAGTGGTTGGGCAATGTAAATGGTGGTAACTCTGACTTCACAGAGGTAACTCTGTCTTCAGGACTGTTGGAACAGCAGTTCCTGAGGAGTAGCTCAGAGGTAGTCATCAAGCACCTTCTCTCCTCCCTATCTCTTTGTAATATCATTCCAATGCCCCCTTCCTCCCTTCATCTGATTTCAGGAAGAACAACCTGAGGTTATTCCAAAGAGGAAAATTTTTCAGTGGTGATTCTGAAGGCGATCAGATTCTTGCCAGTCTCAGGAAGTTAATTTCATAACTAGGGCATTAGGTTCATAAATGAGCATGGGCACCATCCATTATTGAGTTTCTGGTAGACACTTGGAGAGATTTGTGTAGAAAAGTGGTTCTTGCTATGACTGGTCTTGGAGGATCATGACCAAGACCTTGGAAGCATCAGGAACATGATGAGAGCAAACAGGATGGGTAGATGGCAAGGACTGGGTCTTTACAGAGCCTATCTCCTGGAAATGCTCTTAGAAAACTCTTCCATGGATGGTACCAGGGATGATTTTTACCTTGTCAGGACCTTAGTGCACATCTCTCATGGCTCATGCAGTGAGCATGACACTGACACACACATGGATCTGCCTCCCTCTCAGGCCAGCCTGGGTCTCAATCTCTGTCCTTCCCGTTCCCTGCCCTGGGACTGTGACACCAGGAACTGCTGTGCTCCATGTGTTCCTAGTGGCACATGGTGGGGAAAGTGGCCACACTTTGTGGTTGACTCTTCTGACAGAGAGCACTTTCCATCTGCCACATCACTGTTGAACCTCTTCCCCAGATGCCTCACCACACCTGTGCCATCATCACACCACGATTAGTTTCATACATTTTGAAAATGACATTTATTGTTGGTATGATGTAAAGCTACCCTCTATCTACAACATTTTAACTCCCTGCTTTTCCCACCATTACCTCTTTAGTACTATGACACTCATTGTTTCCAGGAATTTGATTGTGTCTGACTTTTGTTTTCTATCTGGCCTCTGGTACAGAATGTCCAGTGAAAGAACAATACTAAAATAGAAAAATTGAAAACAAAATAAATCCTACCATGGGGTCAAATCTCTTGGCCTTCAAGGGTTGGGTTTCATGCCATGGAATCTCTGTCAGAGCTTCCAGTTTTGCTTTGGGAAACAACACACGAGCAGCCAAGTGCAGGACCACCTTTATTCCTCAGCAGTTCTCTGCCTTGCACAGGCAAGCCCTGAGATCTGAGAGCTGTGGGTAATGACACACAAAGTACAACGTCACACATGCCAAAACTGCTTACTTACAGACAAGAAAGATTCCAGTGTTTTGGGGACATTCTGAGGCACAGTCTTAGGCCCTGTAGTCATTTGCTGGTTGGTGATTCAGAAGAGAAGAAAAAACAAAGGTAACAGGTGAAAACTGAGAAGCCGGGGAGGAGACACGATTCCTTTCAGAGCCCTCACTAGAGAGAGGTTTGGAGGAGAAGTCAGGAGTTCAGCCAGCCTTACACAACTTCTGTGTGTTACATATAAGCACATTTTAGCTACAGCCAGATGCAATCTATCATGTGAAGAGTGGAATTAAACTACTCCCAAAACTGCAACCTTATTAAAACTGGTGGGAAAATACGAATGTTTGAATGACTGCAAGAAGAAGGTTGATTATTAGCTTGGCTTATCTCCAGCTGATTAGGAATTCCAGGTCATGTCTGCTAACCAAATAGAGATAGATTTATGCTGTTTCTTTCCCCAGTATTTGAGAATGAATAATTACTACAGCCTATCTTAAATTGTATTTTCAGAATATATGCCCTGTGTGTAATCAGTATCAAATAAGTCCTGTCAGTCCCTCCAACAGATGCTGCCTCCACCAACCACAAATTTCAATACCAAAGAGGAAATCTGAGCTTTGCTCCTGGAAATGATGGTTTCAATTCATCTGTGTAGGTAAAAGCCCTGGTTTTGGTGCTGTTCAGTGGCTTATGGGCAATGGGAGTCATTTGAAGGAAGTCTTCTCCAACAATGTTTTGGTAAAACTTTGTACTGAATGGCAGCCCTGCAGGAGTGAGCAGCAGATGAAGGGTTAAGTTTTTCTTGTGCTGCTGTCCTCTCCAGCCCTGCAAGCTGTGATCTTTGGCTGCTTCTATGGTGAAACACACTCTGCCCCTCACTGCAGACCAGACTGGACACAATTCTGACTAATCCCAGGAAAGATTTTGAGAAGTCTAAGATCCTCCTGACATCTGGGCAAAGACATCTGGGCGCTGCCTGCAAAACAGTGCTTGGAGCTAAGGTTCAGCAGGGGTGTTTCTCCTGGACGGATGGAGGAGTAAGTGAGAGAAGAAAAAGCAGCCTGCAGATAAACAACAAAGTCTTTTTAATGTTTTTCTAGACAATGTAAACCTGAGCTAAACACATGTGGTCCTACCAGTCTGCCCTTTTTCTCCAGAACCTTGGGGGCTTCAGATGAATCAGCAAGTCACAGGGTTCAAAAGAAACAAGGTGTTGCACTTTCCTGTGAAGCACAGAATAAATCTGCAAAACTCCTTCCTGCAGAATGCTGCAAGTGCCAGAAGTTTAAAGAAAAAAACAGCTGAATTTATGGAGGGAAAATCATGTGAACAAAATTAAAGTTAATAGTACTGGCACCAGCTCAAGATATATTCAGACATGGATCGTGGGCTGTAACACATTTTGGGGAATGGTCACTGTTCTTGCATTATTTCCTGGCTCTACAACCATCTGTTACCAGAAACATTGACTGGAGTGCTATTGTCTGGCCATTCCCATTTTCTGGTCCAGTTGTGAAGCTTGTGCCTTCACTTTGAAACCAGAATAACGCAGCTGTGCCTGCTCTGCACACCTGCTGCTCTGTACACCTGCCCATACTTATAATAACTTTTAATCAGATGGTTACCCTCATACATGAGTTTGAGCTCAAGGATGAATTCAGGGGGTCTGGGGGCAAGCTTTAGTGTATGCAAGGACAGAGAACCACGTGTGAGCCTGTGCTTCCCAAACACAGGCACGCACAGTGAGACCTTCCCCAAGAAATGTCTACGAGGAAAACAGGCTGCTCACCTGCAAGTCCTGACAAGTGTTAAAGCTTGTTTTTGCCAGAAAAGGAAACAGGTATCGTTTACTACCCACAGAGCCGGGATCTCTGCTGAGTGCAGCGCTGAGGCTGCTCTCTGACTCACACCGCCCAGGGGAGGGACATGACCAAGGTGTTGAGCATTTGGCCGGTGCAGCCAGGGCTGTGGCACACAGGGCAATGTCTCTGAACAATTAAGAGAGTCTCTCTACCTGCAGACAGAAACATCCCAGTTTGATTTCAGGGACTGTCTGCACACACGCCTCTTCTCACTTGCTCATGCTATTGTAAAGGACAAAAAATTCAACTCGCATGTTTACTTAAGAGCAGGCCAATCACTAAGGACTGTCACTAGGGGAGTACCTTTAGCCTAAAGAGTACAGAGGAGATTGCAACATCTTGGAGAAACCCAAGTCTTTCAGCTGAGATTAATGATCTGAAGGAATGGTATTTCAAAAAAGTCAGGTATAAAAACTAGGTGAAAATAGAGTGAAAACTCTTAGGGACTTCCAATGGGAAAAAAAAAATACACAAAACCACCAAAAAAAATCCACCCACTTCAGACAGAGGAGGAAAGGCAATGATTATGAGGTAAAAAGAGGTTTTATTTTGCCCATTGAAGCAGAGCAGAAAGTCATCCAAGAAAAAAAAAAAAATAAGGTATTTCATGTTTCAAAGAAAGGAAGGAAGTTCAGAAGAGGAGACTGGGTGCTCTTAGGGATACTGTAAAATCCACTGCAAATTCCAGAGCACTGAGAACATTGATGAGTGATGAAGGGGAAAAGTAGAGTTTCAGTGTTTATCTTGCCATGTAAATTCCTTGTGATGATTCCACAGAAATAGTTTCTGGGATTTGAAATCTTTCATGAACCATGAATAAAAAGTATCAACCTCAAATTGTCCCTAGAAAGCAAAAACACAAATTGGGTGTTCATGAGGCTGTGCATGAGGGGACTGTGCAAACTCTGTACAGACTGCCAGGGATGTTCCCTGGTCAAAGAAACACTGGCAACGTGTGCTGCAGCCTGTGAGGACTGCAGGAGGACTGAGAGCCCAGGGATGTGTGTCCTTATTGCCTTTCATTGGCTCTGTTTGACCCAAGGCCACTCTGTCACCCAGTAGCACTGCCCAGTGCAGCACCATCAGGGACAGAGGAGCAATGGGATGGTTGTACAGCCCCTCAGGAGCACAGCATCCATTTCCAGGCAAGCACAGGCTGAAATCCCACAGTAACCCTCACAGAATATTGCTGTCTCCAGTCCAAGTTCCGTGTCCTCCTGGAAGGGGAACAAACTGATCACAAATGCTGTTCTACTGTATGAGCAAGCAGTCAGACTCACACTACAGACAGTTTTGGCACAAACTGTCCCCAAAGTGCCACCAGGACAAACTCTAAGATAAATCCTGAGCCAAATTTTCCCAAGAACAGAGTGGCCATGAATATCAGTCCATCCAGGAGCTAGCAGCATGGTCAGGGTGCTACAGCATGCATCACATGCTGGTGCATGCTTTTCTCCAAGATCACTCTTGTCCCTCCCAGTACCAGTGCAATCGGATCATTGGTACCCAGGACTCCTCCTTGTACTTTCCTAGAAGGTTCAGTATAAAGTCCAAGACCTTCCCATACAGAATGGTTCTCTTGCCCTTCCTGGCTGCTCAGGGCTTGTAGACAAAGGATTTAACCTGCTAAAAGTCTCTTGGTAACTTTTAACCCAGAGCTGACCTTACACTGCAGGAGTCAGTGAAGAGCTGCCCAGTCTGTCGAGGTGGGGGCTGGCAGGAGGCTCAGGAAAGGGGGGAGTCAATTCAGTGCTCTGAAGCACCGGGAATACTGCACATTCCTTAGCAGAAGGACATTATTGGACTGAAATGACTACACAGATGTCAATATTCAAATCTAGACACTAACTCTGCTCTCCTCAGGTTCACATGAGTTTCTGCCCTGCCTCTTTAGCAGGTAAGGAATTGTTTCTCACAGGAGCCAGCTCCAACAGCCAGCATCGTGCTGGTTTCCCTGCTCTCTGTATCAGTCCCTCATGAATACACAGATAAATGCATCTACTTTGTTATCCCTGCATTGCCAAAGAAAACTTTGTTGCTTTCTTCTTCATTCCCAGAAGTATAAAACTGTGGTCTACAGAGACACAGGAAAACACCATTTCTTCACATGCAGAATCATAGCTCTCTGATCCTTCAAAAGTGAAAAAATACATAACTGGAAATGTTTGCTACCAGGTAACTGGGGTGGATTTCATCACACCAGCACTGCTCCCTGGACACTGGAGACCTGCAGCCACAAGCGTGTTCAGAGCAAACCAGCCTTGCTTTGTCTCTGGCTGGTGGAGCGAGATTGCAGTGGCTTTTCTCCCCTTTGACCCCCCTGGCATTGCACAGGACAGGTCAGGTAATCACGGGTCTGTTTGTTTTATCTGTTTGCAAATCTCAGGAAGCAGCTCCAGCAAAATCTCCTAAGTCATCAGAATGCAGCAAAACACGGTGTCAAAACAATGCAACCCCATCCCTACCTCCAGCAGGATCTTTATCAGGAATTATCACCTGTTTATCTCAAAGTTTGGGATTACAGCAGGTCCAGGCTGAAGGACCCCTCTATCCAGCCTGGGTTGAGGGCAGGCAGCACCACCCAGCCCACACCGTGCCCTCTGAAGGAGGCTGCATCTCCTCCCTTGGCTTGTTCTGAGTCCGGATGTGTCAATATTCAAATATTCATGCAAGAGAAAGGGAAACTACAGTAACTGGACAAACACACACCCAAGAGAGAGGACACTCCTTCCTGGTCTATAATCCCCTGGTTCAATAAACCTTAGCAAATCACTGAAGTGAAATTTCTCCCAGTAATGCAGAGGCGTACAGAACACTGTCCCTATTAAAACGGTAGGTTCAAAAGTCTGGATTTGTACGTGGATGATGAGTGTTTGCACAGCTGCCTCTCTGAAAGCCCTTCAAAATCAGAGTACTCATAATTCCCATGATTGTCCCACTGCCTCCCCTGTGGCCGGTTATCCCACGTGTGCTGCACGTCCAGGAGCCAGGCAGCAAATCTGCCAGGGGGGAAGTGCCCCCTGCCTTGCCTGAGGTTGGGGCAAGGGGAAGGGGCTCACACCACAGCAGCTGGGCAGGTGGAACTGGCACGGCCCGTCCCCACTGCCCTACCCGCAGGGAGGCAGGGAGAGCCGGGGAGCCAAGCCTACAGCTCCAGCAGGGGAAGGACAGCAGCGGGCTGCCAGTCCCAAGGAAGGCCAGCGGGAATTCACGCTCTCAGCACGCCCAGCCCGAGGAGGGGGCAGATCCGCACACCCTCTCGAGGTGCCAAAACATCCAGCGGTGCCAGCGCAGCCCCGCATGGGACACAGAGGGGATCGTTCCACGAGGGCTCTGCCCAAAGGCAGGGGCAGTGCGGGGCGGGGGACACCGGGGCAGGCCCTGAGGGAGGGGGCACCGGGGCAGGCCCTGAGGGAGGGGGCACCGGGGACAGGCCCTGAGGGAGGGGGCACCGGGGGCAGGCGCTGAGGGAGGGGGCACCGGGGCAGGCGCTGAGGGAGGGGGCACCGGGGGCAGGCGCTGAGGGAGGGGGCACCGGGGCAGGCCCTGAGGGAGGGCGCTGCTCTGTTTCTACAGCACTGGGGCAAATAACTTATGCTGACACTTAAAGAGGTTAAGAGAAGAGTACTACTTTCTCAATACCCCTCGTCTCATCTCGAGTCCTGGACACCCTCACCCCTCGCTAATTAATAAAATAGTGATTGCCGCCTCCTCCCCGGAGGCATGAGCAGGCCCTGAGGGAGGGGCCGGCGCGCGGCCGGCAGGGGGCGCGCTGCGCGCGGGTTTAAGAAGCGCGCGGGGCGGCGCGCGGGCGGCAGAGCGGCGCGCGGGCCAGAGCGGAGCGCGCGCTCTCCGTCCCCCGGCCGCCAGCGACCCCGGCCCGCAGACATGGCCAGCGGAGGGCTGCAGCTCCTGGGCTTCGTCATGGCCTTCCTCGGCTGGATCGGCATCATCATCAGCACCGCCATGCCCCAGTGGAAGATGGCATCCTACGCGGGGGACAACATCGTCACGGCCCAGGCGCTCTACGAGGGGCTGTGGATGTCGTGCGCCATGCAGAGCACGGGGCAGATCCAGTGCAAGGTGTACGACTCGCTGCTCAAGCTGGAGAGTAAGTTGGGGCTGGGAGGTGGGGAGGGTGTCGGGGTGCCCGTCCCGTCGGGGCCATCCCCTCCGCCCCAGCGCCACTTGCTTCGCTCGGGGCGGTGAGTGCCGGTCCCGCAGGGTCATTACCCCGTGTCGGTGTCGGTCGCGTCGAAGCTCGGGCTGAAATATTTGGACTGGGTTTGCCAGTTCTATTGCACGTCCAGTGTCCTGTCTCCGTCGTCGTCGTTGTCCGTGTGGTCCCCACACCCCTCTCCCCCACGAGTGCCTGGCGCGATGGGGGTGCCGCTGCTGTCTCACGCCCTCTGTCCCGTTGGATTTACTCAGCCTGTCCCTTCGGGGTTGAAGGTGCGGGGCTCGGGGTCCCGCATCTCTTTCATGACTCCTTATCCTGTCGGGGGTCGCATGCGTGTCTCTTGGGGTCCCCCGCTGGCTCTCCCAGCCGGAGCTGAGGGTCACTCCCCGGTGACTATGCTTTGGGGCACTCTCGGCAGTGTCGCCTCCCGGGAGGGCAGCGGGGGCGCTCCAGGGGTAGTGCCCGGGCAGGAGCCGGAGCTGCCCCGCATCCCCCTGCCCGTTCCCCCCTCCCCAATATGTCCCGGGGGGTGGAAAGTCCAGATTCTCTACGTGTTTTCCGGAAAACGCCGTGTTTGCGAACAAGAGCTTTTGGCTGTGTAGGTCCAGCCAGGGTCTGGGCTGCCCTCGCTGGGCACGGCTGAGCGGGAGCAGAGCTCAGTAGCGTGGCCGGAGTGGGCTTTTGGAGCACGAATCCTGTGTGCCTTTGACTGGTTTGGTCTTTTGTTCTCTGGGAAAGCCGCTGCTGCTCCCGTGGAGCTTTTAGGCAGAGGGCTGGCAGGTGAGCTGGCGTCCTGCCCAGGTAGCACTGCCTGAAGTTTTCAGGCAGGCCAGTATGCCACGATAATCTTTGGGTCTCTTATCCTGTCCTGGGATGGCAAAGCATTGCATGCAGGCAGGAGCTGCAGCCTGGCTGGCTGGGGTGTCACTGGGGTGCTCAAGCCGAGCTGGAGCCTCAGAGAGGGCTGTTTCTAGAGGGCTGGGACAGAAAACTTATGCTGACACCCAAAGGGGTTAAAAAAAGATACTACTTTCTCAATACCCCTCTCTCATCTCCAGTCCTGGAACACCCTTATCCCTCCCTAATTAATAAAATAATAATTGCCACCTTGGTCACCTTCTCTTTCCCAAAGGAATGAGCAGGCAGTTTCACGTGAAGCGAGGTCTGCGGGGAGTGTCCCCGAGTGCGATTGCCACCAGCCCATCCTGTGTGTCACCGGTGAAGCCGGACCCGCCTTGGCGGCCAGCCCACAGCTGTGCCACCCGTTCCCTGTCCCAAACCGCGGTGGCCCCGCGGCTGGCAGAGGTGCGGATTGCACCCACTTGGCACTCGCAGGGTGCGGGGCCCTGCTGATCGGGGCAGGGCTGAGCGCACAGTCCGGAGTGTTTGGAGTGGTAATTATGTGTCAGCTCAGCTTCAAGCCTCTTATCTCTCGCTGAGGGCGGGGGGGCGAGGATGCCAGCGGTGAGGAATCTCCATCCACCCCCTGGATGGCTTGCGAAAGGTAACTTTGCCTCGGGGGCTGTGCGCAGCCCATTGTGCTGTAAATGAGACTCGCCTGCGGAGCCCGCCTTGAACTGGCTCCCCAAAACCTGCCCCGAGCCCTCCAGGGCTGGCCCATTCATGGCTGAGCACCGAAACCTGCTGCTCCCCCACCTTTGTCCAGCCAACAATACGGGCTCTTCTCTTCCAGGGCTACAGTGGAGGCAGGTGACAGGGACAGGCTGACCTCGTGGTGGTCTTTTCTGTTCTCACCGACCTCTGCGGGACAGTATGCCTGGGAATTCTCAAATATCAGGGAGATCGAAGGGTTTGTTATCCTCTCAGGGAAAATCAGCGAGGGCTGGCAAAAGGGCTCCTCGTTCTTGTGGCCCCTCACCTTACTTAGGCTGTACCTTTCCCCCTTTCAAGCAGATCATGCCTGGGGACATACAGCTTATCTGTCCTTTTCCCTCCTGGTGTCCCTTCAAGCTCTTGCAGCCACATAGGCCTGGGCAGGGACCAGCAGTGCTGGTTTGGGTGGAGGTGCAAAAAAAAACCAAACAAAAACCCCGAACCGTTTATACCCAATTCAGCAGCCACACCCCGGGACAGGTGCAGTGGAGAGCTCCCTTACTGCATTCATCTGTGTCCTGGTGAAGGTGGCACAGCTGTGTGGGCAGAACTTCTGCCTGGCCACACTTTCCTGCCAGGGCTTCGCATGCCCCAGGTGCTCTGAGCCACATGTCAGAGCCTCATGCCCTGACGGGAGAGGCTCAGATCTGTAATTACTTTGTCCCTGTAGAAAGGACTGAACCTTCTCGCACCTGCAGTAACTCGTGTTTGTGGGAATGCTGGAAGGCTTTGCCAGCAGGTTTTGGAATATCTGGTAGCTGTTGCCATTCCTCTGGATGTGTCAGTGTTTGGCTGCGAGGCACAGATGGGGTTGGCACAAGCTGATGAGCACCATTAGCCAACCGAGGGGCCTCCAGCTTCCCGTGTGGGCACACTGCTGGAGTGCACCCATGCTGGCACTTCTCCCGCAGCTGTGTTCAGCTGAGGGCTTATGTCACTGCTCCTATTCAGGCAACAGAAAGGCTGCGTTTTGCTGGCTTACGTGAAAAGCAGTGCGTGGCCACACGCAGACATAGAGGCAACAAATGCCACCCTTGCAACAAGGCTTTGTTGCACAGCCTCAGCATTGTTCTTGTGGCCCTCCAGCATGGTCCATGGAGCTTAGCTAGCTTTGTGCTCCTCGGGGTCTCAGGGGGATGGTCCTAGAGAGGAGCAGGGCTCCTGGTACCTGTCTCTGACAGTTTCCAGCCCCACCTAACCACATTCTCCTGTTCAGAGCAGATGTTGTTCTGGATCCTGTCTAGGCTGTTTTAGCTGGAGATACTCATCGACCTGTTTGGTTTTCCTGGGAGAGGTTCTGTGCTTGAGACAAGCTGAGACTCATCTATCACTTCATCACCAAACCTAGTACATCCACAATGAGCTTTTGTGCCCTAGCCCAGAAAATAAACAAGGTTTTGAATGCCCTGTGGGTCAAGCAACATGGCTGAAATGTGAAATCTTCCCTCCTACACCTTTACTACCCTGGCTGAGCCTGTTCCAGGAGCTGGGCAAGAGAGTGGGTGGGGGGAAGGAATGGTTCATGCTCAGGTTATTGCTGCTTCGTTCTGGTGATAGGGGAGTTGGGATGGTGGCCCAGGGAGGGACAAAGCATAAGGGACATATGTCCAATTCTCCATCTTTAGATCTTGATTAAACAGGTGGAACTTGCTGGTATCTGTGCTTTCATGTGGTTTAAGGGTTAATTTTCTACCGTGTTTCTCAATCCCTGTTCCTTCCTGATGAAAAATCATGATTGAGTGATAAAACAGTCTCAGTTGTGCTGGCTTTGAGAAGGTAGAGGGTTACTTGGAATGCCACCGAGGCTGTTCCTGTGCACTGCCCTGGAGTGTCTGCAGGAGGGGATGGATGGGAGTCTGTTGCAATACACTGGCTTTGTTGCTCTACAAGCAGCTTCTAGTAGCTGGTGTTACTATGTGTTACTAAATCTCTTGGTAAGGGAGTTCCCAGGCTTTGTGGGAAAACAGGCTGCCCAGGTCTCCTCTAACCAGGAATCTGGAAATGGTGGTATCATGCTTGTCTTACTACCAATCTTTGTCAGTAAGGGTAGGAGGGCACTGAACCTTACTTGCTCTCAGATATGCAGAGTACAAGGCCCTGTTACCTACTGAACTTGCCTCTTTTGCACTGGACATGCAGTAGGGAGTTCCCAGCCTTCCCATTTTGTAAAAAAGCAGGACCCAGAGTCCCTGTCCTGGCTCAATAGCTCGATAGTCTTTTAGACTTGTAGGGAGGTGCTTTGAAAGTGTCCAGACTGGAATCTGATGCTGATGGGTATGCAAGGTGGGCCTTTGCAGGTTCTGGTTAGGGGGTTGAAAGCCTCCAAGCCATTAGCAGCTTTTGGGTGTAGTGGGAACAACTGCAAAGTGTGAGAGATGTTTGCTGGCCACCTCTGAAGCTGTTACTGCTTGCTCAGATCTTCAGTCTCCTGTCTACTGCACAAAAGTAACTTTCACATGCTGGCGGGGCAGGGCAGCAGGATCTCAGCTGTGGCTCCTTCCAGGGAAGCTTTCATGAGGGTGGGAAGGCTTTGAAGGCTGCTGCCTTCTCTCAGAGGTGGACAGTGGAACACGGTTCCTGTACTGCAGGGATGCTTGTAACTTCCCTCATAAGGATTAGAGGGAATCCACAGCATCTATTTCATCTGTATTCTGTCATCAGTTAGTTGGATGAAGGCCCATGGGAAGGGAAGGAAAAGTCCTTATTTTAAATTAAGGCAGTTGATGAGCATCCCTATCAGAGAATAATCTGCACACAGAGCCATTACAGCAATTTTGCCTTACAAACAGGCATTACAAAAATCCCGTGGCACTTTCCCAACAGCTTTTCTGTAATATAAATGACATAAACAGATTGAATAAGGAAATGGGATGATAGAGAAAACCCTCAAATATCTGCAGGTGAAGTACTGAGGTATTTTTTTATATAGCAAAGCAATTACCAGCAATTACTTCTGTCCCAGTTAGTGATAAATGTGGGAAGGAAAACTTATTATTTAGGCTTCAGATAAACTGAATAAGGTTGTTTGTGTCCAAAACAACTAACAATAACTGAATGGTTTGTTAGTATTTTTTTTAAAAAACGTGGGGTTTATTGTGTGAAACCGGTGTGAGCTGCAGCTGCATGTTCGTGGACTTGGGTGGTATTTTATGCCTTGCAGAATGCACATTTGTAATTAATTGTCATCAGGAGTTTTAAGCCTCTGTTCTTCAGTTCTTTCTGCTTTGTTGCTGTAGGGTTTTCAGGCCATGTCTCTCATTGCTAACCAGCAATAAAAAGGCTTGGCTTCAGAGTCAATACTGGTTTGTATTGACAAAATACTGTTGCCATCTGACAGCTGTTGCTTGGTGCCAGACCAGTTTGTCTTACCTTGTGTAGGACTGTTTTTTTCCCCAAGGGCTCCCAAGACTGCCTGGGCTTTCCTGTTCCTGTTGGCGAGACAGTTGCAGCAGTAAGGAGTGTGGGGGAAATCCTGTTTTCCCTCTAATATGGTAGAAGTTGTAAAGTTAAATTGCTGTGGATTACTTCTACTTGCTGTCGGCGGCCTGTCCTGTTTAGCAGGTTGAGACAATATTGTACTTGTATAATTTTGGATTTTTAAAGCATCTGGAAAGGCCCATGTGAACAACAGAACTATTATTAAAGTAGCTTTCCCAGCCCCTGGATGTGCAGCTTCCATTGACAGCACCTCTGTTAATGTGTAGTTAATAACTGGTAGCTTGTATGATGATTAACTGCGGCCAGTGCACTGCACACATTGCAAAAGTGGTTGGAGGACAAAAGCTCTGCCTCCCAGGCTGTGCTGGGAGCACAGGGCGGGTGGAGGATGGTTGGCTAACACCCTCATGTCACATTACAGCTTCTTGGGACAAAGGAACAGAATGTTCTGCAAAGGCTCCAACCTGTTCTGCTGTCCCACTGCAAGTTTCTGTCCCACTATATGTTTCTGTCCCCTTATGCCACAGAGGCAGGCATGAGGGAGGGGGTGAGGGCACTAGGAGTTGTCCCACCAGGGTGTGCTGAGAGTGGGCAGCCCTGGGGAATGCTCACAATGCTGTATTTTGTTCAGCTGCTTCTGCAAAGCCATCATGGCATGCATCCAGTTAATACTTATACATCTCGAGATTTTAGTCTGTTTCATAGTTGGGTTTTTAGAGGTCATAGAAGCTTTTTTAGCATTTTCCTGTGTTTGTCCCTTGGCACTGTGTGTGAAGGTGAAATGTTTCTTCCCACCCTTATAACTGTTTTTCTAGTTTTTAGAGATAGCATTGCCTACTTTGAGGTTCATGAAAGAACTCTTTCAAAACCCTCTCCTATAAAACAATTTCTTCTGCAGCAAGACTGAGCCAAACTTACTGTAGTCTTGATAAAACAAGTTTGGTATCTCTGCAGAAAAGATGGTTTCCCATGCCTAGTAATAACTGGTATTTACCCATGAGCCTCTCCAGAGCTTCTGCTGTAGGGTACAATTTAGCCTTAAATGTATGGCACCTGAATTGGTTGCCTGGGTGGTAACCTGTCAGCTGAAGTCTTTCTGAACATTGGCATTGCTTTTGTGAGGTAGAAATTACTTTTGGAGTTTAATCTCTGACATCGGAGATAAATCAATTAAAAACGAGTTTGGATACAGCAGTGTGATTTATGCTCAAGTGACAAATAGCTTTGTTAATGGGTTTCTGTACATCTGTGCAGCAGATGGGTTTTGATTAACCCATGGGTGGTGCAGAGGTGTGTCACCTTCCCCTTTGAAGGAAGTGAGAGATACTAGCCCAGCTGATTGAGGAATTTTTCCCAAGAAGGTGAACACTCATCTTACGAAAGTGTGTTCCTTCCTGTTGCTCTGATTATTGCATTCTTATTGTGTTGTTTCTGACTGGTTTTATAATCTATTTACAGAACAATAATATTGTGTGTCAAGGGGCAGATCGAGATCTGTTTCAGAGCAGAATTAGAGCCCGGTGTTGGTGTGGGTCACAGGAGTTTTCCTGCACAAGCAGTTCTGTGGGACAAAATGTAGTAAAGAAGCTGGAGAGGATGGCTGTGTGGCTCTGCTCTCCTGGCCAGTGCCAGTCTGAGCTCTGAGTTTCAGACTGGGCCACAGGACCCATTTATGTGGCAGGGACTCAGATGGGTTCACCATGCCAGCCCTGACTGAGTGTGCTCTGTTAAAGGCCTAAATCTCGCAGTTCAAGCCTAAAATGCTTTGCAGAGCTCTACCAGGATGCAGCCAGGGTGTTGTGAGTGGTGAACTTCAGACCTGAGATTGTGTGTCAGGGGACACCTGTGCCTTGGTTACAGCATGCTCCTTGGAGCTTACTCATTTTATTAACCAGCCCTGTTTGTTCTCAGGGTTTTACAGGGCTGTATATGAAAATTCATTCTGTTCAAACAAACCTGATTTGCTAGACAATAAAGCTCAGGCTCTTATTTCACTGCTAGTCAGGTGTTTTGTCACCTGAGGGTTTTTTTAGTAATGACTTAATTTACATCACTACTTTTCTTTGGTAAGTTCAGTAGCTCACATTCATGGGGTTAGTGTGTGTTCACACCTTCAGATAAGTCCATATAAAAACCAAATCCCAAGGTACATCAAGTCTGTCTGCTGACAACTCAGCCAAATTCAATGCTTACCTACGGGAGGCATCACCCCCTGCTCCAACTCCTCAAAAGCACAAGAGGCTCTTAAAGCATTTCAATATCTTTGAGTCAATTAAGCAAAATACTTCTTAAAATAAAGTAGAAAAGAAAACTAGTTATTTTCAATTAGCTGGGAAAGTCCTATTTCTTTTGCAATTGTATTTTTGTACCCTCTGGGACTCAAACGGAGAATGTAGCACAAAAAATCTAAATCAGCACTGAGTTATTTGTATAAAAAACAGGTTTTGGAAGTGTTAAGCAGTAAATGGGCCTTGCTGTCTGCTGTGGCACTATTCATATGTATGTCACTATTCATATTAAAGCTTGTGCTTAAGTACTTTGTCAAGATAGAGCCTAAATCTGAATACTTCTTTTGATAAACAGGTATGTCCTTCCAATTGGGATTCAAATGATCAAGGAACAAAAGATGTCTGAGGGCAATTCCCAGGTCATTTCCTGCAAAAAGCCGCTGCATGCCCTTGTTTGCCATGCATGTTAGAAGAGGCCGAGAGTCCTCTGATCCTTAAGCATGAGTCTTGAGACTAAAGTTGAGAAGGAATGGCTTGCTGGGATGTATCCTGTATATCAAGGAGCAGTAATATTTAGATACAAGATTGCTGAGCCCAGTAATTTGAATTTCTATTTGTATCTTGAGTTAACTTTGTGGGTAACTTAAATCCTATTGTCTTCCAGGCAGTCTGCAGGCCACAAGGGCTTTGATGGTGGCTTCAATACTCCTGGGGCTCGTTGGAGTGTTTGTTGCTGTGACAGGCATGAAATGCATGAAGTGCATGGAAGATGACCAGGTGAAGAAGATGAGGATGGCTGTCTTCGGTGGGGTGATCTTCATCATTTCAGGTTGGTAACATGCAGACGTGTTGAGTGTTAAATGTACGGTTTCCTAGGTGGCATATAGGATGTGGGAGGGCTTCATGTGTTGCTCCAAGGGCATTTTGGTCTGAAAACTCCTTAGAGAACTTTCATTCAGGCTACCTGAGGCTCCTTGGCACTGGCATTACAATCTCTACATGGACTTCATACCTTTCCATATGTGTTGGCAGAGCTGAGTTTGACCCTGCTTCAGTGGAAAAAAGGCTGTCAGCAGAGCAGCCCTGCCTTTGCTGCTGTGTAACTGGGAAACATCAAATCTGTTCTTCTCTCCCAACCAGCACTAAATGGAACAGCTCAGAACTTTCAGGGTAGCAGCAGCTCAGCTTTACTCCAGATGCTGATTCTGCTGCATCCTTATTTTTGCAGTGATTTTGCTGATTGTTTTTCTTAACAAAATGACATTTTGTTCTCTCTGTGTACAGGTCTGGCAGCGCTGGTAGCCACATCATGGTATGGCAACAGAGTGGCTCGGGCCTTTTATGACCCTTTCACCCCCGTCAACACCAGGTACTGACCCATTTCGTATAACACACTGTAGCTGAGCGTGACAAATACTCCCAGGGCTTAGTTTTGAGTAGCAGTCACTCAAAACAAAGAAAGGAATTTTCTGACCTAGCTGGATTGGCTTCAGGCTGTGCAGAAAGAGCTGGGACCGGAGCTCATTATCCTTGTGGCTCTTGGGTCTTGGCTTCAAGGTGACATCACTGCCAGAGAGCTCACTGGTGGGACCTCTGTGATTTTTACCCAACTACATGCTAAAGACCTGGTTTACACAGAGCTTGGCTTGCAGCTGTTGAGGGTGACCCAAAATACTGGAGAAACCCAGCACTGCTCTTTGTGGGTCAGCAAAGCCTGACTGCTCCAAGCTGCTGCCTTATAGGAAGCCACATCCATCCCAGTTTCTGCTTCCTTCTGCTTTGAGTTAATGTATTACTACAAGTAATATCTCTGGGTTACAGTGATTCTCACTTTCTCCCTTCTTTCTTCTGCAGATTTGAGTTTGGTTCAGCTCTCTTCATTGGCTGGGCAGCTTCATCTCTGGCCATACTGGGGGGATCCTTCCTCTGCTGCTCCTGTCCACGGAGAGAAACTTCATATCCACCCACCCGAGGCTACCCAAAAAATGCCTCCTCCACAGGGAAGGATTATGTATAATAAAACAAAGAAAAGGAGCCACCAGCATTGGTAGTGAAAGCATTTTGGAGAGGACACTACAATGCCACTGTCCTGAGCAGAGTCCAGGCTCTAGGTTCTGCCTTCCTCTTATCCCAAAAATATGTATATTTTTGTAATCCTCTTTGCTACTGGACGTAACTTCTCCTTTCTCTCCCAACCCGTGGAGGAAGGCTAGCCTAGATTCATAGGTATTGCCACTGGAAAGATGAAACCTCCAAGCTTGGGTTAATTTTGGTATTTGGGAGCAAAAGGGAAAATGATACTGTTTTTATAGACGGATGTTGGTGCTTTTTTTAGTTGTGTTGTTTTTTTTTTTAATAGGTGGTAAAAATTCAGTCCCATATCCCATTAAGTTAGAACCCAGTGTGGTGTGTGTAGAAATTAAAGGAACATATATACAAAATGATGAAACCAATAGCTTAAGGGGAAACATAATTTTGGGGAAAAGGCTTTACATGTAGGAATGTTTGAAGAGATGTAAAATGCTCTTGTACTGTCTTATTGGCATCATCTTCAGTACCCTCCTTTCCATGCAAAGGGTCAGAAACAAATTGCTGTGACTGAAGTGGAAATCCACATTGTCTGTGCACATGCTGTTGACTAATGGAAGATGCAGTGTAAGGTAGAGACCACAGAAGTTACCAGACTCCCAAAGCATCTGCAGGTTTCCCTGGTGCCAGGGAAGAGCTCAAGGAAAAGGATTGCCTTCTGTTTTCACTGTATCTCTGGTGAGGCTGTGGCTGTTCCTTAGACACTGAGTGCTGCCAGTGATTGTTTCTCCATGTTCCCACCCTGGCAGCCGAGCTTGAAGCTTTATCCCCCTGTGTGTGTTACAGGTCACCTTTTAACACTCTTCTTTCCTCGAGGCTTTCTCATTTGGGCTGAGTTTCCCAATCTGTTTGCCTGATGCAGCTAGCTGTGTTAAACCAAACTGAATGCACTGCCACTCCCTGATGTTTCCCCAAAGATACCTCACACGCTGCCATTCCATCCTGTCTATTTCTTGTAAACACTTTCAGTGATGATATGAAGGCAAATTCCAAGAAAACTGACCCAAAGGTTATGGCATTTGCTTATGATCCAAGCTCACCAAAGAGGAAGAAACAACCATTTTAAAGATACAGCCATCCTTGCATATTGAGTCATATCTAAAAAAATAATAATGCTGTTCATCAAAAGTTCCCACCCCTTCCCCTGAAACACCCCGTCAGTCACTTGGTGTTGGCTGACACTGGGTGTTAAGTCTTGTGATTCCTAGAGGGATGGTGCCACTTCTCCAAAGCTCAGCCTTTTTGTATAGAAGGAAACTGGTGCTTCTGACCAGGCTTTATAATTGTGTATATGTTCAGAGGCATCAAGTGTCTTGATTTCCTTCTGTAGACAGGGAGAGCCTCTGGCTGAGCTCTTGGCTGTACCACGTTGGTGGTCTGTACAAGCCTTGTACCTCTGTTTTACCTGACTCCCACAGCATAAAGTTGCTAAAAGAAACCAACCAGAGCATTTGCTTCAGGCTCAAGTTGATGTTGGCCTGTACTTGGAGCTGGGCCATGTGGCTTCCCCGTCTCCATGGGGAATCGCCTGTGCACAGCAGCTGCCTCAGGAGACCTCTTGTCTTGGGAGGTGGCAGCTCAGGTCACATTAAAGAGCTGCTGAAGTCTGTGCTTTTGTATTTGCATTAACCCTGAGCCAGGGAGCAGATGCTTTTATTGGGAACTTGTACAAAGTGTTTAAACAATTTCAATAAATGAACTTTTTTAAGGAAAATCAGACTATTACTTCATTTCTTGTTTTTGAGCAGAACTTGGAACGGTGCACATAGAAGTGGAGAGTGGGACTTGGGCTTTTGGAAGCCTGCCTGCCAGGATGGAGCTTGTTTAGCTGTGTGTATCTACAGCAGACATAGGTGGGGACAGATCTTCTGCAGTGAGTCAGGCAGTTGTGGCCTCTGGCAGGAACTCACCCAGTAATCACGATTGCAGCCCAGGAACCAGAAGGTCTGCTCTGCTCCTCAGCAAGGCAGGCTGCACCCTGGGTGGAGCAGGAAGGGGCAGGGGGAAGGCAGATGGCCCCCTTGCAGGGGAGTGGGAGCTGCAGGAATGGGGAAGGGATGGGGCACAGAGCCAAGGTGTTCCCAGGAGAGGTGCTCTGCCTTCAAAGCAGTCCTGCTGATCCATGTGGGACTCCTTCCATCTCATTCTAAAACCCTTTTGTACTGTGCTTCTCCTATTGTGACAGCACTTTTTGCAGGCCAGGTAGAGAAGGGTTCTGTTGGCCATGGGGTGTTCTAACCTTCACTGATACCTCCCCAGGATAGCAAGGCTCTATCCCCCTGCTTCTACCTGCCCTAGAAACCTTTCTCTGTTCATCGGGGCTTTGAGTTCATCCCTTTCACATTTTTAAGTATTTGTGATGAGAGACAAACCGTATTTAAAACATTTTCTTAAGCTCAGTCAAGGAGCTGCCTCCTCTAGTCCTTCACTCTCCAAGGGCTGTTTGCTTTTGTAATTACAAACAATCAGAACAAAGCTAATTAGGCCATGTAAAGCTGGCAGAGCAAAACAGCCAGGCATGTGGCTGGCTGAGTGAGCTTGCAGTGCCTGGAGCAGGCTGGTTGCCTGGCATAGTTTGGGGTCTATGGTCATTCTTATTCCAACCTGTCAATTAGTCAAGGATTTCCATTGAGATTAATTTTTTCCCATGTTTTCATGCTCACTCCTTCTCCAAGGACTTTTGCAACTTCTACTCTGAAGTTTCCTGGGCAGAAGAAAAGAGGAAAGCAATCCTACCTATAAAGTAAGACTTCTCAGCAGCTGGCAAAACTAGACCACAGCAGGAGATGCAGATCTTTGTGTGAGGCTGGCACAGAGCCAGGAGCCAGAGGCTACCTTGTTTGTTTGTTTGCTTGCTATACTTTTAACTGGACAAAATTCAAAGCCAAACTTTCATTTCCTCTCTCTTTTTGCCATGACCATGCAATTCTACTCAGCCATGTTTGCTACAACCCTTTGGCCATCTCTGCTGTAGGCTGCATAGAAAAGGAGTTGCATGGGTTGAAAGTTGGGGGAGTTTCTCACTGGATTTCAGTCTTTGCACGTGACTGACATTCCTGCTGCTAAAGCCATCTTGCCATGAAATGATGGCATTTGTCTCTGCAGACAATGGGAACTTTGACTGCTTCTTGGCATCTTCTTCCATATCATATTTATTATTCACATGGTGCCAGAGCTCTGTATACTGTGCAGGGAACTTCACTGTCAGTGGGAATTACATGCTCATTTATATTGCTTAGTTATTTTGAAGGAGTAAGAGACCTCAAGATGTTTTTGGAATAACATCAGCCTGTTGGATTTCTTGGCTTCTCCAACTCAATAATTTTAAGAAATCATCCATGCCAAAAGCCTTTTTCAGATTCTGCTTCTGATTTGCACATGAGCTTCTTGTAATAAATTCAGCTTTGTTTTCTGTATTGTTCTGAACACATAGCTAAAGAGTATTAAAGCACTGAAAACTGACAATTAAGATCACAGAAATAGCCAAGACACCTAGTGACAGCTGTTGACAGCTGATTGTGAAACACAAGCTCAGAATCTTTTTAATATAAGGCAGAAGCAGAAATAATGGCATTACTGAAGGAAAGGAGTTAATGAAGTCAGTAACCTTCTGATGTTATTCAAAAGCAGCAGATTTACAAATCTAGATGAATAACCAGACTGAAAGAGCTCAAGCCTTTGTCCTGAGCATGGAGACATTTGGAGGAACTTTGGGGCAGCCAGTGAAGTGACAGTGATGTAGAATTGTCTGTGTTTCCACAAAGAAGAGCTAAAAGCTGCCAATGGTAGCAGCATCTTCCATTGCCTTACATCTAAGGCTACACCTGAAAAGTTATTTTGTGGTCAGCTCTTTGCATTGTCAGCACTGCAGTCAGATCACAGAACAGCCTGGGTTGGAAGGGACCTTTAAATGTCACCTCGTCCTTGCATCTGCAATGGGTGGGCACATCTTCAATAAATCTTGCAATGTCAGACCTCCTGAGTGGCCAAAGCCTGGCAGCCAGTGTGTATCCCATCAGGATTACCCACCTACAATGTGCTTTGCCCACCACCTTAGCATGTACCAGCTGGCAGAGGAGATGGCTGGTGTCACACGGAGCAGAGCAGCCACAGGCTCACAACAACCACGTGTTTCAGCCAGGGCTTTGCACCCAGCTGAACTGAGCTTTCCAAACTGGCCTTTGGATTGCAACACAAACAATATTGCAAGGGTGTCCCCCTTCATTAGGCTCCTCATTCCTCCACTCCCACTGCTTCTCCAATTTGCCTTGTGCTGTTTCCCTGCCTCTAGAAGTCCAGCCTGTGAGAAGGAGTTTGTTCTTTTATAGCATATTGCTTTTGACCCTTTCTGCAGCTCCTGAAATCCTGTGCTGAGGCGTCTGCATCACTGAGCAGAAAGCAAAAAACACTCCTTTGTTGAGCCTCATGTGCTTGATTGGAAAACATCCCAACTCCTACAGCTTTTCCAGAAAAGCCCTGCCTGGATTCCTAGCATACTGTGTCAGGGACTTGGTGTTCCTAGGGTCTACATTTCCTACAGGGACCTGCTGTGGACACCAGGAGCCCCTGGAGCTATGGAGCCTGTGGGTGCTCCTGCTTTGCTGCCACAGGGGCCACAAGGAGCCTTCAGCTGGTGAGTCCAAGCCCTGGGCAACCCACCTGGATAACACATCTGCTGGCTTTGCCTTGAGGCGCAGAAGCCTCCCTCCACTCCTATCTGGTTCATCAGACAGGCCCAGAAGCAGGTTTCATGTCAGAAACATGAATTTTAATGTTAAGTTTCCCGTATTTTTGCCTTGTTCTAGAATGGCTCTGCTTCCATTGTGTCCTGATTCACTACAGTTGTACAGATCCTTCCTCCTGCTAGAAGGACTATTTGGAAAAGTGTTTTCATCACCAGGCAGGTCCATCTGACCATACCAGACTGTTGCTGGCTGGTACAGCCAGGCTGGGTGGCACATTCTGGGACATTGCACAAGTCTGCATTCTTACCATGGTGTTTTTGTACTTCATCTGCCACATCATAAATTTCCATACCTGCTAAAGCTACATCACTGCCTCTTGTCCAGGAAGGTGAAGGATGTGACTGACATAAAAAACCTGCATTTTTACTTCAGGGCAGAGGATCTCCAGGACTGAGGAGTACAGACAGCCTTTGCCAATGTTCCACAGCTTGCAGGTGGGTTTTAATGGAAAAAAAATAGGAGGAAGTGAGGGAACAACAACATGAAGTAGCTACTGCCAAGCTTTCTTACCTCCCAAGCTCCTAGAAAAGTCCCAGCTATGTGAAAGCTGCTCAGTGCTAGCACCAGTGTTCTCCCCTGCTACAGATTCACCTCCCACTGCAGCCAAGGGCTTTGACTTTTAGTCTGGGAACCACACAGCAAGGTCCAGCAGGTGGGAGGCATGGGATGCTGCTGTTCCCAGCCCAGCACTCCTGGCTGCCCTCGGAGCCAGCTGCCCCAGCAGGACAGCAGCCGGGGAGACTGAAAACAAGCTCAGCCAAGGGAAAAAAAAGCAAGAAATAGCATTCTCATTACAAGGTAAACAGTATTAACTCTGTCTTGGGGGAGTAGAACCATCACGGCGGTGATCGGCTTTTCTGCCCACAAGCCGTGGAAGGGCGGTGGAACGCGCTCCACCCTCCCCTTGTGTAACACTCCCCACGCAGCGGCTGTAAATAACCATTTACCTGTGTCTGCTCCTCTTTCGCTGCTTTTTTTTTTGTTAAATGCAGCTCCCGGAGGGGCGGCTGGCCTGCGGTGTGCACGGCAGAGCTCAGCTCAGGGCTGGCAGAGCTGTGTCCCATCAGCCGGAGCTGGGAGCCCCGGGTTCCTCCTGCGAGCACGGCTGCCAGCTGTGCTAAGGGGGATGGGACAGTGTGGGCTGCATTTGTTGTTTTTCCAGGGAAAAGAGCTCAACGGTTCCTTTTAATTATTGTTTTCCCAGGCCCACGATAACATTTCTCCACGCTGCATTCTCTAGAAAAGGTCTGGTAAAAACACATTGGTCAAAACACATCTGTCAGAGAACCAGGTCTGCTTGTTTACCTGACTCCAGGATTTCAACATAGGTGCTCTAAGGTCTTCTCTGAACCTTTCCTGACTTCAGAAACTGGGGACAGAAAGGGGAAGCCAGTCCCTTCCCATGTGTTATTTTTTTTTCCCAATAAGTAAAAATGCCTCAGAACTGACCCAGACCTATGAGCAGTGACTTTTATTGAGATTTACTGGTCACTGTCACATTGTAACATGACAAAAGCATCCTTTGGGAAGCATGTGTGGATGGATGCTCTCGGAGCATGAGCAGAAATGTGACCATGCCCAGGCAGCCCTGTGCACAGAGCAGGGGAGATGAGGAGGACTGAAACCCTCAGCTGCTGCCTTCCTCCAGGGAGGGATATGGCCTTGGCCCAGCAAGCAGAGTCTGCAAAGAGGGAGTCTAATTTACAGTGCCCTGTAATTTGCTGATGCCGTAATATGTTTAGCTTGGGGAGAAGGCTGTGTTGATGTTAACGTGTTCACTCACATTGGAGTTGTGGTGTGTTCCATCCACGTGGAAAACAACATCACACAGGGCTGGGTCTTCCTTGTGACAATAACGGGCAGGAGCTCAGCTGGGGCTGAGCTGTGGGGGCGTCATGGGTGGGAGCAGCCCCTTGAACCCTCCAGGCCCAGGTAGGATGTGACAGCCCAGCACCTGCTGCAGTGACACTCACTCTTCATTAAAAATGACTGCCAAGGTTAATTAGACTTTGTCAGCACAGGACCAAGCAGGATTTCCCCAATGCTTTTGAACTGGCCCCAAATCACTGATTTCAGTGTCAGAAAACATAGCTCCATCCCCCCATCTGTGACTTTTCCTCTAGCTGGTGCTTTTTTGAGTCCAGGCAATGAAGGTGAGAATACTGTTGTCAGTACCAACAGTGATAGCAGAAATACCACAAATGATCTCAAGACACAGATTGGGGTGCCAGGGTGATACTAGACAGATAGACAACAAATAATTACTGCTCTGTGATCAGGTCCTGCTTTGGGATACAACATTGTCGAGGCTCAAACACGCCTCTGTGTTTGCCTGCTAGATTTGTTAGTAGTAATTGCTTACACTTGTGCAGCACTTGAGCTCAAGGGACTGCTCCAGGCTGTCTGCTGCATCTTTCAGGGTAAGACGGCAGGAATAAGCCCTGCAGATACAGAAAACACTTGTTTAGAATTCAAGTTAACTCCAAAGCAAGCATTTCTCTCCACAAGACTTACATGGCTCTCTACACCTAAATTCTTCATCCTCCTCAGAGCAGCCAAGTGAGTTGGGACAGGGTGTTCACTCTGCTTACAGAGGGACAGTAGGCAGACTACAGCCCTGAACCTTAAATGCCTGAACCAGTGAAGTGCCCACAGATCCAGGAGGCTTTGGACTTGGGTCTTCTGTCATCTGTGCTGGTGCTTCTCCTCCTCCACAAATGCACCCTCAGGGAGCTCTGTGTGCACTGGTGGGGGGCTACCCAGACATGAAGGATTAACTGTCTGCAGGCACAGGATACAGATGGACCACTCAGTCCTCAAACTGCCCTGGAAAGGGAGAAGTCTCCCTTGTTCCATCCTTGCCAGCCATACCTTCTTGAGTCCTTCTTTTTGCCGTCTCTGGAACACACTGAGCTGAGTGAAGAGTTCTCTGCTGGGTTTGCCAGTGGGTGGTCAGGCCAGCAGGAGGCAGGGAGCTGGGCTGAGACCCTGCAGCTCAGAGGCAAGGGAGAAAAGCAGAGCAGAGGGGTAGGACCATGCTCCTGGCACCAATGACTCACTGAGCAAGGCAGGTCAGCAAAGCTCCCAGGATTTCCACAGAATTCCTCAGAAATAGGAACATTAGGTAAGAGTCTGCCTGGAGTTCTGTGTTCAAAGAAATGACGAAATTTTCCTTGCACACACCTAATTCTAGTGAAGGCAAGAGTCAGTCCTGATGCAGAGCAGCTCTTATCACTGCAAGACAATGTTTTAATAAGAATTTCCTTTAAAATTTGTTCCCAGAGTCAGGCTCAGGCCAGCTTTGAAAGATGATGACAAGACCAAAGTTAGGAGCAGATGAAAATGGCTCTTATACAATTGCACTTGGCATGAACCTTTTCCAAAGAGGACATATCAGGTGTTTGGAAACAAGTTAAAAACATTAATTACAGCTGTAGCAGTAGTTCAAAATACGACAGGCCTTTTAGGACTTGTTGCCATAGGTCACAATGTCAATATTGCAAAAGAGTAGTTTGTTTCCATCATAATCTAGTTGTCTAGCACTGAATAATGGACTACTGGAGGCTGCCCCTTTATCTTGGCGTACACAGAGCTCAGCAGTGTGTGTCAACACCAAGAACTCTTGAAGGATTGCATTGCTTTGTCTGCTTGGACCCAAAAATACAAGGGCTTTGGAAGAGATTCAACTGTTTTGTAAAGTACCTACTCTAAGCCAACTTACCCCCTTCTAACATGGGCAAACTTGCTTATCTATGTCCTGGTGTTCAGAACTTAGCCCTCCCTTTCCTCCTATTATTCACCTGGATAATGAAATCTGTGCTGTGCAAAGGAGCAGTGACAAACAGTGCACACGAGCTTGCAGAGGTTCCATTGGTGCACTTCTGCCCAAATTATTTCAGTGTTATGTAAATGGTGTCAGCCCTCAGCCCCTCTGAGCAGTGGCTTCAGCTCAGCTGTGCCAGCTGCCATACAAGCAGCTCAGAGCTTGGAAAAATACATAATATATTAAGGGTGGGACAGAACCAAATATATACACTTAAATCAACTTGTTCATGCATGACTGGAGCGTAGTAACAGCTCCAGTGAAGCAGCCAGTGTTGAGCTCAGTGTCCCTGAACCTGCAGCACCTGGACTCCCTTTTGGGGCGTAACTTGGCTGTTCCTACTGATTCTAAAGAAGGCATACCTATGGAAATGATTGGACAAATACAGCACAGAGGGTTCCCATAATTGACCATAGTCTGTCCCTGTTTAGTTAATTTAAGCTCTTCTTATAGAAGAGCTGCAGATGGCACATTAAGTGCAGGGCAAGCTCTGCTCCCTTCAGCTAGAGCAGAGATGTGCAAGTAAAGCAGTAGATCTGCAAATCTCTTCCATGATGAGATTTAGATAAAGGCTTGTTTGGGACTCCCCTGTGACATGGTTAATTTTGATTCACATCTCTGGGACAAATGAGAGCTAAAAGCAGTGACTACAACATCCATGACTACCCACAGGAGATTCTTTCAGGACATTTGAGTTTTTACCTTTTCACAGAATTAAAAGAAGTTCAGTAAAAAAAAGCTGATGAAACCTTAACACACTCTTTCTTCTTTCCATGGAATTCAACTGCAAAACAACTTACAATGTAGCTAATAAAAAATGGAAAGTTTCCTCTCAGACTCATAGCTTTTCCTCTCAAGAGCAATTGAGGCGATTTCCTATGAAAGCCTGTTTCTGCCCAGTGCCAGGAGCAGTGTTTTTCTTTTCAGGATAGGTGGCTGCACATATTTGTGGAGACCTCCAGTACACTTGCTGCTGGATGTGCCATGACACCCAGCCTGGATGGGAGAGGTGTCCCTCCCCACAAGCACGGGTCTGCTTCTAACACCAGTAACTCTTCATCCCCGTGGTCCTTGGGGCTCCTGTTGGCAGTGAAACCTCTTCCATGTCAGAGATTTATTTTTTCCTGCTGGATGTTTCTCATGTGGCTTTAATTCTGTTTGTGGAGGCAGCTGCATGCACAGATCAGAGGAACGGGCTGGGCGCAGAGTCAGCTTCCCACAACTTATCTCTGGTTGACTAGGGCAGGTGGGGAAGGGAGGATGTGGGCTCCATCCCTCCCAAAACCTGTGGGATGGCTCGGGATTGTTACTGTAGTGATGATATCTTCTTGCAGAGAAGACCAGAAGAATGTGGTGGGTGCAGCCTGGGACACATTCCCACACCGCCTCTGTATATTTACACTCATTCAGCTCCAGCATCCCATTAAGCTTGATGGAAGCAATTAAAAAAGCAGTAGCTGTTCTTGCTCATTTGTGAAAACCAGCTAGTGAGATTCTGTTACAGATGAGCAGTCAAATTTTAAGCTGGCTGGTGAAGTTAGGCTCTCAGGGTAATTCTGTCTTTTGGAAACGTTGTGTGTGTGTATGTCAGTGTAACATAACCCAGCCCAGCACAGGAGGCCTTCCAGCAGGGCAAAGTTTAACTGTTCACTAGAGTGGAGAGTGGGTCTGTTGTGACTAGGACCAACTGCAGAAAAAGTGTGTTTATGCAAGCATGCACATCTGTAGGTGGCACACACACATACTGAACTGTTTGCAAAGACCAATGCCAAAACATTAGAAGTGATTCCAGCATCTGCTTGAAAATGACTTTTAGCAGTATCATAAGAGTAAATGAAAGCTTGGAACTGCTGCCATTTGTGGGGTAATTTCTGTTATTTTGTGTGGGGATCCCACTGGGAAAAAGGTTAAGTCCATTTGTTTGTTGTACCAACACAGGAAGGGAAGAGGTTTTCCTTTCATCCTGCTAGAACAGCTACCTTTGGCATCATATCCCTTTTCTCATCTGGTTGAGATCCCTATTCACACCAACACAGCTTGTCCATAGCTACCATTCAGTAAACAGCAATGAGCTACAGCCAGCTTTTATCTAGATTGAATGAAGCAGGCAGCAGATGGAAGATGTAACATGCTCACCTTTCCTTTTGCTAGAGCAGGAAGGGATGGATTGGACCCCACTAAGAAAGGGTCTCCCTTGATTCTGATCACAGAAGCTTGTGACTGCAGCTGATTGAATAGGAAGCCCCTGAGTTTCAATAGAACATCCTAAATGTGGTTGACAAGCTTCTGACAAAAGCAGTGGTGAACCCCTGCTTCAACTGGGTGCTCACATCAGTTCTAATCCAGAAATTATCACAATCTCTGCAGACTGGTACTATTTGAAAATGCCATCAGATTTTCTGACCTGGAAGTGCCCTGAGGCAATCCTCAGCTATTGACTCTGGACTTCCAGCAGCCACCTAAACTTAAACTAAATCCTCTAAGTCCTTTCTCCTTTTGGACAAACAAACCACCTTTTGTCTCCCTGTTCCCCATCCAACAGAACACTCACTCTTGTAAATGAAAGCAAGCTAATTTACTGATCTCAACGTGGTATTCAATGCAGTGAGTCACCAAAAAAGGCTCTCTCCTTTTCCATTAAGGTCAGCAGCAGCTTTGGCAGGGAACATGTGCCTGGTCATAGCTCCAGGCTGGGCTGGCAGCACCAGCAGCAGAGTCCAGGTGGAGGAGGATTTTCTGCATCTGCCTCACCACAAACACAACACCTTGGACCATAATGTCAGAGGAGGTCAGATAAGCAAGATAAGTTGCATTGCCTGAACCTTCTTTTTTAACAACTCTTTTCGGATGCAAATAATTCAGTTTAATACAGGTAGGTGCTGCCCCAGGTCTAAACATAATTTGGGTGACAAATGAGGAATGGCTTAGGGGCAGGGAGCAGTCACCTAACTTTAGAAACAGTTTAATCTCTCTCTTAGAGCTGCAACAATGAGGACTTTTCTTTGTGTTTCTGTCCCCAAACAAACTTCCTTTGTTCTGCTGCAGTTTCTCCTCCCCTGGAATTTGCTGTCCCAACTACCTCATTCGATTCATGCTCAGGCTTGCTCCGATGCCAGCAGGGTCTCAGAAGTCTGATGAAACCTGAATGATCCCTTCTCCCCCTGTGTGCTTGTGTCCAGCTGCCCAAAGAGAAGCCAGGAACCATTTCCTGCAAGTGTTGGCCCAACAGCAGTGCATGAGGAGCAGGAATGGAGGGATGGCATCTGCTGGAGCCCAGCCTTTGGGGACAGGTTCTGAGTCACTCAGATGTCCAGAGTGGTGGTTGACTCACCAGGAGCATGTGAGGCTTGTCCTGAGTCCCTGATGAGTGTTTTCACACCCAGACACACCTCAGCTGGAGAGGAGGACAGGAAGCCACCCAGAGAAGTCACCAGCTCAAGGTTAGGACACTGCCTTGGGAGGACATTTGCAGCCTCCAAACTGACCAGAGCAGAAACATGAATTCAATCTGTCCTCTTTCACACGGATATCCCAAAGGCCAGCGCCAGCACAGGCTGCCCTTGTTCAAGATAACCCTGTTTTTGGCTTTGAGCAGGTCTAGGAAATGCACATCAGCTCTTCAGGGAGCCCAACATGGGCTGCCCCATTTAAGGAACTCAGCTCTTGGACATCTTGGCACAGCTTTGTGAAAGCTTGGCATCCTGATGAGCACAAGGACACTCCTGAGTGAGGAACCCAGGCTAGGAGCCCGTCCCAGTCCCACCAGCTGAGACCAGTGGATCAGCAGTCTTGGGGGCTGACTCAGCCCAGCTCTCCCGTTCGACCTCACTGAGGAGCAGCTTCTAAACCATGGTGTGACTTCAGAGTCAGGTGAATCAGACACTTGATCAAGAGTCACTCTAGGATTTATGGATTTGAGTGCAAGCTTAACTGTGGCCATACGCTGAGGTCATTGTGTCAAGGGCAGCATCAAAATGCAAAGTCAGTGAGACGTGTGCTGCAAGAACCCCCCTCCACTTCATTGCTGCTCATGCAGCTGTGCAGCCATTTCTTCACACAGAATCAGAGCAGTCTGAAATCTCCTGTCTCATCCTTAACCCTTATCAGGTTCCTCTACACACAATTGCAACTGGTAGGATCAAGCCTAGAGTGAAAATGCAGCCCTGTGTTCAGTGAGGGATTCTCACTGGTAGTGTCCAAGCCATGTTGCTCGAAGGGCCAGTGTGAATTTGGGAACTGGAATCATTGGAAAGAGCAAAGTTTCACCTGGAGAGGCTGTCTCCATCAGCACTGCCTTCATCTGCCTGTGTGGTACCCACTCAGAACTCGTAAGTGGGGGAGCAGGAAGGGACCCACTCTGTCCCTAACTGAGTCTGCATTTACACCCTCACCTTAGCTTCTTGCTGTATCCTGGTTTCCATTTTCTCCTGTGCCTCGTGGGAGCAAAAGTCAGGTTTCAGGAAGTGTTTCAGTAAATTTTCTGTATTTTGAAATGGAGTGACTCACTCTCACCAAACCAGCTGCTATTTTGTCCTTGCTCTGTGCACTGAGGCAAGCACAGGACTCATCCCTGCCCCATGACTGGCCCCAGAATTCTGGGGAGTTGGGGGTCCAGGCAGCAGCAAGCACTCATCACCCTCCCTCTCGAAAAATGTCCCTCTGTGGCTTGTAGACACAAACATGAATGTACATGAAAGGGCAGTGGGTGGGGGCTTGTGCTGAATAATAAGCAGCAGCCAAACAAGTCGAGCAGGTCTGTGGAAGCAATTCAGGCGAGCCAAAAAGATCGGTAAGGTGAGATGTAATTATAATCCCTCTGAGCTGGGACACTAGGAGGAGCCGAAGGACCCACGACACAAACATCAGCCATGCAGCCCTGCTGCACCAGGGGGAAATAGGCCTGAGTAACAACTTGTTTACAATTTCACATTCATCCTGACTGAGCCAGCCCCATAATGATGTCACTGAGCACCTTATACCTTGGCCAGGCCAAAATTTTTGGAGTGTAAGAGGAGATAGGGAAGAGGCACACAGGTATGTAGGCCAAGTTTTCTTTTTTCATTTCCTGTGTCCTATCCTAGAAATATTAAACTGAAGAACAATTTACTCAGGATTTTCCCCTGTTTTCTATTGTGTGTCATGTGCTTTGCTGGTGTGTTGATTATGGAGAAGCTGCACAGCAACAGCTCACATCCAACAACAGTAAATGAAAGTTCAGAGCCCAAGCAAATGGCCTCCAAACCTCTATTACCCTGTTAGATAACAAAGAAGCCAAAAGGTATCTAGGTTATCACCAGAAAATAGCCTATAGGAACATCCTGCTCATTCAGCTATCCCTAGCTTGTTTTCTTTCTTTAGCTGTATGAGGTTTCCAGTCTCAGTTGTCCAGTGGCATAACATGAAAGGATGAAAGGGTGGCCCTTGGGAGCCAAGTGTCCAACCAGATGCTGAGAGAAACCAGTTATAGCCAAAGACAAAACTTAACCTAATGGCCATCATCAACAGAGAAAAATATGAAAGCAGGAGGGTTTCAAATTGTCCTGTCACTTCAGATAAGATCTGACTTTCTACACATAAAAATTGAAATAAAATTAAAGGGGGGGGGGGACAAGAAAGAAACTGGGGAAGTGTTGAAAGCTTTCAGGCTTTGTTCTTTCATCACAAAAAAAAAAAAAAAAAAGGGGGAAAAAGAAAAGAGGGACACGTTTTCCCTTTTGTAAGTTGTATTTAAGGGCTAGACTCTTCTTCATTTCGAGCCAAGGGAATTTTTGCTTTTGAGTTTGAAAAAAGCAGAATCAGGGTCACGATTTTTAAAAAGCTTAAATCCCAGGCGTGTTTTAGAAACAGATTCAAAAGCACATGCTTACTGCAATTATCTACGCCTGCAGTGTTTTCAGACATGTGGACTTCAGGAAAACAATAGCCAGCCCTGTTATCAGCACAAAGGAGGATCAGTTTGGAATTACCGTACCTGTAACGTAGGCAGCCCTCAGCTCTGAGGGCTTCCATTCCCACTGTTGTTCTGCTGTGAATTTACTTACAGCATGGAAGAGAGAAAGAAAAAAAGAGAGTGAGAAAGAGAGCGAGAAAGAGAGAAAGAGAAAGAAAGAGAAGAAAAGAAAAAGAAAAAGAAAAAGAAAAAGAAAAAGAAAAAGAAAAAGAAAAAGAAAAAGAAAAAGAAAAAGAAAAAGAAAAAGAAAAAGAAAAAGAAAAAGAAAAAGAAAAAGAAAAAGAAAAAGAAAAAGAAAAAGAAAAAAAAAAAAAAAGCATTCCTGACTGAAGTGTGGAGCAACTGAGAGCTGGCACTCTCTAAGCAGTAACTCTCAGCACAGGTCTTGCCTAAAACCAGGAGGATATTCTGCCACTGGAAACTGATAGTTTTTGAAGCAGGAAAATAAAATCAGAAAGAGAGAGGATGCCTGAACACAGGGATGCTCCAGCTGCAAAGCAGGCACTGCACAAGGGTAAAGAGGTGAAGGATGTGTCCCTGGCTGGAATACTCCCCTGTACAGGAGCTGTGCCTCTTTCCATCCAATTGAAACAAAGAACCACGATGAACCATTGCAGCTTCAGAAAATGGTTTAATAGAAAGATTTGGCACTGGTGACAAATATCCAGACAGTACCCAGTGTGATCACTCAGAGGCACACACACCTTGGGTAGCTGTGCTGGGCTGGTGAAAGACAGTATCTTGGAAACTCTAAGCTTGGTATTTATGTTAACTGCATGTGACTCTTTATGTGTTTGAGTTTAAACTCCCAGATTCTGTTGAATCTCAGAAAGCTGGGTGGGAATCAGAAAGGCATGCGTGGTCAAGCCTTAAAGATTTGAAATGGGAAAAAAAAAAAAAAAAAAAAAAAGGATGGTGAGTTTTAGCAGGTCCTGGCTCCCTTGAGCAGCTCCAGAGGAAGTGGTCCCTCTGTGGCGTTTGCATTGCAAACTATGGTGAGCTGGTAGTGATCATTTCCTAACCAAAGTACCAGAAGGATCTTAAAAACATCTTAGAAATCCTGTTTCTCTGTGTCAGGGGCTACAAATCCTCATTGGCTGGGTCCTGGGTCTCCGTGCAGCCGAGGGACAGGGGGACAGGACACACACCCCGGTATCTGTAGCAGCCATCTCGGCTCCTTCCATAATCGATGGGGAGAAACTGGGAGGAAAGCGTGATTCACCCCACCTGTCCGACGCTCCGCCCGGCTCCCCAGGCTCGCAGCCCTCCTGCCTGGGAAGGGCTGTGCCAGCCTGTGCCGGCACTGTCACCCCCCGCCCCGCCGTGTCCCCTGCACCCCCGGCAGAGCATCTCTGCTGTGAGTGCCGGGACCGGGCAGAAGCCGCAGCACCCCCGAACCAGCACCCCGCCTCCTGCACGGGTCATCCCCTGTTGGCACTTGGGGACAGGAACGAGCTTGTGTCACCCTTATCTGCGTGATCTCAGCTGTGCATTTCATTTCTCCGCGTGCCAGAGGAGGAGCTGAAACCTGCACTGGCCGTGATTCATGTGCCATTACCATGGGCAAGCCCCGTGGTGGCGATAATCAATCACTTATATAAACCGCGCTTCCAGGGTGCTGAGCACCTGGGAACTGTGTTAAACCAGAGGCAGAGTGCCCGGGAAGCTTCTGGACCTTTCCGGTCTTTGGCAGGGGCATCCGTGGGCTCCCCCTGCCCCAGGCTAGCCAAAATTGTGACGCTGCGTGGCAGGGAGCCAAGGCAACAGCCCTGCCAGAGGGCTTTCCCCCTCATGGGGAGCACATCCCCAAAGCTCCCTGGCAGGCTTAAAAGAAAGAGGCTGGGGCAGGGAGAAGGTAGAGCGGGGTGATCCTGGAAGGGAGGGCCGGTTTGGAGAGGGGGAGTGCTTGGAGCTGGCTGGGGAGGAGAGGCTGGTGGAGGTGTAGCGTGAGAAGGTGACAGTGGAATGCGGGGACTCAGAGCAGCCTTGCTGGAGTGATGGGATGGAGCTGGGCGAAAACCAGTGGAGGAAGGGCAAGAGGCAGATCGTTTTCCAGCTTTCTGTTGCAAATGAACACAGGTGGGAGAGGCTCTGAGGGTAGACAGGGAGATTCAGCTAATCTCTATCAAATTAAGCATTCTTTAAAGACTTGCTGAGCAGGTAGTCCATCCATGGGGGATACCGGTGCCGGTTCTGATCCTTATCCTCCTGAGCCCATGGAAATGCACTGCTCACCGCAAGAGCAGCACGGGCAGAGCCTGGGTGAGCCCCGGCTGATGCCTGGGGGCTGAGAGTGGCCCCATGCCACCCTCACACCCCCGGGGCTCCGGCAGGGGCCACACTGAGCCTTTGATGAAGTTGGATAAAGCGATCTGGGAGAACCGGTCCTGCAGGCAGCCCGGCAAAGCCCACCTGACAGCTTGTGCCCAGCTCTGCTATGCACTGGTTAAAGGCAGCTCCATTCTCAGCCAGAAAACCCCTCTGATAAGTAGTAAGTCAGCCAGCTGCATATTTACCTTCCAGGGCTGGCCAGCACTCCAGCACTGACGTGCTTTGCAGAGCCAGGCCAGCTCCAGTGAGAGGGGGAGTGCCCGGGAATGCTGCGGCGGGGAAGTGGGAGGATTTATAGCTGTTCGAGATGGGGGTCGGGTGGGTCACCTGAGTCGAGGGGGCCTCCCAGGTCCTTCTCCCTTGCCAAGAAAGACTTTCCTTGTTTGGCCTCCCAGATAGTTGGATCGAACAGCCCCTTCCCATGGAGCGGGGTCACTTCGGAGCAGCTGAGCCTGGGAAATGAACCCATGGGTAGGGCTCCTATCTCGCCGGGAGCAGCATCCTGCTGCTGGGACGAGGAGGTGGGCTCGGAGGGCTGTAGGGAGCTTGGCGGAGAAATGAACAGGGCTGCAGACATTGTTCTGTATTGCTGAGCATTTCTCTTTTGCCAGCTGACCATCTCTTGGTACACCCCCACCCTTCTGTGCTGCCCTCACACCAAATAACAGCAAGAAATAGATATTTCCTGGGTAAAATGAGGTCAGTGCCTGACCCAGGAGGGACGCATAGGGATGGACTCTGTTTCCAGAGTGCAGTGGCTTAGGGAGACTGCTTTACCAGCCAGCAGAGCGTTCTGCAGGGGCTGTAGCACCCCACTGCTACCCCCTGCCCCATGGACTGACACAAACCTAGCTACAGCTGAACTCCCCCAGCTCTGCTCACTTGCCGATTTGTCGGGGGTTTCTTTCCTCTTTTACCAAGAATGCATGAACCTGCTGCTCCTGGATGGATCCAGCTGAGTTTCCACTTCCAGCACTGCCACTTCCAAAGCGGAGCGGAGAGTGCAGCCAGCCGAGCTGCCGGAGAACTGCACGGGAAACCCTCGGCAGAGGCGCCGAGCGCCCCGCAGTGCCCGCAGCAGCTGGCCTGGCACAGGGAAGGGGCGTGGGGCACGAACGGGAGGTGTGCACGGAACCCCGGGTCCCCCCTGGGCAAGACACAGCTGCGGGGAGCTGGGGGACATTGTTCTGGCCGCTGCTCCAGGCGAGGTTGTGTGCGAGGAGGGCTCATAGGAACACAAAACTTGGATGAGATCACAGAATGTTTTGAGTGATAATAGGTGACATGTAGGCTTTTCCTCTGAGAGGAGTTTTTGCAGGAATAGACAGAAATCTGAGTAAGGTCTAGCAGGATTTCCTACAGCCAGGCCCTGAGGACAGGGTCAATCTTTCCGGGTCAGTGAATATTGAATATTTATGCTAATTGAAAAGCCTGGCAAGGTGAAAGCTGGCTCTACAGGTTCATGGTATGGTAGTCCCACTCTCTGTCTTAAACTGTGCTGAACACCATTTTCAGCTTATTTTTCCCAGCAAATGCCCTGACAAGGTTTGGGTGCTTCTGCTGTTGGCAGGGCACTTTTGTCCAATCCCCATCTCTGAGATTTCTCACCCTAGTCAGGAAATCAACTGCAGAGCACCATAGATTCCTCAAAACCCGATTATTTCCCAGCCTGGTGAGCCTCCACCTTCCTGAGACAAAGTCTGTGGCTGTGTAAGAGTCTCTGTGTCCCTCTCCAGCCCTGCCTGGCCGCCTGCCTCACCCACCACGGACCGGGCTTTGCAGGCAGGGGATGCTGCTGCTGCTCCTCGGGACCTGCTCTTGCAGCTCCATCTGCAGGTGCTCACCCAGGCTGTGCCTGCACTGAGCCACTCCCCAGAACGTAGATTTCCAACCAGACCACATTGCTCATGCCGGGCTTGCACAGTCTGCTGCTGTCTGTCCCTTCCCACCGGGTTCCTGCCCTGGGTTGCGACACCGGGGTGCCGCTCCTCGCGGCTGCCCCACTGTCTGCCTCTCGACGTGGTGTGTTCTCATGCTTTGCCTCCAAACTCTTTGAACCAGTCCAGAAGATCCTTCTTATCCTCCTCCAGATCTTCCCTGAGAGGATTTCTCCAGTACAACGATGAGAAATTCACTGTCTAGCTATGAGGAGAGGAATGGTGTGGGGTGGACTCTTTATCTCCCATCCCTGCTTGGCTCCTGATGTGATGTGACCCGTTTGCTGACAACCCCATTTTCAAACTGTCCAGCAGTTGTTCTGCTCACTGCTGGGTGAGAGCAGTCTCTGGAGAACAGGGTCACAAAGCCATGGGCAACTCCAGGGGATCCCGGCGCCGCGGGAATCCCGGGCAGTGCGGGGATCCCGGGCTGTGTGGGGATCCCGGGCCGTGCGGGGATCCCGGGCCGTGCGGGGATCCCGGGCCGTGCGGGGATCCCGGGCAGTGCGGGGATCCCGGGCAATGCGGGGATCCCGGGCCGTGCGGGGATCCCGGGCAGCGCGGGGATCCCGATCCCGCGGGGATCCCGGGCAGTGCGGGGATCCCGATCCCGCGGGGATCCCGGGCAGTGCGGGGATCCCGATCCCGCGGGGATCCCGGGCCGTGGCGGGGAGCGGCCGCCAGGTGGCGCCGCGGCCCCGGCCGCGCTGAGCGCTGCGGGAGCGGAGCCGGTCCCGGGATCGCGGGATTCCGCCCCAAATCCTGCCCTGCAGGGCACCGCGCCCTCCGCTACAGCGAGAGCAGAGCCTGAAACCGCAGCGGATCACCCCCAGCCCCGGGTGTGCTGCTCATTTGTGCTGCTGGATGCCCGTGTCTGTTAGCCGCGCTCCGAGGCACCGTGCGGAGGATGGAGGCAGGAATTCGCCCAGGATGGAGGCAGGAATTCGCCCAGGATGGAGGCAGGAGTTCGCCCAGAATGGAGGCAGGAGTTCGCCCAGGAGCTGCCTGGTTCTGACCTTCCTACCACTGGGTGCTTCTTCCCCACTTGAACGCAGGGGTGGCCTCTCGCCTGCCTCGCAGGGAATGAAGGGCCGAGGGGTGGATCAGAGGGAAGGCATTGTGCCCTGCTAATCCCCTCGAGGCCACACTTGTCACTAAAATATGTGACTTTGTTCCCAAAGTGTGTTTTCTGCCTTCCCAGTACAGCCAGGCGACTTTGTCCCTAAAAAGCTGAGAGTCCCTTTCAAGAGGCTGCCAGCTGTAACTTCAGACATCAAAACAGGGTGGCAGAGCCGCTCTGTGCCTTGCCTGTGCTATTGCTTCTTTTCTCTTTGCCTTGTACATCTTAACTCTCTTAGCAAGAACTATGTGAACTTAATCCTTATACTTCTGCCAAATTAAATTTCCTTTTTATCTTTCCCAATTAAAGGGAGATTTTTCAGGTGGCAAGGACTCACTCCTCCAAGAGGAGATGAATTGAGGGCACTGCTGTGTTTTGGTGGAGTGGATGGGATACCAGAGATCAGGGGGATGTGAGGGGGAGCAGCATGTCTCCTGGACAGGTTATCAGCCCTCTGGAGGGACAGGGCAGCACATGGGAAGGGAAACAGAGGGACTTTTCACCATGGGCTGATATTTTCCAGTCTTATATTTTAGAGCATATACTCTCCCAGGATGAGAGCCTGGGCAAGCATCCCCCTGCCTAGGGGCAGGCATGACTCACTCATGGTCGTCTCCTGCAGGTTTTCTGTCTCCTCAGGCCTGCCTACATCAAGCATGACCCTCAGGCCTTCCTCTTGGCCATCTTTGTGTCTCCTCTGCTTTTCTTCAGTGTTCAGCTATCCTCCCTGCATTCCAGCCCCAAAGGAGGAGCTGGGAGGAGGGCAGGGCAGCAGAATGAGACAAGAGCTGGGGTCGGAGTTAGAGAAAGACCAGGCTGGCCATAGCTTCTTTCCAGTGGTCCATTCTCCTCACGTGCCCCCCACAATCTCACTGCATCCCAAATTTCTTCTGCAGTACAGATCCCTGACTTGCTTGCTACCCTCCAGCTCCCAAAATACAGCCTTACAGTCCTGTACTTTCTCTCCAGCACTCCTGTACTCTCCTTACTGCCCTGCCTCTCATTCCAAGGAGAGAAGGGAAGCCACTCTCACTGTTCCAGTTTACAGGGCACTGTATCCTCCTTCTCCCCCCCTGCACCCATCCTAGCCAAGATGAGGACAAGGGGCAATGGACAAACATCCAGACTCCTGGGCAGCCATAGAAACCATAACATTGGACAATACCCTCCCATGAAGCCCAAGCCAAGGGCTGCTCCTTGCACATGCATCAGGCTGAAGCTGGCCTTGATTTTCAGCACACTTGTGAGGCCAAATCTTGATTTATTTATGGCAGTTTTCCAATCAACTGGAGTAGACCACGACTTAGACTGAGACACACATTCTCACTAATGTTTTGTGTAGCTGTACTTTATCTTCCAACACGATGGTCTTGTTAGTAGCTGGAAGGCTTCAGAAATGTGCAGAACAGATGTAGGTAATTTGGGATTTCCAGTCTTGGGAATATTTTGTGCCCACTGAAGTCAGAGGGAAAGCTACCACCACTTCCAGTGGGTGCTGGAATGCCTCTGAGCTATTTGGCAGAATAAATTTGATTGCCTTAATGAGTAAAAGAGAGCTTAGGTTTTCCACAGGATAAAACAATCAGCAGCAGTGAGCTCTGGAAATGGCTGTGTTATCACTTAGGTCTCTCATAAAAACAGATCAAACCCAACAACAGAAACAAAGCCCTGAATGAGGGAAAAAGGAAACACGTTTTCCTTAAAAGCTCCCAGGCATTTGGAGGGCTAGGAATCATCTTAGTGGGGTGATCTGTTTGAAAATGAGGGTGTTTCTTAACCCTAGTTGATTGTGGGAACGTACAGCCTGGTATTTCTGTTCTGAGCAAAGATCTTATCTGGCAAATGAGCCAAATTATCAAAAAGGTCTGTGTCTCATTTTTATGACACAACAAGTTCAAGTCCCACTCCACAGACCCACACAGCTGTGTGTGCAGCAGAGCTCATTTCAGGAGGACCTTTGAGATGTAGATTTTCAGGATTTCCACAGTGACCATGGGCTGCTTTTTTTCCCACATCATGGATGTCCCATGCACTCAGCTCACAAAGGCTGTGTCTCCTCCATGTCAACTACCCAGGGAAGGCTGCAAGGTCGGAGTCAAAGGCTGAGATTTAAACCTTTGCTGCACCTCTTCTGTTCTATTACCCCATGTTTTCCCTTCCTCCAGTAAGGAGGTTATTTTTCCCTCTGAAAAGGGGCTCAGCAGAGGCAAAAAGAGACCTCTATGCAAGAGCCAAATCCCTTGCATGGTGTAATGACAATTCACAGCCTCCTGTTACACGGATAGGTAACAGGAGTGTCACCTGTGTAGTGGGGAGAATATTCCTGGGGGAGCTGAGGAATCTTGGACTAGATACAAAAGTGTCTCACTATGGAAATTTTAAATTATGAGGCATCAGAGGCTGTTTAAAGAAATCATGAAAGCCACAGCCCTCTGAGCTTGTTGCTCAGGGAACTGCACATTTCCTAGTGTGGGAACAGGTGATGGAAAAGCCCCCTTCCATTATCAAATGCTCAAGACTGACCCCAGCCAGAAGAGTGTTTTCCCTGTAGTGTATTTTCCCTTCACATTGTGCAATTTCATCAGTTTAATATGCCCTGCTTGTATTTCCTCAGTTCACAGCTACAGAAAGCAGCCTCAGCTGTACTGTCCTGCAGCCAAGCTGATGTGCTGCACGTAGGAGGCAGGTGACCCTGAGGTGACCCTGCAATGACTTCACTCGGTGCCTCACAGTAACCTATAGATACTGGTGCTGTAAAAATGGTTTTGTGAGAGGTATAAATACAAACACTGTGAGATCACATATTCCGGGCTGTAACTGAATGCAGACTCTTGGAAGAAAAACAACTCAAAGCCCTCCTGGAAAAAGCTGTCAAGTACAAGCACACTTCATAAATTTTTCCACAACCCCACATGTACCATGCAACAAACAGGCTTCTTTTAGAAAGTGGGGCTGTGAACCCCATAATGGCTGGGCATTACCTGTATTATTTGTAATCTGTGCAGGACGGGGAGGAGGAAAGGTTATCTCAAGCCCTTGTTGTGTTGATGTTCTCAGGATCTCCATGGGAACAAGACCATCAGGAAGGAGTCATGCTTGCTCTGAGAAGTGAGCGTGGTGCCTGAGGTCTGGTGCCACCCAGCAGCTCCCCTTGCCCAGGGAATGCCTAACGTGGCTGTTTCAGGCAGCCCCAGCAGTAAAATCAATCAATGCCTCAGGAGATCAGGAGATCAGCCCACCCAGCCCAGCACTGACTCTGGGCAAGGAGGACACAGACCGTGCAAGAAACTGCTGAACCTCTGTCTTGCTGGACTCAAATACCACCAAAGGACCTGAGAGTCAAACACATACCTGCCCACTACTTTAATTTTTGCTGTCTTTTCTCTCTACTTCTAGGCAAGCCAGAGGAAGGACAGCCCAAGCAGGATTCCTAACAGCTTGCTCTGGAGCCATCATCCTTCAGATTTCATTGGAGAAGGTCAACCATCCTGGCAGATGCACCTGCTTGCAGTCAGAACAGCAAACATCTGCTGTGCAAGTGATTTAGTAACGGTTTACCTGGCTGTGGAAGGTGCCATAACAATGTCAATTACAGTATCAGAGCTCCCTATTCCATCTCACACTTGTCTATTAGTGTCTGGTGATGTTGCACAAATGCCTAGAGCAGATAATCAAAAAGAATTATGAGCTTAATTAAAACCCACCATGACCACTTAACTAGGCATAATGAAGCTATCTGACCTGGAATTTACCCAGCACTCAAACACTTGCTATTTCAAATGAGTGAGAGTGGCCAGAAGTGGTTTAACAGTTCAGGGGGAAATGGCATGGCCAGCCCTACAGTCCCTACACACATGCCAAGGCCCCAGTGCAGCACAGTTGTTTGTGCATCTCCTATCGAGCACTGTCTGGGCACAGGGCCACCCTCACACAGCCCCTGCCAGGAGCTTGGCCCCAGCTCAGTGGGCTGCACACCCCCTTCTGCCACTCTGCATGTTTTTCTACCTCTTTCCAGCAATTACTCTTTAATTATTCACTGGAGCAGGGACTGGATGCTGTGACAAGAAAGCTTGTGCCACAATCCTGCAGAGTCCCTCCCAGACCAGTAAATAATTGTTGATATTGAAAATAATCCATCTGGGCTTCTGTTCAGCCTCAAAGGGGGAGAGTGCAGAGGCTGCACATGGTCTCCACTGCCATCTCCTACTCATGCTGCTTTTAATGAGGCTTAGCCATGCTCCTCAAGGCTCATTCCCAGCAAGGGCCAGCAGCAAGGGACATCTGGCTTGGGAGAGATGCCAGAGCTTGGCCATGATGCAGGACCCTGTCCTGCAGAGTCAGCCCTGGTGGCTGCTGCAGAGTTGTCCCTGTAGGCACCAAGCATGGGCTGGGGCCCACCTGCACTTCTGGGAAGCACCTCCCAGACCTTCTGTGACTCTGTTAAGTGCCCTGAGCTAAAGGTTTCCATGTGGTCTGTCCATCTCAGGCATTTCCGTGGTTTTGGAATGTTTCAGCTATAATTGTCCTATTCTCTGTGGCCAAGATTTGGGACAGATATGTACTTTTGTGCATTCTTGCCTCTGGTTTGTTGCGAAAACAAAGTGCTGCCCAAGCCTGGAGGTTTGGCAGGGAGTGCCCACTTTGAGGGGGAGGTTTTCTGTTTTGCCCAAACTGGACAAGTTACAGGTGTCTGAAATTTTTTTTGTAGCTCTTGTTCAGTGCAATGGGGCTTGTAGATGCTCGCTGCTGTGGCTGATGTTAATATGAAATTGTGTTCTAGATAGAACAAATATGCCATACTCTAAAAAACCACCACATTGATGCCCCAGTAGGGACACCAAACTTTGTTGCTGTATTTCATTTTCATTTTGTGTGGATTCATTTTATACAGCTAACATGGAGCTAATAGTATTTATTTCTTGCACAAAGAAATTAATGAATGTCAGAGCAGCGTTTAGAAACAGCACAAAACAGTCAGAGAAAAGCTGAAAGTGAAGTTGTGTCCTCAGAGCAGCATCTAAACACTTGCACTGAAGCTACAAGCTGAAGAGGAGAAAACAAAGGATGAATTTGTTTCATATGACATGAACATCTACTCTGTGGTGTGAGCAAACCACAGCGCTGAGGGGGAAGGAGGAAGGAAGAGTAAGTAATGCACAATATGCCCTGGAGATCTCCTGTAGAGGACTCAGCTCAAAGGAAGAGCAGGAAACAAAATAAAGCACCCTCAGCTCTGATACTTTCTGATTTCAGAGGGTTTCACATTATTCTTCATTTTGCTTAGCCACTTTAGGAACAGAGAACTTCCTTGCATGACCTGATAAAGCCATTTATTTGTGGTTTACCTGCAGTGTCCCTGGCTATTCAGCCTCGCCTGGGCTTGCATCAGTCCTGTGGATCTCTGGGGTCCTGTCCCTCTTTAAGAAACCTGGCCAGGCTCAACACTGATGTCTTTTCATCTTTTTGGATTACTGGATGGATGTAATTCCCAGTAGGGGTTCATTTCTTGCCCCATCTGCAAGGTGCCAGGTAGGGGCTGAGGGCAGGGAAGGCAGCAGGAGGCTGGGACCCTTTTCCATACCTGGGGACTGGATGGGGTGAGGGAAAGTGGAGCTTCCCTAGGCTTGCTTTTTTGTCATGAACTTAGGCATTGTAAGTTTCTATTTTATTCATTTTTCTCTGTGTCTACCTGCTTTCTGTTTTTATATTGTGAGATCCTGAGAGAGGAGAACTGAGGTTTCTTTTATTCTGGATTTTTACAGCACTTTGCACAAACCCTGAGTGCTGTCATAAGAGATAAATACTGTAAAAGTTCCTGTGTATATAATAGGTTATGTTGTTTCCTGGTCTCATGATGAGGTGCCTAATTAACCTTGCATCTAATGCTTGGACCAGCTCCATAACTGGTGTAAACCAACACAGATGCCTGTTTCTTGCCCTGTGGTAGCAGAGTTTAACCTGACAGCCACTGAAATATTCCATGTGTGGAGATACTTGTGTCTGATTTTCTCATGTGGACGTGTCACTGTGTGCAGGGCAGTGTTAGTTATCTCAGCCCTACAGAGGGAAGCAGCTGCCCCAAGGTCCTGATCTTGGCTCTGTGTTTTGCTGACCTTACAGTCTGTGCTGGGAATCAGCAGAATCTTTTTGAAATAAATGGGTAGCACTGATACATGACACAAATACAGCTCAAAACATGTTTAAGGGAGGGATATCTTGGTCTTTTCTCTCCTAGCTGTTTGGATAAAGAAAATATAGCTAAGACAAAAATAAAACAAACAGGGTGGCTGGAGGCCTGGGAGAGAAGAGGTTGGGCTGTATTCATGGGTGCCTGCCTGGCACTTTCTCCCTGACCTGCTGAGAGGCAGTTCACAAATGCAGGAATTTGTTGTCTGGGTGTCACATTGCTGAATGTCACTGAAACGTCTCAGACTTAGGTTTTCTGTGCTAAGTGCAGAAGAAATCTCCATGGCCAAACCTGCAGAGATGAAGCACTCCTGGCATCAGCTGGCAGCTGGTTCCTCTTGTACTTGGGGCTAACTCTGCCCACTTCTGTGTTGACCCTGCTCATTGTTCAGGGCTGAAGAAACCCAGCTTTGACATAGCTTTTGGGCTGGACACATGAAAACCTCAAGTATTGCTTTTTTGAGCACAGAAGTTCATTCTATTCACACAGGAATGTTTGTATGCTTGTGAAGCTGGGGGTGCAGCATGGGAAAGAATGAGTTCCTGTGATGTTTTGTGATGAAGTGGACACACAGTTAAAGAAAAAAGGTCCCATTTTATCCCAGCCAAGCCTCATTGGGGAAACTCCAACAAAATTAGTGATGTTTGGCCCAGAGAGTGAGCATGTTGGCATAAGCATAAAATGAAGCATCCAAATGGTCGCAGATGATTTATGAGAATTCCTCATGCTTTTACTGCCATTTCCTCCAGCTGTCCGAACTCCTTCCACACCATCCTCCCATTGGAGAGCAGGAATTAGACTCCTTTTTCCTAAATGCTACATTTGGGGAAGACATCTGACTGAGCAGGCCCTCTCTGCAGATGGGAATGGCTTCAGATATTGAAGGGTTTCTTTTAACATAAACATGCTAGCTCAAGCTCCCCTGGAAAACCAAACACCTCCCTTGGGCTCTTTAGCAGCACTGTTTCCCCTTGTGGAAAGTCTGGAGTGGACACAGCATCAATTAGGGAAAATCTAGCATCAGCTGATGGGAAGTTTGGTACCTTCTCAGTGAAAAAAGGACAGAGTTGTTTCACTTTGGGTTCTCTACTTGCTTGTTTTTCCTTTATGTCAAGTTTGTCCCAGAGCTGATGAATGCTTTTATATGTGTCCTTCTCCAGGGCAGGGTGCTCTGGGACCTCTGCAAAGCCACTTTTTATGTCCTGCAGAGACCTGCCATGACTGCTGAGGGAGGAAGAAGGTCACAGCCTTTTGATGTTCCTGTCAACCTGACCATCATGAGCTTGAAAAATTGCTGCAGCCTCTCACTTCCACTGGAGCACAGTACTCCTAAATAGGTCTTGCTGATCCCTCATGTCCAGGGAGCAATGCTCAAAGCTGGCTTCTTTGCTCCCAGGTGACCTCTGGCTGGAGATGTGCCATGCTGAGGAGAGGAGTCAATAGGAATGACAGTTTTAAAGCAGCTGGGTGTTGAGGGTGGGTCACCAAAACCACAGCCTTGGGAGCTGCCCTTGGTTGCTGCTACCTGGTACTGACCCTGATGTCAATATTAACCCTCAGCACTGTCATCACAGCTGGATTTTGCTGTCTTCTCTCCTCACGTTCTGTCTCTGGCTGCTGTGTTGTCCATGGGCCATCCCCCTGGCCTAGGGACTGTCCCTTGCATCTCCACCAGGACACTGCTCTTCGGGGAGGGAGGAATTGAAGAAAAAAGCTGTGGGCACAGCCACTCCAGGTGCCACTGATATGGAGGATCTTGATTGCAAGCTGCTTTCATGAAATTGGGGAAAATCCCCTGAAGCCCTACCAGGCAGGGAAGCTCTGGCCAGTGCAGTGTGAGCTATTCTACTCAGATGTTAGTGCAGAGGGAGAAAAGTTTCCCAGGGATGACTCACAAATTCCTGAATGTGCTGACTGTGCTGAGGTTTTTCTGCGATGAGGTCAGCTCTCACAGAAGCAGGACTGCTGCAGAAGGGGCTGAGCTGATGGCTTGATCTCCATTCTGTGTGTGTTCAGAGACACCACAACAGCCCTGGTGCAGAGTCCAGTCCTGGCACACATCCCTCTCCAATGGCTGAGCAAATACAAGGATCTCTGCCAGCCTCCCCTTTGCCACCTCTCCCTACTGGGTTCGTATCTGCAAACTCATCTGGAAGTAGAATATCAGCAGTTCCTTGGGATTTGGTCAGTGCTTATAACCAGCAGTGTAGAGGCTTAGAGGCAGACACAGAAGCAGAAAGAAACCCAAGGAAACACTGCAGGCAGGGCTAACATCAGACATGCTTTTATTTCAGCTTTCAAGGTGGTTTTCCACATCTAATTGTGTTCAGTAGTTAAAAAGCACATTCATTTCTTCATTACCCACAGCATATTGGATGCCCCTGTTCTTATGTTGTTTTGATTTCTAGGCATTTGAGGGTTTAATAAGGTTTTGTGTTTGTTTAAGGAATTATTGCCCACCCAATTGAAAGATAATGGGATGCTGTAGCCTTGCCAAGTGTTTTTATGCTTCAATAAAATAACAAGCAATTTACACAAGGCAATAAAACGGTACCCTGCCTCCTCAATGAAGAAACACAAAGCCATGTTTGAAACCATGTCTAGCTCAGAAAATAAATCCACCCTTACTCAATGCACTCCATAAAATTAACTGGGTACAAAATCCCCCATACGCTCTCCTTTTCCCAGAAGTTTGGAAAATTAGCACAAGATGTGTTTGAAAATCCTATAACATATCAGCGTAATTTGTCCCAAGCTACGTTGCTGTCCATGAAACAACAGACTGACTACTCATTAAGACTTCCAAAGGGGGTAGGTTTGATCACATACCCCATCAGTCCCTTATTTCTTTTCTCTTTGAGCCCTGCCTGGTTGTGTAGAACATGGAAGAACCCCCTCTGATGTAAGGAATTGCCCCTTTACCCACTCTGCTGCAGGGCTCAGGCATATGAGGGCATTTTCCACACTGGCATTCAGAAAATTTTGAAGGCTGTGCTGACCTTTCGCCCTCTGAACAGCTCTGTCATCTCTATTCAAGGGCTGAGAGAATCCTCGAGCCCTCAGGGTGGGCTCCTGTTGCCTTGCCTGCATCTTCTGTAGTGACAAAGGAGAATTTTGGAGTCCCATGGGGACCGATTGATCGTAGCAGCGAAAAGCCCTGTTCCCTCAGATGTGTCTTGTCACGTATCTTACCTCACTTTGAGTCCTGAGCTTCAAAAGCCTGCCTGGAGCTTCATCTGAAAGATCTCCTGGCCACGAGATGCTCTGGCCTGCCCCTTCAGGGACTGCCACAGAGGACAGATTTCAAGCTCTGTCGTGACTGAAGTGGCAAAAAGAGGTCTGAGCCCAAAGTGGAGTAGAACCCCCTTCGTGTTCTCACACAGCACTTTACTCTCCAGCAGAAAAGGACTTCTGCTGGTTGTTGTAGTGGGAAATGCCCCAACAAAAGTGAGCTTTGCAGCAGTTTTCCTCTTTGCAGCAATTTGTATTACAGGTGTTGCTGTTGGTAGTGCATTATAAGGCTCAATTTTGCCTTTGCAGATGCCAACCAAACGGAGGCCCTGAAACACAGGATGGCAAAAAGGATGGTGGAGACTCACAGTAATACTGCCCTACATTCCAACTGACAGCCAGCAAGGAACACTCCCACCTTCCCCAGTGAATCCCCCTCAAAACCCATCCAGCCCAGCATATCCAGGAATGTGCTGGTTAAAAGCTTGGAGTCACTGACAACAGCATTGTCCCTGCTGGCATGAGACACCCCCAGAGCAGCATCCAGCTGTGGCCAAGGACCTTCTGAGATGCTTTTTAGGCCTGCATCTCCACCCAACCAGCTGCTAATCCTTTAGAAGTGCTCTGGTGACCTCTGCTTTGGGGCTCACGCCAGCCTCTTCAGCAGCGGCTGCTCTGAGTGACCTTCCTGGCTTACAACAATGGAGGATGTTTAAAGAAATAAATATACAATCTGGCCCATTGCAAAGCCAGGTTCACAGCAATCTTTCCTGACAAAAAAAGAAGGTCAGAAACTTTTGAAATAGAAACACACCATGGTACTAAGATTAAAGATTTCACATATCTCTTTTGCCATTAAAATCCCACTTATCATGAAGTTTTTCTCCTTCCCGAAAGCATCCAGCTCATTTGAGCCATCAGCTTGTCAAAGTATGATGGATTAATGCAGCAAAAGGTTGCTGAAGCTTTTAGCTATCCTCCTCTGGATATATACTTCAAAAACCACCCTTGACCTGGCACATAGAGCAAGTTTCACTCCTAGTCCTGAAGGCTTGGCCAGGAAGATGCTTGTGAGACCAGATCACTGCTCTCTGCAGAAATGACAGGGGTCAAAGAAGTAACCACAGTCTAATTTCTAACAGCTGAGACTTTCAATGCAAGGAGCTGATACAAAAGCAGCACTGTCTGTGCCTTACTTACTTTCCACTAAAAGCTGAAACAGAAACCAGAAAATTAAGGAAAACTGAGACCTTGCTACTGTGTTTAGACATCATCTCCTCTTGGCCACCCTCCAGAATCTTTTTTTGGACAAGTCCCAGAGGTAATGCAATGTAGGAGAGAGGGAGCAAATGCTCACTAGGGTCTATTTTTAGTGATTACAGTAAGCCTGAAATCTGTTCCCTCCCCCCAGTCCATCCTCAGCCAAAAAAAGGCCTCAAGAGAAACTGCTGAAGCTGTACTGAACAGGCTGTGCCATCCTCTGGGGTGCTCACCTTCCATGCCTGAGGCAGCAACAGGGGACACCAAGGAGTGTCAGGAGAGCTGGCTCCTCTGTCCTGGGTGATCTCAGGCTGCTTGCTTCCCTGCCTGGGTGCACACCATGTGGCGGCACACTGGGAATCTGCTCCCTCCACCCTGCAGCCTTCTCCTGCTCCCCTCAGAGGAACAGCCACTCACCAGAGGAACATCAGCTCTCAGAGTGCTGCACCACAGGGAACACAGAGGCCATTTCCCTTCCCATTCCTCAAAAGTGTTTCTATTCTGCCATTTCTATAATTATAGGGAACACTTCAATGAGACGGGGTATTTGCTCCTCTCCATTATCACCATCTGGATTTGCTGCTCTTGCCATATGTCCCCCAGCTGATGTCACAGTCACCCTCTGTGCCTCCACCACTGGCTGCTGTGCAGTTGTTTGCCCTGGAGAGGGTGGCACAGGGGAGCTTGAGGCAGATGCTGATCTCACTCTGTTGTTCTTGAGCAAACTGGAGTCACTCCCTATCCTCACATCACTGCTCCACCATACCCCATGGTCCCCATATCCAGTCTCTCTGTAATTTACACCATTGTGAAACCAGAGTAAGTTTGCTGCTGCTGGGGAGTTTGTCCAGCTTTACTTCAGCTTTAATGAAGCCTAAATATTATCCATGGGGAAAGAGAAGGAAAGAGAGAATGAGGGAACATGTCATTGCTTAGATTGGCAGAATCTTTTCCAAACTGAATGTTTTTCACTGGCCTGCAGTAGTTCAACCAAAAATGACATTAATCCACTCCAAGTCTCCTTCCTCCATTCACTCCTTCCAGCCCTTTCTCTAGCAGGAACAGCCCTACAGTGTATCTGTGCAGCATCCAGCTCTCCCTAGTTATTGACACAGGTACAAGGGATGGGATGAGAGGAGGAATGGTGGTTCAATCTCCTGCACACCTCAGCTGGCCACAGAACCCCAGCTGCCTTATTCCTTTCAGCTGGAGCTGACTGTGTTAGGAGGTTTCCCATGGATTGGGGGGGCAGGGGATATCCCTGCTGCTGTGTGTTCCCAGGCAGGTGCCAAGCATGGCAGTGTAGGTGTTATGGACCCACTGCCAGGGGAACCTGGGCATGGTCCATGGCAGGTTCCCAGCACAACTCTGAAATCTTCGTGTTTTCTCTCATTTGCCCCAGGGGCACGCAGTTGGCTCCAGCACTCTCACTCCAGTATTACATTTGTAAAGAGTGACCAAGATGACCCAGAGGACTCTGTATTACACAAAATGTTAGGAATTCCAGTTCTGCTTCTTTTCCCAGGAGTAATTTCCTTGAAGACAGGATTTTGCTGAGATGTCCTGGGTTGGTTATTCCCTTCCCACATCTGGGTGGGAAGCAGTGTGCCAGCAATCTGCCTGCCTAGCAGCTGTAGTGAAGTGAGTTTTATGTGTATAGCATTAGCAGAACATTTTAGGATTCTCTAGGATGAAAACTGTGGCTATATAAACCTAACACCTTGCAGTAAAAACGATTCAGCCAAATGTGCTCTGGAGTGTAGTATTAATCACCTCTGGGCCTCTCTCTCTGCATGCAGTGTGTCTGTGATCTGCCCCAACACCACTTCACCCTCATGAAGATTTGTGACTTTTAACCAGGGCAGGTCTTTAAAATCAAAAGCTATTCAAATTTATACTTAAATGCATGTAATTTCTTCTGTTTTCCCTTGTGCTGCAGCTGAAGGGGCTGTGGATGTTATTTGCACCTCTTGGGCAGCTCACTCAGAACTGAGCATTAATGTACAGGAAAGATGGACTGTGAAAGCAGAGCCACAGGGAACCCAGTGCTTGTGCAAAAAGTCAGCTTATTGTCTTTCATAGTCTCTCAGCCCTCCACTTTTTCACTGAATTATAAAATTAAAATTGGGAAAGGCTGACAACACCGGAGTCCCCTCTACACCTCTGCCATGCCACTCTTGGTGAGAGCCTCTGGTATTTGCTGTGGTCCTGGTGGGGGATGTCCCCAGTGAGGGATGGATCAGTTATCACTGCTGGTGTTTAACCAGGGAGCTCCTCTCTGCTGAGTGTGTTCTACCACTGCCAGATTGGTTTTTTCTTTCCTCAGTGGACTTTGTCTCTCAGGCTTCCACTGCTGCTCTCTTCACCCCTCTGATTTCACAGACAGGACATTGGATTTCCCACTGCAACAACTCCCCATTCTCTCCTGTTGGGTTGCCCTCCTTGTGGGCCTCTTCCCCCGCCTGACATTTCCTTCTTTCTTCAATAAGTTGGGGTCTGGCTCATGTGGAGAGCTCTGTGGGGAAGACAAATATTTATTCTTGGAGTCACAGTCTCTCACTGATGGGCAATGCAGGGAGAAAGGTCTGTGGATAAAACCTTGCTGTTTGCAACTTATATTCTGGATGGGATGCAGCATCTACCTGACCTGGCTCAGCTGCCTCATGGTTTATGCATAAGCTTATTTTAAAATGTTTTCTGAGTCCCGAATGATATTTTGAAACCAGACAAGAGCTGATAAGAGGAATGAAAAAAAAAAAAGAAGAAAAAAGAAAAAAGAAGAAAGAAAAAAAAGTATCAAGGCACTCAGGTTATAAGTTAATGTGCACGAAAAACAAGCATGAGGTCATACAGAGGAAATATATGGCCACATTGGATTTAGAGGTAGTTATATTATTTTAATGCAGGTTTATTTAACATTCCCTCTAAATGACATAGACTGCTTTAGATAGGAGTCTAGAATCCTATTTAGATAGGATAGCTTTTGAGAGGCTCCTGAGTATTTTCCTGTTGTCCCACTTCGATGCCCAGATCTCACTTTCACAAACTCTGATTCTTCCATGTCACTCAACAGCAGCTCAGTCCTCGCACTTCTGGCATGAACAGCCCCCCTGCAGGCAGCAGAGCTTCCAGCACAAGGAAACCTGGAATCAAATCCACCAGATGTTTACCCCAAAGATTTTCACGGGCAAGATTTCCATGGGAAGCTCTTCCCTGGAGTGGTGGTGAGTCTGCAAACCTCCCCACCAGCTGCGTGGGAGCCTGGGCCACCCCACACGCACACCTCCATCAAACTCATTTTGGGCAGAAGAGGAGGTTTGCTCTGTGTGGCCTCTCTCTGCCATCCCATCTTTCTTATCCCTCCACAGACCACCACAGAGGGCTGCAGTTTGTCAGACAGAAGTGTCACCTGTGGCTCTGCCCCTCCCACGTGGATTCTGTGTCCCTCAAACCCTTCCCAGAGAGGCCACCCAAGGCAGGCTGTGCCACCCCATCCTCCCTGTCTGTGAGCTCCCCGAGCGCAGCCAGGCTCCGGCTGTGCGAGCACACGCTCTACACTTGACCCATCATTTTGGCAATGTCACCGACTTCAGTCCAATTACAGCAGTCATGAATTGGACCCTGTTCACGCTCTGAAACTGCCACAGCTTACAGCTGAAGTTCAGACAGTTGCACAATGAAACCATTCACACGTCTCATTAACTCCGGACTATGCATTGAAAATAACTGTGTCATATGAGTCTCCGATTAAATTTTCCCAGTTTATATCATTTATAGGTACCTTCCTGTTCATAACAGCAACTCTAGTCATGTAAAACTTTTTGTCTGTCAGTGTAGGAAAAGTGGTATGTAGAGCACAATATAATAATTCTTCAGTAATATTAATTGTTGTCATTGCAAATAATACAGGCCATGGAAGTATTTTAAATCCAAGCTCACATTTGACAGGCATGGAGCTAACTCCTTCAAGATACCAGTGTGCCTTTGCTTTTGTATTCTATAGTTCTTGAACTTTATTTTTATTGGTTTTTAATTTACAACAGCAGTCAAGTCCAAGTTTCCAAGTAAGCAAAGTGTGAAGGCACTTGGAATTCAATGAGGTTTATACTGTTGTCTACACATGGGAAGACACAAGGATTTTCTGCTTATGTGATTTATAGGATTGTATTTCTCTGCCGAGTGCCAACAGCAAATCTTATGTTGCATTTGTCTGTGCTCTTGAATTAACGTTTTTATAACAGATGCAGCACAGAGGTTTCTGTGTATCACAAAGCACTTACAAACTAAAGCACACATGTCCAAAGCTCCAAGAGGCACAGTGGAGGGATGATTGCAGAGATGGCTTTGGGGAGTTAGTTTTGGTTCGTGCTGCAGTAGAGAGGCAATGGCAAATTCTAGAACACAAAACTCTGTCCAAAATAGACAGAGGTACAGTAAGTCCCATGAAATGAAGCAGAGAGATAGGACAGACAAGACAAAGAAAAGAATGAGCTGTCAAGGCTGGTATCAATAATGGTGTGCAGCAGAGAGAGAAGTGGACAAACCCGTGCCAAGGCAACTTTGCTGGATGCTGCAAAGGAGGATATGAGATGACCTTGACAGTCTGTGTGAGGATACAAGAGCGGGTCATGCACTTGGAGCAATGCTGTAAGCAAAGCTTTACTGGCAATCATTTCATGCTTCTGCAGAGGTAATGTCAAGAGGAAGTCATTAAGAAAAACGAAGCTGTCATCAGCAAGATATGAGATGGACATGCACTGGAGAAATGTCAGAGAGCTGCTAGGACAGAGGACATTCCAGGTTCTTGAGATAGTAGTTTATGAAATAACAACAGCTGGTGTTTGATCACAGGTCAGATGGCTGGGAGAAAGTGATAGCTGCTCCCAGGTTCTGAGCCAACAGAAATATTGCTAGAAGGAAGTAGAAGTTCAAGTGCTTAGGAAGTAAAATAAAGACCTGTTCACCTGTGTCAATCTCAAGTTGTCAGCAACCCATGCAGAGCAAGGCATCAGAGACAGGCCCAAACATACAGTGGGACAGCTGTGGGGAAGCAGATTTGTAAGCCACTAGCAAAAACCACAGGTAGAACCTGGAGCAGATGCAGTGGCATCCCCAGCAGGCACCTTGTGTTCTCTCCATCCATATTCTACACTGTTGCAATGTGCTACATCTTGTTATACCAAGATTAATAATTTACAGAGAAAATTCCTCCTTAGTGACTCATCCTTTCACTCTACCCCAACCCAGACTAGTTTTATACAACTCTGATGATGGATTTTTCCTAGAAGGAGAGTCTCAAAATATGGTGCATGATTAATATTGCAGCACATCTGTTTATTCGGTATTAATTTCCCAACATTTATTGACATTCACAACCACTCTCACACCTTCTTGAATAAAAAAGTTGTTGGGTAGATGGAGGCATTCTATGGATTTCAGGTGTGGATTCGGGTCTAAATCATGAAGTACTTAACTAACGGATGTGATATATTCAATTAACTTGCACTTTTGTACATGAGGCAAAACCCAAAGCCCTTTAATAAAGGTATGTTGTACTTTTTCATCTGATTCATCTGATTCAAAGCTCTCTATCTCACTAAGGTACATGGCTGAAGAGGTCACCTGTGTTTGATTTGAAATTATGAAGTTTGTCCAGGTTTAAATATGAAAGCAAGTCTACAAATGAAACAGAGAGGGCTTGAAACCTAGGTCTGCTTGTAAAGTACACTTTGGAAAGACATTTTGAAAAGCATTTAAAATTTTGCTCTTATCTTGTTGCCAAATCATCAGTGGTTTGACTCACATATCAGAGTTTTCAAGAAAAAAAAGCTTCAGATGAACCTATTTACGTAGGAAATGGTTTTTCAAAACAACTGCACAGGGGCCAGGATCAACATCTGAACACGGGCTGAGTTGTTGCATGTTTAGAATTATTCCTTTCATTAAAGGCATGAGGGATATCTCAGGCATCTTGGGGCCTGATTCAGAGTTGTAACATCCTAAACCAGTAATTGCTGTGCTGGGTGAAACCCTCTCTATATACATGCAAAGCTTCCAAACCTGGTTCCATGGAAGCAGGCCCGCCTTGTCTATGATGCTGAGGCTGTAGCAGCAGCACTGATGGATTTTATGGTACAGATCCTCTGCAAGAACAAGACTCACAATAAAGGGACCAGCAAACTTCTTTCCATCTGGTTGCTGTTCTGGCAGTGAGCAGGCTCATAAAACTAAAGATGGTTGTTCAAGCAACTGCACTGAATGTGGGAGAGATACACTGGATTGAGAGCCTTGCATGTGCCAGCTCTTGAGCTCTTTGCTGCAATTAGTTAACAACAGACCATCAAGGTGAGGGAAAGACAAACTTGTGAACAAAGAAAGTGTGACTCCAGGCAGGAAGACTGCCAAGTGGGGTGGTGGCAGTCTGGTCCTAAAGTGAGTGGGTGCCTACAGAGAAAACCCTGCAAGAAGAGCAGTAGAATGGGGCTGCAGGGTGTCAGAACAAAGAACTTTTTCTTCACAGTTTTAAAAAGGACTTTTAATGAAAAAAAAAAATTAAAAAAAAAATCTGGACTAGAACATGCAGCAGTGTGAAATAAAACATTTTGTTTGACTTCCTTCTCTCTCCAGTCATTCATGTACTTTCTGCATTCCTTCCTATGCAGGGCCTCAGTTATCACTGCAAGTGGAGAGATGTTGCTGACTTGGAAGTGATGTGGAGTTATGTACAGCCCCTCTGCAAACAGATCCTCTGAGATGCATCGTTCAGAACATGCACCCAGGGCGCCCAGCATTTCATCCCTGTGGTTTGGGGCAGAGCTCTCCCCAGCTCCAGACTCCTGCAGTCACCAGTGGCACCTCTGAGACCCTTGAGAAGGTTCAAGTACCGCTCTCATAATGTCGCCTCTGCTCCCAGAGGAGTGCTGATAAACTTTGCAAAAGGCTTCATCTTGACCTGAGACCTTTGTTTTGCACAGGCAAGTGGTTACAGCACGTACCCCTCCCATTGCAGATACCCCTTCAGGGTGTTGGGTTCTCCTGTTGTGAATTCCCTCCCCAGCATGCCAGCCTGGCAGGCAGAAGGGTGGAGGGACACCCAAACCTTTAAAACATTTTGTGCCAATTTGCAAGAAATCAACAAGGACAATTGTTATGAAATCTTTGCCAGACGGGAAAGATCTTCACCAAGAACTCTAGTAATCTCTAGTCATGTGGAAAAAACCTTCCTTTATGTGAAAATGTTTTAAACTGACTCCCTAATCTGATCACTTTCCCGATGAGAGACTGTGGAGCCCTGTTTCTGATCCTGGACACGGCAGTATAAACAAGGCATGATTTGATCAAAGCCACTGGAGCAGCAGAGGGGGATGCACAGCATGACCGTGAGGAACATCTGGCTTGATGCAGTAACAAAATCTGAACGAAGTGCATTTCAAGCATCTCCCATTTCCAGCTATTTTAGCCTACGAGAAGACAGGCAGTATCTGTAGAGATATCCCTGAAACGTCTGAAAGAAATAAGGCCACAATCCCTTGTGAGAGACTCTACTGAGAACAGTGCTGCACACACAGACTTTGGAGCAGCAGAACCCAGAACATTTTACAGTAAAGCACCTAGCTAAATCCAGGGTTTGGTCATTCCCCCTCCCTCAGGAACAGCTGATTTCAGCCAAATTAACTGTGTTAATATGAAAAACTTCTTGGTGACAGGTGTTCAACACTGAGATTATTTAAAATGCCAACTAAGACTTTTTTTTAATGTGTCACTAGTCTGCATTGCCAAGTAGTTAGTCACAAGAAAGCATTAAAATTCATGCAAAAAAATAAGTAACATTTTTGGCAGGGCAGGGCATTGCAGCATTGGAAGAGAGAAATCTTGGAGGAATGGAGACAAACACACAGCTGGGAGCTGAAAAAGCTTCGCCAGCCACTCACTGTGCCCATCCCGGTTTATTTATTTGCGGAATTCCCGAAAGCAGGAGGGTGCCGGGATAAGAAAGGCGAGGGGGGTGGAGAACCCAGCGAAAAACGCCTCCAAGCAGCAGCTTCGCAAGGAGACCAAACCAAGCATCCCTTGAATAAATCCGCCAGCGAGGGGGTGCGGGGCGGCAGGAGGAGGTGCGGGGCACGGCGGGGAGAAGCGGGAGGAAAGGCTGCCGCCGCTGCTGCCACTGACATCACCGCGGGACGATTCACATTTCCCGACGTCACTCCCAGAGCCCTGCGGCCGCGGGGGAGCGGGGATGCTCCGAGCAGCGCCGGCTGCTGTGGCGGCCCCTCCGCGCTCCCCGCCGGCTGCGGGGGGCCGGGCCGGGCCGGCGGCGCGGGCGGGGCGGGCCGGCGGCGCGGGGCCCTTTAAGAGGTGCCGGCGGCGCGGGAGACGGCACAGGCCGGGCGTGCATGGAGACCGAGCCCCGGCGCACCGAGCCCCGCTCCCACTGACCGAGCCTCGCCGCACCGAGCCCCGCTCCCACTGACCGAGCCCCGGCGCACCGAGCCCCGCTCCCACTGACCGAGCCCCGCGTCGCATTCCGCCGAGATCCATCGCACGGATCCCCGGACCCCGCCGGGCGGACTGCACGGCGCGGACCCCGCACCGCGATCCTTTGCACGGACCGCACCGCGCCGAGTCTCCCCGCCCCGGAGCCTCCCGCATCCCGCCGCCGATCCGCATCGCCCCGAGCGCGCCGGACCGCCCCGTCCCGGCGGAGCGGCGGGCATGGCAGCCGGGAGGCGGCCCGGGGGGGCCCTGCTGCTGCCGCTGCTGCTGCCGCTGCCGCTGCTGGTGCTGCCGGCGGCGGGCGGCGGGTGTGCGGCGGAGGGCGGCCCGCTGGAGCCCTTCGATGCGCTGTACGCCAGCGGCGTGGAGGCGTACTACGGCGGGGACTTCGCGGGCGCGGCGCGGTGCCTGGAGCGGGCGCTGCGCAGCCGGCGGGAGCTGCGGGCGGCGCGGCTGCGGTGCCGGCGGCTGTGCCGAGCGCAGGTGCGGCTGGCGGCGCCGGGCCCGGGCCCCGGCGGGGACCTGCCCTTCCTGGGCTCGGTGCTGCGGCGCGCAGAGTGCGTGCGGCGCTGCGAGGAGCCGCGCCTGGGCGCCGTGTCCCGCCACCGCGCCGCCGAGGAGGTGCGCGCCGACTTCCAGCGCAGGGTGCCCTACAGCTACCTGCAGCGGGCGTACATCCAGGTAGGCACCGCCCGGCCCGGCTCGGCCCTCCCAGCCTCCTAAGGGTAACCCGCGCTTCCATACTCCCGAACATCCCGGGTGTGCCCCCTCTGCCATCTCCCGAGCCGCCCAGGTATGGTCCCCCACGACGTTCTCAGGGGTGCGATCGGTCAGTGGCCACTTCCCGAGACAGAGAATCCTGGATGGCAGCGTAGATTCTCTCCGGCTTTGGGTCACCTGTGCTTTTTCCTGGCTTGTTTTGGGTGGTTTTTCTATTTGCTTTGAGGAAATGATGTTTTTGTTTCAGTGTAACATATTATAATTCTGAAAACTGTCTGCCTTCAGTTTGCAGAGAAAAAAACCAGAAACCCCTCAGTAGCCCCCCAATGCCCTCTGCCAGAGGTGTTTCCCTTTCAGACAAGCTGAACTGATTCCATGTTTCAGGAGCTGGGACTGTACGTGAAACTGGAAGGTACATAACCTATGTACCACGGACCTGATGGTCATTATGCTAAGGTGATGTGAAATACTTTGCTGTATTTCTGCAAACTAGCAGTGTGCAGTCAGTATTTAGCAGCCACTGACATCCAGAGTGTCATCCTCTTATCCCAGTAACTTCTGCCTTATGTGCCTCCCCTGAGAAAAATGGTGTCACTCTTTGAACTTCCTTGCCAAAAAAAAGAAAAAAAACCCCAGAGGAAAAACAAACAAACAACCCCCCACCAACCCACACCATGATAGTTAATTTTATTATTCATTCAAGACTTGTGCTCTCTCAAGCCAGCTACCTGTCTTAAGTCTTCCTGTTCATGACTAGTAAGGACAGAAACTCCGGGAATTTTGTTTCGTGCCAAGTGGAATGTTTAAAGCATTTCTGGAACATCTCCCTGAGGATTTCTGCTTTATTTGAGCACATTCATAACCTTTCAGTTGCTACAGGCAACTTAATAGGTGAAGACCTGCATAGCAGAGCCCAGGGAGGGTGATTCTGCTGAAATCCATTTCCAGGCAGAGAAGCAAACATCTTTCCTGGGCAGTGCTGGTGCCTGTGGTGCAGTGCTTACACAGCAACACATGAAGGAGGCAAACCATCAGCACTCTGAAACCTAGTGGAAAATCATAGCTACATTGCTTTTTCTATGTTTCCTTTTCTGTCATTGCCATAATGTCAGTTTTACAACTCGAGGACTAGAACTACATTGGCTTAAACTCTAGTGGCCATGTGATGCATAGCGCTCCTGAAGGAGTTCCTGGGGGTGAGCTGGAACTGTTATTTGTGTGCAATTTGTTATTTGTGTGCAGTGCCAGTGCAGCTGATGGTCCTTGCAATAAAATATACTCTATGTAGTGTCAGCATCTGTGGGAAGTGACACAAAATTTGTCATGTTAAAAAATTAAGTGATTTCTTAATCTGATTTCAAAGCCTTTTTCAGATTTACTGATGTCAAACTCACTTAAAAACTTTCCTCTAAATTAAGTAATGGGTTTTTTGTCTCCCACTTCAGTAAAATTGATATATAAAACTCCAGAAGATTTTGGGTTATGGGCTGTTCTTGCATCTATGCTTCTACTGAGACTGAGGTTATTTTCCTCATTTAAAGTGGCATTCTAAGCTTCTCAAAGCAATGTGTTGAAAACAGCCCTTTTAAAATTTATTTTATCTGTGAATCATCTTAATTTGCTTTTGCAACATCTGGGGATTTTATGCTCATGCTAACACTGATTTCACTGCTCCCAGATGGAGTAGTGGATGTTCTTGTTACCTGCGTGGCCGTCCGGGTGTCAGGCAGATGAGAGATAGCAAAGCCAAGGGAAGGAACTCTTTGACTAGACTTGTTCATGATTTTAACACCTTTCTCTTTAATCCTTTTTGATGCTCTTGGGTTTTGTAAGCAGCACTCTGACCAGCCTTGTCCCTCACAGCACCCTGCAGTGATTTGTCCACATCCTCACCTGGCTGCTGCCTGTACCTGAGCTCTGCTCCCAGGATTGCCCTTCTGCTCTGGCTCAACAAGTCTGTGCACAGGAGAAAATACCCCACATGGGATTTGCCTGCACTTGCAGCAAACACGAGGTCTAGTGTCATACACCTGGATGTGAACCATCCCCTTGTGCCAAGGCTGAGTGCCAAGGCTTTGGCATGTTCCCTGAGGGTTGGGATGCATCAGCTCTGCACTCTCTGGGCTGACTCTGGCTGCAGCATCTGCTCAGCATTTTGTCTGAAAAGGGGAGCTGCAAAGTGGGGCTTATGCAGAGCCCCTCTGCCTTGCCCCTCTGCCAGGCTGCACAGCTCTGGGGGTGGCCACTTCACCCTTGTTTTGCTTCTTGAAACCAAAGAGGAAATGAGATGAGTTCAACACCCTGCTGTGTATCCTGTCCAGCTCCTCCCTGGGCTGCATGACGAGGTCAGGATGCTGGGCAATAGTACAGAGCACTGGGAGGATGGCAGGGTTTGGTGCCATTTGTGGTTTGAGAGAAGAAGAGCAGCCTGGAATGTGCTTCCCACCTCCCACTCTTGCTGACCTCGTGCTTGTTTGTTTCTCAGGAGGGGAGAAACACAACCCCTCAGGAGGGAGTGACAGAGCAAGGAACAGATGAAAAAAATCGAAGGGTTTGGCTCTTGTGCAGTGCTTTGAAAAACGGTGCTGAATATACATGAACTAATCCTTGCAACACTCCTGTGGGGTAGCAAAAGCAAAGGCTTTCAGTCCTGCTGGACAGATGCTGGCCAGCACGATGTGTGCCTCTGTTGTTTTGGCAGCAGCAGAGCCACCCAGATGCCCTGGGAGCAGGCAGGGCTCCCTGCTGCCTTTTGGTGCCCTGGGAGCAGGTTGGGGTTTCCCACTGCCTCTGGTCTCACTGCAGAGCAAGCACCAGCACTGCCTGCCTCAGTCCTGATGATGTGAATGGAACTCTGCAGTGAATTGGTGGAAACCCGGTGCTAGGTTTGGAAGTTTTGGATGGTTTTTGCTCCTTTGTTTTGCTTTTTGGGGACTTTTTAAACTGGATGATAGCAGCAGCTCCACTGGGCTGCACTGCTCCGGCTTCTGAGCAGATGCTCAAGATATTCCTACACAGAGCACTGTAAAGGGACAGGGAGGTGATGATGTGTGTAGGTGAAATACCAGTGCCATCCCTCTATAAAAACATGTTCTATCAGCCTCTGATGCGATCATCCCCATTATCCTATCAATTATTTCCAAATTTATCCGTACCTTTCTGAAACAGAAACAGGGGTCTTCTGAAGACCACTTTCCTGTTTCACAGATGTGATCTGAATGTTTCTGGTGACTCTGGCATGATGTGAGGGGAGGCTGTGGTGCACTGCAGGAATGGGACAGCTTGGGGATTCACCTGAAGGTTTCTGTCAGCTTCAGGCTCAGGATCAGGCTCCTGAGGTTGACTGCAAACTCCACAGACTGCAGATTGCACTGAGCAAGCAGCCCAAGTCCAAATGTGTTTGCAAGACTTTGCAGCTTCTCAGTAGGTATTTAAGTAGGAAGACTCCTCCTTTTCCTAGGATAGTTGGTGTTTTCAGGTAATTTGGAAGTATAGTGGGTACATCTGGTTGAGGCAGTTAGGGTGAGGTGGGTTTGGGAAGGTTTGGAAACAGAGAAGGAGATGAAAACATGCAATGCATGTAGTGGGCTCTCCAGTGTGTTTCTGCTATCATGTCCTATGGGCTGGACAGTTTGCCAAATGCTGGGGAGTCTCAGCTCTGTGCTGGCTGCTTGGTCTCTGTCAAAGAAATAACCTCTAGGCTTGGCAGGTGGGCGTGGTGGGATCTCTTTGCCCTCTTAAATATCTTACTGGTCCTGTCCTCCTTGCTTTGCTGCTTTAGTCATCTTGTTTCTGTAAAAACCTAGCCTGCAGGCCATGATGTTCCTAACCTTGCTTTTTGGAGTTTTTCTAGCTCTGAGAGTGAGTGGAGGAGGAAATGTACACAGTGTACTCTGTGACAGCGTTTGGTGCTGCAAGCTGCTGACTCAGGAGCCGTGTTGGAGCTTGCCCTGGATGGTCTGCCATGAACCCTGTGACAGAGCATTACTTCAGTCCCCAGTCTAACTCTGCAAGCCAGCTTGGTCCAAAAACATCAAGTAACCTGGAAAAGTTGATCACTGTGTCAATGGCAAAACCAAATCTTGTTTCTCTTCTACCTTACTGACCCTCCCCTTGAGGTCTCTCTCCTTTGTCTCATCCTGTTCCCTGCCACAGCATTCCCTGCCCTGCTTGCTGAGTTGATGGCTGTAGCCTGTTTTAATTTTCCCTGGGTATTGGTGTGCTGTTGCTGACCACTTCCTCCCACTTTGTAAATACTGAGTTGCAGTGGTCTTGTCTCCCCCCTTGCCTGAATGCCCCGTTGCACATCAGTGAAGCATGGCAGGAATTGTACACACGCAATGTGTAACCACCAGCCTTCGGTCTAGATGAAAAAAAGCCTTTTAGTCTGTGCTTGGGTTTAAAACAATAAATAAAACAAGTCCCCAGCATGTTGGACATTGCTGTTCTCTTAGTAATGCCAGATTGTAGGTGGAGCAAAAGGGGCAAGAGTCTGACTATGTCTGGCTTGTTCTGCCTTTAGTTTGAGTTTCCCCTTGCCATGTCTGAGGTGTTCTTCAGTTCTGTTACTGTCATGACTTCATGTGTTGCAAGCATAAAGCAGTAATGTTTAGGTTTTCCGTGTTGTAGGAGAGGCTGTTTATTTGTTCTTTAAAGCTGTTTCTTTTTTTTTAAGGAAAGGTCGTGTTTGGGGAGAACTTCCACTTTTATCTTTAATGGTGGGTTTTCCACCCAGCAGCAGATGGGGCAGTGCTGGAGGCACTGCTGGGAACGTGTCCTTGGGTCACACTGTGCTGTCCTGCCCACCCACACCACCACGGGGGCTGAAATGCAACAGACACAATAATCACTTGATAAAAAGACCACGGGAGAGAAACAAGAGAGACAAGTGGGAGCCCAGACTTCAGAAACACTTGTGATACAGATCATTGCCTGACTCCAGTTCTGCCTTTGAGAACTCCCTATTTATGAGAATCCAGACTCAAGGGAGGAGAGCTGTGTGTGTAAACCTCGGCCTTTAACCTCTCCAGTCTGATTGTCCTCTCCTCTGCCAGTGCTCATGTGATCTCTCCACCAGCCACATTTGGGTGTCGGAGTGCCTGTACCAACCCTTGGGATGGTTGTTGAGACACCTCCACCAAATTGTTTCCACCTTGAATGACTGCTCACTGCTGCTCTCCTCTGTGACAGATTCGTGGATCACCTTCTAGGGATTGTGGAGTAATTCTGCATTCACACCAGTGTAGCTGCTTAGGGAATTCTGTTTGTTTCACTCAAGGACTGCTGTTTTCCATGAACAGCTTGCTCAGTTTTCCTTGGTGCCACAATGCTGCATGGACCTAAGCAGATAATGGGGTCCTGTCCTGGGGTGAGCCACAGCCTTTGGGGAAATGTGGTTTCACTTGCAGCATCTCGTGGGCAGTGACATGGGATAGTGTGTAGAACCTCTGACTTTAAAGTCTCTGGGGGAGCAGCTATTCCTCATCACAGGCACCACCTGAAAGGTCTGCCTGTGCAGTTGGTCTTGTTTTTGCAGGATTTATGTGACATCTCAAACAAAGACCTATAGTAACGTTGTCAGATAATCATTATTATTTGGATTTTTACTATTAGTGGTGTTTATTTATATTCTGTCTTGAGAACTAGTATTACTCAGATACTGGATAAATAAACAGATCCCAGGATTAATCTCTTGGAACGTCTCTTTATTTAGATTTTCTGAGAAAGCATTCTTACTCCTCAGCAGAGAGTAAATGTTGGTGCTCAGAAAGTTAAAATTATTTAGGACAAAAATAAACTCAGTTTATAGGGATGGAAAACTCTGGGTCTTGATGCTTGGGTCAGTGTCCTGGGTTTAGAGGAGGATATTTAGTCCTGCCCTAAGCCCGGGACACTGACCCAAGTGCCCCTGCTCCTGTTCTTGCTGACAATTTCAAATGAAATGCTTCTAAAATGTTTAGAGTTGAAAGTATTGCCAGAGAGGGAGAGAGGTGACCCAGTGGTTCAATTCTGCTGCCAGCAAATGCAGATTAGGTACATCTTAGTCATGATGGTGTCTCAGTGTTTTCATAGGAGTATCACTCTTGACTTTTTGGACTTGACTATGGGCTTGTGGTGTACTGAAAATTAGACTAGCTGGTTGTAGTGATTTTCTGCTGGTTTCTTCTGCTTTTGAGTGTTTGGTTGTGGTTGTTATTGTTCTTTTTTTCTTTTTTTTTTTAACACAGCTAAACCAAAACTGAGGTATTTGCAGATTGCCACATCATTTCAACTGATGGTAAATTATCACAGCACTGCCCAGCAAATCAGGACAGAGCCAGTGAACACATTCTGGTCTTAGACCCACTAAGCTCATTTTATACACCCTAGTATCATCCATTTGATAGCCAGGGCTGCTCTTTTTGTCTTGCCAAATTCTTCTTTCTCACTTCATGGCTATGCAGTCATGCCAGGGCTTCAAAATATACTTGCAGTGGGTCCCAGCCTGCAATATTTCTCAGTCTTTTGGAGAAAACAAGGTAACCCTGAATTGCTCCTTATTTCTTGGCAATCTCTGGTGACATGGCTTGGATGATGGATGAGACTCACATGGTTTGAGTGGATTTTTTGAGACCTTGATCTGAAGGCCTTCCAGTGTAGGTTGATACCCCAAGTGGAACAAAACTGGGCACCAGTACTGCAGGAGAGCCCAGAGCCCAGTGCTGCTGGGATGGGACCCAGGAACCTGCCCCTTCCCTGTTCTTGCATCTTCTTAGTTTCTGGTGGTTATTGCACCTTCCCCTGCTGGCTGCTCCTTGGCAGAGCCTTGCTGCTGGACTGCCCTGTCCATGCACATTGGTGTGCTGGGATCTGTTAAGTGGCTTTTTGTGCTGCCTGTTAAATCTCATCCATACGTCCAAGAGCTCTGCTCTGGCTTCTGCAGAGCCCTTTTGTTGTCCTTGGCCACAGGAATAACAAACGGCAGCTGATGATGAACTGCATGTGAATGAGCAATGCAACTCAGCCCTGCTGAGCAAACTTCTGCCCAGGGCTCTCTAGCTGTGGCTGAGGTTTCAGCAAGGATTATTCTCATTTCCTTGTACAACTGGTGACTTCATCGTGGATGGCACCAGCAGTGGGGAGAAACCATCCTGTCAGTAGCTGATCCATTTACTGCCAACCTCCTGAGCACTGCTGGAGCCTTGCTAGCAGGATTCTGGGCTCAGAGCACTGCTGGACGTCTGGAGCAAGGAATTGAGGGGTTATTTATCTTAGTTTTTTCCTTTGGAGGTGGTATGAATTAGTCATTGTGATTGGGCTTGTTCCCAAGGAGTAGGAACCCCTGTACTCTGCACAGGGCATATTTCCATGTGTGTAGGCTGGACTGAGGCCAGGCTGAGTTTGGATGAATCGATGTGAACCCGGAGTGACCCAGCTGAGGGCCGTGGAGTTTCTGTGCCTTACGCTGAGCTCAGGACTTGGCCTGAGTGTTCCAGCAGAACGGGATGGCAGGAGGAGGGCGCGAACCTCCCTGGATGCTTTTGTTTCCAGCCAATGTATCAGCAATAAGGTATTGACATTTTTATTTCTTGGCCGTGAGCTGGTGATGACTAATGAAGGCAGGGGGTCTGCCTGTGGGTGGGTTCAAGCAGCAAAGAGCTGTTCCTCATCAGCCTGTACCTCCCAACCAGGCCTTCTCCTTTCCATGACAACTGGTCAGTTAAACAGACCCTCCAGGGATGACGTCAAGGGTCAGGGATTTGGCCACCAAATAATTACAGCAACAAAAATAGCATCACTTCCCCACCCCTTCCTTCCCACATGATCCTGCTGAATCCCAACTCATAAATGTCCTTTTTTTTTCTTTCTTGGATGAGAAGCAAAGCCCACATGTATTAGCTGGAACATATGGCAGGGTTTGGCTACAGCCCATAAGTTGTAAAGGCCAAATACTCACTTGTAGCTTCTTGTTCACTGAAAAAAAAAAAAAAAAAAAAAGAGGAGAAAAACACGTTCTTTCAGGATTGGATGAAAGGCTGAGTCTGTGCTCGTGCTGGGATGGGAAGCAGATAGGGTGTGGGACAGCATGGTGAGCATGCTGTCGTGACGGGGAACGTGTCCCCTCACAGCACAGGGGACAGGCTGGCAATTGAGAGGTGGCCTGGTGGCAGTGGCCACTGTCCCCTGCTCCCTGCCCTAATGCTGTTTCTCAGGTCAGGCAGAGTTTGCAGACAGGCTGCTCAGGAGAATGTCACCATTACTAGGGACACAGAGCACTCAGCAGGTTTTACATGTGGGTTAGCCACAGGCAGGAGAAAATTCTGTTTTTGCAGCACAAAAGGTTTTATTAAGGGTCATGGGAACATCTAGGAGAAAGATCATCGCAGAAAATTTGTGAAGGAGAGAAAAATGAAGGGACATTGTCAGGAATTGACTGTGTACACCACCAGAATGTACCTGCTGTACCCGAATTAAAAAAATCAGAAAAATCAGAAAAATGCTTGTTAGACACCAATGTGCTGCTTTTCACCGTGGGTTTTCCAAAGCAGCTGCAGTGGTCGCCTTGATCTCACATCATATCTCTGCAGAAAGATGAGCCTGAGACTGTACTGTGTCCTGTCAAAGTTAGAATGGGAGCACATGAATCTGCACAGCCTTCTGCCCCAAAAAAAACGGGTGGGCAAATCCTGGCTCAAAGTATTGCAGGCAGGGAGCTGCCCACAGCCACAGCTCTTTGAGGTCAGGGCTGGACTCCCGAGGGTGCAGTGGGGAGATGTGCATCACCCAGGCTGCGGGTGCAACTTCCTTTGAAGGTGGAGCCAGCCATATTCCTTCCCAGGAAAGATCAGTGGGGTACAGAGAGGAAGAGCTTGGAAAATATCCTTCAAAATATTTGCTGAAGGTGTTGCTGTGACTGCTCAGGGACTCAAGCACAGTCTGTTGGTTCCCTTGCTTAGAAAGCTGCTTTTGAAGTGTTTTTTTGCCAAGGTACTGCCTGTTCTAAGGTTTATATATATTCTGGGGATCTGTGACCTGAGTTACTCTGTGCCTTTGGATGCAGATGAGAAACTGCAAAGTTTCATTGAAATAGTCTGAAAGGAAGAGCACTGACTTGTAGGATGTTGCACTGTTCTCCTCCCACTTCCCCATCCAGGGCTGCCAGCCTCATCCAAAGGATCTGTGGATGAAGCAAAATATTTTAGTGAAAGGGAGTAATATATTGTGTCTTATCCCCATTTTTCCCATTTATGGAGCTGCCGGTCTCTCTGTTTCAAGGGCTGAGAATGGACAGGGTTTTTGTTACCTGTGGGCAGCACTGATCCTGGGGATGTGTTTGCAGGCTGTTAACCAAGAGTTGTGAGATGCACTGAGCTCCAGAGGTGGGTGAGGAAAGGCTGTTTCTGTAGAGGGAGCTCATGCTGGTGTGGAAGAGGCTTTTATGGCATGGTGGTGCAGAGTCCTGGCCTGTGCTGCTGCTGAGAGCAGGTGGTTGGGACAGGGTTTGCTGAGTGAGTGGTGCTGGTGCATCTTGTGCTCTTGATTACCCTGCTGCACCCAGCACACTGTGTAGGCACTGCAGGGTGCTGCTCTAACTGCAGATCCCATTGAGGGCTGCTGGGGAAGCTGCTCACCACTGTTCCCTTTGCTTTAATATTAATGTCTTTTGGCAGATGGTGGCTCCTTGCTTGGCAGCTCTACTCCAACTTAGCCCCTGAGTGAGGGATTATTTTATTGGGGTAAGAATGTACTCAAGCCTAGAAAGGATTGTATCAGGGAAGTGATCAGGATTACTGTGCCAAGTGAAACAGAATGCTGATGTTGCTATCAGTGCTTTTAAATGCCAGTTGGTCAGTGGTACAGCTGGGTCAATAGTGCATTATATGGACCACTTTACTGTCTATATTATTTAAGCCACCTAATGACATGTTTGGAAGTTATTCTCTGTTACTGAGGGAGGAGAGCTAAGCCTAGACAGCTGACAGTTCAACTGCATTTAATTCTGCTGTTTGCTCTTGAGTCCTAGGGTTGGAAAGGTAAAGATTGTGGGAAGAAAAGAAAGGGAGAATCTGCTTTTCTTTTCACAGTGTTTCCTCTGTGTCAGGAGGATCATCAGGCGTTTTGGAGCTTATCCTTGTAGATTCTCCTGTTGCAAAACTGCAGTAGAATTTTGGCTGTGCTGTATTCTCTCTTTTATGTGCCAGCAAGCTTGGCCCTCTGCTCTTATCTACACTTAGTGCTTTAGCAGTCCTGAGCACGGAAAACTGGATCTGCTTTTGCTTAGCATTATAAGCCAAGAGCAGCACTCAACTATCTCTTGTTTCAGAGCCAGGGTGCTGCTGAGTGCAATCAGAGACTTTGTCCAACCAGTAACGGGTGACAACAGAGGGATGTCAGTGCTTGGGAATTTCAGACAGAGATATGTACCAAAGGCTGCTGAAAATAGCAGGGTTTGAAGCCTTCTGAGCTGCACACTTTGATCTTGGTCCATGCTGAGGACAACTGCTCTGACTGATCAACTGCACTGTAAGTTGGGGATGGATTTAGCAGAGTCCTCACAGGTGTCTGGATTTGAGACCTGCTGATATTTGCAATAAAATTGTGTAAAATGTCTAATGGTATAGGTGTATCTGTCCTTTAATCTGAAAACAGAGAGATGGTGGTTTTTAGGATAAATGGAAGGAAGTGTGATGCAGCTTATTCAGAAAGAAAAAAGAGCTGAAGTGGTGCCTATACTTGCTGTGGACTTCCATCTGTTCTAATGACTCAGGCTGATGCCTGATGGCTCACTAAAGCACAGCTGCATTGTGCATTGAAGTGTGTGTGTGAATCCAGCCTGCTGGGTTTTCACTCTGCACAGTGCTCAGATGAGATCTGGCAGACCTCAGGCTTAGACGTAGCAACCGCCTGATAGTCCCAACTGTGTTTGATTTTGGAGTGTGTGACCCAGACACCAGGACAAGAACAGCTGGGTTTGCTCCAGCCCAGCACTCCATGCCCTGTTTGCCCATCTGTGGAGTGAGTTTGATGTGCAGTAATTACACAGCAGGCACTCAGCGTTGTAAGGCATGACTGACATCACATATTTGGGGAATGTCAGATGTGCTGCGTGGTGTCTGTGCACTGTGAGTGAGCTCCAGCAGGAGCAGCACACATAAACAGTAGCAGATTAATTAAAGATGTCCTGGTCTGCAAAAGGCCAATTATGGAGCAGTTTGTTCAGAGTCAGTAGTGCTGCCTGGCTTGTTAGCAGGGCATGAGCTGACTGTCCCCTCAGAGGAGGGCAGTCATACAGCTGGGACAATTCAATGTCACAACTGTCCTGCAGGTGAAAGGGGGACATGGATGTCAGCCATGCAGGTCCAGGGCAGGCCAGCTTCCAGCCCTTTGTTAAAGCTCCTTCACAGGCAGCAGAGCAGTGCCTGTGTTCCACACAGCAGATGTTTGCAGTCAGGTGTTCCTTACTACCTTTGCAGAGATCTCATTGACTTCAGTACCTTCGGTATGTTTATTCCAGATGTTTCTCCTTGAGCTGCTGCTGCTGTTTAAAGGGCCCACAAAACCTGATAATATCTCTGGGATCTGGGGAAATTGAGCATTTCAGATGAGTGGGAGTCTGAAATCGTTGCCAGCCTGCAGAATAATGGTTGTCCTTGTTTTGGGCCTTCAAATCCTGATAGGATCCTTGTAAGAAATGTGACTCAAAGGTTTTTTTTGGAGTGATTCCTGAGTTACAGACATTTTCTGTTTGGGACCTGGACTAAATGTGGAAAGCCAGCTGCCTTGTCCAAGGGCAGCAGCTTTCATTTCACAGGACACATCTGGCTGAGGATGAAGGATGAAGTGTCCTAAATGTCCTAATGTCCTAAACCCAATCCCATCCCTCTGTCACACCACTGCCCAATGCCATAAATCCCATTCTATAGCTCACCATAAATTACTCTGTGAATCTTTTCTATACACATCCCTCCTTCTCTCTGGTGACCCTCACCAGCAGGACCCCTACAATCAGCATGAGCTGCTGCAAGGAGAGTCAGACCCATCAGCCATGGGGCTGAGCAGGGCTGGCAGCTCATCCTGTCTCAGCTGCACTGCTTGAGGAGAGTTGCTGAGAGGGATTCTCCCTTTTCAGCAAGACTTTGTCTATTTTTCATATTGCTTTACTTTAAACAAACAAACAAAAACCAGCATTGCTGAAAAAATAATTATTTCAACATCCACTGAAATTTGTTTTGGAAAGTTGATACTCTGCTTGATTTCAAATTCACGAGGTGAACTGAAATTGCAGCTCTGGAGCATATTTCAGTTTGTCTTCCACCCATGAGAGAGCTGAAAGAGAAGTGTAAGCAAGAAAAGGGGGGCAGGGAATAGAAATGGAGAAGGGAACAAGAGAGAGGAGTCACAGCATCAAATGTGTTTGGCAGACTGCTGTTCCAAACTAGAGGAGGAGATCATGGGGATGCTGTTTTGTTGAGGGACACTTGCCTGTACCAGGGTTTAAGGAGGATGAGTAGTGATGGGTTTGGGTTTTTTTGAAAGGAGGAACTTGCCAAAAGGATGGATTTTAACTTCTTCCTGCAGAAAACTGGAGCAAGAGTTCCTGCTGGGGCTGAAGCAGCCAGGCAGGCTCACTGTGGCTGGGAAAGAGGAAAGATTGTGGCCTGGTAATACCTCACAGGGTCTCAACCCTGCACAAAGCAAACAGCTGCTGTTCATGTCTCTCAGCCTGTCACTTGTGAAGGTTTTGAAGGCCATGTAGCTCTGCATTCACTCCCTAAAGCCTGTGTGCCAGGTGTATGGAAGAACCAGCACTGCTCACAGGGGATTTGGTCCTTCCTCAGGAGGGACTCATCCTCCAGGCCAGGTAGGCAGAGTGGTTTAACCAGGGTTATTCTTAGGGAGTGTGCGTTGGGTTTTCATGTCACTGAAACATGTCCAAAATTTGCTATTACTTTTTTCCTAGTTCATAGTAGAACATTTCATATTTACAATAGGACATTGGTCTTCAGCAGCAAGCATTTCTTATCTGAACTACAGAGATTGCTGCAGAAGAAAATACCCAATGATTGGTGTTTTGATGGGTCCCAGGTTAGCAACTGGGAATGTCTTAGCCTGTCCATAAACACATTTTCTACTATAAAGTGAGGCTTTCCAAGAGCTTTTGGCCTTTGCCTTAGCAAAGAGGATACACTTCCCTGGCATGAGATGCAGAACCCCAAACTCTGCTTTACCCCAGACATAAATCTTTGTATCAAATTGCACCAGTGTTAGTGTGTTAAACTGCTGTGTGATATCTTCCACAGAGCTGGGCAGGGAGGCTCATAAATTTGGGAGATGTTGGAGCTTGCTTGTGCATACACACTCATGTGCACTCATGAGTTCAGAGTGTAACAGCTGTATTCCTTGAATCTTTCCTAGTTCCCCAACAGAAGAAAACTTGCCAAAAATATGGCACCCTGAATTAGTAACTGCTTCTTTGTTCTCATTTGGTCATATCCCCAGAGCAGTGAAGTCATTTATTTGATTTGCCCTGCTGCTTCACACTCCTGCCTATGAATGGCTGGGACAAGACTGGGAGTATGAATAGCCTGGCTGCGTGTGGTTTGGAAAGATGTGTTCACTTGCACATTGGTGTCCAAACAGAGTAGCTGGCTCTGAAATCCTATCAGTAAGGCTTTTGAGTAACTTAAAACCCTTCTCGTAGATGCTTTGAATTTCTTCCACTCTGACATTTTGTAAGCCCCTGTTGAAGTTTCATTACCTCAGTAACCACAGAAAAGCCGCCAGCCTTTTCACTGAAACCTTCCCCACAAAGGTCTGGATTCATTCCCCCACCCCCCTTTCTCCTTGAATGCAGAGCACAGCTTATTGTACTTTAAATAACAGGGGAGAAGGCCAAGACTGCATATGGATCTGGGTGGCATCATGCTAAAGAAGTAAGAATGTGTCCTGTCCCTCCCCTGGCTATGTCTGTGCCACCCTGTACTAAATATGGAAGGTGACCTGTGTAATTTTCAACATAATTAGAATATTCAGTGCTTTCTTTAGAGTAGCTTATAAGAGACCAGTCCCAAACAGCTGCCATTTCACGGGCCATTCTTGGTATTTTCTGTACTTTAAATAACTTCAGAGTGTCATGATGTGCTCTGGTGAGACTTTTCCTTACTTCCTCCCTAAAATTTGTTCCAGAGCCTTGTGTATTGAGTCATTGATTCACCATTGGTTTAGCAGGGCATTGTGGTGTGAGCAGTCAGAGGATTTCTCTATTGCTCCTTCTCTTAGGGGCAGTATTGCTGCCAGAGGAACTCCAGCCCTCCCCAGAATGGTACAAGGTGTCCTCAGCACAAATATCCCACATTCACTACCGAGCCCCATCCAGGTTGCTTCTAGCCCGACTTCTCCTGCTATTGTAACATAGATCAGAAGAGTTACCCAGGAATAAAAAAACCTATTTTTCTGCCAATTTTTCAGCTCATTTGGTTTCACCCAAGGAGACAATGACAGTGTAAGCCACTGCTATGTAGAGAGGCTAAAATATCCTGTTAAAAAATTGAGGCAAACCTCTGCCAGCAGCTACTACATGGAGCTGCTGAGGACTTTTCTTTGCTGTGGAATACTGCTAGAATTTGGGAAAGATTTTAATTTTTTTTAAGTGGCCTCAGCCTCAGCAACTGAAATTGATGTCAAACTGAACATCAAGAGAAAAGGTTTTTTTACTTGAACCCCACAAGTTACCAATTTAAATCAAGTCAAGTTCTACTTGCTGATGCTTGGAGAGGAAAAGGAAAGACCTTTTTAGACACCAGGCAATGTATTATATGTGCCTCCCCAGACACTCTCATTTTCAGCTTTTTTAATATTCAGACACCTATAAAATTAAAGGATTATTTTCTTTGGCCCAAGATCATGTCTATTTTCAGAAGCACCCAGAGCTGTTCCAAATGCTGCAGTTACTGCTGCTGGGGGAATCAGTGCCAGGCAGCTGCTCTTCATTTCTAGGGAATTTAAGAAAAGTTCACAGTGCTTAGCTGATGTTTTGTGTTTAGTAAAGCCTTTGTTTTCTCCCTCAAATTTTCATTAATCACATTATTTGTTGCTTAAGCAGCAAGGTAGCAATGAGGCAGAAATGATTGATGTTACTTGCTCATATCCAATCCAAAGTTGCTGAAGCAAGAAAAGAAGATGAGAAGACTTCTCCCTCCTGAGAAAGAAAAGCTGTTACTTCTGGCTGTGCTGTGGGAGGTCCAAGGCAAGAAGTTTACCTTAGCTGAGCAAATAAACACAAAACCCCCATCTAACAGCTTTCCTCTTTCATGGTGGTTATAGCTTATTTTTTCCCCCTCTAACTAATGATTTTTTCATGTGTAATCTGCAAAGAGCCAGTTTGTGATTCTGCTCTGTGCTAGAGGATGGGATGCTCAGAGCCAGTAACAGGTGTGCAAGGTTTTGGAGTTCTTTCATCTCATAGAATCTGCAGTGCTTGCACTGGTGTGTTAAATAAAGTGTACAAGTTCGCCAGGATGAAAGCAGGAACAAGAGTTCCCTGCTCTTGGTTTGTGCCCGTGTCAGAATCTGCTGGGCATCAGGCACTCACCACCCTGGTAAGATGAAAAGATACAGAGGCACTAGAAGTGTGATCATGTGCTTTGCCACAGAGCACACCATGTCTTGTTAGAATTATTCAGTTTAGAAGATTAAAAGAGCACAGTAAGTTGCCTTCCATAGAAAATGTTAAAAAAAGAAACCAGAAAAGCCATGTATGCCAGAAGGGTGGCAATGGGAACTGGACCAACAGGACTTCTCTGCTCTGCTCTGGAGAGCATGAGCCTCTCCAGTCATGTGAAATCCATCCCTTTCTTAGTTGTTTAATTAATTTCAGTGGTGTAGCTGTTCAAACTCCTGTGCAGGTGGGAGGGTTTGCTCTGCACGTTTTCATTGCAGGTCACAGCAGAAGGAAAGAGGCTTCACCACATCACAAGGGGGGGCGAAGTGTGTGTGTTGGCAAGAGGACAAGAATTATCTCTTCATTAGCAAGCTGTGAATGTTTACTCTAAACGTGTTGTTGTGAATTGACACCTGCAATTCATGCCCTTCCCCTGCCAGATGCTGTCAGGCTCATCAGTAAAGACACTCTTGTGCACCCTGTAATTCTGATTAGACCTAACCAAACCCACAGTAATCTGCTAGATAAGGGAAGTATTTTTATTTCACCTCCAAATACACTGCTTGCTCAAAGTCTGGCTGTGCCACAACTGCACATTTTTGCAAGGAGAGGGGGAGGCTCTTGGTTTGCACAGATGCTGATCTTACCCCTCACAGCTTGCTGAGTCACGCAGATGCAGCCCAGACATGATGCAGGTTGCATCTCAGACTTCACAGGGTTTTCCACCCCTGCAGACCTCCCTCTGTGGTTTCAGCTAAAAATAGAATTGAGGGACTTGATTCATCCTGCAGGGAAGGAGCAGAGGAATGGCCTGGATTTTCAAGTCTTCTCCATGCAGGAACTGAAGTTCCAAAGGCAAACATTGGTGTTGGCTTCTTGGAGAGGTGACTGGCTTCCTGCTTCATTCTTGGGGACTCAGGACACCTTCTGACTGTCACGTTTTGGGCTGTGTGCTAGCTCCTGTGGCACTTAGAGGTGGGAAACCTTGCTGGGCTGGTGCTGATTCAGGAAGGCAGATGGGGAAGAGACTGGAAGATGCCTGTATTGTGACATGTGACCAAAACTGTTTCCAGGAAGAGAGTTGCTGTACTTCTTTCACTGGAGCAGAGCCTGGAAAATGTAGAGAGTCATGGGCTTTTTCATTCTTGGTTGTGCACAGCTTCTTCATCTTGACCCTTGAGAAAAAACAGAGCTTTGGTTTATTATTTTCCAGCTCACAGCCAAGGCAGACTTGTCTCATGGAAACTGGATCCTTGGGGAAGGAAAGTTTAGAGGGTGCTGGTTTGTTTTCTTTGCCATTTATCTTGCTTGAGGAGATGAAGGACTGGGAATGAGGCAGGTGTATCACCCTCTGAATAATGTGGATTGTCTAGTGTGTTTTGGGATGAACCCATTTCCTTTGGCTATTTTTATCCTAAAAGGTGTCAAGTGCTTGTGTAAGTTTCTTCAAGTGACTTGTTGATGCTTCTCAAGCAGTAGATGCTTCAGCTGGAATGAGGCATTTTCCCAGCATGAGGAAACAATCAGAGGCTCAGAAGTGCAGTAAATTAGGCAGAAGCTGGAGGTATCAGCTCAGGAGAAGGCTGATGGAGGCAGTGGTGCACCAGGGGCTGCCTGCCTGCCCCTGACACACTGATCTTGCTCTACAGATTGATTTTCTTCTCCTCTGTTTTCAGAGATGCCCATGATATCAGTCCAGCAGCTCTTTTTCATCTCTTTTCCCATGTCTATACCATTGGGCTCAACTGGGTGCCAAGGGGCAGCACAAAATCAGATGTGCCTGGCCAACACAGGGCTCCTCTGACTTCTGGCTTTAGGAGGAGGCAGAGTTGGATGAGAAACAGTTTCCTACCTGGAATTTCCTGTCTGGGTGTTGGGAGGGTTATTAGGGATTCCATTCTTAATTATGAATTTTCTGCTTCAATGAAGATCCCTCCCAGATAAACTTGAGCCCAGTACCAGAGGTGTCACAAGCTACTGCCTGCCATTCTGCTCCTTCAAAGCTCCTGAGCTCCTGGCAATAACAGACCATGGACTGCACTGCAGTGCAGAAACCACGTTTGGATTTTCTAGTGAGGAAACCTATTTGTCCCAGGCCTTTTGTTATTGCTGTTGTTACTCTTAGTAGCATTTGTGTGCACTAGAAAACACTTGATTAATGGTATTGGGGAGGAGGAAGTTTGCTTTCAGTTTTTGTTTTCATGCAACTGACACAGAGAGCAGCTGTATCCAGTTACAATAAAGGTCCCCAAGAGTGGCCAGCACTGGGCACTCAAGAAGGACAGAAAAACATGTTCAGAGCACAAACAGGATGCTTGTTTTCAGTATAAAAGGCAGTTAGCAATCGCAGTGGTTCATTAAGAACTGGGGTAAATTATCTGGCCTGGCAAATTTTCTGAATTAAAAGTGCTCAAGATCTTTCAGATCTTTCTCAAAGATCATAGATTCGTGTGAATGTGCATTGAGAGACACTTAAAAAACTTATGTAGTCCAGCCATCTGCTTGGGATAGATTACACCAGATTATTATATGTGTTTTTAAAATTCTCCTGAGAAGAATCCTGAATTCCCAAAGGAAAATGACCTTAAAGCTGGGTATTCTTTTTCCTGATACCTAGATAAACATTTTTACATGGTACAAAGTCAGTTGCTATATTCTGGTTCCTCATCACCTTTCTTTTTATATATCAGCCTGCATCTGAAGTGTGTTTTTGTTCCCCTCTGTGTTTTCTATTCTAGCTTGAGAAAGCCCACTGCTTTCAGTCCTCCCTCCTGGACCAGACCTTCCAGAGTAATTTTCTCTTGCCTCCTACCCCAGCTCTGCTGGATGTGTGTTAAACTTGGTTCCACTTTGCCCAAAGCACAGACCTGGCATTTCTTGCTGCTGGTGTCCTGCAGTGGGAATGCCAGGACTGATGTTCTTGTGAGACAGGCTGTTTGCAAGAGCAGCCCACATTCCTCAAGTTCTTCTAGCCCTTACATTTCTGCAGAAATCACATTACTGGAGGGGCAGGTGTGGCTTTTGTGTTTGTGGGTCCAAGGCTGAGTTAACACTGTGCAGGGAAAGAGGAGAGTGCCTGTGGAAGGGCTCTTCCTTCTGGCACAGGCACAGGCCAGGGGATGCAGCCTGCCCGAGAGCACTGACAGCATGTGCAGATGTTTTGGAGTGGATGGGATGGACAAAGGCAGCATTTCCTGTCACAGAAGGTTCATTTGCTGAGGAAGCTGGTTTCAGGGCCAAAAGAGCAAGAGCAGAGGAGTCCCGTGGGTGGTTTCTTGCAGTGTTTTTCCAGAGGAGATGCTGATTTAATGCTTCCTGTTGTTCAGTGGGATTCTCCAGTTCCCAGGGCAGGAGAGTTCATGGTGCATAATGGTGTGCAGTGCGATGGCCACACATGCTCTCCATGCCAGCAGATGTGGGAGATGCTGGGTGCTGCTGCCTGGCAGCCTGGAAAACACTGCCAGATTCATGAGGAGGGGTCTAGAGGATGGGGGCAGAACTGCAGGGTATTGCTCTGGAAGCAGCAGGAGTTCAGGGAGCCTCCTGCCTTGCTGAGAGCTGGTGAACAGGACAGGGTCATAGCAGGGAGTCTGAGCCAGCTCCACAGCAGCTCCATAGCTCCATGAAGCTGCAAATACTGATGGAGACAATCATTCCTTAGTGTTTTACTTATAAGCAAATTCCCCTGCACTGGATACTGAATTATCAGGTCCAGACAGAGGAAGTCTCTCATAATTCTCTTCCTCTGAGGTAACTCAGATTCTTTGTGAATTAACTTGTTTTACAAACTAGAAGCACAGGATACAAAAACAGTGGTTAAGAATTTCCTCCAAGCAGTACTCCAGTGGATGGAAAGTTAATATAGGTCAGACAGCTCTGCCAAATCCCAGCTATCCAAACTGGTAGCAGACTTTCTGCTTTCCTAGATCCCTTTACATCTTATATGAAGTAAGCATCAATAAGCAGCTCGACACGTGTCTATTCCAGTCATGTCAATGGATAAAGCCACACAGAATGCATGCTCCTTGGGCTGAAGTTGTCTTTGGAGAACTGTAGATGTGTTTTCCACCCTTCCCCCTCACTCTGTTATCTCCAAAGATAACTGATAACCTGTCCTCCCTTCCTCCTGGCTTTTTACTTGGCATAAACTTCTGATAGACAACAGCAGACCAGTCTGTGAGTGAGCTGTCACTGAGCAGGGTTATCATCCCACACCACTGCAAAAATGACAAGTGTTTGATACCATTTTCCATGTCCCTTTTCCTTTTTCCCTTTTCCATCCTGTAGTGAAGTTAAAGTTCACTTGTTTATGGCTGATCACATTTTGTCAGCCTTCCCAGCAGCAAGTAGTGCTTGGCAGCGTAATGCTGAGAGTGCACGGACAAAAAATTATAAATACCTTGAAATTTAGGTTGCATGCTCCAAATTTCAGTTTTTATAGGGGAAAAAGTATTGCTTCATGTTACAGAAGGGAAGTGGAAGAAGTGGAGAAAATCAAATGCTCCAAGCAAGGTCTTGTCCAGGAATGGATCCAAACAAATGCTGTCAGCTCGTGGCCTCTACAGACAGAGGCAATTTGGGAAGGGGACGTGAGCTCAGCACGATACTCCTGTGTCTGGGGATTTGGCTCTGCTGCTGCTGGAGGATGGGGAGAGGGGCCAGTGAGCTTGAGGATGCTGTTTCCAAAATGAGGAAGCCTCCTCAAAAGGAGGAATTAGATGGCAAGGGCCCTTCACACTGATCAGGTGAAGGAGGAGATGGACAGGTGTGAGTGTCCTCCAGAGGTGACCTCTGGGAGTGGTGATAGGCTCTGGAAAGGAGGATGCATGCAGGGGGTCCAGTCTGGAAAGTGCTTTTCCTGTAAATTCTGGATTGTGATGAAACCTAGGTGGGAAGGGTGGTGTGTGTGACATTTATCCTGCAGAGTTTTGGGATGCTCCAAGGTTATTCTGGAGTGTTGACTACCTGGATTTATCACTTCAGTGTAACCACCAAACTTCTCACCAAGTGTACACCTTTGAAATGAGGCTTGTAGCCATGGATAAATTCATTACATTTGGAAATTTCATCATACATATATAACAAATAAAGCCAGATACAAACCTGCATAAAATTCTGTGTGAGAACTGTTAGTAAGAAATTTTAGTAGGACATAAGCAATGATTTAGGGGAGAGATGATAGTAGGCATTAGAGTTGAACTGATATGTTTCTGCTTTGTTAATTGAAAAAATATTCCAGGGAGAAAAAAAACTTAACACAGTAAATTTCTTTCAGGAGCTGGACACCAATGTTTAAATACCCACTTTGGTTTTGCCCTGTGGTGTGAGAGAGTAACCCCATTCAGCAATATATTCTGATTAATGTGTCAGTTCCCTTCTCTGGAACACAGAGATCAAAGGTTTTTAGAAAATTCTTCCTTCCCCACACAGAGGGCTATTCCTAGTATTATTTTTGGAACTGGGGTTACCAGAAGTTTTCCAGGAAGAAAATTGCAAATCTCAGTGCTCTGTGGGCCATCTGCTTAATTTAATTTTTTTTCCTTTTTTTTCCTTACACATGAGACATTTTGGAGCCTGTACGTAACCAGACAGTCGTGTTGACTGATTCTGGCGTGCTGCAGAACGAACACCTTGTAGCCTGAACCAGATGTGGGGAGGCTAATGAGGTGTCTGTAACCTGAGTGTGAAAACCTGAAGCTGTAGCAAAAATCTGGAATTTGATACCTCTTGAGGTAATGGAAATTAGTGCTTTAGGCAGAAGAGAAAGTGCAGATTTGTGGTAAAGTGCTATTAAAGGCAGTGAAGCAGTACATGAATTAGAAATGAGGGATGTTACTTTGAGAGTTGAGTACTGGCTAGAAAGTGAGGTCCCTGGAAAAGCTTTCATGATGCTTCATATTTGGTTATTTTTAACTGCTGAGAAAATACAGCTTGCAAGCATGGAGGTTAAATCCATAGTCCACATTTACCTGGAGTATGATTTCCTCTCTTGCACTGAGAGCCAGAGCAGTGCTGGTGGGAATTGTGGTCTGAGTCCCTGCACAGGGTCTGCAGCTCAGGAGTGGGCCTTGAGTGGGGACACAGCCACTTCTCCCCACTAGTCTCATGTAGATGAGAATGGGAGTGTTAGGCAAAGAGACTGTTCTGGAAGCTACCTGGGGATGCTGGATTTTCTCTGCCTTGGCAGGAGCAAGAAAACTCCAACTTCCAACTGTGTGCAGTCCCTTTAGGCCAGTGTCAATCATTTTGACATGCTTGGACCTCCAGCCCCGTAGCTCAGAACTGCTAGTGACAGTGTTTTTCTCTTCACTTGACCTTTGTGACAGCTCCCTTGAAATGTGAAAGCCTGTTGGGCAGCACAAGTAGCAGGGGCAGAACCAGCCACTCTCATTAGCTGGAAATGTGGCTTTGCCTATCCAGACAGATAGAAATAACTACTTTAAATCATCTTTCTTACTTTAAGGCTTTTGCTTTCCTTTGGGAGAGGGCTCTTCACTCATATTCCTTTGAGAAACTTCGTATGTTTGTTTTCGTCTTGTCTGCTTGGCATGTTGAAGCAAAATGATGTAAATTGACCTTTAGGGTTACAGATGAAGCCCGGTTTCCGATCCTTGTTAATTTAGGATAGCTGCAGGAAAATCTCAGAAGCACTGAGATAGATATCACAGATGAAAGCAGAAGCTGAATGGCCTGAAGAGGTTCAGCACTTCAGAAATTTGTAAATATTCAGCTGAGAGGAGCAGAGCATGTGTGTGATTTACTGGGTGTCCTTGGCAACCTTCGCCTGATCAGTGGAGCAGAGCAGGGATAGCTATTAAAAACCAAAACGAACAAACAAACAAAACTGAGGAAATCTTTTCAGATGTTGCTTGAAGCTTCCCTGAACACATAGATCAGGTGGCCCTGCTGTGCTGTCGCAGTGAACGCCAGGGCAGGGGAGGAGGCAGGGCTGGCAGTGCTGTTCGCGGGGCTCTTGCCGGTGGCTCACAGCATCCTCCGAGCACTGCTCACCCTGCAGGGCTCAGCCTGGCTGTGCCAGAGCCCCTCAGCCTTTTTCTCAGGCATCCTGGAACGCGTTTGCAGCCCCACGTGGATCACACGAAGCCCCGGGTTCCTGCTGGAGCGCAGAGGGAGGCTGGGTCCAGTTGGAAATGGAAACCTGCCCATCCCTGTTATCTGCTAGGGCCTCCCAAGGAGTTTCCGAGAAGGAGCAGCAGTGTCTGAATTCAGCTCCGGGGGGCTGTGGAAAACCAGCCTGTCTCCTGTGCACTCTGCTGTGACAGACATCAGCCCAGAGCCCGTGGGACAGTTGGATAAACCCTCCAGGACCGTGCTGGGAGGGGGCACTGCACGTCACCGTGGCTCTGTTAGCACAACACCGAATATTCAGCGATATGTTACGTGTTATGTTAACACGTCCTGGGCTTTGGTTTCAGCATCAGGCTGACCCTGCTTCGTGCAGCATCACTGTGTGCTCGCCCAGCCCCAAGGCTTTCCAGCAGTTCTCTGGGAAGCCGTGGGGTAATCACTGACAGGGCTGTTTACATATCGGGTTCCCTCGCTGTGATCGCTGATCTGGCACTCCGCACACAGCTGCCGGTTTGATGCTGGAGCAGCCTTTTCCCAAGCTCAGCTCTGAGGGAACCGCTTAAAAATGTGTTGCCTAATCGCTGTAGCTTAATTAACGGTAGGAGCATGCCAGCTCTGCATCCTGGCTGTGCCAAGGAAGGGAGGCAAGCAAAACTGGGAGGGGGAAGCTCAGGGAAAGCCTGGAGTGCAGAGGGTTTGTGCAGGCTATAAAGATCTGCCAAATGCTGCTGAACTTTTTCGCTGGGCTGCAAAAAGCTGATACAAATTTTTCTTTCTCCTGTCGCTTCTTGCCCACATGGAGCCAATTCTGAGAGCCAGCAGCTTGGTATGGTATGGACTGGAGGGGAAGATGTTAGGCTTAAAAAGTCACAGAATCACAGAATATTCTGAGTTGGAAGGGACCCACAAAGGATCCTTGAGTCCAGCTCTCCTGTGAATGGCCTGTCCTGCAGGTTTGTTCCTGGCTGTCCCCGTGTTTGCTGTGAGTGTGTGGAGAGTGGGAGCCCTGTGGCTGCCAGCATCTGGGGCAGGCACTCAGTGTGCAGCAGCACAGTCAGCAGCAGGGGCTGGAAGCAGAGTGGTTGTGTTTGCTCTGAACTCGTGGGGTGGACAAGCCTGGTGCTTCACCTGGCTGACTCTTCAGCTCTAATGTCACATGGCTTTTTTTTTTTTTTTTTTTTTTTTGGTAGTATTTTACTACTTTGCACTACTGGACTTGGACTTAGAGAGGTAGGAAAGGCTTGCATAATCTCTTCCTCTCCACTGCCTATGCAGGGGTCCTCACCTGGGAGCTGGAGGCTGAGCAGCATTGGCCTGGCTGCTCTTCCTGTTGGGAAGTGCAAACAGAAAGGTGATAATGTTCAGACTCAGCCAGCAGCTCCCAGCCAGCCTGTTTTTAGCATTAAATGTCTGCTGCCATGGAAAAGCCACGTTCAAGCAGAATATCCCTCTGTGGGTCTTGGATGACAGTGACATGGGTGAAGGTATGAATGAGTGGGTGTTCTGCTGCTGCCTGCAGATGAGTTTGTGCAGCTCCTGCTCTTGGAGTTCAGAGAGGGGTTCAGATCCATCTGCAGAAGTGCACTGAGCCTCTGCTGTGGTCAAATGGCTGTTCAGGCTTGGAAGGAAGGAGTGGAACATAAGATCAAAGGTAAATGGATGGAGCTGTGGGTTTCCGACATCTGCTAAGTGCATTGTAGCTAGCTATGCTGCAACATTAAATTCCCAATGCCTCTTGCAGAGGAGAATTCTCATTGCCTGCATTACATGGCAGCCCAGATACGCAGCCTGTGCTGTGCTGCAATAGGGTTTAATTTCTTTTCCAGACTAGTTTTTAATCCACTTACTTTTCAATAGGCCTTTTTTGAATGTAAATGAATGCAATTAAATGTGTGTTTCCCAGTTGGATGAAGGCAAGGTAGAGGAAGGCAGATGGCCTGGAAGGGAACACAAAGACTTTGGAACAAGCTGCTGTGAGGTGCTCTTATGTGGTTTTTGGAGTTCATGAGCATCCAGTGAGGGAGATGCCAGGGAAAACGTGGCTTATACCCATGTGAATTGCCTTGATCAAGGTTGCCTTGTTTGTTGCAGAAGTGCGTGGGACTCATCAGGGGAAGTGGTGAGGAAATTAATGTCTTTGGGATCTGGGTTATTGCTCTGTAGGAGTGTGAACATGCTGTGCTGTTGCTGGAGATCTGTTGCAGCTGTGTCATCTGATGAGGTGCTGAGCAAAGAGCTCTTCAGGCCAAGGGATATTGGTGTCTTTCAGTGTTTCACAGGATTTGGTGCTCCAGGGTAACTTGTGAGACACCTCAGAGTGTGTGTGTGAAAGGGAGCATCTGGGTGTGAACACAGGTCAGATTTGATTCTCACACTGCTTTGAAGGCAATTCCTCATTTCTTGTTGAAGTGTGTAGTAGATTGACCTGGACCAGTGGAAATTCCCTCAAGTCCTTTGACTGGTGGGACAGCAGAGTTCATTGCCTGCCTGTGATCAGATAAAACCTGAAGCTTGCTACATGGACTGAGGAAAAGGAGTCCCACAGATTTGTCCAGAAGTTGGAGCTGTTTAAAAGGACCTCCTGAAACTGAATCTTTGGTTTGTTTGCCCATTATTCTGGGAGGTGAAGTGGGATGTAATTTCAGTGCCTAAGTTCAGTACTTTCAGAACTAGACTAAAGATTTTTGATGAAAATCCTCTGCAAGCTTTAAAGCGAAAAATCCACAGTTTACCATCAAATCTTCTCCCCAGGACAAGGTTCCCCAGCAGTGCTCTCAGAATGCTCCCACTCGTGCTGGCACCAGATCAGTTTGCCTCTGTGGGAGGCTCAGGGTGCTGCTGGGAGCAGATCAGTGGCCAGCCTGTGCCTGGGGAAGGTGGCATTGGCCCAGGGTCAGCTGCTGGAAGGGAAGGTAGCCTGAAGGGTAAGGGGTAGTTAAGTTGTTGATACCCTAGAGTTGTTGTCTACTGCTGGCTGGTGGAAGATGCTGCACGTGTCTGATTTCTTTCTCTTTTCACGTAGCCAGTGCTAAGACATTCATGCACGCTGAGGAAACAGTGCTCAGGCTGCAGAGGACCAGTTTTGTTCCAGCTGCAAGGTCCTAAGATGTGTAGCACCTCCCATCAGTGGAACTGGGAGAAGGGGCAGGAGCAGTTTCTGAGGTTTTGGTGTAGCTGGTCTGCTCCTTCCCTCCCCACGGCAGCTCAGTGGGGACAGGAGCAGTTTGCTCACCCCATGGTGACAGCAGCAGCAGCAGAGCTGTGTGTGGAGATGGAGCACAGCTGCTTGGAGCGGGTGACAGATGACAGAGCTCCTGCCAGGGCCTCCTCAGGCCTCTGGGCACCGACCCCAGAGCTGCTGCTCAGAGCTGCAAGGGGGGACAAGGTCGGGGAGGGAGTGCAGGGAAGCCAAGGACCCACGAGCTGGGGCAGGGTGACCTCTGAGCTGTCCTGTTCCCTCAGGGAGGGCAAGGAGGGGAGCCAGTGTTCCCAGTCTTGCCCTTTACGCTTTTTTGCTGCTGCTTTCAGCAAACTGGTTTGGCCGAAGGAGCTGTGGGGGGTTGCAGACAATGGCTGCTCACATTTTCCAGCTGTCACATACTTAATGACATTAACTCCACAGCCTCCTATTTTTTTTACTGATTTAATTTATATTTTTCTCTGTGGCACAGCCAGCTGAAGTGCTTCCAGCAGCCCAATACACCCAAATCCTGACCCCATCAGTGCCCTGCCACTCTCAGGGATCCTGCTCTGCCAGGCTGCCCTCCAGCAGCAAAGCTGTTTCTTGCATGTTGGAAGCAGTGCTGAATGTCTGAGGTGCAGTGAGGATCTCTGGTCTTTCCCTCCCCTGGAGGAGCTGTAAATGTGCATTAATCTGATGGATGTGTGGGAGGGAACTGTCCTCCCCCCTGAGAGCAAGGAAATAATTCATTTTGTGTATGGAAAAGGCATCTCTTCTCTGCACAGCCTGCTGAAAGCAGCAAAAGCCACGGGCTCTGAGCATCCCAGAGCAGGGGAGGTGCAGGGGTTTGCCAGCTCCATGGCCCTGCTCACAGCAGTGTCCTGCCCTTGCCCCTCTGGCGGGTCCCCTGGGCTCTGTGGCACTGCCAGGCCCCGTGTCAGTCACACCCTGGGCAGGGCGAGCCTTGAGCCTCCCACCCTGTGTCTGCAGTCACTTCCTTGAGCTCTGCTGTGCCTGTTCTGGGTGGAAGGACAGCTGAGCTGGGAAGGGTGCTAAGCCCTGCTGCAGCCCAGTTGGTTCAGTTGTTTCTGTCAATTAACAGACAATCTTCATTCTGCTTTTCCTGGGGATAGGGGTGGTTAGGGAAAAGACACTCAGCACACACACAAAAAAGGAAAAATACCTTTGAACTCTGTCAGCTGCTTGAATCCTGGAGCTGAGGGGCATCACACCACTTCCAAACTGAGCCTCTCCACCTAGCTTTGACTCCAGGCATACAGCTTGACCTTGTTATAATATGTGCATTACATTTAAGTGCATGCAGCTCTGCAGACAGTTGACATTCTGTCACAATATGCTGCTGCTGTGTGTGAGCATGCCTGTGTGTTTAGATGATAAGAGTTGTAATGTTTGAGGAGGCTTTGGCCTGGGAACATCCTGAAGATTTACAGTGCCTTTATGCCACACTGTGAGGTGTACCTGCTAGGAATGTGCTCTCATATGCATTCTGCTTCCCTCTTATCATGTGCTCTGGATTTCGCACAGGTTCTGCAAGAAAAATAATTTAAAAAAGCTCATTAGGTCATTTAGGAACACTCCAAAGAGTTTCAGTAAGTTGCTTCAATGATTCTTTGGTATTCCTGCTTTTTATTTTTCTTTTTTTATAATGCTATAGCAATAGCTAGTCACAAAAAGTCAGTGCTTTAGTTTATTAATCAGTGTACAGGCATGTTAGCAAACCCTTCCTGCCCCAGAGAGCCTAGACTGTCTGGGCTGTGGGGTGGTGGAGTGTGAGGGACCCAGCATGGGAGAGCCACAACACCAAAGTCTGGCAGGGTCTAAGCTGTCTTTCTGTGCAGCAGCAAGGAGCTGTCCTCTGCAGGTGTTGATTTAAGAGCTGAGAGCCTGTGGGTCAGACTCGTGAACCAAAATTGATTATTGGAGTTAAATGCCAGCAAAAGCATCTCTGTTCCCCTGTGCGCTGAAGAAAGTGAACTTCAATTGTTCTCAGAGGTAGCAAGTGAGGATGTTCTTCCCCCAGCCCTCAGAGTGGGCAGTGGGACTTTCCCAGGGGCTTGCTTTAGCCTGCAGACACTTGCCAATTTAGCAGCAGTGCAAAGGCAGGAGTGTGGGAGGATTCCCATGGGGTGGTGAGTAACCTCACAGACCTCCTGATGTGCAAAAGAAAAACTCAAGTATTAAGGGCACTTGAGGGCTGTCGTTCCTGCAGACCTGACATTATTCCAGTCCACTTCACCTGAGGCTTCTCCTTTTTGCACCATTTCATTTTCTGCTTCACTGCCAATGAAAGCAATATGCTATTTTGATATTATTAGTGGTAGAAAGCCTAATCAGCCTTTTTCTTTGACAATATCTGCCCTGCCTGCTTGAGAGCTGATCCACCCCGCCCAGCCAGTCACACAGCAACATTTCCCAAGGGCTGTGGCACAGCATCCTCCTCCCTTTCTGGATGTTTTTCCTATTTACCAGGCACAAAGGGCTGTGGGAAAGAGTCAGGCTGACTTTGTCATCCTGCTGGCTCTGAACTGACACATACTGAAGTCATTAACTTGGCTATCAAATCTCAGCCGTGGGCTGAAACTTGGCAGAGAAGGTTTTGGGGCAAAGTGTGTGTGTGCGACAGGATATAGTGGATTTTCCTGTAGGAAGCCACCTGCGTCAGGAACATAAGCAAGAAGGGTTATCATCACCATGCCTTCAGATTTCTTCACAGATATGTGATTTATGTGCAGGGCACTCATCCTAGTTGAGATTCCTTTCACTGGTATTTGTGGACTGTGGTTCATGCTGATCTGTGCCTCTGACCCCTTCTTGTCAGATAAACACATGGTTGAGTCTTGTTAGGGTCATTCATTACAATGGTCAAAATACAGTCATAGAAATATGGATTTCTCCCTGGGAAACTTCAAAAGTGCCCTTCTCCCCATCTGCAGATTTGATACTACCAACCAAGTGAGCTGTGAGTTAAGTTGTTGAGAAACAGGCAAGCCTGGAGCATCTGTTTTTTGGGCCAGTTTACCTGGGGTTGTATTTTGGACTCTCCTTAGCATTAGGAGATTTGCCATTGAGTGTCATGGCTCTAAGTTTTGATGTTTTCCTGCACCTGTATGTGAGCTCAGAACCACCCAGCCTGATACGCAATAGCTGGGGAAATAACTTGGGGCACGTGTTACCTTTCTGATGTTCTACAGCAGAGGGTAGGCAGGGAAACCCACACAGCACCAGTGTGGCTGGCAGCACCCTCTGAGGTATGGTGACACCCATGCAGGGCCCTGTGTGCCAAACACGTGGACATGGTCATCCCTGCACTAGAGCAGGTGGTGAAGTGCTGGAAAGGGCCTTTCCCTCTGGCAGAAGAAGGGCCAGAGCCCATCTGTGTGTCAGAGCAGCACCACCGTGCCCTGACACCTCTCGTGCTTTGCACAGCCTGATTCCATGCTGGATGCAAGCAAGGAATGCTGAGGAGGATTTTCTTTCATTTTGTTTCACCAGCTTTCTAATTTGAATCTGCCTGTCACTTCCTTGCTCCAAAACTACTTACTTGGCAGGGTCAGGAGCGTGAGTCACGGCCATGGCCCAGGATCCTGCCTGCTGCTTTGGCCAGCAGCACTGCAGCTGGGGCAGAGCAGACCTGCTGCTGATGCTCCAGTGTGCCTGCTTGCTGCAGGGCATGCAGGCACCAACCTGGAGCAGGGGAGAGGGTAAATTAATAGGCTAATGAGCAAAAGCACTTACTCTGATGTCTGAGCCCAGACCTTTTTCTGATGTGTTGTTGTCCAAGGAGAAGGTTGTGTGCACTCACTTGGTAACTTCAGCTAACTTCTCCCAAAGGCAGGATCATTCTCAAAAGAAAAAGTTGGTGGGAGAAGCATCTGTCTCTGATATCATGGGCTGGGAAATGAAACTGGATTCTAAAAGGAGATATTCCTTAGAGATTGAATGGCTTTGCAGATTTTGTGCTGAATTGGGGTAGGCTTTCCATCAGGATTGTGGGGAACATGGTTTTTTTTCTCTTTGCTGGTATCTGACTATGTGACTTGTGCTGGACCTACTGCTGGAAGAAGAAACGCAGTTCCAGTTGGCAGCACAATGACATACAGGGTTTCCTTGAGTTATCCCTCCTGGTTTCCATAAGGGCAGGACCATGGGGGCCAGTCCTCAAGGATTCATCTCTTGCACCCCACTGCTAAAGAAAGCAGAGAAAGTGAATATGCAGACTCTTAGAAAAACTGCCTGGCAATTTAGTAGGTGAAAATGCCAGTGCTGCCTTGTAATAAAAAAGACAGAGAAGGAGGGAGGGAGCAATATTTTGTTTCTGGTGTATAATGTTAAAAGCAAACAAAAAGCCCTCTTAGGGATAAAAGAGACTCTCAGAAGTGCTGCAGCCTGCTTGAGATGTGCAGAACTTTGTCCACAACCTTGAGGACTTCCAGTGCAGCTTCAAGCATTGTGTGTTGGCCAGACAACAATGAACCCTTTGAACACACTTTGGGTCAGAGTACTGTTTTCCTGGAGGGGGAAAGGGAAGGGAGGCTGGTACTTTGGTCTTGTATCAGCAGCTGTCTGTGGTGAGCCGCAGATGATTTCAGAGGATGGCAGGGCTGGCTGTGGCTTCTCTGTACAGGGCTGGTTCCTGAGGCACTGAATCTGCAGCAGTGGGTTTGCTGCAGAACCATTGCTGTGCAAGACTTGAAGTGCCTCTGCCCTGGCTCTGTGGTTTCAAAGAGAGCTTTTAAACAAACGTGGGAGTCTGTGAAGTTACCCTGCTGCGATGTGTCAGCTGTTGACACAGCAACATGACAGTATGTCATCACTTATTTCCTGCTCGAGGGATCATAAAGCCTTTTTGCATGGTGTAGTCCCATCTGTTTTCCAAAAGAGAAACTTTATTGTATCTCTCTTGCCCTCGTTATCCACCCCTCCCAGACTTGGCCTCTGGTGCCTTTCCTGAACCTTTCTCTTGAGCTCTGGGGTGAGGTGAGAGAAGGAGGTACCCACCTTCTGGTACATGTTTGGGGCTGCACTGGCCCTGCTCTGAGCCCTCTCTCTGGCCTGCTGTCATGTGCTGACAAAGAGGATATTCTGTGCAGTTACTGGGTACCTAAGTCTGACCTCTTTGCCTGAGCAGTCTGGGACCAGAAATGCCAGCAGGCCAGCTGGCCTGTTGGACATGAGACAAAAAACTCTGATATGGTACTTGAGAAACAGAAGTTGCTTTGCAGCCCTGGTTTGAGCATCCAGGCATGGTGGGAAGCCCTTTCTTTTAAAAATCCATGCACTGACATATCTGTTTCTTTAAGCTTTCTCTTTTCTGTGTCATGGAAAACTAGACTTGGTACCAGTGAGAGAGAGACCAGTTTGGTTCTGCTGCTCCAGGCCAGGAAAAAGTTAGTGGCATGAAGTCTGCTAGATGGCAGAGTTCCTCTGCCTTCATCCGTGTCATGTGCTGCCATTGGAGCTGCTTGCAGGTTTCATTTTCTAAGTTAATTAATAATAAATAATTTTTAAGGGTTCCTGAGTTTGCTGATTGGGTTTTCAACAAAATGGAAACATTTTGCAGAAAGCAAAAGGGTGAATCAACATCTGGCAGCTTCCTCAGCCACTATATTTTTTGTTCATTCTTGTGGATAAATGCAAAAAAGAATTTAAGTGAAGTCTTTGTGCTCATAAAACCCTCACTGTCCAAGCATGATTGATTAGGGACGCTTGCTGTTACCCTAATTGTCTTTTTAATCTTGGCATCGTCCACGTTTTCCGTCTTAGCTGTTTTCACTGGAGATGAAATGTTTCTTTGCAAAGGGGCAGGAGACACCCACCCACCCACGTCGGGGGCTCCTCAGACAGATGGGTCAGTGTTCCCTGCAAGCACGGGGGGAGCAGGAAGCCAGCCCCTGGCCACAGCTCAGGCCAGCAAAGCCATAGAGAGCCTGACCCTATTTGACTTCTCTTCTCTAGATCTCAGTCTCTATAAACAGCTTTTTATGGTATTTGCCTTTCAAAGAGGAACCAGGGTGTGGATGGGAACAGTGACAAAGAGCCACTTATAAGGACTGAGTGAGCTCTTACAGGAGTCCACTGCGTAATTTTCAGATCAACAGAAAAATCTTGCAATGGCTTAAACCCTGACGTCATCTGAGGCATTTAGCCTCTGCTGAGGCTGTCATTCAGCCTCCCAGCAGCCAGGGCCAAAAGATTTGTGCTCCTGTTACAGGGAAACTGAGTCATGGAGGTGCTCAGTGCCCGGCAGAAGAATTACCAGTAAATCAGAACCAGAGGCAGCAATTGAAAGCAGAACCCCAGTGCTTGGAAAACACTGCTTCTCACAGGAGCATGACTTCAGCTGTGTCCTCAGCAAGGGCAGACAGCTCCTCATTTTTTGCATAGTCGAGCACAGCTCTGTCCTGGACAGCAGGTACTGTCTCTCGGGGTGCCAGGGTGATGTCAGTGCTCAGGCTGCTCAGGGACACAGAGCTGTGAGTGGTAACAGCCTGTGCTCAGGGGGTCCCCCCAGCATCCCTGTGGCACACACCACTCCCCAGCTATCCTGCTGCGTTCCTGTCCAGCTCCCCACGGGCTCTGGGTCATCCTGCAGCAGGGCAGGGCTCCCTCTGCAGAGGGCTGCCATCCTTCCTGGAGCTGCACCAAGCAGCTGCTTTCTCCATCTCAGGCAGGCACAGCAGCACCAGCAGTGATGGAATAAGCAGCTGTGTCGTGCCTCAAGTGACACGTACATCTTTTAGGATGTTGCTTCCTGGTGTGGGTTGAGAGTTGAGAAGCTGAGGAGCTGGTGTGACCAGTGAGGGTCATCCATCACCATGGATGCTTTTCAGCCCTTCATGTGTAGAGGGTTCTGGAGGAGTGTGTCTGTACAGGGTCACAAGGGTGTCAGAAGATGCAGCTTAACACTGTGTGCCATTAACTTCATCCAGGCTGTGGCTGGCATCCCACCTGGCTCTATCCACATCTGCTCCCAGTACAGCAATGTGTGTGTGCAGACCAAGTGCCCAGTCCGTGGACTGCTCTTGCCCAGGGTACTGCTCTGTGTCTTATTCCTGACTTGTGGCTGTGAGGAGGAAGGATGAAGATACACACCTGTGGAGCACCCAGAGTCAGAAATGTGGGATGTGCCACTGAGCAGCCCTTTGCAGAGGGCATGGACAGACATGTGCCCACTTCCCCTAGGGTCACTCACTCCTTTGGCCACATGTGAACTGGTCAGACTGGGAGCTGACACATCCCACCCATGTCATTCTGCTAATCCTTGAGAAGGGAAAACGACACTGCTCTGCATTTCTGTAGATTCTTTACCAAACCAGGATAATAGGATTAGTGAGAATGCCTCAGTCAGTGGAAGCACAACCCCTTAGCTCAAGTCTCCCTGCTTTTGTTCTCCAAGCAGGTTTGCCATAGGTTCTCTCCCATTGGATGTGGATGTTTGGCATTCCACCAGGATGGGCAGCAGCTCCTGGGCAGCTCACAGGGTAAAAGTGATTCTGCTGCAGCAGCAGATCTTGTGATTTGGTGCTAATGCCTCTATATCTCCATTACTGTGCATTTGTAGGGGTTTTTTTAATACACTAATTAACCAACAGTTTGATTTGATGGCGATACTCTGAGCTCCATTACAAGTGGGCAATTGTAACTCAACATCCCTTGGGCCCCGTGGCACAAAGGAGGGGTTTGAAAAGCTGCTCCATGTGCAGCACATTTGGCAAAGGCTCCCTCCTCCCACCCCTGGATCGAGTGTCCTGATCAGGGGATGGAGCTGCAGGGCTTGTTTCACTCCTTGGAGGAATGGCATTAGGAGCTCCAGCCCGAGGTCTGGTTCTGATTTGCTGGGAGACATCAGACTCCTTACCTGCAGTTCAGGGAAAATGATACCACTTTGCAGGGGCCTCGCAGGGTTCAGCTGAGATTAATAAGGGAGGGAGGGGAAGGGAAATATCTGTGGCATTTTGTTGTTACTATTAATGATAGAGAGTGAAGCCAGGGCATCTCTGTGAATGATCACTGCATTTACCTCTTGAGAGCTGGCTGTGCTTTTTCCCTCCCCTACCCTCTACTAATCAGAACAAAGTTAAACTTTGTAGTAGAAGGGCTCAGAAACCAGCATTTCTCAGTGTCTGAAGAAAAAGCAGCTTGTTTCCCAGTGTAATTAGGTCCAGGCTCTCAGGAAATGAAGGCTGTCTAGCTGATAAGTGTTTAGTAATGATTACCAAGCCAAGGCTGGGGAAACCAAGCAAAGTGTTTTCATTTCAGAAGCAGCAAATGCAGCTGAGACTTGTGGTGTGTGTCACGTATGGAGGCAATTGCCCAAGTGGTATGTGGCCTTGCTCACTGGAGCACGAGCCAGCTCTGCCCTGGTGTAACTCCACAGGAGCCTCTGGAGCTGCACCAAGAGCCTGAGCAGCAGAGCACACATCTCCACACTGTGCCCCTGGGCTGTCTGAGGTGTCCTTCTGGGGACTGCTGTCACTCTGCTCTCAAAGGCAGCAATTCCTCCTCAAATTATTAACAGTGCTCATCAAAGCTGGGGGAGCTGGAGGAGAGTAAGAGGCACATTTGCAAGGGTGGAATTACATCCTTTCCAAATGAAGTACACCTTTCCTTGGTGGTGCTGGGTAAACTGAATGTGGCAAAGCATGAAGGTGTGCTTTTGTTCTGTGTGTCAACCCTTATGAAAGGGAACCTCTCCCCCAGAAATTTCAGGGTCAGATTGTGCAGAGAACATGTCTGGAGGTTGCTCTGCTGTGAAGTCAACACAGTCCATCCCATGTCAGCATGCTCATCTTGTCAACAACCCTTCAGACCTGATGTTCTCTCAGTGTTCTGGATGAGAAGAGGCTTGAGGCCCCCTTCCCTTGCCTGTTTCGTGTCCCTTCATTTCAAAAGAGGCATTTTGGTGGGAAACCCTATCCCTGTTTTATTCAGATGGGTTTGAGTTTTAGGAACACTGAGCATTGGAGGAACCTGAGGAGTTTTGCAGTGCTGCTGCAATGCCTCTTGCCTTCCAGATGAGTCAACGTGTACTTTGCAGTTCCACGTTTTCTGAAAGCTCTAACAGCCTAGTGGTAGGTCCTTCTCAACCACATGTGTACTCTGGTGAGAATAATACTGCTGTCTTCAAATCTCCCAAATCCCTTATTTATTGCAGCCTGTATAAACGAGTTCCAGAAAGGATTATATAACTCCCAGGAGGACAGGTCCATCAGTGGCTTTTAAGCACAGTGGTCCAGGGGCAGATCCTGGTTCAGGAAGTCTGAAGGTGCTGGACTGTGCTGACAATGCCTTGTGTGTGGGGGTCACTGTGTGCCACCATGTCCTTATGCCTGCCCACAGGTGTCCACCCCTGGCCGCTGCTGGGGGAAGATTCCTGGGATACTGGAACCTTTGGGCTGAGCTTGGCAGCCCATACAGGTTGTGTTCCTGGCAAGACTAGGACCTGACAAGACTAGACTCCTGGCAAGACCTCTCCTTTGCTTTTCAGACCAACCAAGATTAAATTACAGAACTATGGATATATTTTCACTTCTTCCTTGTACTCTCTCCCTTTCTCTGCAACCTTTGTTCCTGATGCAGTGTTTTCATGCTGGCCCAGTAGTGGTGAATCAGCACAGAAATTTCTTTTCAAATATGGCAGTTTTCACCTAAGGCATTACCTGAGTTTGCTTCCCCTTGGTGTCAGTCAGTTCCCCTTGTGGTGAAGGGGAACTGACTGACCCCCAATCTGCAGATCTTCTACAGACTTTGCAAAATGCTTGATTTGGAATCTGATGGTTTATTTAATCAGATCTGCACTGCCCTAATGTCCATCACCATCATGATGTTTTCCATGAATTCTGCAGGTGTCAGTCATTATTTGTTGGTTTATGACTTGAACCCTGGTAAAGGTATTCAAGAAATATTGTGTCTGGAGAAAATGTGAATTAAAACAATTTCCTTGAAGACTGTCAAAGGTTTTGGGTGAGAAGACAATGCATAGATATGCTGTGAGTCTGTTTTCTTGTTGAAATTTATGGTTTGTTTGCTTCTCCCTTTACTGCCCCATGACAGATCAGGGCAGGGAGAGATAACCTCTTCCTCAGATAGCACAGTCCTGTTTGCAGCCCACCCCCAGGGCTCTGCACTCTGCTTTTCAAACTAAAGCTCTGGTGCTAATACCATAAAACTGACCATTGCCACTGTCTGAGTCAGCACCTTCTCAAGAACACCTTTCTATTGCTCCAGGGAAAGGTGGGGAGGCAGTCCACAGGGTGGCACAGGCCTTAAACCTGTTGACAAAATTCCGTTTACAGCACAAAAGGGCTGCAAAAAACAAGCATCATTTATCACCAGGTCGCTGTGTCTTCCTGGCTCCGGGGTGGTGGTGGAAAGCCATGTGTCTTCTGAGAAGGGCGTGTTCCAGGGACACACGTAGCTGCTTGGATGTTGTCAGGGAGCAGCAGACAAGCGTATGCATCTGCACAGGAAACTTTGGCTCCCAAAGGGCATTCGACAGCTCATCATGTCTGACTCTTCTACGAGGTGCTGAGCCATTGCTGAACCGTAGAAAGGGAGGAAAGTTTCTGCTGGAAGAATTTTTCTGCTTGTCTCAGATTTTTCAGTTGGGTTTTTCTTAAGTGTTTTAGTAATTATTTCTATAGAGATACCAGGGTGGAGAGCAACTGGGTTAGGAGTTTGACCCAGTTATCAATCAGTGCAGCTTGATTTGCTGCAATGTCCAGGGAGGCAGGATGCTGGGTGAAAATTCACATCTAAACTGCAAAGTTGCTTTTAGCTGCCTGCCAAGTTTGTTTTGTTCTGGTTTTCCCCTAAAAGCATGAGACCCTCCTCCCCTGATAGCAAAGGCCTCCCTTACTCCTTGCCAGGGTGTTCAGTAAGATTCACCTTTCCTCTCCCAGGTACTTCCATGACTCTGGGGACCGCCTGTCTCTCAGTTATCAGTCATTATATCAGATGAAAGCTCATTATTTGTCTAACAGGCTATGGCCTGCAGGAGTGCTGGTGGTCCCTGGGGAGGGGATAGTCACATCCTGCTTGTTCCCAGCTGCTCGATTTCATTAGCTTAAAATGCCTGGGCTAATCTTGGATACTTTTCCAGGTGAGCAGCAACTCAGGCTGTCATAGGGATGTTATAACAACAGGAGGAAGGAAATGCAAGAAAAAATTCTGCTGTGGAAAGCCTGGTTGGTTTCATACTGTCCACCTCTTAGTATCAAGCACTGCTTGTTGCCATTAGTGTGTGAGTGTGTTGCTTCTCCCATGCTACCCATGTCCAAGGGCACTGATTAATTGTCTAGCCAAGGAAAACTCTGGGGTGTAGGAGCTTCGTGGGTAACCATCTGCACAGATTCCTGAGGGCTGAATACATCCCACCTTTTCCTCATTGAAATGCTGTTTCACAGACACCTTAGCTGCTCTCAGAGTTTGCTAGGCAGACCTGAGTGTCTGCAGAGGACAAAATGTGGCTGAGAGTGTATTTCACAGTCAGTCAGATCGAAGGTTCAGTAAACACAAACACATTTCCCACTGCTTGCTTTGCAGATGAATCCTGCAGTGCTTCAGTGCGTTGGAAATTTATATGGGAAGGGTCCTTCCTGCTGGGAAGTGGTTTTGCTGAGTAAATGCCCTGCTCCTTGTGCAGGATTTGTTACACAAGTATGCACTGAAGTGTGTAATGCACAGCCAGAAACGTGTGGAAATCTTCATTCTTACATGCCTGGGAATAGTTCAAGAAGAGCATGTCAGAGAGGGAAGGAAGGGAGGATGTGAGGGTCAATCTAATTTGCTTTCTCAATGCCAAATGGCCCTTTCAGACAGGGTTACCCAGTCAGTCTGCTCAGCATGGATTCATGCACACATAAAATAATGCCAGCATGGCTCAAGTGAGAGATCTGTTAAGAAATACGATTTCCATCTTCATGAATTGAAAGAATTTTATTTCCATGAAGAATATTGAAGTGGTGTTTGGTTTTAGATTTCCAGGTATTTCCCACTTTCCCAGACTAATTCATCATCTAGTCAGCTCATTTGATCACACACCTACCAATCCACATATATTTGTATCCTGAAAATTGATTGTTGGAATACCAAAAATCCCCAAGCTGTTTCTAAATTTCCTTTCTCAGGAGAGATTTTCCCTGTGCCAATCCTACAAATTTGTTGTGTTTTGGATTTTAGTCTACCAGGGTGATTGGTAGGCAGCAGCACACAAGCTGGGCTGGTCTAAGAGGAACTGTCCAAAGCAGTCTGGAGGTTGTCTTCATTTTGAAAATGAAAAAAAAACCCTGGAAAGGTATGTGTGGAACCTCCAGGAATGCATCATTACTGCTCCCCATCACAGCAGTAGCAGGAATAGGAGGCAGCCCTGCTTGTCTTGAGTTGGAAGACAAGAAACTGGTCAAAGGTTTGGAGAGCAGGGGATGGTGTGGTGCTGAACTTAGAGATGGCCTCACACTTTTGGCTCTTGGTACCTATTCCCTGCACTTGATTAGGGTCCTTTCCTGCTGTGTGCTTGCCTTGCTCTCTGATTTTGGTGGCTCTGTGAGCCCAGATGGTGCCATAGTGGGCTGCCAACAGCTCAGACATCATTCTGCAAATGTGTGACCCATCAGCAGAGGGAAAATTTCCTGATTAACTTCTCTGGAGAATTTCTTCCTTCTTATTTTCAATAATAAAACAGTTGAGACAAGGTCACATGCTATTTATAGCCATCTCACCGCTCCTTGCTCCTGCTGGCCTGGGCAGTAAGCTCTGCACAGACACAACGAGATTAATCCTTCATGACACTGAACCTTTTATTTCCCTTGTGCTTGCAGGCTCCAGAGCCTCCTTCCTCTGTAGACTCCAGTGCACTAAGCCTTCAATACAACACAGCAGCAGTGGAGCTGTGGAAAAGTTTAGAAGAGCATTATCTGTTCAGCAAACCAGGGATTGTCTGCCAGGCTGGAGACTTTGGTTTCTAGGTTAGCTGAATGGTTTGAAATTTTTCATCACAAGCTCCATGCCAAGTTCATCCATTCTGCAGTTAACTGAGGTTATGTGCAGGTAGGTCCAGTCCTGGCATGGCAAGAAATGCTGAGGGATCTGACATATTTTTTAGTACAAAAACTTTACTTCTGTTCCCCTCAAAAAATGACATTGTAATTGAAACTACATTTTGTGTGAGGAAAAAACCTTAATATAGAAGTAAGCTGGATTAGGACAGTCTGACACAGAATGCATGACAGCTGCCAATATCTGATACGAAGTTCAATGCAATGGGAACTCATTATGAAAAATAGTCAGGAGGTCTTGGCTATATCCTTCCTGTGACCCCTTGTCTCAGGTAGTCAGAATCTGTATTGCTTTGGCTACATTCTCTCTAAAATCCTCTGACTTTTGCACCTCTTTCATCCTTGTTTTTGCCGTGAAAAGCTCAGGGTGAGCTGGGAGCAGCTGAATACCTGTAGCTGCCCTGGCTACAGCTGCTTCCCTATGTAAGATGCAGTGTGTCAGTGTTGAACTCAGAGTGGTGATGGGAGGGCAGCCCTGGCTGCCTGAGCTGCCTGTAAAGCTGTGCAGTGCTTGTCTCACAGACCTGGCACCCTGCCTGTTCCACTTCCTAATCCCCACTGCCAAGCTCCAGAGAGCAAACTTAAAGGACTGCAAGTTTTGGGTCATTGTAGGAGAAGCCGTGGTGCTGCTGTGAGGCCTTTTCCCTAGGGAAGGGGACAGGAGGTTGTGCCAGCTTGCTGAGCATCTGGCACGAGGGGGACTTTGGTCAGAATTCATTTGTCTGCAAGTAGTGAAGGCAAGTGTGAATTCAGAACATGTGCCTACACATGGAGCTGAGCCAGTCTGAGGTGTTAGGGGATGGTGTTAGTGATCAGGTGAATCCTCTCAGTTTCTCTTTACGGGACCCAGCAGCCAAAGTGGGGGTGAAATCAAGCAGCAAGTTAGACAAGTTTCAGTGAGACAGCTTGTTTCTTAAGCCCAGCAGGTTGGTGACTGTGGCATCACAGGTACAAATCATTTTGCTCAGCATAGAGTTTGCTGGCTTAGACATCTTGACAGGTACCAGAAGGACAATGCATAGTGAAGGTCTGTCAGTGTTATGTGTCACCACGCAGCCCATGAAGACTCCATAAAGGGTTGTCTCAATGGTTATCAGTGAGAATTGCATTCAGTTGCCTAGTGATGATCAAGATGCTCACTCAAGGTCCTTTCTCCAGCCAGTGTTTGTTCCTGCTCAGTGCTCCAGTCACAGCAGCCTTCCTATTCCAAGCCACCTCTGCAGGCTGGAAGCCACAACCCCGCTGCAGCCCAGGCCAGCACTGTCCCAGATGGGAGTGAAACTGAGCATTTGCAGTTTGCTGAAATTCTTTCATCTGAGGTTCTGCTGCTTAAAATAATTTTTTCCAATTTTTCTGTGAAATGAACCACTCCTGAATCTCATTGAGGAAAATAAACGTCTTCCAGCATCTGAACCCAGCAGCACTTGTGTTATGTTTTCCCCTTGTCAGCTCTAGATGTTGGCATGTTAAGAACAAATGGACAGGGCAGGGTGTTCCCAGTGCTCTCTGTGCTGATGCTCTGATTTCTTGTGTCTTCTCTGGCTGAAATACACAGGGTTTGGTGCAAAGCTGCAGCAATGGTTCAGTGATCTCATTCCAGTGGGGTGAGCAAGCAGACCTTAGAGCACATACTGAGGTTGTGAGTCTACATGTCTCATTTTTTCCTTGCTGATTTTTATTCAGCAGTTGTTGTGCAAAGATCAAAATCTCCTTGTGTTACGTGCTTGCACATGCTTATTGCCCCCAAGTTGCTTGCCATCCAAATAAACAAAATTACTACTCTGTGGGAGAAATGCTATTATTTTATTGTTATTAGTTAAAAACAATGGAAAATCAGGCACAAAGAAAACATTTTTTTTTCCAGTGGCTGCACAGTGAGATTGTGACAGGGCCAGGAACTGAGTCCAGGTGTCCTGAGTCCCAGCCCAGACCTTTAAGCACCAAAATATCCTGCTCCTTGTGAATTCAGTGTTTTGGCAAAAGTTTCCCCAGAGTGTTTCATAACTAATGTCAGAGCTAGACTCTGAACGTGTCTTACCAGTAAGGAATTTTGCTTTTATATACACTCACCCACTTAAAAGCTCCCCCAAACTTAGCAGCTGTTGGTGTCTTTGTGTTACTTGAATGTTTCTAAGGCGAATATGGAACATGATAAATTGGAGTGTTGAGTTGAAGTGTTCTGCTTCGAGTCCACTTAGCAAACTCCAAAGGTCATCTCTGCTGTGTAGAGCCAGCAGGACTGGACTCAGTGTAAGTCTTTGAAAGGGATTGTTTAAAAGGGATTTTCTGTTGTCTAGAAATCAGGCTCGACCTATTTCAGAGGGGTGAATTTTATCCAGAAGAGCTAAGCCCATCCTGGGATCTCTGACAGTTTTTGACAGCTTCCTGAAAAGGATCTAGAACTAAGGGGAAGAAGGACATCCCACAGCAGACTATTGCAGATTGTGTCTTGAGGGACCACTTCCCATTTTGAGAGGTCTTTAGTCCCATTTAGATCTGCACAGGCAGGCTACTGTTTGTGAATAGAGATCTGTGATGTGGAAGAATGCAGTTTCCCCCAGGCAGCTCAAACAGCAGCTTCTTAGCAGTCCTCTGGATCAGGTCAGCAGCTCACATCTCCAACAAACCTCTTGTTCCATCTTGACTGTCTCTACTAGCTGCAGTGGCATTCCCACAGACACTCAGCAGGACCCGAAAATTCCCTTTGTGAGATGCTCTGGTCCGTCCTTTATCCCACATCCAGTGGTGTCCAGCTGCAATGAACTTTTTCGGAGTGGGACTATGTTGAAATGATCTATTTCAAAATGGAACGTGTTTCTGAATAGGAATGTCTCTTAAAAAAAACCAAAAAACAACAACTTCTGCTCTGAAAGAGTTTTGTTTTTTATGTGCTGTCCCGGTTAAAAAATTCTTATAGTCATTTTTCATGCCTGCTGGAAAGCCAAGGGATTATTATGGAGAGTGGTGTCCTTTGGAAAACTCCAAATGAAAGACTGGAATAGATGTTGTTTTTGCAGTAAAATCTGGCTTCCTTGCACATGTTGTCAGTACAGAGATAATCCCTAAAAACTTCTGAAGTTTACACAAGGCAAATATTTTGCATTTCTGTGGGCACTGCAGCACAGCTGTGCTTTGGTGTGCACAGACCTGGGGAGCAGGCTGGGATGCTGAGGCTTTCACCTTCCTTTTGGGGATATTCCTGTGCTTCCTGGGCTGGCTCTGCCCTGGGGCCTGTGTGCCCTGCTGCAGGATGCAGGATGTGCAGCTCGTGCTTCCCTGCAGGTCTCTGTTCTCATTCTGCTGGGTGCCTGTGCAGGTGAGCTGCTGTACCGTGTCACATGGATGTGCCTGAGCTTGCTGGCTCTGCTGCCTCAGGGGCAGCCTCACAGCACTGGCACAGGGCTTGGTGTGGGTTTTGCTGTCAAGGAGAGCACTTGGACACAGCCTGGCCTGGGCTAGCATCAGCCTGGCCCTGGCTGACAGGTTTGGGTCAGACTGCTGATGTATCCCAGGGACCTGGCTGCAGCTAGCTGGTACTCAGTGGTGTTGGCTTTCTTTAGGAAGCAAGTATTTTGGTGATTTCTCTCTTGCTAGCTGGTGCAGAGGTTTCACCTGAACATCTGTTCTGCTCCTGATGCTCCCAGCAGTTGCCATGGATATGTTTAGCACTAACAGTTCTGTTTGTTTATGAGGCTTTCTCCAGGGTGAAACTGATGTCTGGTCTCAGTTCTGAAGCTCTAAACCCAATATCACTTGTTATATCAAAATAAACTTCTCTTTTTACCTCTGCCACCATCAGCAGAGTCTGGCCTTTTGCAGCTATACACAGCTCAGCTTAAGATGTGGTCCTCAGTCCCCATCTCCAAGCAGAAGGCCTCAGCCTGGACATAGCTCAGCCTCCAAGGCTTGTAGAGAGAGCAGTCTTTGCAGCTGCTTTCTCCCCCTCTCTCCATCTCATATCTCATGAGAGCATCTTTCAACTTGAGACTATGCAGGGGGTTGGAGTAGCTGAGTTAAGAGGATGTGCTGCTGGAAAACAGGCTGGATCCCATCACCAACAGACCATGTTGCAGTGACTTGTCTGGCTCTCAGGAACTCCAGCTCTTTCCATTTCACTTATATGGGGCTTTCCTCTCAATTCAGCTTTTTTCTTTAGCCTCTGCATTCAGGTTTTCCTTGGTTATCCCACTGTTTCCCAATCCAGCGATGTCAAAAGGATGTCAGAGGATGCAGCATAAACTGCTGTGTTCACCTCCCTACATCACCAGTCTCACCAAACTTGGTCTTTCTCACTTTGTTACAGCTGAACAAGCTGGAGGAGGCAGCCAATGCAGCTCACACCTTCTTCATGGCAAACCCTGAGCACATGGAGATACAGCAGGACCTCGAGAACTACAAGACCACGTCAGGGAAGGTCAGCTTGGTTGACCGGGAGGCCAGGCAGCACATGGTGAGTCTGAGCTGAAGAGGTGCCCAGCTTGAGTATCAGGAGGCCTGGGGAGGAGAGATCAGGAGGCCAAGAGAGATCAATCTATGAATGGGGAAATTCTTACCAATACAGCAGAACAAACTCTCAACATTTTCACTTAAGGCAAGCCTGCTCCTGCCTTCTCTAGGCACTCTGCTCTTTGTTTGATTGCTCCATCCCCAGCCTGGTCCCTCTGTTCAGAGAACTCTGGGGTCATCCACGGCTGTGAACACACACCAGCAGACAGCTTTGATGGAGGCCTTCATGACAGATGTCAGCTCCTGTGTGTTTCCTTGGCTCTGTTTGTTTCTTTTCACCTGAGTTCTCCCACCTGGCCAGGGTACATGCACGTGAGTGGCTGTGGTGGTGAGGGTGCAGAGTGGCAGGCAAGAGAGTGCCAGTGGTTTCCAAGTCAAATGCCAGGGCCACCCCTAACTTCCCAATTCCACAAAACTCAAGGCAGCAGGAGTGGCTGTTTGGTGTAATTAGTGGAGATTAGGGGCCATTCTAAGAAAGATCTTCCTAGGTCAGGACCAATCTATTCCCTTGTCATCCAGTGTTGTTGTTTGGTGCAAGGGTAAAAACAAAAAAAAAGATGGGTTTTTTTCTATATATATAATGCATAATCTAGGCATGGCACTGAGGATTCCCTAAGTGTGGAGGAGTTCGGAAAAGCATTTAGGCACGTTTATTAGGTTCCACTGGTCCAAAAGTCCATCGAAGGCTTAAACATGGTTTAATACGAGTGGCTATATCTGATAGGTATCTGGTGAGATTGTCCTGTCCCCTTGTACCTTCTTTTGAGAAGCATCTGCAGGTGGCAAGGGCAGGATGCTGTGCTCCAGGCAGCGTAGCCTGCTCATGGTTTGTGTTCTGGCTGCCTGCTTTGCAGGAGGACTACAGTGCTGGGGTGAGGCACTATGACAAGGAGGAGTACGGGCTGGCCATCGAGTTCCTGGAGCGTGCCTTGGAAGGATACTACTCCGAGGATGAGGACTGCCAGATCATGTGCGAGGGGCCGCAGAGGTTTGAGGAGCACGAGTACCTGGACTACAAGGCTGGTCTCTATGAAGCTATTGCAGGTGAGATCTTTATGCATTTTTAGAGTTCTCACCCTTGTCCCTGAAATGTTTTTAATTATTTAGTTTGGGCCGTTGGCTGGATTTGTTGAAGTGTCTTCACTTCCATCTCTGCTGCTGGTGAGTAACGCTGCAAGAGGCACCTAGATGTGCAAACTCAGAGGACGGTGGACTAAAACATCTCGCTTTGGTCCTGAATAGAGGCTGAGCTAGAAGAATTGCATTTCCAGATGCATGAAGCATTTGCAGCTTTCCGTTAGAGCTGGAAGTTTGGGTGCTTTATCATAAACTGCTTCCCTTTCCCCTGTACACAGTCTCACACACCTCCCTGGAATCTAGACATTGCTGGCCTTTGTTTGTGTTTTCTGTTTCTGAGAGCGTATGAAGAGAGCAGCAGAGTGCTCTTGGCCATGCTCCAGGTGGCCAGGAAAGTTGCCAAGAAGTCTCGTAACATGGATTTTCTCCCCATCCAAAAGGATGGATTTGTCATTAGAGGAGGCCCACCTAATTATGATCTTGACTGAAATCTCTGGAAAGAATGGAACGTTGCTGTGTAATCTTCAGATTTGCATGTGTGGCTCTGAGCCAGAGAGGATTAAAACAGTTCATTCTCAGTAGAAATGAGATTACATTTAATTAGTCGTAAGGGAAGGAAGAGCAACAAATTAAGGTTTGTTTAGTGACAGAAATCTTATTTATCTGCTTATGGTCTTGGATTTGCATCAAGCCCTGAAATCTTGCTTCTTGTGTGGAAAATACTTCCCTCAGATGCAGACTGCTTTTTGGGTTTGCATAATTCTGTTTGTGTCGAGACAGGAAATCTAATTAAAACAACCAAGAGGAGAAACCACCAGCATACCGGATGGGAAGCAGCCCTGCTGGGGTTTGTTTACCCATGCAAGAAATAGAAGTGTTGGAAGGGCTGACTTGGTACCAGTGTGGCTGTCAGCTGATCAGGCCTGCTTTTAGAGCCTTGACCAGGACACACATCGAGAGAGCAGCCTTCAGTGGCACAGCAAACCCAGCATCCTTCTCACTGAAAGCTGCTGCTCTTCAACAGGACAAGCTGTTCCTGTGCTGTGCAAGTGAGTGCAGCCCCAGGGAGCTGAAGTGTTCCTGTGCTGGCCCATCCTGAGCACAGACAGGGTCGTGGTGTGGTGGTGCTCGGAGCAGGACATCCCCTGGGAGGGACAACAGCCAGATGGTCCCTGCAAGGGCTGTGGCTTGGCCAGGTGTGCCTGGCCATAACAACCCCAGACCCCAGGACCGTTCAGCACCCAAAGAAACAGGGAGCTGAGGGAGGGAAATCTGTGATGCAATTGCTTTTCTGTAGAAACTAGGTAGTTCCTTCCAGGACAGCATAACCCACAGTTCATCCCTGGTTCAATGCACTCAGGCCCAGATGTTTCAGTAGGGAGTGGGAGCATGTAATATACCAAGAACAGAGAGTTTAGATTTCTTCAAAACTCATTTCTCTTTTCAATCCCAAACTGATTTGCTGTGCTGCTGCTTGGGATTGTAACACTCTCACCTTTTCCCCCAAGGGGCAGATGCATTTTAGTGAATTGGTTCCAGTCTATAAGGCTTATTTATAGGGCACTCTGACAGTACCAAGAAAAAGCAGTGCTTCTCAGTGATGGATTGATTATTTCAGATCTAGGATGCTTAATCAGGTTTAAATTACAACAGTATGATTTTTGTCCTTTCCCTTCTTGCATTTCTTAATGTGGATGTGTATGGTAAGTCAGATACTACTCAGACTACCTGTCAAGAGCAAATAGGCACTGTTCTGAGTTTCCACTTGATTTCATAGTAAGTTCTCAGGCAGTTTTTATGGCAGCTCTAAGAAATGCTTTGGTAGCTGAGCACATGGTTATTTTCAAGCCTGTGTTTGTTTCTTAAGGTTTTTAATGGTGTGCAGAGACAGAGCAAGCAAAGTAGATTCGTAAGTACATGGCAGCAAAGGCTCCAAAATGGAATCAGATGTCAGTGTTTGCTTCGAAATTGTACAGCTGGTACAACACCTAAACTGTGGACTCCCACCAATTAAGAAACTTTGTTAATGGCAGATGTTTGCCATGTGCTTGTGATTCCTTGGGAGATACCTCATCTCTGAGGAGCAGCAAACACAGGGGGTTCTGCTGCCCAGATCTGCACCTCAGACCTTTCAGACTGACCTTGCTTGGCCAAGCTGAGAATCTGCACCAGCCCCTGTTAGCTAAACCTCCCCGTGCCCTCAGGAGCTTTCTGGCTGCAGGAAAGGAGAGGATTAAAGATGAGCTGAAGGAAGGGAGTGCAGAGCTGGATTTCATGTGGCCACCTTGTCCTCACACCTCTGCTTGCTCTGTGTCTCTTGGGGTTGAAGTGCCACCTGCCACCTGCAGTCCCAGCTTCCCTGGGCAGAAGAGGCAGCTGCTGCCACACAAAAGAGATGCTCAAGCTCCCTCTACAGTTGACAGAAGGAGGAAGATGTTTCTTAGGGAGGGCAAAAACCGCAACTCTGTCAAATTTGCTCTGGGGAGGAGCCTGAGCTCTTTCCCTCCGTGTGCGGTGTGCGCTCACCTGCCAGGCCAAAGCAGTGTGACTTGCACATCCTTCAGCTCGGGAGTGTTAACCTCTGTCTGTCCTTGTCTCGGCACAGTCACCCTCCTTCTCAGCTCAGACCACCTTCTCCCTCTCTTCCTGGCAGATCACTACATGCAGGTCCTGGCCTGCAAACACGACTGTGTGCGAGAGCTCGCCACGCGCTCGGGCCGCATCTCGCCCATCGACAACTTCCTTCCCCTGCATTACGACTACCTGCAGTTCGCCTATTACAGAGGTAAATAAACAACCTCTTGTGCTGTTCCTCACTGCACCTGCTGAGCTCTCTTCCTTTTTGGGCAAGTTCAAACTGTTCCCTGTGGCAGTAAGGCTGTTTCTCCAATGTCCACGCTACAGTGGTCTGATAAGGCATGGTCTGAAAGAGAAGCAAAAGACATTGGAAATTGTCCCTTCAAAAGTCAGGTTGATTGAAGTACAGTTAAATAGTTTTATGAAGGTGTTTTAGATAATTACTCAGGTTTCAAGCACCCAGCCTTTAGCTAAAACACTACTATTCTCTAAATAAATCATGCTTTTTTAGGGTCCTTTCATTTGCCTTTTGATATTAAAATCCTTGGGATTTATATGTTTTACATTTTCTGAAATGAATTGATAACATTCTCTAAATTAATATATAACAGATGTATATTAAGCTTATCCCAAGAGCCAGTTTTTGTCAATTACCAAATATTTTAAGATTCACAGTAAAGCTGCAGGATTTGGCAGCATGGCAAAATGTCAGGGGTTGGCAGTGCTAAAAAATAATGCCAGTTGTGTGGTTCTGTGTGCTATTAAATTATGTTCTGTTACATAAAAGAAAATAAAAATCTGCAGAAATCTGCTCTCTAAGGCTTTTGCTGATAACTCTTTACTGAAAAGGATAGACTATACAGGGTCAAAATTTCTGTTCAAACAAAGATTCTTTGTTTATCAACACAACAGGAAGAAAGCAGGAGTCAGTTCATGTATGGTGTACAGACTTCTTTATTCCTCTGCCCAGTTGGAGGTTTACTGTGGCAGGTAAAACCCCCTGGGCCCTGAGAGATGGTACACAGGTGAGAAGCAGTTTGGTGCCAGGCAATATCCACATCCTGCCCATCCAGCTGGATCCAATGTGGGTACCATCTAGTCCGTGCAAGATGGCAGAAAAGTCTTTTCTCTGTGCCTCACTTTCCTTGCTGGTGAAGTGGAGTGGTTAAGACAAAGTGGCATCAAAAGAGCCCTGTGAAGTGCTGGGCTGCTGCTCCAGCTGATGGGGAGCTCAGGCTGTGCTTCCCTCCCTGCAGAGTCCCCTCCCTGGCCCCGTGTGAGCCCCCTGTGCCCCCTGACCACTGTTGTGTTGCCCCCCAGTTGGTGACTATGTAAAAGCCCTGGAGTGTGCCAAGTCCTACCTGCTCTTCCACCCGGACGATGAGGATGTCCTGGAGAATGCAGGTTATTACGAGGATCTCTTGGAAGGCACAGTGGATCCAGCCACCATCAAACCCAGAAAGGTGAGTGAGTGACACCTGAGAGCTCTTGGTGGGAGGCTTCAACAGAAAAATCTTCTGGAAATAAAAACAGCTTGGCAGCTTTCCCCCAGCTGGACCACTTTGAAAAGAGAAGTGGAAGTGCTGGGCTTGCTGGCGATGCTGAGGTGGTGATTTTCAGGGTGTTCAGAGTCACTGGTGTGGGGGAGAAGCCAGTGGACAGGATGTGCTTTAAATGGGGACTTGAGCCTAGTGAAGCCTGAGCAAGGGCAGGGAAGGCAGTGACCAGCAGGGCAAACCCTGCTCCTGCCCAGTGCTCCGGCGGACGCGGAGGAGGAGCGCAGCGAAACCTGAGCAAAGGGCAGCATCTCTGCAGGGAGGGCTGAGAAATAACTTTCCCAGGGGAGGCTGGGATCTCAGCATTGCTCTCAAGTCTCTTAGCTTGGAGTAGCCTGCTCTGCAGGGAGCTCTGCCGTCACTAGGTTAGGCTGGGGTCAAATAACCAAACAGTGTGTGTTCCATCACCCAGCAGGACAGGCTTCCTCTCCAGTCTGGGCAGCCTTTATCCGTGGCCCTGGGGCTGCCTTCCTCACCATCCAGGAGTTCCTCCCATCCCATCCCAGCCCTGCTCATTCCCCTTGCACCATAAGTGGAGTGTTGGCAGGAACTGGTTTTTCCATTCCTTTGGGGATTCCTTGACTTCCAGGCAAATCAAGGTGAATTTGGGAAAGTGGTAAAAATAAAAGCAAAATGATAAAAAGGAAAACAAGAAAAATTGTTGCTTTCCCTCAGAAAATGAATCTAGGAAAAAAACCCCTTGAACTTGACAAAAACGTTGAATTGTTTACAGTGTTTTGAAATTTTTTGTAAAAAAAATTAATTGACTTTTGCTTTGCACAATAGTTTTCTAGGAGAAATACCAGTGATGGCAGATTTTTCATTCAAAATAAAGCCCTCTGATGGACAATTTCCAGCTGGCTGTGCTTTGTGACCCCATCCAAGCACTGTGAGTGCATCCCAGGGCCAGGTCATGGACTCCATGTGGGGAACTGAGGCAAAGCCCAGCCAGGGTCCCTGCTCCACCAGCCTGAACTTGACACCATTCTGCAGCTGGGATTTTTCTGGCCAGCCTTTGCCAAGATATTTTGAGGCTCTCCAAGGTGCTCAGGATTTTCTGCCAGCTATGGACATGTGTTTTAGGGATTCAGGCTTCCTAAATGAGTAGCTGAACACCTTCTGTCATGTACTGAGTGGCTCAGCCTTTTTCCTGGGGTTGCTCCAAGCATCCCTCCCCCCACAGCAGCCTGCAGTATTGCATGAAAACCAAACCCCTCTGAAGCAGAGGTGCACTGCCACTGTCTTGCAAAAGCTGGGCTGGCCATGTGCAACTGCTGAGGGAACTGACAGTGGTCAGATTTTAGTCTTCAGGCACTGCTATAGTATCTGTGAAAGACAAGCGAAAGACTCTCTCATTCTGGCCTGGGAAAATCCTGAGGAGGAATCCAAACAATCCTTGGGAGGTGAAAAGCTGTTAGCAGGTGGTGTTTTTCCAACTGGTTTACTGGCAAAGATGTTTACAAAGAGGTGTAAGCTCTGAATCACCAATCATATTCATTGTACCAAAGTGCTGTATAAAACGAGGAGTTTGAAGAATAAGGCTCACTCTCGCTTGCTGAATAAGCTGGGAATCCTGTCGTTATTCCCATGCCATCCTAGAGCAATGGGGACCAACTGCTGCTGTTTTCCTTCTCTTCCCAGGAGGCCAGAGCGCTGCTGCGGCGCCACAAGCTGGAGTCCCACCTGCTGCAGGTGGCTGCGGCCGGGCTGGGATACGCCTACACCGAGCCGGTAACGCCGCCGTGCTGTGTCAGCACCCTGGGGGCTCACAGCTGTAGGACCAGCCCCCCTGCCCCCTCCTGTAAATCCAGTCCTGTGTAGGTGATTCAGGAGCTGGGTCTTGGCCTGGTTTGTTTCTTATTGGAAAACGGTGATGGCAAAGCAAAGAAGGCGTTCCTGGGGTGAAGGAGAGGCACATACAGCCTCATCCAGCTCCCTTGCCGTGGTGTCTGGGTCTCAGCCACTGCTGTGGTGATGGGGGAGACACAGATGCCTGGGAAAGCTGGGCTTCCGAGGTACCCATCACACTGTGCCAGTTTGGGTTCACATTTTCCATCTGGTGACCTCAGGTCATTGCCCAAAGTCATGTGGGATTGATCCAGAGGGGCTGGCTGATGTCCCTGGGAGTCAGGCAGAGCAGGTAATGCCCTGGCTGTGGCTGGAGCATTAAATTAAGATGTTTGTCCTCTCTTTTCCCACAGAACTACTGGAACAGGTATGGCGCCCGCCAGGACGAGCACAGGTGAGCCACAGTCACCCCAGCTGAGCTGCAGCTTCACCATTCCCCACGGTGAGGTCAGGGGGATGTGCTCACAGAGGGGTACCAGCCTGCCACTCAGGAGTGCTGCCCATCCACCCAGCACACCATCGTGGTTGAACTGGGGCCCTTTGGCCCTTACCATTGCAAACATTCCCACAAGGACCTCACTTTAGCTGAGTGCCCCAAACCAGCAATAGTCTAGAGGGAACTTGATTGATGAGACCAGTCAGATTTTTGGTGTCTGTGCTTTGTTGGTGGAAACTGTTGCTCCCGTTACCAGAAAAGCAGTGTTTGCCACAGGACAGGGTGAAGGCTTCAGCTTGTATGGTTGTCACATTTGTATGAAGCACTGATTTGCTTGGGGTTTTTGTGTATTAGTTTCCAAAGGGTGCAAAAGTGCAAGTCCAAGAACTTGTGGACAAAGTCGTGATGTTCCTCTTCTCTTTTGCTCCTCAGTGTCCCCTCAAGTATCAGCAGTGAACCAGAGGATGGGCCCCGGCTGTCCCTGACAAAGAAACCCATGCCCAAGCCCAATCGAGAGCTGAAGGAGGGTAAGGCTGATGAAGATGTTTCAACAAAATCAGGGGATTTTTTTTTTCCTATTGCTAGAGACTACAGACTGCAAAGACTGGCCACTGAGCAATTGAGGGCCACTCCTATTTAAGAGAGTTCAAATTTTGTTTAAGAGACAGAGAAGCCTTCAGTGCTGCCACAGCATTTCTGGGTCTGTGGATCCCAGGGCACTGCTCTGCCCTTGGGCTTATTTTTCCCACCTGCTGAGCTGCTCAGTACAGAGCCCTGAGATGTGGAGCTGGGAGGCTGGGTCTTCCTCACCATGAGGAAAGCAAACCAGCAAACAGTAGTCTTTCCTCCAGGTGCTTTTGTGTTCCCTGATGCCCAGGCTGCAGCAGGATGGATGCTGGAAGCATCCTGTCCTGATGCTTTCCTAAATGTGCTGGGTCACACCATACTAACAACCACTTCTCTTGCAGACTGGGTTATGATTTTGTGTCTTAGCTCACATGAAATCACTTGTTTGTAAGCCTGTCAGCAGACATTTCAACTGATTTCAGCACATTTTCAGCAACCACAAAAAATACCATAACGTCTTCGACCAAAGACAGGATTTTTCCCCTTAACAATTTTGAAAAACAATATTGTAGCCAAGCACCAAACAGAGTCCTTGCTGCAAAACAACAGGGTCTCAAGCCAGGAGGTGTCTTGTGTCTCTAGTGAGCCAGCTCCACAGCAGCAGGCAATTAAACCTCCCTGTAATGCAATGGCTGGTAGCACTTTTTGGGGAATTTCACAGCTTTCCCCAGCCCAAGTTGTGTCCAGCTGCTCAGTGTTGTGTTCAGAGTGTTGTTATCCCTTCTCTGGCTGTACATAAAATAGGCAAATACCAGAGGAAGATACTAAAGATCTTGTTTAAGCCAAGAGCTGGTTATTAATATTTGTTGGCCTGTTTGCTGTTTATAACCAAGTAATTTCAGAGTCCTTCTTTCTGTTTTTATTTCTTTCTATGCTCTTATTCTGGTTAACTTGCAGAATGTTTTTGTTTACAAAGAAAACTGAAATAATTCAAAAAGAAACTGGGATTTTTGTCCATCCAGCTGCTGCCTTTCTCTGTTGTCTTTTTTTCTTTCTCTCTTTTTACTTGGAAAAAGAAAAGGCCAAAAGGGAAAGTCTGTTTTAATTTTGTACTCTTCTACCCTTCCCGTCTTCCTCCTTTCTGCCAATTCCTTCACTCCCAAAAGTCCTTAGAATTCCGCAGTTTCTTTGGGGTGTTTTTCACAGAGCACAGACACAGGATACAGGTCTGTCTCTCTGCTGGTGCTTAGAGCAGGCAGAGGCAAGGAAAGCAGGTGGGAGCACACTGCCAGTGTGGGACAAGGGTTCACTGTCCATGGCACAGAGCTGCCCCACTAGCTCCCTGGGAGGAACGGGAAGAAATATTGGACGTGTTAAATGGTGCCTTCCATGCTCATCCATCATGTGCCTGTGGCTGAGGAAGAGCAACATCTGAGATGGAAAACTCAGCCCTCTGTTGGAGCGTGCCAGGAGTTTGGATTTGAGAATTCTGATTCTGATCCAGCTGAATTTGTAATAACTGTGGTTATCAAGCAACAAAATCAGCACAGTGAACACCAGAAACGTCCCATCTTTTCCATTTCCAAGAAACTTAACTCCTCAGAAATAATGCTGTGGGCTAATGACAGGGCTTTGTGGGGCTTACATGTCCTCTACAGGCCAAGGAGACCTGCCAAAAACACAGATTTGACTCAATAGACAGGAAAAGTAAAAGTTACAAACGCATTGTCACAGAGAAGTTTCCTTGCGCCACATGGTGAGAGGAACTCCATGGCTCTGTTTCCTCTATGTCGTTGCCTGTTTGTGACAACAAATAATTTTCTTCACAGTTTAAATGTATTTAACTTTTCTCTTGGAGAAACATCTGGTTTAGGCTTTTATTGTTACCATTTCTTTCATTTTCTTTCTTTGAGAGATGCGTGTAAGAGGCTTCCAAAGATGGTGGTTTAGGGGCTTTGCTCTGGTGTTTTATCAATCAAATTTGATGGGAATGCATTGAAACCTCTCGTAAAAAGCTTGCAGGCAGAGGGAGGCAGCTCAGAGACTGGATGAGAGGGATGGCAGGGGCAGCCATGGCAGCTCCTTTGCCTCAATGGAGGAGGATTATTCTGAGTCCTCTGGCTCACCTGCTCCCTGCCCACTTGCTTGGAGGAGAGCAATGCCTGCTGCAAGCTCAGCACCCTGTGAGGTTTTCTCTGTGTATAGAAGACAAAAACCACTGATGACAGTTGCAAAGTGGTTTTGCATGCCAAGCCAGCACCATCCACACAGCACAAATGCAATGGGAGCCTATACTGGTGTTGACAGCTGGGCTGGAGAGCCAAGTTAGCCATTGTCCCTCTCTCTCCCTTTGTCCTACTGGGTTTGGTGTTTTCAGGCTGTGGTCCCTGCATTTGCAAGGCAGCTGTTGAGAAGGTAGAAAATGCTGATGCTCCTGCAGCAAATTGATTTCATCTCTTTGTGTTCCCATTGCTTCTGTTTCTTTTGTTACTGATGGGAGGCCGAACTCCGCTCTCTGCTGTGGAGCTCTTTGCCTGTCAGCACACCTGGGTGACTCCAGCTGGCCTCCAGCCACTGTACAAGATACCAACAAGGCCAGGGCATGCTCAGCAGGATGGATTTGTGTCTCTCCTCAGGGGGCCCTCTTCTGTACAACGATGTGAAGTTTGTCTACAACTCTGAGCAGCTGAACGGCTCCCAGCGCGTGCTGCTGGACAACGTCATCTCGGAGGAGCAGTGCCGGGAGCTGCACAGGGTGGCCAGCGTGAGTGCCCAGTGCCCTGGCCTCAGTGGGGCACCTGAATGTGTGACCAGCCTCTGCAGAGCTGCTGGGTTCATGCCTTGCAGAGTGGTGCAGCTGGTGGCAGGATGCCTGTGGAGAGCAGGTGGATGCTTGTCCCCAGTGCACACCCAAAACTGCAGCACGGGAGCTGCTGCTCCATCCTGGGCTGTTCTTAGTGCACACTGCAAGACACAGCCTGTGCAGAAAGAGCTCTTGGTATAACAGCCCCAGAGGATGCTCATCCACAAGTCTGGTTGAGCCTTCTCGTTCACCATTAACTGAGCCTGGGAAGGGACTGAGGGTGCCTGAACATCCCCAGTGGGGAGGTGGGTGGTTGATGTCCAGCATCTGTGTTCACAGAAAGCTGCAGCTCCTTTCCACCCCAACTCACCTGGCCCAGTGAGTGCAGCCCTGGGGGTTCTGGGGAAGAGGGTGCCGTGTACTTCCATTGCAGATCCCTCTCTCCTGACAAACCAGTTCACCCCTCATCTATATTCATGTCTTCCAGGGGATCATGTTGGCTGGAGATGGTTACAGGGGCAAAACCTCCCCCCACACCCCGAATGAGAGATTTGAAGGAGCCACTGTCCTCAAAGCCCTCAAGGTACAGCTCCCTCCTCCTCCTCCTCCTCTCCCGTGCCCTCCCTGCCAGTCTGCCCATGGCACTGACCTCCCTTTGCCCTTCTCCTTGCCCAGTACGGCTACGAGGGCCGTGTCCCTCTGAAGAGTGCCCGCCTGTTCTATGACATCAGTGAGAAGGCTCGCAGGATCGTCGAGTCCTACTTCCTGCTCAACTCCACGCTCTACTTCTCCTACACGCACCTGGTGTGCCGCACCGCGCTCTCCGGTGAGGCCTGGGGCAGAAGCAGAGCAGGGAGGATGGTGGCTGTTCATCCCTCCTTGGGGGGTTTATGAGGGGGGGTCCCAAGCTCAGAGTAGCTCTGTTTTGCTTAATGCTTAAATTGGTGGCCAAGGGCTGGGCAAAGTCAGTATCCCACAGTGGCAAAAAGTGGGCACTGCTGTCGCCAAAAAAAATAATTTCTGTGATGTCTCTTGGTTTTCATGTCTGCAAATTTCTCCTCCCTTTTCTCTTGCTTCCTCTTGTTTGTCCCTTCTCCTTTTCACCCCAGCCTCAGCTCTCCATCTCACTTCCCTGCAGTCAGGAACAGGCAGAGCTCTGCAGATCTGAGTCCTCAGGTGTTGCCTTTTCTCCCCAACCACTCCTTTCCTCTCACCTGTGAATGCCACCTGGAGTGGGGTCAGGGTAGGCTCCCACCCGATGATGAGACCCCACAGAGCATGGCATTTCCATCTCATCCATCCCTTCTCCTTCCCCCTCCCTCCACGTGGTCCTGCCTAGGCCAGCAGGAGCGAAGGAATGATCTGAGCCATCCCATCCATGCTGACAACTGCCTCCTGGACCCTGAGGCCAACGAGTGCTGGAAGGAGCCTCCTGCCTACACCTTTCGGGACTACAGGTAGGAAGGGAGGGGAGGATCTCCCTAGGGACTGCTCTCCCTCTGGCTGCTCCCCACCCATGTCTTGGTGCAGCAGTGTGGGATCTGTCCAGAGGGTGGGGGTCAGCCTTGAGACCTCCCCAGTGTTCCCCTAACTGGGGTTTCCCCCTTCCTTCCCCAGTGCCCTCCTGTACATGAACGCAGATTTTGAAGGTGGCGAGTTCATTTTCACCGAGATGGACGCCAAAACTGTGACAGTGAGTTGGTGCTGTGGGCCAGGAGCTGTTCCTCAGCAGTCCATGCTCAGGGCTCTGGGCTTCCCCGGGCAGCCTGTGGCTCTTACCTTCCAAACAGCCCATACAAAATCCAGTTGCAGAGGTGCACAGACCATCTGCTCCCTCCCTAGAGACTGTGGCAAGCAGGAAACCTGCAGATTAGGGCTTCTCCCTACCCCCAGTGCAGGCAGAGGGATGGCTGGTAGCTGTCCCTGCCTGGAGGAGTGCTGAGCTGCCACCCCATCTTGTGGTCAAACATGAACTGCTGTCTGCATACAGATGCAATGGCTGATCCAGGTCTCTTGTTCCAGAGTGGGTCACAGAGGACATCAGACCCTGAGTGGGATGTGGCTCAGGCATGAGCCCTCACCTCTGTTTGGGGCCATTAAGGAAGCTGGGAACCCATTCTGTGGTTGGACAGAGATCTGGGCACTATGGTGGGGTCTCTGGAGAAGCTGGAGATTCACAGATTCACAGATTCAGTGAAGATTGTATCTACTTAAGTGCTTGAGGGTTGATTTGGTTGGCACTGCTGCTCCTGAGGTCCTGCAGGGCTCTTGTAGACTCTGCCAAGAAAAGAAAGAAAGAAAGAGGTGTTTCACAGCCATGCCAGGCTTTCCCTGGACCTTCCTGGAGTTATGCCATGGCCCCATTCTGCTCTGGGTGGTCACCTGGAGGCTTTGCAGAGACTCCATGCCATTACATCCATTCTGCACGATGTCTGCACAGCAGGGGCAAGCTTCACACCTCCCTATTTACCCCACACATTTTCCCAGCCGTGCCCAGAGCTGTCCCCCAGAGCAGCTCACCGTGTCCTGGGGCGATGCAGGGGGTGCCCAGTGAGGTGCCAAGGCTCGGGGCGCAGTGAGCCCAGCCACGGGCAGGGCGTGCAGCCGTGCTGCTCCGTGCCAGCCCGGGTGCTGTTCCTGCAGGCCTCCATCAAGCCCAAGTGCGGGAGGATGATCAGCTTCTCGTCGGGCGGCGAGAACCCCCACGGGGTGAAGGCGGTCACCAAGGGGCAGCGCTGCGCCGTGGCGCTCTGGTTCACCCTGGACCCTCTCTACAGAGAGCTGGTGAGTCCCTGCATGGTGACCTCGGGGCAGCTGGGGCATCCTGGCATCACACTGGAGCCAGGAGTGTCTTGTTTCCTCCAGTCCCAGTACATCTGTTTTCCTCCCATTGCACCCTCCACAGCAGCACTCCCATGAGCTGGTGGCCCCAGGACAGGATTTTCGTGCCAGTGCTGGTCCTGGGCACCCATTGCCTTTGGCCCGTGGGTGCAGTGCCAGGCTGGGGTGCTGAGTGGGGCGTGGAAGGGCTCCGTGCAGGGCTGGGCTGGCCATTTCTGACACCTAGTGGCCACAGCCTGATGGATGGGGAAACTCAGAGTGCTGTGCTGAGTCCTGCCGCTGACTCCTCTCACAGGCATTTCGGCAACTCCTTTCCTCTTCTCACCTGTGGACACCACCTGGACTGGGGTCAGGGTAGCCTCTCACTCCATGATGAGACCCCAGAGAACCCAGTCCATGGCTCTGGGTACCCAAGATGCCTTGGAAGATCTGGGCTGTGATGCCTTTCACCAGGCACCCTCCACATTCTGATTTAAAAAGCTGCTGTAGCAGCCCCTGCCTCCCTTTGTTAGCAATTCTGGTCTGTAAAAATAAAAGATACAAGACTGAGCAAAACTAAATGCAGGGAGAATCCAAAACTCTCATTCCTTTGCCTTGTGATGGAGATGGGCTGCGAGGAGTTTTGGGGAAAAGCTTATTTTCAGACATGTACTCCAATGTCTCAGTTTTTTTGCACTAGCAGACATCTCTCCAGGCGTGGTCTGTATGGTGGGAGATCAGCCCTGCCCAGGGAGCTGGAAATCAACAACAGCAGAGGGGACAGGAGGAGGATGTGCTGTGGCAGTGGCTGCTAGTGGAGTGTGATAAGGGAGCTACACAACACCAGCTCTGCCCCAACCACTGCAGCCCTGCAGAGAGGAGGGAATCAGATATTGAGGTGGAAAGAGTTTTGATTAATTTTGCCCAGCAAATCTCCCATGTGATGTCATTTTCTCATGTCCCAGGCTCCCATCCATCCTTTCACCTGCACTGCTGTTCTGGGGTAAAATCCTTGCTGTGTGTCCTCCCAGCAGCCTGGGCCTCACTGAATTAGCTGGAGCAGGCACTGCAGTTCTGCTGTTACCATTTTTTCCCTTCCCCTCTTGCAGGAACGAATCCAGGCAGATGAAGTGATTGCGATGTTGGACCAGGAGCATCTAGGACCCAGTGAAATGAACATCAACCCAAAGGATGAGCTATGAACTAGGCCAAAGACTTTTTCTATTAAATATTTATTTAATATTGTTAATCTTATTAGAACCTTTCTATTTTTGTACAGAGATGCTGTATAAATTAACAGGTTAATATGGTTGTGGAGTTTCAGGAGTGCCTCTTCTGTGTTTAGCACAGCTTTTGCAGGAACCTTCATCCCTGTGCCAGCATCTCCTGGTGGGGCTGACTCTGCTTCCAGCATTCCGTGTTTTTCTGTAGCACTTCTCAGGACTCATTCAGGCCCACTCTACCCACTTGGAGAACCTATTTTCTTTTGTTTCTCAACCAAAAATAGCTGCTTCTCTTTATCATCTGCTGGAGGAAAGTCTCAGGTGTCCTAATGACCAGTCTTCCTGCTCCTGCTTCCTGCTAGGGGAAACTGGAGCACAAAAACTGGAGTTATGACTGTCCCTCACCATTTGAAATATGCCTTTTAGGGGACAAAAAAAGGAAAACACAAGTCCTAGCAAAAGGGAGATACCTCTGTAGCCATGCAAAGCTGGTGTTTGGGCACTAATTCTGAGCAGAGCTTCCAGAAATCAGCTGCTGAGCAGGGGCATGAGCCTGGCACGGGTCATGGTTTGTTTGTTGCTGTGGTTGTTTGCCAGAGCTGTGTCTAAATCCAGGGAAAATAAACAAAACACATCTGGGCTGGTCTTTGTCTTTCTTCAGTCAAATGTTAGAAGGGGAGACTGGGGAATTTGGGGTCTGCCTCATGATGGTAGCTGTGCCTTTGGGGTTTCCTGCCTTAGACCTTGGAGCACAGCCCCTCTCCGTGCTGGAGCAGCGTGGACTGTGTGTGTGTGCTTTTGGCTGTCTGTCCATCTTCCTTGCTGTGTGTCCAGCTGTGCAGTAACCCCCACATCCCTCAGGAAGGGAGAAGACCCTGGGCCATGCTTTTCACTGTGCTGCTCTGCCAGTGAGACCTGCTGGCAGCCTGGGCCAGGCTGAAGCCAGGAAACGGGAATGCAGTGAGTCAAAGGCACTTCTCCTGTTTGTTTGTTTTTCCAGCTCTCTGCTCTGGCAAAGTCTAGCTCAGAAGTGGATTTGTATTTCTGCTGCAACAGCAGAGGTGGGTGCCAAGTTTGTTGGCACTCTGTGGCCTCGCAGGAGCAAGTGGCAGAACTGTTTGGGGTATGCACTAAAGTACAGTGTAGGTTTTTGCATCTGTTGTACCCAAGTGAGATGGGTTGCCACCACGGTGGCTTGGACTGAGAAATTAATTTTAACTCTTGGATTTGATGTAGGGGCCCTTACTCCAGGTAGTTGCTGAAAGCTTCTCTCCAGCCAAAAGCTAACCCCTGAAACCTCACCTGAAAATAAAACCTGTGGATACTTACAAATTCCTGAATCTGTAAACAAGGCTGAAATAGCTAAAGCTCTGTCTGTCCAGTGGCTACAGTCTGAAGGAACCTAGACATTCCATAGGCATTAGCCTGAGAGACTTTCTGAGGCATTAATTTTAAGCAACTGAACCTTGCCAATGTTCTTGTGTAGGCTTAGGGCCATGTGGACAATCAGCCTCCAACAACTCTACTGGATGACGTCTAAACCTCATTATTTCCAAGCTGAGCCATGAAAAACTTATAAAATATGGTGTGTTGGGACTTTTTGTATATGCTCTTAATTTCCCACGCTCTTGACTGACCTTCCAAAATACAGCAGCTCTGATTACCCTGTGAGCCCCACTGAGAAGCTCTGCCAGCAGCCAGCCTGGCTGAAAACCCTCTGCTGCTGCCACTCCATCCCACCCCAGCTGCACCCCTCCTGCTGTATTGATGCCGTGGGAAGGCTGACCTGAAACAGAGACTGGACAGAGCTAGAGAATACAGTAGGTATTTATTGAAAGGTCTCCAGGATTTATTTTGGGTAAGACAGGAGCTTGACTTAAGGCTACACCCAGGATGGAGTAAAAATGATCACAAAATTGCTGACAGGTCACGAGATCTTACATTTTTATAAGTTTTGGTCCATTTGCATATTGGTGTTTAATTGTCCAATTACAGCTTCGGGATGTGAGGTCTCATCCTTCCTGTTTTCTCTCTTTAGTCCACTGTTTATGCTGTTGGGTTGAAAGTTGTGCTTGGTCCTCAGCAGGAAAAGGATTTGTTTTGTCTACCTACTCTGTGAAGAAAGCCTGCTAGCACTTAATATGGGGCTCGGAACTGCACCCCTAGGCAGCACAGAATCTCAAAATATGAAAGCTGAAGGTTAAGCCATCAGTATCCCCACCCTGCTGCTGTCTCTCTGACCTGGTGGTGAAGAATTTGGGTGGCACCATCCCCACCGTGAGGTTGGCAGTCCCTGTGTGAGGGTGTCTCTACCTCGAAGGAGCTGTGGCCATGGGTGGGAGCAGAGCCTAGCCTGAGCCCTGAGCCTGCAGCAGCTCAGCCAGGGAAAGGAGTGGGCAAAGCAAGGAGATGGAGTTTGCACTGAGCCCTGCTCATCCGTCCTGCCTACGCCTGGGCAGAGACACCCTGAACACTCACAGGCAGCTGAACATCTTCCCATGAAAAATTGTCATTAAAAAAAAAAAAAAAAAAAAAAAAAAGTTGTTTCCTCCTGTCCACACCCTTGCCCAGCCTGAGGGAAAAAAAGAACAAAACAGCTGGCAGTGAGATAAAAATGGGCTAGTCCTGCTTTGGGGAAGAACTATATTAAAAGAGGAAAGAAATATGTTTGTCTTTTGTTTCCACAACTGCACATTATGTCCACACCCCACTGTAAGAGCCACCTTTTCCTGGGGAAAGTGTTCCTGCTTGTCTGTGCATTGGGGTATGACCCTGGCCAGGTTCCAAGACACTCTTGTGCTCTTCCCCACGTGTACACGGCCCCACACGCGTGTACTTCTCCCACCACCCCATTTCCACTCCAGCCCCCTGATGGATGCCTTGGTGTCAGTGACTGCACCAGAACCAACGGGGTGCAGCCATGCACGGCCAGATCCTGCACTGCTGCACCCCAAGCACAGCCCTGCCTGCACTTTGGGCCTGGGGCTCCACATGGACAGGTCCAGTAGATGTCACTGAGAGCAACACACCTCCCCAGTATCCTCTGGAAGCACAGTGTAGCATGTGTGGGCCACCTGACCATCCCCCCAGTGGAAACTGCTGTCTCCACAGGTCTAGAGGATACCATGACCAGCCCAAAAGTGCTTTTATCTTGTTTTAAACACATGGTGAAAGCTGGCACTGAGTTTGTTTCCTTCTCATTTAGCAAAACTTTTGTTATGCAGAAAAAAAAAATCATAAATGTCATCACGTCCCAACCTCCTGGCCAGCATCCAACCCCACCAAAAACAAGTGCAGCACACTAGAGAGAAATCAAAACAGGTGACTCAAAGAGCTGTCTGGCCATCCTCACCTTGTTTGTGGTTGAAAGCACCCCTGAACTGCAGGGGAGAGGGTCCAGCTGCAGTGCAGCCAGGCAGCAGCATGCAGGGCTGTGGAGGCAGGCACAAGGGCAGGAGCCTGCAGTGTGTGCCCTGGTGGGAGCAAACAGAGCAGCCTGGTGAGAGGACACACTTGGCAAAGGGGCAAGTCAGCTAATGGTTGTTACCAGGGATGATCTGGATAATGAGAATGGCAATTCTAGTAGGTATTTCCTGAAGCTGAGCAGGGCAGGGCAGGGGGAATTAATATGAGCTCAGTTTAGCTTCTGCTCCTCCTTTATTTGTAATGAGATTAGCAGCAGAGATGGCAGGGCACCCTCGATGGGGTGAGCTGATAAGCACCTCCTGCCCAGCCTTGCCTGCGAGCCCAATAGCTGAGCCACGGGGGGAAAACCACCAGGAAAAACCACCCTTCCATCACACTGGGCTTTTGGCAACAGTGCTAAACTCAGAGGTAAAATGTAGCATCGGACTGGCCAGCCTGATGCTGGCAGTCTAGAAGTGGTGCTGATCTCCCAGCACAGCCCAGTGTCACATCCCCTCCTTGCAGTGCTCCTGCACCTGATGTCAGCTGAAAGCATCAGGTTAAATGCTTGTCCCCACCTTCCTGAGGAGATAAGAGGCCACCACCTGGCCACCAGTGTGCCTCGGGCAGCCCCAGTGCAAGGAACGAGAGTGGCTGATTTGACTGTGTTGTGGCAGAAGCTGTGAAGAAGTGTGACTGCCCTGCACAGCATCTCCCAGCTGCTCACCCTGCTGTAACTGTGGCTAAGGTGGAGAAGAAAGTGTCAGGATTGCCCCCCTCAGAGAGGAGAACGTGGATCTCCTGACAAATATTGAAAAAATCTTCATAGCACCCATGACAAAGCCAGTTCATGGCAAACCCAGAGCCACCTCTGAGTGTAAATAGCCCTAAGCAGGGGAATTTTGTCTGTAAAACCACTGAACCCCCCTGCACATGTATTTTAAAGACTCTCATTAGTCTTTAAAATACAACCAAACGTTTACACAGGGGCCAAGTGTATCTATCCATTCAGGGCAGAAGCTCCAGCTGCTGTGGGGCACCTTGGCATCCAGCTTACCCTTGCAGGGCTCCCTGCCACCACTGGGCATGTTTGAGCTGATGGCTGAGCCTGACGTCCCCTTCACCATGTTGTCACTGTCTGCATTGCCTCATGCTGGGATGTCCATGAAAACCACCTGTGGGGACATGCATTTGTCACTCAGCCCTTTTCACTGAGCCAAATCAAAGTGTGCCCAGAGCCCAGGGGGGACCAGGTTGCCATCTGGGGCAGTTTCCCAATCACGTGGTGAGTGTGGGGGGCTGCTCCCACCACCACACAGGAAAAACCCACCAGCATCTTCAAACCAGTTTGCAGCCCCCAGGCACCTGGGGGTTGTTTGTTCATCTCCTTTCATTTCGACACTTCATGTGAGAGGTTGGGAGCTGGCATTCACTGTTCCTGTGGTGCCAGCTCTGAGATTGTTTTATTTGATTTGCCAACCAAAATGGGTGGAAGGGTGGAGACTGTATTTTCCCCTTATTTTTGTTTTCAAAAAACCCTTCTGGCCCTGGGTGAGGCAGAAGAAGCTGAGTGGTTTCACATCTATCTACTCTGTGACAGTTACCTGCCTAAAGCATCAGGGCACAGCCTGGCTCCTTCAAGCAGAAGAACTGGGTGTGGGTGGATGGCCTCCCTGTCTAGGTGGGAAAGCCCTCAGCCACCTCCCACAGCATTTTTCCCCCACCAAGCACACTGGAAAAAGCTGTCGTGTGAGCCCCTCCTTCCTTCCTCTGGCCAGCGGATCAAAGGAAAAATTAAGTCAGCCCATGGCACTGGGAGAGGACGGGGCAGGCTGTGAACTCCTCAGCAGCAGTGGGGTGATGGCTGCACTCATTTTGCACAGCTGCAGGGAAGGGGTTTGTCACTCAAGTGCCTAGGGAAAGCCCTGAGCCATGTGTGGTTGACACCCTGAGGTGCTCTGAGCAAACACTCTCAGATTACCCATCCCCACATCAAAATGTGTCCCAGAGAGGGACTCTCAGGGACGGGATGCAGTGCATCCCGACTTTCTCTGGAGCCTGGCTGCACCCTGTGCTCCCCCAGGTGACTTGGAGCCTTCAGAGCATCTCTGCAAGCAGAGCAGCCCAGGAGGGCTTTTCCATCGTTCATGGCTATGAAGAGACAGATGTTCACATGCATCTTCCAAAAGTTCAGCCACGAGCAAACGATGTGCTGTGCTCTTCTGTGCCCAGCAGCCTGCCAGGCCCACCCTGTCAGCCACCAGCCCATGGTGCTGCCACCAGGCTTTCCTGGCAGCTTGGGCTCGCCCACCCTTCTGTGGTGTCCTGAGAGGCCTGGGGGAAAGCAAACGTGCCTGCAGGGAGGGCAGGCGCTGCCGGGAGCGATGAACCTGCCTGGTGAGCACACACCCTGCCCCGCTGGGCTGGCACCCTGCACGTCCCTCCCTGCTTGCCGGGCTGGTGCCCCTGCAGCCATGACCCTGCTAATGAGCCTTTCATTCCCCTGGAGGGAGAAGATGCCACATCCTTTCTCCCTTTTCAGACTAATTACACTGAAATAAAAGGGGAGATGCACCATACCAGGAATGCTACCAGGCCTGTGGGTCCCTCACCCCGCGGGATGAGGTGGGAGCTCCTGATGGCACGGATACAGCAACAGCAGCCAGCCTCCCACTCCTCTTGCTCAACCGCTGGCGCCGCCAGACAGAAGATAACAAACACCTCTCCTGCTCTGTGATAGGCCTAGCAGCAAAAGGAAATGTCCAGGTCAGAAACTCCTGCTGGGTAGCCTGTGCTCCAGGCTGTGGGGAAGAGCTGCAATCCCAATTTGCTCCCACTGTAAGCACTGCATAGCTCTGGGGAGACCCACGTGCTGCACACCCCAGGCACTGCCTTGCGTTTTCCCCTGCTGCCTTCAAACTTCATCTCACTTTCAGCACTTCCACCCTTCCCAAGAAATGACACGGCTCCTGCTAGTTCCTTCTAAATACCTGCAGCTTCTGAGGAACACTCAACAGGACGTTTTTTTTTCCCCTCCTTCAGTAGCTCTGCAAGCCAATAGTCACCCTGCACCAGGCCATGGTAGTCTGAAGGCAGCTCTGCCTTGCAGGTACACTTGATATAAACAGGGATAAGTGCACCAGAGGGATCAGCCTGTTCTAACCTGGGAGGGGGAAAAGGGCAGAGTGCTGGCTGGGAACACAGGCCAGCTCTGTGTTCATCACCTTGACCTTTTCTCTCCCTATCATGCCTGGCCACTCCAGTTAGCAGTGCTCCTCTCTCACCTGCAGTGGGGATGCTCACAGCCAGCTACAGCAGCATGAATGGGAAGAAAATCAGGCTTAGGAAATTTGCCTGTCTTAGTATAGATGCCTTTTTTAGGCATCCTTTTCTGCAACCTCACTAGGTTTGATTTGCTTGTCTCAACTAGCTGAGAATCTTGTCAAAGGTATTCTAGATGCCCTGGCCTAAGCAGGCATGCAAGGGTTAATCTGCATGCTCCTTTGGCCCACCATCACCTCACTTCAAATGGAGATGTGAGACCCAAGAGCTACAATTTCTTTCCAGATAGATTCTCTGGATGGGCTTCATCTCCTGTGAAACACCTTAGCATCTCTATTCTGATTCCTGGCCATGAGGGCACTACTACAAAAACAACAGCAAACAAACAAACAAACAAAGAAAATCCCACTTCATTCAGCTCTCTGCTTCCTGGGGCCTCTTTGGACAGCTACTGGTCACTGCCTGTGTAGGAGCCAGGATGCCTTCACCTCCTCACCTGCTGGCAACCCTGGCAGGGCTTTCAGTCATGTCCAATTTCCTCCCCTCCGTGGCAAGGCTGAAATCATCTGAGACAGCTGCTGCCCATGGCCTGACTGTAACGTACTTGGCTTAATGGTTACTCACTCCTATTTTGCCCTTGGGTGAAATGATAAGGTTCTGGGCCAGGTGGGACACGTTCAGCCGTCTCTTCTTTGGGGCAAGTTGTTAGAGTTGTGCAAAATCAGGTTTGTGTGTGGTTTTGGTGTCTGAGTTTTTACTGTGAGCCCTAAACCTCCAATGCACAGCACAATCCTGCCTGCTGAAAGCTCCTAAACAACTGTCTCCCTCCTGTTCAATCACTAATTAAGCAGCAGGAAAACTAGAATATAAGCCATAGTAGAAGCAACTGTATTGCTACCCAGACACTTAAAGCTGGAATAAAACTTTTCTCTAAGGAGAGCAAATCGCCCTCAGTGGCAGGCAGAAACCACCACAGGCTGCTCCTCCAGCTAAGGGGAGCCCTGCTCAGGATTTTCAAAGGATGTTGTGGGTTTGAGGCTCAGGCCAGAGGGAGAGGACTGGCCCCCACAGGCTCAGGGCTGGGTATGTGCTCAGCATCAGCCTTGAGAGGCCAAATACTGCCCTGAGGGGAGGGCGCTGGGCACTGCTCGGGGGCCAGGCTTTGTACACATGGGCATTGCAGCACCTTCTGGGCACAGCGTGGTGGAGGCGATCCTTTACCTCTGTTTCTGTGGAAAACACCTCCATGGAAATACTCCTGTTCACCTTCAGGCCAGAAACTCTCTGCAGGCTCAGCAAGGGCTGCTTGACCGTGTCCTTGGAATAAAAAAATCAGTGCTTTATCTCGCATTTTGCCACGGCGTGTGGATAATTTGATGCAATTGTGTAGTTGCCCACGCCTTTAATTAATCAAGGAGTTTTTCACGCAGCACTGTGCAATATTTTATTTCCTAACATCCCTGCTACAGTGTACTAGGGTCTGTTGTAACATTTCTTACCCAATTCCAGCGCTGAGGGCTGTGCAGCCAAGAAGAAGATGGATCACATGTGTGGAAATCTTCAGCGTTGTCTCCAGAGGCAACTGCCAAGGAATCAGAAGCTGAATTAATCAGAGGCTCACAAAGAGATTTGGGAAAACAAAACAAAAATAAAAAAGAGACAATCAACAAATGAAAACAACTTCAGGAAGAAAACAGGAAGAAGTCAGCAGATTTCCTGGTGTTTCATTTAGGAATCTCAGGAAAAACTGGAGGACAAAAGAAGTTCTCCTAAAAAACTGGGAAACGCCTTGCTAGAGTTCACTGTTCTAGGACAGAGCTGAAAATCCCTTCCAAGGGGGCACCACAACATCTTCACCTTCAAACCTTCTTCTGCCCAGCTTCATGTTGGTGCTGCTGATGGGGAAAAGGGAAGTGCAGGTAAAGCCTGGAGATGGTTGAGTCAAATGTTGAACACCTGAACAGAAGTGCCTGAAAAATGCCTGTCCACACCTGAGAGCTGAGCAGCCCTCCCACAGCATTGAGTGCAAATGGGTACTTCTTTCAGGCTCCCTGAAGATTGTGGTGACCCCAGCCAGGAAAACTGGGCTGGGATCTGGAGACCGAGGCAGGGGTGGGCAGTGGGGGTGACTTTCTGCCGAGCAGAGAGGTGGCCCCACATGAGCACTGGCCCTGGCTGCCAGCACAGCACCGTGCTCCACCTGCCAGCCAAGGTGGGTGCCATCCTCTCCAGCTCCCCAGCCTCCCCTTGGGAGCTGCACACCCTCTCCATGGCACAGCCCCGAGATGCAGCAGTGCCTGCCCAGCACTGGGGGCTCTTCTCACATTTGGCCTCCCCAGAGCAGGACCCACATGTGCCAGGCTGAGCTGTGAAAGACGCACCATCAACCTGAGGGGCAGGCAGCTCCCAGCCCCGGGAGAGCCCTGGCAGCAGCACCTGGAGCCGCTCAGGGGTGCGGGGGGCCGGGCAGGGTGTCAGGGGCTGGGCTGGGTGCCGGGGTCCAGGCAGGGTGTCAGGGGCCAGGCAGGGTGTCTGGGGCCAGGCAGGGTGCGGGGGGCCGGGCAGGGTGTTGGGGGCCGGGCAGGGTGTTGGGGGCCGGGCAGGGTGTCTGGGGCCAGGGAGGGTGCGGGGGGCCGGGCAGGGTGCCGGGCTCCCCACCCAGGCTGGCTGAGCTGCCTGCCACGGGGGCTGCGCCGGCCGCCGCTGCTGCCGCTGCTGCTGCTGCTGTGGGAGCTGCCGGCCGCTCTCTGCAAAACACCCGGTGGTATTTTCTCAGCTGGAAGAAGGGATGTGTATCGCTCTTCTGCAGCCAGGGCTCTGTGTGTGTGCGTGGAGGGAAGGTGGAGCAGCCCTCTGCCCTCGAGCAGGGCCCGCACGGTGCTGGGAGCCCGCGGCGCTGGTGCCCCTGCCTTTGCTGTGGGGTGTTGCAGCACGGGGCACCTATGCAGGGCTGCTGCCTCCAGTGTGCGCCCTGGGGTGGGTAGGCTCTGGCTCTGAAGGCATCCCAGGGCAGAGGTTCACCAACAGAGGGCACAGCTTGAGGCTTCTTGCACCCAAGGGCTGTCTGGGGTGAGAGCAGTCATCTCTCCTGGTTTGGCAGGTGATGGGTTTTGATCTTCATCCTCTGAATCTCTCATTTGCGCTGGTGTGCGATGGAATGGGCACAGCACTGGGGGATCCCCTGTGTGCCCGGCAAAGTGCAGGAGAGCAGCAGCTTTCCCAAGAGGCGGCCGCAGGACGATTTCTTTTGGAACACCAACAAGCCACTCGCTCATTCCGCCCATGTAAAACAAACAAGCAGGGGTTGCTGCTGCCGCCCTTGCAGTGCGGTGAGCAGAGCGGGTCCGTACCCGTGCCCGCCGTGGGCCCGGCGGTGCCCGCGGGCACTCGCGGCTGTCCCGGGCCGGGCCGGGCTGCGGGGCCGCCAGGGGGCGCTGGCTGCCCGGCGGCGCTTCGGCCGCTTCCCCTTTTGAGAGGATTTTTCTCTCCGCAAATCCCCTCGGCAGGGAACCCACGCGGCGGGAGACGATGGACACGGGGGAGCCCTGGCTCCTGTGCAGCCAGATGTCACCTTGTCTCAATTTTTTTTTTATTTTATTTTTTTAAATACAAGTTTGGACTCCTCTCCTCTCCTCTCCTCTCCTCTCCTCTCCTCTCCTCTCCTCTCCTCTCCTCTCCTCTCCTCTCCTCTCCTCTCCTCTCCTCTCCTCTCCTCTCCTCTCCTCTCCTCTCCTCTCCTCTCCTCTCCTCTCCTCTCCTCTCCTCTCCTCTCCTCTCCTCTCCTCTCCTCTCCTCTCCTCTCCTCTCCTCTCCTCTCCTCTCCTCTCCTCTCCTCTCCCCTCCTCTCCCCTCCTCTCCCTTTTTTTCATTAGAATGCTCCAAGACACTCATTTTGAGACTGCTGAACAGAAGAGGCAGAGCACATCTCTGCCCCAGATCTGCTGTTCTGTTTCCCTGTCCCCCCTGAGCCCGCACAGTTCCTTTGCTGCACACGGCTGTGCTGGGGCTGTGTCTCTCACAGTGCAGCCACAGGCTTTTGGGACTCAGCGATTCTACAGACAGAGCTACCCTGCTAAATATTAACAAATAAGTTTAGTCTTCCCTTGGCCTTGATACAAGGTAATAATGAGACTGTATCTTCCAGGGCATGATTCAGAGTGGGAATCTAATATGCTCTGAGTGGCTCCCCAGGGACTTTCTTACCACTGATGATGCAGAGAGCCTGGTCTCCTACCCTAGGCTGTTGGGAGACACAAGGTAAGCATCTCCCCTGCATGCTGTAATGGTTGGTATCAGCCCAGCTGCTGGTGAGTAATTGCTGAGCATGCCAGCAGGCACACACCTCCTGTTGGAGCACGTATCCCCATCATCCGGGGAAGTGGCACAGCCAAAAAGCCACTGCCTGCTGTGCCCATGTAGGCACAGGACAGTGCACTGCAAGAGCAGAGAGAAAATCAGCTGAATGGGGCATGGAGACCCTCACCAAACACTCCTAGAGCACTCAAATCCAGTTGTGCATGGGTCTCTTAGGGATATTGCTGTGGGAGCAGGTGGGGCATGGCACTGCTGTGACTGCAGTCACCAAGGCACAATCAATGTCCTCAGGTGTAGCAGGGACCCTTCAGGCCTTGGCTTCAATGCTACAGGTGCACAGCCACTGTATACACCCTCAGTAATGTCTTTCAGTGCTCATCCATGCCCTGGACCTGTAGCTGCAGGTCCCTTGTCCTGCCCCAGTTCCTGCATCTCCTGCCTCCTAATCCCACAAAGTCTTTCCTTCACTCACCTGTGGCCTCAAGCACCCAGCTTATCTCATGAAAGCAGAGCTGATGTTCCTAAGAATAAAACATACAGCACTAGGAGTGTTTGCAAGGAAGTCAAAACATTTTAACAAAACCAGTTAATTCCCCAAACACCCCCCCAAAAATGACTTTGACCAGTTTGAGCCAAGGAAGACCAGGAAGACCATAGCAGCACTCACCCAGCAGCAGGGCAGGGCTGTGATGGGCAGCCCTGCAACCCACAGGCAGACAAAGGGGGTGCAGAGGGGCTCTGACTTCTCACTGAATTAAAGGTACTACTAACACTAACTAACTGCTGTTGGAGTGCACTTACATGCAAATCTAAACCCACCTGGTTTCACAGTGCTGATGTTAAGACCATGTGGGAAGGAATCCCAATACAGTTGGTAAGGCTGGGCATGTATCAGTTGATGGGGCCCAGATCAGGATAGAAAATCTTAGCAAAGAACAACTACCATACATTTCTGAATACAATTTTGGCTCCTTCATCTTAGGGAAGTAAGCAGGGAGAAAGCCACAGCCAGACCTTGCCAACAGAGCATAAAAATTACCTTCCTTCCTGTTTGTTTGACCTTCATGGCAGTGTATCCAAATATCAACAATAAGGCTCCAAAACTCCAGCCACCACCTTTTGCTATGTGCTCAGGAAGACAATTCTGCCATGGGTCACAGAGAGGCAAAACAGCTCAGGTCCCAGAAAACACCAGCTGGAGCCTGGCAGGCAGAGAGAGCTGTTTGCCAAACCTCCCTGGCACGGGCTCAGCACAGGCACAGCCACAGCGGGCCTGGCAGGGCAGCCCTGCAGGGCTCCCCACGAACCCCCACCCAGCAAAAGGCAGGAGGTACACATTCCACAGCTCAGACAGGAGGGCAAACAGCCCAAGCTCTGACTCGGTGCAGGGCTGGGCTGCCCACATGGTTTTCCCATGGAGAGACAGCTTGGGAAGAGGCAGAGTGGGAGGCCAGGTCCTGCAATCCTTCCCCCGTGGCACTGGCAGCTGCTTTGCTATCAGGAAAGGGGTTTGCTAAGGTACACAGGACAGGAAGAACATGATGAGCAGGACACCCTGCACAGGCTCCACTTGGACACTTGCCAAGCTGTGTTGTGTCCAGGTAGGTTTCATTCCAGGGGACTGTTAGCTTCAGCACACTCAGGACTACCAGCAGAGAAGGGCATGCACATCTGCAGAGGTCCACCCAGGCTTGCAAAACACAGCTGGAAGCTTGTAATGGGTCCCTGCCCTAAAAACTTAGTGCTTGTATATGAAGCATCCCAATATCCAAAGATGAAATTCCAGTGGGTATGGGTGGAGGGCAGAAGGGAGAGCAGCAGCTTGGGATTCCTCAGCACTGAACCCCTTGCTGTAACCTAAGCAATGCAGAGGTTCCCCACTTCAGCAGTGGATCACAGTAGTCAGAAATTACAACCATATTTGAAGCCTACCTGTTCAATGGAAACTGGAATTTTATGTGATCCAGTTCACTCATCTAGAGGGGCAGGATCCATCAGCTGAAACAGCAAATGCTCACACTGTTCTAGGAGCACTTCTCTCTTTTGAGAACAACAAACTAATTTTAATACCACATTCAGGCAACCCCCGATGGCCAGAGTGCAACCAGGGTGCTGTTAACCTCTGGATATTGGTATCTGGAGTCAATTACTTCTCTAATCATTTGGGAAAACAACAGCAATCAGAACCAAAGAAATCAGGCAGGCATTCCCTACCCCAATTAAACCAGCTCCTAAGGGAGGCTGGGCAGCCTCTTCTTTTAAGACCTTTGTGGGGTTTTCTTTCCACTTTCCCCATTTCTAAGCATCCTCCCTCAAGAATAACCCATAGAAACTAAGACACAGCCACGGGGCCCCTGTCAGAAACCACTGATGAAGCTGGGCTGTTAATGTGATGGCCTATGGACAGAATGAAGTCCCCAGCTGATGGAGGCCACTCCCATCTCCTTCAGGACAGCCACCTCACTGACTCTGAGCTGTTTCTTACTTCAAATCCTTGGAAGAAAAACTGAGATGCAAAGGAGAAGGAAGTGGTTTTGCTAGGATGCACATGGTGATGCACAAAGACTTTGGGGTAAGGCTATTTCCCAAGTATGGACGTCAAAGGGCAGCACTGACCCTGCCTGCTCCAAGCACACACTCTCTCCCTCCTGCAGGACATGGAATGTGGGACTCACTGCTGCCCTGCTCAGAAACAAAATAAGGAAGTCTGATGAAAGGGCAAAGAAGAGCCATGCCAAAGGCTGAAAACTTCACAGTCCAGGAGGAGGCTTACAGAGCTGACCTGCTGGATCTGTAGGAAAAGCAGTAGCTGGATGTGTGATGGCACCTTCGACCACATCCTCAAGACAGGTTCTGTGGGGACAGAAAACTGCACCTGCACCCACGGGCAAAGGTGACACTAAGTCCCAGCTGCTCAGAGGAGGACATTTCCAAGCAGGCGCACAGGGAGGAAAAGAAGTTGTTTGGGAATTCAGCGTCATTTTCAGTTTTGGCTTTTATTTTCATTCACTTCAACAACAAGGTGTTCCAAAACACATCGAGGTCTTGGTGCAGGCAACACTGTCATTGCTACAAGCACTGGCAGATTCTCAGCTCAGTTAAGCCATAACACTTGGATGCATCAAAACAAAATCACAGCTCTACAGGGTCGGGCAAAAGCTACAGCAGTTCAGACTCTCTTGAAGATCCCAGTTATTCTCCATAGTGGTATACAGTAGAAAGAAGGTTTTCACAGCATATATTTTAATCATTAGTGATGCAGTAGAGAAGCTCCATCTCGCTTCTGATTTGAAAAGCAGATATGAAGTTCTTGTACCAACTCTGGGCACAGCATTAACTGCATTAACCTTTATAAGTCAGAAGCTCCCTAGATCCTAAAAATGACAGTGTCTTTTGCATCAATGTATGTACACAATACTGAAGCAGCTCAGGACTACACAATGGAGATGCAAAACCTCGGAGGTGAGAAGGGCACAGCCTAATTCACCTCCAGGGATTTGTAAAGTATCTGCACTAACACTTTCCCCCACACTAACATTGCCCTGCTGAATTAATCATTGCATCAAGTCAAGAGCAGAATGACTTGCTTCTTTTGTACAATATAGAAAAAAATAAAGAGATATAGTAAGTTCTCACACTGAGCATGTTAAATACTTTGAAATCTAGGACACTGCTCTTTGAAGTGTTACAAAATAAAATGAATCCACAGGCTTTCAGTACGTGTGCGCTCCCCCCTCAACTGCAAAGTAGCACAGTAATCTCAGTATGAAAAATACAAATATATTCATCCACTGATTCGTCATTTGTTACACGATTTGTAACTGTAAGCCTTCTGCATAAAAATAATAATTAAAAAACAGAAAAACAAACAACAACATTTTATTTGTGTACTGTCAGACCTCGTACCCAAGAGGAAATAAAAATTGTCATGTTATGCGGTAGGAAAACAAAAAATTACACATACAAAAAAATATTTATATACAGACTTGACAGTGTAACCATCTGGCATTACCATTTACAGCTAACCAAAACAGGCTTGCACAGCTACCAAAAGGCAGTCTTTGAATGCAACACGGTTCTGGCATCAGGCACAGATCAGACATCTGGCACAACAGACAGATGGAGGATGCTGACCATATTGGACTTAAATGAAATATGTGACACAGAGCAGGGTCCACAAACAGCCACTGCATTGAGACAGGAATATTCAACTGTAGCAAGTAGGATAACAACTAATTTAAGCTGCTTTTTTCATCTTTCCCCAGAAAAAAAACCCAACAAAAAAAGTCGGGCTTACTGTTAAAAAGAGCAAGCCAACTTGAAAGCAGCTGTGCTGAGCCTTGCTGCTCAGCTTAAGTTGTATACCTTAGAGTCTTGGTACCTTGGCTAATAAAAACATGAAAACACACATTGTTCAGTTATTTGTCCACAGGACTACTGGCAGTCAGAGGAAATGCCTCAGAGCACAACTGTGGTAGAACTAGTAAAGAAAAAAACCAGAGAAAAATCAATTTCTCATGTAAACGCGGCTTATTGAAGTAAAAAGACCCATCATACCAGGAAATGATCCTTGTTTCAAGGCAGTTTGTGGTTATTTTTTTAGTATCCACTTCTAGTTGCTTGTCACTTAACCTACAGCAACAAACACATCAGGTTCCAACCCATTACAGATATATCTAAAGACAAGTCTGGTTTCCTCCCAAGTAAAGTAATCTAGCATGGTCTAAACAAAAGGTTGTCTGAGTTTAGGATAGCTGAAGCCCTACAAACTGATGTGCAGCTCTCACTCCCCCATTTAACTGGAGGACAAATCCTTATGCTAAACTAGCCAGGCTGCATGTGTGGCAAAGCCTAATTCTATAGCTTAAATGTCAGTAGTATTACAGCACGGTTAAAGGTTGGCTGGGGGCAGGATTGAAGAGTGACCAGTAGCGTTATTTACACTTCCAAGCCTGAAAGGAGCAAACCAGGACACACACATGAACGTATATCCAAAACAAGAAGACAGCAGGCTTGGTTTTTCCAGAGAAGGCGAGGGAAAAGGAAAAAGTAGGATGCAGGTGCTGTGAGCGCTGGCCTGCCCAGCAAAGTGCATGTGCTGTCTCCGCTGGAGAATATTACACATGAACAGAGCACTCAGCTCCACGGGAAGAGGCTGTTTAAGTGCAACGTTCAGCAGACTGATTCCCATTTACTTTTCAGATAAACTGTCAGTTCAGGGTTGGGTTGCTTTGGGTTTTTTGCATTTGGTTTTGTTGTTGGGGTGCGTTTGGTTGTTTGGGGTTTTTTTTTTTTTTTGGCTTTTTAGAATTTTATTTTAACCTTCCTGCTTTTCAAAGTGGGATCACCGGGCGAGAGAAACATGTTTGCAGGTCAGGGCAGCCACAAGGTGTGTGAAGATTCAAAAGTCAAGAAAAGAAGCCCTCTCCCCAAAGGAAAACTCAAAACAAGTTGGCCTTCTTAAGAAGGCCAACGGTTGTCAAGGAAATACCACCCACCTTCCCCCTTTGCTCAGCTCTTCCCCTTGCAAGAGCTGTGGTGGAGGCTGCAGTCCAGGAGCACGGCCTGGACGGCACCCAGGGCATGACCTAGCGGGAGCGCGCGAGAAGCTTCCCTCCGCCCTCCGTCCGGGGGTGCAGCACCAAGCAGAAGGGAGACAAACCAAGGGCTGAGCAGTTCGTGGCCGGGGCGGGGTGGAGGGGGGCCCGCGGGTCTCACTCCCCCTCCTCCTTGATGCGCTGCTGTTTGTTGCGCCGGGCGTCCATGTCGAAGTTGAAGTCGTTCCACTCGTCGCGGGGCGGGAAGGAGATGGTCTGGCGCAGCGTGAAGCGCACAGCGTCGATGACGCGCTCCCCGCGCGCCTCGCTGGAGCCCACGCTCACCGTGGAGGCGCCGCTGGGGGTGCGCAGCAGGTGGGGAGGGGAGGAGAAGTCATGGAGCTGCCGGTGGTCCAGGATGCCCTTCCAGATGGCGTGGCGGAACTGCTCCGGGATCTTGAGGCTCACCAGATCCTGCAAGGCAAGGCGCGGGGCTCAGCAAGGGAATCCCGGGGCAGGCTGGGCTCCAGGAGTGAACACAGCCTCGGGGCCACCAAGAACCACCAAAGCTGCTGAAGCCCAGGTGGCCACGATGCACAGAAGACAAACCACTGCTCCTGGCAGTGCTGGTTCACTCTGGAACAGGCACGTGCTGCCACAAGGCAGCAATGGCCTGTTTTGAAGGCACAAAGTCTATTCTTAAGTTGCACAAAACGCTGTTCGTGCATAAGATGTGGTGACCTAAAGCTGGAAGCTTAACTGGACTGCAAGGCCTCCAAGGCAACCTCAAAGAGATCTGCTGGCTGTCGCTGGTGGGGGATGCTGGGCTGCTGAAGGCTTTGACAATTTCCATGTTTATTTCAAAGCAAAAGGGTTTTAGAATCCAAGCCTGAGCTCCAGTATTCAGAGCTCTGGCTGTGACTCTGTAGGAACTGCCTTAATTCCTTTAACATAACCAAATTTAATAACAGACACATAGCCTTAGAAAACTTGTACTTTGAGGCCCCATCATTTCTGTGCAAAACCTGAGGGTTGCATTACCTAAACTCTGGGATACACAGTATCAGCTTCTGAAAAAATTAGCAACCAACTTCAATTAATTTGGGTCAGCTTGTCTAATTAGAGCAGCAGCAGAAGGAAGGCAGCCCATGCTAGGGAACAAAAGCACCATAGCCTCCCAAAGTCTTGGGGGAAAAAAAAATGGGACAGCCAGCTCAGAAGAGAGCAATGGCCCCGGAGAGGAAGCAGCAACCCTGCAGCAAAAGCCATGCAAAAGTAAAAAAGGGAAAACAACAAACAGGGATGAGATGCCAGTGGCAAGGGAAGATGATTAAGGTAAGGCCAGAAAACAGAAGCAGGGAGGGAAAAATGCAGACCATTTCTGGAGAGTCTACTTGTCTGCAGGCGAGTGAGGTGTAAACTGAAACCAGCCTTGCAGAATTAACAGGCACGTGGGCTGGGGCCACTTCGGGGGCTCAGACAGAGCTGGGGAAGGGGAGACACTCTTTCTCTGTGCCAGGCAAGGCAGTTACAGTGCTGGCCCTAAGTCCAGCCTCTCTTCACCTCACAACATCTCTATGTGCAACAGCCTTAAACAAATCAGGTAAAAATGGAATTGTACTGAGTCTGGATTTCTGACCTGTTCCTAAAGCAGGGCCAAGAGTGCAAACAAAGGAAATGGTGAGGAGTTACTTACATCCATGGAGTAATGCTCAATCTGATAGATGGTGGTCAGCCCCTGGGTCGTGAAATAATCCACACAGGATGAGCAGCCCAACCTCGCTAAGAAGCTGCAGAGGAGGAAGGAAGGAAGGAGAGAGAAAATAGGATCACCCTTGCTGCAACAGCCCAAACCACAGAAAAACCAAACACTCAGCCAATCTGCAGCAACAGGAAACAAAGCTTTCACCCTTGGCTTGACCTCATCCAAGACATCCCAGGCCAGCGAGCCACATCGCTGCCACATCAAACAAACGAGGGAGTCCTCCAGCTCAGCACCAGCAGACAGCCCTCATGGCAGCATCTTGCCTCAGTCAAGAGCTGCTGCTGCACAGCCTGGGTCTTGAGGCAGGAGGGCTCACACAGACCCTCCTGCCAGGTCACATCACCCAGAAGGTGTCTGAGCCCATGGCAGCCTGGTGCATGCACAGAGGGCTCCAGCAAGGCATGGGGTCTAGGCTCAGACACATCATGCACTGCCAGTCAGCACATTCTTCCCTAAGTGGAAAGGATTCCTAATTTATGGGCAGCATCTTTCAACTGGCTTGACCTCACAAAGGGCAGAGGGGCTTCTGACCCCAGCCATGGCTTGTCAAGTGGCCAGAGGGGAAAAAGGAAAAACAAGAAATGTTTGCAAGACAGCCTGGCACTCTCAAACTCCACCAGTCCAACAGATGCTGCATCCCTCAGCTTTCTTGCAGTCCTAACATCCCTGTCTCTCTCAGCTGCTCAGAGGTGGGGATTTGAAGCTCAGAGGGTGCCAGCCTCGGGACTGCCAAGGGCCCCGTGGGATCCGGTGCTCCAGGATCATTCAGGCTGTGACCCAGGGGCTCTGCTCCCTTCGGGTGGGCTCACCTGACGATGCTGCAGTCTGAGGGGTATGGAGGAGGGGGGGTGCAGTGGGACGTTGAAGGCATGGAGAGGGGAGGAGGCAGCGCCTGCGTGGGGCTGAGGCCATTCATGTCACCCGTCATGGCCATGTGGGTGCCCATCATGGGAACTGGAGAGAGAAGAAGGAGGAGCACATTGTTACCCAGGCATGCCCAGACCCCGGCTTCATCCCCAGCACCCACAGCTGAAGCAGCCTGAAATCCCCTGTAAAACCCTGCACAGGGCGAGCTCATGAGAAGTTTCAGGCAGGGGCAAGGGCCAGACGACAGACAGTCCCTCTGGAGCTCTCCCTTCCCAGGAGAAAGTGCCACCCTCACGTCACCTTCCCTCCCAGACAGCCTGGACAGAAACCCTGGCTTGTCCTGCCACAGGAGAGGAGCAGGACAGAGCCAGCAGAGTAACCTAATACAGCAGCCAAACAGCTTTGTTTTCAGAGACAGCAAGAGCACCAGTAGGGGCTCAGCAACAGGTGTGGGCAAGAGTCCAGCTGTTTTGAAATAAATTAAAAAACAAACCACAAACCAAAAGAGCCCCAACAAAACTCAGCCCCCACCAGCCATGTCTGTCATCTTGGATTTACAGGGCTGCTGAGCACACAGCAGCAGCCAGGAGGAACAGAACTGCGAGATGTTTCCTTTGAAATTAAGAACTGTCTTAATTGGACTGAGGGAAAAAAATGTTGCCAACGTTTGCATCTCCTCTGCTGGGAAAGGAAGAAGAAACAAGTCTCGAAAGCCAGAGGACAGTGCAGCCAGCTAGATCTGCAGCAAGAAGCAGCTCTGTTCACCCTGTGAGGCTCTGAGCAGGATGCTGAAGCCTTGCCCCGTGGCACACCAGTGAGCAACATTTACTTGGCTCTGTAGGTTTACAGCAAATGACTCCAGGCTCTCCAGCTTAACACTAGCCACGTGGAGATGCCAAGTCTCCTTGTCCAGACTAGCAGGAAGCACGCAGGGCACAGGAGAAGAAGGAATGAGAGTGTCTTACGGTTGGTTCCCATGCTGTCGGGGATGGTGGTTGGGGTCAGGGCATTGCGCTGCTGCGGGTTGATGAGCTGGCTGACCGAGGGCAGCTTGTTCATGCTGTTCATTTTGCTGAGTGGGGGAGAGTTGGAGCCATAGGAGGACTGCGACTGCATGGAGGTCCTGCAAAGCAAGGAGAGGTTAGCACGGGGATCACAGCAGCTGGTTGTTGAGTGTGCACCCAAGGGGCTACGTGGCCAGTGAGATCACTGGCACCATAGCAGCATCACAGATAAAGATCACTGGAGAACGAGTCAGCAGGAAGTAAGAGGCTTCCCAGATGTTCTCAGCACTTAAAAGAAGTAAAGGACCAGAAAAAGGAAAGCTTAACTTTTGGTTGAAACATTTTGCTTAAGGAGAAGTGTCTATGCAAGTTTTTCAGTTGAAAAGAATATATGAAAAGCCAGCAAACATCTGTCAAGATTTGAAGAGTATTTTTAAGTTAAACTCTCCTTGTGGTCAAAAACATTTTCATAGGAACAAGAGCTGAGGACACCATCTCCAACCATCCTAAATGCCCCTGAAAACCCAACTGCAGAAACAGTTTTCAGGTTGGGTCATGCTTATCACCTTGTTTTTTCCCAAAATTCCTAGTTATTCATATAAGCAGGCCATTTTCAGGTGCATATGTAACAGCCAGAGGCTCCTTGCTCCAGACAGATCCCATGCACCATTCCAGGGACCACTACTGAGATGGGCAGAGCTGCCTGGGATGCCGACAGGCAGCTTTTGCTGGTGTTAAGGCAAACCTGGTATCCAAACTCTGCAGGCTGCTTGCAAAGAGGATCAGGTTCCTGCTACCACCTGACAACAGCACCAGCCTCCCTCAAGTCCATCCAGCATATGGGTGGAGTGGGCCAGAGAGGCGTGCCAGAGCTCCCTGCTGCCCAGCCCCGAGGGTCCCAGCTGCAATCCTGCCATGTAAGTGATCCAGGCTGCCAAGACTGGGCTGCCCCTGAACAGCAGCCCAGCTCCCAGATCGAGTTACGGCTGTGGCATTCCATCTGGAGTGGGGTCTTATGTGGGATATGCAGAAAATTATCATTAAAGCCCGTCCAACAGCACGACTGGCACAGCACTGCCATGCCACAGGGGAGCAGGTTTTTCTCTCTCTGACACCAGGGGTATTTGTAGGACTGGGCAAAGGTTTGGGAAATGTGCCTGCTTTCCCAGGCATAGGGATCCTCAAGCCGTGGTCACCCTGCAGAGCAGAGGTCGCCCAGCTCACCACAGAGCCTGGCACTCGTATCACACTGACCCCATACGGGGTGAATGTCCAAGGGCACATTCCCATCTTATTTCCCACTGGGAAACTTGTTCCCATCTGGGTATAACTGGTTACACCAATTCCTGGGAACTGGCTTTTCTTCTATGCAAATAGAATAATTATTACTCCAAATAAGCAAAGTGTAAAAGGAAAGAAAAGGCTTATTCCTAGACAATTTATTAAAACCTTCAGCACTCAAGGTCAAGTTCCATACAATTACATTGTCTCCAGCTTCCTGCACTTTCAAGACTTGCAGTGTTGGGTGGGGAAAACATCTATGCTAACAGGCTAGAGTATCTAAGGCCCTGAAGAAATGTTACCTAATTACACAATTACAGGAGGCACAGAAGGGTGTGAACTGTCCTTTGGCAGTGAAGATGCAGGACAAGACCCAGCAAACTTCACAGACTCAAGGAAGTGGAAAGCACAAGAAGCTTCACAAATTAATATTAACAATGGCAGCAACTCCCAAGGGGAAGTGAAACCAAGCCATGAAGTTCAGACCCAACTTTTCAGAGTGAAGGGAATGATTCAGATCTGAGATTTCAATTCCCCAATTATGAAAGTTGACGCCAGCCATGAAATTCAAGTTGACATGGCCCTTAGCCTAAAAGGCTTCTGGATTTAAGACCAATGAGTATTTCTGCTTCACGGGTTCAGGCACTTATCTTAACTGAGCTTCAGCTGAAATTAATACACACCTGAAGAGTCTCTTACGGCAAAATCTGCAAGTGAGGAGGTCAATGAACACAGCAAAATTCCAAATCAAATCAACAAAGGCTTCCCAAAAGACATTGAGTTGCATTGTTTGAGGTCAGCAGTTGGCCTGTCTTGGCCCTTTCCACCACCAAAAGTGATCTCAGCAGAGCTGATCAGGAGACTACAAAATACTTTGGGGGTAAAAGAAAAACAAAATACAATCAAACACAAGGCAGCCCAAAACTTTAGAAAACACTTCAGAAAACAAATGCATACAGCTTAGGGACTCCACTCTTACCTCATTCATACTCATAAGAGTCAAGATTAACACAATCAAGTTCAAGGGAATAAAACAGAAAAACAAAGGCATTTTTCTTTGTACCCACACTAGTTTCAACTAAGCTATTCCATCACATGAGCAGGTGTTTAAAAGCCCTGCAGAAAGCCATCTAGCCAAAGAGAAGTCACAATATAAACCAAGATGCAAAATTTTATTGAAAATTAATGTCACACATCAATATAGCAAGAGCCTTAGAAACACAAGAAGATGTTTTTGGTATTAAGCACAAGGACTACATGGTGTTTGAAGAGCCATTTAAAACATATTGCTTTTTTTCCTCGATTTTTAAAAACAGATACAAGAATGTCATGCACAGTGATTTTCATTCAAATGGTACTTACTAAGTCTCAAGAAAGATTAGAAGTCAGAGCATTAACATTTCTTTGATATCAATGCCAATGAAATGCATTTTAATATCAAGGTATAAGGACTTCAATTAAGAGACTATTATACTTCTTGGAACAGTCTGATACAAAAGGCACTGAGTCACATTCTGCAACTGAGTTTTCTCTCTCAAGAGGCTATGTAATTATTTAGCAAATAACATTTGTAGTTATGCAAGCTCATATGAGGGCAATCAGTCTCTCATGCTTCAAGGCATATACTGATCATCTCAAGAGGTCAGGAAGGAACTTCCTTGTCCCATTTATGAAAAAAGTTCAACTCACAGGCTACCTCATGTAACTCTACATTTTCCCAGCTCACTGGATACCAGCCCTTCACCAGAGGCAGCAAGCTGCTGGGATAGACCAAGTACCTGACTGAGCAGACCAGAGTCCTCCTTCACTAGAGGAGCACACAGCCAGGCAAGCAGCCTTAAATGACATCAAAGGTTCATTAAATGTGATTGGGCAGTTCAGGCTCAGAGTTTAAGATTTCACCCAAGCCCCTGTGCCTGCAGTTTGCTGTCCCTGCATACCCAGAGCCAGTCAGTGCAGAGACACACAAGTGGAGCCAGAGCTGTCCAGGGCAGTGTCTGCCCTCCCTGTCAGAAGCCCCACCAAGGATCACATCCCAGGTTCACACCACCCATTGTGCTCATGGACAGTGGTTTTTAAAGCAAGGTTTCCCACAGGGCTGCAGAACACTGGGGTGTCACTGGTGTAGTGTAACAAGGGCACACAAGTGACACAGATGATGCCTGGTTTCACTCATCTGCTCTGAAGGCCCATGAAGCAGCAGGACACCAAAAAGCAGAGGGGTGCCCTTGCTCCCCACATCCTGAACTGCTGCTGTTCTAAAGCAAACAACAGATCATCTCTTCAATCTTTCCAGTGGTTTGAAGGCTTGGTACCTCACTGGGAGCACAGAAAGGAGGAGTTCCAGTAGTTACTGGGCAGACAGGAACTACAGCACAGGGACAAGGGTGGCAGTAATGACTCCCCTTAGATTTCAGCTATGGGAATTTCTCAAGGCAGGCTCTGGATGCAATCTGCTCTCCAGGGAATGGAGCTGTAATACAGGGAGTGGATATATATCAAGCAGTTGACACAGACTGATATAACCTGACTACCTGATAAGGCCCAGTTAGTCCACTTGGTTATTCCTTGAAAGGAAAAGGCTTACGTTCCTGAAGACACAGAGATGGCAAAGAAGCAATTAAAAGACAGCTGGGAAAAAGCTTTCATTTTATCTGCAGAGGACAGACTATAAAGCAACTCAATTGCTTTCAGCTCCAGGTATTTGATAAAAGAAAAACAGAATAGCACCTTCTAATATAACCACCTGGTAGTCAGAAAGCAAATCAAATCACCACTAAGATCAGCATCACATTCATCATCCTTTTATAGCCAAATGGGACAAATCAGAAAGGCTTTCCATAAAACAGCAGGATCTAAATAATTTACATTCTTGTTCAGTGGAAGTCTGAGATGTTGTATTGCCCATTACAGTACAAGGCATTTCCTAGAGGCCACACCAAAGGATGAACTGGAATCTTCCAGTGCAGGCTGTGGATGCCTTCTATCTTCTGGTGGGCTGCCTCCTCAAACTTGCTGGTGGACAGGCCCAGGAGCAGTGCTCTAGATACAGATCAGTATTTCCCTGTCACAGTACCTCCATATTGCCATCCAGAAGGAGACAATGCAAAAATCCAGGAATAAACCTTCACTGCAAGAGCAGAAAACAGTGCCAAACATAACACTATGTCTAGGCTGCATTTACAGTTCAGGTTCCCACCTCTCACAGGGAAAGGAATCACACTGCCTTTCTTTTCCCAAATAAAAAGGCACAGAACAATAGTGACCTGCTTTGTGATTTCAAAGAACTTCCTGGAATTTCCAAGCAAGGTAACAAGGCACTTGATTTTAATTAGCTTTACACAAGGAACAACAGTAGAGCTGCAACTGCATGAAAAAGACACTGCTAGTGTTTAATTAGCTGTTATTTATATACTTAACCCCAGTTTTGGGGGCTCTTTCCCATCAGCCCTCCTCCACACTGGTAGAGTAAGTCTTGCTAAGACATTGGAGATAGCCAGAGATGGGATATGGCTCCCAAAGGAGATGTCAGTATGAGTCATCACCTGCTCAGATCCCCGCTCTGCTGCCTGGAAGCAGATGATGTGATGGCCAGAGATAAGCATCTTCCCCCACTGCATCAGGGTTTTTTTCCTCAGTGGGTGGCCAGGAGGCCTGCGCTGCCTTTGGGAGGCACCTTCTCTTCACATGGCCTAACCTCCAGTTTGTCAGAGCTGCGTGTGCATCTGCCCCAGATAAATCCAGCAGACTGCACTGCAGGGCACACAGGTCCCCATGAGGATTTATACAGCCTCCTGAGCTTCTCAGGAGCTGCTGATCAATGGCATTTGCAACCAATCTCTGCTCCCCAGCCACTGTTGCTGGCATACCTTCAGAACATTCCTCACATTTCTGTCATGCTGCTGTGAACGCTGGAGGGTTCCTCAGAAGCAATGCCCCAGAATGTGGGTTGAAGAACAATTCTCTCCCAGCATCAGGGGCTGCTCTTCATGTAAAGATATTTGAGCACCTCTCGATGGGCAAAATGTCCACCCTCAAATCCCTCCTCCCTCATGGAAGTACCCACATCCAGTGCCATGCTCAGCGTGGCCAGCTTAACCCCATGGCATCTCATTTGCCTGTTGATTGTTCCTCTTTTGTGACAGTCTGAGATTGACACAAACCCCTCCTAGCCAAGACGGGTATGAATAGCTTTGAGAGACAGTTTGATAAAAGCAGTGTGAGAATTTACAAGTCCTTGCTGAGAAAGAGTCTTCTGTGCAGGAATTGCTAAACCCAGATGCACTTCATGGACACGAAGACCCTCTGGCTGCAGGGTTAATGGGCAAGGTGGACACAGCCTGAGGCCACTGGGCTGAGTCAACTGCAGCACGTGATGCCACTGCTTTCCTTTGAACTATGAGGCTTGGAGAGAAAGGCAAAAATAGTAGGGTTGATGAAAATGCTAAGGCAACATCTAATAACTTCTGAACACCTGTAAGGAAAGGGGCAAGCTCCAACAGCTGGTGCACGAGGGATTTTTGGACACTCTACCCTTTACATCCTGAGCTGCCAAGGGACAGGGACACTGGGCACGTGGATATTGTTACAACTCTGCCACACATTCAACTCATGCAGTTCAGCCCACCATTTGGATTGAGCCCACAGAGTTGGGAGGAACTCTCCAAGTTCAGTAAAGCTGGATCAATGCCAGCAGTGCTGGTGCAAACTCAGTCATATGGCCTTCCTTACAATTTTGATGTACTCTACATCAGACCCTTTAAAGTTGGAAATAAGTGGAAACAACTCATAATGCCAAAGTCGAGGGCATTTCTACAGAAAAAAAAATTGATTTCTTAGCAGTGCCAGTTCATAAAATTATTACCTCTCCCTGTCCAGCAGTACAAATACATCAGCTACTTACACCATTAGTGCATGACCAGCACTGAAACAGGCCAAATTGACTATCACAGACCATTTAAACACACATCCTCTGCTTCCGTCCCCCCAGTCCATGCACACATTTTTTAACTTAAACAAGACAAAAGGCATTTTAAAATTGAGACCTGCTCAGAGAAACCCTGCCCAGTTACACAAATACAGAAGTAAGAAGAAAGAGTATCAACACGTTACAAAAACAGAGAAGAAAAAGTTACACCAAGACAGACGACATCGTGGTTCCCGACCTCGCAGTGCTATGGTCTAACAGCTAAGAGGTCTGTAGAAGTGTCTGTTGTTTTTGCAAAGTTTGAGTCCCTTCAGAAGTTTGCTCTCACTATTCCCTCTGCTGCTATCAGGCTGTGTGTTTGCCCCACTGTTCCTAGTCCTGCCAGCTGGGCAAAGTGACCGTGCCAGCTCGGTTTATGGATACACTGATGGGTTTGGGGGGCTGGAATGTTTTAGGATGGCATCTGTCTGTTTGGGAGGGTCTCTCCTTGAGTCCGTGAGTTCACTCCTGAAGCAGGCCGAAAGGAGACTGTAAAGAAGGAACCAGAGAAAAGAAAAAGATGAATGTACAGGACCCTTTGCCAGCCACCAAGAGAGGAACAGTCACTTTCCACCTTCATGATCACAGTATGAGCTTTCAAAGAGGGAAAAAGCAGATGTCTTAGCACCTACAGTGAGGATATGTAACAGATTTAGGAAGCTGGAAAGCCCCAGGCACAAGTGAGTGCTTGGCAAGGAAGGGAAAACAACCAGTTGATAGGGAAATCTGATCCTGTCCTGGTCTCATGGGTACAAATAAGGCCCTGATAATGTTTCCAGTGACAAACACAGGAGGAACAAAAAGCAAACCAAAGGGGAAAAGGAGTAGCAGCTTCCATTGAGTCCACTTCTAACTACAATCACTTCAAAACCAGAAGCTGCTGCTAGAGAGGGAGAATAGTGCCTATTGGCCATACTGATTACAGTATGAAAATTTGAAAAGCTGAGGGGTCCCTGGGGCCACCAGCTGATGCACAGGGAACCGTATCCTCAGAGCACACACAGCACTTCTACCTGGGTCCTTTCACCTGGGCCATTCTGTAGTGAGAACACTATCCAGGTGCCTGGAGTTCACATGCAAGCACAGCACTACAAACCCAAACCAGATCATGCAAAAATCCACTGTTAGCTCTCACACCAAAAGCAAGATTAATGAGGTAAAGGTACAAAGAATGCCTGCCCCACCAGCCCCCTTCCCACAACAGCAAGCACTGAGATCTTGCAGCTCAGAGCTCAGCGGGGGCACTCCAGGCATTGGATAGCTCAGTTCTGTCACAGCTCACTAATGAGGGCGATCCCTTCTCATTTGGATAATGAGTTGTGCTGCTCACTAGATTGAAAGACAGCCAGTGGGCTCGTAGCTGCAGCCCTGCTGACAGGAAAGGAGTATTTGCTGGGGTGCAAGATCTCACTAGGATGTAAGAGCCCTCTTCTTGGTAGCCATTGGAAGACTTTGTGAAAACCCTTCGATCACAGGAGCTGGGCTTAGTGTTCCTTATGAACTTTATGGGTCCCTTCCAACTTGAAATATTCTGTGATTCTCTGCTGCAGGAAACTGAAATACAGAGAGTTCTGAAAACAGAGCTCAGCAGGGTGAAACGCACCACATGAAATTGTTTTTTAGTGAATTCTTTAAAGATTGTGCAGGTAGCTCCCTGGGAGTATTGAGGAAACATTCCCTCACCAAAGCATGAGCCCCCTCTGGTATCTCTTGCAGCAGTAATCATCTGGTAAATCTATGTTTTACACAAATGGTAGCAGACTATGAACTCTTCTAAATAAATGTGGGTGCTGCTGTTCAAGTATGGGCCCCAGGAGACATGAAGAATAGAAACCAAATGGAAAAAAACTCAACTTCCCACCTATGATCATGAAGGTATTTGGCATAACAGGAAATAGGAGAAAATCATGCACAAAGGAGCAAGCAGAGAGAGGAGATGAGACAGAGAAACATTGTGGTCTGGCACAATGTGGAGCATTGCAGTAATTTGGTCATCCAGTGGGACACAGAAGAATTCTAATTGTCACCAGATTTGTCCTTTCTATTCCAGAACAGTCAGACAGCTGCATCTGCTGGCCTGTCAAATGCAACACTGCTCTGTATATGCACAAGAGCCATTACACAGTTGCTTTCCAAGATGACATTTATATCTTTAAAACTAACTTTCACCACGATCATCTCAACCTTGTTTTTGTTACTATTCAAAAAAGATGAAGCTTTCCACATTGTAGGAGTGATAGGGAAACCCCTTTCCACACACCTAGATAGATTTTCTATGTTAACCAGTGCCCCAAAAAGTAAACTGAAGAATCCAGCAGGTTCTCCATCAAGGTGTGATTCTGGAGCACATGTGGATGCTGCTCCATTTTGAGAAGGAAGAGTGAAAAGCAACTTTCAAACATTCCATTCCCACAGAGCCCTGCTGGGACCTACAGCTTCCAACACATTCCACCTTGGTCACCGCGCACACACTTCCCCAGCTCCCACTTTTCACACCTGCCTTGAACTACAGATTAACTGGGACCAAAATTCTAAAGTACATCCCTGCATACAGAGTGAAAGGTCACAAAAGATTCAAAAAGGAGTCCCTGTGCTCCTGAGTTTGGCCAGCCTGACAAGGAAGCAGTGGCAAGACATCTCCAGCAACCTGCTCACATGCAAGGCTGCTCTTACCCAAACCATTCCCTACAAAGCAGTTGCTCTCCCCATTCTTACTTACATTGAGACCTGAAGCTTCTTCTTTGGGGTGCAATTGCATCTTAGCATGTTTTCAGCCTAAACATCCCTTTGCCCTGAACACATTCCTTCAGATATTAAGTCATACCATGGATTATTTAGGAAAAAGCACCAAAACCCGAAGTGCACCTAAGAAACTGTTGCCTGAGTATGCATTTCAGCACAGAAGACCCTCCTGGATGGCAGGCTGTCGGCAGAGACAACTGCAGCAGCTCTGGACAAACACCACAAGTTATTTTTCTGCATACTCCTGGCACCCTTAAAAGCTCTTAATCTTTCTCCCCTGCATCTGAGCACACTCAGCAACTGAGAAAAATGAGTATACACCTGGACAAGTGCCAGGAGACATGCCAAAAGAAGTTTCATTAAATTAAATGGCTGGATTCCTACATGCTGGTCTTGAAGGTAACACAAATACCAACCTCATTTGCTAGGAACCCATCCTACTGATATAGAAAGAATGAAAAAAGTAATTATGGCAAAGCCAACTGTCAGCACCAAGGGAAAGCTGTCATCTGCTGCTGTCCATTTCTGCTTACAAAACCACTTCTCAGCTGAAATGGCTGTGGTTCAGGTAAAGCTTTGAAGACAAGCAGCAGAGCACACCAAGGCCACAATGCCTAGGAGCCAGTAAATACAACCTATAGTATATATACAAACAGCACAGATGACTGATAAAAGTAAATAATAATAATGAGATTTTTAAATGCCCCAGAAGAGTCCAGAGCCCCTGGATGCTCCAGACGTTTTGGCAAAAGGTTTTTTTCACACCTCCACAAGACTCCAGCTGACACTAAAAACACACAGGTCGAAATGTGAACACACGCAGAGATCTGGCAGAAAGCTGCGGTATTGCAGCAGTCCTGAGACAAAGCCAAGGCGCTGAAATAAATCCCTACAGGCTCGAGGGGGACTTATGTGGTGCCTTGGCCCCGTGCTAACCCTGCAGAGGAATGAGCTATACCCACAGCCTCCTGCCACGAGAGCTGACAGAGGAACGCGCAAGATCCCAAGCACTACCGCCGACACCCGGGGCTGCTTTCTGTCACCCAGGGCTGCTTTCTGTCACCCGAGACAGCAGGTGAAGCAATGCCCATGAATGACACTGCTCATGGCCCTCTGGGAAGCCATCCTCTGCCCAGGCCTCTGACTGCAAAGCTTTGTGAACCCAGACACTTATTCAGGCTTCCTTCTCCCCATGCTCCTCACACTTACAGCACCCAGAGCAGTGCCAGTGCAGCCCTGTCAGCCAAGTTCAGAAAATTTCTCATGAGCCACACAGAGTCATCTGGCAGAGTGCAGTTTGTGACAATACTTTTGAAGTGTGTATAGAATCCTTCTTTGAAATGCACACTAACTGCAAAGGACATTTTTTTGTATTTCGACTTTGCTCTCGACTTTCAGCTGCCTGTTTTATAGCTGAAAAACCTGAAGCATTGCTGCACCACTGAGACTCCAGCCCTCCAACACATGAGAGATGCACTGCAGTGGGGTCCAAGCACTCAGCTGAGCTCGTGCTCACAGTCCCAGCTCTACATACTCTTAGCAAGATGGTCAGATGGGTACTCTGGAGAAGGCACTGGAGATGGTTCCATGTTTGCTGCCATTCCCATGGAACGATGGGGGAGGAGTGCACCCAGCCTGTGCTCCCCAGCTGGGATAGGCAGGTTTCTGACATTTCTGAGGCTGTCAATGGCTCTGCCTCACTGTGCTGTGGGCTCTGGCTGGAAGTCAGAAATGAGGCACTGAGCCCATCCTCACTCACCTTCTAAGGCCAAAAGTTGAAATATAGGGGATGAAATACTACAGAGGGACCTTGCAAGCAGTCAGGACATGCACCTGGGGCAGGAGGACTGCTTTGTCCCATTGCCTGGCCCTCAACTGAGCACTGTGTCCCTGTGAACAACTGTGCAGGAGCTTTCTGTGTCTCTCTCCTCTCTCCCCCTGCACTGGCACTGCAGGCACACTGGTACTCACTGCTTCTGGAGCAAGTGCTGGTGCTGCTGCTGCTGCTGCTGCTGCCGGTAGGTCTCAATCGTGTGCTGGGGAAGGTACTGCATCAGCTCCAGGGACTCCTTGATCTTCAGGAGCATCTCGTATGTCTCCCGTCCCCTCACCTGGATCACAGGAAAATAAGGGGGTTGTGGGGGGAAGAAAAGCTTTAAAGGACTGCATTTATAGACCTTATTGATTGTCACCTTAGAAAGTTTTAGGTAACATCAAGTAAACAACCAGAGCAGGATGCAAATACACTGTTTATACACTATGCTCACACAACAAAACTGCTAAGCCTCGTTCTAGAGGGGCAGCAAATAATGTTGAGGAGTGATAATCTCACACTGCAGGCTGATGAACATCTTGGGGTTGTCATATGGCTCAGTGTGAATCTATGCCAGCCAAAAGCAACATTCTGATCGAACCTATTTAGACAGAAAATGTGTTTACTTGCCTCAGATGTAAGCAGATCAGGTGCTGAATCTTACATGCCCTCAGAAAAGGCAGCACATGAATTTAGGAGCTGGGTTTGGCTCTCCCTTCTCCTCCATGTACAACATGATTTGTGATTTATCCAACTAAATGTGGCTCATGGGAAGGAGCTAAATGGCCAATTAGAGATATTTCTTGCCCTTTCCAAGTCTGCATTTAATACAGCCTATTTCACTTCTATCACTGCATTACAACTGCAATACACATAAATGCCACAAAAGCATCCACCTATCAGTAAGACAACACCCAGTTTTCTAGAGAAAGGTCATGAGCCACAGACCCAAAAATGACAGAGGAGGAAACCTAGTTAAATCTCAAAGACAGTGATTGCACTAGGATAGAGAGATCCCTTGGGATATTCTCATATGCCTTGCATAAGCCATTCTTAGCACCTAGTGGGATTTTTAATATTTTTTATTTGGAATATGTATTTAAAATTAGTAAGTCATGGGATCAAAGAACATAAAAACTATTCTTTCACACCCCAGCCCCATCCTCAGTTCCCTCTGAAGTCTAGGTGAGCCTCGAGTCACCACTGAAGATACCAAACACAGGGTAAATAAAAAGATAGAGAGAACTCACTGGCAAGTACAAGAGCTCATCATCTGGGGAACGTCTTTTTTTGATAGATGTCATCTGTATGCCATGAGTTCCTTGTCGAAAAGCTGGAAGAGAAACCCCAGAGGCATGGCATTAAAAAAAGGGGGGAGGGGGAAGGAGAGGGAGGGCAGGAGCATACAAAGCAGATAAAGGTAAAAAGACAGATACAAAAGAGAGATGAAGTGCACGACCAGCTCAGATCTGTAGTGCTCTAAAGGGATCTCTGCCTGAGCCACTCCAGAGCTGTCCTTGCAGCTCCTGGTTCCATAAGACAGACACCACTGCAGATGCTGGCTGGCCATGTCACTTGGGGAAACACATCAGCCCAGGAGTGCTGGATATATGACAAAACCCTGGCAAGCCACACTCAGAACAAGCACTGGCTCTTTACAGGAAAGTGCCAGAAAGTTTTGGTATTACAGGGCTCACAAGCTGTTGGTGAATCAGTGATCCGTGAAGGTGAGACCACTGGCAGGGAGCAGAACTCACTGAGAAAACAAAGCCCCAGTGCCATCTGCCTCCCTGTGCCCCGCTGTTCAGGGGCAACCAAAGGTGGATTTCCACATCCTGCATGTCCAGTGAGGACTTGGCTCTCTTCAGAGCACAGAGAGGCTGCTTGCCAGGACATCTCTGATGCACAGCAGAGTTTGTGTGCAGCCTCAGTCCAGATCCCTGTGGCTGCAAGACACCTGCCACAGCACAGAGCACTGGCTAGATGAAGCAAAGAGTAACAGCATGACCCCAGACAGGCAGTAAAGGTTCAAAAGGTTAGAGTTTCACACATACAGTTGAAAGGTGGCAAATAAACACCCCCTCCACCCACCACTAGCAGGGCTAATCTAACACCGGCAACGCTGCAAGGGAGCCCACAAACCCAGACTGCTTTGTGAACACCAGCTCAATTTTCAAGCTGATTCACCCTGGGAGAACAGACCTCTAACGCCCTCCTGCCTCCATGCACAGCACGCCTCTGTCCCTGCGGCACAAGCACCCAGGACAGCCCCACCTGCCCAGCTGTGGCAGCTACTTACGGCGCTTCGTACCGTCACCGTTCTTTGTGCTGTCGGACACCTGCTGCTTGCGGATGCTGTCCTCGTCCGCCTTGCGGTCCCTGCCCGGGCAGGCACAGATGCGTGCCTCGAAACACCGGCGCCCCAGGACCTGCCCACTGCCAAGAGAACCAGGAGAAATGTCAGCTGGTACCCTGGATACAGCTGATACAGCCCAGCAGCTCCCCCTTAACTTCGCACCACACCGTGCACCTTCCGCTTCCCAGCCTGGATCTCCTGTGTGCTGGGCCAGCTCCCACCTGCAGAGATCTAAAAAATATCCTACAGCCCCTCGAACCAAGCTGTTCCTAAAGGATATGGAACGCTGCCCTAAGTGGAAGAAGAGCCAGAAGGGTTACAGTCATGATGCACAACTTACTCTCTGGTTTCCAGGGTCACAATGATAAGGATTGGGCGGCGGTTCATCCCTCCAACGCAGCTGCTGTTGCACATGAAGTTGTACAAGACTGTGGTGAACTCAGTACCGACCTGGGGGAGACAAAGGTGATGAGCAGAAGAGATGGTGGATGGAAAGCTCTGCTTTTTCCAAGCTCTCCTCTTGTATTTCCCAAGCTGGGCTGCAATTGGACCAGCATGAAATAGGCCCCCACTACAAAGGTTCCTTAAAAGAAATGAAGAATCCCTGCTCTCAAGGGATAAGGAGGGTGTTTAATGAATGCAGCTCATTTCTGACAGAAAGGAAAAAGAGATTCATTTTGATGAGGATAGGTAAAGCCCAAGATCCCAACTCCTCTGACCAGGGTAACAACCCCCACTCCCTTGCATGACAGGATGCCACCAGCTTAAGCTCACAACATACCTGGGGTGGCTCATAGGGGACCAGCACACTCTGCCTCCCTGTGATGGGGTCTTCTACATACTGGGCGTGGCTGTTCCCTTCCACTCTGATCAGGTGGCTGGGAGGTGCAATCTGCCCTGCAAGGACAAAGAGGCAAAAACAAGAGACTGTTCAGTGAAGTAAGGTCATGCACAGGGTGGCAAGATCTGCCATCAAGGGAGATGTATGTGGCCCCAGAGGTCCATCAGAGCACAGATGGTGCCTCCCAGCCCTTGAAGCATCCCTTCCCAAGATCCCTGCTGCCAGACACCAAAGGCAACACAAGATTTCTCAAGCTCACTCTGGACACCTGTGGCTAAACTTGAACAAGGGCTTCCCAAGATCCTAGACTAAGTGGCTGAAACGTGAACTGAATGGCAACTCATAGCAGTTCTTCCAGCAGGTAACTCCTGCTGGATTTTCACACCAGCTGAAAGCCTTTATTTTCCTCCTCTAATGCATATATAAAGCCAATTCCATCAGGTCTCAATTTTACTCCTTTTCCCACTTGCTGGCCCTTTTCTGCTCTCTTTCAGCAGTCTTGATCCTTAAAAAAAAGATTCAAGGAGCAAGAGAAATACACATTTAATTAGTGGTCAGCTTGAAAAATCATGCTTGCTTACAGCAGCAGCAGGGAACATGATCTTCTTGGTTCCTAGGCCACATTCCAATAATTAAAAGCTTCCTTCCTATAAATTTTCTGCAGTGTTTCTGCAACATACAACTAAATTCCGAGGAGAGGAGTCAGCTACGGGTTCATCTCAATCTGTGTATTAGCTGTTCATTCCTTACTCAAAATACAGCCTAAATAATTATTTCAGAATAAGAATTTATAGGGTTTTTTTTCCTTTCTTCAAACTCTGTTACTGAATGGTGTCAAACGTCAGTAACTCCAGTCCTATCCGAAAAACCCTTTTTAATATAAAAAACTGGTTTGGATAACTCAAAGTGGAGTCTCACTCCACTCTGACTTTACACTCCCAAGTCCTTGTTTATTTCTGGGGCTTGTCTGCACTGTAACCAGCAATGGGATCCAGGCTCCTAAGACATCCTGCTAACTGACACCAACCAGGTTTTTTTTTACAGTAGGAGATAAATAATGTACGTAGAATAAAACAGATGCTCATCTGAACTTATGTGAACTTCAGTGGCCAAGGCAAAATGGAACCCAGCCCGTGAGCTTGCAGAAAACCAAAGGACATTTTAAAAACAGCTGCTATTTCACTGACATGAGAAGCAAGTAAAAGATTAAAACATTAAGACCGAACTGAGAGTGTTACATGTAGGAGAACATTGCCCACAGTTGATGCTGGCACTTAGCATTACCCTGCCAGAGATAAACAGCCCCTCCGTCTTTGAGGCGTGGATTAAGGACTGGAGATGATATTGCATCCTGTTACTAGATCCCTGTCCCAGCGACATGGCAGCTCATTCCTGAGCACAAGAACAGCTGCTTCTCATTGCAGGAGGAAAAGCAGAGCAGGGAAAGGCTGCCAGAGGAGCTGTGCCTGCCATGGGGACAGACATCCATCCAACCTGGGCAGGCATGAGGTTTGTTTCAGTGCTTTCCTCCCAGGGGTGAGCTTGCACAGGGACAGCTGAAGCATTGCATGATCCTTCCTGCCAAGCACGGGAGGTCTGCTTCCAGAAGGTTTGCTCTGAAGCTGCTGTCACATCCCTCAGTGGCCACTCCTCAGCCAAGCAGCTCTGGACAGGGACTGCCAGCACAGCGCTGCCCTCCTTACCCTCGTTGAACTCCCGGCTCAGCTCGTGGTTCGGGCAGCGTTTGACCACTTCGGTGACGTGTTCAGCCTTCTTGTAGACTGGCATGGCCCTGATGACAGCGCCCTGAGGTGGTGGGGTCATCACTTTGATCTGGATGGGACACGTCTTGGCGATCTGGCAGTACAGCTTTTTCAGCTCGGTGGAATACTGAACGGGGAACAGAAGAGAGTCAGAGTTCAGCCAGGGATAAAGGCACACAAGGAACATGGAGATGGCCTTGCACACGTAGCTGAAAGCACCAGCCACTGCACGGGCACTGCATTGTTTGAACAACAGCCACACTTCCAGAAAAGTGACAAAACCCCCAGACCTTTACCTGATGTAAAATAGCAGAGCATAAATCTACATCCTAGCTTTCCCAAAGGCAAAAATCTTCAGATAAAGAGCACTTCATTTACTGGAACAAATAAAGCCTTTATTTCTCTTGGGTGCACACTCCCTCTTGCAAGGGACACCCATTACCCACCTAACAAAACAGATGGTATTCTTTTCACAGCATCCTGTAATCCTGGAAGCACTCAAAACCACAGACATAAAAGTGTTTCATCCTGTCTTCTAAGAAGCCCTCCTACTCTTGCAGAGGGATTAAATAAAAACATGAACCTTGGAACTGAACAGTACTTGAAAACAAGACCCTGATCAATTTGGGAGTTACACCAGATCTGTCATTTCAGTCATCTTCGCATTACATCCAAAAATGATGTAAAAAAAAAAAAAAAACCAAACAAAAAAAACCAAACCACCCAGGATTTTTTTTTTTCCAAAGGCAGCATTTTCACGGAGTGTGTTCACATCTGGAAACCTTTACTCGGGAAAACGGCTGAAGTTGGTGGTTTCTTTTCAAACTCCCTCACCGAAATAAAGGCTTAGCAGGGAGGATTGCAAGGGAAGTCCCAAGAGGTTCAGTATTGTACAACCTAAACCCATTTTCCTGGATATCTCACATGAAGGAGACTCTGCAGTCTCCCCTGCTGTACAAGGCTGTCCCAAAATACATCAGGTTTTTTCAGTACCCCACTCCAGAGGCACTCAGTTTTCTCCTGGTATTCAGACACTCAAGAGTACAGAGCTCTCCTCGTAACTCTAACCCACAGGAATTGCTGGCATTTCCCCATCTCTGTGTCCTCAGCTCTTGCAGACAAAGAAAAGTGAAAGCCCCAAGGTGGTTATTTCCTCAGGAGAAAAGGTCTCTAGCAGCCACAGGCCAATAGAGCCCTGTTGGCAGCTGTTCAAACACAGCAGCCACAGGTTCAGACTGGTCAAGGGCACCCACGGAGACGGGGAGAGCCTGCCCATGCACGGGTGGGTGGCAAATGATGCAGCAGCAGAAGGATTAGCCAGTGATAATCAGGGATTATTTGCATTTCAGAGTGTACACACTGCTAACATAGGAAAAACCAAACCTGCGAGAGACACTGGGCAGAAGAGAGGGATTAAACATAAGCCAAGGCAGTCCCTTCCCTCCTCACTCAACACCATCCTGCCATGTGGCAGGGAAGATGCTACAGGTATTTAAGATACGAAAAGAGATTTCTTTAAAATGCAAAGGCCAAATTGTGCAATGTATTTTATGTGCCTGCAGGCTAGAGATTAAACCCACAAAGGATTTACCCAGCCTGCGGAAACGGGGAACATGCCAAATAATTACAAAAAAAAAAAAGTTGCGAAACACATCTAGATGGTGATTTATATCGTATATCTTTTAAAGCTGAAATTCCTCATTGTTTTTTAAGAGAAAAGCAATTCCTTACTGAAGGTAAGAGTGAGCTCACCATGTTGTCTTTTTATCTCAACAGGTAGAAAAAGAATCACTTGTATTTAAAAAGGAAGAAAACCTGTAAAGCATTGTTTCCTTCAACACATCAGTTTGCACATAGCACTGTGAAGGTTTCAAGGACAGAAAGCCTCAAAAATCTCAAAAAGTCAGCTAATCACTTGGATGCCTTAACATCACTGAAGCATAAAGAAATTGGGCACCCAAAGGTGATGGGCTGAAATGCAAGCACAAATATTGAAGAGCAGTAGTGCACAGAGGGCACGGCACATGCCGGGAGGCAACGTGTCCAGTGTCTGCAGATATCCAGAGAACTGAACAAGTGTAAGGACTGACACCTTCAGTCACTGATCAGGACTCGTGGTGCTGACTGCAATTTTATACATAATATCTTCAAAGACAGAAAGCTGGGGTTACAAGAAAGGGGGAAAATAAAAATCTCCGCTTTTGGAAGGACTGAGATGTACTCCAATCCAGCACAAATATTGAGGCTCATGATCAAACAGCACAGCCCCTCTGCGAGCAGAGAAAGGATCTGCTCTTCATCCACCCTTTGGCACCCCAACTGTTGGACCCCTTTGGCTACAACCAGCCAGGAAGGTATTGGACCCACACCCTAAACTCACAGAAAGCACACAGCCAAGAGCTGATGGGTTATGATGAACAAGCCTATCCAACAAAGAAACACAGGGCACATCAAGAGCTGCAGGTTCCAGCCAACAACTCGAATGTGGCACGTCAGGAAAGGACGGTAACCAGGAGCCCACCTCTGCCCAGGGCACAGTCAGGACATGGGAAGATTTAGTGGCACTGCTCAGCAGAGTCAAAAGAGGCAACAGGGGGCTGAGCTGCCTTTTTGTCACCTGATTCCAAGAGGAGTTCAAGCCTTTCAGGCACTGCACAGGGCTTGGGGACATGGCGTAGAGCCATGATTTCACATCTACCCCAGGCACAGCCGCCTGTGAGCGTGTAATCACTGAAGGGACAGTCATTTAACACCGGTGTAAATCTGTCCACGGGGTACCTGCTGTCAGACAGAGAAGGGCTCGAGTTTCCCACCCCGCCAACTTTGCTGCAACCAGGAGTAACCTGATGCACAGCCATTTACTGGCATAAATAGATGCCAACAACTAGGTCATGGTGACTTCGTCCTGGATCAGTGATAATCGCTGTATGCACAGACCAAGACAGGATATTGAATATAGATTTCAAAGCAAAGGCGTTTCAGAAAGAAAACCCGAGGCAGGAGCTGTTTGTGCATTCAGACAGTGTCTGCAAGCAAGGATCACCCTCTCCTGGCACAGGTGCTGTTCCCAAACCATCCCACCCTGCAGGAGGTGACAGTCCCCCTGCTCACCACTTTGCTGTGAACTGACACTAGCTGTCTGAGGGGTAAGACAGGGAGCAATTCCCCAAAATCCAAAGCATGATTATTAATCAACACACTTGAGGAGGAAAACTGAATTAATTAGGAGTACAAATATAAAAAATGAGTTTGACCAAACAAACATGTCTATCATTTAACAAGATGACAACAACCATTATCTGGCAGTAGGAACAAAGGTTGTGCCAACAGCCTGCGGAGTGCAACACCACTTCCACCAGAGTACAGACCTGAAAGGCATTTAAAACAAAAGAGTTGAGCCTGGAAATGTGTTATCTGCTCAAGAGGAAGAGGAAAGAGCTTTGGCTCGGACCTCTCTTTGGAGTTCAACTGCTGCCTGTTATGAATTCAGCTTTTTACTTAATAATACATTTTAAAAAGAAAGATGCAAACATTCCAGTGCCTGCAGCTCTGCTCTCCCCACCTGCCTGTGCAGACATACTGTATTACCCACTCTTGGCACCCTGGCTGGTAATTCAGTATCACAATACACACAGCAGCTACCATCAGGCAACACTTGTCTGATTTCTCAGTAAGCCCCTTCTACTGAAGGTGTGTCAACAAAGGGTTGAAAGGCAAAAACAAAACACTTCTTGACTCTCAAAGGGAGAATTTTTGCTAGGAAGGACTGTAGCCTCCTAAAAGTAAGTGCTCAATGCAAGACAAGCCACAATGGCTTTTTACTGAGTATTCAATTCCTCTGCAGAACTCTGATGCAGTGAAATCCCCCAAACACTGCTTTCAAAATATACCTCTAATATCTGTTTTACCATCTGATCCAGCAGAGGGATTATGGCTCCTAAATCTTTAAAAGGAGTGGGGTTCAGTCAGCTCTACAAATGCTGATGGATGTCAGCTTGAAGGTGATCCCAGAGGTTGGCTTAAGGCATTACAGCTCCCCGAGCCCCTCCTGCTCAGATCAACAGGTCTTTCAAATCTTTTGCAAGCTTCTTTCAAGTACTCATGTTTTAGTTCAACTCAGTTAACTAGATTCATTTTACTTGATGTTTTCAAAGCTGTCAATCAGCTATGCCTTCTCCCCTACCAAACTAACACCCTAAGAGGGGGGAAAGAAAGAACAGGTTAGAAGAGTGGGAATGCCATAGCTACCTGCACCAAAGTATTCATAGGTGAAAACAAGGAAAGTCACAAAGAAAAAGAAAATAATTTGACTATGTGTTAATTATTTAGGAGAACAAAAGGCAGTGGGAAGAAAGGAAGCTACCAAGTAAGAACAAAAAAGGGAAATCTACACAAGCATCTTTAACATTTTTTGCTATGCTAGACCATTATTTAACTTTTCATTTACAAAAAACTGCTGGGAGCATGTGGGGGCACATCAGAAACACACGTGTGCACATGCATACACACTCTCAGGAGCCAGGCTGTACCCAGAGGACACTCAATGAAGAGGAGCTGTACCACGAGGGCTCACACAGAGACATCTCCTCACAGATTTAACCTTCAGTTCAGCATAACCTTAACCCCAGGGCTCGTGAGTGGACTTGTTGCAGCTTCAGTTTGAAGTCCTCTGTCTCACCAGGCTCCAGAGAAAAGCAGACAGCTTGCTGCTAGTGGGCATAGCTGGCACTCAAACCACGGGCACAGCCAAAAAGTCCAGCAATACAGATCCACCAAGTGTGGCAACAACCCCCAGCCTCACAGCCCGGGGCACAAGAGGGACAGACACGCCCGGTGAGCATCACCCATCAGCAAGGCAAGCCATCGGGCGATGCCCGGGAGCAAGGGAGCGGGAGGGGATGCTGAAGCAGCCCCACCACTGCTTTGCAGGCATTTACCAAATTTCTCCACCCCGGGGCAAAGGAAAAACCATGTCACATTGTTTTCCTTCTTGAGGAAGGGCAGTGAATCACCCAAGGACGTCCGCCTTTACAAAGGCTTAAACTTCTTTTTCCCCTGGGGCTCTTCTGCCCCCTCTCCGTCCCCACCGCCTCGCCAGGCGCTCACGAGTTATTAAAATCCTTCCTCCGAGCGCTTTTCCCCGGGAGCCGCAGCCAAAGGCCGCCTGTTGCCACCTGTCAGTCGCGGGGATTAATTACCTGCGCCGGGCGGGGAGCGGCACATTCCTGCCGGCCGCGCCCGCCGCGATGTTGACACCAGGCAGGTGGGCCCGCGCCCCGGGCCGCCCGCGCCCGGGGGGACACGGGGGGACACGGCTGCGGGGGACAGGGGACAGCGGGGACACAGCGGGGACACGGCTGCGGGGGGACACAACGGGGACACAGGGCGGCGAGCAGCGGCGGGGCTGCCCCGGGGAGGGCGGCGCTGCCAGGACCGGCAGCTGCTGCGCCTTGCAAACCTTAGCGAAATAAATAAATAAATATACGGTTGCGTGCGTTGTGTGTGTGTGTGTTGTGTGTGTGTGTGCTGACCTGCTTAGGTAAACGGGGAAGGGGAGGGTGGCAGGGAGGAGAGCGGAGAAGCGTAGCCTGCGGACAGGGATTCAGGGCCGCTGCCCGGCGCGGAGCCGCTCCCCGGCCGCGGGCACGGCGGGGCGCAGCCCCCGAGCTCCCGCGCCGTGCCACGGCAGGGGAACACGAGGGGAACAGCAGCGCTGTCCCCCGGCAGAGGCACAGCCACCCTGTCGCCTTGGCAGGCTGACAGCCCCGCGTTCCGCCGCCCCGCAGCAGCTCCTGCGCGTCCCTGCCAGCAGCGCTCCCGCCGCGTCCCCGCAAACACAGCCCGGCCCGAGGGCGCGATGGAAACGGGACATCACACGTGGGATAGGAGACCCCTGAAATTCCCCAAAATACCCACGTGAGAGCATCAGCTAGAGTTTCACATCCTAGGATAATACAGAGAATTCCGTCATATGACAATATGCAGCATCTCACTCGAAGCTCCCCAGGGATTTTAACCCAAAACTACCTCCATCAGGATGTATCATCTCTACTCGACACTGTCAGCAAAGCCACGATAAAAACAGAAATAACACCGACAATTCCCCATACTGCTTTTGCACTATGAAACTATTGTAACCATGAAAACTTTACATATGTGGGCTTTTACATTTCAGTTTCATATCTACAGACTTACTCCATCAACAAATTAAGACCTCTTGAGGTTCAGCTTGAAAATCATTTTAAAAACAAACAACAAAAAAATCAACTTAAAAGTATTCTGTATCAAGAGGAAAAAACCTCAAATGGAAAACTTTGGAGGCAACCTTTACACATTCTTTGATACAGAGTGATGTGTATAAAGGAAGGCTTAACTCTTTGGTTTTTTGAGTTAAGGTCTCTTCCTTTGCTAGCCTATTATTTAAATATTTTTGACATTAATTTATTTTATAACCAAAATCATAAGACTCCTGCAGTCAAGCTTGTGCAGCCAGCTCACACACTACCTGTGTATTGTATCCAGTTTCTCCAACAGTTTCTAAACTGAAACTTTAGCAGTAGCAAACAAGTTTCAGATGCTAACAATGTCTAGTAATTTACATTTCCAACAGATTGCTTTGCAGCAGAAATTTTGTAAGGTGGAAGTATGAAATGAGAGCAGATCTGCTGAAAGGCAAGCTGATCTGCCGATCTGATGCTGAACATCATCTTCCTCAATATCTACATCTGCCAGTGATTTCTCCACTATGAATGCACAACAAATAAAATCTGTATTTGCCTATCACAGAAAATACAACATTAAGAAACATAACACTATAGAAGGTTCACTCTCATTCTACCCAAACTCACCTACAGGCTATGATGTGTTAAATTTCAGCAGAATGGTGAGGGGCCATCAACCTTAGTCTAAATATTTACTTAAAATTGGATCTGGAAAACATTCACTTCAATTATTAAGCATTAATTAGTCAGCCAACAAAATTCAACAGCAGAATTTTTAATCATTACAATGACTGCCAAAGCAGCTTTGTGAGCATCTCCATTGTATTTTCTTCCTTCCTTCCACAGCCCTGCTGCTCTCAAAGACACACAGATACTTCACATCCTCCTAGCAAGAGGGTAACCCACTGCTAACAAAACAGTACACTGGAGTTACAAATATTGGAATCTCTACAAAACACACACCTGCTTGCAGGTAATGCAAGTGAGTGGACAGCACACCTATGAGCACACGTTTGCTTACATGACACTGAGTTGATTGTATGACCTCAAGGATCAGGGCAGCCAAACACTGCAACAGTGACATAACCAGCAATAGTCCTTCCAGGCAATTCTACTCATTATACCAGAATGTATACTCCAGTGCTGCAGGCAAAAACCTCCAGGACTTGATTTAGCAAAAAAGTCTTCAGCATATGCTTAACGTTTGGCAGCACTGTTAACCACCACCCTTGAGTCAGTGTGCCTCTGTGTAAAGGGAGTTTCTTAACTCAAACCTGAATTTAAGATCTGATTCAACCTGTATTTTAATGGAAATCTGATTTCTGTTATAAAGGACTCCAGAAATGAACTGAAAAGAACATATTCAGGCTCCCAACAGCAGACCCACCCCACCACATACTGCTCCTGACTCACGTGCCTTAGCCTCTGATACTGAGCACCAGAACCTGTTCTGCTCATGGACTACAAGTAAAGTCCAGGTTGGCCATTTCAAACCTCCTAGTTTGGTGTGGAGGATTCAACTTTCTTACAGTCATCTGTCCCAGGCTCAGCCAAAGAGGAAAGCTGCTGTGTGTTTCCTATTAGCCTCCCAGATTTCACTTGTTTCAAGTTCACGTGTTGCAGCATGCTGCATCCTACCAGCCAAACTCCAGAAACTCTGCTCAGCTAGAGGAAATATCATCTGGAGCAATCAGACACCAGTTTATAGTGCATTGCCCCTTTTGTCCCCTCCTGGAAGTCAAAGGGTGATGAACTCAGCCATGAGGGAAGAAGCACAGCAATACATAAAGGCTGCTCATTTAAGACAAAGTAAATAGAAAAGCAAAAATCCCAAAGGTCTCCAAAATTAGTCTGCTCACACCAATTCTAATCTAGTTTCAAAACATGAGTCAGCAGCAGAAGTCCCAGACAAGGAGGTCAGATCTTGCAGCCCCACAGAGAGGCTTTGGGTCCTTTGCAATTTGTGATACAGCCACAGGTTCAGGTTGCTCCACACCAGCTGTAGGTGGGGAAGAAGCAGGGTACAAGGAAATTCCCAATGTAAGATGTTAGTACAAAACTCCTTTTAATGCCTTCATCTGCAAATAAGGGGATTTCATTAATAACTCAGAGGAAAGTGAATGAGTCACTCATACAGTATCTGTTACACCAGACAGAAGCCAAGCTGGACGAGAGAACACATTAAAAAAAAAAAAACAAAAACAACAGAACAAAGTTGGTCTGGCAATATAGTCTTTTCAATCAGCAACATCCTAAGCCTGCACATTAGAGACAGAGTCAGTCCCAGAACTATCAGGCACTGTGCCACAGACTGCACCAGCCATTCAACACCCTGGAAAGTGGGACACTTTACTAGATGGTGACAAATTTCCACCCAAATTCTGGCTCATGCCAAAGGACTGGCCTACTTGTAAAATACCACAGGGTCAGCACGTTGCAAGGGTAAGAGTATTTCTGTCAGATATTGGCCCATCTTCCTAGCTGGGGCATGGAGAGGCTCACAGGAGATGCAAATCAGTCTTTGCACATTCATTCTGATACAGGAAAGAAAGTTCAAGCAACTCAAAGCTAAAAACAGATTTAATGTATCCTCTCATACTAAACACCTTTGCCCAGATACAATTCCTATCCTGATCGTTCTTTCTTGACATAGGTTTCAGATTCAATGGACTCTACAAAAAGGGCAAATAACTCCTGAAGACCTTCACATACAAATCATTTGTATTTTTTTCCTTGCCTTCCTACAGCACTACTGCTGTTGTGCTGTGACCAAATGCAGGACTGCTCCCTGACTCTTTCTGGAGTGGGGAACTGGCCAATGCACCCCATGGAGCAGGGCTCGTAGCAAACTGGCAGGCCAAGGGCTCAGCTGTGAACTGAAATACATCAAGGGGCCACCAACCAAGTCAGTAAATGAGTGCTCTTGTGGATGTGCACTCTCAACAAAGACCGGATGGCTCAGATGGACAAAGGTGATCCCTCTTTCTCCTGCTCGTTTTGCTTCCCATCCTGTTTATTCCACCTGAGGGAAGGTGCAGATACCTCTCCACTTCATCCTTCTAATAGACTATTAATCACACCAATAGGAGGCGATGGAAGGGAAGACAGAAAGTATTAAATCTGACAGGCTCTTAAAGTGGCAATGCCAGTGAAATGCATCATTAAGGTGAGTAATTTTCCTGTTTACTTCATAGGCTCTGAGCCCCCCCTGCCTAGATGTGGGCAGGACCCATCAAGGCAAAGCTTTGGAAGCAAGCAGCAGCGTCCCCAATTTCTACATAAATGCTGCAGGCCAAAGAGCAAAGGCAAGTTCCAACTGAGTCCTTGACAGTAATCAAGCACTGCGGCGCCTCTGGTCTTGTCTTGTGCATACCTTGCAAGTAGCATCATGTCTTCCCAGGGAGATTTCACTGGCACAGCACGCAAGCGCCTTGTTCCTTGGCTTCTACCTCAGAAAAAGAAAGTCCTGAAAACACACACACACACGCCCTTTCTTTTCTGCTCCGAGGCAGACCATTTCCCTCTAAATCTTCAGTGTGCTGTTAGAAGCCCTTTCAGAACAAATTTATGAATTTGCCAGAGATCTCTTTTGTTCCTGTGCAGAAAGGATAGTGCCAGACCCTTGCCAAAATGGCATTGAGTCTTCTCTGTTAACGTCCAGGAAACCATCCTGAGTCAGGCCTTATTACATTTTACTGAGTGCAAGTACCAGCAGGTCTCTTCCATGATAACAGCCAGGGCCTGTCCCATTTCCTGATCATATTACGCTCAACTTCCAGAATTACATCTATGCAAATATTGTTCTCCTGCTTGCTGAGCATTTCATTGATAATTAAAGTGAAAAGCCAGCAAAGCTTTTCTGGCCAGGATGGTAAGCGAGGTGACAAACTCACACAGAGGCACCAAGCAGGGACAAATGTCCTTCCTGTGTATGAAGTGTACCAGAAAAGGGCCCTCTCCTTCTCCTAGAAAACAGAGAATCCGGACTGAACCAAACCATTTCTGGAAACATCTCTCTGTTTTCTGGAATTGCTGATCCAACGAGGCCACACTCTAGTTCTGAGTCACAGTGAAAACATAAGGATTAGCAAAGACAAAAATTACACCTAACCAAGTAAGTCATAGTTTTACTGAGAACATAAAGAACCAGTAAATCAGATCTAAGTTGGATCAATAAAGCATGACAGCAGCTCCAGAATACTTAGGATGAATGGTGACTTCACCATAAGTCAAATCTTTAAACCTTTTATTCATACTGTTTAGCTTTGGGGATAAATATTGAGAAAGTCAGACAAGAACACAGTCAACCAGCTATTAGCAGCATTTGCAGGGTTCTGGGATCTGTATTTTACCCAGACCTTCCTCCGTCTCAGCCTTCTCCTTCCATCCTCAATGACCTAGCTAAGCACAGTCCTTGAGTCAACTCATGTGGTTTCACCTGAGCCTACTTTCAAAGTCAAGACATGATTCAGCAAGGTGTTTAAGCAGATGCCTACCTTTAAGGTTGGGAGCAGCCTTGCTGACTCCAACAGAACCCAAGAGATTTCACTGGGAATATTCACGTGCTAGAGGTTATGCACTCACTCAAGTGCCTTCCTGAACTGAGACCTTGATTTTCCTACGTACCGTGGGAAACAATTCATCAAGTTCCATGCTGAGGAACACAGCAGAGCTGCTGCTGCAGCCATCAGGACATTCTCTGCTCAAAAACACAGCACCTCGCCCCCAGCCAGTCTCTGAGGTCAAAGCTGTGGCATCTTCTCTGCTATGAGGATCAACAAGCCCACACCGGGTTTGGGATGCTCCTTCACTTTGTCTCATACTCCCTGGAGCTGTACAACTGCAGCCAAGGGAAGAAAGCTGTTCCACAGAGCAGCATTTAGAAAGGGAGGAGAGCTTGCAATGATGAGTTCAGAAAATATTACCAGTGCTTCCTACCCCTCAGAGAAATAGCAAATCTTCAGTTTTACATCTCCTGCCCCCTAAGATTAAAATATAAAACCACATCCCAGTGGACATGCAAGCCAAAGGGAATTGAGCAGCAACATGTCACAGAAGAAATGGAAGGCTTGAACACAGCATAGTCCAGATCTGATTTTTAGGCTGCTCTGAAATTTCAGCAAGAAGGCACAAGTGTATAAAGTGAGCTTGCATGGACCTGGAGGCACTTCACAGGCAGATCTACAAAAGCCTGCTTGGTAAACTCAAAAGGAATGAGTACCCAAATATTCCATGACATAGTAACAGCTCTATAAATTATTGGAAATAGATTACATCAAATCTCTCAATACCTAGCAATTGATTTATTTCACTTGGTAGCAAAGATAATAATGTCATCTGCATGATCTAACTGGAAACATAAGAGGAATTAATGCAGACTTAGATGCAAATCCTTGCAACCACAAGCTGAAGATGGCTTTCCAAGGAAAACACCAAACAGCCCTTTGTCCCTGCAGACCTCACTACTCTGCACTGCCTCATTTGCAAACTGCAAGCTCTGAAGACCCCAAGCAAGAGATGCTTTGTGAGAAGATCTAGCCCATTCAAAGCAAGACTGCTTTCCCAACCAAAGAGCAGTCTTTTTTACTGGATAATAATGAGAACAGGAATAGTTCCCTGGGAAACACAATTTTACAGTCAGATTTCCCAACTAACCACACCCAATTAGTAAGTAATGCCATGTTTTTGAGTGATTATGGAATCCCAGCAGATTTTTTACCAGTTTCAATTTTGTGATTTTCTCTATTGTCACAACAACAACAACAAGAAACAAAACCCCCTCATGATCTTATATAGGTGGCAGGTAACAAAAGGCAAGCCTCTTTCTCACTAAAAAGGAGTAAAACAAAATGGAACAAAACAAGACAGAGTTGCAACATCAAGAGTTATTCACTCACACTGTCTGGCACTCCCATCTTCTTTACAGCTCATATGTGGTGCATCAGAGAAAGGTACAAAGTCTCCACGGGCAGAACAGACTGTTGCCCTGCACGATGCTGTGCAGATGAATTCCTGCCCCTGCAGAAAGCAAGCTTTAATCTGAGATAGCTACCATGCCACCCAAAAGCCTGCAGCACTGCAAGTAATATCAAGGGTAACACTTAAAAGCATCCCCTTAGCAGCTCTGACTGCAATGCTAGCCAAATGAAAAGGCAGGAGAAGGGATGGGACTAACACCAGCAAGCCATTTGAAAGTGTAGCCCATGAAGACAATCCACTGGAATCAAAGAAGTCAAGGACTTGGAACCTGCACAAGTTCACTGCCTCTCTAGGATTTCACCAGCCACTGGTGTGTAGAGGAAGACACCATTAAACAATTGTCTCTTTCCATCCACCAGCTTCTCAACTGAACAACAGAAAAAAGTTCACAGGGGAGTAAATATTTAGCTCTCCAGCTGCAGACATCAAAGCACCAGAATGCAGAAAAAACCCTAAATAGGATCAGAGATACTACAAAACACACAAGGATGTGACCACACTACTGCTATGACAGTGTTCATTATTGTGTGAGGCAGAGTGCAAGGCTACTTTGCACAAAGCACTGGGTTAGGAGAAAAAAAAACCCCTAATTTTACAAAATGTGGAGGCAAAAGGTTGAAACGCTCCAGAGAGAGGCACTTGGGAAGAAGGCAGCTGGTGATGGAGAAGCCCTAGCCACAACACACCATCTACCTGATCCTGAAGGACACCAAGGAATAGAGGCCCAGCTAGACTGTAACTGTTGCCATGTATTTCTTATTTAAATGCAATTTGTTTAATCTCAAGTTGGATTCAACCATCAAAGGCTCTCTTCTGTAGCACACTGACAGTTCTCTCTAAATCTCTGCACCTTTAATCCTTTAATTAGCCAAGAAAAATGCGATCTCAACTCTTCCACCAACCTAAGCTAATTTTCTGCATGAAGCTTCCAACTCCTGTAGGTTACAGGTTTTAGCTGCTCGTGTAGCCAAGGGGAAAAAAACAAAACAAAACACAAACTCCCAGCACCCTATTCCCACAGAGGCTGATGTGTGCTTCTCCAAGGAGCAAAAGCTCCTTGAAAATTCCTTGCAGAAACAAGAGGGACCCATTTTCCCACTGCAGCAGTGGGCTGGAGGCGTAATTACATCACCCAACTCAGATAAAGAGCCAACAAAGATTTCTGGGAACAAGGCAATATTTGCACAGGACAGGGATAAAACTGGAGTGTTAAGCCAAAGTTTGGCTAAGAGAGTGTCATTAGTGGCTTCAGCCATCTTTCTCAGTGATTTTGGGATGGGAGCTCCTAAGCAAGCAAACAGAACCCCAGATAGTCAATCACTTTAGAAACTCTCTCCAAAAGAGGATTTCTCCAGAGATGAGCACTGCTATTTCTCAAAAGTGTCACAGCAACCCAGCTCTGAAGGAAGAAATGGAAGACTGCATAAGCCACCACAGCACCAGGACAGAGATCCACTTAAACAGCCTGAAATACATATCAAGCACTTCATGCAGCCCCAGCAAGAGCAAACTCAAGGAAAGACAAGAGGGCTACCTAAATTGTTCTTGTCTGGAGCCCTAAGCACATTGGGGTGAGGTATAATCTACACCTGAACACAACCCTGACCATCTCTCTGGGTCAGGATGAGTCTTGCAGGGCAAGGGTAAAGCAAACAGTGCTCCTGCTGAAGGCATGGCCATGGTGCAGCTACAGGGACTGCTGGCTGGCCACACGGTGATCCCATGTGTGACATGCAGGAAAAGAGGCTCAGGCACAGCAAGACACCTCTGCACAGCCCCTAAACCATCACATTCCAGCTGCTCACATTCCAGAGACCTGGCTCTGGCACACTGCAGCTGGAATGTGATGGTTTAGGGGCTGTGCAGAGGTGGCTGCAGCACTACACAGACACAGCACATCTCTTTCCACGCACAGCCTGCATGTCCATGCAACACTGCATGGAGCCCAAGGCCAGGCCTCCCATGTGTGTTTATCTGCCAAGTGTGGAAGCTCTAGGAGGGAACACAGCTGGCCAGGGAACACATGTGAACAGCAGCACCTAGAGTCATCAGGGATTTGACAAAGGCATAGAGACTTGGGAATGAGAACAACCTCCCTCTGAAGAGCCCTGTCGACATGGAAGGCAGAGGACAGGCAGCTGTGCATCTTGCAGGTCTTTAGTTTGCTTTTGTGTGGAGGTCTTGACAAAGATCAGCACATGACCAGGGCTGCCCCGCTTACACAAGCACTTTTGGTGAAGTCACAGTAGGATTTGGTTTGGGAAAAGGAGAGAAAAAAACCCAACAGCCTGCTGGTTTTAAGAACTAGCAAAATACTACGCAGGTAGTATTACAACCCCATCTCTACCCAGAGCAAAGCACTTGGAATGCATGCTCCTTTCCTCTGAAAGGATTTTAGAGGCACTGTGTTCACACTGCCCACCTTACTCAGCCCAAATCAGTTCTCTTGTCTCCTCAGCAAAGAATTCAGCCTTTTATACAAGCAAAAAGATCTGAGTAACAGTTGCTGCATTCCATTGACAAATCCCAGTCACACACAATCTGCACCTTCAACACCCACATAAGCTACACATGCAAACCAGAAATACAGCTGCTTGTACAGCTCTAGGGTTGTCCTACCAAAAAAAAAAACCCCAAAAAATCCAAAACAATGCAGAGCTCAATATGATGATGAGAATCATCAGTGCAATGGATAGGAGAACCTCTGCAGGAGAGCCTCTACTGCCAAGCTCACCACTCCAGCCACTCCTGAGTCATGTAACTGTTCTCCACTGCCACAGGCCTTCAGAACAAGGCATTTCAAGTGCACAATTAAAAGCAGGCAAATGAGCTCTGCAAGCTGCCTTGCAAGATGTTCATCCCACATTCAGTTCGTACAGGACAAAGAGGATGGGAGTAGCTGGCAAGGAGCTCTGGACTGGGAAGCTGCACTCCGGGGTCCAGGCAGCCAGCCTGGTAACTGAACCTCTGAAACATCTTTGATCAAATGCATTACAGAACATCCTTCCACCGACAGTCCTCAGGGTGAGTACAGAAAAGTAGCAAACAGTTAGCAGATTTGCTCCAGGTCACAAAGCAAGCTCATCTTACCACACCAAGATGAGTAAAGCTTTCTCTCTTTTAAGAAAAAAAAAAAAAAAGAAAAAAAAAAAAAAAGGGAAAAATTGTACCGTGCTCTGAAAGCAGCTAATCAGATTATTAAAGTGCTTAAAAGTTTAATGAAGAAATCAAGGCTATTAAGCAAACATTCAGCTTGATGTCTCTTTTCCTTCTTACCCACCCTTCCTCAATGCATTCAAAACCTCTTTTTGCTATGTATAACATGTTTGAACAGGTACTGAGATACAAACAAGTCTTGGCCCCATCTCATACAGAATGGATTGGCTGCAGATGTTCTCCTGCAAGCTACATCTTGCCTCCTGCAAGAGCATTCATCTCCAAAACACATCATTTCACCTAGTTTGCCTGAAGCCAAAACTCAAAGGTTATTTAATTTTTAATATTTTTTTTTATTAACTCTAACGTACCTACAGCTGTGCAAGCAAAACCCCATCTGGTTTTTCAAGGCACAAAGAGGCGAGCGACTAAATTCAGATAAAAGTAACCAAGCTGGGGCAGTCATCTTTCTCCTCACCTCTGCAGGAGCCAACAGCAATGTCAGGGGTGCAATAAAACAAAAACCTGCTATATTTCAGAGAAGCCTGACATATTTCACTATCTTCCTAGGACAAGTCAGACATGAGCTCATACAGCGGCAGGTGAGTCAGTGACGAGTCAGACGAGCTCCTTAATTAAGCTTTAGGGGCAGATGATCCCTCGAAGGTGTAATCAGATTGGTATGGCCAGTGGAAAAGGGGGGAAAAAAGAAAGAAAAACATTTTCAAAAGCTGAGTGAACAGCTACACCCTTGCTGAGCCATGTTGGGCAGGCTGAAGGCAGCAAGCTACTCTGAGACCCCAGCATGCAGGAATACCTGGCCATCCTGCACCACTCCCTGGCAGCCAGCACCTGCCTGTGTGCTCAGTTCTGCTCCTCCAGGGAGCAGAGAAATGCTGACTTCCCCAGCAAGCAGGTCACACTGTGGTCACACTGTGGACACAGTGCCATCCTGGGTGTCCAGTGTAAGGGGCACCCCAGGAGCTCCCCATTCAGAGGCAAGGGTTGCCAACAGCTCTGACCTGTGTGGTAGAGAGGGAAGAGGTCACACTTGGCCAGGAGATCTATCAACATTTGAGATGCTACCAAGCCATCTCACTGCAGAGAAAGGCCCCATGAATCCTGTGTTTTGGAAGCTTCTCTGAAATAAGCTGCAAAGCACACATCAGAATATCAGCCCACTGAAACAAAATAGTGCCATTAAACAGATTGAGATCAGCAGGGTGACTAACAGCATCAGAGCATTTTTGTTCTCTTGACACCAGACATGCAGCATGGAAATGGTTTTCTTCCAGCACGTGTCCCTGCAAATTCACCCTGGAACTCGCCCATGTAGCTGCTCCTCCTGTGCTGCAGTGCTCCCTCTGAACACCAGCAGCATCAGCACAACCCAGCTCTCCCATCTTTATCTTGCACAGATCAGTCTGCTGAAAAACAAGCCCAGAAAGACAGACTCCAACCTCAAGAGGCATGGCAAAGGAAATGGGCAAAAATGACTCATCAGAGAAGTCAGCACACAAAGGGAATGACAAATAAAGGTCAAATTTCTGAATTCCTTATAGGAATTGATTGCAAAGCGATCAGTCCACATGCTTTGTCTTTGTCAAACCTTACAGAACTAATGATTCTTGAAGAACACTTCTGGAGATTTTCCTAGGGCATCACCACTTTCTTTGTGAGTGCCAATACCATAAGAGGTTTTAGGATATCTAGAAGTGCAAGGACTCCTTTCTGTTAAAGTCCTGTTTGCTCATATGCCCACAAGAACTCACCAAGGATGGGTCTACAAAAATGACTAAGAATGAGCTGTGTGAGAGGTTTGCAGGAGAAGAGATGGGAGACAAGGAACTCATTGCAAAACCAGCCACCACCCTGCTGATTAACGAAGAGGGATCATTCAGTGCTCAGACACTGGACAAACATCTCCTGGGAGGACTCTCTCTCCCATCCGTGGCGATGCTCAAACGCAGACAGAGCGGATGCACGCCTGCCCCGCTGCAGGCTCTGCAAACACCCTTCACGCTGGGCACCCAGCCCAGTGGCACCACTCCCATCCCTTCCTGCCCTGCCTTTAATGGGGGGGTCCGAGGAGCTCTGGGTGAAGGTCTGATAGCAAACCTGGGCTCACTTTTCTCCCTCTGTAAGGTCAGGAGGGAGGCAGCTCCCAAGCACAGCTCACACAGTTGAGTTAATGAGCCCCGACAAGTGGCAGGGTGAGTTTGTTAAGGCTCAGCATCAGAACTAACACAGCACTGGTACAGCACTGTGCTCTGCCTACAGAACAGGAACAGGCTTTCCCTCTAGCCACAACCCCCAAATGGCCTGAGTGTCAGGAATTTTTCACACCTGGCAGGCCCAGTGCTGGTAAAGCTCAGTATCTCAAGCAGGGGAAGCAATAAAACAAGCAGCACTCAGGCTTCAAGGTTTAGCCTGGAGACACGTTTCAGTTGCCTCAAAAGTTAGTTTGCAGAAAGACTCTGATGTCCTGTAAACAAAGCAAAATAAGAGGCCTGGAAGCTAAAGCCAGAGATGGGGCACACAGAGCAAGCAGCAGTGTCCAGTTGCTGCCCTTGGGCACCTCACATCAGGGGTCTAAGTATTTTACAGCATGAGATCACAGTTCTGTGTTTGAGGGTGGGTACGAAAGGGGGAAGAGGGGGAGCAGAGGCAGAGGGAATGGCTTGCACAACGTTACCCAGATCACATCTAAATCACAGGGCAGGGGCAGCTCCGAGGCTGGGCTGGGAGCCAAAGGCAGCAGTGCTGCACCTGAGCAGGGCATCTCCTCCCCCAGGAGGAGAGCGTGGTGCACCTCAGGGCACAAAACAAGTGGGGAGGAGAGCCCCAGGGCAGCGTGGCCATCATGGCTAATGGGGAAAACAACAGGTCACAAAATGCAGACCCAAGTCCTGTCTCATTTGTTTAGGAAAGCCAGGTCAGCCTTCAGGTGCTGTTTTCCTGTTTCCTCTAGCACAGTTTTCCCCCTTCCACAAAGCTGAATTTAGATGGACTTCAGCAGCTAACATCTATCAGCAGACCACAAAACACTGCTTCTTATCAGACACATAATATTTTGCTCTTAAGAAAACTCTCACAGAAGACATTTAAAAAGAAACAGAATAAAACAAACGAGGGAGAATCAGCACTCCTGTGGCTCCACCAAGGTTGTTCCAATGTTTAAGTGTTATCTTGAACAACTGGAAACGGTAACGTTTGTAACAATGCTCAGGTCTATTTGCAAGAGGATCTAAGCTCTTACTGGGATAGTTATCCTGCTGTGTTTACAATAACAAATCTGACACACCTGCACATAGCAAAACCTCATGAAAAGATTTCCATTGCATAATAAAGTTCATGCTCTCTCTACACAGAAGCCATCCCTACTCAGGACACTTCTTTTTAAAACACAGTAGTAATTTCTTCACAGTACATGGCCTGCCAAGCACTGCAGTTAAACCCTCAGCACACAGAGCACCACCAAGGCAACACACAGAGAATTATTCTTGCTTAAGCACACCTCCAAACTGCTGTGTGCTCTGTATAGAGTTGGCAGGGACATAATATCTATGACAAATGTGGTATTTCAGCTGACCTAAGGAAAGGAATGATCATCTCCAAGGGCGGTCTTTGTCTACAGGGTGAGCAATACCTCTTACACCAGCCTCCCTGAAAAAATTTACCCAAAAGCAACTTATTCAACAGCCACTCAAATAGTTTTTGCACAATAGCTTTTTTTTCTTTGTTTTGTAGGGTTGAAATATCTTCTAACAGTACTCAGTTGAAGCCATTTAAGTTACAGAGATGAACGGTATGGGGGAAACTGGCAAGCTATTAGGAAACCCTCCTTGCCCTGGAGCTGCTGCCTCCCTTCTGGGCCAGCAGCCCTGACCTCTGGAAAGGTAAGGAGGCAACTGTGCCGATGCCTCTGTCAGCCCTGCCAGGCTGCTTTGCATGCACAGCGCTTGTAAAACCCAGGAGAGCTCAGCAGCTTTTACATGCCAGCCCACAGGCAGTCCCAGTGCTGAATGCTACCAAAAAACCCCCCAAAAAACACCAACACCAACCCCCCCAAAACAAAACAAACAACAACAAAAAAATCGAAGGGAAAAAATCGAAGGGAAAAAAAAAGGAAAAAAATCCACTCCAAAAATCTGCTGGTTCAGAAACTTTGGCACTTCTGGTGCCTTGGTTTCCCTTCTCTAAAATGGCGACTCCACTCCTGATTTGCCTACCAAGCAAAGGTGTTTGCTGATTAGGGAAGTTATGTTTGTGCAGCACTTTGAAGATTTAAAGTACTACCTTAATCCTATATGTTGTTCTTGGTAGAAGCCAATTTTTAACTAAGAGGAGAAAAAAAGAAAGAAAAGCTGATTTAAATAGTGACCCTCTCCTACTTCAAGATGTTCGCTCATCTCCAACATCAGCTATTCTTATCTGTAAATGTTTTTTTAACCCTTCCTTCTCACAGTTCTCAGAAACCACAAGTCTCATTCAGCTTTTATTTGAAAAATGGCTTCTTTCCAGGCTGTGGCTGTTTCTTGTAAAGTTAATTCCTTTGGTAATACTGCTGGAGGCACATTGGTATGTTTGGTCTGTGTATGTATACATATATATTTTCCCCCTTTTCACACGGTGTTGTTTTTATATATGTGTAGTGAAAGATACCTAATCCAGGATTATGATTCTTTTTATTCCTTTCTCATGAAAGTAGGTGGGGCTTTTTTTTGGTGCAAGTTGCATTGATGAAAATTATGTTTAATTATGCTTTTTCCTCTCCACATAGAAAAAAAATCTCCTTAAAAACAACAAAAAAGTTTCTTGCACCTAATTTCTCTCCTCTGAGTTTTCCTTCAAAAACAGCTAAAACCTTAAAATGAATTTTCTGAAGAGGAAAAATTTATGCTGCCAGCAAAACTAGAAATTGCTTGTACAAAACAGCAGAGGGATCTTTTGCCCCAGTGGGGGACACAAGCCCTCCCCATCCTATGCCCTAATGCCTCATGATTTTTCACTTGCAGATCCCAGGAGCAGTGTAGGACCCCTGTAGTGAGCTCTAACTCATCTGCAGTTACAGTGAGAGGGAATCACAAACACTGCAACCAAGAAGGTAAATCCTGGTGGGGAGAGGAGGCCGTTCACACCAGCCGGTGCCTGCTTTCTCCCAGCAGGGCAGGCACGCTGGGTGCCCCACACTGACTGTGCTGCCTGAAGATCAGGGCACACACTCAAAGCAGGAGGCCCAAATTTTCAGTTCCCAGTGCTGACAAAAACTAGCTCATACAGTGAGTAAATAACTTCCCTTCTCATCCTTCCTGGGCAGTAAGTTGCACAGGGTACAGACTGTCCCTTACAGCGTGGTCCTGTACCACAGCTCAGCTCTGTCAGCTCTGGCACTGGTCTAACACAGCAGAGCAGAACTCCTGCTCACACAGAGAGGCTACACTGCCTTAGTAGGACTTACAAAACAACCTGGGACACAAAGGGAGAAAAATGCAAGACAGCTTACATCACAAGGCATTTTCTAGAAACTGCTCCACTGGTCTGTATAGCTGCTTGTAAGGAGTAGAAGATAACTGGTCATAAAAACAAAATATATATGACAAAGACATTATGGGGAAAAAACACAATTACATTCTAATGGGAACCTAATGCACTGAGATCTCATTTTACTCAAGCATAAAAACCCAAACAGAAGCCAGCAGTCCCCTCCTGACTCGTTCTCACAGGTGAACTGGTTCTTCCCAGCTTTGTGAGCTTGAAAACACCTCCCTGCCGTGAGAAAGGCACCTCCTTCAAAGACAATAAGCCTGGCTCCTCTCTTTCCAGGCAGATGACCTAGGACAAGTTACTTATGCCTGAACAGCCTTGGTGTTAGGCCTTGTAATGTCACACAGAGGGAAACACACCTCAGAAGCTCCTCAAGCAAGAAAACACAATTGCCACCTCTCCCTGAACAAGAGCAACGGTGGGAAGTGACACCCACCCCTGCCTCCCCCCACCTGCCCTGTGCCAAGAGCCCACGCATGCTGGAAGCAGCCTCTTGAGGCAGGCACAGCTGCTGAGGGCTTAAGGAAGCCAAATCTGAGCCACTTTCACCTGGGACAAACAGCCAAGCACAGCAGCACTGCTGATCCCCCATGAAGGCTCACAGCACTGCATCAGCCTGCAGCGCCTGCATCCCAAACTGCACCCCCATCTCCTCCCTCCACTGCCCTCTCCTTCCAGATTGCTTCTCCCCCTTGGGATTACAGCATCTTCTTCCCTCCTCTCTGCCTTAACAAGTGGGGGCTAGCACCAGTGAAATAAACTTTGCAGGGCGTCCTGGAGGTGACCAATCTGTCTGCTTGTGGCAGGCTGCAAACCCCCTGTACAATGAGTCTCTCACAGGGACCCTTCTCAGCTGCCCAAACAGGCCAAGCCCACAGCACTGCTGCTGAGGAGCCTGTGAGGATAAGAAACCCAAAATCCTGTACCAAGGCCATGTTCAATCCTCCTCTCCTTTAAATACAGCATTAAAGGGCGAAAGTAGAAAGCTCCAATTACACTGACCAACACACCACCAAGGAATCACAAAGCTAAGATTTCACAGCAACACTCAGCACAGTGGACTCACTGAGAGAGTCACCAGCCTTTAAAAAAGTTTTCACTTATGCTACTGAGGGATAATCAGCAGCCAGGACCGACTGGCCATGACCAGAGTTACAGAAACAATGCACTATTTGAACGGATTATTTAAGAGAACACTGAACACGTAATTAGGAACGGCTGAGTCAAGGCAATGTACACATCTAATTGCCCTCTCACTGCTTCACTCTGCTAATGCACAGTCCTCTAATTCATTTTATAGAGACTGGCAAAAAATGTCCCAAATTCACTATGTGGATCAGAATACAGAATGTTTTTAAAATAAAAATGGAATTAATCAATCTGAAATAGAAATACTGAGGTCGCCCAGCCAAGGAATCTGTTCTCTCAACCACAAAAACCTGTTATTGCTTGTGTGGACTAATTTAAGTGCATTCTTTTCAGCTTCCTTAAAATGCAGCTTTTCCAAATTCACTAACCCCAGCCAGCACAATCCACTTAGTTGCTTTCATGCACGTTGCACACACTATTATCAAGCTTTGCTAGCATAGATAGTCTGAAATCTGAGCATTTCTGATGGCTGTAGGTACAGCTGAGTTTATTGAGAACAGGAAAACCAGTGAGCCTGCCTGGAACATGGATTGCAGCTTTGGAGAGCTTTTTGTTCCATAACAAACCCTGCAAGGACCAACCCAGCTCAGCTCCAACCTACTGCAGGGCATGAGAATAAAATGCTAAACTCAAGTATTGCCAACACCTGAATTATGCAAGTCTCACAGGGCTTGGTGCCTTCCTTCAGCAGAATCAAAAATTTGCAAATAAATTTCAGTTTTCATTTAAAAACTTAAAGCAATTTTTGCCTTCTTGTGACTATCAAGAAAAGCTTTAAAATATTTAGCAGATGCACCCTAAAGGCTCAGAAACCTGGGAGAGAATAAGAAGAACCTGTTTGGCTTTTAAAAAAAAGTCTCATGACTTATAAGGTGGTATCTTGCTTTTGGGGATGGGCGGATCAGATTCATTTTTTGATAGCTTGCATTTGGCAGTAATGTCAACTTTTACTTACCTTGACATACAATTTTAATTTTTACTTTCCTACTGCAATCATGCTTTCCCCCATTTAACAGGTTCTGCTAGTGGCAGGTGATTGCCAAATATTTTTTAGGGGGAAAAGGGAGTGCAGTTGTTTATTTATTTATTTGAGCTCCGAGTGGGTGGGGAAGGTCGGCAAGCAACTTCCACAAAGGAAAAAAATCTGCGGTGGCACACTTTTGAAATACCTTGTTTTCTTCTGCTGCAGAAACAGGAGGAGATGCTGCAGTGCATGGGCATATGGGAATTCTCCCACAATAAATGAGACACTGTTCTGCTTAAGTTATTACTTCACCCATTCAGAGGGCTTCTCCCTCAACCTCAACAACCTACTCTCTGCGCCATCATTACAAACAATAACTGCTTGTTCCTTTGCAGCATGGTCTTCAAGAAGGTTTTATTGTATGAAGGTGCATATGAGAAACTTTGTTCAATTTAGACCATAAAGGCTTTTGTTTTCAAACACTTCAGCAGAGTTTCAATTGCTAAAGACTTTCCTTCTGAAAAGGCTGATTAACCTGCTTATATTCTTACTCGCGTTCTGAGGTCATTAATTAAAAAAAATAATCAAGGATGCTTATAAAGTCCTCTGCAATCCAATCTCAATTTGTCATCATTAATTAGATCAACATTGCATACAAATGAGACCTAACTTGATTAGACAGCACGTTTTACTGGAATTCCTACTTAAGGTCACGAAAGACTTCAGAGAGAAAATTTGCAATATTTTCAAAGTGAACTGCTCATACATATGGAATCACCCTGTCACCTAGCATCAGCTAGTGTCTCTCTTTGTAATTTTGGCTTTTTTTTCTTACCCCCCCCCTTTTAATTAGGAGCCCATCACAACTCTGAGCAGAGTTGTCACACTCATCTCCCTCCCAGCCTATATTACACAAATACTGCTGATTTTGCCAACATTTTCTTAGGACAATAAACCTCCCCTCTGCAGAATTTGGAGGAGAAAAAAACAATAACAAAAAGTTTTAAAGAAAAAAAATGGTTCCAGGTCTGTTTTCAGAAACATAGCATTTAAGCAACCAGCAAGTACACTCTCCACTATCCCCCACCTCCAACAGAAGTAACCTTGGGATCTAAATGTGCAAAGTGGCTTACAAACCTGAAGCACTTGCACAGGTCTCCTATCACTCCATGAAAGCAGCTCTTGCTCTTTGGAGAAATAACCCATTCCTCATGTCCAGCTCACTGCCTTCCCTCCCATGACCTGATCTGACATGACTCAGCCCAGAAGCTCGGAGGAGCTCTGGTGGAGCTTTTCTATCAGCCAGGACAGCAGACCCTCTGCCAGGCACCCCCAACCCCTTCCCAGAAGGACAAGGTGGGTCAGAATAGCTCATCCCCTCCATAAAGGGGGAAAGTGCAATCCAATGGACTTATCTACTTAATATTGTTATCTGGGGAACTGCAAAAGGGAAAACGGGGAAAAAACCAGAAAACTAAACCAAACAAACTAAGAAACAAGGCTTTCAAGTTTTGGACTCTTAATAAGGGTGGGGCCATCAAGTAATTAAACTTTTAATAGGTCACTGCAGTGGAAGAAACTCTTCCAGTTGGGTAAGTTCCTAATCCATCATTAAAAAAGACGACAGGCATTAATCAAAGTGTATGAAGTCACATGGAGGGGGGAGCAACTCCAAGAACTTGCTCTTGCTGAGAGGATGGGGCAATCACTCCTCCTTTCATCAACATTTCATGCGTGTTTCCACACTTCTCAGGACGACAGTGGGAAGGAGAGCCTTCACGTCCTTCCCCACCCACCCCACTGATAAAGCTGTCGAACACAGATTACCAACTGCTCAAGAGCTCATGTGAAACGAGTTGGTGGATTAATTAGCAAAGGGCAGAGCTCCGAAGATGGATAGGTGCTCTGCTTTGCAAGGCATATTGATTGAAGGTCCCCAGCCAGCCCCACACACAGCACGCTGCCAGCTCCTGCATGAGCAGCTAAATCTGGGTCACTTGGCTCAGTGCAGGGACACCAGGACCACACTCCCTCCTCCCTAATCAGACAGCTGTTTAAGGGCCCATTCCTTTATAGAACACATGGACTTACACCTGAACACAGTGCAACATGCATGGGGAATACACCTTCATCTGCTGGTCCACATAAGGGCAATGATAAAGGAGGGAAGGCTAAATAGGCCTTTCCCCAGGCTGCACATATCTGATGACTGCAGTCACTAAACAATAATTTTATTTCATATTCAAAGTCAGCATGTAATCTGAGCTTTGACCACTACCTAGATACACAATAAAATTCAGCCCTCACTTCCACCCCAAAAAGCCACTATCACTGAGGTGAAACATCTCATTTAAGCTTGCTAGTACCTCTCTTGCCTTCATCTCTGCTGGAACAACCTACTACATACGTTCAAACCTCATTTCAAAAGACTGCTTTCGGAGTTGAAAGGACAGCATCAAACACTTTGGCTCCTTGCAGCTGTGTTAGATAATTCTTTGTACCATTCGTATCAAAAGAGAACGTCTTTTCAAATCTCCTTCAAAGGACCCTCTCCAGAACAGCTAGCAAAAATCCAAGCCAGCATTTTCTTGCCCTGAGAAATGCAAAGCAGAACTGACCAACAGCTTCCTTACCTAAAGGGAATTGAAAATAAATATTGTGTGCAGTGTAATAAGAGAAACAAGGACATGAAAACAAGGGCAAACTACAGCAGAGCATCACTCCCCAGGCTGATGAGTAAAAAAGGCAATTTCAACCTCACTTAAAAATACCTCACCCTTTTATGCATAAACAAATTAAAAATTTGGTTGTGACTGGACTAACATTTTAACCTCTTTTAACAAGATTTTCTGAATAAAGTTTAAATGTCAGTTCTAGAAAAATTTTACCAGAAATGGCTTTTAAAATATAAAGGACGTACCTTATAGCGATCTGTGGTAATATGGCATCTTTTTCCAGACTAGAGCACAAAGGCTGTGCTGCTTTGCTGGCAGCAGTAGCTGGGAGCTTGTTTTTTAGTTGCATTTGCAGCTAGATTGTATCTGAGATCAAAGCAGTTCCTCAGATTAAAAAGAAAAATAAAAACCCCACACTATTTTAATGCTCTTAGATTTTTGTAAAAAGCCTATCTTTTTGCTCAAAAAAAATAGTCCTTGCTTTTATTTGGGTAGCATGGGGCAGGATATTGTTCACTACACCCACTCCAAGTGCCTGCAGGAGAGGAAGGCAAATATTGAACATCTTTAAGATAGCAATAATCTCCATTGTAAGTATATCTACTCTAGAGCCCCAAACCACAACAGCTGGACTTACACTCCAGCAGTACTGTGTCCTGAGCCATGAACTCTCTAGAGCTTGAACAATCAAGCCAGCACCACCAAAGACCAAGAGCTGGGCTTCAGGTTTCAAGCTTCTGCAGTTTTTTGGTAAGAAAAGTAGCTTTCTGACAGCAAAGTGTTAAATAAAAAAACCAAAACCAAACCATCAAACCAACAACCCCATCCCCTTCAATAAAACCCCAAAGAACACACAAGGCTGGTGACCCGAGCTGGTGACACACTGGGGTTCCCACACCAGCTGCAAGAGAAGGACACAAAACGACAGCCTCACACTCCATGGGTCTGAGCAAGGAGCACCACCTCCACCCTGCTGGCATGGTCCTGCAGGCCAAACCTCACACAAACCCACGGATGGTGAAGAAAGCCAAGGGACACACAGAGGCAATGCTAATGCCACCTCAGGATTTGCTCCTGCTAGGCCCAAAAAGAGAGCCACTCATTCGTCATGCATGGTCTCTACGTGACTGGTTTTGTGCGAGGCATTTTAGTCTCCTGGGATTTAGTGATATTACTGAGGGTTAAATTCCCACCACACCCTCTCAGAGCAACCAAGATAAATGTCTCCCTTCTGTGTGACACATCACGCTCTGCAGAGGACTCGGGTCACTTTGCTCTTGCACAACCTGGGTATGTACTGCACGAATAAAGGCACTACGGGCAGGGGGGCCACGGCCAGCGAATGCTGTGTCCTTACCGTCCACGTTGCTGACTTTGCTGTGCTGGACTGCTGAAATGATACATCGAAGCTGTGAGGTCCTGGGTAGTCTGTGTTGGAGGGGATGGCTGGGGAGGGAGAGAGGGCGTCAAAAGTGGAGCTGGGCTGGGCGTAGGGCGAGGGGGCCGTGACGCTGTTCTGCGCGTGCTCCGTGTTGTAAGGGCTGGTGGAGGAAGAGCCATTCTGGATCTGCTGGTCCATGCTGTTCAGGAGCCCCAGGTTCGTGTACTGCGGCTGCAGGCAAAGAGAGGATGCACAGGAGAGTTAGAGGAGCTGCATCAGCACAGGCATGGCACAGCCTCCACCATGGAGGATGCACAGCATCGTCTCAGCACCACTGTTCGTGTCACACCAGGAGGGAGATTTGCAAAGGATATCCCCCTCTTTACACTGGTGACTGAAACAGAGAGGAGTACAGCTTCTCACAGTCACACAGCAGGGCTGGGGAAAGAGCCTGTGCACAACCAGGAGCTGATCTGCAGGCAGAAAGCCATCACAGGGAGACAGGCTCACTATGTCTAGCAACACACAGTCAGACCTCTCCAGAGGCACTGCTGTAACCTGATAAAAGTCAGCAGGTTCACTACAGTCCAACCGGCTTTAACTTGCACAAGGCTACACCATCTTCAACAGCCTGATGCTCTACACAAAGGCTGTGGATCTGATCCCACGACACAGGATGACATTAGGACCTCTAACTCAGGTAGTAACTGTGCTGAAATGTGGAAACTGGAAAAATGGTTAGGTGCCACCAGCCTACCTGCACCATGTACCCAACTCCCAGTGACCAATACAGATGGTGGTAGAGAATTAAAGTTCTCATAGAATGGAAACAGCATGGAAGGCTTCTTCTCACGCTTAAGGACTCTATCAGTTGTACAGTTAAGTGTTAACTAGCAGTAGTTAAGTGCTACATAGCGCTTAAGTAGCCTTCAAGTACAAACAATGTATGAAACAATTGGAAGACATCAAAACCAAAAACCTTTGGGAATAGAGTACAGGAAGGGCAAAGGTTAGATTAAGGAGAGGTTAACAGAAAAACAAATCTAATACCCTAAATTCAATGTTTAGCTGTGGTCCCCCAGCTCAAAGAGATGAGGGGGGAATACAGTTTAGAGGAAAGTGACAAGAATAAACAAATCCTTTTAATGCCATCCTGTAATGCAGCAGTAGATGACAACATTTCACCTAGAAAAAAGACTTTGAGGAGAAAGGTGAAACTCAGTATGATAGAATGGGATAAATTCCTAGACAACAGAGAAAAAGAGCAAATACAAAATTAATTTTCATGTTCTGTTAAAAAAAGGAGTTGGGGAATAAGCAAACATCTTGAGCAGAATTTTGGCTTAAACACAGTTATTCTTCACAACACCCACAAATAAAAATGGATTTTTTTTTTTAATGCCACAGAATGTCACAATACTAAAAGCCTAAGTTCAAAAAGGCAGGAGACAAGTTCTGCTTGAGAAGAGTCCATCAAGACAAGTGCATGTGATTTTAAAATTCTGAACTACCAACACTTGGAAGCTCGGAAAGTATTCTGGAGAAAGTTACACAACTGCCACACGTTTTTTAATCCTCCAAAGGAGATGGCACTGGCCAGAGTGACAGGGCACCAGGCAACTGGGATTCAGACAGGTACACAGGTTCACAGCCTCACCTTGTATGTGTCCAAAGAGCACTAACTGTGCCCATCTCAGGGCAAGCAGCATCCCAAAGGTTCGTGGTGCCCATTCCCAGCAGCTCTGGGCTCAGCCAAGAATATGCAGCAACAAAGGGACCTGGTTCTGCTGTTAGCTGCTGACACAGCAGAAGGGACTCAGGCTCTTTCTCTCCTCCAACACTCCAAGCAGCTCATGTCCCTCAACATCCTATAGCTCCAGTCCCACCCAGAATGATACAGCTCACCTACCTGCCAGTATTTCAGCTAGTCTGCTCACAACTTCCCTCATCTTTCCAACAATTATCCCTCTTCTTATCAGTCACAAAGCAAAGACTCCCTGAGTCTGAGCACCAACCACAAGATCCATAACAAAAAGCTTTCTCAATACTGGAAAACCCAGCAGCCCTACTGAAGTTTTGAGTAGCACATCACTCCTCCAAAGATGTGAAAGGGAAGGGCACAACCTATCTGCTGAGCTCTCGTGGGAATTTTTGATAAGACATTTAACACCCAACTTTACCAGTCATTTCAGCCACACAGGAAAACAGGATGATCCCTTTGCAAGGATGAAGCGTCTTCCATGTGCCCAAAGATTTCACACTCTCACCTGTACTTCCAGAATGGAAGCACAGAAATTTAAACCACCCACTGCAGTTCTTCCTTAGCTTTCTGTTTCACTAGAAGAAGCAAATATTTTCTGGGGGTGTTATTAAACACTCAAGGTGAGGCATGTGGGACCTTCCAGAGATGGATCAGCTTGCTACTAGGAGCTGTGCTGTGAAGGTCTGGGCAGGGGGGAACAGCAAAGAAAACTTCATTTTGGAAGCTAGAATAGGCTGCAGAGAGAAGGGAGAGGTGGTTTTCCCTCCCTCGCTCTGTCAGTGACTTGCTGTGTCCTTGGGCAAGGCACCTCTCCTCCCCCTCCACCCTCACCCTACTGCAGGCAGCAAGGTCTGCAGGGCAGGGATTGCTCCTCACCATGTAAAAAGCCCTGCACTTAATGGGCCTCCTTTGTCTCAGGCCTGCAGGCAGCAGAGTAATAAAAGCAATTACATATTGAGTCCTAATCCTGGGTGAACCAGTGACTCAGGTTAGTCATTTGGCCTCCTTGCCTCAGTTTCCCCCTCTGCAGCAGTGTGGATGTTATTAGCACCCAGCACCGCTGTTAGACGGGAGAGCTTGCATTTAACTGGACTCAAAGCTAAATAGTTGATGGGGGAGAGAGAGATCCAGACTGGTTGTTCTTCTCCAGAAGGAGATTGCAGCTTTGGCACCACAGATGACAGTTATGTCTCATCTCCTGCAGGCTATTCACTCATCCAGGACCTATTTAACGGACCTTTGGTACACGTCTTCCCTTGAGGCTAATTCCATACGGAAACAGCCAGAATTCTGACACACTGTACCAGGAAGAGTCTTTTACCTGCTCAATAATTTTGCATTTCATCAAAAAACAGCCCTCCTGCCCCAGAATACCCTAGAGAGAACCTGAAGACGTCTCAAAAGTGTAGAAGCATCACTCAATTGTTTCATTCCTCATGGAGATTATAATCAGACACACTCCCCAACCAGCAAATGATGAGAAGACAGCTGTGATGAAAACAGTCTCCTACACCAGCTCAGACATACAGACAGCAGAACAATAGTGTTTCAGCCTTCACTTAAAAACTATTTCTCTAATCCCAGGCCACTTAAGCTAATGTGGAAAGATGGCCAAACGAGCGGTCAGTGTTAACAAGACAGCACAGCCTGGAAATGCTGAAGGTGCTGCCTGGGATCCAATGAAACCAAAATAATAAAATAAGTGCCCCATTAAAATGCAAGATATCCTTAAGATATTCCAAGATCCTTTTCATTCCTTTCAGTCCAGGGACCATCTGTCTAAATGTTATCAGCAGAGCAGCCATTCCACTGCATTTATACACTCGCATGCCACAGCCGAATGCCGTGTCCCCATTTGCTCTTTAAATAACTATTAATCTCCTTGCACTTATCCTCATGCTGACACAAGCAGCTGTTGGACTCCCCTTATGCCGATCCGAGTCCCGCCAGCCTTCCCTGTCCCCTGTGTCCCCTCCCGGGGCAGGTGCTCCATCCCGGTGACAAAGCCACCAGGTTCGCACACAGCAGCGCCAAGCCCGCTCTCGCTGCCGTGCCCCGAGGCAGGCGCAGAGTTGTTTGCGCTCAAGGGGTCAACACCTGAACTGCCTGCAAGGTTTTGGAGGAATCTGATAAGGCTTCGGGAGGCACACGCCTTCTGACAACAGGACAATTAGAGGGGCAGCAGGCCCGGGGAAGGCACACGCAGGAATTCACCCAGCAGCGCTGGGGATGGGGAGAACAAAGAGAGGCTGCAGGCTGCCTGCAAGGTGCTGCCCCTGCGGAGGGGGCTGCGGGCGGGGGTCTGCACACACACCGCCTCCTTCCACCGCTCACAGAGAGGAACACAGCAGCGTTTAATCCAGAAATTCATTCTTGAAAGGTTGCGAGCCCAGAATTTAACACGTGCCCGTATTCTGCTGTGGGGTCGTTTTCAAGGACTGAAATGTAGCCCGACCACTGATTCCTGATAGAAAGCTATTTGGTGGAAAGAAATGAACTGCATATAAAGCTGAAAGAACAGATTATCTAATTTTCAGTGCCTTTGTTTGCTATTTTGTTCCCTCCACCAAGTTTCCAAAACTATTAATATCACCGAACCATTACAAAAACCTTCAGCCAAGTCTAACTGCAAATAATTAGAGAGCTACAATTACATCTTAGGCTACGTATTTCAGAACATCTTTCAATAACGCATCTTGAACTATCAGTTTCTCCTCCTGTATCCCATCAGCTTCACTTTCAGGTTCTCACGCTAACTCACGCTTGTGGATTAGGAGAAACGCGGTTCTACTGGAGGGGTTGCTGAATTAAACCCAGGCTGAAAACTGAGGATGCTTTCGGCGCGGTTCTGCAGCCGGGAGGGTGGATCTCCCCGGGGCCAGCAGAGCCTGCAGCCAGCGGCCCCGGGGCCCTTGCCACCAGAGGGCAATGCAAATACTACGGCAGAGCCGGGGAGATGCCCCAGCCCACCCAAAGCGAGCCCTTCGCACCCTGCCTCGCTGCAAGAGCCCACCCGGGCTCCCCGGCTTACAGCCCGCTGTGTTAATGGGCAAGGCTATGAGAAAGAGCCGCAAAAAGACCCCCCGCTGGAAAGGAAGTAACTAATGCAAGTCATGAAAAGCTCTGAAGGGGACTTCCACACCAAAAATCCCCTAAAATATGCAGCTCCAGCTATTAACTACACAGTTAGCAGCATTTCAGGGAGTTTTGAGAGTTTCTCCACTTGAGAAAATAGACAAAAAGTTACTATCGTCAGGTGTAGAACACCTAGATGCCTCCACCCCTATCAAAACCCTTCTCCCTAATACCAAAAGAACAAGCATTACCATACACACCTACTGACTGCATTTTAATTTTCACCACTGGATCTTTGCAGCTCAGGAGCAGCGTTCAACTACTTAAAAGCCTTGCAAAACACCTGGTGCTTATTCTCCAAAGATATGAGATGATGAAACTAATAAACTACCATGGTTATTAGCAACAAGATTTGCACAGCTTTGGAAATTCTGTGCTTTGTCCTTAACTGCACCACAATGATGAACTAGAGCTAACTCTTGTAGGACTAGTAAGGAACTTACAGCAATATTTCAGTGCTGGCCCAGGGAAATATTCAGATTCCTGTTGGAGAACAGCTATTTTAAAAGCAGCAGGATAAATACTTCCTATCAAATCAGATGACCTCTCAAATATATCCAAAAATATTTAAATCCACCTAAGTTTTTGAACTGTCGTAGCAAAAAATTTTAGTAGGTGGAAATAAGTCCCTTAAGCTCAACAGAAGGGTTTCTATCACAATTATTAACCAAGACACTGCTGACTGCCAGTTGCTCAGATGGCAGCTGATACAATACCCCATGTCAGCGCTCTGCCTGTGCCACAACAGAGCAGTGCCAAAAAACAAAAGGCTCCACCCATGGCCCTCAGCTAAGATCAGGGCTGAAGCAGAGATAGCTCAGCTCACTCATCGCAATGAAAGCTGTGATTTGGTTTGCCTCTCTAGTCTGTTTTCTCATATAAAAAAACCTCAAACAAACAAACAAACTCAGCTTCAAAACAAATCAAACAAAAAAAAAAAAAAAAAAAAAAAAAAAAAGGGGGGGAGAAAGGCTGAAAATTTTTTTTATGAGGAACAAACTCAGTCTGGACACTGCTCTGGTCCCCCCCAAGCGATGAAGATGTGCAAAACTCATTTCTACACTAGCTTGGCCACACTCTGTCCAGCTCCTGTTCTAAAATGGAAACAAATCCCGAGGGTCTACTTTGTAGAGGCTTTTCCACAGAGTAAAAGTGCAGCTGAATACACCAAGCACTTGGAAACCCTCAGATAAAATGATAATGTGCACTGTATATTCAATGTGAAAAGCAAGAGAACACGTAACTTTGGTTGAACCAAAGATATGAACAGTTACCAAGATTGATTTGTTCCAGTGTAGTGCCTGGAAGCCTATCTGATTTGAGTAATCCTACTGTTGGGTCATCGCTTTTTCCAGGAAGAGAGGAGGCTATTTCCCATCCCAGTGGTATAACAGGTTCCCAGTGCAATGGAGAGCCTTAGATTAAAGCAGCCCTGGAGTCAATCACTCCCATCCTGGATATCAGACCTGCTGCAGCACAACCAGCCTCTCCTAGCTCAATCCCACCTGTAAGCAGGGAGCACAAATATTTTTACACGTTTTCTCCTGTACTGTTGAGAAGGGAATCTATTTGAGATCTACAGGGCTGTACAATGTCTACAGCCACTGGAATTTTAAGAAACTACGTTCAAGAGTAATAAAAAAAAAAAATTCCAAAAAGAACAAAAACCAAAACCCCTTGAGTGACACACACAACCCTCCTGCACAGGTGTTTCATGTTAAGTAGTTAGATAACCCCAGGAGTTGCCTGGACAGCTTCCAACACCACATAAATACATAAGGAAAACCTAAGGAGACACTCCATTTCAATCAGCTGGGGAGGAGAAAAAACCAAACCAAACCCAACCCCCACAACTACTCTATTCCCCTCAAAAACCCCACCATTAAATGACCAGCTCCAATCATACCACTATGTTTCAGGCTTAAAAACTTGACTGCTCTGCCCACTTTAGCAGAGCATCCTTTCCATCCCAGCCATCCCAAACAGCCCTACGGCCCATCTGGAGAACAGCACACCTCAGAAGCTGAACAGCAGAAATCAGTGCACAGCAGTAATTTGCAAACACACACAGAATCACATGGGAAAACCAATCTGGCTTGTATACTGGAGGAGGCAGAAGAGTGTGTGCCATTTTCACTGGGATGAGCCACTCCAGCAGGCACGCAGTGCCACATCTGCACCCTTTGGGTTCACAGAAGCAGCACAGCTTTAAGAGCCATACCCTGTAAGGCTGCAGGTCACCTTTCACTGAGCCACAGCACTGCTGAACGCAGCAGAACTTCATGTTCAAGTTAAAGTTCACATATGCAAGTATTTGTGGGCTCGGAGAATGAGACAAATTAATAAGAATCAATGTGAGGGTGAGTTTCTGTCCACCCACAAGGGCTGTAAGCTTTGGAGTCATCTTGTTCCCTCCAGCTGTAGTAGTTTTCTGTTTTAGCAAAACTTTGAGTTTTGCCTTTTGGTTCATTCATTTAACTCAGCAAGAAGTGTTTTTAAGCCAGGAGCAGGGTCTCTCTTAAAACAAGCACAGCCCAAAGCAGGAATGCCTGTAATTCCTGACTCCTACCACCTGCCACAGGTTCACGTAAAAGACCTTGTCTAATTCGAGGATTATCAGAATGACAGTGCATCCCACTTCACAGAAATATTAAGGCTGAACACTCCGCACTGTGTAAGTACTTCTAAATATTTTTCAGTGCATACAAAAATATCCCTGACTTCCTCAAAGCCTTAAAAAAAAAAAAAAGCTAAATTGGGCTCTTGAAAAAAGTTCTACTTGCATAGAAAGCAACAGGTTTCTGAAAGTCAGACCCCATTTTAGGGTTTTTAGACTATAAGGCTTTCATAAAACCAAAAAAAATCCCTTTCATAAACATAAACCACTTTCATTAGAGCATCTCAGCTATGCTCAGTTATTTTGAAAATTCCGACAGTTTAAAACAGGAAAGTCCAAGACCCACCCCCACTGCACACAGTCATTTCTTGACCCTGAGCTTGTGCTCAGCAATTTATCTGACATGTAATTTGAAAACACATAAACAAAAAAGAGAGGGAGGCAGTAAAAAAAAAAAGGAAATCATACAGTATCATCTCTATGAAACGCATGAAATCACAAGACATTAGAACTCCGTGATCTTAAAGAAATTGATTAATAACCCAAACACTCAGCTTCCTAAAACTGAAAGAGAGGCCAAGAGTTTCCTACGTTCTCCTGTTACCAGCTGGACAACACAATGTCAACAAAGATCTGAAGAGCCATAAAGCACAGACAAATAGGAAAAACACCCCCTCACGCTCCCAGGAGATGTAAACATAACTGAAGACAAAGACCTGCATCAGAAAAACCAGAAAAAGACTGCAAGATCTCGCCGTGGCTTTTTTTGCCTGATTTCAGTGGCTGAGAAGAACTGTAAGATCCCAGCTCGGCCAGCTGCCCAGAAACCCTCTGTACTGAGTTTGTACAACAATGCTGAAAAGCTGGATAAAAAAATAAAAATAGAACCATAAACATTAAGAGGAACTAACTAAAATACAAATGGGGAGGTGGGAAGGAGAAGCAGAGGCTGGAGAGGAAAGCTCCAGTAGTTGATTAAAGCTGCCTTGTTTCTTAAACTCTTTACTGGACAGTAACCATTGATGTTATCAGTCATTTCAGACATGCAGCATTTTATTGTGTTGAGAGGGCAGCTTAGGCTGGACAGGATATCTGTGTGTCATCCACAGTGAAAGGCTGCAGGCACAGCAACCACCAAAGCATGGCCAAAGGGCACAAGGACAGTGAATAACCAGGGGCAGAATAGAACCAGGAATTGAAATCAGCTCTCAAATTCATCATTATGCTCAATAAAATCCAAATGCATCATCTTTTAGACACGAAAGTAAAATACTCCAGCTAGGTAGCATTTTAGTCAGAACAAGAAATTCAGATGATCTGCAAGTTAAATCAGTCAAGCTTTTAAACACAGAAAAAAAAAAGGAAAATAAAAGAAAAAAAAAGCCACACACATAAACCCCCCACACCCACTCTTTGAAGCATGGTGCAACTATGGAATATAGGAATTCATAAGAAGAGTTATAGGAGGGCAAAGGGCAGATTCAAACAAGTTAGAGCAAGCACAGGAAAAGGTTACATGGCAGCATCAGAGTCCTTATAGATTAAAAGGAAGATCTACTGTATTTTCTAATGTATTTGGCCATTTCTTCTGTCCAAATCAAGCAAGAAAACTACTGGGTGGTGCTCCCAAGAGCCTGGATACCAAACAGCAGAATGAAAAGCTTACAAGACTGAGGGGAGGAGTCAAGAGGACTGGATGCCAAATCCTGATTAGATCCCAGCTGCAGAGAACAAAAGCAGGCAGGGCTTTGCCTTCCAACACTATTTTTTGTATGAAAGCAGCTCCTGGCCTGCACCAAGCTGGCATTGCCTGAGCCCAAGGATCTGCTGGGGTTCAGTACAGCCAGATACACACAGCCAGGAGACCCCCTACCCTCTCTGCCTCTGTAGTTCACATCAGAAACAGCTTCACATCACTACTGCAGCCCACTCAGAGGTGAGCAGGAGCTTTATATGGTGTTTTCCAAAGAAGCCAGGCTGGGCATGCATCCAAAAGCCGGTCTTTGAGAGAGGGGGGTGTGAGCACACAGACACAGAAGCAAAGGCACTGCTTCTTCCACAGTGACTTCACTCTATCAGCTTTACAAACATCAAGAATATTCTCCCCACTATGTAAATCACTTCACCACATATTCTGCACATGCAGGATTTCCAATGGGCTCTCTGGCACAGGGCCTCCAATGTCTAACAGCAAAACTAAACCCACTTTTCAGTTCTTCCCTCCATATGCAATACTACTGACTTCAGCAAACACCAGGACACTCAGTGCCATGATCACTGAAGCAAGGCACAGCTTCAGAGATTGACATTTGAGGTATTCAGCTGCACAGACCTTTCCCTGTGCAGACAGAAAGGTGTTCTTCCAGATTTTTGAGTAACAATATAACTACTAATTTCCACCTGATACCACATTAAACTCCCTAACCCTCCAACTTGAACATTCACAATTCCTTTCAGACACAAACACAGAACTGACCAAGGCTCATCTCAACAACTTTCCTGCTTTAGTGTCAAGTAGTAGTTTCCTGTTTCCAAATCACTGGTGACACCTAGCCAGTGCATGTTCTGGTTTCCTTTTAAGGAACTTCTTGCATACTTTCCTGCTGCTGAAAGAAGGTGGAGGGAGATTTACTCATCTATTCAGTTCTAGTCAGTCACCACCAGCACTCCTGAGGGAGCCAATTCTTCAACTAGGGGTGAAATGCAGAGTAAAATTGCAGCAGTGAGAAATCACAGTAGAGACTTACAGAGGCTACTGAGAATCTCAGAGGCATAAGTTAAATCTGCAGAATCCAAATATTACAGAGCACTCAGTCAGAACTAGATTTTTTTTGAGCCATCACTCTCCAAAAAACACTTTTGTGATTCCCAAAGACACTATGACATTACCTAAAAAAGCCAAAACAAACAAGCAAAATGATTAAATATACTCTTCAGTCATCTCCCATACAGCAGAGAGATCCAGCTGCTGACTCAACACTTCTGCTGGCATCCACCTATTCCTATTGTTCTGTTCCCCTTGGCTCCCGAGGCGCTGTGCTGCAGCCCTGTGCATCACCCCCTGACACAGCTGGACCACAGCTCTGCTCACAGGGGCTTCTGCCTCAGCAGCACAGCCAAAAAGCCCAGCACCTCCTCCCCTCTCCCCAAAGTTGGCAGGGTTCTTTGTATTTACTTCCTAGATGTGGATTAAAACTGAAAGATTCATATCTGCTGAGACACAATCCATCCCTTTCATTCCCAGACACTACCCCACCATAAAATATTTCCCCTTCCCTCCCTAAACTGGGCGTTTCCTCCCACTTTCTTGCCCTTGGTAAAAACATTCATCTTCTTGCCATCTTGAGGAAGTTGGACTCATCTCAAATTTCACCAAGTCCCCTCGTATACCACTTCCCAAAGTCCTTGGGGGGAAGTTTAATCCGGATCCAAACTCTGGAATCAATCCCAAGAGGCTGCTGGGCTCCAATCAGTGCATTAATTTTCAAGCATGCTCAGCCTTGCCGCTTGGGTCCACTTCCAAAGTGAGCAGATGACTGAGCACAAGCCCAGAAATACATCACACCTCAAGCCATCCACTCAAGATACTAACACACATCCTGGTTAAAACACTGCTCCTTTAGTTGTTCCACTAAGACCCCAGGTGAAACAGCAGTGGCAGGGAATTTGCAAAAATACAAGATATCACTGAGGGTTCTTGGATCAACTCCCAGTTGACTCAATCCTTGTACAAATTAAAAACCAAAACCCAACAGGCACACACACACACACAGAAAAAAAAAAAAAAAAAAAAGGCAACCATCAAAAAGCTCTCCTGAACATTTCCCATGTTTCTGTTGCTTGCTTGGGCATGGAGCTGTTAACAATGCTCAGTAATTTCAAATAAAATCACCAAATTTAGATTCAGGTTCCCAAAGAGGATCCAAGTTTACTTTCCCAATGCCAAGGGCCTAAGCCTTTCTTGTGTCTTATCTGAGACTTCCTGAACAATTGTTTCTTACTGGGTTTGCTCCTTATATTAGTAGCCTTACAGAAGTAAAGCTTAAATATCATCCTGCTCTTTGTTCCTTGCTCAAGCAGCTAAGCTAACCCTGGAAAGCCTCTCATAGGTTCCTTCAAAAGAGAGCCGAGGTTCTCGCCCAGGACCCAGCGTGTTTATAAGAAATACTGAAGAAACATAGGGGTGAACCTTTCCTGCCAGGAGCTCACAGCCAAATTGTCACTTGCAAAGCCTTGTATGTTCTGGGCTGCTATACAAAAGCTTTTTTGCCATGGTCTGGTCCTACTGAAAAGCACCTCCTTAATCCATCTGACAATTACAGCCTCTTCTCCCAGCACAGCGAAGTTCTGATGGGAAGCTCTGGGAGACTGAAGACTGGAAGATTTCTCAGAAATCATTTACTACTGCAACTGAAGAAGCCAAAAAAAACCAGGGAGATTTTTAAGAACAGCAAGTTTATTCACTGGAGAGACCCACCCACATGGCTGACCACAGCTGAGCTCCTGTGTCACTCTAAAGACCACGGCCTTGGAGAGCTGACAAGGGACTGCAAGGATCACAGCACTGAGACAGCAGAGAATCCAGAAAACACGTGCAAGGGAAAAAAAAGTTGAACCTTAACACCCTTGGAGAGAAATTATTTTCCTCTTAATTCTACTTGATACCAAAAGTGACTTAACACTAATCCAGGCCAAGTGGCACAAAGAGCTTTGAGCTCACTTCTCTGCTGGAGAGGATGGAGTGAGTGCTGCTGTTAGACTACAAGAAGCTCCTCTCCTTTCTGATGATTTATGCAACCTTGCTTTAAAGGAGTTGCATTCATTTTATTGCCTACTCCGCACATTCTCAAGAGGCGTTGGAGGCAGTGCCAGAAAAATAACAGGGTTTAACAATGTCTAGCACAAATCCATCGGTGCAAGAGCTCCTTTCTGAAGCGTTTCCAGATTTTTTTTTTCAGTGGGAACATTTTGTAAATAGAATTTAAAATTTGCCTTGAGCCAGGCAACACCCGCTTTTATTCAGTCCTTCACGATAATGAAATAAGTAGTTTCTCCACTAGTTATAACTAATGCCTTCCAGAGGAAAAAGTGCAAAGCAAATGGTTTACACCCTCTCACATCCCACATCCACAGCTTTCCTTTTGCAGGTGCCATGTCTTCTTCACAGAGCTACTGAAGCTTCTGTCTCACAGTAAACAGAGCTGAAACTGGAAATAAACCCTTCCACAAGGCATAACTTGACAAATGCAAACCAAAAGGTTGCCACCAGATGGGTTGAAACACAAGGCAGAAAAAGTTCCTTTCTGGTGTTTCTCCAGGGTGAAAAAAAGAAAGCAATTTCGCTCAACTTAAAGCCATTAGTTTGTTATTTAAAACAAACCAGGTAAAAAGAAAGAAAAATAGTTCCTGAGGGAGCTAGGTGATAGCATCACTAGGCTCAGTTGAAAGAAATCAGAGAAATCAGATGCTGGTGATACTGTTGAAGATTCAAACCATCAGACCAGTAAAAATAACTGGTCAAAACAGCAGCTCTAGTCCCCAAGGAAAAAAAAAATCCAAACTATGGATACATATAGATATATCCATATATATATGTGGATAATTTCATCCTGTCTCCACTGAGGTCAGTTTAGAGCGAACAAAGTGGAACAACAGTTGCAACCACTTCAAGATGTAAAACATCCTGATCACACTGCAATGGTAGCTCTTTTTCATCTCTCACACTGAAAAACTGTATTTTCATACAAGAAAACATATGATTTTTTTTTTTTTTGCCAAATGAAACAAGAAACTGAGAAGATCATCTGTCCCTGATTTCATACTGCTCACTACCCTTCCTTTTGACCATGGAAAATTGTAAAACAGAGCTGCAATTTCCAATCTGATGTCAAGTAATTACATGACTGCACAAACCTCAGAGCATGTACATAACTGAGCAGTACCAACACTTCACACACAGCCAGACTGTCCTGATTTCTGCACAAGGACTGCACAGTTAAAGCAGTGCAAGTGGCCCAATGTCATCAGGTTTCATTTTTGTGTCATAAAGCACCCATTTCATTCTTTCCACCCACATGCAGGTTACAATCACTTGTTTCTGGGCTACACCCATCGCCTCAGACTGCTGAGATCCCGTTCCTCCACCTAAACAAGAAGAGGATTTCTCCAGGCAAAACCCCCAATTCACTGCTCAACATGGAGGTCACATTACCTGTACTAACCACAAAAAAAATATTTTGGTGCCCTATGATAGACCAAAAGGCCATCTGTGGCATGACAGACCTGCTGCAGGGAGGGGTTGGATCTTTACTGGAAGCACACTCAGCTCCTGCCCTTCGCTGTGTTTCTCCCACAGCACGATCCCCTTGTTTCAGCCAGGAGGGAGATGGGCACACAGGAAGGGGCAGCTTCCCTCTACCCATCTCTCTGGTCTACTCAGCCCTCTGCACCAGCAAACCCAAACAGGGCAGCAGCATCCACTCAGTCTCTCCAAACAAAAGACCAACGCATTTCCGACCTTAGGCTTCTCTACCTCAGATTAAACCCTTGCAACTGGAATGCAGTTTGAAAACCTCTTGGAAAAAGAGAATCTGGTTACATAAGGCATCTACAATCTTGCAGAAGACCTTTGCAGCCCAAGGATAAGACACATGCCTCTCAAGCCTGCACAGATGTCATCACATGACAAAACTTTAATCCCCTAAGTGCAATTACAGCAAAATCGAAGTATGAATGCACAAGAAGTGTAGCTGGAATTGCAGGGATACCATCAAAGAACACAATCTCCAATGCATCTCCCTATTTCTTGCTCCTAATGACAAACTGTGCACAAACATGTGCAGTGTTGATACCATTTAAATAAAGAGAGGCCACTGGAAGGCATGGAACTCACATCTGAATCCTGCACAGCTCAGGGAGAGCTTTCCTTCCCTGGGGATTGGGAATTGTTTGCGTGCTCAGAGGCAGCAGAACTTCAAGATAGCATCAAAAATAGGAAAGCAGGAAAGAAGGTCAGGTTTAGCCAAAACCTTCCTCATTGAGAAAAAAAAAAATTGGGCTTTATAAAGCATCTACCCAAGTGTTTTCATCTTGGGGTAGGACAAGATGTGGGGTTCAGAGGGTACTGCACAGATAATCTTTTCTTCCTGGTACCTCCAGGTGGGCTGTCCTGCTGGGCAGTGACCAGGCAGCATCCCTCAAATCACCTCCTTTATCCCAGGTTTGGCTGAGGGCCACAGAGAAGGGGCAGCAAGCAGGAAAGAGCCTTCATCAAATGCAGTCATGGTGACTATGCCATGTGGCAAAATCGGCCAAGGATAGCCGTGGCTTTGTCCTCTGGTAGTTCTCCGCCAAATCCAGGCTGACAGCAAGGATAATAAGCCCTGGACATGCTTTTACTGTACACCAATGAAGCTGATGCTCAAAATATCAGTTATATCTCGACTCCCAGATTCTTTAACCTTAAACTAAGGTTTGCTGAACCAATATCCCAGACAGGCGCAAGAGATGTTTCTCTCACTGAGGAGGTGCAGCTCCCTCAGGACATCCTTCCAGGCCACCCCAGAGCCCCACATACCTGCTCCTACTAAGAAAGGACTCACACCCAGGGCATTACAGCTCAAACACACACATCTGAATTATTATTTAAAAGCTAAGAGGGAAAAGAAAAACAAAACGAAAAATGCATCCTTCTGAAGAGGCTATGCTAACCTTCAAAGATATTTGCAACCAAATGTATATAGCTTTTCTTAATTTTCAGCGTGAAGGAATGCTGCCAAAAAACCCATAAAGCAATGCACAAGTTCTTTTAGTATAAAACTAGTTTCCCCCCCACCCCTCCCAAAACTACGATAAAAATCTTAACGGAAAGAGAGTCTTTAATTTGTCTCCCACAAAGAGCAGGAAGGTCTTTGGGATGACGGATATAATCAAAAGTCATGGCACATATTTCTTATCAGTGTTTGAACAAGATGTGTTTATTCTTTTGGCAATGATTTAATTTGATTTTAGCAAGCACTCCAAACTCTGCATCATCACTCAGCCGAACTGCAGAGGAACCCAGAGTCCCTAGAGGAAATCTCCATGGCTCTCATCTCTCCCCACAAGAGGGGAGAAACACAGGAAACTTGGATAAGACCAGACAAACTTGCAGGTACTCTCCTTCACACCCAATTTTCTGCATGCTTCCTCACAAACGTTTGTACACAACACAAAATTCCACATGTGGAGATGAGGCAGGAAGACACAATGACATCCAAAGGGTTCCTGTTAATCAGCACCTCATCATCCTATTAATAACCACCCAAAGTCTCTCTCCTTTTCACATCTCCTACTCATAAACACACAAGAACAGATCTCCAGGGTCATCAAGTCCAGTGCTCTACCAACAAAGAGCTTAATTGCTCTTACAGCTGACCCAGATCAAATGCTAGGACAGATTAAGCTGAAAAAGTGGTTGAAACAGGTTCCACCTCCAGCCTCTCAGGGCTGTGATTCACTTGAACACCCTTCTCCCCTCTCTCAGCTTTTCCCAAGCAGATGTGACCCATTTGGGAGGAGCCCAAGTGACCGTGGTGCTCGGCACCGCGCTGGCAGGCACGGGCGGCGCGGGGCCGTGGGCGACGGTGCGAGCTCGCCGCCCTGGCCACACAGCCTGCACGGGGCTTGTGCAACAGCCCCTTCCCAGGCTGGGAACGCATTCCCAGGCGGAATGCACTGCACAGCCCGCCCGTGAGCACGGCAGAGCCAACATCCCGGGGTGGCAGGGCTAAGCAACCCAAGAAATGGACCTGGGATGAGAGAGGATTCCCTGCTCTTCGTTTTAAAACTCGATTTTAATTGAACTGCTTGAATTACTTTCCCCTCCTTAAATAAGGTCCATTTCTAAACCCAGAAGCTAGTCTGTACTAAGTTTTTCATGAGTTGGTATGCCTGCCTTGTGACCAACCCAGCAACAGCTCTAAAATCTGAACTGCAATTACCAGTAACAACAAAGTGCTGCTTCTATTTGCACATTGAGAGCTTTGTATTTTCTCTTCTTTTCTAAGGAAATCATGCCAAAGTCTACCTCTTGTTTGCAAACTTAAGACGGGTGAGGTTCATCATCACCAATATATTTTAATTGAGCATTAACAAGTCTCCCTCTCTTTTGAGACAAGTCATTAGCGAGGCTGCTCTTCCTCAGAAATGAAGCCAAGTCAATGCTAATCGGGTTTTCCTTCCCCAGAGTACACTGCTTTGCTGGATGAACAAAGTCAGAGCACCTTGTTCAAATCCAAGGAGGTAAGAGGCAGCGTGGGGGGGAGGGAAGAAATCAGAGCTAAAGCCTTTTAAAAACCTCCCCTGACAGCAACAGTGACGAGTGGCACTTAAGCGGAGCAAGAACGCTCCTGAGCGCATCGCTTCTGTCAGATGAGCCCAGCCAGTCAAGCATAGGGACTCCACAGCCCCACCGCTGCTATTCAGCGAAAGTTGATCAGATAGCAGCAGACAAATACACCAAGCAAACACTCCAAGAAGTGCTCTCTCCACATTTAAGAGTTTATAATTAACCTACGGGGGGGGGGGAAATCACCCATTTGTGTCTCCTGCATGGAGGCGGCAGAGGAGCCCCGCGCACACGGGGGTCTGGGCTCCCTGCAGACAGGGACGGGGAGAGCACACTGGTTCCAGTACACCTCTCGCTCTCCCCGAGTCACAGACCCGCCATCCCAGGCGTGCAAGCCTCGAGTAAACCTCCAACAGACTTTTCCTTCAACAGACTTCTCCTCGCCACCTGTCTCATCTCCTCGCTATGCTCTCAGCCTTTCAATTTCTGTTTTGTTTTCTCTTCCAAGTGGCTGAGCCTCTGTCTGCTTTGGGGCTCGCACCCCGTGCCCTCCACTTGAAGCCTTTTCTTCAGGAATACACACACGCGCACACACAGAGCTTTGGCTGCTTTGCCACTCTGGCAAGTGTCAACACAGCTGCTGTCTCCGCTGGAATGTAAACCAATATTGTCGTTAGATCTCCCTCAACCCCTGGTAACTTCCTCCAAGATTTGCACAGCGTGTGGCAATCCTCTCCACTGCCACCTTACAAAGCATTGACCCAGCTGGTTAAAAGCAATTAAATAAATAATTTTAAAAAACGAAATCAAAGCTGCACCTGAAGTTTGCGTCCCACTCACGCCCATGAAGTGCAAAGGGTTGTGGAAAGCAAAATGCATCCATTGTACACACATTTTTCCTCATATAATATGCTTATACAAACACACTGTGTAAAATACCTTGCTGCTGCAAGTTACGAGGCAAGGTATTAAGAGCACTGACTAAAAGAGGTATTGGTGTAGACGCTATCGCAGCATTTGTGGCGGAGAACTTTTGTTTGCATATTATTTTACTTAAAAAAGTAACCTAAGAAGGGATTTATAACACATTTTTAGTTATTTCCTAGATACCATCCACTTTAAAACCACAAGTAGCAATTTTGGCAATAAAAGACTCGTAAAAGAGTTATAACGCAGAAAACACAGCTAGTATTCACACTGCTACAGGAATGCTATCTGTGTGCATTGCCCACCATAAACAACTGCCTGGCCTTGCTTCTCCAATGACAGAAAATTATGTTGGCTGATCAGGGCTCCCAAAACAAATTCACTGTCCCAGACATAAAGATTCAAAGTTCACTCTCATTCAGATATTTAGCCCAACAAACTCTGCTTCTCACTGAAAAATGCAAAAGTCTCACAAAAACATGTATATTCTGCACCTAACTTCAGGGGTCAAGCAATCGCACGTATTCACTAAAAATAAAAATAAATTAGCGATATCACAGCTCAAACCTAGAGTCCTTACCTCACTATACTGGGACTGGGCATTGTTTTCCAGGTACAACATGTTAGCAGTCAAATTGATCAACGCTGCTGTTCTTTCTTCTGGCTCCAGGATTTTGACAAACACCTCCCACCCCCTAGAAGACCCTAAAAATATGTGATGCTACTGTGGAGATAACAGGACTCGGAGTGTGCCTCTCCGCATAATTGAAGTTTCTCTTATATACCTAACTATAGGCAAGGAGGAGGAGGTGGGGCTCTCCTGCCTTACCTGTCCAATCTGTCAAAGTGCCACCTGGAGTCCTCCACTCCAATGGAGAGAGGCCTCTCCCAGCTCATTAAGTAGTTAGAATTCCTTATCACCAATCTCTAAAAAGCAAAGGGAAGGGAAGGGGGGGGGAAATGGCCAAAAAAAGAGAAAAGAAAAAAAAAAAGAGACAGGCAGGGAGAAGAAAGGAAACAATAACTTTCCCCTGTCACTTTTCTACAGGTTTGGGAACTCAAAAGAGAGTCATGGAGTTGCTCTAAAGGAGCTGCTTCAAGAAACTTCTCGTATTTATTTTTTACAAAGATTTCAGGGATTTTTTTTTCCAGGCACAGGTTTTGCTGCTACCAAGGGATCGAGATGCAATGCTTGACACCAGTGGTGCAGTAATGCAGCCAAATATTTGGCTGCTGCTGTGTGCAAATTTGGGACAAAACCCGCAAGGAGCTTTCTGAGAATCAATCACTGGTTACATGAACCATAACCTAGCCACATTCTCTGTCACTTGTGTGCCCTCATCCACACTCACAGCCAACAGGTCCTGTGTTTGCAGGGCATCACTCCAGCTACATTTTTTCTCCTCCTTTGCAGTTGCTTCAAACTTGCACCATGATTAAAAAACAAGTAAAAACCCCCCAACTCATCCGAAGGAACTCACAGTGTTGAATTAATATAAGGGAGAAATTTTTGGGCGCCGCTCAGTAAAAACCACCTGGACAGGACGCCCACGGCAAACTTTTCAAAAGATAGGAAGAGCACTTAGCCGAGATGTGCAGGAGAGATCCCCACTGTGATTTTAGTCCGGACAAGCAGACAAAGCCCCTGTCCTGTCCCGGTGTCCCCCGGGCAGCCCCCGGAGCGTGCTGGGGAGCGGGGTCAGCGCTGCGCCGGCGGCAGCCCGAGCCCCGAGCGGATCCGCCGGGCGAGCGGGATGCACGGCAGAACAAAGGCCGCTGCTCCCGAAGCGCCAGCGAGCCAGGAGAAACAGAACACCTTTCCGAAGGGCTGGGGAGGGGGGAGAGAGGAAACCAAACATCCAGATCAGAGCGCGGCCCAGCCTGATGACAGCGCTCCGAGCTGTACTTGAGGACCTGTCGTCAGGCGGGCTCTGCCGAGACGCAGAGCACGGACTGCCAGCGCGGCCAGGGAACGCCGAGCCTCCCGCTGCGGGGGCCGAGCGACACCACAGCGGCATTGCAGGAGGGACAAGGGTCCTGGCAGGGCTGCCACCCACACACAGCCTCGGCACCCCTCCGCTCCTGCCCCGGAGCTGCGGCTGCTCCTGCCACGCCTCGCCCCCGGCATCCTTTAACCCCAGCCGCTGCGGGCACGCAGGGAGGGACCCGGGCTCACGGGGACATGGAGGGGAGCGGGCTGTGCTGCTCGGGGGCTGGCGGCTCCCGGCTGCCTTCCTGGCACACGGCAGCTCTGCAAATTCAAGGACACTGCAAGCTCCCCAGCCTATTCCAGGCTGGAGCAGGCTGCACATTCCTAAGGCTGCCACTATTAAGACGCGGCAAAACCATCTTCAGGCAGGAAACGAAACGAGAACCAACACAGAGCAGAGGACTGCTGTGTCCCCCTTCCCCTGCAGCAGCCCCTTGCCACAAGAAGCAGGGGTCTGAGGTAGTTCTCACCCTGCGAACACAGCTCACCGGAGCTGCTGGGTGCAAGAAAAGGGCTGGAAGCATTTCCAGTGCACCTTCCCAGCTCCTCCTCACCGAGCACAGCGCAAGGAGGCACTCCGGAGAACAGGCTGCAGAGAGGAGCTGAGCCCTCCCCACCTACCATCACCAGCAACACCCCGGCTCAGGTCGGGGCCACACACACCTTCAGTGCTCCTGAGCTACCAGCAAGAGCTGCCGAGCACACAGCCGGTTCCCCACATCACAGAACAACTCAACAGACCACTGCCACAGCCCCTTGCCCTCCTCTCCATCCTCCCCAGCACCACCTTAGACCAGGGGCTGTGCCTGATATACTGACCTGATCTCACCCAATATGGGCACAAGCCAAAAAGCCACACCAGTGCTAATCTGGAGATGCAGGTAAAGTTTGCAGGGAGCAGCCACAGCACCGTTACCCAAACGGAGCACTTGGCAGCACCACTGCAAAGCTTACACAGAGCTGGACATGGAGCAAGAACTCAGGTCACCCATGGATCTTCTGCTGTCTAACAGTGAGGAAAAGTTATGCTGTGCTCAGATGACCATTTTGATCCCTAAATACTGTCAAGTTTTTGATACTGGTCCATTAGTTTAAAAACTATGGAGGGGAAGGAGAGAGCAGGAGAAGATAGATAAATAAATCTCCCAACCTCAGCAGATCATTGCAAAAACCTCTTTCATAGCTATGCTATGAAACTCAGAAGATCCTTCTTTTCCAGGTCATTAATGCAGCATTGTTGTGTGAGGTATCTGCCATCTTCTGCCCCACAGGTGGCTGGAGGTGGCTGTGGGTGAAGCAACACCCAGATACAGAGATACGTGGAAGTTTATCCAAAGAGATCTGCATGTCAAACACAAGAAGTGTATATAGCATGAATAAATTGACATGTCAGCACAAATCCCTGCCCTCTGTACACACAGCCCCAACCTGGCTCGGAGCTTCAGATGCATTACCCTGTGTGGTCACCTTGAAGCAGATGCTGGACAAGTGGCTTTTTGCAAATCTGCGACCCACGAGAGACACAAAGGATGACACTACCACACCAGCAGGGGTGGCAGGAGACAACAGAGCAGGCACCAGGCACTGCACCCACCAATGCTGCTGCATCCCAGGCACAAGTGTGTCCCTCTCATCACCCCAGGGACCCAAACTTTGTTCCACTGGCTTCAGATCTAAATGCACTCTCCCCGTAAGATGCTCTCCTGTCTCACAGGCTGGTGCCATGCCTTGGATACTCACACTGGCACCAATGGCACAAGTGAAAAGTAAGGACTTGAACCTTTTTACCTTATCATGAGGAAGAAAAGTTCCCAGACCCTCATTTGATTCTCTTTTTTTTGCAGGTACAAAACTTTCATATAAGATGGGCCTCCAGCAACCTAAGGGCAGCCTGGCAGCTTGTCTCTGGGGTGCTCAGAGGAAAACTTGATTTCTTGAAATATCATATGCTTGAATGGCTGAGTCATAAAAGCAGAAGGACACCCCCACTCTCCTCCCACTGCACATTCACTTTTCAGCTGTGGGACAGTGATAGTTATTTGTCTGAGCCTTCTGGACACATCTCCAAGGGAATCAACTGTAATGGTCTGAAGTCATGGCAAGACAATCTTTGCAAACAGAGATTATGCCTTATTGTACCAATTAGCCTAATCAGAAAAAGCAAACAGATTCAGGCAAAGGCCCTCCTTTCACACATTAATAAGAATTACTTCATGCTGAGGCCAGATGAACGAGGTTTAACTCCATTTTTAGAGTCCAACAAGCTCTCACCCACCCCAAACAGAAAAAGAATAAAGTAGAAAACAAAGCATCAAGAGAAAAGCCTGGCACTTATACTCTGGATGCTTAGTTGGATTGAAATGAAAAATGTAGCTCAGCCTCAGGAAAGGAAGTCTCCCTAAAGTAATTTACCTCCAATACTGTAGGAAACTAAAAATAATAATTGCTAGTTAGACTTGAAACTTTCAGCTGCAACCCTCCCAGGTCTGAGTCAGATATTCTAGAAAGCTTCTGGCAATGCTTTGTGGCTCCTGCTGGTATGCTGAAGAACAAAATAAAAAGCAAACAAGACCCCTAAGTTCCCAAAATGAGCTGTCAGCCAAGTCAAACTGCTGATTCAGAGTCTTTGTCTGAATTCTCTTTCCCCATGTTCTTACGTGGTTCATCCCAGCTCCTCTCTCCAGTACCACAGGCTAGTTCTCAATAACCCTCCCAGGTCACAAGGTAAGTGCGCAAAACTGTCACGATTAAAAATGTCATTACCACAACTGCAGTGTTAATTGGAGATTGTGTAATTTCTCATAGAAGGGGGGTGTGTGCATGCACACCTGCCTGCGTGTTAGGCAGTTCATGCAGAATTTCCTGCAGATCAAATAAAAAAAATCTGCTCAGACCTCTCCACTCATGTAAAAATAGCATCTGGATCCGACTGCGTCACCACAGACTGTGACATTCACTTAACTCAGAAATGTTTACAAATTAGGACTGAGATAACAGGTGGAGGAGGGAAAAAAATAGAACATAGTTTTTGGTGGATTTTTTTTTCCTGTTACCTCTGAATAACTGCTGAATGCTCAAAAAACAAGCCTCTGCCAATTGGCTTTGACAGTTTTTCCAGTGCAGATCTTACAGGGACAGATGTGTACTCTGTGATAGCAGGAAGCCAGGTTAAAGAGCAAAAAGAAAATACCAAAAAAAAAAAAAAAAAAAAAAAAAAAAAAAAAAAAAAAAAAAGGCAAAAATCAACTTGCCTTCTTGAAAACTCATGCAGATCTTCATTGGTCAAACCACAAGGAAGAGATAGAAAAACATGGTCCCTGAAACAGGGACTTTCCTATTTTTTTGTTTTTAATCTAACCATTTATGGCAAGACAGAACAAATAAACAAAGAGATGAGGTATAAAAGGCAGCATCCTACTTGCTGCTGACTGGCTACAGCCTTGTGTACATCCCAGCACTGCACGGATCTGCAGCTGATCCATACGCACAACAGGGACCAGGCACGCCCAGCTCTCAGAGTGACCTCTCTGCTGTACCTGGGAGCACAAATTCAAACTCCTGGTTTCCTCACCACTGACCAGGGACAGGACTGAAGCCCAGAAACTCCTTTGAAATGCGCTCAAACGTATGAACCTTCACATTAGAAACGTGCCCTGTCTGCAAGTGATCAGTATCGAGGATCAATCCCTTCTTCCAAGGACTCCCAACTGCATTTTTTCGCACATTTTAAAAGTGCAGGTTAAATAGCTGGACTCGCCAAAGGCAGGAGGAGAGCCCAGCTCCCAGCTCTGCCCATGGTGCAGGCCGGCTGGCTTCTCCTTCCCAAGGAACATGCCCTCCCCAAGGCAATCGCCTGTCACAACAGCCCTGCCCTCCGACCCTGGGTAAACATCTGCGCACGCTGCTTATTTGAGCTCCTACAGTCTGGTTATCTCCCCCAGAACACCCCTAGGGCTAATTAGAGAGTTAATGGCATCATGTCAAGAGATAACACTACACGGTGGGGGAGCAGGGAGAAGGAAGGTGGAAAGGAATTGTGAAACAAAACCAGTTCCCTTCACAACCGCTGTGCAATATTGGTTTAGGAAGGGCGCACGCAGCCCCTGGGGCCTCTGCCCTCCGGCTGCCGAGCTCCATTTAATGAGAGAGAGCAAGACACTCCTCCGGAGAGATTCAGCTCTCCAGCCAAGGTGATGCAAGGTCCCCACACCTTCCCACTGTCTACACAGCCAAAAACCCTGCAATCCCATCAAGGGTCATTCCCACCGAAGTGCTAGCAGTGACTCACCTCCCACAGCTGGTATACAACATAGGAGGCAGACAAAGTATACTGATCATTTATCAAAAAAGTGTTTCTGCTTATTCCTGGTGCTCCTTTTATCTGATTTTCCCACTTTTACTGTACCCTAGAGATTTTAAAGAAAATTGCTTTCACTATGAAAGCTTAGAGGTAAAACCATCTGGACAAAGGTATCTTGGCGAGGCAGCACATAAACTTGCAAAACTACCAGCCACTATCATCACTTTTGCAGGGATGAATGCAAACCCACAGGTCAGTAGACACTCATGCATGTAGATGTGTCCAGGGGACTCTGAAGGTTCAAGCCAGGGCAGCTCTTTGGTTGGAGTAACAACCCTCAACATTCAAACTACATTTTTGCCTCGTGAGGATCTTTGGATGCTCAGCACAGCATGATTGACCACTCCCAAACCCCCATATTTAGAAAATATTTTTCAAAAGCTAAGGGAGAGGAAGTTACACAATAAAATTCATGAAAATTGCTCCTAATTGGCATAAACAGTCCCATTCCTCCAGCTGGAGACTGGACAGGGTCATGGCACAAACCTGCACTCCCGAGACCAAGTGCTCTAGCCAGGGAAAGGGAGAAGGAGATAGCAACAGATTACAGGGCTTTTGTTTTCAGTCAGAGAAAAGAGTAACTGTTGACAGACCAGGGCTGTTCTTGCACAAGCAGCTGAGGAGAAAGTGTTTTTCTTCCCTTATCTTATATAAACTACAGACTGGTCTCATGAAATGCACAACTGTTTATAAACGCACAATCACAGCAGCTCTTTCCAACCAGCCTCTGCTCTGCTGCCAACTCCCTCCCACCCAAGCCCTTTTACAATAATCCAGCACTTAAAAGAAAGTTACCAGTTTGCAATAATTGGAGAAAAGTCTTCCAAATGCCTGGTTACACCCTGACCCTGCAACCCATGGCCATTCACACTTCTCCTATTAACACATCACTGTTACCCGATATTGCTCCAGCTTTGGAGTGTGACACTTCCCGAGGCAGGAAGCCTGGAAGCCTGTTTATGTCCTTTTTCATATGAAGAAATGCTGCACTTTGCAGGGCTGATCTTCCCCAGAAGATTAATCACTTTTGTTTCACAGTTGTGTAATTTTAATCCAGTCTGGACATCACCATGAGGTCCACCATACCCATCCATGCTCTCAAGGAGAAATAAAAGTGCTTCAGGATACCTTTTCCTTCCATTTAAACAGGCTGGAGATAGAAGTCCATGCTTTTAGAGTGACTGTTATATTTGTTACTGAAAACTCCTTTGATCTTTCATTAATCTCTGCAAATTCAGCTGCTGATTAGAGAAGAGTTCAGTCAGCAGTGAGCAAATGAACCCAGGCCACAAACCACTCCTTAAATCTACGCTTCACAGAGACAGATTTAATTTTTTGTGACTGCCTGACAATTCACTCCCTCATTAATTTCAGTGCTATCAAATCAGTGACCGTGAGGTGGAAAGCAGATGGTAGAGACATTCAGCAGAAATCATTACTTAGTCCAGAAGTCTCCTCGTGAAATATTGGAGGAAAAAAATAATAGTCATTAAGAGGACTGTGGGCAGGATCTGCAGAACCACAAAGCAACATATATAGTGAGACTTTGGATGCCTAAAACTCTCTTCAAAGCAAGAATCCCAATTAATGCAAGAGAGAACTTTTAAAACAAAAGCTACACCCCACAGCTGGCTGCAGCACAGACACTTTGGCTGTGCTGGACAAGGAAGGGGAGCAGGACACTCCCAGGGCTGCGCTCCAGGTTTGTCTTAGCCTGGAAGGAGAAACCCCTCCCTGGCATGGGCAGCTCTGCAGCTTGAAACAGCACTGCGAGGTGCTTCCCCATCCTCTACTCACCTCACCCCACAAAGAGAGGCACCATAAAGCTCCACAAAGTTTTCATTTGGCTGGATATGGACAGCTCAATTCATCACCCTTCCAGCTAATAAAAAAAAAGGACCTTATTTTCCTTCTTCAAACAATTTAATTTAGAATTAAAAAAACCCAGCAACCCAAAACAAAAATAACAACACAAAACAAATAAAACATCCAGAGGAAGGTGAATTTGGGGGAAAAAAAGAGAATCCTATCAACTACATAGAAACAAAGAGAAGTTCCCATCAAGACAGCATAAACCTTAAACTTGTTCCAGAGGCAAAAGTGTCTACAACCTATTGTTTCAAGATCAAGATGCTTTTTAATTAAGTGTTTGTCCGGACCTTTTAAAGATGTAAAATAAGCACTCATGCATTATTGCTCCATACTTGCTCAAGGAGCACATGTAGCACCATGGAAACCTTTGGAGGCAGGCCTAGGTGCTTGAGGAAGATGTTTTCTGAAGCGACTCCTTCCTTTGTTTGGAGGCATTTGCATATAGGCAGAGTCTGGACTCCAATTACCACAGTCTTCCATGGCAGGTGCTCATAGCAATAGAGTTGAGGAGTTAAAGCCACACCTCCTGAAACACCCCATTTCACAGCCCTCCCTGCAGGTTCATGCTTTTCAGTTTAGGATTAGTTTATTCCCTCCCAAGATGAATGTACAGCAAGATGCTGAAAGGGAAGAAATAATTACAGGAATTTTAAATGTGCTTCCGAAATGATCACACACCGATTAGTTTTCTTCAATACCATTGAGAATCCTGGGAAGTGACATTAAAAACAAAACACTTGGTGTAAGGATACTACTCATCAACTGGCTGCATTCCTGCAAGAAATGCAGCCATCCCTGGTCTGCAGCCACTAGAGCCAAACAGCACAGGAAAGGGAGCTATAGAAAATATTATTTTAAAGAAACATAAATATGTCTTTAGAGCCCTGCTATACATAAGGCAAGGGAAGTCTTCAGACTTTGGTTTGAACATACAGATAGATTCTTTACATTAATTCTTATCTGAAAGAACTGGCCATTTCTAGATCTGGATCTGCAGTTCTAAATGTGATGATTAGATCTTTTGGAGGGATCTACACGGCAGAAGATTAAACATCCAGCAGGCTTACAAAGCCAAGCCTAAATTAGGAGAGCTTCTGAATTCAACTGCAAACAGGAGAGGAGCTGGAGGGAAGCTTCCAATAGAATAATGCCTTTGCTCATTATGGAAATGTCTTTGCATAACCTCAACTTTCTTTGCACAGCTATGGAACGAATAAATAACCACAAAGAAGAGAAACTTGGCAAGCCTCAAACTCTCTCAAACAAAAACCAGACAGTAATGAAAGCTTTGATCACATCCCTGTGCTGTACAAAGTCCTTCCTTCCTTCTTTTCTTTGGTCAGACCTGGAATACTTAGGCATGAACACAGATGGCCACACAAGCCACTTTGCTGCATCTCCTTGTCAAACTGGCCCCATCCTCCAAGTGCAAAACCATTTCCCAACAAAATGCAGGGCTGTGGCAGCTGCCAGAGCCTGTGGCAGCACACATCACTGTGTTAGTGTCAGTCAGTCCCTGCACTGAGGCACTATTCCTGCTCTGCTCACCACATCAGCTCCCCGCCCTGCTGTGGGTACACAGGGACAGCCTTCCCATCCCACACTTCCACCACCCCATAACCAGCTTTCATCTGCTTCCTCAGCCCATTCCTTGCAACAAGCAGAATTCTCTTCTCCTGATCCAGAAAAACACTTTCAAGAAGTAAATAAAATTAACAGAGTGCAGAGCCCGTGCTTTAATATTAAAGTATTGTATAGGAAGCAACAGTGATGCAGGACTGGAGGGAGGGAGTTTTTTGTGTCTGTCCATCAGATGCACAGCTGACCCTGACCACAGCTCCAAGGTGATGTGGACCAGGAATTCAGTGCATGGCCATCAAATAAGAATTACTGATTTATGTGGTACTAGGCTGAGAGCACACACAAGAGAGCCAGCAGCCAGAACAGCTCCTCCACAGCTTGCTGGGCTGCAGCCTGGGAATGTATCCTGTACAAGGTGGTTTGGTGGCTCCTTCAAGAGCCTACAGCAGACTAACTATGGGAAAGGTTTCTCATTCTTCCCATTTCTCATAGAGGCATCAAATACCAACTCTGAGATGTGTCATTGGTAAAAGCACTGAGGCTGAGAGCCTCAAAACCTCCATTTCCTACACAAGATTCATCCAGTCTATCTATCCTACAACCTACTGTTACCTCCACCTCTGTGCATAAAGGAGAACAGCAGAGCCACAGAGCTGAAGCTCTCAGTTTTAAAACTATGGAGCACATGTTGCACTTCCAGAATTTCCGTAGCCACCAGGCTTGGGACACCCACATCCCATAAAGCTGTATGCCCAAAGACAGCCCTACACACACCACCAACCCCAGGGCAGAAACCCACCCACTCCCTGATCAAGCCACACACAGCAAATCCCTACGATTATTTGCAGAAGATGAGGGAGAACAAATAAATTTTAAAAAACGCAAAACAACAACAAGAAAAAAGGCAAGGAATTCTCTCTGCCTTTTATAGGGAGGGATGGATCCAGGTTAAGAAAACTGTGACCAAGGCACTGTCTGGGGAGCAGGCATTCCGCTGAACTGGTTCGGCAAGGGGCTGCGGGAGGACTGCTCGCTCAGGGGAATGACAGGAAGGTATGTACAGGGGAGGGGGATGGAGGCTGCTCCAGCCCCGGGGACAGCACTCCAGCTCCTGCCAACAAGGTCCCTGGAGCCCGAGCCACACTGCTGGGAGGGTGGTGGCAGAAGACTCTGCAAATCCCCTTAAAAAAACGCTTTTACCAGGTTGCTTTTGCTGTGATCCTTAGCCCAAAGCAGCTTTGTTTGGGTCCAGACCAGCATCTCTTAGTGTCAGTGAGCAGTTCACAGGACTTTTGAGAGATGGTAAAAGAAAGCCAAGCCTGGTGGAGCAGGCTGACAGCACTAAAAGAGGGCTCTAGGACAATGCAGGGGTTACTGCACTGCCACACACCCACTCCTAGAGAGAGATCTCCAGACCCCTCCTCCCTGACGCCCCAGGGCGTTTAACCAGTCAGACACAAATATAAAATTGCTGTAACATTACCTGATTTCTAGCACTGCAGGATACAGGCTTTGCAGGCAGTGTTCATCCTGACTGCAGAGAACCAGACATCACCCCAGCACACCCCACAGCTGCTGGCTGTACCCTTGAGCAGAGTGGAGGCTGGGGACACACTCAGTGAATGGCAGGAGGCCCCCAGGGACACAGCTTACCTTCCTGGCCATCCGCAGCTCCTTCCCACCCCAGGGCCATGGCACAAAGTGAGCGTTCTCCACACCCACAGGGACCACCAGCCCTTCACTCCAGTTATGCAGAAAAGGCAGATCCTGGCTGGGGTTCCCCAGTGCGCCTGTGGTTCACACCAGAGGAAAGGAAGGGCCACAGCCGACTGCCAGGGTGGCTGGACATTGTGAAAGAGCCGGTCACAAGGCACATGGCTGGGGAAGGTCTGACTGTCTAATCTTATACCAGACCCAGAAACCTCTTCCTGACCCTCCCTAGATCCTTTCAAACTAAGGCAGATCACCAGTTTCTCTTACCCCTTTCTTGCACAGGCAGATTATTTCTTCCTTAAAACAAGTGCATGAGAACTGCAAGATCTCAGCAAGAGACAGGGCTATAGCCCATGTGAAAGGGGTTTCTGTGTCACCCAACCTTCTTCCCCAGATTTCTCCCAAAAAAGTTGCGTTTTCAAGGCAGTGAATACAACTGATGGGTGTTCAGCAGGGCAGGACTTGTGCTTATTTCCAGCCCACTTGTGGCACAGTTTCTTCATGCACTGCAGCTCCTTCCCCACTACTAGTTCTGTTGTGAACAAGCACTTGTACCCCCAAAACTCAAAGAATAATGAAAATAAAGAAATAAAACCAACAGGTTTCACCAACACAACTCTTAGGCTCAAGGATGGACATCTTTTAAGACTGCAAGTTTCATTGTTCAGCCATAAATTGCAAGAAGGTGCAAAGCTTATTTTAAAAGCTGATTGGAATTGCTTTAAAGTCTACAAAAGAACAATTGCTTTAAATAAACCGCTCTTAATTGTTCTGTACCCATTTAAATCTCACATGGTGATGCATTTTGGAGAAAAACTGGCCTTGCTCTTCTCCTAAGACAAATGTAATACTACAAAGCACTCTGCCTTGATCTCAGTGCTCATCTCGCAGGGCCCCTCTGTTTCTGCTGCATTCCTTTGTGTTTATCTGCCCTCTTCAACCCTTTGCTGCAATCAGCTGCGTGCAGCACCTCTGTCTAGAAGTGACATGGCTGAGGTTACAGCAGAGACAGGTGCAAGGGAAGCTCGTGCCCTGAAGCCATCCAAAGGAAAAGAGAAGCTGGAGGGGAAGAGAGTTGTAAGGTATTTCAGATTAAAGCAAACACCTTGCCCCAGGCTACACATTCTCTGCCAATGAAAGCTGCAGCCGCTGCGAGCCCCAGAAACAGCAAAGCAAACACAGACTTCTCTGCAAGGGGAGTTGTCACCTGTCAGGGATGTTTGCAAATTTATAGGGAGGTGGTGGTGGTGGTAAGGGGAGTAAAAAGAGCTTTCCTCATTTTAAAAGACAGGCTGTTTGCACAGGTTTGCAGTGCATATTTTGCTTTGTGAAGGCTTTTGTCCAGCATTCAACTGAGAGAAGGTGCTGTCTTCCACTGAAGACAAACTGGAACATTTATTAATGTACATACATTAATGTACTCCAAGCTGCTGCCTTTACGGTAAGGGTGAGGATGGGATGGAATTTCCCCCCGCTCCCCCTCCAGCTTGTCACGTCAGTGAAAAACACTTCTTAAAAAGAAGTCACCCTGCAGCCTGGCCTCTCCAGAAATGCCTCCTGCAAGGCTGGGCTCAAACCAACATCAGCAAGAAGTAACTGCATAGAGAAAGCTTCTTGTCCCCTTCCCAGGCAGCAGCGCTCCCCTCAGCAGTGCTCAGAGAACAAGGGGAAGGGACTTTCCATTCATGTTTCACTGCACCACTGACGGGAGAGGGAGACTCTGAACAGGCCTTCAGTGAGCCCAACAGCACCACAGTGCTCTGCACACAGCTTGGAGGAACGGGAGATGGGGAGGTGAGCCTGTGCTCGATGCCACAAATCCAGATTTGAGCACGGAAGGAGAAAAGTTACTCCTAATGACCTTTAAACTGTTGGGGGTTGTTTTTTAGGAGGACCTAGTTCAAACAGACCATTATAGTTAACACTGAAAATCAGAATTTCCTGTAAACATGAAGAATCTTTTGGACTACGGAAGAGACACCATTTCACTGGAGCTGTGCTATAGTGGTGGGAAAAGCCAAGATCTAGATGCTGATGGAAGGCCTGCATCCCACCCATCGTGCCCCACAAAATGCCCAATAAAAAAATCACCAGACGCAATGTAGGTCACCTCTCCTTGTGCACTTGGATTGGTTCACTACATTAGCCAGGCACATACCCAACCTCAAATTGGCTTTTTAACTCTTTGCAACCTTCATGGAAAGGAAAGAGCACTGCAGCTGCCCCAGTGCAGCACTGACAGGTCAAACCTCCTGAATTAAATGACAACAGGTTCTCAGGATGGAAACAGTACAGCAAGAAAATTCACAGATACCAACACAAATTTCAAACTACACTTGTTTTTTACCCCAAAGTATACAAAACCCAGGAAGAAAAGAAGCAGCACATGAGCAACTCAAACTCCTGAAATACCTCCTGCTCCAGCCTGCAAGAAAAGCACCTGAGTTCTTTAGAAGAGCTATTGCTAAGAGCCAGTCTGTTAGTGCCAAAGGTAATGAACCAGCAACCACCAGTGCCTCATCTGCATTCCAGTCTTGAGCCATATCCCTGAGACACCCATGGCCAAGACTCATTACAAACACTGTCTAGTCTGAAGAAACAGGAGGGGAAAAGAACCCAAGCATGGTCTGAAAACAAGATTTCATTCATATATGACCCTCAAGAGAAGAAAAACTAGTGAAGAACCTCTGGCCTTGGTCAGCAAAATTGCAACTGTGCCCAGAATCCAAATTATTTTAACCCTGAGGTCAAACTAGCTCTAAACAGGGAGAGTGCAGGGATGGTTGAGCTGCCTGTGCCACAGGCTCCTCAGCTCTCCTGCCAGTTTAGCTGCCCCATCCCTCTCCAGCCATTGCTGCTGTAGGAGAAGAAGAGCAGGTTAGGAGCCAGCCAAGGTGGCAAGATGGCCCTGGGGTAGTGCAGCTGGAATAGCTCCTGCAAAAGCTCCCCTTCTGCCCCCAAAGGTTAAGAAGTCTCTCATTACTCACCCACATTGGGTCATTCAGCTCAGTGTCCTGCACCCGCACACAGTCCATGCTGATCTCAATTTTGTTTGTGGAGCCATCTTCAGATGGGCCATCAATGAAGTTCAAATCGATTGGCTGAACTGAGCATATTGGCCTGGAAAGAACACAGTAATGCAGTTAAAACTGGCCAAGTTCTGTTTTCCACCACCCCACCCTCCTTTTCTTCCCCTGTGCCCAGGACTTTGGCATTACCACGAGCCAGCCTCATGACAAAGTAAGGAATTACTGAGGAACACCTATCTCCTCACCACTGTACTACAGCAGCCCCTGAACAGGACACGGACCAGAGGGGAGGGTCATTTCAATTGCCCTGAGGCAGGAGCAGAGGAGTCAAAGCACTGAAAGACAGAACTCCTGGAGGATTTGTAACAGTGATTGCTTCAGCATCAGTCATGGCAAGTCAGGAATGGGAACAGAGTCAGTTTTCTTTCAGTCAATGGACCTGACAGGATGAACTCTGCACCATCTCCACCTCCTCTCCCTCCCTGGCATGAGCAAGGGGAAAACGTGCAGCCTGGACACAGAGTGATGAGCCCATTTCCTGAGGGAAGTGCCAGCCACGAGCCTTAGGAAGCAGCCAGTTCCCCCAGAGGCCTGGCAGAGGATCAGTGTCACTGCTGAGAGCTGCACTTGGTCCCTGCAGCCTCGGGGTAGGACCTCTGGAGAGCTCCAGAGCTGTCACAGACTGACACATCCCATCATCACATCATATCTAATCAACAAATACAGAAGATTCCCAACTCCCCAGCATCAATCCCCTGAGCAGCTTATTATAGAGGCACCCTGTCCTAAAACACCTTCCATATGTTCCAAGTAAGGGCTACTTACTGTTCCAGGAAGTCCCAGATATGCTGGATTACCTCTGGGCTGAGGAATTCCCTGGGCTGGGAGCTCTGGGACATGGCTGATCGGTAGTAACTCTCCTTCCAGGAGAAGGGGCTCGGAGTTTCTACAAACCTTAAAAAGAAAAGCAAAAAAAAAAAACAAAAAAACAAAACCAAAAACAAAACAAAAAAAACCAACCCAAACAAACAAAACAAACAAAAAACCAAACAAAAAAAGAAAAACACACACAAAGACATGTTGAGTGAATGAGTCCAGCTTGATGAAAACCCATAAATAGAAGCTATTGTGTGAAAAAGGAGACACGCTGAATGCCTGAGACATTCACAGCTGTACAACACACATTCCACACTGCTGCAGATGCTGTATTTAGATAGGAGAGAATTTGGCCACCCTTCCCAGTAAGTTAAATACCCCTCAGAGTCCACTGGGATGCTGTGTCATAAGAATCCCAGAATGGGAGAAAAAACCCAAACAAACCATTCTCCGTTTTCCTCCAAATAATCAATATCCCGTATGAGGCAGGTAATCTTTGCAGTGGGTGAAGCAGCTAAGCAATGTGGGATTCCACTGTTCCAGGCTGTTTGCCTGTCTAAATGGCATGCCCTTGAATGATTTAGGTGACTTCTACACACAGCCACTGCAGCTGAGGTCTTGAACTAAGTATTGGGTTGGTTTTTTGTACGGTTGTTTTTTTCTTTTTTAAATGCAAATAATAATAAAATAATATATTTATTTTCTTTTCTATGGAAATAAGTTCAATCACATCAGATTTTATCTGCCTGTCTACTGCCTTCTCACCTCCACCAATTTCTGAGCCAGACCAGCTGATTTCCACCAGATCTGCTAATTACCTTGGCCATTTTTATCCCCTTAAGCTCCCACAAGCCTCACAGAAATAGGTGGGCCCAAGAGGAGCAGTGACAGAGCTGGAGCACTCATGCCTTCCACAGCTGCACATTCTCATCCCACTGGCCAATTTCTAAATTCAAACACAGCATCTTTTACAGCCATGTCAAAATACTTGATGGCTGTAGGGATGTAAAGAGGGTGGGAGGAATTTCTCCAGTACATTTGCAGTTGATAAAAATTCTCAGTTCAACTTCAGCATACGAGGCAGGCGACCACCTTTCCTGCTACAGGGTTGGGGCTGTCCTGCAGAATTTCCATATGGGAGCTATTTCAGCACAATGCAAGTGAATGACCACATTCTCTGCCAGGGGAACGGCCCTGGCAGGAGCCAAGGTTATAACTGGATTCCAAAGAGAATTGAACTAATATTTGGTTTGGCACATACTGGTCCTGATTAACACAATGGTCTAAACAAATTGCATGGAAGACCCTAATTTGTTAAGCTGCCAAAATTAAGAAAGAGTGCTTCAGAGGGAGGATCACACTACAGTGCTTTTACTGCACTTTTCCTGAAGTATTTACTTCTGGCTGCTGTTAGAGAGGTATCTAGCTCTCTTTACTGAATTTTTATAGCCTCTTTCATTTCAAGGATGACTCTGGTCTGCAAAAAGGCGGGCTTTCCTCACCTCTGCTATCCACAGAACTGCATGCTCTTTGAAAAGAGCAGACTTATTTTACACTAAAGGAAATCAAAGTGGCTTAAAAGCTCCCTGGAGCCAGTGCCTCGAAATAGGTGAAAGCATCACTTCAGTTCCTCATCCTTTTTGTGATAAGGACAAAAACCTCCAGTATAATTTAAAAGTTCATGAACAGTCAGAAACAAAAACGAAATGCAGAGTACATGGGTTACAGTTCTGCCTCACAGATGGGAGCACATGCCCCCACTACATGTGAAAAAAATAATCACAAATCTTCAGAGAACAGCAGTTATCCCACAGAGTACCCGAAATTACTCTTTTCAGGCTTTCAGTCAGGTCAGACACTTTCAAGAATGCCATATTGAAACCCAGAGGAACAGATCTGGCCTAAAGCCTGTCAAATCACCTGCAGGTCAATGCCACCATGAGCCTTGGAGGAGCACAGTGGGAAGCTCTGCAACCTCCTCTGCTGCTAGTCCCAGACAGACCTTGCTCACAGGCATTGCTCAAAATCCTGCACCCAGTCCTGACCACCAGGAATAGGCAGAGAAACCCCACAATGGGTTCTCTCAAGCCATCAAAGTGCTCTTTTTTAACAATTATTTGCCACTTAGCACAACTGCTCTTGACTTGTACACTAAAAATCACTTTTCATTACTACACAGTCAGGAACTAACTTCAATGAAAAAGGAGCTATAACAAACCAGACCTTTCTCAGAGACCTTTCCTTCCAAAAGCCTCGGTGCAACAAGGTTCCTGCATGCCACGGCATGCCCCAGCTTTGATTCACTGCTGGACAAAGTTCTCAGTCTCAAAAGGGCAAAGTGTCCCGGTTCACCCTGCCTGCTCTGGGCCTGGTGGTCCTGTTCAGCTGCAATTCCACAAACCTGCCCCAACCCAGCAGGGCAGGAGCCAGCAGCTGCCAGACTGATAGAGCCAGGCTGGTTCCTCTCCACCTCTGCAGCCAACAGAGCTGTTGGAAAGCTGAGGACACAGCTGGGGCATCCCTCTACTAAACACAACTCTGAATTTCTCCAGAGAGGGACATTTTCCAGCTGCATCATCTTTATCCCTGTACTCAGACAAGCTCCTAGCTTACTGTTTTTAGGAAAAGCACTACCAGATTTTACCTGATGGCCAAAAGGGCCCATTTCCCTGTACCAAGCACAAGGAGTCTCCTGGTTAGTTTTCACAGAGACTCTTTCAACACTCTCTGCAGCACCTTTACTACCTGTACAGCTCTTTTCAAAGGAGGCAGCAAGATTAGGCAGCCAGCCTTGGCAAGGCAGCTGTGACAAGGCCCCAGCATTACAGGGGTGGCCCCAGCATTACAGTAAACATTGCTTTTTACTCACTTCGATGCACCCTGTTTTCAGGTGGGAAAGAACTGTAAAGAGGCAAGAAAAGCAACTTCAGCTCAGCACAAAGCTGCATGCAACATAAACTGTCTCCTTCCCTGTGGTCTTAGTAGAATCTTAAGTCTAGTGCTATTTTCCTTAAAAGCCTTCAGCAGAGAGGAGAAGCCTCTGCCTACCAAACACATATTTAAGTGTCTGAATTTCCACTGGAAAATAACAGCTAAAGCCTAAGTAAAATCTGTGCACGAATTTCACTACTTGAGTTAACTGTCTCTTCCCACATCAGCAAATGCTGTACTTTCAGAAGAATAATCACTGAGTCCCCAAAGTTAATCACAAGACTGCATTGTTTAAATTGCTTCTATGAACCAGATGGTTTTTTTATTAACAGACATTTAAACAACATCCCTTTTACCCACATCTGCTCATCCCAAAGGCCATTGCAGGAAATGGCCCTACTGAACACAGCCTCTTATACCAAAATGCTGACTACAACACAACAAGGCATGGCAGTAAGTCTTGTCCAGGTTGTCTCTGTTTAAAGTCTGCAAGGCAAGTCCCTGCACCAACTGCTGAACTATCTGGCAGGACACTTTTCACAAACAGAGAGCACTAACTGCACCAGAACTACAGGGGGATTTACAGCCCCCATCAAACTGCAAGCTGAATAGGACATTGCAGGCACAAACCCCTCCTTTAGAAACCACCAGGGGATTATTAATAGCAAGTTAAGGCTTCTCACAGAAGCAGCACCTCACCAAGAGCAGTGATCGTTTGTGCAGTGCTGGGACACTGCCCCCGAGCCACTGAATCCCAGGACAGGTTTCAGGCAGCCGTGCCCTCGCACTGATCCTATTTATCTGGGTGAAACAAGAGCAGCCCCGAGCCCAGGTGAAAGCACTTCTCCACATTCACTGGGTGGGCCGGAGCCTCAGGCACACTGCCTGCTGTGCTGCCTCCTGAGCACTCCCCAGAGGAGCTGTGTGACAGCCCTGCGAGTGAGGATGTGTCCCAGCCAGTCCCCTGTGCCACCCCACTGATGTGACATCTCTAGAACACAGCGATGACAGCAGCGTGCCCCTGTCGCTGTGCCCACACAGTGCTCCATTTCAGAGCCTGATGGAAGGCTGGGAATGTTAAACTCGACAAAAAAACCCAAACCAAAACCAACAAAAAACCAACGAACCAATCTGAAAAACAACTCACCCTTCCAAAAACCAACGAGCAAAGCACAGCATTTGCTCCTCATAGGCTGTGCCCACAGTGTTGTTGCCTTTCTCCGGAGCTGAGGATCGCATCACAGGAGGAAATGAAGCCCTGACTGCTTGGCCCAGAGTGACATAAAAGTGGTGGCAAAGTGGAGAGAAAACAAGACCATTTCTGCTCCCACTGCTCACTCTAAGCAGATCCTTCCATTCTTCACCACCGTACCCCCTTTCCTACCTTCATATCAGAGAGATTAAAGATAAAGCCAACCAACCACTCTCCACCCCAGGAAACAATGACAGAAACCTACCAAACTCAGCTACAGCAGCACAGCAGCAGTTCTCACCCAAAACACCACCTTTCACTGCTAACAATCTTTCTTAGAAAGGGCTTAACCCAAAGCATGCAGGTTTGACTTACCACTGGGGACAACCACGAGCACCCGAGGAGAGCAAGCCCCGGGCTTGGCACTGAGCATGCACAGCCCAGCCCTCCTGTGTGGCCTCGGACCTTAAAGGCAGATGCCACCTGCTCGCACGGGTGGAGGGTCACATCTGACACGGGGTGTGCCGCTGGCACACGCGTGTGTGACTCCAGCAACCTCCTCCCCAAAATAAGGGCTGTCACAGCCAAGAGGTGGCTGGTTTCCTTTGTTTTTTTGTCCAAAATGGACTAGGTGCTTCAACACTCCAAACTACTCCCGGGTTAATGGCATGGTTTGTGAGGAAAAGAAGTGAATAAGGTTTTTCAGTGAAGCTGCGCTGTTGGGTTTCAAAAGGTCCAAGCTCCCCCATTTCTCCATAATTTCCCTCAAAAACTGGAGCTCTGGTTTGGTTTGTGTTTCTCCTGCAGTGTGCAAGTTCTCAGAAATTATCAGTATGGTTTATGGGTGCGGAACTTTGTGGCTTGATGTTGGTGTAAAGCCACGCTGTAAAATTTTGTAACATAAAATCTTTCACGGCAGGGATGAGCAAAATGATTTGGAGCTTTCTTTCTGCTTGCTGCCAAAACTGCATGGAGTTGTTTTCTGCTTCTCCCCGTGAGATGTCTATCAACGGTGTAGTTTCTTATCACTGAGCCTCCAGTTCTCAGTCAGTGGACATGCAGGTGGGGCCAGAGAAGTCTCTCTGTAAGCTACAAAGTTCGCTCTTTTTTCACAAGTTATGCTCCCCTGAAGAATATGTTAGTGGAGTACTCAGGAAACCTTGATGCAGAGAGAACATCTGTTCTTATCAAGAAAGCGCTTCCACATTATACAAATGTACCCAACAAATGATTAATAATGTCTAAATAATGATATCTAATATGCCTCATTTTATTCATAGTTCTCAAACTGCTCTACAAAGGAAGATAGTGTGATTACTCCTATATTACCTGCGAGAAAACCAAGACCCCAGGAGGTCATAGAATTACTCATCATTAGTCAGCAAGCCATAAATATAACCTTGGTCACCCAAGTCCCAATCTGGTGCTTGCTCTAAAATGAACTAGTGATTTTGGGTGTTTAGGTAGAGAAATTCAGAAAGGCCTTAATTTTTTCAGGTACAGTATACACTGTACCTCCTACACTAAGAAACTCGCAAGCTTCATTTATCTTCAGACACCAAAAGGTTGGTGCCCAGGAATGAAAATCAAGGGGCTGCAGAAATGCTGCGACCAGCTTTAAAACACAGACACTTCAGGGTGAAAGGATACTTCCAGTACAGACTAAAACCTAATATTTCTTCCTGAATTTATACAACATTTAGCCCCTTAAGGTCCCTTAATTCATGTGCATAGTAATAAATCAGCCCTCAGCCACCACAGGGTGTGAGCTGGATAGAGATTTCAGTCACAGGGGAGTCGGCAGCTTCAGCTCCATCAATCCCAATCCATATGCTCATCCCTGCCTTCTCCAGTTACACCTTGGAGCGCATCAAAAGCAATGGTAAACAAACGATTTAAAGTTCACGAGCATTACGCCGAAATGCCTGAATCTCGGTGTCAGTTGTATTTTTAGTTTTTGCGTGGGGAGGGGGCTCCTTTTCAGATCACACCGTTAAAACTGGAGGAACTTGGCAGCCCTCGTCCTGCTGGAATTCCCCCTGCTCTGCATTGTAACACTGCCGTGATTTGCAGGCATCGGTACCTAATGAAGCTCACAGCTGTGCAAGAGGAGAAGGATGCGGGGTCTGGCAGCACGGGACAAGCGTGCGCCTGGCAGGCGATGTCATCTGGAATTCCCCGGCCCCCGTGCCTGGAGCAGCCACCCTCAGCCAGCACAGCACACCCTGGAACACCCCCTTGCAACCCTTTTCCAAAGATTAGAGACCTTTGCAAATCAAACAGGTTCAGTGCTACCCCCTAAACGGGGGCAAAATGAAAGCCAAATGGGAGACAGGCAGGCTCTCCACCCCCCCTGAGAAGATTGCAGTTGAATTTCATCAACCTCTGTTGCACCTCTTTCTATGTCTACTTCATCAACAAGCTGCCTCTCTTCCCAGCATGAATTGCCCTGTAGAATGCATTTGCCTGCTTCTTTCTTTGCCTGATGTCATATTCCAAGGTCTTAGCTCACATGAGCCCAAAAGAGACTGACTCCCTTCCTGCCAGAGGCAGGCTATGCCAAATTGAGCTCATGAGTGTTTATTCTCCTTTCGATTTTAAGCTAAGCTTTTGGGTTTAGCATTTTAAAATTTAGACTTCCAGCAAGTTCTTTAAAGCCTTCAGATTGTCTTTGCACATAATGCTGCTGCTCCTATGTGTCAGTCCTAGAAAATAACTCAGAAAGAATCCTGACACATGCATGGGTTAGAAAGGACAAATGTAAGGAATAACAAACACCAGCACAGGATTCTTTTGACACAGAATATAACTTCCACCTATGGTTTGGTTTCCCAGTTCCCACATTTGTCAGATGTTTCGCAGATCTGGTGTCTCCCAAAAAAACGTGGACAGCAGCCTGGGTTACAGGGAGGAGCAGCAGGGAAAAAAGTGTTTGAGTGTTTGGGATATGCATTAGAAAATGAAAGAAGCTGACTGCCAGAAGGGTGAACCCTGATCTCAGAGTAGCCACCAGCCAAGGAGATGTGGGGAACACACGAAGGAACAGGGAGTGGCAGCAGCAAAGGGCTCTGTGACACTGCTGGTGTCCTACAGCATCTGCCAAGGACAGCCAGGGAGGACTGTCAGCCTCTCCTGTTCTCTAGGCAAAGGGTGCTTGTCCCGTACACACCCTGTTTCAGCTGTGAGCTGTATGGGGTGTTCTGCTAGGGTCTACTCTATCAGTGCATCCTGATCTCCCTGTGACTTAGATTTGTCTTTTGGAAGCATATGTGGGTGAGGTGAATAGAAAGGGGTAGGAAGGATGGCTCAGCTTCCTGGTTGCTCTTTACTCAGGTCTTCAGTGCACAGGCAACACTGACCTATGTCAAAGAAAGTGAAACTGGCTTTACAGAGCAATCCTCCTAATTCACCATGCTGCAAAACACAAGGGGGATTTTTCTCCTTTCATCATCTCCTTTCAGTTAGAGTCATCCTGAGTAAAACTCCCCACAGTGAGTGCAACACTTGCAGCTTTGTGGCATCCCCTCAAAGCACATTCTATCACTGCAGCCTGTCCCCCATACCAGTGCCCTGCTCCAGTGCTGCCTGCACAGCTCCTCTGGGAGGAAAGGATTCCCTCCTCGTTCCCACTAGGGCTCCCAGAATGAGCACTGCATGGCCTGCTCCCAGTAAACTGCTGGGAATGGCTTCTTGAAGCTGAACAATTTCAGTACCTCCACAGCCCAGGAACCTACTGGATCTCCTATCAAGAGCTCATCTAATCAGCTATCTACATATCATCATTGTCAGCCTGACAACAGTGACCACTTTTGTATAATAGAGATTTCATCCTCAGGGCTTCAGGCAGCTCCACACTCCACCAGCACTTGAGACACTCTTCCCTAACTGTAACCCCTAATTTTTTTTTCCTTCAAGGTTTCCTTCAGCATCTTGTGAACTTTCCCAGACGTCTCTTATCTCCCACTCAACTTTTGACACCCCCTTCTTACCCATCCTCAGAAGCTCAGCCATGGACATCCCCTCCTTTCTTTTCAGCCCTGACACCCACTCCCTTTCTCAGCCCTGGCCAAGGTGAAGCACTGCCACAGCAATTCCTCCACTGCCCACTGCAAATTGGTGACCTGTCCAGATTTGTTCTACCCTTCCCAAGCTATAACAGTATCTCAAATTGGTAAAGAACACAGAGACCTGTTAACAGCCAGTGCATCTCCTGGGAAACATGGTCCCAGGACTTCCCAAATTTAGATAATAAAAGGAAATGTAAATAATCAATTTTAAGAAAGCCTCGAACCCAAAACTGATTAAAAGCATTTGCATTATTTTGTAACTCATTTTCCAGTCAATCCCTTTCCCAAACCTATTGTTGTGGTGGTGAGAAGCAATGCCCATCTGGAGAAGGAAGAATCAGAGCTGCTGGACAGAGATGAGATCTTTTACTGCAGTAAGTGAGAAAGTCTTCTCACAAGCAACACAAGTGGAAAATCCAGGCCCAACCCTCAAAATTCTGAGGTATTTTTGGTCCAAGTCCAAAAATAAGCTTTGTAAGAAAAACTTTACAGGCAAACTGTAAGAAGAAGAAGAAGCCACAATGCATTTGCAAGCCTCTTTAAAAAACAATGAATCTCTTTGGTCTAAGCAGTAGCTATACCTTGCTCTATTTCAAATATTCAGCTGAGAACATGTATTTGGGGCTACTTTTCGAAGCTTAGACAGGAGTTTTTGTAGCCAGACAGCCCTGGTAGTTTCACAGCAGGATGAAAGGAGTGATGCATCCTCAGAGGAGGAGAGGACAAGCACAGCTCTCTGCTGAGGCATCTCCTGATGGGTCAGTGCTGCCTCCAGCCCTCCTGCCACATGGCAACCTCTGCTGTCCAGCTGCAGCCACAACTAAGACAACAGAGACCATTTTTTGTCTCTCTGGGGTCAGTCCCTAACCCAAAATCACTTGTCCACCATCAATAATCTGCAGCAGGTACCTGGGGGCAGCTGGGGAAGCAGGAACTCAGACACCTCTGCTATTGCATTCTGCAGCACAGTATGGGGAGAGCCCTCGTCTTTCCTGAGGAGCAGTGTTAAATGCCCAAAGCAGCCTAAACCAGTTAACCATATCCTTTCAGATACTCAGATCTCTGCAGTGGCAGGGAATATTAAAAAAAATAAAGCATCAGCCCCAGAAATAAAAGCAGGCAAGGTCATTTTCAAGAGGTGTCAGTCATGAGAAAAATACAGCTATTACAGGTCATCAACTCTCTTCTTTAGTGATTTTAAATATTTAATAAGGAAAGCAAAGTTCTGGGGAGGCAATGGCCAGAAGTCTCATCTTCCTGAGGCTTGCAAAATCAAATTCCCCTGTTTTGAGATTTGGTCATCAGTATTTTTCCTTTTATCACAGCATTTACCCAATAAAAATATCTACCTCATTTCATTGCTGTTTTTTACAAGGAGCTTTCAGTATTTCCCACAGGAAATGGGACTGATTAAACTTTTGCAGTGTTGAGTGCAACCAGCATCTCTAAGTTTTTATTTGTCTACCCCCATCACATCAGTACAGAGACCACAACACAGAATGAAAAATTACTTTATTTATTACAGACAGTGAAATAATTCAGCCAAGAAGATCAGAGCTTCAGAAGGGCAGTCAGAGTGTCAGAAACTGGTTCTGGTTCTATAAGGCTCTGAAAGAGGCCAGAGCCAAGGGAAAGAAAATATCCAAACCTAATAGAAAAGTTCCCCTTGCAGTAGGGGTAGAATGGCAAGGAAAGACCTCAGCTACATCCACACTGCTGCTCTGGCCAGAGTTCAAGGTCTGGTTTGTGTACTATTCCTTGCTTACATGCAAGTATGTTTTTGAGACATGGCCCTGGCCTGAGCTCTGGGCTGTCTGGAGAGGAAATGCCCCTGAACAGGGTTAATCCAAACCTCTCATTTTATGTGGCATAGGCAAGTTAGGCACAGTCTCAGCTCAACTTCCAACAGTTCAGTCCACCCCCAAATGTCCTGAGCTCATCTCTTCTGGGCACTGTGCACCCTCAGAGCAGGTGCCAGCTGCAGGCAGCACCTGACCTCGAGAACCTGAGAGAAACCCCCTGATCAAGGGTTCATCACAAATACAGCTGGGCCCCAAACCAGGGACCTGCTCTGTGCTGGGTAACTGCAAGGGAGATCTCCGAGCTCCTGCCCTGCTTGGTAACACAAGTGGAGACCGTGTGGCACAAAGAGCAAAATCCTGTAGGGCTGATGGCTCATGATGGGGTTTTAGCCCTGCAGCATGCTCTGAGCCCTGTTCAAAGCCTGGCACACTGCCTGCAGCCTCTCCCCTGCTTGCACCACATCACTACCAGCAGTGTTAAGGGCACGTGGTCCCCAGGACAGTGACACACTCTGCCAAGAGTGAAGCTTCTTTTAAACTTGCTGAGATTTGAACCTTTTTGACATGTGAAGGAGTCAGATTGTGCCTCTGCCAGGGTTGCCCCAACATCTCCTGGGTTTTTTTTTTTCCCCAAGTGCTTGGTGTGCTGCAGCTGCAGCCTCCAGGAAGGCTCAGGGCTCCCCTGCATGCTGAGCAGCAGGTGCTGAGCTGCTGTTGTCCCAGTGCATACAGGACAGGCATTTCCCAAATTTGGCCACTGCAAGGAGGCAGCAGGGAGAGGACATCCCACACGGGCTGTCTCAGCATGGTCCCCCCACCAAGAGGAAGCACAGTGAGAGAAATCACGCAGCCCACGCTGATTTTCAGCCCTGGGAAACTATGCATTGCAGGGCATTTAGTCATATAAATATAGTGAGAGAAGAGGGGACAGACAGGGAGCGTGAAATACGTGCTTCTTTTTTAGAACAGGAGTGTTCTCAGACTGCCTACTGCAAAAGGCTTGTGACATTTTGTGTTGAGCCAGGTAAAACACTTGGCTCCCTAAGGTACTTACTCTTACAAAAGCTGCTTCTGTCTTTAGTTACAAATACTCCTTATGAACTGCTCAGGGGACTTACAAAGTCCTTCTCACAAGCTTTCTCTCAAAGGTTGAATTTGAAAAAAAAAAATCAAATAAATCGTCATGATAATACAAAAAGTCCCCAGAACTCTTCAGAAGCAGGAAACTGTAAACAGCAACATCCTGAGTTTCAGTAAATAATTAAAATGCAAAACAGAAACACCAGCAAAGCAGATGTTAGGTACAGATTCCTGTAATATGAATTTGGTTGAAGCTCCCCCAGCCAACCTGTGAAATCTGGTGTGTGTTGGATAATAAATATTAACTCCCACTCCTCACCCTTGCCACCAGTGCTACTCCTACAGGAAAAGGAGCTCTTCTGCTGAATACCATGTGGGCTGTGTTTTTCAACGTGTGGCAACTCTGTGGCAGGGCAGCTATTCCTAAGCCCAAGGGCAGAGAATCCTTCTCTCAAAAATAAGAGCACTTGCAAAAACCTTTCTGTGTGTCACAAAATAGCTCCAAGACAGGGCAGATGAAGGACAAAGAATTAAGAGCAGATTATAGTCCTGGAAGTCAGGAACAAATGAAGTGTTTGTCAGGATCACTGCTGATGTGTCAGGGAATGCTACCTGGAGTGCTCACAGGATCTTTGCTTTTGTAACTCTGCCGGGTGCTAAGAAATTACAGGGTTGGCTCCCTATAATTTTATCAATACATTGCCACACTTAATGTGATTTATGATTTTTGCTTGTGATAATCTTAAAGCTGTAGCTGCTGTAGTGTTATGAATACATACAGCAATACCCTTTTCATCAAAAACAGGAATGGCGTTTCCAGCCTGTATGGTTTAAGATGAAAATTCACAAATATGAACAACCAAACTTGGAAAACTATGTAAAGAAAATTTGTTGTTTTACATGGAGAGTTTTAACCCTGTAATATTTGACCACCTAATGCCCATGTTGACTCTCAGGGCCAGCTGAACTACAGTTTCACACCTGTCACAGCCACCTCATATACCCCAGTGACAGCAATTCCAGCCATCCCCCAGCTCCTGCTCCCCAGACACTGCTGGCAATACACAGCTGAGCCACTGCTGCTTGCAGCATCCAGCTCACCAGCACAGCTCAAACTTCTTTCCATGCACTTGTTCAGCCTGCAGTGACTTTTGTGCCTATCAACATTACTAAACCGCATAGGCACTGAACCTCCCAGGGCAAGGTTTTGTAAACAGGCTTATTTTTACGTTGCAAAGAATCTAGTGAAGCCCTGATCCCTTACGGCAGGGTTTCCCCCTTCTCACTTGGGGAGATGGCTGTTCTCTTTATAGCTCCATGCACTGACTGAATTCCCCTTGCTTGTGTGTACTGGTATTTATCACATCAGACCACCTGCGGCATTTAAACACCTGATTGGAAATGACTCAGCAGCACAATCCTGTGGGGAGGTGATCTGTTACACAGGGGTGATTGTAAACAGGCACCAAAAACTCCCAAGTAAGGCCTAAGAACAGATACAGATACATGAAGTTGTCTGAGCAGATGTTATCTATCATCACCAGAGCTAGTCAAACCTCAGAAATCTATTAGAGCAAAACATTTTCCTTCTGATTACTTCAGTGTTGATCGTGGGCTACAAAATTTTAAGATAAAAAGAAGTCAAAATTTGTATGGCAGTATAACCACTGGCTCCCACCACCATGTCCATGTTCCCAGGAAGGTTTTCACATAAGTGCAAAACCAGCTTAGAGCCAAGCACCAAAACGAAAGCCAAGTTTCCCTGATCTCTTTCCTCTTACAAGATCCTCCTTCTTCCTCCATACCTTATTACTCCTATTGAATTTTTTTATAAGGAAGGCTTCAATACTGTTTTGGACATGTGTTGAACAGCAGAGGGTTTTATTTTTCCCCAAATCAAAGCTGAGCCCTTTTGCTTTGTATCAGGGCAGAAATCCTGGTGTAGAGAGGAGCTTTTGCAAATTAGCTTGTAGCAGAAGGTAAAAAGTAAATCAGCATGGAATTATATAACTTATAACATGTACCATGAACACCCTAAATACCTCTGAACAGATGAACTATTAAGAACTTGCTTTTTTAATTTCTTCAGGATTTTTGGAAGTTGGGCAAGGCACTGTGAATCAGATGTCCTCTCCTCCCAATACAAAGGACCCCATGAAAGATTTCACATATTCTCCTTGCAGTCCTTTGGAATCTGAGAAGAAAAATGGTTGGCTTGTTTCCACTTTAATCTTTTAAGCATCACTCAATAGACCTCCAAGCAGATAAATATTTTCTTGAGAAGCCTATACTGTTTTGAAGAGGGAAAAGTGCTGTTCTTGTCAGTGACTGTGGAGTAAAGAGGTCCAGCAGGGACAGAATGGAGGAGGGCAGCAGGGATAAGCAGACTTCAGGGGCTCTGACAGGAAGAGAGAACTGAAGACAGCTTAATGTGCAACTCCTGAGCACTGTTTTGCAAAGATTCTATCTTTTAAACCCTTCTTCTGATGAGATTGCAGTACAAGAACAGGACAGTGACCAAAGAACAGACCTCAAAGATGAGATAAATACCCTCCCCTCCTCACCACCAGCAGCACAGCTCCCTGATGAGGTGCTGGAGGCAGCTGAGAGGTCCCATGCTGGCAGCATGTCCACTGCAGAGCTGCTCTGCAAAGCCCTCCTGCCAAGGAGACCACACTGCAGGAGTTGTTTTGGCACATGGAATGCTGTCCTCTCACGTGCATCTGGCTCCAGCTGTGGTCCTTCCCCCACAGAATTTTTACCAGGGTAGGCAGCATAGTTGTGAATGTGACCAGCACCCCACAGGAGAGCTCACAAAGGCCAGAAACAAAAGCACCTTGCCACTTCTCCTTCCTGCATGGAGGAGATTCTGCTCCTTCAGGAGTCACCAGCTGCTCCGAGCACACCACAAGCTGCTCAGAACAAATTCTGGGCCCTCTCTGAGTCTCTGGAAAGTACCTGCACTATCACTGGCTGTTTCTGCAAATAGATCTATACCAAGTCATGTGTCTTTCTTCACTTGACTTCAGGTCTTTCTGCCAACACAGCAAATTTGAGCTCCCATTGCATAGGTGAAGGCAACTGACATTTGTCCACTCTGTCATAGCAGGAGTCCAATTATTCCTCAGCAGAACATAACACGAGGAAAGAGAAAAAACGTGCAGTTGCCCAAATGCAGGGATTCTGCAGAGCCTGCACGTGGGATGAGATGCTCCTGCAGGACACGACCCTGTGACAACTTCAGCAAATCTCTGTCCCAGTGTCACCCAGCTGATACCCTGGTGAAAGGAGAGCCCATTGCTCCAGCCCTGATTCACAGCCATGAGGCACACAGCACTCTGCTGCCTGCAGCCAGCGTGCTTTGGCTGGATGTGTCCCCTCCCAGCCCAAGGCAGAGCAGCCTGCAGTGTCACCAGTGCCTGCTGGCAGTGGGGAACAGGGGGTGCAGTGAGTCTCCCCCTCTGTGCTGTATTGCAGCACTGACCTTGGCCAGGCTCCTGTCTGATAGCTGCAGCCCGTTCACCAGCCCTGTTTGGTACCTGTGGGAACCCATGGGGAAAGGTGAGGTGACACATGCAATGCTTCTGATGAAAGATCTCTTTGAACCCGGGAGCTCTGGGTGGCTGGAACTACACCCTGATCACCAAAATCCATCCAGATACAGCACCCAATAGAAGATGTTTCCATGGCCCAGACACTCCTCTCCTTTTCAAATAATTTATAATACCTTCCTTAAGTAATTTCTTACAGTTTTTCTCATTGTTTTCTAAAAATAGATTTTTTTTTCCTACATACCTGGCTTTGGGGTTTTGTTTGATTTTTTGATTTTAGCAACCTCCTCAAAACCCGGACAATGTCTGAGAAATCAGGTTTCCAGCACAGATGCTGCAGAGACCAGAGGATTTCAGGGTTGTTCCTCTGTTATTAGTGAGAATTGGGAGGCTGGACTGTATCACTTTGTGCTGAGAATACAAAGCGAGAAATGAAAGGAGAAAGAGCAGCTTGTGTGAGAGCCCTTTCATTCAAAAGGGAGGAGTGAGACACTGTGAACATCTTCAGCACAGCAACGATGTGAAATCCTGAGGCCACCAATTAGCCTGGGCATGGGGAGAGGGAGGAGCAGAGCAGGCAGGACTACAGTCCAGTGCACCAGCAGGTGCATTCCTAACAGCCCCCAAAGAAGAGGGCTCCTGGGAAAACACAGCCTAATGACCATCATTTCCAAGAACACAAGTAACTTATCTGTAAACATCACTCCCCCAGCCAGGCATTAGCTGAAAAAAAAGCAGCTTTGGGGAGAGATACTAATTACACAGCTCTCAACAGCTGGACTTTGATCATAATTACAGTGCCTTCTTCATCTTACATTAGTGGCTTTCAGCTGCAGCTAGGTGGGCACTTCTTGAAGGTGGAAATCCCGTCTGTTTGAGATAATCAGTTCTTTTTATGACTCAGAGCTGGCCTGGGTTTTCTGCAGTGCAGGATGAGCTCCCACGGTACCATCCAAGGCAGTAATTCATGGGGGTCAGTGGCCTGGCACTCCAGTGCAGGTGCTTCTGTCATTACAGCAGCACTTCCCAAGTCCCAGGAGCCAGAGCACTGAGTGTGCATATTCCTGATTTCAAGTATTTCCCTTTGCAAGGGAAGTAAAAGGAGAAAGACTTTGAGGTCTGCTGAACTTCAGCATCTCTCAGCTCTTTCTGTTTAAGAAAAAAGATGGGCAGACTCAGGATACACCTGTCCAAACAACCTCACTTCAGTCAAGCTACATTTGCATCCCTCACTTCTGCAAAAGGATGTACATCCCCATCAGCACCCCCTGTTCTCTGCCCCTCTGTCAGCTGGGCTGCAGCTCCAGCACTGAACCCCTGCACACAGCAATGAGTGGGGTTCTGAAGGAGGAGGCTGCTGACCCAGCTGAGCTCCCTATGATTTTTTGTGATGCTTTGCTTTGATACCCACATTTACAAATACTTTAATAGCCTAAATGGGGGAGCTGGGCTGTTGAGACAGAGGCTGGAGTGGCCTAAACAATCACACATGGCACAGAACCTGGGCACTCAGCTTTTCCTCATCTGTGGCACTGAATTACCGTGTTGTTTGGATATATCATTTTGCCTGTGGCCTCTGAAATGACAGGCATAAAGCATATGAGCATTATAGAGGCACATTAGCTAATGCTCCTCTGTGTTCTCTGTGTTCACCTCTTGACAGAGGAAATGTTTTAGCTGCCTCCCACCTGTCCTGCCTGCTGGGACACCCCCAAACTGAAGAGATAAGTAGATGAAGCAACAGCAGAGGGTAAATCAAAGCCACAAATCTTAGCATTAACTGGCATTTATAACTGCTTCCCCCTCCACACTAAACTACAGGGAAATCTGTGTGAAATGCATACCCTCCCACCAGTTTAACAGGGTTTAAGACACTTTCCACTATTGGTTTTTTGCCAGCATACCTCAGCTCAACATTATCAGTTTGCTGGTTAGATAATTACTAGATGTAATTTTAAGGTTGCAAAGAAGCACATTGGTATTACCTAAATAAAGTATTTTGACCACATCAAAGCAGAAGCGTTTCAAACTGTGTAAAATAAATGCAATTTTGAAACTATTGAATTTTGTTAAAGCAGTCAGAGAAATGCCACATAACACATCATGGATGTGCAACCAGTGGAGCTTAAAGATGAAGACCATCTATATCTCAGACTGAGAAAAGTATCTTTGGGACCAGCTTTGAGCTGATTTTGACCTGTGGCAGAGCACAGCCACTAATAATTGAACAAGTGCCACTCTTGGCTCGTGTAAACAGACATGCATAACAGCTGTGACATGTTGTTACTCTAAGCTACATCTCAAACAGGTTTTATGACTGAGGGGTGTCACAAATTCTATCTGTCCTGAGGCTTTCCACACTGCAATGGTCACTTAAAAACTCATCATGCTGCTAAGGCATGTGATGAGGAGCTGAGTTTCTACTGTAAGGCCTGACTTGCTGGATGAGGCAGATTTGTAATGGTGAAAGGCTCATTAAAAAGTTCTACCAAATACAGCCACTGGATTCTTTTTCTCTTTCATTCATGCTCCAGCTGTATTTTTTTCCTGAGCCACAGCACCAATTTTTGGAACCTGTTATTTGATATAAAATGGGATACAAACTGATAGGAGTTCACGGGCTGGGAAGCTGTCCCAGAGCTCAGGTACACCTCCCAGTGCATCTTCACGCTTTCCAATGTCAGTTTTTTTCCCTTTTTTCCTTTTTCTTAATTTTTAATTTTACAAATTGCCTGGCTGGGGCTTCCAGCCAACGTGTTAAAGACTCCACTGCTGCCAGCCCAAATCCACCTTGCTGGGTGGCTGCTCTTGTGCTCAGGGTGCTGGGTGGCTTTGCAGGAGATCAGAGCATGGCTGCATGTGCCTGGCCAGCCCTGGGCTCGTGTTGTGGAAGGTCTCCTTGGGGAATCCAATACCCCCTGGCTTCATTCCATCTTCCTGTGCCACTGCAGCGTGGCCAAGGACCGTGTGCTATTTCCCAGCCTCTCCTTTCCCTCTGCTGGCCCCAAACACGGCCCCTCCTCGCTGCCAGGTCTCCACTCTCCTCCCCAGGACCTTCACACAGCAGTGGCACCAAACACCCAGATTAAGGGGAGATAAAGCCCACCGCAAACCTTGTAACAATGCACAACAGTGGGGAAAAAAACAGAGATCATAAAGCTGCCTGCAATGCCACGGGCTGGGTGATGGTGGCCAAGCCCTTTCTCCAACACAGAGCTATGCAGCAGGGTAGCCTTCCCCAGCACCCTGCAGAGGATGCAGAGTTAATGGTTAACTCTTCCAGGGATTACCAGCCAAGGCTTTTACAAAACCCAGACAGAAACCAGTCTTACAAAGGAGCTCAACAAGTGACTGTACCCAGAGGATTTCACCTCTCTGAACTTTATGACTGGAAAAATACCATCTACATGTCATTTGCATGCTTAAATATAGTATCTTCTATTGGGAGAAACAAACAAACCGACAATGTGATACTGTGACACCTCGTGTGGACATGCTCTTTTATCTGCTGGAAAGTTATAAAACTCGGCGTAACAACAAAGCTAAAATAAGAGTGGTTGTCAGGCTCTGACGCTGCCTGTTAGACAGAAGGAAAAAATATTCCTGGAAAATTGGTCTCTCTTAGAAGGCAGTGTTTTCTTCCCTGAATCTCTTAAATCAATTTTTTATCCTTTGAATTCCAAAATCTCGGGGCTTAATCGTTCAGCTCATATTATTCCCAGGCGTTTTTTTGCTTAAAGAAACAAACACACACACAACAGAAAGCTATTCCTCTACTACCCAAAGCACAGCGTAACCTTCTGCTCCAAAACACCAGGGAAAGATACCATCAGCTCTCATGTTATTTATCATATTTTTTTTTTTTCCCCTCCAACGCCAAAGAGGAAAAGGGGATATCTTAAACGGATGCCTATAATTAAACAGTAACCTGTTAGAAAGCCAAAAATAATAATAAGCTCCACTGAGCGTGAAGAGAGCGGCACATTTTTTCCGCGTGCAGCCCAGCTGGCAGCGGGCGAGGGCAGGGGAGTTAACAATTACACGGGAGGCTCTGATCAGAGCTGCGATAGCGGCTACGTCACGCTCAACTCACCGCTGGATGCAGGCGTCGGGGTAGTACGGCAAGGTGGCGAAAGGCGCTGCTTCAAAATTCATCTCCTTCCAACCCCTCCCTTGGGGACAAACCAAAATAAAATAAATAAATAGATAGAAAGCCGGCAGGCTGGAAGCAATAAGGTCAAGTGGTACACGAGGTACAACTTTAGAGATTTATTTCACACTTGCGGATGGGTGGGATCTGCGGGGGGCTTGGCCAATGGGATTCATCCAGTCACCCCAGCATCACCACCACTCCCTCCTCGCCAGCTGGGCATCTTCTGCACAGATATTTTCCCCTCCTCTCAACATCCTTAATAAACTTCGGTGTACGCTGGCCACACTTGTTGTTGGGAGCTCATCTGGGGCTTCTCTGAACTTCTGATCTCGCCGGTCATTGGTTGCCTTCCCGCCTGACTTCACAGTTTAATTTTGGCAGCTCTTGCAGTTTTACAGACTGCTGTGGCCGCTGGTCATCCTCGTCTCCAGATGGCCGGAGTTTCCTCTGCTGGGTGCAGCGCCCGTGCTGAATTTCATCTCACTTTAAAATCTTCCCTTGTCAACTCTGGGGTTAGTACCTGCTTATAGTCGCCTGGGGAATTTTTCAGTCTCTCTCACACCACAGTTCAAACAGTCTGTTGTGGTCACAGTTTCAAAAGCTGAATGACAAAATATGGGGAAATTCCTCAATTAAAATTAACTCTGAACTTTTGCTCCTCTGCCTCCCCTTCCTGCCCTCCTCCCTGCAAGAAAACGATCAGATATATTTAATGTTTCCCTTTATAGGGTTTCACCATTTTTTTCCAAAACAATTGAGATGATACAGAAATCTTGCATTGTTCTAGTGTTCTGTAAATAACGTATACATTTTCTGCATTAAATGAAACACAATATTTTCAATTATCTTGAGAAGAAAGTAAAAATAAGAAAATAGAAATAACAGCTTTTTCATAGACTAAAGCCTAGAGAAACAAGAGTGAAGTCCACCAAAACAAACTACCAAAGATGAAACACAGATCTGATTTTCTTGAAGTAACATGAAAGCAAAAAAGGATGGCTTTAATTCTCTCCCCACCACCTTTTTTTCTTTTTTCATTGTCTCAATTGAGTCACACAGAAAATTATTCAGGAAAGCAACCTGTTTTGTCCCCCTGTTTTTTCCCCCTCCATGATTTATCCAAATAGTACAGGCTGTAAACCTATCCTGGTTTTGTGGGTTTGGAGAATGAATGAAATATGAATCAGGAGCTAAATTAAAATGGATTCCAGCAGGAAAAAAATAGCACCCACATATCTGTGCACCAGAGGGATTGCGTCTTCAAGCAGACCTATACATTTGTGTGGATGAGGAGAAGTGTAAGGAACTGCCCTGTAGCTCACCTCTAGTGCATATTTTGTGCCAATGTCAGCACTAATTCCAGCCACCCCTGAACAAAAGTCAGGAGCCCTCTGAGATGGCAGCAACTGCCTCTTATTTTTCCCCTCTGTGTTTTCCTTGTAGGAAATGTTGGTTCGAAGAATGTCACGTGGAAACATTTTCTTTGCTGCCTGTGCCAGGGTGGCAGGAGAGCTATTTCAGACTTGACATTCTCCACCCACACTCAGCCTGATAGTTCCTAACATCTGTGAATTGTGAATCCTGTAAGCTCGCAGGGCTGATCCCCGGCCAAGTCCAAGCAGCTTTCACTAAGTGGCACTCAGCAAGGAGAAGAGGCTGAAGTGAAGGATGTGTTTATTAACTGGAGTTAAGGGCTCCCCACTGCCGGACACTGCTTCCCCTGCCTGGCCCATGGAAGAACAGTAATATCAAACACCTTTTGATATGTACTCTTAGGCTGAACCCTGGAGTAAACATCAAACCTTGTAGCTTGTGTTGTTAGGGAAGAGGTATCTCCAAATCTGCTAGGGAGCAGAGAGGAAGATTCACAGCAGGGTTTGCACACATCCAGAGCAGCACAGGGAGAGCCTCAGAGCAGCTGCATCCTCTTCTGCTGCTGAAATCAGGGCTGTGGGCAAATACCTCCAGGGAATGGGCAAGGAGGGCCACATCAACTCATGGTTCACACTGCCAGCCTGGCTCTGGTCTAGGCCTTGAGCACCCACTCTTAACCAAAGACATTTCTCTCCCTGCTCAGACCATTTGAGCAAGAGCTTGGGTTTGTGCTCTCTTGCTCCAGGACATGGTTTCAATCTGCACCCATGGATGTGGGTATGGATAACCAACCACGCACACGGGCACCAGGCTGGGCTCAGGGCACACTGCTGAGACCTCGTGCTTCCTCCTGGAGAAACACCAGAAGCTGTTTGGATTTGGTCTGCCATGCCCATGGCAGGATTAACTGTTACCTCCTCAAGCCTGACTTCATGGAAGAGTGGTCATGCATTGTGTGCTCTCCTGGAAAAGCTGGAATCTCCTCATAGATTTCAACCTAAAAGGCAAAAGAAGTGTCATGAGAAAAGTGCTGTTCTTGTGAAACCCTGCTTTACCTGCTCCTTCATGGGAGCTGGAGAAGAGTCTTTCCCAGAACGGCCTGTGTGCAATGGCAGGAATAACTCCCACATGGAGACAGACCCTCTCCTGGTTTTGGCCCGTCTCTGAGGGTGAACTTGGCTTCTGGTTTTTCACTGCCTTAGCTCTGCACAGCCTTGGTACCCCAGGCACAGTAAAAACAAATCTGTTACAGCCCAATCCCCCAATCCTGTGGTTCCTGGTTGCAGTGCTGAACACGTCTTGCAGTGCTGCAGTTAAGAAGTGGTAGTCTCCAGCTAGCAATTCACACCAAAAGAATAACTTCTCCTGAAAAAAATAAATTAAAAAGCAGCACCACATAATTCTGATGAGAAATAGTAGCTTGTAGCAGGGCTCTCTTCTCATTCACGAGGCACTGATGAGAGATGTTTCTAGCAAGCACATTTCCACAAAAACTTCAAAAGGGGCCACTGACTGCCTAAGACCTGTACCACCCCTGATGCCAGGGGTTAGGTAAATGCAAATTGCTCATGGTTTGGTTTGCTTTGGCAGTGCACACAGCAGCTGCCTCCTTTTCCCAGAGGACTGGACATTTTCAGCCTCCCACAGAGATCTGGACATGTTCTGAGGTAGCTCAGAATGTCTATCTTTCACTTTTCCCAGCTGGAAAACAGAGCCATGGAAACACACTGGCAATAGTGAACAAAAGCCCCCCTGCAAAAGCCAGCAAGTGTCCTGATTTCTCTCCAGCAACCCAAACTTCCTCCCTCCTGCTCACAGCCAACACTTAGCTGTGGGTTGGTCGACCAGGAATTTGGGCAGAGATATTCACCAGTGCAGTGGGGTTGCATGCACCTCCTCTCAGCTGCAAGGCACGTTGCATAGCACAGTGGGCAGTGGAAACACAAGCACAGGGTGTGTGTCTGTGTGAATTGCCAGTGCCCCATGCATAGCTGGGAGGCTCTCGGGGCTCAGTGGTATTTGGCCGAGTTCATTTGCACTGCCTTAAAGGAAACCTACTGGGAGATAGAGCCCAAGATGTTTGAGAGATGGGGATTGCAGAGGGGGGACAGAGTGAGTACGTGAGGGCTAGCAAGTTTCATTTAGGAGGAAATTCTTTATTTAGGGAGAAATTCTTTACTTTAAGGAGAAATCCTCTGCTGTGAGGGTAGTGAAGCAGTGGCACAGGGTGCCCAGAGAAGCTGTGGACAGCCCATCCCTGCAAGTGTTCCAGGCCAGGCAGGATGGAGCTCTGAGCAACCTGTTCTAGTGGAAGGTGTCCCCTCCCCACAGCGAGGGGCTTGGAACCGGATGATCTTTAGCATCCCTTCCAACCCAAACCAGCCCATGATTCTGTGATCCTGGGACCTTCTTGCAGTGGCAGACCTCAAGAGGAAAAGTGGCTAGTGACACCCCCAGCGTTCGCTGCCCTTCTCCGGAGGTTTTCCTGCGGGGGTGAGTGTGGGGCTGATCCGGCGGCTCGGGCACGTGTCCCGCAGGAAGCCGGGGTGTCGGGGCGGTGTCGGGACAGCGGGTGTCCATCCCGGACAGCGCAGGAAGCATCTGTGTGTGTAGGTGGGCAGGAATGCTGCGTGCGCTGCGCTCCGCCGCTTCCCCGTCTGCGACAACCAGCCAGGAGACAGCTGGGGACACGCTGCCCGCACCCCTCCTCTCTCGACTGAAGCTGTCGCTGAAACGACCGGGAGATTATCTTTTAGCAGAGGCAAACATTTATATCTCCGGGAGGAGACTGCCGGGGATTTATAGCGGTCTCCGCACCGGCACCCGAGGTCGGGATGCCTGCGAGCAGCCTCGCTCCTGAAAAGGGCACAGGGGAGACACATCCCTGTGCCTCCAGTCCCGTTCCATGGCCCCGGGGACCCCTGAACCACTGGGGGCTGAAGAAGACAGGAAGATGCCGGCTTTGCTCTGAGCCACCTTTGCAACTGCTGGATTCAGGATTTGCCTGAAATCAGACCCACCCTTTGTGCCAGGGGATGAAACGTTTCGTTCACAGCTCGGGGTTTCCAGGGGAGTGGCTGTGGTCGTTTATTGGTTTGTTGGGTTTTTTTAAAGTTAAAATTAATTTCTTTCAAGCGCAAGAAGTCTGTGGGATATTTGGGGATTTTTTTGTTAGAAAAAGTTAACAAGAAGGAAATAATTCCCTCCTACCAGCAATAAAATGTTTTTAGGTTGGCTATCTAAAGGAACAGAAAGCCACGTCAGCATGCCTTTTGAACACACTTTTCAATTTTAACTAAATATTAGGGATGTTTAAAGGTTTCAAAGGAATTAAGGTTTTAGGAGTTCCATGAACAGAAGTATGCAAAGACAACTCCAGTAACTCCAGTGAAGGGAAAGAGGAAACAGGACTATGACCCTCACAGGATTCAGAGGATCTACTGAATGCTGTGATAGTGGGAAGAGCTTCCTTAAGAATTCAGATTTTGCCTCCAGCTAATTTCTTGTCCTAATGCTCCAGAAGTGTCAAATTTCTGGCTTTTGGTTCATCCAAGCCTTCCCTCCTGCACCTTCCATGTTGAAAGACAAGGGATGGGGAGGAGAGCAAAGTTAAAAAAAATTAATAAATAAAAGCCACAATTCTGCACATGATCCTGCCCCTTTCCCCAGCACCTTTTATCCCTATTGCAAACACAAAGCAGTAAAGAAGGGCACTCATACTCCAGGCCCCCCATGCTGGCACTGCCCTGCCTGGGGAGCACAGACCTGCTGGTGAGGCATGAGGGACTGAGCCTAGGCAGCAGCTCCCCACATCTGTGCAACATCTGTGCAGGTCCTGCTTGGTCACTGATGGCCAGCTGTGGGTCCAGGACCAATGACAATTCAGTGAGCAAGCAGTCCACACAACCCTACAGGCACATCTGGAGAGAAGATGGCAAAGGTGTCTTAATATACCACTCCCCACACCCTTCTCCAGCTAAACCTGAGCATCTCAATGCCAACAACTGTGAACTTTAAAATACACACCAGCTTCAAGCTGCCATCTCCTTGTGAATACCACACCTGGAGCTCTGCACAATCCTCATGCTGGCCATCGACTGCTTAGGCAGAGTTAGGAGGAAGCTTTTAAAGGACAGGGCACTGTTCCAGCCCTGCTCAACAGGGCAGTGGGAACTGCTCTCAGAGCTGTCTGGTTGCCTTTGGTGTCACCTGTGTCACATCTGTAGTGTCAGAGCATCATCCACTCACAGCAAAGGTCAGTATAGTGTGAGGTTTTCCTTTGCAGGGATAACAGATGTTTTCATGAGGTACAAACCACTTCTTGAGTGTTTGTCCCCAGGATCTTGTCTCAGCAAGAACTCAGATGACTGGACTAGAAGACTGACTGCTTCAGAGGGGAAAAGCTGAAGTCTTCCATGTTCTCATCCCTCACCATCACCTACTTTGCAGGTTTTTTCAGTGCATGCCATAGTTGTCTGCTTGAGCAACTCTGAAACTATTAATACTTTCAAGTAACCCAGAACAGCTACAACAGGAGTTTCCCACTGCCTCCCTTTCTACTCCAACCCCACACCTTCCAGCAAAGCACTTGCTACTCTTTTCCTGTTCTCCCACATGCTCATGGAGACTTCCAGCTCCCACGGGACACTTAGTGGCAGCCTTTGTTTGCTCTAGGTTTTCCCATCTTCCCAGTCCCAGGGCAGAGACTGGTTCTAGGAGGAAGCCCAGAGCACCCATCTCAGCAGGTTGAATTGTTCTCTGAGCTTCCCATAAGTGCCAATTCCTTGTGTTTCCATGGGATCAGACCAAGTTGAAAAGCTTGCCTGAGGCTGGCCTCACTTCTAATCCATCAGCCTCTTCATCTCACTGATGCCCCCATCAATATCCTCAGAGTTGTGGTTTCCTATGTCACAGTCTGTTGGTTAAGCCTCAGTACAGCTATGATGTCCCCTCTCCTGAAGACATTCCCACCACTGAGGGCCACACTGTGTCTTCTTGCTCCAAAAGTGGGGGCAGCAGGAAGGTTTCACCCTTGTTTTGAGTAGCTGGAAGGAGATGGCATAGGAGCAGACTTGAAGCTGAATATGCGCTTTGGGAGCTGCAGTCTCCATTCTCCCCTCTGAGGAGTCATCAAACAAAACTAACCATAAGGGTAATACCACCAGTGAAGAGCAGATATGAGCACTGCAGAGGTTTCTTCCCACCGTTACTAAAAACCAGGGCACTGCTCCCTATGAAGAGGGAACAAAATGAAGCAAGTTTGAGAGACCAATCTGGAATATTGCTCCATCTCCCTTGCTGAGCCTTATGGTTATTCAGGCACAGAGCAACGACCACATGATAAATCAGAAGAAAAGGCCCAAAGGAGACTCTGGCCCAGCTCTGGCCCCGGGAGAGCCTGCCCTGTCCTCGAGAGCTGGCAGGCCACTGCGTAACTCCCACGGGAAACTCCTGCCACCCGAGGCGGGGAGGAGGGAATTTCCCTCCCTGACATCAGCGCAGCTGTGCCACATCTCCAGGCGTTCCCGAGACACAGCGGGGCCACAGCCCGGCCCAAAGCGGGTCTGGAGGCCAGGACAGGTGGCAACCCCCTGCCACGGGGTCAGGATTGCATATCAAAGGGGTGGCAGGAGCTGTGTAGGTGGAAGGCTTGGTCTCCCCACTCAGCTGCCACGCGACATGTCTGGCATTCTGGCAAGAACCGTGCCACAAATACACACAGTGTCGTCACACCCTGTAGGGTCAAGCTCAGGTTGGGGACAGGAACCTCGGTGACCACATCCCTTGTGGGTGAAGGTCTGTCCCAGCCCTGCTGTGCAGTGGAGGGCAGGACCGGGAGCTCCCTGCAGTTTCTCATCAGTTTTCTAGCACAGGCTCACACTCATCCTCTCACCACAGAGACATCCCAGAGTTTTCTCACGCCCTGCTCGTATCTCCCAGGTGTTCACACCAGAACCCACAGAGGCTGGCTCACGGGATTCCAGGCTATCAGCTTCTGAAGTGCTGGTGACAGGCAGCAGCACCAGCCCACCAGCAGATGAAAGCAGCAGCTTCCTCTACGTGAAGCAAAGCAAAAGATTTGCTGAATCAAGTTGTCTGTGTGGAGAGACTGACTCAGAGAGAAAGTTCCTAACAAGGAGAGCATTTACTGTCAGCCTTGATGGAAGACACAGAACTGCAGTAAACTGAGTTTATTGCTGCATCACTCATCTTTCACAGCCTCTGACTCTTCCTTGTGAGTCAGAGCTGAACTGAATTGTAGCAATGTCATGTTGCTGCTATCAAGCCTGCAGTTCCTGCACTTTCCCATCTCCTGCCTGCTCTGCAAAAGTAGAAACCTTTCTACCCTTTTGGCAGCTTCAGAAAATAAATCCTCGATGCAAAAGCATTGGTCTCAAAAGAATTTCTCATTTCCAAACAGGATACAACAAAAACTCACTGCTTGGCTGGCAGAGCTCTAGTTCCCAGCATTAAGGCTATGTCTCTCGTGCAATCCAAGGTGCAAGCACAGCTCCTGCAGGCATACCTGAACTAATGGGATTAAAGCCAGTTCAAGAACAGTAGCAATTAAAACAAAAATCCCTAAAGCATTAACCACTAGCGATGGAAGCCCTGGTTGCAAACCTGCACATCCTCTGCTAAAGCCTGCACTTCCACACCTCCCCAGCCAGCAGTACCCAGCTCAGCACTAAGGTGGGTGTGTTCACATAGTTGGTAATTTCCCTCCTGTCTGTGCTGGAGATGGAGCCCAAGAATGCCTGCAGTTAGGAGCACAGATCCTTTTCCAGGCTTACAGTTTGAAAAACACTAGGGATGGGGCATGCTTAACTCTGCTGGTTGGTCCATCCTCCTCAGGATGGAGCACAAAATCCACTTAATCAGTGACAGACAGTTACATGGGCATGAAATAAGAGTTTGGTGCCACTTCAGTTAATGAAACCTTCTTTCTTGTCTCAGAGCAAAGCTGAGGAAAGCTGAAGAGCCAGTGTTTCATGTCTCTGTGGAGAAGATAACAACTAAAAGAGAATCTCTTGCATTACCCCCATCCTTGTGCTTTGATGTTAATAACCATACATGCATCCCTGAAAAAAACCAAAGCCTCGCATGTGATATGATCAAATCTTCGCACCTCACTTTTTCCAAAGTGAAACAATTTCTGCTGTGACTCAGTCTGAGCACGTCATACATTGTACCCTTGAAGCAGGCAAAAGATAACTCCCCATCCCAAACTCGCAACTCAGCCTTCAGCTTTTCATCCCGGGGTGATTTTCCCACGGCCACGGGATGGCAGGAGCCAGCATTGCTCATCCCGGGGAGGTGAAGCTGCCAGAAGTGACACCATCAGTAACACGGCTAAAACGAGAGGTACCCAACACACAGGTAATCCTACATTTTTAGGAGCCCAGTCCCTCCTTCTGAGGGGATCAAACCTCCCGCAGGCAGCAACACTGCGAGCAGACTGAGAACCAATGGTTGGTTTCCAACAATCAGCCTGTAAAACCTCGGCAATGCTGCCTGTTCCGAGGCAGCGCCGTGCGGGGAAGGGAGAGAGTGCGAGTGCGCGGAACAGTGCCATCTGGTGACCCCTGCCACCGGGGATCCCTGCCACCGGGGATCCCTGTCCTCTGGTGATCCCTATCACCGGGGATCCCTGTCACCGGGGATCCCTGTCCTCTGGTGATCCCTATCACCGGGGATCCCTGTCACCGGGGATCCCTGTCCTCTGGTGATCCCTATCACCGGGGATCCCTGCCACCGGGGATCCCTGTCACCGGGGATCCCTGTCCTCTGGTGACCCCTGCCACCGGGGATCCCTGTCCTCTGGTGATCCCTACCACCGGGGATCCCTGCCACCGGGGATCCCTGCCACCGGGGATCCCTGTCACTGGTGATCCCTGTCACTGGGGATCCCTGCCACCGACCATCCCTGTCACCGGGGATCCCTGCCACCGGGGATCCCTGTCGTCTGGTGATCCCTGTCACCAGGGATCCCTGCCACTGGGGATCCCTGCCACCAGGGATCCCTGTCACCGGGGATCCCTGTCATCTGGTGATCCCTGCCACTGGTGATCCCTGTCACTGGGGATCCCTGTCACCGGGGATCCCTGTCACCAGCCGTCCCTACCCTCTGGTGGTCCCTGTCACCGTGGATCCCTGCCCACGGAATTATTGCCAGCTGGACAGTGGCACCCAAAACTCCTGGGTGGGAGTGGGACTGGCTCCGAGGTGCTCCACAGACCCTTTTACTGCCAGGTCTCACTGCTGTTGTCTTATGGGGTAACAGGTCAGAAGCACCCCAGAGCAGGGATAAGGGTGAAGGAGGCTGTTTTTTGTTCTCCTGCATATTAGCTTTCCTGAAAAGTCCTGCAGGCATGAGTTTTAGTGAAACTGAGCCAGGTCCCTCTATTGCATGCTGTTGCCAAATCCTGCCTTTTGTGGTGGCCAATACGTTTCCATACCTTTGTCCAGGGGTCTGCTCCAGATTCACTTAGAGACCACGGTCTGTGTGGGTGTGAAAGCAGGGGTCAGCTCTGTCTTGCAGGAGTGCACTAGCTCTCAAGAGCAAGGGTATTTTAGCCCCTAGGTCCACATTTGAGACAATTGCAGAGATGGGAAATATTCCTGCTTTTTTGTTGGTTGTGGTTTTGCTTGATTTTTTTTTTCCCAAGTCACCCTTCTTGAGGGTAAGGCTCCAAAGCATGGCAGAAGCTGCTCAAACAGCATCAGTTCAGAAACCTTAACACCACCTGCCTCCTGCTCAGGGGTTCCCAGAATAAACTCCACTAAATGTAACATCTTTTACAAGTCCTGTGGAGCCCAGAGAGGACACACACAACTCCTGCACCAAAATCTGTGGCAGCTTAAGACAGCACTGAGGTACAACCAAAATGCAAGGGATACTGATTAGCCACTGAGCGGTTATGGGCTGTCTGCATGCCTATAATCCACAGTAATTATCAAGTACCTGGCATTCCTTGTTCCCTTCATGCTCACTGTGAAAGACATGCCACCCAGGTCCTCCACTGCTCTTTCCAGCCTGCTGCAAAGGGAGGAGGGGACACCTCTCAAACCTCTCAGGCAGCTGTGGCCCCAGCAAGTGCATCATTAATGTACCAATGGTGTCCCCATGTCCCAGGTAGGTACAGGTGAATCTTTCCAGTGAGTCTTCTGAGAAGATGAGGAAAGGGAATGCTCATAAGGACTTTTCTCTGATGTTTTCTCCAGTCCTTAGGAACTTTTCATGTTCTCCTTCTGGGAGAACTGGTTTCACATACCTCTGGCAGGATGTATTATAGACCTCCCTCTGCTCTAATAAGAGTAGAGTGCAAAAAAACAACCCCAAACATATAAACCATTTCCAGAGTCTGCAAAGCTCACAGTAACGCCACTCTGCGTTTCCTTGCCTGATGCTCTGATGCTGACTCCTAATCTGGTCTCCTGCTGCTCAGGAAATGAGAAGCTTGTTCAATTGCTTCCAGTTCTCATGTCATGAGGTCTCTACTTGAAAGTGGTGTTAAATGTGACTTAAATGATATTTCTGAAAGCCCCTTTAAAAACAGATTCATAAATAAAATATGTTCCTGTCTAAGAGCACCTAATTAATGCCTCTTTCCAAATACCTTAACCTGAAGCATTGGCAATCAATGACTAGGCAGACAGGTTTTAAGAAAGTCTCTTCTAAAACGGATTGCAACATGCAGATTCTGTGTTGTTAAAACAATTCACATGCCTTTTTCACACATGATTTCCAGTTACTAAGGTAGGTAACACCACACAATATAACTTAATACATAGCAATCAAAAATTTCCACACCATCCTTTAATATAATGCCATGTCCCTGTGTAATAAGTGATGCAACAGACTTTCCCTGAAGTCCCAATTCCTACAATTGAAGCTTAAGCCCAGCAAAGAAAGAATTAAAATTCTTTGGTTGCTGCTGAATCACCGGCTGCATTGGGTTATTTTCCTGTGCATTAGACTTTAATTATAACTAAGCTTTAGCCATCTGTTCTACTCCCTAATTACAGATGCAACAAATATTTCACAATTCCAACCGTTAAGGAGACCTAAGAAAGCTCCATCTATGGTGTGCAAGGTTGGCTTCACTGGAGCCCTTTGCACTCCTTTTTAAAGCACTGGGGAAGAGGACAGGATCCTCTGCACGTGAAGCAGATCCTGTTATTAATTTCAGGAGGCCTTTGCTGTGTTCCACCTCTTGGAAGGACTGTAAACTTCCCTGTGCCAGGGCACAGAGGGCCAAAGCAGTGCTGCCTGCTGGTGGCCTCTAACCCAGATGTTCCTGTCCCACAAGGACTGGAAAGAAAGATGAGCAATTCAGAACACCTGATGCATCAGCAGTTCCAGCACTGGGAAAGGATTCTTTCTCATATAAATTCTGGGCTTTTTGGTGTGGATGCTAAAGATGCATCAACCCCAACTGCCCACCTGGCTCCTCTGGCTGTGGCTGTTCTCACACCACACACATCCTACTGCGGTAAGTCCCTGCCAGTGTTTCAGCTTTATCACTTCATGGGCCAGTTCCTCATCCACGTGAAGAAAGGTGGGACTTCAGACATCATACTGTGGTCAGCAGCATCTGAAGGCAAAGCCCCCACTGTGCTCCATGCCTGCTGCAACAATAATTATCTCAGCAGAGAAAAGGATTGGATGAGGGCATGGTAGTGCCCCAGCCATCCAGAGCAGCACATCTGGCCTAGCTGGGAACATGACCAACTCTCCCTGCACAGCTGGGGCTGGCTGTCCTTGCCCATGGGCTGTTGGATAGCCCAGGAGAAGCTTGCTGCAGACTCTGGAGCCTCTCAGTCACCTTCCCCACAGGTCTGCTCACTTCCAGGAGACACAGCTGCAGCTGCCTGAGCTGCCACCACCACACTGCCCTGTCCTGAGCCCTGTCCAGAGCCTCAAGCACACTCGTAGCTGTAGGGTTGTGCTTGTGCCTCCACCAACCACCTGGACAGCTGCCCAGTGTTTTGTAATTGCACACGCTGCCACTGACCTCAGCAATCCCTGCACCAGTCATAGTCAGATGCCTGGTGAGCTCCAGAGCTGTTATTCATCACAAAAAGATTTGGTTTCACAGCAGCTGCCTGCAACTGTGTCCATGCCCAGTTGTGGAGAGGAGGGCACGTCCTCTCCAGGTACATGCTGTGGGCTGCTTTGTGTTTGTGTGCCTGTGTGGGGAAAGCACACACAAAGAGGATAGGAGAAGAAAAGGTTAAATTCACAGAGCCGAAGTGTGAATGCTTGTATTTGTTAGTGTACCAGAAAGAATAGAGCTTTTTAGACAAAAGGGAAAGCTAAGAAAGGGTAGAGTAACCCAGAAGCACACACAGTTTCCATGGTAGGATTTCACATAGTTATATTTAAATTATTTCATCTCCTGCATCCACAGTGTTTTCAAATGATATCCAGTGGTTTCTCACCACAATTATATGCAAGACCCTCTTTACATTTCTAACATTTAGGTATACGCCCAGACTTTCACTCTGAATGTCATGTTAAAATGAATTTTTAAAAAGTAATCAACCAACACTCTTCTGCTGTGCTTTGACAAAGACCCAAAACCACCACGTTTCTTGTGGTTTTCTTCTAAAATCATTATGACAGGGCTGAGTGGAATCACGAGGCAGGTTTGCTGAGTGGTTAGGTTCTGAGAATATATAATAGAGTCCAGAGTCAAAGTATTTATCTCTGGCATCAGAGCAAGGGATCTCAGTGTTTCTGTGGGTATTCATAACCCTGTGCTTGCATGTCCTAGCCTCTGGGTGATTATGTATCACACAAGGTGATAACATGCACACTGAGAACAACCCTGCAGGAGACACCGTGCATGAAAAGAAGCCACTCTCCATGAGGACTTCCTTGAAGTTGGTCCCAGAGCCAGAAAATCCTGCTCTGTCATTCCAGTTGAACTTTAGGCCATAAGGAAAGCAACAGCAGAATAGTATCAGTTGCTTCAGCCTCAAGGAAGAGGCAGAACAAAGTCTAGCATGCTCCAAAGACCCCCTAAAGCTGTCCAGAGCCCTGTGTGGAGTTATGCCTATGGGCAAAGCACAGTTTTATTTATCTCTGCAAAGGTCCTGAAAACTGATATCTTCACTTTCTGCCACGGTGGTCTGTTTGGTTTGGACTTTGATGTTGCATTCAGGAACCAGTTGAGAAGTGACCAGAGCCAGGAGCAGCCCATGAATGAGAGTGCAACATGAGGTTCAAAACCTAAATATAAGCAGAAGAGGTTTAAATGGGTCAAAAGCATTATAAACAGGACACATAGATCCAGGTCTGGGCTGAAACTGTCCTTATTCTAGTCACAAAAGAATTCTCACTGACTTAAGTCAGGTTTTTGCCACCGGGATATCGTTTTCAGTTTAACTAACAGACTCCAGCTGTATCTTTCCCTTTTTTTGTATTTTCCCACTTTTCATGCCCTGGGGAGTGCTCAGCAAGCAAGCAGCCTGGGGAACAGGTATGCAGAAATCCCTCTTAGCACAGGAGCCAGAACTGTGAGCAACTTTCCCTGTGCTGAGGCTGACACGGACACTGTGAACAAGTGCCTGCAAGGAAGCCAGATGAGGAGATCTGCTGAAGGAGATTAAATAATTCACTGTGGCATTTTTCAAGAGCTAAGTTCAAAGGGAAACAATGTCTTCATTTGAATGATCCCCCCTCCCCCCTGCATAAAAGTGTACCTGCTTTTCTTCCCACACATGATCAATTTTATTCAATATGATTTTTGTTCCTGATCTTCCTTTACTGCAGCCCTGAGGCAGCCAGTTCTGTATTGCAAAGCTCCAAAAGGAGGAAAGCAGCACAGTGGAGGACAGGAGCCCAAACAGGAGCTGTGTGCTTTGAGTCCTTACTCAAAAATATGGCACAAACTCTGAATCAAACCCCCAGATTTTCCCCACCCACCACCCTAGGTTCACTTTGTTCATCCCAAGCAATAAATTAAATAAATAACATGTTGCCCTGGGAGATTAAGCTATGCTCCCTGCATAGCAAGGACAGCTGCACTGCACTGAGGATACATTCACAATGTAGAATTGTATTGATTTTGGCTGATCTCAGCACTGTTGACCTTAAGATGTGTGATGCCAGATGGAGATTAATGGTGAGGAATCTGGATGGATCTACTACTAGATTCTGTAGGCAAATTTACCATGTGAGATATGTATGCTGAGCTCTCCTGCTGGTCTCTGAGCAGATCCATGGCAAGCTCAGCCCCAGCCAGGTAAGATTCAGCTCAGGACCCAAAACTGTGCAATTATTTGAGTCTGGCTGAGACCCCACACCAATATACACAGCACCAACATGGCCAGGGCTCATTCTAGTGCTGGCCTTAGGCCAGGCCAGACAGGGGCTCACATCTGTCTGCAAATTCTGCATTGCCATCCTCTCCATCCAGCCAGGTCTGATCCTGCAGGGCTCTGTGCTCAGAGTGTGCCTCATGATGCACTCCCATCATCTCAGGTCAGACCATCTGTTAGCTGTAGGAGAAACTCCTGCACTTCACAGTGGCCAAGAACTGTGCAAGCCAGGCTGGGGAAGCCCTTCAGCCATTCAGGCTGTCCTTAGATGATGCAGCTGACCAAAAGCAAGTTGTTTTCAGGTGATTGGACAGCAGTAAACAAGTCATCCTGCTTGCAGCAGAAAGCATCACAAATATGCAAGTTACACTAACTTTCCAGAAAAGGAGAGGGAGGAATAGGTGGAGACCTGCTCAGAGGTGGTTAATTGGATAGAGTCATATGCCCTAACTGCAGTGCACCTGCTCTCAGGCTCTCCTGCCCCAGCCCCCAGTGCCCTCACCTCGCCTTCCCACACGGCCACATCAATGCTAACCTGGTGCACCTCTCCGTGCCCAAGGCAGCTCAAGAATTCCCAGCAGGGCAGGAAGAGGAGCAGGGAGAGGGGCAGAGCTGGGATAGGGAGCTGGAAAGGGCAAGAGAAAGGGCAAAGAGCCCTCTGGTCGCTGCTCATTTGCCACATGGAAAGGATCAAAGGAACAGCAGCCCCTTTCTCCAAACATCCCCTGCCAGAGCCATATGGGCCAAGGTTGCCCACAGCAGGCACACAGCTGGTGTGGCCACCAGCACGGCTTCCTTGGGATCCAGTCTCGAGGAGATGGAGAGCAACTTTGCCAGGACTGCCTTGCCATTTTGGCAGCCAGCTAACACAGGCCACTGCCTGTGGTTAGAGAGTGCCCTACAGGCAAGAGCACCAGATGCCTCTTGTGGGGAATTTCTGAAGAAAATCCAAGAGGTTTGGACCATCTGCAAGTGTAGAAAGAAGTTCATAAGAGTAGGAAAAAATTAATGACTCTGTCAGGGAATAAGAAAGCAGCCCTTAAGCAATGAAAGTTTAAAAAGCCTGATTATAGCAGATTGCATTCAGCACAGACAGATTCCAGCAGAGATGATAGGCTGGAGTCACAAAATTAAGGCTGTAGGGATTCTCTGAAGATGTGGTTGAGCACAGGTCTCCTCCAAAGTTGCATATGTAGGTGTAGAAACTAGGGCTGGCAGAAATGGTCTACAGTGCATTCCCTGCTTGTGCTACAAGTCCAAAACCTGTGCCATTCTGGAGCAGGTCTCTGGAAGAGGCTTTGCTATGATCCTGGGAAGAGATTGGAATGTGAGAATTGATCTCCAAACATATGGATGGGAGGAAAAAATAAGAAATCCATCTAGGGATGTGACAGTGTGGTATCTTGACAGGGAATTGCCCTAGCTTCTATTGTCAGTATGAACTCTTCCCTTTCTTTCTGATAAATTGGGTCACCAAGAAGTTACAGTTTTCTTTTTTTTTTTTTTGGATTAATGGGTCCAGCTGAGGTCAGAAGTTTTAGTGCATACACTATACACTATGTCAGTGGCTTGAACTGATCATACAGCCATGATCAGGTACCAACCCACAGCCTTCAAAGACTGAGCTTTTGCAACAGAGAACACGTGCACATGGATGAAAAGTCTTGTGAATGTCACCAGGTTTCCTTGCAGACTCATACAGATGTACACCTAGGTATAGATGATGTACATAAATGTGCAGTGAGGTAGAGAAGAGAGCCTGCAAAATAGTCAGGACAAGGATGGTCCTCAGAAAAATCAAAGTTGTTCTCATCTGTGTGCTAACTCAGCTGCCAGTGACCATAGACCTCTGTCTTGAGCATCACAAATGAAAAAGATTCATCAAGGACATGCTAACAAGTGCTGGGCTCAAACACCAGGTTGGCTTTCTAATGGAAATGACCTGCTAGATACTGAGCATTGTGGGTTATTTGCTGGTGCCAGTGGGGAACAAGTCACACCAGACTAATTCATAAACATCAGAACTCAAAATATTAATTCTTGGCTTGCAAATGAATGTCACTTCAGTTAAGGAGATGCTGCCTTGTGTTAGCACATATTGGAGCCCCTGAGGCTTTTATGGGTGTGAGGATCAAAACAGCCAAGCTGTTCTGATCCAGTGCAGTGGTACACACAGCACCACTACAAATGAAAAAAAAAAAAGGACAAAAATATTTCCGAGAACCAGGCAGCTAAATGTTGTAGTGTGACCGTGCTACTCTGGTAGAACCAGGTGAGGATAAACCACATGAAAGGCAGCTTGTCCACACTAGAAAGCCAGCTGGAGCTGGGGTTGTGAAATGCTGTCACCTGCCACTCTGCAGTGGATCCCAGCTGGCCACTCTGTTCCTGAGCAAAAATAGCTTTAGCTCTGGGAAGTCCAAAGACAACTCATCATCCTGGGCAGCTTGTCTTGTGCTCTGTACCCATGACCCATGACTTGGACAAAGTCTGTCATTCTAAAGCAAGATAATTATACTCAACATCATTAGCAACAAAACAATTAATTCCTAATTCCAAAGTGCTTATACCAAGAAGATGAAGATAAGAAGGAGAACAAACCCTTTGCAAATGCAGCAGAGCATTGACTGTCTGCATATGCCTCACTTAATTACCTATTCAAAAGGAACAAAGCGTCTTTCGTACCGTGACTCCAAAAATTAATTAGTCTCAGATCTCATTAAATAAAGATCCAGTTCAACTCTAATTAAATTAGGCTGCCTTTGACAATCAGCTGCAGTCTAGCTATTGAAGGTAGCAAGCTCCTTTTCCTCACATCTCTCCCAGGTGCCAGCAGAGGCAGGGATGCTGGCAGCACCTGCAGACCCTGGCATCAGACACGGGGCAGGACCAGGATGCCCACGAGCCCTGGGAGAAGCTGGCACACAGGAAACCTCTCGGACTTCAGGTCTTCTGTTCCAAGAGCTAATGGCTCAGTGAGAAACAGCTTTTCTGCAGGGAGACAACATGCATTCAGCACTGTATTTCAGCATGATCTGCTTTCTGTCAGTGCTGTGTTCAGCCCCAGATGTTCCACATAACCCTGCAAATTCTCTTTCTCTGGCTGCTGCAGCATCTCATGGGCTCAGCATCTGTTCTCTTCATGATTTCCCAAGGACAAACACAAGGCAAAGACTCGTGCTCTGGGCTTCAGCTAGAGGATGAGAGACAAGGAGGAGATACAGTTTCTCCAAAAGAAAAAGAGGGAAGCTGAAGTTTATTACATTGATACTGACACAGAAAATCTGCCCTGTGAAGGCTGAACCCAGCTTTCAGTGCAGGCTTCCTTCTGCATCACTGGTGGGGTCTCAACCACAGCAATCTCTCTCCTGCTGAGCTGGTGCCTTTCAAGTCTCATTATCCCGCAGCTGATACAGGACAATTCACCTCCCACATTTTCTGCTGTTCTATTGGACCCTGAAGTGAAGCTTAAGGGAGAGGGACCAGGCTCATCCTTGGGCTAAGGGGGTGGGTTACAGCACACCAGACTCACCAGGACCCTACCTGCAGCACTTTATCATGCTTTAATGTTTTCCAGTTTGGAGAAGCTGGAATAGTCAGAGTCAAGTCAGAGATGTTAATGTTGCATTTAATAACCCAGTCATATATTGTTCATTAGCTACCTAATTTTAAACTGGAAGGAGCTTTCTGTACTCACAGCTTCCTCTAGTAACAAGTTACACCACTTAATGGCTCAGTGTGACAAGAGCAACTCTGATAAGAGGAAAGAAATGCACAGCTGCAAATTGCAGTCTCACCTCTTTGGATTGTTCTGCACTTCACAGCCACCAATTAATTTACTTTTATGCTCCAGCTCCTGAGAGAAAGTGAGCAGGAAGCATCTGGATAACCTTCTCCATGTTACTCACTAGTTAGTGGACCCCTTTTCCCCTTTCCCTCACTTTTTTGAGGCTGGAATTATCACCTCCTTAGCTGTTTCTTTTATCAGAACAGCTTCATGTCTTTACTCATCAATTGATTCTTTTGAATCTTGACTAAATTACCAGAAACTCAAATGTTTCCCAAAAAAAATCACAGGGAAATGTAATGAGCAAGAAACTCAGGGTAACTGCCACACCTAAATAGCTTTTACTCCTGTTATATTTTACATTTCTCAAGAGCAGAAAAATTTATAGAGGCAAGGAGATTATAACTGTGAATAGATCAACAGTGACAAACCACAGATAAGCATTTCTGAGAATTTGCATAATAATCTGTGTGTCAATGAGCTGTCAATAAAACCTGACTGAATAGTAACCTTGTAAAATGAAGTCCAGTTCCTCAGCAAACACCTCCATTTTCTCAGGCAGCATCATTATCCACTTCACTCTGAAATATCACCTCTGCAAAGGAGCACATGCATTTCTTCTTGTGCCTTCATCATTCCAAGGTGGCTGTTAGGTGACAGCCAGTGTCCTTATTCACTCAGTAAATGCCTGCTCCAGAAGAAAGGCAAATGGACCTACTGATCCCCCTCCTCGTTTCCCCAGCAAGTATTGCAGCTCCTAACCCCACCAAACATCCATGCTTGATCTGTGGAAACTTGTAGGGCTCCAACAAGTTCATGTTACCCTGAACTCCCTGCAGTCCAAGAGCTCCCAAAGTGCCCCCACATTAAGGAGATTACACAAAAATGTGAAATGCTCCAGTCATTTGAAATCGCCATGTGATCAGCACAGACTACAGGGACATTACTGGACTGCTTTGGATGGTTCTGTAAAGCCTTGTAGCTTGGGATTCGAGCAGCACTAGGAGATGCACACACATCCCTTAAGAGGTATCAGGCAGAGATGGAAAGGGGTAAAGAATAGCTGTGGTGGGGCCTTGGCTCAGACAAGATCTGTATGCCAACCACATCCAGATGCTGCAGCCCTTCTTACCTGGTAAGGCCCTCCAGGAATCAGTGAATGAAAACCATCCTGTGTAGGAGAGATATGTGCTGGGGAACAGGATAGGAAATGTAAGCCACTAGAGAGAGACAGACCTACAAGAACTGAGCCATTTTCTCAAGCATAAGTAAAAAGTAGCATGTGTTCCAGTTTGCATCCCTACAGCACACATACAGAAACCTCCAGAGAGAGTTAAAGGTGTCTTTCTTCAGGGCCTGGTGCACTGTGACAGTGTGAATGCTTTGTTCCCATTTTTCCTTACAAACATTTCAGCAGAAGGTGGTACTGTCTTTGCAAGAAAGCTTTAAAGAACATTGCAATAACATGATTTTCCTCTGTCTTTCCCTCCCTACAACTTCCCTATTTTCCTTTTGGAACTGGCTAGCTCCCACTGTTGCTGAGAGATGCTCAGGAAAATTCCCAGTTCTTACAAATTTTATGCTGCCTGGTGATCAGGTAGGTGGAAAACACAAGTGCCCTATGTTCTTTAAAGGGAAGGATGCAAGAAATGGTTCAGCCTTCATGAGATTTAAATTAATCTTAATGAGCACATCTATAAAACTAGGATGTAGGAGAAGTAGCCACAGAGGAGACTATTTTATAAAACACCAGAGGACCCCTTTGTCCATCAGGGGATCTCTCTGATCTGCATATATAATGCTTATTATTACATTGCAGCCTCAATACAATACAGTAGGGGAAAGTTCTGGGAAAAAAAAAAAAAAAAAAAAAAAAAAAAAAAAAAAAAAAAAAAAAAAAAAAAAAAACAAACACCAACAAACCAGCCCCTCATTATCCACCAAAACTCTAGGAAATCTGACTTCAGGTCTGCCAGTCACTGAACCTGCTTGCCTGTTGTTGAAATTAAAAATGTCATGTTCTGTCCCAGCATGGAAGAAAGAGCCTGGAAAAGCACTCACTTTACAAGTTTTGCTTTCCCACTGGTGTGAGAGGGAACTGGTGGTGGTTTTGCTGCAGAAGGAAGCAGCTCTGGACTCCTGTCCCACATGCTGCAGGGACAGAGCTGGCCTGGGGACACACAAAGCAGATGTGCACGTGCAAGGAAAGCCCTGCAAAATGCAAGTGACACAGGGTGGGATTTGTGATTGCAGCTCTGACTGTGACCACTTGTGTATCACTGCAATGAAACAACCTACCTGAGCTGGGCTTTGGGAGGGACACGTGGGAATAGGAGCCAAACATTGCACTGTGCTCCAGGGAATGGCTGCGAAGATGTGTCCCTGGACCTCAGGGACACCCACCCTGTCACTGAAAACCATCATCAGTGGACACAGGATTAGTTGCTTTGGAGGTGTAAATTTGGACAAGCTCCAGTATGGGTGTGTTTCTTTGGATGCCAAGTACCTTTCTAAGTTAATATCATTTTTAGTGTTGCATAAAGGGAAGAGGAAGCAGGGGAGGGGGAGACCAAGTTCCCTAGCTGGAGCAGAAATAGAGCTTCTCAAGCTGAAAAATGACAGAACATGCAAGCAGATACCAAATTCAGAGCAGGTTGGGGGAGCATTGCTCCACACTGAATGCTCCTATTTGAGTGGGGTGGGACATGCCCAGTGTGCCGCTGTCTTGGACCACAGGTGAAGGACCAAATAAACCAGCAGACAGACTTTTTCCCTAAGAGCAGCAGAAACTTTTTTCTCAAAGAGCAGCTCTTGGATTCAAAGCCTATTCAGAGCCAGCACAAGAGGTACCAAGAGCTCAAATTTACACAGTGATGACAAGCTGGAAGAGAAGGATTCCACTTCTTACATTGTACATATTAGAATTTCAAGGGCTTTTGACTTTGGCTAATCAAAACCCATTTTCACTGCAACACTCAAAGACCTTGAATGAAATCAAGATAACTCCCTTGCCAAATTTTCTCTGAGTAAACTATTTCTCCTCATGTGCCAAGTTGAATAAAAAGAAAGAGTAACAAGTTTTAACATTTTTCTCTGCTATTAGTCAGAGAGAAGAGTTAAACCACTGAGCCTTGAGTCTCCACCAAAAAAAAAAAAATTAAACAGAAAAAAATTGCATAGGACATTGCACCAAGATTTCTGAAAAAGTAACAGGGGATAGAAAAGCTAAGACTCAAGCCAAATCACAGTCTTCTCATCTGCAGTAAGTTCTGTCTCCATGACTGTGGATGCTGCAGTTCAGTCTGAGCTGCAGGCTCTGCACAGTTCCCACAAAGTAGAAACAAAAGCAAGAATCTCTCACGCTGCTTGTGCACATTTCTGCAAGGCAGTGCCTCACCCAGTTCTTAACAGGAAGCTTCCCATTAACAATAAGAGATGGATGACAAATGAATGCTTACATACTCTCCAAACCCATTCACTTTTGTTTTATGACATAAACCATGCTAGTCACACAAGGTTTTCAGGGAACTTCTATTCCATGTGTTCAAAATGAACCAAAGTGGTTCTGTGGCACACCTTGCCCCTGCACTGTCCTGCAGGCTGCACAAATTTATTTGCAGGAGGATGCTCTGGCTGGCTGTTGCAAACAGCCTACACATGCTCAAAGGAAAGGGAAATCCAAGGATGGCCCCCCTTTTCACATAGCTTGTGTCAAGTATTGATAGAAAGGGGAGGGGGAAGTCATCAGTCTTCTGCTTTGGAGGGATGAATGCTAAATCACATCTGATACTCTGAGAACAGCCCCCAAGAGCAACCCTACACTGAGGAGCTTATAGGAATTTCCCACTGACCACCTGCTCTTAAAACTGTAGGGGGAAATCCCACATGCTCTGGGATGAAGGGAGTTCAGTTAAAAACAGCCCTTAACAATTACAGCTGCAGGTTATTTTTAATTGAATTCAGATGATGAATGTGAAATAGATGATTTTGAGTGAGATAAGCAGAGAAATACTTGTTCTTGTCAGGAAGGTGAGGAACAAATAGTTTTCCCAACCAGCCTGGAAAGGAACTTTTTAATCACTGAAAGAGAAATAATGGATCCAAACTATCAAGGTTTATTTTAATCCAGATTAGGGATTTGACTTAAAGTGGTTCAAAATCCAGCTCTATTGGAATATTTTGCAGCTGAGTCTGTAAACTGAAGGTCTTCAGTTCTCAAAATAGCCACAGGGTGAGTCACCAGGAGGTGCAGGTTCGTGTCTCTGCACAGACCTAGAGGGCCTCGAGAAGCTTCTCTGTCAGGGGCTGACCACGGAGTTGGTGCACAACCCTCTCTGTCACATCACCACCATGACTGTCCCAGCTGTGGGGAAAGGGCAGGGGTGATGTTCTCACACTCCACTGCAGTTCAGAGCTCACTACAGCCTCCTCACACAACCTCAGATGCATTGATGAAATTGTCTGGGCAATAGTTCCCCCCCTCCCTGAGAAACAGGGACAATATTTCCTTTCTCCCACTCTCTGTCTTGTCAATCTATGGGAGAGGTAATTTTACATGTAGAAGGTGGTGGGAAACAGCAAGGCAGCCAGAATCTGTGGCAGTGAACAAGTACCTGTGACTGAAGGGTGGCTTTGGTCCTGCAGAGCTGCCAGCTGCTTTTCATGTGTCACTGGGCATTTGGGTGGGTAATTGCATGCTGAAACGCAAGCTGTGTGGGCACAATGGATGTCCCTCAGCATTGACAGAAAATAAAAATAGGTTTGATAATTTTGGAGTGTTTTCCACAGAAGCTGACAAAAATATTCATCAAAACTAGGGACACCAGACTGAATATTAACAGAGCAATGTGGACATGTGCCCAAGCTGCCAAGGTGGAGCTCTTCCACCTCCACCACATCTTCTACTCAGATTTTGAGCTCATTCTGCTCATACACATGGCAGAACTGTAGAAAAAAGGACAAAAAACTCGTCCAGTGGAACTTGATCAACACTCATTTTCAGTGAAATGAAAAGAGCTCACACACAGCTCCTCTCTTTCCCTCAACCTGAGACCTTTGCAGGATGTTATTTCACTTAGAAAACATTAACTGCAAGTGCAAAAGAAAAGGATGAGCAGAGCTGGGAAAAAAGGCAACAAAACATGCTTAAAAGCACACACAGTGTTTCACAAGATAATTGCAGAACAAATAGAAAGCAGAGCCAGACAAACACAACTAGCCTCTGCCACGTTCTCATGGCCATCTCAATAGCATTTTAAGACAAAGAGAAATGGAACAGCAGATTTCTACTGAGACACTTTCTGGTACCTCAAAGATTACTAAAAATAAAAATTAAAGTAGGAGCACTACTGAACAGGCACGGGTGTTGCACACACTGTGCATGTTCAGAGTCGATGCCTGTATGCTTGGAGGAAGACACAGCTCAGCACAACATGGAATCAGCCCATATCTTAAAAGCACTCCACAGATGTCACATGGCAAAAGAACCTCACTATGACCCAGCCAGGTGGGATTTGGGCTGGCAATCTCCCTGCAAATGTTTTTACAACCCTTCACTGCAGCCTGCCCTTCCATCCTCTCTCTGAAGAGATTCAAGCAAGGTGGATAAGTTTTATAAAATCATGCTAAGAGAAGGAAAGGAAATCCAACAGCTGCCTGCCACAATTTAAATGCAAAGTAACTAGAAACTATCATCCAAAGAACTGGAAGGAGAAATAATGTTTCCCATGGAGCACCATTCCTGCCCCTGCCCCACCCAGGTTATCTCTTGGCCAGGTGAGCCACCTCCCAAAGGGAGCATCATTGTGCTCCACCCTGGCTTAGCCCTGGGCTCCAAGGAACTGATCACTGTTAGCTTCCCAGGGCTCTTTCTGAAGTGGCAGGCACTTACCTTCTCCCTGGAGTGTAGGCTGATTTGTTAACTAGCTATTGGAATTAGTAATCCTCAGTTGAGTCAACAGTTAGGCAGTTGCTTATATCACCTTACAAGGAAAAAAATATTGACACTCTTATACTGTCAACATATCAGAAGTAGGCAAATATAGACAGAGATAGAGTATTCAGATAACCTGCCAACCCCTGCCAACTGCAAGCAAAAATATAAACAGAAGGCTCTCTGCTCTATGAAGGTTTGCAGTAGGGCAGCAGCTGCACAAGGAGTCCAGGAAGCATCTTCTGAGCTGAGTTTCAGGCCAGAGGAGCATTATGTTGCCAACTCAAGGACTTTGGTTTCTGCTCAAAAGAGCTGCTGATATAGGCTTGAGCAGCTGGAAAGCAGTGCCTCCATCCCTTTGGCAAAGGCAGCAGGAGTTTACAGATTCAGCTGCAGTTTGCAAAATAATACAACAGAACTGGAGCAGTCTGGATTTTGAGCCATTTTAAACCAAAATTCTTCATTTCATTTAAAACAAATCTTGGTGTTGTCCTGCTCATTATGGCTTACTGATAAAATGTGCACAGACATCCTCAGTCCAGAGCCCATCCCAGATTTCAGGGATACAGTACATAGCCCTGCTCTTCATCACTCACCATTTTCTCCCACGGCTGGTAAATGTCAGAAGATGTTGAGCCAGCAAATGCTTCTGATTCCCCTGTCAGAAGCTGTTCCCTTTTCTGTGCCTTCTCCCATTGCTCTGTGTCCTGCAGCCCTCCTTACCCTCTGTATACTTGATGTCCTCTTGCAGCCACATCCCTGCAGGCTCCTCTCCTTGGACATCTCTTTATCCCGGGGCCATCCTGTACTTCCCATCCTACATGACCCGGGAGGGACCAATGCTTTATCAGGTTACTTCTGTGGAAGTAACTGGCAGAAGATCTTTCCCTGAACGGCCCAGTGTCCTTTTACAAAATCTGGCTAATTGTTCTTCCTCCTAGAGCAGCTGGGACAAAGGCTGGGTGAGCAGCCTGTAACCCTTTCAGCAATGAGTTAGGGCTAATACAACTGAAAAACAACTTTATTGTGCAAAGACCAATTCTTTATGGAGGTGTAATCTCCAGGACTGCCCTAAGGGCAGTAAGAAACCTCTCCATGTAGCCCCTCACTCTATATTTTCTGAGTCAACTCAGAGGAGGATATTCAATCCCTTTCCTCATAAAAACCACAGAGACTCTCCAACAATGACAAGTGGCTGCCTGGGCTAACCACATGCATGCCCACAGCCCCTACTTTCTAACACCCCCTTGGCAAAGCCAAAGGGACACGTTGGCTTGTGGTCCTGTGGGGAGTAAAGCTCTACCAGAGGCCTGAAGCCCACACCACTCTGGGATAGGTGTGCACAGAGTAAATGCTGGCTGATGTTCAAATAATCAACCTCAAGGCAGGGCAGAGGGGCAGACATGCAGTAGAAAGATTTTAAGATACCAGCTATACATTTCTCAATGTCTATGAAGGTTAAGCTCTGAGGACAGACATATTCCAGGTTTAGTCTCAGATGGAAGAAGACAAAATTTAGGCTCAGCCCATCAAGAAATGGGCAAAGGTTCATTCTGAGCTGCAGTTTCTTCTACCTGAACCAGTTTGCCCAACCCTGGAGATGCTACTCAAGATATTGGCTTTGCTGAGGTTCCCACCTGACATCTTTGAAGGAGGGCAGAAGGGCTCAGAGAACTCCAACTCCACCTTGGCTTATAAACCTGCCAAACATGTTTCTTGGCAAGGTAGCAGAGTCATTTCCCCAAAGGCATGGTGGTTTTGCTTTGTCTTTTACCAGGTTCTAGCCCTGTGGTGCTAGCAGTTGTCACTGGGAGACAATCATAAACCAAGAAAGCAAAGCAGGAAAAAAGTAAATAAATAAAAAACAAACAAAAAATTAAGACCACAACGACACACAGAAAGGACATGTTGAGCAGACAAAAGCCAAGATGGATGAAAAAAAGGAATGAGTCATTTCTTTTCATAAGTTTTATGCTTGCTCCAAAGTAAAACCAAATGGTGGAATAAGTAATTTCCATTGTGTTTAGCTGCTCTCTGTGGTTTTCACCAGTAGCCACAATTGTCTGCGTTGACTTAAGTATTATTTATAAGGTACAAGGAAGGAGTTGTGGAAAAGTCAACCAGGGATTTGACAAACATCAAGAAAGAGCTTGGAAGTTTTCCTAGTCCTCACTGTGCCTGACACTCACCAGCACTGACCTCTCTCTGTCTCTTTCCCTTTTGTGCCCTTGATAAGAGACTTTTGTCATTTCATCCTACTCTGTCCTACAGGCTGAGAACACCTCAGCATCAGCGGTGACATGGGCTCTTCCAGCAACAGGAAGAGGAAGAGGCTGGCATCTCCTTGGAGACAGCATTGGCATGGAAAAGGAAAGGAGACTGGGTGACCTACAAGCATCCAGGCTGCAGTGAGGCTGTCACTCCTCCCAAAACACAACAGACACAGATGTGTCAGTGCAGTAGGTGCAGAGATGCCCAAGCATCTGCACATGACCCATGAAAGCAGTGGTGCATTTACTCCTGTGCTGATGGCACCAGTGAAGGCAGCAGTGCATTTACTGCTGCGCTGATGGCACCAGTGAAGGCAGCAGTGCATTTACTCCTGTGCTGATGGCACCAGTGAAGGCAGCAGTGCATTTACTGCTGCGCTGATGGCACCAGTGAAGGCAGCGGTGCATTTACTGCTGTGCAGATGGCACCCAGTGAAGGCAGTGGTGCATTTACTGCTGTGCTGATGGCACCCAGTGAAGGCAGCGGTGCATTTACTGCTGTGCTGATGGCACCAGTGAAGGCAGCAGTGCATTTACTGCTGTGCAGATGGCACCAGTGAAGGCAGTGGTGCATTTACTGCTGTGCTGATGGCACCCAGTGAAGGCAGCGGTGCATTTACTGCTGTGCTGATGGCACCAGTGAAGGCAGCAGTGCATTTACTGCTGTGCAGATGGCACCAGTGAAGGCAGTGGTGCATTTACTGCTGTGTCATGGCACCAGTGAAGGCAGCAGTGCATTTACTGCTGTGCTGATGGCACCAGTGAAGGCAGCAGTGCATTTACTGCTGTGCTGATGGCACCAGTGAAGGCAGCAGTGCATTTACTGCTGTGTGATGGCACCAGTGAAGGCAGCAGTGCATTTACTGCTGTGCAGATGGCACCAGTGAAGGCAGTGGTGCATTTACTGTTGTGCTGATGGCACCAGTGAAGGCAGCAGTGCATTTACTCCTGTGCTGATGGCACCAGTGAAGGCAGCAGTGCATTTACTGCTGTGCTGATGGCACCAGTGAAGGCAGCAGTGCATTTACTGCTGTGTGATGGCACCAGTGAAGGCAGCAGTGCATTTACTGCTGTGTGATGGCACCAGTGAAGGCAGCAGTGCATTTACTGCTGTGTGATGGCACCAGTGAAGGCAGCAGTGCATTTACTGCTGTGTGATGGCACCAGTGAAGGCAGCAGTGCATTTACTGCTGTGCAGATGGCACCAGTGAAGGCAGTGGTGCATTTACTCCTGTGCTGATTGCACTCAGCCAGCTTCACTCTCGAGGTGGCTTGGCCACCACTCCAGGCATTGCTGTACAAACCCAGTCACTTTGTTTCTGAACAGGTTTAACACACTGAAATGGCATTTTTCCAGCCTGCATGTACTGTCTCATGTCTCCAGTTGACCATTTTATGCTCCACCATGGAACAACCACCCAGTTCTTCCCATGACAAAACCACCTGGTCCAGACCTCAGTTTTCCTCTTGCCTGTCTTAGCTCAAGTATAATTTTAATTGGAATTTCTAAGAAAAAAAAAAACCTTTCATTTTAAACTAACTTTTGAGAATTACTTCAGAATCCTTCATACTTGCAGATCCAATAAAAGTTTCATTTTAATCAAATATATTACAGAAGCTTTGTAGAATATATCCAAATTAACATACTGTACTCAGTTGTAAAAAATCCCCTCATTATTTCCTGAATATCTTGACACTGTTTCTGCCTCTTATGATGAACACAAACACATCTTAGAGTTTCCCAAGGGACAGAAATACATTATCAAATCCTCTGAACCTTCCTATTAGAACACTGCAGGCTTGCACAGTTTGTAGGAACGCTTTTTGGTTTTGATCAGCACAAGACAGCCCAGCTGCTCCTTTTGATTCACCTCCTAACATGGTGATTTTAGTCTCAAACTGGGGCAGAAGTCAAATTACAGGCAGCATGATTCATGTACCTCTCACTTCAATCTACCCTCTTCTTCTCGGAAAATGAATTACTATTTGCTTTGAAGTAATGTTTCCCTCAAGTTAACTTTTATAGGATTTGCAACCTGCTTGCTGACTTGGTTTGGCATAAATTGCTTTATTACTGTGGTGATCTCACTCCAGAATGCAGCAGGGTGGTGACAAGAAGAGCTTTCCTGCAGCAGGGCTGTGTGGTCCTTGTGCATTCCTCTCAGATTTGTTTTATACACACCACAGCAACTCTACTGGCACATCACACAATCACAGAATCATGAAATCAGGTCACAATTAGGTTGGACACAACCTTTGAGATCACTGAGTCCAACCTGTGGCCAAACACCACCATGTCAGCAGGACCATGGCACTGAATACCACATCCAGTCTTTCTTAAAACACCTCCAGCAAGTGACTCCACCACCTCCCTGGGCAGCCTGTTCCAATGTCAATCACCATTTCTGTGAGGAATTTCTTACTAATGTCCAACCCAAACATCCCTTGGCTCAGCTTGAGACTGTGTCCTCTCATCCTGTTGCTGGTTGTCTGGGAAGGGGCTGACCCCCACCTGGCTGCACCCTCCTTTCAGAGAGTTGTGGAGAGGGATAAAGTCCCTCCTGAGCCTCCTCTTTTCCAGGCTGACCACCCTTAGATCCTTCAGCCACTCCCCACAGGATCTGTGCTCTAAACCCTTCACCAGCTTCACTGCCCTTCTCTGGACTCAATCCAGCACCTCAGTGTCCTTCCTGAATTGAGAGGTCCAGAACCAGAATAGGGCCCCAAACTGTGGCAAGAATTTTGCTGCAGAAAGATTGACTCTGAACGTATGAAGACAAGACTAAAGGCTCTGCAAACTTGAATAACCTCAGAGTGATTCTTATCCTGTGTAAGAACTGCAGTTAATCTTGTTCTATTGTCAATTAAAACAAATAAGAGAAAAAGGGATCCAACTCCAAACTCAAGGACATCTGGATTAATTAAACAAGCAGCTTCCTTTTCTTTGAATCTTGCTGTTTCCATACTGATCCTCTCCACGGTTGTCTTGACAGGACTACTCCAAGCCCAATTTTAAGTATATCCTTCATTATTCTCTTTCTAAAGAAAGATACCCTGCTCCAGGCTACCAGCCTCTTCTATTTGCACTGGTCCCTCCTCAGAATCTTGAGAACTGTCATCAAATTCCCTGGCTCTCTCAAGTCAGCCCTTGGTAATATGTATCTTGGACATTTTGAAATTGCATACATAATCTTCATTGGCTCAGCCGTTCTTAAGCCATGATTAATAACCAAAATAATAAAATGTAAAAAAAAAAAAAAAAAAAAAAAAAAGGTAATTACACCCATGCTGGTAACTAAAGTGAATAGATCTCTTGCACACAAAACAAACCCCTGTACATTGACTTCCTCTGAGTCACGCCCCAATACACCCACGCCTCGCCTCACTAAGGTATTTCTCATGTCATCGTAGCCTAGAGCAAACACCTACACTCTCTGCAGCCTGCAGAAGAGAGAACCCAGCCTTGCAGCACTGGGATCAAAGGTGTAAACGCCACCATCTTCCCCAGGATGTCCTGCAATTAGCAGGGGATAACCTGGGGAGGGTGGCATGGCCTGAGGTCATTTTTCTCAAGGGAGAGGGTGTGTGATGGCTTCTGCTGTAGCAGTAAACTCAAGATATTGGGACAAGTGCAACAAAGGAACATCCAGTTCCTGGCCTCAGTCAGTGTGACCCCTCTGAGGACCACAGTTTGGATGGAGAGAAATGAGGCTCTTACACAAAGTGACTGGTTTCAGACTGGGGTTTGCAGAGATGCTTGGGCAAATGGGCATAACTTGGCATCCAAAAAGAAGAGAAAGAAAGAGATGGAGAAATGGAAGAGAGGAACAATATGGGGAGAAAAAAAAAAAAGAACAAAAAAACCATGATGACTGAAGTGTTGGAAATGCTTTCAAGAAAACACAGACTCCTGCTCCTCTTTGTTTTTTTTCTGTTGGGTTTGCATTTGTGAACACAGCCCTGTCTGACAGCTCCAGTTTCTGCTGCAAAGCGACCCTGGGCTAGCACTTTTGCAAGGTCCCACTGCATGGCCAGGGTGTTTTACAGATGAACATTCTTTTTACCTTCCACAAAGCATCCTTGCCTCAGCTTTAGCTCCTGAAGAGTGGTGTTTCCCACCAGACATAGAAAATTTAGTAAGTGGTCAAGCTCTTGGGTTAGAAAGAAAGGCAGGTCACGTTCTGGCCTTGCAGCGCCCTCAGCTTGCAGTGAGCCAGCCCCAGTGAATCCCAGCTGCCACAGAGTGACCTCAGGTGCCTCTGGGCTGCAGGTTCTTCTCCTCACTGCTGTGTCATACAGTCTCAGCTCCCTGCAGAGCCTCCTGCCTGCCCTGGTTGTCCTCCTGCCAAAGCTGCAGCTTGGCTGGAAGTCAGTTCCTAAAGCTGGCAGCAGCAGCTGTGGTGTCCCTGCCACCACTGCCCTGCTGTCCCCCAGCACACCCTGGGCTTGCCCAAGCTGGTTGCAGCTTCACCAGGAGGGTCTGGACATCCCAGCAGCAAGGCCCCACTCTGTCATGTGCTCCAAAAACCTGCTGGAGGCTGAGCAGGGCACACTGGGACTGTGCTCTCCCTGAGGAAGCCAGGCTTGTTGAGAGGGATTTACTGGACCAAGCACCCAGCACCACCTGGGAGCAGCTGCAAACCCCTCAGCTGAGGCTGGAGATGACCCTCAGTTCTGACATACATAAGCTGTGGGTTGGATGGTCTTGTCCTGGGCTATTTTGGGCAGCTCAATCATTATTTATGCATGGCAAGACTCTTGTAAGAGTCAAGCCTGAAGCAATACCTTTCACACCAGCAGGGTTAGCAGTATAAGCAGTTCCAAACCCAGCATTAGCTACAGAAAGGACACCAAGTGATCTGTCAGGCTTTCCAGCCTCGGAAGGTAGAAGCAGAAGTTAAAACTGAAGTCAGCAAAGTGGTTTAAGCAGCATTTCATTGTCCTGCACTGTCTCCTTATAGCTGTGACCGTCAAAGTGGCTGGGGCCACTGAACTGGATTCTCAGCAACTATGCCCTTGAGACAGAAGAGGAGTTGGGAGGATCCTTACCTCCTTCCAATTGCTAAAATCCCAGGACACGGAGAGAGGTAACATGGGGAGCAATTACCCTGTCAGTAACTGTGGGCTCAAGTACTTTCCATGCCAGCCATGTCCCTACCTTTCCTAACAGTACAGAAAAGGAACATAACTAGCAGCAAACAGCACGCTGATGTGTTTCAAAATCTTTGCTGGAATACCAACACCCAGGCAAACAAACAGAGCTGAGCATGCTGCAACGAATATCTGCCCCATCTACAAATAAGAGCTCTCCTGATTTCAGTAACCTGCAGTGAGGAATTCAGCCTATGGATCTGCCAGGCCTGTGCCAGGCAAACACATCCGGGCTGCTCTGCAGCAGCCAGGCAGACAGAGACCCATCAAAAGGTGATAGCGATGGCACAGTTGGATAGTCCCGAAATACCAGTTTCCCCATAAATAGGCAAATCAATTAAAGGTTACGAAATGCAGTAATTTTCTCTGGGTGTAGCTACATGCTTCTGAGTTTAATGAGCAAGTAAATGAAGTTGGGAGAGAGAAAGCAAAAACACGCTTGGGACTTCTACTGTTTTGTTCCTCAAACCCTACAAAACTTCACAAGCCTTGGATCACACCTGGTGACCCTTTCAGAACCTTCCAGTTCATGCCATCCTGCAAACAGTCACTCCTGCCCACCATCCCTTTGGGCCTGATGACTCCTGGGAGGAGGGAAAAGTAGAACTGCCTGTCAGGTACAGAAAGTCAGGCACAGAGATGGGATACTATCCAACCCATTTTACAGATGACGTGGGGAAAGGAAAAGGGCTAGGAAAAATGTCAAAAAGCAAAAACCTGCAGAGAGAGTTAGGACTGGAAATGGACTAAGTCAAATATTGCCCCATTATCTGTCCTTTGAAAAAAGTTTTTGCACCTTTTCTTTTCCAAAGCCAGATAAGGACCTCAAGCATCCAGAGAGGTTTTGTATCTCCTGCAGGAGCATGACCGTATCCCTACAAAGGACAGACACTCGTGCATGATCCTCTCTCTTAAAAAGCAGAACAGTTTTCCAGATGAACTCCAGCAGAACCCTTCATTGTGCCCTTACTTTGACTCCTAATTTATAACCTGATCTCCCTGTACCCTACCTTTAAAGCTAAACAATTCTTTGCTTCAGGGGCAAGTGTTCACATTTGCCTACGAGCCTTTGGGCTTGTGTGCCTTGCTTCCTTTACACAGTGAAATTTCTGCTAATTCAGAGCCATGATGGACAACTTTGCCCTGATTTTATTCTCTGCTGTATTTTTTGGGAAGTTCCTCCTTCACAGCAGCCCAATTTGTACAAAGAGGTGGCACAGTGAATCCTTCCAAGTCTTCCCAGCTCTGGGGGAATGATGGGGACTAGCCCATGCACAGGCAATAATAGGCTTTCTGAATCATTCTGCAACAATTTCTTGGCTTTGCATTTGGGGGATGAGATACACCTCCAGAGTTTTCCACTCCCCAAAAATAGAAGATACTGCCACTTGAGCACATTTAGTAATAGAAAAAGTAGGAATAAAGTTCCTGTTCCATTAGAGCTGGCCACAGAATTTCCTTCTGTTGGTTTTTGGTGCACAGAACCATATTTGGTTGCAATTTGCTGGTTGAAGTCACTTCTGGGACCACCTTTGTTGTGCTATGGGCCCTAGTCCTGAAAATGCTCCAGCCATGGTCAAGGGCTTGGTCCTTGATCAGATAGGAATGGATGCTCTCAGACAGGACCAGGGATCTGGCATTCCTTCCAGGGGAGGGCAGGAGCCCTCTCTCAGCGCAAGGCCCAGAACTACTAAAATCACTTTTTTCCTGTCACAGGCAGTTTTGATAATCAGAGTGAAAGATGCACATGCAGACAGGAGCGTGGTGATTTCACTGCATAGCACATATGGAAAGCAAAGACTGCTTCTGATGGAAATGTTTTGTCTTACCAGGAGAGATTGCTTAAAAGAATATAAAAGTTCAAACACTATGGAGTAAATTAAAGTGAGAAGAAAATTGTTAGATGCAAAGTTATTTTCACCAACCTTACCAACTTTAGATTCCCTTTTTTAGATCAACTGTAAGCTTAATAATATTACAGCATTACAAGTAAACAAAATAATTCAGTAGGACTGAAAATTACAAACCAAAAGACCTACAATTTTCCATTAAAAAACAGGCCTAAACATTTTGCCTGACTTCACAACCATTAAAAAAAAAAAAAAAAACCTGAATTCCAACACTGCAGTATTTGAACAGTATGTTTAACTAACAGATGCATCAGCAGGATCAATATGACAGTATTCATGTCCTGGAATAATTTGAGCTTCACATCAGGTACAGAAGGGAGATTGTGAGTGTCACTGCAAACACAAGACCTGCCCTTGCTAATTTTGTGCTCTCCCAAACCAGATCTCAGCTTTGCACATTTGGCTCCTCCTGAGGTCCATTTACTGCTGCACAACCACTCCATTCTCCATGTAAAGGGACAAGAGGAATTCATATTACTTCTAATAAAGAACCACTCCACAGCCCTTATTTTAAATTTGCATTACACAGACACCTTTAAAAAGAAGGTGTCGTTAGGCCAGAGGAGCTGGCTCTGCAACATGCTCCTTTGGTAATAATATCTTCCACATTCTGTAACTTCTGAAATATAGGTATGACATAAACCCTATGGGGCTCATATCACGGAGATACTGCTCACCCCAGCCCTGCAGCCCTTCTCATTGGGTGCACGGGGCAGGCACTGCAGCCAACCACCCTCCCAGGGTAAGCAAAGATGCTTGGATACTGTGCTCTGGAGTCGTGTCCTGCCTTCAGTGGTAACCTTAGAAAGACTATCTTTTCAGTTTGGTCATTAGATAATTTACAAAAATATCCCATGCTGTGATCTCAGCACAAAGAGCATACGAGAGCACAGGTGGAGGGAGATCTGCCTCGTCTCAGGAAGATGCTAAGAGGAAACCAAAGTGAAAGCTGATGATGGCAAGGACCCTTCAACAATATTTGTCTTTCTGAATTTGTCCTCCTCCTTGGAGAACGTTTATTGCTGCTCTGGGAGATCTGAGCTCAGCTTCCTGCTTGGAGACATGCCTCTTTTCAACCAGGAGTGTGTACACTGGTTTTGAGCTGGAGTAAAAATGCCTTCAAGATAGATTTGCAGCTACTGTGATGACACAACCACACAAGGATGTCAGGAAATTGGATGGTCTCCTTCCCATCCTCCTCCCACTCTGGTCAGGATGAGAAGATCTGATGTGTGATGAAGTTGCTATTGCCTAATGAGCTATTGCACATCCTCTGACATGGTGCAAGAGATTATGTCCTGGGCCTTGCCTGCAGCAAATGAAGCTTGGCTCTCTTTCCTCACATTAAATGCAATTCACTGCAAAGTAGGTGTCTGTGTGTGTGCACTGTTGTCATATGACAGTGGATATTGTTGAGCTGCTGTAAAGGGAACAGTGCCTGTGTCCTTTCCTAGGAAGCTGCATTTAACACAACAGGCAGGAACTCAACCTCTTGAATGAAAACTCGGTAAAATGGCGTGGCTTGTAAAACAGGATGAATTTGGGAAAAAAAAAAGATAGGGAAGGAAAAGTGCTGAAAATCTGAACACCAGAGAGAGATCTCCTGTGAACTGCATCTGTATTGAGACTCTTTTTGAGTAAGGCACCCCTGTCTCTCTGCAGCTCCATCAGGGAGTTGTGTGCCTAAAACTCAACAACGGTACTCAGGCTCATGGGTCCTTCTTAATCCCAGCTGAGCCAATCCTTCATGGTTTTGATCAAAGAAATGCAATCCTGCAAAGCACAGGTAAGAAAACCAGATGCATAAAGCAAGGCAGAGGTTGAGCTGCAGTTCCCCAGAGGCATTGAACTCCCAAGTTGTTAGCTTTCTTTTTGTGAGACTCTACCTACAGAGAACAATATGGACTAAGCAGTGTCTCAGAATTGGGCTGTATTCCAGACTCTCTCTTGCCTCTCCTGAGAGTGTCTGAAAAAAATCTGGCATTGCAGAACAAGGGATGTTTGAAAGTTGTAGCCTCTGGGTGCTTCTACGAAGCCTCAGGTGCTTCAATACCTGCATCTGTGATCTTGGATAAATACTAGATTTCATGGAACAATTTTGCTCCAAGTGCATTCACTTCATGCACAACAGAGAGCATTTTTCCTTAAAAAAGAAAAAGAAGGGTGTTTTCCTTTGGCAAAGTCCTTGGAGAAAGACAGGGAAGGTTCACAAACACTTCACTGAGGCACATTCACCTCGAAAGTGCTTGTGTGGGCATCATGAAAATATTGTGGGCTTCAGCTCACTGGGGAGTGAGAGCTGTGCTCGTGAGGCAGGTGACTGATGAGACACCCCAGGGAGCAGCTGCTGCCTGGTGCACAGTCAGAACAATCCCTGCACTGACGAACATCTGAATAACCAGCAGGGTGGATACACCACCAGCAGAATCGGGGTGAATAATTCTGCACAAACAAATATATAAATCTGTCTGTTTGCACAACGTGAGCTCAGACTTCAGGAGAAAATTCAGTAATAAAATTAAATTTTGACTCTTGAGATGAGAAGTAATGGTTGCGCTGGATTTTGGAGACAAAATAAGATGTTTCGTAAGAGTCCGTTTTCAATTTGAGGGACACCTTTTCCTCTGCCAGGTCCTAACCTGACATACCTCAACCTCAGCAATGTTCTGACAGCTGTTGGGATGGGAAAGGCCATGGTCTGTCAAGTAGGAGCCATGTTCCAGGATCACATCCAGGAGGCAGAGCACTAAGAAAAAGACAAGCAAGATTCTGCCACGCAAGGGCAGCGAGATCTGCAGCATTGGACACTGCGGGGTCATCAGCTCAAGGAAAGGGCAGGACACTAAAAGCTTAAACGAGTGGAAGAGGTGACCAAACACATTCATGGAATTTGCAGCTATTAAGTATCATGAAGGTATCAGGATGGTCTGGGAAAGCACCTGGTTGCAAGCACCAGGACGTGTTCTGCTTTCAGACTTATTCCGAGCCATAAATGGGTGCAGCCAAAGGCAGCGCTTGGGTTACTCCAGTCCTTAGCCTTTAGCAGATCTCTGGGCTCCTGGAGTTCTCCTCTTGGAAATAATTCCCTTCCATAGAAATGCTCAGATGTCCATTCTATTACAGTACACACATTATAGCTCACTGGCCAGGGCTGGCAGAGGGTATGGAAAGCTTGAAACCCCTAATTTCTCTTGGGTTTCAGCATGTGAACACTCCATCTGTCATTGCAGTGAGAGACAAAACTACATCATCTTGAGACTCCCCAAAATTTGATTCCCCCCTCAGCAGCTACAATTCTATGAAATGCTGAATTAGCAAAAGGTGCTACAATATTATAAGCTGATGAAATCACTGAAGACACTGGCAAATGGCTCAAAGGTCCCAAACCCTATTTGCTGGTAACCATGGCACTGCAAATTCTGTTTGCTAAATACTGGCCCTGAAGGGAAGGCAAAGGTGAGAGGCTTGCAGGAGGCAGGCTACAGTGCATGTTGCTAAGCCACTGAGCAATAACATGTTATGTGTTTCATGGGTGTGATGGCATCAGTCAGAGCAGGCATGTGACTCAGCCCCTCCAACACTGAATGGAACCTTGTAAAGCACATGGCTAAATTCTCTTCTTATCTCCTGGGGTTACCAGAGGAAGAAAATAAAAACCTGTCAAGAAAAACTTTTCAATTCACTTGTGTTCATAGAAGTATCAAAAGATTAAACTGCTAAGCAGGGTAATTTTTCAAATGCTTGATACTTCCTTGATGTAGGATAACCAGCCTTTTTGAGTTCATCCATCAATACTCAGTCAGTAGGAGCAAAGTTAAGTTCCCAGTCACCAGGAATAACCACTCTCAGCTATCTCAAGCTTTCAAGATGAAGCTGGTTTTGGACAGGAGAGCAAGTAGTGAGTTGATCCCTGAACCCTTGGGGCCTTAGGAGCCCAGCTTCTGCTAATGTCCCACTGACAAGCAAAGAGTTTTGATGCTATGTAATAAAACTCAGCACAGAGATCTTGGCATTCATGAAACAGCCAGTAGGAAGTGGCCTGGCCAGGCTCTGGCAGGGCTGCAACCAGAGCCCAACAATATGGTAATGGGTTCAGCCTCCCTAAAACTCTGCACTGCTTCTTGAGCAATGTCCTTTGGCCAAACCCCCCTTGTATCCCCATTGGGACAATGTGACTTCAAAAATACTGCCCTGCCTGTCCTACAGTCTAAATGTCAGTCAGTAAAAAAGAAGGAAGGAAAGTAAAGAGCTGTTGTAGAGTATGTGCTCTCAACTGCCACTCTGCTGAGCCATTCCTGCTGTCTACAACACTCTTGGGTTTTTGGGCAGGATAAGGCTCTCTCCAGTCATCTTTCATGGTCACCCTATGTAGGTGTTTCTTGCAAGTATGTGTTGAAGAGCCTCAAGTGCTTCTACAGACACTAAACTGCATGTGGTTAGTCAAAATCATAATTTACTGATACCAGCTGACTCCTGGGATGAGCAGAAACATGCTGGGGTCAAGCTGTGCAAATTAACCCTATTAAATTATTCTTCAGTGGCTGCCTGTGCTCGTGAATGCAGTGTGCACATAACTCATGAGGGGAGCTGTGGTGAGAGCAGGTGAGGGCGAGGATGAGGCTCCTGCTCCCCGTGACTGCAGTGTGGTAAGCCTGGGAGGCACCGTGGCAAGACCTCTGGTGAGGAGCAGCTCCCTCACTGATGCTCAGAGTGCAGGAGAAGGCTCACATCAGGAGTTTCACTTCTGCCTCACAGCTGACAGCCACCCAAAGACACGAGGTCAAGGATCAGTGGGTGGATTGGGATGGAATGAAAGCAAACCATTTTGATTCTTTCTCCCAGCTCCCTGCAGCACGTGAATCTGTGCTTTGGGAAAGTCTAAATTCACGCTCTCTAAATCTCTTGATTCCTACATGCATCAACTCGGTCATTCTCCAGCACTGTAGCATAACCTCCAGACACCTTGTTGGGTTTTTGGCTTTGGGTTGTTTTGGGTTTTGGGGATTTTTTTCAGAAATTGTACCCTCACAGCATTTTCAACTCAATTTAGGGCACCAACACAACTGACACCTCTTCTTGCACCCAAAACTATGAACGAGCAGCCTTTCTACCCTATCTTTGTGACAGTTTCTGGGATAGGTCAGCACTATGCTCTCATTTGGAAACTGGTCGATTTTCATAACACATGGCTCAGATTCTAAAGCCTGCATAAAGGATTGAAGTAAAGTTTGTCCCCATTATTTCAGAGGCAGTGTTCTCATGCTTTGTAAAGGTTCCCTGAGACCTGAGCCTTCAAATACACACATGCCACCCACAGCAGAAGACCTGTCCCAAAGCTCAATACCCTGTTATACAGGCAGTGTCCAAGGTGCATCCACTGCATCTTCCACTGGGAAATGTACTGCTGCACATATGGGTGCTACCCACAGCTTTCTAACTCCACTTCTTAATTTCTATCTCAGGAGAGATCTTCAGCATCAATGGGTGATGCTCACAGATCTCTGTGCCTTATAGACAATGCAGGTACTAAGCACAGTCTGGATGCCTTAAAGTAACTATGAACCAGAAATGCTTTTTTAGAAGATGCTGTACTAAAGTTTGGATAGATCAAGAGCATGCCATGGACATTAAAAAGATGACAGATTTCTTCAGTTCTTTAAGGTGTCTGAGGGAGAGAGCCTTGGATGCTTCACTGTGTCACTACACCAGCATTTTCTGTGACCACTTGTTGGTCACCTTCTTGCAAAGATCCACCTGGTCAATTGAGTGTTTACAGAGGTAAAGGTGGTGCAAAAGGAAAGTTCCTTTTGCTCTTCCCTCCTCATTTTTTTTCAGGACCCAGTTTAACCATAATACATATTACTTTGGACTTCAGGGAGAGAATTGTATTTGGCACAAATTCTGCATATTTTTCAGATCTTCTCCATTCCTCATCAGATTGCACACAGCATCTAGATCTGTGCTCTCTTTGGAGCAAGGACTTATTGTTCACATACAGATGGAAGCCAGCAGACCCCATCTCTGCAGCACTGCACTATCAGTAACAAAACCTGGCAATGATTTTAAAAGAAGACCCATTACAAACCTGCTTAGTTTTCTTGTGAGGTTTTCACCAGATTACGACTGCAGGATCCCATGTATCTCATTAACCACATTAAGCTCTTTAAAAAACAGCTTCTGTACGACAAAAAGCCCTAACTGAACACGCAGCAGCCGAGGAAACCTCGTTGTGTTACCTTGTTGGAGGCACACTCAGTTAATCCATGTGGAAAGTCCCCTCCAGTCCCCTGAAGTCATTGTAACATACACGCGAGTGTGCGTGCTTGGGTATAAATAAAAAAATGCATCATGGACCTCGGTCCCCAAATCTGGCCTTATTTGTAAGTGCTCCCCTCGCCACAGCCTTATCTAGCCTTGACGAGATGGGGAGGAGGAAGGTGTCACCTGTTGGTGTCCTTGACAGATGTAAGTGTGGGCATGCGAGGGGAGACATTTTAGAAACAGGGAAGGAGGGAAAACTGCTCTCAGCAGCCACCAAGGGTCCAGCAGAGCCCCTGATGAACAGTTCAACCCTGAGCAGGAACAAAAGGTACCAGAGTGAAAGGGAGGGAGAGACTGGAGAAAACGCAGGGCAGTGCATCTCTGCTCTGGGAGCAATGGAGGGTGGTGAGCCCACCTCCGCATGACCTGCTCTGCCTGGTGATGATCAGAGTTGGTTAAAAAGTTTCTAAGAAAACATAAGGGAAATATGGGTTTTGGATCACATTCATCACACCATCACCCCTGTGACAGTGAGATCTGTTCCATGTGTCTTGCATGTAACCGTCAGGTATGAGCTATCTTCTGGTGAAAATTTAAGATTTTATGGCAGTTTTGTACTTTGTTTGTAATTGTTTGTGCTTTCCAAAAAAAAAAAAAAAAAAAATTCCAAACCCAAAGAAACAAAACACCAAAAACAAAACAAAAAACCCCAAGAAAAACTGAAAACCCAGCCAAACAAAAAAGCCAATGGTTTGGATGTAACATTTTCCCTGAAAATTTGAAACAGACAGAAGAATTTGTTTCCTTGCTATGCTTCTTTACATGAAATTATTGAGGAGAACTTTTCACAGCACTTTACAGATTCTGGTCTCATCCTTCACCCATTTCATCATACATTCTCAGGCTTACATGAGTGTGTGAACTTCACTGTGCACAGGGGTGAGCACAGTCAGAGCATCAGGGGTTCTGGAGTTCTGGACACTGCTGTAATGCAGCCACTCACAGGGCTAGGCACAGTTCAGCATCTGGAGTCATGACATTAGAGCAAAGGAATGGTTCCATGAGTTAATTCCATGAGATATTAGTTGCTTATCTTTGGCTTTGGCTGCTTTAACCAGAAGTAAATGGATCCTTGAAGCATGGTAACAGCACATTGATTTAAAGTGTGCCTTTTTGCAGTCACACGAGTGCCTGTGTACAAAGCCTAAAACCAAAGACCAGCACTGAGTGTGCACACAAAACCCATTCTCCCGTGTGTTAGCAGTGCCAGAAAGCCACAGGGAATGAAAAGCATTCCCTCCTTAGCTGAGCACTGGGAACCTGTATTTCAAGTCATTTCTGTTTGCAGAACTAAACTGAACTCCTCTGCAGCCCAGGTGGGAGGCAGAGCAGCCCTGGCTCCTGGCAGGAGCAGGAGCTGCAGAGCTCCCAGAGCCCCAGACCCAAAAGAAAAACCTCCACAGCAGGCAAGGGCAGAGCAAATGCCACTTCCCCAGAAACCTGACTCTCAAAACACCAGAGACAGCAGCTCTGCTAACCCTCCATGAGCTGAAGGGCAGAGAAAGAGGAGTTTGGGAAGCTTCCTCCAAGGTTCTGAGAAGCAGGAGAAGGTCCTTCATCCTCTAATACCCAGGTGGCAAAAAGTGCCCAATACCCTGTTATTTGAGCAGTATTTGGGCAGCACAGGATGTTCCAGGGTGGAGCAAGTTTTGACAGAATATTGCCAGTGTTCCCAACATAAGGGATGCCCCATTTTCTACACAAGCACACAGCTGCCATACCAGAACTGGGCAGAACTGGAAAATTATACCAGATATTAATGTGGCATGTGAGAGGGTTACGGTTTACCTTTTGTTCTTATTTAATGAGAGAGTGGGAGAGGAGGGGGTTAAGGGAGGGGTGAGATCATGATAGATGAAGGGAACTGGCTTGGCTAACTCTCCATAGCCTGTAGCTACTGCAATATTTATGAAAGAGAAGGTGCACCTTGGCAAGCTAACCTGCCTGAAATTGGAAGGTTTCAGATGAAAGGGAAACCCTGTAAAGTAAAACTGAGTGGTGCTTGAGAGGAGCACGATGGCAGGGAAAGAAAAGCTATCTCTTCACCAAGAGTTTCCATTCCTGAATGCTTTGCTTTGCCGCCCCCCCCCCCCCCCCAAAAAAAAAAAAACAAACCAAAAAAACAACAGAAAACAACCCACAAAGGAAAGCAACTTGGCCAGGCCTGCCTGCTCCAAGAGCACAGGAAACAAAGTGCCAACAAACACCAAATTCCCTTTTCACAACTGGCAAAAGTCCTCTGGTATGTGCTAACACTGCACATTGCTCTGCCTGCGAGGCTGGAAGGGTCCCATCCCCAGACTGGCTGATTTCTACTACATTTTCCTGAATTTTGAGGTTATTTGCACAGACAGGGCAGGGCCCTTGGGTGTCCCTTACAGGTCTGCTTTTTCAAGAGGAAAAGCTTGAAGATGCTATCATGAATGGCATTTCCTGCTTCTCCTACAATGCTTATTGACTCCAAAAAAAAAAGAAGAATTTTCTGTCAATGTTACCGAGACTTCTTATTTACCAAACTCTGTATCAGCACAGGCCTTGGACCTTTTTAGAAGAAAAAAAAAAAGTATGTAGATAATAAAAGCATAACGTCAGGATCCTGCAAAATATTCCCTTGATTTCTTTTTAGCACAAGACATGGAAACAACTTAAAAAAAATCAGGAAAATATTTGATGTAATACAGATAATTTTTAATTAAGATCTTGCCTGTGGGCAGACCCACAGCCCTGGCATCTCTTATCTGCCAGCACAAGGCACTCCCAGTATCCTGTATTCCTGTGGAAGGAGCAAGCTCTGTTCATGCAGGGGTGGGTTTCTTTTAGTTGCTTAGCAGTTTCTTCCACAAGGATAGCTCCAAAGTGAGCTGATAAGCCACTGGAATTGGAGGAAGTTTTATTTTTCAATTTGGATGAAAAATACAGATCTCATTCTCTCCTCCCACCAAAAAGAAGGGTTTCAACCAGACTGGATGAGTGACTGTGCTTTCTATTGCTCTCATTTTTTAAATTATAATTTCCCTAATTTTGATCTAAATCTATCACTAAATACAAAAGAGCGGTCTGAAAGCTTCAGAAGAGAATGGTGTCATTTTTCCAGCAGTTTTTCTTATTGTCCCTGCCTTCCCACGCCAGCCCTGGCAGGGGCAGGGGAGGAGAGTGCTTGGCACTCTGGAGGTTCTCACACCCCTCTCCTGTCTAGACCAGGGCTATGTCTGATTTTCTATCACCCCAAGGCTACAATTTCCAGTGAAGAAAGTATTAAATTCAAAACCATCTGCCCATCTCGGCTCCTTCCGAAAAGTCAAAACCCGTCAGAGGCCAAATTCCCACGTCTGGCATCAGCAAGGCTCCCGTCCCATTTGCAGCTTTAACATCGTCATTGCCCAGCCCATGACGTTAAAGGCTCTCACAGCATGTTTGGGGCAGGGACAGACACTCCTGGAAAGCCAGGATTTCACAGGGGCACTGAGAAAAGGCTGGGTACAGCACGGAGGAGAGGTTCTGGGAGCTGGGCAGGATTTAACCCATTTAAATTCGCTCCTTGTCGGACTCGTTCCATTGTCCTCTGACTTTTCCCTGCACAGACCTTTGGCTCAAGCCTGCCTTGCTGCTGACTGGGCCAGAGTCTCATTTGCAGCATTAATCACGGGCAGCTCTCCCCGGGGCTCGGTGGCAAGGCAGGGTCAGCGCCGGGGTGCTGGGAGGGGAGGAGGAACAAGGCGAGTCACTCAATCTGCTGCCTGGTGTCACAGGTGATTTATGGCCCGCTTCAAACACAGCCATTGATCTGTCCTGCTTTCCCCAGCACGCTTGTCATCGTGTAATAAAGCCAATGGGAATTCCTGGGTGTTGAGTCAAAGTTAAGTATGCTCAGGTTTACTTGTTTAAAAAAACACACCTGAAGTCTCCCCATTTGGGAAACAGCTCAAGATTTACAATCCTGCAGAAATTTGCAAGGGTAAGAACAAGAAATACAACCCCAACCAGCCCTTCAGGCAGCTGGCCAATTAATCTTCCCTTTGCTGTCTGCTGCTTGTTCTCCTTTCTGCCTTCAGCAGTTTGGGAAGATCTAAGCCAGGCAGGAGCAGGGACTTCCTCACTCCTGGCCCGCAGTGAACCCCCGAGAGCCGTCCCGGAGCTGAACCCAGCCATCCCCTGGGCTGCATCTCCCAGAAGGGCTGCTCTGGAAATCACCTGCTGCTCTCAGTGCAGGCCAGCCCCGAGGCCACGCCAAGCACAGTGTGGGCCACGTGAGCTCAGCAGCGAAGGTCTGCTCAAAGCTTTGCTCACCAGCAAAGGTCTGCTCAAAGCTTTGCTCACCAGCAAAGGTCTGCTCAAAGCTTTGCTCACCAGCAAAGGTCTGCTCAAAGCTTTGCTCACCAGCAAAGGTCTGCTCAGCTCCACATTGGGTTGAACTCAGAGCACACTGACCTCAGCAGCTCTGGGGCTGGGGGGCCTTTCCAAGAATGGTTCTCTCCTCACCTGGGATTGCTGCAAGGAGGGAGGAGGTGCAGGGGCAAGCCAGGTCAGGCAAAACATGACTGTGCCATTGGCACTGCAGGATGGTGCATGGTAAGGGATAGCACAAGGCTCTGAGTCCTCCCGGGTCGCCTGAAGCCACAGCCCACGTGTGGGTTTGCATCCAGGCCACGTAGGCTGAAGGAGAGCAGGACTGAATGACAAGAGAGGCACCTTGCCCAGGAGGCAGCCCAGATGTCACCAGGCCGTTCAAACTGTTCTGCCCTTGCAGGATCTGTCCTTGATTGTAACATCAGTGGTTTCTCACTTCCACCAAGAAGGAAACACTGCTCTACGGCATTGCATAGGCTACACATTTAAAATACTGAAAGAGTAACACTTCTGCCCAGTAAAATGATGTAAGGCATCTTATTCTCTTGCTTTGCTCTTGATTAAAAAGCAAATAATAAAAAAAAATCAATAAAACAAATCCACATTTTCTTATGCAACCTTTTAAAACAAAAAATTGCATCTTGCATCACAAATATATCAGCAAACTCCCAAAATTCTGCTTCTCAAGAGTAATTTTCCTAAAACTAGCATTTCCAACACATTCTTCTTTTTCTAATCAGAAAACATTGACTGAGGAGCCCAATAAGAAAGTAGTTGATAAGCTCCACCAATTTTTATCCTTGCAATATATTCACATTCTCAGCAAGGAGAATTCTCATTAACAATTACAAGGCAGTAGAATAATGAGATTGCAGGAGCTGCTCCACGGATCTCATTAAAACTGCCAACCTAGGAGCACATCATGCTGTATTTCAGAGCACTCACAAATGCTCAGCTCCTCTGGAAAGGCAGGGGTGAACCATTTGCCACAGGTATCTAAAAAAAAATTACAGAACTCCCAGTCAGTGGCCATTGAGAAGATGTTGGCCCCAGTTCAATGGATTTAAAATTTCAGCTACTCTACATGTCATAACAATCGAACTGTGTGAAACAGAGAGCAGCGGGTTCCTAAGAAATACTAATGCCAAGTCTGATTGAGTAATGAAGGAAAATGCACACCTATGGGACTTTCCACAATTCTTATCTGTTCTCAAAAAAACCCCAAGGGACACATATCTCCCAGTCTCTTTTTTTTTCTGGGATGAACATCCCAGCACTCTGGGGAGGAGAGAGAGAAGTTGGAGGAATAAAAAATCCCTTTTGAATGAAACATTGGATTAAATGCCAATGAAATGTTGATATTTAAAACACCCACTCACATATGGACAGCCTGGGAAGGTCAGCCCACAGTAGTGCTGGACTCCCAGCCCAGTGCATGAAACAGCTTCAAATTTTCCCTATCTGAGCACTATTTTCATTAAACTCAGTCCTCATTATTGTGTCTTCCCATTTGAAGATGGTGACATCCAAAGGGACAGGGAGAACTGGAAAGAGGTGAACTCCTAGGAAAAGAGGCCATTTTGTGGCCAGAATCAAAACTGCTAGGACAGGAAGAGGCAGTTCTTGCTTTTTGTACTTCAGTTTTTATTTGCCCTCCCAAGTCACAGCAAAGCTGTCACTACAAGTGCAGCAGAGACACCAAATGCCCCCGCACTGGGAGTGCCAGCATCTTTTGTACAGATTAACACCACTAACTCCTTTGCCTTTCTGAGGCAGATTTTGTGACTTTTCTTGTCCAGAAGGCAAGTCTTGAGGTGATAAAACCAGCCAGCTTGTCGTGCTAGCAACACAGACACTGCCTCATCCCTGTAGCAGAGGGAAGTTTTTTCCCTGCCTGGCTAAATCCTACTGTAGCAACCAGCTGGAGTCTGCAAGTAAACAGCACACACACCCGAAAGCAGCTGAGCAGCTGGGCAGCTTGAGTAAGTGCTGGCATTCACAGCCGAGCCCTTGGAGCCCTGCTCAGGCACAAAAATTGTCTGCAGTACAATCCTTGCAGTATGGAGCTCTCAGCTTTGTGACTGAGCCCAGGAGTGGTTACCCTGAAGAATCCCAGGTTAAACTGCTCGCAAGGAAAAGATTCTGCTGGTGCACATCAACCCCTGACTTCAGTGCCAGCATTCTCCCAACTGAGCAGAATTAGGTCTAGAGGTATATGGCATCACCTCAGCAGAAAAAGGATTTGTGGGGATCTGAGGACATTGTTTTATACTGCCTGAAAATCTGGCCCTAAATGTTTTACAGAATTTGGTAGGAAAGTGCACAGACAGCTGCCAAGAGGGGTGCTCATTCTGGGGCTTTAGAGGAAAGACAGAGGCAGATTTGAACAAGTGACTGCCCCAGAATCACACAGTAGAGACCCAGCAAGAGAAGCACTGCTTTGAAATAGGCTCATACAGTGCCAAACACTCCCTCACACTCTCCCAGATAAAGTGAGAGGAGTTGCTCTTCCACTTCTCAGATCAAGCCTTGAACAAGGCAATTAATTTGAAAAGGGCAATTTTTTTAGACTCAGTTTTGCCTGGAGTAAAAAACATCCATTAACTAACACCAGTGAGTGAAAGGGTGCTCAGTTTCCCCTGGGCTTTCTGGCTATGCCAGTTGGGAGTATACATGGTAATGGATTCATCAGAGCTAAAGGTGACAACCTGGCATTTAATACAAGATGCTGTAAACCTGGTATTTTGTATTTTTCAAACTTCACGTAGGAAATAACCCCAGGATGCTCAGGTCTTGACAAGAAGGGGTACATGGAAAAGTGACAGACACCTGCCTGTGTTCCTGCCACCCTGAACACTGTCCCAGTGCAGGAGCTGCCACACCAACAAAACCAGCATTAAAGTCACTTCCAACCAACCAGGATAAAGCCATTAGTGGAAGCTGGGAGATACTGCCCTTGTGGGAGATACTCCCATGATCAGGCTACAACCAGATTGTCTCACTGGTTCAGATATCTAGAAATCTCACATCTCTGCACTCAGGAATGACCTTACAGCCACAACTTCCTTTTACCAGTTCAAATGTGGTCTGTTAAATTTATCTGAGCAGCAGATGAGAGTCCTTCCTGGAGGAAGACAGGCAGAGCTACAAAAACAGTGGGTGAGATGCAGAGCCATCACTGCCCTGTGCTGTGTGTGCTCTCCATCCAGGGTGCTGGAAATTGCTGTCTATGTTCCAGTTCAGTGGCTGTGCATATCCACCCACTCCCCTGGGCTCATTCACTGCTCTGCAGCATTTTCTAGGTACAGTCTGGTGATGAACAGCCCACATTGACACAACCTGAGGTACACTGCCACCAGGCACATGCTTGCACGTTTAATCTGGTAGCAGAAGCAGCAGTGGCTCTTGGGACACCCAATTCAGAGCCATGGAGAGGAAAACCAGTACCCCAATCATACAAATGCCTTTGGAAGCATCTGTCAGTATTGCCATAACATGGTATCTGCTGGTTCATGCAGCAACAAGCTCATTTAACACTAAATGGATAACATTTTGACTAGCTCTGGCTGTTTGAGCCAAGGTTGCAGAGGACACCATTAACCACAGTACACAGCACTACTGCATGCCCCTATTGGGCTCGAGTTCATGGCAACCCCCTTGGAAAAACTTGGAATATCTGCTTATTGTGCAAATTGTAACAATAGCCTTTGTGCCCTGCCAGTACGGTAATGGAGCATGTTTAAGCCACTGACAATGCTGAGTTCCTTGAAGCTGCTAATGGGTTAAAGCTGGGACATCTGGTGAAACACTAGCCTCAGCTGTTCCTCAAGTGACATCTTCTTGGGTCAAATTTATCTCTTCTTGCCAGTCCATCTGCTCACAGCCTGTCAATGATAAACACTTGAGAGCCACAGAGCAAGCGAGGCAGCAGACAGCAGTGAAGGACAGCATCTTGGAGTCTAACTAGATAGTGATATGGGAGCAAAAATAGCCCCAGTGCTCTCCCCCTCCCAGTCATCTTCCTCCCGTTGCGCTCCAGGGTCAGGGTCAGGCCAGGGAAGCAGCCTGTGCCATGCTGAATGCAGAGCCCACACCAGGCCACCAGAGCTGAGACCAGGCTGAGGAGAGACACGTTTGCTCCCTAAGGCAACAAGGAAAAAGCCAACATGCACAACTCCACACACTGCTGTACTTGCATGTCCTTCCAATGTCCCAGGGGAAAGGTTCACACCCGTGCTTCCAGCTGGGGAATGTTCATTTCCTTCTGCAAGGCACTCCAGAGCTTCCCAATCTTTGCTGGCCACCCCTGGGCAGCCCTGCCCACATACCAGCCCAGAGCAATGCAGCAAGAGGCACAGGGGAGCTGGAGGCTACCAGGGAAGGCACAGGAGAAATGGGCTGCTCAGTTTGCGAGGAGTTGGTACATTCAAGGTCCATTGCCTCCTTGCCTATGTCTAGGAAGGACACCTTTCTTCCAGAAGGCACTGACCCTCACTGTAGACGTGGCTATACCACACACACACACAGAGTGCTCTCCAAAGAGCCCCAGGTCACCCCACAGCCTGTGAAACAACAAGGTGGGTGTTGAACATGACTTCCCCCACTGCTCCAAGGGGATTATGTATCTGAGTCCAGAATGATATAAAACCATCCAAAAGGGGAAATAGTCCAAGGATTCTTTGAGGTTAACTGGTGTGTGTATGTGTGTGTGTGAGAGAGAGTGGGCAAGGAGTCACCTCACATTAAAGGTGACATTAAAGTCTGGGAAAAAGAGAAAAAACTTTCCTTGGTGTCAGCTGACCAGCAATGACCTCTGAAGATGCATTAAGCCAATGGGTCTCAATCTGGTGAATAAATATTTTGGTTTAAAATGGGCAGACACAGCACAAAGACCACAGTTTTGCCCCGTGAGTTACAAGGCTATATTCACAGTTAAACAAGCACTCTGTGCTCTTATGCCTTGCTACCACAGAGGTGATGTCCTGCAGCTAGTGAGGATCAGTTTCAAGCTGGCCTTTTTCTATGCAATGAGAAACTTCTACCTTGAGCCACTTGGATTCTTGCACAGCAGTGTCATAACACTGCACTGTGCTATTGCAGTGCACCTGCTCGTGGCCCGACGCTGCCCCAAACACTGTGAGGAAACACCATCATGACCTCCACGAAGCAACAAGGCTTCTTGGCGTGCTACGAATACCCTTGAAGAGAAAAAGCTCTTTCGTGCTGCCAGTGCTATGCAATTGCTCTAATGAGCCACACGACCGTAAGGAAAGCATTTGCCTTCCCCTTCACAGGCTTCTCCATCCCCCCAGTTCAGTGCATTGCCACCACGCCTAACCCCTGTGCCCGGCGCGTGCTGGCAGCTGGCAGAGCCCGCGGCTCAAGGCGTGCTCGGGGCGCTGCTGCTCAGAGGATCAGGGCACAGACATTTCAGTGTGCGTCAGACTCCGCATTTCTCCATCCTTGAAACCGATCCTGCCGGAGTGTGCTCTCCACAGAGCCAGGACTTTAACCCGAGAGCGCAGCTGCATTTGTGAGTATCATGTTAATACACTGTTGTGATGGGGATTTTGTGCAAGGGAGGATGGCTCCACTCTGACCTTTGGCTCCAGAGGCACACTTTAAATTTAAAATCGTTCTTCTTGTGTGACCCACCACTAATTTATCTCCATTCATACAACAGTGTGATTCTAAAAAACGTTTGCATTTTCATCTGGTAGTCTGCACGGCACTTGGCACATGCCAGCAAAGGCCAAGAGAAGAACAATTAGTACTCTTTATTTTTAACCCAAGAAGTCTTTTATAGACGCTTTAACTCACAAAAGGGAGAAAGACCTTGGTATTGACCATCTGGCATGGTGGTATCCCAGCTCTGAGATTGGAGTCGGAGCCACAGACCAAGAAATTACGTTAAAACAATAGCAGAGCCAAGCCAAAGGGCTCCTTTGGGAGTCTGGACTCTGGTGAGGAGGGAGCAATGAGGATGGTAGCCAGGAAGAGCAGCAGCAGCACTGGGAGCCCTGCTCTGCTTGTGCTGCCTTGTGGTCCTGACCCATCCTGGCAAGTCCTCTCCTCGCCATGAGTTTGCTTCTGCTCCTGCACTCCCCCGTCCAGCGGGCAGCCCTGTGTGTCCACGGGTCTGACCATCCCTGCCCTGCATCCTCGGCACAGCCGGATCCACTCCGGGAAGGGAGACTTTCGATGCTTTTAATTGTGCTACCCTCTAGTGGCCAACGCCATCCCCTTGGAGCTCGATCTCCACCCCTGGCTGAGGAGAGGCCTTGGACCACAAACCTTCATAACCAGGAGTGAGCTTGGAGCTGTGCAAGAATGACTTGCATATTTGAAAGGAGAAAGAGACCTGGCAAGGTCAAATGCCATCCCAGACTCCACCACCCCAGCTCTGCTTTGGTCTTAGGAAGGTCTCCCTGCTCAGGCTGAGAGGTCTTGACCAGAGCAGGGTGAAGCCAGCTCAATATCAGGTGCTTGCAACACAAAAAGCATCACCAAATTATCACTCTTGGCAGGCTCTGGCAGAGAACACGCTGCTTTCCTTCTCCCTGCTGCCTCACACCCGGGGCTCCAGCAGCTCAGGTGGCAGCAGGAACACTCAGCATCAATAAAAACGGGTTAGAATTCAAGGAACGTCCTTGCAATTACCGAGATAATTGCTACATTTCAGAACCAAACATTACTTAATGGCGCTCAATTATCTTGTGGCAGGGCCTGCAATGGCAGCAACTAATTGCTTAACTAAAGACTTTCTTCTTTCCACCCTGTGTAAACACGCATGCATGCAATTAGGCCATTGGTGCAGGGAGGAGAGGAGATACCTGTTGAGAAAAGAGGGGTTAAGTGGCAGCCACAGCCATGTTCCAAAGCTCACAGGACAGGTGTCTTGCCTCAGACTTTATAGGGATGTGAAGCAGAACCTCAAAAGCCCAGGAGGGAACAAGGATACAGGCTTTTTCTTCCTGTCTCTGAGCAAAGACCTCAAATGACTACACAATGTGACCAGTGCCCCTCTCACAAGCCTATAGGTCTGCCAGGCTCAGAGGCATGTCAGTAGCCTTTTCATAGTTTATAAGTCTGCAGAGTTCACAGATACTAACAAAAAGAAAAAACACAACTGCCTAAAAGCTAACAGAAGACTTCCCTTTGGTCACTTTCAAGCTTTTTGAAACCCTGCTTGCTCTTAACCTCATCACTGAGCATCTCTCTCATATGAAAGAGAAGCAAAGGGAGAACAGGTGCACTTTCCTCATTATTTGCCATTTCATCACTTCTTCACAATTCTCTACTTTCTTAAGAACACTCTTAAGCAGACCCTTTCACTTTGCTTTGACAAAGAATTACTCCTTGTCCCTTAGGTTCCTGTCCCTTCTCCCTGGCTTTTTCAGCCTCCCCTCTACTTGAGGTGCAAACATAAGACCCCAGATCAGGCCTTAACCCTTGTGAAAACACCAGGTCCTGGTTTCTACCCCTCACTGGTCATGTTTGTTTTGCTCCTCTGACCAGACAGGGTTCACCCAGAACCAGCCCCAGGCCTTGTATCCTGAATATGGGCCACCCTGGATCCAAGGGTTGTGCCAGTTCAGCTCTGCTCATCCTTTCCAGTCTCACATTTCTCAGACACGAATTCCCAAGGCCATTTTGCTGATCAGTTACCAGCTCAACTCCCTCCCTTTGAAGCCTCTCCTTGCTACTCTTAAGGACAGTTTTTTTCTACCATTCATTATAGTTTCCACAGAGGCAGTAAATAAACTAGGGTTGACTGTCCAGCTCAGAGCCCACCTTGGGGGCCTTCAGTTTGATGTAAAACTGTCTGTTCTCGCTCTGGTTTCGTATGTTTGTCTGTTTAACTTATAGTCACAGTTTACTCTCATCCTGTAAGTTACTGAACAGTCCTGGGAAGAGTCAAGACAAAGGCTTCAGGGTCACAAATTTTATCTTTCAAATCTCCATTTTCCTCTTTGCTACATAAGGAGCTTTCACAAGCTAAGGACATGGTCTTGTCTCCAGAACACCACACTAGTTTGTCCTCACTTCTCCCCATTGTTTTTGTCCTGTGCGTGCTCTTTGGACTTGTATTCCAGTTACAAGCTGAGAAAGGGGACAGGAGCCAGTGGGGTACTAAGACCTTGTGGGCTCAAACTGGTCACTTAAAAGAATCATAACCCAGCAAGGGAATAGTTAACATTCCCTAAAACTGAGGCAGTTTCATAGAACAGAGTTCAGTTTGCTAGCAACGCACCCTCTCCATTTTCACACGCACGCACATGGGCTAATTGTTTCACAGGAGTAACCTCACCTGCAATTAGCCACTGTTTCAAGTCTTTGATCTCTATAACTCTCCAGAGGACAGCAAGATTCTCACATGAAAGTGTTTTATTATTTTATTCCACATCTGGGAGTGACCCTATGCTCCTGGATTTATTTAAAAAAAAAAAAAAAAAAAAAAAAAGCTCTTACCTGATCTCAGCAATTCCCATTGAGCTGAGCAAGGCTGTGGCAAGTGGAAAAGCTCCCTTTGGGGGATGGTTCTCCCAGGTGTTAAAGATAAGTGAGTACAGCCCCCACCTGATGGCCTTGACCTGCTCTCTGAGCAGACTGCTGCTCTGCCAGCATCAAACCCATCCCGGAGATGGACTTTTTGGGGACATGTCTTGTCTTGCTGATTCACTTCCTAGGGTAAATTTATTTCTTTGAGCTATTGTCCAACTCACAGTTAAGGATCAGCACAGGTTGTTCCTTTCCAGGAGCCTACCTTAGCCAATGGATAGGAGACATCTGCATCTGATCCTGTAGCACCAGCTCAGGCCAGAGGGTGCACACAGCCCCTGAAGAGCCAGCTGCCTGATTTTGCCTGGCTGTTTTTCTAGGGAAAGGGATGGGGCAGAGCAGGTTGCTCAGAGGCCCAAGCCATAGGTCTGGTCCCAAAGAAAATAAAACATCAGGGCCTCAAGGCTCTTAATTAACTCTATTAGAGTGATAATTGTGGCCTGCCCATCCCCAGGGGAATGGAAAAAACCCTCCAGTGTGAGATGCATGTGAAGGTACTGGACTGAAACATGAATATTTTCACCCACTGTCAGCAGTTAGAAAGCAGTGGGGGGGTGGGAGGACAGTGAAAAGATCCTCAGCTCAAGGAGGTTCTGGTTTAGCACCAACATGTAGGAAACAACCTAGAAGTCAAAGAGATTTCTGTGAAGTGTATTTGCTTTTTGCAGGGCTGCTTTCGAAACATCTGAAAATTTTAACTATATCCTTTACAGTTCATTAGTGCACAGTAAAATATACCCTAACCACTTCCTTTTTGTATTTTTTTTTAATTAGATGTGGCTTAAAAATAAATCTCTCACATTTCCTTGCAAAAGAGCAGACAGGACAGTGCTTTAAGAGAGCCAGCACTGCTTCCATGCCTCTGTGCAAGAGCTGGGCTCCAGTGATGAGACTCTTTTCATCTCACAGGGATGTGCTTCCAGAAACTGGTTCAAGGGAGCAGGAGAGGTGTCGGGACTTTAGGAGAAATGACCTTTTTTCATCTGAGGCAGGAGATGCTGACCCCAGCCAGTCAGTGGGACAAGCACAGCTTTTTCCCCTGTCTTATGTGGTTGTGGACTCCCAGCACATGCTGATAAAGGAGGCTTTAGAAGACAGCCCAAAATGCAGTGCTGGCAGGGTGCAGACCTAGCAGGCTCCCTGGCTCTGCTTTTGGCAGCAGCTTCTCCTGCCAGCCACCCACCAGTGCAGGGTTCTTGTGTTTAAGCACATGGCACACCAAATTCAAAAATCTTTAGGCACCAGCTTAACTCATGGTCTTAGCCCTGAAATGTCTCTTTCACCTTCTTTGGTTGTAAAACCTACAGTGTCAGCCCACCACTTATAAAAGCCTCATATTGCAAAGACTCTCTGAAGTGTGGTTTGCCCCAGTTGTAAAAAAACCCCACAATCACAAATAATGTGTACTCAAAATAATCAGTTAAAGGTTGGCTTTCTGGCTTCTTCACTTTCAGGCAACACACATTTCACCCTTTCAAACTTTTCTAATCTGAGGGAACTAAAATTTCACTTTGATGTTGGTGAATATTGAGGTCAGAGAAGTGCAAGTGGCTGACTGGCCCTGGCTTAATGCACAACCATTCCCCAGCTGAAGCACAGGCTCATCCCCCTCCCACCCTGACCCAGCAGCTCAGCTCAGCTGATGGTGCAGCCACTCTTCAGCAGGAGAAGCAGGTTACTGCCACAGCCTGGACCCTCTGTCACGCTTCCAGGGCTGGCATGTCAAGGGGGAAGGGAAGGAAAGGGTAAATAACATGATTTTCCCAATTAAAAAATCACTGAGTGGTGACACTCAAACTCAGACTTTATTTTCATCTTTAAGCCCAAGAATCCTCTGGGATCCTTCATGCCTCTGCAGAAGGGATGAGCCCTTCTGCATTGGTGTTACTGCATCTCACTGAGGGCAGACCTTGTCAGCTGTTTCATCCTCTCCTTTCGTCTCACAGGCCCCTGACCTTCCCACGTGTCTGGCAGAAGTCAGAAAACCACGGTCTGTGCTGCCCTGGTACCTGCGGGTAGTGTTCGATAACAGGTGCTGTGAGCACAGGGCTGCTCCTGCCCTGACCCTCCTGCCAGAACACTGTCAGGCAGCTGCTCTCTCTGAACTGTACCCTGCTTAACAGAGGACAGTGCTGGCCTTTTTTTTCTCCTCCTCCTCCACTTGGAGCTCTTATTTCTCGCCTCCCACTGCAACAGTTATCAGAGGGTATATCCTCCACCTCTAGCTCAGCGTCCCTTTCCTCAGACTGGAAAGTCACTGATGATGGGGGTGGAGGTGGCAGCTTGTTCTCAGCTCATTAATCTATCACAAACCTCTGCAGCACGCTAGCTGCCTCCAGCCCTGATTCATTTTCAATCACAAAGGATGTTTGTGTTTGATTGGATATGCTGGATAAATGGTTCCAAGCTGTGAATTTCATTTCATCACTAATCACAGACACGGGTTGAAATCCTGTGCATGAAGTCGACAAGTGAACTTCCATTGACCTCCATGGCAAGGTGGGACACTGGTCACCCTGAAATAAATAATAATGTAAATTAGATCAAAGGGGTCTACAGGGAGGGGATATGCAACAAAAGCACATTCACATCATCCTTATCTTTAGTCCTGGTCTGTGGGTTCACATGTGAAGGGGATATTTGCTTCCCTGTATCTCTAGTAGCTGTGAAACAGAAACACATCATTAAGGATCCTCATAGTCCCAGCTCAGATAAATCCCAGGGGCTTCTAACCCAGCCCCAAGATACTCTTATAACATCAGTCAGACCTTTGAGCTTTGCTGGTAGCTTTGATATCCCAATGGATAAGGGATGCTTCTCCTTTGGACACAGAGAAATCTCTGCCCACCTCCAGCAGAAGCTTTCCCGTGGGGCTCTCACCATCCCTGGAAGTGTCACTGCAGGGCTTGGGGCTGGTGGCACAGCTTCAGCACTGCTCATTTTCCAGCAGAGGAGATGACTCAGACTCCCTTTCCAAGGACATAAAGGGTCCCCCCTCCAAACTGGTAAATCAGTCAGGTGTTCAACATGGAGCTCCTCCCAGGAATCAGGAGAAGCAAAAAAAGAGTTTAATTTCTTATTCTTTTCTCTTAAATGCTAGTGACTGTGCAGTAAGGGCTAGATGTGTATGACTGGCTCTTTTTTCACAAAGACCTCAAACCCCAAAGTCAGATCAGGGAAATCAGTTACAGGTTTCAGAGTTTCACTCAGCACCTCACTGTGCCCAGGGAGAGTTGTTCAGTCCTGTATGAAATCAGCTGTCAGTTCTCAGCCCAGCCCTGTAGTACAGCATCCTCTCTGAACAAAGCCCCTGTATCACACATAACATCAAACAGGAGAGATGGGGGGAGAAGGAAAGGGGAGGTAAACAGGTGACAGCAGGAATAGAGAAGAGAACAGGACACACAGTCATGACCTGTGCTTGTTACTAGTGCATCAATGCACATCTGCATTTCACAGCTTGTGGTCTGTGCTCTGGAGCTGCTGAAGGTCTAATGGCTTCTCCCACTGCTATGCCATGATGTGACATGTCCTTGTCTGGGCATTATAGGGACAGGAGGAAACTTTTATGGAAAAGCTGCTCATTATTAACCGTGCTCAGCAGGGCAGCGTCGGCGCTGCCTCCCTGACTGAGTGATGAACGGCTTCAGCACTGCAACCTCCACAAAAATGCACATCCCTGAATCTCTCCATGGCACCTCACTGGCCTCCAGAGTCTAATTCCTGAAATTAGGTACTAGGGCAGAGGTTTTTGGTTTCCAAACTAGACAATGTGCTGGAGAGTGGCCAGAGGCTGTGGGTACACCGAGCGAGGGTGGGGTAATTTGGGGGGAAGCTTTCTGCCTACAGGGAGAGCAGGATGCGTGAGAGCAGGCCTAGAGAGCTCAGCTGGAGCAAAAATTACCGGCAGATTATCATCTTGATAGCAAGATTTAGTGCAAGGAGGACCAGGCCAGGTGAGTCACCCTGCTGCTGCTGCCAGTCCTTGGGGCTGCTGATGGCTGTGATAACCCAGTGAGCAGAGAGCGGGGACCGGCAGGGAGATTGCCAGGTTAGTTATGGAGCTGGGCACTCTGGAATGTCAGCAGCTGCTGTCTGTGCCCCTTTGCAGCACCAGATACTGGAGGCCAGGGCCCCAGGCATGGGCCCCAGGCATGCCAGCTTTTGCCACTTGTCACTCGGGTGGGCTGCACCCTGAGCACAGTGCAGTCAATCCCACCCCAGGAATTGGGTGCTGCAGCAGACTCTGCTCCTCTGCAAGCTCCTCCTCTGGGGTGCACACGAGGAGCTGAACAGCTCCCAACCCCAACAGGGCAGCAGCTGAACCTGGCTCACCGAGCCATGGTGGAGCACCAGCAACTAAAACCTGTGGCAAGCCCAGACCAAAGATCTTAAACAGCTAAAGCAGAAGGGAATAAATTCCCCAAAACAAGAAACAGCCTCTCTGGTTGTTCTCAAGAACACCAGGCCCTAGTGAGACAGGAAGGCCTGGGCTCTGCTGTCTTCACTTCAGTCATTTGCTGCAGCAGATGAATGAGCTCAGATACTCGTGCTTTGCTTCAGAGTTTTACCCAGCACCTCAGATAGTGTCACATCAGGTATAGCTTTGACACCGTGGTCTCTAACCCTCGGTGTGGGTCTAACTAGAACTGGGATGGGCTCCCAAGCAGTCCTGCTCAGTCTATTAGCCAGGGAGCACATCACACCAGAGGGTGTGGAGGGGCCCTTGACACCAAAATGTTTTGACAATCGAACATCCCCAAGCAGCTCTAGGCATCAAGCACAGCTGATGCACGGGTGGCCAAAGCAGGTTTGAGCTGTCCAGAGCTACACAGACACATATCAGAGAGCTCAGCAAATCCTTCCTGAGAAGTGGTGTGAACTCTTGGGTTACTGCTGCACACAAAGCCAGCTGTCCTCTCTGCACACCCAGTGCCACCTAAGCTGGTGATGGGAGCCCCAGCCTGTGCACGCTGAGATTCTGGTGCACACTGGTGCTGCTAACAGCTTGCTTTTCAGGAGCCACATACACCCTACAGAGCACAGGAAAGCCATCACCCTCCACAGACCCTTCCACATGGCCAGCACTGCACCCACAGCCCATCCCACAGCAGAGAGAAACAGAGATTGCAGATGCTGAACAGTCCCTGCAGGCACGAGGCTCCACAGACCCCACTGTAACCCCCAAGGGATGGAGAGCTCAGACTGACACTATTGCAACTCCTGCTTAAGAGCAGAGATAGAGGCTGGCCCTGCTTTGCATCGAGGGTCTCTCTCCCATGGATGCACTCTAAGCCCAAACACATAATCCTCTGCTGGGGCTCCCATCTTCCCTTTGCTCTGGGTGGAAGTGGTGGCTGGATGTGATCAGGTGCTAAAATTTTTTTGGCCTGAAAAATCTTTAGATGTTGCAATTTGTTGCTCAGGGGCTGCAGCTGGACTAGATTAGATTACACTCTCTAACCAGAGAGATTTTTGCTGGGTTTCTCCAGCACCAAGCTAACCACAAATCATGAAACAGCAAGAAGACCTACAAAAATGTTCACATCTGAAATGCTTTCTCACAGAGAAAGTCCAATTAACAAAAAAGTCCCATGAGGTCAAAAGAGAAATGAAAAGTGATCATTTGGGTCAGAGATTGTACAGTGCACTTAGTATTGAAATGACTCACCCTGCTGCAGTCCAGCTGCAAGATTTCCTGTTTGCTTTGCCCTAATCTTTTGGTGTTTTACAGTTATTGGAATCATAAACTGAACTCCTACAATAGAAAATAGCTGGTGGTAATGGAGGTGGGGTAATTTCATGAATTAGCTGTGACAGAACAATGTGAGAAACATTATGGTCTTATTTTGGTTTAAATTTGGAGACAAAAGTACACCTCAGTCCTTATTTTATCGAAATGGCTTATTCAGCTCAAGAACATATTTTGCATCCCTATTTCCCCTGCTGCACAGTGGAATATGATGCCGTGCACTCTGCTTGTCATAGCTCAGATCCTGTCTTACATTTCTGTAATGCCTTGCATGCTGGAGAGGCTCGGCATGCTTCACAAACTGCTGTGTACATGGCCACAATCAGACATGCAGCCACTTCTGGGGTGGAAGGCAGCAAGAACTGTGTGTGCTGCACTGGGGGGGAATAAGATTCTGTCGTGGAAGAGATGTTTTTGCATAGCATGTCATTAACATCAATCTCTGAACACCCAGCAGGCTCCTGGCTACAAGTTTAGCTGCATCTCAAGGATTGGAAATTTTACTGCTGGGATGTGAACCTGTAGTCCCAGGCAATCTATTTCTGCCTAACCTCCTAGGCTGTCAGTAGCTGAGGAGGTACAGAGGAAAGTGCAGTGCCTGTGGCCCTGAGCACTGCCTGAGGCACTGGCTGGCAGCTGAAGAAGACCTGGTGTGCAGCCACACACCCAAGAGCTGTGCTGTGTGTCCTACCTCAGCCTGAATCACAGCTGCCAGCGGGAGTGAACACCTGGGTTTGCAGGGAATGCTGCACCCAGCTGCTCCTGCTCAGGAAACCACAGCCCTGGCTATGGTGTAGCTGAAACTCGGGTGTCTTTAAACAATGGGCAGACTGCAGCTATTTTTTAGAAGGCCTTTCCACTTTGCTGGGGTAAAGGTTACACAGTGGTTGGCTATAAAACGGTATCTCACATACTGAAAAAATCAATTGCTGCTGACACACGATAGCCCCGAGCCAGCTGATCCACCGCTGGTTCCCAGTGGCCATGAGGACACAACAGCCTCCCAAAGCAATCAACTGAATGTTCTGCATGCAAGGCCACAGGATGTGGGTACCCTGCAGGCTGGAGTTTGCTGGAATGTTAACTTAATTTCCTAAGCATGGATGTAGGAGTGAGAGGCCACTGGCAAGCCTGTGCACCAGCCTGTCTTTATGAGGTGCTGTGGCTGAACAGGGCTGAAGCTTCCCCTCCAAAGCCAGTGTCTGGATAATGAGCAAACAGAAGAAAATCATACTCTTTCCAGGTTCTGCCTTTCCTTGCCACCCTGCACCATCCCAGATGCTTCCTGTTCCTCAACAGCACCTTCCACCTTGAGACATCTGAGAGAGTGTTTCCTTTCATCTCAAAAAGCACATGTGGGCAGAGAGAAAACAAAGCTCTGATATCTCAGAGCCACATTTCTGCCTTGTGTATTTCTGTGCAGTGCCAAAAACCCATCAGGGTGGGCAGCTCTGGGATAGCTGCTATCCCCAGCCCTGATTCTTCTCCCTGACCACAGGCAAACGCAGCTCTGGTTTGGGCCAGGATCTTGTACCAGCCTCCAACGTCATTTGTTCCATCACCTGGACCTGTTGTTTTCAAATGTGCAAGGGGCCAAGGGATATATTTGTTGATAGTATGTATGTTGGTTACTACCAGGATTGCAGTTTTAAGGATTTTCCACATATCGTGTGTCCTGTGTCCGTCCATGTTGCAGTGCAGTGACCCAGACACAACACTGACAGCTGCAGGGTAAATAAATAAAAACAGAGTATTTTGATCTTGGAAGGGGAGGTGGTTTGCAGGGGAAGGGGGGCCAGGGTGTCAGCAGCCAGGACAGGGTGGCCACAGCTGTGATGGGAACAGATGCGGCGCAGGGAGCGGGAGCGGGGAATAGAGTTCTGCAAATGCAAGCAATGCTGGAGAGTCTTGGAGAATGGCACGCGTATTTGGGACAGGTGGGAAGTGTTTACATTGAAATAAGAAGGATGATGGCCTGACAGAATGCTGGTCATGTTACCTGTGACCCAAACTGACCGGCCACAGCTCTCGCAGGCCCAGAACATCTGAGACCAGCATTTCTTTGTCACAGCAGGGCCCACTGCATTCATGTAGGGTCCTAAGGAGTGGTAGGGCTGCTGCTGCTTGGAGGTGTTTCATCCCTCTCAAAGCAAGCTGATGTTGCCTCTAAGCCAGCCTTTATCCCTGTCTAGGTCGTGGTGGGTCTCTGTAGGGTCCCTGTGCAAGCCTTGAACAAGACCTGAGCCAGCAAACCTGTCAGTGTGGTCTCCAGCACAGCTGGAGCACAGCTGGCAGTGCCCAAGGACACATATCTGACTCACCCCAAACAGCAGCTCTGCTGTGGCTGGGCCCCAAGCTGGTTACATTGGTTTATTGGCTTTGGTGTTGGTTTTTGTTTTGGTTGTTTTGTTTGTGGTGGTTTTAGTTGGCTGTTTTTGTGTAAGTCTAACAGAAGCTGTTTCTCAACTGATGTTTAAATGATGAAACACTAGAGTTGCACACCCTTCAAGCTCTCAGAAGCTGCCAAGAGGAGCTCAGTGAGGCTCTTGCAAAGCAGGTAACTGGCTGAAGTGGCATTTGGGTACAGAGCCCAAATGTGCTGTGTGCCCTCTGCTGATGGTCATTAAAGACAGGAGGTTATAGGCCTTGTTGCAGAGGATCTTTGCAATGTTTCACTGAATTTCCTCCATCCAAAGGACTCATCACAACAAATGATGTGAACAAAATCCTTCTTCTGGCCCTTTATACCCTTTCCATAAAACGTTAAGGGCTGGGTTTTTCAAGAATCCCAGAGGCATATGTATCCCCATTTGAAATTAGTGGAGGGCTGCGAACCCATCTTGAAACCCCAACTAAAGGGGTTTAGCTGAGGCAGCAAAGGCAGACAGCATGGCTCTGTCACACCTGGATTATCCAAGGGTGGCAAGGAGACGTGTCCAAGGTCATTTGAAGTGGTGCACTGAAGAAGAGAGGCTAGAGGATCCATCTCCTAAGCCTCCAGTCTGCCTCCAAGCTTCCCTTCTGCTCCTGGCTGCTTGCTGACTCGTGAGACCCATGGGAGAAGAAATCCTTCTGACTGCAGCAATGCCACAGGAGGATGCTTAAAGGCAGCTTGCAAGAAAGTTTGAGCATTTCTAATCAAGTTGGAGAAAGGCTCACAAACACAAAGTCATGTTGAGAGACATTCCCTGCATTTATTCACACCCTAGCCCCTAGATAAAAATGGCTTTGTATGTTAAGTTTAGGACCACAGAAAGTCCCAGCGGATAGCAAGGGATTATCACAAAAGGGCAGCAAGGCAGTCAGAAAGAGCCTGAGGGACATTTTGTACGATTTCCATGAAGAGAATAATTAATTCAAACTGTATACAGAGAGCTCTGGGAGTGTCCACTCTGGAGATGTTCAAAGACTCCTTTGCTGCTTTGGGCTCACTTTAAAATCGAGTGTCCTAAAAAACCACTTCAGCTATGCTTTTCTTTTCAGTTGTACAGAATGCTTGAATGCCAAGGGATCAGGGAAAACTTTGTTATTAAAGAGCTGCAAGACTTTAACAAGGTACAGAGTCATTAGAAAGCTGTTGAGTCATGAAAATACTCTCAATAATTTGAAATTAATGTTTAGTGTGGGCTGTTCCATAAAAATGCTTGGATATCGTGGGCATGGATACTAAAGAAAAGCCTTAAGGCCATGACTACATGAGCAAGTTACCACAAGGGGAGCGAGGGTGTAATTTTAGAGCACACCACTCATACAGAGGTAACTTCCCTTTCTCCAGCTCTTGTCCTGGGACCAGGGAAGGTGGTTAAGTCCTTGCTGAACATGGCACAGGCTGTCTTTTGAAGGCTGCTGGCTGAGGGCATGCATGTGGCTGGGTACAGCAGAACAGATAAGGTGTAGTTAATCTGTGCAATAACTGATCTGATCTTTAGTAATTTTGCTCTCCAGCAGAGATGCAAGGATGGATGGACTATGTATAGCAGCCAATGCTGTAGGAATGGACAATCAGATAATCAAGAAGGTAAATAGAAAGGGCTGGACCTTAATGTGAAGATTATGTTTCATAAGAACACACACACACATATATATATATATATATATATATATATATATATATATATATAAATGTTTGCAAATAACAAACAAGGCTGTAGTTCCCCTATACCAGCAGCTCTATTGACAAGGCCGGGAAAAATAACAAACTAACAAGTGTTTCCTTCTTTCTTTTCCAGAAAAACACAATTATCTGAATTTAGTCTGCTTCTGGTAGTCTGTCCTTTCTTTTCCATTTTTGATTGTGCCAGGCAAAGTTCATCAGGTTTCATTTATGATTTGTAAAACTTATTTGTGGAGTGTGTTCCTGATAAAACAGGGCTTCTATCCAAATGAACAGTTCATCCTAGAGCCTGGCCTGAGCCTGTCCAGTGCTAAGTGGAGAAATACTGTCTTTCTAACACAAGACCAGAGTATCATGGAGATTTTTATTTTCAACACAGTAATGATCATTGTCTCTCTCTTCTCTTCTCTTCTCTTCTCTTCTCTCTTCTCTTCTCTTCTCTTCTCTTCTCTTCTCTTTCTCTCTCTTCTCTTCTCTTCTCTTCTCTTCTCTTCTCTTCTCTCCTCTCCTTCCTCTCCTCTCCTCTCCTCTCCTCTCCTCTCCTCTCCTCTCCCTCTCCTCTCCTCTCCTCTCCTCTCCTCTCCTCTCCTCTCCTCTCCTCTCCTCTCCTCTCCTCTCCTCTCCTCTCCTCTCCTCTCCTCTCCTCTCCTCTCCTCTCCTCTCCTCTCCTCTCCTCTCCTCTCCTCTCCTCTCCTCTCCTCTCCTCTCCTCTCCTCTCCTCTCCTCTCCTCTCCTCTCCTCTCCTCTCCTCTCCCTCTCCTCTCCTCTCCTCTCCTCTCCTCTCCTCTCCTCTCCTCTCCTCTCCTCTCCTCTCCTCTCCTCTCCTCTCCTCTCCTCTCCTCTCCTCTCCTCTCCTCTCCTCTCCTCTCCTCTCCTCTCCTCTTCCTCTCCTCTCCTCTCCTCTCCTCTCCTCTCCTCTCCTCTCCTCTCTCTCTCTCTCCTCTCTTCTCTCTTCTCTTCTCTTCTCTTCTCTTCTCTTCTCTTCTCTTCTCTTCTCTTCTCTTCTCTTCTCTTCTCTTCTCTTCTCTTCTCTTCTCTTCTCTTCTCTTCTCTTTCTCTTCTCTTCTCTTCTCTTCTCTTCTCTTCTCTTCTCTTCTCTTCTCTTCTCTTCCTCTTCTCTTCTCTTCTCTTCTCTCTCTTCTCTTCTCTTCTCTTCTCTTCTCTTCTCTTCTCTTCTCTTCTCTTCTCTTCTCTTTCTCTTCTCTTCTCTTCTCTTCTCTTCTCTTCTCTTCTCTTCTCTTCTCTTCTCTTCTCTTCTCTTCTCTTCTCTTCTCTTCTCTTCTTCCTCCCACTAATTATTTTGAAGAAGGGAGAGCTGTAAGTGTATTTCCTATCCAGATTTTGGAAACTGCTTATACCTCCTCTTGTAAAAATATAGAGCTTCACCAAGAGAGTCCTGCTACTGCTCAGGTAAGCAAGAGGAAGATCAGTCCTCCAGGGCAGGTGAGTAATCCTGATGTTCAGACCATCTCTACAGTCTCTCCTTCCATCCAGATTGATGTTATCAACGTTTGGGGAGTGAAAGAGGCTCCAAAGGAAGCCATGAGCCTGATGAGTACAGCAATCAGCTTTCATTGCCTCTGACAAGCTAAAGACTTTATTAGACAAGAGTGCAGCCTTTGGAAGGCTGTATTATACTCAGCAATAACACCCCTGCACAACCCTCTTCTTGCAGGTTGAGAACTCAGGGTCCCATAACCCAGCTTGCCTCCTTCCCCTGTGGGCTGGCCTTAGGTCAGGGTTGTAGGATCTCACTGGCACATGGCACCTTACCCAAAGCAAAATTCTGAACATAAGGTTATAATCCTAAATGCCTGTTTATATGCCCCAAGCCAAGACAGAACTAAGGTACCTGCTGAAGGCCTGGCCTGTACTGCGTAAGTTTTGCAGGCATTGCACAATATTTTGTGTTTTCTAGGTGTGAAAAGGGGAAGAGGATGAATGGGAAGGGTGGGAGGACTATGAATGCCCTTTCTGGCCAAGGGCAGAGGGATGTGTTTTGGGGCTGTCATACCTTTGGCTGAAGAGAATCAAGTTGTGGTGGTGCTGCTCAGCGTTCCTCATACTCCTTGTGGAAGCAGAGAGAGAATGCAAATCCCAGCCAGCACAGTGCCTGAAATGACACAGAAACTGGGAAGAAATTATGCTTCCCTTGCTAGGAAAGAATAACTCATATTTCTACACTTGCCCAGCTCTACACTTAGGAAATATTGTTCTGATGGTGGGTGTCTGTAGGCATCTGTTTTCTTGAGGTGCTTGTTACACCAGTGTCTCAAGAGTTAAACTACCTGGAAGAAGGGGATTTTAGCAGAGGATCTCGAGTGGTGAACATTATCAGCAGAGTTAATCTGTCACATCTTTCCTGGACTGTGCATACCACGCTCCACCACTCTGGCGTGTCACGGCCTGCCTTGTTACAAGATGTGCTGAAGCTGTAGCCAGCCATGGTTTGGCACCTCAGCAAACCTCCCGATCCAAGAAAATACGGGAAGGAGAAAATAATAGTGCCATTCTCAAAAAGAAAAAACCCTACATGCACAGACCAACCCACCTTAGAAAAATCAACCAAAACTTACCCCTAGACTTCTAAGTAAGTACCAAAATAGAATTTTTTAAATACAACTTTAGAACAAACCTGTTTGAACTAAAGGGGAACTAGACCCTTGATTGCACATCACTAAGGGATGCCAAATGGCTCAAAATACAGAGTTTTTCTCTCATATTCAGACACATACAAACTTTAAAAAAAAAGTATTTGTTTTCCTGGTTCCCATTTCCCACTTCTGGCAAGAACTCGGCCAGCAGCCAGGCTGACCTGAAAACATCCTGTGTTATCTGAGCTTGGAAATGCAGCAGACTCAAGCTGGAGCCATCCTTGGAGCTGACTTGGAGAGCCCACACCCCAGTGCAGACACTGGACTGCAGACACCAGATGAGAGGAAAGGCCCTTGGCCCTATTGTTGTTGTTGAGCTCCTGGAAAGGAGCTAGTGAGAGGAAAAATCTTCTGGATAGGATAAAAAAAACTCTCACAGGAATGGATGATCTCACTTGTCCACACACACACACCCAGATGCACAAATATATATAATTAACTGGAAAATACTGTGTGGTACAAAGGTTTCTTCAGCTTGGGATCATCACAGTTGGGCTAGTTAAGGTTGGTACAACCATAACAAAGATTACTTCCCACACATCTCCTGCTAAGAGCCCTTCTACCACATCACAGCCTTTTAGTAGGCATTTATATCTGCTGATAGGTACCTCTATGCTTTTCACACAGAAAAAACTAGGCATGTGATACAATTATTAAATGTACATGTAACAGCCCATTTAGTCATCAGTGGAGCAGATGGGCTCTGTGTGCACACTTGCTTTTATATGGACAGTCTGTGGACCCCTTTAAATGGTCACAAGGGTGTATAAGGGACAGGAAACTAAAAGACTGTGCTTTTTGAATACCATAAAGAATAAAAACAAAAGGAAGAATAAAACCAAAAGCCACTCAAGGCAGATCCATCTGGTTTTGCCTCTGTGCAGGACATCTGTGGTGGAACAAAGGGAGGACCACTGAGAGTACTGTGGGATTCTGGAGTTTCTTAAGCAGCCCCATGACAACCTGGACACAGTTCCAAAAAGCAGCTCAACTTACAGACACAAGTTATCAGTGTCAAAGGTGTCACAAAACATCTCCTGCATCTCTTTCCCCATTTCCTAGACAATGCTTGCTAAGGGACAGACCAGAGTGCTCCTCAGAGCATGGCTGAGACTTTACCAGCTCACCAAAGCTGCAAAACCATTGCCAGGAACTGCTGGGCTGCCATATCACAGGACAAACAAGTCCTTGCTCCATCTTGTTCCAAAGATGATATATATATGTACGCATATATATATATACAAATATGTATAGATATTTATATTTTTTTTATAATCTAGGCTTGTTTCTTTTAAAAATGAAACACATATGCCTCTATTTGTTTTGTGATTTGGTTGGATTTTTTGGGCTTTTTTTGCTGGGTTGTTGCTTGGGGGTTTTGGGGGTTGGTGGTTTTTTGTTTGTTTGTTTGTTTTTTGGGGGTTTTTGGGGGGGTTTTTTGAAAGGGGGGCAATTTGTTTAGGTTATTGTTTTGTTCTATGAAAAGCTATTAAGCATTCCCACATACTTTCCACTCATGCTGAAAATGAAGTTGTGTCCTTAAACAGAGCTAGTGCTACCCATTGTTTCCCCCTCGGAGGTGCACACAGGCATCCATCCTTTTCCTTACAGAAGGCCCACACAACATTTCTTAGAATTATGCAAGGACTAAAACTACCTTAATAAAACCAAGGACAGCAAGAAAGGAGGTATGTTACCTCTGCTTTGATAACTCCAGAAGGCACTTTGTGCTTGTAGCATTAACTGGAAACAGTTTGCTGCCTCCAGTGTCCTGCCAGAGCAGGAACTGCTCCGTTGTTTGTCTCGCCCTGAAGAAGTGGGACAGTGTTTCCCAACAGGAAGTCTTGTCTGGATCCCAGACAGAGAGGACTCAGGAGCATCAGCCCTCAAATAACCCAGCCACTCACTCATCCCAGCCCTTCACACCTTGAAGAAAACTCACCATCACAGCTGTAGGTTTCCATCCAGCTTCCCCAAGAAACAGTTAACGTAATCCCTCAGAAGAGATATTAACGTGAGAAGCCAAGAATGGTTATTTTTTAGGTAACGAGAATGCCCCAAATTTTACTGGTGTTACATAACTTTTAGCTTCTTGTTCCAAGCCCCAAGCTACTGAAAAGCTTCTCTGTTTTTTAGGACTACAGGTCATTCCTTTCTCTGTGTCCAAGCTGCTCTTCCAATATATTTTTAAACTGTATGCTTGTTTCCAGTGAGTGGACTCCAAGTGACAGGAAAAACTCTGTAAGAGAGATTGTCTTCTTGCATATAAATCTTACTTTGAAAGGAGACAGTATTTTTGGAATTCAAGAGCTTTTTTTTTCCTCTGCAATATTTTTCTTCTGCCACTTACAGAAATACTTTCTCTGTAGAAGGAAGTTGCTTAATCAACTCTAAACTGAAGCAGGAGGCACAAGGCAAAAATGTCCTTTCTAACCCACATATATTGGATGGAGGAGGTATTTTCTTTTAGACTGTTCAGGACATTATTCATTTGTCTACATCTAGGCATGCAGGATTTCTGTTAGGGAATGCTACATCTCCTCTAAATACAATAGAACACAAATTTTTGGTTGTTTGGTCTAACTCTAAAATGCCCTAGGATGTCAGTGCTTCACCTAATCCTAAATCAGGAGGATTGGCCCTCATGGTATAAACAACTCAGAGACACTTTGAGGTTCACCGACCCATTTTAAGAGTCTTGACCAAAACATTATTTATTACTGGTTACTCAAACAACACAACAAATATAAACTTGCAAGAATGAGTTGGGAGTGTCAAAGGCAGAAAAGTTCTACCCCAAAGGCTTGTTCTTTATACAAACTCGATGGAAAGAAGGAGCACAACACAATGATGAGAAGCTCAGAAAATGGCTTAGCATCTCAGACAGTGGACAGGTTTCAGATGGGTGCAAACACACTCCTAAAGCCAGCTCCTCACCCTTGATGGCTCCTTGCATCCATCTCCTTATACACTGCTGTTCTGATGGACTGGCTGCTAGAGCTCCTGATGAATGCTGTGCCTATCACCAGGATCTGGAAGCAGCCCAGAACAGGAGAACAGCTAGCAGACCCTCAGCCACACAGTTAGAAATCACTTAGAATCTCCTCTTTTTGTTGAAGCCTGGTGCTGTGGGCTTTTCTTCACTAAGGAGCCCAACTTATCCCCACACAACAGGTAATGATCTCATGCTTGGGCAAAGGAGACATCAAGATATTTGGGGACTTTGTGTGTAACTGATGGTAGCTCTTAGTAGGGTCTGACTTCCTAGAGAGAGATACAATCTTTGCTCAGCACTGTGCCCAGCTGGCTGCACTGAGCACACTGAGGCACACTCCAGGTGTACAGTTCATTATAAGAAGAAGAGGGATACATAAAAATTCAAGATGGGGCACTGACTTGATAGTTGAATGTTCCTTTCTCAACCCCAGAAACAACAGAAGACCTGGAAGACACAGAGACCAGTACAGAACAAAACCAGCTTTCTCATCTGTTGATGTTTTACATGGCCACATCCAACACAAAACCAGGGAGAGGGATTCAGCTTGCCTTACAGTGCAGGATCTCCAGCCAACCTGAGCACTGTGGGCTTGTGTTGCAGCTTCTGGAAAAGAACAGGCATCTTTTTAGGGCAGATTAGCCAGGCTTGTTTGGGCTGTCAGGTTAAAATGACTCAGCCTCTAGCCACACCTCTTGCTTTCTGCTTGTTAGAAGGGGTGTCTTGACAGCTCAGGTAGGGGTTGCTGTGTCCACATTCAGTGGGATTAATCCCTGTTGGAGTACCACAAGCTGACACCACCTTGGTGAGCAGGGCAGAGGGCTGGGAACAGGCAGAAGAGGCTCAGACCCCATGAGGGTTCAGTGGTCTCAGTCCTCAATGACTTGCACAGCCACACTGGCTGCAAGCAAAAAACAGTGCCCAGAGCCCAGCTCTCCTCTGCTCCTCGGGTATTTTGGTAACTGTCGTTCCCCTCCAGGAGCTCTGCAGGGGCAGCAAGGAGCCACATGGCAAGGAGGGCCAGTGCTGATGAATGCCCCGATTAACCTCCCTGATGGACAGGCTTCTCCAAGCCTTATAAAACTCCCAGCATCTGGATGAGAACAGGAACACTGCCCTTGCTGCCATGTGGTCTCCAGGGCAACAGCCCCAATGTGTACACAACAGGACCATCAGGTAGCTGTTTCTGTGTCACTGATCATCACAGCCTTTTATTCCTGGCATAGGACAGGGAGATGAATGAGGTTGATATGAAAAATGGCACCACCCTGCTGTAATGGAGATAATTCCTCAGTGTCATTCTCCAAAGCTATGTGTCTACATACACACACACACCTCACTGCCCCTTGTCTCAGATTCTCTCAGTTGTACCAGCACTGCTTACCTTTAAAGGTACCTTTTAATTTTGTTTTCCTTAAATTAATTTTCACTACTTGTGGTCCAATCTTAGTGATGTCCACCTGTAGCAAAGAGCATTAGAAATCACGTTTATGTTTGGGAATGGACTCAAATGGTTTGACTGGATAGTAGTAAGTGAATAGTTTTCATAAAAATGTCTAAATGCAAACCAAATTTGGAGTCCAGCCCTGTGTCCATTTGCAATCAATTGCTTCCACAGCCAGGTCCCAAGAGTAACTCAAGATATTTCCAGTGAGAGAATAAGCAAGGTATGGAAGATCCTGCGGACACACTGCCTGTCCTAAATGCAAAAAGGACTCCAAAGAGAGGATTTAACAAATGAGATTTAATGCCTCACCCAGCCAGCATTCATGTGAAGACCTTTACACTCCATGAACCAGGTACAGTGATTTCAATGAGCACCCTGGTGCTCTTGCCTGATACCCAGTAGGTTTCCAGTGGTCCAAACTTTGGGAAGCACTGTCAAACAGCTTGTTATAGTCTTGCCACATATATCAAAGTTGAAATAGCTGTTGGTACCTGAGGCTATCATGATGACCATGAACTTAATCAATGAAGGACTTTTCAAGCACTTCCCAGACACATGAAGAAAGAGCAGCCCTGGAAGCCAAGGCACAAGGAATGCACTAACAGGTAGGTATAGAGGGACTTGTGCAGAAATATCTGCATGTGCATGTGTGAGGGGAAAAGACAAGATGAACTAATCCCTTTCCTCGGGGCTATGTCTTTACTATTTCAGACTGGCACGTGTCTCCTTTGTTTTCGATAAAAGGTAATTATATCTGAAATGTTAAACTGTAAATCCATCACATAATTAAGGGAATTCAAACTGCACAGAACTCTGGGAACATTTAAGGATGGATTAGGGACAGGGACTCAGAAAATCACAGTCTATGTTTTCCATTCCTTGACTCAAAGGCTCAGGGAGTTTACTGCTTTCCCCAGGGACTGTCTATCTCCCCACCACAAGATAAAGGAACCACAGGCTGATTCCAGGGAGAATCACTAGTGTACTGTGGTGGAACAAAACAGTCTTCAGAGAGGGGTTTATGGCTTGTGTTTCCTTTAATTTTTTTTGACCCTTCTTATCACTAAACAAAAGCTTGTGGTCTTTCCTAGATAATCACATTTAAGCTCTTATAAAACCACATGCCTGGATAAAGCAAGTCTTATGCAACTCAGATGAAGCTGGTTTTCCCCAGTGTCATTATTATTGAAGAAATCTATCATATTTTACAGCAAAGCCCAAAATGCAAAGTGCTTAATTAAAAATACAGATGAAGCACTGTGTTTCCAAATCCTCCCACCCCTCTACCACTTGTATTTGCAAACAAAAGAAGGAAAAAAAGGAGTAGTACTAAAAAAGGAGACTCATTTTTTCCTCATAGGATCACCAGTGACACTCAGCTCCCGTGGGCAGTGAAGGAGGGAGTGCCTGGGCTTATCCCACAGTACTGCATGGAAGCCTCTCCAGGACAATGCTGGAGTGGTGGTTATGGTAAAAGCAGGGATTCAAGCCATGGAGGCCTTAAATGCAGGCTCTGATGCCCTGCATATCTCTCCCTATTGCTGGCTGCTGGCCAAGGCATCAGTCCTTGCTTAGAGTGAGCTTGGCCCTGCTGCTACTGGGAAGGTGCACATCTGTGCACAGCTGGCCTGGGCTGCCACGCCAAAAGAGAGGAAGGCACCATGTGCTTCCTTACAGAAAAGGGAGGAGAGGGTGGTTTGAGCACAGCTTCAGACACTGGCTTCACCACAACGACAGGGCAGACATCAGGAGCTAGAGATTGTTTGGGTCCTGCTGGGTCTGTCCTGTTCTTGGTGTCCAGGTGATCTGTATCAACATCACGAGCAGAGGCAACAGTCATTTGCACCTTTCTCCCCAACAGCTCTTTCCAAACATGAACAGAGAGTGATTTTTGGGGGCTGATCTTTGGGCAAGGAATGCTATTACTTACACCACAGTCACCTGGGATAATATTTATTACTGATAAGCTTTCGTGGGGCAAGCTCAGGCAAAAGAGATCAAATCACTGCTTCAGGGCAGCCCATGACTTATAACTGCAGAAATGCCCACACCACAAAAAGTTAAATGCAAAGTGGAATATGAGTGTACAGGGCTTGACTCAGAAACTGTAAGATTTGGTGAGGTATTTTTATTTTACTTTGGGGTGTACATGGGTCATATTCTGCATAAGTGTAAGGGCTAGAAACACATTATGGACTGGTTGGGTTTTTTTAAATGAGAACTCAACTTAGATATCAACAGTTTTTGGGGTTTTTTTGTTGTTGTTTGTTTGTTTGTTTTTTAATAGCAGCACAGTTCAAAATTCAGAATGAAATTATGAGAACTGGCTACATAATAACTACTGCTCCAACTTCTGCATCCAGTATTGCAAAAATGTTGATTAAAAGCTAGACAACTTTCTTCCACTCACCACATTTGGATTGTTAAACAACCCAAATATCTTCACATATCAAGTATCATCCAATATTACTTGAAACCTTTTGACTGGCGTGGATTTGTTTCCTTGCTGGAATAGGAGGAACAAGTACTCCACCCTTTCTTTTAAATAGACTTAAAATGTATCATTGAAGTTACTTGGAACAGGGTGCAGTGACCATCAGGAAAGGATTGACTGTAACAAAATCTTTGTGGGGTTAGAAACTGGGCAAGCTGGTCATTTAAACTCTGTGACGGGTCATTTGCCTGTAGCAAATCAACTTTTCCAAAAACCAGCCTAACTGGGTGTTTCTACCTTGAAGGGGTTACATGAGGAATTCTGCTGTTGCTGGAAGATGCCCCGATGGAAATGCCTCCATAAAGTTTTTAAGGAGCCACCAACTCGGCCAGAGCGGACGGGTGGACTGCAGACTGGGATTTATTTAGTGAGAGGCGTGAAAAGCCAGCAATCCAGCCCAGCATTCCCTGGATTTTGTCTCTGGCACAGGAAGGGTTTGCATGTTTCCCGCTTGTGGCTTCTATTTTAGCCTGTGTTCATTGCTGGGATGCTTGGACACAGCTGTGCCGGTTCATTAACTGCCCAGCATGTCACTCAGCCCAAGCAAATGGCTTTGGGGTGGTGTTTTCCAGTGACCTGAGGGGAGGGTGACCTCTCTGTGAGGAAGGGAAGGTGTTGGTCTAGGAGGTATTTGATAATCTCCTGAGATACATTTAAAATTAGGAACGAAGAAGAAGACTCAAGCAGGAGCAAGGCAGATTCCCACAGCAAGAAGGCTGGGACTCAAATGAACATTTTAGGAATAATCCTCAGCCTATGAGAAACCATAATGAGACATGACCCAAGACCACAAAGTGATCAATGGACCAATATCCCCTTTGTGTTACAGCTAATAGCTGCAATAGAGAGCTCACTGCTCCTGTGGTTTTCCCTGTAGGCTCAGAACTGAACTGTTTGAGGACACTAACTGGACACCAAGAACGAGGGAAATGGATCTACAATATCCCCACCCTTTTCTGGTCATTACATCCTGCTCTCGGGTGAGAGCCATTCACAAAATTAGAGCATGCTCAAGCCTTGCCCTTGAATGCTTTGGTTTGGAAGGTGCCCTGCCCTGTTCCAGAAGCTGTGTCAGGGACGTGCTGAGCTGTGCAGCTGCTAGTTGGGTGCTGCTTCCAAAGAAACAGGGTCCACATCCTGCTGCAAGTGACTCATGCTGAGATCATCCCACTCAGGAAGACACAGAAGGAGCTGTCTCTCTTCCTCCCTCTTCCTCCAGCAAGGACTCGTGGCACGGAGGAGCAAAGCAGGTGCTGTGAGTGCCGAGGTTTGGGGCTTTTCCGTGCAGAGGAGAAGAGACAGCCCCTAAGGAAGGTGTTGTCTGCCAGCCCATGCTATGGCATCTATCACACTGACAGCCCTTGGCTGGGAGAAGCATCCCTGGCATGCCTCTGTTCCTTCCCTGAGCCCGGCTGTAACCCCTGCAGTGCCCTGCCACAGTGCTGCCCCCTGCTCCTGCCTACATGGGCATTAATACAGCGCCCAGGGACTGCTCACTTCAGCCTCCCCGTGGGCATTAATACAGCCCCAGGGACTGCTCACTTCAGCCTTTCCATAGGCATTAATACAGCCCCAGGGACTGCTCACTTCAGCCTTTCCATAGGCATTAATACAGCCCCAGGGACTGCTCACTTCAGCCTTTCCATGGGCATTAATGCAACCCCCAGGGACTGCTCACTTCAGCCTCCCCATGGGCATTAATACAGCCCCAGGGACTGCTCACTTCAGCCTCCCCATGGGCATTAATACAGCCCCAGGGACTGCTCACTTCAGCCTTTCCATGGGCATTAATACAGCCCCCAGGGACTGCTCACTTCAGCCTTTCCATAGGCATTAATACAGCCCCAGGGACTGCTCACTTCAGCCTTTCCATGGCTAGTCTCTGGAAGGCCCATAGACTTGGGGCTGTGGATGCTTGGCTTTAAAGGCAGGAAATTCACATGACACCATGACAAGCACAAAGTCCCCGTGACTATTGCCATGCTGGTACCAACCCTATCTCAATAACGAGCTGTGGAAGCCACTCATCCTAAATATTTCCCAAGGCATCTAAAACTAGTTCTAGCTTAAAAATTCAGGCTTAGACAGGCCAGCAAGAAGTGAGCCCAGCAGCCCTAAAGCTGTCAGTCCATCCTGTGGCACAGCATTGCTTGGCACAAACCATTGGGAGGTCCATCCTTTATACACTCATGTCTACGTCTCTAGAAACAGGTATGCTTAAGAAAATGAGGATTCTGTAGGGTTGCTTCCCCATCCATGCCTGTCTGCTTGTCACTGGGTTGTTGCAGCCTTTGCTCTGCACCGTTACAGTTCTTCCCCAATGGGATCCTCTGTAGTCACTTCCATGCACATGCACTCACACGTGCCTGCACCACACAGGCTGCTGACTCCTGCTCCTCCAGGCACTCAGAGCTGCTCCAGTTGCCCATTGGAAACCCAGCTTGGCCCAAAAACTAAAGAGATTGACAAAAACACATTTCGCTGCTCTTCCTGCAAAACCCTTGAACTCGTGAAAGTTGAGCACATGAAAGCACTCTGAGGTTAGCATGTAATACAAAAACCACATGAAAGAGATAATTTAGCATTGGGCACATGTTACCAGGAGCAGGTTGAAACTAATACAGGTTTTGCATTCAGGTCATAAAATACAGCCCTTACATTGCCTTGTGAGGTGTCCCTACTTAGCGTGCCTTGACGGGGGAACAGCTACAAGTGCTTCAGTGCTGATACAAGTTGAACACACGAGACATCCTTTTCCTTCACTCTTTTCACCCACTCAGTGAAGGAGATACTCATACCTGCAGGACAGACTCTGAATGGGTCAAAACCATTTTCTGTTCCCATTCCAGACCTACTGAAAGGCCAGACCAACAAGCTGAGTCCAAGCACTCCATCAATCTTGTAACTGCTGTTTATCATTGCCATAACATACCTCAAAAACCTGGTGCCAGTGATCCAGCTGGAGCACCAGAAGGGAGAGTGAGTGGTCCCCAGCACTGCCCCCTGACTGAGGCTCTGGAACACAGGGATGAGGGCAGACATCGGTCCCCAAGCAGCACTAAGGAACCTTTGTGGGATCTCTGTTCTGATCCTGGAGGAAATCACACACAACCTGATGTTAGAAACATCTGCCCGTGGTTGACTTCTGCAGTTTCAACCATGTTACCACTATTTTTACAGAACCCAAAGCACTCACTCTCACTTTAGGCCGGAAAAAACCCAACAAATTTCAAACAAAATGAAGTTCTGAAAACAGAGCTGTGTTGCACCTTTAAAAAGTGTGTTGGCAGAGAAACTGGATTTACTTTGAAAGTTAGCTTGGTATGAAAGAGCTACACAGCAAAATTCTAAATCCCTTTAGAGAACAGAATGAAATAAAAGCACATCTTTCATCTCTTAACACCTTGTCAGCAAAGTTCTCCTTCTTGGGGAAGACTTTTTTTTCTTTTGAGAAATTACTGTGCTTGTTTGCCAGTGAAGCTTTTCTAAGAACAACATAGCTGTTTCTCACCCTGCCTCTCCCAACACACCAACACTCCCTTCTGTAGGCCAAGCAGAAAATTCCTTCCCTTGGGGCCTGCAATGAAGCTCATACAAGTTTTTGGGAGAAAATGCTGCACTGGTGTAGAACCCACGTCCTTCTCTCCTCTCTCCCCTCCTTTTTAAGTTCCTGGCCCTGACTTTCAACTACTGTTCTAGCTGAAGTCCCAGAAATGGATTTGATTTGAGATATTTCTACTGGTGTGCTTTAAACAAAAATAAACCTGTCAAGGGGCACTAAAAATATGAAGATCAATCAACTCAGAGTGGGGCTGAACAAAGTTCCAGTGTGACCGATTGCCAGTGATGGACTGGAAAATACAATTCAATTGATCTTGTGGTCTGCAATCAACCTAGGCCTTTAAAGAAAAACCTGGATGGAAATGTGAATATTAATCAAAACACATTATCACTGAGAAAGGTTCTATAAACATGCTGGGCTAGCAGTAAAGACCACAGAAGAGGACACTCTATGTCCTATTTTTAACTCTTTATTCACCAGCCGAGAATAGCTGGAAGAATAACAAAGGTATCACATACTGACCTTAATTAAGGCAGTGATTCACCCTTTCTCTCTGCACACAAATGGAACAGCTCAGAGCTGGAAGGCTGACATGAAATTAGAGTTTTTTGGGTGAAGAGGTAACGTTTACCCACGCAGGGCATCTTTGAAGGGGGAATATAGAGTTCCTGATAGACACATTATCCCAGAGAACACACACAGTCATTAATCTGTTTTTCTGAAAACCTAGAGAAATACAAATATGAAAGGCATTGATTTTTGAAAAACTGGAAATCACAAATTAATTTATCATTTTATTCTGACCCTTATACAAAGAGGGCTTTCATCAGTCTAATTATAAAATATATTTATTTTACAAAAAAACAAAACTTGTGACATCCAAAAAACTATTTTTTTTAATTCTTCCTCACCTGGATTTTATTGTTCCAGGTGAAATGTCCTTCCAGAATAGCTCCAGAAAGAATGTTTGTCTTGTAAGAATCAACACAATTTCAGTGTTCTTTTTGCTTTGACTGGATCTTCACAGAGTTAATTTCAACAGCAATCTTTTCTTCACTAAGGAAACCTGATATTGACAGTATATTTCAAAAGGGAAAATTTCTTTCTAGTTTTATTATTAGGTTGTTCCAGAAGTTTCCAACTAATCCAAACCAAAGCCACTTCTTTATAAAACAGAATATATTTTAAAATATATTATTAATGGTATTTCTACCACTGCTCCACAAAGGTATCAAACGTAATCATCCCACAACCCATCTTGAATGCCTATCAACTGCTGATAACTAAAATATTTGTATCACTTTACAGTCATGATACCAAAAACCTTCAGATGAAACAGGGAACTACATCTCCATCTACCACATTGATAAGGAGCTTACAGAGAAAAAATGAACAAGAGGTATCCTTTAGAGTTCCTGGGGGATGGGATTTCAAAAGCTCAGCTTTACACAAGCAATTGAATAAACACACCTGCTCTGATGCCCAGAGAAAGCCAAGGGCCCTGTGTAGGGCCAGCATGGAGAGCCCAGGACAGACCATAACCAGCTGTGGGTGCTTGTGCTGGGCTCTCTTCTGCAGTCTGGGTAGGGATAGAAAAAGGGAAGTTTCTCCAGTAAAAATAGGGAAAACTAGGAGTACAGAACAACTTCAATCATAGCAGAGTCTGGGTCTTACAAAAGTGCTCCTGGAGAAAGCTATATATAGACATGAAAGTAAGCAAAAAAACCTCCCTTGAAAGAAAACATTTCACATCAAGGCTTCAGCAAAATTGCCTCACATCATTCTGGTCATAATACTCTTTTGTAGGAGGAAGCAAAGTGCCCTCTATTTGTTAAACTCTGAGCTCAGAAATCCAAGCAGCCCAGTAGGGAAGTGGAGAAAACCACAGATCTGGTTTTATTTGAAAAGTTTTGAGTGGTTTTAGATAGACAGACCAGAAAGTAGTATTTCTAAAATGTCAATAACCCAAATTCAAGGCTCAGACATCCTCCAAACTTGAGGTTTGATCAAAGGATATTAGAATTCAATACCAATTCAATGAACACTGAGATGTGCCATGCCCACTTCTGTTTTTAAGGGCTGGAGAAGATTTCAGAGGCTTCTTTCTCACAGGGCGTGCACAGTGTGGGCAGCAGAAAGGCAGAATTTCTCACTGTGCCATAGCCAATGTGCTTTTTTTTTTTAGTGCCCCAGAGGAACTCTCTCCTCAGAGAGGAACAGCCAAGGCCACAGGGCACCACACAGACTGACTGGTAGTCAAATTGCAAGGTCAGGCTCTGTTACAGGGAACATCAGGGGTAAGACCTGGCACCAGAGAGATGGTTCTTCTCTTCCCTGCTCTCCTGTGTCCATTTCACAGATGTTGGTGATCCTTCTGCCAGACCACGACTTCAAGCCTTGGAGGAGAGGAGCCTGACTCTAACTGTTCGTTCAAGACCTCCTGCCCTGCTCCCTGCCAAGGGCTGTGTGCTGATATGGGGACTGTAAACATGGAGAAATGGTTTTAAAATTAACCTTAGTCCCCAAGCTTTCCACATGGTCAAACAAAATCTCACATACAAATTCTTCCACAAATTCTTGCTTTTTCTATCCAATCCTACAGTGAAACTGAAGAATGGGGTTTAGCACCAGCTGAATTAGTATGCTGAATGATATTGTATCTCTAGATCACAAACAGTTTGGAGTGAGAACTCTGATCTGTAAATTAACAGAGCCAGAGGGCAGCCATGGTCAGCTAGGTTTGACTTCTGAAAGGATGCCAGAAACAAGGCTGCTCTGAATGAATATCCTGCATGGACCTGAGTGTAGCTGATGGGAAAAGCATCCAATCTCTGCTGCAAATGATGGAATAGAATAAATCATAGCCGTGGTTTTTGCTCCAAGAATGGTTTCAGCTGTTAAATGTTGAAGATTTATATGCAGTATGAACTCGTCCAGCTTCTAACTACTAATTCTTATTACACTATTGCCCAAAGGAGCTTCTGTTTCTGAATTTCTCATCCTTATATAGCATACTTGAAAACCAGACTTCTCTTGACTTGTTGTTTGGTAAGCTGAGGGGATGGACTGCACTGAAAGGCGTTTGCCAATCCTCCAGTCATTCTTGTGGCTCCCTCTGAAAGATTGCCAGGTTTTCAACATCCTTCTTTAATTGTGGGTACCACAGCTGGATGGAATGTTCCCAAAGCAGCTGCACCAATGCCAAACACAGCAGTAAAGCAATCCCTGAGTATAGAGACAGGGAATATCAAGCAGGCATTAGAAAGGCTCCAAGGATTGCTTTAGACCCTTTGGCCATGGCACTGGAGTGAGAGATGACACTCAGCCAATTATGCACTCAGGCCCTCAGACATTTGCCAGGTTGCAGTTTCTCAGCCCAGTCTATTCCATCTGGTACATAGATCTCAGATTTTTAATTTCCTTTACCTGTAGGATCCTGAAAAGAGAAATTATTTGCTATTTCCATTCTACAAAAGGACCATAATAAACGGGTCCTTCTGTCATCTGCTAACACCAGCAGAATGGAGTTCTCCCCTTCTGGCAGTCACTGCCACACCATTAAGCAACTCAGTGCAACAAATGGAATCGCACTAGGAACACAACTATTTGATGTATTTATACTTTAAACCTCTTTACAAATCCCACTTTGAAATTTGTAACTGAAACAGCTGGAATCCATCTGCTATTTCTTATTTGGTACTATACCCTATGAGTTCATGAAAAAATATCTATGGGAGCAAATTTAAGGCATACAGAAAGTTCTTCCATCAACATTAGTGTAACAATCAATCAGATAGATTTTTTTTTAAATCCAACTGAAGCTGACCCTAATTAATTTCCAGAAAACAGTACTAGATGTCTCTTCATGTGATACATTGCTTTAGTGTGTTATTCCTTACATATTCCTTGCGTATCCTTGAATATCCTTGAATTAATATTAATGTTAATTATTAATGATCGTAGCAATCTATTTAAAATATTGATCTAAATTTAGATTTCTTTAGCCTCTGGAACTTCCCTAGTGTTTCTTATCAGAAATCAAAATAAAGACCTAGGGAGCTCTTTGGCTTTCTACCTCTAGGATTGGGAGTTAGAAAAACCCAGCGAGATTTGCATATGTAACTTTAAAACCTGATTAATATACTTACAAGTACCAATGAAGTGAAAATTATTCCATTATCCAGAGAAAACATTCATCTTCTGTTTATTCATAAGATACAAAGAAGGTTCTTTTTGTGCCACTATTATCAATTTTACCACAACCAGTCAGCCAATTGAACTCCTATGGATTATTTAGTTTAAACTCTATTATCTTCTTTATTTATCTGATTTTCCAGGCAAGAGTGTCCTAATCAGACCTTCCTTGAGGCACCAGCATTGAAGTCTAATTGGGCATTGGTGTGCAAAGAAGCAGAAGCAGTTTTCACACTTATGAAAACAAGGAATCCAAGCATCCTAAAAAAGATCTGGTGCACAGCATTTTTTTTGGCCACAAATCTACTGTGAGTATTCCAGTATTTTCTTACTCTATGAAAAACTCTAGGTTGCCTTCTGCCTCCCTGGTGGCAGCCCCACTCTGCACTGGTTTGGCTGCTGAAAACAGGGAATTCATATTTTTTCCAGGCAGCTGCTGGGGAGATGCTGAATTCAGTTTGTGACTCTACTGAAGGTCATTTTCTCCCGTGTGCAGCCTGACTGCTGCAGCAGAATAAACAGATGCTATCAGCACCAGCAACAAATTATCTTCCTAGGCTTTGTAATTTCTGGAGAGTAGCAGGTTGCAGCAAGTCAATTTACATTGAGGATGGAGAGGGAGGGAAGAAGAGGTTATATTGGCATTAGCAAGCAATTCAGTGCAAGGGAAAGGGAAAGTGAATTGGAGCTAGACAGATACAATAATGACTCCAAAGAAGTCATTATCTGTGCACCCATATTGCTCCTAGTGAGGGTACACAGCAAACCAGACATGAGGATATGGAGGTTTCACACCTGAAGGGGATTTGTGTTTAATGCTCAAGTAAAAAAAAAAAAACAGAGAGAACACATGCATATGCTTGTAAATGTTTAGGGAGATGTAACTGTCCACATGAAATGCAGTTCCTTGCACCAGGACTTGGGGATAGGCTGCAGCAGGAGGGGACAATTCACTCTTTGTTTGCTGTTTCCAGGAGAACACTTTTCTACAAGGGAGATTCCAATCCCAAAACCAGAGTGGTGCCATAACTGCACTCAGGAATCCTTGCACTGCTTCTCTGCAAGAGTGGGAGAGCACAACTCCCTATATATTTTTAGATGGGCAAATATTTTAGCCTATAGTGCTATGCATTAGTACCTACCCATAAACTGGCAGAACTGGCAGAAAGACATGGAAAAACTCCATAACAAAATGAGGAATGGAGCTCCACGTTCCTAAAACCCAACGTGGGGTTCCAGGGAACAAGACCTGCTCTATTTCTGTGACCCAGGCTGGTCTCTGCTCTGCTCAGACAGGGCACACATACCTATTTGTGCACAGAACTGCAAGATAAGCACAGAAGTTTATGTAATTTCTCCAGATAAGGTACCCATTTAAGGCAAGCCTTACACTTCTGCTTTTATCCATGGTATAAAATTTCCTATTTCACACCGGCACACAAAGCCTGCACTGCTTTTTCATAATATTTTCCTTCAGTGTTTTAAGAAGAATTAATATTTCTGATTGAGACTGGGGAGCAATGAAAACATCTGCTGCAATCATATTTGCAGGAGACAGGAGACACTCATTTCAAAACTAGTCTGGCTTTATCATCAAAGTGAAAGACACTATTTCAGCATTCCTCTGCTGAGATGGAAAGAAAGAGCTGCCACACATCTCCATGCAGGTGACTCTTCCTACCTCTAGACTCAAGGGAATTGTACTTCCTTTCCCATATGTGCTGACAAAAAAAAAATTTCCAGCACCCCACTGCTCCTGCCCTGCTTTTTTCAACTGCTGTCAAAAAAATATCTGCAGATATTGATGAGTTTTGATGATTCATTCATATCAATCCACAGCTGCCTACACAATCTAGTATTAGTTTGCATTTGCCCAGCCAGAAAAGGAAATTAATCTTACCAGTCATGAAAGACTTCAGTACAAATGTGAGGAGGTAAGCTGCTCACGAAACTCAGAGATATAGAAATTCCTTTAGTTTTTCTGTAAGAACACATTTATATTTTTAGTCTAGAGGAACACAAAAAATTTAGTCATCAGTAACCTTTGTGGACTATATTAGAGACAAAAAAAATTAAAAAGCCCCAGCCACTTACAAAGCATTATTAATATTACTCTATGCTCTCTACATCATCCTTTAGATACTTATGGGTTTCCACCAGTTGTCCTGATCCCTCCTTTCCCTTACCTGACAGAGCACAATGAAAATTCTACTGCCATTCTTTGATGTTCACTAAAGGTCTCCAAGGGGGCATATGCAGACCAAGGGTTTCAGTGGAGCAGGACCAATCTTTCCTTCAAATGATTCAAGGGATTTCTCATGCCTTCTCCTCTCCCCTATTAAATAATCAAATCAGAACAAAAAAGTACATTCAATAACATAGCTCATAACTAAGACTTCTCAACAATTTCAAGTTAGTAATATTCCAAATTCCAGGACAGCTATTCACACAGAGCTGAAAGCAATCAGTATAAATCTAGATTATTTTATGAAGAGTCTGATGTCTCCTTTTCAAACTGCTGGGTAACTGTAATACAAACAAAATCAGGCTGCTGATTCTTTGATTTAGGAGCTTGCAACATTAGAAATAAAAGAATCCAGTCTCCTGACTCATTTCCATGCCTTTGGACTGCTATCAAACCTGGGTGGGTGCAGCTTCTCATCCTTCTAGCATAATATTTACAATATTCTGCTATTCCTCTCTCAAGCACTGCTGAGGCTCCTTGATTTTTCAGTTCCATTCAAAATAGGAGCAGTACCTTTTCTCTCCTAATATTTGTTCATATTTTAGGCAAATCTTGTTGAAATAGCCTGTGGTTAGCTTTCAAGGGGCATATCTATATGTTATGTTATAGGTTATGTTATGTTTTGTTGTGTACAAATCCCTGCATTACTCAACATTTTAAATGGTGCTGAAAAAGAAATCTTAGCAGAGGGACAAGTCCAAATATTCTCCCAAGAAAACTGGGCTAGCACATTTAAAGCACAAAAGTTTCCATAGCCAAAACATTCACATCTGGATGTTTTTAACTTAGTCAGCATGGCCAGACACCCACTTGTATCTGGGTGTTGTGCAATTCCAGCATGAAACTCAAATTCATACCATGAATCCAGAAGCAGCAGCCTAACACTCTGCCCTCACACCCTTTCTTGTAAATCTTTGGTCCTAGAGAACTTCTTCCAGCTCTAGGGTTTGGAATAACTTGTTTTCAGACCAAAGCTGTCTTCTCCAAACCAAGTCCTGTATCCTGGCTGAATTAGCTGGAGTTAAATCAGCATAAAACTAAAATAGTACAATGGAAAGTCAGGCTTACTGTTAAATCATGCTTCTATTTTTATCTGGCAAAGCACTTAAGCATGTGGTTGAGATGCACAGAACTTAAGCATATGCTTAAAGTTAGTCCTCTGTTTACATGCATTATTAACTAAGGGCTTAAAATACATTGATTTTGTGAATCTGGCTGAAATATTGTGATTTTTTTAAAGAAAACACACAGTGCTGATCTCCAAATATAAAAAGGGATCCACAGGGTCAGGATGCAGAAACTTGTACATCAAGCAGGAAAAGCTGAGTATCAGCAGTTGGGCCAAAAGCTCACACAAACCTACAGAAAGGAAAAGGAATATTTCCAAGTGAACTGCGGAACAACACAAAGCAGGAAACAAATTTTGGAGTTAGGCAAGCTTAACCTTAATAGAATAGGGATATAAACATGGTGGTGCAGGTAAAGCCAAGCCTTATCTGGGCCAGCACTTTAGCTGCAGCTCTTGTCCAAAAGCAGATACTAAGCAAACACAAGACACAAACCATGCACAGAATGGTCACAGTCTCCCAGCTTCTGGCCATTTGCAATTTAAGGACTTGAAGCAATCTCCAAGCCCACACAGGCCCTTGCGTTTAGCAATCTCTGGTGAATGGATCCTACAGAATTTTGACTTACCTTCTCTTAAATTTATTTCATTTTGCAGTTTCCAATATCTGTCATCACTTCCACAATAAAATAATGAATGTTCTCCTTTTATTCAATGCCCTATCCATCTAGTTCCTTTAGCACCCTTAGTTCTTAGATTGCAAAGAGAAAGGAATAGTCAGTTCCCATTCACCTCCTCCATAGCACTCATGATTTTATGAATCTCAGTCAAATGCTTCTTCAGTTTTTAAGGGTGAGAAGCATTACTTTATTTAGACTTCCCCATTAAAAAAAAAAAAAAAAAAAAAAAAAAAGATATTTCATACTTCTAGCTACTCTTAGTGCTCTTTTCTATGCTTTCTACTTCTAATACTTTTTTTTTTTGAAATTGAGCAGTCCTTCATGCAGGAACACTGCAGGAAGGTCCATATCTCTGTCTCTCTCCTCTACCTACTGCACTGGCACAAGTTTTTTATTTTTCTGTCAATTATTAAAAAAAAAAAAAAAAAAAACCAAAAACAAAAAAAAAAAACCACTCCAAAAATTTCTCTTTAACATTTATAGGACTTCTAGCACTTGTCTGACATTTCAGAAAAATGAGCAGCTATGACTTTATTAATCATTTTCCTGAGTACAGAAACCACAGAAAATGTAGCAACCTGGAGGCAAGAATTATCAGGATTATTTTCCCCCCTGTTATTTATGTATGTTAACATCAACTTTTGCCTGCCACTGTATTGCTCAGTCTCTCAAGATCCCTGAGAAAAGGACCAAAAAGGTTTAGTTATCACTGTGATAATGATTTTTTTGGCCTGAATGACTTTCCTGCTCTCCCTAATTCTTTTTTCAGGCAGGGCTATTGAACAACATGGTTTCCCCTGCCCCAGAAACTCTACAAGGATTGCCCTCCCCTCCTCACCCCCAAAGGATCACTAAAAGGAACATGAACATTTTCTAGTGTGAAAATTGGCTAGTTACAGCTATCTTTTTCTTCATACCTTGCTGAGACTTTTTTAAAATCCATTCAATACCCCAAGCACACCATATTAAGTGTCACATGCTTTTCCAGATGCTTATTCATTCCTTTGAAGTTCTCCAGGGTTTGCAATGCATGCCTTAATTTACAAAGGTCATGTTAGCACATCCAAAATACATCGTATTTAGGTATGCTGCCACTAAATCTGTTGTAATTTCCTTTCAATTTTCCTGGTAGACAAGCCAGACTTGGGTCACCTGCAGGTTTTTTCATCCCTGCTGGAACACTTTTTAAGATTGGTGCCTCATTAGTTATCTCTGCTGGGTAAGGTAACTGAAGCTGACTGAACCCAAAAGTTTCACATCAGAGCCATTAGAATATTTGAGTGAATATCATTTGTCCTGATGATTTGCTATTGTTCATTTCATTTCTTTCATGTCTGTTTTAAAAGCTTTTCTGTTAACAATTCAATTCAGGACCATTCCTTGGCCTCAGCCCTTGCAGGACTTTGCTGTTTGCTGTGCAGGCAGTGTCTGCTCTCAGTGGGTTTGCTGATCTCCCCTGCTCCTTTCACACCTTGAGTGTTTGCTGAGCCCACCAGACTGTCAGCTCCTGTGGTATCTGAAGGAAATTTGTTACAATTTTCTATGGGTTTTGTGAGTCACCCCTTGAGCCATTTTAGTTTGTGTCGCAATGGGTTTACATTTAACTTGTAAAAAACTATATTTCTCTCTGATTTCTTAGGCATGATTTCCACTTTTTAGAGGACACCATTGTATTGTCCCCTTCCTCCACTGTTTAACTAGTAACTTTTTGGGGGGGTTAGGTGAATTTTGGAAACTGGTATGTTTTCTCCAGTATACAGGCATAGTACTTACATTCTTAGTTAATTTACTTACTAATCAATGTTGTTAAAATTAAATTTCTTGATATTAAAATGCTTTTGAAATAAAAAGTCATGGTCTTTGGGTTTTTCTTAATGTTATTATTCTTGCTAAAGTAATGAAATTGACCATGAATGGTCACTATTGCCAAGCCATTCGTCAGTGCAACAGCTATAATTTAAACAAGGTCTTAGACAAAAATTACTTTTTTACTGGTCTGTTTAGAAAGGTAAATTAAAATTTGCCCCTTATATCCTTAGTGTAAATCTTCTCCAGTCTACTTTTTTGTATACTCTCCATTGCCTCTAATCTTTTTTAAGTATTTCATAGATATTTTCACTGCCATGGTCAGCTGTTTAAAAGGATAAGTTTATTATAATGTTTTTCTTGATTTGGCATGGCAACATCCAGTTCATAGAGAGTGGGTGGCAAATGATGATACAGACAATTGATTTATCTTACTGGACTCTGATTTCCAACAGACTGTGAGTCACTTCTCCAAGGGCAAAACCTATTCCTGTTATTTCCACATCACGAGTATCGTGGTAGTGCAGTGCTGGTACTGGTCAGCTTCATTCAGTATGATTTCTTTGAGGCTAGTACAGTGAAATTCACCCATCCTCATCTTATATGCCTTTAATATTTCCAGGAAAGCACAGATACTTTTGGTCTTGGTCTGCATGTGCCTGGTTTAACCGGGCATTTGCTTAGACTGTTGGATTGTCTGAACATTATTTGTGGCCATTCTGTCCTGCCATGAAGGCACAGGAGGAAATTTGCCATCAGGACGAATGTGTTCTTCTCCAGGACCTCATCTCAAAGAATTTGGAAGACTGTCCCAGTGTTTGTTTTCATCCATAGTGCCACCAGCCTGGCTGGCCCCATTTCAGAAGACATCATCCCCCCTTCCATTTCTGAGCTTCTCTCCTGTTTCTGAGATGTCTCTTCTGTTTCTTCCCACACCATTTCCTTAGATACACAGTGGGTCTCTCATTGTCTGGAACATTTCTTGAATGCTGTAATGGAGCTCCTCTCCTGCTCTTTATCATCCTCTCGTATCAAAATGTTATGTTTTGCCTCCTGGACCTCTCCCTTGCATTTCTTGGTGCTCACACAACCATGACCAGACACAATACACAAGGAAGGTCACCAGCTCCTCTCCAGCACCCTCTCAAAGGCTGCCCAGACACCACAAGATACAAAGGCCCAGAGCACAGGCAAACCACTCCATGTTCCCTCCTGGCCTTGTATTCCCAGTTATCCCAGCCTGTTCCTCCTCAGCAGGGCTGTGGTTCTGCCAGCATGTGTCTGCCTCAAGTGGGTACACAAAGCTGCCTTCTGGCAAGAGAGAGAGGGCTCACATGGACAGTATCTTTTGCACACATGTTTACTCATTCAGTCTGAAACACGATTTTACTGTTTGTCTCATTGTCTCATAATTCAAGCACCAACAGCAAGTCAAGCCAATTTTCCCAACCAAATCTCTTCTAAATTTTCTGAATTTTACATTCAGCACCCAGAAAACAAAGCTTCTTTTACCACACACATAAAACTAGCGCAAAAACAGGTGAACTTGTGTTTTCCAGAGAGAAACCTTGATGCTTATACTTCCCATCACCACAGTCCTCACTTTCCTGTGCTTAGGGAAGTTTTCTTCTATTTAGAAGCCAATCTTCTGGGGAATACAATTGTGGTTTTTGCAATATTTTTATTTTCTAAAGACTGACCCTGTGCTTAATTTGCAGAAAGCACATGGTACAGAACAGATCAGGGAGTTTGGCACAGAGGCGGGAGGTACCTTCAACCCTTGGTCAATTAAACAAGAAATGTAAAACCTGGCAAGTATTGCATTTAATCCTCTTTGCACCCCTTAGCCTCCTGCCAAGGATCAAAAGTACTTCTCTTCTTAAAAAGAATAAAAGATTTCAGAACACATCATCAACTCCTCCCTCCAGACTCAATACTGACAGTGTTATCTCCATACACAAAGCTTCTCCCCCTTCCTCCAGCTTGGCAACAAAACCCAAGCTCAATGAATATTTTATATGTGTGTGGTTAATGGAGCATTCTGGCTCCAGTCCATTAGGAACTTTACACAACGGTGTATTAACTGCTTCTCAGTGTAACATTTTGAGTCTGTCCAAAGGGGATGTGTGTTTGCCAGTTCAGCCAACACACTATTATTGTCCTGTCAGCCTAGTTCCTGTCTTTGGCTGAAGAGCAGGGTCCCCTGCCACAGCAATTTGCCACCATTGTGCTCCCAGCAGCAACCCAAGAAGATCAGTTTGCTCCAAGCTTTATTTTCCCCTTTGTATTTTAAGGTCTGCGTCTCATGCAGGGTGGGGAACGCCTGCAGTATTTCCCCTTCAAAGATATACACAGGGATAAGCAATCACATCACAGATTAGCATAAGGGTAAATATAAAGTAGTTGGGATCTTTACCTTTAGTGGAAATCAGGCCTCCATATATTTTCATCAGCTCTGAAACTGTAGACTTAAAATCCACCTGATTGATTGAAAAAAAAAATGATAGCAGAATGACAACATTTGACAAAGTAGTTATTATCTTCTCACTTTACAAACCTCCTCTGTTCCTCTGGGCCACTACAAACAGAACACCATCTCCATCAAAATGAAAATCATCACAAAGACACCTCAGCAGTCAGATGGGCACAGGTCACTCCCCTTAAAACAAGTGACAGTGTAATTCTACCTTGCACATAGGCAATATCCATGGTAAATGGTAAAAAGAAGCAGGTGCTGGATTTCTCAGATGAAGAGGCCTGTGAGGGTTAGGGGTCCAGATCTGAATGTTCCCCTACGCCTCCCAGACAGTTTGTGGAGCACAAGGGCTTCCAAAGTGTGAATCATCCCAACCCAAGGCAGATGTCTAGAGTGGGTAAGGTGAATGGCATGGGCTGTTTATCACTCCTCACTGAGCAAAGAGGGAGTCTAGATGACAATCTTAAACTTTATGTCTAAGTTTTAGATAACTAAAATCAGGTGAGACGATTCCCAACCCCAAGGTTTGCAGACTCATTACCAGGTGAGCCACAGACCCTGACAGACTTAGGGCAGAAAACAACAAGATAAGAAAAGTGCTGATGTGGAAGGACTGATCTCATTCCTTCCTGCCCAAAAGCAGAAAGAGCTGATGTTTCAGAAGGCAAAGCCCATCCTCTGCTCTCACATCATTGCTGAAACCCACTGGAAGGAAGGGAACGCCGTTGCTGGACTTGCCAGGATGCTGCAGTGCCTTCCATAACATCTGTAGGAGGCACTCACCACCCACAAGGGGCTTGGGGATTGCAGGCTGGTCAGGAGGGCCCAGAGGAGCCAGGGAGGGACAGCTGGCCAAAAGACAGACAAGGTGGAGGCTTTCAGTAGGTAGGGAACACCTCTAGACAAATGGTTCCTCCTCACCCAGCAGTGCCTGCATACCCATGACTTACCCAAAATGGGCACTGGTGGAAGGGTCTGGAGCTGAAGGGTGTGGGGAAGGGTCTCCAAGACACATAATTCGGGGAAGCTCTGTGCAAACTTTGAAGGAATTTTCCATTGCAAAGATTTGGAAGAAAAAGCAATGGTTTCCCCAAGCACACTGACAGGATCACCACATCTCATGCCACTCTTGAGAAAGGACAGGCTCTGCACAAACACAATCAAAAGCCATAAATTTGGCTGGCCAGAAGCTCAGCTGCTCTGAATACAGCTCAGAAGTCAGGTTGTTTCCCTCTCCCAGAGGCACAGGCAGCAAATCAGTCATCCTACCAGTAGATAATGCAGTTACCAGCCCTCCCTCTTCTCCCTTCCAGATCCCTCAGCTCCCCCCACGCCCCTTAGTGCTAGCATCAATGGAAAGTTTTAGAGAATTAGCTGAAAACAAGCAAAGTGCTTAATTGACTGAAGAAGGGAAATGGCAACTTCCATCATCTCAAAAAGCTGCACCTTTCTCCTACTCATCTCAAAGCTGAATAAAGGAATTAAAAACACAGCCTGGGGCAGCCAGCAGAGATTTACAAGAAGCAGACATTAGTTCTAACTCTAAAGGCTGGGCGTGTTCATGAGCCAGGAGGAGCAAACAGAGAAAGGGAGCAGAAACATAGAGTCTTTGCATTTAAAGAAGAGGAAAGAGAAGGGAAAAAAAATCAACAACCTTTAAGCCCTTCCTAATAAAACAAAGATCATCCTGGCAACATGAAATGCTACCCTACTTTGTTTATTTATCGACACAAAGAAAGAAGCAAGTTGGCACCTCAGAGGGTATTAAATCCTCGGTTTTTTGCTGACTGAATGACCTCAGCTGAAATATTTTCCATGACAAGAGCCCAGAAGACGCTGGCAGAGTGTCAGACAATAAGATTTTCAGAGTGTATTTACATTCTATCCATGGCCCCAGGCTGTTCCAAACCCATAGGCAGGTGCTGCCTTTATCTGTACTTTGCTCACCTGGCTCCCTAGCAAAATGTTCTGAGACCTGTGGCTCAGCTGCCTTAACTGTTTGCTGCCTGGTGCTCAGAAAGCTTCAGAGACATCTGGAATCCTGCAAACAGAGATGGAGACACTGATTGCCCCTCAAAGCTGACCACTGAGTGGTGTATAAGGCACTCTTGCCAAAAAGCAGAGGGAAAACAGTGGTGATGCAATGAAAAGACAGCTAAAACCCCATTAATTCATAATGAGAAAAGTGATACTTTTTAAAAAAGGAAGGGACAAGGTGGTTCTTTCAAGGATGCACTGCATTTTCCATTACTTAGGATCTTTAAACTAGGTCTGGGGAGCTCTTTAAGAAGCAACAGTCAAGATCCTGAAGAAGACCAGAGGCGAGGGTCAGAATTTTACAACTTTTAGCCTTGAAGTCTGTGCAGGGCAATACTCCACTGTCTAGCAGAGGATAGTCAGCAACTCACAGCTGTACAGCAGTGGACAAAAGGGAGAGAGGCAGGCTAAGCCACTAAGAACCACACTTGTTCTGCCTTTCAGCTCCATAGCACAAATTCCCTACATCACAGGCATCCAGCTCATTCTCCCCTAGACCAGCTCCCGACCTGGTCTTCAGAAAACAATCTGTTTCATCCCTGCAGTGGAAATGGCCTCCTCTTTGCTCAGTTTAATTTGGCTTCTGGTGCACAGCTCCTCTCTCTTGAGTAATAAGCCTGCAGGAGATGCTGTGAGAGGCGACGCCCTTCATGCCGCCCAACCAGGAAGAATGATAATTGCACTTCTAACAGCACCATGTACAAGGCAGCCACCAAAGCAGAGGAAGCATGGATTAAAGCAGGATAAAAAGGAGGGGCTTTACCCTCTCCCTAATAAGGTATTATTCATGCTTTTGGAAAGCTTCCTTGTAGAGAGATAAAAACAGACATAATGGGTATTCATAAGCAACTGCCTCTGGAAAAGGAAAGGCCTGCCTGCCATCTCACCCCCACTGTCATGCTGGGCTCACCTTCTACCTTCCCAGCCTTCAGCTCCCTCTCCCCTTCCCACCTCCTTGCCATGTGTCCTTGATTAACCTGTTTTGTACCCAAGTCAGCTCCCCCTTGCCCTCATGCATGGCTCAGGCCTGACCCACTCACTCACATCTTCACCAGCTCCTCCAGTCTCATCACCTTCACCCAAACAAGGAAAACTTCTTTCTTCCTTTCTTCTTCCCTTTCTCTCATTCCTGTCCTCCCTGCAAAGTTCTTCAACTCAAAGTCCCTCCAGGCCTACTGTGAGCAAATAATTTCCCCTTTCATACCCCTCCTCCAGCCCACAACCACCAGGTCACTCATGCCACCCCATACCTGAAAGGATGCAGACGTCTGCAAACTGTGCTGGTAACTCTATTTCTTTATTTGTCTGGCATTACTTTTCACCCAGGAAACAAAAATGTGACCTCACCCTCTGAAAAATTTATCATAATAAACTTCTACTCATGAGCCCAAAACAGTGGTGAGTTTTTAATATGTTCACAAAATGAATTACCCACTGCTCGCTTGCATAACCTGCCACTGTCCTGCTTCAATCCAACTGGCTATCACAGTGTGTGAGCACCTTTCAGCCTTTGCCATTTCTGAAGCTGTTCTGTCCAAGCTGGCATGACTTGCCATGCTGGGAAGTGCAGCTCCAGGCACAAACCCAACCAGCCAAAAAACAAACTCTGGTTATACTTTGCAAGGATTTTGGGTACATGGCAAATGGACTCCTGGAGGAATTTTCAAAAGATCCTGAGATCTTTTAGATAGATATATCAATCCATCAAAGTCACATCAGTTTGGGTATCCAATGAGCTAAGGGCCTTTGAAAGCTCTGTAGGCATCTTCAGGCACTAAAATGCCTTTGGAAACAAGGCATAGAGGCTGCAGCTAGGTGGTAAATGTTTAACCAGGTCTGTGGGCAGCCCTTTGGTGCCTGTCCTGGGATAAGATCATATGCACACATACACTAAGACCACCACACAAGTAGATGTGCAGAGAACTTTTCAAAGCTGTCCCTTCCCTGGCTCTGCATTCCCAACCATTGTTACAGACTGGTTTAAAAAACAAATCACAACAACCAACCAACAATCCCCCAACATCCAATCCATCAATCTGCAGACTTCCTGGGATGAAAAGAATAAGCTCTGAAGAGCTCCTCTCAGCTAGAACAGCAAGGATAAAAATGGAGGAAAACAGAAGATTAACCAAGTACTGCACATGATACCTGCCACCTTCCACTCTCAGCAGAAGCTCTGAGTAATGCCTGCACTCAGTGTTGCTGCCACTGTCCAAGCCAAGGACGTCTTTTAAACAATGCCTCATTGATAATCCTGTAGGGATTTCCAGCTCTGTCCTGCACAGCATTTTAATTACTCACACTGTTGCATGAGCTCAATCATTTACAGAAGGTATTTTCATCCCACTAATTGTAGGTTTCCCAGAGGACTCAGCACAGTATTTCATGTCCTCAGTACTATTAAATGCATTAGGAAAGTATTAAGACTTCCAGAAATCAATTTTTTTTCATGCATGCATATGTTTTAGGAGAGGAAGAAGGAAAAACAGGTAAAGGAAAATTTTAGGCATGAAACAAAAAAGAAATTTCAACCGACAACTTTCAAGAAAAAAAAATCCAACAGACAAGATTTCAAATAATGCTACAATAGGCTCATTGAAGTCAGCAGCAGGTCAGGAACCTGAAATCTCTAATGCTAATGCCTGCAGGTATACCCCTGTGCTGGGAAAAGCAATTTCATTAGTTAGTAGGTAAAGGTTGTATCTGTATCTCCAATGCCCCCAGCCTAGGGGCAATTCCCAGCCTCCCAGGACAGGGACATCTCCTGCTGACACCACCCAGGGCCAGCCTGGCTCTGGGGCAGAACAGCCATGCCCACAATTGTGGCACTTGACCCTGTGGCCTTAAGACACAATGGTTTCTCGTGAGTGTGCTTGAATTCAACACACCTAAAATAATTTGGGAGCTGTGTGGCAGCCCACAAACGACTTTCCTGCCTGGGGTTGAAGGGCTGTGCTGCAAGGTCTGCAGGAGGAGGGTGGTGGCAGGGCACAGCCACGGGCACAAGGTCTGGGATGGCACAGAAGGGTGCAAGGGCAGGTGGAGGCTGACCATGACAGTGCTGTGCTGCCCTATGGGAGCAGTCCTGCAGGCTGTTTTTAGAGGAATCTGGCTGCTTCACCCCAGTGCCAGACACAGAAACAGGCTGGGAGGCTGAGGTGTCTGGCATGGGTGAGCCATGACATTCACTGCAGGCTGTCGCCCTGCACAGGCAAACCATGAGAGTCAGAGACCCACAGCTCCCAAATGCAGCAACTAGGGCCATGCATTTTTAGGGAAGGAAAGAATGGAGGTCTCCAAGTGTATCTGTATAGCATATCTGGAAGGTAATAATGCAGTATGCCACTGCATTCCCTGGAGTGGTGGTAACGTCAGCCCTTCCCTCTGTGCCAAGGAGATTTAGACACAGCCCAAGGAGGAAACTGCAATTCTAGTGGAAAAAGGGCTAAGATCTGCCAAGTGCCTGGAGCTCACCACACTGGGTGGGGTATGGAGATACAGCAGGTGGGGGACCTGTAGCCCAAAGGAGAATCCCTTTTCTAGCCCCTTCCTATTGGGTACAAAGTGCTCTAAAATGAAGATAACATTCAGCCTCGTGTTCCATCATCCTGTAATTCTTTCCTGGTGGAACAGGCTCACAAGTGCTCCCCCAGAGATGAAGGCACTTGCACATGAGCTGGGTAGTGGTAACCCTCAGTGTAGATGCTCTTAGTTGTGTGAAAGGCAAGTTTGGTACTGTGGCTCTCAACAGGAGCTGTGAGCTGATCAGCAGTTAATTATTGGATTGCTGTATCTCAGCTGGGACCTTGAGTCTTCATCAAAAGAAATCTCACTATGGTGATCTCTGGGCTGCTGTGGCATGCAGATCCCAAGAGGGAACTCTGGTTTACTCCTGCTGTTAGCAAACAAGAATCTGTGTCACAAAACACATGATCACAGTTGGTGTTAACCAGTTAACATCTTACTAGTTATCTCTGCAAAAATACAAAGGTGAAATAGTCCAGACAAGCCAGAAGACCCCTACCTGCATAAGAAATGTCCATGCTGATGAGAATTGGCTGCTCATGGCATGAGAACATGGAGCAGTTCTTCCAGTGCTGAAGAAACATCCTCCAGCAGCTCCTTTTGTTGCTCCTTGTAAGTGTTTTTGATGACAATTAAAGGTGACGGATCTTAACATTAGGTGGGAATTAAACTCAAAGGAGTTCCACCAACCAGAAACAAAAATAAGGACAAGACAATCCTTTGGGAATTTCTTTTGGCTTCAGGTGTGTTTCCTCTCAAAAATTCTCACATGGATTGCAAGGACAGGACCACCCAAAGCAATTACCTCAAATACTGACAGCAATTGTATCCTGAAAAAATCCACTTTCACTACCCACAATCCTGCACCTTGGAACTCTCACCTGGCACATCTGACTGGGATGGACCTCGGAATATTCCAAAAATGGAGCTTTTGCATCCCCCGCAGGGGTACAAAGCACAGAGCAAATGGTGTGACTCAGATACCGCCTGGAACATGTAATGAGGATATTAAATTGCATCGTCGTTTTATAGGTTACCTTATTTTTAATTGGGGAAAAAAAAGAAAGAAAACACAGAAGCCAACCAACCTACATATTTGGCCTTCAGATGAATTTTTTTTGTTTTACGTGACAGCTTTTTCCTCTATTTAAAAATTTGCATAAATACTGTCAAGACAGGACATGCATGGTAAAGAATATGCAAAATCCTGAGCTAAGCCCAGCTGCCTCTCCCACTGTGCTGTGCCAGGGCAGAGCAGCGGGGCTAACACTGGGAGCACCCCTCCCTCTGCATGTCACCAGGTCAGGGACAGGGTCCTGCTGGCACACAGCCCTCCAAGGGAGTCCTTCTCCACAGACCCCACACAGAAAACCTGCTTTGGGTTCTCTCTGCCCTTCTGCTGGTGGTGAAGGAGGATTTGCTTATGTTCCTGTGGAAATTGAGCTTGAGATGCTTCAATGTGACCTCCCCTGCCAGGAGGGGAGAGCAGGCAGGGAGAGCACGGCAGGGAAAGCCAGGGATGCTGGAAGGAACACGAGGTTGTGTTTACCCACACAAGGGCACCCTGCTGATTTCACGCAGAATTAATTCAGCTCGTGCAAACTCCCATGCAGACACTTGCTTGTGGTTCAGGGAGATTTATCTCTGCTAACAGGATTAGGAAAGATTTAAGCTAAACCAAAAGAGAAGAATGCACACAAGCATATTCACAGCTTAGAAAACAAACAAACACTGAGCAAATCTGCCTTTAGACATGGCCAAAGCAAGCAGAGCTCCCTTCCCAGCAGCCCTCAGCACACAGAGCATGTTATCAAATGCCGTCCTCTCTGCTGCTTTTCCTGCTGCACCCCTACCTTACCACCCACTCACAACAGAAATTTACTGCACTTTACACCTACATGCTGCTAAATAACTTACCTCACTTCAGAACTTGGCCCAAGTAGCCACAATGGAATATGAAGAGATGTGCAAAACAGCTAAGATTTTTTTTTGTCCCTCTAAGAGGGCAGTGGGCAGCAGAGTGTGCCTGTGCTGTGAGAGCCTGGCACTGTGCTGCAGTAGGAAGAGACAAAGGCAAAACAGAGAGAGGCACCAGCTGCTACCTTCAGCATAAGGAGGCCATTGCTCAAACCAGGTATCATCAAGGCTTTCAAAATCCCTACTGGTGGGAAAACACTTCCCATTTGAACAGTCTCTTTACAGTGAGGACACTTGCACAGGTTAATTTGCTGCCTGCCCCAGTAGTACTGCTGCCATCTGTCCCAAGCTCTGCAGCAGTTCAGCTGGAGGTACCACACGACCCAGCAGGGAAAGCAAAGTTTACTGCATCCCCCTGGAAGGGCAGGGTGGATCTCCATCTGCAGGGTGTGGTTGCTTTGAGGTGGAATTTGGTTGGGACTTTGGGGTAATAGCAGGAGTCCCGTGATGTTCATTCTGGAAAGGTGAGGATGTTGGGTTTACATTTTTTCCAAAAGGTTAGGAGTTGTGGTGAGCCTAATCATTCTGGCATGTCAGCCTGAGCTACCTAGGGGGAAGAGCACCACCTTCTGAATTACCAAGTCAAATTGACTGTAGCAATCAACTTCTCCGTCTTAGTCCCCATCCAAAAACAAACAGGCCCAACCCTGCCCAACGAATGAGATCACAGCCCAAGGCAGTGCAGCTCCCTGAGACATCACTGCCTCACCCATCATCTACAAACATCAGTTGTGCAGGATGGCATGGATCTCTCCCTGGTTTTACATACACAGAGATCTCTGACCAATGACAAGCCCACTAGAAAGTGCCTGCAGCACCTCTCCAAGGTGGTAGGCAACCAGCAGAGCCATGGAAATGAGGGCAGAGCAGTGGAGCCATCAGGATCGTGTCCTGTGTGGATCTCTAATCTCTTCTGGCTGGCTCGGAGTGAAAACCTCACTCAAACTGGGGCTTGCCATTCAAAGCTGCCTTTTGTGAACCTTGCCACAACAACTCTTTGCTGCTGCTAAGTTCTGCTCTGGGTAACATATTCATCTTCTCATCATCGCCTTAGAATTGATTTGCATTGTTAAATTGCTAGAAGAAATTGGTTTTCCTGTGATACCTTCAAATCAAAGCTGCTGGAGCTGGAGATCTTCTGTTAAGGCATGTTACTAACCCTTAATGGGTTTCTCAAATGCATAATCCATACCTTTCCCTTCATAAATCATAGTCTTATTGTCCTACAATTCATGCCTGGCTCATCATTGAAGCAAAAAGTTCTTGTTGACATTTTCTTGGATCTGGCCTTTTCATAGCATTGGTTCCCTGACATCAATGCAGGATCCTTCACCACTGCTAGCAGAACTAACTTTATTGATCCACACCTTACACATGACCAACAGAGGTGTGACAAGCTGCAGAGGGTCATGACAGGTCAGGCTGGGACTCTACGTGTACATGACATCAGATGGTCTGAACTCTGGACCCAAGACAGCTCTTTAACTATTTTCTACCATTTTTTTTCCCATGAGATGCTTTCATGAAACAGAAACGATAGGAGAAAAACAACTATTAATCTCCTAAACAGAGCAGAAGTGTTGGAGCTGGTACACCTGATAAGCATTTCATAAGTCACATCATCTTGGGTTCTGCTTGGCAGCCTTGATGCTGGAAATTAGTTCCATTCAATAGTTTCATAAAGAAAATCACATTAATTAATTGACAATGCATATGCCACTTCTGCAGGGGAAAAAAAAAAAAAAAGCTAAGATGAGGTGACATTATATAGAAGAGCAGATCAAAAGTCAAAATCATCTTGATAATTTGTGAAAATTGGGGGTGGGGAGGTTTAATTTAGTAAAAATCAGTGCAAGATACTGTGCTTGTAAAGGCATCCTGCCTGCCTGCTCAGCAGAGGTAAGCTCTTGACTGGTGGATTGCCTGTAGCCTCACTCACCCTTCAAGAAAGATGTGGACAGATCACAGAGTCCAGGGAAAATAATTTGAGAAACATCATTCCAGCAAACACATGAGCTGGGATGTTTAGGCAAGGAGAGGGCTGGGTACAGGGAGCAAGAGGGACTTCAACTGTGGGGAAGACCACGCAAGAAAAGGCTTCCAATCACCCTTCCTTCAGTAGGGCTGTGTAAAAAAATTCATTTTCGATCCCTGGACCCATTTCTGTAACAATTGCTTCATGGTTAAGAAAGAAGCTTGAAATATAATTTAAGGGTAATCTAAAGGTTAAAAAAAAACAACAACAGAAAAAAAACCCCTTAAAATGTTTGTGTTATGTCATGATTTGGCTCGTACTGGATGGGAAGATCCAGAATTTTTGATCACTAATTTGGCAATGCTTACTTGCTTCCCTAAAGGGTTTTTAAATGGCACCAACATTTTATCAACCATGTCACCTCCTCCCATTGTCTGTATTTTCCTTGACATGGCTATCTTGAGCAGCTTTCCAAAGCACCCAGGCTGCAGGGGCATAGAGCCCCTCTCCCTATTTCATTCAGCATCAAATTTCTCCTTATCTCCCTGCAGCACTTTCTAAAACTCAATCTGATTTGCTCTGCACTGACCTATGTAAGTCTTGCAGTGCTCCTCACCTCCCAGATTTCACTCTCTGTGCCCTGCAAGCATCAACATCCAGAGTAAATTTTCCCTCCAGCTAGGAGTTTGGCTTTCTCTCAGAGCAGTCTCATTTTCCTACCTTCATGCACACTCGCATTTCCTCAATCAAGAGCACGAACTTCCATTAAACAGGAGAGTTTAAATGACAAGCTATTTATTTTTTTAATCTATTCTCATTCAGTAGGTGCTCTGTTTCCCTGCAGATTAGGCACAGCCTTCAGCCAACTCACAAAGCTGTGCCCTTACTGACACCAGCACCTCATTTTTATCCCAATTTTTAGCTCCTTGTAGGCAAAAGAAAAAAATAGCAACTTGTGTGGGTCACATCGTGCATAAGTTCAAAGATAATTAGCCTTTTAGTTACTAAATGCTGTGCAAAGCACACATTTAACAGCTAAAACTGATTTTAATCTTTGCTTAATTCTTTTGCCAGAGAGCCCCATTCATAGTGAGGCAGCTGTCTAAATATCTGAGCCCCTTGGGGTGAGGAGACAGGGGAGCCTCTTGCAGAGCTCGTGGGTGACCTCAGCTGGCTTCTCCCACTGAGAGCTGCTTCAGCTCATGTGGGGCAGAGGATGCCACTGGGGCTAGGTCCCCCAGGAAATGGTTTATCTGTGAAGGGCAAAACTTCTCTCCTCCCTTGGTTTGGCTAGCCCGTAATAAAGTTGTAACAGAAATATGGGTAGTGAGAGTGGCCAGATGAATTCAAAGTGATGGCCATATTAGTAAGGAGGGATATGGATTTACAACCCCTTGCCTTCACACTGGCCAGGCACAAAACCAGCAGCCACTGCATCCTTCACCCTTACGACAGTAAAAAGAGTCTTCCCTTGAGTCAAAAAGGCTCTGAACAGCCAAAGCACAGCTGCAAAACAGTCACATGGCTATACCCCAAATTCTGTGGTTTGACTGATATTTTTTCTTCCACAACACCTTGTCTAAGCTTTGCCATGCTAGAAGTGCCTGCTTGCAATTACACTCCTTAAAAATAAGTAAACAGAACATTTTTTTCAATCATCCCAAATTGCCTGCTGTGGAAAGTGATTAGACATTAGTGCTTTCTACATCCAGGAGTGTGCACACTTACACAAAAGGGATGACACCAGGACCCAACAAAAAAATAACAGATCTTCCCTCTGCAACAGGCAGGACCCTACCCTAAGGTTCATTTACCTCAGTGTCTTAATATTCTCCAATATTCAGGGAACCAAGACATTATGGTGTAATCAGTTAATACTCCTTCATATGGGATATATAAGGCACTGAGATGGGAAGAAGCAAAAAAAAAGGATATGTCTCTGGTGTGATGAGAAAATGTGTTTTGCTCCTTCTCAAAAAAGCTGGTGCAGTCCTCAGCTCCAGACCAAGGTTAATTATCATTTAAGGATTAAAATGCCCATTATGGTGTTTTTTTATTATTTTTGCTCAACCAATTTCTCTTTTACTGGCCCTTGGGTTTTAAAATATAGGAAGTGGCATAAAAATTGCATTATTTTCAATAAGTTCCTGACACCTAATCAGGCAAGGGTTTCCATTACAATTGCTGGCTAGTTCTTTTCTCCCCCAGAGCCTGGGAAACCATGGTCTTGTGTGAGGAAAGGAGATGAGAACCATGAAACAGAGCCTAGAGAGGACACAAATTGCAAGAGACATTTGGAAAGCAAACAGTCCCAACACAAGATTTTCCTTTCAGGCCTGTGTTCAGACAGTCTAAATTGTCAGTCAGTCCCTCTGCCAAATATTTCCCAATGGGTGGCTCTCTGTGGCTCCCTGCTCAACACCACACTCAGAGACTTAGAAAAATTTGAAAAGCCTTACGAATGGCAGGGAGTTTTATTTACATCCCATTTACCTGGGCTGTGCAGTTAGCTGAGAGACAGCACAGCACTTTGAAGTGAGAAAGCTCTAGACAGACGAGTATTAGAGTTATTAATGAAAAATAACATGAAGAAAAGGCTTTTTAAATTTTCTATCAGGTTCCCTATAAACACAGTATCTCCAGGTCTAAAAGAGTGTCAGCTCACACAAGAATTATAAAAGATTTATCTTTAATAAAGAGCCAATAGGACTCAGAAATCACACCCACAAAATAATATAAAGGCTTGTCTAGAAACAGAGATATAAAAAATACCAACAAATCCATTTGGGCTCCAGACTTGCCCACAAGTCTTACAGGCACCTTCCTGAGAGTTCACACCCACAATACAATTACATAAGCCCTCTTCTCTTGCAAAATCAAACAAAACCCACAGCCTGTGACAAGACAGGTAGTAAAAACATGACAGTTTTGTCCTCAACATTGTTACTTTTCCCAGTTTGGTACCCCTTCTCCCAGCCTGCTCATCCAGGAAATTCTACCTTTTCCTTCTGGAGTGAAGCTGGCGGTTGCTGAAGGCCTCCTACAGCTCACCAAAGGTCTCAGCACTTCAGGATACAGCTTCAGATCAATGTTCCTAGCTGGAAGGATAAAAATACAAATAAATCAAACCACAACCAAAAAACTCCACCAACCCCTGACTACCCAGAAGAAAGCTTATAGTCATTATATTCATCTGCAGGATGTGAACTTTCCATGTGCTTACTGATTTCTCTTATTAAGCAATCATCAAACACTGATAGGATTTTTTTTTTTTTTTTTTTTTTTCAGGAAATGGAAGTCCAACGTGTTCATTAAAAAGAAAAACAAACCAACACCAATAGAGCAGGCAGCCAGTTTAAGCCACTTGACATTTCAGGAAATTAAGTTATACTTTGGTCTCAGCTTATAAGTTCAGCAAGACCCACGAGAGGACTCCTTGGAGACCTGCTGTGCTTTTGTTTCAACAGTGATGGCCACACAGGCTAATTGAGGGCAGGAGCCACATGCTCTGCACAGCCCCACTGCTCCCTTCCTCCTTCCCAGCAGCTCCTGCACTGCTCACAGTCTGCATGCTCCAGCCAGCTCTCTCCTTTAGGTGCTGAGCATGCTCTTCTGGGGAAGAGGAGAAAAAAAATAGGATTTAGAAGTTAAAAAAAAATTACAGTGAAAATAATAATAAAGTTTCAGAGAAAACATCTGTCAAACAGCTGAATGTATTTTTGGGGTGCAAAGTTCAAAGCCCAAAGCATCTCACCCCTGGAGGGCAGATCACCTTGGAGCTGCAGGTATTACAAGTACAGACTGGAGATGCGGGGTCAGGCACTGAAGCTCACCATCTGAACAGATTTATAGGCTGGTTTTGGCCACATCATTGCCAAAAGGGCAGAAAGGAGGAGGTTGAGCAACTGCAGTACATGGGCCAGCTGTGTGGGAGATGAAGAGAACCCATCCTGGAATGGTGGGAGCAGCCACCAAGGCTGGTGTGGGCCAGCCTATTCCTGGTGGAATTTCTGCTGATAGAAAGGGAAAGGCAGTGAGTCACCTGGCAGGGAAACATCCTCTTCTTTACCTGAGACAGGGCTGCAGCTGGATGCAGAAGCTGTGAGCTGCCACGTGTGGGCCTGTGTCCCCAAGTGCTCTCACCTGCTATGGTGGCAGGAGAAACACAGCTACAGCAGGGACAGCACACCCCTCCTTAGTGAGGGGGACAGAGGGAAGGGAACTCCTGGGGGCTGTGCCCTGGCAGCCTCTCTCTCAGGGGACTGACACATGGACTCTGAAGTTGAAATTTGCTTTAAGTGACCAAGGGCTGCACAGGTACAGACAATCCAGGTTGCCAACACTCCTGGAGCTCTCCACATTTTCACGTCCAAAAGGCTCAGATGATCTTTGAAACCTTGCAGGATTGCAGCCAGTTGCTACTATTCCCAGTTAAAGGTGCCTCTAAGGTGTCACATAGGAAACCACTTTTTCCTGTCCATTTGGTGCGTGCTGAGGGTTTCTTTCAGCCCACTGAAGCAATCAGTACTTGCAGGATGTGGCTTTGCACTGATTTGGGAAGGGCAGTCCCTTCACTACTGCTACACTGTGTAGACAGCCTGGCTAAGGGCAACTTCCACACCCAGCTCAGCCTTCAATCTGTGTGTGACATCAGGCACACAGGAAAAACAGACTCCTGAGGAGCAAACAACCTGTTTGAGATCACTCAGCTGGTCAAGAGAGGATCAGGAAGCCATCGGTGCCTCCCTGTCCCCATCATTCTGGCAGAGTCCTGTTCCTGAAAGAGGAACAGTCAGGGGTGAATCAAACCCAGCACACGCTGCCCAGTGAAGAATTATGAGACTATAAAACAAGACAGCCACAGACCAGCCTAACCAAGGAGTAGCCAAAACCTTTTGTGGAAGAGCCACTGAGAATCCCATCATATTCCAACCCCAGTAACATCTGCTCAATCATTTGCAATATGAGTCTACAGAAAAGTCATGCAAAGGTAAAATGCGTAATTAAAACACTAATGCTGCAAGCATTCACCTCCATGTAGGTGTGGAAACCTTCAAGTTTCCTTTTTATTATATGGATGGGATCCTGCTTTTCATTGGCACAATAGAAAATAGCCACAAAAATTCCACACACACAGCATCAGGCCCCGCGACCGGCCTCGACATGCAGAGCGTCAGTAATAAAACACACCCCTACAGGGATTTAGCACTTTGGCTTGTGCTCAGCTGGGGGACTTGGGCAGGACTTTCGCTCCTCAGACAGAAAAAAGCATTAATTATAATCAGCTCTGTTATTATTCCAATCCCTGCATCCCCCCTTCCCTGTTAGCAAAAGGAAGTGGAGCCATGTGCTGATGGGATTGTGGGTTTGCAGGAGCAAGATGGGGCTCTGTGTGTGTGTGTACTGATCTGCCCTGGAAATCAAACAGCAGCTTCAGCAAGGGCATCCTGGGAAGGGCCCTCAGGTGCCAAAAGAGAAATTCAGGGAAATGTTCCTTTATTAAAACAATTGCAACAGCTGCTGCAGGTACTTCCTTATGCACACATGCAGGCACTCCTCCTTCCTGTCCATCACACACTTCCCCTCTGCCTCAGACTCTTACACAACCAGAGTAGTTTTCAAGCTCAATCTTTGCAGGACCCACCAGCCCTTCTCTGACCAGCCTACCCATTTTTCCTCCTCAGCCCTACCCTTCCCAATAAACACCCTGCCCTGTCCTACCGCAGGAGTCCCCAGAGTGTACACACCAGTAGTTTTGCAGTGGTACCACAACAGGCAGTGTAGCCAAAAGGGCAGGCCAGAGAGTGTGCAAGGTCTGAGAAAGCCAGCCAAAGCAAGGGATTCCTGAAATTATCTCCTATAGACTACCTTTTACTCCCTTTCTGTCTCTTCCCATGAACTGCAGTGGTGGTATCCTGCAGCACTCACTAATCACTGTTTACGTGAGGGGTCATGCACCAAGGTTTGAGAATTACCTCTTTGCCAAAGCCCTCCCCATAAAGGTGTGCAAAGCTGCTTCCACAACACCTGGAAACTTTCTCCCTTAGGGTCCTGGTTGGACTAGTTGCAAGGCACAATTCCTGATTTTCCACTACACCTTTTCTCTGCACTATCACTTTCTCCTTCCAGCTCTACTCCACCCACGAGCTATCCTGCCTTGGCCTTTTATATGGTATCTAGTCCTACAGCTTGGCTGGGATGGTCTCCTTCATAGCTGTGTGGTGTCTACCAACACGGGGCTGTGATCCACACCTTAAGGTTTCAGGAAGGAAGCTGCAAACCCATAACACCAAGGGCCATGCAACTATTTTGTCTTTCATTGAAAAGCCTGGAAAAGGCAGGAAAATGCAAACACACTGGTGTGCCTCCTTTGTCTTTACACTCCCCTCCTTTACAGTTTACCTGCACCGCAAATAGAGTTTGGGAAGAGCATGGGACTCCAGGCAGGACCACTGAGCAGGCCAGGCCATCCCTGGACATGCTGCATGGTGCCATACATCTGTGCTTCCCATAGCTGGCTGCAGGGCTTGATCTGTAATTGATCCAGTTGGACAATTATCAGAAAGATTGGGTTCCAACACAGGATGGGGGAAGAGTGAAGATACACAGGGCTGGAGCCCAGTGGAAAACCCTGCTGGCATCATTTTCACCTTCAGTGCTGCTGCTGCTGACACCTTCACCTGGCCATGCACCCTGCTGTGGTCAAACAGGTACCCAATGATGCTCTTCAGGTCTGTTCTGCCTTTGCTTTGTGCAGGTGTTGGCAACCACACTTAGACACAAAGCCAGGCAAAATCCAGCCTATCCTGGAGAGCACTGCTCCAGGGTGATGGCTGGAGGCTACATTTCACCTTGCAGGCACACCCTGCAACAGGGCACTGTGATGCTTCAGCACATTTGGCAGAAGTCACCTTGCTCAAGGAAGATGTTTACTTTTGTTATTCTCCATAGCTGGTTCATCCATGACAAAGGTTTGCTCTTGCTCCAACCATCTCTTTGTTCATTTTGGGCACACCAGGAGAAGCAGGACTGCATGCTCCTGGTAATTCCCATTTAGGAAAGATGCCTTCTTTCTTCACACAGATGCCAGCAGGCTCTACTATCAGAAACAGAAGAACATTCTTATCAAGAATCTGACTGATTAGGAAGAAATTTGAATTTCAAGCACTTTTCTAGTTAGACTTGTTTGGGACAAACCACTGCAACTCACTATGCCTCAACTTCTTCATATGGAAATTGGAGGTATATAAGACTTCTCAAGCTCATAAAAACCTAAAAGGGACAAAGGTTAAATGGTTGCTAATAAAGTTCCCACTTGCCTCGGCAGCATCTGTCCAAGTGTAAGTGATATCCATCTAGCCTTGGTAAAAAGGAGGTCAATAAGCAGACAGAAAACTCTTTGACCTGCAAGACAGCCATCCTTCTGTCAGTGGAGGCTTGGAAAATGCTCAGGCACCTTTAACCACCACCCTTCAGTTCTGAGATTTGAAGAAGGGTAAAAGCACATGCACTGGGCTCATACTGGGCAGCATAGAGGTCTCTCAGAAACATGACACCTAGATGGGCAAAGCATTAATGTCTGAGAAACGTTTCTGTAGGGGCAGAAGATTGGGTGAAGCTGCGAAAGATCCAGCTCAGCAGCTCAGTCCATTGCCCAAAATAACCAGGTGGTGGCATGTGGGCTCCTCCCCCACCAAGCCCACCAGCAGATGCCCCAGCAATCCCAGGGCACGCTCACCCCATCCTCAGGCTTTGCTGGCCATTGGTGGTGGACAGCACCCCACCCTGAGAAAACATGGGGCATTCTTGGCACTTTGCACTGCAGGCAAGGTCATCAGACACGGTGACAGATTCCTTGCCTGCCATATCCACGGAGGAATGCAGGGGAATATGATCCTGCCCTGAGCAAGTGCCAAGTTTGATTAGGGCTCATGGCTCCAAGATCCTTCCTGTGAGGATCTTGCAAAGAGGGAGTTGCTTGCCACCCATAATAAATCCAAAGGCAAGACATGGAGGTTTGAAAGGGTTTTGGCCAGGTCTCCCAAATATATAAAGTGGAGTGGCAGAGCCCACGAGAACAGACAAGGTTTCAGTTAGGAAGTACTGTGGAAAGTGACACTTCTCCCAATGCCCTACAACCCAGCATGCATAACCCACCACAAATGGACATGGCAGAGCCCTACAAGAATGCCTTGCAACTTGGCATTAATTTGGCCCTTGGAACATGGAAACTCTGGCCTGTTCCAAAATGATCTGCCTGACACAAGGCTCAAATAGTTGGCTGAGCAGAGCTGGGATCCACCCTCATTCTCCTTCAGTCACCCTCTGTGGGATTTTGAATAGGTCCTGCCTCCTCTGTTCTCTGCTTCAGTTTTCCACTGAGGACAGCTGCCCTTTCTCACTTCAGCAGAGAGCTGTATCTAAATGCATTAACTGAAAGGACACCCCAGTGTCAAGGGGATGGCCTCACCCCACCCCAGCCAGCTCCAGGGCACACATCTCATAAAGATTTCCCTCCTTCTGCTCTGCAGCAGCACAGAAATGCTATCACAGATGCCTCAGAGGTCTGCTGAGGCCCATGGGGCTCCCCAGAGCAGAGCCAAGTCAATGTACAAGGCTCCCCTGATGCTTCTGTACCTCCACCAGCACCAGAAACTGGGAGTTCCACCTTGGCAAAGATGCCCACAAAATGATAGCTCAAGTCCAAATTATATTTATTTTTCCCTGGGTACAAAATGAATATCAATTTTTATGTGTTGTTTTTCTTCTCCCTGTGATGGAAACCCATCCTGCTTCAGCCAGAAAACAACAAAGAAAACTACAGAGACAGCAAACATTAACCAAATCCTGTCCTGAAGCCTCCCTTCTCAGACATTTTCCCCTCCACCATCTGTTTTGCAAATGTAACAAACTAAATTAAATAAGCTCCAGGTAGCTAAATTCCTTGCATCTCCGAAAGCACATGGATTCCTGTGCCAAAGTAAACAATCTCATGGAGACTTTACATAAAACAAGTGAACTAATTTCATCGTAAACATAGGAACAACAAATTGGTTCAAAGCCTGCCATGGTACACTGTGGAAACATCCCCCAGCAGGGAAAGGAGTAAAAATAACCATAGTGGGACGTTCAGTGCATACCCAGCCTGCAGCCTTACCTTCAAACCAGTGTAGGAAGTACAAACCTACTCTTCCTATGTACAGAATAATGCCAAGCAGCTTCCTGCTAATTGCTGCAGGTTTAGCAGCAGTGCAGTGCAAAAGGTAACGAAGATGATCCGTTCCAAAAGTCAGCAGAGGGAGAAGGGATGATGTGGCTGTGTCACCCTGATGCATGGGAGAACTGGCTGTGGGCTGGTTGAGAGCTGGATCTGCTGCAGGGAGCTATTGCAGCACGATGTCCATGAACCCATTCACACCAACATCTGATACAGTGATGGGGGGGAAAGAAGGAATAGAGGAGCATTTCCCTCACGTGGAGATTTCTTTTTTCTTGGGTTCATGGGCATACACCAAACTCTGGGATATTAACAAGAGTCCAAAACCCAACACAAAACAAATCACCAGCCTGAGAGTAGAAGAGGCTGGGGAGTGGAAAGACGAGCTCCCACTTCCATACAGGGCTGGAGCTGGCCTGGCCTTGACTCTGGTATTTCCCAAACTTCTTTTGGGAAAAGTCCTAGAGCCACAGCTCCATCTGGAATCTCAGATTTGGCTAAATGCAGGCTGAGGACATCCCCACATAGACTGGTCTAGAAATCCTACCTGGAGTTTGACTTCAGGGGCTCAGGATTGGAGATTCACTCTTTCAATACATCAGCCACCAAATTCAGCTCCTTATAAAGACACACTCTGCCGTGTCCTAGGTGAATTCAGAGGAAACCCCAAGCTTACACCAAAAGACAAGCATCCAGTTAGACTTTTCCATCACTTGGGAAACAGATTCTAATTAAACCTATGCAATTTTCCCAAAGAGGCTGCCCTGTGCAGCTCAAACTCAACAGCTCCTGTCAGAGCCCAAAGCTGGAATATTCATCCAAATCACCCATTAACCTGTTCTATAATCAATTTTTTCCAAGTCATCCATGCTCATGGCATGTTTCCATTACCAGCACTCATAAAAAGATGTTTTTTGATCCAGACTTTAAAGAGGTGAAGCCTAAATGCACATCCCAGAGCATTCACTCACCCATGTCACCACCAGGAGTGCAAAAAGTGCCTCCCTTGGAGCAAAGGGGCTGCGTGGTGGCACTTCTCCTACAGACCAGTATGGTGATTTTCAAAAGCTGCTACCAAGAAAACAAAAAGCAAATTAAAAATCCCTCCCTATAATCACCTCAAAGCACATTGATTTGAGTCAAAATGCAGCAAACAGATTACTCTCACACGCTCCAGGCTCCTGCAGAGACCCATGGAAACCCATGTGGCACTCCAAGTGCAGAGACTTGAGAAAGAGTCTGAATCTCAGGGGCCTTGCTAAGTATTACAGACAATTCTCTCTTGTACCAGTTACAGCAAAGAATTGGGAAAGATGACATATTAAAGAAGGGCAATAGAAAAATGTGATTTTGTCTTCTCATTATGCACTTCTGGAGGTGACATACGGTGGACAGCAACTGAAACAAAAAAATGCATTCCAATATTCTATATTGTATTGATTAGTTGATGGTCTCCTTTTAAATCAGTAGCTTTAAAAGCTCTTATTTTAAAAAATTGCTGAAATAGATAGAAGTTGAGTTTGGATACAGTCTGTACTGGCATAAATAGAAAACAAGTCCACGGATAAGAAGGGAATTAGAGTGGATATGAGTACACAAAAATTACTCAAATCAGCTTACAGATTTAATGCATTCTGCTGACAGTGGTGGTGGGGGAGGTTGTTTATTTAATCTAGAGAGTTTTCATGCATACTGAAAAACAGAAGTAGGGAAGGCTAACCCACTATTGCTAGATCCCACTGCAGTTTGAGGTTTGCCTCTCCATTTCTATGGCTTGGAACATTGGCTTGTGAATGCAAAGTTCAAATGAAAATTGCCCAGGTGGCACTGTACAGTCCCCACTTTGCTAACGTTCATACTGGAGCAGACAACAAATGGGCAAAATTGGTTTGGAGGGCAGTCAGGGAGGGATGGAAGCAGCATCCTGTTGCCTTGGAGTTATCTAGGTTTATCTACACATCACACTGTATGCTCCCTGGTTCTCATAATTAGAGTGTCTAGACAGGAGATGATGCCAGAAAAGTAGCAAGTAAAAAGGGTTTTGCAGAGTTTTTCAGAAGAGTCCATCTAAAGCAGTGACTACAGAATAATGACAGACACCAGAGTTGCAGAACCTAGTTAAGATTAGAGCAAATTTTGATCCAAGTAAAGGTCTTTTCATAGCCCATTCACGTCCCAAAAGAGCTGCTAAATCAGAGCACTGATAGCTCAAGCACTCAGGAGGCTCAGAGCTTTTGAACCAGCATCAGACTAGAGTTTTCTGCAAAAGTAATTCCAGCTGCCTCAGCTTCATCCAAATACTGGCATTTAGCAGCCTCAACTTGTGTAAACCAGCTTCAGTCCACTGAAGTCAATAACAATTGACACCAGCTGAGAATCTGGCTCTCAGTGTGGTTTAAATATAGTCTAAAAAAGAACTTACACAGGGATTGCCCAATCCCTCATGTCCATTTCCCCCTTGGGCTAGGACTGAATAAGATTGATTTTTTCTTTATAATTTAGCTCCAGTTATTTTTAACAACAACATTATGAGCTCACATTTATTATAGCATCTTCCATCCTCCAGCAGTCAGGCTGCCTTTCAGGCTTCATCAAGAACCACAGAGAGGGATGGACACAGCACCAGGATGGAACCACCTCGGGATGCAACTCAGCAGATGCTCAGCATGCACGGAAGGCTGGCCACAAACACAATAAATCAGCAAGGGTACCAAGATAATTCAGCTTCAGCATTGCAAGTGTAAGCCTCAGCCATTCTCTAAAGAGGAAATTTAAGGAGTAGTTTCTAATCCTCCCTTGAGCTGTCCATGAGAGGGACAGGATGTTTGTACAGCAGCGCAGGATGTCATGGTCACACACTGTGGCCCTACATGCACAACATGAAGGCAAATCACACAGTGCTGGGGAAAGGCAAGCACGAGTGACCTCTGAGAAAGAAAAAGTAGCTGGGTCACTCCTCCTGTGACAAACCAGGGCTCTTTGGTATTGGCCCATCTCTTTGACCCAAGTGTCCCTGCAAAGCCAAAGGATGAGGGTCTGAAGACATGGCAAGCTCCATGCACAGAACAATCAGGTTGTGAGCCCCCAAAACTTTAGCCACCACACAGTGACACGTGCACTGGTTGCCAACCAAGGCACGCAGGTGACTGGTTTTGAAAAGCTCAAAGGCCTGACATCCCTCACCAACCCTTTTTCAACATGAGAGAGAGAAGCTCAGAAAGAGCAACAGGAAAAATTGGTGGTCTTGTGGGCTTACATCTGTGCAGATATGCTGGAGGTAGAGTGACACCAAGTTTTGCCAGCACTGGTATAGTCTATTTTATCTGGGATCAGAGTAGGAAACCAGGGCCCACTCAGATCCTACCATATGGGAATGGCTCGGAAACATCTTCCAGATATTCCCCCTCAAGCCACCACAGAGCAATAAAAATGCAGCTAACAAGAGCTGTGGCCACCACCCAAATGTTCTATCAAAGACATGAACTCTGTCCTCTTCCAAAATAAAAAAAAAAAAAAAAAAAGAAAGAGAAAGAGAACCAATACAAACAAAAAAATCCCATATCCATTAATGAAAACTAAAGCACAAGGCAAGGGGTGATGAAAACAAATAAAACTAGGGCTATAAAACGCCTGGTATGTAAGATGTGTTGAAACTTGCTGCTGACAGCAGCTTGAGCAGACATTCACATGCAGCCGTTCATAAGATGCACAGTAATTACCTTCTCTGGGAGGCTGCATTATGATGATTTCTTTAAGCAGAGCACAATATCTCTAGCAACAGGATATAATTACAGCAAAGGATATGCCTCTTAACCTCTTTTCTACCCTTCCATCCAGTTTAGGGAGCAGATCTGGGAGCTCTGTGGCGAGGGTGGAAGTGTTTACCCTGTGTGCTGCCCTCATTACCTAGAGCCAAGCACGCTCCTGATGGGAGCTCGTGGTGGTGTTGCTCTCACAGGAACACGATTCTCTCCCCCTGGCCTGTGGGTGAACCTCTCCCAGCACTGCAGGACTTGGACAGAGCTGGCAGCAGCCACAAGGCCACTGGAGGGGTTCGGCACAGTCAGCCCGCTCTGGGCCGGCACCTCGGCAGTAAATAAATAAATACCAAAAGCAAACAGGCAAGGGAATGACTCAGGGCTGGAACACGCTGGCAGCACTGTGAGGCAGCAGGACTTCTCACCTCCAGACTGGGACCTTCCTAGCCCCAAATACCCCACACTGCAGAATCCCTCTGGGGAGCTGATGGGCTCTGAAGAAAAACTCAAGGCTCCCACGTAAGGACTGGTACCACAACTAGCATGGGCTGTGGTGTCCCCAGGGGATGGATGCCACTTCCTGGTCATGTCCTGGCTCACCTGGAGCAGACAAAATGCCAGAGATGGCCCTGTTCTGCTCCACTTCCACAGCCCTCCTGCACAGAAGCACAGGAAATCTTATTGCTGCAGCTGTTGCATTGATTTATGTAGGATGCAGAAACAGAGACGCAGGCAATGACAGGGCTCTAACAGCTGTGTGCTCAGCTGAAGGACTCAGTCTTTCACATTGCCTCCATCCATTCCCAGAACTCACTTCTTTGGATTCCCCTGGAACAGTGAAATGTTCAACACAGTCAGTGGTGGTCAGCAAGTTTTGCTGCACTGGGAAGCAGCTCATGGTGAGGTCCCACGTGCAGACCAGCAGGTAGGAGGTTGTGACACAGGCACATGCAGTCTTCAACCCCAGAGGGAAAAAATAAAGAATTAATCCTAGTCCCCAATCCTCTCCAACCCAAACCAAAAATGCAGTGCTGCATCTGACCCTAGGCTCTGTTGTTAATAGTCCACACACTGATTATCTGAAAATCACCATCACAGCTCAACCTTTTTTCCAAAACCAGCCACAGTAGCAGGGCTCAGTGGTTTGGGTTCTCCATGCCAGATACTGAGAGCAGAGAATCTGGGAACCTTTCAGAGCCCTTTTTCAAGATCCAGACAGGTTTCCATTACAAAATAGAGGATTTTTTTTTTGTAGATGAGAGACTGGGAATCTTTTTCTCTAATATGAAACCACTAAAATTAAAGAGTAACCAACATTTTGCTCACTGGTCTGGAAATTGTGTTACAAGTGAGAATCAGCTTGGTCCAAGTTTGCAAGCTGTGATATCAGTAGGAGAATTTCCCTTCACATTTACTAAAGGAAATGAATTTTGCATCCGCCGGATGGCAGTGTAGGGAGAGCAATCATATTAGTCATAGTATTATTGTTTTCCTTTTAAGCCTCTCAAAAGTGATTGCAGACACAGCAATTCATTGCTTATTAAGATTTCCCTGCATTACAACCAGGGAAAAAAATCTAGGTCTCATTAATAAACCATCTTCTAGGATCTCTATAAGAAGACAGACTTTGATTAGCCAAGATCAGTCAATAAATGATTTGGCTTGTCTGACAAAGTGAAATGATTGATTGGAAAGAGTGTGCTGTAAATAGTTCACTCTTTATAGTAAAAGCAAAGGCTTCAGATAGAAATACAAATAGTAAAAAGGCAGTATTTCTGCTTCCAGAGAAGATCACTGCCTGTACCAGGCTGGTGGGTGCTGGCAGCATACACAAAGTTCACTTCAGAATTCTGACTGCACAACTGAATTATTCGAAGCCTGAAACGGGAACATCTTCTGCAGTTTCCCTGGTAAAGCACATTGATGAGCAGGGAAGTCTGTTCTACTCCCAGACATTGCACCACATTAGTTATCAACTGCAGAGACCAGATATTTGTTTCCTGCATAGAATAAAACTGAATAACAAAGCTACATGTAAAAATGCGTGTAAACAACATCACAACATCACACAACCAAGAAGGTAGCCCCAGAGGAATAAGACAAGGGAGAAAAGAGGGCTTGGGAAGCCAAGCCACCGGCCGTCCTATTTCCACTAGAGGGCAATAGCAAATAAGCGACAGAAGACTGGAAGCAAGAAGTGATTGCGATGAACCGGTGAGAAATGGTCCAGCCGTGTTTCCCGAGGCCCCGCAGCACGGCAGGTACCGCCTGCCCTCGGCTCATCGGCTCAGGCACTGGAAAATATTCACAGATGGTTTGGGTCCAGAAAACAGCCACAAGGAAAAGAAGTACTTTCTGCAGGATGTATTTAAGCATCGTCAAAAGGTGGTCAGATGCCCCTCTGAACAGATGATTAATTCAACTTCACACATCACTCAATTCCAGATGTTGCAGTGAGCGAGAAAGATCAGGCTGCTGAAGCCTTTCCATCTCCCTGTTTGGTTTTCCAAAGGGAAGGTTTGAGGGTGATTTGATCTAACTCTATTAACATTTCTCTGCAGGGGACTGTGAGAGATGCTAAAGGACTTCAAAAATCTAATAAACAAAACTATAACCAGATCCAGAAGCTCAAAGTAAAAGCTGGAAAAAATCAAATTGGAAATAATACGAGTATTTAAAAATTAAAACTTGCAATAATGCCAGTAGTTAATCACTTGAACAAATGATGTAGGGGAGAGTTTTATTCTCCACCCTTGGAGCTCTTAAAACAAGGTTTGCTGTAAAACATGTGCTGTAGCTTAACAGTGAATTATGAGCCTTGACGCAGACATTACACGTACAGGTCTCGTCTGAATGAGGCAGAAGGTGAGATTAGATTAGCAGCGTGGTCTCTTTGTGTAATTACAGTCCACAAATATCAAGGTTCTTGTCACAAAGAATTGTCTTTCAGCTGTAGGGACTGACTCCCACCTTGGCAAACTCACTTCAAAGGCTGTGTGACACAGCCAAGGACTGTCACATGCCCTTCAGCTAACAGGGCAGTTTCTCCTGCCCAGTCATTACCTGTCTCTACAAAGAAAAAGCCTTGAACCTAAAGAAACTCCTTTCTACACCAAACTGTCCAGGATTAATAGATAGACCATTCTGTACCTGAGCTGCAGTACTGTTTCCTGGGCTGTGGTACCAGCTGAGAGGAGACTTGGACAAGAATCAATAAGTGAGAGAGATAGAGAAGATGTATGGGCCAGTTTCAACATTTTGAAGCCTCAGAGATGCTTCCAAAATCATCATAGCATTGAAGCATCACCAGCCTCAGCCCAGCCCTTACGAGCTGCAGGGCAGACAACACCAACATAAACAAAAGCTCAGCCTTTCTCACCAGAGACATGGAGCAGTGCTATTCCAACTGTGATCTGCTTCCAACCTAACCAAATGCCAGTGTTCTACGAGACTGGACAGTTATAAAACAAGCCAAATGTGATGACAGTGCATTGGTCTTTGCAATTACTCTGAAGCATTGCTGTTGAAACAGCATGGGAAGGTGCAGGGCTGAGGCAGGCAGAGACCAGAACCTCACAGCACTCAGTGCTCATGCTCTTCTGTGGAGGAGAGGCTTGCAGATGCTTCTGAGTGTTTTGTCAAGGCTGAAAGGTGTTGCCAGTGATCTGAGGGAGAGCTCTGGGAGATGGCACAGACATGGCACACTGTGCCAGTCAGGGCACAGTTGCTCTCTGCACTGAAATGGGAGTGCTGGCCCAGGGGTCTACACCTGCCAAGCCCCAAGAGGTCCCTCCCAAGGTAACTACACCTGCCTTGAATAGCTCTATATACTGTGCTGATGGCTCAGTTTTCTAAACTGGAAAAAAATACCACTAAATTGAAGCAAAAGGATTTGAGGTGTAAAGGAGAGTAAAGAGAATATGTTTGGACATTGTACTGCTTTGTAGTTTCCTCCAAGCACTGCCTCCATGACTCATCTGCACCAAGTCTCCCCTCTCCTTCTTCCCACTAACCTCAGTCACCTGCAGGAACCCACAGATGTCACCCCCTGTTTTCTTCAATCCTCACATATCTGCTCACATGTGATCTAATATCTGCAGCCTACCCTGCATAAGGAGACCCCATCTGAGGGACACTGCTGTTTACCCAAAGTGATCAGCAATTAAACTCCATCTCTGAGAATCAGCTTGCAACAAGTCCTACAAATCAACACTTTGGACAGCTTTTCTGGGCAGCTCATCTCCAAAGCAGAAGGTCTGGAGTGACTGTGGCTGTTCCCCTTCTCAGGGCCACAGGCATGTGAGATGTCCCTTTATCCACAGTGACACATGGAAAGCAGACACCATGATCCCAGCAGTGAGTGCTGGAGCCAAGACTATGCTCCAGCTCTGCCCTACTCAGTTTGTAGAACACAAGAGAGGAGGTTATGGGGCAGCAAATCTGATACAGGCAGGTGTCAGACTAACACAGTGCTGGTGAAGGCAGGAAAGTGAAAGCATCTAGGTGGGAGTGGAAAGCCAAATTACAGGTCAAAGGGTTAAGAGCAGAGAGCCCATTATTCATCAGTACTACTGTGTTCCAGGCATAAGAAACATTTGGAGATAATTAGCGGGAGAACAGAACAATGCACTAGAGAAAGCAACAATGCCCTGGTTCAACCCAGCAGATGAGCTCCGTGCTCAGAGCAAATTGGTCTAAAATAAGTATTGCTCCATCTCAAAACCAGAAAGGTGTGACCTACTTCTCTGACCCTGGCATCAGCTGGCAGGAAGGGAATTGACAGAATGATTCTTGGTTCCCATCAGTGGAGATGGAGCATATTCAGTTCCATTTCAGAAATAAAAGCCAGTAGCTTTTCCAGCTGATTTTGGGTAACTAATAACACAGAACTGCACTCATTAACTAAGCTGGCTTGTATTGTAAAGAGCTCCAAGGCAACAACTAAATGGACTCGATATTAACAGCTGTGATAGTGCAAATGTTACTTAGAAGCCTTAACTAATAGCCTTAATATTTTCAAATGTAAAGTATATTCAGTTTTTAAATTATTCAAAGGCTTTTGTGAAATTTTGGTCCCAAATAGTAGCACTTTTCAAAGCTGTAAATATAGGACCTGAGTGCTAGGCTCTGTGCAAGCCCTGCGAAGCACTTTGGTCCTTCTCAGATGAACATTCTCAGAGAATCATAGTTACACAACTGTAGTTCTGAAAGTTATTTTCCAAAGATATTTAGAAGTTGCAGTGTCAAACTGGTTTGATTTTATTACCAATTGATTATTTGGGTATTGTCTTTTACAGAAGATACTCTCAGACACTGAGCTTGCTGATCACAGGGCTCATGCTCTAAAGGAGACATGAATACTCCAAGTTTCAATGCTTGGGGAAGGAGGGCATATTTTGAGGTCTCCAAAGAAATTAATTTGTCAGTGACCTTATGGGCTACAAGCACGTATTTTTATGTATCCTGATTCCCTACTATTTGCCAACACGGAAAATCTCAAAAGCTCCTGGGTCCCAAAAGGTCTCAGTGAAAGTTGCGTGGGCACTTGTCGTGGTTGGGGGGGGGAGGTGAATTTTTCCAGGGAGATGTGGGCAGTCTAATCAGTGATCAGCTTTTCTGCTGGCACCTGGGTTGGTCACTCAGAGGTTTGGACACGCCTCTGAGGACACAAAGAGTTAAAAGCAGGACCCCAAGGGGGCTCGGCCTCTTTTCAGATCCTGGCTTCAGCAGAGAGACGTCTCCAGTCTCCTTCCCCCGCCCGGCCACGAGGCTGGGTGGGGGAGGGGAAACACGTGGTCGGCTCAGGTAAGCCGGAGCCCCCGGGGGGGGGGGAGAAGAGAAGGGACAGGACTGGAACTGAGCTGCCCCGTCCAGGATGGAGGGGTGGAAAACTGTGGAAGTGCCTTCTGTGTGTGCTCACCCTCTCCTCCCCCCCAAACTCCGGGAGAAAGTGCTGAGCCGAGCCACGTGGGGGTTTGCAGAGCCTGGGAGTGCCTCAGCCTGCACCCTGCCGAGAAGAAACTGTTAACCCTTGCTTGGCAGAAAGAAACTTTTCTTAGACATTAATTCTCATGACTGGTGGTTTTCGGAGAGAGGGAAGCGGCCTGGGACCGAGATGATAAAGCATGATTGGAAGGAATTCGATGGAAGAATGAGAGGAGTAGCCTTGGAGCTGGACTTTTCTTGCATAATGTCAGCCATAGACTGAACTTGAGTCTCTTTTGAACATAAACTGCATTTTTGGGTGGATGCAGCTGCCCCTTGCTTTTGCTACAGTGACTGGCACTTGAAGAGTTGGAGCGAGCAGAGAAGAGAGGGGGAGGGTGAGGTGGCGCCCTCTGCCCTCAGGGCAGACCTGCTCCTGGAACCCTGGCCCCTGGGTAAAAAGGAGAGAGCTCGGCATGCAGCATCCTTAAAAAGCCCTGTATGTAGTTGTGGCCTATGAGACAGCGGTGAGAGCGCTGGACATAGGAAAAAAGAGAGTGTCACCTTAGCAGACTTCTCCGGGCGGTGCTATGGGTGACATGGAAACACATAAGGGGTGGACCCGTGTTTTCTGAGGAACAGTCTGTGGTGCGAGAGAGACTCCTCTCTCCCTTGCTGAATTGAAGATTAGTTTGTTTTTGAGTGGTGATTGTTTAATCTAAAACCCAAGAGTTGGTCTTTGAAGAGTGATGGGTGGGGAGGTAGAAACTGGGAGAAGAAATGTTCTAAGAAGTTTTTATTTCTGTCTCTGTGTGTGTTTAAGAGTATTTCTGTCCCTGTTCTTATGTAATTAATAAAGTTTTAGTGGGTTTTTTTTGTTTTCAAGATTTAAGCCTGCTCTGCTCTGTTCCTGATCACATCCCACAGGAGTTGTTAGAAAAAAACATATATTCATGAGTGCACTAACATCTGGCCAGTGCTAACCCATGACAGCACTACTGGTGTTTTGTAGGCTCAAAAACTTCTGTCTGTGGGCAGAAATTAAGGCATCAATATCTAATGAATAACATCTACCCTCTATAAGAGATGACTGAACAGAGGGTACTGTGTTCCCAAAACAAGCTGAAGAAGCCTATTGACAGTGTCTCTCTGTTGCCAAATGGTCAAACCAGTTGCTGCAGAAACCTGGATATATTCTGTGCTGTCCATATCAACCGGATAATAGTAATATTTCTGAGAGCAGCTTCCTCTGTGCCCATACCAGCTAAAAACTGCCTTTCTGAAAAGACCTTCTTCATCCCCATCTTGTCTGATTGCTCCAGTCACAAATTCTTTGGAGAAGGGAATGACTAAGGCTCAGGGCTTGTGTGAACATCACCCAGCACTTGGAAATGCAGCATCAGTTTTGGCCTTTTGCAGCCAACACCACATAAAAGGCAGACTTAGCACCTTCAACCTGAGATTTAGCAACAAGGTGTTTCAGTGACATCTGGAAAGAAAGCTCTCTGATCACATAGTAAGGCTGGGTTGAAAGATTTTAATACTGTTTTAGCAAGACCCGCTTCTCCAAGTGGGAAAGGCATTTACGGAAAGGCATTTACTCAGTCTCTTCTACTCTTTTGTGCCTTTACCTGCTCCAACAAGATCAGGTGATGGTTCTTATGTGAAGTATCCCTTTCTACAAAAGGAGAAGATGAGCTTTGGTTATGGACTTGGCCTGAGAAGCAAATCAGCTGCAAAAGGGGGTGGTTCTGAGGCTAGAGCCAGTCTTAGAGAAGAGTGGGAAGCATTCTCTGCCCTAACTTTGTGATGGAAATGGATACCTTGCAGTAATTCTGACCTAAGGTGTCTCCTCCTTTCAACAGTCTCCAGGCACCTTGGATAACCTGTGAGTTTTGCAATGCCAGCTCTCTATCAGTGATGTGGGCTCCACCAGCAGCTCTCCATTCTCCTACTGGTATAAACTGGTATAAACCTTCCTTCCAGCCACATTAACCTTCACTAACTCAAGATTAATCAGGGACTTCTTTTCTTCTGCTCTTTTGGATGACAAATAGGAACATGGTAAGTTTTTCAGAAAGTGTCAAGAAGGGAAGCAGTATGTAAGAAGGAACAAAAATTAAAAAATGCCTCTCCTCAATGGGTGACATTTGGTGGATGATACCTCAGGCTGATATTCTGCTATTTTGTACACAACAGGTTTTCAAAGCACCTAAATGTGATCCTCTGCTATCTACTTCTACATTTTCAAATGGCTTTATGGGATGTAGGAATTGTCAGGAATGGCAATAGATGTTATTCTTATCTCTGCTAAATTGAGGGTGCCACCTGCAAAGATTTTTAAGTTCAGAACATTTACACTCCCAGACAAGAGTGCTGTGCCACCTATTAGACTGAAGAGTTGTCATTTGACAAATGCTGGGATTCTCTTAACTAGAAGCACCAAGTCACAGCAAAAAGAAGAGCTCTGGCATCAACTTTTATTTTTTCCTTTAAAGAAATAGCAGAGAACTTTAAAATGAAACAGTAATGATTCGAGTTCCCATCCCTCCTTGCCTGCTCTGAACAAATTAGATTCACTGAAGTTGGATGTTATTATCTCAACAAAGAAATTGGTAATAACTTAAAAAATATGTCCAGAATTTGTAATCAATAAATGTCTGTGCACTTTTTAGAAAGGAGAGTATAATTAACTCAGTTTTATAAGTGATTGACTGCATTTTAATAGTGGGATAACTAAGGCACAGGAAGAGGAATTTACTTGCTCAGTTAGCCAATGAAATACAAAGAAACAGGGTGAGATATCCTGAATCCCCATCAAGTGCCCTCCAGATAACACTCTTGCTAATATAATCAATTAGAAACATTACATATCAACCATCTTCAAAGAATTTCAGAAACAGTGAACAGACATCACCAGTGTTAAACTGCCCTGTGGATCTCGGTATTCCATTGCATCATCTGCTTTGATCATCTTTGCTCTGTGCCTTAACTCAAGTAATTAATAGTTACCGTTCTAAGAGGAGTGAGATAATTGACTTATCTAGCAATCACTTCAGAAGGATTATTTTTAGAAATAGGTCTGCATTCTAAAGAGACACGTGCCTCTAGACAAGCCAGGCCAAATACCAGCTACATGTGGAGCACTGAGGCCAGCACAGCCCAGGTGTTTTGGGACCTGTCCTGTGTGCACAAAGCTCATGTGCACCCCTCTGCTGCACCCCTCCCAGCCTGGCCAAGGCTTCTTTCCAGCAACCCATCACCCACAGCATCACCATAGCCTGACACACAAGAACCTTCACAATCCTCAGTCAAATCCCAGCAGCTGGAGTAGTTTTCTCTGTACTCTTGACAACATGGACCTTCCATGGCTTGGTCAAACACTCCTGGCTAAAGTCAGGAAATGTTGCAAAAGAACAGTAAAGTAAACCTGGCAATAAAAGAACACAGCTAAAATATAACTGCTTCAGCTTGATTTCCAGGTCATCGGTTCAGTGATAAATGTGTAGGTGGTGCCTTCATAGAAAGTCACTAACATTAGTTTCTTTTTCATCCTGTACTCCACAGCAGCCAAAATGCTTAATCAGCTACCCCTCACTTACCTTCTATTTGACTAAAATAAATACAATTTTTTTTTTTTTTATTATCTGTGTCTCCACATATCTCATGTAGATGGCAACGAGGCAGCCATGACATCCTCACTGACATTCTGTCATGGAGTTCATGACAGGGAAAGATCAAATAGCTCTGAGCAAGCAACATTTCAGTCACCAAAAATAAAGCATTAAAAATTACCAAAGCAATCTCGAAGATCTTGAGTTATTATAACAGAACCTGAGGTGGAAGAGCAGAAAGCCTCACAGGTTATTACAGTCATCAGATTATAAGTTTCTACCTTACTTGGATTCCTTGTTGCATGTGTGTTATTTCAGTAGGTTTCCTGTAACTACATCAAATTTACAGCAATGTTAAATGAGGAGAAAAAAAAGCATAAAGAAGAAAGAAAATCTGGCTGATCCTGCATGAAGCATTACTATTGACAGCTGACACAAAAGGCAGAGCTGGAGGGGAAAAAAAGCATGGAGCTACTGCATCTCTCTCCTGAGACACAAAAGAGGTGTGAAGGCCTCAGACCTTACATATTCCTCTACCTAGAAATCCAACAAGCTTCAACATTAGTGTCTCTTCATGTCAGTAGCAAAACACAAGAATGAGGGGCATTTTAGATTATTTCAGCCTCCCTAACATTCCTCCTGCACAGCTCTAATGTGACTGTTTTGATGTCTTCCTCAGAGGAGATAAAATTGCCCTCCACAGAGAAATGCAGAGCAAAGGAACTAGACAGAAAGGACTATAATTAACAAAGTCAGATATTTTTTCTACTCAGCAAGTAGGACTAAGTTCTGCAAGTTATTGTCTGTACCTTTATACCAAAGCACCTCTGATCTGCCTCCCACCGCTGGATTCAAAGCCAGTAAATAATGACTTTCTCACATAATCATTACACTTGGGGTTTTAACCAACCTCTAAATACTAACCTCTACAATGAAAGCTCAGTTATGAGTCTGTGTGTATGTCTGATTTCATACATTCCTGTTGTTTGACTGACATAGACAAAGCATTATGTGGCTGAAAGCTCCAGATTAGTTTTTGGGAGTATGTGTCAAGCCTGAATTGGTAAGATCCAAAGCTAGGCACAGGGAACTTGCCTGATGGAGTGTGTGCTCACAGCACAGTACTGGCTGTGGCACAGCAACAAAGAGCCATTTATGAGGCAGCACCAGTCCCATGGGTTTAGCTCCACTCCTCTATACATCACATGTTCTGAACTGTCAAATCTGTTCTGCCCCCCTTTGTCTTTTGGGTACAATAGCTCATGGATAGCACTGACGGCAGCTTATGAATATCTCTGCTGATGAGCATGGCCCTCCTCAGGTGATTTTTTGGAAGAGCAGTCTCCAAGACAGAACTAAAGATCACATTCACGTCGTATCACAGATTAGTGGCTTTCAATGTAATATTTTTCATTTCTGAAAGCCTCTCTGCCCATCCCTTAGCCTGGAACAAAAACTAAGGACACAGCCATGCAAGGTGCGCAGCAGCTTCTGTCTCAGTGAAGGTAGAAAGAGTTGAAAGCACTTAGAATTGAGTCCTTAAAATAAATGTTTGGCACAATAAACAGTAGGGATTGACCAAGCACATCCTAATGCCATCCTTGTACATTCCCATATTACAGTCACGACTACCAAAGAAGCTGTTTCAGTTGGTCATTGCAAGGTAATTTCAATCTCCTGTACTGTACTCTGCTTCCAAAACACTAGAGAATAAACCACCACCAATATTAAAAATTAGATGGCACCTGAATCTGCTGTAACTCCAGCCCTCAGTGACTAGCACAGCTTCAAGTGTAAACAAACAAAGGCTGCAATTTGCACCAAATGTTTACTCTGATTTTAAATCAGGGTTAGCTTTGCCAGTACAAATCACGCCTCCCTTTGTCTTCAAGAAAGCTGGCTGTAGACTAGAGGAAGTTAGAAAAATTTTTTGTGTTAAATGAGCTGTCTGATTAGATAGATTTTCTTACCAGCTTTTACTTCTCCATCTATGACCAGGGATTTTACCAGTGTTTATTGTATCACCCATCTTCCAACATTACTCAAACACAGATTTAGTTTGTATCCTCACTAGAAGTTAGGAAGACAGAGACTGATCTGCTGCTGCAAATGACAGCATGAATGCCAGTGAATGAGATCAAACTATTGGGCATTTATTCACATTATTAATGTAAGTCATGAAACTCCAATTCAAATTTGGGGTCATGAAAGCAGAGTGCTTATAATTTTCTTGGCCATATAAAAGCTGAGTATTCCAGATAAAATTGCAGCTCCCAAACAATTCCCAGCGTGGATGGACTAATGAACAGTGAAAATTAACTGTTACTGGCTTTGCTTACCATAATAATGAAGAACTTCCTCATGGGATGTTGCTTTGCACAAGGGCTTGCACAGAGGGTGGGTTTGGAAGCCACAGGTGGGAACCCCCAATCCCAAGCAGGGGACTTCCAATCCAGTGTGAATCCGAAGCTTTCCCATTACCATCTTTGTCATGTTTCTCTTCCAGTTGCTCCATCTGGAGCTCCTGCTTGTTTTCGCCATCTGATATTTCAACAGCCTGAAAACAAGCAAAACAACGCCTGTAAACAACCAAAATGTTTGATCAGATCCTTTATATAAATGAAATGCTAGTGTATGCCAGGCATCTGAACTTGGTAAAAATAAATGAGTGCTTCAAACCCACTATTGTTCTCAAGGTCCCTGACCTTCAAAACATCATTCTATTCTATTTGTAAACAACACAGACATGACAGAACATGTGAATACCACTTCATCCTTTAGTAACAGTATCTATCCCAAGACCTCAAAGTGTTCTGCAAATATTAGCTAAGCCTCTCATGCCTCTAAAGAACTCGTACTCTTCAACAAATATTAGCTGAATCTCAACCTGCACCACTCAGCTCATAGGAGACTAGTGCTGTTCTCCAAGTTCAGAAAGGTTGAATACTCTGGAGAAGGTTATTCAAGAGTTTTTAAAAGACTCAGGCAACAGAAATACAAGCTTATAAGATTTTAAGTATGCCTGGACCTCTGGAAGTTTGTCCAGAGTATCATCCAAACCTGTATGCTACTTTTGGCAACTCTAATATTAAACATCAGACCCAAATCCAGACCAATCCAGATTTCATTTAAACAAGAGAAAGCAATCAGGAAAACCAGAACACTAGTTTAACCATTCATTTTCCCACTACCTTTTCAGGTCTCGTAGTTATTTATCCTTTTGTGCAGACCCAGATGAAACAAGGCACAGGTTTGTCAGCTTGCATTTAGCAAGGATCCAGAGGAGGTGTGGTGGGGAGCAGAGCACCACGGCCAGTCCAACACTGTGGGATGAACGCCAGCTGAACTCACCCAGGCTTCAGGCAAAGAGCAGCTCAGCACAACTGCACTGGTACAGCTGGACCAGCTCCTGACCACAGATGCAGGAACACAAAGATGAGGCCATAGTAACTTCCATGTGGTAAACAGTCTGAACTTCCTAGGAGGAGTCACTGAAGGCAATTCATTTCCAAGGCACAGAAAACGTGCCTGGCTTTGACTCATGTCTCTCTTTTGCATCTTTTGCAAAACTGGTCATGGACATCCATGTAATGGAAGTTTTCAACACGTTTTTTTTAAAGGGCATCACTCCAAGCTCTGCCCAAAACTGTACCTTACATTGATTTTGATTCCCTCTGGACTATGCTTTCATCCGAGGGGAGAAACACCTTCCCTCTGTGGTGTTTTGGATCATTCAGACTTCCCAAGCAGCTCATCTATGTCAGTATTAACAAAAGAAACCGGTAACAAAGCTAGAAGCTCAGACCCTGCACATTGCAGAGTCGAAATACATAAAAAACTTCCAACTATGCTTTTATTGTCTGTACATGACAATTCAATCCATTAGTGAATCAGTTATCTTCCTAAAGAAGGGTACTACTCTCTATTAACATAAAATTGTACTCAGTCTAATACAATGGCCAGTCTATAATTATAGATAATGTGTAAGATTGGGAGTTTTCCCCCAGAATTTTCTCTTCTATATTTTATGCTGTCTTCAATTGCATCTCAAATTAAGTTGAAAGCTGATAGATAATGACACAGGAGAAAGCAATGGTAATAGCAGCCAGCATGAGGTTAAAATTCTCCAGAGGTTACTTTTTTTGTTGGCCAGAAGGGGCCAGTCCACACGGGTGTTGGCTTTTGGCCTTTTTACAACATACTGTTGACCCTTGGAGTGCACTGTGACCATTGCACAACACTAATAATGAGTATTCTCAGAGCCTTCTAAGCACTCCATGAGCAAAAAGAGAAGGTCAATGAACAGGTTCACAATAGCCTAAAAGTCCTGTCTGGTCCCCTCAGTACAGAAAGGTATTTTTACTACAGTGCACTTAAAACCACAGGTAAAATGCAGAGGAAAAAGTGAGAGCTAGGAGTCTGGACCAGCCAGACAAACTCAGGAGGAAAAAAAAACCTGCATCATTACCCTGAGGATGGGTGGGAAGGATCAACACATCTGAAATGATAGATTGTTTCCCTGAATGTCTGCAGCCCTGGACTGGGTACCTTTCCAGGGGTAGAAGAGAGATCCCCAGTTTCAGCAGAAGAGGAACCGTGCAGATTTTGGTGGCATGACTTACAGAGTTGATCAAACAAGAACAACCCATTTCAGCCTTCAAAATGGGGAAGAAACAAAAACCCAAGAGAGGCCTGACACTCACTTTCCCTATTCTGTGATTCAAACTGCTAGAAGGAAGAGTTCTTCAATCAATAAAAGTGATTCTTCAATCAGCAGAACTGGCACACAGGTCAAAAGGATTGAGGAACACTTCTCTTTGTAAGACTCCTGTAGGATTCTCTCTTCAAAAAGGTCTGCTGGAGGGCCTGATCAGGCTGGTGCTGTGCTCACTTCCCAGGCACTGTTTGCTATTTTGGAGCCCTCCTTCCATCACTGTACCACCAATGTCTTGAGTCTGGGTATGTGGTTAAACACTGCACCCTGGACATGGTTACCAGTCTTGAGACTCTTCAAGGCTTGAAGTGCTTCTGAGGCAATACAGTGGGGAAGAGCCTCACAGCCCTGGAGAACTTCCTTTTCTTCAAAAGTAGATAGGAAAGTGAATCTTCCTCCTGTCTGAATAGGCTCCTACAACTTTTCCCTGGATAAAGAGCTGCTCTCAAACTTCTTCTTAACCAGTATGATGTCAAGTTTCCAACTGCTTGTGCTGCCCTCTTGCAGATGGTACAGCAGAGTGCCCAGCTGGAATTACCCTGGCACAGGGAGGAGGACAGAGTTGCTCTATTGCACCCCCCTCACTGTATGGAGCCCCAGAGGCTCCCCTGTGTGACTCTCTGAGCTGAACTGGCTCTGCAGGCTCCAGACTTGCTGGGTGAGTCTCCCCACCCTCCCGTGCCTAGAGGTTACAACCAGCAGTGCCAAGAGTCCCCCGTACCATGAGCAGGTTCCTGTTCAGCAGAATACTCCAAAAACATAAGCTAAGACACTCCCTGCCCTGAAACACCTCATGTTTATGCAAAAAAGGAAAACAAAAGATAACTAAAAAAGGGGTGGCCTTAACCAGGACATACAGTTAATCCAAAAACCTGGTCTGTTACTGCAGAGCAATGCACATTTTACCACCGATGCTGCCAGTGGTGTTTGTGACACAACAGTGGAGTCATAACACTCCTGATGTGTCTGGTGCTTCCTATGGGCCATGTGTGCATTCAGAAAGAGTTCGGAGTTAGGAAACCTCATCTTTGGTGTTGGGTATCAGGATGAACAGAAGATCTGCTTTCAAAATGATGCCTTCATACCTATCCACTTACGTCACACCACAGACTGCTCTTGAAGCAAGAGCAACTGCACAACATCCTCATCTTCCTTTTCCTGCTGTCCAGACAGCCAGGAGGAGGTCACATACCATCTAACAACTTCTTTGCTTTGCAGCTCTCTCCTGCATATTTCAAAGGAGCTGCCAGCATTGCATTCTTTTCATAGAACCCCAGGGAAGTTCTAACCTCCAAATTAAGCAAAACAAAGTCCTTTGAATATTTTCCAATTAACTTAAGATTGACACTAACATTTGTCTCTTCATGTTTCCACTACTTGAACAACTGGGTTTCTCCTGCATGCCCCAGTTGTCAGGCCTTTTGGACCATCAAAGATCTAAGTTATTCCTTTCCCAAAGATTACTGTGGTTTTAAAACTCAGAGACCTTTTTCTGCTAAGTTCACTCTAGGTTGTGTCATTTAGTGGAAGAGATCAGAGAAGCCTCTCAGCAGCACAAATTCAGGGAAGATATCAAAGAAGAGACAGCATGGCAAGTTTCTCATACACTAGCAATGAGGGCAAGTTAACACTGCTGAAAGCCTTCAGGCTTGCATTCTGCTCCCAATCTTACAGCATAAATATCCAGAGAAACAGATATGACAGAGAGTTAGTTCTGAGGGTGTAGAGCCAGCAGAGAGCATAATGGCAATGCCATAAAAAATTCAGCATTCAGGCAAGAGGCTGGAGGTAGCAGGCACAGTTCCATTCTGGGGCTTGCGGAAGTATGTTGGCCTTCAGGGGCCTGCAGGCACCATGGCTCATTAGCCAAACTTCCTCTGAGTTAAAGGGGATGCTGAAACACAGGAACCCCCTCATTTGGCTAAAAAAGCAGTTCTGCCAGCAGAATTGCAGGCAGCTCCTGTGCAACCTGGAGCAGAGGGAAGAGAAGGCTCCTAACACAAGAGCAGCACTGCCCACAGACAGCACGCAGGGAGCAGCCAGCACTTTGGAGACAAAGTGTTTATGCCCTTTGTTGCTCTTTGTTGCTTTGGGCATCTAAAAGCTGTTGGGCAGATCACCGAGGTGTCCCAGCAGCCGAGGTGGGGAGTTCCTGAGCACTTTCTGCCCATTAGCATGGAAATGTCCCTCTGAAGAAGGTAAAATACTGTCACCCACACTTTATAGATAGGAATTGTGAGGCACAGAGGGCCAAGTATCCCACTTCTCTCTCCCTGCTTTCTAAACCATAAACAACAGTAATTCTTCCCACAGTTACTGGAAATGACAGGCTCTTTCAGAAGCAGGGAAGCTGCCCCTTGCCTGGAACCAAGTAGATAAAAGCAGTTGGAGGTGACAGCCTGCAGCCTATGCAGTGCCCGACATGGTTTTAACCCTGAGAACTTTTCCTCCAGCACATCTCTGGGGTTTTTTTCTGTACTCACAAAACATTCTGTGCTCTGTATGCTCAAGGAGTTCACCTTCAATAAATAATCCGAACAAAGGGAGTTAGTGCTGGCACAGTTGCATGGGTTGCTTTAGGGACAGTTTGCAGCAATGTCAAACTCACCTTTGCTGGTGGCTGCTACCATTTGCTGGGAAGGAATCCAGCCCCCAAAGGGAACACTCAGTAGTATCAAGAGCCAAGAGCAATTTCGTCCCCATTAGTTAATATCAAATATAAAGGACACATTTCAGTACATAGCAAGGGTCTTTGCCTCCTTGAAAGACAGTTATGGAAGACCTGGTGTTTAGGCTCTGTAAATGACAAAACAGAAATATTTAAAAAGAACTTTTTTTCAGATTAATTGCAGGATAGCATTGCTCAGACAGCACCAGTAGCTCTCAGATTACTAACTGGAAAAATCTTGTATTGGGTCAATGGACCAGCCTGAAGCTGTGCAGAGATTGCTGTTTGGTCTGCAGGTGTGCTACAACAGGCTGCAGCAGCCAAGGTGCCTCTTCCCAACACTGCAGTTAGGGGGATGAAGGAAGAGATGCACTCACTTCATGGCCCTTGAGAAATGATTGCATCCCTATGGAGAGCTGGCCAAAGGAACAGGAAACTCAGTGTGGGTCATGAACTTCTGTGAGAACAGTAGTCAGCTTGTCTATGAGTGCAAGTTTCCAGTCAAGCTAGCCCAAAGCTAATGGCAAAGGCCAGGTTCATCCATTAACTCCTCAGGCCCTCAATGGCACCCTGGAACCAGCCCTGGGACAGCACAGAGCCTGCCTTCACTTGGGCCAGGCCAGAAAAGGGAAGCTGGTGGAGGGTACATGTAAGGATGGTGGATGTTCATAGAGCAGGGCTGAGGGACCCAGCAAATTCCTGTCTGACTTTGGCTCTCCCATAGATACTCTGCATGGCCTTTTGACAAACACCTCCCTCACCTTCCTTCTCCCTCCTCTTCTCAGCAAAGTCCTTTGTTTCTCCATGTGGAAAAACTCAGGAATAAAAGAACTTTCCCCTCTACCATGAGCCAAATACATCAGCAATAGCAAAGCATATAATGGAAGTTATACTGCCTAGAGGAAGCAATAGTTCTCCCTTAAGATCCTCTCAACAACCACATTCCTGCAACAGTTTCTAGTTCCTGGCAAAACCTGGATCAGAAAACAACTTCACTGCTAAATAAGTGCTAGTAGAAATAAGTAAACAGCCTTACACTGTCGTATTCCCTGAAAGACTGAGCATGCCAGCAAAGGCAGCACAGACTCTCAGAGCAATAAACAACCAAGCAGGCAGAGCAAACAAACATTTAAAATCCCATATGTCAGAAAACCTCTCTTTGTAATAAAGAGGTGAAAACAGTTTTGTCAGAAAGAAGGAAGTGTTTACCCCTTCCTTTCTCCCCACTTCCCCAGCCCTTCCTTCCCTCATTTACTTTGTTTCCCTGTTTCAAACCAAGCCAGAGAACCTTTGGTATTTGTGGAACTGGGCTCTTTCTGTTGAACTCCAGCTGTGCCCACAGCCCGCATACTGGTTTGGTAAAATTTGCCCAGTCTGACAAAGTGGTTTCTCAAGCTTGAAATAAAACCATAGTGATTTTTACACTACTAAAATGAATGGCCCTTGACAGGACTAGCAATTATCTATGGATTCCAAAGAAAAGGCTTGTTGCATGGCACAGCAACGTGCTCCACACAGCACTGTGGCAGGGGGATGCAGGGGCTTTCTGTGCTCTTGCTCTGGCATTTCAGCCTCTTCTGAAAGGTGACAGCACTGGGGGCTCCAAGGTAAAAAACAAACAAAACAAAAAAAACAACTAAGAAGAAACCCCCAAGACTCCAAAACTCCAAAGATCCCACAGGAAAACAGCTCAGAGGATTTTTACCTGTCAGAGGCATGGGGTTAAAGGAGCTCTTTGCTAGTCTCTGGTCAAGGGAGAAGCAACATCTGAATTCAGAGGACAGCCCTTGCCAGGAACACCAACCATGAGGCTCCTTGTGGGAAAAGGGGATCCTGTGGTGGTCCCACCACACCAGCACAGGGTATCTGTACCTCTTTTTTATGGGGAATACTTGCATACACAGACTCAGAGATTAAGAAGAAGGCAATTTGTTTCTTTATGTTTGTTCTAGGAGTGGCTTCTTGGGATCTAACACCCTGCTGTTATCAGAGAGGGTCTGTGGCCCACAACTGTGTTATCAGGTATCAGAGAGCCCCTTGTGCAGGGACTGTGGGAACAGATGCTGACCTCAGCCAAGCAGCAGGAAAACAAACCTCAGCACAAAAGGGCAGGACGCCATGAAATAAGACTCCTTGAGAAAGGAAACAGGGAGAAACCAAAGCTGAAATCTTGATGCTTCTAGGAGCCATGGAGAGGGATAAGTGAATAGGATGAGACTTGGCCAGCACAGGGTTGCACAAGGACAGGCTGAGGGTCTGAGCAGTGCCAGCAAGGCTGGGCCAGCCAGGGAAGGAGAAGCAACACCTCTGCTGCAACCAAGGGCTGCTTCCAGGGTGGCAAGGAAAACCTGCGAGTGCCAGCCACGCTGCTGCTTTCTGTTTGTCTGCTCACTGAGGTCTGGCAGACAGACTCTCCCTTCCATGTGTGCCTGGTCAGTGCCCAGCACAGCACCAAGAGCCTCTCAGTCCTGCTAGAAGGGGCAGAACAAACCTTTGCCCGGGGTGAGACCAACATGGGGGAGGTAGGTGGCCAGCCCGTCCTGCTTTCATGTCTTTTCAGTCTGAACATTTTGGAAGGAAAGTTTGCCTCAGATTGAGCCTCTGTCTGGGATTAATTCAGCTCAAATTTGTAGTCACCACAGGCAGTGGGGAAGCTGCAATAGCTATTAGAGAACAAGCCAAAGAAGTAAAAGCAAGCAGGGACAAACAATAGTCCTTGCTCTCCCCCCAAAACAGAGAGGAGGCACAAGGATCCAAATTAAAAAGCAGCTACCAGTGGCCAGTGCTGGCGAGTCCCCGTGGGCTGGCCGGCAGCAGGACTGGCCAGAGCCTGGCTGCCAGCGAGCAGCTCTGGCACAGGAGGTGGCACACCCTGCCCTGTGCCCTGCCAGGCATTCCAGAGCTGACTGGGAAGGCCAGCGGAGCCGGGAGCCGCAGCGAGGGGGAAAAGGGAGAGGAGTTCTCCCCTGCTCCCCAGTGCTGCTCTGCCAGAGGGAAGCAGCCAGCTCACCTCCTGATATTGCTGCTTGCAAGCTGTTAGTATTGGTCATTCTTTGGTTGGGCGATCTGAAAGGCCAAGATACCCAGAAAGAGCAAACAGTGGAAAGAAATGAGACCGTGGCACGGTGGAGACAGGAGAAAATGCAGTGAGACAGGTCAGCAGGCAGCAGCAGCACCCAGGGCGATTGAGATCCTGGCTGGCACAGGGACCCCTACCAGAAGCTCAAGGGGATGGCAATGCCGTGCCTGGAGGCTGGAGGTGCTTTCCCATCTGCTCCCCGCGCCCAGCATCGCCCTCCGGACGGGAGGTGGCAGCAGATGACCGGCACCGCCAGCACCGGCGGGGACACCCGGCACCCGCGGGACAAACCCACCCGCCCCAGGCACAGAGGCGCTCCCCCGGAGCATCCCTCCCCCGGAGCATCGCTCCTCCAGAGCATCCCCCTCCGCCCGGAGCATCCCCCTCCCCCGGAGCATCCCCTCCGCCCAGAGCATCCCCCTCCCCCGGAGCATCGCTCCTCCAGAACATCCCCCTCCCCCGGAGCATCGCTCCTCCAGAGCATCCCCCTCCTCCGGAGCATCGCTCCTCCAGAGCATCCCCCTCCGCCCGGAGCATCCCTGCCCCGTAGCATCCCTCCTCCCGGAGCATCCCTCTCCCCCGGAGCATCCCTCCATCTGCCCATCCCGCCCGCTGGCTCCGAGCCCCGGCCGATTCCACACACGCCACACCCTGGAAGCGCTTTGCCACAAGTTGAATTGTTTTAAGAACAGCCCTCATCGAGAAAACAGATGGCAGCAACTAGGAAGCTCTGATTGTTATTGATTAATGCAGGATTACAGCTGGGAATAGGAGATACTGGGAGCAGGAGAATGAATGTGGATATTACCAGTGGAAGGGGAAAAAATCATGGAGTAAAAGGAATCATAGAATTATAGAATCATAGAGGAAAGGGCCTCTGAGATCAGCAAGTCCAACCTTGGAGCTAACACTGCCAAGTCCACCACTAAACCATGGCCCTAAGCACCACACCTACAGGTTTTTAAGAACAGTTTCAGGAAGACAAAGACATGTTATCCAAGTCCCAACAGGCTCTCAACAGTCAAGAATCATCCTCAGATAACATAAGGATTCACAAATGTTTGGCCCTCACATCATTTGTCAGTTTTCACCAGAATAAAACTCTTTCTGAAGTTAAAAAAAATAATAAAGAGTAACTGGAATTATTTTCCAGCAATCTATAATTTACATTTTCATCTGCCATCTTGAGAAATGCCAATGGAAATCAGACCAGCCCAACCAAAACAGGGAGGCCCAGAAGCTTGTCCCCCAGAAGCTAGTCCCTATGGCTACCTTCCTCAGGCCAATAAAACCTGAAAATCAGCTGGATTTTAGAGTTCCAGCAAGTCATCTCTCCAGAGCCACACAGGAAATTTGAGGATTAGGTCATAGTGCACTGAAACGAAGACACAAAAGGGTATAGATACCAGCACAAGGAATGGATTGGGACGCCCTGTAGAGCAAGCCCTACCTTTCATCCCTTTTCCAGAGCCTGGTGCCTGGGTCCCTCCAGTTTCTGTCCCCATTCATCTGCCAGTGCCACACAGCCAACCTCCAGACACTGCACCAGTGGTTTAATTGGCTCCTCTACCCCAAGTGAAAGTTGAACTTGAAAGCAGTGATGTTTGAAGTCACTTCTTCCACCATCCTTTTTTATTTTCATGTACCAGACCTCACTTCTGTCACCTGGTATCTGCCCTTCCAACAGGAGAGGTTCACACACAGCTGTCTGCCAGAAACAGCAACAGACAAAAACCAGCAGGCAGCTTTCATTTCCTCTGCCCAGAAAAAAATACCTGCTTCCTAGGAGAGCCCCCTAGGAAATGTAATGTAGCATACAGTACTGAATGGAAACTCAAAAAGTCACTGATACCACATGCCTAGTGTCTCAAGGCATGGTTATATCCACTTAAAGAATTTCTGTGGTTTGGTTTTTGGGGAGTTGGGTTTGGGGTTTTTTGGCAGGTAAAGTGTATTTTGTTTTGTTTATTCTTTTTTTGATCTCAAGCAAGGAAAATTATATAGCCTTGCCAGAAATCCATTAACTCCTTTTACCCTCAGAAAATACCACTGCATATCTAGACTTGAACACATCTTCTGTCACAAGGTAAGTTTAAGACTTTTGGCCCTATCTACAGTCAGCAGAAATGTTTTCTCTTCACAGTGTCTGTTTACACGTTTAAAGGCTATTCACAATGCCCTGTCTCTCCACCTGAATAAGAATCCTTCAGTCAGAGACCCCCTTGATGGAACAGCAACTCACATCTGCTAAAATTTGTTGGCTTTCACGGATCATTTTAAATGTAACAAAGAGGGGGAAGCAGAGGGACAGATCTTGAACCCAGAAGCTATTCAGTAATAATGGAAGACACATAATCCAAAAGTGTGGTTTATTCTGTTTGATTTTTTTTATAAACCAGATGTAAAATCTGTTTACTGAAGACTGCATTGAAGTGGAAGAAGTAGACTTGCCTGTTTTACAGGTTACTATGGAGACATCTTTCCCTTCATTACTCTGTAAACAGACCATGCTGCACAGAAGTGAGATGTTCTTATTTTTGGCCATTCAAAAATTGCCTGTGATTAGAGCATTTCACTTGCTATGAACGAGTAAACATCTCTGGGTAATTTATTTTCTGAATCTCAAGTTTGGCCAAGGGAATTTGAACTGACCAAGTGATGAATGTCAAAGATAAATATTTTACAGTATTAAAATTCTACTTTCGAAGTCCCATCAGAAAACCAATGGCTTCACTTGCTACTAAGTTCCCAAAACCTTTGATATTTGTCCCCAGAATAACAAAGACAAATCTCATCAAGCATTAATAATCGCAACCCTTTTTCCTCAAGCAAGTTTCTAAGAAATTATTGTGAATTACTGTGCACAGCATCAGAGTATGAGAATGAAGGCTATGAAAAATTTGCTCTCAATTCCCAATGGCCTTCGGGTCACAATTACTGTATTTTTTTTCTTTTAAATCATTACAGGTAAACTAACAGCTAAACTAAACAGGTCAACTAAGGCATTGCTTAATCAACCCCATGGCAAAGTTGTTATCTATGGTCCATGGATCTCCAAAAATATGCCTTCAACTTCACCTTTTATTTCACCAGCACTCTCAAAATGCCCAAGAGGAAGCACTGGTCCATCCTGGCCCTTCATACAGCTTCCTCTGTACCAGCTTCTTGACACTTCACTGCAGCTTGCAGAAACTGTAAAGAATTTTTACCTATTTCTATTGCTGAAACTGCAGTTTTCTTCTTTCTGTAAAGCTTCCCCAGAAATCAGAACTAGAAACAGGACAGGGAAAGCTGTAGCCTTGGGTGAGGACTGAAACCAAATGAGAAAAAGTACCAAATGAGAAAAAGTACCAAAAGGTCAGCAGGTAGAAGCAACCACTGTGAGAGTGGCTCTGGTGAGGAACTTGCTAGAGTCAGTCAAAACCTGAGTCATGAGCCACATACACAGCATTCCTGTTGCACACATGGACAGAAGGAGAACCTCCTTTTGGAGAGATGGCCACAAAAAACAGTGCTCCCACATAACCTGGGGGCACTCAGGCAAAGGAACACAAAGCCCAAGCAATTTCAGTCATCAGAAGTGCTCAGATCACCAAGCAGGGACAGGACAGAGGAGGTCTCTGTCAGACTCCATGAGGACATTACACACACAAACCAGACCTCCTGCTTTTCTAGACAGGGGTAGCAGCTGGGCAGATCTAGGTAATCTGAAATGAAACCTTCCAGACTCAATCCACAAGCATTTGAGGTGTGGGTGCTGCAGGTACTTCCCCAGCAGACAGTGGCATCAGTGCCAACAGAGCCTTGTGCAGAACCTCCCAGATCTTGTCTGTCCTTGTCATGGGGCACCAAAGCACAGGAGCTGAGAGGAATGCAGCACAGCTTAAAGTCTCCAGTGAACCAGAGGATACAGGTTAAACCCAAAGAAAATGCCTCCCCAAAAGAGACTCTTCCCTTCTTTTCTTTCCAGATGCAGAGATAGAGGGTCTGCTCAGTTATTTACTTTGCAAAACAAAGTTATTCCAACAATATTTTTTTCTTTTTTACATGGAAATATGGATAATTACCAGAAAAACAAATAATTGGGATGGAGCCCAGTTGGATATCATTGAAACAACTAAGTGAGAATGCCATGTGGAGGAGGAGAAGAGAGAGTTGCACAGTTAGGGATTGTCTGTTGTCACATTTAGGATAAACATGACAAGCAATAGCTGCTTGTCCTCTCGCTACTGAGGACAAACTAACCACTCACAGTCAGGAAAAAAATGACATCTGGGTTTTCTCAGAAAGAGGTTTAAGGATCTGAAATAGGAAGTTACTTGGAAATACTCCTGTTCCTACCCATATTCATATAAGCACATAAACACACAAGTTTATTTTTGAATTCCATCATGTTTTTCAGATTTTAGATCTATGCCAAGATACTTCCTTAAAATGCATTTTTATCTTCCTGGATTAAGTTTGGATTAGTCACCTCCTGAGGGAGATGAGATGTCTCTTGGTCTATTCAGCTCTCATGATGGAGATTACCCTCATTTTCACTGGCCACACAAAGCAGAAACTGCTGCAGCCTAAAGCTCAAAAATGAGACCCTAGCAGGTCAATGTTCACATTTTTAATTGAAGTAAAGATAATAGGAAGATGAGGCTAGGTCAAGGCTAGGATGAAGACACCTATTTTTAATCTCCATGTAAAAGATTTCTCCACAAGTGCACACAGGAAATATTCTGGCCATCTGGAACTGAGAAAGGTCAAAGTCTACCTCATCTGCTCTCTGGTCCAGGTCTTTCTGCTGTCTAAAATAATTCTCTAAAAAAAACCAAAACCAAAACCAAAACCAAAACAAAAAAAAAAACCCAAAAAAAAAAAAAAAAAAAAAAAAAAAAAAAAAAAAAAAACCAAACAAAAAACAAACAAACAAAAAAACCCCACAAACAAACAAACAAACAAACCACCTAAAAAACCATCACTTCCTTAGCCAACAGCCTGTTTCTATTTTTCTCACAAATTTGCCCATATCTGTGCCCATCTGAGATTTTAACAGTATTATTGGTTGGGACACTAAAATATTCACAAAGCAATATTGCAGATGTGAGAACAAATGAAACAAGAGTCCAAGCCATGTAATACACAGTGTTCTATGACTTAGCTCTACCAAAAAGTATAGAGAAGTGCAATAAAGAAAGAAACAGCCATGTCCAACAGGCACATTAATGTTATTTAAACACAATACTGTCAGGAAGCACTTTGGGATGCTGCAGTCATTTACAGAGTCAAGCATCCAGGGCTGAAGATTCCAGGATGGAGGAGTAGCCTTTGATCTACTGCCATTTTTCCCTCCTGCATCTCAGGATTTGAGGTTTTTATAATCATACTCCTGGAGCTAATGAAGCTGCTTCTGTCTCCAATTCTTCTCAACAGGTCTACATTGAAAGAACTTCCACTCATAAGAAATTTTCAGAGAAGTGTCTAAGAAAAACAGGTGTTAAGATCAAATACACTCACTCAATCACTTTTACTTCTGGCCACAGCCCACAGCTGAGATTCTTCAGACATCAAAGGCTCAGGGCACCAAACAAATTGGTGGTTTTGCAAGTAACAAATAGCATGGACGTACATAGTAGAACAGATGCTTGTGGTCTTCAGGGTGGGACTGACCAAAGACAGAGATGAATAAGCAGCACTGTGAGCTCATGACTCAGATGTCATGTCCCTGCTGGCCCACGGCAACTGATGACTTGCCTCAGACCCAATTCTCTTGAGATGCAGCTTGTATCTTTCTCACTAAGGGCAGTGCTCTGAGCGCCTCAGGGAAGAGGAGACGAGGACATCCAGAGCCGACAGTGAGAAAACACTCTGAATTATTCATATCACTCAAATAGCAAATTAAAATTAAACTACCTTACATGACAATGGGGGACATGCTAGCACCAAGGAAATTCCACAGCTACTTTTATGTGCTGCACAGTGAACTAAAGCTGTAATGAAACACTTAATGGTTAAAAGGCTCACCTGTTCGTTCCCTCTATGGATGGATGTATGTCTTGCTTTGCTTACATTTATATCAAGTCTTTACATAACTGCTGGCTTCATATCCAAGACTATTTTCCTGAATCAAAATCTCACCCATACTGGTAGCAGAAGAATAGACTGCTTCTAGCTTTTTAACTTGTTAATAATGAACTTGCTCTTGTCTGATTCTCCTTGTCCCCTTCTCCCTGTGAGATACCTGCCTTGGTAAGTACATGGCTTTTGCATCAGTGTTCAAGTCAGCTTTCTGTTCTTGCTTGGACGTCTGTCAGGACCAGTTTCTGAGGTACAGTCCCTTTTGATAGCTCCTGACAAGCTGTGCTGGAGGAGAGCTGGTTCCCGAAATACATTTCTCTCACACTTGTTTTTCAGGGTTCTCCACTCCACAGGGTGGTAACGAGAGGCACTCCAGACTGGGTTTAATGCTACCATATGCTAGACAGCATGAAAATCCATACTGCAGGAGAGCAGCCGGTACATTTCCATGTTAGCAGAAGCCTGACTGCAAATTGCATTTAGTCTCAACAGCTCAGTTCACTGCACACAGATGCCATGGGGGACTGTAAAGTTAGCAAGATGTGGGGGAGTATGGCTAAATTTTTCAAAAAGAACCTTGGCTGATCTGATGCCACAGACATTTGGAGCTGATGCCACAGAAGAGAGTTGCTGCTGCATTTCTTTTACCATAAACAAATAAGAATAATAATGTCATGAGCTGTTAGTCAAATTACACTCTTGCAAGGCTGGTGATTGTCTGCTCATACAAACAGCAGCACCAGCACTGTCAAATGCTGCTCTTATAACTTGACAGCCAGCATGTAAATGAAGTCAGAGAAGAGGAATTTAGTCTTCCAAAACAGGTCAGCATGAGAGGAGATGGGTTTCTAGTCGGAGTATGCAGTGTCTCCCAGGGCTGGCTGCAAAGGGCACCTCAGCTCTTACAGCAGATTTCACATCACTGAAAGTACAACAAGACTAAATTAATGACCTGAGAGGGCAAACCTGCCCCATTGGATCCTCTCAGAACAGGTACAGGAGGAGACCTCTCCTCCACTTACCTGTGTATGACCAAACAAATCACCTTGGCAGCCTCTGTCCAAGCCCTTTGCCACAAAAACACCCAGCTCAGCTCATCCTTGTGGGCCTTATAACAAGCAGACTAAGCAGAGAGGCCAAAGACTTCTCACTGCCTGGCCTGAGCCACAGGGGCACAGACTCAGGACAAGGTAAAGATGCCTGGCAGTGTTTGTAGGGATGGCACAGAGGGGTGGTTTCACCATGCAAAGCTCCAGGGCCAGTACTAATGCACAGATAACTTGAGTACTTAAAAACATGAATTACAACACTGGTGCTCAAGCACCGTGAGTAAACACAGCCCTCATGCCATGGGATAAATGCTTCATGTGAGCCAGGTGAGATCTTCTACTCCCTTCTCTGTCTCTCACCAGAAAGCATCACACATTTCAGCTGCGTAGATCAGTGTTGGTAAATGAAGTCTCTCAAGGTCTCTTTTCCAGTCTAGCATCTCTACAAAGCATTCCCACATTCTTCCAGAATAAGGAAAAGCTTTCCTCACCCCTAATGTATAGCCAGACCATAAAATTCATTGTTAGTGAAGGTCACCAAGTCAAATACTGCAGCTGGGTCATTTTATAGACATTAACAATCGCTGTAGCTATGAGAATAAAGATAAAAGTGATCTAAATCCTGCTCTTTAGGACATGAGCCAAATGTACACCATGGTCAGGAAGGAATTGCTCCCACACATGCATCACATAAGGGATTGCACTGCCTATCAGGTTCATAGTGGGGTTCATTTCTTCCCTGCCTCTCCCACCATGTGTTACCAGAAGCCACAGGAGCAGACAGGAGGGTGCTGTATACCCACACTTCTGTAGTTTCACAGAGGAGTGACCACCAGCCAGAAGATTCAGGGCTCCAGGTTGCTCAGGCATGAAAGCAATTGCAGGATTCCCCAAAGCTCTGTGTCAGTGAGGTGGGCAGCAGCTTCCATGCCCTGCGAGCTGCCTCATGCAGTTCCAGGAATCAAGTGCTATAGCTCAGCAGAATTGGCTTTACATTTCCAGGCAATAACACCACTGCCAGGCAAAAGGCATTTTTCAGACTCTTCCTCTAAATGCATTCCCAGGAATCAAGCATTCAGATGAAGAGAGAGAAAGAGAAGAGGCATTTTCCCAGGAGATCTCCTAATAGACCCCCAACAACAACAAAACCTGTCATAGAGGAGCTTGGGATTTCAGACAGTAAGAAAAATAGGAGTTCTCTCCAGATCTGCTCACACCACAGAATGGGGACCACAAACCTGCTGGCACGGGGCTCCATGCCTAGGGACCCAGGAGGATTTCATGAGGAGTTAGGATCCATATAGGGCTACCAAATATCAAGCTTGCACAAAGAAGATTTCTTCCTACCCCCAAAGCACCTAAAGTGCATTAGTCACTTGCCTAGGGATGCTCAAGAGAGCAGGATAAAGCTCTCAGTGAGAGCTCTCAGTCCCAGACTCATAGGAATTGCTGGGAGAAGACAGCCAAGTGCCTCAAGTTGTTGGAACCATCAGCAAGGAGCTTTGTATGAGAAGAATCCTACTGAAGCAGGCCAGCTGCTGAGCTGGCTGGGAGTAACCCATGGAGCTGGCTGCTTCTTGGGTGTCCCATGAAGCATAACAAATCCATTTAGACCTGTAAAGCCATGAAAGCAGGGACCAGTTCCCAGCTGGAGCTGATTTCTCCCATGAAACTTGTTCCATGGTTCCAGGCAACCATGCTTCATACCATGAAGGTAGAAAATCCCCATCCTTTTATGCAATTCTTGGCTTTAATTTTTCACTCCTTTTGTTGTATGAATGGGTGGTCTAGTGTTTCTTTCCACTGCTTGTACTACTTTGTGATGCTGCTGACTCCTTTTTGCCCTCTAGCACGGATGGTCATGTTGTGTGCTGAGCAAGCCAAGGCCTACGGTGATCCAAATGCTGAGGGTGAGCAACACTGAGCTTTGTGGCCAACTCTCATAGTCAGCTCTTTCACTGAGTCACACCTCATTACTCAGCCTTAATCACAGCTATCAGAGCTCTAACAAGCACCCAGAAACATCACAGTCATAGAATGGTTAGGTTAAGGATGGTTAATGAGCATCTCATTCCAGCCCCGCTGCTGTGGGCAGGGAAGCTCCCAGCAGATCAGGCTGCTCAGAGCCCCCCCCCAGCCTGGTCTTGAACACCTCTAGGGATGGCAAGTCCACAGCCTTCCTGGGCCACTGCCTCACCACCCACATAGCAAAGAATTTCTTCCTGATAGCTAAACCTAATCTAAACCTACCCTCCTTTATCTCACAGCCATTCCCCCTTGTCCTATCACTACACGCCTCAGAGTCTGTGCTCTCCAGGGATTTTTACCCTAAGGAACAACAGCATTTCTAGGAACAGCCCCTATCCTGAATTCCAGAGGCATGAGGGCAAGTCAAGTGGATTCCTGAAGCTCACCAAAGAATTATTGCTCCAAGCAAAGTTGTGAAGCTGCAATGAACTCTCAGAGCATGCAAGATTGATTGTTCTCTTATGACTGTGAGCAGTGGAGACCAGTCTCCATTGGTGCTGTCCATAATACGGAGACCTGCTTTAGTTTAGGCATTGTCAGTAAATAAAAAACCCTAAGAAGTCTAGTCCTAACCTCTGTGGAGATTCTTCTAGTGTCAGGATCCTTTGTTATTTCCTGCCCTGAGCCATGCTTCCTCTTCTTTTTCCCATTCACCAGTTTCACCTGTGTTTTTAACAGTCTCAGCAGGGGAAATATCAGGAAGAATAGCTGGCAGACAATGAACACAATGAAACTGCTTTTCCTTTTTTTTTTTTTTTAAGAAGAAATGTATAATTTGGCAACACACAACCTCCCATACACGTCATGCAGGCATCTCCTTAAAATCATTGGGACCCCATGAACTTTGTCCTCTAAAGTCCAAGATCCTGCTATAAAATATGGAACTTGAGGAGGACAATTAAGCTTAGTTTTGTTATTAACAAACAATTTCCAGTCTCCTTCTCCAAAACAGCTGAACCACTCTAACTGGAACTTTCCAAAACACAAAGAAAGAAAAAACAAAACCAAGACCAAAATGAGAGAGAAGAATGACCTTTCGCATAGTAGGCATCAGCTTAAGCAGTTAAAGTCTGCAACCTGGGAGCTCTTGCAAACACTGGCTTCTGGTGGAAAAGCCTTAGTTGGTGATCCTGACATCTCTACCTGTAATCCTGTGCTGTAAAGACTGACAATCTGCTGAATGGCCTGCACCACAGAGGAGAATTACATAATCCTGCTGCATAAAGAAACGTCCCAGGCCTGAGTTCAACTGTTAACTTAACTGCAGATGCAAGGTTTGACTCAAACGAGAGCAATTCTGCCCTGGACAGGGCATTGCAGCTTGTCTACTGCACCATCACATCACCTCATTTCACACTGCACAGAGAAAGTCACTCTAAAGATTGGATTAGGACTAATCTGGGTGCCAGCCAAGCTTCCTCAGCAGGAGATAACTTTTTTTTTCAGAATTAAATAAACAAACAAAAAACCCAAATCAACCAATCAAGCAAGCAAAAAAAATTCATAAAAAAAGCGTTCCTGCCGCTCTAGAATTCATGACCTTTTAGCTCATTTACTGACCAGGCACCATGTTAAGAGCCATAACTCAATTAGTACTTCAGAGTTTTTATTTGGCCTCTGCAACTAGTCTTTAAAACTTCCTTGAATTTCTTGCAGAGCCAAACTTTCCCTCTGAGTTGTACTCATACTCCAAAGGAAAATAAAATCAAAAATTGAAAAAATAACAAACACTTCCCACCACCTACAAAAGCTCCTGTATTGTCCAGCAAACAAAGGCTGTCTGCTTTGGGATCTTGCTGTTTGGTACCTATAGGCAGCAGCTGTTTTTCCCTTTGCCTCTTTCTATCCACATCCAGACAGCTACAAAATACAGAATGTAAATAATGACAAGTTGTACCTGGATATCTAGCAGAGAGCAACTCAAAATGGATCTTTTCTATGGCTTAAGGGTAATGTACCTGCCATGCTTCAACAGAACAACTCCTTGACATCTATTCTGGGAGCTTTTTCAATACCAGGTATGTTGGAAGAGGAAAACAAACAGAAAACCCACAATGCAGAACTCATTTCATATTGTCCTGATTTAGGGACTGAACAGCTCTGTCCATGAGACATTTTACTTCAGTTTTCATCTACACCTCTAGTTCAACCCCCCCTTGGTGAGTTCTCTGGCTTGGGACTTCACTCTTAGCTGTCTGAGCAGGCTGCCAGATGCCACCTCCATTCTTAAGCAGCTCTTACCTCAACCCATCAGGTTTACATTGTTCTGCCTTCTATTCTCCTCTCCACCAGGGCCAGGGGAGTGAGTGGCTGTGTGGAACTCCACTGCCAGGAGGGTTTAAATCACAACACCCTCACAAACACAGGCTGATTATGCTCCATCTCCAGAGCACCCTCTGCTCAGAAAGTTCCAGGCCATCCAAACCAAAACCATGGAGCTCACATCTCCTGAGTGGGCTAAGCACACCTGGGGGTGGCAGAGGACATTCCTCCTGGGACAGCCTCTGGCATTGCTCCAAGACAATAGAATTATGTTGGGCTTGGCTGCACTGTGGACACATCACCAGCTCTAGACATAAAAGCAGCTAGCTGGAATTTCGGTGGACATCTAAGGGTTAATCTGCACTTGTTTGATTGTCAAGCACCTGAAACAGGAGGACAACACATTGGCACACTGTAATTGCAACATATTATTAAGTACCTTCAGTCCCCAAAGGCTAAGACTCTTTTGAAAAAATAATAAAGCTAATGCACATAATAGCCTGTGCCTTGTTATTTAAGAAACCTCTTCCCGGCATCGGACGTCGACAGAACGTGTAAATGCACTTTCTCCAATAACTATGCACAAGGAGCAGTTTGATGGAGTGCCAGAAAGCACAATGACTGCTCTACCTTAGCAGTGTACTGAAGATGACATGTTCCCTTTAATTGCTTTATTCAAAAAAAGAAAAAAAAAAAAAAGCCATTTACTAAATCCAAGCCTGGTCTCTCCCCTTGATGAGCAATTTTAGACTGCACATCAGAGCTTTTGTTTGTTGGTAAAAGACAGGAAGAAAAAGCATGTTTTGTATGTTTTGTTAAGTAATTTTAATTTTCATTCTCAATGGAAAACCATTCAGAAGGGTATTTTTCATTATACTACGTGAACATTTGCATTATATATTCTGCTGGGCCTTCCCTTATGTTACTCAAGGCTGACAAGTTCATGCCGTCAAACAGAACCTTTTGCATCTAATAAATTACCCTACACCAAGACAGTTATAACTATTGACACAGACCAAGCTATACCTCAGAAAGTCAGAAAATACTCTTCACTTTATTATCCTTGTTCTGAATTCTCACATGCATAATAGGAAAGCACTTGCAGAACTGCTTCTAAAATTCTCTGCATTCTTACTGTCAAACTGCTTCCTACTTCCCTATATGAATAAAAAAAAATCAGGAATTCCTCTTCTTGTGCCTTCAGGAGAGAAACAGCTGTAATGACTTCATAGACAAATCAATGCCATTTCCAACAGAACTATTTCATTTTTTTCTCCCTACTTCGAAAAATTAGAATAATTTCACAACGAGCCCCAGGGAACAAGCTCATGAAAATTCACAGAGCAGACAGCATGAGGAAAAGTGTTTGGTTATATATTTCAGGAGGCAGGAAATGGGCCTATCTGCTGCTCTGTGAGCAGTGAGAATAATTATGCATGCATTTGCTGCATCCCATAATCATCATCACCACAAAGATGACATTTCATAGCTGAGTTGAGAATGAGTCCTTCCCAAAAATATTTTTTGTTTGGAAGGAGAAATTGTTCTAAATAATGTCTGTTGAGGATAGATACAGGAAAGCATAGATTTGCGAGTCAGACTCTGTAGAGTGAAGACCCTATCACCAGCTCTCTAAACAATTCTATCATTAATTCCACATCACCAAAATGGTAACACATCTGTGTGTAGCAGAGTCCCAGGCTACTGGGAATTTCTGTTAGATATTGTAGATTGGTGCATTAATGTGAACTACTCAGACTGTGTTTGCATAGGGGAGCTCCTGTGGGCTTTGTAAAACCTTGGAAAGATTTGGAAGGGGACAACAACTCTCTTCACTGTTTGATCCTGTGAATGTATTGAGGGCCCCAGTCACTGCCTTGCTAGAGAATGACAGGCACTAAGAACAGGAAGAAATCACTAAGAGTTGGGTTTCCCAGCTGCACCCCTCCTTCCCTCAGACAACCCAGAAGCAGAGTTCATCTCTTAGCTCAGTGGTGAGGGACAGGACAGGAGGAAGAAGGACCAGCTTGAGGCACAGGGGGCTCAGCAGACATTCCCTCTCCAAAATTTCCACCCACTGGGTCATGGCTACTACCAAAGATACACCAGTCCTGCTTTCAAGATTACTTGCCCAGTTTCTCTGGCTGAACTTGCTGCTGGATCCCTACAGCAGAGAGGAGCTGCTGCAGACCCAACCAGGCCCTCACACCAACCCATGACTCCTCTGCACTCTGCTTTTCTCACTGGTTCCGTGTTAGACCACAACAATCAGTCACAGAACCACAGCTCATCACCTTTTCTTACTGTGATGGTGCCAAACCTAGCCCTGCTCCTCATTGATTCTCCCGCCTGGGTGGAGTAAAGATCAGGACACAGCTGGACCTGTAGCAGTTTCTCCATGAAATAAACTGGATGGACATGTAGGAATCATAGATACTTCTAAACATAACTCCAGGTGAATCATTTCACTCGTGTCCCTTCTTCTGGTAGTCCTGACATCTTGATGTTTTTCTTTAAGGGACTAAAACTCCAAAAAGTCTTTTGAAAAGCTGATTTCTATTCTCATTGGAGTAGCAAGAAAGTGGGGCCCTGTTTATGACATAGATTTTAAAGAGAAATGAGTGCAAATAAACCCTCACCTCTGGAAGAGATGTATTCTCATATTAGGCACGAGGACCTCAGAGTTGGCTCTCTGGATCACAATCCTCTTTTGCCCAATATTCCAGTGGGACTTTGGCTTTCTGTTCCACACCAGCCTCTTCTCACAGCCAAGAGGTTCATACAGGCTGACTGGCCGGCTATGCAAGAGCTCAGAGCAAACTTTAGTTTGTAAATTGTTCCTTGCAGGTAAGCAGTGCCTAAATCTTAGTGCTGGGAAGAAGTGCCTGCAAAAAAAAAGTAGTTTTCAATGCAACAAGGGTTGAAGATCTAAATTAGCCACAAGCTTGCCTTTGTCTGCCTAGCACACACAGATCAGAAACCCTTGCTCCTCTGCTGTGAAAATATGTAGCAACTACTTGCAAATGCAAAGCATAATCTCCAGGTGTCCTGTGCAGAACAGTACACACTGTGCAGAGAACTGCTACCAAACTTCAAGCCAGGACAAACTGCTGGCTGGACAAGAAGGCAACATTTACCCAACAATATGATGTCATTTGTGCACTTGGGGGAGGAACAGAAAAATCTTGATTTGTTCTGGCTATAGATGAGGACACAGCTTGAAATTAATTGATCGTGGGTACATTCAAAGTAACAGCTTGATCCACTTCCAGCAAAACCCAATGGCAAAACTCTGGTGCAAACACTGAGCATGCCAGACTTCCTTCCCAAAGTCTTCAGCTCACACTTCACTGTCCAGAAGCTGTCAGGCCCTCCCTGTCACATTGCTGGGGAAGTTCTGGAAAAATAGGCTGATGAGTAAAAATTTTTATTTGTCTAAAGATTTAGATTATAGAAACAAATTAATTAGGATGACGCATGCAGATGCCTTAGCCAGGAATCCACTCCACAGCTTGTTTTTTCTTTCTACCTGTATGGTCTCTACTATCACAACATCTCAGCATTTTGGAGCCTCACATTACACCCAGTCTTTGAGGCATGAGGATGTTTTCTGCCCCCTTTTAAGAGAATACATCTCTGCAGAATTAAAAAAAGGGGTCTAACAGTGGCATTCTGCAGGACAATCCATTTCTCTTGCACGTCCAGTCTTCATTTTCTGCAACAGAATTTTTCCTACTGTTTTCTCCGCTTTCCCTTACTGATACCTTACACTTGGCTCAGAAAGCAAAGCTCAGCCACTCTGCTTTACTGCCTTTTACAATCAATTTAACTTCCTGGCTCTGGGGCACCTTTTGCTGGTCTTGTGACCACTGCCACACAGTTCTGTTTAAATCCAGAATAATTTGATGACGTGGAAATTAAACCATTGTTCTTTTGATGCCATTAAACCAAAGTGCTGACAATTGGAACAATCATTCCAGCAAAACGGTCAGGAATACCCACGTTTGTCATCCAGATAAAGAATGTTCAATTCGTAAAAAGCCAAAAGATGAGTTCCCAAAGTACCAATGTCACAAAATTGGAATCTGAGTGTGTTTTCTTAGAGCTACTTAATAGAGAGAAGTGTCTTTATTTAGCACCTGTCATCTTCAGTTCCCAAAATGCTCTCTCAAAAATTAAGTTTCCTAATAAGCCTTCCTAGCCAGACATCAGGCTCCAATTTACAAGGGGTAAACTTGTTTAAGGTCACCCAGCATGGGAAAGAAGAGCTGGGAAGCAGCTCCAGGAATCCAGAGGACCACACCCTCACTAGCCACTAGACCACACAACTGTCCCCATTTCACTTGAGTCATTATTAAGCAGGATAGAAGAACACTGTGGTTTTATTTTATGTCAGCTGAACTCTTGTATTAACATTTTACTGTCCCACTAATGTTTTGCCTAGAACATTCTGTAATCCACAAATTAATATGTGAAGAACATCCAGTACAGTTTGGAGGAATAAAAAAATTATCCAAATGGCAAAGAAGTTCTGATTTCCAGCAGTTTCATAAATCAGATGTGCCGGACAAAGAAGGTTCCTTATTTTATCACACATAGCCTTTTGTAATGCCAGCAAAACTGCTGCCCTTCCCAAAACCAAGCAGAAACCCTATTGTTGTGGCAAACCCCATCTGGTCACATGGAGAACTTAAAACCTCATAGCATTCTGTTTCACACAGACAGAAAGGGACTTCTGCTCCAAATACATGACAAGAGCCAAAAATAATTTTGCTTTACCTATGCACAGTATCTTAAGTTTTTGTTGCCTGCTCTTATTCACCACTTCATGTTTTCTGTGATCCTGCCTTTAGCTTCTGGGATAAGGGTTTCTCTGTCCTGCCAATTCTGCCCTATTCTCATTTTTGCCAAATAACTTAGTTAAAGGATTCTTCTAGGTGGAAACAGACCCTCCCCGTCTAAGGACAGATCTGTGCTGCACGCCATGCAGTGAAGTGCAAATCCAAGGCAAAACCCCATTCCAATTCAGAAAGTCTTTGAGCAAAGTAGCAGGAAACTCGGCCAGGCTTGGATTGGACACTGGCCCTGCTTGTCCAGAGTACAGCTGGGGAGGTTAACAAAGACCATCGCTGCTCCCAAAGTCCAAAGCTGCAGCCTGAGCTGGAGAGTCAGCACGGAGCTAGGCAGAGCATAAACCTAATCTGAGCTGAATTATGCAAAATGCGTTCAGTGCAAACTAATTAGCAACCATTCCCTGGCTGCCCGAGGCCACGGGCTGCCTGTCCCCGGCACGGCCGGAGCTCTCCCGGTGCTGAAGGCTCCGGGCAGCAGCGGGGCTCGGCCGGGGTGAGGCTGCGGGAGGAGCGCAGTGACAGCGCTGGAAGGAGCCTCGGCAGGAGCAGCTGGCACGGGAATGCCAGCAGGGAGCATCGGCATTGCTGGAGGAGAGCAGGCGTGCTACGTGTCAAGGTGTTGAGAAAAGCACCTCCTTTCTACTGCCCCGGAGCCTTTGCCTGATAAAATGGTGCTCTCCCTCTGCCTCCTCTTGCAAACCTAAGAACAGCGTAAAATTCCTCACAATGATTTAAGGGAATGTTTAAGGGAAACAAAGCCTGGTCCCTCTGGTCATTAGAGATATTACTCCACTTCACCCAAAAGCAGTTCACCTTAGCATCCTCAGCCAGCTTCCAGCTTGGGATATCAGAGCCTGCACACCTGAATTCAGCTCTCAGCAGTAATCAGGGAGCCTGTCCTGCTTCATCCCTCACAGGTAAACCCCATTCTGGATCACAATTCCAGCCAGAAGTGGATGTGGCTCGACATGTGCCTGGACATCCAGCACTTAGAATGTGCTTCAGCCACATCTAGAACAGAAGAATCTAAAACACAGATTAGGTCAAGAGGAGGTAGTTTTAGCAAGTGTTTGGTAGGAATGAGCACAACACAGCTGTCATGGCCTTGCCCAGAGAACAGAGACAGTTTGTGGGTCTCCTCTTTAACTCACCTGGAATGGCGAAACTGAACTTTGATGTTCCAGACAGAGGCAGCAACTTCCTTAGCACACACAAAATAGATTTCATTTTCTCTGTCAGCATAACTTCTTATCCTTTATGACCACCCACAGACTGATGTAGAAGTGATTCCCATGAGACCAGCTCTCATTCTGTGCCCCGGTTGGTATTTTTCCCAGTGTTACTGTGTCTTTGAGGTTACTTCAATGATCCAGCATGGTTGCACACTCAGTGCTGGGCTGCTGAAAGTTTGGGTTCTGCCAGACTGCATGTTACTCCAGAAACAGTATTGGTAAGGGCAGTACTCAGTGGGCTAATGCTGGGTTTGTACTGCACAGGGTCAAACATCAGATTACCAGGTATTTATGTTGCTTTTTACTGAGGAGAGCAAAAATATATGGAAACAAGTTTCAGCACTCTTGGGTCCATAACAGGATAACTACAGTCATATCAGGAGAGTGTAACCTAGTGTTATATGGGATTGCATCTGTAATCACTTCTCCAAATAGGAAATCTCATAATAGAAACTATTTTAATAGGACAAGCACACTGCAGATGTGCCCATTGCACCCAACAAAATATACACTCAGGGAAAAGAAAATCTGACCTGCTCCAGCATTGGTTGTTATGAGGTCTCAGAACATACACAGCTACCCAAATTACTGTGTATATTACTATTGTGCTTAGAGGCTGCACTGGAGACCTTAGCTGCCCTATAATTAGACCTGCCTAATACAATCAAAGCTGTTCTGCAAGTGAAAGTTCAGGGGCTACTCCCAACCGAGTGACAAGCTAAGACTGAGTGTGACAGGAGTGACACAGCTAAGACTTTTCTCCAAAGGCAAGGCAGACAGAGACAGAATGGCAGAACAGGGTAAGGCAGGAGGAACGTTTTAGAGCAATGCAGTGTAAGTGATGGTGATGTCACAAGGCTCTGGGGACAAGCAATAAAGACCTATAAGGACATGCCCCAGAGGAGGGGCTCAGCCTCAGGAGAGGATCAGCACTGTGGGGAGCATCACTGCTGGGTGTTACTGCAATCCACTGAGGTGACAGAGGGAACCTGGCACTGAGGTAAAACCCAGTATGTGCCAGGGAAACCTGTGCCAATGACTTTGTAAGGACACAACACATTACCTAGATGAGCAATGGTGCTTTGCTTATGACACTGGCAAAGGGCAGCCAGCACTGGCAAAGCACATTAAAAGAAAGTGCACAAATACTTAAACAATAATGGGATGCAGCCTCTCGATGCAGCCTCTCAGCTCCTCTGCCAATGTCTACGTGCACAGTCCTTCCAAACGTGCAGCTGGGTGCAAAGGAAGCTCCAGCAGAGGTTATGGATTTCTGCAGGCTAATGACACAGTTGAAACAGATGAGCTTGAGCTACTGCTTGCAGAACAGCAGTGTCCAAAGGTTTGGTCCAGAAAGCAAATTCACTGCACTTTATTCTGGAAACAGTCAGCAATGTCAGACTGTTCTAAAGAATGTAATATTCAAGTGAATAAGATAAAGACAAAGTCATAAACATGTTTCATGGCTTGCTGTGGTCATGTGTCATTGACAGCCTACCCAAAAACACAGCATACCCAAAAACTAAAATCTCCTGAGCTACAGCCTATCCTGTAATCCAAACACCTCACCTTCTCCTTAGCCAATATTCCTTCTCTTGAACAAATCAGGCCACAGAGAAGACACTTCAAACTGCAGTACAGCCTTTGCACTGAAAACAAACACATTTAAAGACACCAGCAACTATGTTGCTTTGTCTACTATCAACTGACAGCTAATTTGCTTTTTTTTCTAAGTATCTATGTGCCAGCCAAACCTCCAAAAGAGCTGAAAAAATAGCACCCCCTTCTGCACACAAACAACTTCCTTCCCTATGGGACAAGATCCATCCCCAACACAGTGATGAAAAGCTGTGTCTGTAAAAGCTCAAAAGAACAATTCTTCCTGCTCTTGTCAGTGGCAATCAGTAAGGTCACTGCAGCATGAGCTTCCACTGAATGTGTAGAGGCATTCAATTAATCTTTGTTTGCTGAGAACCCAGGGAATTTAAGTAAGGTCAAAGAGTTAAAAGAGATCAGGAGACTCCACACTCCCACTGACACAATACTTCCTGGAGAGCTGACACAGACATAAGTTACTCCACTGACAAAAAAACCAGGGTTTTTTTGCAATCAACACCCTAAGCACATATACATTTACTTGGAAAGACAGTAAAACATCTGGACAAGCCACCCCTGCTTGTTGCTCCCCCCATCCCCATTATAGTGACAAGTTGTCCTTCTGCAGGAAAAGGCTCCAGCTCTGTTTTGGTTTACAGACTATTTATTCTGTAATTATCACAAGGTTACCCAGACATGCTTACCTGCTTCCTCAGGTGAAGACTGGACAGCCAAGCATCGACTGCTCCACTCCTGGGGACATCACCAGCCACAGATGCCTCCTTTTTGTCTGCTGGGTGTGGGGTAGGGCTCTTGAAGAGCTGGGCACTGTTCTCACACACCAGAAAGGAACAGATGAAACAAAAGCAATAGGAAGGGTGCAGAAAATAATGCTGAAAATAGGGGAAGTCACATAAAGAACTCTAAGCCCACAAAAACACCCATGTGGGCCCAGACATCCCACAGATGCCACACAATTGAACTCTGTTTAGGCACATTAAGATACCAGAGGCCTTAAAATTTTGCCCCTTCATCCAGCCTCTGCTCCTCAAGGAAGCTCACCACTTTAACCCTGACCCCTCTGTACAAGGGAAAGACCATGGAGCTATGAAAAAAATGGGACAGAAACCAGGCAATCAGGGCAGGATGAGGATTCCAGGAGAAACGGGAAACAGTAGGTGCCACTTTGAGAAAGATCTACAGAAGTCATGGATTGTGCCCAGACACAGGCAGGTGACAGGAAAGCAACCTCAGACAGAGAGACTCCAAACCCAGGTGCCCACACATGAATCAAAAAGTGCTCAGGCACAGCTGCACTGCAGGCACTTACTTCAGCAGGTCTGAGTATGTGCTCAAAGCCCAAAGTTCCCCTCAGTAATAGAGACAACATTTGGGACTAGTGATGAAGATACCACCACAGTAAAAGAGGCAGCACTGGAACAGCCCAGCACGCCTGTCAGCTACCCCAGGCAGGGCTGGTAATGGTGCACACAGGGATCTGCAGCCCCCACCCAGGTCACACCTCTGTGCCTAAGGGCTCAGCAGGACAGCACTCAGCCCAACTTAAATCACCAAGATGTAGCTAAAAGGATCTGGACAGCTTTCCATCAGACAAACTTTCATTATTGCTGCTTGGACTGCCTCCATCATTTGCTAATGCAGAACAGATTAGAAGGTCTATCTATACATTATAGGAGTCTTCCTGCTGGTGCAGGAATCCATTTCAGTATTTAGAATAAGTAGCAGCCCTCAGAAACCTAGCTTTTCTGATCATCTTACAATTGCATCCTTGTAAACAAGGAGACAGATGTTGCTCTGATCATCAGCAACAGGAAAACAGCTCCTAAATGCACATGGAACACAAAGCTGTGCTTGTGTCACCCCCACAGCTGCACACGTAGCAGGGGATTCCTGGCATTACCCTACCAGGGAGGGCAAGCCAGGGCAAGGAAGAAGAGTGGCAGGAGTGTGATTTTGCCAGCAGTGTTAAAGCTGAACAGCCTCCAGGCAGCTCTGTGTTGAGCTAGGATGAGGAAGCAAGGAGTCATGATCACAGTGAATCCTTGCTCCAACTTCTATTTCCTCTCTCCTCAACTGAGCAGGGAAGCTGGGTGAAAGACAAGACTGTCCTATTCCTGGGAACAAAACCAGGAACACTTCACTAGAGCTAAGTCACTCTACGGAGTGACAGTGAGAACTGTTAGCCTTCCAAAATAACCATACACAGCATGTTTATAACACTGACTGCTACAAACAACATCCTCTCCCCTTGTCTTGGTCTACAAAATTACCCTGACAGGGAGGATGGAGAAGATGGTTAGCAAAATGGTCCTGGGAAAACAGCCCACTGAAAATATTTACAAGGGAAAACATGCATAAACTTTGAGGCAGCCACTATGGTTGTCAGACCAAGCAGAATGAATTCCTGCCTTCAAGGTGACTGCTAGGGTTTATAAGACCTTTTTCAGAAGATGTCAGCACCCACAGTGTATGGATTCCCACAATTTCCCTTTTACAAATACAGAGCACCACGATCACCATCCTGGTATACCTGCCTGCCCCTCAGACAGCTGCATCTCAGGCAACACAGCCAGGCACCATTCCTCCACATGCCAGTGCAGATCCTGGTGGGAAACAAGGACAGCTTTATCCAGGAAAAAAGTTCAAAAATGAAACACCATTTTGGGAAGACACAGCAATAATTCATCTGCTGAAAGGATCAACAAAACACTTTCCCATGTCACCTTGGCAATCGCTCGACAGCAGCATTCCATGACCAAAAGTGGTCCAATGGGCAAAATCCCTTTTCCACATTACCTCCCTCTCCCATCCACTAAACCCCACTCATGGTTTGGCATCAGTGGATAGCAGTGACCTAGCACAGCAAGGTCACTCAGGGAACAGCTCTGTAGGGCATCTTGCAAAGTAATTTTCGATTTGTGGTGAGAATTCACCACTGAGCCCAACTACACGGCACAGTGTTGCGAAGGAATTTACTGGAATTAACTCTGCTCATTTCTCTGGCATCTCACCCAAAATTTCTGCTCAGAGAGCTGTTTCTGCTTCATCATTTGTTGAAGATTGCCATTAAATGCAAGTCTTCAAAGGGAAAGTCATTGTTACACAAGAGTGGAGCAAAGACCTTGCTGCAGGGAATCCATGTCCCACTAGAAAGTAAAAGCCACTTCCCCAGTCTGTAATTCAGCTCCCACCACTCAAATATTTTAAGTCTGTGTCATACTGCAGTGACTCCCAAGGCATCACTAGAGGATTTGTGAACACCTTATCTCTATTTCCTTATCTCCCAGAGCTTCTCTTTATATCATTGTATATTAAAAACTTTTGTGGTATTAAAGAAGCAGTTCTGTGCTCATCTTTTTTCTGTTGAGCAGTTCTGTGCTCAACAACACATGAGCAGAAACCTCCACCTCACTATCTTCTTCTGGGCCATCAGACTAAAGGTTATTAAGTGGCTTCTTATGAAGGGTCAAAAGTTGAGTATGAGTTTACTCACTGACCTTCATACCATCATTTTTAACACCCCACATTTTGCAAAATACATCCCAAATGGGAAAATCTCATTTCATTATCTGGAAAGCCAACATTTCTCATCTACATCCTACGGCCAGAGAAGTTGAGTCATCAGCTGCTTAAGTAACTTCCACTTCTCCAGAAGAGAAACTGGCATTTGGATGACCCTCCTCTTAAATCCACTCAAACACAAAGCTGACACAGACTCACCCCTGTTCTCTCTAAAGTCTCCAAGAAGGAAAAGCACATCTTTTACACCAGTCTGTGCAATATCAACCTTAAAGATGCCTCTGTCCATAGGTGCTCCTAGAGGTACTGCAGAGAATATCTTGTACAGGCAAAGGCTACAGATCGAGCATGGGATTGATTTCAAGCGTGACCTTAAACCTGATTAACAAGAAAGCTGCAGTCTCTCAGCCTGCTCAGAGAGGAGGGGCTGGTGTGGGGCAGCTGCCACATTATTTGTTCTGCTCTAGGCAGACTAAATCCTGAAAAACAAGGAGAAATGCAGCCTCTCCCACCCCAGGCACAGCCAAGGGCTCCTGCATGAGAGACCCTGCTCTCCAGCTACCTGCTGCAGCACTGTCAGGAGGCACACAGGGCCTCAGGATAGCCTGGGCTGCTGAAACACAGGTCCAGACCCTCACTGCCCTCCACACAACCCAGGAACAGCAGCAAACCTCCTCCTCTCCCCCATTCACAAGCCCACTCCGTGTGTTTTGGGGTGTTTTTCTATTTATAGCTCACCTCACTTCACACCTGTGTCTTTAGCCTGAGGGCTGGGACTAAGTTGGCAAAAGCTGAAGTTCAGAAGAGAACATACCCGACAAACAGGCCTTGCTTCTCTCACCAAACAAACCAAGCTTAGGGCAATTCCCACCTTCCAGGCATCACACCCAAAGGACAACACAAATAGAAACAGCCTTGCAAGCAACAGTAAACAGGATTGAATGGAGTGTGACTTGGCTTTCCTCAGTAGGAGAAGCATTAACCTCCCCTGAGGTCAGATCCCACACAAACATGGGCTTTATTATCAAGGAACAGAAAGAGGCATTGAAGAGGCACCAACACCTGACAAAAAAGGTCTCCTAGCCCAAACCACACACTTGGTTCTGTGTATCCACTTGTCCCTAGCTCCCTACCCAGTCCCAACATTCCTATACGCCCAGAAGTGCCACCAGCCTCCTGCCAGGCAGCTACCCCTTGGATGTTACAGGTGCTCTTTGTTTCAGGAAATAAGCAGTGAGTTATTTACTATGTTGATTCATTAATTTTTCCCTGATGGTTTTGGATATAGCAGACTTCATTTGGCTTCCAGCGAGTCCCACAAGAAACAAACCATGACACAAAGAAGGATCCTTGTGCTTACCACACAAATTTAGGATTTTGCTCATGAGCTGTTGATACAATGGCTACAGGGTGTCATACAGCATTAGTGCCTAGCTACAGAATCATTTGTTACCAGAATTGTATTCTAAGCTACAGCTCAAGTTCTCCCCAAATCCTATAATGGGTAAGTTAACATCAAAGTAAGGCTTCCAGCTGGGAGAAATTTAATGGTACTGTTTTACACAGTATACCTCGTTAATAATAAGCAGTGAATTGGACAGAGAAAAAATACCTACCTTGCATATATTGAACTAACAAGGTCACACATTCAGATGTTAATTTTGGTATGGCATCATGCTGAGCTAGAAGCTCCTGGAGCAGTTTCTATCTCTGCATTACACAGATTTGTAATAAAGATAGCCAGAAGTTGAAGGACAGTGCAGACTGATTAGACACAAACAAGACTCTAGCAAAGCTGGGAGAAGCTAGGATAAAAAGAAGACAGCCAAACCAGGCAAAGAAGCTAGATACTCAGGAGTACAGGATCTACAGACTTGGAGAACAGAAAAGATGCTCTGGTGGGTTCCAGGGCTTTGCCTTTCCCAAATGGGAACACAAGAATAAACCTGGTTAGATAATTTTTCTGCATTTTAGAATTTCTTCAGATCCATTTACATTTTACTCCCGGCCATGTGCAAAAGAAATCCCAACATCAGGCTAAATTCTGACCTCTAATTGTACATGATTGATCCAGGAGTATTTGGAACATTACAACAATCTTTTTTGACATGTATCAAGACTTTTGCTTAAACATCTTCTCCACTGCTATCTGGAAAGATAAGAGCATGGTAAGTAGCATTGCTTGGTTAGCCATGACAATCAATCCTGTGTGCTTCAGAGTGGAGTATTCTACATCAGAATAATAAGGAACAAAGCAAAACAAACAAACAAATTCAAGCTGTTCTCTGAAAAACATTAAAAACAATGCCAGATCATACCAGACTGTGTGTCACTTGGAAAAAAAAACTCTCAGAGGAGGGCTCTGAGTAAGTTCCTAAAGAGATATCTCCATAGGTAATGCAAAAGAACAGGCATTGCTACTTCCTGGACCAAAGGAGAGTTTGAGACCTACATTAGACCAACAGGCAAAGACACCATTCTCATTCCACTGCTGGCTCTTGTACAGGTGAGTGATGGAAATGACCCCATACAGCTGCTACAGATGTCACACTGCTTTCTAAAAGCAAAAAGCAGGGAATTAGCTGAGATATCAGCACTTTGTCAGAGTGCCCAAGACTGATTGATGGTCCTCAGTTTTGTGATAAACCTTAACTACTAACTTTCAAACACAGGAATGTATGTGGCCCTATTTTGCTTTAGCATCGCTGCTGCTAAACTATACACACAGCATATCTGAAAGCAGGAGTAGGATTAGATCCTACACCACTTCAGACCCTCCAATCAGAGTAGCTCAGCACTCCCTGCTCTTCCCAGCTGTAGATCTCAGAAAAAAAAAGCAATGCAAAGACACAATAAAACAGTGACAAAATAGGAAAAAGCACCCAGTTCAGATGCCCCAATAGAATGGAACTTCTTGTCTCCAAACCACACAGGACAGGACCCTACATTTTCCAGCACTTTGTCCAATTCACTTCTAAGCATCTCCCAGAGGGGAAAAATTTCATGGTCTAATAAGCATCAGTGTTGGGAAAATCAGCTGACTTTTCCCTCTGGGGTTAATGTGGGCTAAACATCATGAGAATTACATTTTGGCTAAGTAATTCTGCTTCCTCTTGCATGATTTCAAAGCACCCATCTCAGCTGAGGTCTCAGGTCTCAACTCCTTGGGTATCTTTGCCTTGTTTATTCTCTGTCATATCTGCAAACACAATCCAAGATCTGCTGAAGTCAATGGAGGAGGTAGTTTAGCTTAAAACTGATTTTTCTATTTTATAAATCCTAAGGTTTGCAATGATAAGGGTGGCCAAGTTTCCCACTATTCAAAAAGCTTGAATTATGCATTAGAGAGTTATTAGAAAGCATCCTAAGCAAATATTGGTCCCTTCTGGTAACTGAGCATGAGGTATGTTATTTTTAACATGTTTGGATAACCTCACCTTAAAAACTTCCAGTGACAAGAACCCCTGACATTCTGAAATATTTCAAAGTACTGCATCAGTGTCTACCACTGGGAATGCTTCCTAAGATTTCAACCTGGTTCTTCGTTGTGACAATTTAAGTGCATTAAACCTATCTCCATTAAACCAGTTAAACCCAACCTATCTCCATTGCTATGGAGAACACTGTCTTTCTCCCTCTCTGCATGAGTTTTTCTTCATTTTTTGAAAACTCTTTTTGTACTTTATTTTAATTACAGTTAAGTCAGCTTTCCCCCCCTCCTTGTTCTGAGGTTGTTTTTAAGACCTACAATTGTTCTCCCTGTTCTCCTTTGGCATCTCCCCATTGTCCACATCTTCCCTGAAATGTGCCCAGCAAATTGTACACAATGCTCCAGCTGTTTCCCCAGAACTCTGTAGAGTAGAAGAATTATAGATGACTCTCCTGACACTGCATGAGTAACTAGCTCATGGTTCTTCAGAAATTTAAGATTTGTACATTCTCCTGCTCCTACACAGAAGCTGAAGATATCCTCTGTTCTTCAAGATGTGGAAAAAGCTGGCAAAGCTCTTCAGAACTACAAGTAAGGGATGTTATAAAGAAAATAGGGTTTCATTAGAACTTATTACCCTTAGTTTAAAGGGAAAAAATTAAAAATCCCAAACCCTCTGCAGACTTTCATTAACTTATCTGTACTGTCAGTGCCAGATCTGTTTTGAAGTACACAAGCCTGACAATACCCTTGGAAGAGAAAAAGAAATGAGCTATTCTCTGGAGACATTATTATGAATAGCGTGTGTTCCTGGCTGGTTTCCTCTGGGCCTATTTTATGAATCAGTCCCACCATAAGGTCACCATGAACTCAGCTTTTTATTTTAGCAGGACAGTAACTAACCTAAAAGATCTGGGCTGCTTCTGGGCTCCATCCTGAAATGAGATGATGCCACTGGAGCAGAATTAAACTGTCCTCCATGCTCCAGACTCAGCACCATGGGTGTCTAGTTTGGGCTGGGGATGTTGACAGAGGAGCCATCCCTCAGGAGGGAGAGCACCTAACCCAGACGGATGACAGAGAACAGGCAGCTTTTTGATCTTTCCATCCCAGGCTGGCAGTATCAGCCCCCAGCAGAGCATCCCCAACACTGACAGGGACCACACAGCACCTGCAGCTCTGCTGCAGCACAAAGCAATGGTTCAGCTGCTGTCTGGTAAAAAAGTGCACAAAGCCATTGCAGTGCAGGGAAAAACAGGTAATCAAACAATCCAGTGTGGGTTAAAATACAGAGGCCAGGACATAAGGTAAAACTAAAAAGAAAGATTATTATTTGGAAGTCCCACAAAGTATGTATTTCCACTGCTTTGGTCCTGCAAGCATGTGAAGACAAGCTGTTCCCTCCCAGGTTGTCATGCTCTCTCTTTACAGGCTTCACTAGCCTCTGAGGAGACTCGTAATAGATTTTTGAAGAGGAAAGGCTTGTACTGGACTATTATTAGTCAATGGAAGGAGAAGATAAAGGGAAATGAACTTATTTTTTGAATTCAGTGCCCAGAATTATGATCGAGATTCATCTAATTGTACTTGGATCCAGAGAATTAGTTCCATCCACTGTAACAAATTGAACCAATTGCAAAATTTGGATGTGGGTCAGTATTTGGAGTCCAAGCCAAAGGTTGACAGCAAGCTTTGTTACAACTCCTAGTATTTAAAGAGTAAGGGAAGAAAGAAATGAGAAAAGAGACACTATTTGGCACAAATTTGCCTCTGAAATGCTGAAGCTCTGGTTATCAGGATACCTGCTGGTCATCAAAAAGACAAAATGAGAAAAAAGAAGTGGCACCAACCAGCCAATCTTCTAAACACAATTAATAATGGAATGTACTAGGAGGAACATTAAAACAAAATTCTTGATCTGAGTGAACCTCTTTCAGTATTCTGATTTGATTTATTGTTTGACAAATAATTAGGGAGAGCCTAATAGAAGGCCTAAACACCTTCAGGCAAGTAAATGAACAGCAGCAATGCTTTGATGCCATTTAATCTACTGCTGCTTCCTAAAGGCTCTCTCTACCCCACTCACTACCTCAAAACCCATTATTTTCATCTCACAGGGGCTGCATCAGCCATGTAACTGTGCTGTGCTTCCAAATACTGCAAGTTGTAAAGTTGGGTTATTCTGCTTCCAAAAATACACACACACACACACAGGTTCTGGACACTCCAGGTGAGCTAACACATTTCAACAAGGCCCATTTCATGCTTCTGTTTCAAACTGTTTTCCAGGCTCACACCTAGTGGGTAGGAGGAGCAGCAGTGGCCGACACTGGTGAGCCCCGTGTGCTGACTCAGTTTCCGCTCGTAAAACAGGCTGGCAGCTGCAGGACAAGCAGTGCCTTTGTGAGGGGAGGCACAGAGGTGTCACACCTCAGGCATGGCAGCAGGAGCCAGGAGCACCAGCACGGGGACACGGATGGGCAGCCACCCCCCTCACCTCTTATGGCCCCTTTTCTTAAGCAAGGGTTATCCTCCCCACCAAGCAGCCTTCTAGGGGCACCAAGAAGGCTTGGTGATGTCTAAATAGTATTTAAACATCGTTGAATACAGAATCCCAAAATCTTTTAGAAGGCTAAAGCTGGAATTTTGGGTCAGACAGTTCAAACAGGAAACAGGGCACTTACTTTTGACATGGGAGGGGTAATTGGCCCTTGGCACTGCTGAGAATCTCACTCTGGACAGAAGAGCTTTCTGCACACCATGGTTCAGCTCAAACACCAGATACAGGCTGTCTGCAGGAATAACTGGCTGCAGATCCCTGCTCTGTGCATATTAGCCAGTGCCATGCTCCTGAACCAGCTCTTTCTAGGCAGAACTATTTTAAAACTGACCTTAAAGTCTCTTCTATGGAGCCAGCAGCAGTAGAAATCCTTGATTAGACTGGAGACTGCTTGGAGACTCACCACCATTTCCAAGCATTTGCAGAAGTAAATTGGCTGGAGAACCGGAAAAGATGAAGGTTTCAAGAAATGCTCAGACACAGGGACCTCAGCACTGGTCTCTGTGCAGCTCAGGCAGCAAATGTTGACAACACCAGGAGACTGCCCAGCCCTGCTCGATACAGGGAAAGAGTGGGGAAAAAACACACAAATATTTCAGCTTGTTAAACACAACAGCTTCATTTCCCAAACACTGGATACAAGGGAAGGTTTGCCTCAAGTGGCATTTATAGCCAGAGCATGGGAGCTATGAGCAGGATTTAAATTCCAGCCCAATACAGAAAACTTTTGGTTTCTCTGAACAGGGCTACAGAAAAAAAAAAATCAAGTCCTCCAAATTCTAAAAGAACCCTGAGTTCTAAGCTTTGATAGTTTGAGCTTCTTAATCCAGGATCACTGCCTCTCAGTGGGTTCCCACCCCAGTTTGAGGCTGGGGGTTGAGACCTGGGGAAGAAGTGAGTTGTCCCTGCTGCCTTTGATTTGGAGGACAGGGAGCCCCCGCAACCTGTGTTGACCCAGGACAAATCCAAAGTGAATTTGTCTTGAGTGACAACAGCGATGCCAAAACAGCCTTGTGAGAGTCAAAATCAACCCCTGTATCTACAGGACTACAGCCAGAAGACCTACAGCCCAAGCTCTCTCAGCTGGCATTGCTCTGAAATGTTTTGAGTTTTATTCTCACCTCTGGCTTTGGTTGTTTTAATTTGGGGTTTTTTTTAATAGGTTGAAAGTTTAAATTAGGCATGTGGCAGAGATCATCATCCACACCAAATTGTAATCAGTATTTCAAGTTAAGGGATGCTTACAGGGAGAAGTCACATCTTCAGACTTGAATTTCTCCCTTTAAACACTAGGGTGGAATCCTGCCTCAGAGATAAGGTCAGGCTTGAGTCCATCTTCCAAAGAGATCTATTCCAGGCCCAGTGAGTAATGCTGGGTGAGACTCAAGAGAGCCAGCAGGCATAAAACACCCTCCTTCTTTCAAAAGTTAATTCTGAAAAAAATGAAACACAGCTGACATAAACAAGGGGACTCTAATCTGTAAAGGGGGTAAAAAAATAATAAAAAAAATTGCAACCAAAGATTTTTTTGGTCTGCTAAGAGTGATTTTCCAGGCCTGTCCCATGATTTCTGTGAGCGCTATTTGGACTGACTGTGGGGCGAGGGGAAGAAAACCATGATTAAAAAAAAAGGAAAAAAAACCCAAAGCAAACACCATCACTGCTCATAAGAGGAAGGAACGCTGCTCCAGAGGGGAACACCTGTGCCGGGAGAGGGCGCCCGGCCCGGCGGAGCCCCCAGCCCCGGCGAGGAGCGGCCCCGGCGCCTCCACCTGCCGCGCTCGGTCCTGCGCTGCATCCATCCCTGCATCCATCCCGCACTGCCGCCCTCCAGCAGCTCCCAGCCCACAAGGGGCTTTTCTCGCTCCGCTCGCCTGGCTCCATGCTAGCGCTCAGCTGCCTTACATGACACCATGACCTACTTTATTTTTTATTTTTTTATTTTCCTCCTGGAGAATAGCAAAGCGCTGCTTCAGTGTGGCTCACAAGGAGGAAAGGCAAAATTAAGGAGTGCTGGCAGAGCAAACCAAGGCCCTTTTCAAAAATTCGTGGCTGTTTGTGAGAGGTTAGGCAAGGAGAAGCGAGGCCAGTCCAGGCACTCTGGGCTACACAGCTGAAAACAGGGCGATAACAGGAAGAGTAAGAGGAGGGTCTGGTATTTTGAGTCTGAAAGACAACGCCTGCAGTACCTTTACCAAAAATCAGAGCCCCACAGAGCTCAGATCAGCTGGTTCAGAGGCAAGGGTAAGAAACACCATCACAGGGAGCAGCAGTGACTCAGGGAAGACTGGCTCAGGAAACACAGGCTTATTTCTGTCCTCCCCTACAGACACCATCTAAGGAAAATGCTTAGACCCAGAGCCTCCAAGATAATCAATTACATGCCTATATACCAGAAAAGTCAATCAGCTTAACCATAACCCTGAGGAAATCCTGCTATCTCCACCACTTTCCAGTGCAAATTACAAATCTACATTCCTTTGAGGATGTGGATTTTAGTCTCCATATGTCTCACTTCCCTGGTGTTTGAGAAGAGATAAAATTTCCCTAATTCTTCAAGGTATTCTCTGCAGCAGTCTGTCAGGCATGCCTAATAATTCAGTGAAGGGGTACCTAAAAGAATAATCTGGAAATATCTACTCCTAAAATAGCTAGAATTTGGTCTGTTCTGCGACACCAGATAATCCTTCAAGAATTTTTGATTCTCTCATCCATCCAGACTGCCTTAATTCTTGAGCTTTCAAAAGCTTGTCTAGCCTGATTTTAAGGGTACATTGCTCTGGTTTACCATGGCTTTCTTGAAACACAAGGATGGTTGTCCTTGGCAGGCAAGCTCAGAGCACAACTGCAGCAGGGCAAGAAGTATTAGTCTGTACTCTAACAAGACTGAAGAGTCAAGACAAGCAGAAGAGTCTGATTTCCAGACTGGTATTTGTTTTCTTCATTGCTGGAGAGCTTACAGGACCAACAGAAAGTATTGCCATGATTGTCAGACCCAAAAGGGTCCCCACGATTTTTGCTCTTTTCCTTTCAGGACCTGGTTTGCAATGGGGCCAGTGCAGACATGGTTTGGCAAGAGGGACACAAACCCTGGCAGCCCTCATGTGTCTTGAGATAACACTCAGTGGGAATCACTGGCAGAATTGTAATCTTGAACCAGGCAGTGAATATGTGACCCAAGGAATGGCTCCAGCAGTGCAGGAATTTATATATTCCATCTCAGAGCTTTAATCATTACAGTGCCTGCTGCTAGGGAGGAGCTAAAGAGCTCTAAGGTGCAGACTAAGCTTTGAAAGCTTCCTACTATCAAGTTTAGGACCTGACCCAACTGGATATCTGCTGGAAGTTATTGCCACTGTACTCACCAGCCACTGATGCATCAGGCTGTTGCTGCTGTTCAGGGAAAAGGATCTTGTTTCACTCACCTCTGAATAACCCCTTGGGGTTTATTCTTGCTGAGCATGAGCTGGGGCAGGAGTTCCTGAACACCCAACATGTCATATTCACCAAAACACAGACCCCATCCACCTCAGTGGTGTCCCAGATACACGATTCAGCCTGTGCTGTGTCCAGCTGCACTGGCCCACAGGGCTGGAGCAGGAGATGCTGCACTTGGGAATGTTCCAAGTACCAAGCCCTGCTGGAGAGTCAGCTGCAGACTGCAGCCTCTCTGTCACATACCATCCATGTCTCCTTCACATGACCCAGAGAGGGTCATATGTTAGGAGTGGAAAAAAAAAAAATCAAAAAGAGTGCTGACAAACTGATCTCCACTACAGAATGCATTTGTGAATAGAAAACAGGCTCCAGGGCTCACAACCTAAATGCAGATACCAGCAGCTCCTAAAAATATACCTTAAAAAAAAAAAAAAAAAAAAAAAAAAAAAAAAAAAAAAAAAACCAAAAAAAAAAAAAAAACCACCCTCCCAACACCTGAAAACTGCCCCTCAGTGCACAGACACTGTTCCCTTCTGAGCATCTTTTTTTTCCAAAGCCCTTCTGCAACCCAGCTGCTCTGCATAATCCCTACTTAGGGACAACACACAGCAGCCCAATACAAGCTGCTCTCAGTTTTCCACTGCAATTAGCATAGGTGGTGTTTATCTTATTTTAGAGTGACCTGGCTCCTCTGGGGAAAGCCCTTGTCTCCGGTTCACTCAAAAACACAGCAGCTGCTTCTCTGCTTTCAGCAGAAGTGTCCTTGCAAATGCCTGGGGTGGATGAGCAGAAGGTAAATGAGAGTCACTACCACCTAGGCACTGAGTGTGCACAGGCTCACTGCTGAACACCTCCAATCCTTCCCCAGAGGCCACAGATAAGTTTCAGTGGCCTTGTCAAAGGTTTGGGGAGCTGCTTTCCAAAAGCCATGGATTCCCTGGGTTGCCCAAAACTTGCAGACAGAAGAATAAAACAATCCCCCCTCAGCTGACCCGCATGCAGAGAATAAACACAAGAGGCAATTGGCAGCATCAAGGCACCCTGCACTCTCTCTTGGCTCAGACACATGCTTTTGGGCTTTACAGATGTGCAGCTGGCGTGCCCCAGGAGCTACTTTGGTCCCCAGACATGTCAGCATGCCTAGAGCACACCAACACAAGCATCTGCACTCAGACAAGCAGAGGCTTTTGAAGCACAGCTCCAGCTCATCCCCACTTACTGCACTTTGTTCACTTCACAAGACGATCTTGGAGGGTGCAAGGGGGACTCCTTTCAGATGAAGCCAGACAGATACATGCCAGAGCACACCAAACACACTCCAGACACCCACATCCAATCCTGAGAACTTGAGAGTAAAGCTAATCCAGAGGAAAACACCCCCAGAAATGCCAGCAGCACTGACCTTATGTTCTAAGGCCATCTGACTTACCCTGCAGAGCCATTCACAGTGCTCAGTGACACAGAATCCCAGAACACTTCGAGCTGGAAGGAACCCACCCTCAGAGCCACTCCAGCTACACTTTGCTCCCACCCATCTGAACTGCTTTCACCTGTTTCTCTTGCCTGGTGCTTCAATGATCAGCCCTCAGAGAATCCCTCAGCCTTTATTGCTTGCAATTGCAGCAGCTATCCAAACAGGGCCCTCATTCTCCCTGCCCAAGATGTCTGAATAAAACAAAATTAATTCATTGCAGTTTTTTAGTGCTTCCAAATTTGCTGTCTACAGATGTTTCCCCCATTTCACCAGGAACCATTATACTTCAGTTTCAGCTGCAGAAACCATTAACCCATTATGAATGGGCAATATTGACCTATTTTGAAAAGCTGGTTCTAGTTCCTCTACCACAATAAACAATAGCAGCAAAGCTGCTTGGCACTAGCCACCTTCCAAGAGGCTATTCATATTCTGATGTTTGTGCATGGTTTACGGCAGGGATTCTGCATTGTTTATTTTCTGTTTCTCTGCAGACAGTGGCATTGTTAAACAGCATGTGTCCAAGAGAATCCACCCTCTCCATGGGATCTCCTCCCAGCTATTACAGCACTTCCCAGAAACCTACTGAGCTCTGGAATAAACAAGTCTCAATGGGGGTACTGAGCCCACACCCAAGAACAAGAGTGCCATGAAGCCTCCATAGCAATGAAAGTAACTTGGCTTTGCATGAAACCTTCCTTTTGCCTAATGAAAACCCTGTGCTGTCACCCTTCCTAATGATGGTCTCTCGTCCCTTACAGGCAGAAGACACAATAATGGACTTTTCTCTGACTTGCTCCAGCTATGATACAGGCCACAAGAGATGTTTTCCTTCTGACCCATGAGCTTGGGGCACTTCACCTTGGATAGAAAGAGCAGAGATCAATCTTTGGTACAGATGAGCTGGGAAGAGGGATGAGGAAGCAGGGAATTCCTCCCAGCACTGAGAAGCCTTCCACATGCCCAGTTTGTTTTTCCTCACCCATGCAAAGTTAGAGCAAATGCCAGATTTGGGGTCAGGAAGGAAACTCCTCCAAGTCCAATTGCAATGACCACTATGTAAATAACTCTTGTCTTTTTCCACACCCTCCTCCTGCAGTTTGGGGCTTGATACATCCTCAGTATCATCCAGCCGTTCTGCCCTGGCAAACACCCTCCCAGCAGCACTGGAAAGCCTCTGGCACTTTGCCTTGCATACATTCACTCATCTCTTGTTATGCGATACAGAGAGATGCACTGCAACATGTTACATTAGCAAAGGCCAGGAAGGCCCTGCTGGTCTAAACATCTCATGTGCAGTAAATTAGGATTGTGGCAACTTTGATTCATTGATTCAGACAGTGCATTTCATACTCACATTCCTAGGGTTTTGGGTTTTTTCTGGCTGGCAACAGATGTCTAACATTTCTGCTGCACAAGGGAATCACTGAGCAGTGAAGACATGGGCTCATTGTAGGATCTGTAGCTGGCAGCCCACCTCTTTTCTGGGCCAGAGCAGGCCTAGACTGTCAAGCAGTATCAGTGATTGTTCTCCATATGGCATGGGAGGGAAGTGCTCCCAAACAGGAAGAGAAACACTCTGCATTTCAAAGATTTTGCCATCTGACCTCAGATTTGCTCTTTTTTTTTTATACTGGCTTTGAAAATCATTTACCCATCTATCTGGTCTTTCAACATGACCATGTTTATAAGACATGCACATTTCACTGCTCTTCATAATTCATTCCCACCACACTCAAGTCACACACAGTCAAAGCAGAAGCCCTTCAGAAGCACTAAACCCAGAGCTAGGTTGCATAAAAATGATAGTTCCCATATGTCCTTATAAACACCATGCCAAACTGTATTGTGCTGTATTTACATTGTGTTAACATCTACCAAATTACCAAACCAGCAGGAGAACATACACCCAATTCACATTTCTAAACAAGGCTTATAGTCTGGGTGAGCATTTAGGTTTTGGTTTGTTGTTGTTGTTGTTTTAAGCAATGCCTATTTAAAAAAATAGAAAATTTTAGCATAAACTTGGCCTGCAGTTTCATGTTGCTTGCCAGAACTAAAACATCTGCATCCTGTGGTATCAGTCCACTTGGGGACTTTGTTAATTCAGAGGCAGCTAGAGTTTTGGATGGTACTACCCCAGGAGAGCTTTCTGTCCTCCTGACATTTCACGTGGTTCAAAAGAAAAGAATTTAAGCTACCATGACTAAATTCTCTCTCTTTCACATGTCAGTTTATTTTCAAGTGTACAGTTCTACAAAACAGGGCATCAGGTCCATTAATACAAACTGAAGATCTGAAATTACACTCTGGAAATTTCCTTCTTATCCAGGGATATTTCCTGGCTAGCAGCCTTCTGACTTTCCTGGACTTGAGTTTTCTTTATAACTACTAGCTGATCAATCTCAATGCTTGCAATAAGAGACCCTCGCCACAGATTTTTAGATGAGGACCAAGATCACTCCCTGGGGAGACAGAGGAAGTCAGAAGTGCCAAATGGATCTGAGCAATGGTCTGTTCCTCCCTAACAGCAGCAGAAGAGAGACAAATTAAGCTCTAGACCTCCTGCCCAGGCTCATGAAATCTTTTTCTGACCTGGCTAACATGCCAGTAGATTGTATTTGTAGGCAAAAGACTGACTTTCCTTTTAATCTGTATGGTTACAGGCAATATGTCTCATTACCTACACTTGTACACGGCAAGCAGTAAGATTAATTCTGAGACATCTGTGAGAAATACCAAACCAGCTGGCCCAGACTTGAAGCAGAGGCTGAAGTCAGGATATAGTAAAAGTTACCTGTATTTTAGAGGTGGGTTCTGGGTTCTGATTGTGCTGCAGTTTTGGGGGAATTATGGTTGCCTCCTCTGGTATAAAGAGATGTTCAGCAGGATTTAGGTCAAAAAGTGCATCAGTGCCCCGACCAGTCAGAGCTGAACACTGGAGACCACGATGAGGAACAAACCTGAACCAGACCAGGGCTGGGGACATGCAAGGTGAGTCATACCAGACTCTGTTGTACAGACAAGCTGCATGACCTCAGAGCAGTGGTGTAACAAGAGGGTTCCCCACTGAACCACTCAGACTGTTTTTCTTGCTGTTTCCTTGTAAGTCACACTCTTCAGCTTCCCTTCCACAGGTCAAAGGAGAGTGGCAGCTTTCAGTCTGCTCACTTAGGGTTGATCTAAATGGACACAGAGGAAAGATAAAGGATCTTCTAAAGAATTGCTCAGCTATCCATTAAACCTGAAAAGTGTGGAGGAGTAGTAACAGGCCTCAATTCTTCGTGCACTCACTCTATGCATCATTGCAGATCTATCAAACTACAGATTCAAATTAATTTTCATAGTCGAAATACCAGTTTATCACCATTATATTGATGGCAGAAGGCAAAGCAGAAGAATGTTTGGAATTCATCATACATGGCTTATTATAATTTGTTTATTCTTCATGTTTGAGACATTTGTCAGATGCAGAACAAGAGGAACACAGATCACTACTTCCAGCCAACAAAACTAATGGAGATGATTTTCAGATACTTCTGTTTGAAACTACACATGCATTTGGTAGACAATGCAAGTGAAAAGCTTTGTAGTCAGCAACTTGGGCATAAAACCCAAGGGAGTTCCTGGGTGGTCACATCCAATTCTCTAGGCTGCCATATTTTAGACAGCATTTTGGATCATCTCAGCAAGCAAGTTCATGCTCAGGTCTTGGATTTCAACCAGGATTTTGTCCTACTTTTCTATCTGTGATGGTGATGCTGCTGCTCTCTTACTTTGGTCTTTTAGCAGCATACACTGACTAGTCAGGGAGAGCAGAGGCAAGGCAAAATTCAAGAAATATGTCATGTTTGAAGGAGCATTTAAGCCTGTCCATCAGTGTTTTCTTTAAAAAAGGTCACTCATTTTGTCAGGAAATCTAGTGGTCTGCATCAAAACTTGTGGTTCTTTTGTGCTACCTCAGGCTTGAGCTGAAAAAAAAATACAGTAAAATTCTCTTGATTCAATCCACAAAGTTTCTCTGCCTTGTTTCTTTGAGGGAGTCAGAAGCTGATAAAACAGGATTACCACAGGCATGGGTAGGTCACACAGATCCTGACAGGCCCTACCATGCAGGATGGACCAGCTGTGTTTCTAAGAACAAATTCAGCCACTCTGGAAGGCAGGAAGCAAGACAAGAATCTGCCTGTGGTCCACAACTTATTTATAGCCACAACTGCAGTTAGAGCTCAGGTCTTGCTGGCCACTAGGAAAGCACAGTCTGAGCTTCAGCCATCTGTTTGAAGGTTAGGCAGTCTCCATCCCTGCCAACTCCTAAACTTTAATGAAAATAGGGTTGTTCTTTTTTTCTTCTTCCATTAAAGCCCCTCCCAAGCTTAGATTTAAAAGCCCAACAGTAACATTTCAAAAATACCTCAGTGATTTGTGACCACAAGTCACAGTAATTTCATGCAGGCACTGTGGTGAAGGCTGACCACTGACCAACTCCTACTATGGAAAAATTTTGGCCACCATCATTCCAAAAGACGGCGAGGAAAGGGCTCATCTCCAGAGAAACACTGCAGCCTTTGAAAAACATTTTAGTAATACTCTGTCATACACAGCACCAGTGCTGGAGTTGCTAGAACTCCTTCCTCTGGGACATAAATTCTTTTCCTCAGAATGATATTTAAACTATATAGTCATTGTTTTTGAGCACAGTTCAAGACATTCCTTTTCCCTTAGCATATATGCCTCTTTGACCTAAACCTAGGAGTTGTGAGAACTCTGAAGGACTTTTGGTAAGTGAGCCACATACTGTATGTGAAGAAATGTAATAAATTACTCTTGGAGTCAGAGGATGTTCACTACCTAAATTTCATATTTCAGTTTGGGTAACGAAACATCTTAAAAAATTCAAATTTAGCCTGGAATGTACCTGTATCTTTTGTGATGAACTTATTTCTTAATATCTGAGTAGTCCAGTTCTCTTAATATCTGCCCTCAATTGGCCCTTTCTATATCATCGTAAAAAAATTAAAAAGGAAAAAAAAAAAATAAACACTGTCAAACTCTCAGAGCATTGCTGGGATCTTCCAGCTGAAAGGGCCAACTGATGGGTTATAAATGTTGATATTTAATTTCAGTGTGGTAGAGAAACCTCAGCCCTCCACCTTCCACAAAAGCTTCAGGAAAATGCTTCAAGACCAGTATGTGCTGCTAGCAAAAGGCTCATTGCACACAACCTCCCAGGGGAAGTCTCACAAGAGGAAAGGCTCTCCAAGGCAAAGATCTCTCCCAACCAGCTGGAGAACAACACGCCTTCATGAATTTACTCAAGATATTGGGACTTTTACAGAGCTATGCTACAGATTTGTGCAATACCCCACATTGCAGACCTCTGGGTTCTAAGGAAAATATGAAAGAAGGGGTGAGTGGGAGAAGAAGCCTACAATGAAGAATTCTGATTTCTGGTCTTGCACCCTTATTAGGGCAGCTCAGGACTCCCCAGCAATGTTACACCTGCTGAAAGTGAACACCCACTTTCATACACAAATCCCCCTTTCTGAGAGGTGCTCTCGTCACTCCCTCACTGTCCCCCACCAGCAGCACTTGTCAGCCTCCAGCACACAGAGAGTGTCCCTGCCCAAATCGGCTTCCAGTCCTGATGACAGAGAACACAAGGTGCTCAGTGTTCACAGCCAAGAACAGAGCCCAGGAGCCCTGGATGGTGATCAAAGCCCTTATCTCCTCCACGTGCTTGCTATCAACAACTGACAGCATGTGACCATGAAAACAGACTTCCACCTAAACACATTTCCCCATCACAACAGAGCTGATTTTCCTCCTTAGCACAAGTCTAACCTAGACCACTACTGAACAAACTCAATGATCTTCAAGGACCTCAGGAAAAACAAGTGCTGCTAACAAACTGTTTGATCAGTAAAGACAAGGACTTAGCACCTCTGGGATGATTGGGAAAAAAAGGTGGAATGTAAAAATGAAAGGTCACAAAAGAGAGGCTTGGCAAGGAGTCCATGCCAGCTGAGCAGCCCTAACACCTGGGAGCCATGAGTGCCTCAGCTCAGAGACTCTCAGACATGCTCTCAACACCACAAAGTGTTTCAAAATAAAGGGTAAGGTGGGGGCAAGGCTGCATTTACTTACTGGCAGCACCCAGGCCTGTGCTGCCAGAGGGGACCAGGAAACCAAGACAGTGGGAGAGGCCACCAGCCATGGCTCAGCAAGGAGGTGGGGAGCTTTCATAGCACATCATCCACCTCCATCACAGCCTCAGCACAGCCAGGTTTGCTGCCAGGAGCCAGCAGTGATCATCAGTAAACTACCACAAAGCTGCTCTCCTCAACCAACATCAAACCACCTTCCCCAGAGCCAGGAACTTCCCTACTCACCACCACCTGGAAAAATAAGTAGGAAAACATGCTTTCATCAGTTTTTCCTTTGTTGCTGCACTGGGTTTGGCTATTGCCTGTTTCTTGCTCCTCACCATCATGCTAGAAAGAGCAGATGCTGAACAGACAGAGCCAGCACCAGCATAAGAGGGGGCCTAAAGCAGCCATGGGCCCCCTTGAAAGACAAAGGGCAAACACCAGAAGGATAAGCTACAAGTATTTTAACTTCCACATGCACAAACATCACATTAGAAAATACTCTGAAAGCAAGGGGGAAAAAAAATCCCCAACTTTTTATTCTCCTTAAAAACTGCTAACACTTCCAAGGCAGGGAAAGGTGAGTGGAGGGTCAGTCAAACACCAAAAACCCTGAGTAACTTTAACAACACATATGCCTTTTGGCACACAAATTTCCTCTCCAGACAGCTTCTGCAAGGCCTAAGCAGCTTAGCAAGCTTGTGAAGACCGAGAAAATTTGAAGTGGCTGTGAACTATGATGCTATGAATCAGGTCAGCCTCTTCTGCTGTAATCGCGGACTTTGCCTGCAGCCCATCACTGAAACCTTCCATCAGGCTGCTTGTTTACCTGCAAGGAAAGATGGCTTTGGGTTCAGATGTTAGTTCAGATGTCACACAGGCTCCCATCCCAAATCCAGCACTTGTTTCCTGTTGTCATCCCACACCTTCACTTGCACAGGCAGGCTGTAAATACATTAGCAACCTACACCATTCTTGCTCAGTTATGACAAGAGACATTAAAAAAAATACAATATATGAATGCATCACAGTCTGCAAATCTCTCCCTTTCTCCCCATTCTGCCCTAGGGTCGAGGTTTTGGGGCTTCCCCCCCATCCTGCTCTTTCCTGGGAAATGTGATGAAGGAGGGTGGAGTGGCTCAGGCTATGTACAAATATTCAGTCTCTTAGCAATAAATGGATCTCAGTCAGTTCTATTATCTGTCTGGCTGTGGCTCCTATTATCTGCTGTGAATTGTAGCAGCGATCTCTGGAACAGCATTCAGGCACCATCATTACTTCCACACCCTCCAAAGACTGCACTGTAACAAGGCATGCTGGATAATACTTGCCATTAGAAGAGGGAACATAAAGGCTTCAAGCTATGACTAACACAGTAAAAGGCTCTGCATGGGGCTTTTACATTCATTGACCAGGGTTTGTTATTAAAGAAAATTCTAGGTTCAAAACCCAGACCTGCATTTCATACAGCACATCAGCTGACTTACACAAAAAGGTGATTTCATCCTCCTCTTGCTCACTTCCCCACTCCCCTCAGGTAAATCCTCATGGAAGGCTGCAGGCTGGAGAGTGGGGAAGGCACAGCACAGGGCTGCCTGGAGCTCACAGTCCCCAAATGGGGACCATAAGCCCAAAGCAGTGAATTTGTCCAGCCCAAAGTGCCTGGGAGCCTGAGAGGCACCACAAACACGAGCACCACAGGGAGCATTCAACAATTCAGAGCTGAAAGCCTCCAAAGCAGCACTCACATGGCTCCTTGTTAGGAACAGGTTTGGGATCCAAACCCACATCTTACTTCCTCGCGTTTTCACAAACCCTCCCATTTGTTTGAGGCCCATCTGAAAACCCTGGATTGAAATCCAATATCCTCCCCCAGGGTAGGATGAGGGTTTTAAGAGAAAAAAAAATCTCTTAGGTCTCCCTCCCATAACCAGCAAGGCAAGGCCACAAACATGAGCTCCACCAAAACTCATTTTCTTATGGGTTTCTACCTGGCAGCAGATTTCAGCTTCCTGCCCAGGTTTCAGCTTCCTGGGCACAGAATCTCTGGACAGAGGCTTTCCTGAAACTGGGATATTTCAGAAACCTCCCTGTCCTACACAGCTTCCCTAATGCTTTTCTCACTTGGACACCTATTTCACAGCAGGGCTTAATATCTTACTGTTGCCCATCATTCAGCATGGCTGAAAAATTTATCATCAACCTACAAAGTTATTAAGAAACACTTGATACTATGATTGCTTTCCCATGGAATGAAGTAAAGAGAAGAGGTAGGAGAAGGAAGGTGGCTGAAACCTTGCACTCACAGTCAAGAAGGCTTTCCCAGCACAGAACACATCTCCTAGGGACTTCAGCCCACAGGAGAGCACCCAAGATCCCAGTGTAGCACAGCCCCTCCACCACTGATAGCCCAGGGGCAGCTGGCAGAGGCTGCCTTAAATAGAGCTGCTGCTCCCAGCAGCACCACCCATGGCTACTGTGTTCCAGATGAGAGTCATTCCTTGGCCAAAACTGCTCCCAGGCCTCAGATGGGAAACGTGGCCCTTCTCCCTGCTCTGCCCTTGGGCATTTGGGTCTGGGAGCAGGGTTGAGCACTCTCTCAACCCTGCACAGAGCAGTTTGGGGACAGGGACAGCACCTGGCTCCAGAGCACTGTGCATTGGGCTGTGAAGCCCAGGCAAAGATACGGGAGATGAGGGAAGAAGCACAAGATGAGCTGCACAGGGTCCACTCAGGTCAGGGGCTTGCAGCTGCTGCCACCAGCAGCATCTCATTGTATCTGTGTGTATCCCAAGGCACTGCATAGGCAGAGTGGCCCTGTGCTGTTTTCCTGCTGTCACAGGCCACCCTCTGCTCTTTCCACCACTCCTGCCCAGTGTCCCGGGAGCTCCTCCAGCTCTGCAGATGGTGTGATGTGCAAGCCTGAGCTGGAGACAGCAAATGGCAGTAGAAAAAGGGAAAAGTTATAATGGGAAGATAAGGGAGACAACTGGGAGCTCTAAAGAAGGGCATGGGATTGATCACAACCACAAAAAGCAGAGAAGAACAGAGTATCACACCTCTTCATGGCCATTTTCACACCATGCACAATCGAACTTAAGACATCTCAGGGTGGAAGGAGGAGTAACCTGTTGAGGAAGAACAAGAACCAACAGCCTGTAAAAACATGGCATCTCCTTAAGAAAGTTGTTTTTATGAGCTGCAGCTGAGCTATTGTGTGTACCCGCTCAAGCCCACCACCCTGAGAAAGCATTTGCTGGGAAGGGGCTGCCACTGACTGAGTCCTCATGCCCTCAGCAGGGCTGGCTGGAATGGGCAGTCTGAAAAGCTGCATTTTAAGTGGCTTTCTGTCAGGCAGTGCCAAATATTTGTGAGGATGTTTTGAGAAGGAAAAAAAAAAAAAGAAAGAAAGAGACTCCCCCCATTTTTATGTTAATAAAAACATATTTGATTTGTATACAGTTTACATGCTTCATAAAAGTGCCAATTACTCTCCCAAACAGAGGAGAAACAGAACAATTTTCTCTGCATCCCACCCTTCCTCCTGCCTTACCCTTTTTCCTTTTATGACGCAGCATTTATTTAAGTCGGAATTGCGCCCAGCTTATCCCGCCTTTCGCACGGCACATCCTCACCTCTCTTCCCACTCCTAACAACAATAATAACAACTTGCAAATCTATGTCAGTGGAAATTTGGAAAAACATTCTGAAGGGAAAAAAAAGTCTCCAAACATAAAGCACACGAGGACTCCAAGCCTGCCCTCCCACCCCTTTCCACAACTGTTTCCTTTGGTGCCTACATTTTTCCAAGGTCACCTCGGAGGCTTTTCCTAGTTGGCTATTAAAACAAAAAAAACTCCGCCTGCCCCAAGAAGCACATGAAGCCATCTCTGTGGCTTGGACTCTTTCCCTGTGTATGGATGCCATGGGAGAAGCAGCAGGGCGGGGGGGTGAGCTGATATTTTTCCAAGACTTTTTCTCTCACCAGAGGAGGATGAAGATGGAGTGATGAGTGAGGTTCCGTTTGTCTGGCAGCATGAGTCACTCAGCAGCAGTTTCCAATATACACTTTTTTTCTTTTTTTCTTTCCATTACAGAAATTGGTGTCATTTATTCCTTCCTACTTCTCAAGTAAAAAAAAATAATAATAAATCCTGCTACCGTTACGTCTAATTTATTCTGGGAACTTGTCTGAGGACCCACCAAACCTGGGGGGGGAGGGTGATTTGAAACACAATCCAAAATATAGTCGGCTCTGGAAGCTTTTAAAGAGACTCCTTTAAGGCTGTGCCAAACCTTAAAGAAGGAAAATACTTCCACTAAATCCCTCCCACCATGAATGGGATCCTGTATGTCTGAGGCTTTTTATTGGCTGGGTGGTTTTGGGTTGTTGGTTAGTTGTTTTTTTTTTATATATCAAAGATGTTACTCTTTCAAATAGGGTCTGAGCCCTGTGGCTTTTCAGCAGGCAGTGAATTCTTGCTGGTCGGGCGTGCAGCAATCTGACAGAGCCCTCCCCCTCTCTGGGTCGGGCTCTCATGCTAAGATCTGGCTCCTGGAGCTTGAGCTGTTTTTTTTTTCTGGAAGCTGTTTTTTCCCCCTCTTCACCCTTTAAAAGCAAAACTAAACAGAACTAAGCCGGTTAAAAAACAAAACAAAACAAAACAAAACAAAACAAAACAAAACAAAACAAAACAAAACAAAACAAAACAAAACAAAACAAAACAAACAGCACCTCACAGGGCCCAGAAACCCAGCCTGACCTCCTTACTCCTGAAATATCAAAATATTCCCACTGTCTGCAGGCAAGGGCTGGTGCTGCTTGTGCTACCTCCACCAGCATCTCTGCATCTAGTCAGAACCAGGGTTGAGGCAGGAGCAGGCCCTGTCAGCAGGCAGAGAACATGAACAAGACATCACAGCTGTAGTCAAGACCACCCAATCCATGTATGTGTGAGCATAGCCAGGCTTCCTCTTATTTACCCACAAAAGTAACCTCCTTATGTCTTGCTCCAGGTCCCAAACTGATCAAGGCCAAGCTGTGACTCTCCTGTGTGGCAGAGCTGAGGCAGGCTTTAAATGGGGATGATACTAAACCAGTCCCCTGCATTACCAGAGAGCAAGGATGATTGCAGAGGCTAAGTTTAATTATTTTGATGGAAGAGTATCTCAGGAAGTAATGGAAATACTATTATGTTTTATCCAGAGCTAGAGGCCCTGCTGCCCTATAGCTCTTTCCTTCCAGCTACATGTCCATCCAGGTCTGGAAATGCATACCACTGTAATTTCTGTTTTACAAGGAATAGCATTAATAAGCCCCACAGCCTGTGGTTGTTTATTTTCTCAGATGCCACATTTAACCTCCACTCCTCTGCCCAAGTCTCAGCTCTATCAATCCACCCTGTGCTGAGAGGGTAGAAGGAAAACTCAGCAGCAGGGGAGAGGAGTGCTCTAGGAGCAGAAATCTCCTTCCTGAGTTCAAAAGGCACGGGGAAAAGGCTGCAGGGGAAATGTCTGGATGTCTGGTTGGAGTGAACCACATTTTGTCTGAATGCAGGCATAGAGAAAAGAAGGGTCCTTTCTCCACTGATTAGGAGGTCAGGGACCTCAAGGCACCCTGCCCACAGCATCCTCATTCTTTACATGCCATGAACAACTTCTCTTCTGCATTTCAAGTTCTTCTCTAGTGCAATGTCACCCAAGACTAGTAAGGCCCATCCTTGCACCAGCAGCTCTTCTTGTGCAGCCTGGAAGGCCAGAGAGGAGCTCTGGCACCCTGGGAGCGACTCCTGTTTAATTAACATGCTTCTGACAGGGGACAGCTGCAGTTCAGACATTTCACTGCTCTTCCTTCTCCTTCCCCTTGTGCTCTTGGCCTGCCCCAGCACAAGCTGCTCGTGGCTGCAGCAGAAGGAGCTGGCTGTGTCCAGAGCTCTCCCTTCTGAACACGGGTGACCCCAGAGAGCCCAGCCTGCTGCCTGCCTGGCTGGCAGCCCAGGTGGCCCAGGTGTGTCCCCAGGCAGCCTCGGGCCAGGCTGGCCCCTGTCTGCTGCCTGTCACTCCTAAAACAGTCGCCTGTTTGGGTCTGCAAAGACTCTTGGAGACCCCACAAGAAATACTCCCCCTCAGCTCTGATTTCCTGTTTACAATGACATCTTGGCATGTGCTTCCAAGCCAGTGTTTAATCGTTTTACTCTGTCACATTGATTTTGAATCATTCTAGTGTAAGTGTTATGAGTACCAAGACAAATATTTTTTATGAGTCTCAAACCACAAGTATCTTTTTTGACCTTATTTTTAATTTAATCACAAATAATCCCAAATTTAGCTTGACGAGATCTATCTTCCACAAGGTACCAGAGGCTGCCTGATTATGACACAGCCTCATGAAAGCAGCTATTTAATGAAATTGCAAGTCAACTCTGAAAGGAATAGGTTCAGATCTCCAACCTTACAGTAAAAAAGGTGCTCTCTGGAAATGCACCACAAACTGTTCTGTAAGAAGATTGTGCTCATGCATCTTTACTTTCCTTATGCTTTAGTTTTCAGTAGCTGCCAAACATGACTGGCATTTCCCAAACACAGTCAAACATTATTTATTAAAGGAAATTGAAGTCCCCTCTGTGAACAGCCAGAGGTCCTCAGTCCAGGGCACAGCCCCAGAGAAATCCAGAGCATGGAGGCACTGCAGAGTCCGAGCACAGCCTCATCCATGTGTGGATCTGTGGCTCCTGCAGCTCAAGACAAGTTCAATGGAAACTGTATGATCAGGGCTCTATGCACAGGAATACCATGGCATTTTCTGTGAAGGCAGCTTGCAGCAGAAAGCTCAGTGTGTTTTTCTTCCCCTTTTCGGCCAGCATGACCCAGCAGAATGTGTTTGCTGAATGTGAGGGAACCCAACTTAAACATTGTAAGTTAAAGGGAAGAAAAATAAGTCAACCTCACATCAGTTTTTTTGTGCCAAACCTCACCATATAGAGATGTGCAATTATGGAATTTCCTGAAATACATTTTTGCTAGAAAGAGAAGTGGATAAAGGTTACATGGGACTCTGAAGAACCTCATGAAAGGATACAGGATCATAACCAAATGACCCACAGTGTGGGGAAAGAAAACCACAGTATCCAGTTTCAGGGAGCAATCAAAGTCTGAGGTCTCACATACATATGATAAAGGAGGTATCCACCAGCAAGATGTGTCAGCATGGGGTTTTCAAGCACTGATTATACCTGGAGGCAGAGGTCCCTGTGTGCCTTGCCACAGATTGGTGTCGCTGGCATGAGCCTGCTTATTCAGTCCCAGTGAAAAAAAACACATTCTTTTAGATCAGTGTGTTCTAATAAAAAATTTTCTTTAGGCCTTCCCCTAAAATGTCCACACTTCTGGTCAACTACTCGATATCATCAAGAGAGAGCTGGAATCTCTCCCAGCTCAAGAGCCCACATCTCACCCCCCACAAGGCCCTGGGACAGGAAAGATTTCTTCAGCCTTCATTGCATTCCAATGTGCTCACTCACACAGGTTTGTGACCTTTTTGAGGGTCGTGTTTTTCTTTTTCTCTTTGTCCTGGTCCTTGCAAACCCTAATTATGAATCCAAGGTCATTATCAGTGATGTCAATGATGCAATGGCTGAGCAGCTGCTCCCCCTGTTGCTGGCCTAATAGTGCCATGTTGAAGGAGACAGCAGAATTTCTTGTGCCATTTAAAATTTGCTATATCATGAGTTTCTTTTCAATTGCAAAAGCAGAAAAACAGCTTGAGTACTTTTCCTCCTACATCTTCACTTCAAGCTGCTTTTACAGTCCTCAGTACATCTTTCAGCATCTCATGCCTTAAATACATATCCCAAGGGTAATAAAGAGGAATTAAAAGAGACCAATTTTTCCCAGATGGTACCCAAAGTTCTCTATGAACACAATGATAGGAACTGATTTAAAATAAACTCCACTGGAGGATTCTGGCTACAGGAGTACAGGGCGAGTGGCCATTCCCATGTTACAAAGTGCTGTACTGGGTACTAAAATACAACTGCTTCAGGGTGAGAACGTGGAGGCAGCTCAGAAGAGCAGATTTAGCACACCACTGAAATGAAAGGGGGCTGCCTTTCTTCGCCTTCCTAGATTTTATAACAGTTTAGATAACTAGAAGGAGGTAGCCCCAACAGCAAACTATCAGTTATCAGTGATTTCCTCCTCTGTGTGCAGGGTGAGGAGTGTGGTGTGCCACATCCCACCACGTAGGAAGTGTTAACAAGCACTTGCTTTATCATTACAGGCGTCTGGTAGCAAGCATCGAAAGAGACCCAACTCTTCCCCTTTCACACATATTGCATATTTTTTCCTTCTTCATCATCTTGGAAGACACAAGAAGGTGTCTGGATTCACACAGGGTGGCCTCCTCTGTGACTTGCCTTGCAATGTCACAAACACCAGCACCAGTGGGAAACACCCATTTGCCAAATCTGAAGTTTGGCTTTAGAAGAAATCCATTTCAGAGCCTCTTTTATATAAAGCAATGCTAACAGGATGTTGTACAGAGGAACACAGCTGTCTTTTAGTCTGCACACCAACTGTTCATAAATGGGTATCTCTGTTACCGAGGAGCTACTGGCCTCCTCTCCCTCTCACCTCCTTACTTCCCATTCCTGATTTCTACCTTGCAAAACTCCTACTGGAGCCAGACTAAAGCTGAGCTCTTCCTCACCGAGTACTAATCACAACAAGGAAAACCAATGGTCCAATTTATCGTCTTGTTGATGCTTACACAATTCTATCTCTCTCCCAGTGTTTGCTCTGCCCCTTCTTATTGCATTAACGAGGTTGGAAAGCAAATTAAAAAACCCTGCCATTGTCAGTGCAGCCAGAAGCTATGACTCAGAAAACACAGAGCCTGCAGATCTGGTGAGTAAGATGGAGCTTTTTCTCCCCACACCCCACACTTTTTTTTAAAATAATCTCATTAGAAAAATAGAAAGACTTCAAAGAATTTGACTCTTTCTCAAAATTGCTGTATGATTAAGGATTTCTGGTGGAGCCACCTTTTCAGCTAACTCCAGTGACAGGCAAGGCTCTGCAGGCTGCCAACTCTGCATGGTCTAAGCAGCTCCAGAGGCTGGAACACCTCCTGATGATGCCCTTAGGGATTGTGCATCTGGGCTTTAACCATGCGAGATCCAGAACTCTCAATGCCTTCAGACTTTGAGAACTTCCTGCTCAGGCCAAGAGGATGCTGTCAAAACAGACTTCTTTACTGAGTGACTCAGTGCTGCTTTCAGTCCTTGCCAGAAGCCAAGTACAGAGGCATGAGGAAAACAAACACAAGTTACTGAAGCATTTCAGTTTTCAGAAAAGTTTGGTTCAGCTTTAATTCCTGTAAAGCTCAGAGAAGGATGAAGCAGAAAAATATTTCCTAACCAAATTCCTCATGCAAAGGCTCTTAGTACACAACACGTGTAAATTTTACAACAGTTTTGCATTCCTGATCAGGACTCACAAGGCTCCATGTCTGGAATAGCCACATACAGAACTCAAGGAAAAATGCCGTAAAGACACCAGCTTAAGTTTTGCTCTCAGCTCTACTCCGACAGCCAACCAACTTCTCAGGAGCTGCATGGCTCTCAGAGCAGAATTCAGCCTTGTTTTTGGTGTTTTTTTGTTTTGTTTTGTTTTGTTTTTTTTTAATTTTTCCCCCTGTTGTTTTTGAAGTGGTATAATCACTTCATGGAAGAGCCTGGCAGACACCGAAAGCTGCACGCACACAGGCGTGCTTGCTGGGAACTGTCCCCCAGGAATGCTCTGCTTAGATCTGGCCAGCTTTTCATCTAAAATTCAAACAGTAGAATACCAGTTTTTGAAAACAAAATAGTCCAAATATATTTAAATGTGAAAAACAAAGCTACATTTGCCTAAAATTGGAGAAAAAAACCCAAAACAACCCAGATATAATCCAAAAAACACTTCCATGCCAAAGCCTATCTTGGATCTGTATTCACACACTCTTTTGTGGGCTGTTTGTGATTAACATCAATTTGGCACTGGGGAAAAGGAACCATTGGATGCTTCATCAGCTTCTTCCCTTCTACCTCCCTCCAGGAGAAGTACCATAGCTCAAAGTAGGACACCAAAGCAGTAACAGCCACCAACATCACCCCAAGCTTGTGATTATGCCACAATGGCAAAATAGTACAACGAAAATGTTGACTTTCCATGTCAAAAAAAAATTTAAAAAATCAAGTTAACCTAATCTGGGTAAAAAACCACTACGATATCTTCTTCATGACAACATAATTAATTCCTAACATCACTGAACAACAAAGGGAAGTTCAAGTCCCTGAGAGTACTGCTATGATTATATTAACTTTAACCTTTTAAAATTTCTTTTAAATATAACTGTCTACCTCATGGGGCTTATGACACTGTGACTTGGAACAATTTAGCTGGCCTACTCTTTATTTTTAAATATGCATCTCCTATACATGTATACACACAAGCCCAAATCCATCTAATGAGATTTCCCTGGTCTTCAAAATTACCAGGAAAGCTACAGAACCATACATGGAGCTCCAGCCTACAAATCCATCAAGAGCACAGGCCCTGCAGCTGGCCACAGCTATGGACACAATGGCCACAGCTGAGCCCAGGGTCCAGACATGGGCTCAGCCCTCCTCCCATCAAGCCACCAGCTCCAGAACATCCCTTGGCACACACAGCTGCAAGGGAGGGTGGCTATTGCCCCTGCACAGATTTATCTTGATCAGTAGCCTATCTGCAGGCTGGCTAATCCCAACAGACTGTAACCACTGATAATGGACCTTAACAACAAACTGATGTGTTAAAGCAGTGCAGCAAATCTCAGATGTTGTTTTCTTCCATCTTTGCAGTTATTCAGAGTGAAAAAAAGCATTTATTTCCCCCTCATAATTAAAAAAAACAGTGTCTTATTAATCAAACTAGTTAGTGAAGCAACTTGCAAGTTGTCTGAAAAATTCACATGGCACGCAAAGTCCAAGGCTTACAAATTTAAGGAATTCATTAGACTATCTTCCTTATGTAGGACAGGAGGAGTTAACTCTGGCTTTTTAGACAAAATAGAGCCTCTGATTCATCACTGCACCAACTGACTAGCACAGTAAGACCAATTTAGGCAGTTTCTAAAAGACTACAGAACCCAAACCAAACAGTCAACAAAATTAGACCAAAAACCTATGCTGGGGGGGGGTGGGGGGCAGGAGCCTGACTAAACCATAAATCATCCACTGCAGGTTCTTCAGCTGTTGTTTGTAAGGTCAAACTCCCCTCTTCAAACTCACTGGAGATCCAGAAGACAGCTTCAATGCATTCTCCCAATTAAATAGCTCGTTTGGATCTAATACTATGTTTATTGACTCCTGGGCCTGTATTGATTCGGAATAGGCTGCAGCTAAGGTTTACTAAATGCCTTGGAGATAAATCAGCATGCAGGTAATAAACTGCAGATCACATAAGCAAACATTACTTAATTATATTCCTATTAATATATTGAGTCTGTAATGAATTTTTGAGGCATTTAATTATCAATTTGACAAGATAATCTAGGGGTAGTTAATGATGGACCAGGAAATTGTTAAAAAAAACACAGACACTTAATAAGTCTCCTAACTGACACTGAATTAACTTGCTTTAGCTGTCTGGTTAAATAGACAGCAGTTAATTACAGAGTGCTTAGACAGTCTCACAATTTTAATATATGACCCTCTTTGCTGTGCAGTAACCATGCAGCAAGGGACATGGGGTTTTCTCCATGCATTTCCTTCTGATGGCTGAATTATTGGGTGCTGTGACAACTTTTGCCTTCGGTAAGATTCAGCAGTTGGGCCATGATTATTTACAAATACAATGGACTGTTCCCCCTCTTTAATGATCAGAAATCCCTGTGTGTTTTAATCCCTCCAGGATTAACAGCAAGAAGGGAATTTCTCACTCCTAGGAGGGATAACAGCTTGAAAATGGAAGTGGCCACCTTGAGGCTCCGGGTGACCCCTGGACAGGCAGAGACACCAGCCAGATACCCTGGCTAGCCACGGATGTCAGAGATTTGCTGTCTACGCATTCATATATATCCAAGAAATGCTCTACCCACAGCAGAAGTGCAGCTCCTTATTTGGATAAAATCCGACACTTCACTGCAACAACGGGACCAGCCCTGACTCATACGAGGATGATCACATGCCATAGTGTTTTGGGTGCATAAAAAAAATTAAGGGAACTGAGCCAGCCAAGGCAGCATCAGAGACAAGCATTAACAGCTCATCCCAGAGGTTAACAAATAAGGGTAACAAGTAGTAATAGCTGTGACACCTTCTCTAGGAGTAGCCTCAAGCTACACTGAGGAAATGCAGCTTCCTCGAGCTGGGGAAGTGGTGGCACTAGCTGGTTTGAAATGTAAAACACTGCTGATAATCCCGGGCTGTGCATGAATAAAACATTGTAGATACTTAATCGACTGGAGAAAACACCCTTCTTTAAGAAAAAGACATTTCAGGAAGTAGAAGCAGTGTTGTTTGGCTCCAGGAGTTCAGAGGCCTGGAGTCATCAGTCTCTCCTATCATTAGCTTCAAGAGAAATTTTCAAGTGCTGGTTCTTTTAATTTATTTACTTTGGGGAGCCTTTAAGAATGAAGCCTTTTTCCACAGTAATTCTGCAGCCTAAAAGATCTTTCTCCAAAAATAAATAAAAACATTCATGCAATTCATGCAATAGCACAAATCCAGGAAGAAGGGCTTAAAAAAGCCACCAAATGTTTTTGCTACAGGAAAAGTTGAGCAGAAGCCCCAGGGACCCTTCCTCAGTCAGACATTTGCATGGCACTGCAATGACACCAGCAACACCATTCTGCTCCAAAAGCCCTTAGCAGCTGTGGTAGTGTTAAGTAGCAGGGTTAGTGGGCAGAGTCCTTCCATCACAGCCTCCTGAAGGTACAAATTCAGTGGAGACAGCCCTCAGTCTCGGAACTGAGAAGTCCTTGTGAAATCTGTGTCTCTAGCTGCTTTATTTAAGTCGTGTCATGTTGTGCGCAGCTAGGCCAAGAAAACTGAACAGGGTTGTTTCAGTTCCCAGGGCACCGTTCTCCGGCTTCACCCAAGTGAGAAAAACAAAAGTTTCTCTCACCTCTGGCTGAGGGCAGCTTGGACACCTGAGCAGGCTCTGATGGCTGCTGAGAACACCCCAGCCCTCATCTTGAGCAGAGCTGCTTAAGTGGTCCTGCAAAAGAAGGCAAAGGTCCTGCCAAAGAAGGCAAGAAAAGCCATCAGGAATCCTTGCCACCTCCAAAGCATTGCTTCCTACAGGTTTATCAGTGACACAGAGAGATGGAAAGGACGCTGTCCTGGCCTTTTGCCCAGTCCCTCCAGAATCAGCCCTGATTTGTCATCTACTGAGCAGTGACCTCCCTTTGAGAGGTACCAGGTCATTTTAGGGCGGATCATCATTAGGTCAAATATCCACACTGAGTCTCCTGCTAGAGAGTGAGCAGTAGTTGAGGTTGGAAGTATTTCACAGCCCTTTGGTTTGTGCCTCAGGTGGGACCACAGACCACTCCCTCAGGGCAGAGAGGGGAAGCAGAGCTGAGTTTAACCCCTTGCTCTCTGAAAGAGAAGGCAGCACTTTCCCTGCACTGACACCAAGCCAGCGAGGTCACTGACAGGGCTGTGCTCTGCAGGATACTTGCTTGTGCCCAGTTGTTTTGGGCTTTCCAGTAGAGAAACTATTTTGCCAGAGGTGTTGTCAGATTTACCACCAGCTCTGCATGCGGAACTCAGCACATGCATCACCAACATGCTGTGGTAACTCTTAAAATCCCCTTTTGGTCCCAGCACCCCTTGGGATGTCTAGAAACAGTCACAGCTATGGTGCTTTTACATGGGCTGGTGATGGAGCTGTTGGCCACGGCATGCAACCATGCTCTGGCCTGGGAGGTCAGATCCCAGCCCTGGCCCTCAGGATCTTTGCTCAGTGCTGCTGTGGTCCAGAGCTACTGGAAGCTGATGTCCTGCTCTCCAAGACGGTTGCTTCCTCTGACCCGTTCCTGTAGGATTCTTCTCTGTGATTTCTGCTCAGCATGGCCAAGACTGTCCCATTTCCTCAGGGCAGGCAGCTGCTGTGCCCTGCTGGGGCTGCAGATGTGTGCTGTGGGTCCACCACCCCTCACCTCTCCTCCCCGGCACAGAGGAGCGCTCCAGCCCCTGCACATCCCTCCTCCTCCTGCACAGATGGTTGCCGGGGTTTCTCTTTGGCTGCTGCTTCTGGGCCCAGCTGCAGGAGGGCTCTGCTCCAACACAGGCTCAGCTGGGCAAGCACAATGGGAAAACAAAGGCCCTCTCGCTGGGGATCTAAGCCTTTTCAGCCCCGTTTCCTTTCCCGATGCTTTCATTTCCTCCAAGTGAAATACTGCTGAAAGGAGGACGCTGTGGCTGTGGCTGCTGCCATAGGCATGGGGCTTGGATGTCAGGAGCTGCTGCTTCTTCTGGGTCAGGGATTTCAAAGGCACTTTCACTCAGCTCCTCCCACAGAGATAATATTTCTTCGGAACAGGTTTACCCAAGCAATCAGTAGAGACCTGGGATCCCTCTGCCTCTGAAACCACTGGCCTTGCCTGGCCCGTGTCCCTGCAGCTGATCCCAGAAGAGGTGCTGGACATCCTGTAGCAAGTGCAAGCAACACAGAGCCTCGCAGGGGATTCTTAATTTTTAGCATTTGCTCTTCAGTTTTGAAGGCACCCAGAAAACCCAAGGATGCACTTGGGAAGTCAGGAGGAACTGGGGTAGCTGGTGCTTTGGCAGTTACGGTGTGGGGCTGGAAAGAGGAGGAGACAATAAAGTGGCTTAATTTATAGCATGGCTTTACTGTCAACGAGGGACTAGGGGAATGCTTGGTGCTGGAGAAAGGGAGGCTGCATTCCTATAACAGCTTTTCGGCAGGTGACAAAGTTATCCTTGCCGGAGGGAGAAGGTGTTATTAATCTGCGCGTTTGCTAAGGAAGGAACGAGCATTCCCTGCCTTCAGAGGAGCCTTTACGCCGAACCAGCCCGAGAGGAGCCCGGAGCGGAGCTTCCCTCGGGGCGGGCTCCTGGGGACCCAGCGGGCTGAGAGAGTCCCCGCGGGATCCCGGGCGCGTCCCCGCGGGGCCCGGGCGCGTCCCCGCGGGCGGCCGGCAGAGGGCGCTGGCGGAGCGGCAGTGCCCCCCTCACCGCCTCATCGCCTCATGGCCTCATCGCCTCATGGATCCCGGCGGGAAGCGGAGCGGCACCTGCTCGTCCCAGGCACGGCGCTCCCGCCGCTCGGGAAGGGCTTCGGCGGCCTCACCGTGAGGGCAGCAGCTGCAGGAGTGAGGCAGGGGTCCCAGCCGAGTCCCTCCTGAGGATGGATCTCTTCCAGAGGACGGGAATGGAAATAAAGCACCTCTGAGGAAGGAGTGTGGCAGTGTGGCATCTCTCTTCCCCTCTCCCATCCTGCCGCTAGCCGCCATCCCGTGACCTGCACACTAAACAGCCACACAAGTTTGGGGGAAATGGGGACTTTTTGGGATGGAGCACCATCCCCTGCCCCTTGGCTGACTCTGGGACCCCCATTTCTGGGAGACCCACCCTCTCGCAGCCTGCGGAGCCCTCACTCCCATTGACAAGCAGGTTTCCTTTATTTCAAGTTTCACGAAGTGACACGGGCTGCGTTATTTGAGCTCAGGACCCTCCCCGGCCTGTTGGCTGCGGTTTCCCAACACTGCACCTCTTCCCATGGAGGGGAATCGGCCAGTTCAGCCTGCAGCCTGTGGGTCCAGCACGGGCAGGCAGCTCATGCTGGTGGGGCGGCCAGAAATACCCTCTGCAGCTGGGGATGGCAAAGGGGTGCACAGGTCCACGGCAGTGAGGCGGTGACAGTGGGGCAGTGGCAGTGGGGCAGTGGCAGTGAGGTGGTGACAGTGGGGCAGAGGCAGTGGGGCAGTGGCAGTGGGGCAGTGGCAGTGAGGCGGTGACAGTGGGGCAGTGGCAGTGGGGCAGTGGCAGTGGGGCAGTGGCAGTGAGGTGGTGACAGTGGGGCAGTGGCAGTGGGGCACTGACAATGCCAGCACCTGGTCCCACCTTGCTCGAGGTTGCAGTGGGGCTGCAACCCAGCACAAAGCCCTTCCTTGGAGCCCCTCTAACCACGGACGGCAGGAGCAGCACGTCGCTGGAAGTGACTGGTTTGCTCCAGTAGCCTCTTTACAAGCACCAAGGGACAGCTGTTTGGGCACCGCTGGGTTTTTAAAAGGCCACTTACGAGCTTTAATACTGCGCTGGGGGAGAGGGAAAGGAGAAAGGGGGGTCAGGGAGGGGTGGCTGCATTGACTGCTTAGGACTTAAAGCTATAAACCTCTTCTTCCCTCTCTCATTGCTGGGACATTTTTATTGGCGAGATGAAGGGAGACAGAGCACAGCTCCACAACTTGCTCTTCTTCTAGAGGTTAATGACCCAGTTAGCAGCTCTTGGCTGCATTTCCCGACATTTTGCAGACATCAAGACCCGTCTCCCTGCCAAGTACATTCTGTTCCCTGGAGCTCGGCCAATGCATCTCAGATTACTATGTAATGCGACAAAGAGGGAGAGCTGGAGGTGAGGGTGGGGGCTGCAGGGGAGATACGGGAGCCGTTGGGGAGGGGGCAGGAGAGGGTGGGAGAAGGGGAAACACCACTGCTAAATTTAACAGCTAGGATGGAAATGAAGCTCCCAAGGTGCTTATTTGCTGGATAAAACGTGAATCCCAGGATGAATTGGAGTGATGCTTCTGGGAAACAGATGCAATCAGCAAATAATTCCCCCCCAGGGACTGTGCAGGCCTGTGCTTCCTGGATCTGCTGACAGTCAAGCTCTGCTTTTGATGCCCTTGTGCCCAGGACAAATACTGCTGGGGAACTGGGGCTGCTTTCCTGAATGGCAGTCCAGTATCCCAAGAGGAACAGGGGGTTAGACAGGAAAATGGGCAGTGGGGGGATTGAAGAGGATGAAGTTCCTGCATGGTGTTTTATTTATCTTTTTGCACCCAGAACTCATGATGCTGCTTAGGCACACTGTGCTTGGCAAACCTGGCTGCTCCAGATCCCAACACTTTTACAGTAAAGGAAGGAAGGTCAGACCATGGGGAAGGCTCTCCTGGCCGTGGTTGAACGTGTGGCTTGCAGAGGGGCTGAGCTGCCAAACTTGTTGGTAGCTGGTGCCTGCCCTTGTTAGAGACCAGCCTGACCCCACACTCCACACATGCCCTCGAGTCTTTCCCCAGGGAGCAGACTGGTGTCCTCTCCCAGGCCATGCTGGGGTCTTCCCCTGTAGCTCTAAGGAGATCCTGTGGTCCTAACATGCACTACAATGCCCTTGGCCCTTGTAAACCTTTCCTCACAGGCATCTCGTGCCACGTTTCTGATTAAAACCACATCGTTTTCTTGTTATTTCTTTGAACCAAGGACCCTCACATGTTGGGAGTGTTGAAAATGAAGCTTAGGGTCCTGACCTAAAGGAACAATCCCTCTTGCAATCCCTCTTCTCCCAGGCTGGCATCTCTGTTACAGTTTTCCCATGCTACCTAGGTGCAGTATCTCCTCCTAATTCAGTTCTGGCTTTTGGGAACCTTCTGTTTACAGCTGCTTTAAAAGCCTTCCAGGCAGACCTGCAGATCCATTGTGCCCTGGGCTGCTGCACCACTCTGATGATGTGCCACAAGCTTTTCTCCACTCAGGGCACAGTTTCTGGCACATGGTTTTATGCCAGTTCTCAGCCCAAACATTTGCCAGAGCTGAGGTTTCTTTCCCTCCCACTTTCTACACTTGTGTCAGGTCCATATTCATGGTCTGAGCATATTGCTCATAGACATCTCAGCTGTGGGCACCTCTGCCTGAGCTTTACACTTATGTAGGAGCTCATCCAGTCCCATTCCTGCTTGGACATAACCAAGGTTCCAATCCCAGCCCATTCCCTCTCCTGCTGAGCCTGCTGGCACAGTCCTTGTGCAAGGAGACGTGCTGGGAAAGGAGTCCTGGGAGTCCCCTCTGGCCAAGGTGTGTGGGCAGGGTCAGGAGCACTGGGTGAAGGTGGGACCCCACCCAGCAAAGCAGGAGGCCTGGGGAGAGCTCAGGAGAGGGGGGTGACACGCACAAGGTGTCAGAGCCTGCTCACAGGACCTAAGATACCCCACAGCCAGGCCCATGCCAGCAGTGCTCCGAGCCTGCTGTCTCTCCATGGCCTGGCAGGAGCGGTCAGGCAGGGTCTGCTCCCAGAGCTGAGACAAAGGTTGTTCCCGGTGCTGCTGTGCAGTCAGGCTGTGCACCAGGCAGAGGATCTGCTCCTCCCTTCAGAGGTGGGTGGATGGAGCTGGGCTTCCAGGCAGCACCTCCGGGCTCCCACCCTGCTCCCGCAGGATGGACAGCCCCCTTTGTGCCATCCCTCAGGATGCTGCCTTGTGAAATGGGAAGAGAAGAAACACAAGAGGTCTGGCTCAATGGGACTGCTTATCTGCCTGCAGCAGAACCCTCCCTCCTCCTCAGGAGTTATTTCCTTGAAAGACACAAACCAGCACAAAACTGCCTCTTGCTCAGCTCCATCTGCCACGCGGGGGCTGGGTGCCGCGAGGCCACGGTTGCTCACTGCACTTGCCAGACAGACATGGCTTTAGGAGGATTTTTCACTATGTGCAGCCTAACAAAGAGATGAGTTGGGTTTACCTGTACCAGGAGTTGCTCAGAAAAGTCATGAAAAGAACAAAGAGTGTTTTTCTGGAGTAGAGCTTCCTCACAAACCACAGTAAATGCCAGCATCTAAAAATCTGGCACTGCATCACTTCACTGCTGAGCATCTGTCCTCGAGGCCAGCCCCACAGAGAGAAAGTCATCAGGGGCCAGAGCATCCTCTAAAACACAAGCCTTGGCTAACCACAAACATGCAACCCTCCCGACTTCTAAGCCACACATCAGCCTCCTCCAAAGGATGAGAAGGTCCAGGCACGGTCCTGTGATGTGGGACAGCTGGGAGGAGGGCACAGGTTGCAGGGAGGAAGGAGTCCCTCCTCCCCAGGAGGAGCTGGGTAGAGGCATACACTGAGCCTCAATTTCCTCGAAGTCATCCCAGTCCTCTTTGTGTGTCTCGTGTCCTTCCACAGCAGGTGCCCAGTGTGGAGATGAGCCCACATCACACTCACTGTGCTTGATGCTGCACAAACCCAGCCTGCGTGGTCCTGGCCCCACACCTGATATCCCACTGCCCAGCAGAGCTGCTACAATTCAACAGCTCCCAGCCAGCAGGGAAGACACAGATGTGCAAATGGGGAAAAACCTGACAGAGGCACCTCGGTATCTTGGACCAGTTGACCTCTTGTAATGCATCGGCCCCTCCCATCCCAATTTCCAGATGTGCTTGTTCAGCTCCTCTCTGTCACAAGCTGACCCCTCTCTGTGTGTTCACAGGATGTGTGGCACACTGCTGAGCCTGGTGCTGAGCAAGATGGTCTGACTTGTGAAATGATATTTTCCTTGAAATTAGGATGAGTTTAGAGACATACATAAATGTATAGAATAGCAGAGAATATTTATTAGGGTTGAAATTAACATTGATTGATTTTTGCTGATTAGGTAATTATGAGAACTAAAGGGGTAATCACCTTTTCAACGAGGAAATGAAACAATCATCCAAGCTAGACAAGTCCTGAGTTTCTAATTTGAGCAGGGAAAAAAAAAGCTACAGGTGAAGAGGAAAGAGCAGTATCTATGCCCTGTTGCCTTTTACTGTCGAAGCAGACATGGGCTGGGACTTTTCCAGCTGTGTTCATCTCAGTTTTACCCATCCATATGTCTGGGGAAATGCACTGAGGAGAGATGCAAGGGTTAGTTACCCTGGGGAAAGCAATGCAAGGTGCAGATTTTGGTTTAGTTCCCACCCAGAGGAGGAAGAATCCTTTCCTACCCCTCTCCACCTCGCTAGAAGTATGAACAGATTTTTCAAGTCACTGACAGCTGAACATGAGGCTCAAAGGAGCAAGTCCTGCCTCACTGTCCTCCCTAGACCTGTCTCTTGCACACCTGCAGCCCCTCGGGGCCTCTGTCCCCCAGGCTGACCCCCAGACTGGTTCACTGGATGTTTGGGATATCTCCAGGGCTCACGTCTTGGTGCTCTGGGGTTTCTTCCCCAGTCAGCAACGTGGGGAAAGGCCACCAAGTGCAGACCTCAGCCTCACACCCCGTGCCCAGCCATTGCCACCCCTTGTTGCCTTGTGTATGGTTGGACACCCATACAAGTGCCATGACTCCTTGCCCCTGTTCCCACCTGTGTCATAATGGAAGGCAGGATGAAGGGGCACTCTGGAAGGCCTACCATCAGTCTCTTAAAAACAAAACAAACAAAGGCCTTTTCTCAGCTGCCATGGCATGAACAGAGCTCAGTCCCCCTGGCTGCTCCAGGATGTGGCTGAGATATATCAGGGAAGAGCAGCTGTCAGCGTGGATGTGCCTAAAATTAGCTCAAAGAGAAGGTTTCCTCCATTTATTTATTTATTTGCTCCTTAAAAGGTCCCTTCTTATTAGATGCAAATTCAGCACAAAAGCTTCAAGCCAGTACAAAGGCACTGCTAATATTTTTCAATTACACTGAGAGGAAGATCACAGCGCTCTGTGTTTGGATTTCTGCTTGGGATAGAAGCTGTAGCAAAGAGGGGACTCTGGAGATTTGGCTGAAGGAATGCATTTGGAAGAGCTGCACCATGCACAGCAGTTTCACCTGGTGAGTTGGTGTGCTAGAGACCACTTATTTGATGTTTTAGGTGCCCCAGGATGAAATCATGGAGAATGGGTCTCTAATCTTAATTTATCTCCTTTCAGTTATACACACACTCCCTTTCAAGAGGTTTTTTATTATACATTATGGCATCTGCTTTCATCTGTTTGCCAGCTTTTGCTTACCATCCATCTTTCCCACCCTCTGATAATTCCAGGATTTCCTCACCAATTTCACTCCTTCAGGCTGTAGGGAAAGAAAGGGAGTGGAAAAATCTTAAAGATACTAGATTCCAGCAAGTGTTTTATCAAATAAAATTACCTCAATAAGGCCTTTTGTGAGCAAAAGATTGGAGAAAGAATTCCCTCCTTCTTAGAAAAGAATCCATATATGGCATAGATCCATAGGAAAGCAAGCTTGATCATTTCTGCTGCTCAAGGGACCATCTGTTAATTACAGAGCTCACAAAACTTCATCTCATCACCTCTGTTTGGCTCATGACCCAGGGACTGAAATGGGAATACCTATACAGACATTCAGAATAACTGAAAAATAATAAAAAAGAACTCTAGGAAAAAACAGCCCCAAATTTCCTTTCATGTACCTAGTCCACCCCACACATCTCAGAAAAATACCTTAATATTTCTTTGTGCAAACTCGTGGAATGGGCTTTGCAGGACACGAGTGTGCCTTCAAACTCTCTGACACCTGTCCTGCAGTGACCCAGAGATGTCCAGGAGCTGAGTCCTGAGGCTGCTGCTTTTGTGCAGACTTGCTGCTCTCCCAGCTGCCTGCCCTTGCTGCCTTTCATTTCCTACCCTGCTTACCATATTTTTTGAGGTGAGGAATTGCCAGGTGGGATGGAGCACTGGTTCTGGGCAGCCCATTCCATCTACAGGCAATCTCCATATTCAGAGTCCAGGAGAAGCATTTCCAGACTGCAGCTTCAAGTTTCTCTGATCCACCAAGTCAATTGGATGCACATGCAAGCTGGATCCTGAGATTTTATGGCTTTTTAATGAGAAGGTGAGAACTATTTACACTCAGCATAAGATCATCCCTAGAGACAGTAATCCTGTTTAGGGTTAAAGGCCTACTAGAGCTACCTGCTTACCATATCTTTATCCTCTTCTCCAAGAAAGTACATCAGAGAGCAGAAAGTCAAGCATCTCAGAGTACATCTGGCTTAAAAAACCAGCCCCCGTGCCCCATATCGCTCATCCGTCTGCTCTGATGGCATCAGTGTTGCTCTGAACAGCACTGCAAGTACTGCTGATTGCAGAGCAGCAGCAGGAAGATGGGAATCATTAAAGCAACTCAGCCAAAGCCCTGTAATTAATTAGTTAGAAAAGCATCTTGGCGTTATTAGAGAGGCCTCAGCAGAGGAAGCGACACCTCTGTTCTAACAGACTCACCTTCCGCCAGAGCTGCTGCTGTGATGTTTGACATTGTGCTGGTGTAAACAGAAATTAGAAGTCAGTGTGACAGGGAGAGGAGCCACTGGCAGGCTGTGCCCTTGGCCAGGGCTGTGCTGTGTGCCAGGAGGTTTCCGTGCTTTGCTCGCGGGCAGAAATCAGATCCTGGAACAAGCTCAGGTAGGGATGATTGCTGCTCAACCAGGAAGACCCTGATTTCTGCTGTGATTAAAAGGAAATCCAGATTTCCCAGGGTTGAAGCTGGTTATCCAGGTGTTTGTGATTATAAACCGCTAAATGTACACAAAAATGCCACCCAAGACTCCAGGAACTGGTATCTCCTGGGATCTGGACACATGCAGGATGCTGCTGGCCCTGGCAAACACGACCACACTGGCTGCATGGAGAACTGGGCCATGCTCAGAACTGCATATTCATGGCATGCAAATGTTGAGCTGCTGCAAACTCCCACAGCTGTCATCAGCACACAGTACCATGGCCATGAGTCCCAGAGATGGAGTAACATCCTATGGGGAGCAGCAGGATGCTGCAAGATCTATGTCTTGCTGAAAATAAGAGCATTAAAAGGAAGATGGAAACACAGAACTAAAATAGTCATGGTTTAGGATTGGTTTAAGGACTCTTAATTTCCCCTGGGGCAGGAGGCCAGGCAGTGTGGCTGCTCTATGGGGCGAGGAGGAGGTGGCAGAAGGCCTGGCTCTCCCACTGACCTGCTGTCATACCTTTGGAAACTCTTTTTATTACCGTAGGCTAATTCTACCCTTTCCCCACTTGGTACTGTCAGCCTCTAGGAATTCATGAGTCTTGATTTGGGCTTCCAAACACCATGATTTTGGCTTAAAAATGAAGAGCTATAAGCATATAGGTATGAATTACGTGCCTTTGTGAGTGGCCTTGTGGTTTCTAACTCTTTATGGATCATATTTCCAACTGAGCAGGTCAGATTTTTTTATTATGATTATTATTATTTTAAATGAAAGCCAAGAGTTTCACATAAACACAGAGCTCTGGCAGCTGGAGTTGGCAGCACTGCCCTCTCTTCATGTGTCCTGCCTGCTTACACAGGGAGCATCTGAGGCATGGGCTCACTGGCCATGTCTGCAGAGCATCAAGGAAAACCTCCCTCAGTCTCAGCTGGCTTCCTGAACTTCCCCAGGGCAACTGAGAAAAACCAGCCATTCCCAGGTGTTTCCAGGGAGGCAGTGGTTGGGATAACTCCTGAGTTTGGCCTGCATGAGAGCCCAGGTAAGCAACAGACTGGAAGTGACCAAGGAATAGGCTCCTGAGGAAGGTTTTTGGTGCATCCTGTTTTGGCCCTGCTGTGGCAGCATTGCTAAGGTGCTCTAGGTGCTCTTCAAAGCAGCAGAAAGACAAAGCTCTGGGAACTTGTCTGTGCATGCATTTGCTGTTTCTCTTTGCTGAGTTTCAGATGAAGTCCTGGGCATACTCCAGGCAGAGGCTTGAGAGGATGATTGTGTGTGATTGAACTGCCTTGCTCATCCCATGATGAGCAAAAATCTCTATGTTTTACCTTGCAGACATGTGGATGTACCATGGGAAGCTCCCTGTCTGTGCAGCTCTGCAATAACAAGAATCATGGCTTTGGTTCTCAGCTCTGAAGCTCACCTCTTCACATTCTGAAGTGAAGATGTTCTCTGAATAAATGAACAAACTGACATCTTCAAATGAACAACAGATTCTTCCTCAGGTCAGCTTTGCAGAGAAAGCAAATATTTCAGGGGAGTATGGTTACTGCTCACAGCCCTCTGGAGCCAGCCTGCTAACTCCTCTGCGGTGGCTGTAAATCTGGTGGTGGTTCAGCTGAGGGACTTCACAGATGCTATTTCAGGCTGATATAATGTACCATAAATGGGATTGAAAGCACCCATCTATAGCAGACAAAGCCTCTCTGGTTCATTCAAACACCGAGGAAACCGACTATTGTATATATGCACAGTTGGGATTCATCCAAAAGTGAGTGATAGCCAAAAGAATTTACACATTCCCTGGCTGGGGAACGTGGTGACTTCAGAAGGCAGCAAAGGTAACACAAGGATACAGGGAGACTCCCTTGCCTGGCATTTAGTATTTGAATCTCATCCTTTGACTCACCATGAAAGGGAAGAATCCCAGAAAGACAGAAAAGCCTCCACCATAAATGATATTCCTCATTTAGAGGCAACAAGTTATTTGGTCTCCATGGGATAGCAAGAAAACAGAACTTGCTCTCAGTCTCTGGCTGAATTTAGGGGGTGTCTCTCTAGCTAAAGTGACACATCAATAAACAAAATATCACAATCAGCTTGTGGAATGCGTTTCTGTAAAGCCCTGCAGAGAACCAAGGGGGTCCAGAAAGGTTTTGGGGTGTGACTCTTCAACTCTCAGTACAGGAGCAGCCCCCCGTGTATCGGGAGAGGTCAAAAGCAATCACTTAACCCCAAATGAACACCATGGCAGGGGCAGCCTGGCTTCAGTGCATGAGAATATATGTAATTAACGGGGTCAGGAAAGGGTCCTCCAGGGCAGACAGCCACACCAGGGGTACACGGGGTGCCCTGGGAAGCTGTGCTCCTGGCACTGCTCCTGCGTGGGCCACAGCACCAGAGGGATGCGTGGTCTGATCCTGCCTGGCAGTTTCTGTGCAAAATGGGGCCAATTTGCTGGGAAGCTTCCCACTCCCAAGGAGGGAAGAGGTGGGCTGCGAGTTTAACAAACATTTTGGTATTTGGAAGTCATTCCCAGCTCTCATTTAACACACAGACTGCATTTCCCGTTGCTAACTGGCAGCAAAGAGCTCATCAACATTTAAATAAGAGGCTTGTTAATGCCAGCGTGAGGCAGGTTTGCATGCCAAGGCTGGCTAAGGTTTCGTGCCAAGGATTTTCTAAGAGAGAATTTCTCTAGGAAACTCCTTTAAAAAGAAGAATTCACTAGTGGTTAAAAAGAGCGAGGGCTTAATTTGAAGAGGTGCTGAGCTGGTTAAGTCAAATGGATGGTGCAAGAGCTGAAAGCCTGTGAAAATCAGACTCCAGCTTTTAAATCAATTAACTGAAGAATAGCATGTGGAGTTTTGTAACTGATTATGCTTTCTGCAATGCAATAACTGAAGGAAAAAAAGGCTACACATAACCTCTTCCTTCAGTGTCACTGACTTGCCCACCGATGGTAAATATGCTCAGGTGAGGCTTTAAATGCACCTGTTACCTGAGTGTGGGAATATTAGCCTCTACAAATGGTCAAATCCTTCCTTAGTGCAGGGACGATGTGCAATATTTGGCTCTGTTTCTAGATCTCAAATGAGTCCTGTAAATTAAAAAGCATTTTTACTCTGGGACTTTGTTTTGAGCCTTCCATATGGAGACTAAGTCTTCATCACCTCTCCTCATTCCTCACCCTGCCAGGAAGGGTGGCAGTTTTGGCAAAGCTAAAGGGTCCTGTGCTCTGTGTCTCTACAGCATGGTTTATTGCCTTTCCTTGTTCCATCACAGGAGTAATGTCCATGGTGTCAGAATATGCACATGGTAATTGGCTTTTGCTGTAATTAAATGCCTCGGTGCCAGTGTTTAATCAGCCGCCAAAGCCGTTTATTGCCTCATATACGGCTGCACCACAAGCATTACCCCTTAATTAGTTGCTGAAATAGTGATGATTTAGCAGCGTCCTTATATTTATACTTTAAGACAGCAGATTCAGTCCAACACCAACAATATGGCAAGATAAAAAAGCAGACCATTCTGCTCTGCAATGATTCGGTCTTATTTATTTCTCCTTACCTCATGGAAAAGTGTCATGTGTAACTCTTGGTGACACCACACTGGGAGTGGTCAGCACTTGGAAAGCAGTTGCTACATCTCTGTTCTGCTCCAGGGCTGACCTGTGCTTTAAGGGGATTCAGTAGCAATAAAACATTGTCCCCAAAAACGCTCAGCAGCAAAAGAAGTGTAGGCTTCACCTGCTTTGACTCACCATTACCAGGACTGCCTGATGGGGCAGACCAGAGGCAGAGAGCTCCCAGTCTTCCCGTGGGAAGGAGCTCCTTGGTGTCACTGGAGTAGTGGCACTTTGTTGTGCGGGACGCTGGCAGGTTGTGACACCTGACACTGACAGCAGCAGCAATTCTCCTGACAGCCCCCCCCAAACTCCTCTTCCCCCTTTTCCCCGCGTGTTTTTATGGCCGTGGTGGTGCTGTGTGCAGCCACCTGCCATTTCTGGGGGAATGGAGCAGTGAAAGGGCCCCCTCACCTGTCCACTCATCTTCTCCAGTTTCAGGTGTCTGAAAGGCAGAGGTCTGGTCTGACCTTTCAGAGTCCCTTGACAGATAGCAGCATGAGAGAGACCTCTCCAGAAAGTTCACCCTGCCATGAGGAACCTGCCAAAGCTGTGTTGGAGGAATGGCCCTTTGGAAATGTCCAGCTCTCACAGAGGGAGCCCTGCTGCTCTCTTGCATTTGAGCTCTTCCCTTCCACACTATTATTCCAAACTCTTCCCAGAACACCAATACTGGTGTTCTGAGAAGGGTTTGAAATAATAATACTAAGACCAGCACTGGGGACAGATTTATCAGCCTTCCAGGTTTCTTTTCTGCTTTGAAAACCTCTGAGGAAGCTGAGGAAGCCCCTGAAATCTTCTCAAAATACACTAGAAAGCAAAATAAAATTCCTTTTTTGACACAGAAGTCATATAGGAAGTTTAGCCCAGATAAACATCAAGAGAAACATGCCAGACCCACCTTTATTCAAAGCCAGGTGGTTAAATCTCCAGCAGCCACAGCTGGGGACAGCCACTGCACCAGGAGAACACTGGGGTATGGCTGCTTCTTTATCTGACCAGGGGTGTCACCAACAGAGCCAAACAGTCACCTCTGCCTCCATCCCTGCCTCAGCCCCGGGACAGCCCCCACTGGCACCTGGATTTTACATACACTTCACTCCCAAAGCTCTCATTGTCTTCAAAGGATTCTGGTAGCCTTTGATTGCAAGAAAAGCAGTGCCAAACGGTGGAATTAATAGCTCCCCCACCCTTGGCCCTCGCCTCTGGCCCCTGGCCTGCTAATGCATTTTGATTTGTGTGTGGACAACGTATCCCTGGAACTTTTCCATCGTAACAAGTTTAGGAAAAAGTACCTTGTGCTATAAAGGAAGTAATAATATCGAGTTTGGAAAACTATACAGCAGTTTGAATAGACTTGAAAGCCCACACCATCACACTCCCTTTACTGCCAAGACAAAGCCTGTCAGACTCCCGTGTCCTGTAGGAACAAGCTGCAGTTTGTCCTTTCCTGAGGGAGAACACAGGCCTTTCCTGAAGTCCCCTGGGGAAGGGGAGGAGGAGCTGGGAGCAAGGCTGCTGCCTGTGCCTCCTTCCACAGCTAACAAAGCATCCCCTGACAATACATAACCTACTAAAAAAGTCCTTCATTTTCCCTGGTGGTGGGAAAGTAAGGATGGGATTTAATTTACAGCCAAGAACATTTGGTGTGGACAGTAGGACAGACAAGGGTGGAGACAACACTGCTATAGAGAGGACTGCCAGGGCAGGTTGTGGGATCTCCATATGCAGATGTCTTCAAGGTCACATAAAGTTTTCTTGGGAATGACACGGAGGGAATGGGTTTAGCTGTATTGTGTGGCTTGGGATGTTTCTACAACTCTCAAAAATTCTTTTAAGACAACCACTTCTGCTGATAGGGAGAACAGTATTTGTAAAACAGGCTATAAGCAGGGTGGAGATATTTAGCGTGGATTTGTGGAAAAGCTTACCAGGATACACTGGACTCCCCACCACAAGAAGCACTTCTGTCAGCAGCGTTCAGTGCTGCACCAGGTTCTCTGTGTGGTGACCTGTGACATTTTTTAAGCAGATGGGAACAATCCTGATTATTTACCACAGTGATAGCCTAGAAACAAGTTTCTAGAGGAGAAAGGCTTTGCTAACCACACTTCTTTCTACTGTCCCCATAACAGTTTGAATAATATTCCTCCATTCAGCTGCAGAGTGTGGTGCTTGGCTCTGCTGTCACCCATCACAACCCAAATTTGAGAACATTTGTGGGCACTTCCCATACAACCCAACTCTTCAGATTACTGCATGGGTTAGGAATGGAGTGCTCTCCACTACAAAGGAACACATATTTTAGAACAGTGCAAAATCCACCGAGAGATGGTCAGTATGGAGGGAGCCTCTCTTGGGACACTTTTGCATCCTTACTTCACCCAACAGTGAAACAGACTCTTGAATTAGGTATGTTCAGGAGCCACACAATGAAATTTTGAACCTAAAAGAGAAAAAGATGAAGGATATGAAGCATAATTGCAGGTGGAGGCTGGGAGAAAGTAAATACCATTCAACTTGAAAAAATAATTTCACACGCTAGCAAACAAAAATGAAATTTATAAGAAGTTTATTGGATTGGTAAAATGTAATAAAAAAGCATTTGTGATACTTCTTCTGCAAAGAAAAAAGGCATCTGGCGATTTTGCATATTTATTTTCCCTTACAAAACATTTGAAAAGCATAACTGATAAAAAGGATAACAACTGAAAGAGCAGAGCAAAGAGGAAAATACATCTCAATATAATTGGATAATGCATAATAAAAATACAGAAAACACATGCTTAAAACAGCTTTCATTCTCTTACTGTAAAAAGTTATTTTACGTGTTGAATAAAAAATATATGCCAGTTGCTCTGAAAATTGCAGTTTAGAAGAGGTAACTAGCTGAGAACAAAATATATATCTATATATATTTATAAATATAGAAAATGTGTATATGCTGCATCTGTCCTCAGAACAAATTGGAATAAATGATTTTCAGTTCATGCACACAAGTTACCAGAGAAAAAAACTTCATTTATTGCCTAGCAGATCGATCCTGTAAGGTGCTGATTGCATTTCCTGAGTGCCCTCAAAGCCCTACGGAAATAGTCAGTGAGGGAGACAAGTGGCCTGATGGGTTCAGTGACAAGGGAGGCTACTCAGCAGCTCACAGGAGGTGCACTCAGCAATTCACAGGAATCAGGAAAATTCCAATGGCAGCAGGATTAGGCTCCCCACAGACTTGGGTAGTGCTTTTGCTCAGCGAGGAGTGAAACTGTGTTACCCCCAAGCTCTGACAGACAGGAGACCAGTCCTAAAAGCTCAAGTAATGTTACTTCATTAGCATCCGAGGGCACAGAGTGTGCAGCAGAAGCGTTCCTCATATAGGAAGTGCTTCCTTGTGCCCTCCCTTGCCCAGATCCCTAGGCTAGTGATTCACATTTTAAAGGAAGATGCTTCCCATCCCACTGAGAGCCTCTGCCTGCTGACACTGGACAAGGAGGAGAGTGGCCAGTCACGCTCCCTCCCAACTGCAAGAAAGGCAACAACGCAGAACCTTCTCTATCTCACGGGCCAAACCAACAACCACCACGAAGCTGAAACACCTCCTCAGACCACGGTGAGTTACTGCACATCCAGTGCAGATCATCCCTGGGGAACCCTCGAGCAGACAGGTCTGCTACTGGCAGGGATAGGCCAAAGCATAGCAGCTAAGTAGGACAAATACATTCCTGGGGGCACTTCCTCCTTGCACTCTGAAAGAGCCAAATCATTCTCCCAGCTTTAGGGGGTTCTCCATGGGGCATGCAGCCAAGAAGAATCCTTCTGGAATGACCTATGTGTGGATCAGACCCCCTAGCATCAGCCCACAGGTAAAGCCAGCGTGAGAGATTGGGCTCTGGAACATGACAAACCTCTGCTGTTTGCTCTGATCTGGAAAGTGACTTAATTAAAACTGCAGAATTAGTACTCAAGAGTCTCTCATTTGACTGACTAGAGGGAAGGAACTGGAGGCTGCTCTCCAGTCTCTCTGACTGTCCAAAACACAAGCTGTGGCACAGGTAAGTATAGAACCATTAAGGAAGTTGATGTCTCACCAAGGCAAATCCTTTCTAGCAAGACCATGGGAAAGTCCCAGCATTACTTGGCCCTGCTCATACCTCTACCAATACTCAGTTCTCACTCTCCAGAGAGACAGCAGAGGAGGTCACAGCGGTGCAGTTCAGAGCACCAAAACACCAAATCTTTCCCTTTACCGCATTTCCAATACACCTTGCATTTCCTGTCTGATCACAGCAGGGAAAGGTTTGCTGAAACATTATTTTGAGGACTGAAAACAAGAGCATATCAGCCTTTTTAATACAGTAGCACCAATCAAACTTTGATTCACCTTCAGATTTTCTCTTCTAGCATTATATAAAAAATGAGTGATGGAGATTTTCTAAGAGACAATATTAAGAGAATAAATTCTTCAGATATTAATGACTCTGCAGTTCTGATCAGGAAGAGATGTTTGAGGAGATATACCCAACTACCTCTGCTACAGAACAGTTGCCCACCAGACAACAGAGTGTGTAAAGCCAGACAAGCTGTACTGATGGGATAAGCCATTGCTTTGCTTATTCCCATGGAGAACAGATGCTCAGCCTTAGCCTCTTGCTTCTCCTTTCCATCACCCTCCCAGTTCCCATCCCTACTCAGCACTAGGACTGTTTCTCTGCTGCCCACAAAGGAGCACAGCAGGTCTCTGAAAAGGCACACAGTGAAGAAAGTGGAATACACTTTTTGTAAAGGCAGCTCAGTCAATTGCCTACTTGTCACCTTGCTGGTTGCTCTGTTGAGATGCTCGTCAGGAGCTCAACTTGTTAGGCACATTAGAAATACTACTTTTTAGGTGGATAAAGCAAAGGACTAGATCAGACTTGGGGCACAAGGCACGAAATGTCCATTTGCCGAACTGAAATGTGTTTCCAGCCCACACAGAGCTGTCAGTGAAGCACTGGCAGATGCAGAAAAGCTCCCCAGTTTGGATTTTCAGTGGGTACCATCTCAACACAGTTGGAACGCAAGCTACAACCTCCGGCTGTGCATTTCAGTGCAAACTGCTCTTATCTCATGCAGCCCTGAATGAAACATTAGCACAAAGGCAGCCTAATTGGAACAGGATCTTCTCCTCCCTCCCTGCAAATCCTCATCATTGCACACAATCCCATAGCTAATGGCAGAGAGAAAACAGCTGATTCTGGCAAAATACTCACACTAGGAAGGCAGGATCAAGCCCTAGGCTGGACGCAGACTCACCACGGGGAGCAGCACTGGCTGTGGAGGAGATGAGGCTGACCTTGCTCCCTTAGCAGGCCTTTCTCACTGCCATGCTGCAGCAGTGTGGAAAGCTGGAGCTGGAGCAAATGTCTGCAGAAGAGATGCTGGGTTCTGGCTGAGCTTATGGAACAGAGGGTGTAATTTTTCTCATTGTACACCAACAAGGCAGGTGATAAAAGGAACAAGAAACTACACTGAATGGCCATCTCCCTTTCATTTTGAAATCTAAGCATTTCCCCCAATGAAGGCATTCCTTCCATGTAGAATTCCTATTTTGAAAACCTCTCTGTATCAGACTGGAAAATATTCTGATTGCATTTGCTGGCTCCAAATTCTAGGTAAGCTCTCCTGGACAGAGCTCCTAACTGTTTTCATTCAGTGCCCAAACCAAAGTGGCTCCATATCCTGTGGGAACCAGGGCAAGAATATAACTCAACAAATGAAAAGTAAAAATAATGATACCATGAAAAAGCACATGGTCCTGGTTATCAAAAATGCTGAATAAGCAAAACTACTATGGAACAAAATCAGCGGGAGACATAGGAACAGCCATTAAAATAAAAACTCAGTACAATTCTGCCCTTTATTTTCTTGCCACATTTGTTATTTTCACCTCTCTCTTGTCACAGATGAAGTGGGGCAGGCCAGTTCTTTTTCCTTTTCAACGTGGCTCTGCTCTCTGGGCTGTCACGCTGCTGGCACAGCCCTGCAGAGACAGGACTTCCCGCACTTCAGGGGAACGCTGAACTGGGGCTGCTTTTTAAACATCAAACTATTCCTGTTCACTGTACACTCTGCTTCCAAAAATAAAACAAGCATCCGAGTCTTTAAACAAGCAGATGGACCCTTTAAAGTCTCGTAACAATGTTTTAGACCTGGGGTAGAAGGGATGGGAATGAGAATACATTTTCCTACTAATTGGAAATAATGAAACTGATGTTTGTGGATATGAAATGCTGGGTAATAACAAATCAGAGCTCTGTTGCTGAGCCCGTTCTGCCAGTCAGCTTTCTGAGAAAGAGACAGCAAGAAAGGGTTTTTCTTTGCATTGATGAACTTAAAATGAAAGCAGGGGCAATACATGGGAAGGAAAAGGGCAGACAGGTACAGGGCATGGAAATTATTTGCCTGAAGCAACCACAGAAGTAGGCAGAAAAATGGCCAAAATAATGTCTCTTTAATTCCTTAGCCCTGGTTCCTAAAACTAGTTTGAGAATGAACTGGGGGAAGGGGAGGAAGGAGCAGCAATTCGAACACAGCAGATGCTCCAGTTAAACCATATCTTCCCAAAGAGGAACCGAGGGTGGGGGCAGGGGAGATGGCTATTATTAATGTCCTTCCGTATATAGCAAAGCAGACATCCTGCATAATGGCAACACAATACATCAATAATAGCCCAAGAATAGCTTCCTACCGGTTTTTTCCCCCTGACAGTTGGAAACATAAAGAGAAAAATCAAGCTGCTGAGATAAATAGCTGAGTCTCCACCCCCACCTCAAATTGCCTTGGCATATTTTAAGAGATAAATGGTTCTATGAGAAATTTAAATAGCTTTCTCTTTTCTTTTTTGGCAGCTGCAGGAACTGGGTCAGGTGTAGAAATTATTAATTTAGAAGCCTGAAAAACCCATGTTTGAAACTAAGTTGTGTTTTTTTGTGCTTTTTTTCCTTTAAAGCATCAACTTTCTTAGAAGCAGAGTTACAAAGAAAAAAAATAATTGAGGGGTATTTTTAAACAGAAGTCAGGTTAAAATAATGAAATAACAGTGCAAGCTGTAGAAAAAGGACAATTTGTGTAACAGTTTAATGGACATTAAAAGTATCCATAGTAGATTGCTAATGGGTTGTTTTGCAGAGTACAGTATTTGCCTAATGGCTTTCATTCCTCTTGATCAAACACAGTACTGCGAGTCTGCCTTGAGAAAAAAGACTGGGGGGTACCATTCTGTAGCTTTACCCAAACTTTAGTGCATGTTTTCAGAGACAAGAGATTGCTGCCAAAGTGACCAGCACCAAACACTCCCACAAGGAGCAGGTCTCAGACATCCCAGGGAGCTCATCTGCTTGAGGCTGTGCTCGCTGCTGGTGAACCTGGTAGTGAACCACGTGTGAATCACTGCCTTCCCCCTCCAACTCCAGTTACTCCTGCTTTCCACATTGATACCAGGATTTGGAACACAGCTTCTCTGCAGGATGCCAAAAGCCATCTTCCTCCTCATGCATATGGGGAAGGATCTCTTTGCAACCATAAAACCTCGAATCTTACAGAGAAAAAGGGTCAAATCCTGTAGGAACAGCTCCGAGCAAAGAAATGCCGATGAACTATCTCACAGGAGAGTACACTAGTTAAGACCTGTAAAAGGTTCAAATTTCCAATCCTATAAAGAACTCTGAGGTCTTGAAAGATACCCAGTTGGCAGGCAGCCCACTTCCTCTGCTGCACAACTGGTAAAATCCTCCTGTTCCTCGTGCTCTGTTCTGTGTCCCAAATCAGGTGGATACCTGAGAGGGAGGAGAACTCCCTCGTTTATACTCCCTGCACCTCGCAGGGCTCAGGGCTTGTGCTCTCCTTCCCTTAGTGACCAATCAAAAATTTAAAAAGGTGACAAAAAGCCAGATGTAAGTAGAACTGCAGTGCCTAGAAAGTCAGAGCACAGATAGGATCAGAAAACAGACTGTAATTACAGGCCCTGCTACTTATTACATAGGCCAGTTGGGCTACATGAGCCTTTGGTGGAAACTTCCTGTGCAATTAATAAAGGAGAAACAGAATACTTTTGCAATCACTTTTCCAGCTTTCACTGTGGGGGTCCAATCCTGCCATCCTGGATTAGCTCTAATCATAGACAATCTTTCTCTGCATAAAATGAAGGCATCTGTTCTGTAAGACTAATAAAAAAAAGAAAAAAAGAAAAAAGGACAAAACTCTCATTGCAAACCTACACCATGCAATCAAGAAGGAAGGGAAACTGATCCTGATCCCCCCCAGATCGTAATGTGACAATGTTTTCAAGGCATCTGGCAAAAAGGAAGAAGAAAGAAGAATGTTATGAAATATTTAAAATCCTACTTCTGTCAAGAATACGTGAGAGAAGAAAGGTGAGTTTGAAAGGGCTGCATTATTTGTAAGGTAAAACCTGAAAGCACCACCTTTTGCATAGAGGCATGAGGTGCCCTTGGCCTGAGCCAGGGCGGTCCTGAGAACAAATACCAGGCACTGATTCAACAGGGACTGGTGTGACAAAGTCCAGGCTGGGTGTGAGAGGGACCAAAGCGCTGTCCTGCAACCCCCTGGGATGTACCAGGGCCATGGAGGGTAACGACACGTGTTGATAATTCAGCAAAAGAGCTGTGCCTCTGCAGCCAGCAACTGATCCTCATCTAAAGCTTGAATCCGATTTTCAAGAGCATGAGAAATGGAGCATCCCCAGGCGAGGATTTCTCCTACAGGCACGTGTTTTTTTTTTTACTGCTGAGATTCTCACCAAAGAGCCTTCCAAGGAAGGGGTGACTGCCCTGTGAGATCTGAGAGGCATCAAATGACACTCTGCTCCTCCACCCAGGATATTGCCCTTTCCAATCTCAAAACCCCACAGAGCACCTCTGCAGAAAGATCTCAGCTGGGCCAGACCACTGGATGGATCCCAACCCCATCATGAGAAGCAGGCACAGAAAAAGGATGGATGTGCCCAGCTGTCATGAGGAGGAAGCTCCCAAGAAGATATTCAGGAGTTCCAATGTTCAGCTGAGTCTTTTTCTTGGTCACATCCACTTGCCTGCTGTACAGCCCCAGCAGAAACCTTAAGAGACTTCAGGACTGGTACTGGGTATACAAATGGGATCAAAATTATCCTGAAATGCTGAAACAAAAGACACTTTGGAACAAAACTGGCACAGCCACAATCCCCACAATGCTTGTGTAAGACAGAAAGAAAGAATCCCTAGAACCTATTTATCAAAAGCCATTTTATGCAGATTTTTCCTTCTGAATATTTAAAACATGGTGAATATTAAACTTCAGAGATTCTTAATATGTTCCAAAGCCCCACGGACCTTTGAAATGCTAGCTCATCAATATGCAACATCTAATCTTGTCAGGAAAAAAAAAAAAAAAAAGAGGGAAAAAGAAAAGCTATTCATCCTCTGCACACAGAGGTTACAGTGAGAATCCCAAGGAAAATAAAAAAAAAACCAACTTCCAGCATCTTATGCAATAGGTTAAATTTACTCTGGTTGGGAAAGTTTCACTTTCTGCAAGAGAGAAAGTGTCTGTACGTGCATAGCTACTGGAAGCTTCTTCTGAAGTGTGAGGCTGAAACTGTGTAGCTGGATTACAGTAAGTAGTTTATTAAAAAAAACAAGGCTTGTGGCTTTGCATCCTGTTCCAGGCCAATGCAGTCTCAGGATCCCCTCTCCAAAGGCCAGCAGACAGTGCGCCACCTAAAAACCCATTCCAGTCCAAAATGCTGTGGTTGAAATGGTTTTGCTTGTTTATAAAGTTTAGTGTTTCGTATCGCTTGCATCTGACCTTCAGGAGAAAGAAAAGCTCAGTTAAATTGTGCAAATATGTACCAAATGGGAGCAAGGGAAGGCAGCCAAAAATGCTGCATGAGCTTTTGCAGGGCTGCAGCCTTTTAGGAGCACCAGTTAGATGAACTGCATGAGAGGCCAAATTGATTTAGGCTCCAGGCAGGAGCTTAAAACACCATGACATCCAAATTCACAAAGAAAATGTTCTCTTACTGCAACCCCAAATTTCCTGCACATGAAAACACTGTTTTCTTTCATCTTTAGGAGATACTCATTCTGTAATCCGACATTTAAAAATGAACAAACAAACAGGAGTCAGCTGACAAAGGATTCTTGCTGGTGAATGGAAGTAGGTCACTCTGAGTATTTAGCCTTTACAGTCTGGCTTAATATTAGTGTTGTACACAGAGCAGTAACAAAACTGCACTGGAGACAGGGAAAGACTCTAATTTTGTCTTTCCTGTGAAAATTAGCATTAACGTTTCTGCATTAATGTGCAATGTCTCCCCAGCACTCAATATCTGGTTAATTAAAAGAAAAACCTCAACCACAAAGCAAACCACACACTAAATTAAACAACAACAAAAAACCCTTACTGGTCAGCCTGCATTTAAAGACATCTCAGTATGAGTAATTGGGGAGGGAGGAATTTTCCTGAAGGAACATAAAAGAAAATGAAAGCTCTATATACAAGACCAAATAAAATCTTCTGTCTCTCACAAATGCAAATTCTGGCTGCCCTTTTACACAAACATATTAAAGGAATATAACTGGAGGAAAAAAATAAAAGAGGAAAAGCTAATAAAATAATTTTTGAGGAAAAAATATTTAAAAAACAAACTATCCTTCAAACATATTTCTTCATGGTAAATCCCTGCAATCATGTGGTTCTAAATTACATGGTTAAATATGACTGAAAAAGTAAGGCACAATTTCATAATCATTTTAAAAGCAATAATTATAACAATTTTCTTTGATATCCATATGGCAGGCCACTGATACTAAGGACGCACAAAACTACTTGATTAAAGATCTGAACAAGTTTTTCCAACTACTAGCTAAGACTCACAATACCTCGGTGAAGTAAGAAAGAAACTATCTTTACTGCAAAGAGTGCACATTGAGGGCATGGAAAAAGTGGGTAAGAGGGAGGTTTGTGGACTAGGGGAAGCATGGGCAGGAAAGCAGAGACATCCCAAGTGTGATGTTCCTGGGGAGGGACTCTAACCCCTGGAAATGTAAAGGTAATGCCACCACTGGGGCTTCTGTTTCCTTCCTCATTTTCTAAAATATCTAGGTAGGATGAGAATACTGGACAAATAGAAATTTTTTTTTAAAAAAAAGTTTGAACTGGATGCTCTTGCTACCCGTGATAAACCCTGTGCTTCCACGTGTTAATGAAGCCAAAGAGACCAGGGACATGTAGTCAGGAATAAAGCCCAGAGGAGCAACAGTCAATACTGCAGCCTGTATTTCTACTCAGTTACAGCCCCACAAACACCTGACATGTGAGTGTGTATGCCAGACTGCCCTGCAAGGGTAGAACTTAGTTTTTTCAGGCCACAGCAGAAAATTTCCAGGCTGAAGTGAGAGCTGTTCCTCAACGTCCACCAGGAAACCCACTGAGGTTAGGTTTTTTCCCTTAGATTTTTAGATGCTGGATGAATGTTATAATTTCACAGGTGTAAATTCTGTTCTCTCATAGGCTCCAAATGCCAGTTGGGCAAGCAATTGTTGCAAATTTAAAGTTGAAATGCTGAGGAAGACAGGTAACATTTCTAGAAATGTTTAAGGAAAAATGCCATTCCCAAGCCCAGAAAGGAGATGAAATTCAATCAGTATCTCTTGATTTTCATGGCAGTTGCCATAATGTGCTTATATTCTTCAGTAATTTCAGGGGGAAAAGCCAAACAGAATAAGACACCAAGATAAAAACAAAGAAGAAAATTGCAATTGCCACAGAAAAAGACACTGGCAGTCCCTATAGCCAGCCACTCCATGGCCTTAAGACGGATAGGAAAAATTAATCCAACAGAAGTAACACTGGTATTTTAAGAGTCACCTTACTTGGATTGTTCTAACAAAGGAAACAGTGACTTCAAAATTAGCAAAACTAGTTAAAAATAGGGAAAAAATCTTATGGAAAGTTTCAAAGCTTTTTTTATTTCTCCAGGTCTACTACTGAACCATTTCCCAAGAACATTTGCTTGGTTTTAAGTAGAATTTTTATCCAAAGAAGTTTTCAGAATTGTAACGGGAACTTTAATTTACCAGCAGAAGAAACCCAAGAACTACAAAATACTCTGAAAGACAACATGGGTCTCTGAGAAATAAAAATATTTGTTAACAATTCTGAAATTGATTTAGATAAAAATTCAGTATAATTTTAATCATAACAGCAAAAACAACCCCCCAAAAATATTGTGGTTAACATTGCAGAAAGAGAGAATTTCTCATAAAAAAAAGGGCCCTTCTGGTATCATCTAATTTAGTGTAAAAATTACCGCCAGCTCTAACTGGAAATAGTGTTCTCACAGCTCTCTTGGTCTGTATTTTGCTAACCTCTAGGTTGTGGTGCAGTCTCTGCCCTCCTTCCACGACAAACCCTCAGTTACCATTGCTGGTGTTTTCCATGGTGGAATTTCACCACCGTGGGATGGCTCAGCACGCCCTCTCCAACACCTCCAGCCTGCAGCACTGAACCTGTGCGAGGTGTGCTCCACCCAGGCTGCTGAACAAACAGCAAATCAACACTGACCCAACTGCAGGAGCCAGACACCAACAGACACCAGTCAGCAACTCAAACCCCTTCTGAGCACTCAGCGCAAGCACCAGGTGTCTAACGCTTATCCTTGACACAGGATTTCTCTCAAGAACCCGCCCTTGGGTCCTGTTATCCCTTGCCTTCAAGACTTTCTCAAAATCAAAAGGAACCAGCATTTATCAAACCTAAGCCAGGCTTGAGCTAACCCCAGCCAGGCAGCAGCTGTAACAGGTCCGAAGAGATTTCAGACAGATTTGTCACTATTCTCTTTAACAACCATCATTTCCTTAAAGACACTTCTCATTCTTCTCAGGCACATTTTGCTGATAGGCAGAAAGTCAACTTAAGGCCTGTGTTTTGTGAAAGCCTGGCTCCTGCTATCAGGATGAACACTATTATGTAGAGTGACAAACACTTCAGTACTCCCACACCTCTATGATTAAGTCATTACACAAGTGTTTGCAGCCGTGATAAAAATCTAAGAATTAAAATATTAACACTGCTCCGAAAACCAAAATTAAAGGTGTGTTATCTGATAGGCTAAACAATTGGTGTGGCTTTCTGTTTTTAAAACCAATGTTCAATGAATAAAATAAGTAACAATAAAACCATCACATTCACAAAATACTAGTGTTAGCCTTGGGGATATGCTTAAGGATTGGGCTGTAACCAAGGCAACCCAATCTCCTGGAGAAACTTTAAGTAGACAGTTTTAAAGCCATTGCTCAAAGATACAGTAAATCTGCCTGTAGGGCTACTTGTGACATATGGAAGGTGCCACAGCCACCCAACACAGTGGGGTTATAACATAACAACTCAGCCTCCTGTCATCCAAACGTTACATTTGATCAGCTGTGGTCTTCTCCTGCAGCTGGCATAAGGGTGACACAGGAGCCATTTCCTGTGTTCTGGGTAATTTGATAGAAATTTGACTGTGCCCACGTTCTACCCAGATCAAACCTGTATGATTAAGGGATGAAGAACCAGTCTGGTATTAATGGCTTATGTCACACCATGCAATGGCTTTAAGTCTGTGCTTAAACAAACCCCAGGGACTTAAATATTTTGCTAAATTAGAACCTGATCCTGGGCCCTGTCTGGCTACACAAACCATGGGATCAGGCCCTACTTGCCAACAAATGCTAGGCAAAGACAAAGCAGCATAAGCAAAACTGCAGACTCGAACAGAAATGTTTGTGTGATCTTCCAATTCTTTCTGGAAGGAACAGTTTGGACATTACCACAGCCACAGATGATGTGAATTTTTGTCATGGCTAAGAAGGTCCAACTTTAAAAATGCAAGGTCTCTTTGGCAAAAAGACTCCTTCTTTGGAACAGATAAACATGATATATTATAAATATGTGATAAATATTGTGATGAAGCCATATCCCAGTGGTTCTTAATTGCAGTGCAATTGAGATAAATCCCACCAGCATTTCCTAATTAAATCCTGAAGCATCAGCAGGGAGATTTCCATATACATGTGGGTGATGAGAGCCTCTGTGATGTATATACAGTATCTTTCAAATATATTTATAGTGATTTTGGAGACAAAACCACACAGAATAAAGAAGAGGGTTTTGAACACTCTTTCCAATGGGCAGAAGGCTTTGGTGTCTAGGGGTGAAAAAAACCCCATCACAGTACCTTTGCACAGATGTGTCAGGTCTAGAAACCAGCCACAGCACCTCAAACATCAACACTGTTCAATCTTTGTCAATCATATTTCATCCATGAAGTATTTAATGCTTGAAAAGTTTGGCTCTCACCTCCCTGCATGCCAGCCCAACTCACCACAGCACTCTCATAACAGAGAGGATTCAGAGCTGGATCTCCTGGCTGGCTGCATGCATTGAAATGGGCTGGAATCCCAGGCCCACATACCAGCAAACCTCTGAAAAGAGAAAATAGAGCTCCAGAAATCGGTAGTTTGGGCTAATCTGTGACTAGTTTAATCCCCATAATGTCTCTGGGAAACTGCAAAGAACCATCCCGTGCAGAGGGCAGAAGACAAGGAGCCATAGGACTTGCTCCACTCCAGCCTAGGCAGGGCTGTAAAAAGCCCAAAGGCTCTGAACTTGTGTCCCCCTTGTCTAGGCCACATTCTGCTGGAAGGCACAGCAGCTTGTTCCCCTCAATTACCCCAGTGTTATTCAGGAGAGTCTCATCAGGCACTTGATTTAACACTCACAAGAGTAAGGAAGCCCAGAGCTGTATTTTCTGCCTGATGAATGGCTCATTCTGCACCCAAATGCATCACATTATCACCTGTGCTTGTATCCCAGCGCTGATCTCCGCTGTTTCTGTAGGGTTAGTTCAAACTAGATTTGCTCAGTATTTGCAAGGTTTTTTGGACTGGTGGTGGTGCAGACTGTGTGTCAAGAAGCGAGCTCAGAAGGATCTTACATGCCACAGTTCAGGGAGCAGGAGCCCAGGTGGAACCTGGTGGGAGCCAGGGTGCCAAAAAATCTGTTTATGTCTGAGGCAGTAACATTTTTGCAGGCCAGGGCAGAAATCCAGGATACAAAGTCAAACTGCTTCAGCACAGCCCCTATGGGGGTGAAGGAACTCTTCTGCTCAGTGATGCCACCCTTCTACAAAGAAGGGTTCCTTTCAAGCTGTGAATTTTGAGAAACTTCCCTGACACTGATGAAGTTTGCCAACATATAAACCATGTAAGGAATGGAGGTTTTAGACTGGTATTTCTGCATTTGAATTTACCACACACAGCTGAAGCTACTGAATATCACAGTGCCCTTCCATTAAGTTTAGTGCTACAGTGAAAGGAAATGCACCATTTGCAGGAGCTGCAGTATCACATCACAATTTTTCCTTTGTTTCCTATCAGTTCAGCTCATCTAACTTTTCTTTTCAGCATTAGTGGATATAATTATTCTCTATAACAAAAGCCTGATACAAAGAGGGAAGCACCACATTCTTATTGATTTTCAGTGGGATGCGTGAAAAAAAAATCTTGTAACTTACTCTTGAAAAGTGCCAGTTTGTCACTTATATGGTCAATCAGCCTGCAACTGTTTCAGTTCTGCTTCTTAATTTAAGTGCAAAGAAAGGTATTTTCCTTGATTACATCTGCAAATAAGATATTAATGTCAATTCAGTGATATGAAAATTACTCCCTCACTATGTAATTTGCACCTTAGTTATTATGGGTTTCATGAACAGGACTATTATAGCTGTTCAGAATGCCATGGATTTCTAACTTTCTGATTTGTTTTTAATTAACCAAAAAAAACCCTAAAAAAACCCCCAAATCCATGATCATGTGAGAAAAAGGATCATCTGTGCCCAGGTTTTATTTACCTTGGCCTATATATTAATTCTGGACTGAAGATGAAAATGCTGTTGCTGGCCCAGCACTCTACTGCCACGAATTTCACCAGAGGCAAGTTATAAGTGGCTGGGATGAAAATGGAAAAGGAAAAAAATTGCCTGCTTTCTGGAATGGCATAGTGAAGGGCTTAATACCTTCTTTAGCTTTCTTAGGATGAAAACTGAACATGTATTTAGCAGGCTCTTTTTTGCTGTTGTTGAAACAAGATCTGATTTTTTTAAATTGAAAAATACAGATCACATGTGTTAACATCAGAGAAATGTGTATCACCCCAAAGCCTGATACAATCCCTGTTATTCTTAAAGGAAAATCCTCCCATTGCACTATCAGGAGATGGAACAAGACTTAATTCCCTGAATGTCTACCCAGAGACCAACCCTGCCAGTGATCCCACTAGAATGGGCTGTATGAGAGAGTGGCGTAAGATTTTTTTGAGCATCGCTTTGCACTGCAGTTCTATGTAGTCATTCTTTTCTTTTTTTAACCACTGGGATTTCAGAAATGTGTTTCCAGCCCCATATTCCTTAAAGATCTTCTCAATGGACGTGACTGGCTTATGCCTCTGGTAAATCAAAAGCATGCAGTGTGTGTGTAGAGTGTAGTGTGTGTGTAGAGTGTAGTGTGTGTGTAGTGTACAGTGTGCAAGCTCACATCTTTCTGTGATTGCTCATACATTGTGAATTGGAAGCATCACTACTGAATGAATTTATGCAATAGCTAAGTAGACTTTCATGAGTAAAAGAAAAACCCTATTGAACTGGAAGGGAGTGGAGACAAGTAAGGGCCTAAGAAATAACAAATCTGTGTCCCAAGAATACAAGATCACACCTACACTCAGGTGCAGTACAGTTGCAATTGCACTGTTTGTGTTAATGCTGGGTCTGCTCTCACACCTTCTAGGACAGTGGAGCTACTTCTGCTGGTGACACAGATCCTATTAAAGGCACCAGCAGACACTCAAGTCCCATAACTTCAATGAGAGCTAGTCAGGTTCTCAGAATAACTTGGGAGAAATAACTACCTCAGCCATCTTTCACCCTCTACCTTCCTGCGCTGCTTAGAAACAGGAATCAAACACAGAAGCATAGTAAGGACCATGTTCAGACCTCCTTCTACAGGCAGATAATTTAGGTGCTGTGACCCTTAACTCCATCAGCTGCAGACAGAGCAGCTGCTCTGACTCACTCACTGCCCTCCTCAACAGTTGTGTCTAAATTAGGTGCCTGTCATGGGCAGTCTGAACATGGCCTCTTGAACTGCCCTCTTGTTCCATGGCCTTCCAGTTTTACCTTTTTTTCCTTTTTTTTTTTTTTCTTTACTTTTTTTTTTTCAATAACAGAAATTCAGACCCTAGGCTGGAAAGAAATCATGCAAAGCTTGTGCAATATCCCCCAATGGGCATCCTGGGGAAGGTCACAGTTGATTCTCAGAGATCAGTGCTGGCCTTGGCAGTCAGAGCCTGGATCCGAGCAGAGTTGCAGGTCTTGCAAAGGATGTGCCCGTCCAGAGGGTAACAGCCCTGATTGTCCCCTTCGGACAGGAGGCCACCACAGTCCTAGGAAACAAGTGAACAGCAAGAGCAAAGTAAATAAGAAAGAGCAAGATTAAGCAAAGAATCTATTAGTCAAAGAAACTGTCTCCTCACTCTCCACCTTGTAACAGGATCCAGCCTGAGTCAGCGCAAAGCACGAAGCTGAGGTATGTGATGTCTTTTACGATTAAGCCATTTTCTGATAAGAGACAATGCTGCAGAGAAGATGGGTTCCCAAGCTCTCTGCTGAATTTAATCCAATTGAAAATAAAAGGAGATTTTTCCCTTCACATTTCTGAGGAAGCAAAGGTCTTTAGCATTGGAGAAACATGAAACTGAAGCACATATTTATTAATTCAAAAAAAGGATTTAAAAAGAAGCATCACTGGGAAAAAGTTAAGTACCAATATCTGACTATAGGTAATCTCCTTTGGAAGAGTTAATGCCATGAAGTTACAGCCTCCATTCCAGGGGTGGCAGCTAAGCAAAGTCCCTGCCTGTTTCCCCTTACCAGGACTGCCACCTTTGTTTGTACTACAGTTGGCCAAAAGGTTGTGGCAAGAAGGAGGATGTCAGACAGGAACATGGAAACCCCACTGCAAGGTCCCCAGACCTGCTCCAGAGACCCCAGTCCATAAGCTTTAAGGCTGAGTATAGCTGCTGGGAAAGCTGGGCATTACCCCTCACTGTGTGATCTAGCAATCGCTTGGCTGAGAGATCCATGTGTGTGAAAGCCTGGGTATCTCAGCAGCCAGCAAGGGGACATGCTGTATGATGAATTAGGCTCCACAAAATTTAGAGTAAGAATGCCCCAGGATCTTAAAAAATAATGGGCCTAAGTAATGGGCCGATATATACTCTGAAAGCCAAGGTCAGATTGAGAGTTGAACCAGATGCCCCCAAGTTTCAGCCTAGACCTTTATACCTTAGTCCATCCTTCTTTCTGATTAAGGTTATTAAAACTTGCAGCTGCAATAAGAAATATATTTGGTCTCATTTTCTTACCCTGCCATCTGGCTGATGTATTATCCAACAAGTAACACTAGCACCGAAGAACTCTTGAAGGTTCCCTAACACAGCTGTTCCCACATGCTAATTGCTTTAAGGTGATTTTTATTCTCTGTCTTCAGATTCTTACCATCAAAATTACATGAAGTGTGTAATGAAACTGAACAGGAAAAGTAACATAAAAAGCATTGCACAAAACAAGAATGATCATGTTTATGTGTCCATTAAAATTCTTCAACCTAGAGCCATACGCTGAGTTTCCTGTACAATCTTGCTCAAATCCTAACATGCATTAGCTTTCATTTTAAGAACATAAAGATGAGCTACGTTTGTGTCCAGGCTATAATTTATGAAGTTCTCAAGTATTAAGCTCTAATTGCCTGAGTCACATTCTTTTGCTCTTCTAATGAACCTGTCATAAACAAGGGACCTGATTTTCCTCTCATTTGCACCGATATAAATGAGGAAAAATTCCCTGCTTGCTGAAGTCAGTGAAGTAATTTGATTGTGGAGCCAGTGTTAGAACAGGGTATGCCTGTTGTGTGAGGTGGTGAGGAAGTTAAGCCACCCCCTGCCTTCTGTCCCTGCCGTGACTGGAGTACCAACCTCGCAGCGGTAGCACTGCACGTGGAAGTCACGATCCAGGGCCACAATGCGCACGGTCTCCTCTTGTCCCGGGGCTGGCATGATGGGCTCCTTGCACACAGAACACCTTGGGGCAAATTTCCTGAGGGAGCAAGAGACAGGCACAGTCATCCTCAAACTCGGAGCAAAGGGTTTTGTTAACTGGCCCAGCCAGCCAGAGATGTGTGCACTTGTACCAACACACACACACACACACACACACACACACACACACACACACACACACACACGTGTGCACACACAACACAGGTTGGAGCTCTGCACAGCTCCCTCCTTGGGGAACAAAAAGGCAGGAGCACTTCAGTCTTACAAGGCTATTTCAGGCATGTAGGGTACTAAAGAACATTTGTTGGGAGATGACTTGTAGAACTTCTGACAGGCAGCAAAGCATTTTGCCTGCCCTAATTAACAACTAAAGTGCCTGTTGAATGACTCTTGATTGTGACACCTATGCACTGCCACAACCCTCAGCCTCTAAGATAATCCATGCTAATCCCAAGGTTAGAAAAATGACCAGGATCTGCTTAAAGAACATCTCTTGAAAACAAAAATCAAACTATTAAAATTTGGGGATTGGAATAAATAATTTAAAAGTCTGGGAAGAAATGGCAAAAAGAATAGCCTTGCACTAACACTAATTTGTTGAGGTTTATGCTGTCCACTTTAAACTTCCAACTTTTAATAAATACCTACTTTATTCCTTTAACACTGCCTAGCCTCTGTTCTAGGTAGCCTTTCAAGGCATCACCATCTTACCCACTTGTGCACAAAGAAGCACATTTCTTGCTGTGCTCACTCTCAGACAGGAAGCATCAGGGCAATTCTGACTTGCTGCATTTTCTAGCTAAAACCAACTGAGTTATCCAACAGGGTGTTGTCCAGGCCTAAAAGGGAACAGGTTTGGGTGCAGAGACCCCAATGTTCTCTCTTCCAGTCAGCCTGACTTCCAGTTGTATAGTGACAATAACTCACTGCATGAAGAGACTGACTTGAATCAGGGTCAGCTCAGGGATCAAGAGAAGCACAGCCCTTTCTTTTCCCCTTCTATTGCTCACCATATGCCCTTCTGGATAATTCACCCATGTTCTGCATTCCCTCTGGTTCTGCTCCCCTCAGGTCCCATGAGAAGTGGCCATCTCTGCTCCCAGGCTTGGGAACATTTAGCCTGTTGTGAATCATTATCTGCTGTTCAGAACTTATTGGTACCGCTTTCCTGGCTGCAAATTCTGCCCGCAAAAAAGGAAACCTACACCCACAGAATCTGCTGCCATGTAGTGAGAACCAGGGTCAGGGGCTGTAGAGTGACAGAGGACAAAGCTTATGGCAAACATCAGAACACAAGGAGATCAAAGGCCCTTCTCTTTGAAACGCCTAGTAAGGATTGACTCTGCCACCCAGCCTGTCACATGAACCACCTCAGAATTAACAATCTTAGAAAAGAAAAAAAATCTATTTGTACTAGGAATAAAGAAAAATATTAATTTCACTGGCAGCAGATGAAAGATGCCTATGTAGCTGTGATCTAATGAAAGAATGAATTAAACAGTGGCTATAACAAGTGCTCTGAAAAATAACTTAAATGGATCATGATATGACCAGAGCTGTGAAGGCAATTAATTATGTGCTGCTTCATGCAGGCCCTTCCTTGTGCCATTTAGCTCAAATGTGGTACTTAAAAAATACTTCAACATTTCTTTGTCCTGGCTACTGTGAGTAATTCATTATGAGGCAAATATTATCTCCCAAGATCCTGAGATCATTCCTGCAGATTTCAGAGGATGTGGATCTGTGGGGCCTGAGCTCAGGGTAGCTGAGTGACATGTGAGCATCAGCTACAGTTTTGTTATCAAGAGGATGTAGATGTAGAACACTCAGCCTCCAGATCAGGAGGATATGTCATCCCTAATCAATTAAAACTGGGCTGGCCAAAGTACTTCAAAATGTGTGGTTGTCCAAAGACATTCTGAGTGCCACATTGGGTCTTGTGCTGTTTCCATCATCTTCCCCTCAGTCCTTCACTCAACAATTTTTACATCCTTCCTTGCATTGACAGCCTCCCACTTTCCACTCTCAGAGCCCTGAGGTCCGTATGCAGTCACTGCCAAAAGGCTTCAGTGTGGGGCAGCAGCTCTCTTTCTCCTGAAAGCATGTGAGCCCTTGGCCTGTGGGGCTTTGGGAAGGGGCACTCTCCAAATGGTTGAAGGGGTGTGAGAGAAATCCTTCAGGTGCCTGAGTAGTGCATAAAATGCCTGTGCTCAGGAGCACATTTTACCTTATATACAACTGGTGGCACAGAAAGGCAAAGCAACACAGCAGCTGCCAATTAACCCAGCCTAGCTGAGCTACAGGGAACATCCTTCTGTTGGATTCTAACATGCCAGTTAATTGTGGCTGCTTCTCTTTCTGTCAAGTCAGCCAGCTTCTTTGAGCTTTCAGACCCACACACTGATGTCAGGAGGCTCTAATTAAGTCTACCCCCTTAGAAATTAAGAGGTAAATGGTTGAGATGTAAACTCACATTTGTCAGTATTGATTTCATCTTTTAATTGAAGGGTGTAATGTATCTGTCTTTTCCATACAGGGCAAACATTTGTGCTCTGATTATATCTACCTGTCTTCCCTAGATTAGTTGTGATGATGGGGGTGGTAGCATGTCAGTGACAGAAATTACTTGCAGCTATACCTTTCAACTTACTTTAAATAGCAGTTTCACTATAAATTATTACCAGGGCTGTATTTTTAGTAGCTCAAAGAAGCTAATTAGCAACTAGAAACAAAAGGAGCTGTGAGCAGCCTGTGGCCACTGAGATCCCTCTAGGAGGTAAGCAAACACCTGCAGAGTGCAGGAGGACAGGACCTCTCTTAATTGCTCAGTGGAAGAAGCAGGGAGGTGGTGATGTGAAAGTGCAGGTAGAGGCAATGAAGAGAAACGTGCACATGCACAGTGAGAAGCAAGGGGAAGGCAGAGCACTTAAAACAGAGGCACACAGAGGTTATCCCTCAATTCAGCTCTAAGCAAAACAGAGGTCAAGCAGAATCACCCCCTAACCAATTAACCTCGTACGGCACGGCGTGCCTGCTTGGAGCAAAGCTCTCCCTGCTACTTAAGAGCCTTGGGAGGAAGTGGCAGAGGGTTCAGGACTTCCTGAAAGCTCAGTCTGAAAAAGGAGAATCTTCAGGGGCAAAAACCAAAGACAACAAGCCAAGCACTGACAGCAGCTCAGGCCTTACTTATGGAAGTCCTCGATGCAGTGGATGTTGCCGCCGGCATCCACAGTGAAGGGGATCCCGTCCAGGCTGCGCTGGCACATCACACAGGTGAAGCAGTGGGGGTGGTACGCCTTCCCCGTGGCTCGCAGGATCCTCTCCATGATGGGCTTTGCACAGACACTGCACTGCTCCAGTGTATTCTGCAGAGAAAACGTACACAACAGATGTGAGCACCATCTCAGCAGGATGCTTACACAGGTCAGCTGGGTTGGAGGCTGCTGCTGGTCTGCTTGGAAGCTTTAGGTCCCTTCTTTTCATTTCTTCTAGATAAAGTGTAGTACAGTCAACAATTATCAAGAGAGTATGATAACAGCACAGGGCCTGGGTCAAGCCTTTCGAACAGTGTGAGAACACAAACCAGAGCCTTCTCTCAGCAGCTCTGACAAGTGATCAGAGATGGCTCATCAGGTGGATTATCTGAGACACAGCAGTTTCTGTAGCCAGGAGCATGTGAAGGAGAGAGTTGTGCAGCCAACACTCCTGGGCTTCTGCCTCTGGACTGCCCAGTCTGAGCGAGCTTTTGCTGCAGAGTTCATTGGAGACAAGCTCCACAGAGGGCAGTGCTAAATTGAAGTGCAAACTCCTAGGGCTACACAGAGACCCTCTAATTACTCTGCCAATGCAGATCCCATAAAAATATCTTTATCTGCCTTGTATGAAGATCTTGATCTTCCTCCCTCACCACAGAGAATACTGTTAAGTCTGGGGAGAGAACAGAGCAGTGGCTCCAAGGAAAGCATCCACAAGGACAGGAGTTCAGGATGACTTAAATGCTTCATTTATCTCTGGCCCACGATGTTTGAGATAATGACTGTGAAATGCCAGTTCTAAGGCCATGATCCTTGCTGCACAGGTTCTACATACTAGCCTGCTCCTAAAGTGCTGGAGCCAAAATATTCCCACTTTTCAAGTGGGGTCCATTGAATGATTCATCTCATTTCAACTCTCACTCACCCTTGCAGTTAATTATAGAAACACCAAGATAATTTTGTTTCAGATGGTTCTCTGTGAGCCACACCAGCCCTTCTGACACCAACTGGGGAACTAACCATTTCAAAGCAAGCACTTTAAAAGACACATGCCATGAATGGAGGATGCAAACCACATAGATACAAACAATAAATTTGTGGCAATGATTTGGGTAATTTCACTGGCCTTTAGAAAAGCAAGCTTCACCTACTATTCTTGCTTGATGCACCTGAAATTATCAAATAATGTTATCAACCAGCAGATGCATCTTGGGTGAGGTAGAAAAATCTATCATTACACTATTGATTATTATTTAGATAGACAGAAATAGGGAGATGGGGAAAAAAAGAGAAAAAATTTCTAACAGGACAGAAGTATAGAAAGCTGCTGAAAGGTAGATCTTGTTGACAAACAAAGGAAGGCTAAAGTTCTGCTTCCTCATGCTACAAAATTCCCAGGGAAAGTAGTGCTTTGACTGACTGCGTTGTTATTGCTTCTTTGAGCCAGTATTCTCAGAGGCAAGATCCAGTCCTTATATGTGCACCCAAAATGTATTGTAAGGAGATGAATCACCCAGGAGCTCAGAAGGATCTACACTCACACATTTGCTCTCAGGCATTATCTCTGGGCTGCACGTCACTGGTAAGGTACAAACATAGAAATACGTGAATTCCTGTCAGAGGATCAGAAGGACTGTTTTTGGAAAGGTTGTCATGAAAAGTCCTGAATTTCAACCCGTATGAGAACTGCCTCCCGCATTTGTAAGGAGAGCACAGCCAGACTAGCATCGAATTCAGGCTGGATTTTGCTTTATACCTTGTAATAATGGGCAGGAAAGAATGACTGCTGGCCTTTCTGTCTGCTTGCTGTCACCATCATCATCATTATAACGGTGGCTGGTATGCCAGAAAAAGCAAGGTCAATAATTTTCTCCATGGAGAAATGACCTGGCAGATTTACCATTTTGCTTTGCATAAGCAGATCACATCATCTCAGTCCGCATCCACGCGGCTCTCTGCGTTTTTCTGCCAAGGAGGGAAGGCGGGATACCTGCGGATGCTGATGGAAGATTGTGCCATTCCTAAGGCATTTGCCATGAAACTTTCTGAACACACACCAGGATGGAGCATTTGCCTCACCAAGTCACCGCTTGCCTCATTTCCAACAGTTGCCAACAACAGAGGCCAAAGTCTGAGAACAGGGTAAGCAAAACACAGAAATTCCTTGGGATTTGCTTCCAGTCTCCACTGATTACTGGTTTAGGGACTTCCTGAGTCAGAGCTTGGCTTCCCCATACTTTGCCTCAAGTGGATGCTTCTCCCATAAACTTTCCTGATTGATTTTTGAATTCTGATAAACACTGATTGCCCACAACATGACCGGGAATTCCGTGGCTTACTTCCACTCTGGGGACTGATTTGTTCAGCAGTTTCCCAGGTCTGCTACTGCAGCCCACCCAGGACAGTGACCAGAGCAGGCCCCTGCAGCATCAATCCACGCTGCAGAGGGGTCTAGCACCAACCAGCACAGCCTGGAACTGCTCTCACCACAGACCCAATGTCACTCCTGCTCACACATTTCAGATACACAGAGTTTAAGCCCACAAGGGATCAGTACAACCATTCTGTCTGACATCCCATGCTAACACTGATTTTGATGGAAACTTTGCAGTGACCAGGACTGCAGGCAATCACCCTGCTGGATCACACCTTCTGAAAACACACATCTTCTGCTCCCAAATCTCAGCTCAGTCACAGTTTGACATTCTCACAGCTAAATTAACCAGCTCCTGATTAAACGTTCTATCCAACGTGAAAACCAGACCTGAGAAATTTATTCTTTTCATCCTTCCAAGTCTGTACCAGTAAGGAAAAACAAAGTCATTAGTTTCAGACTCCAGCTCACTCCCTGTCTGGGAGCGTATTTGCTTAAGCCTCTCTCCTTGCTAGAACCCTGGCTGGCTCAGACCCTTCTCTTCAAGGTGTTACCAGATGATGCCAAAGGGAAAGCTTCCTTGATTCACACCCATTTGACATCAGGTTGCTGTAAGGCAGGATTTGGCCTGTGAAGCTATCAGGGTTTTCTTTGATTCTCTAATCAGGTTATCCCACATGCCTAAGTGCTGCCCCAGCAGCTAACAACCTGCACATTATGGGAACAGCATCCCTGTAGGATTATAAGTTTGGCTTCTTGATTTTGCTTTCTTTCACAGTTAATCTAACTCTCCTAGCACCTCCTGGAGCTTTCAGACCTTCAAAAAGCCAAACAAGATGAAGAAAAATGCCTAACAGGTCTATTTTCCTTCTTTTCTCTCCAGCTGTTGTTGCAAGCCTGCTCTGTAATCAACAGGTAGAGCTGAATGCATCTGATGAGCTACACTGAGAGCTAAGGCAAGGCAGAAAGAAGAAAGATGAGAAACAGCTAGGAAACATCAGACCTAGGGGTTGCGGTCACATTCATGTCATAAGAATATAGACCACAAATCTAGTGTGGGCTGAGGGTACAGTTTACCATTCTTTTCCCATATTTTTAGCCAAGAGGCAGGGAGTGCCCTCATGTCTCCAAATCCAACTGATTTTTTGGGGGTTGGAAAGGCATAGGGAAAGAGGGAAAGAGCTATCCATTTCTAAATGGAAGGTTGGCACAATGTTTAAAGCTGAGTCTGGGTCCATGTCTCTTGAGGGCAGAATATCCATGGCAAAGAAAAAGAATCTCACATGGGGAGAATAATGCACCCTAAATACCAAAAAGAAAAATAACCCCAAGCAAAGATACACTAAAACACAAAGAAAGAACTATAATGATCAGGACATCATGAATCATCTTGCAGACTAAAATTAAGAGACTTAAACATGTATAGCACAATCAGTAGCAAAGCGGGAACAAGCTGCCTGGGAGCAAGCATCTAGCAAGTGGTGGTTGGAGCTGACCTCCCTGGAGCAATACTTGTCCCTTCAGAAACCACAGAAAGCCAAAGGGAGTTGCTCTGCAGATGTTAGGTTTAAACATGGGACACAAAGTAAAACCTCCAACTGCTGGGAAAGACTTCTGGATTGCAAGAGTCATGGAAGACTGGAGCTGGGGAGTGTTTGTGTCCTCTCCTGAAAACTTCACATTCCAGATGACAAGGTGGCAGAGGCTTTGGGGAGCAGAGGTGCAGTGACAGCCCATGGGCTGCAGCTCATCCCGCTACCCTCAGGCTGCAGATTACAACCCCTCCTGACCAAACTCGGGACACAGCAGTAACTCCCAGCATTATGCCAGCACAAGGACTCTCCCACAATGACCCAGCAACGAGTGCAGAAGAAAAGCCACACAGATTAGTCATTGCTTCTTCTGCACTGGCAATTCATCCCAAGCTCTAATGAACATAAATAATGTCTCCTGCACTCTGAACAGCAGACCGAGGAGAGCTCACGCACAGGGACATGAGTATGGTATTGCTTATTTTGCTGGGAGAGGGGAGGGAAGTTGCTGGAATAAATTACATTGGCAACTCATGCACAGGGACACAAACTCACTTTCTGTAAGCACTGCAGAAGAAACACATTTTTCGAAGTGACTGAGCAGAGGAGATGGTTTTAAGCTGCACGAATGAAATGTGACTGCTGTGCTAAAAACAGGCACATGGTCAAATACTATAGTTGAACTGTAACTTAGTAAAGTGTGGTAAGTGACATGCTTTAAATCTTGTGACTCCGTCCTTCATTTCCTCAGACAGCAAGGAGAGCAGAGCAGCAGACATTTTCCCCTTTGTGGGATATTTTTTAAGGCTTGAAAATGTTTCCATACTTAAGTGAAGACAGAACACTTTAATCTCAAGAAGCCTAGTGAATTTTTAAACCTCAAATTAGATCAGGTCAATTGAAAAACTGTACTTCAAAATAATTGCAAATGGTTTCATTTAGGTTTTGGGTCTGAAAATATATAGTTGTCTTATAAATTAAATATAAAGCAGACAGTGGTGGAGGGGTTAAGTGTCAAGATGTAATTTCAACACTTTCAAACATTTTTTGGCATTATTTCTAGAAAAGGAAAACCAAAACTTTATTTACACCCAAGGCTCCCCAGCTGCTATCTCCACAGATGGGTTATATCTTGGCAAACATAGCATTTAAGTCACCAATAGCCAGCATGAAATTCCTTCCTGCATGTCTGAGGAGAGAACTTGGGCATGAGTTAATCCTTCCCACCTCACCTGAGCAGCTGGACACATTATCAGCAGAGGTGACACTGCCCTTCTTGCTGCTCTGAGGGGCACTTTCAGCAAGGGAGAGCACTGCAGAAGCACCTGGGCTGGTGTTTTGACCTTCAGACTGTGCTGCCATAGCTGCATCTGTGTTGGGGCAAGAGATGTGACTCCTGACAGCTTCATTCAGACAGAGGTGAGCAGTGAGGCTGTTCTTTAGATGGTATAGCTTCTTCTGCTGGGAGATGGAAAGGAGGATACGGCCATAAATTACGTGGGCAACCCTACAATGTTACCAGCATGCTGGTAATGGCTCTGAGCTGTGCTTACAGCTACCCCTTGCACACTGCACACTCAGGCCCTAGAGGTGACTGTATTCCCTGGCTTTCAAATCCTTCTTGCATTGGGCTCAGTTTGTAGTGGCTTTCCTAGCACAGTAGCAGTAGCACGGCTGGCATGCTTCTCCTCTGCTGGAATTTGCTTTTCTTGTCAGGAAAACTGAATTCAGCTTTGTAGTTTTGGACTCAGAGCAGCTGGAGGTGAATCTGGCAGTGAGTCCCCTCCCCTTGCCCTGTAACTATTAGAGAAAGGCTAGATGTATTTCATGGCTTATGTTAGTAGCAAAGATAACAATGGCATGCAACTGAGTCCACAAATGTGCAATAAGAGAAAGGCCATGATGAAAATGGAACAGTGCTTGAGAAATGCTTCTCAAATGATAAGCAGATGTCAAAATATGCTCTACAGTGAGAGGAGAAAGGAACTCCATTTTTCTTATCAAGTGAAGGCTGAGGGATGGCTTTGCCATTGCCTGAGCACTCCAAAGGCTGGAGTGCAAACCTAGAGAAGGCTGCTGGGCCTGGCAGGCACACAAGCTGGCCATACTACCTGCAGAAAGAATTCTATTTTTAATGCTGAATGTAATTAATGTTTGGAGCAGCAGAGGCAGGGACTGGGTGACTTCTCTGATGCTCAGTGCCAGTTTAGATAAGGCCTGCATCTCCTTCTAGCACCACCAAGCTGAGAGTGAAGGAATGTCAGGGTTAAACAATCTGCTCTGCATTATGCTCAATGCCCAACCACAGCCACATTGACTCCTTCCAGCTACAAATCCACAAGAAGGCCCATGTTGGAAATTACTTAACTAATTTCTGGCACTTAAAGCTACTCATCTTCTGTACATTCCTCTGACAACAGAGATCTTTGTCCTTTTAAAATGGCAGAGCCTGTGAATGTAAGAAATGAGGGAATTGTCCTCTAAACTGGTAGGCTGGGAGATAAAATGCCCGGACTTCTGGCTTTTAAACCAAGTAGCTGCCATAGGCAAAGCATTCCCATGCTCTGTGCCTCAGTTGGCCTGTAAATAAAATGGCTGTTGAAGTTACATATCCCAGTGAGAAACTGGATATTAGGTTTGATAAGTACTTGTGAAGTAGTCTGTGTGCCCAAATGGTTACTTAATGGAAACAAGATATTATTAAGGGAAAATATTAATTTTTAAAATCTGTAATGACTTGCACACATCTCAAAAGTCAACTCTGGGTGGTGCAGTATCAAAGAACAGCACTTGAGCTGTTATTCAGAATGCTCCAATGTGGCTACAGCCATTTGCAAGAGGAAAGTAGTTTAATACTAAGGAAATGCTCCTAAGTTACAGTTGACTTTAAAATAGCATGGAGGAAAAAAAGGCTATGTGTATGAAATTTTTTCAGCAACAATAATTATAGTTGCATGGAATACTACAGTAATCCAAACAATTGAAAGCATCCGTAGCAACTGCTATTTAAAAGAAGATTGTTAAATATCTTAGTAATCAGCTCCAGTCTCTTCAGTAATTTTCTAGTGAAGCTGCATTTCTGAAATTCCTCGTATCTTGTATATTGCCACCAGGAAAGGGGAGCTGCATGCTCTCCAGAGAATTGAAGCAGCACATTGTGCAACAGAGCTCACTCTTGCTGTTAGCACTGCCACCACAGCACACCCCAGGTATGAACCAGTATAACCACGTGAAATCGGTCACTCCACACCAGGACTGCAGCTGGCCCAGAAAGCTCCAACCAGGAATTTGGGACAGGCTTTTGGAGCACTGGAGAGAAAAACATCTGTAAAGCACAGCAGCACCAGCAGAGCATGGGAGATGAGCCTGCCTTGGCAGGGAGGGATGATCTGATAAGACAGTTTCCATCTCTGACTCCTTCAGTCCAAGGAGATCCTCATGCACGACCAGACCTTCATTCCAAGACATTGCATAAATCAACGCCTGGCGCAAGATGCTGCTTTTCAAAGATTTCTAATTTGAAGGAAATCCCTCAAAATCCCTCCCAGAATGTCAGAGGTAAACAGTTTGTTCAAGGCTTCTGCAGCTGAGGCAAACTGGCACAGAGCTACTGTGGAAATCCCTGGGCTGTGTCACACAACAGCAGCCATGCCTCAGCAGATTAGCATCGCTTCACACACTGTGCTCCCTGCCTAGGGAGAGACCAGCCCGTGGCTTTGCCCAACCCAAAAGATGTGTTTGAGGATTTGTTAGGACTCCTTTCCCACTGAAGTGAACCTTGGTAGCTTTAAAAACTATGATATTCTATTAGCTTTGCATCTGAGGGACCGGGGCAGTACATGGCAGGTTTTGATAGCCTGTGCTTTTACCCATTTTTAACACCCACAGATGAGGTGAGAGCACCTACAGACCATACATAACTCAGGGCTCTGTGGAATAAAGTGCTCTGGGGGATAAAGCAAGGCTGTTCATTATTCCCAAGCACTTCCAGTCTTTGTGCTGTGGATGTAGCTCTGCCTGCCTTACGTGCTCTCAAAACACGATGTGCCTGACCTTGCATGCCACCCTGGGAGTTCTGCCTAAATAAAGGTTCTGTCCTGTAGTGATTACTTTCTGCACAGGCAGCAGAATTACATGCAGCTGGGAGATGTGGCAAACATCGAGCAGATACACTCTCCTCCTTGTTTAGATACAATTGTGGACAACACAGAGATTTCAAGCTTAATTAGCAATACCAAGGAAGCTGTTAGAGAGGCATTTCAAACGGCTTGCAGTTTAAGCTGATTAGAACTTTGTGAAAACAAAACAAAATTGTGTAGCAAATTGTTAGGCTAAAATTCAAGTCAAACTGAACCGCATCAAAGGAAACAGAGAAGTGACTATCAGCAAGAAGTGGGCTTTTTTTTTCTATTCTTTTGGTGAGGAATTTAATTTCATAGCCTTTAATAAACCAAATGTTCCAATCCAAGCTTGCCACTCTGGCAAGAAGCTTAACCAAAATAACATTGGAACTCAGAGCTGACAGACCAAAGAAACTATAAATTGGTCAAATCCGGGCACAATACAAGAAAAAAAAAATCAAGAATTCCATTCAATTTTCCTATTTTAGAATTTTGATGTAACTGACCATTGACATGGAAATGTTATCTTGACCTTAACTGCTAAAGCTGACTTGCAGAGGAAAAAATGACTGAGACTCTGACATCTCTGGTTATTTATAGTTCCCCTTACTCTCCTCTTTCTTGGTATTTTTATATTTGAAATGAGTTCTCACCTACCATGTGTTTCCTGAAGGACTGTTCAAGCAATGCAAGAATTTGTGACATAAAAACCATCAAGAAAATACAACTTCATTGATTAAAATGGAAAACAAATTTTAGTTGGAAACTCTTGTCAGTAAATTAGCACCCAGCAAAGCTGGGCTTGCTTTGATTACAAATTGAAGAAGTCTTTTAATTACAACCTGTTTATAAAGCTGGCTTTTTCTGCTTCCTTTGCTCTCCAAGAGAGATTTCCTGGAGAAACAAAAAGAGGAGAAATACGGGGCTACTACTTGAGAGTCTAGGTTCTTCTAGAGTCTGTAATGAAAAAAAAAGAAAAGAATCCCTTCACTCCTTGAGCATAAAAATCCTCAGCTCTCTAAGCCACAAGGAAAGGCACACAATCTCTATTTTCCTCTGCTTATTTCAACTAACAGATAAGGGCATCTCTAAGTCACTTCTAATGGCTACTAAGTAAATTAAATATTTTAGCTGGATATCAGTTTAACAGCTCCCCCTTCTACCTTAATTGCTCAAATGAAGAGAATGCAAAGCTTCTCCTGAAGATCTCATACAAGTCACAAGAGAAATCACTTTTTTTGTAGTAGCAGGGGCAGAGCACTGGAAACTAAGGTTATTTGGCTTCTGTCCTTAGTTCACCAGTGACTCAGAGAATAATTTCATTATTTTCCTACTCTGTTCTTCATATTATCTGTGGAGTGGCTTTAGTCAGCTATTGGGAGGTGCATGATGCTCTGACAGAAGTCACATCTCTATTGCAAACACCAAAGTTGGCACCTGGAGCTACCAAGAAATAAACACCTTCTCAGACTGAAACAAAATGAAAACCCAAGCAAGAAGGTAATGAGATTTTGCACAGAATTTCATGGAGCTTTCCCTGAAACACCTTTTGAGTGCAAGATAATGCATTTTTTTCAGTGTATACATGCAAGTTGTGAAATACAGGTCATTGCAGCAGTTCAGCATAAAAATAGCTGCTTTTAATAGATAACGTAATCCAGTATAAAGCTTGGAGAAAAACTCCCCCCAAACTCTCCCAGCACTTGGATGCTGCTGCTACCCAAACTGACAGTGAGAATATGATTTGCCCAAATCCATGATATGTTTCCTAAAGAGTTGCCAAATATGTTTATGTCCCTGATGTGAGGAGAACTTCTTGGAGCCTTTGGGGCTATTGGAGACTTATCTGTGCCTGAAATATGAGGGCTGAAAGCTTCGTGGGACTCTGAGGTCTTTCCAAAGGGAGAGAAAGAGGGGGTTTCTTATTTCTAGAAGAAAGCCTCCTGAGTGCAATGCCTATTTTTAAAGACCCTGAAAAAACATTGGAAACCCGCAGACTATCAGCACTGGCCACTGTCAAGAATAATAGAACCCAAAATTTTGAGTCAATGTAAGGCAAGAACTGTACTATACTCTCTCCCCTCTACACCAAGATTAGAAGTTTCATTTTGGGGGGGGCAGGATTTCTTCAGAGGTTTGAATTGAGTTATTTTGTGGAGCAACATCCCTTCTTCTATCTAGAGTCAGACTCTAATTGGAAATAAATCCAGGCTGCTGACTAAGTCCAGGGTCAAATATGTCACCTACCAGGTACTGAGATTATTTTTAGATGCAATGACATCCCTGTTCTTTTCATTCAGTTGACCTGGATGTTTGATTCACTTCCTTGTCTGGGAAAGCAAGTTTGAGCCACCTGCTGAGATAAGAGTGACAAAGAAGGAAGGGATACAAAAACAGAAAATTGAGACAGCTATGTAAGAAGAACCCAGACAACGCATGGCACAGAAAAGAGACCTTCCCAAAGAGGTCAAGTGAGATGTGAGAAAAGCAAAAGCTGGAGACTGATGTTCCACCCTGGGAACTCATCCATCACCTTCCTTCCTCCACTGTGAGATAATCTCATCCACAAAGACAGAGACAGAGAAGATGATTTACATCAGTCCCTCTGCAACTCTTGCCCACTTCTAAGGGTGCTTCTGCTGGCACTCAGCTTGCTGTACAGTTGGGAGAGAAAGGATGGCACATTATTCCTTCTAATCTTTCAAAGAGATACCCACGCAATGGATCAGATCCCTCCTTGAGTAAGTGAAAAGTAAACCAGAAGCTTTGGGCTACTCTGCTATTCAAGACTCTGCTGTGGGAAGTTGGGCAGAAGAGTCCTTACAACACAATTGTCTGTTAATTCAGCCTCTTGGCAGTGTTCCTTTGCTCTCAATCTCAAAAAATTAAGGCTCCCTGAAAAATAAAAAAGTTTTTCCTATTTTGTACAGACAACTTGGAGACTTGGATACAGAGATCTTGGATGGTAAAACCATTGCAATGCAAATAAGCTCAAGAGCTGCATCAAGAGTAGATGGGCATGTCTGAGTAGGTGGTAATTCTCTGGTGTCTGCAGGGTTAGTCAAGGATGTTCAGAGCAGGAAACATGCACTCTAAAGTAATTTCTTTCCCTTACATTACCATGAGAAATTTTGGATTAATTTGGAATATGAAGGACACTGGTCTGAGCTGTCAGAAAGGTTTATGTCAGAGCAGAGCAGACCAAAAATCAAGCTGACAGCTGGCATTTCTTTACCAGGTCTTTTACATCACTTGAGGAGGCTGCCCTGGATGTTACTTCGAGTTGAAAAGCACAGCAACTGAACGCTGTACTAGTCAACTGTCAGTCCATAGCATTTACTAACCAGATTACTCCTGTGTTTGTGAAAGCAACACCAAAGGCTTTCTGCCAAAGATTACATTAAAAAAAAAAAATAAACAGTTGAGAAAAACCCCAGCAAAACCCAAAGTGAATGGAGCTGCTGAAAGGAAGAGATTCACTTGGGCACACACATCAGCAGCACAACCTGCAGTGTCTTGTGACAGCGCTTAAGAATCAACAAGCAAAGCAGAGCAGTGATGGCAGGAGAAACCAACTTGTCCAACCTCACTGTTTTTCTGGTGACACAGTTACATAAGAGATATGCATTTATATAAACACACTGAATGCATAATAGATGTTATATAACATGTCCATTCTCAAGTCAATAGCATCCTCTCAGTGTATGGACTCTTAGGCTGAAATCACAGTGGTTATGGAAAATAGAGGAAAAAACAAGATTATTGCAGGATCATTCTGATCTCTAACTGTTCCATTCCATTATGGGGATTTTCTTTCCATAACAGTGGAAAAGACCATGCTCCAGTGCTTCTCGCAGTACTTTAAAAGGTCTGAGATCACCTGCATCAATGGTTGTTTCCCAATGTAACTGCTGAATTGCTCATTTCCATCCTAATACAACTTCCAGCTTTCCTTTCTGAGGACCAGAAGTTGCCATTTCCCCAGCAAGAACATCTGTACACCCAAAGTAATTTGACCCTCATGGTTTGCCAAGCAGCTCATGCGAAGTAAAACTGGACCACATCTTTCCATAATCAGCTTCCAATTTAATGGACCTATGAGGAACAGAAGAAGGAAGGGCCACTCTCCATCAGGCTCCAACTATAGACCAGATCCAGGTGAAAACAGACAGGACAGCCTGGTGTTAGCAGGTGGCTCATGTGTCTGGGTGATCCAGCTAATGCAGGCCATAAGGCCAAGTGCTGGTGGTCTCTTAATGGAAGGATCTCGTTTTATGCTGCACTGGTGGTGCAAAGTGGTCACTCCACACATGCACTGCCAAATCAGCTTCCAAAGATATGAGGGACAAGGACAGAGGGACAGGGAGTGGCACTGAAGAGTGGGGAACAAAGAAGTTATCTAGGGCTTTCTGAGTCATTCTCTTTCTCAAAGTTTGCTGCTGGAGCATTATAGTGCAGCTCTGCCCTACCTGCAAGTTTTCCTATGGAAAAGTTACTGTTGGCTCCTTCACATGCAGCATGAGTCCAGTGAGCTTTGTCCTGCCAGTTCTGCAAGGGCAGCTAAGGAGTCCTGCTGGAAATCTGGCCCCAGAGAGAAACAGCAGAGGAAAGCAGCCATTTCAGAAGCACATTATTAAGCCATCAGACCAGTAGCTACAGGATCCCCACGGAAAAGTTGATCCAGGCACTTTGTATAATTACTTGAGCCCTCCCAGTCATTTATTCCCCTTTGTGGTTGGCAGGGAAAGTCAGTATCTTCCAGAGCTGCAAAGTCACAGGGCTTTTTAAGAAGCCAGGTTTGTAGGTGAAGACATTTCCCTTTGCAAAACCTTTGCTGGAGCACACACTGCTCAGCAGCAATCCAGGCTAATGCAGAGAGTTCAAATGAGCATGGCACGCAGGCAAGTCTAAGCTTTCCATTTGCTTTACCTACATATGGTTTAACACTCACATTTTTAGATGAAGAGGCATAAAAATAGCTTAATTGTGCATATTGCCTACAGTACTGCTGGACTCCACCTGTGGGAAGGAACTGAAGTTTAAGTTTTATTAAAGTTTCACATGTTTCCAGGAGGTTGCTAATTATCCTGTGTGTTTTATACAGTATTTCTGGCTCCAAGGTCTTTCTGTATTTTTCTGAAAGAAACCCAACACAAAAATACTTGAGCCAAGACCTGGAATGTGTGACTGAAAATAAGGCATTCACTCCAGGGCTCATCTAACCCCACATATCCTTGTTCTTACCAGGCTTTGGAAAGCACTTTGAGATCTGCTGGTAAGAAAATACTACCTGGATACCAAAGGCTTGTGTTTGGCATTTCGTTCTCTCACTTCCATGCACTTTAAATTCCACTGTTTGCCTGGCATTCCTGTGACTACAGCTGGGTGTAGTGCTGATCTTTTCAGGGTCTAGTGTAAGAATTAATTAACTTTGGGTATAGCCCTCCTTTTAATGACTAAATGCTTAACAGTCACACATTGCAAAGTGTCCTGAGGGATAGGGTGTTCTATATTTTAGGGTGTTTAATTCAAACCACCTTTTCTTAAAGACACTTCAAGCCAGCAGCATGAGTTGGGGTATGTTCAGCATCTTGGAAAAAAACAAAGCAGCCCATATTCTCTGACAGAGAAGACAAACCACAAGATAGCTCGAAAGAAGGCCAATTTTTGAAAACAGCAGCTTTTACCTCTTCTGACCTAGATAGCTGACCACCCCAAGCACAACCTCCAAGTCCTTTTCTTGTGCTCCTTCAACAAAGGCAGACAAATCTCCAGTGGCCATAAATCATCGTTCTTCAGTGGTATCAGCTGGAGTTCCTGACATCTGGACCTGCTGTGGGAATGGTCTAACAGGAGGAATGCGTTAGCTAGTGCCATGTACAGAACACAAGGATCTTGTCAGTACACTATGTGCGTGCTTCCCACCGTGCTTGGGCTCTCTGCTCTCTTTTGGGAACGTGACAAAAAGAAAACCAAACAAGGCACCACTCCTTCTACCCCAGATCCACAGTTTGTGAGGTCCTTGGTGCTATACCAGCATTGTTTCTGTGCAGAATCCCTGGCAACAGATCCACTTAGGATTTTTAGTGCTTTACAGGTTTGACTAAATCAAGACTTCCATTGCAGTGCCCAGGCATAGCCTGAACACATCAAGAGACACAAACCTACCACTTTGCTAAGGCTCCCTTAGCTGGCTGTACAGAAAGCTCTGATCCTTCCTCAGGAAGGTACTTTACCAGATGAACCTCTACCTGGAGATAAAGCTGGTGAGCCAGAAGATGGTTTTGTTCCTGAACAAATAGATGGCCTCACAGTTGGGTATGTTAAACCAAATTAGTTCAAATGAGACCGGGATGTTCATCAGTCCACGCCTCTCCATTCCACTCCTCTGACATCTTACTAATCCACTAATTTTATCAGGAGGGTTTTTTTTTTCTTTTTATTAATAACAGACTACATGTAAGCATCAAGTACTATCAGACATCAGAGCTCTGCAGTACCTCACTAGAAATCTGTTTCAGCCATGGTCATTCACATGGTTTCTCTTGTAGGGACAGTTGCACTGGTCCCAAAGATGTGGTTGAGGGACAGATGGTTTATCCCAAGTTAACATCACAGGGAGTCTTAAGCAGAAGCCATTAATAAGCTGTGTGATTTAATGACATTTCAGGGTTTGTATAATGTGTGGAAGTTACTCCACACATTTCTTTTGAAATAAAAACAGGGTCTTTATCCATAAAGACTTAAGACTTGCTTCAACAGGAGAAAAAACTGCTTTACCTTACTGTAGTCTAAATTGCTAATTACTCCACCAAGCCCCTGGAAAGCAACAGGCTCACTCTGGCTGTTACTGTGTAGATGATATGAAATGTCTAAATGGCATTTTCAAAGCTACTGGTCAAGCCTATGTCTGCAGCAAGTAAAGGGCTCAGAATCACCATGCAGAGATGATCCTAGGGCTAAAAGCATGGAGAGAGCTTGAAGACTGACTATTCCCCAAAAGACAAAACTGCAGTGTGAAAGAAAGTGCAGTCCTAATGTTAGATCTTTCACAAATAGAACCAGGAGAAAAAGATGTGAAAGTTCCCTTGGGAAGCAAGTGGGAAGCATCTGCAACAGATGATACTGGGCAAGGGGAACCTCTGAAACTAATCTGAGGTAGCTTTATGCATCTGTAAATCCATTTCTGTAAGCTTCAACTTTATAAAGCTTTTAAATTATTCAGTGTCTATTGGATGTTACAGTTACTTGCTGTAATCTTAACACAGCTTGAATAAATGTTGATGATATGACATTAAGGTACTTGAAGTGGAGTTCAGGAGTCCCTAACGATGCCCTCTGTCAATAATACACTGCTGCAGAAAAGAGAACATCTTCTCCCTTAGCTGTCCTTGCTAGACTAAGAGATGGGAAGGTCCAGAAGAGAAATCCAGCTAGAAACTCCCAGTACCCCGAGACCATGGCCATCCAGTCAGCTAAGCCCTCTGAAGTCAATGAACAATTACATCAACCCATTTCTCAGGAATGTATAACTTAAAGCAGAGTGAAGCAACTCAAGCAGATCAAAAAATAGACAAAAGGCAAGGAAGAATTCAGAAGAGAAGCCAGGGCTGTGAGATATGGACCCAGAACTGTGTTCAAATAACTCAGGTTCTGCTACTTTAAGTTAATCAGATTTCTTCTTTTCTTCCTCCTCCTTTGGGGTATCCTCAGCTGTTTTGGCACATTTGAGGCCAGCAAGACAGCCCCAATTCTGGATTCTGGATCTAGCAGCTAAGGAAGCACCAAGGGGAAGGAATGCCAGGCAAGAGGAGGAAAAGGGCATTTCCCAGTTGGCTCCCAAAACCCTGACATTAGAGTCCAAGAGGCAACTGAAGTGCCAGGAAAACATCTGGAGGGAGTGTGGACAGAAAACCCAGTGTCAAACAGCTCCGGCAGCCCGGCCATGCCATCCCAAATACCTGGTGTCACAGAGGGGCACAGGGTAGCTCACCTGCCCATCCATACCCTGTATGGGGCAAAAGCAGCACCACAGGGCCGTTTTTCACACCAGACCTCCTCTCTATGAGGCAGACCAAGAATTCCTTCACTTGGCAGACTTGTGAAGGACTCTTTACATTTTCCTCTTCCTTTCCAACAGTTGCTGCCATTTGGCACATGCAGCTGACACATCACCCACACATGCCCCTGAGCTTTGCAAATCCCATCTAGCTCATGTTAGCTCAGACATGCAAGATGAACTCAATTCAAAATGGAAGGAGAGTGACCACAGTAGAACCCAATTTTTAAAATCTTTGGCAAGGATTTCAGAGAGTAGGGTAATCTCTACTGTATGTTTTTATATCCCAGGATATTTTCCAAAATTCCTTGTGTTTTAGATCCCATTCACTTGCTAAAAATTATATTTTTTCCACCAAAACCTGCTGAAAAAGAAATCTATTGCAGAAAGGGGCAGCTGCACCTTGCAGATATGCACAGCTGAAGATCTTTTATGTAAGACTCCCCCTGACTGTGTGGAGAGCTGTTAAGATGTCAGATCATGGTTTGTTGCTCTCAGGGAGGCTGCTGCAGCACTCAGTCAGAACAAGTTTACGTCTTGGAGGAATTAATTTGTCTGAATAATGTCATCCTGGTTAAACAAAATGTTAGGGAAAATATTGCAGTGTTCTGGTGCACCTCCCTGAACTGATGCCTATATATGGGGATTAGCCAGCGTGAAAGGGATCCTGCTGAGTCAAACTGGATTATAGCAGTATTGTTTTATAGAGACAGTAGAAAAGAAGAGGGAGAAAGGAGCTAGGGACACCTTGCAAAAACATCAGCTATTTGACATGTTAAAGCAAACAGCACAGATGTGAAAATGCTGCCTGCTTACACAAGTGCATCAGAGCCAGGTCAGCTGACAGCGGTAACCCCAAAATAAGTTTTTACCCCTTTTAGCCCTTCAAGCAATGCAGCTCCCAGAAAGCAAGGTGGACTCGCGTGCGTTCTCAGGCATCAGGAGATGTGTCTGTGTTCCCATGGTGGCACCCTGGCAGTGGTGGTGGTATTCCTTACATGGGAGGATGTCCTGGAGAGCCTTGCCAGGCCTTCCCAATTGCCCAAACAGCACGTAAGGGGCAAATGAGCTTGGCAGACTCAGCTCTCAGAGCCTTTGGGGAGCTGGTGCAGATGGCAGGAAGGGAAAACATGTAGGTTTTCAATAAAGTCCCTGAGGTGCCTCCATTTATCATCACCAGGCACTCACACAATCATTTATGTGGTGATTCTTCAATGCTGGCTGAAGACTCAGGGCTGGTGGCAATTCACAAATGGGACATGTCCATTTACATCTTGTTTGCAGAGCTGGATATGCAGTGTGTTCTTAGAACATGCCTGGAGGGCTGATGTCCTCTCTCTCTCTCTCTCTCTCTCTCTCTCTCTCCAGCAAACAGCTTGACCTTACAGTAATGGCATCAATTCCTCTGTCTGTGCAAATAAGAGATGCCCTAAACCAACCCCCTGCACCCTGCAGTGCAGGGACAGAACTGGGTGAATCCTACAGCTGCAGTCCATGAACAGTGCAAAGGACCCAAGGGTGGGTGAAGAAGACCCCTCCACAATTATGTCATTAAAGGACAGACCCTATTTAAGCACATAAAAGCAGCAGAACTCAGGCAGAGAAAGAGGTGACACATTTTAGGCCAGAAAGAGTTGTCACAGTATGAGGCAAGGCTTGTGCCTCTTTTTGTAGTGCATCTATTCAGCAGTGCTGGTCTTGATGGATCAAAACCCCTGTGCCTGCTCCCCCTGGGAAGTGTCAGAGTCTGAGTGTGCTGGATTGTGTGCTAAAAGTTGTGCTTTGTAACACTGAGCTGAACACTGCTGTGGTAGCAGTGGAAAAACACTCCTCCATCCTCTACTGCCCAATGCCAGAATACCCAATGCAATGCTATGCTAGCCAGAGTGTACAAACACATGGTTTGAAGGAAAAATTCAAAAGGATTTGAGTCATGGGAGCATAAAAAAATTCTCAAAAAACCAAATAGAACATATCAGTCATGTTGTAACTTAGAAAGCCAAAATTTCCTCCCAAAGACAGCAGTGAAACAGTTTCCAAGATTCCAGGACGCATCTCTGTCTGGAGCTAATAAAGATGTTTTTTAATCCAAGTCTCAAGCCCCGTAAAATCCATTTCTGACAATAAGAACCCAGCCAGCTGAAGAAATCACACCATCCCTTCCTAACCCACCTTTTGCTCACAGGTAGCATTGTAGTCCATCCAGCCCACCCCTCCAGCACTGCCATGCCCATCACGGTGCCCACTGCACACCTCCCATGGATTAAGGCCCTTTTCCATCTCCTTTTTGCAGCCAGCTGTGTGTTTTTCCAAGCAGGAATGTGGAGCAGGCTGGGAGACAGTGGTGGGAAGACAAATGCAGTCCTGACCCACATCATCCCAATGAACACTTCCATCCCTGCCTTGACCCTCTCTGGCACATCCCAGGGTATTTTCTGCATGCTGATTTCAGCTGGAGCTGCAACAAGAGCTCTTCCAGAGCAGTCTTTTCTGTCACATCTCCCCTACATCTAATAAAGGGTGGTTTTGGTTTTGCCTCCAGCTGAGGCAGTTTCAGAGCTTGGGTCCACTCATCTCCAGGGTCTATTTCCTAACTACTCAAAACCACCTGGGTGTATTGAAACTCCACTTTCTCTTCCTGGCTGCATCAGAGAAAATGGTCAGAACTGCCTTTTCTGGTGGAGTCAGTCCTGAACGAGAGTGAATTAGAGCATGACTAAACAACTAGGCCATGTGGGAGCTATAGGTGGAAGAAAACCTACTTTCTAGGTACTCAGATGCTGCTTGCCTTAAATACACGGAGCAAAGGTGACACCAGCACTGGGGTGCTTGCAAGAGTTGTTGGTAGGGCTGGTTAAAATATCTTTCCCTAGGAGGTACCAGTAACTCTCCAGCATCACTCCCAAGGCACATACATGCCAGCCCAAGCACGTGGCTTGTAGCGAGATGAAGTTATCTGGGATGAATTCCACCACGAGCATCAGACCCATTTAATAGCAATCCCCTTGTGCTCCCTTAAAGAAAGAGCAGTAAAAACCAAAACAACCCCCCACACTCCCTGTGTGTAAACATCAGCAAAAACTAAGCAGTTTAATATATTTTGCAAAAGTAAAACCAGAGTAAATGCTTTGCCTCCAACCCATCAGGAACATATTATTACCACATTGTCTTCGGTGATTATTCAAGCAATGCATTTAAATGTTCAGGGAGAAGAATGTTTGCTAAAATATTGTTATGTAACGTGGGGAAAATTACTAATTCTGCCCTTGATCTTTTCCTATTTTGCTCCAAGTAAGAGTCATTAGAACTCATTCTCTGGTCAAAGCAGCAGCACGGCCGAATTCTGACCCAATTCCCCCGGTGGCTTTTACAGTGGGCCGATCCTATCCCAGGCAGCTGAGCTGTTCCCGAATTACTGAGCATAACTGTCCTCTGAATCAGTCCTCCAGGGCTGAACTTTTCCAAAGACAGGTGGAATAAACAACGCACATTTCTCCACGCTCCCTGCTGACGGAGGTCAGAGATCATGTACTTCCCGTTCCTCATGGCTTGTGAGGAGTCTGGAGCCTTCCACACGAGCCAAGTGGGGCCAGCTCCATCCAGCAGTGGTGTGCATACTTCAGCAACTGCTGATTCACGGAGTGGGATTGCTACATGAATTCCTCTCCCGACAGCAGATGCAGAAGATGAAGACCTGTTCTGTGTATCCTTATTTCCAGTCTATTTGCATCAATAGTGTACACACAAGACAAATAGACCTGTCTGTTCTTACAGACAGCTATGGAAAGCTGACATTTTCCTAACCTAGTGGAAAAATAAAAATTAAAGAAAAGCAACTACAAAGAAAGAAAACCAGAGGCTGAAAATTTTTCAATAGCCTTCTTTAAGCTGTGACCCAGTCCAGCCTGTATTGGACTAAAACCTGTCCTGCATGTACAGAAAGAAGGTGACACTGACCCTGGGCTGTATGCATGGAAGAGTTCTAGTTACAGCCAGTATGAAAAAACAGTGTTGTTTAAAGCTCCAGAAAGGCCCTGACTTCCCCTCCTAAATGAACCATTTGCATAGGAAATGCCTAATTCTGCCATGCTTTTGAGAATCCCCTTTTCACTACTGTGAAGAAAAAAAAAATGTTCTTGGGGTTTCTTTTCAAAGCTTTTAGATTCTAGCCTTCAAAACATGTGATTTAAGATTTTCATTTTGGGGGATAACTGGGATGAAAACAGCAGTTCTCAATGATCTTCAGCTGAAATCCATTTCTTGGGCAACTTTCTCTCTAAGTCACTGGAGAAGCAGGGATGGGTTTTAGCTCTCACAAAGCTGTGTTACCCCACCAGGTGATATATCACAGCTCAAGTATCTGCAGTCCTGATCAGGCTGGGATTGTTTTTTATCCTTCCTATAACCTCCAGCTAGGAGCATAACACTATGCATGATTAGATAGGCTGGACAAGTCTACATCTTGCTTAACTTGGAGGTAAGGGAGGAAATTTATTGAAATCAAGTATTTGGGATTTATCCAGATATTTCCACAGCCAGAATCCAGCACCTTGGGTCCAACCCTATAAATATTCTCTCCCTTTTTCTAAGACTGAGGTTCAAAGGCACTCATAAAGCTCTGTCACTGCATTAACCCATTCCAGTGAGATTTACCCAATCTGCCACACAGGTCCTAATTGTCACCCACTGGACACCTGATACAACACTGCTGTTATTTTTCATTAACCACATCCAAAATAAAATGACCAGCTCAGTGAGTCTGACTTGAATCCATGTCCCCTCAGTAACAGCAAGGGCTGCTCTCAGTGGAGGAAAATGCATCAGCCTGCTAAAGGATGGTGAAGCAGAATGTCCCTGACCATACTGGGAAGTTCTGGAAGGCAAATAAGGCTCCTTCTCCAGCTAGAGCACCAGGGCTCATTTTGCAATTAGGCAAGAGAAGATAAAGGGACAAGCAAATTTCCTGCTGTGATGGGGCATTTGCAATGCAGTCTCTATAACTGCATCTCATTCCTAGCAGTACCAGTCTACACAGTGCTGGGTTATTATGTAGTGTCTTGGACTGCTTGGAGGTAATAAGCATTCACCGAAAATGGACTGCTATTAGCCACTGGCAAAAGCTGATTATAATAGTGCCAGCACTGGAATATGTTTTCCACCCATTTACAAGAGGAGTAAAATAACAGGAGGGGAAAAAAAAATCACATTTGCCAGTGTTTGGAGCGTAGTGTGCTCTACATACAATTATCGAGAGAATGACAGGAAATTGACCCATTTACTCAGAAAAGTTCCTATCGTGTTCTGCACTATTTCATTTCATGCCCATTTGAGAACAAGTCATTTCTCTTCAGGGCAGAAGATAAATTGTCAGCTCGTACACACATCTCTTTCCATTGCCAGGCACAAAAATATCACAAAGAAACATTTTTCCTGCCCTCTGCTTAATTTTCTTCTTCTTCTTCATCTTCTCTAATAAATGGTGCTAACTATAAAAGTCAACAGACTGTAAATAAACTCAATTCTATTCCTACCTTACCTTATGATTGATTTTTGGACATAATGTATTCCACCCACAAGGTCTCTTATCTGATTTAACTGCTTTTCTCAGCACCAAAGAAAAATCAGATAACCTCGGTGGAATAGCTTCATGTAAAAACAGAAACATTTGGCAACTACAGTTTTCCTACTGGCACATTGCAATACAGGCTGTAGAGCACATCAGTGCCTGGTTCCATGTCAGCCTGGGCAGAGTAATGGGTATTTAGGCAGAGGGGCTGCCAGCAGGGCCATTTCAGAAACAGCAGCAGGAAAAGGTGCTTGGGTTATGCGTGTACACCTTGGACAGGGTGTGGGGAAGACCCAGGCAACTTCCCAGCTCTGCCCTTGGACAGACCCTGCCCATTTAAGACAACCACTTCTCTCACTCTGAATGTGCTTGACAGAGGGCAAAAGAGCAACTGGATCCCCATCATGGACAGGAAATTCACACAAAAATTGCTGTCTTCAGGATCCAGAGACCTGAAGATAGCAAGGTCCACGGGGAGAGGCAGCTTGTGCATGCAAGAAGAAAAAAGGACATCATGGAACTATCTCTATCTACATCCTAAGCTCAGGATTCCAGAGAATTGAGCTTGCAGTTCCTGCTCCATTCAAGTGGCAGTGCTCAGCTCTAGTTAATATCAAGGACATCAATCAGCAGAGAATTCCACAGCATCCCTGATGGAAGTGCCAGCAGTCTGGGCTTGCAAGAACACAGGTGTCTCCTGTGCTGTGCAGCTGGAGAACTGCTAATGCAGGATGAGCCATGGGCACCGAGGAGCCAGCACGGCAGTAATTCTGCAGTCCCCAGCTCCTGTCAGATCCATCAAACACCACTGCAGTCCACAGCTGGTTTCTTTCCTCCCTCACACCAGTTTCTTGAGGTTTAAATTAGAGCAGCTCCACAAACCCACAGTTCACACAACTTTTCCTGCAGCTGGCACATTGGCCAGCACAGCCCAGCTTATCCTCCAGCCCTTGCTCTGCGAGGTGCAACTTCTTTCACATGTCCATAGTGCACACAGTGCTGAACAACACGCTGTTCATTTGCCCCGGAACTTTGTATTCCATCTGATCACTCAACACTGTTCTTTCACCTGGATAGTAGCTTCCCTGTGCTCTTCCATCCTGGAGCATCATTTCTAGGAGTAAAAATTACCAATCATTTGGAGCAGGAAATGAGATGGATACGGGAGCTCAGAGCCAGAACCAGCCTCACTAGTTGCAGCACTCCATTCCTATGCTGAGCACAGCAAATCTCATGTTTTGCACAGAAACCAGCCATGGGAAGTGTTATTCTGGCTTTGACTATGATGGAGATACACAGAATATCAGCTTGGGAAGTGCAAAGGGAAGAAGAGCCTTTCTTCCCAAACAAGCAAAATATTAAAGGCTCTGCTAATTCACATCTGGACTACTTCCCCTCTCCTCACCAAACCTGTTCCCCAGGTAGTAAAAGGGATTAGCAGAATAACAAAAGGAGAAATTTCCAGGTCAAGATTCATATGGAAATTATAGTCAAAACCAAATTCTTTGGGTCTGGTCTTTATCCCGGGCAAAAGCTCTTTGCTCCTGCTTAGTACAGAGCCCAGCTGCCTCTGAAACCCAGAGTCTGCACATACCTACAGGGAACGTGAAAAAGAGGGAGAGAGGAATAAAACAGCTCCCTACCTCACAGTGAGAGGGTTTTGTTCCTCTCTGGCCAACAGTATGGATAACTAGACATGTGCAAGACAACAGCAGAGATCATCACCTACTGGGGAACAGGATTGCTGTTCCCCTCTGTGAGGGCAGCCAGATTCACTCAACTCCCTAGGAAAAACAGTGGAAGCATTAAGAGACTCTTTTACCTTCCTGTCTTCATCAGTTGAGGAAGGAATTTCCTGTGGCTCATTACACATTTTAGCACCAAGGTAGTGATTGTCCTCTAACTGCAAACATCTGCCTCCAGCCTGGGGGAGAGCCCAGCTCTGATCCCAGCTCCTTGGGCACTGCAGGACAGGATGGTGGTCCCTCACCTCCTGCCCCGTGGAGCACACACAGAAATGGGAACATCACCATTCCAGAAATGGGATCCAGCACTGGAGGGGCCAGCTCCTGACTGTGTGCAGCCTCCTGCTCTGTGCCAACCCCATCCAGTCCCCCACCCAGCTGCACCCCTGCCTGATCAAAGTCCACAGAGGCCTTTGGGTCTGTTACCAGGAGCCAAACTCTTCCCTTAAGGTCAGATTCAAAGCCCACCAATCCACATATCTGTGGCAATTTTTCCACTGATGAGATATAGCTCCAGTTTGCACTCAGGTGATAGCTTGCTGCTTATCCACAGACCAGGCTCATTGGGCTCACTCTTGGTCCCTTAAAAAATAACCAAATTCTTCCTAATATGGAGAAAAAGGAGACAAGGCTCTTCACATGCCCCATTCCCTCACCTTGCTTCCTACTCCTTTGTTTATAAATGTTGAAGTATGAGGTTCATATTAATGCCATAGCCCTGAAGTTCTGTTGCTTGCCCCCCAAGGGTGAGACCAGGGATGGACCCATCCACCATCTGTGCAGGAGGAAACTCCCTTGCACAGTTGGAGGAAATTTGCCTCCAACTCCCCACCTTGCTTCATACAAAAATTCTCACCTTCTCTCGACATGAGAAAAAAAAAAGGAAGAAAGAAAACAAATATCTTCCTCTGCCAACACATACATGTGTACATATGCACAAATACTTAGGAAAAATTGAGAATCTGTAGATGGAGGGGTTAGTGCCAGATTTTAAAATTATTAAACATTATGTACAAAGAAAACATAATGAGCTCCTACGGGATGTAGAAAAAATTACCCATGAATGAGAGGAAAATGGATAACCACTCCTGGGTTTGCCACTGGTGAATTATTTAATAATCACTCCCCAGCAGATGGAATATATTTATCTACCCCATTGGAGCACACTTTGCAATTTATTTACACTGCTTTAAAATATGATTATTTATTTAAAAAATAAACAAGGTAACCACATGGGAAAAGGGAAGGAAACAAGTTTAAAGGGGGGAAAAGTATGTTTTGAGCTTTTCATTTAATTTTAGGGAATTTCTACTAAAATTCACTTGAATCTTCCTTACTTCCACTTTAAAAAACAGAAATTGAAAATTCTTTTGATCAAACCAGTTTAGATTCTTCACACACTCAAGAGGATCACTCTGTGAGATGGGCTCTGTGTCTCATGTCTTTCATTAGCCACATTGTCTTGGGCACCACAAATTGGATTCAGCTCGTATTAATTTTAAAGAAAACATTTAAATTGGGATCAGTGGGAGCAGGCCCATAACTTAGGCTAATTTGTTTTATGGGATCCAGTCCCTTATCTAAGTTAGAGTGACTCTAACTCAGGGCTTAAACAGTACTCAGCCTTGCCATTTAATTAGCTACTTATTCTAAAATGCAAAGGGTGCCATTTAGCAAAGTTTGAAAATGCAAAAGGTACCCTTTAGTACTGTATAAGTGCATGAGTGTACTGCCTGCTCCCAAAATTAAAGTAGCAGTTGTGAGCAAAAGGCTCTGCCCACTCAACAGCAAAGTGTGCTACTTATAATTGAAGACTGATTTGGACAAACCTGAGGCAAGGCCCACCAGAGGAGGCAATACCTTTCCTGGGCAAGTGCCAAATCATTTCAGACTCAATTCAGGCTTCCAGATTCTCCCTGTGCAAGTCTGTGTGTATGTATAGGTATACATTAGCCATGGAGGGCTGCACAGAAACTCTATTACCCAGCTGGGTGCAGATGTTTTTAGGAGCCAAAGTCATCTGGGAGAGGGCAGGTCAAGAGAAACCCTGCAGTGTAACACAAGCTTTCCTACCTTGCCCAAAGGAAAAAAAAAAACCCAACCCCAAGCCCTGAACCAATGTTCCCTCACCAAAGAAAAAACTAGTTGCTGTTGGTGAAACCTCTTCACAAATTTTTCAACAATCCATTCCAATTTCCTCTAAAACCAGTGAAGTTTATATCTCAAATGTGAAGAGTCCCATGGTGAAACCATCAGTGGTTATTGAAGACATAACACTTTCTAAAGTGACCGAAGAATTAGATGACTTATTACTAAGAGTTTAAGTCTCATTGTCAAGAGTGGATTAGCAAACCAAGAACAGCCTATCCCTCAGTCATTTATGTGCTCCTGAAGAAGTTTCTCCAGGTCCTAATGATATTTTCTCTCTCACACCTTGCTTCCTATCCCCAGACCAAGAAAATCTGCAACTAAGATGAATCAAGAATAGGTATTTTGTAAAAGGTTTTACCTTAAAAGAAATAGAAATATGATAGACTAAAATCCATCTGCAGACATGGATGTCAGTGTTTTACCAGCTAGCTAGTTCAGCAAAAGGGCTGCTCTATAAATAATCTAGTACAGTGAATGTTATACATCTTTGAAGTAAAAATGGACTAGTAGAATATTCTTACTTAGTTCGGGTTGAGGAGAGCAAATCAACTCGTCCTCCTTACTAGGAAAAGGCTCAAACATAAGTAAATCCTCTCTTGAACTGGGAGTGCTGCACTTTCAGCAAAAAATCTAAACTGACCTCTACAGTCTCAACATCCTGGAAGAGTAAGAGCAAATTCACTGTATGTTATTTCTGGAAAGAGAGAGATCAGATTTCAAATATTACTTCCACCACAACAATCTAACACCTGAAGACAGACAGTACAGATGTGCATGTCTAGTGGGATGTGGACAATACAGACAAGGGAGCAAAGTCCTCCCTACATCCTCCTGAGAAGGAAAGATGGAAATGTTAAAACACCTTGCGTGGAGTTATGCACTCGTTTATTTTAAAGACAGAAAGGATTAAATACATCTACATAAAGGAAAGAAAAAGTGTTTAAACAACAATAAAAAAAAAGATTTAGTGGCATTAATAAAGAACTCCCTTAAACCAGCATGTCACCATTAAAGTAATGAATAGGGCATGCAAGACATTTCAGTGGAAAGAGAGCAGTGCTCGCACTGGAGCCTTTTAAGTTTTCACATGACCTCAAGACAGACTACGGCATTCCTGTGCAAAAGTACCCTCTAAAAAAGAGATGGGGGCATTCAAGTCTATAAAAGAGTGATTTTAAAATTTAAATGATATGGTCTAAGCCTAAAATGCAAAGGTTAAGGGAATATTAGAAGGGCAATAATTCTATCTGATTAAACTTTTATCCAAAGTGACAATAAAATGTTCAAAATGAATTAAGGACTTTATTAACAGATGCAGAGGCTCTATAAAAAGAGTTTGAAATCTAAGTACCAGAGAGGAGAGGTTTAATTTTTTTTTTGTCGGGATGGAGGTGATATTACTATAAAACTTTAATCTTATTGCCATGCCACAGTGAAAATAAAACTGTCAGAGGTAATAGAGCAAATCAGGACTGCTTTCTCTCTCCACTCTGTTGCAAGGGCCTCTTTCCAGAATATAAGAATAGGCATGTTCTATGTATGGCATTGATCCCATAGGTGACAGACACATGTGGACAGGTTATGGGTTGATGATTCACCTGGGATTCTGCTGGTTGCAACAATCCCAAGGTGGTAAGTACAGGTAAATGATATGGATAATTTCAAATGAGTACTGAGCAAAAACTGGTGCTGTGCCACCAGGGACTCTTCAGAACATTTCAGCCTTTCCAAAATGGAATTCACTATTTCAGGTGAGTTTTAAACATTTTGCTTGTTTCTTAGTACCTGTATGTAGTAAGAGTATAACACCAATTTCCAAGCTCTCAAACAAAGGCATTTCACTACTTTAGAATGATCAAGTTCAAGCCAGCCATAAATCTGTAGAACAGGATAAAAAATCAGGAGTTTTTCTGAAAATTATTGTTAAATGCTAGCTATGATTTAGAGAACAGCTCAGCTCAGGGCATTTAGCACCCATGATTTTGGCCATCACTTATTTTTCCTTCTGTTTTGCTGCTGCTAAATTCTGGCAACTTGGTTGCCTTGGTGATGGCTGCAGTGCCTGTGGCAGATGCACTGGAAGACATCCTGCAAAGTGGTTTGGCTTTTCTGGGAACTCTTGAGCCTTTTGCATGTTGGCAGGAATGCTGTGATGGCCACCTGTGCCTGTTCCATCATCTCTGCCCCGCCAGTGTCAGCACTGGGCACGGTCTGGCCCCCAGCCTGCCCCTGTCACACCCTCCACAGGAGCACCCAGGGCTCAACCTCTCTCAGTCCCCACAGAGCCCCATCACGCTACAGCTGCCCCCCATTCCCTGCTAAGGAGCCCAAAAGGCACCTTTAGGGATTCCCACATTCTCCTTTGGCCCTGCAGCACCCACGGGAAAAGCACAGCTCCTCAGAGGAGCAAACGACTGCAAATTGCCGGGGAGACTAGGATGTCAAACAAATATTTTTCTTTTCACAACAGAACATAAATATTTGGCAGCACATTCAATTTAAAAAGTCTAGAAGTTACTCAAAGAGATTGGCGAACGTTGCTATGAGGTTCGTTTGCTTCCTAAAATATGACCAGCCACAGATGGCTTGCTGTAGGAAATATTAAATAAAATTTTTAAAGTGTTGTCTGGCTTGAACACAGATTGCATTTACACAGATACCTTTGTTGGTGGAACGCCAAGATGGTGTATTGGTTCAAACACGACCTTAAACAAAAAACTACCTTGTCAGGAGCTAATGGAATATTCATACTTAAAATCTCAATCCCTGATAACATCTGAGAATTAATTTACATTTCAACACTGTAATTTTTCCCCCTCTTGTTGTATTTCCCTTCACAAACAAGGGAAAATATCTGGGTTTAGCCAGCAGCAACTTTTAGGTTTTGGGCACAATAACCATTACTTTTTGCATCTTCAAAGCAGTTTGAAAAAACACCTACATAAAAAATGTTAAGTGACAGGAGACTCTGGAAGGCCACTCAATGTTAAGGAGTCAAACAGCAAGGATGCAAATACAATGAGCTGCAGCATTATACACATTAGTAGATTGACTTCAGCAAGAAAATAAAAATCAAAACAATGCAAAGATTTTTTTCAATGGCCAGCATCTGCAGGAGCACATTCCTACAGTGACTACAGACTAACACATCTGTGCTTCATAACCTCAGACCAAAGAGGTCACAAAGACTCTTGGTGTACTTCTTTCCATGAAGCTCCATTTTTAACAAGAACAAAAGCCTTTGAAACCTGGGCATGTAACATAAGAACTGCCACCAGTCAGAAACTGCACTGCCTCAGAGAGCTGCGTGGTAAGTCGGCTTTGACAATTACAGCATCAGGTTGGTGTGGAAAACCTACACGGTACTTCTCTGTCAAATGTTTTCAGGAAACAGCAGCCAGGGAAAAGCAGGGACAACACTGAGCAGATCTCATCACTCATTTTCAGCAACCCAGATGCCCCGTGAGTTCCACGCTCACCAATGTGTGTGGTGCTATCCCTGCCTAACCCCACCAGAGGCTTCACAGAGCTGTGCGCACACAGCGGGACCAAGGGTCTCACTGACCGCTTCAGCCTCTCTGCTGTGTGAAGGCTGCTACCTTCCAGTGCACGATAATCTCTTGTCCCCAGCAGATGCCACAGCGTCAGAGTTGAGCTATAATGTGGTTTTCTTTCTGCCCAAAATACCCCAGCGAATGATTTTTCTCTTCTGTCAATATTGTACTTGGCCCACAGCTTTGTAATCAAAGCAGATGAGATGAAACAACAGTCTTACAATTTGCTTTGTCCCTACGTGAGTACCAGACAAACTCCATACTCTTAAAATCAATAAACTTTTTCTCCTGTCACCATTCCCATTTGTTGTACTTTCCCTACACTGACACGATTTTATTTTTTTCTAACCAGAAACCTCCCAGGCCCACTGGGGTTTCTGTGTGCGTGATGGCAAGTTAAACAGTTTCCCCCACTGCAAACAAACATCACATGCACGCAAATCATGTCCTGGAGTGAAGAGCAGAGGCAGACACTAGAGGGAGGATCGACTCACAGACTGAGCTTTTGCCAGAGCAAATTCCTTGGAGTGTGGCTTCACCAAGGAGACGGCTCAAGTGGCATGCTGCAAGAGCCTGCTGGCTCCTGGCACTCAGGCTTGCAAATCACTGTCTGGGCTGAAGGAAGAGGCCATCTGGAATTGAGAGTGAGCAAGACAAACATTTTGCTCTCTTCAAGGCTGCTCAGGGAACCATACCTGCTAAATCCCAACACACCCATTCCAGGAGAGATTCAGCTCTGTTACTCACAGGTACTGCAGTATGCTTTGCCAGCAGCTGTGGTAAAAAATAACCAATACTCTATGGTTTGTTTACTTCAGTGACTTCCAATTTTTTTATGTCTGGACACTGCAGTGCTTTGACATCACTGCATTAGAAAGGACAGAGCTCCATAATACACGGATCTGATGGAAACACACGCCTAAATTACAGGCCCAATTTCATATAAATCACAGCCTTTCCAGAATAATTGTCTTCAGCAGTTTGAATTGACAAATAACTATGCAGGGTTACAAGCAAGCAGTAGGACTACACGGAAAGGAACACTGTCATGGTACCTTCCACCCTCCTGGGTTTTCCAAGACTCCTCACTCAGCTTTCAGATGCTCGTTCATATTCATGTCCAGTCTCTAAACAGCAGTGATTGGAAGAGGGGAAGAAAGGTAGCTCCTTCACCTCAAGATGTTGGCAGGCTGAACTGCAAATAGGTAAAAAATTGGGGCATGGAAAACCTGAGCTGTACAATGCAGGATGTGTTTGTGGTCCTGAACGGGTCATTCAAGCTCTGAACTGGAACAAGTATGGCTAGAAATCATCCCTAGGTCTGCCCATGCCTAAACTTTAACTGCTCCTGAGGGATGTTTGTCCCACCTGTCCTTGAAGGCTTCCAGCGATGGAGATCCATGATCTAAACAAACTGCATTTAAACTTCTCAGGGTCAGACCCCCATCTGCAATATGAAGACAATGCTGTTGCCTTTCCCATAGACTTGCTGTTTACCAAGAGGTTTTTTTGGAGGCAGAGACTTTCATTTACTGACAGACCACAGTGAGTTTATTACAGTGGTATCTCCAGATGCTGCAGGGGCAGCAAAGGGTGAAAGCAGCAAGTAGTTCACTGAGGAGGTGGTGAGAACAGTTTAAAGAAAAGAGATGAACACTGTAAACACTGGATGTAACTTGCCAATACCCATCTACAAAGACGGTATTCTTTCCTTATAAGCCATTTCTGTTAACTTGCAAAGGCAGCAAGCTCTGGGATATGTTCCATAGGGAAAGCTCAACACACAGCTAAAATCTATTGCTAAATGACTTCACCATCCCCTGTACTGTAGCATGATCCATAAGTGGATCTATAGCCAAGAGCCAAAAAATCCCATTAGTCCTGCAGAAAGGGAGATTCTCTTCTTCCAAAGAATATACAGTTGGTCAGTGGAATTCACCCTGTGAGGTGAGAAATTCACTGAATGGCAGCAGCTGGTCCTTCACAGTATCATCTTTTCAGTCACTAAGAACTCTTCATTTCCCATGGTATAGTTTTTCTAGATTATACATGCCAAATCAATGCTTAGTTCATCTAATCAAAATATGAAAAATGCCTCTAATTATAAAAGCACAAGGCAGAGACAAGACTACAATTCAAGTTGTTATGCTGCCAACACACACAGGAGGAAAGATCTGGATTCCAGCAAGCCATCACAAAAATCTCAAGCAAGCAATCTCAATCTCCAGGTGTGGAAGAGGAGTCATCACTTAATATGGATACATTTTTAAATAGGGGCCATGAGAAGGAATGAAAAATGATCCATACCTAACAAAACTTTGCACCCTAAGACATCAGTGAATAGTTAATCAGCACTTCATGCCCAATCTTCCAATACAGATGTATCTATTAAAATGTTGTCCAGCACTATGGTACTTTTCCAAAAATATCCCCCTCATGATATGGTTCTCACTGGTAGCATCAAGTTGCTTTACCTCCACAATCCATGGCTGATCTTCCTCTAAAGCAACACTCCAGTCAGCTTTCTGGAAAGTCAATTACACCAAGGTATATTGGTCTCAGAATCCATCACCAAGGTGAGCCCAGCGCAATTCTTGGCAAGGCTTGCTCTTGTGTCTTCCAAGAACACTATGAATTTTCCTTCTTACAGGCTTGGTTTGCAGACTTCTTGTCCTGTCCTTGTTGGACAGCAAGATGAATTGGCCCTGTCTTCTTTAATATGAGCCTCTGGGTCTCTACAGAGGAGTCCCTGTAAAGCATTACCTCATCATCTCATGGTACACTTTCTCCCCTTTCTTTATAATTCTAGTTCAGAAAGGAGGTTATTGACCTCTGCTGACTCCCCCACCCACTCACCTCTGCCAAGAAACCTTTTCCCTTGCCTTGTGACAAAGTAAGAGGCACGACCCATCCCCTGTAACAGCTGGTAGGCCACTGAAGAAACAGACACAGCCTTCCAGAGGGTCAGCTAAGTTCAGCTGTCCCAGTTCTGACAGAAGCTGCTTCATCGACATATTCTCTCACAGGTTTTTGTACCTCCTAGACCTGCACTCCTGGAAGCCCCAGGTGCAGCTTATGCAATAGCATCCCATCCTCCTCTGTCTATGCCCTGATTGCACAGGAACATTTACCATTCAAAGTAGTAGAGTTGAGCTTATGGCCACCACTCCTCCTCCACCTTCTGTCTCTATTTTTTATATCAGCTGTTGCTGGGTGCTATCAATAGAAAGGGCAGTTATACTCTTAACAGATCTACTAATTTTTCACTTTTACAAATGATCAGTTTACTACACATAACAGATTTCGCTTGCCATTATGTTTTTCCCAAGGAATTACCAACTGCAAACCAGCAAAACTATCAACACTAATGATCAGCAGGAATAAAACACGCCTGTGAGCGAGCCAAAACTCTGGACCTTTTTGGTGCTGCTCTGCCCCTGGCCCACTTCTGTTGAGGGTAAGAAATAGGCAGGGCTGAGCCTGCTGCTGCCTGGCACAGCCCAGCTCCATCTCTGTGCCACAGGAGCTGAGCGTTAATGCTTTTCGATCCACGGGTCACAGGTTCAGCTCCCTGCTGCTGATGACTCACACAGGAGCTCCGAACTAAAACTAGCAACACCAGCTTTTTTCTAGGAGAGGATTGAAGAGCAGCATTGATCTCAATGAAATATTTCGAGGGCAGAAAAATTCCACCATGCAAAGAGTGCGTGACTTCTCTTTAGTTTATTTTATATTTTTGTTCCAGTTGTCATTTTGAATTCAAACTCTTTGGAAAGCAGGCATAATAGTCTTAATGATCCCATTGAGCAGTTTAAATTCAAATTGTGGAGCACTTGCAATACCATGCTGGCAGCACTTTCCATAAATTACCCTCAAATTCAATACGTTGCTTGACAAAAACAAGAATAAAGGCCTTTTTACTTTAAAAAGAAGAAAACTTGTATCATAAAAAAAAATCTTTAAATTATAGTTTCTCTTTTCTGGTCCAATTTAAATTGTTACATAGTTGCTAAATTAGTGCTGTAATCCCTGCTTACAAATTGCAGAATTATTTTTAAAAATAGACGTAGTTTTACTGCAGGGAACAGCCTTACACTTTAAACCCTGTGTGCTGCAGGAAGCTGCTCTTGCACAGCTTTCAACCAACCACACTCACGTGCACACAGGGTGAGGTTTACAATACCAGTCTCACTGAAGCCAATAGAATCTCACCAGAGATTTCAATGAGCACAAACTGAGTTAACACTGACATTTCAGAATGATTAGCAAATTTAAGCTTTCCCAGGATGCTCCATGGCACCAGTGGCTCTCGTTGTACCATTTCTTAAAACATCAGCATTTCTCTTGTGTTCTGTTCTGAACTATCTTCTACTGAACTACAGCCACTGATTGGCCAGGAAGTTAGAGGATGGTAAGAGGAAAAAAAACCTCTAAGATACACCTTTTTTCTGCTCACAAAACAAGTAATGGGAGAGGGAGGGAGGGGGAGGGGAAAAAAAAAGTTGGAGCATTGTGATCCCAAGTTAAAAGCTGGGGAACTGCAATAATCAGGGCAAGACTTCCAAGCATAATTCTTCTTCCTTCAAGCACTTCCACAGCTTTAGTACTATGGAAAGATGAACTTCACCTGCAAAAAATCCTTGTAAATGATCTTTGGGGGTGGGTTTAAGATACTGTCCTCAATATCTCACAGTGCTCAGCAGAAATAGGAAACCTCAATCCCTGGGTCTCCACAGGGCTCTGCAGAGGATACCCTCTCCCCTGCTCTAGCTTTACAGAAATGAGAGTTTCTTTCTTCTCCTTCAGTCATTCATGATTTCTAGCCCACCACTTCTCTGAAGTCTTTCATCTGACCCTGGTTATTTCTGCTTTCTTGTACCCCTCCCAGTCCCCCCGTGGTCCTCTCCTCAGATGGGTCACATTGACTTGGACACAACAGAAGAAACCCTGAGAGCCCAGGAGCATCAGCAAGATCTTGCTGCTTTCTGCATTAACTGCAGGAGCTCAACCCCTCCCAGCCCTCACCTCAGAGTGCACATCTCCAGCTGCCAACCACCAGACTGCCAGGAGAGGGGAGAAAGAATGGAGGAAAATTTCCACATCCTGGAGAAAGTTATCTGGACATCAAAGAACGCCCCATTCACAAAACAGCAGCATTGCTCTTGCCAGACTGGTGTGTCTGGTTAACCTTGTGTTCAGTCCTTATGATAACAGGGTATTTGGACAGCAGACAGCTGGCACTGCTCAACATCTTGCTCTTCAGTCTTTTATAACAACAGTCCTACTGATATTACGCTTAGCCTTTTCCCTGCTCTGAGTCCAGTGTTAAAATATCTTGAACTACTTAGAGGAAGCAAACCAAATGTTCTTTTGTCAGTAATTTGCCCTGTAAGGGAGGGAGAAAATACACTGATAACATACTGCAGACACGGCATTCATCACGTGCACAGCAGTGCACTGGTTACATTGGAAACCCTATCATGGTATTTCAAATGTTAACTTGACTGTCATAATGACCAGGAAACATCTGTCTCCTATTAACACTTTAGTTTTTACAGTTGCTTTTAGTTCGGCAGAAGTGTCTTAATGGAGAAGACTGGTACTCTTTTAGAAATAACATCAATAATGAAAAGAATCCTTGGATGCAGAGCAAAACCAGCAAACACATTGGCAACAGAACTCAGTGCACTCAGAAGATGTAACAGGAAATGACAGTAATGGGCTTTTGGGTGGGAGGATTTTTGTGTGAAAGAATTTAACTCTGGTACTCAAATTCCCATTAAGAAAAATATTTCTTTTCAAACAGGTGATTGATTTCCTTAGATGTTAATTCAGAATTTTGGGGAATTTCATCTTAATTGGATCACTGATAAATAAAACCAGAAACAAAAACAACAAAGAAAATCCCTTCTGCAGGCTATTTAGGCTTGGTACTGACTAACCAGTAATTAAATACAGCTCTTCACAGTAATCTTAATTATGGCTTCACTACACCAGGCTAAGAAGAGTCATACAACAAACTGAGAAGATTAGCCAATTCTAATTGTTGAAAAACATTTATTTCTGTTTTTGTGCATAGTTTTTGTGTGCATAAGGCCACAAGTCACAACAGTGAATATTAAAAAATAATCAAAGGCTTCAAGAATTTATATACTACAATTAGGCAAGTGTTATTAGGCAAGTATTAGTTTATTTTCTTCATATGAATGAAGCTTCTATGGCTTGCATAGAGGTCAAGAGTTTTCGACTTGGGAAAATAGGGATTTGTGCTAGAAATCAGTGTGAATTAGGTACACCAGAAACAAGTTTCACTGAATTACTCACACTTACACCAGCTGAGAACGCTGTTTTCTCAGCTGGCCACTGCCATGAATTAGCTGTGCAGTCTTGGACCAGTCACATCTGCTGCATCTTCCATGGGAATTCAGGTCCAGAGGAATTTCAGTCAAGGTATTTCAGTCCCATTGACTTTCTACAGATCTAGGATTCCTAGTATCCAAGCTATTTTCTGATTTAGGGACTCTGGGAAATAAAAAATACCCCACCCACCTTCAAAAACCAAACACCAAAAAACCCACCAAAACCAACCAACCAATCAACCAAAAAGAAACAGAAAAAAAAAACCCCAAACCAAACCAAAAATAATGAGAGGCCACAATTCAGCAGAATGTGGCTAGACAGGCTAGATTTTAAGCAGGTCATTAACTCTCAGAGTTCAGGATAACTGCATCACACATCTAAAGGCATCTAAAGACAAAAGCAGTCAGACTGTGCCTCATCAATTTTAGGGTCTCATTCATCTGCAAGAACAACTTGCAAGCCTAGTTCAAAGCCTCAGTGTACTTAGGCATTCATTATCCTACTGAAGCCAATGCAGGCTTAAATCCACTGAAAAATCAATGAGACATATGCTCTAGGACACAAATTCCTCAGGCCTAAAGCCAGTGGCATGGCAGAAGCCTGGATCCCTTGTAGATCTGGCTTTCAACACAGCAGAGTTCAGAGCTTTCTGAAAGACACTGAGACATAGGCTCCCAACACTTGTTTCTTCCACATTTAAGAGTTTAATATGTGCTTGGGTTTTTGGGTTTTTTTTTTCTTTACTGCATCAAACTGCCAGATTCCTGCTTCTCATTTTCCACTCCCAGTACCAGCTGTCCAGCTACATATATGTAGCTCCATCAGCACTGCCGTCCCTTCCCCTGCATGTGCAGCAGCAGATGGATCCAGACGTGTTTTGGGTTAACTCCATAACCATGTTTTTGTGGACTGCATGGATAAACATTTAAAGGCCCCTTCTGGTTATATAAAAGGAAGCTATTAAACGTTTACTCTTTCCTCTGTACTCAGAGCTGCAAAGCCGTATCATAGAACGTACAAATGCAGATGCAACCAGGCAATTATCGTTCCTTTATCCCTTAAATAGATAGAAGATAAATTTGAAAGAAAATGAGGAACAGAATCCTTCTCCCTTTCCTTTTTTATCCTTTTATCTCCCAATGTAGGAAGTTTACTGAACCCTTGCCAACAATTCACTCAGGCTAATGAAGTGTATAAGTAATGGGATTAAATAATCTTAAACCATTACTACAGTGGCTAATGCAGATGTTTTCCCAAACTAAAGCAGATGAGTGGTGTAGAATGCGTGTTTGATTTAAAAAAGAAGAAAAGAAAGTATCAATCTGCAAGCAGATGAAGTCAATTCCAGCCTGAAGTCAATGAAATGTTTAATTCCAGTTACATAAAGTTGCTCCAATTATATTATGAATGCACCTTCCTAAAGTCTTCAGTGCTTTGCATGTGGTGAAACTTGCCACAAAATGAAACTTAAATTTTTTATGGTGCAATCATTTTAGTGCAAACAAAAATGGAAATTATTTAAAGGGTACATATTCCACCAAAAGACCATTTAGCTTTTAAAAGCAAATTAACAAGGCCCATCTATCACTGCCATTGTAAATAAGATACAATCCTCCCTTTTTATATTCAATACTTCAATCTCACTGTGAAGACTGTAGAAATAGAGAGGACAATAAGATACTGGTGGCATTTTCAGAAAAATTATAGTATTATTGCTCTAATTATAACTGGAATGACAGAAATGTCATGAAAAACATTAATTTTTACTTTCAGAAGTGTAAATCCAGTTCTGGAAGAGTCTCAGGTCCAGTGTTTGTAAGAACTCATAACTGGAAGTTTAGAGGAAGATCTGTCAGTGTTTTAAGAGTGTTCTAGTGCTTTTCTTACCTCAAGTTGCAAGGATTATCCCTATATACTGGATGCTAACGTTGGACCACGGTAAAGCCTCAGGCACATTATTCTTTAATTTGCACCTGTGCAACTGGTTCCAGCTACTTGTTATAGGAGGGAGCTTCTTATAATGTGCAGCTCCTCAGAGCAACTGTTAATTGTTTGCTTTAAGACGTTATTGTAGGCATGAAATGAAATTTTAGGGCAATGTAAGCTTCAAAAGATATCAAATCCAAAGACCCTCAGTTCAGTAGAAAGTCTTCCATCAAGCAAGGCAAAAGTCTTGATTTTAGAAGTTTTAGTGCTTTCTTGCATCCTACCTCCTTAATCTTAATGGGCACCACAGTCTATAACCATTTTGGTATCAGGTTTCTCAACACAGAAAGCTGAGAACCACACTACTGCTAAAAAATGACTGCCCATTCTGCTCCTTACAGAGATGAAACAATCACAAAACCCAGCTCTTTCTCCTGCTGTGTCCATTTCAGAGGCAGGTCAGACTAGGAAATGTAATTCACCCAGTAAGCTGAAAAGACCAGAGCTCTTCTGAAGACCACAGAAAAACCTGTTGCTCATTGCCACAGGGTTGTCAGATTTTAACTGTAAGGCAACTCCACAGCAGTGAAGGAAATAGATGTTTCCCATGTCTGTGCATTAAAATCAGGGCACAAAGAGGAACGGGTACTCACAATGTAGCAGGGTTCACAGTAGGCTTTCTTCTCCACGGCGTAGAAAGGCTGTCCCCTCAGCTTGCTTTTGCACTTTATGCAGGTGAAGCACTTCACGTGGAACACTTGGTCCATGGCTGTGCAGCCGGTGCCTTCTCCAACCACATTCTCCCCGCAGCGGGCGCAGCGTCCTGTCGGGGGAAAGGACAGCAGTCAGAGCAAGCCCCTCGTCCCAGCAGCACAGGACATCCCTCCACTCTCCTGGGGCTGCAGAGTGGGTCAGGGGCACGGGGCAGCTCAGTCCACAGAAAAAACAATTTGTGCCACTGCTGGCAAAGATCCAGTGCCACTGGAAGGCACTCTGGTGCTGGAAAGATCTAGAAAGGATTGAAACTGGCTCCCAAGACAGCACTCATGTCAGCTGTGCTGCTGTAAGCCAGCAATCATTGTAAGGATCTTGAGCTCCAGATACAAACCACTCAGCTATCGTCTAGCCCAGCTATATAGTCATCCTCAGGTCCTCAGTCAGATGGGATAAACCTGTGCTTTAAGTCTTGCTTCCACGTGAAAGGATTTTGTTATAGGAGGCCTCATAAAGCTGCCTGGTGGCAGCACAATTTAAAAAGAAGTTTTTGCTTGTACAGCTTAAATCAATTCTCTCAATGGAGCCAATTACTTTTTTCTCCTGTTCAAAGATTAATACAGATTAAGATATTCTGTCTATTTGTAGCACAGAAACTATTTCTAAAGAAACTGATGTGTGGATACTTTATTTTTACCATCCTTCAAGAAAGGCATATCAGAAACTGCTGGTAAAGACTCTAAGTAGAGGCAAGCCTTAAGAGCTCTGTCTGTTTCTGAAAAAGGTCTTTAATGTCAGATACAAATGCATAACAAAAAGTCTGCAGACACACACGTACAAAAGGCTTGCTGCCTTGTTCAGATTGTTGCTAAAGATGTTATGTGGCAGACAGATTTAAAGTGAAGACATGATTTGCACAGCTCATGGGAAAAACATTTCCTTAGGGAAGACTGTGGTGCAGAGATGATGGAAGAGGTGGGTAGAAGGCACACTTCTGCCATTTTTCTCTGCCATTTGAGTTCTAGAAAATGGAGATAGCCCATGAAGTTCTGATGTCCTTAGACAACAATTGATGTTGAAAATGGAAGGCATTAAGGACAAGGTCAGCCACACTACACAGGAGAACTCCACCAAAGGCAATAGAGCAACTATGATCTGGGGCATTGTCCCACTCCAAATGGGACTGTCCAGTTTAGGAGTAACTGTGGTGGCCCCAGCCTTGGGGCCCTGCACTTCTTGAAGGCTTCATGGGAGGAGTGGTAAGGTCAGCGAGGGTGGGAAGGGAAGCAAGAGCTGAGGTACAAGCAGGAAAGCAGACTGAGTTCAATACAGAACTATTCATAAAGGCACACAGAAGTAATAGGTACCTGATAATAATGATATAATCCAGTAATGACACAATGCTCTCTCGTACCATGGCCTTTTCACACAAGTACTGCACAACTTCCCACAAGGACTTAGACCTGTCTTGTCATCCCAAGAGCAGGACTGATGCCCTTCACTGTGCTCTGTCAATGTCCCCACACTCATTACTTCTTTCCTGCCTGTCCCACACTCCAACAAGATACATTCAGGGAACAAAGCATGTAAGCTACTTTTGGATCCCTCAGGATGTGGCAGAATGATATATATACACATTTGAGATATATTAGGAAAGCTTGGATAAGAACCCAGATCATTACAGTTTGCTACAATGGCATAACTGTAGTTGGCTTTTTACAGGACAGACAGTTCCTGACTCAAACAGCTCCCAGCCTGAGCAATGTGGAGGGAGAACTCACCAGATGAATCCAGACAAGTCTGAAAATCCCCCAAATGGAATTATTAATGCTGTATTTAAACTTAACTTTCCTTAGCATTTGTTACTAGGGTTTTGATTGTCACTGTTGTGCTTTAATCACCCCACTGTAACACTTCCAGAGGACTGGAACAGAGGACTCCTTTCTTGTGAGCAGAAAAGGAATTCCGGTTTCCCAGCATGGTGGTGAGGCTACAGAGTATGGGGGAAGAATGGAAAAAAACATGAGGAATAGGAATAAAAAACCCAAACCCACTGGAGAGAACCACAGGAGTGAGCACTGCAGTGGGAAGGAGGCAGAAGACTCCTCCTGTGTACCACAGGAGAGCCCTGCTCAGCCCCGTGTGTGGACAGCACAGAGCTGCTCCAGGGCCTTCTCCAAACATCTCGTGTAGCTGGGCTGTAATACGAAGAGACGTCTGGGGAGCAGTTAATATCTCTATATATAAAACATGAAATTGAAAGCCATTAGTGTATTACTTTACACAGTGTTTTTCCAGAGGGAATATTCCGCTGAAGAATTTATTTTCCCCAGTGTGCCATTCTGTGATCATCCGGCATTATTTTTATGAGGCATTTGGACATGGAATAATGTAGTGTCTATGCAAACACTTCTCAGCTTTCTTTGTTAACATCTGAGCAGAACATGTGGGAATCTTTTCTACCCCTCCTTCTCTTCTCGCATTCATAATTTAGCCAGGTCTTGTGTGCTTCAGCATTTCTCTTCCTCTTTGACCAAGGCATCTCTCCATTTGCTGAAGAAGCTGTCTGCATGGACACCATAATTCTGGCTGTATTTGTGCCAAGAGACTGTGTCTCTTCCCTAACTCAAATACATACTCCTGTAATCTCTGACAAGTTACTCAGTGCCTCTGTACCTCTGTCCCCTCTTTGAGCAAAGGGCATAAAGACATCTTCTCTGCCTCCCAAAGGTGCCCTGAGGCTACATTCCCCCATAGCTCTGAGGTATTCCCCAACTACACTGCTGGTGGTCAGATACAAACCAAAGAGTAGCACAACATGAGTCTTGGCCAACTTCTCCCCTTTAAATCGGTTTCCTGAGGCTTTCCTTCCTCTTTCTGGGTTTTTCCACAGAAGATTCCCACTGAGGCAATGACAGACTTAACCTGTCTACATTTATGAGAAGTCCAGTTTCTGCTATTGAGTACACAGACAGAAATACTCCTATAAACTCTCACACAGAAAAGCTTAAAGAAAGCTTCCTTTTTTGTAAGTTTATATGCAAACTATAACACTGTGGCCTGGAGCAAACCATGTTTTTCATGAGACGTGGCCACTCTAGTGAGAATCAAAACACAAGCTCTGTGCCTAGCAACTCTCCCAACTCACTCACCCAGAAGGTAAAAGCAAATAAGCCAAAATATTCAAATTTGGGAGCTTACAGTTGGGTGGCTGGGTCCACTTAAAGGTACATGAGCAAATACGCAACTGATCTGGTTTGCAGCATTGTCATCATTGGAGACTGCACCTTCTGCAGACCTTGATGCAATCTGGGACCTCACAAGACTTCTGCAAAAACCTATCTCTTCTCCCAAGTCCTGCAACTCGCTCAAATGTAGTTGAAAATGGCTATTAGCTCAAGTGTTGGTGAGGGAGGAACTGACAAGCGGACAGGCACATGCACACAGGCAGTGCGATTGCACAAGCCTCATTTCCTTAGAAAACCAGAAAAACCCCACTAAAAACAATGTATCTATCATTATGTCTGATAAAAACAAAACAAAGGTCTGCTTTTCCTGTGTGCCAGTTACCAACGGCGAAGGTATTTGTGGTTGGGCTCACCACAATTAAGTGCCCACACATGTTCCCCATTTTAATATTTTCACACTGGCTCAAATAACCCAGTCCGTTGTGTGCAGAATACCCATGAGTGAACACAGAACAAGTTGCACTGCTTATTGGGAAAGAAGTAGCAAAGGCAAAGTTTGCAAGACTCAAGAACAAACAGATTGCACAAAAAAGATTACACAAATAATCTAAGAGAAAAATAGCAGGCAGCGTATTACAGTAGAAACACAGAACAACGTGACCCATTTGCTTCCCACAAACAGCATTCAAAAGGCAGCTTAAAGACAAAGGACAAAATTAGCGCTAAACTGCATGAAGATGAGAAGCTATGTCATTTCAACATTCTTCTTTTGCCCCTTCAGCCCTTTTTAGATCCTTTTTCAAGATCATTTCAGCAAAACTAGAAGGCGAAATGTTGGCAGAAAGCCTGGGAGACTGGAGTCCTCTATTTTTGCATGACAGAGGTTCATAACCTTGGCCGTGCTGTGACCTTTCTTCAGCCCAGCCTGGCTGCCACATGGTGGTCTTATCTTGGGGGGATGTACAGAAGGGCCCACAGAGGTTTCCCTGCCGAAAATGCCATCATCAGTGAGTGGATCACACAAAAACACTTCAGCAGCTGAAAGGACACATCAGCTACTATACTTCAGTCTGAAACCTGACTTACTGTCTTCTATTGTTAAATATTTGAAATATTGTGAATCTAAAGGAAGAGGGGGACAGGAGAAGAGGAGCTCATGCTGCACATGATGCCATGTTCTAACTTGTTGTTATCTCATTATTATTATTATATGGTTTTTGCCTATACCACCATAGATCCTGGCTGCTCAGATTAGAGAACAAACCCATTCTGCTGGGCATTGGAAAAACACAGAATTCAAAGAAGGGCCCAACTGCAGGAGTTTAAAACCTAATACAACCAATAACAACCAGGTAGTGATAGGTAATAGAAGGAAACAATCAGACTAAACCAGTCAGCAAGAAAAGCTGTGATCTCAGCACTCTAAATGTTTTACTGTTGACAAGGAGTCTGTAGACAGGATAGCAAAAGAAAAGGTTAAGGAAGAATTTGAAAGAGGGCCCGGAGGGAGTTTAAAGGAAGTTTAATGGAATGCTTCTGAAGAAAGGACAAAGACAACACAAAAGAGAACGTAAGTGCTTGAAGAGTGAACATAGACGCCTTCAGATGGGAAGGATGAGTTGATATGTCACTAGAGAATACCAGAGGAAGAAGGGTGGGAAGAGGTCATTACAGGCCATGCAGGTAAAGACATGAAGCTTCTGTTTGATATGAGGCAGAAATGAAACCAGAGGAGAGATGTTTAGGAGTTTGATTCGATGATCCTTGTGGGCCCCTTCCAACTAAGGATATTCTGTGACTCTATGACTAAGAGGCAGAAATGATCTGGCCTAAGTTAAAAGCAAGAGAGTTATTTCTGCAGCTAGTTGAGCATGAATAGAGAGAAACTGCATTTTTTGAAAAGGGTGTTGCAGAGATTCAAGGTCACTGGCACTTGGATGCAGGTTTTAACTACAAAGACAAATATGAAAGGCCATAATCTGAGCTGTTACTCAGCAAGATTCTCAAGATTTGTCCAGAAACTGGGCACAATTTGGAGATGAGGAATTACGAATTAGGAACAGGGTGTTCAACCTTATCTGGGACACATGTCACTTTTAAACGTCAGATTAGGAACGTGAGCAAATGGGACAAACATCCTGCACTGAAGATGGATGATGGAACGTGTCACACTAATGCTTATGGCAGTAATATTTTGATAGCAATCACACTGCAGCCCAAGATAAAGGCAATGTAACTCCACACAGGTGGCTTGAGATGCTCCTGTTTGCATAACCAGGGACTTCAGTAGCCTTTTCTAGGCTACAGCATTATTTTTCTGTCACACCTACTTAAACATTAAGCCACTGGCAGCATCACTGTGATGTACAGTGCCTAACACAATAATTCAGGCAATGACTACAGATGCCAACAGCAGAGAAAGCAGAGAGAAAATGGGCAAACCTTTCCACAAAAGGCTTAAATTCATGAATTCAAAGCATGCATTCTATGTAGAGACAAGATAGGGGATAATTTTCTGATAAAAGCATCAAAGTAGGGAGGTTCTGCATTTGCTGAAATGTGGGGAAAAAAACGTTGATATCAAAAAACTCTGCATGATGGAAAGAACTGTTTCCCACCTAACTGTGCTGTGGGAATACACCACAAGGTCATATCCTCAGTGCCTATCAATTACACAATTTCCCTAGATCAGCTAAGTGTATTCCCCAGCTCTCACTGCAGCCCTGATACACAATGCAAGACAGAACTAAAAAAATACAGCACGCTGCCTTTTCAAAACGGTACCAAGAACACTTTTAAAATATATAAATACATTGAACAAAATATCTCACTAAAAGTTCCTCTGGCAGCCTCAAGACATCCAGTATTTCCGCTGCGTTATTTTTCTAATCATCTCTGTTTAGAGTTCGCCAGTGAATGCATTTTAGAGATTCATGTCACATTCTGCTTTTGGATGGCTTTGAATCAGCTGGCAGTAAATGTGGAAAAATCATTATTCCTAATGAAGAAATATTGATGACAAAACAGCATTTCGAGGACAACGTTGACCATAAGTCAACAATGTAAAAAGACTTTCCTCTCTCTCTCCTCTTTGCCAGTGACTTTTATCCAAGGGTTTTCAAGCATTTCCCACGCAGGTGGGATTCCTCAGGACATCTAGGTCAGACAGGCACAATTACTCCATTTTAAGGAGATACAGAAGCAGAAACTGATTATTAGGATAACAGTGTAACAGCAGACCTTAACTTAGTACACCCTAGTCAAGTCCCAGTGTCAGAGCTTCTGCAACTCAGAAGTACCCAACAGGTCCTGGATTCTTTGATTCATCCAAAGGGAATAGAAGAGGGATCTCAGATCCACAGGGGAGAGTTTATGTCCTTCTAAAGTGCATGGGAGGTATGTGTTTAAACTGATTATGCTAGACAAAGATGTGCTGATCACATTTTCCCCAAAGTGATTCTGACATTTTGGCACTCAGGGCACTGCAATAATAGTACAAAGGGAAACCCAGAAGTATTTTGTACATTTTGTGGAAAACTATATTATTTAGCTCATCTTACCCTTGCCTTCCTTACCTACCCCTTTCTTGCTTTTGAACTCAAGATTTTCACTGAGTGGGAAGCCCTTGGCCATGGTTTATTGTGCAGGATCTAAGCTTGAAGTGTCACCATTTGACAGGAGCAGGCTGCATGCATCAGTTGTCTCACACAGCCCTTGGAGACGAGACAGATCAATCTTAATTCCCTCTTCTTCAGCAGACGTCAGAAAACACAATCTTTCACAGTAAACACAGCTTCATGCTGCAATGTGTGCCTGAAACACTTCATAAATTAAATCCAAGGCCATGATTTAATTACTGCGTCCTGGTTATTCTGCTTTAACTGTGTTGCACTTGTACTCCAGATGTACAGGTCCCTGCAGTGACCTACTTGTCATTTGTACTGTACAGCACTGTGCAGTAGCTGCACTCTTGCATTGTTTGCATCCCTTTCCTCCAACCACAATACAACTTCATATTCTCACTTTGCTTGGCTGTAAAAACCTGACACATTCTCAGTATGCCCTGGAGATCCCATTCCACACCACAGAGCAAATGCACTGCAACTATGCAGCCTCACTCTGCTAACACTTTACCTTTTCAAACATTTCTTCATGCTGCTCATCACAAGATTACTGTCCCAGCTGATCTCCAGGCCTCACAGTGAACCTTTGTAACACCCCAGGGAAGGTAGAAGACACCCAACATGCAGGCAGGGAACTTGAGACCCACACAGGTTAAATTACCCTCCAAGAGTCGCACAAGAAGTTTATGATGGAGCCAGGAACTGAAACCTATCTTCTCAATCACAGTCTGGTTTCTTTAACCACAAGGCCATCTCTGAAAAGGCTTGATGGTAAAAAGGTAGCATAAGAGCTCCATTTCAGAGGGAGCTCCCAGCACCAGCCTTGCTAAAATCCCCTCCTCAGGAAGAGGAATTTGCTCCTTGTGTCGACCACGGCATAACTCTCTGGCAGCCTGACTGAGCCACATAGCAACTGAGAACACAGAGTTCTGTGCCTCTGCTGCTGTCCTCCGTTTATTGACAGAGAAAGAAAGGCCTCTGCCTCCTGCAATACCTGTGTGTTGGTGATCCTTTACCCATCTACATCCCTCTCCTCAACATCCTGGGACACAAGACAATTTAGCATGTTTCTGATCTAAAGCAGATTCCATTGAGAGGTACCTCCCCAAATTACTGCAGCCACAATGTATTATTGCCAAAAATGGAGAAGACCACTCCTGATTTTCCCCCCAAAAATACAAAAATTCAGGTGGAACAGGATCTTGAAAAGACATGGAAACAATCTTACTTCTTCGAAGGCAGCACCAACTCTCCCTACAGCATTCTTGACGGATACTTGTTTAACCTGCTCCTAAAAACCTCCAGCAACAGCGATTTCACTAAGCACTTGGATAAAAAATCTCAGCAAGTAGCTACCGGTACCACTAGTGAGCCTTTCTGCCATCCCACCACCATGTCCCTCGCAGCAAGCCAAGCCAGTGCCTGCTTTCTGCATTCGGGATGGGCACGCAGAAAGCAGATAGGCTCGGGTGGACCCACGGCCCCTGTAAGGACGGGATGGAGATGCCCCCGGCAGGGCAGCGTGTCCCCGAGCCTCACACATGGCTGAGGTGATGTGCAGTGAGTGTGCCAGCCCAGTGGGGGTCAGTGATGCTCTACAGTATTTAAGGTCCCAGACACCTTTTTTGCAGCATGCTTTCCCCCTTTTTTTTTTCCTGTTGTTGTTGTTACATTGTGTCAACTTTTTGGCACGTGTTTTACCATGTGCGAACGGCTTGAAATAGAGCCCCGCTTACATCTGGAGACCAAAAAAAAAAAAAAAAAGAAAAAAAAAAAAAGAAAAAAAAGAGGGTGAAAAGAAGAGTGGGCGAGAGGAAACATTCCTCTCTTTGCTAATCGATCAAGGAAATGCAAGGGAGAGAGTAAAATGTACTCAATTTCCTTTAGAAATGTTTCCTTTAAGGCCGATGAAAGCTGCCAGATGACAAGACTCCGGCTGTATATCCACTGGAGAGCCGGGAAGCGGAGGAAGGAGCTGCTAGCGCAGCTTCTGCAGGCACGGGGGTGTCCCTGGCAGCCACAGCAATTCCTCCTCAGCCCCTGTCTCTCAGGGCTGGCCAACACGGTGCCGTGTCCCTGCTGTGTGCTGGGCACTCCCTGCTCCCTGCTTCCCTTCCCCGCTGCTCCCAGCCTGGGCACAACTGGGCACGGGCAAGCTGAATAAGTAGCTTTAAGTTGCAAGGGTAGAGTTGGATTGAAAGAAGTAACATTTCATGATTACTCTCTTTAATTATTCACATGTTGGTGTTTGGGGGCAAGACTCTCAGAGCATCAATTTGTACCAAAAAAAACCCCAAAACAAAACAACAGCAACAACAACAACAACAAAAAAAAAAAAAAACCCACAAAAAAATCCCAAAAAACCAAATAAATAAAAACCCCAAAACAAAATAAAACAAAAAACAAAAAGAAAACCCCACAACCAACCAACCAAAAAACAGCCAGCAAATACTTAACTACGGAGTGCAATCATCTCATTTGGTAAAAAAAAAAAAAAAAAAAATAATTTAAAAATGCATACTTTCATACAGAAGTCCCCCACATTCCTGTGCCATTACTTCTCTCTGATTGCATGTAGTAAGTTCAAAAAGCAAGACACGTAGAAACCTCTTTTTGTTTTTTCGAAATAAATATTGGGCAAAAATTATAAAGGCTTTAAGAACGTGGGCCTTTCCCATGCTTTCAAAAGCTGAGAAACCTCTTATTGTATTTTACTTTCATAGGAAAATAAGACTTTCAAACCAAAAATGACTCTTCTCCTTGGAACACATCACTAATCTTATTTTTTAGCGAGATGTAACCAATATGTGGCATTCAGGGAAGAACCTCAGCAGCTCTCTACTGAAGCCCTGGTGAAGGTGAGGCTACCAGCCAAGTCCTACTGGGGCTGGCAGGAAACCTCTCTCTGGGCAATCTATCCCAAAGCTGATTCTTTGGAGGTTTACCCCTCCTGGAAAGGACCTCAGCAGAAGGGAAGAGCTGCTGGCTGAGCTCTAGGTCAGACAAATTTTGGCAGTTTTGGTGAGACCAACAGCAACAATCACGAAGCCACTCCCTTTGCACTCACACTTGCAAAGCCATATTGCATGATAAACCCTGAACAGTGAAACCACCAAATACAAGGCACACAAGGTGAGCCAACCATGCTTGTATGAATCTCCTGCAGGGAAAGGAAGGCAGGATAGCAGGAAGGAATCACTCCTCCTCCCACCCTCATCAGTGGCTACGGGCAAGGGAGCACTTCCTGAGCTATCCCCTGGTCCACTGGGCTTGTTCTTTAATGCTGCACCAAATTTCAGGATCTTCTTTTGGAAAGCCACAAAAAAAAAACCCTTGTCATTATGGAGGGTTCCAGTGGCAGCAGCCTCGGGCAGCAGCAGTGGGGCAGCTGTGCCCAGCCCAAATGGGCCCTTTGGCAGGTGTCTCTCCCAGCGTGCTGTCCCTCCCTGGCTCAGCAGCCCAGCCCTGCTGGGAGAGCAGTGGAGGGTGATTTCAGGGGCTGCTGCACCTGACCCCGTCCATAAGCGATGGCTGTAGCACGAGCTGCTCTCCTCAGGCTTGGTGCTCACTGTGCAATGGCTCATGCAGCTTCTCCCAGCACTCCTGCAGCTGGGACACCGCCTGTCCACAGGCTCATGCCGCTACCAATGCAAGCACACCTTAAACATAGATCAAATTCTCCTGAGCTCTCAGCCTTCTCACAGAGCTGAACCAAGAGTGCAGTCAGAAGGGACCAGCTAAGACTCACACTGATACAGCAGCCTTTACATCTAGGTCAAAAAATGAGTTGTCTTTTACCACATTCCCAAAGGACTGTCATTGAGTTTGCCATTTCCAACATGAAAAGCAGGCTCAAGGAGCCCACGCAAGGGGGTGCAGCTCTGTGATGCTATGTGCAGGACAAACACAGAGCAAACAATGTCCCCTGTCCCAAAGACTTCCATCTCCAACTGTGTCCATGTTGCACAAGGGCACTTCAAACTCCTTCTGTCCTCCTACCAAGTCAATCCATTTCATAAGCCCAGGATAGGTACCATCAGTTAAGCAGATTCAAGCCCAGCCAAAAACCATATCCATGGCTGGGCATGAATGACTCAATTCACTCTTCCATAGCCTGACTGTGCTCCAGCTGGTATTCTGCAGCTCGTCTCTGCCTCGTGGCATCACTGGGAACTGATTTTTACCAAAGGCTCTGTTCAGTGGTGAAGATGAAATTGCCTGCGTAGTGGCAAAGTTTTGAGTCAGAGATGCTTCCTGTGCCATTGGCTCTGGCCTATCAACCTGGAATGCCTCCTGCATGCTTGCCTGAGGAAAAACATCTGACAAAACTCAAAAAGCAGGGAGGGAACCTATCTCCTCACTGCCAAAAGTGAAAGAAAAAAAAAATCGTGAAAAAAGGCTGGATCTGACAAAGAGGAGTGTCCTGAACAAATGGTAGCTCTCATAGGCCTAACAACGTTAATGCCTGAGGTTTTCAAAGGTGCCTGGCTGCATTAGAAGATGTCACACCGAATTTCAACCAGCACCTCATTTATTTCAGGTCTTTTGAAAACCCTGCCTTTCACAATCCGGCACCAGCCCAAAGCTTCCTTGCTGTTTTGAAACATGCACTGTCTGTGTGTTGACAGCAGCCCTGCCATAAATCACAGCCCTCAGGCACTGGAAACCACCTCACCTGTATGCTGAGCATCCACTGTTCCTTGCAATGAATTCCATCACTCCAAATTTCTCAGTAGCTGGAATCAACTAATGCTGTTTTTTTTCTCATTAAAGCAACCTACTAAACAGAGGTTTCCTTCTTCACTCCAAAATCTGAGACCTTTCCAACCAGGTACAAGGTCCAATATTTGTTTACTCTCTTGGACAAGTAACAGGAGCTTTACAACCTGGGACAGAGAAACACTCTGATTCATCAGGGGATGTTCAAGGTTTGCTCCTATTCAGAATGACCACACATGTCATAATCTTAAAATGTGACTTTGGTATTGAAAGCAAAAGTCCTTTTAAAATGTCACTTGATGTTGGTGACACCATATTTATTAGACCGATGTAATTAAGCAATAACTGTAATTCTGCTCCTCCTTTCAGTCATGGGACCTGCTTTTACGAGCCGGGGTAGATGGAAAGTAATATTGATAACTCTCTAATTTGAGAATAACCTCCCAGTGGCACATGCTTCATCTGGAGTCCATGATGGAGCACTCATATCAAGTATCCACAGATCATTTCACTCACCTGATTGCCACATTCTCAGAGCTTGCTGCATAAGGATATCAGAGTTTTCTTGCTTGGCCTCCATTACAAGTGAATTAGTGCAAAATATGAGATATATATTTATAACAAATATTATTTTATTTAAAGAAAGAATGTGGAAATCCATCTGCACAATTGCATGTGTCACTCTCACACATCCTACAGCTTTTGATTCAAAATTAGCAAGGCTTAAAAAATAATAAGTTAAAAAACCCCTCACACCATAAAACCAAGCTCTTTAGTGGCATTAAGTCTCATTTATTTGAGGTGGTGGTTTTGACTCTAGGGCCTGTTGACCAACAGTAAGAGACACAAGAATTTTGGGTACTGATCCATTTATCATGATTAAAGACTGTCCTGACATTTCACCTTTGGTTCTCTGTGAGCAGGCTCTGATGTTGACTGGCATCTACAAAGGAGTGCTCAAAGTACTACTCATCACTCGTCTTAGTACTACTAAGATGGAAGACTCCTCCTGAATTGGCTTCTATGCTAAGGCCACCAATCCCTGTCTCCTGAATTATTCACACAATTCACGACCTGAAAATTTTGTGCCAATGGAAACTGAAACCACAAAAGCTTTCCCCTCCTCCCTCCCACGGCTGAACCAATCAGAAAGGACTGACTCAATATCCAGAGCTCATGATCAGTTCTGCCAGTCCAATGCCCTTGAGCAGACATTAGAAAAGGCCATCATCTGCAGGGATTGTAAGGGTTTGCCAAAAACTTGGTGTTGGAAAATGTCCTGAACGTATCGTACCAGTGACAGCAACTCTGTATGAGCAAAGTTGGCAAATCACTCTGCTCTGAACCTTCAGGGTGCTCTTTACTGGTTTCCTACATTCATGGGAGTTCACTGTGAAAACAGTAAGGGTACCTAATCCCCTTTAAACTCTTTGGTGTGACAGGAGGGAAAACTGATGGACTTGTTTACATGTGATAATGGAATAATTTGAAACGTGCTAGACCTCCAAATTTAGATCTGAGGTAAATGCAGGGACAGTTTAAACCAAGCCTGATTGTAGCTGATGTAAACTTAGTCACCTTCTTTTGAATTTATACCAAACCCAGAAAGCCAACACTGGTTTAAGTCAGTTGGTTTCCATTTACACATAAAATAATGCAGCTTTATTATGTCGACAAAGTCAGATGTGATGGGTAGGTGACAGAAGCTATTATTCCCACCCCAGCATAGGAAAAAGTGTGGGAGACTTTTGCCCCAGTGGAAAGCTACAACTTACAAAAGCCTTCACAACAGAACCTTTTGGGACTTCAAACATTTTAGGAATTGCTTTCATGGTTTTCCATTGTTCTAAGTATCCCTGCACAGATGAGGACCTACAAAACAAAATGCATTATGTAGCTTGTGGGAAGTCTACAACCATGTTCTAGACCAGATGACTCCAGAAGAGTTTGAGATAAGCTTCAGATCCATGTCCGAACACTAGAACACCTGCAAAAATGTCTGAGTTCCAGAACTGCTTCATGAGAAAGTCGAAGGAACCTCACCATAGCAAAAAAGACATAGAGACTGGCATTTTGGAAATCACAGACTAAAGTCTTATGAGCTCCTTTTCATGCAGATGAGCCCTATGTGAGGTATTAAGGGCCACCATGTGATGTTCCCAGCTAAAAGTGACACACAATTAGTAAATTGCTATGGGGAAACAATATTAATATCTCATTTTACAGTTTTATTTGTGCTGTATATTGTTCTGTTCTCCCCCGTCCCCAGAGCACAAGAATGAAGCTACTGCACACACTGATGTCTTAAGAGTTTAGGCAGTATTTATTCAGCCAGAATGATTTTACTTTAGCCAAGCTGATGTCAGTTGCAGCATCTAGTCAACCTGAGATGTGAGCCACTGTGTGCCACCATGCTCCAAAACATCCTGTGAAAAGTTTGTTCTTCTGAACAAATTGTTCTGCAATTTCCCTAGGCCAGAACAGCTCTTGTAATCAGACATTTGCTGGATGCACATCATTCCTACTTGCTACCTAACAGCTGTCACTCATGGTACCAGGACTTCTGTCACTTACAAAGGACTCAGGGCCACAGGTCAGCCACGCTGTCTTCCCTGAAAGTTGTGCTGCAAAGGCAATAGGCAGCAAGACTGTGTGCACACCTTGCAGTTGTACAAAACAGAAGGAAGCAGAGTCTGTAAACTTGAAACAGCTTAGTTATGGCTCCTCACCCAATGTCCTGCTGTAATCAGAGCAAAGAAATAACAGAAAACCCACCGAGATCCCAAGACTAACTGGCTTTCTGTATTGTTTTTGTTCTAAAGACCAAGCCACACTTAGAACAATGGGCCTTATGAATAAAAAACCCTTTGCTCATGACCAGGCATGACCTGAGCTAGCTCAGGGCACAGATCTCCAACCCCAGAGCAGCAATGTCCCTCTGGACTAAGTTTGGGGGTGGCCTCTTTTCCAAAGCCTGTCTCTGAGCCTCCTGCTGAGGTTCCTAAAACTTGCATTATCACAGCAGTTTTTTGCCTAAGCCCTCAAGAAAGTATGTGACTCTGCCCTGTGTGACTGAACAGAGCAGTTTCCATTCCACACTCAATTTAGAGACAGCAGGGCAGAAAGAAACCAAAAGAGTTCAAATGACAAGCTTTCACTAGGAGCTGGCCATGTCATTGACACAGACCTTGTGGGCCTCCTCAGCTGCCTTTGACAGAGGGTGCCATGGAGATGGCAATGCACCAGCTGTGCACATCTACAGTGCACATGCTCCACGCCCTTCACCTTCTGAATTCTGCCTGTGAAAGAAATAGTAGAAATAAATTTGGCCATGAGCAACCTCCATTTCTTCACTCCCCTCCCTTTTTTGTTGCCATGCATGGAAATTGAGCATACTCAGGATAAGAAGTTATAGTGGTCTGAGCATCAGTAGTGGCCTAATGGAACTACATAAGCACAGCACACTGAAGCCTGTGTTTTGCCATTTTATCTTTAGAAAAATACAGTGGTTTTAGGTATATACAGATAAAAGACAGAGTATTTTAAAATGTCCCACCCAAACATCCACTGTTATCATAGCCATACGTTCCCCAGTCCTGCCCTTCCACCATACCTTCCTCGCTCCTCTAAACAACACACATCAGATTTGTCAATGCTGGAGAGAGTAACATTTCACATGACCCATGTAGGCATCAAAAACTAGATCAATTGATGTGAGACGTTGAGATGGAGAACAGGAAAGAAAGGAACACCATTAGAATCAGACTCCGGATAGTATCCTGCACTATGTGTACACACACACACATTTATTTATGCATTTTAGGATTCTCACTAATTTCAGCCAGAAATGAGAAGACAAATGAGAAGCAGCTGCCCAGCTGGTGGAGATGACAACAAAAACACATGACCAGAATTAGCTCCACATTGGCAGTGAGGGTCACTAGGACTTTCCTGTCCAGAAGAGACTTCATATGACAGTCTTCTGCACAGCATAAAGGACCCACACTAGAGTGCTTTCTAAATGTCTCCTTCCAGCTGAGCCAGACACAATTCCTTAGCTCATGTGATCACAAACTGCACTAAAAGGAGTGGAAAGTCAATATTGTCATGTACCAGCCATTAATCAACACAAGTGAAAATTCAAGGTAAAAGGCTTCAGGCTTTCTGCAGTTTTTTTGACAGTCATAAGCTGAATTCACTTGTCTTTCACAGCAAGCACATCGTGAGGAAATAGAGACATTTAAAAAGCTGAGTTTTTTTCAAGTGTAATTTTAAATGACAACAAAGCAACTAAACCCCCCACAAAAAGTATCCCTTCTTTCAACCTGCACTCATAAAGAATGCAGCACATCATCTGCCCAGCCTGCCCCTGACAGAATCAGAACTTGTACTGAACAGATAGTAAGTTATTAACCTCTCAAGAGATTGTCTGGAACCAGAATTTGTTGAGGAAATTGTATATTAAAGTTCAACACTGCCACTAACTGAACACAGCCTGATTCACAGCTTTAAACAGGGATTAGCATGGTGGGACAGTGATTTGGAAGGATCTACAAAACAAAGTAATTCACATCCCACATCCAGCTGTCTGTCTTTAGCAGTGGACAGTGCCTTAGGCTGTGGAAGATGGTTGTACCCATACCTCTAAACTCTGAACCACTTGTTCAATGGGGAAATAAATTTTGTCAACCTGTGCTGTCCCCTTTTGACCCTGGTGCTGTGAACACAGTTTTTCAGAGATTTGGCTCTTAGCTCACACTTCCAGAAGTAATTATTTCTACATCTCTGTGCATGTCTTGGCAGACACACAAGGGAAAAAATGGCAAAAAAAAAAAAGCAAACAAGCAAGTTCCTAAATAAAAGCTGGTGACAAGGTATCAGACGTAGTCTCCCATCTCTGCTTTGCACCCACAGTGATCCTATTGCTCTTGACATTGTTTCCCTCAGTGGGGCTGACATAGGGCCATGGGACAAGCACGGTGCTTTGCCACTCTCTCCTGCTCAGCTGACACAATCTGTGCTGGCACATTCCAGGCAGGGGACATCTCAACTGCAGGTTTCACAAATCAAAACAGGTTTACTCTTGGCTGCTTGTAGCATCCCAAATGTCTGCCAGGGCTGGCTTCTCGTGATCTGCCTGCCAGTTTGAGATGACAGTCTCCTGACTTTAGAGCAGCAGTTGTGACCTTGGCTTGTAGCCAGAGACATGAAAACACGTGTTCATGACATGACATGATGAACAGCAAGGTGCATTTGGAAACGTGAAAACAGTGCAGCTTACTAAAACCAGCAGGAAAGTTTGGCTACTTTTGATTCTTTTCGTTCTTTTAATCCTCTCCTACCTCTCTGCACCACTGAGAATCACTCTGTATTGATTATGCTGACATTGACAGTGGAGCTGGAATTTTTTTTTTTCGCATCTCAGATGAGAAAGTGGGTTATGATTCATCTCACAGAATCTGAGTCAAAGCAATTCCTTATAAAAAACCAAACAGTTTTGATGCATTTCCATCAGAAGAGAAGAGGCTGGAGAACACTCAGCAAATGAGACAGTGCTGTTTAATTCTTCTTTTTAACACATTTCACTCTCAGATAAAATCTGTCCTTTTCCCCCACTGGAAATAACTCATTTTAAGTTAATGACACTAAAATACCCCCAAAAGCTACTAGCAAAAGACAAACCACCCTATCAAAAAAGACAGCATGAGACAAATGCCACCAGAAGAAGAAATAACAAATGCCACTGTGCCCTGCTTCCATGGAACAGTGATTGCTAGAGTGGAAAGTAACAGATTACCATAGTGAATTATCAATTTTTCTAATAGCCTTGAACTAGCTATATGCTGAAATGTGATAATATTAGTGGGTACATTACATTAACAGCAGTTAAAATGATCAAGTATGATCCTGGAGCACATTTTCCCCCCTTTCTTATTTTCATAGCCTTGTTACTAACCCTGGAAAATAGGGCTTCTGTCTGCATGCTGGGAAGAGCCTTCAGACTGGTTGTGATTTCTTATCAGACAAGGCTCACAAGTCCATTTTGGCTGATTTTCACATAAAATAAAGAGTGTGGCCACAGCTTTGGGTAAGGCATGGAACTTGAAGGAATTCTAGGCTCAATTCCCACTTTGATACTGGATCTCAGCATGACTCCGGGTGAGTCATATTAACTTTGCCAGTCAGCCCCTCGTTTGTAAATTAGGGACAGTAATTTCCTGGTCCTTGACATATTTTCAGTTTCAGAACTCTGAGGGATGCACCCTGTTCCTATTCCATGTTTAATTTGCACATAGTACAGTGTGACCACAGCCTTGGATGCCACTGCAGCACAATGAGCCATAATGGAACATGGGAGTCAACTGCAAATTTAGTGCATCCAGCTCCAAAGAACAGGTGAGCTGGTTTCTGTTTTAAAAAGCAAGGAAAGGGTTCCTTTCTGTCAAGTCATGTACCCAACTAACTCAAAAAACAGAAATTAAACTATTTTCATGTTATTGGGACAAAGATTTACCCAAGACAACATGGCTGGAAGGGTTTCTAACTCCACCTCCAAAACTGAAAGCCTGTGCCTCACTCAGCTACAAGTCATAACAAAAGAATGTCTTGAGGCTTAAACACTCCAAAACTCTATCTCAAATGAAAATTATTTCTATAATATTACAGTCCAGAAAAACATTATCACTCTTTCAGAGATACATGCATACACATACCCCCTCTCAAAATACCTGTATGTGAGAATTTAGAGTTTATGATTTCCCAGATGGAGGAAACTCCTGGTTTCACTCATCTCCATAAAACAGGAGAACCAACCTTCTCCATCCTGTATGTTCTAGACTAACAGTCCATCTTCAGCTCCTGGCATCATCAAGGAGATTCCGCACCAGAGGTCCTTCAGTTGCCACAATTTGTGGGTTTTAATCAGGTGATGACACCCCCACAGAAAACCCCCAGGGCCCAGCCAGCTCATTTCATGTGGAGTAGGGAACAACCAACAGGTAGGTCCCATTTTTGCTTCCTAATTATCTGAGTTAGCAACAGCTACAACTAATGAACTTCATCTGAAGACTTGATGGCTCACTATCAGTTCTTCAGCCCTTTCAGTGCACAGAGAGTTTACTTTGTAAGTTCATCATGAACAAGCTGGATTGCCTTTGAACTGTTGACCAAATTAAGGTAGAAAAATTTGGGTTGTTTCCATGTAGGACTGTTAAATATTGGTGGTTGGCTAATAGCCCCATTACTGTTTAAAGATTTTTCTGAAAGAGGATGAGCTTTCCTATCCATCTGTACAGGTCCTAGCACACAAGGGGCCTTCTCACAACAAAAGGAAGTATCTACCACCCTCAGATTTTTATTGTTTCATGGCTATGTTAATTATTAAGCATGTTGAAGAATCATGTAGAATACAGCTGTACTTTGGAAAGACACATCCCTGAATTTCATTATCACATTTCACTCCTCTTCGAAGACAGCAGGTAATTATCAGTTTTTATCAACTAACTTTCAGGACAAACCTAATTTCATTCATGGCCTGAACCCACCTCTCTTTCACAGCATACATCTGATCATGGGAATCTCTCTGATCAAGTGCTACTTCAGTATTCTGAACTTATTCTCCATTAAATAACTTCTGCACCAAAAATCAGTTCTGTTTAAAAGTACGAATACGTCTGTGTTGACTGCCAGCAATTCAAGCTAAACCAGGGAATTAAAATCACAGAAGAAGTCATGCTGCTTGCTACCTGTTCCAGCTGGGATTTTATGACCTACAGTAACAACGGTTAATTGTGGTTTTGATGTAAGATTTAGATCCCATCTGTGAAGCAGCAGTGGTCTCTGAAGAGACTATCCTTCAGAAACACTCATGACACAAAGTCTTGACCACTCTTGTGTGGATAAGAAGAGGAAAACAGAAAGTGACTCTCCTGTCTCCTGGCCCATGTTGGGACCAGGTGCCTCAGACTTAAAGAAGTGCAACTTCTTCTCATTCCTGACTGCTACATCTGCTGGATCTTCATTTAAAAGATGTACACTCAAGCCTTTATAAGGCTAAGATCCCTGGCATAAAAAGATCTAGGTGCTTAGCTTCATAAAACACATTTCCCAGAATTAATACAGAGTAAGATGTGGGTAGGATCAACATCAGGAAGAATCAAACTTTTGCATCTATTTCCAGTCTTTCAAATGCTTACAAAGCAACTTAGACCAGCTTACAGCCTTTTGCCTTTCTCATGGCTGGAGATAAGTGCATGTAGATATGGTATATTTTGCTCTCCAACCACTCACTGGGCTATTCTTTTTCTCTTTTTACTTTGGAACTGTGGGCAAAAAATTCACCATCTAGGTTGCATTGAGTTTACCCTCATAAATTTACCTCCTCTTGCTGTGCAAGGATGCCAGCAGGCAGAGGACTCCCCAAAAAGAAGCTAGGCAAGGGTGGCAAGTACTGACAGAAGTGAGACTGAAGAAACAGGCTCTGAAAGCCATTTACCAAGATAATTAAAGCCCCTGGGGAGCAGAGGGAGGGTGACTCACCTTGCGGCAGGCCACAACAGGGCTGCTGGATGATGATGGTGCTGCACTGTGACCTCCCTGAGCTGAGGTTGCTCCCAGGCTTTGTAGCCTGTGTGAAAACACTGGAATATGGCTTGAACATAAAAAGAATAATGACTTGAACTACAATGGAGAAAAGGGTCCCCATTATATGTCTGTTCTTCCGGCTTTTGTGAGCGGTTACATAACAGAAAATGACTGTCGGCTCATCAGTTGTTGAAACTCTAACCTACTATTTTCTGACCCAGATGTTGTTCAAATGAGGACAGACACCATCTTGCACTGGAACCCCTGCCTTCAGACAAAAGACACACCACATTACATGGCAAAATTACAATGTAATTATGCTCTTGTAATAATAACATGCTTCTTTTAATGATAACCTTTTCAGAACAGATCTAAGAGTACAGGCAAGATATGACAACTTTCAGTTTCTTTTCCTGGTAATAATTCAGATGAAATCAAGTGGCTACTTGTGCCTCTTAGAGGCTGCTGATATGCCTGACCAAGACTGAAACACAACAAACCAGATCATGTTCAGTTAAGAGCCTCTAGAACTGTACAGTGCTCAGAGCCATGCCAAAGGAAACAAAGACACCATGAACGAAAGAAAGGCATACCTGGACCCGAGGAGACCAATGTGTCTTCTCAGCTGAATCATCTACAACTCCACCACACTTTCTCCCACACCTGACTTGGACTTCTACCTGCTAACCCAAGTCCTGACTCTCAAGAAGTAAAATTAGGGAACATATTCAACACTGTTTGGATACCACGTCTTTGGTCCTATTGAAGGAATTTTAGCTTATGAATGGAAGTCAAATGGAGATGCAAAGCCAGTAATGGGAAGGGTTGGCTGAGACTTGGCAAATTCAAAACTGGTGTCACATCATTTTTTTATCTTAACTGTGACATGGCATCTCAAAGAACCATTGGAGATGAAGGCTTCTCCATGGGGGAACACATGACTGCTGCTGCTAATCATCTCCAGCAAATTCGTGAAAAAGGAAAAAATTAGGTTTGAAAAGGTAAAACAATCTGCCACAGGTCAAGACATCAAGATGAGAAGTAGAAAAGAAAGTCAAGCCTCCTGTTTCTTGCCCTTGCTCTTTGACCCAATTCTGCACCATCTCTCCCAAGATGCATCTGCATCTGTCAAAGCCAGGGTACACAGAAAATACACATAAAAAACCTATTTATCCTGAATTATCAGCTCAGAGTTAAATCAAGATTCCTTTACTGGCACAAACTGAGTATTTCCCACAAGATGATTTTAGCATCTCTCTTCTCCCCAGGTGCATGCCTACAGCATGCTGGAACTACAAGAAGAGACTGCTACATTATCCAATACATAAAACTGGTGGTTCTTTTGGTAGCTCTGAGCATTTATGGTAAAATACCAGTGAGAGTTTCTTCCCACCGGTCAGGGAAATTGCTGTGGGGAGTGACTCAGCTGGGACATAGTCCAGAAGGCAACAGGAGATGAGGGGCCCCAATGGCACTTTTCCAGTCTTAATCAGCACTGTCTGCATGGTGATAGAGACTGATAAGCTGCCAGAAGTCATTTCTTTCTATAAGACTTGAAACAGTGGTCCAGAACAGTTGTGATCTTTGTGTGTGTGTATTTGGTTGGGTTTTTTAAAATGCAAAATCAAGGGCTGTAATTTCCCATGGCGGCCAACAAACAATTTTGATAGTTTCATTTTAATCTCCTATAAGTATCCACTTCTCCTCCCTCAACCGTACCCAATTTCCACTCCAGCAAGTATTATTTTTTCCAAACAAATCAGAGATGCCTGTCTACAATAGCACGTTTATCAACAGGGAGGGCTGTGATAGAGAGAAACTATCCCGACTGCACAGAGCATAAGACATTTGGGAATCCTTTCTAATAAAAAGGGATTTGATTAAAGACAGCCAACTACCCCAGATCAGCAACTTAATCATCAGTAAAGAAGGAAGAGCAGCTTAGACTTAACAGACTTTAATATGCTGATCTGCTAAGGACTTCCCAGGAGTAGTCACTCCACAAGTTACTCCAGAACCTACAAGGGGGTAGGAGGGGACATACACCAAGGATTGGGGTGCTTAGACTTATTACAGCAGTGTGGTCTTAACAAAGTTAGGCAGAATATCCAACATGCATGTTTAAATCCCAAAAATACACAGGAATTTTAAAAAAATATTATGCCTAGTGATATTTCCATGCTTAAGCACTGCCTTGCCAATGGCAGCTAGAGGATTTCCCAGTGACTGGATCATGCTGCTGTGGTAAGTCTTGGCAAGACAAAGCTGCCAGCTGTGATCATGCTGCTCCCAAGTGTCTCCAGCAAGCTGCTCCTGGCTCCCACCATGCTCCAGGCCCCCCAGGAGGGCAGCTGTGTGTGCCTGTGTGAGCAACCACTGCCTAGAACAGTTCCCCCAACTCTGAAACCACCTTCAGTGGTTTCTGCCTGGGAAGCTGCACAGAGGTGCAGTGAGCAGAGCTGGGATGGGAGTGTTGGGTCCTGCTCCTCAGGTCAGCTCACTGGGTCTGCCAGCAGTACCAGACAGCATTTCCAGGGCAAAGAGACAACTTCAGTGACTCCTACCCCTCTTCCTTCCCAAGGAACCTTCACCCTGCCCACTGCTGGGCAGATTCTGCTGACTACAGGACCAAGACGGCTTGACTGAAAACCAGAGTTACAGTGAGTGAACTCACAGAAGGAAGTTGGTTACAGAGAAGATCCCAGAGTGCTGGCGGACCAAGTAAAATGACCTTTCTCCAGCCTGACAGTTCAAATGTAATTATTCCAACAAATTATTTTCATGACTTAATATAACGCCTTGCAGCTTTCTAGCAAGGTTAATTAGATTCCTCTATTCAAAACCTATCTGCTCTTAACCAACTTTTAATATGCTGAAATCCAGTTTTCTAAATTCAAACTAATAAAAGTGATTAGCTGACAGCTATCTGGTATGCTACAATTACCATGGCATTTAGACCTCAGGCATAAGATATTTAATGCAAATCAGAGTCAATGTCTCTGCCCATTTGTCCTTTTTCAGATTATTTGATCAATGTGCCATATGAATCCTGTACAGTCCACACTAACATGCTAAACAACTGAAGAACAAGGGCAGAGATATTGGTTTGAGACAGTTAACCAAAGTTGAAAGACTCTTTTTTCCCCTCCCACACTTAATTTGTTCTTTCCACATGAGCACGAAGTTACTGAAAGGCACTGGCTGACAGCTCAAGTAGAGATGGGTATTTAGTTCTGACATAGCCAGAATTAGTACAAAACTCCCGGCCTGCACTGCCATATCAGAAAGCTTCATCCACCGTGACTCCAGAGACCCAGGGAGGAGCCTGGGCTGGAGCAAACCTAGGAAGATGAGGGCAGCCTACTTCTTTCACTGTACCTAAGCATAAACAGCAGTTGTGCTCCAGCATTCTGTATTTTGTTAGACAGACATGCTCCCAGAAGGCTGTATGGGGCACAGCATGCTTAGGGAACCGAGATGTTCAGCCCAATACATGGTTCTGTGGCACATCAGGAATGCCAAGGTTGGACATCACCCTAGAGATGAATTTCAGTGGCACACAGTGCAATTAGAAGATCAATCAGGTGCAGATGGTAATTACACATGACCTGCCCAGGGTAGGACTCAGGTTGTTGTTTGATTTTTCCACTGTGCCTCATGCATGATTATTCCATCTTTGATTATGCTACTGTTTATATAAATAACACTGGCAAAACTTCAGAGTGCTCTGAAGCCTCCTTTCCATTTTCTTGTCTCCTGCTGAATTAAGAGCTATTGGCATGGCATTGGTCTGACCTCCCATCTGATAGCCAAATTGATGACCTAACACTGAGAGACTTTATGTTCCCACCCTTTCAGCTATGCATCTCTTTTGGATGAAGAATTTTGATGTACCACCCTCTCAAACAGAGCAGAGCAATCTTAGTCATACAATATTAGTCTGCAAAATCTGAGCTTTGCAGCTTCATAAATGCAAGTGGTAAACAAAACTAAAGCTTCACTTCAGGAAGCAATTTCTGAGCTGTGAGGAAAATTAATCACTAGAACAGCTTATCAGGGTAGGTGGTTGACTCACCATTGCTCGAAGTTTTTAAGATAAGATTAGATTTTTTTTTTTTTTTAAATCATGATTCAATCATGTTTCTGGGAGAAACTGAGAGTAGGACATTAGGCAGTATAATGGCAAGGTTCTTTCTGACCTTGGGAGCCTGTGAATCTTCTTTGTTTATCTGCCTACCTTCTTGGGCTAAAAGGAAAACTGAACGGGCTTTGGTCCATCAACCAATTCCTGCCACACTGTTCTGCATTAAGAAAATTGCTGTAATCAGATCTCATGCTTCAGGGCTTCAGCCCTTTGCCTGAAGAGGGCAGGGAAAAAACGTGTCTCACTCTTGCCTGCCCAGCTAATGGCTAAATACATGTTATGTTCATTTGGTTGTAGCTTTGTGTTTAAAACATCGGTGAGTGGACCCGAATGGCTATGGGCACAGATGAAGTCAAAGGCAGCAACACAGAAAATGCTCCCTGGCTATTTTCTTTCAGTTAGCCATTCCTGCTCACACCTCAGATCTGTGACAGTCATCAACTCTGATGGCTATCAGTGTTTACAGAGAAGACATTTTGGTTATTAGGGTGCAGCCCATAGAAGGTAGAAGGTACTGATAGAGAATTGGGACTGATAGTAACTCCACCTACAAGGGCAATATTTGTTTGATGAGAACACCTTAATCTTCTCATACTATCCTTGCCACTGCAGGATCCTTGTTTGTCAGTGAAACTGTGGTTCCACCCGCTTTCTGATTATACCAGATCACAAAAGTTTCTTTAAGCCAGAAATGTTTCAGCCCAATCAAACTCTATAGCAAATTTACCTGGGGGAAATCTAAATGAATTTTTAAGAAATGATGAAATAAAGGAAGATAAAGAACAAAAAAAATGAATGGCCTGCCCCAGTCTTTAACTCTATGAACTACAGCAGTTTGTTTCATAATGATATTATTACCCAAGCCTGTAACAAACTAAGCACACAGGCAGATCCATCAATAGTGCCCAAGACTCTTGATTTCAGTGAAGAGTTCAGAGGCCTTATCACCTATGTTTCATGTAAAGGCAAGATATAATTCTACACCTCTAGATGCCTAAGATAATTATACTCTTATACTCCTCTTAAGAAGGAAATGAGATCTTTATCTTTTTCCAGGTAAGGAAGATGACACCGCTATGAGCCAATCAGTCCAGATTTGTCTTACTTGTATTTGTTGGACCCAGTTCTGGGTCCCCATGTATAACCAACCTGATTGACTCAAAATGGATTTCCTTTTAATCTGTGCCAGCACACAGAAAATGAAAATCCATGCCTTGGAAGCAGAACACATTTACACTGCCAGATTTTTTTGCAGCTGCAATGAGAAGGGATGGGGTAGGCAGGCACGACAGCGACCGCACCTGAATTCAGACTGGTAGCCTGGAAGCTGAGGACAGATGGTGTGAAAATGAACCAGACACTGAAAAATTCAACTTTATATCCAGTAAGACTACAAACATACAGTGAGTGAGCATGAGATTTATGCTGAAATTACAGAGGAATTCCTATGGATGATTACACTTCCAGCCCAAGCATGGAAAGCACATCCATCAACACGAGTGTCACTACGTTACCAGTGCAGCTGTCAGGCCTCCCATTACTGAACCTGGTAAATACAGAAGAGGGCCACAGATACTTGTGACATGGCTCACCAAAGTAGTCATCAGAGGGAGGATTCTCCATGTCATACAGCATTTTCTTGGTCAGATGTTCCAGCTCATCCTCAGGCCTGAAGGCAGGAGTGCTTGATGCAGGTCCAGAGCTTGGATACCCACTCTGAAAAAAAAAAGAGCAGTCTGTGAAGTGGTATAAAAGCATTCACACACAGTAAGGGGGGGATATTGGCTGTTCAGTATTGAACTTCATTCTTTGTCTTATTTTCCTTTTTTTAAAAAACCCAAGGGATTCAAGCAAGTAAATGCTTCACTTAACGTAATGAAAATGGACTGTGAAGAACATCCAGTGAAGTACTATATATCCTCCTAGAATGGAAAGTATCCTGTGCCTCATAATTAGATGTCTACTGGGTAGCACATAATAATAAATAAAGCAGAAGATTATTCCAAGAATAACTTGATACAAACGTTCTCCAAAACTGAAAAAGGCTTTGGAAGCATTTAAGTTCAGACTTGGTAAAAGTTTCCATCACTTAACAACACAACATAAAAGATAATTCTACAGTGGTAGAGTATATGGACAAAGACAGGCAATTCCAAGCTGTTAGATAGGTTCTCTTCTTGTTTGTTTCGCCACAAATCCTGCTGTTAACATTAGTGAGTTCAGGAGCTGGTCCACAGACTTTTAGTACTAGAGACAAAGGTTTTAATACGTGTGTAAAACTGAGATCTCTTGGCCTTCATAAACTAGCAGCTGCATATAGTATTTGCAGCCTGTCTCAGAGAGTTTTCTCCCCGGAAAACACCAAAAGAATGGCATATTTTGAGAAGCACAGAAATAGTCTTATGCCTAGAAGTTTCTTAGAAGAAGCTAAGTTTGGTGTCCATAAGAAGAAACTCGGTCATTTCAGGATTAAAAAATGCTGACACCAGCTCTCCTTGTGTGCAGTGTTTTCTTGAAAGACTTGCACATGAAAACAGACTCATTTATAAAACACATCATTTCAGTAAAGCAAATGATTTCATTGATTAATTGCTGGCTACATCAAGGATTGGACCTTTGATATAAAACAAGGAAACATTTTTCCATGCTCCATAACTACTTAAATGGCAAGAAAATGTAAAATCACTAGAGAAACAATACACTGACCACTCCTAGGGACTACATTTGACATGATGAATCTTTATTGAGCCAGTGATGTTCAACAGAGAACAGCAGCTTTAAAGCACTGCACTTCAAGAGAATTAACTATATGCTTCCATTTTTTTTACTTTCAGGCAAGAAGGAGATTTCAAATGAGACATCAATCAATGTAGAGAAGGTCTCAGAACAGCACTTTGCAATAATACTTCAATCATCCACTCTCAAAACCCAAACATCTGCATGTTCCTGACCCCATCATTCTTCCTCAGCAGGTGCCTGTGCTCCCTGGAAGGGCTGGATTTGCTGTGCATACACTCAGTGCAGTAGCTGCACCCACTGCCTGCCCAAAACCCACTCTGTAGCAGAGCAGCAGCAGTTCACAAGGCAGAGGGGTGCCATGGTCCTCTAGCGAAAAAAGTGTACCTGGAATAAGCCCCAGGCTGGCTGAATTTCCCTGAAGGGCTGTGCAAGGTCTCTTTGCCACACATTCAGCCTCCGTGACTGAGAGCATGGATTGGACCTAACATACATTCAGGTTTTCCCACAGATGTTTTGGGAGTTTTTTGCTTATAAATCTTGTTCTGAACATTTAAGCATTTTGTGCATTTCTTCAGGAATTCTAGCTGCCTAGTAGTTGTCCTGAGGAAGCTGTTGAGCATCTGGAAATGCTGAATGCCTACATACAGAGCAGTAAACTTTTTTGTACAAATGCAACCATGCTGATGTGTTTGGGTTATCACAACTTACTTTTTGACATGGAGAGGCAGGCAACACGGTGCACCATGCATTTGTCTTCTAAGTCATGTAAGTGTCATCTCTGTGGGATATCTAATTTTGGTGTGGATAAGGCCATTCATATGACTAGAAGTTCTAGAAGCAAGTATTTTAACCCAGATTCCCTTGGCCAGAGCTTTGTGGCTTTTTTCAGAAGGGCTGGCCTACAACTACTTCATTAGAAATAATATATAGCATAATCCTAAAATATAAAAAAGGTTATTAATAAGTCAATTAGAGGTGTCAAACGTAAGACACTCAATCTTGGAACAACCTGTTTTTTCCCTTTGCTCTCTTGTTCCTAAGAGCCGATCACGAATCTTGCCTGAACATATATTTTAACACAGCAAGTGCAGCCAAGGATTTATTAGCCTGAGAAACCAATCTGGCAACTGAGCTTCTTGAGCTTCTATTCCAGTTATTGTACCTATTTCAGTTTCTATGCAGAAAAGAATGACCATTGCCATTCCATCAACAGAGACTCCTTTCCTAGACTGTGCATGGAGAAGACAGCATGGTCTGAAGCTGATGGTGGCCCCCATCCCTTTATTTCCCGTTAGTCATCACCAGCCTCTTCTGCTGGGCTCTGTCCACACATCATTTCAAGCACTGCCTCTACCCTCGGGCCCTGTAATATAAATGGACCAAAACAGAAGGGACAAGCCACAGTCTGTTCACAGAAAATGCCAGTGAGAGACATGGAGCTGAATTGATTTGCCCAACATCACATACGAGCTCTAAGGCAAAGACAAATCCTGCATCCAGGCTGCTTGGAGCCCTACCCTCCCCAGCCTCCCACACAGGCCCCTGGGGCTGTACCTGGCATTGCAGACCTCCACTGAACACTGCAACCCAAAGCCACTGCACCTGCAGGCCACCACAGCCAGGCTCTGCCAGGAGGGGAGTGAAGCCTCTCTGCCTCTTTTCCATGCTGGCTTCCCACACCTCCCAACTGGGGAGCCCTCCATAACTAATTCAAAAGGGCTTGGACCAGGCCCTTTAAAATGAAAGACCAAAATCTGCACATTTTCAATTTTGACTGACTCTCTCTGGTTTTGGAGGCCACACTGCCTCATACACACAATAAACAGACTGCTCTCGTATTTTATCTACATTGCAGTTTTCCAAACCAGGCAGATTTCTTATCCAGTACCCGATGTCAGCAGAAATAACAAATACCAACCACAATGTTATGAGACTCTTTAACTTATTTTGACTAAAATGCTATGCCTTTTTGACCAGCATTTAAGTAGTGCAAGGCACATCTTTTTTGTCCTCCCATGGCACACGCTGACTACGTGACTCCAGAAAAATGCATTTCATGCATATGAACATGCTGTTTGCTGGGACACGCACACACACAAACATAGAGAGGAAAGTGTATCCTTAGTCCAATACAAAATGCTTGTTTCAGCAAAACAGTTTCCTTCCTCCTCTTTTGTTAGGTCAGGGTAAAAATATAACTCTGGCTTTCCTTACAAAACAGAGTTGTGGTGTTGTTGTTTGTATTAAATTTCCTCTATTTTCTCCTGATCTGTACAACAATCAAAGCTGTCTAGAAATTCAATTTGCTGTCTGATATACCAGTTAACTTCATGCATTCTCTTTTCTCCATGATGCCTCAATGACACAGCTTAAAGAAAGTGACTGCATTGACTTGCAGATCCCGATCTCCACTCTGGCTAACCACAGAAGCACCAGGGATGATAAACTGACCCACGAAAATGGAAAAGAGCAAAAAGCTGGCAGAAGGGACTATGCTCTGAAAGCACAGGCACCTGAGTGCCTCCTTTTTGCTACTGTCATCAAACACCGAGCAAATTCAGGGAAGAGGAGATTGCAGGAGCAAGTTCAGGAAGAGAAGAGGATTGCAGTTGCATGGGAAGATGCAAAAGCATTCCTAAATAAACACTGTCCTGCATACTTAGTTGAGATGTTGAGGAAAAAACCAGCACTTCCAGGGTTAAGCCCTGTAGCAGAAAGTATCTTCATGCTACAAAGGAAGTGAGCTAATTGCTTGTGCCACTATCAAAATGCTGCAACAACATCTGGCACATCTTCTTTATTAAAGTTCAGTTCCTGAAAAGCCAGGTCAAAAGAAGCACTCGTGTGGAATCACTGAAAAATTAGTTTGGTACACAAAACTGATGCTTGTTTCAGTGCTTCCCTGGCACATGTCTTTCTACTCCAGACCTGTATAAGATGTAAGGGCTGCCCAGAAAAGGGAGTTCTGCAGTCAGTCTGGTGCATTTGCCAACAAGAACCTTCCCTATCCCCACATAAATATTTACCCATATGGGTAAAAACTGCAGTGCAAAATCTGCAAAGGTATCTGAAGATGATGCCGTGATTAATTCACCATCATTCAGAATACACTGTATGTGGTCATTTTTCTTGTCCATTTGCAAACACTGTAGAAGAAGCTTCTTCTCTCTGGGAGAAAATAACTTCAATTACGTGTTCCCAGTTACAGAAACGTGGAAATTATCTTCTTTTCAGAAGGTAGAATTAGCCAAATTTGGAATTGAAAGGCAGCCAGAAACATGTTTCACTGATAGTTACTTTCATTTTTTTCCTCCTGCTTCAACTGCATAAAGTTAGTTCTTTCACTTCACTCACCAAAACTAAATTTCAGTTAAAAAGTATTGCAGCATAATTTTTTGTTCAATGGCTTGACAAAGACCACATTTTTTAAAGTTATTGACTGTTCAAAACAATCACAAACTTTCAGAGCAAGAAATCCAGCATAGCGCCACATCTCTCATGAGTTGTGCTCCCAAGGAAGTATCAAGATTGCCTACAGCTGTAATTCAGTTTATAATTAAGGCCAAGTCTTACAGAGGAGATGCACTAGAAAAAATATTTTAATTCTTGATTTATTTTCCCAGTGAAAGGTTACTGTTGCCAGAGTACATAAAGATTCCTGAAAAGAGGATTCTGCCTGGAATCCTTGCACATGCACATTCTTGGGTTTACTCCTGGTCAGAGGACAGCTCACCAAGATTCCCTGAAGAAGCTGCCCTGCATGAGGAGATACCCACCAGCGCCAGTGCCCTCCAGCCCACACCAGAAGACCAAAATTTCAAGTGTTGGGCTGCCAGGAGAGAGGGCTCTCCTGGGACGTGCCAGAGTGGAACAGGCCACTGGTTCCCTTGCTGCCTACCTGCCCTGCCACCCCACAGCAAACCAGCAATCCAGAACGTGCAGTTCTGCCAGCAGAGCCCTCATTTGTTTAACACTGCCTGGCTTTGAATTAGGACAGTTTTGTAACTGCTTCAAAGCTCTAGAGGATATTTTTCTTTATTTTTAAACTTCATTATTGCAACTGTATCCTCACTTAGCTATCCATGCACACTGCCTGTCCTAATCCTGCTAAGCTCTTAGTTCCAGTGATCTCTTGTGGCATTAAGCTACACAGAATTTGAGTAATAATAACAATAAAGTATTTTCCTCTGTTTTAACTTCACAGCCTGCAATTTTGCACAATTGTCTCTTTTTTTTTTACACTGTGAAACTGGGATGCAGAGAGGTAGGAAAGGGAGGTATCTTGTTGGTATTTTTAAAAGACAGTAGAGCCAGAATGCAAAACCACTATAGAATTGAGAAGTTTCCTGGATTTCTGAAAATCAGGCTGCTCATACAGATGTCTATTTTGACTCACCAGAGCAGAGCTTTTAGCTGACAGTCACAAACCCAAAATCTTGGGCCTTTGTGTACTGATACTGAGTTCAACAGGCTCACCATACATGCACCCTAATTACTCTGTAAAATGGGTTTAACAATATTTCTGACTTAATTAATCAGTGCTGCAGAGCTGTTCAAGCTTCTGCGATCCAAATGACTACACAGAGACAGAGCATTTTATTAAACATCAAGCATGGTAACAAATGAACATGACTGTTTTGTCCTTGGATTGTTTTATGCTATTATAGGTAAACAGACTAAGTAGCTTTTCTTGCTATTCTTCGTATTCTCACTAATGTTTTGAATCTGGAAGGGCTGGTTATTTTTGCTAGGTATTATAAAAACTGGATACTCTGTAAACACCACCATCTGCTTCTGGCTTCTGCACTGAGCACGATTGTATTAAATAACACCTTCCACTGCTATTCTGGCAAGCCCTTGCTTCTGCTGGACACTATGGACTGTTTATACATTCAGGGTTAACAGCAGATGTGCAAGATTTTTAAGGAGCAACACTGACCATTTCTCATTATAAAATACAAACCAGTGGCTGGTTTTCCAAATAATAAATTTTTTACGTGTTATCTCAGGAAACAGCAGATTTAAGCTATATGTCACATATAAAATACTACATTTTAATGTCCCATTGGTGCTTAAATGTATATACGGAAACAAATGCAGCAGTCCCTGATCTTGCCTGGGGCCTCTTGGCCCTATCATTACACAAATATGCTTTACTTGTCAAGGCTTATCTTATGTGAAAAGGGGAGCAGGCTGTTTTGTTTTGTGTTTTTCCATTAACCCCACTTATTTTGGTAAATTTTAGGCACTTAAAAAAAAGCCAAGAACTCAAGGAACAGCTGGGTGGTACTACTGAGAGAGAGAGAATGAGGCCCCATTATTACACCCATATGCAAGTAAAGAGACTGTACCATTTTAGCCCTATGTTTTTGGCTGGAAGAGCTCAGTCTGCTCCATAAAATTACATCAGGAGGTCCTATGCTTACTCGTCTATTTGTTTCAAGATCAAAGGCTTTATTCTGCTCTAAGCTGCTTGCCTTACCACATATCTCTGGGCTCAGTCAAGCACTCTTTTACTCCCATGGATCATCACCAGCAAAGACCCTACAGGCTGCTTATCAACTCCCCTCCTCTTCCCATCATAATCCTGTGGGTTTCCAGGATGGCCTTCAAAGCACTAATTAATTAAGCATTATATTTACTGCTATCAACAGGTCAAAATCTGTGTTTCAGAGTAGGAGCCATAAGCTTCCATAGGAGATAACAGTCTCACAGCTTTGATCCTGACTGCACAGCAAACTGCTGTAGAGGAGTTTGAATTCACTTCTTGACATCTTGGCTTTAGATCCTGGGGTGCCCAGTGCATCTAGGACTCCTTGCTTGGGCAGGTGATGAGTCTCAAGACCTGTACAGGGTTCCCTTGTGCCAGTCTAAGGTGGCACTACTGAAAGACATTAAGCTGTGGGGGGCTCCAGGGGCAGTGATTGGCACGCCAAGGACTCAAGGTCTCACCACTAACCAAGCCATATTCCCATATAACAGGACAAGCACAGAGGCAAACTTAATAAAAACGGGAATGCTTCAATACTCATACTGATGAAAAGAGATGTGTTTGCTGACACAGTGCTCAACTTGCCCAGATGATTCACTGCCACAATGAAACCACTGAAAGAAGCACCTTCCTTCCAAAGCCAGCCCTTCCAGAAGCACCCTTAAAACCCAAGGAAATAATTGAGCTTTGCCCTTCCCTAAGTTTTCTGTTTGCAAAGCCCTTCAGAAGGGCAGGGCTGAGCCCTTTCCACAGGCCCTGGGGTGTGATGGGCTCACGCAGTGCCCAGGGAGCTCCCCAGGGCTGCATCCCCACCGTTTCCCCCGGAGCTGCGGCGGCAGCGGCGCCTCTGCGCCAGCACCACCTGCCCTGCGGTTCAGCTCCGGCACCCAGCGAGAAACAGGCGGCCCCAGCTGCGGGGCCTGAGCAGGTAACAAAACCAGAAGTGCCAGGGCATCACTTGTTTCAAAAGAAAAATAAATCTCACCATTTTAGTGGTACTAATTTTGCATGTGAAACTTGCATTCATACTGTATTAACAGTTTAAATATAGCTTTCTTGCCAGAAGCCTGAATAGGCTAGGAAAGATACTTAAAATATGCAAATTGTGTTTCTGTTTTAATACACAAAGAAAACTAAAATCACATCACTTTCCATCACCAAGACAGGTTTTAATATAAGGTTTTTTCATGTGAAAATTGTAACAGCAAACAAATGGTTAACCAAGTGTGTTTCACCCACTATCTGTAGTCTCACTTTTAGTCAACTGTGACATGGGTCATTACACTTCCCAAGACACCAATGACTTAAATGAAGACTACATATTTTGCTTAACATTAAAAGATTATATATATAAATTACAGTAAAAAAAAAAGGAAAAAAAGGCTTCTCAGACTGGAGCAAGTGCTTGCTTCAACATCCATAGTGTTGAAGGGTAGGATTCCTGAGCTTTATCCTCAGCAATATTCTTAACCAGTCTGATCCTGCACCCTGCTGTTATAAATGGTGTTCATAATGCTTGGCTGTCTCAAGAGAATTTGAGAGGCTCAATGAACTCTTCATTACAAAATGCTTTGAGATCCTTGAATGAAAGATGCTGAATGGATACAAATCATGGCTATTATGAATTATCTTTACTAGCCAAAATTGTGCCTCCTTTCACTCACGTGTCTACATTTTGTCTTTTACGATTATAACATCTTCAAAACAAACACTGGTCTCCACTCATGCCCTCACTGGTCTTGTACAAATAAAAGTGATAAGAATAATATTTGAGGAAACAATAGCGTGGCAAAAGCTAATTACATTCCTGCTGGACTCAGAAGCTTCTTCCTTATTTCACAAATGGGAGATTCCTCCATTTCACTCATGGTCCAATCCCAGAATCACCTGTTCTCTTTTCCTTATATGTAGCTGCTTTCATTCTAAGAGCTTTCCTGTTTTTCCTTTAACTTTGCACAGGCCATGTTTCTTGAAGAGGTTATCGGAGGGTGCCAAACCCTTTTAACAAAATGAGCACAAGTTCTTTTGGAAAGAGGATTGGGAGCTACAAACACATCAGAGAGTGTAAGCACTGAGTACAATCCTTTATTTGACTTTGAGTCTCTCAGGTAACTGAGACAGGGAAAAGGAGGCAGAAATTTAGGAGACAGTCCAGACATCTGGATTCTGCTCAGGCCATCTTATCGTGCTCACCTCTCAGCCAAGGTCTGCTTCAAGGGTGACAAAAAAATTTCCAAGTGATACCTTTTCCAGTGATGCAAGAGAAAAGAGAACTTGCAAATAATAATGAGAAGATTGTTACTCATCGAAGTCATGGGGAGACCTCATTTGTTTGCACCTCCAAGTCTTGTGGTAAAAGACTGTAGAGAAGATTATTTAAGGGATACTGACACAGCTCAAGATGATATATAAGCAGTAAAGATCAGAATTCACCTCATCTCTACCTCAATTAAAGCATCTCTATATTTTATACCAGCTATATGGATGGTTTTGTAGCTGAATTGCTTTATTGACCTTTAAGAGACTGAAGCCTTACCACATTTAAAACAACTAATTCCCCTCATGAAGAGCCCTCTGCAGGTATCTGTAGGTCGCTGGGATCTCGGCTCAGTCATCCAACATCACATCAAGTACCATTTGCAAACACATTATTTAATTCATGAGGAGCAATCGACCGGCCCATCATTGTTGAGCAGACCACGCTGCTACCTGCAAGCCCTGGCCTCTGTGTGTCCAGCCCAAGCAAGGACAACAGCCTTGTCACACAATTACCAGGCTGGAGTTGGTGATTATAAAGTTAGAGAACCCTTCATCTTCTGTTATTTGGAGGTCCCCACCAACAGCAGGCAGTTTGCTCACAGACCTGATGCTGCTCTCTCACATGAGGGTCTGGGGAAGGGTTTGGCAGCCAGCTCATGGCGCAGCTGCACCCACGAGGCATCACCTGCACTTGCTGTGCTGCTGTGATGCTGAGCAACATCAGGCAGGGGACAGGACACACTGGCAGTAAGGAGAGGGGTGGTGAAATTAAACAGTGCCATCAGGAGCAGAGGGAGTAATATCCAAGAACAGAAGGAGGAAAGAGCAGAGGGTTGCAGCCTCGAGTGAGTGTCATCTTGATAGCCTAAGCACTGCTGTTTTAGAAGAGACTTGTACATGTTTCACTATCAATTACCTCAGGATAATCAGAAATAATATTTTCAGAACAAAACAGTGCCAAATTCTATACTGCACTGGGAGGAAAAAGGCCAGGGTAAATGTCCGTCATCTAGATTATAATTTATTTCACCCAATGTACTTACAAAAATGATCTCTCATTTGGCTCACAGCAGTAGAAATTTCTCAACAAAGTCATAATTCTCCTGTAATAGAGTCCAGGGCAGTAAAGTATTACTCAAATAAAAGCTCTAAGTCTCCCCTGAAAAACTGTCCCTGCTCAGGAATTTCCCACAATCACAAGGGAGGGGAGCTGAGAAAAAGGCAGCAAGAGAAGAGGGATGATTTTTCCTCAGGGAGAATCACAGGTTGAAGACCCAGCACATCTTAACTGGTGGACAAATTGTGGCAGGGAGACAAAGAAGCAGAAGCTATGGGCTATCAAAAAATGCTGCAGGAAGTTTCACCATGGCTATTCTACATTCAAAGGGTCTCAACCTTTTCCTTGCAACCTGCTGGAACAGGAGAGAGTTGGTGTTCCATTCCTGTTGTGGATCCTTTGAATCTTGCTTGTGCAGAGGGCAGGAGATGTCCCTTGGAGGAGAAGAGCCACAGGAGCAGAGGGGTGAAGGTCAGATCTGGAATGAGGGCTCTGGCAACAGGGGGAGGGGGGCAGGGGCAAGAGCAAATCAGCATTTAGCAACACAAATACAGCAATTTAAAAAGGCAGAACTACAAAGGCAAGAGAGAAGTGCTGGTAGGAAGAGGGGAAAACCACTCTGAAGGCAGCATGGAGTAAGTGATTTGAGCCAGAGCCCAGCATCAAAGGGGAGGATGGGGTGAGGCAGAGAGGAAGGAGAAGAAAGTGCAGCCTGCCTAGGAGCTTCCAGAGCAGGCAAGAGTCCATGCAGAAAGGGCACATGGAGATATGCACCCACCACAGGGAGAGTGGCTTAGGGAAGACCAAAGTGCAAAGAAGCTGTATGAAATAGAAGGATAGACTAATAGCACCCTCATTGCAGGGAGCAAACAAGAAAGCAAGACCAAAGGAGAGGCCTCAGTGTCAGCTGATTTTACTGAATAATTTCCTTTGTACAGGAACTATCCAATGCTAACAAAACCCAGCAGTTTCAGTCAATGGGATTGGTCAGATGCTTCCAGACACATACACCTGTGTGTGTTTGATGGGACAATAGGCACCCAGGGCAGAGCACTACACCCTTAATGTCACTTTTGATTCCTTCATGGAAGTGGTATGTGGGGTTTTAATGCTACATGATCCTCCTTTCCACTTCCCCTGCCACATGCAGTGTGTGACCCCACATTTATCACAGGCATGCTTTCCAGCCAAATGGAAAACTACTTTTATGGCCATGATGCTTAAGATGGTAAATGCTTAGGGGCTTGTGCTGTGGGGCTTGTGCTGTGTGCTACAGAAGTACCTGTGGAAAAAAGGGCAAAGAGGAGGAATTCTGCTTGGTGCTGGAGACAGAAGGGAATATGGGATTTCCTAGATTCAGAGCTTTTCTGATGCTTTTCCTCATCCTCTGCTTTCCCACCAGCCTCTCAAAAAACCCCAGGATCTTGGCAGCCAAACCAGGCTGTGCATTAAGGAAGGGAATCTAACCTTCCCAGCTGCAGCCTCTAAGGCTGCTGCCATCCTGAGGGCACAGTCACTGTACTGACATACAAACCTAATGATCTACACTGCTCAAGGCAACAAATGCTTGAAGAAACTCACCCTGCTCAGAAGGCCACACTCAAGCTGTGTTTCTGTGCCATCCTTTGTGTGAGGCTGGGACTGACTCTGAGGAGGTCAAGAGGAGCCTGATGGCTCAATAAATGAGACACTTGGGAGAGTTAGTCGAACTGACAGCTCAACAAGATCCATGTTCAGTTGTCAAAACATTCCTCCATGTACAGAGATGCAGCTAGGAAGGCTGTCCACATCCATCCTGGGCCAGAGACAGGCTTATCTCACTAACTGGTCAAGCAGTACTTTGTGGAGAATGGAGTGAACTGGCAGAGGTGGTGGCATGTGCAATTGGAGGAGTCTGGGGGCTGTGGCTGGACACAACACTGTGCCTGGACCATTCTGATGTATTGGAAAGATCACTTTGTCCATGAACCATTTTCACCTCCTGTTCAGCCATAACAGCAGCAGCCTCCTGTGTTTTAATGACTGAGCAGCTCGCAGGTTGACTGAGCAAAGGCTGAAGGGGAAAAACAAAGGTGTATATACATAATTTTGCTGAATGTACTTGAAAAGAATGGGCTAAACATTCAAATGGTGCAAATCAGAGTCGCTCCAGGGAACTCACTGATTTACACAGCAGTGGAGAATCTAGCTCAACATGCCAAAGAGAGCAATGTACTCAGGTGTACATTGGCTGGTTGAGAGGCACTATTTGAGTCAACAAGGCTGTCCAAACCCAGACCAGACTAACTGCAGCCCCCTGGGTCCTCAGCTGCATTTGTCTCTCACAGAAAATATGACACAGAAAGAAAACTGGCTTCCAGACTGCCAGACCTAGAGTGAACACTGCAGACAAAGACCCCGCTCTCTGAGGATATGGGTGATTGACACCAGCTTCCTTGCAGGTGACACTCCAGGGCTTACTTAAAAAATAAAGTTATAAGTGTCTGTCTCCATCTGTGGGGCATGTGTCTGGCTTTCATGGGCTCCTGTTACCAGCTCCAAGGTCAAGCTAACATGTTTTTCCAGGGCCTCCTTTCTCCTGGCTCCTTTGAGGACCTGGCTCCCTCTTTTAGAGGACCTTCAGAGCAAGCATGCCTCTGCTACCTCCTTCCTCATCTACACTTTTTTGTAAGAGCCACGCAAATTTCAACAGCATGTCTAGAAAAAGCAGTTGAGAACATGAAGCACTTTACAGACTCCTTCCTCTCTCTCAATACTGTGTATTCTCTCCATGCTCCCCTTCTGCCCTTCTGCATTAGTTTTACATTATTAAAGAAGGGGCTCAGGCTCCCTCCCTGTGTATGACCCTCATCTGAAAATCACTCACACACACTTTAGAGGGTTTGCAACACAGAGGATGAGAAAGTGAGGCCAGCAAAGTGCTGGAAGGGATTGCCTGGGGAGAATCTGTGATTTCCATCACTGAGGCTTTTCAGAGTAGGACCAAACAAATATTTGTGAAGAATAGCTTAGGCAGAGTTGATCCTGTCTCTGAGCAGCAGACAGATCTTCAAGTCTGTTCCGGCTTTACTGTTTATGCTTCTGTGATTGTGATAGCAGTTGTGACATATTCTGCAACGGAGTTGAGCAAAGCCAGCTGAAAGCCCTATGGATCATCTTCAGGGCTGAAGCTGCTTACAGGAAAGGAAGCTCATATGCAGTGTTAAGTTACTTGGTGGTTTTGTTCCAAACACTAAATCAAGGAAAGTTTATTCAGCAATGGTAAGACAAAGAAGGTGGGTCCTAAGCAGGCCCTGTCCTGCTTTTACCATCTCCAAAATGCTTTATCTCCAGCTTTGACTCCAGGTGCAAGAGGCAACACATTCAGAGCACCCACTGTATGGGCAGTAAATATTTGTGTTAGACAAACAGCCGGCTTCTTTTGTCCTAGTCCTCAGGAATGCCTATCTGGCAGTCGGTGCTGCATCTCTTTTAAATGTCCCAGAAGCTAGACAGGATGCAGTGAGTCTGGCCAGAAGCATGGAAATGGCAAGCAAAAAGCCATTCAGAAAATCATCATAGGTGCCCCAGACTGCAGAATGCTCCACGTGTCTGTTGTGCAAAAACCCACGTGTGTGTGCTGTGGATTGAAGGAAAGAAGTTACTCCAGAAACATCAATGCCAGCTCTCCCTGCAATACCACCTTCTGGGGAAAACAAATGGTAGGGGAGCTATCTAACCTCCTCATCGCAAAGTCTTTTTGCCACAAGACAGTATTTACTAGCTGGTACCAGACAACATTCAAGCAAGAACAGAGAGTCACTTTCCCAACGCTCCTTGTGAATTGCTCCCATCTGTGCAAGAGAGCAATCCAAAACCCTTATGCCCATGACAGTGCTGCAATCACACGCTTCATGTTTTACACCCAAAATAGCGCCAGTCAGACCACGGCGAGGCTCGCACATCCCATGCAGCTGCACTGATGAAGAGGAGCCCCTGGAAGCGGTTCTGGGGGCGTGGGTTGCTAGGGAACGTGGCAAAGCCACTGCAGATCTCCCCGCCGGCTCCTTCCCCTCTTCCCATCTCGCTCGCGCTGCGCCAGTGTCTGCGCCCCGAGAGCGCCGCTCCTCCCGTCTGAAGTGTGCAGAAACAAATCTGCCAGCAACAATGGAGCACGATTGCATGGCATGTGCTCCCGAAGAAAGAAATCGCTCTAGCCTTTGATTTTCAAAGGCAGCCAGCTGACGGGTTGGGAAAAAAATCCATGCTTGCCATTTTCTCCATGTCTGTGTGTTATTTCGCTCCACCTGTGCTACGGTTAAGGGTGGGTGGCAAGCCCAGGTGGCACAACTCAACAAGCTGAATTTGGGGGAGCTGTGTCAGCTTGCAGATGGCAAAATTGGTGCCCTGAGTGTCACACTGTGTCCCCTGTACCACTTCACTTCCCCTAACGTGCTGCTCTTTGGGAGGGGGCTGCAGGAGCCATCACAGATCTGCAAATGTGGCTGGGCACTGCATGGTGCTCCCACTGCTCCAGTGGCCAGCAGGGCTTATAGAAAAGGGCACACAAGCAAAGGAAGAGCTACCAGAGAACTGGGAGGGAAGGGAAAAGAAATTTCTGCCTTCTTAAAAAAGAGCTGTGAGAAAGAGAGGCCAGTGACCAAGGTGGAAACATAAGGCTTTCCAGTATTAATCAATCTTTAAACAATTTGACTGAATGATTAGGAAATGCAATGCTCCCTACTGAGGCATTAGAGATTTATATTTAGATGTTAGGTGTTTTTTTCCACCCTGCATTATTTTTAGCTACCCGTTGATGCTAGGCTGGTGGTGACTGCTGTTGGATCAATGAGGCTCTTCTGTGATGGCAGCTGGGTGAAATATGCCAATAGGATGTGGGATATCATTCACCCCAGGATGATGTTTGGAATCTTTGTCTGCTCGAGGAGATAGTGGGACAGCAGAGCAGGGGCTGGTTCCCCAGACTTGTACTCACATACTGAGGCTGCAGGCCTGGACAAATGTCCTTCAATACCCACAGGGACTTAATTAAACCCTAAAAGCAGCAGAGAGGAGACACCTAACAAGCCTGTGTAACTAAGAAATAACAAGAGAGAAAAGATTTGGAAGTGATTTTGAGAGATTGCTTAATAAACCCCTTTATCCCAAGAAGGAATAAAATAAAGTACGTTTGACCTATTAGACATATTAATTGTGGAGACAGAGGAAGAACCATTTCCTTTTCCTAGTAACAGCACACCCAAATCTTGGGTGTCCACAGTGCTTGTACTCATCACACTCTTTGGACAAGGGGAAACTCACATGATCACCAGGGCAGCCCAGAGCTGCAATTTCTATCCACTGCAGGGTTGCATTTTTGAGAAGAGTCATCACCTGATGATAAAGGGGTAAAAAATCCAAGAAATATAAAACAATAAAATACTAAACATCGTGTCAAAAGACTAATTTCTTCTTCACTCCAGGTAATTTGTAATTAGACTGCTTTGAGATAGGAGGATTTATGTTTCTTCCTAAGAACAGAGCCTCTTATGCAGTGTAACAGCAGGATCTCTTATCTCATGATAAGTCAGGCAAAGATGGTCAAGGTCTCATCTTGAACTTCGCTCAGCAGCATAGCAGCAGCACACTAATGTGCAAATATCTTCCATGGAGTTGTGTTATGTATCACGTGCCAACCACTCCACAAACAAGGAGGAGTTCCCTTTTATGAGGGAATACAAAAAGCTGAATGCAAATGTATGTCTGTATATCAGCATTCCTATACAGAAATTGCCTTGCACCTCTGTGTCATCCTCCAGAGATCCTGGACCTTAAAAATGAGAAATAGTGCCAGCATCTCCTAGAGAAAGTGTGAATGCTACTATCCCACCTTCATTTCCCCCTTAATCTACATTTCAAAAATTATATTTACCTGCAGACACATGCTAGTTTGATATATGTCAGGTACACTTGGTTTTCAGTTCAAGCCATATGGTACTAATAATAGTGGCTAATAAAGGAAGAGTATGTTTTCACTTGTAATTTTTCAAATCTCATCAAAAAATGGTACAACACAGAACACTGCAGACTGCAGTACAGCACATGTGCTCAGTCACATTTTGCACTGCTCTGCACTTGCTCTGCTAATGGCCCTTTATTAATATTCACAACCAACTCAGTATCAAGTGCAAAAAGAAAGTGGTACAACTCTGTGTTTGCAGAAATCGTACCTTAAATTAAAACAAACAATGCAATTGCAAGTTTATTAAAAGTGCATTTGTAATCAGAGCCCCGCAGCAGACTTTGGGAATAGGAAGAGGACATCAAGTTATCTAATGGACTTTTGGCAATCATTTTACATCTCAAATAAATTTTCCAGTAATAGAGACAAATGCTCAAGGCCAACCTTGACATCTTGGTCTTGGCATATCTCAGTAACTTCTGTAGTTAAAATCATCCATTGGGCACTCCCAGGAAAGACAGGCATTAGGTTTCTCACAAAGAAAAATCAGCAAGTAGCAACCATAGCTAACTTAATCAAGCTTAATGGAAACAAAGGGTTGTGACTGGTACTAACACCCTGGTCTAGCAGTAGGGGATTTCCAGCTAATTTATTGCGGAAAAAAGTATCATTCACAAAGTCATCCACAGAGTACATACTACAACAGAGCATTTAATAGAATAGCCTGGCATCATCTGACCCTAGATGAAAGAATAAGAGGATATATTTACACTGCACAGGACTCTGGCCTCCAAGAAAGCACCTCAAGGCAGTAGCAATGTGATCTTTTAGCCAGTGGTGTCCTTAGCCTGCCACAACTCCTGTGCCAGTCTGCCACAAAAGCAGAGGTGTGTGCAGCAGGCTGCTGAGAGGAGCTGGAGCATGGAGGAATCCAGCACACCTTGTTCCACCACTGAGGCTCTCACTGTCTTCCAGCTGTCTCCCACAACACTGAATGAGCCTGAGGGCCAAGCAAAGCCTTCCAGGTGATTTTTTGCTTATGGAAGAGAAACCCAACAAGCCATAGAGAGGCTGAGCTGGCAGCTGCACAAGGAGCTGCAGCAGACGGGTGTCCTTGAAGAGCCCAGCAATGTGCAAGCAGCCAGAGAGGACACACAGACTCCAGGGTCACAGTCGATCTCTGGGCAGAGCTCAAACCATGTTCTCTGAACCCAAAAAATCCTACAATTTCTGAAAGTCCTGAGGACAGGCTTTCTCCAAGGGACAGAGACGAGGCATAAGGCCATGTCATTGGCATAGTTTTCAATTAGAAGATGAGATGTCAAGCCTAACTCAGCACTAAGAGAGGTTATTTACAGAGAGTCTATGGAACACAATCTCCACTGAGGTCCATGTACACAAACACACTTGAAGAGACAGTCCTTTTCTCTAGAGGCTTCAGAATAAATAGGATCAATTTTCTTATTAGGTACTTGTCCAATTGGTCAGGGTGTCACAAATTTCAGTGCAGCACTGAACATTAATTCCCACCTCACTGCCATGTTTATTGTCTCAGTTCTTTGGGAGCTGAAGTCTTATTTTTCACCTCATGGGCTAGGAGACCAAAAGACAGTAGCAAGGGAAAGAATAAGATAACCATCTGCCCTCTCAAGCAACTGTCAGTTGTCTTTTTTCATTCAGGGAATCCAGCTGTTTGCTGTACAGGCATACTCCTTTAAATACTGATAAGTTTCCATCTGTGGCAGAGATATTTTCATAAAGTTAATACCAGAAGCTTACATTCCTCTTTTAGGGGTCAGATCTCTCGATGCACATGACCTCTACTGAAAAGCATCCAACTGGGGATACCTCTTGTTAACATCACAGAATGAATCATTAAAAAGCCAAGCCTTCTGAAATAGGAGGGAGAGGAAAAAAAATCATGTTGCTAATAATCTAAACGGCTCGTTTCAAATGATGCATTTTTAGTCCATGATTGATTTTTTCTCTTATCAGCAGCTTTTGAATTTTCAGACCAGATCCCTGCCAACACCTGCTCTCCCTGCTCAGTGAGTACTAGTGCTAGCACATAGTACTAGCTCTAGTATGAGAACGAGCTGATGCACAGTTCACGGCTGCCTCCACTTTGCATCCCATGCACTCTCCCAAAGCTGGCTGCTGTGTTTTCAGCGACCTGAGAAGGAATACTTGTTCCCTTCATAATTAGGATTCACAGTAAATGCGGGAAGTGAAGCAAAAAGAACACAATGTTCAAAGCTGCCACTCATGGTTAAATAATTAGTCAATATTACGCTCAAATGCTGCCTCCAGTGTTCATGCCAATCTGTACAGGGAGACATTTGTCCTTACATTACTTTGGCGCCTCGTTTCAGTAATTTCTATAAGCTGGCAGTCTGGCCTCAGCAGAGAATGGGTCACACCACCTCTAATTCAGATAGATTACTAAATACAAATAAGAATGGTGAGAGATTAAAGGTGGTGAGGTGTTAACAAAGCTTTGGTAAAGTAATAGATGCAAGAAATCCTTCCACCTGATTTTTATAAAGTGGGCCTTGTCTAAAAACAAGGGGCTAATTAGCTGATAACTAATGCAGAACCATAATCCTGTTCTGCCTACAAGTTCTGCTATAGTTACACACAGAGGAGCACGAATGGTTCCCGATGAGAGGGGATTTGGTTGCTTCTCCTCGCTGCATAGGAACTCACTTCTTTGCACAGGGATACTGTGGGTCCTGGCAGGATTTTGAGATTCTTCCCCCAGTCTGGAAACTGCTGTTTATTGGGACACTGCTCCATCTCCATGTTTATGTTGTGCCTCCCAGTGCAACCTTTATCGTGGCTGTATTTTTCCTCACAGCACTTGTGTGTGCTAGAAGGATTTCCTGACAAGAGGAGTTGTGATAGCTTATAGCTGATCTAGAGCTGAACTTGATTCTTTTGGAGTGCTAGGTGATGCCTGAATGAATGCTGCTGCTTGTCTAAATAGGCTAACTTAGAAAGAAAGCACAAAGGATTTCATGAGCAATAGGAACAAGTACAGACCAACTCCTGGAATGTTCCTGTGTCACCTGCACAGCCATTCTAAAACTCTTCATCAAAGGAATGGAGACTGTGTCAACATTTAGCCTAATTGCCTAGCAGCTGCCTGGCTGATACCAGGTTAGGCTGAGGAAGTTTCACTTCCACCTTATACCACTCAAAGACAGGAGTATTACAGACATGAATTTCAACTCTTGTAAAAGAGAAGCAGGAAGAAAAGCCATCACCCCTTCCAGCTCTGCTGAATTGTGAAGTTCTGCCAGGAGGCAGTCCACAGGAAACATTATGATCTTAGGAAAAATCTTCTTCCAATGCTTTTCACCAAGACTGAACTCAGTAAGGGTCAATAAAACAGCCACACACCACAGATCAGGCAACAAATGGTGATCTGCAACAAGCCCAACCTAACATCAGCTCTTCTTCATAACATTGGCTGCCTCTGGAAAGTAGATACTTCTTCCTGATCTTTGCCTGGTGCAGAGATTACTCTGACTTGGGCTACTAAAAGCATCACTAATGAAACCAAGAGCATCACTGCTAAAACCAAGAGCATTTCTCACAAGCAGGCCCTTCATATGCATCCAGCAAGCTAAGTGCCATTCTAATTTATTAGACACCTGCTGGATGTGGAGACAAAGGAGCACTGTGGCAGGGCCCAGACACCCTGCCCAGCCTTTAACACCATGTGAAAGAGGGGAGACAGCAGAAACTCTGATAAGAAAACTCTGAAATGATTCATTTTGTCTGAGTTTTACTATGCATGCCTGACCGTGACTTCATTAATCAGATACCTCACATCTGGATTGCCACTCTCCCCTGGCTGCTTCATCCATCCACACAGCTTGCTGGGGAAAATACAGTGAGATGGGATCCAAATCAGAAACTATTTATGATTATTGAAGTAGAAAATTAATTGCTTTTCTCCCCCTTCTTCCCCCATTCTGAAACACCCCTCCCAGGGAAATTTGTGCTGAGAAGTCCTTGTGAACAAACACATGGAGAGTAACAGAACAGGGTCCATATGTACCAGCAACCAAAAATAAACAGAAGTCTGAAATCCACACAGTCAAGTGGATTCACAACGTCTACCTCTATGCCACAGTAACAGATGGTCAGTGAACTGTTACAAGACAGACCAAGACTAGTTAAACAGATGGGCAGTATTATTTTTATACTGGTTTATGAGTGAATATTTAAGTTTCCCCTAGTTTATCTGATGTATCATCAAAGAAGCACACACAATACCAATCCAGCCAAAACCAAACTCCATGAAAGCTTCTGAACACGGAAGGTACTGAGCTTCTTATGGCTTTCTGCTGATGCTGTTAGGAACTGTGGCAAAACTTTCCAAGTTCAGGAAGGGTGGCCCGAGGCTGCACACCCCTGGGAGCCCTGCTGGGATGGCCCAAGGCTGCACAGCTCTGGAAGCCCCCCTGGAAGCCCCACTGCTACCAAGGAGAGCTGGGCGCTTTGCTGTGCCGTGGCAGCCCCGCAGAGCTCTGTCCACTGCTGAAAGAGCCGTGGCAGCAGCAGTGACATGTGAGCCATAGGGCTCCTGTGAGTGCATCCTCTCATCTCTCTTCCTTTAGCAGATTTTTTTCCTGTAATTAATTCACAAAGCAGTTGAACTCCACAGCTCAACTCATGCTGAGTGGACAGAAGCAGCAGCATTACAGAGGGGGGAAGGGAAATGGGGCATTTTAAAAAAGACATGCGTTTAGAGACTTGTCCATGCTGTGGGAATGCATGAGAAAGACCACAGACAAAATCTGACTTTTCTGACTTCTCTCCATTTTGCAGCCTGCATTACTTTTTTTGCAAATCTCTCACCTAGAAGCACATTGGGCAGATGCACTTTCCCCTTCTCTGGGTTTAAGCAGAACAACCGGGTTGATAAGAGGGCAGGACAGACTAAAAAAATAAGTTAATTACCAGCTCACAGTACCTTAAATCACATTCAAACACCTAACCCAACATTTTCTGAAGACACTGACACATCTCACTGCCAGACATCTCAAAGGAACCAGGCTTTTAAAAAACTACTGAACACCCTCAGATAATCTGAGCAGCCCACTCTTTCCAAGGTGGGCAGAATAATACTGGAGACAGCCACATTCACCTGCTTGCAAGTGGGGAAAGTTCTGTAAGTGTCCATAAACTGCAAGAATCATTCTCCTCTCCACAAGATGCCTGGTTCACATTTGCCCTACATCTTTTTTTAGCAGTTCCTGCAGTGGGCAGGTGTAGATTAGTTAGCCCCCACTTCAAACCCACTTTTTACAACCAGAGTGATGCACAAAGGTTTCAAGTGTGACTATGACTCAGGCTCCCCTTCAGCATGACTACTGCAATCAGATGTGGTCACAGTTGTTGGATTGGTGCTTGGTTTCGAAACTCACCATCCAAATCCATTTCTTACATTTCAAAGTGACCATTATCTTCTCACTGTTTGAAATATTGCTGACTATTGCTATGAAGCTGCAGGGGTTTGCCTGCAAGCCTCAGAAGAGCTTGTACTTGCACTTCTTTATAAAGAAGTTTCACTTCGTGGCTGCATTATCTGTCCAGCTGCCACCAGAAAATAGTGCTAAAGAAAAATGAAACTCTCTTTGCAAGTATTTATTCCTAATTTACTAAAGGCTAACAGTGACAAAACCCAAAAAAGTTGTCACTGAAACATTTCATTTACCTAGCAGCTTGAAATCTCCAGGCTGAAGATTATGTGCACACACATGCCTGTGTGTTAAGTCTTCAAATAAAGAAAATATAAAAGCTTTGCAGTTCAGTCACTGGGAGACTGTTAAGCATTCACAGCTTCATCTCTTTGCACACAAAATGTTAATGGGGCAATCATGCAGGGCTGGCTCCACAGATAATTGTTCAGGTAACAGTGGCTTTGTGGTACCCATCACTGGGTTTCAGAGGTGAGGGGCCTGTCTTGCTTCGTAGTGGATGACTTCTTGTCAGCATGTCACCTTCTCCAGGCACTTCAGGAGTTCATCACATCTCGATAACACTCTTTTTTCTCTCTGCCACTTGTTTATTAATGCCGCACACAAGGTGGTGATTCATCAGAGAAGATGAAGTGATGCTCTGCAGCAGGCAGACAGCCTCCAGTGGATCCACTGCCCTGGATGAAGTTCACTACAGGACTTTAATTCCATTCATTTATTTACTACAATTCCTGAAAGTCTAGTGCTGTTTTAAAACAAGGTAATGGCACCTCACAAAGATTCAAGCCTTGCCAAAGCAGGTCTGATTTTCGTTGTGTAAACAACATTAGAAGTTTGGAAGTTTAGCATTGAGCCTTCAGTTATTAAAATGGCATTTTTAAATAGGCATGACTAGAGAGAAATTTGCTGAACACGTTGTGAGCGTGCCTGACAGCCAGCACAGGGCAGCAGTCTGTGTTGCTCTGTGCTGTGCCACACACAGGACAGCAACTACTGCAGCTCTCAGGACAAGGGGCAGAGCTCAGGCTCTCTGGTGGGGCAATTAGTTTCCTGAGACCCTTTACCAATGACACAGAAAAGGCTTTGTAGTTTTGCTCAGTAGTTTAAAATAATCCAGCTGAGGAATTGGCAATACCAAAACCACGTGCAAATGTAGTAAAGGCTTTAGGTCTGATGTACCAGAGGTCAACGTTGTGAAATACTTTGCATTAAACTTACATTACTTCTTTCCCTTGAGCAAGCTTGCAACATCCCAATTCTACTCCTTCAGTCTGAATCTTTTTAACATATCTTCTCCATGCTCTGCTTTGGATACTAGAGTAAAGAGTTAGTGGGAGAATAAGACCAAGATTTTTCAAAAATTTAATCCCAAGTATATAGTATACATATATATGATATATAAAATATACACAAATATAGTATAGCTATAAAACCACACCCACCTGCAAAGCATGTAGGTCATGAATCCAGGCAACATCATGAAGCAAGTTGGAAATGCCACAACAGTGAAGATGGAGTCACTTGTCTTTGGGCCTAATACCAGCACAGGAAATTTTACCCTGAGCCTGCATTTCTGAACTCATCTCAGAGGAAAAGAGCATTCAGGCACTGGAGCTGGGATCCTCTGAGACAGCATGGCAAAGAGGAAAGGAAAGCTGTGCACTGTGGACACAGACAAGTCAGCACTGCTGGGTTTTTGACTAAGTGCATGCATGTTTTATGGGAGTGCTGGTCAAGCATCATCTGCAGGGAGACTGAAAAATGCAAGGACACTTAAAGGACCCCTGAAGCGACTCAATTTACTTAAGGGGAAAAAAAATTATGCTTACCATATCATAGATTAAATTTTGGCTCAACCAGAGTCAGTGGGAGTTTAGCCAAAGCCAGGTTTTGAAAATGTAATTTCTCTTCAGAGACCAGCACAACCTAGTATTGGATTCACCTCACAGTCTGATTTTATCTCTGCAGAATGGGGCTTTTTTGGTGGGTAATGCAAGACTGACTGTTCCACTGAATGAACAGTGGAACAAGATACACCAGATAACTATTGTTATAGCAGAAGATATTAATACTACGTTTAATACATTAATTTTGATAAACATACAACTGCACAACCACTATGCCACAGTTTTAAGTAACATCAGTTTTAAAGTCTGCTGAAGCTTGGTGGATGAGCAAAGCCCTGCTTTTCAAGAATAGGGAATGATACCTAAAACAACTTCAACAGTTAAAACCAGCAAGATCCATTCCTCTCTGTTAAATAGACATTTTTTCCTGAGACACACTTTTTAGATACTATTTTCAATCCAATTTTGGAATTTTATGGACCAACCTGGTGTCAGGGTGGTTGCTAAAGCAGTTATATTAGTTGTTACAATTATATCTTCCTTATACAGAAAAACTATAAACCTTCTCACTTGCTGCATAATGCTGCAATTCCTCCATAAACTCTGCCAGTCAATTCACAAAATAAAGTAAGTGTCAGTGAGAGCCACTGGCCTGCACAGAGGATGAGAATGCAAATGGCAACCAGGGAATTCACCAAACAGATTTATGGAGGAGAGTTTATGGGCTGTTATCAAAATGTCCGCAAGATTCAAACTTTCCTCAGCAAATAAAATTTGTAATTGTAAAACAAGAGTATTGCAATGGAACTTTCCACTGCAGGATGTGAAGGAGAGAAGGAAACACTGCCGCGCTCAGGGAGGTGACGCTCACCCCGACTGCCGCCCTTCAGGTCTTAATTCCCCTTCTCTAACTCCCGTGGTTAAAAACAGCCCCTGCTTCAAGTGATGCTTGGCCTCCTTTCCAGAGGAACTGGAAAATGCTCTGCCTCTCTCAGGGGTGTGAAGAGAAGCTCCTGCTCTGACCAGGAAGAAGGAATATGGACAGAATACGAGCAAGTTTGTTTCTATCTTCAATTTCTTGGACTACTGCACACTATCAAAAGTCTTTTGCTTCTTCATACCCTGCAGTTCCTCTTCAGCTGAGCTGTGAAGTTGTTTCATCAACAAACTCAATAAAAACTCTCAGTGACAAGCCTACAAGATTTATGATTTTTGTCATCTTTAAATAGACATCATAAAAAAATATATTGTCAAGTTGCTGAATTCATTTGCTGGGAATTGACACTTACTGATAGCTGCTAGTAAGGGATAATGTGGTGACCTGCTACAGTAACGACCAGATAAGAGCTGGCAGTAAACCAAAAAGGGAAAAGGACTTTAGGTCAAATATTTTCAAACTCACGTGCCTGAAGTCAAGCTTTGAAATGCATCTGTAAACACTAAATGAAAGGTCACCTTTTCTGAACTGCTGCATCCCCTCAGCCCCTAATGAAGTCAAATGCACTGTACTATGGAAAATCATACCTGGGGCTGCTTCTTTAGCAGCCAAATACAGATATGTATTTCTAATGCTGAGTGCCAGAGAGAAAAAAATTGGCCTCAAAGGAAAGAAAAAGAAGAGGGATTGCAATGTGTTATAGCTGCAGTATCATACTCTCAGTGCACAGCTATTTCTAGTGAGAAAGATCAGGTGATAACTTGTGTTTCCAACACTCGGGCCTGAGGCCTTGATTTTGTATTGAAGGAAAAAAAATCACACTTTGGCAACAAAAATGAAGATTTCCTTGTTTTGGGGAACAGAGAAGACAAGGCAGCTCAGGTCTCAAACCCTCCCAAATCCACTTCCCAAAGCACTCCACTGCCCCCATGCCAGGCCCACATTTGTTCCTATCGAACTTACCATGGAAGAAGCATCTTGACAGGGCTGGCTAAGCCATGGTACCCTCTTAGTACCACACCAGCAGGAAATCAGGTCAGGAGCCCAGCAGGTATTTGGCAGCAACACCAGGATTCCCAACTAGAAATGGCCTTTGCCAGGAGAAGTGTCTGGAAGGTCATCCCTGAGATACGCTCAATCCTGCTTTTCTGATGTGAATGGGATAGTGTCCCTGGAGAGTCTCCATCCCTCCCACACCTTGCATTTCTAAGATTCAATGAACTGAGACATCTTGGGTGACACCAAGGCACCTGGCTGTTCTCTCAAGAATGTACATTTTTGGCAGAGAGACATCCAAACTGCTCCTCTCTGCCAGCAGGAAAGACTTTTAGCATTCCCTGCTCCTCTCCATGCTAGAAATCAAGAGAGAAAGTGTAGCCAAAAAGGGAAGACAGCTGCAGTGACCTATTAGTTACATCCCTATTTCAAAAGGGAATTTCTGCTCCCTGTCCCTGCCTCTTGCCTCAGAGTCACTGAGTCCCCACTATGTTCCCAAAACTGTTGGTCAGCATTACCCCAGTTGTCCAGTATTTCCCAATGCTGCAGAACACAAGAATTAGGAAATGATACCCTGTCCCTAACAAAGGTCACAGATGCACAGAGCTGGTCTACCAAACTGCCATCCCCAAGGCATCCTTTCTGTAACACAGCCAAAAACCAGGCAGGGCAGAGACTGCCCAGCTTGGATGCTGCATTATGGAGTTGATGTCTTGTGATGGAGCAGAGTTAGGGTGGTGACCACACTGTTAAAATTTTGCTTCCAGCACATGAATGGCATATGTTGGGTGCTAAATGCTTCAGTCTGTCCCTGTAATATGATCTGAAACCCAAAGAAATCCATTGTGTCTGAATGTTTCTGCCTAATTTGCTTGGATTTGCACCGAACTCTCTGAGTATGGCTGTCAGTGCAGGACAGCAGTGACAGGCAGGGAGTGATGGATCCTCACCAAGGACAAGAGTGGATGGTGGATGTGTGAGGCTGAAGATAAACACTCAGGGGTGACCAATGGTATCCCTGGTCCCAGCCATGACAGTCCACCCAGACATCTGAACAGAGGTGGTGGCAAAAAGGAGAAGGGTGAGGACCACAGCAAAGAAGCAAATGAAGCTGCAGACAAGTGAATAAATAATGGATCCTGGGTGTTCATATACAGCCAGATAATCAGAAAGGAAAAGTATAAATGCAGTGAGCAAAGCCAAACCTACTGTAATCAAGATCAAAGACAGTATGCTTTTGTTTAGGCTTAATCCATGACATTTGGACAGATTCGGAGTAAATGAATCAAGGGGAAGGCAACAACCTTACAGGCTAGCCCAGGGAAACTGGGAAATCGGTACCAGCACCAGCATGAGTTACTGGCTGAAGAACAGCCTGGCCATGTCAAAGCTCAGGGATTGGGCAAAGGACACCTAGGAGGTTAATCTCTCTTGCAGATGGATCACAGGGGCCTGCAAGGCACAGCACTCACATATTTCAGCATGACCAACCCGGCCAGCTGCAATCCCATAAGATTTAAACAAAACGTGTCTCTTAGCCAATAGATTGAAGGTTGAGAAACCTGCGTGCAAGCCAGATGCGAGAGCCCACAGTCAGTGAAAGTTTTTATGCACCAGAGGACATGGCCAGACCCAGCTTTGGGCCTGAAATGACTGTGACGGGAGCGGAATATTTTCTCTTTTCAATGTATTGCTGTTTCCTGCACCATGTGGTTAGAACACTGCAGGTGACAGTGCAGCTGAATGCTGACACCACATACCACGAAGATTAACTTCTCATAGCTCTTCTTGGGGCTGAAACCGTGGAATCTGACCTTGGCTTTCCTCTGGTCAGTTTTAGATAATTCAACAGGGTTGCTAAATGAAGTGCAGAAATAACAGAATGAACGTCCCTTGCTTGAGACCACTGCAGTCCCTCGAGCTCAGGGCTCAGATCTAGTAGCCAAACCAAAGTGCAAACCTCATGTCTGTAAAAACTGTCTCACAGGCAATAGGAAACTATGCTTCATTAAACAGCAACTCAGCAGCTTGCACATGTGCTGTGTTTTGTAATGTAACAGATTTAGGAATAACAGTGTCAAGTTTGGAAAAGTAAAAGTCAGGAAGATTTCTCAAAGCTTTTGACAAGGGGGTTTGCAGTCATTTCCCTGTGGTTTCTTGTTTCTCTCCCACTTAACAGAGGAGATGAATCCTAGAGCTCTGTCAAAAGCCCTCACAGTCACTCTAGCCTAATTCTGAGCACTGGGGCTCCTAAGTGCTGTCCTGTGCAATAACCATTCCAAAGCTGCTTTTGTTCGTGGTAGGCACCAATCCTTAGTGTCCTGCTTTCTCTGTGTCTTCCATTCCTCAGCTGTGCTTTGCTCTGGAGCAAACAGGGCTTCTGGGCTTTCTCAATGCTTGCTCCTCCACTTTGATCTGAGTTTCTGCTTTTTCTTGCTGAAAGTTTCTGCCTCCTCTTCTTCATACAGGAAATTTTATCAATGGTTCGGAGGACAACACATTAACCTCTAGAATGACTGCCAGACCAAGACCTTGCTATCCTGTTAACATTTGTACACTTTACTTCTGTCTGTAGCCAAGGATTACAAAAAACTGAAAATGTGCAGGCTCTTCCATATGCAAGATTTCTCTGCCTTTTATTTGCATTGCAGGTGCTATAAGAAAAAAAGACAGAATATTTCTTTTGTTCTTCTAAATATTGCAGGTTCTGCAGAGTCTTTTTCATAGCCAGCTCTACAAATGGTAGAAAATGCTGTTCATGTGTGCAGCTCTGGAGAAACTCTGCATCCTTGAAAGGAGACTTTTCAAAGGGGATGCAAAACAAAGTGCTTGGCCCCTTTTTTATAACCGGTGCCAATACATCCTAGGCCAAATCACAATTGTTAATTTTCATTACAAGGCACTGTCTCCTAAGCTCTGGGCATCCCAGAACAGGCAAGAGCAGCTGGGTGTGCTTCTTTCCAAAAGCAGGTGCACAGGCACAACTTATGAATGCTGCAAGTATGCAAGAGAAAAATAACATTCCCTTTCTTGGAACTTATTTTCAGCGGTTGAACAATTCACAAAGAGAAACTGTTAGTGCAAACACTCAAAAGGTCAATCTCTAAATAAACAGAGAGAGTGATGAAAGGGGTTAGTTGTTAGAAATGAAGCTGAGATGATCATAAGTCAAAAAAAGAAAAGCAGCAAATGAAGTCAGAGCACTGTGAGCACGCTAGAAATTTTGGCAAGATCACACGTGAAGATATGAAAAGCAAAAACTACATTCCCTAGTCTGAAATGGCACATGCCTCAAAAAATTCTTTACTTTTCCCTGGGATTGTCACCTACTTTTACCCAGTTTAGGAGGATCAACAACTGGTTTTGCACTAGAAATAAGCACCAGCTCTCCCACCTAAATGCTATGTTAATACTAAAACAAAGGATGAAAACAGACGTAACTTGCACCTACTACATAAATCTTGTTTTATCTTTATGCCTGAATAGGATTTCCCTCCAAACCAGATGAACATTTCTCCCTGACAAAATAACAACAAACCATGGTGTGGAGTTTGCATTAAAAGGAATCTGTACAAAGTCAATCAAGAAAAACAAAAAACAAACAAAAAAGATGATGACAACATTAGACAAGTGATGATAGTGGAAAATATTTAGGGAAACTCTGATGATGTAAATGCTGTCTATAGGTTTCCTATTTTACAGAGTTTACTTTTGAGACTTGCTTGTTTACCAGTTATGTGGCAATGTCACATTGACTATAAATACATACTTTACAGAAAATGCAGAACTGTAGAAGTCAGAGATCAGTTCTTGGCTCTGAGGTGAAATTCAAATCTGATTATTTATCCCTGTTAAGGACTGGCTTTCCTATAATGGGCTAAGCTCCAAAGATCAGCACAGTCAAAATTTGGCTCTAGAGTTTGTAGCTTGACCCCAGGTAAACCTCAGGCAGCACCATTTGTGGTTCAAGACAAACAAATAAAAAAATCCCTTGATGTTTCTGAGTCATCACATTGCATTAGTTCAATTTTCAAAGGTGAATTTGTCTCAGTCAGTCAGAGAGCTTTTGGTGGGATTAATAAGCGCTTTGTGGCTCAAAGGTGATTTGGCACTAAGGACACCACTCCTGTGCAGGGAGGAGCTGTGTGAAAACAGCCATGTGTTCACACCAGAGCCTTGTGCAAGGCTGAGGGGGCTGTTTGCAGCTGAACTGCTTGGAGCTGGGCTCCAGCTCCTCAGAACAAGGAGAGCGCTTTGGACATTCCTGTGAATATCAAACATTGGCTAAAAGGGCAAGATGAAATCTTTCCTCACACACCAGTAAAACCTCTCTGCCATCTCACACTGTGCTGTATGTCTTGTTCTTTTCCTACTGGCACCCTTCCAGGACAGTGTAATGAGAGGACACATGGCGTGACAAGAGTAAACGATATGTCAAATACACACAGATCACCAGCCCCAGCTGAGCAAGTGCCAGTGTCCCAGACAAGCCAACAAAGGTGCTTAAGAAAGTCAGCAGCTCCATAGACACTGAATGACAACAGAAAACTCTCCAAAGCAAAGGCTGGGACCAAAACAGCTCATGCACTGGTGTGGAAAACAGCAGGTCTCTCAAGAGGCTGATCTATATACAAGGCACCAGCAGATTTGCAAATGATCCAGATAAAGAGAGCAATGGCTATATGCAGTGGCCTTCCAGAACACAAGATTGCAAAAGATGCTATGTCTAACAGTCTCTTGGTTTGGGGAAAAAATAAAAAAGGAAGGACTGCTGGTATTACTGATCAGGATGCTGAAGACACCGGAAAAGAAACAGCAATGAACTTCTGGAATTCCCTACTACTATGATATAATCAAGACAAATACTGCTGGACCAACAAAGCATCAAACACGATTTAAGTCTGGCCGTGGTCTTGACCTGTCACTTTTAAGTTAAATCTTGCTCATGCAGCGAAAGGAAAATGCTGAAGGTCAGCTCTCAAGGTGCTCAGTGCTTTCATTAGAAGCCAGACAGTTGTACAAACTCCTTGTTTCTCAGACGATGGAAGAGAGAGATGTAGAGTGAGAGGGAATATGTGCATTTGTGAATCAGCAATTACTACTGTGTGTTGTGGCAGCAGGAGAGGAAAAGCAGGGAGAGATCAAACAAGCAGGACTGGCTATGCCTTGAGCTACACTGAAAGCTTTTCTTGAGGTTTGCTCTTTCAGTGTCATCCACAGGAGGAATTTTGAGCTTGCTGCATTGTCAGACTGCCCTAGCCTTTTGACTAAGACAAGGTAGGGAATATAACCTTACATGCTGTGTGGGCAGCGCTGTCCCTTAATAAACAACACAACCAAAGGATTAATTGAGATAATGTTTTACTGAAGGCGGCTGGTGACCTCTGGCTGTCCCCTTTCCCTTGTGCTCTGAAACAAGCAGACAAGGCAGCTGCGCTCTGCTGAGCAAACACACACACACTCAAACCCACCCTGTCTGCTCTGCTCACTGCCCTGTGCCTGTGCATCCCAGCCAGGGAGGCAATGTCATTCCAAAGCAGCACTTGAAAGACACCAGGACTTCAGCTCCTAGGCTTACCAGTGGTGCCCAGCAGCTCCCAGGAGGGCACACAGACATGGACCCTTCCCTCAGAGATTCTCTGAGAGCCCAGTGAAGCAGGATCCAAGGAAAACCAAGAGGCTCACTGAAATTTGGATTTGGTGATTTGGATGGCCTCACACAAAACCCTGCAAACCTTACAGGTGCCATTACAACTTCCCCTTTTCAGGGGAAGCACAGACCACTGCGTGTCAAAACCTCTGGGTTCACTTCCCCCACTTCAACACCACTTTCTCTTTGGACTTGAGCTTATTAACTAACCCAAACAAGGTTTGGTTTTTGCATCTGTATGGTCACCACTGCCTGTTCAGATGCATTCTTATGGTCCTTCACTGCTTGCACACAGTAATGTCCATGCTTCTTCCCTTGGGGGAAGATTTAGTGATCCCACCAGAGTTCCTAGGAAAGGTGAATGAGCCATGAATCCCTCATGCCTGGGGCAAACAGGTCGATGAAGGAAACCCCCTTTCACCCCTGGGGTTTATCCACAGTAAAGCCCAGGGAAAAGGAAGGTAATACAGGGTCCAAGCTGTCAAACCAAGCTGGCAAATTCTTTGATCAAGTATGCTAAAGGCTGACATTAGGCCACTCAAGTATCATGTTTTGATTAAAAACAACTCATCGCACATATTCAGCTGAAGGCTGTAGGAGTCAGTCCTCAGCAATTTAAACTTCATGAATAGGAGGCACAAAAGAGCAGAAATCGTGGATGATGAACCAACACTGAGGACATGGGTAGAACTCTAGAAGTGTTATTACCCAGCTGATATTTGTCTATACACATGTGCATGCATTTGGGTGTTAATATCCCACAACAAACCTCCAATTAAACATATGTCAGCAATTGCCAAGTTGCTTCTTTTTGTCAGGTAGGCTTTTGTATTCATTCTTGTACTCCCACAATTTATGAGTCCTTATGGTTCTCCCAGCACTCAAATCTCTTGAGCTCCTACCAATCTAGATCTACTCAGTGGCAATCACACAGGTTTGAGGAAAGTCACACACCTTGGCCGAGGAATTGCAGTCTCCTGCAATTCAAGTGAAAAATCAGTGTTTGGGAAAGAAAGGCATCTGCAGAACAGCTGAGGCAGATATGAGCTGATATGACACCATGAGTAATAAACTCTCATCACTAAAAGCTCGGTGTAGCTGCCTTGCTCACTGTCATCACAATGCTCTGGACGCTGTATACTGACCCTTGTATATATTCATCACTGAGGAGGAGTGAACAGCTGCCTCTTGTGTAGAGTGTAAGAGAAGCAGGAGAAAAAACTTTGTCCAAGAAAAATAGTATGTGAGATTCAGAGATATCCTTCTGGGAAAAATCAGGAGTAGAGGGCTTTGAAAGAAAGCTTAGGAAGAAATGTATATCTGTAAAAATAGCCCAAGTTTTCAACATTATTTCTGCTTTGTATCTGTGGGGATGCATGTTCATAACAAACTCTCCTGATACCCACCTCTGCTCTCTACCTATACTGCCAACAGTCCCTCCTGATGAGGTTCACATCACTGGTGTCTGTTCAGAAACAACCCAAATCACTCACAGCCCACTCTGAATGCTGCAGCAAACCTCCCCAGAAGAGGATGGGTTTCCACTGCAGGGTGTCATTTACTTGAGCTGTTCTGTTACAGCACTCTTCTTTTTTCTTCTTTACAAGACCTCACACAGGGATATCTTCCTATATGTGAAGTAAAATCTCTGTTTGCTTAGAGACAATGTCTTACGAAAGAAAGTATTGAAAAATGTTAAGGCTGGTAACCAGCAGGGATAAGGTGTTGATTCCCCTAGAGCTAGCCATAAAGTCACTGTTGTACCAGAAACAGTTCAACGTGTAATTGTTTTAGGCAGGCAGGAAATAAGAGAACACAAAAGGCTACTTTACGATTTACTCAGTCTCCTGGCTGTTGCTTGAGAACCTCAGATGACAATACTATGTTAGCCTCTGTTCTATACTCCCAGCTGTTACTAAATCAACAGAGTTGCTCCAAAGTCAATCGCTGCTATAGTGACATCACTCTGGTCCAATATACACACTGCAAAATGAAAACCTGTACATTACACCTCAAGAGCCTTCTTAGGATAGCTCAAACTCACTGCTAAAATGTTATTCTATACAAATTCTGTATATGTGCTTCATATATGAGGTGTCATATCTGCTGTGGCTCTTTTGGATGTCTGCTTGTTTCCATTCCTGGTTTCTCATCTCATTCCAGCAACAGCTGGAATTACTGTACAGAGATAGCCTGACTCCAGCTGCAACACAGCTCCTTCCATAAATGAGTTTGTTTTAAAGCCTTCTAAAACCAAATGGAGCATAATGTGGCCACCAAATGTCTGATAAACCATCCCAGACTGAAGACCAAAGGAAACTGGTTGAACAATCCTGAACACTGGGCAACAACATTTATCCTCTTCCTCATTTCCCACATTTTTTGCATCTGGTTCCCCATAAAACATGCAGATGCTTCAGAACAGGAAAGCTCAGGATGTCAGTAGTCATGCCTGGTCTCACTGGCCCTTCCCCATGCTTGGCAACAAACTAAAACAGGGACTTAAGCCATGGAGAGGCACTGCATATTTCTGCTCACACTCAGCACGTGGGAGAGTGAGCCACATTCATCCTAAATCCCACCAAAGCTCTTAGATCCAGACAAGGTCACAGCTCTGCACTGCTCCTCAAGGAATGTATATACCTTACTTTCCTAATGTTGACTTACTCATAAAACTGTATGGCTTGATTAAATAGCTCATTCTCCACCTCTGAGGGAACCTTTTTTATCTGCCTGGAACAGGTCCTTGCTTTCTGTCTGTCACCAAGGGAGGAGAAAGCCATGGGGCTGCTACCCATGTGAGCCTGGCTGAGTTACTTTATCCCTCTGTGAGTTTGGGGAAATGACCATAATAGCACAATATTGCCATAAGCTTTTCAGAGGCTTTGTGAAGAATTTAGTTGAGATTCATAAGAGAGCTCTGACAATATAAAACACTACATAAATGCTAGAAGTTAACTGTTTTTAATAGCCACAGATTTAAGAGATCTTTCTTTCATTTCTGTACAAAGGTGCAGAAATATCCTTCATTTCAAATAACCACTGTGCCTGCTGTGAGAGGCTCTGCACATGATTTTCATTGCCTTTCACACAGAAAATAGGAACACTGCTTTGCATTTATAGACTTTAAAACTAATTTGCAGACAATCAAGTCTCGAATCCCCCACTGTGATACAGGAGGTAAACATTATACCTGCCTCAGAGAGGAAACTAAGAAGGAAAAAGGTTAAACCATCAAGTCTAAAGCCAGAAAGGAGACATTTGAGAAATCAGGCATGCTAGTAAGGTCTATCTATACGCACAATTGCTCACTTGTTCTTCTTACTGAACAGTTAACTCTTCTGCTCTCAAGGTTCTAAACATCAGGGTGCACATTCCACATGGCGAGAGTGGCCAGGACATTTATCTGTATTACCACCATATTTAATCTTCTGCAGATACATCTGTTGACCACAGAGTGTGCCTGGAATTGCATGAGGCCATTTATTCCATTTTCTAATGTGTGGCAGTAGAAAATTGTTGACGACTAAAAGTTAACCAAACACTTATTTTTAGAACCCAAGTCCAACGTTATAGTGTCTGGACTAGTAACTACCCATTTCTCTGACATTAAGCCACATGAGAAAATTGCTAGAATGATAGTATTTCCAGGGCATATTGAGTCACTGTCCAACATCTAAATTGGGAAATAATATAATTTCTCAGCAACTGGCAGCACAGTGGGAGGCAAAGCTTGCAGGAACTCATCTTGTTCCTGCAGGTTTTTACTTTAAAACAGGTTCCTCATCACTAGGCATGGGGTGTTTTTAATTTCTCAATGATAGAAAAACAATTAGGTTCTATGGTATTGAATTCTTGGCATTATCTAGCATTTAGAACAACTACTAAGCATCCTTAGCAGAATTATAATGGTGATAACCAGGGAGCAGCAACAGCAGCACTGTGGAGACTCAAACATGTATCACTCTCTAATCTGATCCCTCCTAGAGAATGTGCTATGGTCCCTACCTGGAGGCTCTTTCTGACCAGTCCTTGGAGAGAGATTCCTATGAACCTCAACCCTGCTTACAGGAGGAATTCCCAGCCCAGGTAAGACCATCTTGGCTTGCTTCCTCAACAGCCCATGGGAATGCTAACGTGAAAGAATAAAAAAGTCTCTATGGCAATGGGTTTTTTTGCCTTTTTTCATTTGCATACAATTATTTTTCTTCCTTGGACGTGGAGGCTCCACATAATGGATTTAAGCTTCTGACAAAAGACTTCCAGATCAAGGGAAGTACAGCTCAGAAGTAATTTGCTGATGCTTGGGATCTGCACGCTGAAAGCCACAGATCTCCTGTCCAGGATAGCCTCTCTCCTCGAGAGGAGAAGCTGCTTACGGTGCCTCACTTAATAATTAACTCCTAAATGGAAGCAGAAGGGTTGACGAGGGTGATCAAGGTTTAGGACTGCATGTCTTTGTATCCTTTCTAAAAGGAGAAACAGATGTTTCCAACCACACAAATTTCCATTCCACAAATCTCTTCCTCTGGCTGTTACCTTGAGGCAGTGACTTCCAAATGCTGTATTAAGAAACAAACAAATTAATTGTTTTGCTGGAAGGTTCAAGAGAGAGTCGGGGCAGAGTCAGAGGTTGAACATATTCTCTCACACAGCAGCTCAGAAGGCAGAAGACAGCATTGGAAAATCCTGTTCTAATACTGCTTTTTTGCTGGTAATCAGGGTCTCCACCACTGCCAGTTCAATTGGAGAAGAGCCCTGGAAATTCTTCTGCTTTGTCAGCGACATGGTCTCAAGCAAAGCCCTGTCTAATCTGTCAAAGTACAGTCTGGATGCTTTCACTAGCATTAATTTAAATTTCTAAGCAAACATCAGACCCTACCAACTTGTGTAATGGTGAAGAAGTTAATTTTATCAGAGATGTTTGGGTTTCCTCCCTTCTTTTGTCTCCCACTTTAAATTGATGTCATTTTGATTTAAAAATTAAAAGAAAAGGGAGAAGGCATTTTTGAGTGCTGCCTGCAGATATGCATGTGTATGCTTTTTCCATCTTTTAACTAACAAACAGGAGGGGGAAAGAAGTTAATTTTGCTAGCAGCCTGCTGTGATATAAATAAAAATAATAGGTACATTCACAGATTTTGAACTTTTTACAGCCGCTGCTGCAAAAAGCAATTTTAATTTATAACCACGGATTCTTGCAAAACATATAACGAAGACATAATAAAATGGAATGTTTATCCTGTGGCTCCCATTAGACCTCTTCCGTTCAATGGTTGTAACTAATGACTTGTTTTTCCACTGTTGTATTGGAAGCCTTATTATTGGGCTGCACAGAGCATACCTTATTTGATTTCCCTAGCAAGGTCTGCACCTCTTGCTGAAGCCTGCAATTAGATGTTCATGAAGTAATATTAAAAAGCTGCATAATCACATCTGTGGTCAAAAATTAAAAAAAAAAAAAAAAAAGAAATAAGCCAGTAACAAGCCAGCTCTGTTTGTATAATATCATACTGAGTACAATAGACTAATGTTCACTCCACTGCATGTGTCCTTTTGACTAACAACTTCTATCTGACAACCTTTTTTTGGCAACAGAACACATTGTACTTTTTGGATAATTGACTGTGGAATATAATGTTGTTTATTCAAAAGCAGGTCACTCAGAACTGAGCTTCTCAACTTCTACCTTTCTTATCTTCATACTGTTTAAATTTATGCTGCATTTCTTTTAATTACACATATGAGTTTAATTGGTGTTCTGTATTCGTTCAGTAGAAGGTGACCTGATGGTGAAATGTACAGAAAGGTGGGTGGGAAGCTGAATTCAGATTTGAAAACTATTTGGACATATTTATTGGTGAGCAACCTCACAAAGGATCAAACACAAGCACACGCACTCCCAACACCCTCTGGTACCTATAGGGCCGTGTTTGCCTGCAGTACAACTGCATTATTTCTCTGTACTGAAAAATCTACTAGAAAGACTCATCCACCACTTGCTCAGTGATCTGGAAATTCTACAGCAGCAAAAGGCTAATTTTAAGCCTAAGCCTTGGAGGACAAAAACCCTGAGGGAAAGTGATGTAGAAACACGTAAAAGTTGTGAAAAATCTAGATGACGGGAAATGCAGTTGAGAAAATGGGTTCAGGAGAAAGTTTTAACTGAAGTATTCAAATGAGGTCGTGCAAGAATTTACGTGTTTCTAAAGCATGTTTTTGGGATGCAGCCTGTGGAAAGATAAGTCACAAGTAAGTATTGTATAATAGGAGGGGGAATGGATTTTGATGCAGCAAGGAAAAGAAAAGCAGCCTTCTAACACAAGCTGAAGAAAGAGATGCAGGGCACCTTTCTGATGCTGATCATCAGATCAGGAAAACACAATTGTCATCTTTGAGCCGGCAAGATACACATGAAACAGAAGTTTAAAATAATACAAATGTTGCAGGGCACTTCTTCACAGAGACTTCTTCTGTTGGCCAACTTGGACTGCAAAATAAAACCCACCAGGCTTCCTGCTGACAGCCTAGAAGGAATCCAGCAGTGACATACACACAGCAGGAGCTTCCCTACCCACTAAGGCCATTTTTCCCCATGGAAAAAGCATGAATTTTCATTTTAGGTTCTATCACAGCAACAACAGAAAAGAAAGATTCATTTAATAAACAACCAGCTCTCACGAAGCTGGAGGAAACCCCTGAAAAAAAGATTCTTCAGATGTCAGTAAAGTAGAGTCTAACCAGGCAATAATAGGATGAAAACCATGACAGCTAACCTGCTGTATATTATAGCTCAGCTGTGGTTCCATTTTACTGATGACTAAACTAATCCTAATAAGTCAGGTTAAGTTACAGCCGACTCATTTGAGGAAATTTTGTTTGTTTGTTTAGAAAAATATTTAATTGGAAGGACAAATGATACTGACAGTAAGAATAATTCATCTGCCTGTGCTGGTGCTAAACCACACTGTGGAAAATCCTTGCTAATGCTAATTGATCAGCTAACAGCTGATCCACTCTTCCAATTTGTTTTGTGGAGCTGACTTTAGATGGCCCATTTCAATCTGGACTATTTTGAGGAGCCATGTGAAACTAAGTCACTGCCCTATTAGTGTGGATAAAGAGGCACATGAATATTACTCTGCTACAAGCAAGATGTAGTTCATCTGATATTTTTTCAGCAGAGAGAATACACTGCGTCTCGAACAAAGAAGAAAATGTGACTGGAAAGTTTAGAGCCCTTAAATTAATTCCCTAGACAAAAAGTTGAGGCATCATACTCATAATATCATGTTATGTAACTTGCTGTGGAGCCAGGCAGCTACTAAGTGAAATACTATGAGTTATAAAAACAAAATATTGTTGTGAAAACAATTTTACAGCTTTATAATTCACTATTATTTTCATTTAAGAACAAAACTGACAGTGTAATTGCAGATTCTGTTTGCCTTGCAGGAGTTCTTCTAGCCTGTGATAGGAAACCTCTTCTTTTTTTTAAAACTTTTTTCCCCCAAAGGTTGCTATTAAATTTACTATATTGTGTTTCTTTATAGTTATTCAGAAGTAAATCTTAACAGGAAGCCCATTATGTGGAGGCCAAAGTTAGTTTAACACCAGAACATTTATGATCAGTAAATGTAACCATATATTAGCAATTGCTTCATACCATTATTCTTGGATGAAACAAATATTATATCAGAAGACGTTACACTTTGTAATCTTTACAACTGAATATCTATTTTTGGTGGATCCTACACGGCTGGCACTGCTCACTGTGAATCATGATAGTTTTCTAACTTGCCTGCTTATTCAAGTACTAGGCTCAAGAGCCTATCTATGCACAACCATCCCTATCCATGGAAAAATGATTTAATGATTTTTTTTAAACTGTGCACAGCCCCCTACACAAAGTGGTGCTTCAGTAACAAACCATTACTATATTATCCATATGTGTGCCATTAAAAACTGGATTAAGACTGCAAATGTGCTTCTCAGAGGTCAGTGGGGAAAACCACCCAAATATAGGAAGATCCACTCCAAATGACATGGCCAAAATAGGACATCACCCAAAGCATCAGCTATGTTGTCACTGTGTTGTAGGCATAGTGACCTCTCTTAACACTGGCATTACCATCAGGTCATAAGCCCAAAGAGTTTCACACCAGCAGGACAGCCAGAGACCTTCTCACCTCAAACAGATGAGCCACCAAATGATGCCAGGATGCTCCACATCTCCTTGTTCTGCTCAACTCTCCTATCAATTGGTGCCTAACCTTGGACAAATTTCTCTACCCATTCTGGTTTTGGCTTCATTGCAATAAACTTGACAATGACACAGAGGTCATCTAACAGAAGAAAAGCTTCCTCACACGCTCTGGCTTTGAAAGAATTGCCATGGGGCTGGACCCGAGTGTATTTTACAATGGAAGGAATCAGCTCCTCCAGTAATCAGCAGCATCATCACACACAACAGACAGAGTCTGCCTGCAAATTAAGTGGCACTCACTTTTATGGGTGCTGCTTTCTGTACTGAAAGTTGTAAACCTTGTAGCAAGGCCAACCATCCTTGTCTCATCATGCTACAGACCAGGCTGCCCCTTAGAGAGCTGAGCTCGGACAAGCCCCAGTGACTGGAAACCAGGCAGCCTCCCCATCTGATGCTATCTAAGTATACACCCACTGCATCTTACCACCTCAGACCCAAAATTCTGATGTTAGCCTCTAACACAGTCTGGCAGGATCTCTCAAGGTAGACACTTGGTTATCAAGAGTTAACCAGCACAGAAACAGAGCCCTTGATTAACTTCAAGGTTACCCCATGCCTTATCATGTGTGGAGGCATTGTCCTCAGCTTATTTTAAGAAGGAGCAAGAAAGAACATCCAGGTATTATGTCAAAAGCCTCTTTCTCAATTATTCCTCTTATATTTCTAACCCATTGTGGCTGACTAAAGGCTAAAGCTGCAAAAGCTGCATCCTGAAGCTGTAAATTTAAGTTGGTTTTTCAGTATATACTGACCTGACTTACTCCTGTAACTGCAGGCTCCCTGTTATCTTTAACTTCAAGGTAATTGTTTGGCAACTCTTTGTTTCATTATTTCAGGAAAACAATTCAAATATATGATGCCTAAGAGAAAAAAACTGATTAATTGCTCTGTCATCAGTTGGTTCCTGCTAGTATATGGAGTGCTTAAATAATAAAAATATAATACAAAGAACAAAGAGTAAAGTTCTTAAATGAACATGTTAAACACATTTTGTGCCAAGAATTGGGCTCTTTCAGAAGTCTAGGGTATAAACCAGACTGTGTCGAATTCCTGCAGTCAGAATAAGGACACCATTCTGAAAACACCTCTTTGCATCTCTTGCCAGCACCTATTCACCTGAAAAAACCCAAAGATTTTCATGCAGAGATTTATAAAAACTTGAAGAGAAACACATCATTCTCAATGCCACAGCATCCCAAGTCTTGGGCTTCTCATCTTATTGTTAGACAGAACTGCCTTCTTTCTCCTCCTCCTCCTTTTAACAGAAGCAATAGTATTTAATTTAATCCACCCAGAAGCAATGGCAGAGTAAGCAGCTGATGTACAGCTAGTGCTGGTTAGAACTCTGAATTACTGTTTTGTGAAGAATGTCAACATTTTGACATTTGTTGCTATTCTCAGGGTAGAAAGGAACTGCATATTCATCTGGAAATTTTGAAATGTCACACTGAACTCGCAGATTCAACTCTGAATTTCAGAATTTCACCTTCTATTTCATTTTACATTAGCTTTCAGTCTTTTTAAATTCATTAAATGCCAAAGTAGACTATTTTAAATAATCCTTTTTAATTTTACTTTGTTTTGCTTTATTTGAGCATATTAAAACTATGGGAAGCCACTGTCCCATACTGACAGAAAACCAACTTCAATCATCATTTGACATTGTCTCCAAATTCCACCCATTGAGAATTTTTTATATGTGACTTTTGTGAAGAAGACTTTTGGGTGAGAAGACGCTTTGGGGGAGGCAAGCAATGCAAAGCAAGCTGCCTGCCTTTCTCCACAAGTCAAAAGCAACACTAGGAAGGAATATATCCTGTGACAGCAGAAGGGAATCTGGCAGATTGCTTTTATTCATCTGCAGAGAAGGAAAAATTTCTAGTTACTAAATTAACAGCAAACAGCAAGAGAATTAGTCTCAGTTCAAACGCAAGTGCCGGAGGTATCTCCTTTATGTGAGTGATGGCAGACTGCAAAAATTATTAAACTAGGACAAGAGAGGTGCATCAGTCACAGCGAAGGGCACTGGTGAGCACACATTTCTGAGGCAAAGATGAAACTTCCAAGCAAATGTCTCCATCACAGGTATTAAATCAGTGGAAAAACTGACAAAAGCTGTGTAAAATGAGAAAACAGTGAGCCGTCACAGTCCCTTTTGGGCACTGCAAGCTGCATGAGACCATGTCAGGGCTGGGTGCAGCAGCAGCAAAGAAATCACCTCCAGCAGTGCGGAAACCACGCGGTGGCTGAGGTCTGCTAGTCACGAGCGGCCACCGCCACCTAAACCACGCCACAAGCATGAGCTGCCTCATTAAATCCTCCTGCTTTGCAGTTGTCTCCCTGCTTTTCGTGGTGCTCACCTGGAAAGCTGTGCAAAACTGAAGGGCTGTCTGAAGAGGAGGCCATGCTCCATATGCACTGGTGCCTCTACAGGTGTGAACGGGGATTCCGGGACCCGTGGCTGACCATGCTGAGGAACTCGGGCACTTGTGCCATGTCTGGGAGAACAGACACAGCTACCAAAGGGAGATTGCTCCCTTTCTCTTTCCAGCAAATCTGCAGCAAAGGAACGTGGATTTGGATGCTGTACTAAATCAGAGTTACAAGACACTTCTGTCCTCACCAAATTGGTAAATTGCTCTCAAGAGATCAATGTTTTTGTTAAGATTTCTATCATTTTGGACCAGGGCCACAAAGCTGTCTCAAATGGCTTCAGTGGTAGCTAGTCTACATGTTGAAAAGGTGAAGGTTCCTTTAGGAAGGAATGTACTTCCCAAAGCCTGTGACTAGAATCAGGAGAATAGCTGGGATCTGAGATCCAGGAAGAACAGATCTCCCAGAGCAACCCCCCAAATATACCACGAGATACATGAAGTCCCAAAAAATCCACGAATCCACTTGGGAGATATGATAGTGTCTCAAAAATGCTCAAACATGACCAAAATCAGTGGAGCTAGACCTATTTGGAGGTATGAGAACTCAACAAGGGTTTTCAGTGTCTTAACCAGTCCAGCACAGAAACATTTGGTGATAGGTGAGCTAGTCAATGGTAGGGGTTTACCAGTCCTGCTTTGGCCACAGGGCAAAGTTCTGGGAATACTCCACGTCAGAAACTGGCTTTGTCATATGTCTACTATGGACACCTTGGTGCCAGAAATGAGTGTCCCTAATGAGCCACCTGGCCTTGTGCCCTCTGCCCTTTGGGAGAGGAGAAGTTAAGACAGAGGCTTCAGATTTTGACTTGGTCTGAGCAGGCACAGCAGGAGTATGACAGGAGCCAAACGGTCTCATGAGAACTCAGGAGAACGCTGCTGCTGCTCCTACAGAAGTCCCCACCACCCACCATCCAGAAAAGAAAGCCCCTGAGGTTTTTTGGCTGTTGAAGCACATGAAGGTTTAAATGAGGACAGGCACTCCACCAGATCATTTCCTAACTAGGACTTGGGCACTAATGCTAGGCAGGGGCTGCAAACGACTAAAATGCCCAGAGGCTTCACATGCATGACTCTCACTCTGTAAGTGGCCCTAGCACAGAACGCAACGTGGAATTGTGTGTGAGTAAAACTCATTGTTTTCAGCAGGCTTTAAGAACCAGTACAGATTATTTGCTGTTCCCATACCAATCCAGATTTATTTTGGATCAGCAGCGACTTCAACATGATTAGTACACAGCAAAAAACACAGAGCCACAGTGTCATGAACCTCTTTGTAGCCAGAATGCCAAATAGAAACCTTTTTTTTTTATTTTACCCTTTAAAAACATGAAACAAATTTAATTAAAAAATTTGGCTCTCACAGGAGGATCATGGTATATTTTAGAATTAAGGACCATGAACTCTTAATCTCAGATGGATTTGCTACAACATCCTTAATAATTTGCACACAAACTGTGTTCAGGATTAGGCTTGCACTTTTCTGAATACATTTAGAAATTGTTCGATATTTTAAAATCATTCCCTTGCAAGAAGAAAAACTCCTAAAGGTCATCTTACGTTTTATGTGGTATGTATTAAAGCTTCTTACCCGTTCTGTCTCCTTAACTGAAAGATTTCAAATCAACCTTGAAAAGGCAAAACACAACCAAATGCAGAATCGTGTGTGTGTAGGAAAAGACGTTAAAATTCACACAAAAGCAAAGTCAAATTACGTGACAATTCTCCCTAACAGATATCTGGCTCTAACACAGCCTTCTTGTTCCCTTTTAAATAAAATAATTCCCGAAGTCGATTTATGAATGAATTGTTCTGAAAAAGAAGAGAACAGCACATGGTAAGGCTGGACAACACTGCTTTAAAGGCAAAGCCTGTCACCTGTCATATGTTACAGAAGATCTGTAAGCTCAAAAGTGAAATAGGTAAGAAAACAGCTATTTAGCAGGCTGGAAGAGAAAGTTTCTGGAGGGATTTATCATCAAGCAGATGATAGCCTGTTCTGTGGAAGAACTGAAATTATTTTTTGTAGAGATACTTATGAAGTATTTCTGCATGTGTATTAGCAAATGCCACGTGCACACACACCAACACGTATATATAAATATATATAGGCATACATGAAACCCCAAACTTGAGCTAAATTAAATTGTCCCTCCAGCTTTGTAATGCAAATGAGACTAACAGGCTTGTGCTGTTTGTGGTTCAAGATGATTTGCGTTTCCATAGAGATGCTGACTGAACTACAGTTTTTAAATTTTTTATATATATAAGCCTACTTGTATCTATAAAAGTCTAAATATGGATCTGCTGTACCTCAGCATTTCCTCAGTGACTCCACTGGAACCACAACAATTTACACCAGTTAAGGCTATGTGCAAATTTTGTGTCTTTCACTACTTTTCAGTCTAAGCTCTATACCAAGTACCTGCAGAGCTGAGAGTTTATTGCTTCTCTCCCTGCTTCAAAGCTTCTTGTTAAGGAACGGGAAGAAAAGAGAAAAAGCAGCTTCTTAGCTGCTAGTATATACTATTTCAAGGACTTCCATAATTTCTTGCCCTCTCTAAACTGCCTCGAGAAACATTTTTGCCTTTCAAAGTTCCCCCTGTCAGGAAACCTGGAATTCAGGAACGACCATATGTGTGCTGTTAGAGAAGGAAATGACAACGGGACAGGCTTTCTGTTATGTATAGAAGCTTTTTCCCCTTTCCCTGTGAGCACCCACAAACTCAAGAGCATGGATGTGCCAAGGTGGGCCTGGGCAGCAACAGCATCATTGCCTCCCTGCCTCCCCCTTTGTAGAACCTCAGCTCATCATACACTGTGAGGGCCCCACAAAGCTAAAACACCTCCGTCCTCCCAGAGCCACATTAGAGACGTCCACCAGCAGAAGTGACAAAAGCCAGGCAGGATAAGCTTGGGCAGAGAAACCAGGCAGACCCTCTTTAACTTTCTATTTCAAACTGACTTCACTTAGTGAGGTCCAGGCACTTTTTGAAGTGGATGGGGGCCACCCCGTGTACCAGCATCGGAGAGAAAAACCAGAGCCGAGCTCTGTGGGGACTCATTTCCATGTGGTTTCAGTGATAAGTGATCTTTGAACAGTGACACACTAGAGGACAACCTCCGCAATCACGCTGAACCACAGTCAAAACCAGCCTCTCGTGTACCTCCCATCTGCCTGAGGACAGGCAGGACTAGCTGTTGAACCAGGCATGTCCACAAGCACATGAAGCAGCTGATACCCAACCTCTCACTTTATCTTGGGAGGGTCCAGAAGAAAAGACTCCAGTTCAGCAATGCCTTACAGAGGCATGTGCAGGGAGCTCCTTGGGCAACAGCATGTCACAGGGACAAAGCCTCCCTTCCTCCCGTGGGCTAACACCATGCTTCCATCTGTGACACCATCTTGCCATTTGAGGCTGACGGTTTTTCTAAGCTCCTGCAGAGGCTCTTTCCAAAATTGATGAGAGTTCCCCATTTCCAGCATTTAAGAAGCCAGGTAGGGAGACCTGGCCCACACTTCTGATAGCACCACCTTAACCCCCACCACCTTTCAGGGAGCGTCGCAGGCCACGCTCAGCCATGTGGCTCTCCCAGGAATGCCAGTGACCACTGGCATCTCTTACCTTCTGCTGCAGGGCGGGCGGCTGCGCAGCCAGCACCGGGTCAGTGATGTAGGTCTTCTTGGTGCCCGGTGGCTGGTAGAGCCCAGGGGCAGCCTGGCCCATGGCGTTACTGGCAGGATACGCCGGCTCGGCCTTCCAGGAGCTCTGTGGCACGTAGGGCGCTTCGGAGCCATTCCTGCCGCCGTAGCCGCCGTAGTAGGGGTCCTGGTAGCGGCCCTGCGGAGGCGCGTACCCGTAGGCGGGCTCGGCGGGCCGGCCGGGGGGAGGCCCGTAGCCGTAGCCGGGCCCGTGGGGCTGCGGCGCTCCGTACTGGGGGGCGGCGGGCTGGCGGGCCGGCACCGGGGCGTAGGGCTGGCCGGGCCCCGCGCCGCCGTAGTGCCCGGGCTGCGGGCTGGGCGGCTGGTAGTGCGGGCTGGGCTGCGCCGTCCGCACCTGCACGTTGAAGGCCGGGCGGCTCGGCGTGGAGGCCGTGGCGTAGGAGGCCGGCACCGGCTGCGGCTTCAGGGTGCCAACGGGAGTGACCGGGATGGGCGCCGGCTGCCCCGGGCCCTTGGCAGTGGACTTCTTGGTGGCAGTGAGGGGAGGCTGGTTGGGGATGATCATCCGCTTGTGGCTGGTGACAGGAGTGGACACAGACGGGGTGGCGGCAGTGGAGCTGCTTGAGGTGCCAGAGCCCTGGAGAGCAAGGAGAGAGACACAGGGTCAGCAGGAGGGGCACTGGGTCGAGCAACGAGGGTGGAAATGGGGGTTTACAGAAGCATCTGTGCAGCAACTCAGACTGCTTAGGAAAGCAAGAATAACCTAGGGCCATGCGTTATAGACTGGTAATAGCAACCTTCCCCTGCTCTGACAGAACAGGGACGGCGCCGCAGCAGCCCAGCACAACTGCCGTGCACGGCATTTCATCTCTCCTTGGAGGCTTCTCCTCCGCCTCCAAACAAACAAACAAATTAAAAAGTGATACATGCAAAAAAAAAAGGGATACTCTCTAGAGGATAATTAGGGAAAACCCCATGCATTCCTGTGAAAATGAGGTCGTTGTGAAAAAGAGAGACAATGAGATTATAGTCTCTATGGAGATATGAAATTCCTCCAGTCCCTAGAGCACTTGGAGGGTTCTGCCCCAATACAGGAACTCCTTTAACCACACAGGAGGCAGCAGGTTGGGATAGCCTGCAAGCAAGCCTGTAAGAATGAACTCTGATCAAAGCAAGTCACTGAGGTGTCCCTACGCTGGCTGTACTGATTGAAAACCTGGAGTGACCCCAGAAAAGTTGAATGCTTCATTAAAAGGCAGAAAGCAGGTCAGGACTTCCAAGAGCTTCAGAAGTCAGCTCCTACCATGGCAGCCATGTAACCCTGCACCGGTGCCCCAGGCACAGCAATGCTGGGGCAGCCAGGAAAGAGGATCACAAATGCTGCTGCTGCTTCCTGCAATTTGGCCACAGAATAAAGCTTTGGTGCAGTGACGCTGTTTAATAGGCATCGTACATCCTTCAGTCTAATGTACTTGTTTGTCTGGCTTACCTTGCACTTAAATGTTCAAAAACACTAGAGTGAAAGACATCTTTGTTAAAGAGCTAACAATGTGAAATAGTTTCTGAAGAACACTGACAAACACTCTTTATGTCTTTTCACTAAATCAAAGAAGAGCTAACTTGAATTTCCAAAGTTTAGGATTAGGTAAAATTTCTTGATTCTCTATTTTCCTTCATTCTAAAAGAGTACCTGAATTTTGTGCCTTCTGCAGAGAAATGCATTGAAGTGAAGACATGCAGTTTGATTGCACTTAACACCATAGTTACATGAGGTTGTATCTAATTCCAGCTTTCTGTACCAGGCTTGATCTCATCCATGATCTGCTTGATCATCTACAAGTTCACAGCAGCCCAAAGGCAGACCAGCTCAGCCTTCACCCATGCTTATGTGCACTCTAAGGCTTATGTGCCACCTTTAAATGACCAACCTAGTATCTGTCCCCAGGCGTTCCTGCTTTACGCAGGTACCCTGACCTCCACCTACTGCTCCAGCACCCTCGTGCTGGGGAGAGCTTGGTGAGGGCTCCTCAGGACATGCACGAGCTGTACTGGGGCCAGAGAAATCCTGTGCCTGGTCAGCAGGTGGCGGCAATTAATTGCTGCCAAACCTCCCAGAGGGGGGGAACTTCAGCCACCCTGAGCCTCCAAGGGTTCCAAACTCATCCTCTGTACGGGCTGGGAGAAACTCATCCTCTGTACAGGGTGGCTGTGTCTGCCAACATTCGGTAACCACCTCATCCAAAGAAAAAGAAGATAAGTGCAAGCCACTCAGCTTCTAGTGCACAGCCTACAAGCAAGTCTACCCAAGGGATAAGGAAGCTCTACCACCCATCTGGCAGCTCTTCCCTGGTGATGTGCAAATACTTTTTTGCTGATGCACTGGTAAAGACCTTACTCTTGCAGTCACATCTTCAGGGCAAACATCCCACAAGGAAACACTATAAATCAGCAAAAACCCCCAGGCAAATAAGAGCATCAGTCTGTTTTGAGAGGTGTAAAAGGTGTGTATTCAGAAGTGGCGAATAATAAGGCAGCAAACTTCTGCTGGAGGAAAAACATCTCAATGTATTCACACTCTGACCTCGCTAACAGATCCATGACATGGCAGCACATAGACAGACTGAAGAGATTTTGAAACTGAGAGCAAGGAAGAGCTGAAGCGTGTCTCAGTTGAACTGCAAGGGCAGAGACAGGTTAAGGGTCCACAGCTCTCCATTAATACTGCCTGATTCTTCTACTTCTGAAACACTTGAGGAGAAGCCAGCACTCCTCCATCCCCGCATTAGAACACAACTGCACCACCACTCATTGCTAGCAAGAAAACTTGTTTTCTATCAAAATTGTTTTCCTATGTCTGGTTGGTATTTATGCCTGGGAGTGCCAGAAACTTTCCCATTTCCTCACCTATTTCATTCTAGTAAATTATAGCAGCTGGTCCACTTACTGTAATGGGATAAAAGGCCCACAATGCAGCACTGTGTAATTACCACCAGAAAAGCATTATTTTTCCATGTGAAGAGGCAGGAGGTAGATAATGTTATAAAGACAATGGCCTGTCTGGGGGAGGGGGAAAAACCAAACCAAAGCAACATAGGTAAGCCCTATTCATACATTCTGTATTTCTGAATGCAGACTTTGGAAGCAGGTCATGGCAGACACTACTAAAGCTCTTCTGATCCCATCTCAGGAACTGGGGGACTTCAATCTTACACATAAACATCCACATAACGCTTCACTTAGTGGGCTGATGCCAGTCTCCTCCCTGGACTGGAATACACCTTATGAATGAATGACAAACCCCTCTTCCAAAACAACCCCAAACCCTCACAATCTGTGGACTGGTACTGAGCAGCCCCTGTGTTTGACACTGCAGAAGGGATGAACTGGGAGTATCCCCTCCTGCACCAGAATCCAGTGAAGGAAGGTGGCAATTTGGGGGAGAAGAGCCCAAACTTTGCTTTCAACTCCACAGCAAAGGCCCAAGCTAACAAGTACTGGCTGCATTGTGGCACCAAACCACAGGCTGCCTTGAGGAGGAGGAAGTTTGCATCAGTAGGAGTCCCCAGAGGCGCCCTTCGTGACTCATTCTGAATTCCTCTGAGGGCACTGGGCAAGTGTGTGTTGAAAGCTGGGGTTTAGTGGGGGGAGGTGTAAGCCTAGCTGATGTGGTGTAGTAGAGAAATAGGACAGGCTACAGGGAATTTAACACTTCTGGGGCATTGATGATTCATGGGGACACAAGTTGGTTGTAGCTCTTGTGCAAGGGCACAGGTATCACCATAAATCCTCTGCCCTTTTGCCTGAGAGAGAGAAGGGTGGCCACAGTCCAGCCATGCACTCAAATATCACCCCAGGCTTAAATCTTAAGATTACCAATAGATTAAGAAAAAACTTTATATTCATTTATAAATGAACAGTAACTATGGACAAGATTCCTGTTCTGAGGACAGGAATGTGTGGAAGGATGAGAAAAGGGTACTCAGATACCACTAGAAGAGAGATTTTGACAGCTGTCTGGAAGGCACTAGGAGGACAGGAGGGATGGATGAGGCTCTAAAGATGGAGCAATGAACAGAAGGCTGGAAGGGGCTCTCTATATCACTGGGTACAGTCTAGCAAAACAGATGACTGTCACAAATGTTTCATCCAAGGGAATCCATAGAACTTCCACCAACACAACAAGGTAGACTCATCCAAAAGCACATCAAAGTGACAGCCCAGAAACATGAAAACAAGTAGAAACAGGAGAAAGAAAAAGGAGAAAGACAAAGAGTGAATTCATAGGAGCACAGGCATCCCTTTCTCCAGCAGCTCCTGGACAGCTCATTTCAAAACCATACTGCATTTGCAAGTGATTATCGCAGCCAAACACACACTCTGACATCCTCTGAGGGCTGTTTTCAGAGGAAGACAGGCTTTCCTCTGCTCGCCATGCCCTGATGAAACTGTCTGACACACTTCGCAAGTGCAAATTAAAACCACGCTACTTACCATCAACCCCTTCTTGCAAATTCATATTTGCAAAGAGAGTAAACTAGAAACCCCAGGTGTTGATAACACAGAGTCGTTAAGAGAAACTAGAGTAGGAAGGAGTTAAATTCAGAACCTCATCTACCACAAGCATTATAATACAAAATCTTTTTTTTTAATGGGAAAGCACAAGAGCCTTGTTTAAACACAGATGGAAGTACCTAAATGTACTGCCTCTTCTACAAATGAATTATCCAGCAGTTCAAGTGAAGGTGAACTAATACTGACAAAATCAAGTAAAACTCAATCAAATGTGGGAGGAAAAAAAACCCCAAAACACTTCCAAAAAAACCTACCATGTATAACCATGAGGGGAATCATTTTGCTTGGCAAATCCTGCCTTGTCTTCTTAAATGCAGAGGAGGTTTATAAACATTTGCAGGAGTTTCTTGTACCAACCATCATAGGAAAAGTCTTTGGCATTGTGATAAAGCCACATCCATCCAAGGGATATGACTGTCAGAGCTGGGTGTCTGGATTCAAAGCTACCATGGTAGGGAAACCCAAAATCCTGAGTATCTTTGATTCTTCACACTGTAGAAATTATTTACATAGATCTTAAATTAAATTCAATGTACATCTACAATTAAAAAGTCATTGCATAGGTACTAGGGATGAAATCTGTTGTTCTACAGAAATTAACCTATAATTCTTTACCACATTCAGGGTTAAATCTTAAAAAGAGTATAGAATAATCACAGTCTACAGCATGAACATGGTTCTATATGATCAGGTGGAATCAATATGAAAAGGACTTCATTCTTTTCTTTGCACAGTTGTAGAATTATTTTTATAGAATCCCTTCAGTTACTCAAGTTTCAGAGACTGAATCAAAAATGCCAATACAAAGTTTATCACATTCTATTCAATTCTCCAGACATTTTTTCATAAAGGTACAGTTGAATAGCTTTAGCCCTTTAGCTGCCAAATTATCACATATAAAGATACATTACTCCAGCTCAGTGATTTTCAACCTTTATGCTCGGCAGCCCCCAAATGTTTTTCAGAAGAGACAACCTTCTTTATGGAGAAAGTTAATCTACTGACAATAAACACGGGTTTTTCAGTTACCTTTCACTGAATTCTTCTGAGTTACCTTAGGAGTGATCCATGGACCCCCAGGGTTTGCAGAGCAGAGGTTGAGAACCACGGCTCTAGCTGGGGCTGCCTTTTTTGGGCATTTCAGCCACTGATTACTCCAGGATAGGAATGAAACAATTCTTCTTCCTCGAAAGGCAGAAACCTGGCAACTACCGGTGGGCTGAACCCAGGATGCGGCGTTCTCAGGGAGCTGCCAGTTCAACGGCCCACTGCAGCATCCCTCCTCCTACCTCGGCCCCTCTCCTGCATGGTCCACTGACACTGGGCTGACACCCAGGGCCAGCTCAGGCCACCTGAAATCCCTTAAGCAGCACTTAATGGTGGTGGAAGTTGGAGGCCTGGCTGGGAAGGGCAGCAAACCATGAAAAATTAACTTGGCTTTTTTCTAACATCAGTGATGGGCATTCACCTTGGCTAGCTGGAGATGCTTAAAGCTGTCTCTGTGAAATGCATCTCCACAGGGTCGTTTATCCCATTCTAATATTGAAGCCTAAAACAGGGGAGATGAATCATCCACTGGGGGAATCTACTTCACTCCGCTGACTGTAAAAGAAGCATAAAAACAGGCAAGACAAGTCATTGAATATTTAGACAGCGCAAGTTACTGGAGACAAATTCCACAATAAGCAGGTAATTTTGATGTGACTGTAAGAAGCAGAGATCCCTTTTCCCTGCATTAAGTGCCCTGCCACTCAAGCTCAGCTACGGCAGTACACCAAAGGGATTTCTGAGTGCCTGCAGCTCAGACAATCTGCCAGGATCCTGCAGCACCCTGTAGCCAAGGCATGACCAAGAGGTTGTGTTGCAAGTTTATTTCTAGAGTATGAAGGAGGCTGAGAGGAATGGGACACTCTTCCCCACCTCCTCTTCACCTCTGTGCTGAACAGTGGCTCCTACTGGAACTGGAGCTGCTGCTTTTCCAGGAGCAGCATCTGGGATGAGCCTCACTTCTGCCTGAGGTGGCAAACTTCAGCTCTCCCTCAGTATGGGAGAGATAACCCCAGAGAAAAATAAGATACTCTGCTTTGAAACCTGGGCCTTTGGGTACCTGAAAATGTGAACAGGCGTTTTAGGGGGTTTCCTGATGTACAGACACTTCTACCTCCAAATTCTGTATTTGAACAAGCTGCCTTGCCAGTGATAATGTATGGCCAAGTTCCCCTGAACCTGTCTGAACCTCCTTCTGTCTGAAATAACATCTGGGTGAAAATGAGAAATCTGGCCTCTCATTTGGGACTTGCAAATGCCTGGAGTCCTGGTAGAGCTCCAGCTGGGCTGCTTCATTTCCAGAGATCTTGAGTGGATGGACTGCTCCCATTCAGGATACCTGATGCATTTTCAATATACAGCATTCCCTGGCCTTCTTTGTAAGGTCCAAACAGTCCAAGCACACTGAGGACACATCTTTACAACTCTGCACTGCTGCTATGCTGTGCACACAGCTCAGTTGCTAACACAGATTTTTTTTTTAAGTGTCAAAATGTCCTTAGAACCCAATCCAAAGTTTTGAAGTCTGATCCAAACCTTAAACCCCTCAGCCAAAACACGCTTATAATCAGATGAAATTTTTCTTTACACTTTCACCATTCTCTCATTTCTAGTTTACAGCTGACAAGCGAGTGTCACGGATGTATGGGCTGTGTATGGATCAGCAGCCACACTCAGACTTCACAGATGTGGGATTCAGTTTGCTGGCTTGATCACCAGAAGGTATCAGGTATCAAACAGACTGCTCCCAGGCATTACACCAAAAGAAGAAGAGGAGAAATCTAATAGAGTGTTCATCTCTGGTTCTCAAATGAAGAGAATACCTTGCAAATGCCATAAAGTGTTACAGGAACAGAACTACTTCTGAGCTGTGATCTGTTTTTCAGCTGCTACCACAGGTGGAAAAGGAGTCAACAAAGTTGTTAATGTTTTTGTCCATAACCTCTCTTGTACTCCTTGTGATGGCCCAGCCTGAAACCATGGGAGATGATGCACAGAAGAAAAGGTGCTAAGAGTTGACCTCCAATATTTTATCATGGGAAACAGCCTTCCACAACTGATAAGTAAAGTTACACACACCTTGGTTCAGCTTTCAGTGCGGGTGTCAAGTGTTTTAGGCAATCTGGGTTTCCACTTTGCAACACTCCATTAATTCCAAGGAGTCTGAACACATCTGAAAACTTTGGTCTCCAAAACACAACAGTGTTATTCCAGGGAAGAATTTCCTTCTGTTTCATATTTACTTTTTTGTTTACCTAATACTATCGCTACGATGACTACTCTAAGCTTTCTTATTTGCTTTTCCTTTTCCGATGACTGATCATCTGGTATTTATGAGAAGGACTTTGTGAGAGACCAGTTTTAAAAGATAAACAAACTATTGACCTAAATACTTTTAATGCTAGTGGACAGTCAAGGTCCATAATTCTATCTTAATTCATTGAAAGCGTTAGTTATGATTTAAACTCTTCTACTTAAGCAATTCCACTTGAGCAATTTAAATGCAGTAGCAATTTTATCTACAAAAATATCAGATATCAGCATGAAACATAACTGTCAAAAAGTTACAGAAGAGGCCAGTCAAGAGAAGTTAAATATTTTCTGAATTCATCTTGGGGTATTTCTCTAATTTCCCGCTCTCATCACTAAAATGGCATTATTTGCACCCATCTGGACCTGAGGACCATGCAATGGCATCCCCCTGCACAGATTTAATCAGTGGCACATGGACTCAGCAGTAAATTACATAAAGAGGCATCAGATGCAGCCCTTTGGCCACACCAAAAGGCAGAACTACCAAGGACAATCCCAGAAGGAAAGACCACAAAAAAAACAGCACTGCACCATGTGAAGACAAGTCACCACATGCATGGAGCATTGAAACAGAGCTCCTTAAGGAACACCTCCCCTAAGTCTTAGCAATGCAGGAATGTCCAAAGCATTTCCATTCACCAAACTGGGCCTTCTAACGGGCTCAACAAATTCCCTTGCTTAATTTAGGCAAATATTGCTAAGCCTGAAAATTGGGAAGCCCCCACCCCCTACAAATAAGAACTTTGGGTAGGCAAAGTATTTTTATGACTTTTGTTATTACTAAGCTAGTAAAACTTAAAGTATCATAATTACAGTGCCCACAAACTTTTTTTCCTTCCTTTTAGAACTTGCTATTTGTAATGGAAAAGAAGTTCCTGTGCGTGACAAATATGGGCAGGTTTGAGGGTTAGACCACCAGACATGGATGTGCATCATGATCACAAAAAGTGAATAAAGAAGGTATAATGGAAGATGCATGAGTGAGGAAAGAGGTCTGCACCTCTGAGTGACAGGACAAAATTACACATATATGAAATCTTCTGGAGAAGTCTTCTACAATTTATATGGAAAACTTATCATTTTCTATTATGTGTTGAACAACAGATACAAAAACCAGTCCAAAACTACTATAAAAACTTCTCATTTCCTACTAAATTGCAAAGGAGATTTAGAGTGTTTATAGAGTATACAAGCTTTTTTCCTTTATTAGTTATAGGGAACACTAAAAAAGTGTGCATATGCACACATAAAATAATAGGAAATACATATGCAGCCAAACACTACTTGGTTTACTTTGTGTTACTTTTTATTTGTTTACGATTCCATTTATTTGCTGCATTGCATTTATAACCTATTTATCTTTTCGAATTCCAAAACTCTATTAAACCAGATTTAAAACATTATCCTACCAGAGGGCATAAACATTTTCGAATGTTAGTATTGTCTCTATTTCCTGTGAAAACCATGTGTTTTCATTCTTCTTTTCCCCACATTTTAAAGCCTGTGCAAATAGCAGTACAGAAGAGCAGAAGCATCAATGAGCAATTCTGTGTTCGTACAACATCTGCTTTCTTATGGTTCACTTGAGGTCCAGAACCCACTGTCATCTGCCAGTATTTTTAGTGGGCTACAAAATGGTTCAAGTTAATAAGTTGAGTGGTTAGCAGCAGGAAAAAACTATACAGCCACACCAAAAAACTAAGAGTCTAACCAAAAAAAAAGAAAAAACAACAAAAAACCAACCCATAAAAGACAGGCATATGTGACAGAGCAGTTATTTTCCTATTAGGTTCAGTGTACACCTTTCCAAAAGGCTGATGAGCTCCAACAACAGGTCAAATTTAACAGTTTTCCCAGATGGCTCCTTCTGGGAAGTGGAGTGGAACGTTCCCTCATTTATTCGTCTGCCTGGGTTATCACCACTGACTGAAATACCTTAATCTTTCCACACTATCACAGACTCCAAGCACGATGTTGAGAAATCTGATTGGAAAGGTTTTCTTTCACCTGCTGTAGCTTTTAAAATTAGTCTCCAGGTACAGAAATATATACACCAAGATACACAGAAACCCCCTGCAGCACTTCTAGTCAAAACACCCGGGCAGTACTATAACCAGTCAGAAAAAGTGAAAGAGAGAGCATTAATTTATAGCACAAGCAAAAAAGCCATCTGTACCACAGAAATACTTGGATATGAAACAATACAGAAAGTTAAGATTATTTTTAAATTCAAGTATTAACTCAGAATAATCACTGTTTCTGCACTATTTTCCTCTTTTCATGGAACATATAATTACATTAAATGTATGGCAAATAAAGTGTTTACTCAAATAACCCACTGATAAAAATTTAGAATCATAACAGTATCACTGTAAAAAGCCTGTGTAAAAGAATGTCAAATCCATTGCCTCACCAGGCTTCATTCTGTTGCAAATGGCATTATAAATTAATCCAGTTTTCCTAAATATGCCTTGAGGAAATGAGACCACAAATAGCCATTGTAAGCTTTAATATAAAAAATCCCCCCAAAAAATAAATAAAAAAAAGAACAAACAAAACCCTTCTCTTCATTCTTAACCAGAATGCCAGAGCTGTGTTTTCAATGACTGATACTGCTGACTAGGTTATATAGTTTGTCCAAAAATGTCAAGCTTTTTTGATACAGCTAGGTACTATATTCTAGTTTAATAACAGGCTTTCTCCTTTGTCACACTCCTTTCTTCTCAATGAGTTTTAGGAAGAAACAAAAGTTCCTAATCTTCATCACTAATGACCTAATTGAGCCCCAATTAAGTTATGATCTGTAATTTTTCCCATTTACACTGCTCTTGGACCAAAATGACAGCCCCAAACATTTGCTCTATGGCTTGATGACTTGATTATCACAGTCACAGCTTACAACTAAAATACTCTTCCATGCCCCTCAGTGCCTGATTTACATTTTTTAAAGTGCTTTATATCAAGCCAGATTCTGATCTCGGTGACCGTGGTGCCAGCTCAAGCGTGTCTATTGACTCTAGCAGATTCACTCCAAATGTGCTGGCTGCTGCAGATCTGGATTTGGCCTTCTACTGCCTCTGAATTCACCAGGTTTGTCTCCCCACTGGGAACACAGCAGAGGTTTCTATGCAAAGAGTAATGAATCCCACCAATCTGATCTCCTCCAGGTACTAATCATCCAGCTCTGCTCAAAACTCAACACGCTGGAGATCTTGGCAATTCATCCTGCTGCAGTCTGAATGAGAGCAAATGAAACTTCTAATCGAGATTAAATACAGCCTGCACTGGACTAAAGCTCAGCACCTCCAAGGACTGAGCTCAGCCTGTCCCAGTAAATACAGCCTGCACTGGACTAAAGCTCCAAGGACTGATCTCAGCCTGTCCCAGTAAATACAGCCTGCACTGGACTAAAGCTCCAAGGACTGATCTCAGCCTGTCCCAGTAAATACAGCCTGCACTGGACTAAAGCTCAGCACCTCCAAGGACTGAGCTCAGCCTGTCCCAGCAGCAGCACTCCCAGCTGTGCACCCTGATCTGTGCACCCAGCCAGAAACCCTTCTCCATTAGAACTGAACCCAAGTGTGCTAATTCAAAACAAACAGATATATCCTCCATCTCTCCTCACTTCATTCCTCATGGTGGATGTACAGATGCATACCAATGGCTACTGTGACTTGTAGTCTAACTGATTTTGACGTTTTTAACTCCAGAATTTGAAACAGTGACTTTCTAGCCCTGGGGCAGGAGTACTAAATGCTAAAAAACTTTGGGACTGGGGAGTATTCATTTTAAATCTGAGAGCTTGGCTTCAACAATGTTTCTAACAAGGGCTCAAGGCTCTCCAAAACTCAACAGTGGATGCCCAAAAACTGCAGTGAATTTTGGACCCCAAATGGAGTTTTGTGGCTTTAATTCTTGTTTGTCGCAGGTCAAATTAAGCTCAAGACCTGAACTTGAGGGGAGTGAGGAGAATTCAGGTCTAGGTCTGAATTTACCATGGGATTAAATCACACTTAAATTTTAATTTCTAGTTTACAATGCATCCTTTTTTTTTTTTTTTTCTCTTTCTCTTTTGCGGTTTATGATGTATTTGTATTTTAAGAGAAAAAAATTATGCACAGAGGAAACATCTTTGGCATCACAAGTCATCAATAAATCTTTTTTCCATAACAACCCACAAAAATTCACTGCAGGATGCAATTGTTGAAACACAAAGCAATGAGATTCTATAAGCTTTCAGAAGTATCATTCTAACCCTTGTGGACTCGATGAATTCTCTAAATGAGTCACTGGCCTCTCAATGGAATTGTCAAAACTTAGGTTAAGCTAGGTTAATTCCCTTCCCCTTTTAATTTAGAAGTCCAGCTGCAGCACGTGGCTTTCCAGTGAAAAGATCTAAATGCAGAACCCATTCACCCCGAACAGGAAATCTCACAGGGCCCAAAGCTAATTTTTTCCTAAAAGCTAGAGATAAGCCACACTTACGGGAAAAAATGTGATTTCTGATGCCTCATGGGCCATGTGATGTAAAAATCAATATTCCTCTTACATGGCACGAATAATTTTCTGCTGAAGGTTAAAGGATCATGGTTGAAGCTACTATGGCTGGGGATGGAGAAAGGGCAGCTGAGAGAAATGGGGGATGAGGAGAGCAGAGACTTTAACCAGAGGAGGGATGAGGGAGATGCTAAAAACACTTCTAACCAAGGCTGGTGAGCAGATGTGGCACTGATCATATGGGCATAGAAGTGTCTGGGTCGGACAGGACCTGAACATCCATCCAGTTCCAAACCCCTGCCATGGGCAGGGTCCCTTCCACTGCACCAGGCTGCTCAAAGCCCCATCCAGCCTGGGCTTGAACACTTCAGGGATGAGGCAGCCACGGCTTCTCCAAGCAACCTGTGCCAGTGCCTCACCACACTCAGGGAAGAATTTCTTCCTTATATTTAATCTAAACCTCCTTTCTTTCAGTTTAAAGCCATTCTCCCTTGTCCTGTCCCTACATGCTCTTGTCAAAAGTCCATTTGGGGCTGGGCTGAGGGTTTCAGCTAGGAGGGACAAGGAGGGACATCCTTTTGCCCCACAGGCTGTCTCAGGCACAATGATGAGTGCTCCTTCTCTCTGCCCAAGGCTACCTGAAGCTCCAGCACAGCATCCTCCTTTACTGCCTTGCTTCCACCACACAGTGTCAGCCCCACTGGAACCCCCAAAAGAGATTTTGCTGGGCATGTCATACCGTCCATAATGTGAATAAACTATGCTGAAAGTAGAGCAAGTTTTATGGCTCCCACCTCTACTGTGCCAGAAGATCACTTGAAAACATCATTTCCTACTTTGTAAGGGACAAAACCACTCGACTTCCAGGCTGAATAGTTCATGTCCAGTTTGTCCTCAGGAATGGGCACAACAAGAATCACAGCTGATCATGCCATTGATGTCGATGGTCTATACAAATTTGGTTGCAACTGGTAAACTCTCTTTAGCCTTCCCACAGCACTACAGTTCTCACCACTGAAAATATGTCCTAAGGAGGAAAGGATTTGTCTCAGCTGTAATTAATTCCTTTCTTTAATAATAAAAGAAAAACCTAATAACAATTAGAAAAAAAATTATGGCAAAGGAAAAAAAAAAAAGAAGGAAAATAAAAGAAATAGTTTATTAGTGCTGCAGAGAAATATTTAATTGAGGGCTCTGGACTTCATTTAAAAAAATGCAGTTTTCCAGAGTGCAGAAAAAGCTGAAAACATAAAAACAAAGAGTTTGATGGAAAACTAAAAAGAAACCGAAATAAGTTTTCTTTAAAGAGAAAACAAAAATGATTTGAAACTGATCCCATGATATTTTTAACAGCTGGAATTGATAATACTGAACTTGGCCATAATTCTACTATATTTAGCTTTGTATCAAAGTCCACATGATTTTTCCATGAAACAGAAGAATAGATATATAAGCTGATAGACAGATAGATGCATAAAAAGAAAAGGGAAAAATATAATTATGAAAGGGAACACTTTCTTGTCTGTTCTTTCAGTATTTACATATATATATATATATATATATATATATATATATACATACCAACTTCTACCTTATTATTTCCTATAAGTAGAAACAGATTTTTCTCTCTCTCCAAAAATTCTTAAACAGAAAACCTCCTTTGACAGCTTCAACAGCAGATTAATCACTTTTGTAACCCACAAAAAAAAGTTTTCTGGAAAGCATAACTGTCTGTAAATGTAAATGACAGTATTACTCTCTCTTATGCTAAGACGCCTACACATTCTCTCACTTCCATGACTCAGCACCAGATAAAAGCTTGTCAGATAATAAGCAGCAAATCTTCCTTTGGAAGAATATAAATAGTTAAAAAAACCCCAATTCTTGCTACCCCTCTAAAAAAAAAAATCCTTACAGTGTTAAAACAAATTCTGCCAACAGATTCCTCTCCCACTGGAATAAGATACAAATATCCCAGGGACATCAGAAAAGAGAGGGACCAGGCTTAAGCAACATCAAAATCCAAACACATGCAAACATGAAAACGAGAGGCTTTTCTTTTTCTCCAAATGAGCAAGAATGGGTTTGTTTCAACAAACAGGAATTTTATTAGTGTTCATCTCCTGCCTTGCTCTAATTTGGTAGACAAATGAGTTGAAATTTTGCTCACCTATAATGAAAATTTCCAGGCACTCTTAAGGCAATGCACTCATGCCAAAAATCACAGAAACCCGTGGGGAAGGGAGGGGAATTTCAGTGGGACTTCCCCTCCTGCCCTGCGGTCCTTGTCTGACTTGAGCTTGTTAGAGCCCAAGTAACTTCTCCTTCAGCCAACCAAATCAGGGGCAGACCCTTCAGACCAAAATATTCTTATTTTGGATAAATCTTTGGGAAAAGAAGAAGCTGAAAAAAGAGGGTCTCAGACCTCAGCTAGGCTCTTGTGATGTCCCTGAAATAAACAGGAATAGTTTTGATGCCAAAATTTTGCCAGTTAGCTTGTGAATGCTGCTGGAACAGAGACAGCCATCTCCTCTCCATGCACTCTTGTTAGCCCCAGCAGACAGGTTAATTAACCAAAGGGTGGCAATCAAAGAGGGCAGATTATTTACTTATTGAGCAGAGATGCTGCGGACCTGAGAAGGAAAGAGATAACTTCCCAAGCCTCAGTGCAGTCTGGAGTCCCTCTTGCTGAGTGCTGGACATTTCTTCTGAGAGCTTCCACCACCTCACGTGCTGGGTGGGCGCCCATGAGTCTGTGTCCCTCAGACCAGCTCATTCCACCAGGAGGTGGAGGTTATCCAGGAAATAAATCAGGAAAATGCTGCTCGTGCCTGTCACTATCACCGTGGAGGCCCAACCAGGAACACAGACTGGGGACACAGATCTGGGTGCATTAGAGCAGCAGGGCAGAAGACCCTGCCCTTAGTTTATTTTTCTATTATATACCTGTGGCAAGGTGACCATGGATTGGAGAAGGGTATCGCCACCTCTCCTGTTACATTGGTCCAGGAGGCTGTCATTCAACCTCCTCTTGTCTTGGAGAAAGTATTCATAACATTGCTAATATTTACAAAACATGGTTTTGTGTTTACAATTCACTAGCGTGAGAAACTGCACGTTTCTCCTTTAATATGAACGCTCAGCAAACCAGGAAAATTCATGGCAACATGTCACTTCTGGAGGAAGCAGAATCCAGCTAAGGTGCACCTAGAGCCCCTCCTGAGCACACTGCTGCTGCTGACTTTCACACTGAAAAGAGTAAATTAATGGAATTAGCCACAGAAGTTTAAATTCAAAGGGAAGCCCCAGGGTAAGGCATCCCAGGCCATGGGTGCAGGACTTCTTGAGAGCAGGTTGCTTTGAACTGAGCCAGAGGCAGAATCAAACTCTTGGAAATACTGTCATTAGTAGAGTGCACCTGCTCTGGCAGGAGGCTGGGGAGCAGGGCTGAGCTCTCAGCGTGGTGCTGGCAGGCCTGCAGCTGGAGAACACGTGTCCCACACAGCCCAAGGAAGGAGCAGGAGCATGCCCGGCTCAGCTGCTCCCCATCACTGCACAGGGAGCACAGAGCAAATGCAGCAGCGTCGGGATGCTCCAGCTCAGCTGGCTGCCAGGCAGCTGAAACACTGCCACTGACAAACTCAGTGCTCCTCACCTTTGCAGAGCTTCAGATTCTGGGCAGGGTCCTTCAAGCACAGGATTATTCTCAAAGAGAGCAATCATAGCTGGGAAAAGCATGGCAGAGGGCTCCCATGTACCCAACGACCCTTATCCCAGTGTTACCAAGGAAAAGCCCTGTGAGCTCTAGGTCAGAATTTGCAGGCCAGAAAATGACAATACTGACATATTCGTGTTTGTGTCTCAAAACCATGCTCGTTATTTCAAAAATAACAGATTCCCATGTCCAAATCCAACCGAAAGCAGGTGTAGTCTGGTGGTTTCTGTGCAACCACATCTGCTCATACTCCAAGGCAAATGCCAAACTATTTATTGCTATTTAAAATTTACTGCATTTTTAGTCCTCCATCGCAAAACTGCTTTTGTTCAAAAATTCCTTTTAAATCCTTCTGTGCCAACTGGATAAATCAAATCTGACAATTAAAATGGCAAGTCGTTCAGAACCTCAGAGTTTCCACCTGAGGATCTCCAAATACTATTGGAACTTAAACACTCTCAGCTACTCCCATGCTACTTGCAAAAAGGAAAAAAAAAAAGTGGAAGCATCCCTTTAAATTCTCTTTTTACAGGTGAAAAACTGAAGTCCTGGGAGCCCCAGATAGCCTGCTAGGAAGATGCCTGCCCCAAAGACTCCTCATCCACTAAATCAGGGGCAGGGCTGGGAAGGGAAACCAGGAGTTTCAGCAACTCTCAGCCCTCTTGTTCTCGCCACTTCAGCAAACAACAGGCTCAGCAATGTGATCATGCAGTTGTCAGTGTTTTCCCTCAAGGGGCTGGACAGAAGATGCTGAAAGCATTTGATTCACATGTGAGCACTGAACAGTATTGTTCGACACTGAGAATTCAGACATAAATAACTGGCTTGTTTGGAGCGTGTAAAAGGATGTCTGTGTTTGCAGGAATCTCACAAGAGGGAGTAAGGAACCAGGGTGTTCCTTTCCTTTCATTATTACCTTTTTTATTTCCTTTGTAGCAGTGTCTGGAAATAGCCCATCAGGCAGAGGAGCTGCTCACGCTGCTGCTGCGGCAGATGGCAAGCAGGGCTGGAGAGCAGGGCTCTGCCTGGGCAGGGCTGTGTGGGGAATTCTGCAGCGGGAAGAAACAAGGCGAAATGTGCAGGCTGCCGTCTGCATTCAGATCAAGCGCTGTCTGTTGCTAGCAGCACAAGTTGTTCTGAAAACAAGAGTCAATCATCTGTAGCCTTATTTCTGTACATTTCCTGCAGGGGTCTCATGAAATAAATGAGAATAAATGTAAGGGCGAGAGTTCCTATTAGGAGCAGCCTCATCAGCATCACCCAGCCAAGCATTTACGTCATCAGCATGCTAATTTAATCAGACCTGAGCAGTGATGCTATAAATGGATTACCATCCCAGCTAGTGTGGTTACCGAGGTAACTCAGCCCTTTGTGCCACAGATACAATCGGCTTAATGATAATAAAAACTTCAGCACAAATGAAACAGAAGGAAAAGCCTGACAGGGCTGACGCATACGCGACCCTTTCTCTCCTCTCACCCCTCCCCTTCCCCAACCTCAGCCGCTCACTGCAATAAAATTAAGTGCTGCTGTGATCTGTATGCACAACATTCCCACAGGGAACACGCAAGTAAATAGAACCCGCGGAAATAATTAATACAGGCCAACAGCTGATGTCGTCAGCACTACTTAGTCATTCCTCCAACCCTGAATGGCAGAGGGACACGCAGACAGAAACAGTGCACGGGCAGATTCCAAGGATCCTGCAAAGAGCTTCAGAGAAGTGGTTGCTCCCCCCTATGCAGCATTAATTATATCAATGGAGTGTTTGGACCAAGAGCTGACTGCAATGGTGAATCCAGTCACTGCCAGTCCCTGCCAGGGGGGAGCATTTCCAGAGCATCCTTCTCTGCCAAAACTGGAGGTGACCTGAGACTGGGGATTCCAAAGGCTGTGGAGAAATTCAACTGCAATGTCGTCAGTCCAGAAGCAGAGGTGACCTGGTCCTTTGCAGGAGGGATGAAATGGGGCTCTGGGGCTTCCTGCACTCACCCAGCTCTGCAAAACCAGCAGCCTACTCACCTCCCAGCTTAGCCTGGGAAAGAACATTCCTTGGAAAATGCTAGCCTCAGTGGGCTGAAAGGCAGTGACCATGCCTTAAAAGGGACAGAAGGTCATACTCTTCAGCTCCTCTAGCTCTTTGCCTGATTGAGCACCAAGTTCCCTGTGGATGCTGAATGCCAAATAAAATGATTTTCCTACTCAGATGCCAAAGACCAAATTTCCCATAGCGCTCAAGATTTGATTTTCCTTTCCTCCTACCCAAAATCTCAGCAAGTGTGAGCAAAACCACCAGCATCTAAGTGCTCAGCTGCCGCAGCAGCTCAGGCATTTCACCTGCCCTTACAGCAAGTCACCATGTCCTCACCTAAAAAACGCTTCATGTGAAAGCACCGATTGCTACAACCAGATCAGGAGTGCACACGATAACCTCAGGTCCATCAGGCTCCTGGTGGGTATTGCTCCAGTCCAGGCAGCATCTTAAGGGATTAGCATGAGACCAACAACCTTTGATGGATTCAAAACTCAGATGACTTTATTGAAAACTGCAATGAATTCCCATTGCCTGTCACATGAACACACGTATCAGACCTTTTCCTTTGTAAAGGCCAAAATGCAGTTCACACAGTCTGAAAAAAATCCAGAGAGACTTCCCAACATATACAACTGGACATGTACAGAAATAGCTGTGCCCTTGCCTTCGTTTCACAGATTAAAGGCATTCTGTGTGTGCTCATTCCTGAGGGCAGCTCATTCCACCTATGTGAGACCTCAGCAGCCCAGCCCAGCACTTCTTCACTGAGTGGAGGTACCCAAGTATTTGGACTCAGGTATAAGTGAGATCAGCTTTCCAGAAGAGAAAGCTCTTTCTGAAGTGTCAGAACCCCAGCAAAGTCAAAGCTGTTTCTGTAAACTGCAGCATGTCCCTGCAATGAGCAATAATAGCAGATATGTCTACAGAAAAGACACATTCAGGCTCATCTCTTGGGAAATCTCACTAAATACTTTCTCACTCCTCCATCATGCAGAAGAGCACCAGTCCTCCCGGGAAATTTATTACATACTTCTAGAGAAATAGCTAAATAATTCCTTTAGGAGCCCTTTTAGATCAGATTACAGGAATACACTTTTCCCTGGAAGGGAGAGAATCCTATGCAAATAACACCAAATTACTATGGGAAGTTATGTTCTTGGCTGGAAACACCTGGCTCACTGCAAGCACGGAGCCGTGTGTCCTGATCTAACTGTGCCCTCCCAGCAGCCAGGCAGGTGAGATGCAAATAACCCCAGGGGAGAGGCTGGGGGATAAAAATCCTCAAGGCAGAAGGCAGGCGGCGGAGCGCCAGAACGCACAGCTCTGGAAATGGCGCGGCTGTTGATGTGAGAAGGAAGCCATCACCTTTGCTTCGATTTAAAAGTCATCGTGACAGCTTGAGAGATTGTAACATTTAAGTGACACAGTGACAGCTTGATCCAGTCAACAATCGCAATTCACAGACGTGCTCTAAACACAAACCTCGCTTCCCCGGGTGCAGAGCAGCCACTCAGTTGGGAAAGGCTTGTATCCAAAAGGAGATGTAACCTTAAAAAATGTTCCTCCAGGATCCTCACTTGGCCAGTTATTCTGCATACACTGTGCTGGTGAGACTTAGACTAGGACTCTCTCCACCCCTGTGGCACAGAAAGGATATAGGCAGGCTGCTGGATGGCAAGAAAATGCGAAGAACTGGCATCAATGTCAAATGTTCCATTAATTTCAATGGCAGCTACGGGTGTGCAGGACTTCAGAGAAAGCCCTTCTGCCACAATCAAGTGAAAACTGAACCATGCAATCTCCCTTTACCCCTGCTCCCCCTGACAGCCAGGTGGCCTCCGAGGTGGTTGGAGTGATGCAGGGCAATGCAGAACAGCCCCAGCTCACTGCAGGTGTCCTAGCCACATTAAAAAGAGAATCAGGCATTCACTAAAATTTATAATATACTTCTAACCTCTTTATAGTTAGATGCTTGTTCTCTTGGCCAGGGAGTTACAACTAATGGTATTTTGGGCCTAATAAAGGTGCCTTTTTATTTTTTTTTCCTGGCCTGCCCAATGTCCTGCTTATACAATTTAGTGCTGTGGAACAACGCCAGAGTAACAATTCCCAGGCACCAACATCGTTCTCAGCAGATGCAGAACAGCCAGTGCTGCCATTTCTTCCCCTGAGGTGTGGCCTTTTAGGTCCCCAAAGCACATCTGGGAAGGATTGCTCTGAGCCACGCTGGACATGACTTCTCAACACAGTAGGATTTCTGAGCATTTGCAAGTGGGTTCTAAACCATGGAGCAGTCAAATAAATTATGAAAAATGAATTCTCCAGAATACTGGAGAATATGTCCATGAAAAGAAAGAGTCACTAGGGCAAGTACTTATTTCATCTCTTACAACTGATGGTAAACTCTACTGTGCCCCTTCCTGCTGCCCAAAGCTCTTGTCATCCACAGGCAACATCAAAAGAATGTTTCTGTTATTGCCATTAAGAACATGACTTTTCTGTGACCCACAGAAGTACAGCACCACAACACCTGCTCACCCATGGTCAGCCCTCCACACAGTCTAATGCATTTTAAAAACAAGTCTGCTCTCTGCAATCAAGATTTGGTTGTCTTAAAACCAAATTTAATAAATAAAAAGCTGAAATACCTTCACAGCTTTTGACTTCCTTAAAGTATATTTTATACGTAAGAAATGTTAAGATAGTGACCACCCTGAACAGACAAACCAGCAGCCACAGAGCTTGCTGCCTCTGGAACATCTGCTCTGATTTGCAAGTTCCTCAGATAGCAAAGGAAGCCAGAAAATGAAACCTTCAGTAATGGCTCCTTTCCAAGCCTTTATGGCCATGGCTGGGCACTGAATTTTCTTAGAGGGAAAGCAGGGCATTCCTGGCTGTGGCTGTGCACAAAGGCAGAGAGTGCCTGCAAGGCAACTCAGGACTGCTGGTCTCGATGGCTGGGGGTCTGTGCACTGCCCCTGCCTGAGCCCCCCAGCTCCCTTGGGATGGGGCTCGCTCAAGGCACCCCTGATGATGCAGAATGACCTCTCCTGAGTAAATCTTACAGGCTGAATGGGACCTCAGGAGCCTGTCCAGCCCAGTCCTCTCCCTTAAGGCAGGACTGACCCTGCCTAAACCGCTCCAGGCAGACCTCTGCACAACCTGACCTAAAGTCCCTCCTAATCAATGACCTTCTGCTTTTCCATGCCATCTTCTTCTGGGGTTACCTATCCCTCCCACAGCAGTCTTACCCTAATGGCTAATCTAAATCTCTGCCTGGGTTTTAAGTCCCAGACATTGTGCTTTCCAGCTTAGATGTGTCATTCCCCTTTTCTTTGCAGCTGGAAGCAGAAAGACCCTGAACAATTAGGAGGCAAGAACACCCACAGGGAAGAGGTTATTTACATAAACAGGATCACAATGTGTGTGTGTTTATATATTTATTGCTTATAAAAAAAATACAGCAATCTCTTTTCTTTTCTAATTAAAAGACCCAGTTTGCCCTGCTGCACAATTGCTAAGCAGATTTAAAATGGGGACTTCAGTAGCTATTTTATGGCTAATCAAATGAGTAAATATAATGATCTGCTCCAATTCCCATTCTGATTACACAGTGTAGCTATTTCATTCCCTCAATAAGCTCCTTGCACCCAAAAAGAATAGTTTAACAAGCTTCAGAGCAGAATGTTAGGCTCAATTTCTCTAAAGGGTAATAGAGTGGGAGTGTCTGTATAATTAGCTTTGTTGGGCTCCTTCCCTCACTGTACATTACACTCTATACAGAGCTTTCACTGTCTCTCCAGGTCTTCATGTTAAAGCAGAAAAATAATGCAGAGCACATTAGAATCATACTGGTTGCACAGAAGAGTTTTGAAAGACAGAAAAAGAGCTGGAGAAGTGCTGGCTAATTCAACCCAAAAGGGCCCAAGCCTTAATTTAGCTTTAGCAATAAAAGCACACATGTTCATGTACATAGCTTATTCATCTCTAATGTATTGAACTCTTAGATGTTTCTGGAAGTTAAGATCTGCCAGACTACTAACACACAGATCAAATCATAGTATAAATCACTTAAGTACACTCAACAATTTCTTCTCTGCACAGAACTTGAAATTAAATTAACAGCATACAATCTATAATGCAAAACATTACCTAACACATTTGGAAGAGTTTGATGCTGAATTCCCTTACAGAAAATAAAAGTGTTTGATATACTGATTTTTCACAGCAAGAAACAATTTTTTACATAAGCTGGCAAAACTGTAATATTTTTGTGCTTGCAGAAGAATTTTCAGCTGGAGATTTGAGAATCCTTTCTGAAGGCAGACAGCCAGGTGGGATATGTTATTATTACCACCTCTGTTTTACAGATGGAAAACTTAATGCTAGAAAAATTAAAAATCTTACTGAAAATAGACATGTCAGAGATCTGTGAGGAAAGGGAGAACAGCAGATCCCATCTTGTTCCCAAGTGCTGTGGCTGCATCAGACCTCTCTCAAATCTGTAATCCTGTATCTCTCCTTTCACTTTGTATTTGCAAGCAAAGTGCCCATGGATATTATCTTTGGGAACTATTACACAAAAAGTTTGGCAAAAAGGTCAAAATCCACACAAATTGTTTAATCCTGCAATAACTGGGGAAAAAAAAAAAAAAAAAAACCAACAAAAAACACCACCCCTACACAACCCAGACAAATAAAACCACCAAAACAAACCCGAAAAAAACAGGGTACTATGGAAGTTACTCTGAAAGTCCCACAGCCAAATCACAGACTTCACTTCTAGTAAGTAAAAGCCACAGTTAAGCCTTTGTTTCAGAGTAAGTCAATAGTAAATAAAAAATAAAATAGCACAGGTCAAATAGCCACTTCCACTTTTTTTGGCATATAAGCTTACTAGTTCCCAGTTAGACACAATACCTGATCAGAAACAAATGGATACTGCACCTACATTTTTCACATTTCTCTGAAATAATTAAGTATTCCTGGAGCCTTGAGCCTTGAAAAGAGACAGCTAAGACTCAGACTGCTACAAACAAGAGGAATGATTGTTCTGTCACTTCCAGTGCTAGAAAGAAGCAATAGGAAACCACTCTTGTGGGAGGCAAAAGGAAAATATCAAGAATAAGGTGGGTCTGTCCCACCTCCATTGAACTTCTTTGCTATGGGATGTTTTAAATTCCAGAGATTTACATGAGCTCATAAAGAAACTGGATGAGCTGATGGAGGAGAAATCTCTGACTGAATACTAAGGAAGACATAATTTAAATCAAGCCAGTTCTCTGTGAACAACAAATTCTTAGATAAAAGGAAATATTCTGGGGCAGTGTAGATATGAATTTGCACCACTCTTTTCTCCTTTCTTTGGTATTTATGGGGAAGAACACTGAGCTGGAGTGACCACTCATCTGACACAGGGTGGGCAAGGTCAGGTTCCTAATTTCAGGCCTGTATACTCTGACATATGAGAGAAAGAGACTGAAAAGCAAAGGTTTAAAATTCCAGCTTCTCATGCAGGCAGGTTATTTTTCTAAAAACCAGACTTTTGCTACTTCTGTCTTTAAAAAAGCACCAGCAGCTGACCAACACTGTAATGATATGAGTCAGGACCAAATGTATTTGAGCAAATACATTCCAGATTCAACTCCCTCCAAGCTCAGTTGCAGACAACAAATCCTAAAAGAGCATTTATCTGAGTCCAGGATACCAAAATGCTTTCATCAAATGAGCCAAGCCAGAGATGAAGCTGAGTCTTCACAATAGCCAGCATTTGAAACACTCAAGAAAACTTGACAGTAAATAAGATACTAAAACTTCCCCAGAGGACAGGCTTCCCACACTGATACTGCAGAGTCTTCTGCATACAAGTGCAATTAATGGAGTCAAAAGCATGTGATGGAGCCAGTGCTGGACACGCTGGTACATCCCCACACAATGCATCTCCAAAGGAGGCGTCAGTTCTGGGCACTAATCTGAGTATTCTCTCCCTTTTACTATTCTGCACTTGTTTACAGGAAAAATTCCCAGCTCTTGGGCACAACATTCCACTTGCAAAGCCAGTTCAAGCATCCTTGCAGAACAAGAGCATCACCTTAATGTTTCCTTGAGTTGTTGGCTTACAGCTCCTCAGAGGTGTAAGAGCAGACTGAGGGACCTGGTTGGGATGCACAGGGACTTCTTAAGCTGTTCAGGCAGAGAACAGCTTAAAAACAGAGAACAACACCTTGGTGCTGTTGACTCTGCCAGCTTAGCCACACAGAAAGGTGAAACAGCTGCACAAACTTGCAAGGCTGTGCTCCACTTGGAAAAATACACTTTATCCCAATCCACCCATGCTGCTGTCACAGGAGAGAGGAGAGAATGAAACCCCAGTGGTCCAGATGCAAACACTAAAGGTCACAAATGGAACATCACCTACACAACCTCACTGCACCAGGTACTGGACATTCTCCCAAACACTGCACACTGAGCAGCTGGGCAAAGAAATGGGGGTTTTCCTTGTTTAAGAGAAGTGAGCCCAGAGGCAGGAGACAGCTCAGCCAAGGCTACACAGCAGCAGGTGGAAGTCTGGCAGTCTCAGGGACACAACACAGAACTGAGAACAACTTACCTCCTCCTCAGGCTGAGGGTGGGACTTGGTTAAAAGGAAGTCCAGGTTAGTGATAGATTCTTCAGACTGAGCACTGCTTTCCTCCCCACTATTTCAGTGTAGCCTTACTATCTTAAGTTAAAGGAAACAATTATAAAGCTGATGCCAATCAGTCCAACCTGACAGTCAAAGCCCCAAATTCCTGCCTGGCAAAACTCTCACAAATGTATCTGAGAACCCTGCAGGGTGCAGCAAGGAAAGCCCCTTCAGGACTCAAGCTGCTATTTTACATCAAGAGACATTTTTAGCCTGTAATTTTATCTCTCCTATCTCTCCCCATTGCTTGAAATTAAAATAAACATGGACCAGGGCCTAGGATTTTATTTTATCTGTCACATATTGCTATCATTAAACACACTTGAAACGAGTGGGTTTAGTTCAAATAAAACTGTCTCTTCCCTCTCCCTTTCTCAGCTCAACAAACATAAAATAGGAAACTGCACTCCAATATATTCAAGAAGCAACACACGTTACATCATGAGTAGATGATCCATCTGGCAGGCTGACATGGTAATAAGTTTGCCTAATTGTCAGGTCAGGCATATTATAGACCCAGTCTGTCAGTCCTTTTATTACAGCTCTGTCTGTACTGGGGAATTTCAACCTCCTCACACTCCGTGTGTGCAGACGTGGAATGCGTCCATATGGTACAAGCACATATGCATGGACGCATATATGAAGTGTCACTCAGAACAAGGAGATTAAATTAAGAAAGGAAATGCTGAAGTCAAATAGCTCTTAGCAGCTGTATACATTTCAGTCTAGAATAATCACCCAAAGAAAGCAATGAGATATTTACATTTAATTTATTTGAAACTGGGCTGGCGAAAGCACTGATTATAGGGGATAATCCAGCACTGCCTCGTAAGGAAAACAGCCAGAGATCCTCAGATGTTCCCTCCATTTATACTTTTTAAGCGATCAGCCCATCATTTTGATTTTGGCTCCACGCAGCTCCAATCATGCAGACAGTCTCCTGAGATTGTCCATATGTCCTCCTGAGAAATCACTGAGTACATTCAGCAAATGACTGAATTCATCAAATGGAAGCTTTGCCTTTAAAAGCTCCACAAAACAAAACAAAAGCCACTTTTTTCCTCCTTTGTCTTTGTGCCTTACCTCACTTCCTTCTCTCCATTAATGAGCTCAATTCTGAAACAATTTTATTTACATGAAGGCTTTAAGGTGTTCTGAAACACAATTTGTAGGAAAGATGCCAAGTATAAATTGTATTTTCTAGACCTGCCTGCATTTGTGATTTTACATGAGCACGCACACATATGTTCAATATCCAAACAGCAGGTGTTCCCTAAAGTTTTATTGCCATTAGTTAGAAATGACCACATTACTCAACAACGTCAAAGCCAAGTCTTGTCAAAGGCACGTCTTGCCATAAAGTCTGATGATTTCCAGTATTAAACAGTCCTGCTTTGGGGTGCTGGCTCTGGCTCTTCCAGATATCTCCAAAACCTAACAGTCATCAACACTTACCCAAAAGAACCACTCAACAATCCACCCTCTGTGGGGTATCTCCACAGCTTTTCTCAGGAAGCAGAGAGTGCTGTCCCTAGCACGGTAGCAGCTGTCACTGGGGCCTCATAAAACACCGTGATCTTTGTGGTAACCCTTTTCCACAGCCAGATCCCTCATCTTGCACTTTGGACATGAGCTGCTGATGCAGATTCCAGTTAAAATCTTTCCAGAAAATGATTAAATATAATTCAAAACAATATCTGTACTATCTCCCTGCTGAACTACACAGTGCTCAAAAAAATCCAGCTGAATAACTGGTTTTTTACCACTTTTTAGGACTGTAAAAGGGTCTTAGCCACACAGATATTCCATGTAACGCACAGTTGATCTTTCTGTAAACCAGCACAGTAATCGACCCCAACATCTTCTCTTCCCCTCTTGATAATCACAGCTTGAAGCTGCACGTGCATCCTGGCTTTCTGCTGGATGGAAAGAGAACTGTGCCTCCCATCTTTCTTGAATTCTCCTTGGATCACTAGTTAATGGTTTTGGAAGATGGCATCAAAATTGCTGAGACCCCAGGATGACTGGAGTGATTGCTGATACACAAGATGGCAATTCTTCATGGTTCTGAGCTGCCGGGGACAGGAATGGGTTCTCACTGACATCTTACAAATCACTCCAGAGGGGGTAACGTGCTCAGCCTCTTGTCAAGCCAGAGAGAAACAACAGTGCTACTTATGGCAAGACAGCAAAATCTCTGACTTGCCTTATGCTGGCAATCAGGTGTGCTGATTGCAACAATCCTGCCTGGGAGGCACATAATGCCATGAGGACTGCACAACCTGCCCTTGCTCCTACTGCACTTACGCACACGAAACTACTTCCTTCCAAGTAAAGAATTCATTGTAAGACTCAAAATATTTTGTTTGGGCAGGGAGGAATCAGTATCAGACTGCAAACATTGGCAGAAGTATTTATAACTGCTTCAAAATTTCCTTTTTCTGGCCAGGTCCTTTTTTTTGTTTAGTTTTCTTTTTTAAATCTGTGGGGGAAGACAGTAATACCCATTGGACAAACACATTATTGATTTCCCATAGAAACAGCAGTTAGTTAGAATGCTCATTTTCAGCAGGGAAGGAGCATGTTAGTTTTATCTTACTGTAATTTTTTTTTTTCATTTCATCCTCTTTTACATACTCATAGAAGTTTCCTATTCACTACTGAAACACCATATGGTGATAATATATGCTAACACAGGCACACTGACACAGTCCACAAGCCTGCTATTGAGCAAAAGTTGACAACATAAGGCTCAGAGAATTCTAAGTGCTTCCAAGCCACAATAAGTACGTCACCTAATTGCATTTTACTGTGGTGCAAAGAAGTCTGAGTCAAGGAAGGAACTTCCTTACAATGAAACTGTAACAGCCTGGAGTAATTTACAGTTACTTGAAGAGCTAGAGCAAGGATCTATCAATTCATGGCTTTCAGATACAGGCTAGATGTGGGCTGGGGTTTTTTTTTAGCCTAGGCAGCTTTAATATACAGAAAGAGACAATGCATTTCAGCATCACAGTCATCTTTCAAAAGGTTCCAGACAGGAAGGCCAAAGGCAATCAATAAGAGAAAATATAGACACTGCTTCTCAAACCATTCACAGATGCCTCTGCCTCTTCCTTTAATGAACTAGGTTTTGAACTAGAACATCTTGGAACAATCCTGAGATACAGTCAGGCTACAAATGAATCAGGTTTATTTACACACTGGTAACAAAGTCTGATGAAGAAACCACAGGGCCAGATCTCACTTTTCTGTGGAGCCCTACATCCTTACAGGTGGCCCTACCTGAAATGAGGCTGTGAATAGACCTGACCTGCTCTTAGAAGGGCCAGCACGGGCTCCAGGGAGTGATCCTCCCTCCCTGGCAGGGCAGACCCTCAGAAAAACAGACACAGAGAACAGGATGGACCAGCAAGTGACAACACTATCCCAGAATGTCACTGATGTCTGTCCAAGGCCCTGTTTTACAATAAGTTGCAAGGTCTCTCTGTGCCTCAGTTCTCCATCTGCAGAACAAAAGAACCAAACTTCTCCCACCCCAGTCACAACAAGGGTAAACACATGGGAAGTTGCAAGCACTTGTGCAAAAAGGCAGCAATAAGTAACAAGGACAAACTCACGAAGGCCATACTTTAAATGCCAGGGTTTCCCAGTGTGTTTAAGCCTGCACCTTTCAAATTGTATTTAGAAACTACCACTACAGAAGGCAGCTGCCCTCCTCTTCTAAAGAACAATTCCACAGGAATTCCCATCAATGGACTCTATACCTGCCCTGCAATGGTCTCTGGATAGATTCCATGCAATTTGAAGGCATACCAAGCCAATGCCCTCCTTGCTGCAAGTGTGATGCACGAATCACAAGGTTATCACTCCCATTTTGGTGGAAATGGCCTGGGGAATAAGCTCAGCAGAGTCCACAGTGGGAGCAAAGTCCCAAGTGATGTATTGCCATGCAGGTGTTTCTACAAGTTGCTGTGCTGTTCCCTTGGCACTGAACTATTTCCTTTCCCTAGCAGGGAGGGAAACGCAGCTGGTTCCTCCTGTGCGCAGAAGAGAAAAACACAACACAAAAGGAACAGAAACCATAGAGAGCAGAGCAAAGGAAGCCTGATTTCCTATGGACTTGTGTCTTGCGTCTTGAGCAGACTCTGACCCTTCCTGTTCTCATCGGTTACCTCTCCTGACTGCCCCCTCACTTCCCTTCTCCCCCTAGTATTAGTGTTGGCATCTGTATGTGTGTGTCAGCCAAACAATCCATGTTCCAGGTCAGAGATCCTTCGTTACAGCACAGTCTGGAAGAGCAAAAGTTCAAGTTGCCTGCAGGACACGCAGCAGGCTTGGAGCTCGCTGTGCTCGTGTGCAGTGGGGCCACCCCACGGGCCAAGCAAGGACAGCCAGCACCTCCCTGCGGCTCCCCAAGCCAGGGATCTGAGGGATCCCTCCTCCTCAGCCACAGAGTTCTGCACACAGACCCACTTAAAAGTGGTCACAGAAATCAAACCATATGTGGGGAGCAGCCAGTGGGACACCAATGGGTGCTGGATAGGAAGAATTAGTCAACTGTGCTTTCATTTCAAAACACTCTAGTTATTTCCTTGGCAGACACTGGGCAGAAGAGTGGCTGCCACACGTGGGGAGATCAACCCCACACCCGAGACCTCTTTCAGTCTTCCTGATGGGGTGTTCTCACACGCTCTGCCCATCCGTTCCCATGGGGTATGAGATGAAGACAAATCCATGACATGGCCCTTGGTGTGGCCTCAGCTCCTCTGGTGACTCAGGCACAAACCAAGTCATCTGATCTCCCAGTGCCTGGGCTCCTCCTCTGCCCACGAGACAGCCAGTGTACTTCCCCCTTCACAGGGCTGCTGTCCTGGTGGGGGATCTGATGCTGCTGAAGCACTCAGATGCATCAACCCGTGCAAGAACACAAGCAGAGGCTGTGTCCCAACAAAACACAGGTCCCTGCCCCAGAGGCAGCTGCTCTGTGCTGGCTGGACACACGGACAGCGCGTGAAGTGCGCCGCAGCCCTTTGAGGAGAGAGCCAAACCGCAGCCAGTGCCAAAATGCAAGGATGGGGAAATGATGACAGCCTTCCTGAGATGATGGCTTACAGCAGCTTGGTCCCATTGTGGGGAAAAGATAGAAAACAAATGTAACAATAGGTAGAAGGCCTTGAAAAGCTTTAGAGAATAAGAGCCCTGCTCTCAAACACTCACAGCAAAACAATCACAAATGCAGAATGAGAAAAAGACCAAATTATGAGGTACTATTTGCTTTTTATCACTGTTCCCAAAGTAAATGTTTATCTTTATCCATATACAAATTTGAGATGCCTGCACAGATTTTAAAGTCCAATATAACCAACACTAGTCGTAATCTAAAGCTTTAGCCAAACATGTAGGGAGAAAATCAAAATGGATGCAGAAAAAGAGAAAGGGAAAAATAGAAAAGAAAACCTTACTGATATTTCTGTGAACTTGATTATATATCAGAAAAAGGAACAGCAGGAGTAGTGCTGATTTATTTTCATTCTGATGATAGTACAAGAGGAAGAAATAATACCCTGCAAAGGTCACTCTTATCCTGTTCATCTGTGACAGGCTGATAATCCGAGATCTCAGAAAACTTTCTTTAAAAATCTTCACGGACATGCTCTTATCAAAAGGATTAAGGTTTAATACATACCAGCAGATGCAACTGATTCAGGCATCTGCTAATCAGAGCAGCATCAGTTGCTGCACGCACCGGCTGGAGCTGATGACTGCGGCAAGGTTTCCCTTCTTATAGAGAAAGACCAAATCCAAACACACATTAAATCATCTCTTGGCTGTGCCTCCCAGCTCACAAGCTCACGGCTGAGCAGCCCCATCCTGTGCACGCTCCTGCCTGCAGACATTTCAGGAACGGCAGGACAGATGTGCTGCTCCCAGCCAGGGCACCCACAGTGGTGTTCCCAGAAAGCTCCAACACCCCAAACGCCACCCACGTGGGGTGGGAATGTCACTCTGCCTTTGGAGAGGGGAGCTGCAGGAGGAAGAGTTTCTGGATGAAGAGTCTTTGCATTTTGAGTGCTGGGAAGAACCTACTGAAATTACTCCGACGCTTCCTTTCCTACTTTCAGTAATCCACCCGGATTTTCCAGGCAGTACAAAGCCGCCTGCAGCCAGAAGCAGGAGCAGAGCTCTCAGAGGTGACCCCATCTTCAGAACAGCCCATGCAATTCCTAATGTCCATGACTATGGCAGACTATTATAGGTTCAAATTCAGTGATCGGTTTTTCACAGCCCAATCCAAGAACAATCACAAGGATCTTCTTAAAAGCTGGGGGAACATGCTTCCCTTTGCTGGGCTGGAAGCTTTCATCATGGTTGGAGACACAGCTCTGCACAAACCAAGATAAAACACCTGAACTCTCAGCCATGCATTCCTGACACAGCTATAAGCAGTGCACTGCAATTAGAAATTCACAGGGAAGTGACCTCCTAGGAGTCTTTAGCACTCAACATTTTGCCTTGTTTTGTTTTGCCTTCAGCATTCAACATTTTGCCTTGGCTTGCCATCGTACAGCTGAAATTGTTCAATCCTGTCCCACCACTCTGCAAGGAAATACGTCCATTGCCTTTTCTCTGCTCTTATTATCTCCAAATGGTTACCAAAAGAAGTGACAGGATAACCACCAGCACTGTCAAACATTTAAATGCCTTTTAAATTCCAGTCATTACAAAACATTATTTCCCAGTATGCCTGAAACATAATGAAAATACATCACTGGTTTTTCAATTTAATTTTCTTTATATTTTTATTGTTCTGTAGCTCACACTGAGAACAAGCCTCTTTTCCTTCAAAATAGTTCTCACTTAGGCTTAAAGTGTTGGATAGTGACAGATATCTAGTACTGGGGGCAATGACACAGAGGCAGGGACACAGGCATGAATCTTTAGGTATCTTGCCTAACTCTGCCTTCATGTTCCCCCCCTGTTTGTACAACCACAGCACCCAAAGGCCTTCAGCCCCGACCAAGGTTCCACACTGCTACGTGCCATACACATGGGGAGTAAGAGGCAAATCACTTTGAAGAGGTTGCCAAGCTACAAGGACAGAAGAGGTTCTGAGAGGAAGCAGAGGGGAAATGCTGCATTCAAGGTCATTTAGCACAGCAGTGGTTGCTGAGAATGAAACAGGTCTCCAGAGTGCCAGCCCAGTTCCCCCTGGATCAAGCTGCCTCTGAGAGCTGTACACAAGTAGATTTCATCCTGACCATGGTGCACAGTCAAACAAGATTTTTTGCTATTTAAATACTTCACAAATATTGGCCACAGAGCATTTGCTTTTAGAAAAACCTTAAATACCATCAGACCAGGTACATCTTATTACCTGGTACACCTCCCACAAAGCGCTATTTTGCCAAACAGACATTCTGTTGGAAATTCAGGATGAAACTCAAGAGTTTCAGAAGGTAGGTGTCCAATTCCAGAGAAAGCAATCATCATTCAATACATAATTCACAGCAGGGACAAAAAATCCTGAGCTTACGTGTGCTGCTATTTCCAGTATTTCATTTTCACAGTCTCTGCTGGAAGCCCCTTCTCCAGAGTCACAAAGTTTTCTTGTTTTTAAAAAATGCAAACATTTGTTTTATGGGCTGAAATTTGGCATGTTTGGTTGGGGTGTTTTTTTTGGTTAAGGTCTTGTTGCCCTGGTCTCTTATGCAAGGCTTTAAGCAGAACAGGTAAAAACTGGGGAAAATACCCTTTAATAGAGGAGATGACCACAGTATTCACTAGGCCTCTACTTAGGGGGGTTCACACAATTTATGACTTGCCCCTGCTCCCATCCATGGAAATTATGCACCTAATATCTTGTCTTTTACTAATGCCTCCTTTCACTAATGAAAGATACAGTGGGTTCTCTGCCTCTGAACTTACCAATGAGTTACTGCAATTTAGAAGGTGTGATATGTACACAGAAGCACATTGCAGCTACACAAGAGGTGCTCTGTACTTTACTCATCACACTAGTGCTTCCAAACTGCACCAAACAGGAGGAAAATATTAATTAGATTTTTTTCATAATGCATCTTCAGTTCTTCCAACAACACCCGAGGCAAGTTAAACCTCATGTGCCACTTCAGTCATGGCAATGTTGAGATCATGTTGGTCATCTTGTCCATTTCAATTTACTGTACCAGAGGGCTAGAACTGGTCATGCTGGTGAAGATCATGCAGATCCTTTCTAAAACTTCAGTTCTAGCTGAATTCTTTGCATACAGTCTCTCCTACATCACCTCACATGACAGAAAACATCCTTAGATGTTGCTCCGTTGAGGCTAAAGATGATGATTTAGTCTTGTAATTTCCTATCCTTATAGGTATGTGCAATTTTGAAAGGAAAAAACTTGCATTTACTCACTTCTGACTGCTTCTGGCAGAGACTTCTGCTTGCAAGACATGGACTCAGCCCAGGTCACCTTTGCTTTCATACTCAGCTGCCTAGAATTAGGCAGGACCACGAGGTACCAGGAGGGCACTGCTGAACACAGGTGTCCAAACTCTTCCCTGCTTTCTATTAATGGTGGTCCATTTCAGTTCATGGCAGTGTCCTCGTCCCTTGCCCAGCACACAAAAAGTGTTACCAGAGTGACAGCCAGGTAAGCAATGCAGGGATGGTGCAGAGATTCACCCTCACCCATGTCCTCAGCAGCAAGGGTTGAGGTACATTGTCTGGGGTTGATGCTGGCCCAGCCTTGCTGAGAAACCTTACATGCCTGTGTGTCAGAGGCACCCCCTGGTGCAGTGTGTGTCTGCAATCTTGAACTCGTACCAAAAGGATCAAAAGAGCTTCCCTTTGTGTGAATTTATGCCAATGGACAGCGTGTGTTAAATGAACTGCTTGTCATTACCTTGCTATTACTCCTACTCCTGTGAGAGAGGGCTATGTCATGATTTATCTTATGTCGCTTTGAAATGGTCTTGAAGATAATATAAAAAAGTAACGTAACAGTAAAATTTCTCTAATTCCAGAATAGGAGTATCCCCAAGGGCAAGGTATTCCCATAAAATTATTATAATGCTTTAACTGCGTAAGCACAACTGAAAACGTCTTCTCTGAAAACAAGTCGTAACTCTTTTTTCCTATCTGCAGCCATTATCCTGATAAATTTGGGAAGGTCAGCTAAGGTGTAATCCAATAAATGTGCTGATGTTCTGAGTAAGTACCTTACAGTTTGCAGCCTAATCTATTATCCTACTATAAGACCATCAAATGACTCACCAGTTTTAATACTTAGTACAGATCAAACAAAGGAAAATATCAAAGCTTTACGTTCTAGTTCCAACTTTCAAGGACTGTTGAGTACTCTTTAATTACAGCAGATGATACACCCAACTCTGGCATTTTCTTTCTCTAACAGCTCTAGTTAGAAGTTGCTGTAGCAGTACTTTTCACAGGACATCGTTACCAAGAGATGTTGAAAAGTCAGATAGACTGAGCAAATCAAGTTGGGATTTGATCCTAAAGATGGAATTCAGCTTCTTCTGCCCACCAGACCACACAGTGTGCAGTGCACCGGGAGCCTCTCCAGCCAGGTGCTCCTGGGTGCAGGTGACAAGTCTGCAGAGCCCCCAGCCGAGTTGTAGCAGAAAGCCACAGGGACAAGCATGTGCATGAATGGGAATGACCACATCATCGTGGAGGGTGATGAATTTCAGAAGTCAGATCAAGTCCCAAACTTGGGCTATGACTTCAAATCCTCCAGAAACTCAAATATACCTGCAAAAGTTCACATTTGAATTTTTACTTTTTTACTTATTTGATTTTTACTTTTTTCTTTTAATGCTAAAGGCGTAAAATAAAAGTGAAAAAACAACCTATTCACAGAACCCCAGATCCCAAAGGAAGAAATACCAGGAAACAGCAGCACTGTCAGAAAATTGCAGATGCTCCATGAAATGGGTACAGAAGTTACATGTCCCCACAAAGACATCAGAGCTGACTGCGGGCGCTGCTGATAAAAATGGGGAGCACAAATCTCTTTCACCCAACCCTAGCGGCATTTTAAATCTATAAAGCATTCCCCAGTAAGAGTGGGCACTGGTGTGTACTTGGTCCATGCAAACAAATTGAACATGGATTATTCACCACAGTGCCTCAGCAGAACTCATCTCATTTATTGCAACAACAAAAAGGGAAGAGGGCTGAATTTTATCTGGTTTACGTTGTTGGTCTTTTTGACTGACTAACCCAAATTGGGCTAATTTTCAAGGACAAGCCTGAAGGTTTATGAAATAACTGTGCACATGCCACTAAAATGAAAGACAAGTTTATAGGGAGGTCCCTGCAGAAAGGATGGAAATCCAGAGCCTCTGTGTGCAGGGGGACATTTTCAAAAGAGCACAAATCTGATTTTGCTCTGCTTTTGCTCCATTTGCAGACGTGAAGACAAGCCAGTCTCGAGACTCCAATCACTATTTTAGTTCTGCTCCAAAAGTATCAGTTCTCAGTTACTTAAAGAAAATGGAGCGATGAAAACAACCAAAAAGGACAAACCAAAGAGAAGGCTTGTATGGATGGTGTGTGTGCACCCATTGCTCACCTATCCCTTTGATACTTTTGACTTTTGGGGCTTTACTAAGACAAATACAGCCTACAGACCCACACACGTGTAAGAAATGAGACCAGTCATGAGACTAGGAAGGAAAGACAAGGCACAAACATATCTTAGGATGATTTCATGAAATCTCAAGAATTTCCCTGTTAAAAGTGCCACTGGGGTGTCACCACTTCCTCTGATAAATAGATGACATCTCACCAGAACTTAAATAGCTCCACTCAAGCACTACCTAGAAGAGTGACAAAAATTAGCCAAGTCGCTGTCACCCCTGCAGTCCTCGTCTAGACACAGCAGAGAAGTGTGAATTCCAGTCTGCCTTGCTGGGCTACAGCCACCCTGACAGCTGAGCTCTGATCCAAGCCACTTCGTGAGATGCGGATATCTGGATCCTTCTGGCAGCACGACAGACAAAAGTCAACAGAACAGAAAAACAAGAAAATAAAAGCACAAAAGTACTTGTGAACCGAGAAGGTTTTAATTCACAAGTCATTGTTGGTTGAAAGTTGAGGCAAATGAAATGCCATTTTTTGCAAGAATTTTTCTGACAATCTCTGTGGCAATCTGACAATCAGGATCAGAGGCCCTTAGCTCAGAGGTGCGGCAGCTTTTGAGCCGGTGCCCCCTCAGAGCAGCTGCACCCTTCTCCCCACTGACAGCCACATCTGGATGCTATCAGGAGGAACTGGCAGGCCTTCTCGAAACAAATACCAAGCACTTTGCAAATTGACTCCAGAAGTCGGTGCTGGCCCCTGTCCCACTCTGTGTTTACGCAACGTGCAACTAACCTGTTGGGTCCGAGGCTTGTAGGGAGAGCTGCTCTCTAGGTCAGCCAGGATGCTGGTCAGAGAGTCGATTTCTGCATCTAAACTGGACCGCCTCTCCTCAAGTGTCTTGCCACCAGGATTCACCTGAAAGAAGAAAAAAAGTTCCAGTTATTCCAACCACTTGGCCTGTGACATGGTTTCTTACTGTTCTCACAGAGCTGCACCCATGCCCAGCAATAACTCTGCAGGGATAAACATGCTGAAATCTTATAGCTCCCTCCAGAACTGACAGCAAGCCTCCATCTCACAGGAATTTATGCTGCTTTGGGGCTTTTCTTCATGTATTTGCCACAAGAGTCCCATTGTGTAAAACTGACTTGGAGGATTAGCAATTCAGCAATCTGCTGCTGAGCTGAAGAGGCAGGACAATCCCCACAATGTAAGATGGAGAAGATGTGTTATAGAAGGATTCCTGTCTGAAAAGACAAAGCTGGGGACAGGCTTGGAGCACTTGGATCTTGAGAGCATCTCTTCTGCCATGTTCTCATCTCAGGCCAAGCACAAACAGAACAGACCTACAAGCCACAGTAACCAGTGACTGGCCACATGCACCTATTCTTATTTTAAACCCATTCTTGGTAGGTGTACCTGTCTGATTCAACACTTCTTCACAAATTCCATCTGAAAAATTAGCTCCTTCAAGGAGGAGTTAAAATGTTCAATTCATTTCTATGAGATTGAAGGTGAAGGGTGTGATTTGCAACAAGCAGTCACAAAATAACATAAGTAAGGTCCTTGTGAAAAGGCTTTTAATGTAGAAAAGCCCATGCCCAGAGCAAATGCCAACATGCAGCCAAAAACCCTAATTCAATACATTTTGCTTTCTTTCTGCTTTCAAAACAGCCCAGTCCCATTTGTACCCAGGCTGGTAGGGACACTCATTTGGAAGAGATGTGAATTTTCACCACGACCACCACCCACCTCAAAAAGAAAAACCAAGAACTCAGCACTGCAGCAGAGCATGTGACCTCCAAGCTACTGTTTAAGGGCAGCACTGCAATCCCTGCTAGAATCAGCATTTTTAAAGAGGACTCATCCACATGCTGTTTTTGATAAATCAACCTAGTCCAAAACCTCTGGGAAGGACCTTTGTGCTGCACAGCCCAACCCAACAGGAGGACCTCTCAACAGGGGACAAAGTCAGGCAAAGGCTAGGAAACATCCTCCTCAATGTTTTCAGTGCTTTGGGAATTAGGAAGCTCCACTAGGAATGGGAAATTTAAGAAAACCAGCTGAGGATCCCTGCCATGGACAAAGTAGGTGCCAGGGGCTAGTTTCTGTTCTGTTCTGCCCACTGAGCCAGGCCACCACCAGGGCACGCCCAGAAACCAAAGTTCTTGAGTCAAGTGAAATACTACACTGAAAGTCTTTTCTCAACCTGAGTTTTCTTCTGTTCTTCCATGTTTGATTTGTCTGCAAATCCCCTTGACAGGACACAGGTTCTCTGCATACGTGCAACTACAGAGTTCGGTGCAGAAGAGCTCATTCAGAGCTTGACAATCTCAGTAGTAAAAAAATTAAAGAATTACCTAACAACTCACCTAATTTCAATGGCAAAAGCTGTTTAGACCATACCAGCACCTTCCCACAGACAATCCAGCTCTGTTTGCCTTCAGTCTCACCAAGTTACTTCAATTTTCCATGCCAAAAATTTGCCTTTACCTTTCTCTCACTGGCTGTTCCAGATAGATTTTATTTAAATTTCATTTTAGGAGCAGTCAATCGTTACCTGTTTTAAAGAACTCCCCAGTCATCCATCTGACACATAAATGGCAAGTTGCTCAAAGAGAAACAGGCTATGTAAAGTGGGCAGTCTCTGATCTGCCAAACTTATACGTGCTGAGGCATCCATTAGTTCCTAATGATTATTAAATCTTATTGGATTACAAAATATTTGGCTTGACTAACAAGAAAATGGAAGCTCCACTGTGGCTTATGCAAGAACACACCATTTAAAAGGCTAAGAATCAGGTTAGAAAATACTTACAAACTCAACTTTTCTTGCCTATTCTTATTATAGAGCCAAAGTCTTTCCATCCAAACCATTGTTCAAAAAAAGAAATATTTTTCACAGGAATTAGCCCAGACCATTACTCCTGGCTAACTGCAGGCACCTGTTTTTTTTTAAATCTGCAAAAGTACAACTTCTTTTCCACTTCATGCCTCTTGTTTGGTTTTTCTCCATCTTCCAGTTGTTGGCCTGTAAGTGCCACAGGCTTCTCAGACAGAAAATCTGGGATTGCTCCACTCCAGAGAATCTTGAAGCTAAGCAGCCAAAAGTCAGCCTGGAAAGGAGAGGGGAGATGCAAAGGGCATCCAAGGCCCCAAGATGTGAAGTGATAAATGAAGCCAATGGCAGACCCAGGAATAACACTGGAGTCCACACAGGACCTGCCTGGTACCCTGACCCTGGAGAGAAGGGATGGCGGCAGATGAGAAGATCAGCCAATTTCATTTCTGCTTCTTAGCATTTCTGGGCCATATTATTCCCAGGTTCTCATTCCCCAGAACAATTATGCAATAGCTGACTAGCAAATGCTGCAGAACAAGTTATAAGGTTGTAAAAGTTAAATGTCCTTAGGAAACCCAGAAAAATAAAATAAAACAGCATAGAAGCATCTCTATTGATTCTGGGCTCTGATTTATTTATTCAATTAAAACATAATCAACATAGATTAAACACCCAACTCTACAAATGCAGAAACATAATGCAGTGCAACAGTGCCAATGAATGACACTACCGATGTGTGCCAGGGCCTACTGGGGCAGAAATGGACTTTAAAGACATTTAAGAAATGCTAATCCTCACAAAGACAGGTTCCTGGTTGCTTTTTCTTCCCCATCCCCACAAACCTTGAATTTTCTCTCTCCCCACAGTGTTCTATATTCAACCGAAGGATTTGCTGCGTGGGCAAACTGGAGCATTTGCAACACCAACTTCAGCAAGAGAGGGTTAAGTCATTCCTCTTCCCATGCTTTTTGTCTTGACGTTGCTATGAAAGTTTTATGAGACTGTTCTGGAACAAACCCCGAGCGCCAGGTCCCAAGGCACAACAGGTTCGCGCAGACACGGCTCTGCTGCGAGGAGCCCGGGCTGGTTAAGCTCAGAGCCCCGCAGATACAAACACCGGAACCAGAGGGAACTGCTCATTCTATTTCTGTCTGGATTTATGGCGTTGTTGCAGACATGTCGCTTGTGCGCCCCCTCTTCCAGCCAGCAGAATATGGAAAAATGGGTTTAAAAAGGGAAAGGATGCTATCTTTGGCTCAGCCAATGTGAGTTCGACAAAAAGCAAACGTAAGCCAACCCAGTCCAACAAATTACTCACGCCAGAGACTATCCACTCACGTGAACTTCTGCAACGCCTACACTTCTATCCCCTGGCTCAGTCTTTGCTGTGTGTCAAAAGAGAGAAAAACAGCAGAGAGCTTCACTGTTTGGCTTGTTTGTCTGCCCCTGAATTCCTGGTGTGCAGCTCAGTGCAGCTCTGATGGTAATCCACTCCTAAGCCCCATCAATCCACTCTGCTCTGACAAAAATTTGCTTTTCCTTTTGCTAATCCTACAACCCAACAGCAGTCAGTGCCACAGGTCCCCTCACTCCACTCCAAGGAACATTCATTATAGAACATTCAGTGCAGAGGTCAACACAGTGTCTCAAATTTTGCCTCACTGTGCTAAGAGTTGTAAGACTATTCACCAAGCTAAAAGACATGAAAAGCACAATGATTTCTCTAGATGTCACCTCTTCCTACAACGCTAGATCACCTACTCTTATCATATTTTGCAGCTTTCAGCAGAAGAACGTCTCTCATTTAACCAAGCCAGCCCCTTGCAGTGGGCTCAAAGAGAAGAATCTGGCTCCCAGATGTCCTTCCTAGCTCCTGCTCCAAATTCCTTTCCCTACCCAGGCCCAGCCATCTCTCTTTTATTCTGTTTTCCCCTCTCTCCATGCCCTGTTTGATGCCTTGCAGGGCTGTAGCTCGGGCCAGGCATTACCCCTGGTGATGGGAGACGCAATGTGGGCTGCCAGGTTGGCCTCTGAGCCAAATAGTGGTGCCAGGTGGTGTTGCTGTGTCAGGGAGAGTGGCTTTGCAGCAGCAACCTGCTGACACGGGTGGCAGGCTACAAGTAACTCCAGAGCCCCAGTGTGTATTTTCTACCAACACAAGGCAATGGCCAAACTCCCGGATACTTTGGGAGCATCAGGACTTTGCTCATTGCAGTGCAATTTTGCAGCATCAATATCCACCATCTCTCCATCCACCTCAAAAGCCTTGTCTAACAGAGGCTGAGCTCAGCACACCTGCATGTTTCCTGAGTGCTGTGGCCAGCTCCTCCTCTGAACTGTGTCCCAGGAACGTGAGCTGTCATATGTGGGAAATGTAGTGCTGGTTTATCTGTGCAGACACATCCAAGACAGCAGAGTGTAGCTAAACACACAACCTTTCTCGTAGCATCAGCTCTCCCCACGTGCTGTGCTATCACAGGTCACTGATAACCTCCTAACTCACAAGTGAAAGACTGGAGATGAACACCACGGATATTAGCAAAGGTCACAGCCAGTGACTCAAAACAAAGCTGGGGGCGCACAGTGCCTTCTGCTCCTGGTACATTGGTTTTACTGGGAGCCTGAGGTGCTTGGGAGCTCTCTTTGAGCTGTAACACATCAGCACTTTTTGCATTTACACATCCAGGAACAGGGAAAAGCAGAAAAGCCTTCTGGGCCAAAGGAAGGACAAAGGTAACAAGAAGAGCAGGCGGAATTTAGGCAAATCAGGAGTTGTGAGCAAGTAGAAAGTACATAAGGACTTCTGCCTCAAAAGACTTTACTGTTTTTTCCTCCAGTAAAAGCCAGTGAGCCATGGATGAGCTGGCAGAGCTGATGAATTCAGTGCCCACCACTGGCTACCAGCAGGCTGCACCCATGGCTGCCACCCACCACACTCTGCAGGCTGCTGTAATCCTGGGATAGGCACTGAGGTGGTGAGAAGAGCAAATAAAACAGAAGTGAGCCTCTCCTTATGCACCATGGCCTTGGGCACTGGGCTTAGACAGAGATGCAGACAGAGCAAGAAAGATGTGGTTCTTATTTCCTATTTTAGCTGGGGACAGGTGAGGGACAGAAAAGTGTTTGATGTCAATAGAATCCACTGCACTGACAAGAAGAGACGGTGAGAAATGTTAACCAGGAAGAAGAAAGGAAGTGATTCAGTCTTGATATACTTCAGGCTGGGAGTTGTGTTTAGTTTTTCCTTTTTTTTTCCTCTTTCTTTGCACTTTCTCTAACAATATTACTGCCAGAGGCAAGGTCCTTTTCAGACACACACCCCTGCTACCTAGTCTCTTATTCATTCTTCTTTCCAAGGTCACAAAAGCCATCTAAAGCCCCAGAAGACATTGCAGTGGCAAAAAAAGATGCTTACTGAAGGGCATCTATCAGGAATATGAAGCACCCTTAAGAGTTGCTGCATCTATTCTCCCCTAAGCCTACAGACAAGTGTAAACATTTTCTTTCAAATTCCCTAATGTAAATTTAAACAGTCCCAAGAGGCTGCCCCCCCACACACGCACATGGAGACGAGCTGACTGCAGCACTCAGGGCAAGGGGGGTCTGAGATGCTTGATTGATGCCTAATCTCCGTTCCAGGCACCAAGGAGGGCTGCAAAAAAAATTTGTGCCCTTTAAAAACAGAAAGATTGAGTCTTTTGAAACAAATCTGAAATGATGGAAGATTTCAGCAGATGTGACCGCAGTGATTTCACCAGATGTGATTGTATCAAGGATCTAATAGAAAAGAACTTCCCTGCTGTTCCATCAGGCTGAAGCCAGGCCTGAAATATCCTTTTTAGTCTTTTGATGGCATCAGGGATAAAAGCCAAAGGGAAGTTAGGTTTTGATTTATTTTTTCCCCTTGCTCTTTCATTTTTTCAGGCACAGAATAGTTTTACCTGGTTTGTATTGCTGGATATTAACAGGACCAAAGGAAAACACTTCAAAAGTTTAAAGAGGGCTGTTCAAAGGCACCATTTGGTGCCTCTCGGGTGCCACTGTCATTTAACTGAGCAATATTTCTTTGACTCCAGCCACTTTTGAAGATTTCACTGTAGAGAGGCAGGTCAGGCCTACCTGGAACAGGGCTTCAACGGGGTGGGGGTGATCATCTACTAAACACCAGCCTATATGGTCCCAAAAATGGCCAATTAATGTGCCAAATATCTTCCCTTGGCACAGTTCACAACAGCAACTGAGCCACAAGAAACTGCAGAAGGCACAGTGGGGTAAAGGGAGCTGCACCCAGCCACGCCTACAGCAACTAGTCAGGGGTAGCCACAGTCCCACGTTCAATTTCTCCACTCCTGGAAAACACAAATAGCACTGGGTACCCAGACTGAACTCATTTCTAAAGCAACAAGGTGTGGTAAAGAATTGCATGGGCTTTCAGCTGGGGCAAACAAACAAGCAGATGAAGGACAGTTATTTGTTAAGCATTGCTATGAGACACCTTGCCAAACCTTAACAACTGATGTAAAAACTCACTGTGATGTAGGAATCTTATGAAAAGGACAAATAATAAAAACAGTTTTAAAAAGAAAAATTACAGAGAAAGCAGATAACAAGAAAGCAGGAAACTAGGAGGCATCAGTCTCAAAACAAAAGAAAGGGGGTAGGTGTTTTGTCACACAACACACTGCTAAGCTGCAGAGCTATTTTTGCTGCAAGACACTGTGGTTGCTATGAGTTTACATGGATTTCAAAAGCAGCAGGAGAAACACATGGAAGAAAACTCCAAGATAAATAATAAATTTAAAATGTTCTGTGCTTCCCTTTTACATTTTTCTCTGGTCACTAGTGACTTATTTGGCTCTAGAGACATTCATATGAAGTCTCCACTTGTATTTTCTATGCACCTGCTGACACCTGCCAGGAGTCACATCTGCTGGTGGGTACACTCCAGTCTCTGCAGGTAAATAACTGACCACAGCCCTTGGAGCCAGGGTTTAGCCCAACAGCTGGAAACCTATTTCTTCCTTTCTTTTAGCAGAGACAACACAAATTACAGCCAACTGCACTCAGCCTCCTGGGATGCATATGTAAAAGAAAGCAAAGACTCTGTTGCAGTTATGAATATGCCTTATAATAAAGATTTATATTTCCCTAGAGATCAGTGTGACAGACGCTGTTCACACACCATACCTAGAAAACATCCTTGTCCCAAGGAGTTTATTGTCAATTGGATACCAGCCCTGGGAAGGGGATGCAGATAGAGGGGTGGGAGAGAGGTGCTGGAACTTGGAGGTACAACCAAGCTCCTCCAGGCCACCAGATGAAGACACTAATCCCCTGGGCCAAGCCAGCTCCTTAAAGGACATTTCACTCTCTGTATTTGCCATCCGAGATCTGACAAAACATGACAGAAGACAACAAACCCCTGTCCAAGCCATCCAAGCTCCAGCTGCAATTCTGTTGCAGGACACCCCTGATTTCACATGACATGGCTGGGTCTGAGCCAATGCCATGGCTAGCAACTGGACTGTGGGCCAGTGGGACCTGTGGTCATTGTGCACCACTGTTTAACAAGCTCATGCTCTCTGCTTATCCTGAGCAGGGCCCCAGTCCCAACAGCAGCACATTAGTGGGGGTAGTGGGATGAGCAGTAGAGTAATCCAGGACTATGTTCTCTTCCCAGCAGCTCCTGCCCCTAACACTGGAGGGAAGATTTTGCCACAAACACCTGTGGTTAGTCCAGAATTCTCAAGAGGATTTGGCCATGGATATTAGATGAATGAGAAGAGATAAAAAAAGGATGGAAGGGCATCACAGAAGTTTAGCCAACAGGATCCATGGCCTTGGGGTGAGCTCTGCTGAAGCCCTGGATCAAAGGCCAGCAGTGGATGGCTGGTTGATTTGATGGGACATGGACAATGGACGAGAAGATCTGTAATATTCCCTGTCCCTCTGCCACCCCTAAGGAAACACATGGCAATTATGCAACTGCAATAAAGAAGATGCAGCAAATAGCACTCAACAAATACTCCTTGCAGCCCAGGAATGTGCTTGTAGGTGACTTGAAACTGGAGATGTCAACACAAAGGTCCTGTGCTGTCCAGTCCCCTCAGCCCCATCTACTCTGCCTCAGGATGGGTTACCCAGCTCCCTGCTTATCACAGGCTGATATCTCAACCTTGGGCACAGAAACCTGCATCCAGCTTTTGTGGGTTTCTCACTGTTTTGTTTTGATCATGGAAGGAAGTCCTGGAAATGTTAAGGCTGGCTAAATGGAGCTTTTAAAAGTCCAGCATTTCTCTGGGCCTCTACACCAAAAACCAGCAAAATAACAAATGCCTTTCAGCTGACCAGAGAATCTTCATGCTGTGGGACGGAGAATAAGTGGGGAAAGGCACCACAATCCTCAGCACATGAAAGCAACAGGATGGATTTGATAAGGAACAGTCAGGGGATGAAGAGAGAGGAGGAGTCCCACGAGCCAACATCTGCCAGAGCAGCAGACCCGACAGTCCTGAGAGTTTACTTAACATGTCTGATCAAAAGCTTTGGGAGTCTTGTCTGTGTTAAGTGCTACCAGATGCAAAATCAGCAGCAAGATGAGAAGTGTATTAATAAACTAAGGAGGCACATAAAGTTATTTGAAAACTGGGGAAGGTGGGGAGAGAAGGGGGAGAATAAAACCAGTTTATTTTTCCATTAAGGCAATTTAATATTCTCTGGGTAGAGTTACAATTACTCGTCCTTGGGAATTAAATTGAATTTGTGAAACATTTCTGTTCATCAGCAGAATATACAATAAGAACTGGGATACATAATTTTTTGCTTTATACTTTGGGCAGGACAGCACTACTTGTCTGTCCATAGGGCAAGAACAGCTGGCCATGAAGTCTTTTTGACCCAGCATGACTTTCACTGACTTTAACTAACTTTACAGCAGCAGAGAACATATCCCTTTTCTTTTAATTAATGCAATTACATTAGGATTCATTATTGACAATTATGGTGACTGTTAAAAGTTTCCCCTTTCTTTGCCCACTCCCCCACCAACTAGAAATCTGCTCCAATATCGTCACAAATTAATGTTTAATTAGCCATCAAGCAGAGCTGATGTTTCCCACAGAGTATTGCTGTTTACAGAAAAAACTGAGAAATAGGAGAACATAGCAGATATTTCATCATCTGCCTCCAAGGGGAACCATAACCAAAGAGCAGCCAATTACCCCAATACAGCTGCAAAGTTTAATCAATGTAGAAACCAAATAGCTCATTAAGTGTCCACTGCAATAATGGAAGACCTTCCCACTGACTCATATGACATGAATGTTACATTTTTAAAGATCCATTGGTGATGAGAAAGAGTAGAGATTCCCTTCATCTTTACATTGTGCCCAAGTTGTGATCTTCATTTTCCTTTTCTGGCATAAGAAAAGAGGTAGGAGGTGGATTCCTCCTTCAGCACGGGATGTGTCTGACAAGCCATGAATTACACACGCCTGTGCACGAGGCAATCTGTCACACCCAGCCCCACCACTGGCATTTATATCCCAGAGGGGAAAACCACACCAAACACCACCTCCTGCCAGGCACAAGGAAAGTGCAGAGCTGAAGGTGATTTTACTTCTTTCAACACTTGTGGTGAGTCTGGCACTGCCATATTGTGTCCAGTATGGGAGGCAGCAGTTTCAGACCTTGAGACGCCCCCAAAACGCAGAAAACAGCTGAAAAGGAGACACATAGAGAACTCACTTGGTTTCACCTATGAAGAAAATTGAGTAGCTTGACAGCAATATCTAAACAGTTTCACAGAATGAAAATGCCAGATACCACACGACTGTCCAATCTAGCAAAACAGAAAAACACACAGCAGTTGGGAAGCCAAAGCCAGGGAAATTCCAGTTAGAAATAACAGAGATAGTCAGAGTGCAGTGTAATACTGCAGGCAATTAAATGTTAAAACAAACTTCCAAGATTTCTCCACCTCTTGATGTCTGTGGATGAAGGCTGGATGCCTTTGGTCTCCCCGGGTGACCAGGCAAAGCTTTATGATCTGCAGCAGGCAGAAGGGCACAGCTGACAATTTAATGGCTCTGCCTGGCCCCCACCTCGACAGAGGTGAGAAAGAAACAGCTCTGCCAGTCCATAAAGATCTATTGACATCACTGTGTGTTTGCACCACTTTAACTGGAAATTAAATTTACATGAACAAACTCTATCCCACACAAGACTGCATATTGTGACAGTTAAATAAAGAGCTTTTTAAAAGGCGCACGTCTCAGGCAATTTAAATCAAAAAAGATAGGTTTTGTTAAAGCTACCAATTTCAGAAAATTAAGGTTGACTAAAACTGTTTTAAAAGAATCCTTTTGGAATTTAATCACATATTGGAAACCCATATGCAGCTGTTTGTGTCACCTGCAAAAAGACTGTGTAAAACATAAGCATATGCTTAATTTTACACGTGTGCTTAAGCTCTATGAACTTTAATGAAGTTTAAACACACAGCCAAGCTTCTCTGAATTTGAGAAAGCATTCCTGGGCATGGGCTGTGAAGCTATTAGGAAATCACCAATGAGGAAAAAAGCAAAATTAAAACTGGCTGGTCAATTTTCACAGTAAGCACTAGGTCCAGAAATTAAACATATAACATATTCCTGAGTTTGTTTGCTTGTTTTGCTGTAATAGAAAGGGGTGAATGCCAGAATGTTTGCAAGGATTCCCAATGAACCTGGCAAAATGTCAGCAAAATGGATGTATAAAACTACATGAAAGTCAATGGTTTGGGTTTGGCTTCTGAGGAAATGAATCATATTAAAAATCTACTGTATGTCTCAAAGCTGTGAAGAGGAAAACCTGGACTCTGCCTCAGTCTACACATTTTTGGGGTAGTCAGTGGCTGCAGTTCACGGGGCAGGCAGGCCTCAGCTGGGCAAACCCCACAGTGTGATTCACTGAAGAAGGTTCTTGCCTTCAAGAAATTTGCAATCTCATTTTCCAAACCATTAGGCCCAGTTCTACATTCCCTTCAAGGCTGCCAGATGTGTGTCTGGTATTGGATTTGGCTGGCTGACCATGGGTTTTTATTTCTTTTTTAACAACAACTGCCTTGTTCGGACACTTTACATTCTACACATCTCCTAAGATGGGAACCTCAGCTGAAGAAAAAGGACCTGAATCACACAGAAAGCTGGATCTGTGCCTCAGGATTATCGAGTGAAAGGAGTTTGTAAAGCACCTTTGTCGCTTGCTGGCTTCAGCAACACTTGGGAATTGCTACGGCTTTTCCAAACATTTGTATTTTACTTCTCTCACCATTAAAAGCAATACTAAAACCATCACATGATGCTTTCCAGATGCTCTTCCTTACCTGTTGTGTGTTAAAGCTAATCAACATCCTGCATTTTAATCAGCAAATCAAACTGAAAAATACAATTGTGGAGAATGGTCCTTCAAAGATGGAGTTTTACGGTAGCAGACACTTAAAATCATGTCTGGAACAAATTCCCTCAGCTCTGGTATTTCTACCATCTTCCAGCTTGCTCAGTCACTGTGCCACACACTCCTCACAGAGGCAACATTTTCTAACAACAAAACCACCCTTCATGGCAGCTGAAGCTGTTTTTCACCAGCGATGGAAACTGAAAAACAGAGACAGGAACCTGCATTTCAGCCACTTCCATTCTTGGAAATTAGATGCTCTCACAACTTCTCCATATCCATCTCTCATTGCTGCCAGACAAAATTTTCATCAAAAATAGGATGAAGTTTGCCCTACACTTTGAAAAACTCCAGGGCTCTAAAACTGAATTTAGGCCACAACTGAATTTCCCAATCAGTAGAGTTCTATTTACTTTTATCTTGTTTGGCCAGAGCTCTTTTCTGCACTGCACAGCATCGTAGCACTTAAGGCACCAAACCCAAGGTGGGAATCTGACTCTGCTCTGTCACGTTTCAGAATACCACCATGCCCAAATGCATGGAAAGACTTTGACTTTCTAAACCACATCTTCCAATCCCAGCCAGCTTCACAGAAGAGGCATAATAATTTGTCTGCTGTAGTTTTTAGCATTCCTTCTTGTTACTGGCAGTCTGTTTCAGTCTTGCTGCTGCATTATAGTTCCCTAACGCAGCACAGGCTACACAGATCTGAGACAGGAGTGACCCATCTTGCAAGAGATTTTTCCTAGGACCTGCTAATCCAACTGCAGACTTGAACAGCACTCAGATTTGAGAAGAATGGAAACTTCTGGTCATGTTATCTCACCCTGTCCCATCACACAGCTCATCTGCTTTAGGAGATGATAGCAGAATTCCCACATCTTCATTTTCTTTTTGTTTTCCCTTAAATATTTCTACCTTAGATACAATGATGTATTTGCTTGCTTTTTGTGTGTCACCAGCCAAGCTCTGACAGAATAAAATTGTCTGCTTTTTTCTGCACGCTCTCCATGGCTCCACTATTACTTTCCACATTCATGTCTCTATTATCCATGGGTATAATCCAGGTTATAAACTCTCTGCAGGTGCCAGCTGTGGCTGACTCCTTCATTTGCAGTGTGACAGTGTCCCCGAGAGATGTGTCCACAGCACCAAGAAGATGCCCACCAGGGTTTGTGGCCTTGGGCACAGCACTGGGGGAGCACAGTTTGGACCCCAGCTGGCACATGTGCTGTGTCTTAACCTGGGATTTACCTTGATCAGCTCTGACCATCATAAGCAGCAACATTTCTGACCTTTCTGTTTCCTCTTGCAACTTGTTAGTAGGTCCCATATCCATATTTACACGTGACCTTTTGCTTTCTTCTGTTCCTGCACCTCATCACCTGCTGTATGGCAGATTATCAAAAGCTGCCCTGTTTCATCTCTGAAAGCATCTCCCAGCCTCAGCTGCACAGCTCTCCTCCCAAAGAAGGCACAAGTGTGCAGGTCCTGGCTCATCCTGTGTGCTGGGTGACTGTATTAAACAACAACATAACAAATACATTAAATAACACAATAATAAGCATGATGAAAATAACGAGCACAGTTAACTGTTTGGGTCCTTGCTTACTTTGTAGTCCTTGCCGAGAGGTTCAGCTAATAAAGGCTGTGGTGCATTGTAACATTGCCAAGATATTAATAGCCAGGCAGGGAGATGAATGACAGGCTTACACTGCACAATTAAAACTTTTCCAGTTTACCCTTTCAGGAAAATTTGTGGTTTATAATAAGCATCTTTGTCTATTCTGAAGAGAGTAAGGATTGGAAAGTTACATGGATGGGAACAGAGGTTCATTAAAGATTTAAAACAGAATGTGGTTTGGCATTGTAAAAGAAATACGCGTATAAGATGGGATGCATCAAGAGCTGCCTGAAAAAAGTGCTCAGTGTTCCTTTTCTCTTGTGATCCTGGATCTACTGGTCATGCTATCCACAAAAGGGGATGAAAAAGCTGCAGGGATAAAATGTGCATGCTTGCTCCCAATAATGTGAAGGTCTGCTCTATATCCCCACTCATTACTCATTTCTCGTACGTATATCTATCTATAAGGTGTAAATATATATATATACACACATGCATAAGAAATGAGTGCATTTTATTTCTCATGTATCCCAATATTCATCAATATATACAGATGTTATATTACTGATTTTTCTCACCCTAGAGACTAGAAATCCCTATTATAGAGCAAACACATATTGCCCTATAGAGACCAGTAAGCACTGCAACATTCAGAGAACGTACATGCTATTTGTTTAAGTCTAACTTAGAGTATAGCACATTCCTGTTTCTCAAACACACAAGGAAGGTAGGAAGGGAACAGATTAAAAGCATTCCTGCAAAGCCAAGGTTTGAGTAAGAGGGTTAACATTACCAGGTAATTTATTTATACTGTTGGACACAACTTCAATTTAGATAAAAGTCAGATGTTTATCACACGGATTTTAATAAATCAGGTTAGAAGTCACAGAAATCTGCAAAAGCTGGATCTTGAATGATAAGCAATGCACACAGACTGTGGCTTTATTTACAGAGTTTCTGGGAGTTACTGATCCCTCCTGGAGTCTCTCTCGCTAGCAGAGAGAGCTGCCCTGTGGTACCAACATTGCTTGCCAGTGAGCACCTACAACAGGCCAATAATCCTGATGATTAACAAAATCTAGCACTAGAGGGAGGCTGAACACATGTTCTGCTCTCTTTGGCCTTTTCAGCTTCTCCAGACATTAAAAGGCAGGTGATTTAAAGCAAGCCCAGCACCAGCAGGCAGAGCCCAGCCTCTGAACAGGAGATGAGCTATTTAAGGCAGCAACTCCCACTGGCAAAACTCATGCTCTTTCCTCCCCAGCTATTTGCCAAGATGTGCACCCAAAATTAACAAATAAAATTTAAAACAAAACAAAACAACCACCAGATTCAATTCCTGTGTCCTGGCTGTTCCTTCAGCTGGTGAATCAGGGCCACAGGGGCACCGACGCTGCCGCTCGCAGGGAGCGGAGTCAGTGAAACACCCGGCAGCCTCTTCCCTAGCAAGGACGAGGCTCTTGCTTCCCGCATCTATCAACACATTCCCACCTTCTCCCAGGCACAGGCCCTAGGGAGAAGTGAGACAGGTCTCCTCGGAACAGCCTCGCAGAGGAAGGCGCACACGCCTCCAGAATGCGCTCCAGCTTTTCTCCTCCCAAAATTCCTTTTCCTTGGCAATAGGAACTCGGGCCCTTTGGCTGATCTTCTGCACATCACAATGGGACAATACGACCAGTGAGTTCACAGGGTCTGAACGTGGTAATAGTTCCCTGCCCATGTAGCTGCAGTCCCTCCAAGCATAGATGGTTATAACAAAAACTGGTATATTAAAATTCCTTATATTGCACTTCATGCAACTACTCAAAGTCCGAATATTTCTTCACTTTAACCCCCAACCTAAAGCCACTTCTTGACATCCACTTTGATATATTCCAAATTGTTCCTATGTTCAGGAACTGATAGTGTTTAGTAATTAATTTGCAGTTATTACAGTAGTGAGGCTCTGGGATGTAGCAGGCAGACAGGAGATCTTGGTCTTATTTTTAGCCTGCTGCTGGTCAGCCTGGTGACCCCTGCTCCAGCTCTCTTATCAGGAAGAGAGTGGTATATCTTTTGTGAAGTGTTTTGTGGCCTGTCAATAAAAAACACACTGATAACAGCTGGGCTTGCTGGGAAAGAGGTGCCAACATAATCCTCTCCTTCCCATGCTGTGGTAGCACCTCAGATCCCAAAAGAAAATCAGACCCATCTGCAGATGCAGCACACGCAGGGAGTTAGTAGAGATGTGTAAATGGATGTTTTCCCAAGGTGGCCCTTGGCAAGCAGGTCACATCTGTCTTGAGCCACCCTGATCCTGCCCCAACACGAAATGCTGGGCGCTGACCCTGCCCTTCAAAGAGAACTGGTCATTTCAAAGCCAGTAGAACCCATGACTCCTGAGACAGCCTTCATGAGGATGGGGCATGGACAGTGACTGGCTTTTCACACAGCTGTGCAGTTCTCATCCCTGCACAGCCCTGCCTGGGAAGAAGGAAGAAATTGCCAGAGCCACGAGTGAGGGTCCCTGCCTGTGAGCAAACAGGGTACTTGAGAGGTGGCTGATGAGAGTTTTTTACTTTTGCATTCCCTGGCCTGGGCAGATGCCTGTTTTGAAACTAGAAGGCAAAAACATAATAAAAATATGCCTCCCTCCCTCCCAGATCTATCTATTTCCCTTTGACAAACAGTGATTTCATTTTTCTTCCCGTCCAGAATTTTTTTTCTCTTTCTCTTTTAAACTGAGCCCAGGCCAACGTGGCAAAAGGCTCTTTGCTCATGTCCTTATTTGTCAAACATGCCATCGCCACGCCCTCACCACCATTCTGGGAACAAGTCCTTGCCTTCCCCGGCTGCAGCCAAAGGGGAACTTCCCAACACAACTCTCCCCCAGCCCAAACACACTCTTTTAAAAATAAATATTGCCTTTTCTTTCCTTTCATTCCAGTTAATAAGAAAAGAGTTTAAATTTCCTTCCCCTTTTCTCCCCACAGCCCTGCTGTGAATCCGAATATGACAGATGTAGATGGGAACACAGAACTTACAAGAAAATGCCAGATCTATCACAAAGGTATTTCATGACCCAGCCCTCCTCTAATTTCCATCAGAGCATAAGTCAGATACTAAAGTACCTTTTTGGACCTGATCCTAAGTGGCCAGTTCCACTGTCCAAATAGAGATCCAGAGATAAACAGGTCTATGAAAACTGGGTATTATTATTTTAACTGCTGCTCTTAAGCTGCAGCTTTAACTGAAATAAGCTTTCAGCCCGCTGGTAACAGTAACACACAAACTGCTAATAAACAAAACATTTATCCTGCTGTCCTCATCAACTTAACACCTAGTATAAAAAGCTTTACCTGGTGCCCCACAGCACACACACTTCATAAGCTGTCATTAGCACTGCGCTGTCCAGAGAGAAATTTCTGATGTAAAATATGTGATTTGATGGAACAGATGAATTTCAAACTCTGGAGTAGATGTGGAGGGCTCTCACCAGGTCCACAGGGGCCAAACCATCCCAGACAGCAGCCTCAGGTCTGGTCAATGCTCAGGAACTGGGTCTGCTGCTCCAGCACTTACGTTTAGCAACGGGGAAACTGAGGCATGGAAATCAAATGGTCTGGCACTGGAGAGCAAAATCAGCCTCTTGGAGCCAAATACAACACATGTTCATGAGATCTCTGATTTCAGACAAACGTCTTCACATGGAACACAGACGGAACACAGTCACCATTAGTTCTGCACCTTTAGCACAAGAACACCTGTCCAGAGTTGAGAAAATTACTGTGTTTACTGCACAAAGGCATTGGGCAGCATTCTCCAGCACCACCTGCCCTTTTCCTCCTCTCTTGGGCTTTACATCTTGCTTCAGCATGACTTTTGCTGCTCCTTAAAGATAAGGAGCTGATCTTGCAACACAAAACCCTTCTGGCTCCTGACTTTAGCCCTGACATTTGCCTGCTCCATCTCCTACAGAAAATGGAAGGGAAAAGGGGAGGGAATAGGCGACCAAGGAGCACAGATGAAAGGCAGGGAGCTGTGTTTGCTGCATAAAAGCACATTTTGGGGTAGTGACAGACAGGATTGCTCAAGTACAACTGGTAGGCTCACCTTCCTCTGAGCAGGATACCATGCAAAGGAATCCCGCTCTCACCAACCTCTTGCTGAAGCCCAACATTGACACAGCTCCAGTCCCAGTTTCCCAAAGCCAGAGAGAAAGGCTGTGACAAACAGCAATTCCATGAGTTCAGAGGGAAGAGCTGTCCTGCTGAGTGGTTCTACCACAGGCACATTCCTGTGACAGCCCTGAGTGACTCAGGGACACTTTTGGAGCCACAGCAGGAGGGAGCTCCTTTCAACAAACACACAAGGTCCTTTCCTTGGGTGACCTGGGAAGGGGTAAGCCTGACCCTGAGGAATCCTGTGAGGCACCACAACCCGTTCCTGCTGCCCAGGCTCCTGTGCAGCCCCATGCATGCCTTTGCCAGGAGCCTGCTGCTCCATGGCTTCCCAGGGCGTTCTGGAAGCTCCCCTGCTCCCATGGGGGCCACTCTTCTCAGAGAGATAAAAGACAGAACAACACTTGCTCAGGAATTACTTCATTCCCCCAAGGCTGGGAAAAGCCATGCTCTGCACTTGGCAATGTCCCTGATGGCTGCAGCCTTTCCTGGCAAGGGAGAACACAATCCCTGTTAACCCCTTCCTTCTCAAAGGCTGCTCCAGCACTTGGCCATAGCAGGAAAGACTGAGGCTTTGCCACAGCATCTGAACATCTTGGCATGGGCAAGAATCCCAGTAAATCCATGAGGGAAGGGAATGTTTTGTTTTTCCCAAGGCACAATGCAGACAAATTTACTGTAGAGTTGGTGAAAGGATCAGGAACTAAGTCAGGTCCTTTGAATCCTGTTTAATGCATGCTTGCTGGCCTAATCTCATGTTCAAACCCACCAAGGGATACAGGACTGCCACGATCTTCCAGGGCCATCAAGGGCAGCCCCATGTCTGTGGATATATGGTTACATGACTCTCAACAGCCTCAAACCTCGACCATGCTCTCTTTGTTCTTACTACTTCTCACAGAAAGCTCTTCCAAATCTTTGGAGCCCCAGTACTTAAAAAAATTCTCCACACCAGCATGGAGGCACTTCTGGCAACTCAGCCTCTCCTGTTCCTGCCACAACACCCACACAAGGCTGAAATACAGGCTTATTCCCTAAGTATATTTCAGATTTGCAACCAGACCCATCCTCAGCCCTCCTTTTGCTCAGCTGACAAGAAAAACTCTTCTGGTCTCCACTGGGAAGATCAGCTCCTCACTCCTTAATCACCTTGACTGCCTTGTCCTGGAAGTCTGAATGCATTTCTCCAGAATGTGCCTGAGCAAACGCAAACCTGGCACTGCAAGCACACCTGCAGTAACTCCACAAAGGTGTTCATATCTTTCAGAGGTGTTCAAGGTCTACCCATGTTCACTTTGGACATGCAATCAACACCTGATGCATCTTAGAAGTTGCATATTCATCCAGGTGGCCAATCTAGAAGATCCAAGCCAGAAAAAAGAGGGTGAAAAGGGTCTCAATTACATCACTGGAGCCTGGGCCAGGGCTTATTTGCTTCACTTAGTTTTAGGCATCTAAACAAAGCACTTTTAGGATCAGATTACTGCCCTAAAGTCACTCCACAGTCCGTGGAAGGAGGTGGCCATTCCAGAAGACAATTCATCCTGGGAAGGTTTCCCTCCCTTCCACCATCACAACGACAGAAGGCAATTAGTCTTCTAATTCAAGCCGGATGGGAAAAATCCTTTAATAGCCCAGCAAGTTTTGAATGGAAATATTCCCTGCTTGGGAAATACAGCTTGCTAAAGCTTACTTGGTTATTCCTGACCCATGTTTTTTAACCAGAACTTTGCCACCTTGTTTTATTATCATTCATTCATTCCCACAATTTTCTGGATTGGTTCTGCACAAATGACAAATTTTTTGTCTTCTTACCTGTACATTGTAAGTAGCATCATCCAGAGGGGGTGGGGGGGGAAAGGCACCTTGTGATGATGTGATATTCCCAAGGTCATCCACAGGAGGGGGCGGGGGAGGAAGAAAGTCCCCTAGGAGAGAGAATGGGAGAATTTAGACTCAGCAGCATTTCCCCACATCATGACATGGATGATCAGCAGGAACTCTGCAATACTTTCAGCTCTGCCCATCAGTTTTGTGGCACAGGACATAACACGTTACTTAACTATGAAATGCTCAGCTTCACCCCTCACTGCTTCAGGGGATGGTTAAGCAGCCAGTAACAGTGGCAGATGGCTTAGGGGTGCTTAGATTCCACAGCAAAGCAGCTCCACAGATCCAAGTCGCATCTCAAACCTGCCCCAGGCAACCACAAAACTTGCACTAATGAACACCCCATGTCTAACCTTGCAATGGATCCTATCCAATTGATTTCCCTCGTGTGCTAAACTATGTCAGCTCTTCTTGATCCCTATAAAGACAGCATCAGAGATTCTCTGCTACAGAAGACACACAGAGGGCTGGAGCTGGGGCCCAGAATCTAGACCAGCCCATCTCCTGCCTCCCTGCTGCTGCCAGGCAGCCATACTCTTTGCATCTTCCTCTTCCTATGGGGACTTTATAGCTTCACGTAAAGATCTGCTGGGAAGATCACAGGGTCTTCTCAGTGACAACAGCCACAGGATGGGCCAGGTGCAAGCACACGTGAATCCACGTCTCTTAACTCTGGATTTTCACAGGGGGGCTGTCTACAAAATTTCTGGAATTCAACTTGCTCATGTTAATATTCCAAAAGTGCTGATGGAAAGACAAAGCAGCCTATACTGGCTGTGAAGCCATACAGCTTAGCACAGAGATGGGAGGTGGGAGCAGAGAGAAGTTCTGCTTGAGAATTTCAGGGGATGTGGGACCACAAAGGAGAAAGAAAACAAGGACAGAGCAGCACAAGCTGCAGGCAGCAGGAGATGAAAGCACCTCCTAATGGTGGAAAAAGAGCATTTGCCATTAGCACTGGATTTGTCTCCAGGGAAGGCAGCTGCCTGCAATTTGGACCACTTTGGTATGTTTTTCTTTCTTCATATGAAGATTGATGCTGCAAGTAGAGCTGTTTGCTGTTGGCTCTTGTGTGTGCAGCATCTGGGATGGAAGGTTTCAGATTAATAAAAATGTGATATTTCACATATATAGGAACTATTGCTTTTGGAAGGAAATATGAGCTCCCTACTTGACCTTCCAGATCTCCATGCAGCATCACACTGCATTCAGGCCAGAGGCCCTCAGCACCACCCCTAAATGCCAAGGAGCAGGCTCCAAACCACTCAGGAAGGTGCTGAGCCAAACCCCTTGACCTGCAGCCTTCTGGGCCACCTGTGCCCAGGTTTAAAGCCCTAGGCTCAGCCCAGAGCAGGCATAGGCACCAGCTGGGCAGCACTGCCAGCAGAGCACTTTGATGCTCTCTGCCATGGGAGGCAGATGGGTCTGCAGCCCTTGAAAGTTTTTCTCTTCTATTTCGAGTCACTCTCTGAATGACACGAATTTCTCCTAGGACTTTCAGAGATGTTACTTACCAGGAAAGAAATTTCTTCCCGTTTTCCCCAAAATGAGCATGGATGGGACTCAAAAAAACCCTTCTGAATCCCTAAGAAAGTATCATCATAAATACAAATGCTCAAAGACAGCTCAAAAACAACACACTGAAAACTAATTTAAGACAATCATGTTGCTCCAACACATAAAATCCCATGAAACCCACTGGTTCATGCTATTATAGAGTTCAGGATTGATTTTTAAAAAACTTATGTCCAATAATATCTGCAGTATCCTCCTCATTGCCCTATAATTAATACAATCTTTTATTTCAAATCATGTGAAATACAATATGAAATAAAAAGAAAAGTAGAGAGATTTTGAAATTAATTTCAAAGGGGTTAGTTCTAAAAAATGCTGGCATATTTGAGTGCTTCTTAAACTTTTCTCCTTTGCTCTGAAAATGACCCTCCAACCAGCCAACATGATTTTACAAACAAATTCAACTCCAGAGGACAGACTTCCCAAGATTATGGTTCAGATGATGTTTCTCAGTTAGTCCTGGCTGCAATGCCAAAGATTGATCTCCCTGCACAGCACATTAGTCAGACACTCTTGCTTTATTACAACCCTTCAAAACACCTAAGGAAAATCAAGGTAGAGAATGTGCTGGAGGAGATGAGACAGTGAAAGGGGCAGGTTTTCTGCATAAACTGAAGTCTGCATCTAACAATGATCACTAGAACAAACATAAACAAAATACCATTTTTGCCCCTTTGGAAGACCCACTCCTCCTGAAAAAAAACAACAACAAAAAAAACAACCCCCCAAAAAAAAAACCCACATTGGCAAGGTTTTTCAGAAAAGGAGCAAAGGACAGAAAAAGAGCTCTCTCCTAGAGTTTGGAAGAAAATACTTCTTTGCAGTAGGAGACAGCTGCCTCTACCACATCCCAGCCCAGCTCTGCTGACTCCATCCTGTGTTAGATAAGCTGCTAGCTCCACTCTCCCCACAAGTGGGAAGGTTTTTCGACTGGGAAGCAGAGAGCAGATGCCTGATGAACTGGGGGGACCTTGCAGATGTTTGGCCTTTTCCTGGTCCTCTGCGAACAGATGGACCTTTCTCCTTCACAGCTTTGGTTATTTATTCTGCCACTGCGCCTTCCTCTTTCCCACACACAGCCACAGGACCCGCTGCTGTTCCCACTGCACTCAGGGAGAGCATTCCCTGGGATGCAGAAGGGAAAGCTGTCACTGCATTATTTTTATTGGCATTGCTGGGAGTCTCCCTCCGGCAGGGAGGGAAGCACGCAGAGACTAAAATCTGTGTCCTCAGCAGCACATGATTCTAGATGATGTGGGGAAGAAACAGGTCTAGGTTTGAAGGAGCGAAAGAGGAAAAGAACCTGAAAGCCAGCTTACATTTCCTTTAAGCACAGTGTTCCTACAGTGGACCTTTGGGACCTTCTCTCACCCCCGGAGCTTTGCAAGTCAGATTTCACTTATTTAGAGCTGGGCAAGCTGTGGGAGGAGGCAGGAAACTCCACGTCCAGGCAGAGCATATCACTGCCACCCACTGCTGACCCTCTTCAGGGTCACAGAGCAAGGTGGGAGCCATCTGGGCAAGGGACCATCCCTGGTCTGCACAGATGCACCAGCAGCCACAGCAGAATGGGGCTCTGGGGTTACCAGTTAACCATGGGCTGCTGGAGGACACATCCCACCCTGAGCACTCACCCTCTCCTCACTGACTGAACCAAGCTGCCCCTCTGTGAATAAGGATAAGATGGGCACAAGGCTCATTAGTATTGAGTCTTGTTCAGCACCAAGACCAGCATTTTGGTTGACTTTCACCTGACATCAGCCTGAACACTTGGATGTATTTCAGGTTATGAGGGTGACTGCACAGAGTTCTGTCAACACAGAGGTATCAAGGCACCTCCAGAGTACTTCAGGGCAGGTGCAGAGACTTGCCCTCTAATGGCAAGTCTCTCCACGGAGGCAGCCTGGGCCAGGTATGTTTGGAAATAGGAAACACACCAAGACACAGCCTGCCTTCAGCTCGTACAATGAGAAATCTCTCCCTATTACCGTATGTTTAAGAAGAGAAAATAAACAGTCCTTGTTGCACCAGCTACTCACTCGCCCTCTGTACAGCTGTGAAGGCCATGAGTCAGCCTACGAGGGGGCTGTGCAGTGAGACACATGCCCAGCCCGGTTATTTCAGATACAGCAGCACAACGTGCCGCAAAACCACAGCTCTGAGCTCTCCTGCAGCACCTGTGCAGCTCCTGCACCGCAGCAGCACCCGCTGCAGCCACCAGGGACAGGACTGCCCACCCCGAGTGACAGAACACTTGTAGTTGGTTAATACAAGTGAGCAGGCAGAAATCAGGTGAGTCCATCATGGTTATGTTGGGAAGCAATAGCAGAGCCATAGTGATGCCTCCCAGGCCCCAGCCTGGCTTCTGGCTTCAATCAAATCTGTGCCACTGTAGATGCACTTGCAAGGTTTTACCCCTCTCCGTCCCCAAATTTCCCCTCTTACACTTTCCAAGGAGCTTGAAACATTTCACTATTACACTTTCAAATATACAAATATAAAATTGTTCAAAGCCCTAACACATAGCTACATCAGCACAAACCTGTCAGGGTGAATAGAAACTCACAGAATTTTTGCCACTGGCTGCCTGATGCCTTCTGGGTGCAAGAATGAGCTGAGAAAAACATTCTGTCTCACGCAGCAAACACCATTCTCACTTACAGGCTAACCTTTAAAATTTTAAGTGCACTTCATTTTTTGCTGGATCAGGCTCATGTCTCAAGTCTTTGTTTTCAGGAGACGTATCTGCCAGCCAGCAAATGAATTGTAGCACAGTAATTGCCTCCCCCCTTGACAGACAAAGTTGTTTAGACATTGAGGCTTTGAAACTTCTAGACTTGAAGAAGGACTCACATGTTCAGTAAAAGAGACTCTTTGGGAGAAAACCACAGAGAAACACGAAGAAGCAAAACACCATCTTTTTCACAAACAAGGATAAGCTCATGAAACCTATTAAACAAAAAACCTGGGCTTACACTGGTCTTCCCAGATCTCTGGCTGACATCTGAGGACTGCGTATCAGATGCTGATTTCAAGTTTCTCCTTCCAAGCAAAAATAACCCTTTCTGATTGTCATCTTAATAATTTCTGATTCTGAAGCTGGTTCAGAATCAGTTTGAATCACCTGAGAAACACAGTTCAGCCCTGGCTCAGACTAGACTAAGGACAGTGATGGAGAGAACCCCCACTGATGTGTTTCCATTCTGATCCAGACAGACTACATTTGGCAAAGTACTGAGCAGATAGAGGCACTGCTTGGTCAAGTATTTACCTTCTACTGCAGAAAGCCAAAGCTTTTAACATTGAAACAATTAAGTTTACACCTAAATCCTAATTCATTGAGCACTAGACTAAAATCCTGTTGATGGAGGATACCATGAACCTGTATTCCACAGTGACCATTGCAGGAGCCTGCAGAATATCACAGTATTACTGCGTGGTCTGGGAAACTTCCTACTGCTAAGTGACACCACAGGATTTTTATAGAAAACTTCAGCTAGATGTGACCTGGTGCCTCCTAGGTGTGAATACACTTCTTGAGAAGTTTCCCAAAGTGAACATTTTCCTGTAGCATCTGTACTTAACACACATCACTAGGCAAGGAAAACACACAATTAAAATCATGTTTTGTTCTCAACCATGTTGTGAGGAGTCACTGACACCACATCAATGCAGGGGAAACTGTTGCATGATGACACACCAGCTCCACAATCCACCTAAGCATGCCACATTGGCCTGTGATTCCTAAAATAAAGCACCTCCAACAACTCAAAGCACTGTTTAAATTACCACTCTTACCAATCACTAATCCTACCATTTGAACTACTTGTGCTAATCAGCTACTGTATTAATAAGCATGAGAAAGAAAAAAAACCCGCACACTGGCTAATTTCATCCTCAGCATTTAAAAAAGGAATACTGAGTCTGTCAGGTAGTTGCACTGAAAATTTACTTCACCACCTGCTAGCTGAAATATTGCCTTTATGGATTTACATTGTATTAAAAGGTCACTGGCTGTTTAAGTCTTAAACAGTTTTAATCATTCTAAAAGTCTCTTAACAGTAAGAAAAGGAAGCTCAGAACAAACAGCAGCAGGGATTCTAATTAAAAGGGCCAATTCATCTAATTTTATTTGGGGTTAATTATTCAGGATTCACTCTCTGATGTGTAAGGAATAGCAATTAGTAATTTTAGTGATTTGAGGAACATTGGAGGTGTAATCAGTTAAAATGAGTGAGTGTTTACAACACAAGATGTTGAATTAGTTTCTCCCAGCTGGAGAACAGGAACATTAGTCCCCTACAGTTCAGGACTATGAATCGCAGTCCTGCTTAAAATATTCTCTTTAAATTAAAAAAACACAAACCAAACCCACCGCATGCCAACAATCATCTGGTAATTTTGTTTACTACATGGAAAGTCAATAGGAAACGTATACCAGGGCAGCTCACACATCCTCACCTCCACCTTCACCCTGCCATCCAACTATTTAAACCCCTGGGATTCACTGGAAACAATTCCCAGCAATTTTCATATCCACACAACTCTAGTCAGACTACCACCCTCTAGCCACACTGCCTTTCACCACAGCTGGCTGAGATAATGGAAGAAGCAGCCAGTGAAACTTTGAAATGTTAATTAACCTCACTGGTTAAATATACAGAGGAAAAATGACCGTGCGATTAACTTAAAACCTCTAGGTACAATTCCTCCTGCAAATGCAAATCCAAAATAGCTCTGCTGGAATCGCTCTGGACTTCTTCCAGTGTTACTAGAGCCAGAACAAGGCACTAAAGCTTTCAGGAGAAGCAGATGAGACTCTGGTGGGGACAGAGGAGCCACGTGGGAGAGTGCCAGTGGGAAGATCCAGAGCCGGCTGCTTCCACATTCAGGTCTGAGCTGAGGCAGCAGTTCAAAGCCATTTTTTACTCCCTCTCAAGAGATAACAGGGTTTTACCACCACTCAGGCATAGCCAGTGGGACTGGAGCTGGACCCCTTGCAAGTTTGTACGCACAGGTTTGTGACTGTTAAAAGGAGCAGCACTGGCACACCATGTCAAGCTCACTGCAAATGATGCAGCTTTTAATGAGCAAATTAATTTAGTACAAACAGATACTGTCTTTAGTGTCCTGTACAGAGACCTGTCACTCCAGCTCTGGTCACCAATGTGGGAAATCCCCTTCACCCCTGATGTTCCCTCAGAACTCACTGGCCTTCATCTTAAAACACCCCAAAGGCAGTAATTAGCACGAGGGGAGGAGATAAGGGCTCAGTTCCCCAAATTATGCAAAATCTCAGCTGCTTCACCACAGTGGCTGCCCCTCGTTTTGACAACAATGGGGTTTTCTGATGAGACTGCGTTTCCATTCAGCTGGTGGCTGTAGACACCAAGTACTATCTTTCCTAGCAAATCCCAGCCAAAGGTCCTGCAGCCCCAGTGGTGGCAGGGAGGGGCAGGCAGGGACAACCCTGTGCTGGGTTGTCCTCCCACATGCACATCAGCTGAGCTTCCTACATATCAGGCTTACAACACAAAGCACAAAGCCATGGACAGAAGGCTGCATTTTGATCTTTAGCTTATTTTTCCATACAACTGTGGGGCAGGGCACTCCATCTGATGCCCATACCAACCTCTCTGCCATAGATATGACTCATGGAAAACACAACAGTCCTTTACTAAAGCTTAGTGAAGGACTAAAGTTGAACTGATGCAAGAAACAGTCCATGGAACTTTAAAACTTCAATAACAATTTGTGCTAAAACAGAAGGCAGAAGAAGAACCGTTAAAAAAGCTCCAAGCACTGTTCCCTGTCATAGACTTCTTTTAGGATGTTGGGGATGTCACTTAATCCCAATGTGTCTCTATCCACCAGCATGAAAAGCTTTCCTTTGCCTTCTCTGCAGTGTTTATTTGTAGAAGTGAGCATGAAGTTCATCTTACTTGTGCAGCAATTAGTACAATGAGACCTCACTTTCAGCTGCAGCTGCTCAGATGCAATAATGGGGACAAAAGTAGTTCTGAATGATTTTTTTAAATGACAGCAAACATCCTGCTAAGAGGGAGAGATTTCCATGTAAACAAGTAAAAATCAGGGCATCCAAGTCAGAAGAGAAAATTCTGTCCTGGAGAGGAAACAGGCTGCATTCCCACATACCATTCTTCTTCTCCGAGAGTGAAGGGTCCATGAACCACTCAACAAGGGAAACACTGCCTCACTCAGAACAAACTGGAACAGGTTATCTGTTTATTAGATTATGGTGTTGAACTCATTTGTTCATTGCTAAGAGCTTCTGACAAGAGTTGACATATGCATTAATTTACTAAAGAGGGTTGTTGTGAAGGAGTTGAAAAAAATGAGCTACACCACTAGATTAGGACCTCATTTTCCCTGGCTGCTGTTGCAAAGCACAGTGAAAGTGAGTCTGTTTATTTGGTCAGCCTTCTCCCCTGAGGCAGCAGACAGGGATATGATGTCCTTAAGACACAACCTATCTTATCTTCAACCAAACCCTCTCTGTCCCTAGTGATGAAATACAAAACACTGCACAGAACACAAAAAAATCCATTTCTCAGAGCTCTTCACTGCCGAGGGACTTCCTGAAGTTTTGGAAGCCACAACCAACAGTTTTAAGCAGTGTTGTATTTATCTTTGTCTATGCCTGTTTTTGTATTGTTTTCCCATTTTGGGGGTGAGTTGCAATCTGAGCAGTCAGAGGAAACCTGTGTTCTGCAGCCTTGGCTTGAGCCTCAGAGTCAGCAGAGGCCTGTGCTGCAGAACATCTGGAAGGACTGGATCCATTCTCTTTGCCCAGCATGTAAAAGAGAGGGAGAACAAAACCCACTGCCATAAGCAGACCATTCCTGGAGGAGAGGGTCAACCTTCCTCCAAGGTGTTCACTGAGTCTTCTGCTCCTGATTTGAGATACTGGAGCAAAACCACCAAGTGGGAAAGGCAAGTGCCATGCTCAGATGAGCTGTTCAAACAAATCCCCATGGACTAGTTTTCAAACTGGGTCACTCATCCTCTGGGTCCTCCCATCCTCTTTGCCACCCCTCCCTATGTCACACTTACAAACATCCAGACTTGGGAGATGAAAGCAAAATGGGTCTTCATCAAATGTATCTCAGTTCACTGTTTACACCAATACAAACAGCACTGGCTTTCTTCCTTCCACTGGAGTTAGTCAGTGCTACGGGGGAGCAATAAAGCATCTAGATTTTCTTTCTACTATAAAATTATTTGCCTTCTAATTCATTGATGTAACAGTTGAATAGTAAATTACATGCTTAATCCCTGAAGATAATTTAAGATAAAATTAAATGTTAGATACATAGAATTCACCTTTATCATATTTTTTTTCAAAATAAAGAGCAATGCTCCGTATCCAAATTTCAGTGATGGATTTGGCAGTGTTAGGTTAATGGCTGGAATTGATGATCTTGAAGATCTTTTCCAACCTAACCAATTCTATGATTCTAGCTCCACATATAAATGGATAGCAATATATATTTATATGGAGTGGTGGTGGTTTGGTTCCTTTTGCTAAAAATGTCCCATGTGATCTGGCTAGAATATGGAACAAAATCGGGATTAAAATCAAAAGAAAATTAAAAAGGAGGAGGGTTGTATCTTTCCCTGTGTAGGAGGTGCTACCTGGAGGTGCTCTATATCCTCTCTACTGTACTTCTTGATAACAGAGAAACTAGAGGAGAAAACAAATGATGCAGACTTTCTCTTCTTGGAGATGAATTGTAACCTAAAACACAAGCTTTCCGTACCAAAGGCCATTTTCTAACATACTAAAGTTACTACACACACTTATACTTGAAGTTACTGCCACATTGTGAGCAGAAATGCTTTAAAATTTACACACTTTTGCATAATTCAACAAAGTAACTGGTTAGGAAAAAACATGCTAAACTGACCTTTTAGACATGTAACTACATGTATTTTTCCATATTCCACAAAATCTCCTACCAAGAGCCATCCGTTCTTCTGTCTTTTCCCCACTCCAGAACACTGCAGTGGGGAAAACAAGAGGAGCGAAAGCATTTCCCACCAGGAGCACCTTAAAATGGGCAAGGAAGAGGTGAATAACAGCAGGACAAAAAGGACTTCCCAAAGATGAGAATCATATTCCCATTCAGGACACGGATGACAGCAGAATTCACTCCCCAGAGTGACTCAGGCAGACTGCCTATCCTCAGAACACAAGCAGGGATAAACAGTGGCAGCATGGAACTTGTGCTGGTTTTGGGGGGAACGTAGGTCCCACCTTGCACTCCCAGCAGGAATGGATGTGACACAGCAGTTACCCAGGCACACATTTTAACCTTCTGACCATTCTGAGAGAGCAGTCAATCAAAGCAGCAGCTTTACTGTAACTCTGCTCAGCATGCAGTGCCTCCCTTCCAGAAAAAAAAGTCTTAGGGTCTGGCATTAGCCCAGAGCAACTGGGAGGGTGCCCTTGCCATGAAACACACCAGACCTAAAGCAGGGTCAACTATTTGGTGAAGAGATTGCTCCCAGGCTGAATTAAAACTTTTCTATTTAACTGACAGAAAACAAATTACTGAAATATTTGTGGATGTTGTTAAAAGGAATAATGCGGAAGAAAATTAAAATCCTCTGCTAAGATTGTGGTTTTGTTTGAAAAGCCAGAGATTTTATTCTTAAAATAAAATGTTGTGGAAAAAAAAAATGGTAACAAATTGTAGTAACATATTGCTACAATTTCTAGGTTGGACTTTGGAAATCTTCAGTCTGAGGTTTGGTTTTTCCCTCAGAACTGCTACTTGGACAATTTTAGCTAAACAAAAAATTAAATTAGGCTAGGTGGGGAACCTCTCTTGATTTTCTTTTGTTCTAACTTCTTTTCCAGCTTTGCTACCGGAGAGTGCTAATCTATCCTTTTCAGATTAATGATTGATCTTCATTCTAAATCCCCACTCTAATATTAATAACCTCTCAGAAAACAATTAAAATGGATATACTGTTTGAGTGTGTGCTCAGGGAGAAAGAGAAGAGGATAAATCTTCTGTGGTGACAAAAGCCTCTGTCACACTTGGAGGGCTGCTGATGCCTGTGGTGATGGACAGTGGTTATCCACTGTCTCAAACATCTCCTCGTGCTGCCACAAGCACGTGCCTGGAGCACTGCAGGGCAAGGAGAGAGCAATCAGCAGCACAGCAGAAGAGGTGATGGTCCATCTCACCACCTAACAAGAACTCCTCAGTGAGCTGGAAAGATGAGGCCTTTTTTCCTCCATCAGACAGAAGATGACGCAGAAGAATGACTTCCAAGTTGACGTTACCAGCAAGTGCAAACAGCCAGAGAGACAGCAGGTAGGCTCATTGCTTGGAAATTATTTTAATGCACAGAAATTCCTGGTGTGCTGAGGCTTTATGATGAATCATGAAGCCGACGTCACTCAGAGTTGCTTATCAGCTCTGAGAATTTTCTAGCCAACATCTCTATCTTCCCCATGGATCACAGCAAAGACAGAAGCGTCTCCCCCAATACCTAAGCAGTGCCCTGGAGCTGTGGACTACAATGTTTTGCCTCTTTTGCCTTTTTCCAGTCCCAAGTGAAGCAATGGGAAGGTTGTAGTGCTGCTTGCATATTTGGTGTCTTAAAGGGTTACAAGAGGAAAGCACATTCTCTGCCCTCGAAAGGGTGCACACAGATATTCAAGGATGCAGAGTTTTCTTAGAGGATGGTCAGAGGGCTGGCAGATCTTCCTATGAAGACAGGCTTAATTGTTCAGCCTGGAGAGGGGAAGGCTCCAGGGGGAGCTAAGAACACCTTTCAATCCCTAAAGAGGCCCTACAGGAAAGCTGGGGAGGGACTTTTCACAAGGGCATGTAGTGGTAGGACAAGGGGGAATGGCTTCAAACTGAGAGTATGTTTGCATTTGATACATGGAAAAAAATCTTTTCTGTGAGGTGGTGAGGCACTGGCACAACTTACCCAGAGAGGCTGCAGACTCCCCATCCCTGGAATTGCCCCAGGCTAAGTTGGATGGGGCTTTGAGCAACCAGGGGTAGTGGAAGGTACCTCTGCCTATGGCAGAGGAGGAAGAATTAGATGATCTTTAGATCCCTTCCAATCCAAACCATTATTCTATGACCATCTTTGGCATAGTAAGACAAACTTGAGTCATGGCCTGAGTGTTCTCCTAAGAGAAGAGCAGAAAGATCCTCCTTTGGTGTTTATATGAAACCCAAGAGAAGCAGGTTCTGAAAACTCACACTGCAGTTTTGTAATGCATGACTTGCTGCACGCAGTCATCCAAGGTGACTGCTTTATGCAAAAGCAAAGCTCATTCCTAGAGGATTTAAACAATGACAGTCAGATTTCCCTGATGAAAGACACTCAAGTAAGTAACTATTTTATTTAAAGAGAAAACATGGTACTTTCAGGCACCTGGCCTGAAAACAAGAAGCAATTGAGAAAGCACCTGAGAATGTTCTGAAATTGGCCACTACTTATATTTCTACACAAAGGACAAATTTTAGATTTAAAAATACAGGCATGACCTAGCTTTAAAATCCAGTAACACATCTGGATAAAACCTAAATGTGGATGTTGATGACGTTTTAAACAATAGGACTCTCTGCTTTCACAAGACTATGAGATTTACTCCATATCCTTATCAGGCAATACATATCCCATCATGTCATGGCGATTAGCAACTTGATTGATTAAAATCTTTAATTCCATTGGATTTAAAAGGCTAGTTTGAGACACACTCATACAAAAGACAAAGGCTAGAGCTGATTACAAGCACAGAACGGGACACTGTCACTGCAGCATTGATATCTGCTCCCCTCATTTTTCAAAATGTTGCAGCTAAAATCATCTAGCCCAGAGAGGTAAACAAAGGTGTGTGTCAGGTCAGCCAGCAAAACCTTTCAAGGCTCCACAGTCATCATGAGAAAGCAAATAAAACCTACTTTGGCTCTCATTTACTATATATTTAACATTTGCAAGAGAAAAATCAGATGACTGCTTAAAGCTTGGGATGATGCACGCCACATTCAAGCTACTCTTGAGCTTGAAATGTTTAATGTTTTATGTGGTTTGGAAATGGTTTAAATTCCCTGATGAATTTTTCATGCCCAAACACAATTTAGCCTTTATCAAAAACTCCCCTTCAATTATGTACTCTGCAGAAATTCTTTGGAAGGATTCTAGACACTTTTTCCCTTTTTTTGTTTGTTTACTGTTTTCAGTTTGCCAAGGTCTATATAAAATACCCTCACTTAGCTATGCCTACTGAAGTTACCTGCACTTCACCTTCTGTGCTACTCACAGAAAATCAACTCTGCCTTCTTCCCCCCTCTCTCTCTCCCCATGACTTAATCTTAAACTGTGGAGAATGGGAGGACAGAAGAGCACTGGGGTGAGGCTAAAAAGCTGCAAACCTTTGGGTGGACCCAGCTTTTTGCCGTGATGCACCACAGGGAGCAGCAGCCGCGGAGCAAAGCCGGGAGAGGGGCATCCTCTGGGCAGCAGAGCTGGCAGCAGGCACATCATTCCCAGTGCAGGAGGCACGGCAGGAAAACAAGCCTAATTAGAGCACTGCCATGTGCCAGCTATTCTTGGAGGCAGAACAGCCCCTCAGGAGCTGCTGCAGGAGAGCGAGGCGAGGACAGCCCTCGGACCACTCCAGCCCACGTCAGAGGCATCCCCAGGAACACAAAGCCATCTTCCCCTGCCCTGTCCTGCCCTGCAGCCCAGGCTAAAGATACCAAACTCCTGCTGCTTTGGCTCTCTGAACACCTCCGTTATGCTGAGCACACATCCCCCAAGGTTCCGGGAATATTAACATAAGCCACCCACAAATATTATTTTAAAGAAGTGATTCCCAGAGTCCTCCTATTTTTGGAGAGGCATCTTAAAAAAGCTTCCCTAATATACTGGAACAGGCCCCATATTATCTCTTCATGAAAGGAATCCAACTGCTACGCTTCTAAATTCACTGGTAAGCAGTTCAGACTTCCTTTTATATTGTAAGATTTCCTTCCCATAAGACGCAAGATATATTGCCTCAAGGGAAAAACAGCTTTATGAAGAGGAAGCTATGTGTGCCAGAATTGTTCTCTTCCATTATCTGTAACATCCTTTCTCCCTCCCATTGTTTTAATAAAGTTGGTCATCAGAAGAACCTGCAGCAAAAATGCCAATACCCTCAGCAGAGTATCCACCTGCCAAAAGCCCCAAAGTACCTCTGCTGTTTTGCAGCCTTCTTGATGCTCAGAAAACCTGTTTTCTATGCACGCCACGTATGCGGTGCTGATAGAAATGTGACTTTGCTAACAGACTTACTTTTGGCTGCTCCCACCAGAAAAACGTTTGAGGAATGGATGGCTCACCAGTAATCTCCCACCTACATGTCTTTTTGTAGCATTTCATTGAATAGAAGGATGAAAAGGAAAAAAACCTCAACCAACCAACCAAACAAAAAAAAAAACCCCAAAACAAAACACTAAAGAGACAGCAAACACATTCAATGGCAATCAGCATTACAGGGAAGAAAAATAATAAAAAAAATTAAAAGTTTGCTGTCTGATGTTCCTACATGTGATCCACAGAAACATTCCCCTCCTGCACACACGTGCTTACATGCAGCAGGGGCTCAGTTAAACTCTTAAGTTCAAGTGCATTCTTAAATGTTATGTCCCATGGGCCTTCACAAAGCATGTATCACATTAGGCATTTGCTGGAATGCTTTGCTAAGCAAAAGGATTGGTTTGTGTACTTTCCCCAAAGGTTCTGCTGAAATGAGGCTAAATGGTTGCAGTGGTAGCTCTCAGGAGATCCCCAATTCTTCCCTGAAGCATTCATTTTGCTAGGATTTCCCTCTTGTACATTCAGCTTTGGGGAATCACTATGGGAAACTGGGAGCAGGGAATTCTCAGCGTTAGAAATGACAGTATTGCCTAGGGTAGCTAAACTAACCACAAATCCCTCCCCACTGATTCAGATCCCACCAGAGCCACTGACAATCTCTTCAATTTTCATTAAAAATCTCCTCTAGAGGGTATAATCTCCTCAAATTTAAGCGGAGGGAAATCCAGGGTTCCCTCAAATCAGAATCTACTTTATTTGGGACAAAAGGAATCTGCTCTCAGGAGGACTGGAGTTGCTAAAAATAAGCAAATATTCCCAGTGTTTCTACACTCCTCTCCCTGAAGTGAAATGATCAAGAGGATTAATTTTAGAGTATGTACAGTTTTATGTGGAAAAAACCCAAGCTGCATCTTAGCTTTTAAGCAAAGACCAGATGGAAAGTCTATCATTAGAAATGCCAAAGGGAGAATACACTCAAAGTTCGCTTCAGGATGGAAAGGTTATTTCTAGTCATCCTTGTTTTAAATGTTCTCAGAAGCACTCAAGCTTTTTGTAATAAGATGGCTTTTTTTTTAGTATATCAACTTGATTTCCTTTAAAATAAAATATAAAAGGATCTCCAAAATAAAACAAAAATCACCAAACAATACAAGACACAAACTTGAAAGGCAGGCGCCAGCTCTCTTTTTTTCCTCTCCAGAGCAAAAGAGTCATTAAATTTTTAATGAATTATTGTTTAGTTGACAAGAAATGCCACAAAAATGACCTGCTGATTCCACCCAGGGGTGTTTACTTAGAACTTCACAGGGAGATTTACGAGACAACAGGCAACAGATGACGTGTCAGTGGAGTCTGAGAGGCAATGCTTCCTTCATCAGGTACCAGTGTCGATGAAGAACACGTCAAGATGATGAGAAATGGGTCAGGTTTCTCCACTGTGTTCAAAGCAACACCCCAAGCCCCCAGGGAGGGCTTTGTGCAGCTGCCCCATACAAATCCACCAGGCCACCTGCACTGACAGCACCAAGCTCCTGATCCTAAGATCTGAGCAGTTCAGTGAGGGCCCCCTTTGGGCTCAAGATGCCTTCTCAGCATTACTAGCACACACAGGGTGACTAGGAAGCGACAAAATTGTGATCAGTGACATTCACTGGAGTCAATAGGGTGACATGAAGATAATGCAGTGCTTCCAGCTTTACTCCACTTGCAAACTCATACAAGAGCTAGAAACTGAGACTCCAGCAGTCCTTCATCTCCACATGCCAGCCAACTGTGAAACAAACCCCGTGCCCATGAAGATCAGCCCACAGCTGAAGTACAGGATGTGAATAAGCCCCCTGGGACACAGCTTCCAAACCTTAACAGGAAAATATTTAATCAAAGACAGAAAACTCCTCCTGTTTTCCAACAAATATTTAAGAAAGTACATCGATATGGCAATATAAAACTGACATTTTCACAGTAAACACATTTGTGTCCTGGTGCAGATTATTCCCAAAAAAGACTGAAACTACTGGTGCTTGAGCTAAAAGTGTTTTATTTCTTTGCAGGCTGTGCCTTTTCTCAGCTCTAGTGGGCCACCCCTGACAAGAAGTGAGCTTCAGGTCTTCCTCTATACAAATGCTCCCAGAGGAGCCATCACTGACCTAACCAAGCAGCAACTGGGCTGAGCAAGTGTCAGAGGGAAATGTGCCCTGCAGTACCACTGAGTGAGGGACAACCAGATAAAACCAAGATTCCATTCCCAAACAGCATGCTAAAGCACTGGGAGCAGAAAACAAATGCTTTGTTGTTTCTTGGCCACTTGCAAATGGTGATTATTCCATACAAAATAATTAACAAACAAGGACAAAATGCTCCAAGCTCTCTTTAGAAATCTTCTTTTCAAAACACGCCCTCTTTTTAATCATTTACCATTTGCAATAGAGAAGGAAAACAAGGAGGTAAGAAATCTGACACGATCGAACCTTCCCTAGTTCCCACAAATAGACATTCACTGCCTTCCAATAGCCTTGACTAATCATTTTAATAAGTAGTGAAAAGATTTCGCAATTAAATGCTTAGAGAAATAAGATGCATTTTCCTGTTCCTTCTCATGCCTCATGAGTCTTCCAGCTCCTCTCATAAAGAGCTTTCATTACTCTGGGCATGACAGAGCCAGAACTGCTACAAGAGAAAGCTCTGATTTCAGTTTCATCTCAAGTCACTGTCCAAATGCCCAGAAACTTCTTCACATCTTTTGGACCACAGGGAAAAAACAAAAAAAAAAAAAAAACAAAAAAGAAGCCAAAAAAGGGGAGTTTCAGTCCTAAGATCAGAACCACATTTGCTAGATAAGTTTTCAGGAAAAAAAACACTCTGGACTTAGTGTAAACTAAGCATATTTGGTCAAGTAGCAGTAGATCAAATGGACAGGGAGACTCACAATGCCCTTCCTGCAGCCCCACATTTGTGGTGACAACTGCACTTTGCTCTGATGGAAAGTGATCTTTAGGCCCTGACATTTAGGTCCAGATTCTCCTACTTGTGTCACCTCCGCCTCCAGTTTCACAGGTCGAATTCACAGCACTTCAAATAGTTGGCAACATTCATCAAACATGAGCCCATGTCTTGCCCAAGAGAGTCTTAAAATGGAATATTCCCGCTCCACAGTCCCATGCCATGCTGGATGGTCAACTTACACGAGGTACTGGATGTGCCATATCTCTTTGGAAAATCAACATACCAAGCGAAAGCTCATCTCCCAAAATAGTCACCCTGCTACTTTATTTCTTTTTTATTTGTTTCCCTACTGCAGTTACAAAACACATTCTCACTGAGGCAAAGGGGATCATTACCCAGAGCACTTTTGGATGCAAAGAGGCAGTGCTAAATGTGCACCAGAAACAGGAATATTATAATGGTCTTCCCACATAAGAAAGCATAAAAAGGCAAATGGACCCTCCATTAGCTTGTCTCCATGATATCTCAGGAAAACACCATATACTCAGAATGGAATCATGGTGATTGAGAGATTTCTTGTTTAAAACGTCCAATTCTGTTTGCAGGAAATATCTCAGCTGCGGTCACGCATCACATCCCTTGTGTTTGATTAGCTGCTAAATTTAAAGTATTTTCTGTCTATCCAATAAGTATGATTTACTGGCATGGAGAAATGTTTTAAATATCACAAGTTTTCAGGTTCAGCCAAACCAATTGTTCCTGCAGCTAAG